>NW_026947486.1:28592043-31158709 GCF_034190915.1 Cavia porcellus | reverse complement strand
AAATTCATTTGGAACTAGAAGAGACCTAAAACCAATTTTGGGCTCAAAGGCAAGGTATCACAGTCATTAACTTGAAATTATACTACAAAATTTCCAATATATATATATATATATATATATATATATATGTGTGTGTGTGTGTGTGTGTGTGTATTTGTTGATTATATTTCTTTATCTGAGAAGTGTCTAAGTGTTTATTCATTGCAGATGTCTTATTTTAGGTTGAGTCTTTAAATTTAATTATACTGCTGAATTTTTCCATATGACAAAAACTGAAATTTCAAAATCATCAATAGGTTGCTCAGTGAGCACAAAGGACCAACAAACTGAAGATGAGCTACACAAAAAAATGAGCACCATCTTCACATATAAAGCTAATAAAAACCTAGATGCATTTTTAAAAATGATACAAAACATAAATGATCTGTTTAACGAAGAATTTGAGTACACAAATGTACCAAATAGAAATCCAGATTTAAAAATTTATTGAGAAAGTGAGCCACAGAATTAACAAAATGTGTGGACATTGTTAGAATTAGAAGATAGTGCTGATGTTGGTGACAAATTACTCAAAAATACCTTCAAAACAAAAACATAGAAAATGGATCAAAAACTTGTACATTACAAAAAGAAGACTAATGTAAAATTAACTGTAATAAGTGAAAAGCAGAAGAGAGTATATATAGCAATACCATAAAACCTATTTACATAAATAAATTTACAGAAAATTTTCCAAATATGCAAAAGATTTAACATACAGGGAAGTCACACATATAGAACATGAAATAGTAAACACCAAGAAAGAAAATTTACTTGTTACATCATACTACCCAGGAGTCCAAAGCAAGGACACAATATTAAAAATTGTTAGAGAAAGGCAATGAATAAGCACTGAATGCCAATGCATTCAAATCCATAAAAACAAACACTATTAGACATAAAAGGTTAGCTAAACATCAACACAACTCTAGCTGAGGAGCTCAGCACCCCACTATAAAAAATAGATCTACTAGACAAAAAAATTAAAGAAAAATTAGAGTTCAACCAAGCCTTTAAACAAACAGACTTAAGTGATTCTTACAGTATGTTTCAGTAAATGACAGAATGCACATTTCTTTCAGCAGAACATGGAACTTTCTTGATAATAGGCCACATGCTATCTCATGCAGCATGTTAAAATAGGTATACAAGAATTGACATTCTACAATGCATATTATATTGCCTAATCCAATGAAACTAGAAAAAAACGCACATAAATTATGCAAACACATAGAAAGTAAATAATACACTCTAGAATAATAAATGTTTGTCAATGAAGATAAAAAAGAACAAAAACAAGTATTAAAATGTAATGATAATATCAGTACAACTTATCAGAACTTATATGACACTATGAAAGCATTTTTCATAGAGAAGTTTATAGTTGTAAATGATCACATCAGAAAATTTACTGTGCCCTACCTGAAATAAGAAAATATAAAAACCCAGAATAAGTCACTATTAGGTGATGAAATGAAGCAGTAAGTAATATCTTACAAAAAATCTCATTACTCAATTCTACATGAATTTCTTGGAATATTCAGTGCCAATAATCCTCAATTATTTAATCAAAATAAAAGGGAAGAAATGTTTCCAAGGTCATTTTTGGAATCTAGCATTACCCTAATTCCAAAATCAGAAGACTATCTAACTGAAGGAGGGAACAATAAGACAATTTCTTTTATTAACTAGATACAAACATCCTCAAAAAGTTACTGGCAAATTGAATGTAGCAAATTATCAATAATTATAAATCATAACCAAGTAGCCATCATCTCAGCCATGCATGTACTGTTTTACATTTACAAATCAACAAACATAATCAAGGACAAAATTATATGATCATCTCAAGAGACAGAAAAATCCTTTTGGTAAATGTAACAACCATTGATGATAATCTTAAAGAATATAACTGCAGGACATTACTTCAAGCTGATAAAATTCATTTATGGGAAACCTACTTCCGATGGCAGAAAGAATCAACAAACAGGATCACATCAATTACAAACCACAACGAAAACAAAGACATCCAACAAAGTAAAGAGACAACACTATAGAATGAGAAAATATTTTGCCAGCTATATTTTGAATGTAAGATAAATATCTAAAATATACAAAGAACTAAAAAATTGTGCTTCCCAAAATAAAAGACCCAGTCAAAACACAGGAAACTGAAATGAATAGACACATCTCAAAATAAGAAGTTGAAATAGACAATAAGTATATCAAAAAAGTGTTCAACATTTCTGGTCATTTAAGAAATGCAAATTAAGTGGGCGGTTTGATGTACACCTGTAATCTCAAGATTTGGGAGACTGAGGCAAGCATATTGGCATGCATTTGTGACTATCCTAGGCTAATAGTAAGTTCAAGGTGAGCCTGAACCATGCAGCAAAATCCTGTTTCAGAAAAGAAAACAAAAAATTCCAAGTTAAAACAACACAGATTCAATCTTACTCTAGAACTATTATCAACAAAAAGTAGAGCAATAAAAAGTTGCAGAAAATTTGGAAGGAAAGGCACCAAAACATATTGTTGTGAGGAATATAAACTAGTTCAACAATTGAAGCTGGAATCATTGCACAAATACTGGAGGCTAATAATTGTAGCAGTAACTTAATATAGTGAATCATCTGCTTAAAAATCATAAAAAAGAAATAAGCATTCTGCTTTGTATTTTGACAAATCTCATGACATAATATTCACAATATCAAAGATTCAATACAAAATTACTCACCGTAAAAATGAAAAAAAAAAAAAAAGGACAATTTCAACTCAGAATGAAATAAATAGTCAACAAATGCCACCTCTGAGAAGTCAACAGTGTTGGAATTATCAAACAAAACTAAATGATTAGTACGACAAAGTTCCTTTGAGTAAGGGTGAACACACTTGATAGGAACAGGAAAATATAAAATTTTATCAAAGAAACAAATCTTTTGAAGGACAAAATTGAAATTTTATACTTGGATCCTATAATAAGCAATTTTTTAAAATACTAGATTTTATTATATGTGATAGCATAAACAAAAATTTTTATAGGCAAAGAGATAATATAGAAACCATTGTTCTTTTTCCGTTAGCTGGTTCTAAACACGCTGTAGTACTTTCATCCTCTTGAATAGTTTCACACCGCCATGATATGTTGGATGCCATAGTATACGAAGTTATACTCAAATATTTCAAGGAAAGAGACACGATGGTAACTACTATTAAGTCGAGTTATCTTGTGGTGAAGCACAAGATAATATATTGACATGCATTGTTATGTTGTTATGTCCTCTTTTATCTCAATCTCCCCCTTTTAAAAAATATTTATTTTATTATTATTATTTTTTAATTAAGGGAAAAATAAAAAAATTAGCAGAATATATTATAGTAAATTTTGATTTCCTATTAGCTCGATTTGAAGCCCTGCATTTCACTCACCATCTTGTTTTGACTGATTTTACTCTGTTCTGTTCTGTTTGATAGTATCAAGTTTTAGGGTATAGGCAACTACTTTGAAGGCCATAAGATTCACTATGACGCCCATTCTGGTTTGACTATTATCTTCTTTTGAAGTTCTGTAATGTCTCCAATGTTTAGGTTTTATTGGTCATGTTCTGTACTGTTTTGTTCAATTTTATTATACCTAATGATATAGGTAATTCTTTTTAAGGTAGCAAGAGGCATTATGGTAACCATTGTTGACTACCTTGTATTCTGTTTTTACATCATGTACTATGTCCATCCTTTGTTTTGACTGTTTGTTTTGTCATATTTGGTTTTATTTACTTCCAAAAAAGTAATAAGAATTATGGGAGTAATAAAACCCAAAATGTATAAATGTTGTTGTAAAAAAGAGAGGTAAAAAAGTTCTCTAAAGGATACAACTGCAAGTTTCTTTAAGTGTGTTAAGATAGATGACTATATTACCAAGCTTTTGTTGGATCATTGAACACAACTGTTTGCAGTCTCACTGTTTGAATGTCCACTTTGTGTGCATTAATCCTGTAGCTTGAACAACTATTTCTAAGATGACAATATATAGTCTATTAACTAGTGATTTCTTACTGTTTTTTTTTTTTTTTTTGAAATTCTGTATTACTTGTAGCCTTATCCTGTTTTTGGGTTTTTTTTCTCCTTTAAATAAAATAAAATTATAAAAAAATATGGGAAGAGATCAATTGCAGAATGATGATGAGTGCAAAGAGTGCGAACATAAAGAAATAAAGAAATCAATGAAAACAAAAACTAATTCTGTGGAAAGGTCAATAAAATTGACTGTAGTGATGAAAAACTGGCAAATACAGAATAGAATAAAAAGGCTACAGAAGATTATGCATATCAATAAGGACTTTGAGTTTTATTTAAAATTATTTTCTGACTGCTTCTCATATGTGATTTCATTAACATGAAGTTGGATCTGGATTTTTAAAAAATAATTTCTAATAAGCTTTAATGAACTTGCATAGAAGTGATCTATTTTTCATTAGATGAGAAACAGAATAAATTTTGAAGTTGAAAAATGAAATTATAAAACATATACAGGCCTGGGGATTTAGCTCAGCATCATAAGCACCTGCATTGTAAGCAAGTGGTTGTGAGTTCAATCTCCAGTACCGATAAAAAAAAAAATACACACACTACAGAACTGACATTTCAGAAGCAGGAAGTACAAGTTATTGCATCTGGCATCTAAGAGAAAATGAGTAACTTTTTATTACAGTTCTGTCTTAGTCTACTCAAGCTGCTATAATAAAATATCATAAACTGAGCAGTTTAAGCCATAGAAGTGTCTTTTCTCACAGTTCTGGAAGGTGGAAATCAAGTTCTGGAAGCTAGTATGATCAGATTCTGTTGAGTGTTCCATTCCTGACACACAGACAGTGACCTGACTGGGTGTTCATGTGATCTTTTTTCTCTTGTATCAGATCACAAGATTTATCTGAAGTAGAACCTTGCCTTTATCACTACATTTAAACTTAATATCCTACTAAAAGCCTTATCTCCAAATTCAGGCAGACACAATGAAAATTAGGGCTTCCATACAGAAATGGGAAAGGAGAGATGAGGGTTCAATCCCTAGCAGTTCCTGACTGGAAAATGTACCAATTTGGGGTTTGTCATTCTCTAAAATCTTAAAACTAACTAGCTTTCCAGCATTCATATCAACACTTCTTACTGCTTAAACTTTTCCATATTACTATTGGTGTTTATTTTTTCTGTCAAGTCCAGTACACTCTGTACTGCTTACTGTTGCCTCAGCTAATGTCACACTTTCATTGCATTTACCCCATTTCCAATACTATTTCTTACTTCTTGAATATACTTCTCATTGTCAACCACTTAATATAACCTATGTCATTTATTTTTAAAAAGAAAAACAGAAAAAAGATATAATATAGAATTCCAAAAAAGTAAGAAATCAACACTAGTTAATGTATTGCATATTGTTATCTTAGAAGTTGTTGTTCAGATTACAAGATCTAGGCATAAAAACTAATCAAACAGTGACAGCACAAACTGTTCTGTTGATCAGCTAATAGACAATTAGTAGCATAGTTATTTATCTTGCATACACATATATACATAGTTATATGTGTATACCTACATACATGAAATCTTTTATTTTCTTCCATTTTTACTTTCCCCTGTCCCCATTGTTCTTTTGAGCACTATATTTCCCTTTCATTATTTCTATATCTGTTGTGCATTTTAGATCTTATTACTCTTTCAGTTTCTTATTATTAATATTTATTTTTACAGTAGGGAGACAAATTGATATTTACCAATATGAATCTGATTTATTTCACTTATGGGTATGGTTTCAAGTCACATCCATTTACCTATAAAAGCCAAAAGATTATTCTTTTTTATATCTGAATAATATTCCATTGTATAAAAATATTACATCTTTTTTTTCACTTTGTGGTTGATGAACATTTTGAGTGTTTCCCTTGATTTATCTACTACAAATTGTGCTGCTATAAACATGGGACCACATATATTTCACTGAGGCATGACATTTTCATTTTTCTGAAAAAACATTTTCATTGATGCCTATCAATCTTATATTGCTTCTACTTGCATCATCTTGAAGCTGTTGAATTGTTATTTCATGACATCTTGTTACTTTTAAAAGGTCTTTCCTTTCATAATCCCTAGCTGAAATACTGTCTTCAAGATCTGTAATTCTATCCTCAGCTTCATTCAACTGGTTTTGCCAGCTTTCAGTGGAGTATTTTATTTCCTGGATATCCCTTTGAATTTGTTTCATTCCTACTATTTATTTCTTAAATTGTTCATTCAAGAGTTCCATCATTTTCTGATGATCCTATAATTTTTTTATCTATGTCACCCTATGCTAAGTAATTCCTTTATTAAGGTTGTCATTTCTTACTTTACCTGAGAGATTAATTCTAATCTGATTTCCTCTATTGCCTCATGGATTTGTTTCTTCATTTCACTTGCTATCTTTTCATAAATTTCTGGTGTATGGTTTCTAATGTCCTCTATTTCAATGTCTTCCTTACTTGTTCCTGAAGCACTAAACATTTGAGGTTATATTTTCCTTTTTAGTTTTGTCATTTTCACCTCTTGGGTAAATATTTGGTCTTTTCAATCCCACTAGTCTCAAATGATTGCTATTTGTGTCTTAGAATCCTACTCTATGGGTGATACTTGTCCAATTGCTAGGTGCCACAATAAAGAGAAGGGGCCAGTCACCTCATTTCTTCATGCAGGGCTTGTTGGGTGAGACTTATATTCTCCCTAGGCTGACTAGCCTAAGAGTATTGATGTAAATCAACCCTTAGCCCCTTTTTTTCTGTGGCTTCTGGCTGTTACTGGCTGTTTGATTTAATTGAGTATATTGTGCACCTCATCTGGGACCCATCTGTGTCACTAGGGATCTCCTTTCTAGTTCTCTGTGTTGAAGGAGGTCTCGTCAGCACTTTCATCACCTCACCTGGTGTTCTCTGTATGGAAGAAGGGATAACCAAAGTGCTACAGCTGCAGGGAAAAGTACCCAGCTGCTCATGTTGACCCACTGAAATCCTCTACTTGAGGGGGAAAGTTACCACACTGTCACAGACTCACTAATGTCCTCTGTGTTGGTGAGGACTTACTGAAGCTTCCACTAGCCCAACAGATTTCTGCAAGTGGTGTACAGGGTTGCTGATGTTCCACAGGCTACTGAGGTCTCTGTGGTAAGGTAAAGTCCTGGCTAGTGCTTCCTCTTTCCAGAGGACTCCAGAGTGGAGGAGGAATGGCAAACAACTATTCCTCTGCCCCCAAGATCTCTGGGGTAGATGCTGCCAACATGGATCTGAGTTTTTAAATCAAAGTCTCCTGATGATTCTATTCCCTAACTCCATGTTGAGAATTATTAAAAGAGAAAAATGCCAAAAACTGAGTGAAGACTACAGTGTCTAATAAAAGAATGTTTGAGAAACATAAACTTGGAAAAAGGTGACATTTGTGGGAGAAGGGAATGCATTTACTCATTTTATGAATATATAAGATAGATAATAGAAATATCAAAATTGGGATGGGTATTTGCCATGTGGAAAACTAAACTGAAAAGATAAGTTGTACAATTTTGAATGATCTTAAATACTATGCCATGGAATTTTCCTAAAGAATTCATTCACTCTGTTTTTCTTGTAACCTTCCATATTATAGCCTAAGTTTCATGCACAAAGATTCCAGTAGGAATTTTCACAAGATAGTTTGTAAATTTTAAAATTATTTTTAATTTTATTTTAAAGTCAAAAACTTATAAACAAGGTTGTAGAAGAGTAGCAATAGTGAAAATCTTGTGCCTTGCTATCTTCAAACTAGTTGTTTAGAGTACAGCATATAGGCAGGATAAATTATCCAAATATTAGCAAAAACATTACCTTTGAGTAATGTATCATATATATATATATATATATGCTTTTCATTTTCTTATTTTGTCTTTCCCCATCCCAGCTGCTTTTACATTAAGAAAAGACACTGCATTTTACAATATCCATTGTACCTTTTGGATCTTATTTAATCTTCAGTTTCTCTCAGTAAGGAGACAATGTGGTGTTTACACTTGCGTATAGTTTATCCCACCTATGAGTATGGTCTCAAGGTGCATCCACTTACCTATAAAAGTCTCACATGTATACTTTTTATGGCTGAGTAGTACTCCACTGTATCAAAAAGTCACTTCTTTTATTTATAGCTCAGTTGATGGACATTTGAATTGTTTTTAAGATTTAACTATTACAAATTGTGCTGCTGGGTGCACATATATTACTGTGGTATGATGTTTTTAATTTTTCTGGGAAGATACAAAGAAAGGGAATGACTGGGTCAGATGAGACCTCTTATCTTTGTTTTATTTTTTTTGTTGTTGTTGTTGTTTTTTTAGGAATTTTGACACTGACTTCCACAGTTCTTACCCTGGTATACATTCCAAAATAGTGGAGAAGTGCTCCTTTTTACCACATCCCATCTAACATTTATTTTTCATTGATTTCTTGATGATAGACATTCTTCCTTGGGCCCAATGTAATCTCAGTGTTGTTTTAATTTGCATGTTTTGAATGATATATGATGTTAAACTTTTTTCATATATTTATATGCCATTTATTCTGTAACCTCATATGCTTATATTTTGTTTGAATTTTTAAATTTGGAGGGTCTGACTTTTTTCAATTCTTTATATAATTTAGATATAAGTCCTTCCTCTGAGGGACAGGTAGTTATACTTTTTTCCTGGTTTGTGGGTTATTTTTCACTCGTTTCATATTTTCTTCTGTTCAAAAAAAGCTTTATAATAAGATAAAATCTCATTTGTTATTTCTTTATAGCATTTCTCATGACGTTTGGGTTTGTTCATGAATCTCTGTCAACAACTTTGTCTTCAAGAGTGCTTCATATTTTCTGTTCCAGGAGACAGGGTATTTCTGTTTTAGTACTTAGAAAGTTGATAAAATTTGACTTCACTTTTGTTTTGTGGTGATAGACATTGGTCTAGTTTTAGATGTTGGCAAGTGGAAGCCAGTTTTTCCTGCATTATGTATTAAGAGGCTTTCTTTCAGTGCACATGTTTGGCCCCTTTGTCAAAGTCAATACTCAGTATGTTTGAAATGGCATTTGCATCTTCTCTGCTGCTCCACTGATCCTCAGGACTGATTCTTTGCCAGGCCCATGCAGATTTTGTCACTGTAACTTTGTAGTATAATTTTAAGACAAGGATTGTGATGCTCACTACCTTGTCTTTATTGCCAAGAATTGTTTTTGCTCCTCTAATTTTCTTCTGTTTCCTGATTAATTTTAGGAATGTTTTACTTAGTTCTGTGATATATGCCACTGCTATTTTGATTGGAATTCCAGTAAATGTATGGAATAATTTTGGGAATATGATCATTTTCACTCTGTCAAATTCTTCCTAATAATGAGCAAGGGATATCTTGCCACTTTAAGACATATCTTATGATCTTCATTTTAATTGTATTTTTCATCGCAAGTATCTTTCAGTATCATTGCTATAAATTTTTGTAAGTATTTCATTTTTTATACTATTGTTAAAATGTAGTTTACCTAATTTCTTTCTCAGTAAGTTTGTTATTTGTGAATAGTAATGTTTGAGTGTCGCCTTTGTAGTTTTCTATGCTGCTGAAGTCTTTTGTTGGAAATTTTTGCATCATCTATGTAGAATAGCATATCATCAGAAAATAATGCTAATTTAAATTCTTTCTTTCAAGTGTTTATTCCTTTTATTTTTTCCTCTTGTGTATTTGCACTAGCTAATGTTTCCAGAACTATATTGAGTACGAGTTATGATAATGGATATCTTTGCCTTGTTCCTAATTATAAACTGAAGTTTTTCCATTATTGACCATTTTTTATGATATTGGATGTTGGTTTGTCCTAGGTTATTTTGTCAGATTGAGTTAAAACCATCTATTCTATATTTCTGTAGGTATTTTTAAAATCATGAATGAATGTTGAACAATTTGAAACACTTTTTCTACATTTATTAACATGATCACATGAATTTTATATTTGGCTCTTTTAATATGATGTATTTAATTTATTGATTTATGTATGTAAATATATTCTGAATCCCTGGTATGAATCTTGCCTAGTCATGGCATATAAATTATTGGAAATTTGTTGTGTTATGTTTGTCAGCATTTGATTAAGGATTTATCCATTTATGTTCATTAAGGAGACAGTCTGTGATTTTCTTTTCTTTGGGACCTTCCAAGGTTTAGGTGTCAGAGTTAAGCTGCTTCCCAGAATGATTTTGGAAATATTGATTCCTCTTAATGTTAGTAAACATTTTCACCATTAGTGTCCTTAGATCTTCTTTAAATGCATTGTAGAATTCAAAAGTGAATTCATCATGTTCTCAGATTTTATTCGTTAACAGGTATTTTATTCGATTTTTAAAATTTGTCTCCTGTAATATTAAACTTTTAATTATTTTAATTTTTATTTACTTTAAAGAGATTAAGACAAAAGAGGACAGAACAAAGCAGATCAGAACAGAACAATGTAAGCAACACAGTACTTCACCATAAGACAACCTGATATTAACAGTAGCTACCATAATGTCGCTTTTTTCAAAATAATTCAGCATACCTTCACATACAATAATATCAAACATAACAAAATCGTATAAAATAATTCAAGAGAATGAAAGTACTACAGGGCATTCAGAACCAAATAATAGAAAATTGACACTACTAAATTATCTCATTTTCCATAATATGTTTAAATTGTAACACGTATTAAAATGCAGTAAAACACAAGATGATAGAACCGATGGAAACAGAAGAACAGAACCATGGTAGGACTTTAAAGCAATATGATATTAAATCAGCAACAGCTGCCATAATGTCTTGTTTTCTTCACAATAACTGATCATGCCATCACACATAATAATATCAAACAAAGCAGAATAAAACCATTCCAACTAATGTATAAAAACATTATAAAGCTTCAAAGCAATGTAATGGGAAATAATTATTACCTCAAAATCTTAGGTACTCTTACCCTTTTTGTACTAGGGAGAGTATACTGTATTTATAAATGTGAGTTTGATTTATTTTACTTATTAATATGGTCTCAAATTGCATCCATTTATTTATAAATATCTCAGTGTGAGCATTCTTTGTATCTGAATAGTAATCCATTGTATAAAAATACTGCAACTTTTTTTATCCATTCCTGAGTTGATGGACACTTAGGTTTTTTCCATAAGGTAGTTATTACAAATTGTACTGCTAAAAACATTGTTGCACATATATCACTGTGGTATGATGTTTTCAGCTCTTCTAGGAATATGCCTAGAAACAGAATAGCTGGATCAAAAGGGACTTCCAAACCCAGGTTTTTGAGGAATCTCCACACTGACCTCTACAGTGGTTTCACCAGTCTACAGTCCCACCAACAGTGCAGGAGAGTTCCTTTTTACCCAAAACCTCTCCAGCATTTGTTTTTGGTAGTTTTCTTTATCTTGGCTATTCTTTCCGGAGTGAGATGGAACCTCAATGTTATTTTAATTTGCGTTTCTCTAATGATTAATGATGATGAACATGTTTTCATGTATTTATTTGCCATTTGTATTTCTTCATCTGAGAACTTTTTATTCATCTCAAATGCCCATTTTTGGATTGGGTCTTTGAATTTTGTGGGTCTGAGTTTTTGATTCAATATTTTTACCTAATTTGTCTTCCAACAGATTTAGTGTTTCTGATTTAATATTCAGACTTTGATCCACTTAGATTTAAGTTTACTACATGGTGATAGGCATGGGGTTAGTTTTAGTTTTTGGAATAGAGAGAGCTAGTTTTTCCAACACCATTTATCAAAGAAACTATCATTCTTCTAGTGAACATATTTGAGCCCTTTATCAAAGATACAGTGGTTGAGTGTGTTTGTAGTTGGAGTTGACTCATCTAATCTATTCCATTGATCTGCAAATCTATTTTTATTCCAATACCATGTTGATTTTATTACAGTAGTTTTGTAGGAGAACTTCAAGTCAGTGATTGTGATGCCTCCTGACATTTGCCATTGATTTCTAATTTAACTGCACTATGGTAAGATAATATCCATAAGATAATTTAAATTCCTTTAAGCATATTCTATGGGCTAATATGTGGTCAACTTTGGAGAATGTTCCATTTCCACTGAGAAAAATATGCATTATGATTTTGTGGAGTAATCACTCTGTAGACATCTATTGAGTCCATTTGTTCACAGGTTTGTTTTAACTCAAATATTTCTTTGTTGATATTTTGCCTGGTTGATCTATATAATTGTAAAAGTGAGTTGCTAAGTTCCCCTATTATAATGGTGTTAGTTCCTATTTGACTTTTCATGTGCATTATTTGTTTTTTGTAGTAGAATGCACCAATTTTTGGTGCACATGTATTTATTAGTGTTATGTCTTTTTAGAATCTTCCCTTAAAAAGTATCTAGTGACCATTTGTATATCTTTTAATTACTTTTGATTTGAAATTCATATCATCTGAAAATAGAATAATTATACCTGCTTTATTATTGGATCTTATTGCATGGAATACCATGTTGCATGTTTTCAGTCTATGTATTTCTTTTTGAGTTAAATTTCTTGAATGTAACATACTGTAGGATTTTACTTCTTTATTCATTCTACCAGTCTTTTTTTTTTTCTTTTTTGGATTGGTTAGTGGAGACCATTTATGTTGATGGTTGCAATAGATACTCACTGGCTTGTTATTTTCATGTTATTTTCTTTTTGTTGGTTCCTCATATGTCATCTCTATTTATTGCTTACCCTGCCTCACCGCTTCTTTCTATGGGTATTCCTGTGGTTATGTTCCACATTTTTTCCTTCTAATATATGCTTTAGTGGGGCTGGGGATTTAGCTCAGTGACATAAGTGCCTACCTTGCAAGCAGGCAGTCATGAGTTTGATCCCTGGTACCGATAAAAACGAAAAAGACCATATATATATTCTGAAGCATTCTGAAGCATTGGTTTAGTGGTCATGAATTTTCTCAGGTATTCTTTGTAATGGAAATATTTTATTTCTCCATCAATTTTGAAAGACAGTTTTGTGAGGTACTTCAATCAGAGTTGCATTTTGTTTTCATTTAAAGCTTTAAACACTTCACTCCAAGCTGTCTTTAAGTTGAAGGTTTGTATTGAGATGTCTGTTACAATTCTAATGGGTTTTCCTAAGATCTTCTATTTATTTTATCTGTGTCTACTCTAATATCTCTTACTTTAGGTATCCTTTCTTTTGTACCTGAGAGATTTTGTTTTTTTCTTTTTTTTTTTTTTTTTTTTAGTTCTTTTGCTATCATTTCAGCATTTTCCAGTATTTGACTTTCAATGTTTTCTATTTCATTATTCTCCACATTTGTCCTGGGTGGCCTGGGAGCCTTGAAATGCATTTTGTTTCCACATCTTGTCATTTTCTATTTTGTCTTGCTTATTTTATATTTTCTGTGTTGAAGTTTACTGATTTCTTATGGTAGACAGTTTTAACTTCTAGTATCAAAGATTCTTTAGGAGGTAACTGTTCTTCTTGACTGTTTTCCAAATATACGACATTCTTCCTATCTTTCTTGGATGAAATTTGTTAAGGGTGAAAATTTGCTCCTTGGTTCAGTATCCATGAAATGACAATATTTTCATACAAGGGAGACAAACCAAGTATAACATGTTTGGCATTCTGCCTAAATTTATTTAATTAACAATAACAATAGTTTCAAGTACTTCTTAACTACTGACAAACTCTGGTAGATTTTAACCTGATACCTTTAACCATAGGAGCGGATTCTAAGTTTATATAATATTCAACATATACCATGTACTTGTATGCCATGGATTTCCCCTTAGTGGAATAATTTTATCCTGTTTTTGGGATGAGTGCTGAGATAGATAAGGGACAAGATAAAGTGATGTATGATATTTAAAATAGTGGAATCAAGTCTAGAGGTCAAAGGATGATCACTGAAATTTTAGGAAACTAAGAAATGAAGGAGGAGAAAATGAAAGAGAAATAAAGGAGTATTGAAGTGTATCAGAATGGGAAGAGACAATGCTTACTCACCTGAAAACATCATGAATTCAAGAGGTAGGTGAAGGAAGAGAGAATGAAAAATAATGGAAGAAAACAGAAAACAAAGATAAAAAGCTAAACAATGAAAAAAAGAATTAAAGAAAAGAGGAAAGAAAAAAGAGACAAGAAAAAAAGAGAAAATCAAAACCCAAGAACAAAAATAATCAAAAAACACAAAATAAAACAAGACAAAAAATCTAACCAGACAGGAAACATATAGCCAATCAGACAAACAAGAGAGGATGAAAGTAGTAAATTTTCTCTCACATTCACAGTTTTGTGACAGTGTCCATATAGTTTACAGAAATGTGCTATCTAATCCAGCCAAGTTTGACAGGTGAATTGTGCTGGGCATTGAGCTGATCTTGATCTCTTGATGAGGAAAATGGATATTGCCTTTTGTTGGTGGAGTTCTCCAGAGACCTTTGACATAGAATGGCAGGCCCACCCACTTCTGTTCTGCATATCTGTGAACCGAAGCTCAATGCTGGTCACCCAGCTTAGTAACTGCTGGCTACTCACTAATGATTCAGACTTTCCCATGCTGATGGTCTCATCTGGGCCTGAATGGGTACCCATGCTGGTGTCTGTGCTTAGTTCAGTCCTGCTGGTTTCTCTGCCTGCTATCAGCATGTGTGCACCTGCACCCAGTTCCTGGCCTAGCCTGATTTTTCTCCTATTTCATGGAATTTTTCTTGAGCAAAGGTATCTCTTTTTACTTCAGACAGGCCTTCAACCCACTGTGTAGCCCAGGCTGTCCTCAAACTGACAAAAATCTTCCTGCCTCGGTCTCCAGAGTGCTGGACTACAGAAGTGTGTCACCATGCACAGCTATTTCATGAATTTTCCATGTCACATAGTTTTATATTTACTCTGTAGACAGCAAAGTACCATCAAGAATTGTGGAGCAAAAAATATGAATGAACATATTTTAAAAAATTTAAATCTATAAGGGGCCAGGGGTTTAGCTCAGTAGTGTTAGTGCTTGCTTGGCAAATGCAAGGTCATGAGTTCCATCCCCACACCAAAAAAAGTATTAAAAAAGAATTATGGAGCAACAATATAACATAATTAATTTTTATTTATTAATTTAAACAATGTTTAGTCTAGATATAGTGGTGCATGCTCAGAGCTATAGTTGTAAGATGTCATGAAGATTGAATTTTAAGGGAGAAAGACTAATGTCCAAAAAATCAGAGATTGTTAAAATAGTATTATAAAAGGATAACAGGAATGCAGCAATGATATTGACAAAGACCTGAATTAAAACAGTGGAAATGACAGAATGACAGGAAAAAAAGAGGCTAGAATATAGTGAGAGTTGGAGACCAAATTTAGAATATCTGATTAACTATTGACTGTAAAAATGGAGAGTAAAAGTGTAAAGAGTTTGGGTGGTTTTTAATTTAGCATCCTGAAAAAATAATGAGAATAGATGAGTGGGAAAGAAAGATATAGAGATGGTGAGACAGTACAGGAAGTGAGAGGTTAGGGAGTTAAGGAAGGAGGAAGGAAAAAGTGGTTGAAAAGCATTAGTCACTTCCATTGTGAAGTTTGCATGGAACTTAGTCTTCTTGATGGCAGAGGAAGCCTCACTGGGCTTATTATTCAACTGTCTATACCTCCATGTCCAAAGCTTTTCCAGCTTCAATCTCATTTTGATTCTGTGTGGATTGATGGGTGAAAGGGAGAGCAGAATTTCTTGTGGGATGTAATATCTACTGCCATCCCTGATGTATACCAATAGATGCTTCTAACATCACAAGCCATAGCAATCACAAATAACTTCATATGTTATCAAATATTTCCTAAGAAAAAGTCAGACCTAGTCAACAAACATTGTTGTATCTCCATACTAATGGTTAAAATTTTTAAATATTTTAATACTAGTTGACAACCACTTCAAACCTCCGAAATCCATCACACCTGCTAAAGTTTCCCCAGAACCTCTCCTGATTCTGCTCATTATCAAATATTGTCTAACAGAGAAGCAGGCTTTAAACAATTTATGATAGTTCCATAGACCCCTGTCTAATTTTTCTGATCAGTATCCTTGATACATGCATTGTCATTTGTTTTTATTTTATTATTATTTAATCATCCTCAAAATAAATCATTTTATATCATCCCCTACTTCCATCTAAGAATCCTGGTTCTCACATTTTAGTCCATCCAAGAAAATACATTCCCTGTGGTTAGTATTAATATTTTGCATGTATTACTGAGGATCATGTAGTCTATTCCTTATGAGTTATCATCAAGTGTGTTTGGAGAAACAGTTTTCTAATTTTTCCTTGCCAATCAGATTTTCTCACTTCATAGACCATGTCTGTACCTTCTGACTTCTTTCTGTGTCTTTATCATTTAGAAATTCTGATGTTCTCACACTGACTCATATATCCTAGGTCCGTTTCATTAAAGTAACATCATTCCACAACAGTGTTTCTCAGAACACTTCTGGAAATAAGATTTTCATTTATATTATCATGTTGTGAAACCATATCTAAGATGACAAAATCTGATTATCACACATTCTCTGTTAACCAGTCTCATATAGAACTACCTGTTCACCTGTCTGAAACCAAAATAATATACGATGAAGGACACTAGTAACGTTGCCAGTAAATATGTCCAAACTGATCAGAGAAGGAATGTCTAGTTTTCCTTATAATACTCTCCAAAGAAGAGAGGTATAATTATTTTTCTTCTTCATATTTCTAGTGTTCTATAAGTTCCATCTTGAATACATCACCACTCCTAATATAGATTTCTTCTAATTGTTTGTAATGTAAGTGCTTTTCTCTCCATGAATTTTATTTATGTTTGAATTTGGCTAAGTATTTCCTACTTCAGTATTCACATTAATTTCACTTAAACTATAACAAGAATAAAATATGTATTATAGTTTTTGTAGACCAAGAATTCACGTTGCTCATGCATATTAATCTTTATGATAAAAGAAAAATATACTTTCCACTGGTATTTTAAATCATGAATACAGTTTTTAAAAAGGAAGTAAGGATGTGCTTCTGATACTCAACTGTTCTGATGCTCCAGCAGTCACAGGTTCTTTTTTGTAAGAATGGAGAGTGATGGTACCACAAAACACAGAGTGTAAAAGATCAGTGATGATACCCTGAAATAAAGAAATTAATAATTCCATGAAGCCATAAATATAGAGATTATAAAGACTAAATAATCAAAGAAAAGTTACAAAATAATGAAAAGTGAGGAAAATGACAGAAAAATATATGACTATAAATTTAAATGTGGTTCAAAAGCCTATGTCAAAATACTCCAGTAGACTTTCTGGTAAGCTGCACAGACCATATGGAGCCAAGGAAGAGAAATCCAGCAGTTCCTGAGAATTAAGCATGCTGGGACTGTGATTATCTGATCAATATGCCAACTAGCCAGCCTTTCTGGTAAGCCACACAAGCAATGAAGGGCTCAGGAAGAAAAAAGTCAAATAACGTCTCCTGAGAATAGACCAATTAAGACTGGGAGAAGTCCTTATTATTCTCACTATTTTGTTTTGTTGTGATTAATAGTTTTGCTTTATTCAATGCTCTGTTTTGATTGGTTTTATTCTGTTTTGTTTTGGTTTGATTTTGCTATATCTGATGGAATGAACAACTATTGTAAAGATAGCAAGATATACTATGTTAGCCATTGTCATTTTCCTATTGTTCTACCTTGAAGTTCTGTACCAATTTTAATGTTTTGTCTTAATTAAATTGATTCTGTTTTAATTTCTTGGGTTTTGTTTTCTTTAAAATAAAACAAGTACTCCCAGTAATATTAGTGCTATAGTATTATAATTATGGGTGATATTTTTCTTTAGTTGTCCAATTTCAAATCATTTTTGTATTACTGAAATGATAAAAATATTCTTAACTTACTGATAAAAAGAAATACAGATATGAATCTTTCCAAATATGTGTTCAACAAATATTTATAAAACATTACCTACTACCAAGTACTCTACTCTTCAGACCACAAAAACAAATGATCAGAATAGCCTATCAAAAGTTAAAAAAATTATCTGTGAGGATCTTGAAATGTAGATGCTTTTAGTTTAGTATTATAAATTAGGTAACCTCTGAGATTACACTTATATCTTTGGGGCTTCAAACCATGAGTAATATGTAAAAATAACAGGCCACTTTATATATTTTTTTTTGTTTTTTGTTTTTTAATTTTATTTAAGGAGGAAAAAAAGCAGAGAAAGGCTACAAGTTATACAGATTTACAGAAAAAGACAAACAGTAGGAAATCACTAGTTAATGGATTACATATTGTCATCTTAGAAATAATTGTTCAAGTCACAAAATTAAAGCTTGTAAAGTGGACATTCCAACAGTGAGACTGCAAACAGTTCTGTTCAATGATCCAACAAAACTCAGTGATATCATAATCTATCTTATACACTTATATATACATGCAGTTATATCATTTAGAGCACTTTCTTTTCCTCTCTTTTGTACAATGACAATTACCCATTTTGGGTTTTGTTGCTCCCACAGTTCTTATTACATTTTTGGAAGGGAGTAGAACCAAATGTGACATAACAGAACAGAGTCAATCAAATCAAAAGGGTGGACACAATAGATAGTGTAAAAGCATAATACAAGGTGATCAAAATGGTTACCATAATGCCTCCCACTATCTCTAATAGAATTGCCTATATCATCAGTTATAATAAAATTGAACAAAACAGTAAAGAACAAAACCAGCAAAACCAAAACATTGGAGACATTATAGGTCTCCAAAGGAGATAATAGTCAACCAGAATGGGTATCATAATGAATCCCACTATCTTCACAGCTGTTGCCTAAACTTTCGAACCTGGTACTATCAAGCAAAACAGAATAGAGGAACATGAGTCAAAACAAGATGGTGAGAGCAATACAGGGCTTTAAATCAAGATAATAGAAAGTCAAAGTGGGTTACTATAATATATCCTGCTATTTTTAATTTATTTTTCCCTTAATTAAAAGGATAAAAAAGTAAATAATAAAATGGAGATTGAGATAAAAGAGGGCATAACAGCAAAACAGTGCAGATCAAAACATAACCATTTAAGCAGAATAGTGTTTCACCACAAGATAATCCTGACATAAAAGTAGTTACCATAATGTCTCTTTCCTTGAAATCTTTGAGTATAACTTCGTATACTGTAGCATCAAATATATCAAAACAATGTAAAACCATTTAAGAGAATGACAGCATTACAGGGTATTTAGAATCAACCAACAGAAAACGAACAATGGTTTCTGTATAATCTCCTTGTCTTTAAAATTTTTTGCTTATACTATCATACAAAATAATATCCAATAAGATACAACCTGTTTAGACCAATGGAGACAGAAGAACAAAAGCTTGATGAGACTTCAAAACAAGATGATAAAAAACTGAAACATTCTTTGCTTCTCATTGATGGTCAGAAACTTGAAATATGTCCATTAGAGGTCGAATTCTTCCCTATCTCTTTCTATCTAAAAAATTATAAAAGTTGGAATATGTGTCTTAATATGCTATCCAGCTTTGTGTACAAATATTTATTAGCATGAAGGAGTAAAAGCACATGGGAGATCAAAGTTTGTGAAACAAATCATAAATGGAACTGAAGTACATAAAATCATGTAATCTGGGAGTGAGAATATGTCCACTAAGAAGTGGAAATTTTCTTTGATATAAGTGAGTATGTAGTCAGTCTTCTGAGTGATTTGAATTGGAGTTATTAAGAATAACATAGGACAGAAAGTCTATCTGATCTTCACAAAGTTTTGTGTACAATTTGCTGAATTCCTCACCCTAAGATCCTTGATACTTCTCCCTAGATGATCTTTTTGAAGCAAGTGATTATAAAATGTAATAATAATAGCCACCAGTTGTTTAGAATGCATCAGAGCCAGTAATATACATTATTTCATCAGAATCAATAACATCTCTAAAATCTTATTGCTAACCTTGTACCTAGAGTATGTTGCTTGTCTTGCTTTGCTCATATGTATTTCTCAATATTTGTCACAAGTATCACCTATTTTGGATATCCTTCTCTAATCCTAATATAAACTACTTATGGCTTGTATAGTCTTTACATATAGGTCTAACATTAATCCCTATGTGATATAATTTTTTACTTAATCATCTGTTTCACCATCTAGTCTTTGTGTTTATCACAGAGAGAAAATATATTTTATTTAAAATAATGTGTCACAGAGGAGTTCAATAAATACCTGTTAAATAAGAGAGAAATATGTGCATTCATAACTTTCATTTTTATCTTTATCCCCAGTTCTTGGGCAAAGTAGGAGAAAATATTTATCCTACAGCAGTGAATCTCAAACTTCATAAATGATCATATTGCCTGTAATTAATTATTAAATGTGCAGATTCCTGAATTCTTCAGACATGTTTCAAACAACTTGAATCTGTGGCTCTCACTCTTAATGTTACAAAAATTTTAATTCTGATTACCTTTCCTCACTCATCCTATTAAAAACGTTAAAAGGAAGTAAAGTTCTGTTGAATGTATTTCTTAGTTCCAGTTTGAAGAATTAAAGTGGGAAAGGAATAATATTGAAAATGGGGCTCAAAATAAAATGTTATACATGGATTAACCATTATCTGACAGGGAACTTATTAATACATTGAATCTTTCACACATTTCCCGGAGAAGAGAGCCTGGACATATTTCTCCAATCTTCAGAAATTGAAAGATTGAAAGACTACAAAGAATGAAGAAGCAGAAGCAATCATCACTTCCACTATACATTATAATGTGGAGAAACTGAGGCACCAAATGAGAGATCAATATTTCCAAATTCATACAGTGACTCAGTGAAGGTCACTAATAAAACTTAGAATTCCTAACTCCTAAACAAGGGTAATTTCCACAGCAAAATGATAAGCCTCTAATTGTGAATTTTCAGGAATTAAAATCCTATTATATTGAAATTTTTAAACCGATGAATAGGTAAGGAAAGCATTATGCCACTTCTTAAGCCACATGATAAAAGAGAGAAGTCTATTTTTTTACAGAAGTAGCTTATTTTGCAGAAGGCAGCCTGAGCATTGACTCAGAGAGAGCCACTCTCAAATATCTTGTCAAATGTTTTGTAGCTATGTAAATTTTATGTTAATTAAGCACCCTAAGCCTTAGTTTCATTTATTTATTTATTTATTTATTTATTTATTTATTTTCAGATGGAGTCTTGCTTTGCAGTCCAGACTGGTTTGAGCTCACTTTCATAGCCCAGGCTGGTGTCAAACTCATGATGATTCTCCTGCCTCAGCCTCACAAGCGCTGGGATATTGATGTGCTTAGCCATGGTTTCTTTATTTACAAATTGTGCTGATTACTTCCTCTCAGTATCATTGTAAAGATTACATGAGACTATGTTTATAGGAGGTCCCATTTGGCTGACTAAAGGAACAGTTGCATCAGCAGTGCTCAGAGAGTGTTCACTGAAGCCACAAGTATCCAGTTATGCATAATGGGGTTACACTCTCAAGGAAAAGAATTAATTTTGTAGATGATATAGATACCTCAAATAAAACAGTTAGATCATTGGAGAAGGAAAGCAGAGCCAATTTGTCTCTTCCACACCACTTGATCTTCTGCATCTTTGTGAAGTAGCACTTATGACAGCATTCCAAATAGTTAGGGAATGAACAAAAGACCATTGTGGAGTCTGGGTTCATGTGTCAAAATCTACATATACCAGTCCCTTTTTCCCAGTGTTTCACTTCCAAATTCAAAGAAATGCAGCAGGCTAGTGGCATCCTCAACACAATTCATTGATGGCAATAAACTCGCCCCACCCCAGATAAAAAAAGGATAAATGGGTGGATGTGAATTTCCATGGGCACATACCCCCTTCTATGGATTCTATAAGTTCATTTTTGAGCAAATCACCTAATGATACAAGTGGTTATATGCCAAAGGGGGAACACATTGACTATCACCTACTATCACACCTGTAAAATGTAAACGTGTTGGCAGTCTCCTGAGTCGCCCTGCTGGAGCATGGGTGTACCTCCAATCTGTGGTCTCTTGCCTGTGAATCAATCTCACTGGAGATTCAGTCATGAACACTAATCCCCCAGTCTGATTAAAAGACCGCGAACAGAATGTAGCATCTGATTATTTTACCTACTAATATTCTCACATCTTTCTCCCTAAAGAGTTACACTCTCCTTTAATCCATCCCTCAATCTCTTCCCTCCACTTTTACTAAAAACTTCAAAATAACTTCCAATAATAATCAAATGCAGACTACAAAGGAGGATTGATAATGAGTGAAAGTTTACAAAGTCTACCACAGATAGGTGATGTATGATTGAATCTGTTGATACTGCTATAACTAGAAATAGTTCTTTTCTCAGAGCATAAGAAGAGAGTTCGAATCACTTATATTAAACTGCTGGAGGAGTAAAATACATCAGGATAAATAAAGGTGTATATAGATTACAGGAAAGCAGTTTATCACTAAGAAGATCTTCATATAAATTATAAGTTCTCCTCATTTTATTTGACCTCACTCCTTAGCATCAAAAGAGAAAAAAATTCAGAGGGATATAAAAAAGCATGGGAATATGGGGGTCAAAAAAGGAGCTCCCAGTTTCCCTATCTCTCTTAAGGCAGCTCCATCATTGGAGAAAAAATAAAACACAGAACACCAGAGTTCACTTCTGGGATGGGGCTATAGTTCAGCAACATGACAACCACCTGGGAAGAGCGAAGTCCTAACTTTTGATTGCCACTACATACACACACGCACGCACACACACACACACACACACACACACACACACACACACAACCAAATAGCAGATTTCTGTGAACTGACTGAAAGAATTAAATATACTTGATTCAAAGAGGTCACCACCCAAAAGCTTATAGAATTTTCATACAAATGATCCATGTGAACTTGGGAAACAAAAATCAGGAAGCACAGATCAATATACCTGAAAACACGAATGATAAATTTACCAAATATATTGAATCCACAAAAATGTATCAGACAGAAATACCACGTATAAAAAATTGAATAAATTTAATTCCAGAAGAGATCAGTGATAATAAAGCATTTCTGAAATTGAAGACAAATAGTAAAGTATTATGAGTTACTCAGAGAAGCTTAAAAAATGAGTACCAAAAAGTTCATCAAAAACTGATAGACAGCACTAAGATGAAAAACTAATTGAAATTAGAAAAAAATTAGAAGTTAACACCTAAGGGTTAGTAAATTTGTTTAGTAAAAACATATCAAATATGAGGAAAAAGGGCAACATACAAGTAAGTAAGGTATATAAAACAGCAACCTTGATGAAAAAACAGCTTTTCAAAACATTATAATTGAAACATCAGATGTCCAACACAAAATCAAAATGTTAAAAATAATCAGAGAAAAGCAAACAAATACATGTAAAAGTAGTCTAACTAAAATTGCAGTAGATTTCTCAGCACAAACTTTAAAGACCACAGATCTTGCAGTCAGATATTTCAAACACCAAAACAAATAACTTTCAATGAAATTAATATATCTGGAAAATTTTCCTTCAAAATAGAATTACCAAAGCTGGATCAACAAGATACAAAAATTCTAAATAATTCAATATCAATTAATGTAATTGAAGAAATATTTTAAAATTCACCAACAAACAAAATCCCAGGTCCAAATGGATTCATTTTGAAATTCATTAGGAATTTGAGAAAATAGAATACCTCAACTTGGGCCGGAGATTTAGCTCAGTGGCATAAGCACCTGATAGGCATAAACACACATACACACACGCCTTCACACACACACACACACACACACACACACACACACACACACACAAGAATACCACAACAAATGAGGCAACTCCTTAATGCAATTAAAAAAGAATGAAATACTTTCAAATTCATTGCTGAAAATAGACATTACAATGATTTTTTTAAAAAGCACAGAAGGATCCAGGCAAAATGAGTACTACAGGCAATCTCTCTAATAAATATAAATGAAAAATCCTTAATAAGATAATGACAAATAGCTTTCAAAAAATCATCAAGAAGATTACATTCCATGGTTAAGTAGGATTCATCACAAGGATATGCTTGGCTCAACATTACATCAACAGAACAAAAAAAAATAAATAAAAAGAAATGCGTGATCATCTCAATAACTTCACAATGTCCAACACCCATTCATGATAAAAAAAAATACCCCTACAGAAAACTGCAAAATATTTTCTTTATCTCTATCTAATAAAAGTCATCTATGACAAACCAACTGCCAATATCATAATACATTGTCAAAAACTGGAAGTTTTCACATTAAGGGCAGGATTAATCAAGACAAAAATGAGCACTACCAGTCCTCCTATTCAATATACTTCATGAAACAACCAAAACTTAGACAAGTGAAAGAAATAAAAGCAATAATAGCCCAAGTTTAATTATTATTTCTGGATGACAAATACTCTACAATAGGAAGACCACAAGACCTCCACCAAAAGACTTCTAGATTTAATAACCAAACTCAATATCATAGTTAAATACAGAGGCAGCACTCACAAATAAATAGCATTACTGTTACAAAAACAATGAAATCACTGAAAGGGAAGCTAAAACTTAACTTGCAAAATAGCATTGAGAAAATGAAATTCTTAGGAATCAATCAAATTTAGGAAGCAAAGAATTTTACAAGCTGGCTGCATTGGCTTGCTAGCAAAAAGTGCAAGCAGCAATTTCCATCCCATAGAGAAACTTTGATGCTTCCATCAAAGAATGGTAAGGCTCTACATAGCATCCCACATCATCAGTGGTTGCACCAGAATGTCGCTCCCGGTCTATTTGGGCCATGCCCAGCGACCCCCGAGTGGCCAACAGCCATCTGCACTCTGCCTCATAAGCCCAAAGCGCATGTAACAATTTCCATCTCATGAGGAAGCATTGGTGCATAGCTCTGAGACTAGTAATGCCCCATCTGATGACCCCAAATGGCAAGAAGCGACCTGGAAAGGTTTGTCTAAGGACTTCTCTACTGGGGAAACTCCCTGCAATAGAGATAGATATTCTCAACCCAAGAAACAACTGAGACCTTGCCTTTGGCTTCTCTAAGGGAATACACAAAAATGACAAAACAAAATAGCAAAATGCAATCTCAAGCATCCATTCCATCCCAAGCAATCCTAGGAGACATGGATACAGAAGAAAATGTAAGCCATAAAATTGAAACTCCTAAATGATAGCAACTAAAATAAATAACTCTGGGAGGCTATAAAAGAACTCAGATCAGAAATAATCTCCCAGATAAAAAAAGAAAAGATAAATATAAATAAAGAAAAGCTGAGCACATCTAAAGAAGACATAGTTACAAAATCAGAAGAATGATGCAAAAAGATGGAAATCTTGAATGAATAATATAAGAAAAAACAGAATGCATGAAACAGATTCAAAGAGATATACAAGAAATCAAATATTGCATCAAAAGTTGGCAAAACTGTCACATTGAAGCTGGACATAGACAACATGCAGCTAGTCAACAGGAAAGAAGAGATCTTTTAAAAATAACCAGGAATCAAGAAATAACAATTCAACAGCTGTAAGATGATGCAAAGAAAGATAACATAAAACTGAGAGGTATAAAAGAAAAAGAAGGTGACCCACACAAAGGATATCAAAAGGCTATTTAGAGAAGTAATAACTGAAACTTTCCAAAGCATGAGAATATAACCTGGGATACAGATAAATCAAATATAGAGAAATCCAAATAGCCACAACCAAAATAAAACTACACCCAACATACAATAATAAACATCCCAGAAAACCAACATAAGCAAATGCAAAAGAATTGAAATTATGCCGTGCATGTTATCAGATCATAGCCCCATGAAACTAGAAAGACCAAAGAAACAGCAAAAACCCCCACAAACACATGGAAATTGAATAATACACTCAAGAGCAATCAGTGGGTCACAGAGGAAATTAAAGAAGAAATTAAACAATATCTACCAGTAAATGAAAATACAAATACAACTTACCAGTACTTGTGGGATGCAATGAAAACAGGCCTCAGTGGAAAATATATTGTAGTGAATTCCCACATCATGAGAAAAGAACAAACACAAATCAACAACCTGATACTATCCAATAAAGTCTAGAAAAATAAGAGCAAGTAAAGTCCAAAGCCAAAAGAAAGGAGGAAATTATAAAATCAGAGCAGAAATCAGTGCAATAGAGACAAAGAAAACAATGCAAATAAATGAATCAAATATTGGTTCTTTGAAAGAATAAATAAAATCGATTTGCCCGAAGCCTAACATTTAAAAAACGAAAGGAAAAACACAAATTCATGCAATCAGGAAAGGAAAGAGTGAAATCAATACATATTCTATTGAAAGACAGAAGATCATTAATACTTGTTTCAAAAACCTCTACTCTCATAGGCTTGATAACACAGAAGAAATGGACAGATTCCTAGAAAAATATGAATTACAAAAGCCACATCAAGAACACATAGAACTGCTGAATAACTCAATTTTAATCAATGAAACTGAAAATTTAAATAAAACTTTACCAATAAAAAATCTCAGGTCCAAATGGATTCACTGTGGAATTCTATAAGACATTCAAAGAAGACTTAATGCTGACTCCCTCAAACTCTTCAATTAAATTGAAAGGGAAGCCATTCTCCCTAACTCATTCCTGGAAGCAAGTGCTATTCTAAAACAAAACCCAGAGAAAGACCCAAAGAAAACAGAGAATGACAGGCCAATACCACTAGTGCACACAGATGCAAATATTCTCAATAAAATATTTGAAAACAATACAGCAAAGCAACAAACAGATTACATACCACAACCAAGTGGGATTCATCCCAGGACTGCAGGAATGTTCAATATACAACATACACAAATCAAAAAATGTGATCAACCATATCAGCAGAGCAAAAAATCAGAATCACATGATCATTTTATAGATGCTTTTAATAAGATTATAAAAAGCTTTTAATAAGATCCAACACTCATTCATGGTAAGAACCTTATAGAAGTTTGGAATAGTCTTTACCTTAGAATGATAAAAGCCATCTATGACAAACCAACAGCCAGTATCACATTAAATGGCCCAAAACTGAAAACCTCTACTCTAAAAGAAGGAACAAGACAAGTATGCCCTTTATTACCACTTCGGTTAAATATAGTGCTGGAAATACTAGCTTGAGGAATTAGACAATTGAGAGAAGTAAAAGCAGTAAGGATTAAAAAAAGAATTTAAATCATCATTGTTTGAAGATGACATGACACTTTACATAGAAGACCCCCAAAAATCCATTGAAAGATTCATAAGTATAGTAACTAAATTCAGTAATGTAGCTAGATATAAAGTCAAAACTCAAAAATCTATACCATTCCCATAAACAAGCAATAAAATCACTGAGTGAGAAATAAAAGAAGCCACACACTTCACAATAGCATCAAAAAAAAAAAAAAGAAATGCTTAGGAATCAATCTAACAATAGAAGTAAAAGGGCTATCCAGGTAAAATCCTTTTATTAGTTTTATTTTAAAGAGGGTAAAACTAAACAAAACAGAACAAGGCAGATCAGAAGAAAATAATGTAAGTGACACAGATTTTAAAGCAAGGCAACAGGAGATCATCACTGTCTATCATACTGCCTCATCTTTTCTTCTGAATATTTGTCCATATATTCACACACAGAGAATTCATACAAAACAGAAGAGTATCTAACTGATCAGAACAGCATTATAAAGGCATTTTAGACCTTCAAAACCAGACCATAGGAAAATTAATGATGGCTGCCATAATGTTTCTTGTTCTCTTCAAAATAGCCGTACATACCTTCATGTATATTGAATTAAATAATAAAAAATACACTAAAACCATTCTGAACAAAGAATTATTGCTGAATTTTACAGTATGATGCTATAGAATCAACACTGGGTATGACAGTGTCTATTTTCTTCAAAGTAGCTGTTCACTTCATCATGCATTATATAGTCGATTCACATAAACTGCTTAGGAGAAGTTCTATGCATGTATGAGTCTCTACATATATACCTATACTTTCTATATTAGAGGGGAAAACAAAACAAGACAAAACAAAACAAATTCCTAGAAAAACATGAAACAAAAGAGACAAATAAATACCAATGGCAGAGTCCAAAACAGTGACAATAAAGGCCTTCAAAACAAGGTGGTAGAATCAAAATTAGGGTTATTACTCTACATAATGATCTTCAAGAGTTCCTCAGATCACCAGACACAAACATGCAAAATTTTCCAACCATATGAACGTTAACAGTTTTGTTCCAAGAACTTATAGGACTTATAATGCAACCATCTTAACTATCCTAAGTGTGTTTATATAATTTTAGATATTATTTCTTTTCCCTTCCTTTTTCTTTTTCCTCATTTTCCCTGAGATATTATTTTCCCCTGTAAGCAGATTCTTATCCTTTCATTGTACTCACTGGATCTTTTATGCTATGTACTCTTACCATTTCTTACACTAGGGAGACTGTATGGTATTTATAAATGTTGCATCCATTTACCTATAAAAATCTCAATGTGATCATTATCTATAACTGAGTAGTACTTCATTGTATAAAAATACCATGTCTTTTTTAATCCAGTTCTCAACTGATGGGAATTTATGTTGTTTCCATGATCTGGCTATTACAAATTGTGCTGCTATAAACATTAATGCACATATATCCCTGTAATATGATGTTTCAGTTCTTCTCCGAATATGCCCAGAAGTGGAATAACTAGATCAAATGGGACTTCCAATCCCAGCATTTGGAGGAACCTCCAGACTGACCTCCACAGTGGTTGCACCAGTCTGCACTCCCAAAAAAAGTGCAGAAGAGTTTATTTTTCGCCACAGCCTCTCCAGTGTTTGTTGTTCAGAGATTTCTTTATCATGGCCATTCTTTCTGGAGTAAGATGGAATGCCAGTGTGGTTTTAATTTGCATTTCTCTAGTGACCAATGATACTGAACATTTTTCATGTATTTTTTGACATTTGTATTTCTTCACCTGAAAACTGTTTATTCATTTCAGATGTCCATTTATGGGGGATCTGAAATTTTGGGGATCTGATTTTTTTAAATTATTTATATGTCCTAGAAAGAAGTCTTTTGTCTGAGGGACAGTTCACAAAGACTTTTTCCCAATTTGTGCATTTTATTTTCTCTATGCTGGAGATTTCTTTTGAAATGCAAAAACCCTTTAGTAGGACCTGATCACAGTTACTGATTCTGTGAAGTACTTCGTGTGTGGTTTGATTGCTATTCATGAAAGCTCTACCTACACATATATCTTCAAGATTTCTAATTATTTGTCTTCCAACAGATTTAGTGTTTCTCTTGCAACATTTAGATCTTTGATCCACTTAGACTTTAGTTTAGTAAATGGTGACAGGCAAGGGTCTCATTTTAGTTTTTGGCATATGGAAAGCCAATTTTTCTAGCACCATTTATGAAAGAGACTATCTTTCTTCCAGTGGGCATGTTTGGACTCTTTATTAAAGATAAAGTGGTTCAGTGTGTTTGTAGTTGTAGTTGTATCTTTTAATCTGTTCCCTTGATATTCAGGACTGCTTTTTTACCAGTACCATGCTGATTTTATTACAGTAGCTTTGTAGTTAATGTCAAGTCAGGGATTGTCATGTCTCCTGCCTTGCCTGTGTTGCTCAGAATTGTCTTTTCAGTTTAGGTTTCTTCTGGGTCCAGATGAATTTTAGGAGTGATTTCTCTAGATCTGTGAGGTATGCTAGTTGTATTTTGATTGGAATTGCATTAAATCTGTATAACAAATTTGGGAGAATGGCCATTTTCACAATGTTCATTCTTGCTATCCTTGAACAAGAGATGTCTTTCCATTTTCTGAGATCTTTTTCAATTTCTTTTTTCAGGGTATTATAATTTTCCCTGAATATATCTTTTACTTCTTTTGTTAGATTGATTTCAATGTATTTCCTTTTTTGGATGCTACTCTAAAGGATGTGGCTTCTCTTATTTCTCACTCAGTGATCTTGTTGTTAGTGTATAGGAATGCTATTGATTTTGCAGTGTTGACTTTTTATTCAGCTGCATTACTGAATATATTTGTTATACCTAAGAGTATTTAAATGGTGTTTTGAGGGTCTTCCATGTAGAGTATCATGTCATCTGCAAATGATGATAATTTAACTTCTTTTATTCCTATCATTACTCCTTTTATTTTTTTTCTCTTGTCTAATTACTCTGGCTAGTATTTCCAGCACTATATTGAATAGAAGTGGTGAAAATGGACATCCTTGGCTAGTTCTTGATTTTAGGAGAAAGGCTTTCAGTTTTGGCCATTTAGTGTGATGCCGACTGTTGTTTTGCCATACATGGTTTTTATAATATTGGGATAAAGACCCAATTTTCTGTAAGGTGCTTATCATGAATAAATGTTGGACCTTATCAAATGCTTTTTCTGCATTCATAGAAATAATCATGTGGTTCTTATATTTGACTCTGTATGGTAGATTATATTAATTGATTTGCATATGTGGAACCATCCCTGCATTTCTGGGATGAATCCCACTTGGTCATGGGGATAATCTTTTTGATGATTTGCTGCATCTTATTTGCCAATATTTTATTGAGGATTTTTGCATCTATGTTCATTAGGGAAATTGGCCTGTAATTCTCTTTTTTGTTTGGGCCTTTTGCAGGCTTTGATATTAGAGTAATATTTGCTTCCAGGAATTAGTTATGGGGAATTGCTTCCATTTCAACTTCATTGAAGAGTTTGAGGAGTGTCAGCAATAAACATTCTTTGAATTTCTTGTAGAATTCCCCAGTGAATCCATCTGGATCTGGGATTTTCTTTCTTGGTAAGGATTTAATTGCCATTTCAATTTCATTAATTGAAATTCAGTTTTTTTTTTTTTTTTTGGCAAATTTACATCTTCTTGGCCCAGCGGTAATTCATGTTTCTAGTTATCTGTTCATTTTTTCTGTGTAATCAAGCCTATGAGAGTAGAGATTTTCAAAATGTGTATTGATGATCTTCTATATTTCCACAGAGTCTTTGGTGATTTCACCATTTTCATTCCTTATTGCATGTATATTAGTTTTTCCTTTCCTTTTTAAAATAGGTTTGACTAGGGGTTTATCAATATTATTTATTCTTTTAAATAATCAACTCTTGATTCATTGATTCTTTGTATTGATTTATAAGTCTCTAGTGCACTGATTTCTGCTCTGTCTTTTATGATTTCCTTCCTTCTTTTGGGCTTGAGCTTGAATTGTTCTTCCTTTTCTAGATGTTTGAGGTGTATCATCAGGTTGTTTATTTGTGTTTGTTCTGTTTTCCTGATGTGGGAATTCACCACAATAAATTTTCCTCTGGGAACTGCTTTCATTGTTCTCCACAGTTTCCAGTAAAATGTATTTGTATGTTTGTTTGCTTTTAGATATTATCTAATTTCTTCTTTAATTTCCTCTTTGACCAGCTAATTTCTCAGGAGTGTATTATTCAATTTCCATGTTTTTGTGGGGTTTTGAAGTTTCTTTTGTCATTAAGTTCTAGTTTCATGGCACTATGATCTAAAAACATGCTTGGAATATTTTCCATTCTTTTGGATTTATTTAAGCATGTTCTGTAAGCTAATATAAAATCTATTTTAGAGAATGTTTCATGTGCAGCTGTGAAGAATGTATATTTGGATGTAGTTGGGTGAAACATGCTGTATATATCCACCAAGTTCATTTGTTCACAGGTACGATTCAGTTCTGTTATTTCTTTGCTGAATTTCTCTCTAGTTGATCTGTCCTTTTGTGTTAATGGTGTGTTAAAGTCTACGGTTATATTTGTGTTATTACTTATTTCATTTTCCATTTCTGTTAATATTTTTTTGTATAGCTGGATGCTCCCAAATTTGTTGCATATATATTTAAGTTTGTTATCTCTTCCTCTTGAAGTTTTCCCCTAACTAGTATGTACTGACCTTTTTTATCCCTTTGGATCATTCTTGATTTGAAATTCACATTGCGTGCAAACAGAATACCTACTCATACTTTTGGGGACAAATTCTGTGCATGGAGTATTGTTTTCCAACCTATGAATTTTAGTCTATGAGTTTCCTCTTGAGGTAGATGGGTTTCTTGTGTATTGCATATGGTTTGATGTTGTATCTTGATCCATTTTGTCAGTCTATTTCTTTTAATTGGTGAACTGAGGCCATTTGCATTAATGGTTATAACTAATATATTGGTTTATTTTTGACATGTTATCTTTCTCCTGTTTATTCCTTACCTTTCTCTTCTGTTTAATTGTTTGCCTTGCTTAGTGATTTTTTCATATGTCTATCTAGAATGCCTTTAATTATTCTTTGCAAGGTTCGTTTGGTTGTCATGGAGTTCTTAAGCTGCTGTTTGTCATGCAAGTATCTTATATCTCCATCCATTTTTAAGGACAGTTTTGCAGGGTACATCAGTCTTGCATGGAAGTTGTTTTATTGTAGAGTCAGAAATACTTCACTCCATGCTATTCTTGACTTCATTGTTTGTGTTGAGTAGTCTGCTGTGATTCTGATAGGCTTTCCTTTGTAGGTGATCTGTCTCTTCTCTCGAGTAGCTTTTAATATTCTCTTGTTATGTTGGATTTCTGGGATGTGGATTATTATATTTCTGGGTATAATTCTATTTTTGTTGTGGTTATTTGGAGTTCTGTATGATTCACTGATCACTATGTCAATTTCTCTTCCCATGTTTCACAAATTTTCAGCAATTACTTCTGTAAAAACCCACTCAATATCATTTGTGCTGTCATCTTCTTTTTCGTTTAGGCCTACCAATCTCATGTTGTTTTTCTTTGTATCATATTGCAGCTGTTGAATTGTTACTTCTCGATTCCTTGTTATTTTTAAAAGATATTTCCTTTACTGTTGACTAGCTGCAATCTTGTCTTCAAAGTCAGAATTTCTGCTTTCACTTTCTTTGAGGCAATTTTGCCAACTTTCAATGGTATTTTTGATTTCCTGTATATCTCTTTACATCCATGCTTCATGCATTCTTTTTGCTTCTTATATTGTTCATTCAGAGTTTCTATCTTCTGCATTGTTGCTCTGATTTTTTAACTATGTCTTCTTGAGATATGTTCAACCTTTCTTTCATTACATTTGTCATCTCTTCTTTTACCTTGGATATTATTTCTGATCAGAGTTCTTTTATAGCTTTCCAGAGTTGTTTCTTTACTTCAGTTGTTATCTTTTCAGGAATTTTTAGTGTATGGCTTACATTTTCTTCTGTGTTCATGTCTCCTAGGCCTCCTTGGGATGGGCTGGAGGTTTGACATTGCATTTTGTTCTTTCCTTGTGTACTTTTCCTCTATTTGGGGGTTTCAAGTGATGTTCCAAAGCTACCCCATATGTTAGAAATCACCTGGCCTAATTTTGTCTCCCAGGACAGACTGCAGGAAACTGATAGCTGCTTGGAGGTTGATGGCCATTGCCCAGTCAGGCCTGCAGGGATCTCCTGGGTATCTTCTACTGATTTGGGATGATGAATGTGGTCTTATCTTGGAGCACTGATGCTAAACTTCCCTGTTTTCTGGGATTCAACTAGTGCATATTTTGCTCCCAAGACTAAATTCAGGCCCCTGCTGGCTCCTTAGAGCTAAGTGCATGTGACCCATTTAGGCCTTTAGGGACCTCCTATGTATCCTCTGATGATTTGGGATGCTGGGCATAGTCTTATTATCTTGGAGTGATTTTGTAAAGCTTCTCAGTAAATTGTGATTCAATTTGTACAGGATTGGATCCCAGGACTGAACTCTAGCCCTTGATAGCCACTTTGAGGCCACTGGTTACGCCCCAATTAGGCTTGCAGGATCCTACCATGCATCTTCAGGTGATTTGGGATGCTCAGCATGTCTTATAACCTAGGAGTTATATTGCACAGATTTATTCAGGGAAAATTACAATACCAGTAGAAAAGAAATTGAAGAGGATCTCAGACAATGGAAAGACATTTCTTTTTCATGGGTAGGAAGAACAAATATTGGAAATAGGCCCAATTTCCCAAAACTGTCATACAGATTTAATGCAATCTCAATCAAAATACAACTAGCACAACACACAGATCTAGAGAAACATTTCTAAAGTTCATCTGGAATGAGAAAAGACCTAGAATAGCAAGGGCAATTCTGAGCAATAAAGGCAAGGTAGGGAGCATCACAATTCCTGACTTGAAGTTATTCTAAAAAGCTATGTAATAAACTCAACATGGTACTGGAATAAAAACAGACCTGAAGACAAATGGAATAGGTTAGAAGATATAACTTCAATTACAAGTAAAAGCACACTCATACAACATATCTTTGATAAAAGGGCCAAACATGTTCATTGGAAAAACGGTATTCTCTTTGATAAATAGTGCTGGAAAGATTGGCACTCAATATTCTGAACACTAAAACTAGACTCAGGCCTATCACTATGTAGTAAACTAAAGTCAAAATGGATCAAAGATCTAAATATAAACCAGAAACACTAAGTCTGCTTGAAGTAAAGGAGATATAAATCTTGAAGACATAGGAGTAAGTACAGAATTCATGAACAGCAATCAAACTGCAATGGAAATACTTCCCAGAATCAATAACTGGGAACTTGTCTTATTAAAAAGTTTTTGCATATTGAAAGAAATCTCCAACAGAATAAAAGATAACCTGCATCTTCTAGTGTGGTCTTACCACCTCGAAAAAAATCTTAGTCAATTATCCCTCAGAGAAAGGATTTCTGTATATAATATGTAAAGAATTAAAAAATCTCAGATCACCAAACTTCAAAGACCCAGTCCATAAATGGGCATCTGAGATGAGTATAAAGTTTTCAGATAAAGACATACAACTTGCAAATAAATACATGAAAAGATTTTCAGCATCATTGGTAAATAGAGAATTGCAAACTAAAACCACACTGACATCTCATGTCACTCCAGAAAAATGGCCAGTATAAACAGAACTATCAACAACAAGTGCTAGAGAGTCTGTGTGGAAAAAGAAACTCTTCTGCACTGTTGGTGGAATGTGGATTGGTGCCACCATTGTGGAGGACAGTCTGGGCTTTCTCAAAAAGTTAGAATTGGAAGTCTCATTTAACTCTACTATTCCACTTATGGACATATTTGCAGAAGAATTGAAAACATCATGTAACAGTGATATATGTGAATCCATGTTTATAGCAGCACAATTTGTAATAGCCAGATCTTGGAAACAACCTTAATGCCCATTGACTGAGGAATGGATAAAAAAATGTGTGGTATTTTTATAAATTGAGTATTACTCAGCTATAAAGAATGATCACATTGAGATATGTATAAGAAAATCGATGCAACTTGAGACCATTACTCATATGAAATAAACCAAACTCACATGTGTAAAAACCACATTGTTTCCCTAGTGTACAAAGTCATAACTGTACATAAGATCCAAATTCCTCAGTCAATACAATGAAAGGATAAGAATCTGTTCAAATGGAAAAATAATATTTCAGGCAAAACAAACAAAAAGAAAAAAGAAGGGAAAAGAAAAAATATCTATGTTTATATGAAAAACTTATGACAACAAGATGACTGATTTTCAAATTATATAAGTTCTTGGAACTAAACAGTTAACATTCATAAGATAAGATCAATTGTGCCTATTTGTGTGTGATGATCTGAGGAACTCTTGAATATTACTATGTAAAATAACAACCTTGGTTATATTCCTAGCAACTTTTTTGAAGGCCTATATCGTCACTGTTTTGGGGCTGCTTGCCCTTGTTATTTATTTTTTCTTTTTGTTTCTTGTTTTTTTAGTAATCTTTTATTTATTTTGTTTGTTTTGTTTTGTTTTTCCCTCTAATACAAAAAGGATAGGTATACTTGTAGAGATTTATACATGCCTAGATCTTCTCCTAAACAGTCTATGAAAGTTGATTATATTATTATGTGTGATGAAATGAAAAACTATTTTGGAGAAAAAGAGACATTATCATACCTACTGCTGATCCATATTGTTATGCTTTGAAATTGTATAACGCTTTTACTCTTTGTTCAGAGTGTTTTAATCAGTTTTGTATTGTTTAATTTCAACATAGATGAAGATATGGACAGTCGTTTTGAAGAGAACAAGAGATATTATAGCAACCATTGTTGATTTTCCTATTGTCTGGTTTTGAAGGCCTATAATACCTTCATTACTCTGCTCTGAGCAGTTTTATACTATTTTGTTTTGTATTATTCCATTGTGTGTGAAGATATAGACAACTATTTAGAAGAAAACAAGAGACATTATGGTGGCCACTATAAATCTGTTGTTTTCTTGCTTTGAAATACATGTTACATACATTGTTTCCTTCTGATCTGCTTTGTTATGTTTTGTTTTACCCTCTTTAAAATAAAAAAAATGCATTGAAAACTATAGTACTCTGAAAAATGAGATTAAAAAGGAAATCAGAAAATGGAAATTTACTTAGTGCACTTGGGTAAGAAAAAACAAAACAGTAAAAATGGCTGGATTTCCAAAATTGTTGTGCAGACTTAATGCAATGTTGATGAAAATACCAATCCATACCTCACAGAATTAGAGAGAATAATCCTGAAATTCATTTGGAACCAGAAAAGACATAGAATAGCAATACTGTGTAAAAATTGCAAGAGAGAAACTATTTTATAATCCCTGACTTGAAATTATACTACAAAGCTCCCATCATAAAAACAGGGTGGCACTGGTTATAAAAACAAACAGGTCCAAATATCAATGGAACAGAGCACAACGTGCAGAAAGCACTCCAAGCACACTCAGCCACCTTACGTTTGACTCAAAAGCCAAATGCCTTCGCTAAAAGAAAAACAGACTCTTTAATAAAAAGTTCTGGAAAAATCTGTCTTTCCATACCCTGAGGATTACACCTACACTCATATCTGTCATCATGCACTAAATGACAATCAAAAAGAATTAAAGTTCCAAATATTAAAGTGAGCACATTAAATGTTTTGAAAGATGGAATAAGCAGAACTCTTGAAGGTGAGGGTGTGGGAAAAGACTTTATGAACAAAATAGCATCTGCACAGGAAATATTGTAATGAATCAACAACTTGGATCTCATCATGTTAAAAAGCTTTCATACAGCAAAAGAAATCACCAACTGAATGAGAAGGCAACACATGCAGGGGAAAATTTTGCTAGTTCTTCCCCAGACAAAGGGCTAGTATCTAGAATATATAAAGAACTAAAAGAATAGAATCCTATTTTTCAAGACCCAAAGTGAAAAATCAGAATATAAAATTATTTGTCCATTTTTAGATGAAAAATCTTGAATGGAAAATGAGTATATGAAGAAATGTTCAACATCATTGGTAATTCAAGAGAGAAATTATAACAATAGTGAGATTGCATCTCACTACACAAAGAAGGGTATTACCAAGCAATTGATCTAAAACAATGTTGCCAGAGCAGTACAGAAAAAGAAACCATTCTCTACTTTTCATAGCAGTGTACATTTGCTCAGCCACTGTCAGAATCAGTTTAGAGATTTTTCAAAACACTACATCTTGAGGTTCTATTTGACACAGTTATTCCTGTTATTGGTATCTTCCAGAAAGAATTAAAAGCATCACAACACAGTGATATAAGCACAGCCATGTTTATAGTAGTCAGGTTTGTAATAGTCATATATTGGAAACAGCCTAGGGTCTATCAATGTATGAATGGATAAAGATGTGGACTTTTTGTTCAATGGAATAATTCTCTGCCATAAAAAAGAATAAACTACAGACATTTCTAGGTAAATGGATTCTCCTTTACACTGTACCCTTAAGTGAAATAATTCTGACATATGTGCTTAAAGACATCATTGTTTCTCTGTCATGAGATACAAAAGTTTGAATAAGGATCAAAATGTGTGATAGATATGGAAAAGCAAGAAGACAGTGTTCAAATGGGAAGAGGGAAAATGGGCTAGACCTTAAAGGAAGGAAATCAAAAGAGAATAGAAGGAAAGAAATGAAAACAATTGTTTTGCAAATAAGAGGGCAAATGTGGTTGAAGGGAGATTAGGTGATTACAGAAAAAGAAAAATCAAAATATATTATGTATAGATACAAATTCCCTATCATAAGTGTGACCATTGTGTATTTCTAAAGTGTATCAATAAGCCTAACTTAAAAAATAAATTAGAAAGATATCTCTTTAAAAAAATAAAGATAATGTCTTACTGCTAGATGGGCAAAATCAATATTGACAGATGGACAGGCTCCCAAAACTTATACATGGATATATATTCTATCACAAATTAACAACTGCCTCCATCACAGAACTAAAGAAAACAATTCTGAAAAATTCAGATGGAACAAAAACATATCTAGAATAGTAAGAATAATCCTGAGCAACAAAGCAAAACAAAAAAATAATAATACCTGACTTCATGTTGTACTACAAAGAAACGCAGATACAAATGACATGTTATTGGCACAAAAACAGACATGCAGATCAATGGAACATGACTGAAGATATAGATATATCCCCAGACAAATCCATCTTTGATCTTTGCCCATGCTTTCAAAAACCTGTGTTAGAGAATGGCAGCCTATTCAATAAATTATTCTGGGAAAAGTGTCTATCTATATGCAGGTGACTGAGTGTGACTCTCACCATGTATATAATTAAAACAAAAATGAATCAAAGACCTAAATATTAAAATAGAGATAATCTACTGGAAGATAAAACAGGTAAAACTCCTGAAGTCAGAGTCACAGGTTATGATTTTCTAAATAGAATTTCACTTGCACAAGAAATAATATCAATATTCAATGAACAGAACTAACATACTAATAAAAGATTCTGTACAGTGAAAGAAACAACTAATAGAGGGCAGAGACAACTTACAGAATGAGAAAATCTGCCAGCAACTCCTCAGATGGAGGGCTAATTCCTAAAATATATGAATAAATAAAAAGCTTAGACTTCCCAAAATAGGAGATGCCAAACAAAAAATGGGCAACTGAAATGACTAGATAGCTCTGACAAGAAGTACAAATGGCTAACCAACATGAAAAATGTTCAATGTTAATGATTATTAAAGAAAGGCAAATTAAAACCACATTTGGACTTCATTTTATACCAGAAAGAATGACAATAATCAAGAAATCAAATAATAGGAAATACTGGCATCACTGCAGTGAAAACGAAGCCCTCCTTCATTGTTGATGAGAATGTAAACTGGTAAAACTTTATAGAAGCCAGCTGTGGTGGATCAAACCTGTAATCCTAGCACTCAGGAGACTGAGGCAGGGGGATCCTTGTGAGTTTGAGATCAGCCTAGGCTACAAAGTGACCTCAAGGCCAGCCTGAACTGCATAGCGAGACCATGTCTCAAAAAGACAAAAACAAACAACAACAACAAAAAAAAAAAACCTGTGTGGAAATAATTATGAAGTTTTCCCAAATGTCTAAAAGTAAAAATTACATTTAACCCAGCTATTTGCTTTCTAGGTATCTTCCCAAAGGAGCTATAAACATCACATTATAGTGACAAACACATATCAAGATTTATAGCCGAAAAATTATGATACATAAATCCTGAATACATGCTGTATGTCCATTAATAGATGAATTGTCAAAGAAAATGTAGTAGTTATGCATAATCACTATAAAGAAGTATAAATTCAAGAAATTAATAGAAAAATGGATATACTTTCAAAACATAATGTTAATTTAAATAAATCAGACACACAATCTAAAATATTATATGGTATTTCTCCTTTGAGCAAGAAAAAATACAAGTAAAAAACAAAACAAATGATTGATAGAGAAAACATGGAGATAGATATTTTGCAGTTGAGAGTGGATGCAGGAGAATATAGATGAGGTGAGGATAGGTGAAAAGAGAAAATAAGAAAACTAAATGTGTCATGCACATGAACCAATTATCCAAAATCCCCAAAATGAATGTAAATGTAATGTCATAAATATCAATTAAAGAATAATAATAGCAAGAAAAATAAAGAAGCAACTCTGGGAAGCTTTAAAGGAATACAAACAAGAAATAGTCTCCCAGGTAAAGGAAGAAATGATAAAAGAAAAGAAAGAGATGCTAAACATCTCTAAAGAAGACACAATTAAAAACTGGAGGAATTAAACAAAAAGGTAGAATCCCTGGGTGAACAATGTAAAAAAACCAACAGAATACATAAAACAGTTGCAAAGAGATTTACAGGAAATCAAAATTCCATTGAAAGTTGTAAAAACTGCCTCAATGAAAGGGAAGATACAATTTCAGACCTCGAAGACAAGATTGCAGCTAGTGAACAGGAAGGGAAAAATCTTTTAAAAATAACAAGGAATTGGGAAATAACAATTCATCAGCTGCAAGATGTTGCAAAGAAAAACAACATACAATTGATAGGGATAAAAGAAAAAAATGGGACAACATGAAGGGTGTCAGGAGGATATTTACAGAAGTAATAGCTAAAAATTTCCTAACATGAAAATGGAAACTGACATCAGAATCAGTGAAGAATACAAAACTCCAAATAGTCATAACCAAAGTAAAACTACACCCAGACATATAATAATCACCATCCTAGAAATCGAACCTAAGAATAGAATATTAAAAGATGTCAGAGAGAACAGACAGATAACCTATAAAGGAAAACCTATCAGAATCACAACAGACTTCTCAACACAAACAATAAAGGCAAGAAGAGCATGAAGTGAAGTATTTCAGACCCTAAAGGAAAATGATTTCCAACCTAGACTGATGTATCCTGCAAAACTGTCCTTCAAAATGGATGGAGAAATAAGATACTTCCATGACAAAGAACGGCTGAAGAATTTTATGATCACCAGGCCAACCCTGCAAAGAATACTGAAAGGCAGTTTAGACACACTTAGGAAAATACCACTAAGCAAAGCAGACAATTAAACAGAGCAGAAAGATAAAGATTCAACAGCAGAAAGATAACATATCAATAATAAATCAATGTATAACAGTTATAAACATTAATGTAAATGGTCCGAATGCACCAATTAAAATAAACCGACTTTCAGAATAGATTAAGAAACAACATCCAACCACACGCTGCTATAAGAAACCCATCTAACCCAAAAGGATACTCACAGACTGAAAGTCAAAGGATGGAAAACAATACTTCATGCAACAGGAACCCCAAAAAAGTGGGTGTAGCTTTTCTGTTTGCAGACAAAGTAAACTTCACACCAATATTGATCAGAAGAGGTAAAGAAGGTCATTACATACTAGGTAGGGGAAACTTCAAGAAGAAGAGACAACAGTCTTAAATATGTATGCACCAAATTCCAGAGCACCCAGTTATATAAAGCAAGTATTCACAGAAATAAAAAACCAAATTAGCAGTAACACTGTTAAAGCAGGAGACCTTAACACACCACTGACACCAAGGTATAGATCAACCAAACAGAAAATCAGCAAAGAAATACCAGAACTGAATCACACATGTGAACAAATTGACTTGATATATACAGAGTGTTCTATCCAACAGCATTAGAATATACATTCTTCTCAGCAAAATGTATTTAAGTAAATGCAAAAGAGTTGAAATTATCCCTTGCATGTTATTGGATCATATTGCCATGAAATTATAAATTAATGATAAAAGATACAACAAAAATCCTACAAACACAAGGAAACTGAATGACACACTGTTGAGTAATCAGTGGGTCACAGTAGAAATTCAAAAAGAAAATAAATACCTACAAGCAAACAAAACTACAAGTACAACTTACTGGAATCTGTGGGATGCAATGAAAGAGGTCCTCAGAGGAAAATTTATTGCACTGAGTACCCACATCAGGAAAACAAAACAAATACAAATAAATAATCTGATGCTACACTTCAAACATCTAGAAAAAGAAGACCCAGTCAAGCCCAAAGCCAAATTAAGGAAGGAAATTTTAAAAATCAGAGCATAAATTAATGCAATAGAGACTAAGAAAACAATCCAAAATATCAATGAATCAAAGATTTGGTTCTTTGGAAGAATAAATAAAATTGATAAGCCCCTAGTCAACTTTATTTAAAAAAGAAAAGAGCAGCTCAAATTCATGCAATAAGGAATGAAAAAAGTGAAGTCACTACAGACTCTATAGACATACAGAAAATCATCAACACCTATTTTGAAAACCTCTACTCTCATGTATTTGATAACACAGAAGAAATAGATAGATACCTAGAAACATGTGACTACCAAAGCTAAGTCAAGATGATGCAAAACTACTGAATACTCCAATTTCTTTTAATGAAATTGGTAATGTAATTAAGTCCTTACCTACAAAGAAGAGCCCAGGCCCAGATGCATTCACTGCAGAATTCTACAAGAAATACAAAGAAGACTTAATGCCAGCACTCCTCAAACTCTTCAATGAAATTGAAAGGGAAGCAATCCTTCCTAAGTCATTCCTGAAAGCAAATATTACTCTAGTGCCAAAATCTAAGAAAGATGCAACTAAAAATAGAACTACAGTCCAATCACCCTAAGGAACACAGATGCAAAAGTCCTCAATAAAATATTGGAAATAGGATGCAGCAAATCATCAAGAAGATTATACACCATGACCAAGTGGGATTCATCCCAGGCATGCAATGATGTTTTGACATACATAAATCAATAAATGTAACCCACCATATCAATAAAGCCAAAAATAAGAATTACATGATCATTTATATAGATGCAGAAAAAGCTTTTGATAAGACTCACCATTCATTCATGATAAAAATCTTACAGAAAACTGGAATGGATGGTCTTCACCTCTGTATGATAAGGACCATATATGACAAACCAACAGCCAGTATCATGCTAAATGGCCAATAACTGAAGGCCTTTATCTTGAAATCAGGCACCAGACAAGGTTGTCCCTTATCAAAGTCCTATTTAATATATTACTGGAAATACTAACCAGAGCAATTAGAGAAGAGAGAGAAATAAAAAGGGCAAAGATCAGAAGAGAAGTTAAATTATCATTATTTGTGGATGACATGATACTCTGCCTAGAAGACCCCCAAAACAGAGAACCAAGAAAAGATGGCAGATAGATAACAGAGCTACACAGGCTCTCTGAGATAGCCAGCTTAAATTCCAGGAATGGTATGATGTGGGGAGTTCTAAGCAGAGGTAGCTATACCCTGCCGACCCAGGAATTAACTAAGCTGAGAGATACCAATTGGAAATGCAATCCCGATGCTATGATTGGAACACCTAAAAAACTCTCAGCTTGAATACCGCATGGCTGCCACGCGTGAATTGGCACAGCTGGGATAGCCTGATAGTTGCAAATCATTGGAGATGTGAATGCTCTGTGAGTGGGAATCAGCAAACCGAATTGGAAGCGGAACTGGTGGGGAGCCCTACATCAATCTGCAGTGGGTGAGAGGAACCTGCATTGACCTTCAGTGGGTGAGAAGAGCCACATCCACCTGCGGTGGGTGAGAGGAACCCACATCCACCTGTGGTGGGTGAGAGGGACAGGGACCCTCCCATAGTCAAAGAGGTTCCAACAGAGGATATTCTAGAACTGGACAGACTGGACAGAACAGGGCGCTGTAGTGACTTCAGTCACATATTCCCCTCTCAAGTGGGATTGATTAGTGGAGAGCACTTGACCTGGGTGATGCCACGGACTGAGGCTCAATGGGCTAGCCCAAAGCAAGGTCCTGCTCCTGGCAGTGCAACCTAATGCAGCAAAGCCTTCAGTTGGTTGACCTTGACAGGCAGACCCAGCATAGGCTGTGGGGTCTGCACCTCTAGTACACTGCAGTGGGCAGAAAACCTAGTCAGCACACTTCAGACAAACTGAAACTGACAAAGAAAGAAACTGGGGCTCCTGTATACACCTGTATCAAAGGAACAAAAAATACATGAGAAGAGGAGGCAACAAGAAAGGGCCGTCGGTCCCCAATCCTGAGAAAACTGATCCAGGAAAGGTAAATACAAAGAAGAGTGAAGACAGAAAACTTGCAATATCAGGCATGACACCAATAGACAGCAATTTCTTAGGGACCTCATAGATGATTTCAAAAGTGAAGTATTTAACCAAGTAAAGCAAGATATAAGTAGAATAGTTAAAGAAATGCTAAGCACTTCCCAGGACAAAAACAGATGATAGAATGGAAGAACAAGAAAGGGGGGGGGAGTGTTTGATGGAGAAAATAGAGAAAACATAGAATACATGAAGCAGGTTCAAAAAGATTATGAGGAAACTACAAACTGTATTCAAAGCTAGCATAACAGCTAGAAAGAAACCAAGGATAGATTATCTTAACTGGAGGACAGGTTTACAATGTGGGAGCATAAAAGGAAAAATTTGTAAAAATAACAATGAAATAAGCAGTAAAAGTACAAAGGCAGAAGATGATAAGAAGATCTGTAACTTAAGAATTAAGAATGTAAAGGAACAAGCAGGGATACAAACAAATGAACTGCAAAGGCTATTCACAAAAATAACCAAGGAGAACTTCCCAAATATAGGAAAAGGTAAAGATGCTCAGATGTATGAGGCATACAGAACTCTAGCCACCTACAATTGAAACAGAACTACATCCAGGCAAATAATAATCAAAATTCCAGAAATCCAATAAAAGAAGAGAATATTAAAAGCTGTCAGAGACAAGAAACAGATCACCTACAAGAGAACACCCATCAAAATTACAGCAGACTTCTAGGCAAAAACCATCAAATCACAAAGAGTGTGGGGTGAAATAATCCAAGCGTTGAAAGACAATAACCTCCAGCCAAGATTGATATATCCTGCACAATTGTCCCTAGAAATTAATGGAGAAACAAGGTGCTTCCAAGATAAAGAGGAACTGGGGGAATTTGCAACTACCAATTCAACACTACAGAGAATACTGTGGGACATTCTAAAGGAGAAAAGCACCAGGATTCCAGAAACTGTGGCAGAGAGGCCTAATGAATGGAGAAGAAAGAGAAATGAAGAAGACAAACTGACAACTAATGACAGAAAAAGAGGTCAACAGAAACGAGGCAGAGAACATTGGGTATAAATTCTAATATAGATGGCCTAGATACACTAACTTAAGAAAAAAAGAGAATTGCAGGCAGTGTGGATCAAGAGATAGGGGTCACCGAAAGGCTTTTTATGGGAAACATAAGTAGCCTGAAGAAGGTTATATGGACCAAAATCAAACACGAGAAAACGGAACTTAATGTGATAGGGAACCAGAGAGTAATAGGGGTAACTAGACCAGTATTCATGGATAGATTGAACTGACAGGCTTTAATAAATGAAGAAATATAACTAGAAATCCATCCCAGGAGTGAGAAAGTTCAGAAACACTTAGGTAAATAGCAGGTCCCCCCGCCCCTATACAAAACCGTGAGTGTTGGGGAGACCCAAAAATATGCAGTTCATTCTGGGGGAATAAAGAGGAGGAATAGTCTTCCAAAAAAAAACAGTAGAAGATATAGCTAATAGTGTATCAGGAATTAAAACTCCTATTAATCACACCACTCTGCTTGGTTGGAACTTGTTCCATCCTAGTTTGTATACAAGCACTGGATCTGAGATACACAGACAGCTGTCCCAAAGATATCAGAACATAGCACAGTGGGCATTTTTAATTTCCTATTAACTCAATCAGGGTCCATTTATGACTTATACTATTGTATCATGATTGATCTTAGTTAAATCTGACTTGTTTGATTGTTGCTTATTATTGACAGATTTTATTCAAAACTGTAAAATTGATGTATCAAGTTGAGGAGTATAGACAACTATACTGAAAATGACAATGATTCACTATGAAATCCATTCTGATTCAACTACTTCTTGTTTTTGTAGCTCTACACTATCCACAAATTTGTATTTCTGTTAATCCTGTTATGTACTGATATGTTCCATTATAGTTTATCTGATGATGTAGCCAATTCTTTTGATAACAAGAAACAGCACAGTGACCATGGTAAAATACCTTATACAGCAGATTTATATGTTTCTTTAGTTTTATATGTCTATAGGAAAAAGTTTAGTTCTGTCCTGCTTTGTTCTGTTTCTCCTTCTAATATAGAAGCGGTAGAAATACATGTTAAGACTCATGCTTACGTAAAACCTATAAACAGTTTATGAGAACTGATCTGATGACACATGATGAAATGAATAAAAACTTTGAAGGAAAGAAAATGGCACTGCAGTACCCAACCCTGATTCTGGAGTGTTATGATGTGAAATCCAGCAATATTATTAATCTTTGTTCAGAAGGATTTTAATCTAATAAGTTTTGCTAGGTCTCAACATAAATGAAGATATGGATAAATGTGTACATGTCTCAGTGTATAGGATTGATAGCCATAATACTTAGGTTTGTTGGATAGTTGAACAGAATTGTTTGCAGTATGCCTGATTGAATTCCCATTTATGTGTTCCACTTGTGTAACTTGAACAACTATTTATGGGGGAATAATTATATATATATATATATATATATATATATATATATATATACATCAGCTAGTGGTTTATTACTGTTTATTTCTTTTCTTTGAAAGTATGTACTATTTCTGCCCATTTTCTATTTTCTTTTGTGTTTCTTTAAATAAAAAAGACCCCAAAACTCCATAGAAAGACTCCTAGATATAATAAATCCATGCAACAATGTAGTTGGATACAAAATCAATACTCAAAAATCAATAGCATTCGTATACATTAACAACAAAATCACAGAGAGAAAAATAAAAGAAACCACACCCTTCACATTAGAAGCCAAAAAAATAAAATCTTTAGGAATTATTCTCAAGAAAGAAGTGAAAGATCTATTTAAAGAAAATTATAATACACTGAAAAAAGAAATTGAAGAGCATCTCAGAAAATGTACAGACATTCCTTGTTCAAGGATAGGAAGAATAAATATTGTGAAAATGGTCATTCTCCCAAAACTGGTATACAGATTCAATGCAATCCCAATAAAAATACCATCAACATACCTCACAGATCTAGAGAAATAACTCCTAAAATTCACCTGGAACCAGAGGAGACCTAGAATAGCAAAGACAGTTCTAAGCAGCAAAGGAAAGTCAGGAGGCATCACAATCCCTGACTTGAAGTTATACTACAAAGCAACCATAGTAAAATCAACCTGGTACTGGAATAAAAACAGAGCTGAAGATCAACGGAATAGATTAGAAGATACAACCAAACTACGAACACACTCAACCACCTTATCTATCATAAAGGAACCAAACATGCTCACTGGAAGAACGACAGTATTTTTAATAAATGGTGTTGCAAAAACTGGCTCTCCATATGCCAAAAACTAAAAATAGACCCATGCCTATCACCATGTACTAAATTAAAATCTAAATGGATTAAAGATCTGAATATTAAAACAGAAACACTAAATCTATTGGAAGACAAATTGGGTAGAAACTTGAAGACGTAGAGAATTCATGAACAGGAATCAAACCTCACAGGAAATACTTACCAGAGTCAATAACTGGGATCACGTCTTATTAAAAAATTTCTGCACATCAAAACAAATTTTCAGCATAGTGAAAAGAAAACCCACAAACTGGGAAAACATCTTAGTGAACTCTCCCTCAGACAAAGGACTTCTATCTAAAACATATAAAGAATTTTAAAAAATCAGTCCCCCAAAATTCAAAGATCCAATCCAAAAATGGGGATCTGAGATGAATACACAATTCTCAGATAAAGAAATATGAATGGCAAATAAGTACATTAAAAATGTTCATCATCATTAGTCATTAGAGAAATGCAAATTAAAACCACACAGAGATTCCATCTCACTCCTGAAACAATGGCCAGGATCAAGAAAACTGCCAACAATAAATGCTGAAGAGGCTGTGGGGAAAAAGGAACTCTCCTGCACTGTTGCTGGGAGTATAGACTTGTGCAACCATTGTGGAGGTCAGTCTGGATATTTCTCAAAACCTGGGATTGGAAGTCCCATTTGTTCCAGCTATTCCACTACTAGGTGTATTCCCAGAAGAAGTGGAAACATCATAACGCAGTGATATATGTGCACCTATGTTATAGCAGTACAATTTGTAATAACTAGAGCTTAGAAACAACCTAAATGTCCATCACCTGAGGAATGGATAAAAGATTGGTATTTTTATACAATGGAGTACTACTCAGCTATAAAGAATGATCACACTGAGATATTTATAAATAAATGGGCAGAGCTGGAGACCTTACCTATATGCAAAATAAATCAAACTCCCATGTATAAATACCGAATGGTTTCCGTAGGGTAAGTAATGGTAAGAATATATAAAATTATGTGGTAACCAGAATTCCCCATTATATTGCTTTGAAGCCTTATAATGTTTTCATTCATTAATTGGAATGTTTTTATTCTGGGTTGTTTGATTTTATTGTTTGTGATGGTATGGATAGTTATTTTGATGAAAACAATGCAATATAGTAACTAGTTCTGATTTAATATCATCTTGTTTTGAAGTCCCATCAATCTTTTTTTTTTCCTTCTGTCTCCATCAGTCTTTTGCTGTTGTATCTTGTTGGATTTTATTATATGTGATAGTATAAACAAAATTTTATAGACAAGGATATAATATAGAAATCATTGTTCATTTTCTGTTAGTTGGTTCTAATACTTTCATTCTCTTGAATGGTTTTACACCGTCAAGTTATGTTTTTGTTATAGTATATGAAGTCGCACTCACATATTTCATGGAAGGAGATATTATGGTAACTGCTATGGTATCTGTCGGGTTATCTTTGGTGAAACACTATGTTGCTTAAATTGTTCTATTCTCACCTGTGTTGTTATGTTGTTATGCCCTCTTTTATCTTAATCTCCTTCTTTTTTAATTTTTTAATAAAAAATGCAAAGAAAAAAATAAAGAGAAGGAAAAAAATAATAATGACAATACTAATAAATAGGGAACAGAAAAAAATAGGGAACAGAATTCAGAAATGAAGGGGATCATATTGGTGGGGAAGTGAGGTGATTTAGAAAAAATGAAAAATGAAGATATATTGTGGACCTTTACCTACTCCTTAAAATGAATGCAAACACTTTCTATGGCCAAAGTGTACTCATAAAATAGAACTTTTATTTTTTTTATTTTAAAGAATATAAAACAGAATAAAATCAATCAAAACAAACCAGTCCAGTGTAAGAAATTCAGACCTCAAAACTTTACAAAATCAACAATAGTTACCATAATGCCTTTTGATGTCTTAAAAATTGCTGCAGATAACTTTGGACATAGTAAAATCAAACAGAACAGAATACAATAGAAACAATATAAACAAGACAATTAATGCAATAAAGGACTTCAAAACAAGCTCGTAGTAAATTCAAAATTGCTAGCATAATATATCTTGCTGTCTTTGAAGTAGCGACTGCTGCCATCAGATTTGATGTAATCAAACAAAAGAAAAGTGAATAAAACCCAACCAAACATAACAATGGAAATGATAGAAGAAATCCAAGACAAGACTATAGGGAATCAACAATGGCTACAGCCATCAGAATCAGAGATCCCAACTAGATGTCACACTGTGTACCATCTCTGGTCATGATCACATCATGGGCCCTCGACTGGCAATGTTAGTAAAACACAAAAGCACCACAGGTATCCAACTGCATTTTACCTCCATAGCTATCATCAGAGCCTGTGTTTCTTTGGATAAGCTGGCCTTTTATGGGACAGAGGTGTGGGAGCCTCTGAAATGATACTTTTTATTTACTAGCCCATGTGCCAGAAGGGATTGTTGTCTGGCTACTCCAGTCCAGTGGGTGGTTCCCAGACTGGGTTTTCTTGCTGGTGTGTCAAAAAGAGAACTTTTAAAAGGTTTATTTTTTCACACTATATTGCACATTTTGAATCTTATGATAAAAATATCTACCTTTATACATATACATCATCTAAATAAGGGTTCATCTTTAAGATGTCGAACTCTTGTTCTTCATCATGCAGAATAATGCTTTAACTCCTATTCAGGTGTCAAAAATACAAAAGAATCTGTATGGAAGCTTTTTTTTATTTAAGGAGAAAAAGAAAAAACAGAGAAAGCATACGAGCAATACAAAATTTAAAAAATAAACAGTAAGAAATCACTAGTTAATAGATTACATATTCTCATCTTAGAAATAGTTGTTCAAGTTACAAAATTAAAGCATATAAAGTGGACTTTCAAACAGTGAGAGTGCAAACAGTTTTGTTCAATGATCCAAAAAAACTCAGTAATATGGTTATCCATCTTATACACTCATTCATATATGCAGTTATAACCTTTAGAGCACGTTCTTTTCTTTCTTTTGTACAATGACAATTACAGATTTTGGATTTATTACTTACACAGTTCTTACTACTTTTTTTGAAGAAAGTAAAACCAAATGCGACATATCAGAACACAGTCAGTCAAATCAAAAAGATGGACATAACAGATAATGTAAAAACAAAATACAAGGTGATCAACAATGGTTACCATACTGCCTCTTGCTATCTTAAGAAGAATTGCCTATATCATCAGTTATAATAAAATTGAACAAAACAGTAGAGAATACAACCAAAACATTGGAGACTTAACAGGACTTTAAAAGAAGATAATAGTCAACCAGAGTGGACGTCATAATGAATCTTATTTTCTTCACAGTTTTGCCTATACTTTTGAACTTGGTACTATCTAACAAAGCAAAATAGGGGAAAATCAGTCAAATCATGACAGTGAGGGCAATACAGGGTTTCAAATCAAGTTAATAGGAAGTCAAAGTAGGTTACTGTAATGTATCCTGCTTTTTTTATTTATTTTTTCCTTAACTAAAAAGATAAAAATAATGAAGCAAATAATTAAAAAAAGAAAGAAAAAAGGGGGATTGAGATAAAAGAGGGCATAACAACAGAACAGCACAAGTCAAAACATAACCATTTAAGCAAAATAGTGTTTCACCTCATGATATCTTGACATTAAAGTAGTTACCATAGTGACTCTTTCCTTGAAATCTTTGGATATAACTTCATATACTGTAGCACCAAACATATCAAGACACTGTAAAACCATTCAGGGGAATGACATTACTACAGGGTATTTAGAACCAGCTAACAGAAAATAAACCATAGTTTCTGTATATTCTCCTTGTATATATAAGTTTTTGCTTATATTATCACATGTAATAAAATCCAATAAGATACAACCTGTTAAGCCCAATGGAGACAAAAGACTATAAGCTTGATGGGACTTCAAAACAAGATGATACTAAATCAGCACTAGCTATTATGATGTCTTCTTTTCTCCAATATAGCTGTTCCTACCATCCAATCTTCTCTGCCTCATTTCTGTTGAGATCTTTTTCTGTCGTTTGTTGTCAGTTTGTCTTCCTCATTTCGCTTTCTGCTCCATTGATTGTGGCCGCTCTGCCACTGTTTCTGGAATCTTGGTATTTTTCATTTTTAGAATATCCTGCAGAAATCTCTGTAGAGTTGAATTGGTGGTTGCAAATTCCCCTAGGTCCTCTTTACCCTGGAAGCACCTTGTTTTTCCATCAATTTCCAGGGACAGTTGTGCAGGATATATCAATCTTGGCTGGAGGTTATTAACTTTCAAAGCTTGAATTATTTCCCCCCACACTCTTTGTGATTTGATGGTTTGTGCCGACAAGTCTGCTGTAATTCTGATGGGTGTTCCCTTGTAAGTGATTTGTTTCTTGTCTCTGATGGCTTTTAATATTCTGTGCTTATATTGGATTTCTGGAATTTTAATTATTATATGCCTGGGTGTAGCCCTGTTTGGGTTGTAGGTGGCTGGGGTCCTGTATGCTTCATGCATCTGAGTATCTTTACCTTTTGCTGGATTAGGGAAATTCTCTTGGATTATTTCTGTGAGCAGCTTTTGTAGTCCATTTGTTTGTGTCCCTACTTCTTCTTTTATGTTCTTAATTCTTAAGTTATAGATCCTCTTATCATCTTCTAGCCTTTGTATTATTGCTGGGGTTTTTTTGTTGTTGTTGTTGTTATTTTTAAGACGTTTTTCAGTTCATGCTTCCATATTACGAATCTGCCCTCCAGTTAAGATAATCTATCCTTAGTTTCTTTCAAGCTGTTATGCCAGCTTTCAATAGAGCTTTTAGTTTCCTGGTAATCTCTTTGAACCTGCTTCATGTATTCTATGTTTTTTCTATTTTCTACATCAAACAATTCTCCCTTTTTTTTTCTGTTCTTCCATTCCACCATCTGTTTTTCTTGGGTGGTGCTTAGCATTTCTCTAACTATTCGACTTATATCTTGCTTTATTTCATTAAATACTTCATTTTTAAACTCGTCTATGAGGCTCTGGAGATACTGCTTTATGTCTATTGGTGCCGTGTCTGATATTGCATGTTTCTCAGGATTGGTGTCTGAGGACCCTTTGTTGTCACTCCCTCTTCCCATATTTTTTGTTCCTGCCATACAAGCCTATATAGGAGGCCCAGTTTCTTTCTTTGTCAGTTACAGTTTGTTTGAATTGTGCCGGCTAGGTGTTCCCACCCACTGCAGTGTACGAGAGAGACACAGACCAGAGCAGACACTGCTGAGCCTGCCCCTCCAGGTAAACCTACCAAAGGCTTCACTCCTAGGTGCACCTCCAGGTGCTGGGACCTGGTTTGGCCTAGCCTACTGGGCCTTTGTCTGTGGCATCACCCAGGCCAGGCACTCGCCACCAATCCCGGATGAGAGGGGAATATACTCCTAAGGACACTGCAGCCTCCTGTTCCAGCTAATCTGCCCAGTCCCAGTATGTCCTTTACTGAAGCCTCCTATTCTGTGGAAGGGTCTCCAATCCACTCACTCACCACAGGTCAATGCAGGGCTCCTGGCCAGTCCTGCTCTCAACTCCATTCACTATTTCCCATTCTCAGAGCTTTCGCACCTCTCTCCTTGCTATACTGATTGGGACGCAGCAGTAGCTGTAGGAAATTCAAATCATGACTGCCAGTGGCGCGGGCTCCAGCTTCCACACTGAGACCTTATCTATTCCTCTTATACCATCAGGATTGTGTTTCCAGTTGGCTTCTCTTAGTTTAGTCCGTTCCTGTGTAGGCAGGTTGTATCTCCCCTTGCTTAGGACTTCTCGCCTGACACCATTCCTGGATTTTAAGTGTGGTTTCACAGAGAGCCTACAAAGCTGCTGCTATCTATACACCATGTTCTGCTGGAAGTCTTGGAAGCAGTGCATGTCCCGGTGCCTTGGTTCTGGGCTGCCTGCCTTCATTGGCGTGCTAAACCTCGTTGGGGTTTTTCTGGCTGTGCCAGGTAACCAGTGGGGAATCCAGCCAGTAAGGAAAGGGAGGCGCTCCTGTCTCATAGCCCCCTGCTCGGGGGGGGGGGGGGAGGGGGTGTTGAGCAAGTTGTATTGAAGTATTTAATATAACATAAATAACAAAAGTATGAAAAGTGTTTATTTTTATAAGACACTTAGCATAGTTCTTAGAACATTTAAGCAATCTATAAATGGGAGATACTATTTTGTCCTTCTGACAGTAGCCTATTCTACCTATCCAAATCAAACAGAATTTCAGTATGTTGGATTACAGATACCTCAGGAAAGGTGAACACTCTCACAATAACATTGTATTCTGTTTAGCAAGAATGAAACATACAATAAAATCCTCCAAGCCCCAACCCATTGTTCATATTTCTACTGTCCAAGAATACACTCCTGTCTCAGAGAATTATAAAGACTAATGTTTTTGAAGAAAACTATATCTGATTCCTTGATTTAACCTGTGGAAAAGAAGGTTAAGTAGTGACATAATAACAAAATAACAGGGTAAGTATTTAGGAACCAGTGATTTGTTCTTTACTAAGTCCTAAAAGAGGAAGATAATAAGTAAGCACAGTGAAAAAAAATAAGGCAATTAGTTTTAAAAATCTGGGTTTGAAATCAAGAGTTCTTAAATGAGCTGAGTACTGTCTTTTTTTATTTTACTTTATCTCAAAGGTCTTTAGTTACCTTACTTTTCAAATGCTAAGGCTGAACAATAGAACAATAACAGTAAAATACATCTGGCCAGTACTTTATGGATTATAAGGCCTCTCATACAATGCTACTATCCAGTCCTATTTTTAACTTTGTATGAACGTAAAATGAAATGATGCTAAAGTTGATAAAAGGAACCAAAACAAATGCAAGGAAAGCACTTGAAATGTCGAAGTTACTGAATCAATCAGAGGTAGGGTGGAGTTTCTTCTCCATAATATATTCATGAACAGAATAAAACCATGTAGAGAACCATATTCTAAGTTAAGTAGTAGAAAAATTGACCCTAGAAGTTCCTTTTTGTTGAAACAGGCAAAATTCTACAATTCTCCTTTAGTTTTAGGTGATAAGTCTCGAGGCTTGAGACGTGAGAGATAAGCCAAAGCACAAATCCCCTTGCCAGTGTGTAAAAGCAACTAAACAGGCCAAATCTAGACATATTGTTTCTTAAATCCTATAAATTGTTACTCACTGATGGTGGGTCACCATCAGAGGAACTGTCACAGGATACTGACCATTGGGCCTTAATCAAAATTTTACTAGAAAAATTGTCTCAGCTTTTAAAAGGCAAGATCTCATTCTGAGAAAAACTGTCTTCACATTACCTCTGTATCTTTCTCAATTGATACTCTGAAAAATCCTGGCCATACCTGTGGAATGAGAAGTGACAACTGGAACAACTAAAAGAATTTTGAGCATGCAAACTAAGTCAGATTTTGGAGGACTGCTATAGGAAACTTTCTTTCCATTTATGGCCTGGGCTGAGAGAGCACATTGCATAATGAAGAGCTAGAAACCTAAAATATAACCCAAAATCTCGGCCTTATTTCACTCCCCCTTGAATAACTGAACTGCTTTCTGATTGCTTATTTTTGGCTCTTTTGAGAGACTTAGGATAATAAGAAAGGATAAATAAAAAGATACGGTCATATAGGTCTCAGAATTCCTAGGAATATTTTTAGCAGATTTTGCTAGAAAGACATTTCAATGCTGCAGCCAGAACCTGATATGGAGGTTTAGACAAAAAAAGAGATCAGGCTCTAACTTGGTTTGGTGTCTGCTTTACTCCCCAGCTTTCTCATTTGAAAATGTAAGTACGTACATCAAAATTCCAGGATTGGTGGAAGGGTTCCATAAAACCATATATATTAATAAGGTTCCTATCCTGGTACTGGAAAGGGATCAAAAATCAAGAGTTCTTTACAAGTTCATGAAACTTAACTAAATATTATGCACAGCTTCCAAGAAAGCAGAGTGATATACTTGCTTGCATCTGAAAGTTGGAGTCTAGCATTCTCAGCATTTTGTCTTGATAGTATCTGATATGTAATAAGTATCAATAAATATTCATGGGATGAATGATTGATTTTAGCTCCTGCTATCAACTTACTATGTGACAGCAGGAAAGTGGCTTATCCTCTCTAGCCCTCAATTATCCTATCTGTAAAATGACAACAATAATCCCTGCTGAACGTATGCCATGAAATTGTGTTTTAACGTGATATAAGTGCAAATGTGTTGTGCTGTCAGTGCTATATGTTTTTACAGTTAAAGAGCCTAGATCAAAGAAGTTCTCCAAAGGGTGTTTATGATTTTTAATCTACTGAATTAACTTATAATGAAGAGATGAGAGAATAATTAGGGACACTGTCTATGAGAATCTGAATTTTTTTGTCAATTTCACTCAAAATTTAATAGAGAAATCCTGGACCTCATCAGGAATTCAGTACCTTTAAACAGATGTGTCATCCTCTTGCCTCCTGAAAGGTTCCATGTAAGCCTTAGATGCAGAGTAGCACAGGTGCAATAGAACATGTTCTGGAATCAGAAAATCTAGGTTCAAATCTAAGCTGTATTTCATAACTTTTGTGTGACTGTAGGGGTATAACTACCTCTCTGATTCTTCATTGGGAAATACAGGCAACATGAGTACTCATCTTATTGGGTTTGGGGAGGCTTAAGTGTTAAGATGAGAAAATCTGTTTAGACTTGCATCTAGTACTGAATAAACAGTAATGATATTCATTACAACAAAACACACAACAAAACAAACATACAAAAACATGTAGCATTTCCTATCATTAACATTGTATAACAATGTCATTATTTCTGATGCTGAGCTATGAGAATAATGACTGCTTTCTGGAGCTTCTGCTCTTCTGATTCCTGGAAAGTTTTGTTTGTTTCTGTCTTTTTAATGAATTATGCTTGACAAAGTTTGGATCCACCAGCTCTTCCATTGCTTTCTAAAACATTGCCTATTTGCAGTTATAAACCAAACAACCTTAAATTCTAACTACCAACTCTTTTCTTGACATGTTTCAGTCTTCTCTTTATACAATTAATGTGAAACATAGTGTTAGACCCATTTGTCAAAGCAACACCACTGAAATCCTTTGAGACAGCAATTAGTCCAAATATTTCAAGAAATTACACAGAATTTAATCAACCTCACAATCAAGAAACTATGCCACAGATTTCTGAGAACATTTGTGCTTCTCTTACTTTGCAAAGTTTCCCCTTTCTGCCTGTTATGGAAAAACAATTGTCATTCTCAAACTGAATGAAGAGCTAGGTTCAAGAAAAAAGGCATAGAGAAATTTCAGGGTAATACATAAATCCAGAGGTGGTTGGCAGCTCTACATAGTAAAAATATGATGCTCTATTTCACAACTTCCTATAACAAAGCTGACAGCAAAAATTATTTCAAAGGCCACATCACAAAGCTGAGTTTAAAGCCACATCATTATACAGAAATCTTCCATGGAAATAATCTTGCTACAGGCTTATTACATTAATTGGCAGAGAAACTGGTTCCCACAGAAGAGTTTCAAGGATTAGGCAGCAGATCTATAATAGATACAGTTTCAAGTATTTCAACTCCCAGTCTCAATTACTTAATCTTTGAGACATCTTTTGAGGTAGATACTGCATAGAAAGACCAAATATCCCCATCTTATAGATGAGCAGCTAGATTCAAAGACAGTGATAGCCATGCTTATGTTTGTCTTGGAAGAACATTTTGATGATGACTTTATCAAGTCCAGCATGCTCTTCACCACATTAATATCTAAATTTAAAAAAAGTATATTGACCCTTGGAGCATTTTTCATATGTTTCTGAAGAAGCTAGTCTACTAGAGAACCTCTGAAATTCACAGATGCAAACTGTACCACTAAATATGTCATTGTGACTTGTCTTACATATGCAAGTCCATCAGGTTGCCAGAAACATTTTTATGGGTACTAAAACTCACACACACTAGTCTGCATGTTATCAAATTGTATGTCAAGGACCACTTGCATTGGAGTCACCTTGATTATTAAATGAATATCCAAATGTCTTTCCACAGTTCAGAGCTACTGAATCAGAATCTTTCTGTGACTGAAGGTGAGAGGAAAGAGATGTGAAATCTCTATGCTTAACAAGTATTTCAAGCATCAGAATACATACTGATCTGCTGATGTCTGTTACATTAGGACCATAATTCCTGCCATATTTCCCAAGGACTGCCCATGATCACCAAATGGCAATTTGAACATTGATTGATGCTTGAGATATTTAATCATTTCATAACCAGCACTCTGCAAGATAAGAATACATGATCCATTTGTTCAAGAGTTTCATAACCTGTATAAATTAGTAATGATAATAGAGTCAGATATGTGTATACATAAGTCAAAGTGTTCTACCTCTACATAGATGAGATTAAGAAAAGTTTTCTGGTGGACAATATTTGTGATTTTCTTAGCGAATGCATAGAAGAGAAGTAAGACTGATAGAAAGATGTGTTCTAGGTAATGGATAAGCTGTAAAATTTTAACATTGTTAGTCTGATCTGATAATGTATTGTCTTTGACATAAAAGCAGTGGGTAACACTCATTAATATTGTGTTAACTCTTACAAGATAACCACAAATAAAGAGTACTGACCAGGCTAAAAATCAGGAGAGCTTAGTTTGTGTCTTGGCTCTCTCACTTTGATGCTATTTAAACCTGAAAATGTGTTTCTCCTTTTTGGTACTCAGTTCTTACATCTGTAAGACAGAAACTAATTCCTATATTCAACAAGTACGTACTGATTACTTGTTAGATACCAAACACTATACTTGGTGCTAGAGAGGCAATAGCAAACAGTGAATATCAGCCATAGTTAAACTAATAAAAAATAATGATTGTTTTGAAAGAAGTTACCACACAAGTAAATTGTAGTACATGGCAAGAAATATAGTACAAGTTTAATGATCAACCAATAAAAATTAACATGAAAAGCTAAAAGTTATAACTATAAAAATGAAAGTAATTAGTAGATATAACTTTTAAAAATTTAATAACCACGTATTTCAATATTTAAACCTATGGACTTCATATGTGTCCCTTCTCAAGCTTCTGGGAAATCTCTATCTTCAGTTCATTTTGCTCAAATTTCCTGTTAGTAAACCTCTAAAATTTATTTCTTCAAGTTACACACCTCACATCCATACCCTACCTCAGATTCACCACCTCCACACAATTTAAAGAAGTCCTGACATCATGGCAGAGGGCTGGAGGAAACAGAAATAGCTCCTGATAACACACTAGGCACCATGGTCTTTAAAATCAAATCCTGAAGCTCCTGGGAAAATCTTTTTCCTCTCCTTGAAGCTCAGCACAGTTATCCATAAATGAGGATTGGGCTCTGTTGAATGATGACATATTCTTTACAGCACTGTCATCTGTTGAATATCATTTTGTTTTCTCTTTCATGATGAGTGCCAGTGGTGTCACCTGTATGTATAAAAGGATGATGCAAATGTCTTTTTTCTGTCTGGGAGTAACATGTGCTAAGGACTTACCTGTTCTTGGGAGCCTTCAAAAAAGCTAGCCTATTCACACAGCTAATTCTGTGAGCCCCATGTCAGAGAAATTGCCCCACAGCAAGCTCAGAAAAATAGAAGAGAATAGTACACCTCTCTCTGTGACCCTCCAAAATTCAGACCATCTAAGTTCAGGGATTTGGGCCTACCAGAAAATTACAAGAAATTATAACACTCAAGAAAAACCAGTCTAGCAATCCTGAATTTGCATAGCAGAAACTAAGGGCAAAAAGAAATCAAAATCATTGAATATTTGGTTTTCATTCTGTACTAAGTAACTCGTTGGAACCCAGGTATGATCATGCTATTTCACAGATCAAGTTTAGAAGAATTCATCTATTCATTTATCCAATGGTTATATATTCAGCACTTATTTTGGTCTAGACAAAGTTTATAGTGTTGAAGAGATAACAGTGAATGAATCAGAAAAGCTTCCACTATCATAAACACACAACAGAAGCATAAAATGAATAATTAGTGCATAAACATACAATAAAATGTTAAAATAGCAATAAACACTTTGGAGAAAACAATGAAGCAATAAACATGAAGTAATAGGATAGATGCCTGGGTGAACTGGATAGTCTGCTTGTGAAAACTAGGTCTAAGACAAAAATGTTGAGTTGAACCTGAACTTAGAAGACAAAGCCAGTTGTGTGCAGGGTTACAGAAAGGAGGTAAGAAGGCATGGCTTAAATGAAAAGAACCTAAGGTTAGAATAAATTTGTTTTATTTGCATAAAACAGTGAACACTGAGAGTACACAAAGGGTGGTCAGCTAAAGCCAGAATCATAGAAAATAAAAACAGAAGGGCCTAGGCTGTGTAGGCATTGGTGAACTAACATAAACATCATGGATTTTATTCCAAAAACAATGAGAATAATGCACTGTTATGTTTTAAGTACCAAATTTTTGAGTCTGAATTCCATTTGTATGAAGTTACATACCAAATAAGTGGTAAAACTAGAATTGATACTTAATGCTACAGTATATGAAGTTGTACTCAAGGACTTCATGGAGGGAGTCAATATGGTAACTATTTTTGGGTCAGGATTATCTGGTGATGAAACACTATTCTGCTTAAATGGTTATGTTTTGATCTGCCCTGTTTCGCTGTTATGTCCTCTTTTTTCTCAATCTCCACTCCATTATTTACTTTATTATTTTTATCCATTTAATTAAAGGGAAAAATATAGCAGGATATAATATAGTAACCCACTTTGACTCTCTATTATCTTGATTTGAAGCCCTGTATTACTCTCACCATCTTGTTTTTGACTGAGGTTCCTCTATTCTGTTTTGCTGGATAGTATCAGGTTCGAAAGTTTACAGGCATCAGCTGAGAAGATAAGGAGATTCATTATAACGCCCATTCTTGTTGACTTTTATCTACTTTTGAAGACCTACAATATCTCCAATGTTTTGGTTTTGTCGGTTTTATTCTTTACGGTTTTGTTCAATTGTATTACAACTAATGATATAAGCAACTCTATTAGAAATAGCGGGAGGCATTATGGTAACCATTGTTGATCACCTTGTATTATGTTTTTATATTATCTATTATATCCACCCTTTTGACTTGACCGATTCTGTTCTGTTATGTCACATTTGGTTTTACTCTCTTCCAAAAAAGCAATACGAACCGTGGGAGCAATGAAACCCAAAATGTGTAATAGTCACTGTACAAAAGAGAGGAAAAGAAAGTGCTCTAAACTATATAACTGCATGTATATTTAAATGTATAAGATAGAAAATGATATCACAGAGTTTTATTGGATCATTGAACAGAACTGTTTGCAGTACCATTGTTGGAATGTCCACTCTACAAGCTTTAATTTTGTGACTGGAACAATTATTTCTAAGATGGCAATATGTAATCCATTAACTAGTGATTTCCTACTGCGCATTTTTTTCTTCTATAAATCTGTATAACTTGTACCCCTTCACTGTTTTTTTTCTTTCTTTTCTTTTCTCCTTAAATAAAAATAAATTTTAAAAAAATGAAACTCAGATTTGTCTGCATTGAAAAATTCTCAAGCCTTGTCCCAGAGTCACTTCACTTACCTCAATGGAGAGGCCCAACAGAAAGATTATTAGACAGAGCATTAGAAGAGATAAACAGATTAGCCAGCTAGATGGAAAAGGTTCATTTACAGTGTATTTGTGCTTTTGTATATATGTGGAGTAGGATTAATGAGGGTTCAGAATTTTTTAAAAAAGGGCTGATGAGATTAAGATGAGCACAAAGGTCAATTTGAGAGTCAACAGTCATCCTTCTGAACGTTCTAACTCTTCCAACTTCAAGTTACGTGACCTTAGAACAACCCCCTAGGTCTCTCTGGGCTTCAGGTCATTGTAAGCCTCAGTTAAATAGAAATCATAATGCTAACCTGTATGTCAGCATACTCCATAAGAAAATATGTAATATATTTTCCAATGCAGAACTTTACACAGCAAAAGTATTTAGCATATGCTAAGTACATTGAATTGAAAATATTTAGGACATAATAGATGACACTTAAAAAGGAATTTCATATCAGTGAATACAATTTCATTCCCAGAACCAATCAGGCTTGCCTTTTTACAGGTAAGATTTTCAACATTCACCTTACTAATAAGGCCAAAGCAGTAGGCTGAAAAATAAGGTTTTCTTGCTTTGAGTAGGAGTTTTTCCAATGCCATTTCTATGCATGTTAAAATACCTGCATAGGACACTTTTATATTCTTTATGGATAGAAGAGACAAAGAGACTGGGTGGGGTATGAAAACCTGAGTTACAATCAAGGTTATATTAATGGGACAGTTATAGAGTAAAAAGAATTGTTATTTCCAGAATACTGACTCTGTACTCACCATCATCATCATCATCATCATCATCATCATCATCATCATGTTGTTGTTATTGTTATCACCATTATGTTTAATCCTTGTAACAACTTATGAGGACGTAAGGGAGAAATGTATCAAAAATAATGTGATTTTCCAAAATTCATTCACGTAGCATGCTGTGGAGCTGGAGTTTGAACTCTATTATGTCTGGCTTCAAAGTCCATGGTTTTTATACTTGGGCCACACTACGCTATTCTTCCCTTTGGTCACAGCAGTGTGTTTTCACAGGCAATTAATTTCATCTCTCAGAATATCAATTTTCTGATCTCTAAATTGGTGACAATAATTCAGATCTCACAAGATTATTATGAATACTGGAAAGAATATGTATTAATCTATTCAGCACAGTAGGTGCTCAAAATTTATCCACATTATTGACCTATAATTAAAGCTTAACTATCATTTTAACAACCATAATCACTATCTTTTCCTTCCTTCCAATGCTACAAAAAACCAGAATATTTTAATTCCCACTCTTCCTTTCTGAATAGAAGATTTTAAAGTTATCTCAGAGTCATACGGAAAGCCCTGGATCAATTACTGGAAAATTTAGAGTTTGATCCCTGAAAGAACCAACACCCTGCCAGCAAAGTAGGTAATGGTGAAGGCTGAGATTGTGAGCCTGGGCATAGGTTGTAAACTGGCTTTGGGCTTCTGTATTACATGAAGATTACCCTAAAAATATAAACCTCATTGCAGCACAGAGTCAACAGGAAGAAAAATGAACTTTCTCCCAAATTCATCAAAGGATTCCTGGAAGGATAAGTGATTAGTAGAGTGTAAGCACTCACCTAATGGCTGAGTATTAAATAGCAATTCACAAGAGATTTGTACTATATGGCAGGTCACAGGAATGAATAGGCCAAGGAAGAAACTGTGACATGCTCTGATATGTCTTCAAACGCACTGCTAATAAAACTGACCTGACAACAAGGGGTAGCTAAACATATAATAGCACATGTTGAGGAAACCTAAGAGAATTATTCAAAACCATCTCAGTCAAGGTTCTCCAAACATATCTGTCCAAGTATCATAAAGCTCATTCAAGACAAGGGGACATGGTAAGTTGCATATTGTTAAGAGTTTGTATGTGTATACTAGGTGGTAATTGTTAATGCTTACTTTGACATTTGTATGTTAGTCACCAGGACATTTTTAAACCACACTTGGTTGAAAATTGCATTTGAATATACTCATGCATGCTGCTAAAGTAGAACTTTAGTTTTTAACAATTTATTAATTAACAATAAAATTTTACGTTTTTATGAAGTGCAATGTGATATTTTGATTCACGCATATATTATATAATGATCAAGTCAGAATAATTAGTAGTACATGCATCACTTTAAATTTTAATCACTTTTTTGTGTATAATACTTTCTTCTATTTTGAGACATGCAGTGCATTATTTTAACTGTATTCATCCTAGTGTCTCAAAACATAATTTATTTCTATTATCAAAGTGTAGCTTTGTATCCAATTTACTAATCTGCCCCATCTTCCATCTTCGCTCCTATTTTCCAGTATTCATTATTCTACCCTCAAATTTTATTAGATTGAATATTTTATAGATGTCACATTAATGAGAATATCTAATGTGGGCCAGCGATTGAGCTCAGTGGCATAAGAGCTTGCCTTGTGCAAGCCTGCAGTTCTGAGTTCGATCCCTGGTTCAAAAAAAAAAAAACAATATTTAAAGTTTGCTTCTGTTCCTCAATTATTTCACTCAACATAATGATCTCAAATTCCATACATGTTATAAAATGAGAGGAATTTATACATTTGTATGCTACTTTTTCATTTTATACATATATTTCAGATTCTTTATCCTATCATCCATTGATGAGCACTTAGGTTATTTCTGTGTCCAGACTATTGTGAATAGTGCTTCAATAAGCACGGATCTGTGGATGTCTCTTCAACATCTTGATTCCATTTCATTTGAGTATATACTAAAGAGTCGTATCTGAGGTCCTATGAAATTTCTAATTTTAATTTAGAGGGAAAAATCCATGCTAGTTTCCATAATGACTATAATAATTTACATTTGCACAAACAATGGATGTGTTTTCCTTTATCCACAAACTTCTCAGCATTTGTCACTTTTTTCTTTTTTAATGATAACCATTAATTTCTAAAAACATGTCAGTTAAACTGGATGGCCAATTAGGTTTGGTAGCCACTGAGATAATACTGTGATGCTCACTACCACCCAAAATTAAAGGAAATATCACTTCTAATAAGCATTCTTCTTATGTAAAAGCCCAATATATGAAATAGCAATGAACACGCAAATAGAGCAAAATAGAAATCAGAAAGCATTCCTACATATATTAGAATTTTCTTTATAAATAAAGTAACAATTATGTTTGTGAAGAAGAGAGAAGCTATTTGATGAATGATGCTTGGTTTGGAAATAATTCAAAAATTTTAAGGTACATATTCACTTGAACATATATGACAACAATACACTGAAATAAATACAGTTGGCTCCAAGGGTGCATCCTGGCTAGTTACCAGAATCCTGGAGTTTCTGAACTCCATCCAGCCAGGGGTAAGGCCCTGGTGCCACAGTCCAGGAGTGCACACTGGCTAGTTGCATGGGTCCCAGAGGTTCCGAATTCTGTCCAGTCAAGTGCCATAAGTTGAGGGTGCATCCTTGCTAGCTGCACATAGGATCCAATCTCTGCCCAGACCAGCATCCCAGTGCAACCCATCAGGGGAATGCCTGGCCAGCCTCACAGGTTACAGAGGAACAAAATCCTGCCAAACCCAGAGATACAGAGTCATCCAAAAAGGGAGAGCCCTTCCTAGCTGATGACTGCAAGGTCAAGTCCTGAAGACTTCAAGCTTTGACCATGACAGTGCAAGGCTCTAGCAACATAGTTCAGGGGTGCACATAGGCTACGTGACAGTGCAAGGCTCTAGCACCATAGTTCAGGGGTGCACATAGGCTACCCATATGTGAATATCAAAGGACTAAACTGCTCCACAGCCAAGCAACCCAGTGCAGTCAACTGGGAGGGTGCCTGGCAAGCTGCACAGGTCACAGAGGAAGATGACAAAATGAAAGAGCAAGAAATAATCTTAGTCCTTCAACCCACAAAGAAAAACTCAGGAGATACTTAAATGGAAAACACTGGAAATTACAAAACTGAATTTTCTTAAATGAGAGCAACTAAAGTAAAGAAACAACTCCATGAAACTATAGAAAAAATCAGATCAGAAATAATCTCCCAGGTAAGAAAAAAGAAATTAAAAATATGAAAGAAATGTTGAGTGTATCTAAAAGAAATCTAGATAACAAAATAGAGTAACATAAGACAATGATGGACCAAGGCCCTGACCGCAAACACGTGAGTTGAATTCCAGCACAAGGGAAAACTTGGAACTTTGCTGCTAGCGGTAAGATCACACCCTGTGTCTGAAATAACCCTAAGTCCCATGGGAGGACCCTAACCTAACCCTAACCTAACATGGCCATGGCCAGCCAACTCCAAGCAGCAAACAAGGACCAGAATCCAATCCCCAGCCCCTTACCCCACAAGGGTTGACTTTCAGTGCACTAGGAAAACTTGAAACTTTGCTCCCATGTGATAAGAAAATGCCCTACATCTGAAATCACCACAGGACACAAGGACTCACCGTGGGACCAACAGACCCACATCCAGAGAGCCCCAAGTGGCAAGCAATTGCCAGCAGTCTTCCCCAGGAGCCAAAAGTGGGCCAGATGATTTCCAGTGCACTGAGGAAGCTTTGAAACATCACTCAAAACCAAGAAATAGCAGCTACTGCAGCCTGCACTGAGGAATGCCATTCTGCCCTGAGTTGACCTGAACTGCCACAAGCTTCCTGAGCAACCCCTGCTGGAGCTGGGAAATGCATGCTGCCCTCAGACCTTGGCCCATACAGCCACACCCTTCCTGCTTGACTTCAGTCAACAGTGAGGAATGCCATGCTGCCATGAATCCTTGGCCTATACCCAACAGATGCCCAGACCCAGGATATCAGCTGACCCATCAAGGACACCCCCTACCTCTGGGACCTAGTACTGCTGTTGATCTTCAGTTCCCATTCTTTCTCTCAGAACCTTGGAATACAGGAGATAAACTGTGCTAGATTGAAGGGAGACTCAGTAACTGCCTCACCGAAACAGATGATCTCAGCAGGCTGCAGTCAGTGTGGTGAGTACGCTCCTAAAATAGAAGTGTACAGTGGGTAAATAAGGCCAGTACTAAAGCTCCCTCCAACTAACTGTAAGACTTCAGTGAGTCTGGCAAGAGTGTGGGTGATCCCTTCCTGCACACAGAAAACAGCAGGCAATAAGTCCAATAAGGAGTCCTCCAACTTGGAGAAAATAAAAAGGGCTTATGAGGCACACAGGCACACAATAGGGATAACAGTAGGGCATCAGTTGACACAAACACTACAGACAGGGAGATTTGGTAACCTAGAATAACCTGAAGATGAAGTGATAGCAGCAATTAAAGTCTGAATTACATTAACACTACTAGGCTTATCATCCCAGGAAAAATATAGGACTTATCCAACAGGCCCTGCAGTAGGAAATCAGGTGTTCAACCCACTTCTTTAGTGAGGGACTCAGCAACTGGACAAACATCAACCTTACATTAGGACCCAAAGATACACACTACCAATAGTTGACAATATTCAGATTAAAGGACCAAATATTCACTCAAAAGGGGAAAATGGAAAAATGAAAAAGAAAAATGCAATCTCAAACATCTAGTCCACCAGGAGGAAGTACAGAAGACAGTGAGATAGAGGACTTCAAAAGTAACACACTGGAAATCTCTGAAAAGATAGCAAGTGAAATTAAAAAAACAATTCCATGAGGCTACAGAGGAAATCAAATTATAAGTACTCTCCTATGTAAAGATAGAAATAACAACCTTAGTAAAAGAGTTGCTGAGTACAGCTAAAAAGGAAATAGAGAAAAAAGTACAGGAGCATGGGATACTGATTAAAATCTTGAATGAACAATATACAAAACAAGCAGAATTTGTGAAACAAACTCAAAGAGATATCCAATAAGTGAAAAATTATTTTGAGAGCTGGAAGAACCATTTAAATGAAGCTTAGGATAGGATTTCAGACCTTGAGGACAGGATCACAATCAGTACTCTTGAAAGGATAGAACTTTTCAAATTAACAAAGCAGCATGAAATGACAATCCAGCAGCTTCAAGATGATGCCAATAGAAATAATATAAGATTAATAAGCATCAGTGAAGGTGCAGGAGTCAATGCAAATGATATAACTAAAATATTCACAGAAGTAAAACAGAAAATTTCCCAAACATGGAAAAAAAATCTGATATGCAGATAAATGAGGCATATAGAACACCAAACAGTCACAACCAACATAAATTTACAACTAGACATATAATAATTAAGATCCCAGACATACAGCATAAAAACAGAAGAGTAAAAGCTGTTAGAGAAAAGACACAACTCACTTATCAAGGAAAGCCCATTAGAATCAGGGCAGACTTTTCAGCACAAACCCTTAAGTCAAGATGAGCTTGGAGTGAGGTATTTCAAGCCCTGAAAGTAAACAACTTTCAACCCAGACTGATATACCCAGAAAAACTTTCATTCAAATTTAATGGACAAACAAGATACTTCCATGACAAAGAACAACTGAAGAAATTCATGTCCACCAAACCAACGCTAAAAAGAGTATGAAAATACATACTACATAGAGATAAAAATAACCACAATCCCCAGAACAACAACAGAAAGAAACCACCAGGTAGGACAAGGAATAAAACAATGAGGAAAAGCAGAGAGCAAATAACTGGAACATAACGTGGCAAAGTTGAGCTAGTATCTACCCATGATATCCATTAATTTAAATGGCCTCAATTCATCTATCAAAGGAATTAGGTTGACAGAATGGTTCAAGAAACAAGATCCCACAATATATTATATACAAGAAACACATCTGACCCAAATGGGAACTCATAGACTAAAAGTCAAAGGATGGAAAACAGTATTCCATGCAACAGGAACCCAGAAAAAATCAAAGGTAACTATTCTATTTGCAGACAATGTAAACTTCAAACCTAAAATGATTTAAAAATATAAAGAAGGTCACTACATACTCGTGAGTGGAAAACTTCAAGAGGAAAAACTAACAATTATAAATATTTATGCACAAATACAGGAGAATTCAACTATATAAGACAGATACTAATGGACATGAAAAACCAAATACAGAAGAACACAATTATAACAGGAAACATTAATAGCCCATTGTCACAAACAGATAGATCAACTAGACAAAAATTCTGCAAAGAAATAGTAGCACTAAATCATACCTGTGAGCAATTGGACTTTGTACATGTTTATGGAGTGTCCCACCTAACCACATCGGAATATACATTCTTCTCAGCTGCACATGAGACATTCTCTAAAATCGAACATATATTATCCCCATAAAACAAAGTAACTGCAAATATATTGAAATTATCTCATGTGTACTATCCAACCATAATGCACTGAAATTGGAAATTAATGGCAAAAGAAATGGCAAAACCTGCAGAAACACATGGAAATTGAATAACAACCTTTTGAACAACAAGTAGGCTACAGATGAAATGAAAGAAGAAATAAAGCAATTCCTACAATTCAATGAAAATGCAGAAACAACGTGATCTAACCTGTGGGATGCATGGAAAGTGGTCTTACGAGGGAAATAAACAGCAATAAATTGTCATATCAAGAAAACAAAATAAACAAAAATAAACAACCTAATGCTTCATTTCAAGCTTTCAGAAAAAGAAGAGCAAGTTAAACCCAAAGCTCATAGAAGAGACAAAATTGTAAAGATTAAAGAAGAAACCAATGCATTTGAAACTAAGAAAAATACAAAGAATTAATGAATCAAAAAACTGGTTTTTTGAGAAAGTAAACAAACTTGACAAACCTCTAGCAAACCTTATCAAGAAAGAAATACCGCAAACTCACCCAATAAGGACTGAAAGGGGGAAATTACAACAGACCCCATGGAAATTCAAAAGATCATAAACACCTACTTTGAAAATCTCTACTCACATAGAGTGGAAAACACAAAAGAAAAGGACAGATTTCTAGAAACATATGAACTACCAAAGCTCAACCAAGAAGATATAGCAATTTTGAATAACCCAGTATCAGCTACTGAAATTGAAAACATCATTAAAAACCTACCAGCAAAGAAAAGCCCAAGTCTAATGAGTAATGATGATGAATGTCAATACTTAGAGAAACACAAATTAAAACCACACTGAGATTCCATTTCACTCCTGAAATAATGGTCAGGATCAAGAAAATTACAAACAACAAATGCTGGAGAGGCTGTGGGGATAAAGGAACTCTCCTGCACTGTTGGTGGGAGTTTAGACTGGTGCAACTATTGTGGAGGTCAGTTTAGATATTTTTCAGAAAATTGGGATTGTACGTTCCATCTGTTCCAGTTATTCCACTTCTAGGCATATTTCCAGAAGAACTGAAAATATCATACCACAGTGATATATGTGCACCCATGTTTATAGCAGCAAAATTTGTAATAGCCAGATCTTGGAAACAACCTAAGTGTCCATCAGTTGAGGAATGGATAAAAAAGTTGTGGTATTTTTATACAGTAGAGTACTAATCAGGTATAAAGAATGATAACATCTAGATATTTATAAATAAATGGATGCATTTGAGACCTATTCATAAGAGAAATAGATCAAACTCACATGTATAAATACTGAATAATTTCCTTAGTGTAAGAAATGCAAAGAATACATAAAAGTATGTGGTAATCATGATTCCCTATTATATTGCTTTGAAGACTTATAATATTTTCATTCATTAATTGAAATGGTTCTGTTCCGGGTTGTTTAATTTTATTGTCTGTGATGGTATTAACAGTTATTTCAAAGAAAACAAGGCATTATAATAGCTAGTGCTGATTTAATATCATCTTGCTTTGAAGTCCCATCAAGCTTTTCTTCTTCTACCTCCATCGGTTTTATCATGTTGTGTATTATTGGATTTTATTATATGTGGAAGTATAAACAAAATTTTTATAGACAAGGAGATAATACAGAAACCATCATTCATTTTCTGTTAGTTGATTCTAAAAACCCTGTAATACTTTAATTGTCTTGAATGGTTTGGCAGTGTCTTGTTATGTTTGATGCTATACATGCAAAGGTATACTCAAATATTTCAAGGAAAGAAATACTATGGTAACTATTGTTATGTCGGGTTATCTTGTGGTGAAACACTATGTTGCTTAAATTGTTCTGTTCTGATCTGTGTTGTTATATCCTCTTTTATATTACTCTCCTTTTATTAATTTAAAAAAAAAAAAGAAAAGCCCAGGTACTGATGGATTCATGGCTGAATTCTACAAGAAATTTAGAGAATATTTGATGCCAATACTCCTTAAACTCTTTAATGAAATTGAAAAGGAATCAAACCTCCGTAATCATTCCAAGTATTACTCTAATACTAAAACCAGAGAAAGACCCCACCAACAAGGAGAACTCTAGGCTAATCTCACTAACGAACATTGATGCAAAGATTCTCAATAAAATACTGGCAAACAGAATGCGACAAACCATCAAGAAGACTCTAAATCTTGACAAAGTGGGACTCATCCCAGGAATTGGATGGTTTAACATGTGCAAATCAGTAAATGTAATACACCACATGAACAGAGCCCAAAAACAAAAACCACATGACCATCTCAATAGACACAGAAAAAGCTGTCAATAAAGTCCAACACACACTCTTGAAAAAACACTTCAGAAACTCGGAATATACGGTGTCTACCTCAATCTCATAAAGGCCCTCTAGGATAAACCAACAGCCAACATTCTACTAAATGGACAAAAATTGAAAGCTTTCACTTTAAAATCAGGAACAAGACAAGGATGTCCACTATCACCACTCCTATTCAATAGAGTTCTGGAAACACTAGCCAGAACAATCAGACAATATAGAGAAATAAAAGGAACAAAGATAGGAAAGGAAGAAGTTAAATTCTCAATATTTGCAGATGACATGATGCTCTATATAAAAGATCCAAAAAGCACCATTAAAGTCCACTAGAAGTAATGAACAAATTCAGCCATGTAGCTTGGTAAAACTTCAACGCTCAAAAATCAATAGCATTCTTGTAAACAAACAAAAAACTCACTGAGAGAGAATTGATGGAAATATAACCCTTCACAATAGAATCGGAAAAAAAAGTGAAATGCTTAGGAATCAACCTAATTAAGAATGTAAAAGAAATATATGCTGCAAATTATGCTATGCTATAAAAGGAGATTGAAGAGGATATTAGAAAATGGGAGGATATTCTTTGTCTGTGGCTAGGAAGAAACAACATTTTGAAAATGGCTATATTCCCAAAACTGTTATACAGATTTAATGCAATCCCAATCAAAATACCATTAACACACCTCACAGATCTAGAGAAAACACTTCTAACATTCATTTGGAAGCAGAAGAAACCAGAATAGCAAAGGCAATTCTGGCCAACATAGGCAAGGCAGGAAGCATCTCAGTTCCTAAACTGTATTACAAACCCAAAGTGATAAAATAAGCATGGTACTGACAAAGAAATGGACCTGAGAATCAATGGAACAAATTAGAAGATTCAAGTACAACTACAAAGACACACAGCCACCTGATGTTTGACAAAAGTCCTAAACATGCTCACTGGAAGAAGGATAGCCTGTTTAATAAATGGTGTTGGAAAATTTGGCTCTCCACAGCCCATGACTGAAATTAGATCAATACCTGTCACCATGCACAGAACTAAAGACGAAATGGATCAAAGACCTAAATATTAAAACAGAAACACTAAGCCTACTGGAAGACAAGGTAGGTACAAGTCTTGTAGACATAGGGGTAGGCAAAAGACTCATGAACAAAATGCAAGCTGCATGGGAAACACTTCAAAGAATCAACAACTAGGATCATATATTATTGAAGTTTATGCACTTCAAAAGAAATCACCAACAGAGTGAAAATAGAGCCCCCAGAATGGGAAATAATTATACCCAGCAACCCCTCAGACAAAGGACTTATATCCAGAACATATAAAGAATTGAAAAACATCAAGCACCCCAAACTCAAAGACTCTCTCCAAAAATGAGCATCTGAGATGAACACACAGTTCTCAGATGAAGATATACTAATGGCAAATAAATACATGAAGAAATGTTCACCATCACTGGTCATCCAAGAAATGCAAAATAAAACAGCAATGAGATTTAATCTCACTCCAGAAAGAATAATTGTCATCAAGAAATCAACTGATAACAAACGTTGGCGAGGCTGTGGGGGAAAAGGAACACTATTACATTGTTGGTGGGAGTGTAGATTGGTGCAACCACTATGGAAATCAGTATGGAGATTTCTCATAAGACTAGGATTGGAAGTTCCATTCAACACACCTATTACCTTCTTAGGTATTTTCCCAGAAAAATTTAAAAGGTCATATCACAGTGATATATATGCCCCATGTTTATAGCAGTACAATTTGTAATAGCTAAATCTGGGATAAAACCGAAATGCCCATCAACTGCAGAGTGGTTGGAAAAGACAAGGCATTTTTATACAATGGTATACTATTCAGCTATAAAAACGGATGATCTTGAGGCCTTCATTGGGAAATGGAGACACCTTGAGGCTATCCTCATTAGTGGAATAATCATATTTGTAAATATCATATTGTGTCTCTAGTATAAAAATTAGAGGCAACAAAATCCCTGACTTGAAGTTATACTACAAAGCAACTGTAGGAAAATCAACATGGTACTGGAATCAAAACAGAGCTGGGCCTCCTATATACACTTGCATATATAAGGAACAAAGAATATGGGAAGAGGCAGCAACAAGAAAGGGTCCTCGGCCCCCAATCCTGAGAAAGAGGCAAAAGCAGACCCAGCACCAATAGATATAAAGCGCTATCTCAAGAGCCTCATACACAAGTTCAGGAATGAAGTTATTAATGACCTGAAGCTAGACATAAGCAGAATAGTTAGAGAAATGCTAAGCACCACCCAAGAAAAAACAGATGATGGAATGGAAGAACAGAAAAAGAGTGTAGAATTGTTTAATGGAGAAATAGAGAAAGCATAGAATTCGTGAAGCAGGTTCAAAGAGAATATCAGGAAAATAAAAGTCTATCAAAAACTGGCATAACAGCTTGAAAGAAACTAATGACAGATTATCTGAACTGGAGGGCAGATTTGTAATATGGGAGCATGAGATAAAAAGCTTCTTAAAAATAACAAAGAAACAAACAGCAATAATACAAAGACTAGAAGATGATAAGGGGGTCTATAACTTAAGAATTAAGAACATAAAAGAAGAAGTAGGGATACAAACAAATGGACTACAAAAGCTGTTCACAGAAATAATCCAAGGAAATTTCCCTAATTTAGCAAAAGGTAAAGATACGCAGTTGTATGAAGCATACAGGACCCCAGCCACCTACAACCCAAACAGAGCAACACCCAGGCATATAATAATCAAAATTCCAGAAATCCAATATAAGAACAAAATACTAAAAGCCGTCAGAGACAAGAAACAGATCACTTACAAGGGAACACCCATCAGAATTACAACAGACTTCTTGGCACAAACCATCAAATCATGAAGAGCATGGAGGGAAATAATTCAAGCTTTGAAAGAAAATAATCTCCAGCCAAGATTGATATATCCTGCACAATGATCCCTGGAAATTGATGGAAAAACAAAGTGTTTCCAGGATAAAGAGGAACTAGGGGAATATGCAACCACCAATTCAACTCTACAGAGAATACTGCAAGATATTCTAAAAAAGAAAAATATGAAGAATCCAGAAGTAGCGGCAGAGAGGCCACAATGAATGGAGCAAAAAACAAAATGAAGAAGACAAACTGACAACTAATGACAGAAAAATAGCTCAACAGAAATGAGGCAGAGAAGATTGGATGATAGGAACAGCTATTTTGGAGAAAATGAAGTCTTTAGAGGTAATACTGATTTAGTATCATCTTGTTTTGAAGTCTCATCAAGCTTTTGTTCTTCTGTCTCCATTGGTCTAAACAGGTGATATCTTATTGGATTTTATTATATATGATAGTATAAGCATAAACTTATATAGACAAGGAGATTATACAGAAACCATTGTTTATTTTCTGTTAGTTGATTCTAAATACCCTGTAATACTGTCATTCTCTTAAATGGTTTTGATATATTGGATGCTACAGTATATGAAGTTATACTCAAAGATTTCAAGGAAAGAGACAATATGCTAACTACTTTTATGTCGGGATAATCTTGTGGTGAAACACTATTTTGCTTAAATGGTTATGTTTTGATCTGCGCTGATTTGCTGTTATGCCCTCTTTTATCTCAATCTCCATTTTATTATTTACTTTTTTATCATTTTAATTAAGGGAAAAATAAATTAAAAATAGCAGGATATATTATAGTAACCCACTTTGACTTCCCATTATCTTGATTTAAAGCCCTGTATTGCTCTCACCATCTTGTTTTGACTCATGTTCCTCTATTCTGTTTTGCTTGATAGTACCAGGTTCGAAAGTTTAGGCAACAGCTGTGAAGATAGTGGGATTCATTATGGTACTCATTCTGGTTGACTATTATCTCCTTTGGAGACCTATAATGTCTCCAATGTTTTGGTTTTGTTCTTTACTGTTTTGTTAAATTTTATTATAACTAATGATATAGGCAATTCTATTAGAGATAGCGGGAGGCATTATGGTAACCATCATTGATCACCTAGTATTATGCTTTTACATTATCTATTATGTCCAGCCTTTTGATTTGACTGACTGTTCTGTTATGTCACATTTGGTTCTACTGCCTTCCAAAAAAGTAATAAGAACTGTGGGAGCAACAAAACCCAAAATGTGTAATTGTCATTGTACAAAAGAGAGGAAAAGAAAGTGCTCTAAACAATATAACTGCAGGTATATTTAAGTGTATAAGATAGATAATGATATTACTGAGTTTTGTTGGATCATTGAACAGAACTGTTTGCAGTCTCACTGTTGGAATGTCCACTTTATAAGCTTTAATTTTGTAACTTGAACAATTGTTTCTGAGATGACAAAATGTAATCCATTAACTAGTGATTTCCTACTGTTTATTTTTTTCTGTAAATCTGTACAACTTGTACCCTTTCTCTGCTTCTTTTTCTTTTTCTCCTTAAATAAAATTTAAAAAAAGAAATGATTAACCTCAGGAAATTACAAAAATTTCTGTAAGGTCCAGCTGCCAGCTGCAATCTAATTGTGTCAATAGTCACAGCATTCCTGTGATTTTTTGCTTTATAAGTCAGTGCCTTTAGCTGTGAGGTGTGCAGTCTTTGGGTCGATCCTAGAGAGACTGTGCCACCAGGCCTGGAAATAAAGCCTTTTGCTCCCCAAATTTAAAAAAAAACCTGAGCTGAAGATCAATGGAATAGATTAGAAGATTCAAGCCCATCTACAAACACACTCAACCACCTTATCTTTGATAAAGGGGCCAAGCATATTCACTGGAAGAAGGACACTCTTTTTTATAAATGGTGTTGGAAAACCTGGCTGTCCATATGGCAAAAAATAAAATTAGACCCATGCCTATCACCATGTAGTAATCAAAATCTAAAAGGATCAAAGATCTGAATATTAAAACACAAACACTAAATCTATTGGAAGGCAAATTGAGTAAAAACCTTGAAGACATAGGGGTAGGTAAAGAATTCATGAACAGGACTCAAACTGCATGGGAAATAATTCCAGAATCAATAACTGGAATCACTGCCTATTAAAAGTTTCTGCATGTCAAGAGAAATCTCCAGCATAGCAAAAAGAAAACCCACAAACTGGGAAAAAATCTTAGTGAACTGTCCCTCAGACAAAGGACTTTTATCTAAAACATATAAATAATTTTAAAAAATCAGACCCCCAAAATTCAAAGATCTGTTCCAAAAATGGGCATCTGAAATGAATACACACTTCTCAGGTGAAGAAATACAAATGGCAAATAGATACATGAAAAAATGTTCATCATCATTAGTCATTAGAGAAATGCAAATTAAAACCACATTGAGATTCGATCTCACTCCTGAAAGAATGGCCAGGATCAAGAAAATCACCAACAACAAATGCTTGAGAAGGTGTGGGAAAAAAGAAACTCTCTTGCACTGTTGGTGGGAGTGTAGACTGGTGCAACTATTGTGGAAGCCAGTCTAGAGATTTCTCAAGAAGCTGTGATTGGATGTCCCATTTGTTCCAGCTATTCCACTTCTAGGCATACTCCCAGAAGAACTGAAAGCATCGTACCAGAGATATATGTACACTCTTGTTTGTAGCAGCACAATTTGTAACATGCAGATCTTGGAAACAACCTAAGTGTCCATCAACTGAGGAATGGATAAAAATTTGTATTATTATGCAATGGAGTACTACTCAGCTATAAAAAATGATCACATTGAGATATTTTTAAATAAACGGACGCAGCTTGAGATCATACTCATAAGTGAAATAAATCAAACTCACATGTATAAATACTGAATAGTTTCCCTAGTGTAAGAAATGATAAGAATACATAAAAGTATGTTGTAATCATGATTACCAATCATATTGGTTTGAAGCGATATAATGTTTCCACAGATTAATTGGGATGGTTTTAATCTGGGTTGTTGGATTTTATTGTCTGTAATAGTATGAGTAGCTATTTTGAAGAGAACAAAACATCATAATAGCTAGTGCTGATTTAATATCATCTTGTTTTGAAGTCCCATAAAGCTGTTGTTTGTCTATTTCCATTGGTTTTAACATGGTTTATCTTATTATATTTTACTATACGTGATAGTATAAACAAAATTTTTTATAGGCAAAGAGATAGTATAGAAACCATTGTTCATTTTCTGTTAGCTGGTTTTAAATACCTTGTAATTTTTTCATTCTCTTGAATGGCTTCACCTTGTCTTGATATGTTTGATGCCATAATAAACGAAGTTATTCTCAAATAATTCAAGGAAAGAAACACTGTGTTGTCTAATATTATGCCAGGTTATCTGGTGGTGAAACACAGTTGTGCTTAAATTGTTCGGTTCTGACCTGTGTTGTTCTGTTACTATGTCCTCTTTTATCTCAATCTCCCCATTTTTTCCTATTTCAAAAAATTAATTTATTCTTTCTTATTTTTATTTAACTAAGGCAAAACTAAATTAAAAATAGCGGGATATATTATAGTAATTTTTGTTCTCCTATTAACCTGATTTGAACCCTGTATTACTCTCCCCATCTTGTTCTGACTGATTTTACTATATTCTGTTTTGTTTGATAGTATCAAGTTTGAGAGTATAGGCAACAACTTCTAAGACAGTGAGATTCACTATGATGCCCATTTTGGTTTGACTATTATCTTCTTTTGAAGTCTTGTAATGTCTCCAAAGTTTTGGTTTTATTGGTTTTGGTCTGTACTGTTCTGTTAAATTTTATTATTCCTGATGATATAGGCAATTCTTTTTAAGGTATCAAGAGGCATTATAGTAACCACTGTTGATCACCTTGTATTCAGTTTTTACATCATGTACTATGCCCATTCTTTTGATTTGACTGACTCTGTTTTGTTATGTCATTTTGGTTTTATTCTCTTAAAAAAAGTGATAAGAACTATGGGAGTAATAATATCCAAAATGTGCAATTGTTATTATAGAAAAGAGAGGAAAAGAAAGTGCTCTAAAGATATAACTGCATGTACATTTAAGTATATAAGATAGATAACCATATTACTAAGTTTTTGTTGGATCATTGAACAGAACTGTTTGCAGTCTCACTGTTTGAACATCTGCTTTATATGCTTTAATTTTGTGGCCTGAACAACTATTTCTAAGATGACAATATGTAGTCTATTAACTAGTGATTTCCTCCTGCTTTTTTTGAAATTCTGTATTACTTGTATCATCTTTTTTCTTTTTCTCCTTAAATAAAATTTTTAAAAAGGAGTAATAAAACCCAAAATGTGTAATTGTTATTGTAAAAAGAGAAGAAAAGAAATTGCTCTAAAGGATATAACCACATGTACATTTAAGTGTGTAGGATTTATAACCATATTACTAAGCTTTTGTTGAATACTTGAACAGAATTGTTTGCAGTCTACTGTAAATGTCCACTTTGTACGCTTCACTTTTGTAGCTTCAACAGTTATTTCTAAGAGGACAATATGCAATTATCACCTAGTGATTTCTTAGTGTTTTTTTAAAATTATGTATTCTATCCTTTTAAATAAATAAAATAGAAAAAAATTATGGAAACCTTCGATGAGCAATATATGAGAGAATTAGAATGTATGAAACATTCAAAGGAATATTCATGAAATAAAAATTTCCATTGAAAGTTGGCAAAATGTCCTGAATAAAACTAAATATATATTCTTAGACCTTGAAGACAAGATGGAAGCTTTTGATCATGAAACAAACGCTATCTTCAAAATAACAACAAATAAGGAAACAACAATCAGGATACAAAGTCAACTCTCAAAAACCAAGAGCATTCCTGTACACAAACAATAAGCTCACAGAGAGAGAAATGAGGGAAATCACAGCCTTCAAAATAGCATCTCAAAAAGTGAAATACTTAGGAATCAATCTAACAAAGGAAGTAAAAGATCTATACATTGAAAACGACATTACTCTAAAAAACAATTCTGAGAGGATTTTAGAAAATGGAAAGACCTTCCTTTTACAATGATAGGAAGAAATAGTGTGTAAAGGGCCATTCTCTCTAAATTGTTATCTTGATGTAATGTAATTCCAATCAAAATATGGTTTGCTTATCTCACAGATCTAGACAAATCATTCCAAAAATTCATCTGGAACCAGAAGAGACATAGAATAGGAAAGCCAAATCTGGGCAACAAGGACAAGGCAAGAGGCATCAAAATTCCCAATTGGAAATTATACTGCAAAGCTCCTATGATAAATCAGCGTGGTACTGGAATAAAAACATACCTGAAATTCAATGGAAAAGAGTAAAACATAGAGCCATAACTAAAACACAGTTAGCCAACTTATCTTCAACAAAGGGGCCAAACAATTACCCTGGAAGAAATACAGTCTCTTTTATAAGTGATGCTGGAAAAACTGACTATCCAAATGCCAAAAACCAAAATTAGACCCATGTCAATCAGCATTCTAAATTCAAAATGGACAAAAGATTTAAATATGAAAACGGAAACACTAAATCTGCTAGAAGACAAAGTAGGTCAAAACTCAAAGACAGGGCTGGGGATTTAGCTCAGCAGCGTAAGCACCTGCCTTGCAAGCAGGCAGTCGTGAGTTCAATCCCCGGTACCGATAAAAAGGAAAAAGACAAAAAAAAAAAAAAAAAAAAAAAAAAAAAACCAACCAAACAAACAAACAAAAACACCTCAAAGATATAAGAGGGGACAGCGAGTTCATGAACAAAAATCAAACTGTGTGTGAAATACTTCCCAGAATCAACAACTTAGATCTCATTTTATTAAAAAGTTTTGTGTGTCAAAATATATCAGCTGAGTGAAAAGAAAACAAACAAATTCTGAAAATATCTTAGGCAATTGTCCCTCAGACCAAGAACTTATACCTAGAACATTTAAACACTTCTTTTTAAAAAACCAGGGCCACATAATTCAAACACCTAATCAAAAAGCAAGCATCTAAGGTGAGTACACACTTCTCAGAGAAGAAATAAAAATCACAAATAAATGTATGAAAAAGTGTTTGTCATCACTCATTATTCCAGAAATGCAAATTAAAACCGCACTGGGATTCCATCTCACTTCCAAAAGAATGGCCAAGTTCAAGAAATAAACCAATAACAAATGCTGGAGTATCTTTGGGGTAAAGGACTCTTCTCAACTGTTGGTGGGAAGGTAGGATGGTGCAACCACTGTGGAAATCAGTGTGAAGTTTCCTCCGAAAGCTAGGATTGACCCAAATATCCCACTTCTAGATATTTTCCTGGAGGAACTGAAAACATCATACAATAGTGATGTATGTGCATCCATCCTTACAGTAGGACAAATTGTGATAGCCAAATCTTGAAAACAACCCAAGTGTCTGTCAATTGAGGAATATATTAAAAAGATGTGGTATTTTATACAATGGAGTACTACTCAGCTATAAAGAATCATTGCATCAGGGCTTTTATAGGTAAGTGGGTATGCCTTGAGATCATACTCATAAGTGAAATAAATCAAATTCACACGTGTAAATACCATATTATCTCCCTAATGTAAGAAATTGAAAGAGCAAATAAGATCAAAAACCTACAATAAATATTGCATAAGCATAAGAAACTGCTCAAATGGGAACAGTAGCTGGGATAGGGGAAAGGAGGAAAGAAGGAATGTGGAAAGGGGTAAAATCATATATATATATATATATATATATATATATATATATATATATAATATGTAATAGCTAATATGACTCTAAAGATGAATAAATGTTAGTTCTTGGAATAGAACAGTTAAAATTCATGTGATTAGATCAATTTTTCATGTCTATGTCTGTTAATCTAAGCAAATCATTTGAAGATAACAATACGCAATTTGTACACAGACGTTAAATTCCTATCATCTTGTTTGAAAACCTATATTGCTATTGTTTTGGATTTGATGTTGCTGTTTGTAGATTTTGCTGTTTGCTTTTTCTTTCCTGTGTTGTTTTCTCTTAAATAAAAAATAAAATAAATGCTGTTGCATTGTAGACAAGAGTGTAAAAAAACAAAAAAGTAGGAGATTTAAGGAGAAAAACAGAAAAGAACTACTATCTTCAATCGCATAGTCTTTATACATATGATCTATACTCAGAAAAAATGTTTTTGAAATGAAAGATTTTATTATAGGACTAATAAAAAAGAATTTAAAAATAAAAAACTGGGAGGTTCAATTTCTGATATCATTAATGGAAAAGTGTTTAATAATCATAATATGCAAATATTCCCTAGCGATACAAAAGATACATTCTCACAATGTGTATATGTGACTTTAATAATTGAAAATAAATGCCATGAGTGATATCAACAAGTTGGCTAAGCAGAGTTTTGCCTATTTCCCTCTTTACTACAATAATTTGGCAGCTATCACTGAACAAACATGCCTTCTTGGGAGAGTTAGGATCTAGGTAGGAGCTGGAAAAGTCTTAATAGAGACCAAGATGTAGAAGAGAAAATTTTAGTTGACAGGCCCACACCAAGATGGCATTGTCACTGACTGTGATCCTAGCTATAAATACACAATAACCTCATTCCATTCTGGACTTGGCTACATCTTTATTTGACCTTGATCCTGGTGCCTATACCATCCAACAAGGGACCTGGGAGTAGTCACGCCCAACTCTGCTTTGAGTAACCAACCTGCTGACCTCAGTTCCAGCTTTTAATCCTAAAGCCCCTCATGACTTTGTTCCAGCCTTCTCAGATGTAGTCTGGAAAGCTATCTGCCTACACAGAAACCTGCATGTCCCCAGAGGCCAATCCCCTAAATTCAATCCTGAAGCAGATCCAGAAACAATTCTACAATCTAGTTATAGTACTTTTTTGTCTGTTACAGTCCACATTGGCCCCTCCTGTCCAAGGACATGCCAGGAGAAATGCCTGCCTACCCAAGGAGACAGGTCTGTTGACTTTTATTATACTGGAAATTCTGAAACATCCCTTGATTTTGACTGCTGCCTCTTCTAGAAACAATCAGGGCAGCTCACTTGCCTAAGGACTCATTGAGAGTAGTGCAGGCCACAGCAGCTTGACTGATCTGGAGGGGAAGGGCTGGCATATGCTGTCCCTGTCTGCAACTCACTAGCACACTGCAGTGTGAAGGGTCGTCTAGCCAGTGCACTTCAGATGAATTGTAACCAACAAAGAAAGAAACAGGGGGCTTCTGAAAGAAGCAAAAAAGATGGGAACAGGAAGCAACAACAAAAAGTCCCCAGGTCCCAACACTGAGAACATTGACCCAGAACAGTTAAATACAAAAGAGAATGAGAACAGCAAACATGCAATATAAGACACAGCACAGTGAACATAAAGAGATATATTTGGGACCTCATAGACGTGTTCAAAAGTGAAATATTTAGTGAAATAAAGTAAGATATAAGAAGATTAATAAAAGAGATACTAAGTACCCCTCAAGCAGACACAGATGGGAGGAGAGAGAAACTAAAACACAGGAGAGAACTATTTGGTGAAGAATATAAACAAAATATAAAATACATGAAGTAGATTCAAAGACATTACCTGGAAATTAAAAGCTCTATGGAAAGATGGCAAATCAGCTTGAAAAAAAGTAAAGATAGATTACCCAAACTGGAGGAAAATTTTGCAATGTGGGAGTATGAAAGGGGAAATATTTTTAAAATAACAAGGAAACAAGCAGTAACAATACAAAGCCCAGAAGATGACAAAAGGAACTATAACTTGAGAAGAAAGAATGTAAGTTAAGAAATTGGGATACAAACAAAGGATCTACAAAGTTTATTCAGAGAAATAATTAAGGAAAACTTCCCAAATATAGGAAAACGAAGTGATATTCTGTTATGAGTCATACAGAACTCCAGGCACCTACAACCAAACCAGAGCTACACCCAGGCATATAATAATCAAGATCCCAGAAATTCAACATAAGAACAGAATATTAAAAGCTGTTAGAAACAAGAAACAGATGACCTACAGAGGAAGGCCCATCAGAATATTGGCAGACTTCTAGACACAAACCATCAAGTCAAAGAGCCTGGAGTGAAACATTCCAAGCCCTGAAAGAAAATAACCTCCATCCCAGATTGATATACCCGGATAAACTGTCTCTAGAAATTTGTGGAGAAAGAAGATGTTTCCAAGACAAAGAGGAACTTGGGAAATTTGCAACCACTAATCCCACTCTACAGAGAATACCACAGGGCATTCTAGATAGAGAGAAAAGTATTAGGACTCCAGGAACAGTGGCAGAGAGGCCACAATGAATGGAGCAGAAAACAGAATGAAGAAGATAAGCAGACAACTGATGGCAAAAAAGGAGCATAACCGAAGTGAGGCAGAGAAGATGTTATTTAAAACTGATATGATTGATAATATCAAGTCTGAGAGTATAGTCAACCACACTGAAGATGACAAGACTCAGTGATATACATTCTGGTTTTATAACTGATGGTTTTTGAAGTTCTATATTATATACAAAGTTGTGTTTTTAGTAATACTATTATCTACTGACATATTCAATTATACCATGTCTGATGATATAGCCAATGCTATTGGAGATAACAAGAGACAACACAGGAACTATGGTAGAATGATTTGTACAATGGTCTTACATGTTTATTTCATTTCATGTGTTTGTAGGAATATGTTTTGTTTTGCCTTGCTTTGTTTTGCTTCTCCCTATAATATAGAAAGGATAGAAATACATGTTAAGACTCATGCATGTGTAGAATCTATAAACAGTTTATGATAATTAAACATATGACACATGATGAAATGAACAGATACCCTGAATAAAAAGAGACACTAAAATACCCAGTACTGATCCTGGAGTCTCATAATGAGAAACCCAGAAATAGTATTATTTTTTTCAGAGTGCTTTTAGCCTGGTTGTGTTTATTCAATCTCATCCTAATTGAAGATATGGATAACTGCATGTATGTTTAAGTATATACGATTGATAATCATATTTCTAAGTTTTTGTTGGATACTGGTTGCAATCTCACTGTTTGTATCTCCACTTTATAAGCTCCACTTTAGTATCTAAAATAATTATTTGTAAGAAGACAATCTGTAATCATCAACTAGTGATTTCTTGCTATTTATTTTTTTCTTTGAAATTATGTATTATTTCTACCCATTTTCTGTTTTATTTAGTCTTTCTTTAAATTAAATTTTTAAAAAAAGACAGTACAGTACCCAGTGCTGATCATGGAGTGCCATGTTGTGAAATCCAGCAATACTTATTCTTTGTTCATAATCATTTTAACCTGCTTTAGTTTGTTTAATCTAAACATAAATGAAGATATGGATAACTGCATGTATGTTTAAGTTTATAAGATTGCCAACCATGTTACTAAGTTTTCATTGGACAGTTGAACAGAAGTGTTTGCGGTATCACTGTTTGAATTCCCACTTTACATGTTTCATTTTTGCACCTTGAACAACTATTTGTAAAACGACAATATGTAAGGCATCAACTAGTGATTTCTTACTGTTTTTTTTTCTCTGAATGTATATATTGTTTCTATTTTTTTTCAATTTTTTTAGTCTTTCTGTAAATAAAACTTTAAAAAGGAATTATGCCATTTCTAAAGTCAGAAAGAGAACCAAATCTCTATAATGAGCATATATGCGAAAATCCTCAGTAAGGTACAGGCAAACAAAATGCAGCAAATCATCAAAAAGACTATACACTATTTTTTGAAAAAAAAATTCATAGAAGAAATAAAACAAAATTCCATAATAAAATGATAGAGAATAACAACAGTTATTACACTGCATGTTATAATCTTCAAAGTCATTAGAATACAAGATATGGGCTTTAAAATTCTCCAATCAGTATTAGCACAAAATTTTTGAACACTTTCTACAACTGGGATAGGGGAAATGTGAAAAGGAAAAAAGGACAAGATTATATGTATGTAGGTATACACATATAAATGTATGTATGTGTGTATATGTATGCAAGATAGATAACTATACTACTAATCTCAGTTCATCAAAAACAAGTTTGTGCTGTCATTGTTTGATTGCTTGGTCATTTTTATGCCTAGATCTTGAAACCTGAACAATTACTTCTAAGATAACAATATGCAATACATTAACTGCCGTTAATTTCCTACAAGTTTTTTGAAATACTGTATCATTTCTTTTTTGTTTTGCTTTTTAAAATTAAAAAAAACCTTCAATGATGGACATATAGGCTGCTTTCGAGATTTAGCTGTTGTGAATTATGCTGGATTCGTATATATCACTGTGTAAAAATATTAGCACAAACCTTTCTTTTCAACAAACTAAGAGAAATTAGTAGTATTACTATCTTGTATTTTTTTCCTTTCCCCTGTCTTTCTTTACCTCTTCCCCCACCCTTTCATTTTGAAAAGTTTCTTACCATTTCACAATGTATTGTACATTTTGGTTCTTATTTATTCTTTCAGTTTCTCACACCAAGGAAACAATATGTTTGCACATTTGAGTCTGATTTATTTCACTTATGAGTATGGTCTGAGTTTTCATCCATTTTTGTAGAAAAGTCTCAAGTTTATGATTCTTTTTGGATGAATAGTATTCCACTGTATAAGAAGAGTGCATCCTTTAAAATTCACTGCTCAGTTGATGGACATCTCTGTTATTTCCAAAATTCAGTTATTGCAAAGTGTGCTGCTATGAACACAGGTGCACATATATTGCTTTGATATGATATTTTTACTTATTCTGAGAAGATACCCTGAAAGGGAATAGCTGGTTCAAATGGAGTCTGTAATCCTTGTTTTTTGAGGAATCTCCATACTTATTACCACAGTGATTTCACCAACGTACACTGCCATCATCAGTGGAGAAGTGTTCCTTTTTCCACACAGCTTCTCCAGCATTTATTATTGGTTAACTTCTTGATGATAACAACTCTTTAGGGAGTGAGGTGGAATCACAGAGTTGTACTAACTTGCATCTCTATAATGACCAAAGGTGTCAAGCAATTTTTCATGTATTTGTCTGCCATTTATATTTCTTCATCTGTGAAGCACATATCCATCCCAGATGCTCAATTTCTGATAGTGTCTTTGAACATGGTGCATTTGATTTTTTCATTTCTTTATATGTTCTTGGTACAAATTTGTCAGAGAGAAAACTGGCTAAATTTAGGATAATTGTTGAGTTTATGTTCCTTTGGTCTCTCAAATAGAGTTCTACTCTTTATGACCTTACCTTTAGGCTCCTATATTGTGGCTAACTATGCTCTCTGATCAAATAATACATGTCCTGTGCTGCTCATCCAATCTTCTGAAATTGGGCACTCTATATACTCTCCACACTCTCCACACTGGGCCACATGGATTTGGTCACTACCACTCAGAGTGAATCACACTTGCTCTCATCTGAACACCTCTCTTTCTTTCATTCCATGTGAATCTCTAATACTAAATCCTCTTTCAAGGCAGAGCTCAAACGCCATTTTCTGCAGGAAGCCCTGAGCCTACCCTGACCATATCTTCTCAGGTTCAAACAAGATTTTATTCTTTATTGTGCATTTACCATTGTAAGTTTTCTTAGTATCTTTTGCATCATAATTCTTCACCACACTGACTTGCACAATGGCTAACAGATGCCTGTTTCAATCTATAAGAATTTATTGCAAAGAGACTGAAGAGAGTCTTTTGGTGATTATTGTGCTCTCAGTTCATGGCCTAACAGGACATAAGTGAGACAGTCTTTCCCTTGCCCTCCTACTAAGGCATTCTCAAGATTCCATTCTTTGTCAACTGGTCCTCTGAGATAAGAAACATACATCCTACTTAGGATATTTATATGACTTGATCCCAGGCAACCAAACTCATTCCTACACATGTGGGTTTCCATTTTTAGGGGAAATAGATATCATCTGAGTTTGGAGCACGATTTTTGCCTAGAACACCTCCAAGGCAAACTTTTGGAAGTTTCATGCTAGCTTGTGTATTGTGTGTCTCTAGACTAGGCATTCAGAATGGTGAAGTCATTCAGTTACACTTTTTTTTCATGGCCAATGTAGTACAATTGGAAAGCACTTCAGATCTAATTCTTTCTCTAATTTTGCTTGAACAAAGAAAATGGGTATATTACACAGAGTTATATGAATGGGTACAATGTTGAGATCAATTAATTCACTGAACAAGTAATGGAAGACAGATGTCTCAGAAAGAAAATTCAAGTTTTACTGATCTTTTCTCTATATAAGCATAAATATATGACATCTTTAAATAACTTATTGAGCATTAACTATATGATAGAACCTTTGTTATGTACTTTGAAGAGCATTTCGTAGTTTAAGATGGAGATTATCGATGAGAGGGGTGGGAGAAAATTTTTCATGTTTTGGAAGTGTTATTTGGTTTTTATGTTGCTTTTGGAGGGGAATAAAGTCAGGGATGTTGAGTAGACTAGTCATATATAGAAATAAAGATTGAGAGAGCTATAAAGGATATTAGAGTAGATATACTGCTATTGTTATTTTTCCCTATTTCTTGAATGATTGATTATTTGGGGGTGAACACAGTTAGAGGGGTTAAACTGCCTAGAAATAGTAAGGGGACTCGTATGGTGGTGGTTATAAGCAGTGAGATATTTCAGGTGTGGCTTAGAGTTAATACAGTTGTGTTGTTATGTATGAGGAATATAGAAAATATAGAAGCTGTTAGTAGGGAGTAGATGATAAAATTTAGCAGTGTAATTGATGAGTTATAGATTAAAATAGCTGCTATTCAACTTACGTGGGCAATTGATGAGTATGCCAGGATTTTTTTGTGTTTGATTAAGTGCTCCTTACCTTCCTATTAAAATAGATGTGATGGTTGATATGAAGATTAAGGATTGGTTAATTAGGGAGGAGGACTGAAAAAGAATGGATAAAGGAGCAATTACTTTTGTGTTAATAGGGTATGTTCTAATACTAGTGTGATGTCTTGGGAGACTTCCGGTATTCGGAAGTGGAAGGGTCCTAGGCCCAATTTTATTATTGCGGGCAAGGTCAATATAAATTAAGTAACTTGGTTTTGAGAGTGCAAAATGGCTCATTGACCTTAATATGTTGTAGTTAGGATGATTGAAAACAGTAGAATTATTGTTGCTTATGCCTGGGTTAGAAAGTATTTATTTAGTGCAGTTTCTGTGGATTGGAGGTTGTAGTTGGTTATTACAATTGGAATTATGGCTAATATTCTTATTTCTAGGCCAATTCATATAAGCAGCCAGTGTGGGCTGAGTAGGGTGACTAATGTTCTTATTATAAGAGTAATGTAGATTACAACCTGTAATAAGGTTATTAGTATGGGAAGGATATGAACCAACATGTTTGGGATATTGGCCTGATAGTTTATTTAGCTAAACTTACTGTTAGAATGTAGTGTAAAGGTAGCATGGAGAAATTTGAGTTCTTCAGAGTAGGTTCAAGTCCTAAGATTCTAGAAATAAGGAGATGTAAACCCCTACGATTTATTTACTCTACCAAAGTAATTCTTTTACCAGACATATTTCTAGGTTATTTGTGGTGGGATGCTTGGTAACAGGATTGGTAAGGAGATGTGTCACATGCATAGGGTCAGTGTGAGTCAGAGGAAATATTTTCATAACAGGTGTATAAGTTGGTCATATCAAAATTGGGGATACAAGGCTTTAATCCATAAGAACAGGACTATTAGGACAAGGTTTTTTTAGTATGAAGTTTGTTGTATAAGTTTCAAGAGAGGTGACTGCTAGTGCAGTGTTAAAGAAGATAATAATTGTGAGAGCATTTGCTACAATAATGTTTATTATAACACTATTGCCATGAAGAACAGGGCAAAAGGACCTGCAACATATTCTACACTAAAGGGAGCTTGGTTAGTTTCTGCTAAAGTTGAGATGAATCATATTATTGCTAGAGGTCATATAGAGAGAAATAGGTTTTTTGAGTCTCTATCAGTCTCTTTCATTACTAATGAAAATGATCCATTTAGGAGTAGTACTGAAAGGAAAATGATAACTAAGGTGAATTCATAGGAAATGGTTTGGACTACTGGTCAGAATGCTCCAATTAGTGCATATTTGGAGTTAGATGCTCATCCTGAATATAAGATGTCATATACAGCAGGGCTTGATGTTGCTAGGATAAATAAAACTCATTTGTTTATGTTGATTAAATGGTATGCTATGGGGATTGGGATTCATATGGATAGAGTGAGTATAAGGGTCAGGGTTGGGTCTATGATAAAGAGGAACCCTGAGAAGGTGGATAGGTGAAGGGGTTCCTTAATGAATAATTTTACGTTTCTGCGATTGTAAGATTCTGTAGGACACAAGAATGTTTGGTCATTTACATAACTGTATATAGCCAAGGATTTTTCATTGTGTTAAAATGAGAAATGCTATGGCTAAAAGTATACGAATAATTAATTTTAAAAAAATGATTATGAACATAAGTGTTAAGGAGATGAGCCTCTGAGTGTAAAGTCATAAGTTTTATGCAATTTACCAGGCTCTACCATTTTAACAAACCCTTTTCTCGGGTTGTAGTTGGGATAATTATAAGATTTATTTAATATCATCTTTTTGTTATTGGGGCATATTTGGTTTATTGGTCCCATTTCTCTTGTCCTTTCATACTGGAAGAAACCATTAATAGATAGAAACCGACATGGATTGCTCCAGTCTGACCTCAGATCGCTTAGGAGTATTAATCATTGAACAAAGAAACACAATAGCTGCAGCAACATCAGGATGTCCTGATCCAACAGCGAAGTTATAAGCCCTATTGTTGATATGGACTCTAAAATAGGATTGTTGTTGTCCCTAGGATAACTTGGTCTGATGATCAAAGACTTTTGGGTCAATTAGTGATAGCGAACTTTGATGTGTAAAGTTTTTTTTTATTATTTAAAGAGAGAAGAAAAAAAAGGACATAAAAAAACAATGCAGTAAAAGGGTATAAATAATACAGCATTTCAAGAAAAAAATATATACAATACGAAATCACCAGTTAATAGTACATATTATACATATTATAATAATATATATTATCTTCCCAGAAACAGTTGTCCATATCACTAAATTAAAGCATATAAAGTGGACATTCATACAGTGAAATTGGAGACAGTTTCATTCAATGATCCAACAAAAGCTCAGTTATATGGTTTTCCATCCTACACACTCGAACATACCTGTGGTTATATCCTTTCGTCCACCTTACTTTCCTCTCTTTTTTACAGTAACAATTAGACTTTTAGGGTTTATTACTCTCACGGTTCTTATTACTTTTTTGAAGAGAATAAAACCAAAAGTGACTAAGCAAAACAGAGTCAGTTAGAACAAAAGTGTGGGCATAGCACATGATGCAAAATGTGATCAAAAGTTGATCAAAAGTGGTTATCATTGTGCCTCTTGCTATTTTTAAGTTGAGTTGTCTGTCTCATCAGGTATAATAGAATTGATCAAAACGGTACAGATCAAAACCAATAAAACCTACACTGAGGACCTTACAGGACTTCAAAAGAAAGATAATAGTCAATCCATATTGGGCATCATATTATATCTTATTGCCTTCAAAGTGATTGCCTATACCTTCAAACTCGATATTATCAAACAAAATAGAATATATAATAATCAGACAGAACAAGATGGGGAGAGCAATACTGGGGTTCAAGTCAATTAACATTAACCTCTATATAATTATAGATTAATCCAATTGTTAATTAGAGGTCTATTTGGTTTTATTGAAATTGAGGATTGTGAAGTTTGTTGAGCTTAAAAGTCTTTCTTAATTGATGGCTGCTTTTAGGCCAACTAAGGTGATTTTGTTTGTTTATCCACTGTTGAAGGTTGTTTCCTTATTTTAAAGAGCTGTCTCTCTTTAAATTTTAAGCTTTCATTTGAGTTAGGGGTATTTTGGGAAAACTTAAAGCTGAACTGAAATTCTTATTTGGATAATCAGCTATCACCAAGCTTGGTTGGCTTTTGTTGTAGTCAGGGGTTGTGCAGAGAACAATTAGAGTCAGGACATGGAGTTTATAATATTTTTTATAATGGTCACCAGGATTTAACACAAGAAAATGCAGGAAATCTATCTGTAACACTAAAAACATAGAATATTTACCCAAGGGCCTAAAATCCAACAGCAATGTCCCACATGAGTACAGATGAAAACCTACAGCTCATGACAATGCCTCCCACGAGTCCAACTGGAAGTTCAGAGCCCACAATCAGGACTCATGCCAGTCTCTTTTATGAATCTGTGCTGGGAAGGCCCAAAGGTGAGCGGTGGAAGTCAGAAAATCCATGCCAAATAGGTAAAGGAGCTGCGCTGGTGGGATGAGGATTCTACACTGGAGCCCTGAAGTCACAATCACAACAAAGACCAGGGCTGTGCTGTAAGGGACCACAGCAATCCTCAGCAACATGGAAGCCCTGAATTCCTCCAACAACAAGCACAGTGGAGCACATTCCAGGAAGCCAGTGTGACGAGTTCATCCTGGAGAGCAAGTGGCACACTTCTTCCCCTCTGGAGCCAGGAAGCAATGCTTAATGTGAGGACCAAAATTTCTCCAAGAGAAACAACAGCTCAAACAGCACCTTGTAGAAGAACTCACAGTGCCTCAGTGCCTCAATGCCTCAGTGCCTCAGTGCCTCAGTGCCTCAATGCCTCAATGCCTCAATGAAACAACACTACAATACATTAATACCTTTCTTCTCCTTCTTCACCTCTATTTATGCTGGCAACTTTCTTCAGGTGGAGCATCTATGCTCAGTGCCTTGCTGATGAAATCCAGCTGGCATTAAGTTGACCACCAGTTCCTAATCCATAACAGCTTTTCACCTCTAATTCTAAATCTTCTCACTCTTTTGCCACATAGATGAGTTTGCTTTGTTAGCTGTTTGTAAGTAGCTTGTTTTGTTTCAAGGAAGTTGACTGCAGTTCACTTTGTCAAGTTGATTCTAGTTAATTCATTATACAAATGTAGTAGGGGTAATCTATACTTTTTTTTTTTTTACTATTTACTTTCATCTTTCCCTTGCAGTTCTATCTCTATAATGCTGGTTAAAAAAATTCTATGGCTTTCTAGTAATTACGTTTGGTGGTTTTTTGGGCTAAAATAGGTTCAAAGTAGTCATTGTTGACTGAAATCTTCTAGGGTAGGCCAGATGCTGTATTTTAGGCAACATTTTGTTTCAAAGTACACTTTCCAGTACGCTTATTTTTTTATGATTTATATCCTCTCAGATAGAGTTAATTTTTAGGTATTGAAATTTTTGAATATTTGAGGAGGGTGACAGGCGGTGTGTGTGTGCCTGATGGCCTGGTTCAATTAAGCTCTTTCTTCTTAATTTACTGCTAAATCCTACTTAGATCTTTAGTTTTCATAAAGATTTTCATTAATTGTTCTTTTAATAAGAAAATATAACCTATTTCTTCCCACTTCATTGTCTACACTTTGACCTAACATTTTTATGTACCATAATTATGCTTACTTTTTTCCCATAATTGGGTTTGCTGAAGATGGTGGTATATAAGCTGTATTAGCAAGAAGTGGTGAGGTAGAACAGGTTCATCTAGGGGTATATAAAGCACCACCAAGTCCTTTGAGTTTTAAGCTATTGCTAGTAGTTTTTAGCTGAAAATTCTTGTTATGTGAATTTTTATGTTTATGGCTAAGCATAGTGGAGTATCTAATCCCAGTTTGGGTCTTAGCGTTCATGTATTTGGATACATTAAGATTACTTTCATTTCTGATTCTTGTTTTATCTGGAGTTTTTATGACTTAGATGAAACTTAGTATTTTTTTATTTTTCTAAAACAGTTTTTACAACAGGAATTTATTAATTTTGGTTAATTGTATGACCATGGTTGCTGGCATGGAATTTACCAATATTTGTAGTTGCATGACTTTGTCAAACTTTTGTTATCATCTAAATTTATTACTGCTGTTTCCCATGGGTGTGGCAAAGCAAAGTGTTATGAGCTACTTTGTAGTGCACTTGATACCCGCTCCTTTTAACTTTTTGGTTTATAGGGCATTATCACCATTTTGATGACACTTGCATGTGTAATTCTGCTAAAAACTAATTAAAAAGCCAGGAACAAACATGTTGTTTATGGAGTTATAAAACTCATCTAGGAATTTTCAGTGCCTTGCCTTGTTTATAAGCTACATTAATTTTATATATATGCACATTAGGAAATTCATAGAATGGGTGGGGGTTGTGGGGCATTCACTGGGCTGGTGATTATGCACCCTATGAATGCAATGTTTTGTGTTGTATTGGTGTGACAAGTAGGGGAGGCTGTTGATATGCCAATTTGTGTGTAGACTGATTTTTGTATTTGGGGTTTGGCAGGAATGGGGTTCACATAGTGTAGATGTTACAGGCCTTTAAATTAGATAGCATTTTAATGGGTAGTAAGGGGATTTGTTTAATAGATATTTGTTGCTGAAATTCACACATATGCACATGTATGCACTTGTACACAAGGTTGTGTAAAGTTGCATCCTTCAAGCATTAAAAGAATTCTCACTGATCTCTCTTCTTGTGGAGTAAAGATACTTCATTCATAAGTCCAGCTATGACTGAATTGACTGAGACCATGCACACCCAAAATAAAATGACACCAAATGCATGAAACCACCGTTATGTTGGTCATGGGCTGATTAGACAATAGTCCATTGACTATTGTATTATTTAAGGGGAATGAATGGGCAATCTTAGTATTATGGCCCTGAAATAAGAGCCAGATATCTTTAAAGATCATTATTAGAAACTCTCACGTGGTACGGGTACAGAGCGAGCAGAGGGATCCCTGTCTAGCAGATTGCTGGTTTCACAGAGGATGGTAGATCAAGAGGCTGATCATGAGAGAGGGATAGCCATATTGATGAGGACTTACCTCATTTGATAGGGCATGCCTAATGATTGAATGAGTGTATTATGTAAGATAGAGTCATAGTGTTATGGTAATGGATAGGTGTATTGTTGAAAAGTTAAAGTGGAAAAAAGAATCCTAATGGTTTATGTACGTCTGTAGTTTATTATACTTGATATCTATGGAGCTGAGGATTTAATGCTGATTAAACATATAATAGTTTATGTCTTATGTTACATTTGTACTGGTACATTCATTAATGGAGATGTGCATTAATGTACAATATACATAATTGGGGATGTGGTTACACTATATGAATATGTGTTCTTGATGTCAAGGAATAGTTTAATAAGAATTTCAGTTTTGGGTACTGATAGTGTGACTTTTGTTTATTCCTTGAGTTATTGTGTCCTGGGAATTTTTTTTCCATTTTTGATTTACAGAACCAGAGTAATTGTACTACTAGGACTCTTTGCTTCAGGATTTTATTCTCTGCTACACTCACTAGTGGAAAAAGAATTAGAATGGTGAAAAAATAAATAATGGATGCTAGTTCACCAAATGTGTTGAACTGGTTGACCTCCAATTCATGTAAGAATTAGAAGGTTTGCTACTAACACACATAGAAGACATTGGTTAAAGGGATGAAGTGACATGTTGTGTGATTTTGATAGGTTTACAATTGGAAATAAAGCTAAAATTAGGATTGAGAACATGAGCGCTAGCACCCCTCCAAGTTTGTTGGGAATGGAGCAGAGGACTGCATACACAAAAGAAAGTATCACTCTGGTTTAATACGTGGATATGTGTTAGGGGATTGGCTGGGGTACAGTTGTCTGGGTCACTGAGGAGGTCTGGTAACAAGAGAACTAAGGACAAGAGTAGAAAGGTGAGAGTAGAACTAAAGACAAGAAACCCTATAATATCTTTAAGTGTAATCAGTGTGGAATGATATTTGGTCAGAATCAGAGTTAAGTCCTCATGGGTTGTTTGACCCAGATTCAGGGAGGAACAACAGGTGCACTATGACTAGGGCTGCAATAATGAAGGGTAAGATAAAGCAAAAAGCAAAAAACCATGTCAGGGTGGCTTTGTCAAATGAAAAGCCACCTCAAATTCATTTGACAAGAGTTGTGCCAATGTAGGGGATTGCGCCAACGTAGGGGATTGCTGATAGGAGGTAACACGCATTCTATGAAAGCAATAGACATGACTGTGAACAGGAGTAGGGTTCTCAAAATGTATAGGATCTGTAGTAAATGTCTTGTCCAATGTGGAGGTAGAAGAAGATGAAAAATATAGATGCTCCATTAGCATGCAGGTATCGGTTTAGTTAGCCATGGTTAACATCTCAGCAGATGTGGGTGAAGAATGAGAATGTTGTGGTTGTGTCTGTAGTGCAGTTGTATTGCTGGAAATAGTATTGTGATAATCTGTAACCCTAGGCAGATTCTTAAAAGGGAGCCAAAATTTCATTATGCTGAGATGTTAGATTAGGCTGGAAGGTTGATGAATGAGTGGTCAATGATTTTGATCAGTGAGTGTGATTTTCATGTGTGTCATTAATTTTGTTTCTGTAGTTGAATTACAACAGTGGTTTTTCGTACCACTAGTCATGATGAAATTCCATGTAGGAATTATGACTCTAAACATTATGCAGATTCTTAGCATCTTGCTTTTTATAGGCTTTATGTGCCTATCAGTGAAACCTTCTCCCATTTATGGTAGTTTAGCATTGATTGTTGGTGGAGGTATTGGATGTATACACATTTTAAGTCAAGGTGGGCCATTTTTAAGGCTCATAGTATTTTTAATTTATTTAGGATAAATAGCAATCATATTTGGTTACACAACTGCTTTAGCTACAGAATGGTACCCTGAGATGTTAATATCTAGCATAATTATTTGAAGATTTTTGTTATTAGGATTGATTGGGGTTCTTATTATTCTGATGAGCAAGTTATGATCAAGTTGAGATTTTAATTGATTGCTATAATATAGAAGAATGAATTATTTATGATGGTGAAAATGCAGTGGGCTTTCTTAGTGAAAATCCTGCACATGTAACTGCTATTTGTAGTTATAATTGTTAATTAATGTTTGTAGCTTGTGCGTCTATGTTTGCAGGCATTTTTGTTGCTACTGAAATTCCTAGAGATAACTAGATAACTATAACAGTTGCCAGACCAATAAAGATAAGAAAAGAAAGAAGAATTTAATTAAACTTGTCTGATTTGATGTGCTCATAGATACTGAAATCTGCGAGTCAAAAATGCTTTTTGGAGTTGCTTTTTCAAGTCATAGTAAGTCATTTATTGTTGGTGATAAGTTTTGACTCATTAGTAAGCTTTTACAAGGGAACAGTAGATGAGTGAGTGTTGGAAGGTAGCACAATATATTAGAAAAGTTAAAAGACTTTGTTGGATAATTTATTTTTAAATTATATGGTATTGAGTTTAGTTCTATTGCAATTGTAAAGCTGATAATTGTTACTGTAAGACCTGAGATTTTTAACTAGTTTGGCATGGTTATTTGGTAAACACTTATAGGGAGGATATTATTTGAAATAAGAAAACCTGCAAAAATGCTTTCAATTCCTAAGCAGTTGATAGAGTTTGCTAACATAGGATTGTTTTCATTGATTAATGATAAAAAAGTATATCATGTATTTTCTAATAAAATAAAAAGGTAAAATTCAAGCACTATAGACAGCTTTTAGAGATGTGGTCGTGAGAGTAGGTTAGAGTCCAGGTGATGGTGTAGGATGTGGTGGTGGCTTCAAAGATCAGGTCTTTGAATAGAAGCTTGTGATAAATGGTATGCCTGTGAGAGCTAAAATTCCAATAATGAGAGAGGAAAAGGTAATAGGCAGAATTTTGAATAATCCTCCTATTTTTCAAATATCTTATTCATCACTAAGTTATGAATGTTTGAGCCTGAGCATATAAAAAGTATAGCTTTGAAAAAGTGTGTGTGCAAATATGGTGGAAAGCTAGGTACAGGTGATTAATTCCAATGCTCACCATTATTCAACCTAGTTGACTAGAGGTAGAAAATGTTACTATTTTCTTGATGATGTTTTGTGTGATAGTGCAGATGGCAGCAAATAGTGTTGTAATAGTTTCTAAACACAAGACACTTGTTTGAATGATGCAATTGTTTTGTATTAATAGAGAGAATCAGATTGGTATAAAGATCCTTGCAACAACTATTGTGCTGGAGTAAAGCAATGCTGACACTGATGTGGGACCTTCTATTGCTGAGGGGAGTCACGGGTGGAGAACAAATGGGGCAAACTTTGCAGTAGCTGCTTATAATAGCCCAATTAGTGGTAGCAAACAGATTTTGTCTTCATCACAAATAATTGCTACAATTCTCATGAATTGAAATGTGTAATGAATCATGCCATGCATATTACAAACTCAGTGTCTCCAATTCAATTTTATAAGACTGCTTGGAGTACTGCTGTATTTACATTTGTTCAACTGTATCATCTGATTAGTAAAAAAGATATAATTCCTATTCCCTCTCAACCAGTGAAAAGCAGATATTTGAAAAAGTTTATCATTGTGTAGATCAAGCCTATTTATATAAACAACATGGAGAAGTCATCTAATTTAAAGTTTATGTTTAAATGTAAAGTTTGAATTGTTAATAAATTTCAGGTTGAAATCACTGCCTCATGATTCAAATTTAGGAATGTGGATGTTTGGATTGAGCTTAATAAAAAAGACAATAAAGTGAGTGATTTGATGTATATAGGATATGACATTTTTCGTGTATGTTAGTTGTAGAGGTTGGAATTGGTGATATGAGAGTGATTAGTATTTTTTTAAATTTCATTTAAAAGGAAAATCAGAAAAACACAAAACAAAACAAAGCGGTGTAAGGGCACACGTAATACAGAACTACAAAAAAAAAAAGACAGTAAGAAATCACCAGTTAATAGATTACATATTATCATCTTAGAAATAGTTGCTCAAATCACAGTATCAAAGAGTACAAAGTGAACATTCAAACAGTGAGACTGCAAACAGTTGTGTTCAATGATCCAACCAAAAACATTAATATGGTCAGCTATTTAACACCCCTAAACACACTTGCTGTTGTATCCTTTAGAGCTTTTTTTTCCCTCTCTTTTTTACAACAAAATTTACACATTTTGGGTTTTATTACTCCTTAGTTCTTATTACTTTTGGGGGGGAGAGAATAAAGTCAAATATGGCAAAACAAAGCTGTCAGTCAAAACCAAGGATAGACATAGCACATGATGTAAAACAGAGTACAAGGTTATCAACAATGGTTATCAACAATGTCTCTTGTTTCCTTAAAAAGAATTGTCTATCTCATTAGATATTATAGGGTTGAACAAAACAGTAGAGAACAAGACCAATAAAACTTAGGCATTGTAAACATTATAGGACTTCCAAAGGAGACAATAGTCAAACCAGCATGGGCATCTTAGTGAATTAGTATTATGGTAAAGGATGAGCTGAATAGGTTAATTACTTTTATTTGGAGTTGCACCAATTTTTTGACTCCTAAGACCAATTGAATACTTCTATCCTATAAAGGTCAAGAAAGTCATATTTTTATATATGGTATGTGGAATTAGCAGTTCCAATTCACTTTCTTCTAGATAAATAAGGTTTTATCTTTAAATGTCAGATTCACAATCTAATGTTTTTGTTAAACTATAATTATAGTATAGTTTTTCTAAGGTGACCTTAGGATATAAGCCAAGGAGAATTAAGGGAATGATATGGAGGGCTATTAAGGAGTTTTCTCAGGTAAATGATGGGGTGATATTAGTAATGTGATATGGCAATTTTCCTCATTGTGTTGAAATAAGTATGAATAATATGTACAAGGCTATAATTAGTATGTTAAGATGGGTAAGGATGATTGTTAAATTGGATCAGGAGATGGTAGAGAGGATAATATATAGTTCCGATTATGTTAATTGTTTGGGGAAGAGCCAGGTTATTTAGCCTTGATAATAGTCATCAAACCATTATTAATGGAAGGATGGTTTGTAATCCTTGAGCTAGGGATCTGGTTCAGCTGTAAATGCATTTAGAATTAGAATTTGTGAGACAAAATAGTAAGGATAATGTGAGGCCATGGCAATTATTAGAGGTGTTGCACCCATAAAGCTTAAAGGTGTTTGGATTAGAATAGCCACCATAAGTAATGCTATATGACTAACAGAAGAGTAAGCAATGACCAATTTTAGGTTTAGAAGTTGTAAAATTCATATTATTACATAACCTTCGAAGTTTAGTAAAATGACTGCTAGGACTATTGAACCTACAATTGGAGCCTCTACCTGGGCTTTTGGAAGCCATAGATGGAGGCCATGAAGTGGTATTTTTACTATAAAGGCTATCAGGCATGCTAATCACATTATGTTGCTGGATCAAGTTGTGAGCTTTAATATGTTGTTATAGTTAAATAAGAGAAAGTTCAGTGAGACTAGAAAGTTTTGTAGGTAGGTTAGTATGACTAGGCGTGAGAGTGAGCTTATTAATGCATAGAATAGGAAATATAGGTCTACTTTCACTCATTCTGTTTGGTTACCCCATCGGATAATGATAATTAGGGTTGGGATTAAGGTTGCTTCAAATAAAATATAAAATATTATTATTTCTATGGCCAAAAATGTTACAACTAGAAAGGTTTGGAGAAAAATGAGTAGGGTGATATATACATTTTTTTCTTGCTTCTGTTACATTGCTTTAGTAGTGTTGGCCAGCAATAATTATTAAGGGAAGGATTCATATGTTGTTTATACTAACAGGGGGAGTAAAGTGAGTCAGAGCAAAAGTTTAGTAAATAGTTTTGTCTGGTGAGGTCAAGTTTGTTTATGATTTTCAGCTGGATTAGTGTGATTAGTAGGCTGTGCAGTGTTGTGTTGATTCATATTGCTGATTTATTAGACAGCCAAGTAGTTAAGATGAGTATAATTGTAGACATAATAATTTTTAGCATTGTAGTAAATTCGTGTTGTATGTAATCAATTCCATAAATGTTTGAAATTATGACTAGAAGTCAGTCCTACAGCTGCTTTGCAGGCAGAGAATACGAACATAATAATGGGAATAGCAAAAGATACTACATAGTGTGACTTAAGTGTGACAAGGACACCAAAGATAAATGTTAATAGTATTATACCTTCTAGGCATAGTAAGGGGGGTATTATGTGGGATTGGTATATTATTGTACCTAGAAATGATACAGTATAAGCTATAATTATGTTAAAATGAATTGAGGACATTTTTGGTAATTACGGATTAAAACATAATCTAATAAATCCAAATCATGTGTTTTGGTTGTTATACTAATGACCATATTAAGTTCATTCCAGTCTTTTTGGGTTCATTCATATGCCAAGCCTAACATTAGGATTAAAATTAGTATTAGTGAGACTAATAATATTAGCTTCAGGTTATTAATTTAGGATGCTCATGGTGGAGTAGAAGGGCAATTGCTTAGATAGAATAGGAGGAAAGTGATTGCAGTTAGGAAAAATTTCATTGAAAATGCTAGTCATGCAGAATCTGTTGGGTTGAATCCACATTTGTAATGATTGCTTTTATCTGTGTAGGAATTTGTTTGAGGAAGTCAGAATGTAATCTTGATTAGAAAAAAGATCAGAAGATGGTTAAGAGTGAAATTGTAGTGTTTATTACTTTCTCTCAGCTATGCTCTGAGGCCTACTGATTGGAAGTCAGCAGTACTAGGCTATGCTAAGAAAGTATGAGCCTGATCAGTAGCTGGAGGCAAAGAGGAATAATCATACTACATCTACAAAGTGTCAGTATCAAACAGCAGCTTCAAAGCCAAAGTGGTGCTTTGATGTGAAGTGATAGTATAGTTGGTGAAGAAGGCATACAGCTAGAAATGTGGATACAGTAATGACATGTAGACCATGAAATCTTGTGGCTATGAAGAAGTAGACTGGTAAATTCCATCTGAAATGGAGGATTATGTTTTGAAATATTCTGAAGCTTGAAGTAGGGTGAAGTAAATACCTAAGATAATTGTAATGATTAGAGCTTGAATTACTTGCTTTCAGTTGTCCTCCATGAATTTATGATGTGATCAAGTAATTAATACACCTGATGATAGAAGGACTGATGTATTAAAAAGGGGCTAAGGGGTTTAATACTTGCTGGTGGTCAGAACCCACCTAGTTCTAGAGTTGGAGACAGACTGGAGTGGTAAAAGGCTCTGAAAAAAACTTCAGAAGAAAATTACTTTGGAAATGATAAATAGGATTATTACGTACTGCAGCCCTTTTTGTACAATTGTTGTATGGTGGCCTTGGTATGTTCCTTCTCATACAATATCCTGACACCATTGGTATATAGTGAGTGCATTGGTTAGGAAATGTAATGTTAGTAGTGTCTTAGAGTTAAAGCGAAATCATATAATTATGCCCAAAGTGAGTAAAAGAGCAGATAATGCCCCTGTGAGTTGCCAGGGGCTAGGGTTTACTATGTGATAGGCATGTTTTTGGTGGGCATGAAGTCACAACCTCAATCCCCAAGTTGTCTAGTAGAATTCTATTGAAGCTTCTCCTCTTATGGTCAAACCTGCCCATTTCCTCCAGCCACACTGCCTATCAAGACTGTAACATACAAAAGACTAATTCAGCCTCTGCTCTATGTCAGTCATCCAAACTTTTGATTTCTATTGTAGGTTTGACATCTTATTTTCTCTCCCAAAGACTGAGTCATTTTGGATTTGTGTAAAGCAATCTGGGTGTTTCTATTTTCTATGATATACATTTATGGTGCTTTGTGTAGGACCACTGTACTACAATGGGAAGTATATGAGGCTGTGGAACCAGGAAAGCAAGAGCCAGATTAAGAGTTCTGCTACTTATCAAACATATGACATTAGGCAAGTCCCTCATCCATCCCAAATTTAAGTCTTCTTTGTGAAGTCAGGGTATGTTATCTACCTCAAGGGATTGAATCATGGTTACAAAACACATAACAGAGACTAGAAAAATGGCAAGAGAATTAAAAGCAAATCATTACTCATATCTTCTCTTTCCCATAATTCCTTTTTCTATTACTTTGGGAGTGGAATAAGTCATGTTTCTGAGAGTGAATTTCAAGTTCAGCAGGAAAATACTTTGTAAGCTATAATGAGTTGGAGACTAAAGAGTAAACTACATGACCATGACTCTCTGACATGCAAATCATTTCCTTTTTTCCCAGCATATTAGACCTCATGTTTTCTGATTCTTGTGACTTTATTGCTATTTACTTCCTCTACTATGTTTCTGCTTTTTCTTTTCTTTCTTAGTGAACTTTATTTTGTATACCAGCTTGAAATGTCACTTCACTGACCATAAATTAAGGGTGAGATCTAACTCATTAAGATACTGGGAGGAACCAAAGTACCTGAATACCAAGCCCTCAGAAAGTGGTAAAGCATTGTAGGATTCTTAATTGTCAGCATTACCACAAGTACAAATGACAAAGCTGGGTGGAGCTGCCAAAATTACATGATATTGTAAGAAGAGCCTAGATTTCAAGTCAGAAATTTTGAGCTCGTGCCCCTCATTAAGTATGACATGAGTTATAACCATAATAACTAAGATTTATTTAGTGCATAATAACTGAAAAAAATGCTTTCACATATATTATATCACTGATCCTCTTAATTTGTTTCTTTGTTCCTGTTTTAATTTGCTAATCCTACCAGCTAAAGTAAAGTTCCCAAAACTCTGTTCTGATTATGCCACATCCATATTCTAAACACTTCACAGGTTCCCTATTACTAGACAAGTAAATAATAGTATGTTCATAAGGATAAAATGCCATGTGGTTATGACAAGAAGGAAGCAAATTTTGTTTACCAATAAGAAACCTCTTTAAAACGTGTTAAGTAAAATGATAACAATAATGTGCATAGTATCGAGTAGAACTTGCAATCATTTATACTTCAAATTAGGGGCAGCATACATACATTTTGGAATAAAAATGAAAAAGTAAATTGAAAACCGTAAGAGGTCAAAAATAGGCCATAGATTTTCTTTTCATTATTCACTTATTACTATACATGTCACTTTTGTATTTGTCAATAAATAAGATAATATAAACTCTGCATGGATAAGTCATCCTAATGATTAAAGTCAATACTCTTTGGTCTATCTTTTAAAAGCCTCCATAATAGGTCGCTGACATATGTTTTGCAATACTGCAATTAAACTCAAGGATTTTCATACTGAGTTATGTCCCCAGAAATTAAAAAAAATAATAATTGTGACAGAGTCTGGTTAAATCTCTGAGTTTCCCAGGTTAGGCTCAAACTTTCCATCCTCCTGCTTCCGTCTCCCAGAGTATGAGGATTATAGGCCTGTGTCACATGTGGGTTATGTATTATTTTCAACAGGGACTAGTTTGTAATTCAAATTTCATCAGATTTTTTTTGCCTTATGTGCTGCTTTTAATTTATGACTTCCTCCTTTTGTCTGTATGATGTGAGGAGCTCTTGTAAAATTAAAATGAAGTTTATTTTGTTTTGTTAGAATTGGTATATATCTCCATTCTTCTAGAGTCTTTGAGTACATTCTGGTTTGGACAGCTGAAATAAATGCTAGTCTTCCCAAATTTGCAGTGTCCACATAATTTACAGTTCATCATTATGTCTTCTTTACTCATAAGAAATCATCTTGCAAATTAGTAGGGCCAATTAATAAGATTTTTGTTGTGTTGTGTCTGAAGATAAGTTTTGTTTAACCCTTGTGGAAGAATCAAATGGAAATGTAAAGACAAGTTTAGTAAAAGTCATAATACTATGGTAGAATTTTATATTTAAGACAGAAAAATATAGTATACCTGAAAGATTCATCATTGAAAATATAGGACTAGTTTCATCAGATGATGAAACAAAAGACTATACTGAAATGTGTAGTAAATGTGCCAGGTCTAATTGTCTAAATGTTTGGAAGGATGAGTGGGTGGATGTTTCCACAGTCTGTAACATAATACCATTAATCAACATTGATTAGTTTTCTAGGTGAACACAGTGCTCTGCTGTGCTTTGAGCAAAACAGAACAAAAATGTCTGTATAGATATAATTACACTTTTGAAACACATGCAGACCAAACTAATACCAAGACACCATAAAATATATATCAATGCTATATATGAATAAAAATCAATTATGTAATATTATAATCTACAAGTCATAAAAGAAATTTTTGTCTTTATACTTTGCCCTTAACATCTAAATAGAGTGCCTTGAATCACTATTCCATATTCTATGGATAATCTAATCCTTTTCTCAAGATTTTTCATGGTTTGTGGGAACTTTAAGCTTTCATGGTCACCTCTGGCCTGGTTTTGTACCTCTGCAATCTCCTTTTTTTAACTTTAAATTTTGTAGCTTTATCTTTTTGTAGATTCTCAGTCTTCCTCTCAAAATTTGCACAAAATGGAAAATAGCCAGACAAAATTTCTATGTGAAACACTTTGTTGAAGATTTAGGGACATATAATGAAAGTTTAATTCATAGAAAATCAAACAATTTAAAATAATAACATCATTCCTCTTCTTAAAAAGTCATTGATTATTTCAACTCACTCAGTTCTGTGAGGTGTGATCAGAGTATATGGTGAATGTTTAAATTTAAAAAATATTACAGTAAAAGGCATATGGCCACAAATTCCCTTAAAAATATTCCCCTAGCTTTGAACACAATTATTCCACCATTATTTCTCCTTTGTGAAGCAGTTTTGGAAGTTCTTTTTTGTGACTATATTTATGAAGTATGATAAAAGAAATATGGTGAGTAGTACTGCAGGGTGTCACCTGATGGAAAGACTGTCTTTTTAAAAACATTATGCTTTGTCCTCATCTACCTTGTTCACTACATATGACACAGTATAGCCACTATGGCTCTTCCTGAAATCAAAGTGGCAGTGAAAGATAAGCATTTTGAATCAATTCAAGACATCGAGTCTGCCATGACAGTGCAATTTAAGGCCATAAAAGAGGACTTCCAGAACTGCTTTAGAAAATTAAATGAATGAAAAAATGTGTTATCAAAGAGAGGGGATCATTCTGAGGACTAATTGCAATGTGCCCTTTACTGTCATAATTTAAACATTCATAATGTATTTGACCACACACCCTCTTCTTTTTCACTATCTTTTATCCTACCCAGCAATTTAATTCAAAACAAGTATTCCTACTTATTATATCTAACAACCCTTAACTTTAGCATTGATCTCAACTCCTGTTCATACACTTATTGTATGTGCACCGACTGATTAAATTCATCTGTCTGACAGTGGATCATATACATAATATTCACCTTTCTTTCTTCTCTGTAACATTTAGAAATTTACTTCTTAAAGCCCATGGCATATTCAGTTTTCAAACCAACAGTACACTCCATTTCTGCATAAGAAATTACCCTGCAAATACAGCAGCCTCAAACAGTAATTATTGTCTCACACAGATTTTTTAGATAAGGAATCAAGAACAATTTTAGCTCTAGCTCACTATCTCATTTTACACTGTAGTCAAGATGTCAGTGGAATGCAAGCATCTGGAGTTGGGGTATCTATTTCAAAGTGTAGTCTTTGATTAGTGACTGATTTCAGTTCTGTAAAGGTTACTGACAGGAGACTTCAATTCTTCACCATGGGCCATTATATCCACTTGCTGTGCCTTCATCATTTGACTGCTGAATTTCACCAGAGGAGGTAACTTGAGAAGGTAAACAAAAAACCTGGAGTATTATTTATAACCTAATCTTGGAAGTGACAAGCCATTACTTTTATCATTGACTGGTTCCATGATTATACTATTTCATATAATAAAAATAAAGGCTGTTGTTAAAAACACAGAAAATGATTGATAAATATACAAAATATACTAAAATATAAAGCATTTCTCTTTCTTCAATTATGTTTCTCTCACTTTGCCATGTTATGTTTGATTTGTTATTTAATATTCTAAGAAAGAAAAACTATAACTAAGTTTTTAGACAAATTTTACAATTCATATTTATTGAACAATGCTAGCTTAAAATGCAACTATCAGAGGGTTTAACTCATACATGTAATCACAAATGTTACAAAATTTAAAGGAACCTTGAGCTGAATAAACAGATAAACAAAATCTAGATGTGATAAAGTTGGAAATGGGAAAAGAAGGCATCCAAAATAAGGAACAGTTCTGGAAAACATGCTTTCTTGAACACGGAAATACAAGAAAAGTGGAAAGTGCAAACATCAGATGCAAGAATCAACACACTATCTGAAGTCTAATGATTGTGACTTTTCCCCTTACCCTTGCCACTGCAAAAACAACATGATGTTGATATTGGCCAAGTTAACCCAGGTGCATTCCTTTGCCTACAAGATTACCGGCCCAATTTCCAGTGGATGCATAACCTCCAGGGATTTTTGCAACCTCCCAACAAGGGTACACTATGTCCCTTGATCAGAGGCAGGCAAAGAGGCTTGCTTCAGCTGAGTTCTCATCTCTGCAACATTACCTACTAGCAGAGTCAGGTGCTAAGAGCCCAGGGTTGGAGTACCAACCACAATTCTGAACTCTAAAATGCTAGGAAACTTACATACCCAATCCTCACTCATTTATTTGCTCCCTCATCAGTAGAAACAGAGAGACAATAGCTGCAGGTGGAGGATCAAGGGGGAAAAGTCTATGGCTTTTGGATATAAGAGTAGAGGACAAGACCTCAATTAATTAACCTAGGGTAATAGAAAAAAGCAGGACATGGAAATTATTTCTGAACAATGCTTCTATGCCCTATTGTACTATACTTATAACACATGAGCTTAAAGTTATATTCTGAAGAACTTCAAAATAATGGCTGCATAGTATTAAATCTCATGTGCAGTGCTATTTTTCCACCTGTCCTTTTGGGACCAAATTTGTCAATCTGTTTCTATCTTAATGTATTTTTTATCCGAATCAACTATGGTACACAAAATGAGAATGTGTGAATCTCAGGAAGTGGGATACAAGGAGTCATGATGGCTTCTTTTCTTTCTCCATCTTTGACTAGGTTCTGTTCTATTCATTCTATGCTTTTCAGTGCACTGTGGAGGTGACCCTCTAGAAAACACTTATTTCAGTGCCTTGAAATGGTCTATTTATGTGTCTATTTCCCCCCCAACAGGCATATGAACTCTTTAAAGGTAGGTAGTACAGTCTGTTCATTTCTGAATTCTCATTCCCATTACTACGCCAGATGTAAGGTCAATTAATATTGTTTATTTAGTCGGTTATAACCCCTTCCACAATTTTTTTCATATTTTAAAGAAAATTAAACAAAAGAAAATGAAACAAAACAAAATGTTTCGTCTCTAAATAAAATGTTTCATTTCTAAACAAAATGAAACAAAATAAATTCAATCATACAAAACAATGAGAGTTATACAGGACTTCAAAACAGGATAATAGGAAATCAACAATAATGCCTTACATTGTTTTCAAAATAGCTGCCCATACCACCAGACATAATAAAATCAAACAAAACAGAATAGAAAAAAACAATCAAAACAAAACAATGAAAATTATACAGAAATTCAAAGCAAGATAATAGTAAAACAACAGTGGCCACCATAATGTCTCTTGTTTTCTTCAAAATACCTGCCCATACCATCAGACATGATAAAATCAAATAAAACAAAATAGAATAAAACCAATCAAAACAAAACAATGGAAATGTTATAGGATTTCAAAATCCATTGTAGGAAATTAGGAATGGCTACCTTAATATATCTTGTTGTCTTCAAAATAGCTGCCCATACCATCACACGTAATAGAATCTACCAAAACAAAATAGAATGAAACCAAACCAAATCAAAGAATGTAAATAATATGGTACTTCAAAACAAGGTTATAGGAAATTAACAGTAGTTACCAGCTTCCATTTTTAGACATTTCCTCCACTTTTACCTACACAATCTCCATAGCACATTTTGGATCCCACTAACTCATTCAGTTTTTTTTTTTTTTTTTTTTCTACTGGGTAGCCAACATAATGTTCATCCATGTAAGTCCAAAGCATTTTACTCAGGAATATGATCTCAAGTTGCATTCATTTACCTATAGAAGCCTCAGGGTTATCCTTCTTTAGAGCTGAGTAGTTCATGTCTTTCCTATCCATTACATGGTTGATGGGTAAGCTATCCCTGTTTTTTCCTGGATCCCCATCACATGGACCATTGTCCTGTGTCTTCCAAATTTCAGTCCAATTTGAGTAAAATATGTTTCTTTTATACACCATATTGATGGATTCTCCCTGCCAATTCACTCTGCCCTTTTTATTGCTGGGTTGAAACCATCTACATTAATGGTTATAATTGGCATACACTGGCTCATCTTTACCATGATATTCTCCTGCCACTGGTCCCCACATTTCCCCTCCTGCATTGCTCAGTAATGCCCCTCTGCCACTGTTACTGGAACCATGGTAATTTTTAGCACTCTCTAGAATATCATTCAGAACTCTTTATAGGGTTGGTTTGATGGTCATGAATTCCATCAGTTGTTCTTTATCGTGAAAGTATGTTATTTCTCCATCAGTTTTGAAAGATGGTTTTTCAGGGTACATCAATCTGGGTTGGACATTGTCTGCTTTCAGGACTTGCAACACTTTACTGCAAGATCTCCTTGATTTGACAGTTTATGTTGAGAAGATAGCCATGATTATAATGAGTTTTCCTTTATAGGTCATCTGTTTCTTTTCTGTAATAGCCTTCAATAGCCTATTCTTATGCTGAATTTCTGGGATCTTGATTATTATATGTCTTGGTGTAGATTTATTTTGGTTATGGCTAGTTGGAGTTCTACATGCTGGAGTTCTATAGGCTTCATTTGTCTCCATGTCAGGTCTTTTTTCCATGCTTAGGACATCATTTGTTAGTATTTCTTTAGTATTTTTTATCATTTGTCATTATATCATATATCATCTGCTTTTTCAATGGCACCTATCACTCATAAATTGTTTTTCTTTTGCAGTCTTTTGCAGCCATTTAATTATTATTTTCTGTTTCCTTGTTAATTTTGATTTCACAATAACTAGCTGTAATCCTGTCTTAAAGGTGTGAAAGTGTATCTTCAGTTTTTTCAATTGGTTTTTCCAGTTTTCAATAGAGTTTTTAATTTCCTGGATATGTCTTTGAATCTGTTTCATTCTCTGTAACTCTTCACTGTATTGTTCATTCAAGGCTTCCATCATTTTCCAATGTACTTCATTTTTAACCTACATCTTCTTTAGAAATGATCAGCATTTCCTTTTTTATGTTTGTCATTTGTTCTTTTAACTGAGATATTTTTTCTGATCTGCTTACTTTTACAGCCCCATGAAGTTGCTTCATTGCTTCAGTTGCTATTCTTTCAGAAATTTCAAGTGTATAACTTCCAAATTCTTCTATTGATATGTCTCCTAGACTAATTCTGTGTGAGCAGGAGGTCTCTGATTGCCTTTGGCTCCTTTGTCTTGACATTTTCCTGGGTTCCTCTGGACAATCCACTTGTGAGGTCCCAGGCATTTCGTGCATTGGCTGCCCATCTACAGTGTAGGGGAATGGTCCAGACACCTGGGTTTTTCCTACCTTAGTTTCCCAGGGAGGCAGTATGGTACAAGAGCTAGCTTTTCCAAACACACGCAGCTACACTGAAGCTCCACCAGTTGCATAAGTTGTACAGGAGCTAGGATGACTGATGCTCCACACTGTGCTTGCCACCAGTCTTTGATGGTGGCTAGTGGACTCAAAGAGGCATCTATATTCAGGTTTTTCTTCTGGTGTTTACAGTTCTGTGGTAATGTCCATGTTGCATCACATAGATGTGCTGGGTTTAAACCTGATCTTAGCTTCTGCATGTGGGTGACTGCAATTGTTCTTCTTTTGCTGTTCTCCAGAGTTCAGCTGTTGTCTCCTCACTGCTGTTTCAGACACTACCACATTACTCACTTCACTGATTACCTCACTGTCCAGAGATGTGTGTGCACCAGATTGTTATCTTGTGTCTAAGAGTTCTGATTGATCTGACATGCTTCCAGCCATCTCACCTTCAGAGATGGAATGGATGAAGCCCAGATCCAAACTCATGGTCTTCCAGACAGTCTAGCTTCTGGATTATAACAGGTGGCTACAGAATGTGGACCCACTCTCCTCCAGCCAGCTTGCTTTCTAAGATGTATGGGTACAGAGTGCTGACCCACTCTTTTCCAGCTGGCCTACTCTCTAGGATGTAATGGAGGGATGCAGAGTACAGAGCCACTGTCTTCCAGCTTGTCCACCCTAAAGGGTGTAATGCAGGATCACAGATCACAGACTTACTATCATCCAGCCAACTCAGCCTCTCGTATATAATGGAGAGGTACAGAGCATAGACTCATCCTCCTTCAGCTGGCCCACCTTCTGGGATGTCACCAGTTTCAACTGTTGTGTAATACAAGCTTTTCAATAACATACTAATTTTGTTCAATGAAACTTGAGTTCTAAAGATGTCTTGAAAATTAAAAATGCAGTCAGACATAAAACTATGTTACTCAGTATATAGGAAGATAAAAATTAAGTCACTAGTGTTTTATTCACTCAAAATGACCCAAGCATTTTAGAATGTTTAACTCAAATATGCAACACAAGGATATCAAGAGTTTGATGAAGTAGTGAGATCAAAAATAGGAGCCAAACTAAGCCAACTCAGACACCAGAAAACAATAAATAGGACTGCAATTATATTAGACAGCTATCTGTCACTGTGGAAAAATGCCTGAGAAAGTCAATTTAAAATAAGAAAGATATATTTTGAGTCACAATTTCTAGGATTTTGGTCTAGTCACTTGGCTCTGTTGCTTCTGGACCATTGTGAGGTGGAATACCATGGAAGCAAAGCAAGTCACATCATGCCTGTAAGAGATTGGGGATAGTCCTATATTATTCCAGGGTATAACTCCAAGAACCTGCTTTTTCTTACCGGGGCCTGTTACCTAAATTTTCCACTACCTTTCAACACCACCAGCTAGGGACAAGACTTTTAGCATAGATCCATTGATATAAATCCCTAGAAATTCCTGATTCAATCAGTAACAACAGATCTAGCCATATGGGTGAGAAGAGGAATAAGTGAACTAGAATTAGCCACAGAGTTGTAAATCAAAACTCTCAGGAGGGAGCAAGAATTTGGATGAACTGCAAACATATTCCAAAAGGAAAAAAAATCAAAATTTGTGCTTGCAGGAATAATTGTGAAGAGAATGTTGGTGAATTTGAGAGAAACTTTTGTAATGTTTTGGAATGACAGGAGTCTTACCTCATAAAACATCCTTCTACTAATCTTTCTTTCTTTATTCTTCCTTTCTTCCTTTTTACTTTCTTCCATCCTTCTTCCTTTCTTTATCTTCTTTGTTCTTTTCTGCTTTTCTTCTTTCTTTTTTTCTTCCTTCCTTCTTGAGCTGTTTTATTTCTTTTTAATTTGCACTTAATAATTGTAAGTATATATGGGGTAATATTGTGATTTTTCAACTCCTGTGTATTGGATAGTGGTTGACTCAGGGTATTTTGCATATCCATCATGTTAAGCTTTGATCACTTTTTCATGGTATATTCATAATCCTTTCTCATAGCTATATTGAGATAAAAATACATTAATATGCCCAATGCCATCTGATTTTAGAACCTTCTACTAGATTTAATAGCATACAATATTTGAGAAGAAAATCACACACACACACACACACACACACACACACATCTATAGCCAAAAACGTGTACTGGGTTATGGCCAGGAGACAGGTCTTTAGAAAGCACATTTTATCCAAACCCTCCATCTTGACAGAAAGGCACCCAGTAAACTTTATTGTATGTACAGTTGGCAAAATTTATCCACCATTTTACTGATATACTTTCATTATCTGTTTCATCTCCTAAGTATTTCTGTGTCTCAAGAGAAATCAACCCGGAGTGCCCAGCCAAGCATAGGTGACCCCAGTCCGGCCCTGCTGCCGCCTTTCCTGCAGGGGGTCCATACTACCACCACTGCAGAACAGAAGGTGAGCGTCCAGCTGAGGGGAGGCCAGCCCTGCTCCTCTCCAGCCCAGGGCCCATACTACAACTGCTATGGACTGGAAGGTGAGCGCCCAGCCCAGCAGAGGGGACTCAGGTCCGCCCGCCTCCTCCTCGGGCCAAGGAGCACACCACAGCTGCTGGCCAGAAGGAGGGAGCTGGGCCGAGCTGCTGAAACATGTTCTGACCTCGCCTGTGACCTTCTTATGATCTGGAGAGCACCAGCACTACTGTCACTGCCTGGAGGAAGGAGCAATCCTGCTGAGGAGATTTGAGGCCTACTTCTGCCATAAAGGAATCTTTGATAAGCCTGGGGAGCTTTGGCATCCAAGAAGCTGGATTGTTACAAAACACCTAATTCCTGGGAGATTATGAGATCCTTGCTCTAGGGGGTTTGGGGCCCAATGGGCTTGCAGCCACACTATACTGGGCTTAACAGGATTTGGGATAGCCTGGACCACACCAGGTGGCCTTCTATCCCTCAGGGGAGCTTTGCTACCAGAAGGGGAAACTGTGCAAATTGAGGAAGCTTTAGGTCTACCTGAGAGGAGCCTGGCAAGCCTATTTTAATCCAGGGGCTCCGCTGCCCAAGGAGGGAGCTACTACAAGAGGAGTCCCAGGATCCCAGGACATAAGAGTCAATTTACAACACGACCAGGGAAAACTCTGGAACAACACTTGAAACACAGTAATATAAGAAAATGACAAAATGAAAGACAAAAATGCAATCTCAAACACCCAACCCATCCCAAGAAAGCCTAGGAGCCATGTACAAAGAAAAAAATACATGCCATATACCTGAAATACCTGGAACAATAGTAACAGAAATAAAGAAGCAACTCCAGGATGGTTTGAAGGAATTCAAACTAGAAATAATCTATCAGGTAAAAGAAGAAATAATAAAAGAAATGAAGGAAATGCTGAACATATCTAAAGAAGACACAGCTAAAAAATTGGAGGAACTAAACAAAAGGATAGAATCTCTGGATGAACAATATAAGAAACAAACAGAATATATAAAACAGATGCAAAGAGATATACAGGAAATCAAAAACTCCATTGAAAGTTGTAAAAACTGCCTGAATGAATGTGAAGATAGAATTTTGGACCTTGAAGACAAGATTGCAGCCAGTGAACAGGAAGGGAAAGATCTTTTAAAAATAACAAGAAATCAGGAAATAACCATTCAACACCTGCAAGATGACGCAAAGAAAAACAACATAAGGTTGATAGGGGTAAATGAAAAAGAAGGAGACAATACAAAGGATGTCAAGAGGATATTTAGAGAAGTAATTGCTGAAAACTTCCCAAACATGAAATTGGAAACTGATATCAGGATTAATGAGGCATATAGAACTCCAAGTTGCCACAACCAAAATAAAACTACAGCCAGACAAATAATAATCACCATTCCAGAAATCAAACAAAAGAATAGAATCTTAAAAGCTGTCAGAGAGAAAAGACAGATCACCTATAAAGGAAAACCTATCAGAATCACAACAGACTTCTCAACACAAACAATAAAGGCAAGAAGAGCATGAAGTGAAGTATTTCAGACCCTAAAGGAAAATGATTTCCAACCTAGACTGATGTACACTGCAAAACTGTCCTTCAAAATTGATGGAGAAATAAGATACTTCCATGACAAAGAACAGCTGAAGAAATCCATGATCACCAACCCAATCCTGCAAAGAATATTGAAAGACAGTCTAGATACACTTAAGAAAAAACCACTTAACAAAGCAGACAATTAAATAGAACAGAAAGATAAAGATGCAACAGCATAAATATAACATGTCACCAATAAACCAATATATAACAGTTATAACCATTAACGTAAATGGTCTCAATGTACTAATTAAAAGAAATAGACTGGCAGAATGGATCAAGAAACAAAATCCAACCATATGCTGTCTACAAGAAACCCATCTAACCCAAAAGGATACTCACAGACTGAAAGTAAAAAGATGGAGAACGATACTTCATGCAACAGGAACCCCCCCAAAAAAGTGGGGGTAGCTATTCTGTTTGCAGACAATGTGAACTTCAAACCAATAATGGTCAGAAGAGACGAAGCAGGTCACCACATACTGGTTACGGGAAAACTTCAAGAGGAAGAGATAACTATCTTAAATATATATGCACCAAATTCCACAGCACCAAGTTATATAAAACAAGTAATATCAGACATGAAAAACCAAATTAGCAGTAATACAATTATAACAAGACATTTTAACACACCATTGACACCAATGGACAGATCAACAGGACAGAAAATCAGCAAAGAGATAAAGGAACTGAATCACACCTGAACAAATGGAATTGATAGACATATACAGAGTATTCTGCCCAGCAACAACAGAATACACATTTTCTCAGCAGTACATGCATCATTCTCTAAAATAGACCATATATTAGCTCACATAACATATTTAAACAAATGCAAAAGAGTTGAAATCATCCCCTGCATGTTATCAGATCATAGCGCTATGAAATTAGTAATTAATGATAAAAGATACTGCAAAAATCCCACAAACACATGGAAACTGAATAACACACTCTTGAGTAATCAGTGGGTCACAGACGAAATTAAAGAAGAAATTAAACAATACCTACAAACAAATGAAAACACAAATACAACTTACTGGAATCTGTGGGATGCAATGAAAGCTGTCCTCAGAGGGAAATTTATTGCACTGAGTTCCCACATCAGGAAAACAGAACAAATACAAATACATAACTTGATGCTACACCTCAAACATCTAGAAAAAGAAGAGCAAGTCAAGCCCAAAGCCAAAAGAAGAGAGGAAATAATAAAAATCAGAGCAGAAATCAATGCAATAGGGACTAAGAAAACACTACAAAGAATCAATGAATCAAAGAGTTGGTTCTTTAAAAGAATAAATAAAATTGATAAGGCCCTAGCCAACCTTATTTTAAAAAGGGAAGAAAAAGCTCAAATTCATGCAATAAGGAATGAAAAAGGTGAAATCACTACAGACCCCACAGAAATAGCTGGTTCTAAATACTCTACAATGCTTTCATACACTTGAATGGTATTACAAAGTATTGATATATTTGTTAACTACTATTAAGTTGGGTTATTTGGTGGCGAAGCACTAGGTTGCTGAAAGTGTTATGCTTTAACCTGTGTTGTTATGTTGTTATGCCCCCCTTTTATCTCATCCTCTCCCTTATTCATTAAAAAATCATTTAATTTTTAAAAAATATATCAATCAATTAAAAAATGCTCCTGGTTCTGTAGGGAAAAAGAAACCCTTTACAACTGTTGGTTAGAGAGTAGATTAGTATAAACACTGTGGAAATCTGTGTAGAGATTCCTCAAAAGATTAGGATTAGAGGTCCCATTCAACCCAGGTATTCCCCTTCTGTGTATCTTCCCAGAATGATTGAAAAACATCACAATACAGTGACATATGTGAAATCATAAGGTTCAAAATATACAGTAGTCATTGTAAAATGGAAGGAAACTGTTTAATAAAAAGAAGAAACTAAGATAGGAGAAAAGAGAAAGGATAGAAGGGAAAAGAAAAAAAGTGCAAGTTAGTTATACCATTAGTGTCACTTAGTTCACTGAATAGGAAAGGTTGTGCTAATATTGATTGAAGTAATTTTTATGCCCATATTTTGTACTTGAGTGACTAAAGATAATGTTGTGTAATTTATTAACAATTGTTATTTTTTCCTTATTTTGTTGTGAAAATTTGTTTTACCTTTTCTTCTTAATATTAATAAATAAAGTTAAAAAAAGAAAGAAAAACTGGCTCTCCTTATGCTGAAAAATAAAACTAGACCCATACCTGTCACCATATGCTAAAATAAAATTTAATGGATCAAATATTTAAATATTAAAACAGAAACACTAAATCTATTGGAAGACAAACTGGGTAAAAACCTTGAAGACATAGGGGTAGGTAGAGAATTCATGAACAAGACTCAAACAGCACGGGGAATATTCCCAGAGTCAATAACTAGGATCACATCTTATTAAAAAGTTTCTGCACATCGAAAGAAATCTCTAACATAGTGAAAAGAAAACCCACAAACTGAGAAAAAATCCTAGTGAACTGTCCCACAGACAAAGGACTTTTGTCTAAAAGATACAAAGAATAAAAAAAATCAGACCCCCAAAATTCAAAGACCCCATCCAAACATGGGCATCAGAGATGAATAAACAATTTTCAGATGAAGAAATACAAATGGCAAATAAATATTTGAAAAAAATGTTCAGCATCACTAGTCATTAGAGAAATGCAAATTAAAACCACACCGAGATTTCATCTCACTCCTGAAAGAATGGCCAAGATCAAGAAAACCACCAACAACAAATGTTGCAGAGGCTGTGGGGAAAAAGGAACTCTCCTGCACTGTTGGTGGGAGTGTAGACTGGTGCAACCATTGTGGAGGTTAGTCTGGAGATTTCTCAGAGAGCTGGGACTGGAAACACCATTTGACCCAGCTATTCCACTCCTAGGCATATTCCCAGAAGAACTGAAAGCATCATACCACAGTGATATATGTGCACCCATGTTTATAGCAGCACAATTTGTAATAGCCAGATCTTGGAAACAACCTAAGTGTCCATCAACTGAGGAATGGATAAAAAAGTTGTGGTATTTTTATACAATGGAGTACTACTCAGCTATAAAGAATGATCACATTGAGACATTTATAAATAAATGGATGCAGCTTGAGACCATAATCCTCAGTGAAATAAATCAAACTCACCTGTATAAATACCAAATATTTTCCCTACTGTAATAAACGATAAGAATACATGAAAGTAGATGGTAATCATGATTCACAGTCACACTGGTTTGAAGCCATATAATGTTTTCACTCATTAATTGGAATGGTTTTAATTTGGGTGGTTTTATTTTATTGTCTGTGATACTACAAATAACTATTTTGAAGAAAATAAGAGCATAATAGCTAGGGCTGATTTAATATCATCCTGTTTTGAAGCCCCATCAAGTTTTTGTTCATTTGTTTCCATTGATTCTAACATGTGGTATCTTATTATATCTTAATGTATGTGATAGCATAAGCAAGGTTTTTTATAGACAAAGAGATAATATAGAAATTGATGTTTGGTTTCTGCTAGCTGGTTCTAAATACCCTGCAATAATTTCATTCTCTTGAATGGTTTCACACTGTCTTGATAAATTTGATGCTATAGTATACGAAGTTAGAATCAAATATTTTAAGGAAAGAGTCACTATGGTAACTAAACTATTAAGGTCAAGCTATCTGGGGGTGAAACACAATGATGGTTAAATCTTTCAGTTCTGACCGGTGTTGTTCTATTGATATGTTCTTTTTTTATCTCAGTCTCCCCCTTTTTGTTTCCTTTTTTAAAAAATTAATTTATTTCTTAGTATCTTTTAACTAAGGGAAAACTGACTTAGACCAGGTAGGCAAGTCCAACACAGGTCCCAACGCCTGGAGGTGCACCCTAGCAGTGAAGCCTTTGGTAGGTTGACTTGGAGGGGCAGGCCCAACAGAGGTTTCCCAGGTCTGTGTCTCCCTAGTACACTGCAGTGGGCAGGAACACCTAGCCAGCGCAATTCAAACAAACTATAACCGAAAAAAGAGAAAAAAAATTGGGCCTCCTGCATTCCCTTGTATGGAAGGAACAAAAAGTATGGGAAGAGGAAGGAACAAGAAAGGGTCCTCAATTCCCAATCCTGAGAACACAGATCCAGAAAAAGGAAATGCAAAGGAAGATAGAAAACATGCAAATCAGACATGGCACAAATAGACATAAAGCAGTATCTCCAGAGACTTATAGATGAGTTTAAAAATGAAGTATTTAATGAAATAAAGCAAGAGATAAATAGAATAGTTAGAGAAATGCTAAGCATTGCCCAAGAAAAAACAGAAGGTGCAATGGAAGAACAGGAAAAAAAAAGGAGAACTGTTTGATGGAGAAAATAGAGAAAACATAGAATACATGAAGCAGGTTCAAAGAGATTACCAGAAAACTAAAAACTGTATCAAAAGCTGGCATAACAGCTTGAAAGAAACTAAGGATAGATTGTCTGAATTGGAGGGCAGACTTGTAATATGGGAGCATGAAATGAAAAGCTTCTTAAAAATAACAAGAAAACAAACAGAAATAATACAAAGACTAGAAGATGGTAAGAGGATCTACAACTTAAGAATTAAGAACATAAAAGAAATAGTAGGGACACAAACAAACTGACTACAAAAGCTATTCACAGAAATAATCCAAGAGAATTTCCCTAATTTAGCAAAAGGTAAAGATACTTAGATGTATGAGGCATACAGGACCCCAGCTACCTACAACCCAAACAGAGCAACACCCAGGCATATAATAATCAAAATTCCAGAAATCCAATATAAGAACAAAATACTAAAAGCCATCAGAGACAAGAAACAGATCACTTACAAGGGAACACACATCAGAATTACAGCAGACTTCTTGGCACAAACCATCAAATAACGAAGAGAGTGGGGGAAAATAATTCAAGCTTTGAACAATAACAACCTCCAGCCAAGACTGATATATCCTGCACAACTGTCCCTAGAAATTGATGGGAAAAAAGGTGCTTCCAGGATAAAGGAGAACTAGGGGAATTTGCAACCACCAATTCAACTCTACAGAGAATACTGCAGGATATTCTAAAAAAGGAAAATACTAAGACTTCAGAAACAGTGGCAGAGAGTCCACAATGAATGGAGCCGAAAGCGAAATGAAGAAGACAAACTGACAACAAATGACAGAAAAAGAGCTCAACAGAAATGAGGCAGAGAACATTGGATGGTAGGAACAGCTATTTTGGAGAAAACAAGATATCATAATAGCTAGTGCTGATTTAATATCATCTTGCTTTGAAGTTCCATCAAGCTTTTATTCTTCTGTCTCCATCGGTCTTAACAGGTTGTGTCTTATTGGATTTTATTACATGTGATAATATAAGCAAAAACTTATATAAACAAGGAGATTATACAGAAACCATTGTTCATTTTCTGTTAGTTGGTTCTAAATACCCTGTAATACTGTCATTCTCTTGAATGGTTTTACATTGCCTTGATATATTTGGTGCTACAGTAAACGAAGTTATACTCAAAGATTTCAAGGAAAGAGTCATTATGGTAACTACTTTTATGTCAGGATGTTTTGTGGTAAAACACTATTTTGCTTAAATGGTTATGCTTTGACCTGTGCTGTTTTGTTGTTATGCCCTCTTTTATCTCAGTCTCCTTTTTTTAATTATTTACTTTTTAATTTTTTTCTTTTTAATTAAGGGAAAAATAAAAAAGCAGGACATATTATTATAGTAATCCACTTTGATTTCCTATTAACTTGATTTGAAACCCTGTATAAACCTCACCATCTTGCTTTGACTGATTTTCCTCTATTCTGCTTTGCTTGATAGTACCAAGTTCAAAAGTATAGGCAACAACTGTAAAGACAATAAGGTTCATTATGACACCCATTCCGGTTGACTGTTATCTTCTTTTAAAGCTCTGTAATATCTCCAATATTTTCATTTTATTCTTTACTATTTTGTTCAATTTTATTATAACTGATGATATAGGCAATTCATTTTAAGATAGCAAGAGGCAGGATGGTAACCATTGTTGATCACCTAGTGTTTTGTTTTTACATTATGTATTATGTTCATTCTTTTGATTTGACTGAGTCTGTTCTGTTATATCACATTTGGTTTTACTCTTCAAAAAAAAGTAATAAGATCTGTGGGAGTAATAAAACCCAAAATGTATAATTGTCATTGTACAAAAGAAAGGAAAAGAAAGTGCTCTAAAAATATAACTGCATATATATTTAAGTGTATAAGATAGATAACCATATTATTGAGTTTTGTTGGATCATTGAACAAAACTCTTTCCAGTCTCACTGTTTGAAAGTCCACTTTAAATGTTTTAATTTTGTAACTTGAACAACTATTTCTAAGATAACAATAGGTAATCTATTAACTAGTGATTTCCTATTGTTTATTTTTTCTCAAATTCTGTATAAGTTGTACCATATTTCTGCTTTTTTTCTTTTTCTCCTTAATAAAAAAAATAGATATAGGAGGGCTAAACTCACTCTTTTATTACATTATCAGTCCTACCTCTGCAGGCAAAATCCAAAGATTTTAAACATATCACATTGATCCTATCTCTTAATATTGTTAAGAAGACAAATTAACTTGTTTTTAACTTCATCTCTTCAAAAACTCATGTGGAATTTAAATTGACTTTATAATTAAATATTGACATGAGTTTTGGAACACATGCATATTCAAACTGTAACAACAATATTAATATTTCATCATGTTACTCTAATGATATACCTTTTATTTTTATTAACAGTATGTTTGTGACACATAATAATTACATAAATCTTAGAGATTTAGAGGCATAGAAATAGATATCAAATCTTGTCATTTTTTACTACAATTTCTCCTGCACTGCTCCCTCTTCATACTCTTCCCCCAGATCGTCTCCTAATTTCTAGAAAGTCTACCAGCTTCCTACCAACTTTCCTTTCTTTGCTCTTTAACATATTTATATTTTGAGTTCCTTTTGTAAGAGAAATGTTGAGACCATAATGCTAAATAGGATATTGTTTATGTCATTTGTTTATTGTTAATGAGGAGAAACTGGTACTACTTGAAAAATATCTAGAAATGTATAAAACTTCAGACTTTCCCCATAGGAAAGTCTGCAAAGTCAAGGTGCATGTTCACCAATGGCCTACAAGTTCCTTTTTAAACCACTTTCCAGGAATCCATCCAGGTTTGTACAACATTCCTCTCAATATGAGACAGATATATTCATGAAAATATAATACAGAGGATCTTCAGAATACAAGATGGAAGTTTCATATGCCAGATTTTTTGCATGCAACAGTAAGGAGTCCTAGAGATGTACATTAAGCCTGGACTTCAGAATTTATAAAGATGTACTTCTCAAGGAAGAAAACTGTCATTTTATGCAACAGTTAAATTAGATCACTTATATAACAAACCCAATAACTGAAGTTACATTTGTATTAACATTCAGACCTACTATTGTCTCCTGGACTATCAAAAATTTTTCACATATATGAGTTTATGTAAGCTTCATTACCAACCAGTTTGTGTTGCTAGATGTTATTAATTGATTCTACATTCTACAAGAAAGTTTTTTTTTAATGAACAAGGATTGTCAAAATTGTCAGATAACACAAAGTACTTGAAGAGAATGAAGACTTGAGATGGAAACTGGCCTTAGCTAGCTAGAAATCTTCAAATACATTCTTCATAAATGAAGATTTAGCACATCAGTGGAGCTCAAAGCTAGACTACCCAAGAACTGCAGAAGTAGTAGAAAATGTAAGCAGCTGTTGGTCTTTTCTTTGAAGTTTGGTGTTAAAAAAATATGATACCTCTTGGAAACAACCCAAGTGTCCATCAACTGAGGAATGAATAAAAAAGTTGTGGAATTTCTATACAATGGAGTATTATTCAGCTATAAAGGAGGATCACATTGAGATATTTATCAATAAATGGGCGCAGCTTGAGACCATACTCATAAGTGAAATAAATCAATCGCGCATGTGTGAATACCGAATAGTTTCCCTAATGTAAGTAATGATTCAAATATATAAAAATATGTGGTAATCATGATTCCCCATTAGGTGGCCTTGAAGCCTTATAAAGTTTTCACTCATTAATTAGAAAGGCTTTATTCTGGGCTTCTTGATATGAAAATATTTGAAGCTAGAGTATATGAAGTTTTATCCAAATATTTCAAGGAAAAAGACACTACGGTAACTACTATTAAGTCGGGTTATATGGTGGTGAAGTACTAGGTTGTTGAAACAGTCATGCTGTGACCTCTATTGTTATATTGTTATGTCCTGTTTTATCTCAATCTCCCCCTTATTGTTTTAAAAAAAATATTTAGTCATTTCTTATGTTTGTCTTAATTAAAGAAAAAATTCAAAAAATTAGGATATATAAATAGTAACTCTTTTTTGATTTCCTATTAACTTGTTTTGAAGTCCTGTAATACTCCCACGATCTTGTTTTGACTGATTAGACTCTGTTCCATTTTGTATGATAGTATCAAGTTTGAAGACATAGGCAACTACTTTGAAGACAATAAGATTCACTAAGATACCCATTCTGGTTTGACTATTGTCTTCTTTGGAAGTCCTGTAATGTTTACAATGCCTAAGTTTTATTGGTATTGTTCTCTACGGTTTTGTCCAACTTTATAATATCTGATGAGATAGACAATTCTTTTTACGGAAACAAGGGACAACGTTGATAACCATTGTTGATAAACTTGTACTCTGTTCTACACCATGTGCTATGTCTATCCTTGGTATTGACTGACAGCTTTGTTTTGCCATATTTGACTGTATTCTCCCCCCCCCCACAAAAAAGTAATACGCACTAAGGAGTAATAAAATCCAAAATGTGTAAATTTTGTTGTAGAAAAGAGAGGGAAAAAAAAAAAGAAAAAGAGCTCTAACGGATATAACAGCAAGTGTGTTTAGGGGTGTTAAATAGCTGACTATATCAATGTTTTTGGATCATTGAACACAGCTGTTTGCAGTCTCCCTGTTTGAATGTCCACCTTGTATTCTTTGATACTGTGATTTGAGGAACTATTTTCAAGATGATAATATGTAATCTACTAGCAGGTGATTTCTTACTGTTATGTTTTTTTTGTTTGTTTGTTTTATTTTTTTTATTTTTTTTTTTTTGTAGTTCTGTATTACGTGTACCCTTACACCGCTTTGGTTTGTTTTGTGTTTTTCTCTTTTTCCTCTTAAATAAAAAAAAAAATATGATACCTGTACATCACTGAGGACTAAGTCATGGTGAAGTTAGTGGTCCGAGAGGTAATATGGGAGTAAAATGAAGAAATGGAGATGAACACCAAAAGATATATGCTTGCAGAGTGGAAGAGTGGTAAGCAAACAGCAAATGCCTTTTCTGTTCTAGGTTCTGGGCTTCTGTAGATATATGAGGTGTAATAAAAAATGTTATGTTTAATTTTTTATAATTGGAGGGGGTCTATGGTTTTCTGAAGTTTTATACATTTCTAGATATTTGTAATCTCTGAAGAGTTTTTGGCAGTTTTTCCCATTTTGTGAGTTGATTCTTTACCCTGTTGGTTGCTTTGTGTGCTGCATAGAAGCTTTTGCAATTGAAGTTTAATTTATTCCATGCATATTATTGAATGAAATCATAAATCAATGACAAAAGAAATTATGTAAACACATGGCAATTACATAAATGCACTCTTGAATGATCTATGGGTCTCAGATGGAATTAAAGAAGATTAGTCTCTGTAATTCAATTACAGTGATATTATGAAACTGGGACCTTTGAGATACAATGAAACCAGTTTTATGAGAGAAGCTGATAGTAGTGAATCCCCTCATCAGAAAAAATAAAGCAAGATCAAATACATAAGCTAATGATAAAGTTCAAGGTTCCTAGAAAAAGAACTATTTAGACCTGAAGTTATTATGAGGAAGAAAATTATGAAGATTACAACAGAAATTAATACTATTGAGACACAAAAAGATGAATAAAAGAGTTGGTTCTTTGGAAGATTAAATAAAATAGGCAATCTGTTAACAATCCTTATCAACACAAGGAAAAAAGATTCACATTCCTGCAATTAGAAAAGAAAAGGATGAAGAGAGAAGGTATAAAAATGTTAATTAATATGTCAATGAAACTGAAGAAGTAGTTTTTAAAATAACCAAGAAAAGCTCAGTTCCTAAGTATTCACTTCTGAATTCTACAAGAACTTTAGAGAACACAATTAAATTAAAAGGATGCAGTATGCCCAAATTCATTCCTGGAAGCAAGCATTTGACATTCTGAAGCCCTTCTTGTACCTAATATCCTGAATGTTTGACCTGTTAAAACTGTTTGAAAGTACTTATAGGCTGGCTACACTTTTATTCATTTTTTTATCTCTTCTCTATGTATTTTATAAATTGGTCTTGTCTTGATTACTTTTCTCTCACTGCTGTAACAAAATACCTGACATCCAAAATGAAGGAATGAAATTTATTTAGCTCACTGTTTGTGGAAGTTTCAGGCCATAATCAGCTGACTACAAACTAAAACTCCTTGAGGAAAAAAAGTTTATTTTGGTCTTCCTAATATTTCTCTTTATGGTTAATCTTCCAGATATTCTGAGTAGGTTGTCTAGTCATCCTGAGTTGTAGACACTTTCACATTTTAGCACTTGATGGGTCAGATTTTCCACGAATCTATTGTTGATGTGTTGTCACTATTTTAGTACTTGACAACAATCCAAACTAGGTTTCCCCAAAATGCTTTTTTAGACTATTTCTCATGAAGAAATAATAGAGCACCTAGAGGGAGAAATCTTTCCCTACAGTCCTCTACCAAGTTGTCTAGTCCAAAGTTATTGACTTATTGTCCAACAGTATAGAATTCAGCCTGGCCCTGGGGAGAGTTGCCATGTATTGGTCAGCTTCCAGATACTATGTCAAACCTGTGACCACTATAGCCACTAACTGTTCTCTACTCTGGTTTTACAGCTCTATGAGCCCAGCATATCACTGACTTACGGCCAAGAAGCAGATTTTTATGGAATACCTATTGCTGAAGTGTACTAGTGGCCCAAGACTGCTGCAACTGAAAACAAGTAAAGCTATCTATTTAAGGGGTGCCATATTTTCACATGGTGAGCAAGTCTTCTAGAGTCTCTGTACCTAGGTATGTCTGGGGAATGAGACATTTTGGATTTTCATAGCATTAAGATTTATATAGCTCCACTAATTTTCAAGGAAAAGTGAATGGAATCTTCTGCCATATTATGCTGCTTGGAGATAGTGCAGAATTGTTGATGATTGATCTTTGGTCACATGGTTGAAAAAAACTTGGTTATGCCTAATTCTCAAACCAACAGAGACCTGTTAAATCTCAGTGTACATTGAGTGGCACACTATATGTGCTGGTGATACAGACCAAAACAAGTATCTGTTTCACTTTAGTGTATGTCTCTGTTTGGTGTTTGGGTAGTTCTAGAGCCCTGTAATATCTGTGATGCCTCAGGTTGGGGAATTGGTGATGGACATGGCCATTTGGCATTAGCCAAAATAGGTCACAGATGATTCACAGCTTCAAGACTCCTGATGAAACAACATGTTCTTCAAGTCCACTCCAAGGCTATAACTGATATGCCAGAAAGTTGAGTTTGTCCTATTGGCACATGCATTTCTCATTTTTCTTGGAAGCAGACTCAAGGCCCTTCCTGTGAGCTATGCTATGTGTGGGACATTTGGCTTCTATTGGTTGCTCAATCTCACCAAAGATCTTATACTGGGCTCTGAAATAAAGCATTGTGCTATATCTGGCAAACTGTTCCCTGGTGAGTAAATTCCTGACACAGGTATTTATTCCAGAGTTTGAAGGAAGAGTGATGGATGTAGTCTCTTAGCTTCCTGGGCAATTCAATTACAAATGGTCATTTCTCATGTACTCCCCTTACAGTAGGTACCTGTGTGATGGGATGATTGAAGTTGAGGGGGTGACATGGGAAATTTCTTACTTCTTATCTTCTTCAAAGAGTCTTTTCTTTTGTTAAACTAAAAGCAGGAAGTATGTTTTTATACTTCATATTCTTAACTTTTCCACTGTACTTTGGTGCATGCACAGGTATTCAAGTCGATGTCTATGGGGAAATCTTAGCACAGAATTTTATTTGCCATCTTGCTATACTTCACTTCATGAAAGCTTTACAATAAACTGGTAAGCATCTACAGAGAACCTTGATCAGATTTTGATAGAAATCTTATTAAACATACACATTTATCTGAAATGTTTTGATATATTTTTCATGTTGTCCTTCACTCTGTGAATACATATTTAGGTCTTGCTTCTTTCATCAGTGCTATGTGGCTTGCAGCATACATACGCTCTACATGTTTTGTTAATTTCATAATTGAGTGTTTCATTTTCTTTGGATGGATTGCAAATCATGTTGTTTTTAATTTCAGTTTCAACATGTTTGCTGTCAGCATACAAAATGAAATTGATTTTGTGTGTTGGCCCTTATTAACTCACACATTGGACTAAGAGAAGCTTTAAAATTGTTTGGGTTTTTTACACAGACAGTCATGCCATTAAGAAATATGCATGGATATATTTATTGCAATGTATTATTAAATAGCATAGTAATGACAACGATTTTTTTGTTCATTGCTAATATTTAAAATGAAATTGATGTTTCTTTGTGAGAGTATATGAGGAAATGTTGGAGAATCTTCTCTTGAATTCTAATAGCCTGAGAGTTTTCTTCACTTTTTCTGGTAGGAGTTTTATGGTTTACATATATGAAAAGACATTCGTTCATTTCTCATTAAATCATATAGATTTTATTTTTGTTTGTCTCACTCTGGCAAAGGCTTCCAATACAATAAAAAGTGGTCATAGTAGGTATCCTTGACTTGCTGTAGATTTTAAAATTTATACCTTTAGAAATTTTTTATTATTAATATAATAATTGTTATTTTTCTGATGCTCAGATCAAACTTACGGCACTGCCCATGTTAGGCATCATCCTACCAGCCTCTGATATTTAATTTTATTTTATTTTAAGTAGTTCTTTTTAGAGGTGTTACATGGTTGTAGAAATTCCCTAATACACTTGCTAAGAAGCTTCTTTAATTACTAAAATGTTATTTTTATCAAGTATTTTCCACTTATAAGAGTAATCACACATTTTGTTACTTTAAATACCTACATTCTACATTACCTTCATTCTACACATATTATCTCTTATTTTATTTTATTTATTTATTATTAATAAATACAGTGAGCCCTTGGTATCCTCAAGTTCTATATCCATGGATTTATTCAACTACGGTACAAAATATTTATTTTTTATTTTATTTTAAAGAGAATAAAACTACACAAAATAAAGCAGAATAAAAACAATCAAAATGAAACAATGAAAGTGATACAAGACTTCAAAGCAAGATACTGGGAAATCAACAAGGACTATCATAGAATACCTTGTTATCTTCAAAAAAGCTGCTCATAGAATCAGGCATAAAAAATCAAACAAAATAAAACAAAGTCATGAAAATTATACAGGACTTTCAAACAAAATACTAGGAAATTAACTGTGGTTACTATGATGTCTCTTGATATCTCAAAAATAGCTGTCCAGACCACCAGACCTAGGCATGTAAAATTAAACAGACAATGCATGAACTAAGTTGTTTCTTAACTTCAATTGTTATCTTTTCAGAAGTTTGAGGTATGTGACTCTTAATTTCTACTATATCTGCATCTCCTGATCACATTTCGTGTTGCCTGGATGTCTAAGATTGTATTTTGCTCCTTCATCTTTATATTTTCCTGCATTCTTCTGAATCATTGCATTGCTGCTTCCCAGGTGCTGCATTGACTGCTCGTCCCTAGTTACAGTGATTTGGACTAGGAACCTGAGTTTCTCTGATCCAGGGTTGCTCGAGTGATGGAGAGGCACAGTACAGTGGTTCACTGATTCACCCCTGATAGCTGAGGGCCTCAAGGCATGGATTTTTCCTAGGACCAAGGCTAGCTGGACTCACCAGATCTATCTGATCCACAGGGCATGGTTTTTTCTCCAGTCTGAGGCTGGGTTTGGCTCACTGGATCTCTCTAGACAATTAGCCTGTGGTCTCAGGGGCTTGGCTTCTTTCCAGGCAGATACAAGACTTGTTGGATCATTGCAAGCTGCTGGAGTGTAGGCTCAGGCATGACTTCTCCTTATTACCTCTGTTTGTTGATAGGCTTGGTTCAGCTCTGATATTTCTTTCCTCGTTTTCTGTCCAGTTGATCTGGCTTTCCGTAACAATGGGTTGCTGAAGTCTCATGACAACTGTGTTATTGCTCCTTTGATTTTCTATATCTACCAATATTCATCTTACATAGTTGAGTGCCCCTGTAATAGGCATATATATATATATATATATATATATATATATATGAATATTATGGTGTTTGTGCTATCTCCAGCTTTCTCATTGACCCTAATCAATCTTTGGATATTCTTCTTTGCTCATAGCTGTTGAATAAATGTCTCCTGATCTCTTGATATTTTTGAGATATATTTCTTTTCATGATCACTAGTGGCATTTTTTCTTTGATATCTCAAATTCTAATGTTTCTTTCATTCTATTTGGTGCTTGCACCTTCAGTGGAGGTTTCAATCTCTTGGATCTCTGCTTGAATCTGTCTCATGAATTCCATCTCTCTCTTATGTTTGGTGTTTTATATTTCCATATTTTTCTAGGCTTATCTATTATTTTATTTGTGTCTTTCTTAATAACTATAATTTTTTTAACTTTAAAATCAAAAAAGATGATACATAAAAATAATGGTACATAATTTCAAATCAACATAAAAGATTAACAATGTTTACTATACTGTGTATTGCTATATTCAAAATCGTTGCTCAGAATACAAAATATAGTTATGAAAAAGTGATCAATGAATACACAAAACATTCTTGTTGATGAAATGAGATTAGTACAATAATTATCTATCATATATCATCTTCTTTTCTTTCCCCCTACTCATTTGTTGTTTACTTTTGAGCAGTTTTTTCTCCTTTCATGTTTGCAATATTTATTGTGCATTTAGAAACTTCTTTATTCTTTCAATTTTTTACATTAAAGAGAAAATATAATGTTTATATATTTGAGCCGGATTTATTTCATTATTATTATGGTCTCAAGTTGCATCCATTTACCTATAAAAGACTCTATAAAAGTCTCGAGTTTGTCCTTCTTCATAGCTGAGAAGCACTCCATTTTATAAAAATATTAAATCTTTTCATCCATTTGGCAGTTGATGGGCATTTGGGTTGTTTCCATGATTTAGCTATTACAAAATTGTTCTGCAATAAACATCGGTGCATATATGTCACTGTGGTATGATGTTTTCTGTTCTTCTGGAAAAATACCCAGCAGGGGAATAGCTGGATCAAATGGAACCTCTGAACCTAATATTTGGAGAAATATTCACACGTATTTCCATAGTAGATGGACCACTTTACACTCCCAACAACAGTGGAGAAGGTTTTCTTTTCCCCAACAGCCCTGCCAGCATTTGCTATTGGTTGACTTCTTGATGACAGCCATTCTTTCTGGAGTGAGATGGAATATCAGTGTTGTGTTAATTTGTATTTATTGACTGATCAGTGGTGTTGAACATTTTTCATATATTTATCTCCCATTTGTATTTCTTCATCTGAGAAGTGTGTGTTCATCAAAGAAGCACATATTTGGATTGGAAATTTGAATATGAGGGGCCTAATTATTTCAATTCTTCATAAGTGCAAGATAGTCTTTTGTCTGAGTGACAGGTGGCTAAAATTTTTCCCATTTTCAGGGGTTGACATTGTACTCTGTTGGTGTTTTCTTTCCATGTGAAAAATCATTTTAAAAGATGAGATCTAAGTTTGTTTACTTTTGAAGTACTTCCCATGAAGTTTTATTTTGAATCATGTACTCTTTGTCCACCCTTATGTCTTCAAGATTTTGACCTAATGTTTATGCCAGTATATTTACTCTTTCTGTGTTGTTATTTAGATCTTTAATCTATTATGACCTTATTTTGGTCTGTAGTGATAGGCATATGTCTAGTTTTAGTCTTTGGCATGTGAGAAGCCAATTTTTTCCAGCACCATTCACTAAAGAATTATCTTTCTTCCATGAAAGTTTTTGGCCCCTTTGTCAAAGATAAGGTGACTGAGTGACTTTGTGATTCTGTCTGTATATTCTCATCTGTTCTAGTGATCCTCAGATTTCTTTTTTGCCAGTACCATGCTCATTTTATCACATTAGCTTTGTAATATAGTTTTTCAAGTCATGAATTGTGATGCCTCCTGCCTTGCATTTGTTGCCCAGGGTTGCCTTTGCTATTCCAAATCTCTTCTGTTTTGAAATGAATTTTATGAATGTTTTCTCTAGATCTGTGAGAAATGCTAAATTTGTTTTAATTGGAATTTGATTAAATCTATATAAAAGTTTTAGAAGTATGGCCATTTTCAAAATGTTGGTTCTTTCTATACATGAGCAAGGGACATCCTTCCATTTTCTGATATCTCCTATGATCTCTCTTTTTTAGAGTGTCATAATTCTCATTTATAGATCTTTTATATCCTTTGTAAGATTGATTCTTAAGTATTAAAATTTTTTTGAGTGCTATTGTGATGGGTGAGATTTTCCTGACTTTCCTCTCAGTGAGTTTGTTGTTTGAGTACAGAAATACTATTGATTTTCAATTGTTGATTTTGTATCCACCTGCACTGCTAAATTTGTTTATTAATTCTGGATGTCTTTTGGTTGAGTTTCTTGGGTCTTTTATGTAGAATATCATATCATCTGTGAATAATGATAGCTTAACTTCTTTTCATATTCTTATTCCTTTTATTTCTCTCTCTTATCTAAGTGCTCTAGATGTTTCCAGAAATATATTGAATAGAAGTGGTGATAGTGAACAGCCTTGCTTTGTTACTGATTTTAGAGAGAAAGCTTTGAGTTTTTGTCTACTTAGTATGATGTTGACTATTGGTTTGACATAGATTACATTTATCAGATTGAGATAAGTACCATTTATTCTGATTTTCTGTAGGGTGTTTATCATGAATTAGTGTTGGACTTTATCTAAAGTTTTTTCTGCACCTATTGAGATGATTGTGTAATTTTTTAAGCTCTGTCTATATGGTATATCATATTTATTGATTTGTGTATGTTGAAACGTTTCTGCATTCCTGGGAATAATGCCATTTGATCATGCTGTATAACCTTCCCGATGATTTATTGTATTCTGTTAGTTTTTATTGAGGATTTTTGTGTCTGTGTTCATTAGGGAGATTGGCCTTTGGCCTATAGTTCTCTTTTTTGATTGTGTCTCTGTCTGGTTTTAGTATCAGAGTAATACTTGCCTCCAGTAATGAGTTAGGGAGAATTGCTTCTCTTTCAATTTCATTGAAGATTTTGAGGAATATTGGCCTTAGATCTTCCCTAAATTTCTTACATAACTCAGCTGTAAATCCATCAGAACCCAGGCTTTTCTTTGTTGATAAGTTTGTAATTACAGTTTCAATTTCTGTTATTGATATTGGGATATTCAATGTTTTTATATCTTCTGGATTTTGTCTTGTTAATTCATACACTTTTAGGAATCTGTGTATTTACTCCATGTTTTCTATCTTATGTGCATAAAGTCTTTCAAAGTTGGTATTGGTTATTTTTATGAAATTCCACAATATCTACAGCCATTTCACAATTTTCATTTCTTATTTAATGAATTTAAGGTTTTGGATTCATTTTTTAATAATGTTGGGTAGGCACTTATCAATCTTTTTATTCTCTCCAAAAGCAACTCTTTTGCTCATTTATTCTATGCATTGTTTGCTTAATATCAAATGCATTTATATCTGCTCTTATATTTATAATTTAGCCCTTCTGTGTGGGTTTTGGGCTTGACTTGTTCTTTTTCTAAAAGCTTCAGATGAAGCATCCGATTATTTGTGCTCATTCTGTTTTCTGCTGTGAGAATTCACCACAACAAATTGCAATCTTAGAACAGCTTTTATTGTGTCCCACAGTTTTGTGTAAGATACATTTTCATTTTCACTTGATTATATATATATTGTTTAATTTCTTTATTTTATTCTGTAACCCCCTGGTTGTCTAGGAGGGTGTTATTAAATTTCCATGCAGTTATGTACCTTTTGAAGTTTGTATTGCCATGAATTACCAATTTTATTGCACTATGGTCAGATAACGGTCATAGGATAATTTCATTTCCTATATATTTATTTAAGCCTGTTCTGTGGGCTAGAATATAGTGTATTTTACAGAATATCAAAGATACAGCTGAGAAGAATGTGTATTCTGATGTTGGGTAGAAGACTCTGTAGATGTCTACTAAGTCCATTTGTTTACAAGTTTGCTTCAGTTCTGTTATTTCTTTGCTGATTTTTTTGACCTGTCTCTTTGTCACAATAGTGTATTAAGGTACCCTGGTACAACTGTGTCACTCTTAATATGTTTTCTCATGTCTGTTAATATTTGTCTTGTACAGTTGAGTGCTTCTGTATTTGATTCATATATATTTATGATTGTTTATTCATTGATCATTCTTGCTTTGAAGTTCACATTGTCTGAAAACACAATTGCTACTCTTGCTTTTTTATGGGTTTCTGTTGCATGCAGTATTGTTTTCCATCCTTTGACTTTTAGTCTATGAAGTTCTTTTTGAGTTATATGAGTTTCTGTTAAACAACATACAGTTTGATCTTGTTTCTTGATCCATTCTGCCAGACTGTTTCTCTTGGTGAACTTAGACCATTTACATTGATGGTCAAAACTGATATGTATTGGTTTGTCTTTGTCATGCTATTAATTGCATGTCTTGCTTGGTGGCATTTTTTCCGTTGTTGTTCTTAGAATTGTGGTCATTTTTGTCTCTGTCTGGAATATATTTCAGTATTTTTTGTAATGTTGCTTTGATGGTCATCAATTTCTTCAGTTTTTATTTATCATGGAAGTATCTTATTTTTCTATTAATTTTGAAAAATATTTCTCCACAATACAGCAGTTCATACTGTTTTTATTCAGGACTTGAAATAGCTCAGTCCAAGTTCTTCTTTCCTTGAGAGTCTGTGTTAATAATTCTGCCATAATATTGAAGGGCTTTCCTTTGTAGGTTATCTATTTCTTTTCTCTAACAAATTTTAGTATTTTGTTCTTGTGATGAATTTCTGAGATCTTGATTGTTACATGTCTGGCTGTATATTTATTTTGTCCATGGCTAATTGGGGTTCTGTACATCTCACTTATTTGTATGTGAGGTTTTTTCCCATGTGTAGGAAATTTTGTGTGATTACTTCTGCCAATAGTTTTTCATGCCATCTGGGTTGGCTACTGTTTTTCCACTAACATCATCTATTTTGCAGTATTTTTCTTTGCATCATCTTATATCTGTTAAATTGTTGTTTCCTAATATTTATTATTTTCAAGAGGTCTTTCCTTTAATGGTTATAGGCCATGATCCTGGCATCAGGATCTGAAATTTAGGCTTTAGTTTTATTCAAATGCTTTGAAAACTTTCAATGAAGTTTTTGAATTCCTGGATATCTGGTTGAATGTGTTTTATTCTATTTCTTTCCTGTATTAATCATTGACAATTTCCAATTTCTTCCTATAATCATTTATTTTCTTATCTATCTCTGCTCTCAATTTGCAGATCATCTCTTTTATAAATGATGGCATGCCTTTTCAAATCAGAGAGATTATTGCAGATCCACTTTTTGACAGAAGTTGGTACTGAGAGTGGGGTCGTTTGCTGTAACTATACCTGACCATGTTTTTCAAGAGGTTTTGTAAATGGCTTGTGGGTAGAGTTCAGAAAGGTTTGGACATCTCATCTGGATGCACAGACCGGGAGCAGCTAAGGCTGTTCTGTAGAGGAAATTCTGGTCATATCTCAGGAGACCAGAAGGCTGATAGAAAGCCTGATGGTAAATATCAGTCTTGGGAGGTTTCTGCTGGGAAGAAGAACTAAATTGGTTGTTGGACTCCTCACATTATAGCATGGCAGAAAGTTTGTCTGCATTTTGCTCAGGCCCAGAGACTTTGCCTGAGACTGAGGCTAAGGGCAATGGACTGATTAATCTGGATAAGGAAATTTCAAGGAAGTCAAATGTTGAGGCTGTGGCATGGCTATTGTTGGGGGCTTTTAGCCAGCTTTATGTTGCAAATCAAGAGCAAAGAGCCCATCAGGATAATTTACAAAGCTGTGAGTTTGGCCAGAAGGAAAAATCCAGTAAATCTGTGGATTTTAAAGACAATGAGACTTTGATTTTGGAAGAGAAACAAAGAGACAAGAAAGACAGCCATGGGGCATCTCAGGAATCAGCAGGTCCACACCCCTTGCAGCCTCAAACTGTAAAATGAAAGAAGTTTCTTAGTGGAGAAAGCTGCAGACCACCATGCTCCAGATTGGCAATGGAAGCCACATGAGGTTCTAGAATGGCAGCAACATAGAGAAGCTTTTCTTCCCATTTGGGTTCACAGAGCCCAATGATTTAGGCAATCAAGCCCTACACCCAATAAAAAAAAAAGCCTGGCTACTGCTCCAGCTGGCTGCAAACCTTGGCAGCTTCCACATATTGCTGATTTTAGGTGCAAAAAAATACACAAATTCTGAGGACAAGACAGCTTTCACCTCAATTGCAAAGAACCTGGGAGGCCAAGCAGTGTGCTCCTGAGAGGGCAATTTATAAAGATGTAAGGGTCAAGTCAAAGGTGCAGTGAAAACCCCCAAACTTTGTAAAAGTCAAAAACATGGATCATCCAAGAAAAACTGCCAAAAGCGAACAGAGAAGGTTTTTTTTTTTTTTTTTTTTTTTTTTTTTTTTTAAGCTGCAGAAGCTAAAATCTCTAAAAGTGCCATAGGGATGGAATCACCCAAGCCTTTTAGAGTTTGCAACCAGGTTGCTTCAAATGCTAAACATAAAACTCTAGAACTTAATGTTCGCCCTACTGGATGTTGGACTTGCTTTGTTTCCAATGCTTTATATTCCCCTGTTTGTAACTTTTAGAATGGTAATGTTTATCTTGTCATTTGCATTTCAGAAGAGTTTAACCTTGTTTCATTTATACAGGTGGTTACAGTTAAGAGTTTGCCGTAAATCTTAGAGGATATCTGAGACTTAGACATTTCAACAAACCTGAAACTGTTAGAACTTTGGCAACTCTTGGAGATGGACTAAACATCTTTTGTATTAAAGATGTGCATGAGTCCTGGGGGTTAGGGGTGGAATGTTATGGCTTATGTCTGTGGCCTCCAGGTCTCATGAATTTACATTTTGCATTTGTTATTGGTTCATTTTCTAGTGCTTAGATTGGGCGTGTGAGTACTATACTGGCCCAGTGGTGGAGCCAGGGTGTAATGTAATGGAAGGAAAAAGGTGTGTAATGACCACCTCTTTTGCCAGTTTCTTCCTTGCTGTTTGTAGCCACCATGAACTGAGGCCCTGCCATGCCACCCTGCCTTGGAGCTAACTGAGTATAGACTAAAACCTCCAAAAACTGTAAGAAAAAAACCTTTTCTTTCCCAACTTTTGGCATCAGGTATTTCATCTCAGCAACAAGTAAAAAATAAGTAAGATATCAAGTAACACATTTCGGAATTGATATTATCAAGGATATATACATATGCAAATATTCATGTGTGTAACTTTGTGTATTACAGATTAAAATCATTCAATTTTTCAAAATTTATTTTCTGTCATACTTATGCTCATCTTGAAAATTTTCAATGTATCACTCTAAATTCTAATATTTTTAAATGTGCCTCAATCAATAAATATTTAATAGCTATCACATTAAAAGGTAGATAAAAACATCATGTTTTATATTCAGCTCTTTTCTTTGGTTGAGGAGCATGTGATCAAAGAAAGTAACCTATTTCAGCCTCTACCTAACTTATGTCTTCTAATTTTCACTAAGAGGGAGTTATAATTTTTTTTAATTTTATTTAAGGAGAAAAAAGAAAAAGAACAGAAAAAGAGTACAAATTATACAGAATTTCAGAAAAAATAAACAGTAGGAAATCACTAGTTACTTGCATATTGTCATCTTAGAAATAGTTGTTGAAGTTACAAAATTAAAGCATATAGAGGGGACTGGCAAACAGTGAGACTGCAAACAGTTTTGTTCAATAATCCAACAAAATTCAGTAATATGGTTATCTATCTTATACATTTAAATATATATGCAGTTATATCTTTTAGAGAACTTTCTTTTCCTTTCTTTTGTACAATGACAATTACACATTTTGGATTTTATTACTCCCACAGTTCTTATTACATTTTTTTTGAAGAAAGAAAAACCAAATGTGACATAGCAGGACAGAGTCAGTCAAATCAAAAGGATGGACATAATACATAATGTAAAAACAAAATACAAGGTGATCAACAATGGTTACCATAATGTCTCATTATCTTAAAAAGAATTGCCTATATCATTAGTTATAATAAAATTGAACAAAACAGTAAAGAATAAGACCAATAAAACCAAAACATTGGAGACATTAGAGGGCTTCAAAAGAAGATAATAGTCAACCAGAATGGGCATCACAATGGATCTTATTGTCTTCATAGTTGTTGCCTAGACTTTCAAACTTGGTGCTATCTAGCATAACAGAATAGAGGAAAATCAGTCAAAACAAGATGGTAAGAGCAATACAGAATTTCAAATCAAGTTAATAGGAAATCAAAGTGCATTACTATAATATATCCTGCTATTTTTATTTATTTTCCCTTAATTAAAAGGATAAAAATGAAAAAGTAGATAATAAAAAGGAGATTGAGATAAAAAAAAAGAGGGCATAACAACAAAGCAGTGCAGGTCAAAACATAGCCATTTAATCAAAATAGTGTTTCACCACAAGATAATCTCGACATAATAGTAGTTACCATAGTGTCTCTTCCATTAAATTCTTTGGGTATAACTTTGTATACTGTAGCATCAAACATATCAAGACAATGTAAAATCATTGAACAGAATGACAGTATTGCAGAGTATTTAGAATCAACTAACAGAAAATGAACAATGGTTTCTGTATAATCTCCTTGTCTATAAAAGTTTTTGTTTATATTATCACATATAATAAAATGCAATAAGATACAACACGTTAAAACCAATAGAGACAGAAGAACAAAAGCTTGATGGGACTTCAAAACTAGAGGATATTAAATCAGCACACCTATTATGATGTTTTGTTTTCTCCAAAATGGCTGTTCCTACCATCCAACCTTCTCTGCCTCATTTCTGTTGAGCTTTTTTTCTGTCACTAGTTGTCAGTTTGTCCTCTTCATTTTGCTTTCTGCTCCATTCATTGTGGCCTCTCTGCCACTGTTTCTGGAATCTTGGTATTTTCCTTTTTTAGAATATCCTGCAGCATTCTCTGTAGAGTTGAATTGGTGGTTGCAAATTCCCCTAGTTCCTCTTTATCCTGAAAGCACCTTGTTTTTCCATCAATTTCCAGGGACAGTTGTGCAAGATATATCAATCTTGGCTGGAAGTTATTATCTTTCAAAGCTTGAATTATTTCCCCCCACGCTCTTCGTGATTTGATGGTTTGTGCCGAGAAGTCTGCTGTAATTCTGATGGGCGTCCCCTTGTAAGTGATCTGTTTCTTGTCTCTGATGGCTTTTAATATTCTGTGCTTATATTGGATTTCTGGAATTTTGATTATTATATGCCTGGGTGTTGCTCTATTTGGGTTGTAGGTGGCTGGGGTCCTGTATGCCTCATACATCTGAGTATCTTTATCTTTTGCTAAATTAGGGAAATTCTCCTGGATTATTTCTGTGAATAGCCTTTGTAGTTCATTTGTTTGAGTCCCTACTTCTTTTATGTTCTTAATTCTTAAGTTGTAGATCCTCTTGTCATCTTCTAGTCTTTGTATTATTGCTGTTTGTCTTCTTGTTATTTTTAAGAAGGTTTTCATTTCATGCTCCCACCTTACAAATCTGTCCTCCAGTTATGATAATCTATCCTTAGTTTCTTTCAAGCTGTTATGCCAGCTTTCAATAGAGTTTTTAGTTTCCTGGTTATCTCTGTGAACCTGCTTCACATATTCTGTTTTCTCTATTTTCTCCATCAAACAATACTCCCCTTTTTTTCTGTTCTTCCATTCCACCATCTGTTTTTTCTTGGGTGGTGCTTAGCATTTCTCTAACTATTCTACTTATTTCTTGCTTTATTTCATTAAAACTTCATTTTTGAACTCGTCTATAAGGCTCTGGTGATACTGTTTTGTGTCTATAGGTGCCGTGTCTGATATTGCTTGTTTTCTGTCTTCATTCTCTTTTGCTTTTACCTTTCCTGGATCAGTGTTCTCAGGATTGGGAACTGAGGAGACTTTCTTGTTGTTCCTTCCATACAAGCATATGTAGGAGGCTCAGTTTTTGTTTTTTTTTTTTTTCTCTTTAACTGTGGCAGTTTGTTTGAATCCACTGGCTATGTGTTCCTGCCCAATGCAGTGTACTAGGGAGACACAGACCTGGGCAGCCTATGCTGGGCCCGTCCCTCCAGATCAACCTAGTGAAAGCTTCACTGCTAGAATGCACCACCAGGCACAGGGACCTGGTTTGGGCTAGCCTACAGGATATTAGTCTGCAGTGTCACCAGGCCAAGCGCTCCCCACCACTCCTGCTTGAGAGGGGAATATGCAACTAAAGTCACTGCAGGCCTGTGTTCCAGCTAGTGTGCCCATTCCCAGAATGTCCTCTGTTGGAGCCTCCTAGTCTATGAAAGGGTCCAAATTTCACTCATTGCAGGTCGAGCCAGTCCCACTGTCGATGCTGTTTGGGCCGATTCCCACTCTCAGAGCTTCCGTGTGCCTCTCTCCCTGCCGTGCGGATTGGGACACAGTATCAGCAGTAGGAAATTCAAATCAAGGCTTCCAATGGCACAGGATCCAGCTTCCACACTGAGATTTTATCTGTTCCTGTTATAGCATCAGGATTTCATTTCCAGTGGGTTTCTCTCAGCTTACTTTGTTCCTGGGTCGGCAAGGTACATCTCCCCTTGCATGGGACTCCTCACAGGGCACTGCTCCTGGATTCTAAGCTGGTAATGTCAGAGAGCCTCCATGTAGCTGCTGTTATTTGTCTGCTACGTTCTCCCCGGGAGTTATAATTATTAACATTGTATAGATGAATAAACAGTCAGACGTCAAGCCAATATTTAAGTCAGGAACGTTTAGATGAATTTGTGGATAAGAGGAAGGAATGTGAATAGAAGAGGTTTTTCTATATTGTCAAAGCATCTTGGTAACATTCTTCCAAGTTGTTCCTAACAGTTCTATAATCTACTGCTTAGAATTTAAAACTAAAGCAGAATTGAATTTTCTGGAGAATTAGCAAATTGCAGTTTATCCTTAAACTAGCAAAATAATTATATTATCCATCAGTCAAAGTCATTGTTGTTCAAGTAACAGCATGACATAGTATTAGTAAGGCAAGATGCTTAAAAATAATGTGTTTGGTTAAAATTCCAGCTTTATCTGACATGAACAGTTCTGAAGAAATTCTTCAGTCTTTGTAGTAGTTCAATGTTCTCTACTGTGAAATAGGGTGAATAAAATTCTACCTCATAAAATTGTGAAGATTAAGTTAAATAATTAATTTAGAATACAATAGGCAGGCATTGTGAATATTACCTGGTCATAAACTTCAATTATTCTGAAGCAGGTGATGATAATTATGATTATGGAAATGGTCACTCGCTTTAATGAAGATAAGAAAATCAATGAATTTACACAAAAATTTTAGAAGAAGTTCCAGATTTAGTCCAAGGGTTTAAGGGAAAGAATATAGAATTTACAGCAATAGGCCAGTGCTTGAGCAACAAATCTACCACTTGCTGTTTCAATTATTTTGCTGCTTACCTGGCTTTCACTTTCCTTATTTATGGAATAGATAATTTTGAAAATACTAAATGCATAAACACTACATTGTCTCCCTAATGCAATAAACTTTAAAAGTAAATAAGATCCTAAATCTACAATAGATATTGTGAAAAGGAAAGAAATTGCCCAAAGAGAAAGAAAAACTTGGATGGGAAAAAAGAGAAAAGAAGGAAGGGAAATATATATATATATATATATATATATATATATATATATATGGTTAAGATAGTTAAGATAATTAAACTACTAAATGGAAATATAAATGATTTCACATTTGCAATGTGATAATTAAGATGGAATTATTATTAAAATGTGTGAGGGCTTTAAGTTTCTATAAACTGCAAACCTGGTAAATACTGTAAGAACTTACTTTGAAACTAACTGCTTGCTCATGGTGGCCTAGAGTCAGAGAAAAAGTCCAGAGCAGTGCCCACCATATTTGAGATTGTTTAATCAGGAACAATTTGGGGAAATTGTTAATTGTTTGCAAGTAAACTACTGTGGGAGTGAGAAGCCACAGAATAACTTCATGTCAACATTTCTAGGATCACCTACAAAAGTGTCTGGGTATTAAACAAGATACAGTTGTGGACAGGATGTAAATTAAACATAAAGACATGACAAGTTTATGCTTAGGCCAGGAAAAACTTGGTATTTCTGACCCACATGTTAACAAGCCACAGTGATCTTGACTGGACTTTTGAGAAAGTTTGTTCTCAAAGTGCTGGCATTATGTCTGAGAGACTAATTGCCAACCCACCCCAGTCTATATACAATAAAAACTCACTGGCCTTGCTTTTTCCCCTTGTGGATATGTCATAAGGTATACCCTTGGCTTGGATGATTGTCACATCGTGGGATGTATAGATAGAGGGGACTCAGAAATGGAGAATGGAAACCTTACAACCACACAGGCCAAAAAGTTAAGCTGAAAAAGCAGTGACATGGAGGCAAAAAAGGGCTCAGAAACTAGTAGTTCCTGTTGTGAGTACAGTCCTAGGGTGGCCACCCTTGATCACCCATGCCTAATATGTCAGCCTGGGAAGATCTAAACTGTCACACACAAAAAAATGAATGTGGAAACAAAATAAGATTTAGTAACTAACTGATTGTACCTTCTTCATATCTGGAGGCTCCCAGTATTGCAGACTGAAAAGAAACCTTCCAAATACCCAGAAAATTTTTTAGATTTTTCTTTTTCTTTGAATTTTTGGAGGATTGGATATTTTTCTTTCTTTTGATTTTTTATTTCTTATTTTTGTTTGTTTCTGTTACTTTTATTTAATTTTATTACTCTTTTTACTCTTTAATTGGATATTTTGTCTTACTTTTCTCTCCTCCTTTGTATGTATATTTTCTTTATTTTTGAAATTTTAATTAATTTTCCCCTTTTTCACTTTCTCCATTTTAACTAGTATTTCTATAAAGCTATATACATCCTTAGATATTTATAAAACCCTGTGTTATTACTGTTTAACTCTTTGTATCATTAGCTATGGTACAGTTGTTGGATTTAACAAATGTTTACTGTATGTTATGGATTGTATCTAAATATTTCCCTAGAGACTCCTATTGTGTTAGGTGGGGTGATTTTTTTAGGTGGGGTGATTTGGAGGTGATTGGAACTAGGGGATGTGATGCTGGTTTTAGGGTGCCCCACCCTGGGTGTAAATGGCACCAATCAAAATGCTTACAGCCTGGAAAGAATATAATATCTGCTTCTATTTGCTGTTTGCTGATTGCTACTTTAATCCTGACTGTCTACTGTCTGCCCTGCTCTGCCACTGACTCTTTCTCCTCCTCCATGGGTCCCTACCATGCCACCCTGCCTTGCAGACCAATGACTATGGATTGAAACTTCTACAAACTGTGAGCCAAAGTAAACATTTCCTCCTTTAAATTTGAGTGTTGGATATTTTATCTCAGGAATTAGAAAAGTAACTTAAACACTACTTGTCAATATTTTTTTTGTGTTTGTGGTTGTATTATTATTGCAGGTCTCTTTTGTAATGTTAAGGATGGTAAAATGGCAGCTTTTATTGATTCTTGTGGTATATAAATATCTAATTTTTCTTTGAGCCTACTGTTGTTGCTGATTTCATTTGTATTGCCTGAGATAACATAGTTACTATTATTAATTGTTTCCACTGTATACAAAAATCTAATTTGTCTTTCTGTCCTAAACACAACAGTTGTGTCCTTCTGGATAACTGGGTGCTAGGACAATTACATAGCACACTTTATTCCTAAAATTTACATAATGTCAGATATTGGGACCAAGGCAAAAGTCTATAATTAGCCATGCCCAGAACACATTGCTAGGAAGCAGATACTAACTAGAGATTTTTATTCTAGCAACAAAGTTTTTCTAGATTACCTTGATTCCAAAGGCAGAAAATAATTCAACTACAAAAAGGATATAATAACCCAATGTATTTAATAAATTTAGGTCCAAAAAGTTTCAACCAGATACTGTCAAGCAGATTGCAAGAAATCATTGAAAGTATCATATATCATAACATTGTAGGCTTCCATACCAAGATGTAAAAATGGATGAATATATGTAAATTAATAAGTAATATATCACATGTACAAAAAGAAGAACAAAAAGTGACTTGACAATTGCAATAGAAACAAAAAAGTCTTTGGAAAAACCACAAATCCATTCGTAATATATTTCCTAAAGAATATAGGTATGGAAAACCTTACGTCTTTGTGATAAAAGCCATTTAAAAAAATATCTATCACTAATCTTTCACTAAATGTGGAAATACTTAAAGGTATTCTTTTAAAATTAGAGCTAAGATAAAGATGCCCACTAACACCAGTCTTATTCAGTGTAGTACAGGAGCATTCAAACAAAGCAATCAAGAAACAGAAAGAAGTAGAATGAATATACACAGAAAAAGAATAAAGCAAATAGGTGACATGATCTTATACATAGAAGACATCAAAAATTTCTAAAACTGACAAAATAGTTAGTATGTTGGCCATAAAAATAGAAATAACTTTCCTGTACACAAATAACAAACAAACCAAAATTAGAAAAATAATTAGAAATTATTAGAAATAAGAAATTAGAAAAATGACATTTATAGCATCTTTAAGAAAAATTACATACGTGATAATTAATCTATTTGGGGCCCAGGGATATAGCTCAGCAGCACAAGTGCCCTTCTGACAAATGTAAGGTTCTGAGTTCAATTCCCTGTACCAAATTAAATAAATAAATAAGATATTAAAAGTAAACCATTAATCTAAGAAGCTGAAAAACCTCCATTATAAAAGGTATAGTACTCTTCAAAAAGCATATATATATATATATATATATATATACAAATATATATCCTTGTATGTATATCTCTATATATATCCTTGTATATATCTCCATATATATATATATATATATATATATATATATATTCATATATTTCCCTATATATGTATATAGAGAGATTACATGTATGTATATAAAGACTTTCAACATGACTGAATGAAAAGAGAAATCACACCTTTCTCTAAAAAAGATAAACATGACTGCATGATAGAGTGCTCATATTGGATTTTGTCAGAGAAAATCAACTAAAATCACAGCTAATTGAAAAAAAGAAGGAACATGCATCCTTATACTAAAATTAATCTGAAATATGTGATTTGTACATCAAACAAGACATAGGCATTGGACTTTATAAAACAGGAAAGCAGCCCACAAACCTGTCTGTGGATTTCCCACTGGTGAAATCAGAACAGGAATTACCATTCCTGGGAAGTTTGTTCCAAAAAACAAGAGACTAGAAAGGTGTGACAATGTCAATCCACACAGGATATGCCTTGAATTTAAGGTCTCTATCCTCTTTTGATTTCCTGCAAACAGAGGACAATAAATCTCACTGCTACATATAGAGGTGACTGATTTCTCCCAGAAATCAATGGCTGCCAGATTTTTTTTTCCATTTTCTTTACTGTATTCCTTTTATTTCTCTTTCTCTGTTGAGCTCCACAACCACTACATGGAACCTCTAGCAACAATAAGGATAGGGAGTGGCCAAAGTTATGAGGATTTCTAGTGAAGCAACATAATTCCTCCTGCCCTACCACCAGTGCAAGAAAAGGACTTGGATCATCCCACAGCAGTCAGGGAGAGCACTTTCTCACCCTGCTACCTTTGACAAGCAGAATAAGTAGCCTTGGGCCAAGAAGTTAGGACTCCTTCCATCCGGCAACCCTCATCGCAGGGAAAAGGAATGAGAAACAAGTACTTCTCTACCCTGTGACAAAAGGCACAAGTACAAATGGGCCAGGAAGTCCACACCCCTCTAACTTGTGAAAACAAACAAAGGACAGACCACAGAGCAGAGTACTGAATGAGAGCCTGAGAGGAGCCACTGATGTGGGATGGAGCAGGCTTCCCAGGATCCAGGAGCGGCCAACTGTACACAGCACTGTGGGCAACCTTGGAGTGTATCTGTCTGAGACTACCACAACTATCAGGAAAGCAGTACAAATACAAAGAGGGTGATCACTTCACAGGATATCCAGAAAGCTGCTGACTAAAGATTGATCACAGCCCCCACAATCAGAAGCCAAGATCAGCCGAAGAGACAGTGCAGCACTAGTCATATTGCAGAATTGGTGGGACACTAATTTGGACACTACCTAGGAACAGTAGACACCAGGGGAAGGTTTTTCTTTGTATGTGTGTATTATTTCCTATCTATTGTCTATTTGGGAATATTTTGTTGTTGTTTATTTGGGTTTTTTCTTTCTTTGCTTCAACTGTGTTTCCCTTTATCCATTTCTCTGTTTTTGTCTCCTATACCTTTAAATTTTCCCACAGCACAGTAAAATCACTCTACTATGGCAAAATTCATAGCATAAAACTTCTAGATTTATGATGTTTTGTTTTATAACTGTAGACCTAGCCTCTACAGTTAAAGATATCAAATCAAGAATTACCACAATTTGTCAGTTTCTAGGCTGTACAAGATTTTGTTGCTACTGCTAATTATATTACAGTCAGGATGTCATATTTGCAATAACCACTTGTTCTCCCTTCTACAATAATGCTGTGACTTTCAGGAATCATGACCATCACTGTAGCCTAGTACTGTAGAACTAGGGGCTGAACCAAATAGAAGGCAACATCTCATTCTTAATAATTTGGATAGGTAGGATCTTTGGAGAGACATAAAAACTGAGAACCTCCTATATGTATAAGACACCTCAAAAAACAACCATTATCTAGGGAGGCTTCAATATTAGTGATAAATCTACCTACTATAAGAAATTTAAAAGCAACAACAGAGAAAAATTCATAAAATAGAAATATAATAAAAAATGACAAGATATAGAAGCAAAACCCCATACCAGCTCTTCAGCCCACCAAAAACAAGTCCAGTGGAAAACAAGGCATAAGAAAATGGAGGCCACTTATCTGAAATTTATTGAATGATTGCAGCAAAAGTTCAAAAATGAGCTCATGAAACTATAGAGAAAATCATGTCAGAAAAAAAAAAAAAACTTTGAGTTAAAAAAGATGATGACCACAATGAAAGCTTACTCAGGAAGTCTAGAGTAGACATGGATAAATCAAAAAAGAGGAGCTCAGAAAAATGAAGAAAACCAGGAATGTCCAACATATAAAAGAAATAAACCCCACAAAACATATTCAAGCAGATACCCATAAAATTTAAACTCCATTAAAAGTTGCAAAATCACAGTACCTTTTTCCCCAAAGCATTTCAGAATTATTTGTTGATTTATTGATCTTGTTCATTCTTTCTGCAGTAAGACGGAATCTTAGTGTTGTTTTAATTTGCATTTCTTGAATGGCCAATGATGTTGAACACTTTTTTTTAAATCTTGTCATTTGTATTTCTTCAGCTGAGAAGGGTGTGTTCATCTCAGATGCCCATTTTTGGTTTGAGTCTTTGAATTCTAAGGGCCTGATTTTTTAAAATTCTTTATGTTCTAGATAAAAGTTCTTTGTCTGAGGGGACAGATAGCTAAGACATTTTAAGAGCATGTGGATTTTCTTTCCACTCTGTAGGAGATTTCTAGACATGAAGAATACTTTTAACAAGATGGCATCCGAACTGTTGATTCTGGGAAGCTTTCCCCATGCAGTATGATTTTTGTTCATGAAGTATGTCTATCCCTATGTCTTCAAGATTTCTACCTTCTTTGTCTTCCAGAAGATTTAGCATTTCTTTTGTAATATTTAGATCTTTGATATATTGTAAAATTAGCACATGGTGATAGACATGGGTCTAGTTTTATTTTTTTGTATGTGAAGTCAGCTTTTTAGGTATCATTTATTAAAGAGGCTGACTTTCTTCCAGTGAACTTGTTTGGCTTTTTTGTCAAAGATGAGGTGACATAGGCTGGATGTCTAAGAACACATTTTCATCTTTTGTTTTGTCATTTTCCTATATTTCTGTTTCAAGTGTTTTTCCAAATCTTCCCCTGGGTGTGTTGGAAATTGTATTCTATGTGCTGGGCTCCTGGGACTCCTTTGGCAGCACAGCTCCTAGGATTCAAAGAGTATCAGTTGATGTGGCTCAGGCAGGCCTGAAACTTCATGTGGCAGTGAAGCTCCCTCCTCTGGCAGTGAAGTTCCATGGATTGAAAGAATGTTACTGGGCATGGCCCAGACTGGCTTGAAACCTGCAGAGCCCAGTCCAGAGTGGATGCAAGCGGAGTTGGTCCCTTACCACTGGGAGCAAGTATCTCAAACTCTCCCAGGGCTTGGATGGTTTGCAGGAATCCACCTCCTGGGGCCGCGAAGCTCCCTAGATTGAAAAAAGTTCACTGGGTGCAGCTCAGGAAGGCCCAAAACCTCCTCTGGCAGTACAGCTCCCACCTCTGGCTCAGATGAGTTTCTGCTATGGTGACTAAGGATCCTGTGAAGAGAAGGGCAGTCTGTGCACAGGCTTCAGCCCTGATGGAACCCAGCTGGCGCTACCCAGATAAACAGCCCTTGCTCACCTGGAAGCTGTGCTGCATGCAGCCAGGCTCCCACCCATGCCTCTCCTCCTTATCTTGTTTTTCATTGTGTCATCTTGCAGCTGTTCAATTGTTATTTCCTGATTACTTGTTATTTTTAAAATATATTCCCTTTCCTTATCACTAGCTGCAATCTTGTCTTTGAGGTCTGAAATTCGATCTTCACTTTCTTTTAGGCAGTTTTGCCAACTTGCAGTGGAATTTCCGATTTCCTATATATCTCTTTGAATCTGTTTCATGCATTCTGTTTGTTTCTTTTATTATTCATTCCGAGTTTCAATCTTTTTACACTATACCTCTAACTTTTTAACTATTCCTTCTTTAGTTGTGTTCAGCATTACTTTCATTACATTTATCATTTTTTTCTTTTACCTGGCAGATTATTCCTGATCTGAGTTATTTTTTAACTTCCCAGCAGTGTTGCTTTATTTCAGTTATTATCATTTTAGGTATTCCAGGTGTGTGGCTTACATTTTCTTCTATTTTCATGTCTCCGAGGCTTGCTTGGGATGGGCTGGAGGTTTGACATTGCATTTTGCTCTTCCATTTTGCCATTTTCCTATATTTCTGGGTTTTGTGTAATGTCCCAAAGCTTCCCATGTGCTTTGAATCACCTCATGTACTTTTGGCTCCAGGGCACAATGGAGGCAACTGCTAGGTACTTGGAGGTGTGGTTGGGCATGGCTCAGTTAGGCTCTCAGGGACCTCCCATGTGTCCTCTGGTGTTTTTGGATGCTGGGTAGGATCTTATTGGCTGGAAGTGATGGTCCAAATCTTCCCCCCCATGCACTGGAAGTCACCTCACACAACTTCAGCTCCTGGGGTGGACTGGAGGTTATTGAGTTTGGCCCAGGTAGGCCTGTGTGGACATCCTGTGTGTCCTCTAATGATTTAGGACACTGTTCAGCATCTTATCAGCTGGGAGCAATGTTCCAAACCTTCTCCTGTGCACTGGGAATGACCTCGTGTGCCTTTGGCTCCTGAGGCAGTATGGGGGTTCACTGGGCATGGTTCAGTTAGGCCCTCAGGGACCTCCCATTTATCCTCCCGTGATTTAGGATGCTGTACAGGTCTTCCAGCTGGAAGCAATGTTCCAAAGCTTCCCCCATGCACTGGGCATCACTTTACATAACTTTGGCTGTGGGGACTGAATGTAAGTCTCTGGGCATGTTCCAGTTAGGCCCAAGGAGACCTCAAATGAGTCTTCCAGTAATTTAAGGTGCTGGGTGGGGTCTTACTTGCTGGACACAATGTTCCAAATCTTACCTTATGTGCTGGGAATCACCTCATGCACCTTTGGCTCCCAGGATGGAATCTGTTTTGTTTTGTTTTTCCCTCTAATACAGGGAAGATAGGTGTACATGTAGAGGCTTGTATATGCCTAGAACTTCTCCTAAACAGTTAATGAGAATCAATTATACTATGCATAATGATATGAGCAGCTACTTCTTTCTTTTATTTAAAGAGGAAAAAACGGACATAAAAAACAAAGCAGTAAAAGGGTACAAGTAATACAGAATTTCAAGAAAATAATACAGTAAGAAATCATTAGTTAATAGATTACAAATTGTCTTCTTAGAAACAGTTGTCCAAATTATAAAATTAAAGCATATAAAGTGGACATTCATACAATGAGATTGGAGACAGTTCTATTCAATGATCCAACAAAAGCTCAGTAATATGGTTTTCCATCCTACACACTCAAACATACAGGCAGTTATATCCCTCAGTCCACCTTCCTTTCCTCTCTTTTTTACAATAACAATTATGCTTTTGGGGTTTTATTACTTCCACAGTTCTTATTACTTTTTTGAAGAGAATAAAACCTTTTGTTTAATTGTTTGCCAGCCTGGAGCTCATTTCTATTGGTGTTCATGAAATTTTTGTCTTTGTTATCTCTTTTTAGACTATTTTTCAGAGTATTTAATACAGCTGGCTTAGTGTTCATGAATTTTTTTCATGTCTTCTTTGTCAAGGAAGGTTTTATTGCTCCATTAATTCTGAAAGATAGTATTGAAGGTTGCATCAATCTGGGTTGGAGATTGTTATCAGTTATGACTTCAAATACCTAACTCCAAGCTGTCCTTGACTTGAGGGTTTTTGTTAAGAATCCTCCTGTGATTCAATGAGTTTTTCTTTATAGCTGATTTGTTTCTTTTCTCTAACTACTTTTCATATTCTGTTATGATGAATTTCTGGAATTTTCATTATTATAAGCCTTGATTTGTATTTATTTTGATCATAACTATTTTCAGTTCTCTATTGCTCACTTATTTGTATGTAAAATTTTTTGTTCGTGTTTGGAAAGTTTCTTCCATTGCTTCTGGGTAGAGATTTTCATGGATTTTTTTAAATCTCTGACTGTTTAATTGACTTCAATCTTATGCTGCTATCTTTGCTTCATCTTGCAGATGTTGTACTGATTTTTCATGGTCCCTTGCAACTTTAAGATATATTTCTTTTCATTGTGACTAATCAAAATCCTAGGTTGCCAGTTGGATATTCTTTATTTGCCTTCATTTGATCTGTAGTATGTACTTCCACTGAATATTTTGATATATTTAAATCTGTTTGGATACATTTCATTTCTTTTGTTTCTTTCCTAAGTTAGGCATTCTTGATTTCCATTATTTTCCTTAGCTTCTGTATGAATTTTGCTGTGTCTACTCTAGATTCATTGAGCATGACTTTCATTTTGCTTGTCATTTCTTTTTTTTTTTTTTTACAGATTACTTTTTCAATAGCCACCTCCATTTTTCTGTTTCTTTGTTTTTTAGTTTGGCTGATATTATTTTAGAAAGTTTTAGTGTGTGGCTTCTGGTTCACTCTATCTCATTGTGTTATTGACTTGTCCTGCATGGGTTAGAAGTCTGAGGTTGCATTTTTCACCTGTGTTGTTATTTTCTATTTTATATATTTTGTTTTATTTTCTATGTTTGTGCTCATAGGTTTCTTATGGTAGATAGCTTTATCACTAGTACTTTGTCTTCTCTATTCCTTAGAGGTGTCTTCTAGTTGTAAATGATCCTTGACCTTGGTGTCTATCCCAAGAAACTACCTTTGTTGTTTATTCTATTTGGCTCTACTCTATATCTTTTTGTATTGCACTGTGGTAATGATTATAATATCAGCTAATCAGTTTTCATATGAGGGCAAAAAACTGATTACAGCATTATGGCATGCTGGCTAAAGTAGTACAATTAGCAATAACAGTAGTATACAGTACAGCCAGCAGCATAACAGCTGTAGTAACTATTAATTTGGTACCTTTAACCATAGAAGTACATTCTACAGTTATATAACCATGGTCCCTGGTCTCATCGCCTTGCAAATCATGCCCTTCGGGGCAGCTGCATGCAACAGGAGAAAAGAGCAGAATGCTGAACACCATGAGGACTTGCAGTTGGATGCTCATGTGCAGACTGTACCTGCGCCATGCCCCAGAAGCTTCCCCGTGGCTTTTAATGCCTCTTTCCCACTTTGTTCTCAGTATGCCTCACACAGCTTTATAGGCATATTTTAACACACCATTGACACCAATGGACAGAACAACCTGACAGAAAATCAACAAAGAAATAAAAGAACTGAAAAGCATCTGTGAACAAATGGACTTAATAGACATATACAGAGTATATCACCCAACAAGAACAGAATACACATTCTCCTCAGCAGTACATGGGTCATTCTCTAAATCAGACCATATATTAATTCACAGAATATATTTAAATAAATGCAAAAGGGTCGAGATTATCCCTTGCATGTTATTGGACCATAGTGCTATGAAATTAGAAATTAATGATAAAAGATACTGCAAAAATCACACAAACACATGGAAACTGAATAACACACACTTGAGTAATCAGTGGGTAATAGAGGAAATTAAAGAAGAAATTAAACAATACCTACAAACAAATGAAAACACAAATACAACTTACCAGAATCTGTGAGATGCAATGAAAGCTGTCCTCTGAGGAAAATTTATTGCACTGAGTACAAACATCAGGAAAACAGAACGAATACAAATAAATAACATGATGCTACACATCAAAGAGCTAGAAAAAGAAGAGCAAGTCAAGCCCAAAGTCAAAAGAAGAGAGGAAATTATAAAAATCAGAGCAGAAATCAATGCAATAGAGACCAAAAAAAAAATCCAAAAAAAATCAATGCATCAAACAGCTGGTTCTTTGAAAGAAAAAATAAAATCGACAAGCCCTAGCCAACCTTATTAAATAAAAAGGAAGAAAAAGCTCAAATTCATGCAATAAGGAGTGAAAGAGGCAAAATTACTACAGACCCTACAGAAATACAGAAGATCATCGAAACCTATTTTGAAAACCTCTACTCTCAAAAGTTTGACAACACAGAGGAAATAGAATCCCAGAGGCATACGAAGTACCAAAGCTAGGTCATGGAGATCTAAAACTACTGAATAACCCAATTTCTATTAATTAAATTGAAAATGGACTAAAATCTTTACCTACAAAGAAGAGCCCAGGTCCAGACAGATTCAATGCAGAATTCTACAAGAAATACAAAGATGACCTAATGCCAACACTCCTCAAACTCTTCAATGATATTGAAAGGGAAGCAATCCTTCTTAAATCATTGCTTGAAGCAAATATTACTCTAATACCAAAACCAGAGAAGGACCCAACTGAAAAAGAGAACTACAGACCAATCTCCCTAATGAACACAGATGCAAAAATCCTCAGTAAAATACTGGCAAATAGGATGCAACAAATTATCAAGAAGATCATACACCCTGACCAAGTGGGGTTCATTTCAGGCATACAGAGATGGTTCAACATATGTAAATCAATAAATGTAATGCACCATATCAATAAAGCCAAATGTAAGAATCATGTGATCATTACTATAGATGCATAAAAAGCCTTTGGTAAGGTTCAACATTCATTCATGATAAGAACCTTACAGAAAATTGGAATAGATGGCCTATAACTCAATATAATTAAGGCCATCTATGACAAACCAACAGCCAATATCATACTAAATGGCCACAAATTTAAGGCCTTTACTTTAAAATCAGGCACAAGACAAGGATGTCCCTTATCACCACTCCTATTTAATATAGTACTGGAAATACTGGCCAGAGCAAGAGAAAAAAACAAGAGAAAAAAATAAAAGGCGTAAAGATAGGAAAATAATTTTTTATTTGCAGATAACATGATACTCTATATAGAAGATCCCCAAAGCTCTATTGTAAGACTCCTAGATATAATAAATAAATCCAGTAGTGTAGCTGGATGCAGAATCAATACTCAAAAATCAATAGCATTCCTATACACTAACAACAAAGTCACAGAGAGAGAAATATGACAAGCAACACCCTTCACACTAGCAACCAAAAAAATGAAATATTTAGGAATTATTCTCATGAAAGAAGTGAAAGACCTATAAAGGGAAAATTATAATACACTGAAGGAAGAAATTGAAGATGATTTCAGAATATTGAAAGACTTCCCTAGCTCATGAATAGGAAGAATAAATATTGTGAAAATGGCCATTCTCCCAAAATTTTATACAGATTCAATGCAATCCCGATAAAAATACCATGAACATACCTCATAGAACTTGAGAAATCACTCCTAAAATTCATCTGGAGTGAGAAGACACTTAGAATATCAAGGAAAATTCTAAGCAGCAAAGGCAAGGTAGGAGGTATCACAATCCCTGACTTGAAGTTTTACTACAAGGCAACTGTAGTAAAATCAACATGGTACTGGAACCAAAAGAGAGCCAAAGATCAGAGGAATAGATTAGAAGATACAACCACAATTAGAAACACACTCAACCACCTTATCTTTTAAAAAGGGGCCAAACATGTTTATTGTAAGAAGGACAGTCTCTTTAATAAATGGTGTTGGAAAAAGTGGCTGTCTGTATGTCGAAAACTAAAACTAGACCCATGCCTATCACCATGTACTAAAATAAAATCTAAATGGATCAAATATCTTAATATTAAAACAGAAAAACTAAATCTATTGGAAGACAAATTGGGTAAAAACCTTGAAGACATAGGAGTAGGTAAAGAATTCATGAACAGGACTCAAACTGCATATGAAATACTTCCCAGAGTGAATAACTGGGATCACCTCTTATTAAAAAGTTTCTGCACGTCAAAAGAAATCTCCAGCACAGTGAAAAGAAAACCCACAAACTGGGAAAAAATCTTAGTGAACTGCCCCTCAGAGGACTTCTGTCTAAAACATATAAAGAATTTTAAAAAAATCAGACCCCCAAAATTCAAAGATCCAATCCAAAAGTGGGCATCTGAGATGAATAAATAATTCTCAGATGAAGAAATACAAACGGCAAATTAATACATGAAAAAATGTTCACCATCACTGGTCATTAGAGAAATGCAAATTAAAACCACACTGAGATTTCATCTCACTCCAGAAAGAATGGCCAAGATCAAGAAAACCACCAACAACAATGCTGGAGAGGCTGTGGGGAAAAAGGAACTCTCCTACACTGTTAGGGGCAGTGTAGACTAGTACAACCATTGTGGAGGTCAGGCTGGAGATTTCTCAAAAAGCTGGTACTGGAAGCCCCATTTGACCCAGCTATTCCACGTCTAGGGATATTCCCTGAAGAACTGAAAGCATCATACCACAGTGAGATATGTGCACCCATGTTTATAGCAGCACAAGTTGTAGTAGCCAGATCTTGGAAACAACCTAAGCGTCTATCAACTGAGGAATGGATAAAAAAAGTGTGGTATTTTTATACAATGGAGTACTACTCAGCTATAAGGAATGATCACATTGAGATATTTATAAATAAATGGACGCAGCTTGAGACCATACTCATAAGTGAAATAAATCAAACTCACATGTATAAATACCGAATAGTTTCCCTAGTGTAAGAAATGATAAGAATACATAAAAGTATGTTGTAATCATGATTCTCAATCATATTGGTTTGAATCCATATAATGTTATCACTCATTAATTTCAATGGTTTTAACCTGGGATGTTCGATTTTGGTATCGGTGATAGTACAAATAGCTATTCTGAAGAAAACAACACATCATAAAAGCTAGTGCTGATTTAATATCATCTTGTTTTGAAGTCCCATCAAGCTGTTGTACACCTGTTTCCACTGGTTTTAACATGTGGTATCTTACTATATTTTACTATATGTGATAGTATAAACAAAATTTTTTGTAGGCAAAGAGATAATATAGAAACCATTGTTTGTTTTCTGTTAACTGGTTCTAAATACCCTGTAATTTCTTCATTCTCTTGAATAGCTTCAGACTGACTTGATATGCTTGATGCTATAGTATATGAAGTTATACTCAAATAATTCAAGGAAGGAGGCACTATGGTGACTACTATTATGTTAGATTATCTGGGGGTGAAACACAATGATGCTTAAATTGTTCAGTTCTGATCTGTGTTGTTCTAATACAATGTCCTCTTTTACCTCAATCCCACCCTTTTTAAAAATTAATCTATTTTTTCTTACATTTTTTTTCAATTAAGGGAAAACTAAATTTAAAAATAGCGGGATATATTATAGTAACATTTTTGTTTTCCTATTAACCTGATATGATCCCCAGCATTGCTCTCCCCATCTTGTTCTGTCAGATTTTACTATATTCTATTTTGTTTGATGGTATCAAGTTTGAGGGTAAAAGTAACCACTTTGAAGGCAATAAGATTCATTAAGATGCCCATTATGGTTTTACTATTATCTTCTTTTGAAATCCTGTAAGGTCTCCAGTGTAGGTTTTATTGGTCTTGTTCTGTACTGTTTTGATCATTTCTATTATACCTGATGATATAGGCAACTTTTAAAAAAAATAGGAAGAGGCACAATGGTAACCATTTTAGATCACCTGATATTCTATTTTTACATCATGTACTATGCCCATCCTTTTGTTCTAACCGACTCTGTTATGTTTAGACACATTAAGTTTTATTCTCTCCAAAAAATAATAAGAATTGTGGGATTAAAAAACAAAAGAAGTGTAATTGTTATTAAAAAGAGAGGAAAGGAAGTTGGTCTAAGGTATATAACTGTATGTATGTTTGAGTGTGTAGGATGGAAATCCATATTACTGAACTTTTGTTGGATCATTGATCGGCACTGTCTGCAATCTCATTGTATGAATGTTCATTTTACATCCTTTAATTTTACAATTTGGACAACTATTTCAAAAATGACAATATGTAACCTATTAACTAGTGATATCTTACTGTATTTTTTCCTTGAAATTCTTTATTATTTGTACCCTTTTACTGCTTTTTAAAAAATGTTATTTCCTTTCTTTTTTTCTCTTTAAATAAAAAAGTAAAATAAAATTGAAGCATATCAGAAACATTCAGTTACCTGAAAATATAAAAAAATAAAGAAAAATATTTGAAGAAAGAGAGAATGAAACCAAATAATCAAAATAAACAATAAAAATAAAACCATATACAATCAAAAAAGAAATACCCAAACAAAAGAAATTGCACCGATGCTCTCTGGTCTATGCTAGCGTCCAAGTCAGAGACAAAATCAGGGCCGAATAATCTGTCAAGTCTTCAGTAGGATTAGTGCTGAGTGATGTGGTGATCTTTGTTTCTGGATGTGAGGGCCTGGTCAGTATTCAGACAGCAACTTTGTGTATTTTCATTGGTATCCCTGTATTGGTCAGGGTTTTACTAGAGAGAACAGATATAACCCGGAATATACAGAAACAACAAAATCGGCTTACAATAGTCAGTCACAAAGTCCAATGATGAAGCGTGCAGAGGGTGTCTATGCACTAGAGGCCGAAGGGTTCAATCCAAGATCTCTGGAGTTCACCCTAGTGTCTTGTGCATGTCCACACCAGCAGGCTGATGGGTGCATGACAGAAGGCCGAAGACTCTGTGATGAAAAGCTGAAGAGTCTACGCTGGGAAGCTGAAGAGTCTCTACTGGAAGCCAGGAGGCGAGGTCCAAACTAAAGGCAAAGACTGGAGCTTTTCCCAAGAATGGCATAGATTTGTCCTTCCTGCTCTCCTTTTATACCTCAAGGTGATAACTCACCCTAGGGTGGGTCTTCTTCTGCATCCTTGGATGTAGAATTGTTAAACCCATTTAGTTAGCTTCTAACTGTCTCAAGTTGACACAATCAATCAACCACTAGAATCCACCCCTTGTCAACTTGGCAACCAGACACATTTCTTTAATCTAGTTCCAGATACACAAACGTGCATATAATTGCACTTAACATGTTACGACTGTCCTTCATACGAACGGAAACACAATAATTCCCCTACCAATATACACAATGTAACTTTTCTTTGGTTGATGCTTACTCCTATCAGTTCATAAGCTTAACATTATAACACAAGTTTAACAATTCCCAAAACACAGCATTACATCTAACATTATGTTACATTGAAACCGTATTTGGGGAGAAGTAGTAATCATAATCCCCTTTTCTGTAACTGATCACGAGGACATAGCTGGTATTTAGAACTTCCTTCTTCCGCTACCCATTCTGTATTTCCTTGGCCTTCAGCAAGCACCTCAGCAGGTCTCAGTTCTTTCCCCGGTGGAGTGACCCATACTTTCATTCCTGAAGGTTCTGAACCACTTGTCACTTTGTCTGGATTAGGTTTCTGTAATTTTCCATTAACCTTAATGACAGGGCATGGTAATACTAAAAGGCCCTAAGGAATCTCCTGCACTCCATGTATATTCTTCCTTTCCTCCATTGTGGAGTAGTAGTCCAACTTCCCCTTGGTAGTCTGGGTCAATTACCCCTGACAACACCATGACTCCCTTTTTAGCTTGTTTCTTCAGAGGCAAGAGGAGACCAAAATGACCAGGAGGAAGTCTTAGCTTCCAGTTCAATGGTACCATTGTCGTGCTTCCTGGTATAAGCCTTCCCCTCTCTGGAACCAAAACTTCTAGTCCAGCAGAACATGAAGTCATGGGAACAGGAAGCAAAAATTTTGCTAGTGGATCACTAGGGGTAATGGTGAGTGGCACCATTCCTACTTCCACCCCTTGATTCCTGGACCCATAAATCCTGGCTATGGGAGACACAGTGCCATATAATGGACGCTGATTCAAAGCATATACAGCCTGTTGAAGTACTTTACCCCAGCCTTGTAAACTATTGCCACCTAGCTGGCATTGTAACTGTGTCTTCAAAAGGCCATTCCATCTTTCTATCAGTCCAGATGCTTCTGGATAGTGAGGGACATAGTAGGACCAGTGAATTCCATGAGCATATGCCCACTGTCTCACTTCTTTAGCTGTGAAATGTGTTCCTTGGTCAGAGGCAATGCTATGTGGAATTCCATGACGGTGGATAAGGCATTCCGTGAGTCCACGGATGGTAGTCTTGGCAGAAGCATTTCTGCAGCAAAGGCAAAGCCATATCCAGAATAGGTATCTATGCCAGTGAGGACAAAGCGCAGTCCCTTCCATGATGGAAGTGGTCCAATATAATCAACCTGCCACCAAGTTGCAGGTTGATCACCTCGGGGAATTCTGCCATATCGGGGACTCAGTGTTGGCCTCTGCTGCTGGCATGCTGGGCATTCAGCAGTGGCTGTAGCCAGATTAGCCTTGGTCAGTGGCAGTCCATGTTGCTGAGCCCATGCATACCCTCCATCCCTGCCACCATGGCCACTATGTTCATGGGCCCATTGTGTAATGACTGGGGTGGCTAAAGAAGGAGGTTGGCTACTGTCCAGAGAACGAGTCATCTTATCCACTTGATTATTAAAGTTGTCTTCTGCTGATGTTACCTTTTGGTGAGCATTTACATGGGAAACAAATATTTTCATATCTTTTGCCCATATAGAGAGGTCTATCCACATACCTCTTTCCCAAATATCTTTGTCAATTATGTTCCTTCCAAGTTCCTGGCCATCCAGCTAGACCACTGGCTACAGCCCATGAATCAGTATACAGTCTCACATCTGGCCATTTCTTTCTCCAGGCAAAATGTACTACCAAGTGCACTGCTCGAAGTTCTGCCCACTGTGATGATTTCCCTTCACCACTATCTTTTAAGGATGTCCCAGAAAGGGGCTGTAATGCTGCAGCTGTCCACTTGCGGGTGGTGCCAGCATAATGTGCAGAGCCATCCATAAACCAGGCCCTATTCTTCTCCTCCTCTGATAACTGATCATATGGAACACCCCACAAGGCTATAGGTGCATGCTGGGAAACTGAAGGCAACATAGCGGGTATAGGAGCCATAGGTATTTGGGCAACTTCCTCATGTAATTTACTTGTACCTTCCAGGCCTGCTCTGGCTCGATCACGAATATACCACTTCCATTTAATGATAGACTGTTGCTGTGCACTTCCAACTTTATGACTTGGTGGGTCAGATAATATCCAGGCCATGATAGGCAACTCAGGTCGCATGGTGACCTGGTGTCCGATAGTCAAGCGTTCAGTTTCCACTAGGGCCCAGTAGCAGGCCAACAGCTGTTTTTCAAAGGGAGAGTAGTTGTCTGCAGTCGATGGCAGAACCTTACTCCAAAATCCTAAAGGCCTCCACTGTAATTCACCAATGGGGGCCTGCCAGAGACTCCAAACAGCATCTTTGTTTGTTACTGATACCTCGAGCACCATTGGATCTGTGGGATCATATGGCCCCAGTGGAAGGGCAGCCTGTACAGCAGCCTTGACTTGTTGCAAAGCCTTTTCCTGTTCTGAGCCCCACTCAAAATGAGCAGCTTTCCGAGTCACTCGGTAAATGGGGCGGAGTAAGACACCTAAATGAGGAATGTGTTGCCTCCAAAATCCAAATAGGTACAAGTAAATTACATGAGGAAGTTGCCCAAATACCTATGGCTCCTATACCCGCTATGTTGCCTTCAGTTTCCCAGCATGCACCTATAGCCTTGTAGGGAGTTCCATATGATCAGTTATCAGAGGAGGAGAAGACTAGGGCCTGGTTTACGGATGGCTCTGTGATGAAAAGCTGAAGAGTCTACTCTGGGAAGCTGAAGAGTCTGTACTGGAAGCCAGGAGGCAAGGTCCAAACTAAAGGCGAAGACTGGAGCTTCTCCCAAGAATGGCATAGATTTGTCCTTCCTCCTCTCCTTTTATACCTCAAGGTGATAACTCACCCTAGGGTGGGTCTTCTTCTACATCCTTGGGTGTAGAATTGCTAAACCCATTTAGTTAGCTTCTAACTGTCTCAAGTTGACACAATCAATCTGGAACTCTAGGACTTAATGTTTGCCCTGCTGGATCTTGGACTTGCTTTGTTTCCAATACCCTGTTTGTAAATTTTGGAACTGTGGTGTTTATCTTGTGCCTTTGCATTTCAGAAATGTTTAACCTTGTTTCATTTGTACAGAGGTTACAGTTAAGAGTTTGCCATAGATCTTCGAGGAGACTTTGGACTTGGACTCTTCAGCAATGCTGAAGCTGTTAGGACTTTGGCAACTCTTGGAGGTGGACTAAATGTTTTTTGTATAAAAGATGTACATGAGTCCTGGGGGCCAGGGGTGGAATGTCATGGTTTATGTCTGTGTCCCCCAGCCCTCAAGAGTTTGAATTGTGCATTTGTTATTCATTCATTGTCTAGTGCTTGGGTTGATTGTGTCAGTGCTCCACCGACATAGGGGTGGAGCCAGGATGTGATGTAATGGCAGGAAGAAGGTGTGTCTTTCTCTTTGCTGGTTTGAGCTTGCCGTTTGCAGCTACCATGAACGGCGCTCCAGCCATGCCCGCCTGTCTTGGAACCAACTGAATGTGGACTGAAACCTCCAAAAACTGTAAGAAATAAACCTTTCCTTTCCCAACTTTGGGCTTCAGGTATTTTGCCTCAGCAACGAGTAAAAAGTAACTGAGACAAACCCCCTCATATCTCTTTATGTTATTTGTCTCTGTGTTGCAAGAAAAGAACAAAGTAAACTTCAAGTCAAGACTTGCCAAAAGAGACAAAGAAAGTTCCTAAGTATATGTCAAGTTAAAACTCCAAGAACAAGTAACACTTGTAAATATAGATACACAAAGTACCAGCACATTCAATTATTTGAAGGAAATATTAATGGACATGAAAAAGCAAATAAGTAGTAACACAATCAAAATCAGGGAGCTCAATATCCAATTGTCAAAAATAGATCAACTAGACAAAAATAAACAAAGAAATACCAAAACTGAAATAAAGCTGTGAACAAATGCACTTCATAGATGTCTATAGAGTTTTTGATGCTAAACAATACATATTCATCTCATCTGCATGTGGTTTATTCTCCAACACAGACCACATACTAGCTCACATAGCATGATTAAGTAAATCCAAAAGGATTGGAATTATCCTATGCTTATTATCAGAGCACAGCATAAGAAAATTTGATATCAATGCAAAAGAAACCAAAATAAATACATAAACACATTAACATTACATAACACTTTCCTGAACAATTGGTGGATCACTGATGAAATTAAAGAAGAAATTAAGCAGTTTCCATACAACATACTAGGACTTAGTTGATGCAATGAAAGCAGTCCTTTGAGGAAATATATAGCAGTGAAATCTGATATCAAGAGAACAGAGTGAGCTCAAATAAGGAACCTGATGTTGAGAATCAAATTTCTAGGTAGTGAAGAACAAATGAATCCCAACGCTTATATGAGGGATGCAATTATAAAGATCAGAATAAAATTTAATGTAATTAAGATCAATAAAACAGTGCAAAACCAAATGAGTTGAAGAGTTGACTCTTTGAAAGATTGATAATTGCTTTGCCAAACTCATGAAAAAAGAGGGAAAGGACTCAAACCCATGCATTTATAAATGCAAAGGGTAAGATAACAACAGTTCCTGTGAAAATCCAGAAGATCATGAACACCTGTACTTAGAATCATTATTTTAATAAAAGGAACAATACATAAGAAATAAACAAATTCTTAGACACATATGAGTTACTAGCAATAAGTTAGACAGATATACAAATTCTAACTAACCCAATATCAGGCAATTAAATTGAAAATATAATAAAAGCCTCCCAACAAAGAAAAATCAAGTCATCATGGATTAACTGCAGAATTTTCAGGAAATTTAGAGAATATATAATGCCAATACTCCACAAAATTTTTTTAACAAAATTGGAAGGGAAGCAGTACTCTCTAACTCATCCTAGAAGAGACACCAAAACCACAGAAGAATTATACCAAATAAGAAAACTACAATCCAATCTCCCTAGTAAACATGAATGCAAACATTTGCAATAACATAAGGGCAAACAAAATGCAGTAAATAACCAAGATTATACCAAGTAGAATTTATCCCAGGGAATCAGGGAGATTTCATTATACTTAAATCAATAAATGTAATGCAACTAGCATATCAACAGAGAGAAAGACAAAAATCAAATGGTCTTCCTGTTATTGCAGAAAAAGCATTTTACAAAATCCAACACCCACTGTTGATAAAAACCCTACAGAAAATTGGGATACATTATCATTATCTCAATCTGATGAAACTCATTTATGGTAATCCAACAACCAACATCGTTAAATGATCAAAAATTGATAGCTTTCACTCTAAAATCAGGAACAAGACAGAGATACCCATTTTCACTTCTATTCAATATAGTTCTGCAAATGTTAGTCAGAGCAATTAGATAAGATAAATAAATTAAAAGAATAAAATAGAAAAGAAAGAAGTTAAATTATCATTATTTGCCGATGACATGATACTTTTTATAGAAGACCCCCAAATACTCCACCAAATATCTATAGATTTAATAATGAAATTCCTTCACACAGCTGGATACAAAGTCAGCACTCACAATTGAGTAGCAGTCTTATATACAAATAAGAAACACTGAGAAAGAAATTAGGGAAATATGCCATTCAAATAGTGTATAACAAATATTTATTTACTTAGGCATCAATATAACAAATGAAGTAAAATATTTTTCATTGAAAATTAAAGTACTCTAAAAAAGATTGAAGAATATATCAAAAATTGAAAGATATTCCTTGCTTATGGTTAAGGACCATAGTGAAAATGTTTATAATCCCAAAAGTGTTATACAAGTATCTAATGCAAGGTCAATCAAAATACTATCAGCACACCACAGAGAACTAGAGAAAACATTTCTAAAATTCATATGGTATGAGAAGAGTCTAGAATTACAAAAATAATTCTGGGAAACAAAGGCAAGGCAGGGGACATTTCAAATACTGACTTCAAATTATACTACAGAGCTACTATGATAAAAACCACATAGTACTTACAGTAAAACAGATCCAATGATCAATGAAACACACAAGAAGAGGGAGAAATAACTAATCACACTCAGTCACCTTATCTTTGACAAAGGGGTGCCTTCACTTGATGAAAAATGGCCTCTTTAATAAAGGATGCTGGAAAAACTGGTTTTTTCATACATCAAAAACTAAAACTAGACTCATTGAACAGAACAGTTTGCATTCTCATTGTTTGAATGTCTACTTTTCATGCTTTAATTCTGTGACTTCAACAACTATTTCTAAGATGACATTATATAATTTATCAACTAGTGATTTCTTAGCATTAATTTTTAAATTCTTTATTATCTATACTTTTTATGTTTTGCTTTTTTCCTTCAAATAAAAAAAATTTAAAAGCTAGACTCATGTCTTTCATCACAAAATCAAAATGATTCAAAGATATAAATACTAAAATGGAAACAGGAAATCTCATGGAAGAGAGAATAAATAGAATTCTTGAAGACACTGATATAGCAAACACATCATGAACAACACTTCAGCCACGCAGAAAATATTATAAAGAGTCAACAACTAGAAACTCAATACATTAAAAAGCTTTTGTACAGCAAAGAAATTACCAACATAGTGAAGAGTTTAAAAGACCAATACCTAGAACATAAAAAAATTGAAAAAATCCAAAAATGGGCAAATGAAATGAATAGACATTTCTCCAAAAGAGCATTAATAGCAAATAAATAAACAAAATATGTTCTACAACACTGATTAGTCCAGAGATCCAAACTAAAACCATGCTGAGATTCTATCTCACTCTAGAAAGAATGGTTACCATCAATGAATCAACCACCAACAAATGCTGATAAGGGAAGAGGGAAAAGGAACCATTCTCCACTTTTGGTGGGAGTGTAAACAGGGACAAACGCTGTGGAAATCAGTGTGGATATTTCTCAGAAAATTATAACTATAGTTCCCATTTGACACACCTGTTCTCTTTCTTGGTAATTTCCAGAAGAATTAAAGCATCAAATCACAGTGATATATGCACACCCATCTTTATAGCAGCACAGATTGTAATAGCTAAATTTTGGAAGCAGCTCAAATGCCCATCAACTTACAAATGTTTACAGAAGTTGTGTTTTTTTGTACAATTCGGGTACTAGTAAGTCATAAACAAAAATAAATGAGATACTTCTCAGTAAACATATTCACCTGGAGACCATAATCTTAAGTGCAATAAACCTGAAACACATGCATATATAATTGTCTCTCTGATATGAGAAACTGATAGTATATAGGAGGACCGAACTGAATAATAGATACTGTGAAATAGCAAAATATTATTCAACTGGGAAGTGGAACTACAGAGTGGAAAGGGAAAAGAAAAGAAGGAAAAATGAAAAAGAAAAGAATAAAATTGTGACAAAGGTCTTGCAAATAAGGAGGCAAAGCACAGTTAAAGTTAGGGAGAGGAATGGGAAGAAAAGGGGAGTCAAATTATATTATGTTCAGGTACAAGTTCCCTATGACTGATATGATGATTATGTATATCTAAACTGTACCAAAAACTTAATTTTAAAAATAAAAGGACTTTGTGCCTCACCTAACTTTATAAAACGAGTACTACTGAAAATAAAAGACTGGATAAACATAAATACATTTATAATGGGGGCTTAGACAGACAGATCAAGTATAGAAAGATCAGCAAAGAAATACCAGAATTAAACCATCCTTCAAATAAATGAGCTTAATAGATATATATGGAATGTTCCACCAAATGAAAATAGAATACATATTCTTTTCAGCAGCATATGGAACATTCCCCCAAAAGAGACCACATAATTGTCAATAAAAGAAGACTGAATAAGTGTAAAACATTGAAATTATACTATGCATATTATCTGATCACAGCACAATGAATTTAGAATTCAACAACAAAGAAAACACAAAAAACTCAAATGCCTAGAAAGTAAACAACACATTTGTAAATAAGCAATGGGTCACAGAAAAAAATCATTTTTTAAAACTAAATGTTAATGCCTGTACAACATACCAGAAATTACAGGACACATGCATGATACTTTAATAGAGAGGTTTATAGTCATGGATATCCACATTACCAAAACAGAATGAGCCTAAAATCAATAGCCTGCTGATATACATCAAGATCCTGGGGGAAAAAAATACCACTGAAAAACTAAAGTTAAACATGGGAAGAAATCATTAGGATCAGAATAGTAATAAATGAAATTGATAAAAAGAATGCAAAAGGTTAATCAACTGAAGAGTTGGTTATTCAAAAGTATAAACAAACTAGATAAATCTTCAGTCAATCTAATTTTTAAAAGGAGACAAGAAACCCAAATCTGTTTAGTTAGAATTTAAAATGGTGAAATCACAATGAACACTGTCAAAAGGAAAAATATTTTAATCATTTTTCTAACATGTAAACCAATAAAATGGAGAATTGAGAAAAAATATATAAAGTCCTAAGTACATTTGAATTACCAAAAATGAACAAAGATTTAAAAACCTGAAAAATCCAATAGCAGGTAGTGAATTTAGAAGAGTAACAAATAACCTATGAACAAAAAAAAAAAAAAAAAAAAAGACCATATCCCAATGCATAGACTGATGAATTCTACAAAAACTTCAGGAACATTCTAACATCAAGAATACTCAAGTTTTTTTAAATAAAATTGAAAGGGAAAGAATATCTCCAAATTCCTTCCTGAAAACTCCCATTACAATGATTTTGAAACCAGACTAGGATCAAACAAACAAACAAACAAAAAAGAACAATAGACCAATTATTTTAAAAACTATAAATCCAAAAATACTAAACAAGATACCGGCAAACATAATGCAATGAGGTCAAAAAGATGATACATATGATCAAGTAGGCTTCACCTCAGGAATTCAAGAATGGTTCAACATATGTACAACAATAAATGTAATATATCACGTAAACTGAAGTAATGCCAACAATCACATGATCATCTCAATAGACACAACAAAAGGCTTTGACAAAATCTAACATCCTTTCATGATTAAAACACTAAAGAATATAGGTATAGAGAGACTTTATTTCCATCTTACAAAAGCCATTTATGACAATATCATATTAAAGTGGTAACTGAAAGATTTCACTCTAAAGTCAAAAACAATACGATGATGTTCATTATCACCACTCTTATCCAACAAATTACCTAAAACATTAGACAAAGCAACTATCCAAATAAAAGGAAAGAGATAGGCATAGAAGAAGAAATAGTTAAATTATCATTATTTGAAGGTGATTTGACCCTCTACATACAAGACCCAAAATAACCATTAAAAACACATAGAATTAATAAATAAACTCTGAAATGTACAGGATATGAAATCAATGCAAGAAAAACACTATTGTTCCTGTACAATAATGAAGAATCCCCCAGAAAGAAATGAGGAAAAATAATACCATTCACAATACCATCAATAAATATTAAATACTTAGAAATTAAATAACCATTAAAAACACATAGAATTAATAAATAAACTCTGAAATGTACAGGATATGAAATCAATGCAAGAAAAACACTATTGTTCCTGTACAATAATGAAGAATCCCCCAGAAAGAAATGAGGAAAAATAATACCATTCACAATACCATCAATAAATATTAAATACTTAGAAATTAATCTAGCAAGGTCAAAGCCTTAAGCAAGGAAGTCATCAGTTCACTGTATTGGGAAGTCAAAGCAGACATCAGAAAATAAAAGACATAACCTGGATAGACAGAACCAATATATTTGAAATAGCCACACCTCAAAAACTGATATAGAGAATAATCCACTGATAAATATATCACGATCATGAACCAAATGCTTTCCAAATGCCCTAATTATGAACACATGAGACTTTGAGGAGGATAATGTAGGTTCAAACCATAACAATCACATGACAGAAATAAGCAAATGTCAATGATGATAAATAATTTGATGAGAAAAAGACAGTGATTGAGTTTCATATGTCATTGTAAATAACTTAGTTCTTTCTCTAATTCCAGTGTTTTGCAAGTATGCTATCCTTTGTACTATTTGGGAACTATGGACAAGTGGAAAACATAGGGACCATTCAGGATGCTGCACAAGTAGATCATAAAGGTGACAGAGATGAGGGAGAGGAGTAACCACATTTAGTTGTATGGTTTTATGGTAGGATTAGCAGGACAAGGCTATTTGATAAGATAGCAAGCACTATTTATTTTAACATTTCTTTTACCACATTTATAAATGACTCTATGGTGCAAGTAATATTATCCACACTAGAATGTTTTCAACTAGAAAATGATATGGCCTAATTTATATTGTAGAAAAGTCCCTTCACCTTAATCAAATCACTCAATATCCACATAGCTCTCTGCTATAGATGAGATAAATACTGTCATTTCTGTGTTACTTGTAACTGCTTTGGTTTGGATATGATTTGAATGTGTTCTCCAATGGTTCAGATGTTGGAATATTGGATCCCCAGGGTGTCAGTATTAAGAAGTAGTGGGAACTTTAGGGAGTGGGACCAAGTTGGAGATTGCTAGGCCATTGAAGGAATTAATTAAAATTCTGTGAAAACTTGATTAGTTCTTTTGGAGTTACTTATAAAATAACTGGCCCCTCCCTTCATTCTTTCTTACTACCTATTTATGTTTAATGTCTCTCCTTTTATGTACTTCCACTATCATGTCATCCAGTATGCCATGTATCCTAGGAATCTTCATCAAAGCCAGTTCTCTGCCATGTGAACTTCAAGCTTCCAAAACTGTGAGCCAATTTATTTCTTTTTAAGTTATCTACCCTTAGGTATTCCAATATAGTAATAAAATAAGCTAATACAGTAGAAAATCTAGCGCACAAAACTCAGATTCTGCTTTATAAAACATCACTAATTCTGAAAACAAGAATATCTATTTATAAAAGCTGTTTTTGGAGTGCTCACTTAGCTCCTGGGATGTATCTGCATTTATTTTTATCATTGTTTTTCTCCAGGATATATCATTATGTAATTTTGAGGTCATAGGCTAATAACCATCATTACAAAGGCTGAATATCAAGAAATATTTACAATTAAATATCTACAATACTGACCAGCATTAGGAAATATCTTGAAATAACAATGTTAAGATTATTTCAAATATGAGGCTTAACTGAGACAAGATATGCTCAAGTTACCTGGGTTAGGGTTTGGAAACATGTGAATAAAGGAAAATGCAACTATCGGGGTTATGGAATGTCTGTAGGCTTCTATGGTCCCCTTTGCTTCTGCCTGTCATGACAATTAATCACATTGTTTGATTTATATCTTTTTATCCTGCCCCACTGAAGAGTAATTATCACAAAAATACTTAATAAATACTTGTTGAGGTACATAAACAAGGTAAGGAAATATGTAGCCTATTAATTCTGCTTTGTGGAATATCAAGACTGACATGATTTGAGTCATAAAATAACTGCAAATTTTGTAATTTATCATTCTATCACATTACTAATGTTATTTCCACAACTTCCTACCTCTTCAACAAAATGCCAGATACATTGCCTTTTGTTAAACAGCATTGTCTTTTTGGAGTAGGATAGTTGTAGGCCAGCTCATTATCCTCTTGTTTCTGCTTACTATAATCAAAACATTCCTCAGATCCTACTGTGATTGTCCAGATAGTTGACATTTTTCTACTTGACCTGAGGTACTGTGTGGACTTTCTACTTACCTAGTGACCAACTCACTCATATGTGCAAACAGTCATTGAAAAATATGTTGAATGGTTAAATTTTAGAAATACTTTTTACAGTATATGACACATTCTGAAGAACCAAGGAATGTGTTCAAAGCAAAGAGGAGCAATATTAATGTGTTCCTAGCTTTAATATGTGTTTCAATTTAAACATTTACTATATTTTATTATTTGCCCTCATTGGTAAAGTATTTATGACAATTTCTGTCAGATTAAAACTTTATAGTGTAAATTCATCCACCTTATTCACCTAAACTGGCACTGTGAGACTTCTGGCTCTTAACCAATATCAAAATGACTGCAAAAGCTAAATGTTCTTTAAAAACACAGGCATCAAGGCAAACATGCATTTACAAGTAAAGATACAAAAGATTACTTCCAGAGGTGCTTCATAAAATAGCAAAAAGTGTGACAAAACTGTGTTTAAAGTGAGTGGGAGTATTTTGTGGAAGGTTAATGGCAATGATTACTGTAATGAAATTTTTAAAGACTCCATACAAAAATTGGCATCTGAATTGAATAGACACCTCTTGGATTTAAAAAAGTACAAAAAACAATACATGTATCCAGAAATGTTCAACATCACTGGTCATTTGAACAGTGCAAAATAAAGCAAAACTGAGATTTCATCTAACTGCAGAAATAATGACTATCATCAAGAAATCAACCAATAACAATCACTGGTGAGGTTGTGGGGAAGATAGAACCCTTCTACACTATTGGTAGGAGTGTAAACTGATATAACTAAAATGGAAATTCCTTAAAAACCTAAAATGATGACCAGCTATTCCTCTTCTAGGTATGTTCCCAAAACAGTTAAAGTCATCATACCACAGTGATACAGGCATACCCATGTTTATAGTAGCAAAATTTTAAAACCTGTATCTTGGAAATAATATGTCAATAAACAAGTTAATAGATAAAGAAAATGTAGTACTGCTCTATCACATAGAAGGGCAAACTTTAGACTTTTTTTTAGGTGAATGGCTGCATCTTGAAACCATAATCTTAAATAAACTGAGTCATACCCACAAGTTTAAATATTACATTATTTTTGTGTGGATTGGAAATTCAAAGTGCAAATAAGGAGAAAAACGAGCATAGACATTACAAAATAGAAGTATTTACTCATGTGGAAAAGGGAAAACAGGGAAGGGGGAAAAGAAACAAGGAAATAGGTCTTTTTCTTTTCTATTCCCTTTTTTTTGAAACAATATCTATGTAGTCATAGCTGGCCTTGAAATCACTGTATAACCAAGACTGTCCTTGAACTTGCAGGAATTCTCCTTTCACAGACTCCTAGGTGCTGGAATTACAGGGGTGAGTCACCAGATCTGTCTCAAAAATAAGAATTTTTTTTAATTTTGAAATTTATTTTTATTAGTACATGTTTACAGTACATGCAATTTGCAATCATGTTGGGGAGCAAGTGTATGTATATAATACAGCTTTTTTCTTTTTCTCTTTTCTCTTTTCTTCCACCTCCCTCTTTCCTTTTACATCATTTACATTCTTATTGATCTATTAATCTTTATTTTTATTTGGAAGCTAGCAAAATACAACATAACAAGACAGAAAAAGCCAATAGAGACAATTTAGTGAAACTGCTACAGAACTTCACAGCAGTATACCAGGATAACAGTAGTAGATACCATAGTGTATCTCATTATCTTCACAATAGTTGTCCATTCAATCAGGTATAGCAAAATCAAGCCAGAAAGAGAACATTATAAAACCTATCAAAACAGAATATTGAATAGAGCAGGACAGTTGATCAGAATAAAGCAAAAACAGTTAAAACAATATTTGCCTTCAAAGAAAAGATAGAAGGAAATCCCCAATATTTGCTATATTGCATAAGATCATCTTCCCAAGAGATGCTCAGACCTCTGGCTCCCAGTTGCTAACAGGGGGAGGAGGAAGGAAGGGAAAGATGGGATGGTTGATTCTCAGCTCATATGCCAATAGGCTCAAAGCCGCTTAACAGTAAGGAGGGCGCGTTGTTTTTTGCTCAATGCTCTGAATTCCAACATGGCCAGATCTCCAGAGACACAGGCTGGTTCTCTCCCTGGCTTGCCCACCATTCACTCGAGCCATTACCAGGGAGGCTAGCAGGTTGTTTCCTTGCCCAGCACGCTAAGTTTCAGCATTGCCAGATCTCTGTAGACACTGGTTAGTTCTCTCCCTGGCTCACCTGCTGCTCACTTGAGCCTTGGATGCTTACCAGGGAGGCAGATTTTATTAATATTACCTCATGTTTATGGCATATCATGTTTACATTCTTGGAGGTTATTAAGTTCCTGTAAATAGCATATCTTTATTCTAATTAATTTCACTTTACTTCCCCCTCTCCCCTGACCTTCAGTATCCTGAACCTATTCACACCTGTGAGAGATCTATTCCCTAGTTTCCTTCTAGTCATTCCTTTATTATACTCTTTGTACTTTCTTTACTCAAATGACAGCTGTTATATGGTATTTAAATTTATGTGAGCTGGGCATAGTGGTGCATATCTGTAATCCCAGCACTCAAAAGGCTGGAGCACAATAATAATTGTGAGTTCAAGACCAGCCTAGATTACAAAGTGAGCTCAAGGCCAGCCTCAACTGCGTAGTGAGGCTCTGTCTCAACAAGACAGTAAGAAAGAAATTTATCCTTCTTTAAAGATGAGTAGTATTTCATTATGTTTCAATACCACATTTTCTTTATCCATTTGTCTATTGATGGGTAGGTATACAGACTGTTTCCAGGTACACATACCTTGGTATGTATATATTGATGTATATATTGATGTATATATTGATGTATTATATTATCTTTAACTCTTTGGGGAATGTATCTGCAAGGGGAAATATGTGGATGACAAAATATTTTCTAATTTTAGTAATTTAATGAAATTCCATGGTAATTTCCATAATGGATATGTTAGTTCACATTCTACTCAACAACATAGGAGAGTAATTTCTACCACAGCTAGGCCAGTATTTATTTTCTGATTTCTTGATGACTGCCATTCTTTCTGGAATAAGATGAAATCTTACTATTTTTTAAATTGACATTTCTGTAATGAGAAGAGATGCTGATTTTTTTTAAAAAGAGAGAATTGAAGGGAAAAATAGAAATGAAGATTTTTTCTGATTTTTTAAAATTTTATTTTGAAAGTATACAACAGAACAAGACAGAATAAAGCCAACTAAGATCGTACAGTGAAATTAGTACAGAACTTCACAGCAGGTTATTGGGATAACAGTAATAGGTATCACAGTATATTTTGTTATCTTTATAATAGCTGTTCTTTCCATCATGTATATCAAATTGAGATGAAATATAGAACACTATAGAACTTATCAAAACAGAGTATTGAATAGAGCAGTACCATTAATCAGAAAAGAGCAAAACAGTAATAAAAATATTTGCCTTCAAAGAGATGGTAGAAGGAAGTCCCCCTTATTTGCTATGGTCAATTCCCAGGAGACGCTCAGATTTCTGGTTCCCATTTGCTAATGGGCAGTGGGAGGGGGGGAGAAAAGGGGGTTAGGGGAAGTGGGATATTTGACTCTAGACCGTGCATCAGTAGGTTCACTATTGCTTGGCAGGGAGGCAGGCTGGTTGTTTCGTTTCACAGCATCCTAAGTTCCAACCTGATGTGGATCTCAGGAGCTGCTGCTGGTTCTCCTCCTGGAGGGGCCACAGTCTGCCAGACCACCACCACTTACCAGGGAGGGAAGGTGCTTGCTTTGCTTCCCAGGGTCCTAGATTCCAACATGGTGTGGATCTCAGGAGCTGCTGCTGGTTCTCCCCCTGGAAGGGCTGCAGTCTGCCACACTGCCACCGATTACCAGGGAGGGGAGGTAAAGATTTTATATAACAGTGGGAAAGAAAGATTGAAGGGAGGAGAGGAGTATGCAAAATTATATATATTATGCACAGATATAGATTTAAAACAAAAAAGCAAAATAATTAAAAGAGCTAAATTAATGTTATATAATAAGCAACATATAAAGTTATTCAATGATATATCAATTCTTGAAAATCTCAGGAAGAATATAATTAAACTTGAGAGTTTCATTGAGCACATTTTCACTTGTTCTTTTGTTCATGTTTGATACTGCCCTTATCTTTATCATTATTACCATTAAAACATATTTCAGTGTAATGAAAAGATTTTATTAAGTCTCATTGTAACAAAGCAAAAATTTGTAGTAGATAAATCAAAAATAATGAGTAAAAAATTTAAAAAATAATGCAAATAAATTACTTAACCATAAAGGAATATTGTAAGAAATAAAATAAGAAGTCATATAAACAACTTATCACTAAACCTTAAGGAACTAGTAAAACAAGAAAATCTAAATTCAAAATTAGTGGAAAGAAGAAATAATAAGTGTTAGAGTATTCTGGTGCAATAGAAAAGCAAAAAGTACAAAATGAACAGATTTATTCAGTTGAGGATATGGGAAGGAACACACAACCCCTGGTGGCTGGGCTGTCTTCTTTGACCAGATACAGAGAGGCAGAGAGTTATATGACCGCTGATTGAAGTGGTGCATAGAGCAGATATTGATGACATGTGAGGAACCAATTGGAATTCTCTACCTGTGTAAACAGGAAGGAGAGTTGCAATTAGGGCTGAAGAAGAAGCAGGAAGTGGTAGGCATTCCCACTGTGACCTTCCACCACGTTAGACCACTGCCATAACTATACAGTAATTTATACCAGGGCAAAACTCTTTCAATAAAGATCAAAGCAGAAACAAATGAAATAGACTAAAAGCAATATAAAAGTTCAATAAAACAAAGAACTGATTCTTTAAGAGATAAAATAGGACAACCCATTCAGGACCTCTTCTATTTCTCTCTTGGACAGAAGCTTTATTTCTCTCAGTGACTATTTTGCTCTTAATTTCTGTTTTTCCTCAAATTAATTCTTTGATTTTAGAGAATACGAACTTGTACTAGACATCTAGTAGGTTGGGTGTTTCTTTCCCTTAAAGCTGTATGCCTACTCAAGCTGAAAATGTCTGATGTCTGCAAAAGGCCTTTAGATAGTGTCTCTGTAGAGTATCTCTGACTGCCAATCAACAACTATGATTCCCTTCAATCTGAAGAAGCCAGATCAGTCACCACTCATTACTCCCTCGCAGCAGTTTAGGATATTTCTTCAGAGGGGAGATTGTTATAGACATCTGAGTTAGATAGAAATACTGTAGCGAGTCAGACATGGCTGGGCCCTTGAAGAAGCCAGTGCAGAAGAACAGATATTTTGTAATCCTGGAGGAGACAGACACCTCCTGCTATGGGCCAGACCTCAAAACAAAAGATAAAACAAATGCACCCACACCCTAAGAATAAACATCAAGGATTGATATTCTAACTAGGTATCAAGTCACCTTGAGGAAGCCAGAAAGCAAATCCAACCCACTGTAGGTAAAGGTCTAGTTCCTGTACATGACATGCTTCCCTACCCTGATTTAATGAATTTTACCTGAGCAACTACACTCATAATCTTATTTGTTGACCATAGTTCTGTCCCATCTCATGCCCACCTTATGGGTTCCCACTTTTTCCCAACTTGGACCTGCCTCATATTATAGTTTTGCCACATAAAAAATCCCTAGAAAAGGCAGGATCTTAGGCAGCCCACTCTGGCACCTTCTTTTTCTCTCTTGCACAAAAGATTTCTTTCTCTCAATAACTATCCTGTTCTTAAAAATTGGATGAATTTATAAAAGAAGACATGCATTAAGAACGGCAAGCACAGAATAAAAAAAATAAAATCAGAGATCTAAGGGAAGCACTACAAAATGAATTATTATTTCTTGGGCAGGGTACTAGGGATTGAACTCAGGACTTTGCACATACCAAGTAAGCACTTAAACTACCAAGCTAAAACCCCAGCCCTGTTTGATACACTGTGTCAACTTGAGAAGTTTAGAAATTTAACTAAGAGACTCAGAGGGAAGTCAGGATCCTTACTCTGTAAATATCTTCATTCTGTGCAAGAGGAGGGTACAGAGATTTTGTGAGTGTTGCACCTGCCTGGGGTTGGGGTGGCCTTTGTGCAATATAAGGGAGGAGAGGCTTGTTTCCCTCTGATGCCTTTGGTTGCTGCTGTTGCAAGCAGCAGAGATAGTTAAAAATATTATAGGCAATAAAACAGGGATAGTCCCTCAAAGAAGCTGGCACAGAGGACCAGATCTCTGATGACATTGGAGGAAACACACAACTTTTGCTGCGGGCTAGAACTCTGGACAGAAGGCAAACTAAATGCAAACACAACCTTAAGTATAATCCTTAGGGATTAAATCTGGATCACTTTAAGAAGCCAGGGTTCACCATCTCAACCCCATACAGGAAAAGTCACTGATCCATAAAGAATGTTTGCTTGCTACACGATTCACTTTTCCCTTGGCCCCTGATTTGGTCAATTCTACCTGAACAATTAAATTTATTGTTTGACCATAACTCCGCATCACCTCATGCCCATCTGCCATGTGAGTTACCAGTTTTTGCTGATTTTAGGCCCATCTCACCTCATGATTTTACTCTATAAAAAATCCCAAGAAAATTCAGAAACTTTGGCAACCCATTCACACCCCTGCTGTCTCTCTCTCAGACAGAAGCTTTATTTCTCTCAATAAATATTTCTGTTCTTAACTTCCTAAAATTCATTCTTCAATTTTAGAGAACACAAACTCATTCGGAACATATAGTAGCTGGGAATCTCATTCCCCTCTATCACTGGCTTTAAGTATTGGCCCAGTGCCTTGCCACTGCCTTGGAGCCAGCTGAGTATGGATTGAAACCTCCAAAAACTATCAGATAAATAACCTTTCCTTCCTTCATTTTAGATGCTGAAAGTTTCTTACCCTAGTATAAATTACTGTACAGTTATGGCAATGGTCTAACATGGTGGAAATCCAAAGCAGGAATGCTTACCCTGATCGTCACTTCTTCCTTCCACTTTAGAGCAAATTGAAACTTCCTTTCCCATTTGTACACAAAGAAATTCCAATCAGTTTCTTGTACATCATCAATATCTACCCATCTGCCAGTTCTGATGAGAGGTCATATAACGCTCTTCACCCTCTGGACCTGTTCAGAGGAGAAAACCAAATGCCCATGAGTTGTGGGCTTGTCTCTGTGTTCTCAAATAAAAAGGCCACTTTCACTTTCTCTTTTCTTCTGCTTCTCTGTTGTGCCAGAAAACTAAAATTTTGATGCCAAACCAGGGAATTGGCAGAATGCATTACTTCCTGGGGGTCACTCTCAGTCTTGAGCTACCTTTGGCTATAAGGCATTTTTCCTTCCTCCAGGATCGGTTTATTTACCACTCCTAGCCTGCATCCAACACCAACCTCATTTGTCACAGGTGAGCCACTGTTCCTTCCGGGGTTTTCTATCTTGATTTCTTGGTAGTTAACAGCTCTCATGCTTCTTGGACAGCTGAAGCTGAGCTGTTTTCAGACTTAGAAATTTGTAAGCTTATGTCAGAAAACCAAGAGCTGTCCCTGGACAAAGATAGAAGTTTTCATGTTCCTTGGGTAGGACTGCCCAACCCAGAACTGTTACCTTCTTGTTCTGTGGGATCCCAACCTGCACTCTTGGTGATGACTGATGAGAATGGGTGCTGGGACCTTGTCATACTTTCAAAACAGGTGGTGATTTCTTTTGGCAAGTGTGACCCAGAACAACTTCCACATTTCTTGGGCAGGGCTAAAGCTCTTGTCTCCCAAGACAGTTGTTCTATTGGCTCACCTCTAATTAAGTCACTTTGGGGAATACAAATTCCTGTCCCCCCAAAAAACACACTTCTGGGATGCTTAGTTTGTAATATTGGTGCTTTTGGCTACAAGGCTATAAAAATTAAAAAAACTGATCTTTTATTTATTTTTTTAATTTTTACTTTAAATAGAATAAAACAAAAAGGACAGAACAAAGCAAATTAGAACAAAACAATGTAACCAACATAGAACTTCACAACATGACAACCAGATCTTAAGAGTAGCTACCATAATGTCTCTTTTCTTTGAAATAGTTGAGCATACACACAAAAATATCAAACATAAAAAATAGTATAAACCCATTCAAGAGAATTAAAGTATTAGAGGACTTTCAAAATGAAATAACAGAAAATGAACAATGGCTACTATATCTCATTTCCCATAAAAATTTGTTTACACTATCATACATATTAAAATCCAATAAGACACAACATGATAGAACCAATGGAAAAAGGAGAACAAAAGCATGGTAGGACTTAAAAGCAAGATAGTATTAAATCAGCAATGGCTGCCATAATGTCTTGTTTTCTTCAAAGTAGCTGTTCATACCATCACACATAATAAAATTAAACAAAACACGATAAAACAATTCCAACCAATGAATGAAAGCAATGACTACAAAGCAATGTAATGCGGATCCATAATTATCATAAAATCTTATGTACTAACACCATTTCTTACACTAGGAACACTATGTGGTATTTATACATGTGAGTTTGATTATTTCACTTATGAGTATGGTCTCTAGTTGCATACATTTATTTATAAATATTTCAATGTGATCATTCTTTATAGCTGGGTAGTACTTCACTGTATAAAAATACTGCAACCTTTTTATCCATTCCTCAGTTGATGGGCACTTAAGTTGTTTCCAAGATCTGGCTATTACAAATTGTGCTGCTATAAATATGAGAGGACATCTGTCACTGAGGTATGATGTTTTCAGTTCTTCTTGGAATATTCCCAGAAGTGGAATAGCTGGGTCACATGGGATTTCCAATCCCAGCTTTTTGAGGAATCTCCACACTGACCTCCACAATGGTTGCACCCATCTACACTCCCACCAACCATGCAGAAGAGTTCCTTTTTCCCCGCAGCCTCTCCATCATTTGTTACTGGTCGTTTTCTTTATCCTGGCCATTCTTTCTGGCATGAGATGGAATCTCAGTGTGGTTTTAATTTGCATTTCCCTGATGACTAATAATGCTGAACATTTTTTTGCATTTATTTGCCATTTGTATTTCTTCATCTGAAAACTATGTGTTCATTTCAGATGCCCATTTCTGGATTGGGTCTTTGAAGGTCAGGGGTCTGATTTTTTAAAATTCACATGTTCTAGACAGAGATCTTTTGAGTGACAATTGATTAAGATTTTTTCCCAATTTGTGGGTTTTCTTTTCACTATGCTGGAGATTTCTTTTGACATGCAGAAACTCTTTAATAAGATGTGATCCCAGTTTTTGATCCTGGGAGGTATTTCCTGTGTAGTTTGATGCTTTGCTTGTTCATAAATTCTCTACCTGCCCCTGTATCTTCAAGATTTTTACTTATTGGTCTTCCAACAAATTTAGTGTTTCTGTTTTAATATTTAGATCTTTGATCCATTTAGACTTTAGTTTAGTAATTAGTGATAAGCATGGGTCTAGTTTTAGTTTTTGGCATATGAAGAGCCAATTTTTCCAGCACCACTCATTAAAGAGACTATCATTCTCCCAGTGAATGTGTTTGCCCCTTTATCAAAGATGAGGTGGCTGAGTGTGTTTGTAGTTGTAGTCATATCTTCCAATCTATTCCATGGATCTTCAGGTTTATCTATATTTTCTGTCACAATGGTAGCAAGTTAGTTGAAATCCCTAATGTCCAGGCCTTTTTCACTTTGAGGATGTGTTCTTCTCTCATTCAGTCATATGGTGACGCAAGTACTTTTGTCTCACTCTACTCCACCAGATCTCTCCTTTCCTCCCAGATATCTTAAATGATGTGCCTCATCTCTTTACTACCCTTCCTCTGTATCCCCAAGTGCAAACCCTCAACCGTCTCAACCAGAAGTTTCTGATCCCCCAACTTCAGCCTCTTTCTTTTCTTCAAGCCCATAAGTCTCTAACTCTTCCATTACTTCCTTTCCCCAATCACAGACTCCTTAATCCCCTCCACCTGAGCCATCAATTTCATTGGAGGACTCCTCTTCTTTCCCCCTTGTTCATGCATCACCATTCTCCCCACCAGTTCATCACATTCAGTCTGGTGCATTTCAGCCACCTAGCAGGCCACGTAATATTAACCCACCATCCTCTAATGCTATATTACATGGTCCTCAACAGCCATCTTGCTGCAGCACACATGAAGGACAGTCACCGTCTTGCAGTCCTCCACCATATAACAGTTTACATCATCTTGTGACAGGTTACAGAGTAAATGGCTTCCATCTATGGTACCCCGTCATGGGATCAGCATCAACCATCTTGTTGCAGGTCACATAATAACAAGTCACCATCTTGTGCTTCCTTGTTGCATGGTGATAAGTGACCATTTTTTGGTCAGTCACCTTATAACTGCCCACAGATAGCTGCTGGGTGTTTGACTGCTCAGTGATCATATACACTTCCCACTCTACAGTCTTCTCAGCCTCAATCCCTATTCCCCCTTCAGGAAAAGGCTAGTCCTGAGGTACTAGTTCATACTCATGTTCCTTTTTTTCTTGCAGACCTATTTCAGATTAATGATAAATCAGGTTCCTTTTCTGTTGACCCACAAAATTATATTAGAGAATTTAAATTTATAATAAATTGTTATGATTTACATTTCAAGAATGTTTTTGTGGTTCTGAACATCACCCTCAGCTCACAAGAGTGGGCTCAGTTATAACAATCAGCTAAAGAGTAAGCTGATCATACACATAAAAATATTGCTGCTGAGAATGGTTTTGGGTCTGCTATTCTTATTTCAAGAAATCTCTGTTAATTGACCTACAAAAAGGTCCTCACTAGTTTATTTGTTATAGTTCAAATTGGCCAAATATATTTGAGTGCACTCTCTATAAGGTATTTGTCTGTTAAACTGATGTGTTTCTAGGTCCAATATGTACAGGTCATTTATATATGTTTCTTTGTATGCCATCTCCACAAGTAGCTATTCCTTTTAATTTGAGCCCTTTACTTTTGTATTTTCAAATCATTTTATCAAAATCTATTTGAGTTATAGATTTAAGAAGCATTCTTCCACAAAGCTTATCAAAATGATGTTAAAATTGGTTAAACAAAGATGCTTGGCATGAAGAGAGAGTAGACAGGACTTCAATTAAAGGATAAGAAATCAGCCACATGGTAACATCAACCAGTATTTATTCATTAGTCAGAGGCCCCAATAATATCCATGACTTTATGAGAGACAGCCCAACTAAAGTTATAAAAATATATTATGCTAATACCAATGTTTCCTATGGCTAAAACAATTCATTGTTGCTAATCACATGGCATATTGATGCTTTCAAGTATAAAATTTGGATTGTTTATGATGATAATCATCCACTTTCAGATCCAGGGATCTGTGTTTCTCTTCTGATCCAGCTAGGAGATTCAATTCTATATGGAGTCAACAGTCAAATATACTTTTTAAACAAAAATTTATATAATCTATAAAAGTTTCTTATATATTAGATTAAAGAATGTAAATTCAGCTGTGTTACAAAATGTTACCTCAAATGTTAAAACACTCAGGGTTAACAAAAATAACAATTCCATTTAATGTTCTAACTTGCTTGATATTTGATATGTTAAGCTTACTGCTTCCACTGCATTGTATTGTTATCAAATTTTTCTTCTTTAGTTTAACAACTGAAGATTAAAAACAAAAATTTAAAGAGATAAATGGGCTTAAATGTTAGCCAATATTTTTGGCCCTCACCTCCAAGGTCAATGAAAATCCAGTACATAAAAAACCCTGCTATGTTCCTAACATGTCTTAGGAGTTACTTAATTAAGTTTACTAATGTAAACCAAGATTTTCATAAAAGAACAATTGCTATTAACACTTATTTTATTTCTCAGTCTGCTCCTGACATTTGGGCAAAACTACAAAAGGCTGAACTTGGCCCTCAAACTTCACAGGGAGATCTTCTTAATATGGCTTTCCATGTTTTAACAACAGAGATAGAACTCAAAGTGAGGGGGGAAAGGCACAGAAAAAGAAATCTGGTAAATATCAATCTAATCTTTTAGCTCCTAAGACAGGTAAACAAAACAAGGTGGACCTGGCTGAGACCCTCCTGGACCATGCTTCAAGTGCAACAAGAATGGACACTGGGCATGAGAGGGCCCCAATCTACAAGTTCCTCTGGGGCTGTGTCCACTCAGCAATCTTAAGGGCCATTGAAAAAGTGACTGTCATAGCCACCAGAGAGTGAGTAAAACATCCTCTAATTTCTTGGCCTCACAGTAGATCTCATCACCAGTGGATTTATCACTGGCAGATCTACTTGAACTTGCTGTTGAAGATTGATGGTGCTTGGGCCTACAGCCCCCATTAAGGTATCCTTCACAGAGTCCTGAGACACACTGGAAGTCTCAGGTAAGGCAGGTAAGTCACTCTCTATACATATAGACACAGGGGTATGTATAATGTTTTTCCTGAGTTTTCAGGCCATTGTACTAAATCCTCAGTCTGTATAGTGGATATTGACAGACAATCTATACAGCCTCTTCAAACAAGGCCCATTCCATTCAGTTTCCAAATTGTCTTCTTCACCCGTAGCTTTCTGGTAATACCAACATGTTCCACACTCCAGAAGCTTAACTTCTCCTTTACTTTCTCCCTCCCCACAGCTCTCATCTTTCAAACACTATCACAGTGCACCACAAACCCATCTTCTCCTCTCTCTTGTTGATCCCATAGCTTGGGACATCTCCAACCCCACCTATGTTACCCATGCTATATCAGTTTTAATTCTTCTCAGAGATTCTTCGATCTTTCCTTGAATTCCACAATATTTTATAGCTCCTAAACATCTACAGGGACTCAAACCTATAATCAAGTGTCTTTTAGACAATGGTTTTCTCAAATCTACTCATTCACCCTGCAATAATCCCATTCTCTTGATACTCAAACCTAAGGGGTCCTATCTTCTGGTACAATACCATAGTGTACAATCTTCTTTCAGATGGGGAAATAATTGTCTCCCTGTAACTTCAACCTTCCCAATTCCATGCTCACTTTTTTTCAGATTCTTCCTCACTATGGTTTTGATGGAATGACACATTCAGATCAAGGGCATCTTTCCTTCTACCTCTTCTGGGTCCTTTAATTGTGCTACTGACATATCTCATACACTTTGTTTTTTTATTTCTCCAATCTAGAAGGCAAGGGTTCATGAACAATAAACCCCTTGTCTTGGCCTGGTACCATCCTCTACATGGGCATCAACCATCATCTTATCAACCTTCCTAAACCCTAAACTTTCATTCTTTTCCTAACAATACAAAGACAAGAATGTAAGTTTCTCTCCTTAGTATAAATAACTGTATAATTATGGTAGTTGTCTAACATAGGAAAGGCCAAAGCAAGAACACTTAACCTGATGGCCACTTCCTGCTTCTTCTCCTTTGGCCAAAATTGCAACTTCCCTTCCCATTTGCACATGCAGAAAATTCCAATATGTTCCTCACACCTCATCAATGCCCGCCCCATGCACCACTTCCAGTCAAAGATCCTACAACCCTCTGCCCCTCTGTACCCAGTTGGAGGAGAAAGCCAAGCCACCATGTGTGCTGGGCTCCTCTCCAAGACCTTGAAAAAATTCCATCTTCACTTTCTCTTTTCTTTTTGTTGTCTATTGCACCAGAAATCTCTAACAGGTGTCAAGTATTTTGTCTCAGTAATAAGAGAAGAGTAACCAAGACAGGGATAGAACAGATTATTATGGATTTTTATGAAAAATGTGAAACAAATTTGATGACACAAAAGAAATGGACAAATTGCTAGACATATACACTTTGGCAAGAATCAATCATGAAAAATAATGAAAGACTTGAACAGAATAATAAAAATTTTTAAGATGAATTTCATAATTAAACAAAACTACCATCAGATAAAAGCTCAGGAAGTGATGATTTCATTATTTCATTATGCCATACACTTGAAAAATTGATATCAAATTTACTGAAAATTAAAAAATAAACAAGTAGAGGGAACTATTTAAGCATAGTTGTGAGTTCAGCTATGATACAAAAATATCTTCAGGATACAACAGAAAAAGAGACTACAGACCAATATGCTCGATAAACACACACACATAATCACTAGCAAACCAAATCCAACAAAACATTCAAAATGTCAGCAAGATCAAGAGAGATTTATCCCAGAGATACAAGGATGGTTCAATACATTCAACTCAATAAACATAATATAAATATCAACAGAATAAAGGACAAAAGTCATAAGTAAATGATGCAGGAAAAATCACTAAGTAAAATTCAACATTCCCCAGGTTAAAAATATCGAGTGAGTTTGACTTTAAAAGGAATATAATTCAACATAGTAAAACCACTTCGAAAATACTGAAACCTTTCACTGATATTAAATAAAAACTAGGATTTTATTGTTGAATAGACACTTCCTAAAAAAGACATTAAATTTGCTAACATGTATGAAAAATACTTTGCATAACTAGTCATTAGGAAAATGCAAGTCCAAACTACAGTAGAATATCATTTCACCACAATAAAAAGATATACTATCAAAAGCACTAAGGGTAACACATTTACCCACTTTTACCAACCCTATTAAATATAGTAGTGAAAGCTCTAGCTAGAGCAATTACGTAAATGAATGACATAAACTCAACCCAAATTGAAAAAGAATTTTTATTGTTTGCAGATAACATGATCTTCTATATAAAAACATAAGATGTTCCATTTAAATACTATTCAAATCAACAAGTAAATTTGAAAAATTACAGAATAAAATCTCAACTTAATAAATGGCATTTATGTATGCTAATAATGAGTTATGAAAATATTTTTAAAAAGCAACCTGATAAAACAGCTACAAAAATAAAATACTTAGGAATAAATTAATCAAAAGGTGAATGTTCTCTAGAATCAAAATTATAAAATATTGATGAAGGAAACTGAAAATGGTAAAAAGATGAAAAGACATTACATGTTCTTGGGTGGGAATAATCAATACTGTTTAAATATTCATAGAGCCCAAAGCAATTTATGGAATTATGCAATTCCTATAAAAATACTATTAGCATTTTCACAGACCTAGCAAACTTTCAAAAATTTATACCTAACTATTTACATAAATAGTTAAAACCATTTTGACCAAAATAGCAAAAGATATTATATTACATGTGTTTAAAACACATTACAAAGATGTAGCCATCAAAATAGTACAGAATTTTCGTGGAAATATACAGATTAATATGTAAGAGTAAAAAGAATTTACAAGTACATCTGTGCATAACTGAATGTTAATGGAGATGCTAAGAATAACCTAGGAGAAAGGTTAGTCATTTCAATGAATGATGTTGGAAAAATTGGATATTTACATGAAAAAGAATGAAGTTATATTATATTTTTCTTCATCTACAAAAATGGATTAAAGACTTAGATGTAACAATTGCAACTATCAAACTGCTAGAAAAAAATAAAGGTAAAATTCCTGAAGTCATTTGAATTAGTAAGAAGTCTTATTAAAAATAAAATTCCCCAAACACAGGAACAAATATCAATAAACAAATAGAAATAAGCAAAAAATACAAATAATTCTTCAAAAATGTAGAATTGTCTGCATACAAAATGAAAGAGTCAACAGTGTGACAAAACCTACACAATGGGTATATTTGCAATGTTTATATTTGACAAAGGATTGATAAGCAGAATACATAAGGAACTCTAAAACTTTAGTAACAAAAAAACCCATATTTCAAAATGGGCAGTATCTCTGAATAGACGTTTCTCAAAAGAAGTCATAGCATTGATCAACATGAGTATGAAAAATACACAAGTCATCAGGGAAATGCAAATCAAAACAACAATAAGATCAGATTTCTAATATCAAAACAGTTAAAGATAACAAATGATAACAGAAACATAAACAGAATATTTGTACACTCTTTTTGAGAATACATATTGGTATAATTATTATGGAAAATAATGTTGAATTTCCTCAAAAATTAAAAACAGAATTACTTTATGATCTTAGAATTTTACTACTGAGTATTATACTCAAAGATAATGAAATTGGTATGTCTGAACTCCCAATTAGTGCACTGTGCAGAATGACTAAGAATTGGAGGCAATCTCAGTTTATCACCTGATAAACTGATATATATAAAATATAATCCATTGCATATATTACATATAGTAATTATAATCACTCTGCCTTTAAAAAGAATGAAATCCTGTCATTTTGTATAACTGCAATAGAATTTGAGTTCATAATATTAAGTGAAATTAAGTCAGTGAAAAATAACTACCATGTGATCTCACTCATATATCAATTCTAAAAAAGGTAGCCTCAGAAATGTTGATAGTGAGACTGGAGAACATGGCGGACAGACAACAGCAACTGCTGAAGGCTCTTTGAAAGGCTCGGCTCAGAGGCCAGGAATGATGCGGACTAAGGAGATACAAACCAGTAGAGATATGCTCTGCTGACTCAGGAACGAACTGGGCTGAGAGAATCCAACTTAGAATACAGTCCTGGCGCTAAAATAGGAACAGAAAAGTCTCGGTGTGGAGGCTCGACCGCGCGCCATTGGAAACCGCGATTTGGGTTTCCCGCCGCCCGGCGGCTGGCTGCCTCCACAGCGGCTCGGCAAGGAGAGACGCGCCGAGCTCTGGGAACGGGAGTCTGCGAACGGAGTCGGAAACAGGACAGACAAGGAGGAAAACTGACTGGTGGCGAGGTGAGCGAGAAACTGACTCCCTACCACAGTTTGACTCCAGCAGAGGTTTTTCTGGGCTCAGGCAGTCCTGTAAGAGCAGGGCGCGGTGGCAACTCCAGCCACACATTCCCCTCTCGGACGGGATTGGTGAAAAGTCCCTGGCCTGAGTGACGCTGCTGGCGGACTCCCTAGGCTGGCCTAACCCAGATCCCAGAGCCTGACGGTGGCCTGGAGGAGCGACCGACTCCCGCGTAGGCTGCCTCCTCCGCAACTCCCTGGGGCGCAGCGGTGGGCGGGAACAACTAGCCAGCGCAATTTGATCAGGCTGTGGCTGACAGGCAGGGAAGCCGGGCCTCCTATGTAAGATTGCATTTTATAAGGAACAGAAAATATGGATAAGGGAAGCAACAAAAAAGGCTCCTCGGCCCCCAATCCTGAGAATCAGGCAATAGTGGACACCGCACCAATATACATTAAGCGCCATATAGAGAGCCTCATAGACCAATTCAGGAATGAAGTTATCAATGACCTGAAGCTAGAAGTATGCAGAATAGTTAGAGAAATGCTAAGCACCACCCAGGAAAAAGCAGATGGTGGAATGGAAGAACAGAAAAAGAGGGGAGAATTGCTTGATGGAGAAAACAGAGAAAGCATTGAGTATGTGAAGCAGGTTCAAAGGGACTATCAAGAAATTAAGAAGTCTATCCAAGACTGGCATAACAGCTTGAAAGAAACTAAGGACAGACTATCTGAATTGGAGGGCAGACTTGAAACATGGGAGAATGAAATGAAAAACTTCTTAAAAATAACAAAGAAACACACAGTAATAATACAAAGACAAGAAGATGATAAGAGGAGCCATAACTTAAGGATTAAGAACATAAAAGAAGAAGTAGGGACACAAACAAGTGAACTACAAAAGCTACTCACAGAAATAATCCAGGAGAATTTTCCTAATTTAGCAAAAGGTAAAGATACTCAGATGTATGAGGCATACAGGACCCCAGCTACCTACAACCCTAACAGAGAAACACCCAGGCATATAATAATAAAAATTCCAGAAATTCAATACAAGAACAGAATATTAAAAGCTGTAAGAGACAAGAAACAGATCACTTACAAGGGAATACCCATCAGAATTACAGCAGATTTCTCTTCACAAACCATCAAATCATGAAGAGCATGGGGAGAAATAATTCAAGCTTTGAAAGATAATAATCTCCAGCCAAAATTGAGATATCCTGCACAACTGTCCCTGGAAATTGATGGAAAAACGAGGTGCTTCCAGGATAAAGAGGAACTGGGGGAATTTGCAACCACCAATTCAACCCTACAGAAAGTATTGCAGGATATTCTAAAAAAAGAAAAATACAAAGAACCCAGAAATAGTGGCGGGGAGGCCACAACGAATGGAGCAGAGAACAAAATGAAGAAGACAAACTGACAGCTACTGACAGAAAAAGAGCTCAACAGAAATGAGACAGAGAAGATTGGCTGATAGGAACAGCTTTTTTTGGAGAAAATGACATCTTAATAGGTAATGCTGATTTAGTACCATCTTGTTTTGAAGTCTCATCTAGCTTTTGTTCTTCTGTTTCCAATGGTCTAAACAGGTTGTATCTTATTGGATTTTGTTATGTACGATAGTATAAGCAAAAACCTTTTAAAGACAAGGAGATTATACAGAGACCATTGTTCATTTTCTGTTAGTCGATTCTAAATACTCTATAATGCTGTCATTCTCTTAAATGGTTTTACATTGTTTTGATATGCTTAATGCTACAGTATATGAAGTTGTACTCAAGGACTTCAGGGAGGGAGTCAATATGGTAACTATTTTTGGGTCAGGATTATCTGGTGGTGAAACACTATTCTGCTTAAATGGTTATGTTTTGATCTGCCCTGTTTCACTGTTATGCCCTCTTTTTTCTCAATCTCCACTCCATTATTTACTTTTTTATTTTTATCCATTTAATTAAAGGGAAAAATATAGCAGGATATAATATAGTAACCCACTTTGACTTTCTATTATCTCGATTTGAAGCCCTGTATTACTCTCACCATCTTGTTTTTGACTGAGGTTCCTCTATTCTGTTTTGCTGGATAGTATCAGGTTCGAAAGTTTAGGCATCAGCTGAGAAGATAATGAGATTCATTATAACGCCCATTCTCGTTGACTTTTATCTACTTTTGAAGACCTACAATATCTCCAATGTTTTGGTTTTGTCGGTTTTATTCTTAACGGTTTTGTTCAATTGTATTACAACTAATGATATAGGCAATTTTATTAGAAATAGCGGGAGGCATTATGGTAACCATTGTTGATCACCTTGTATTATGTTTTTATATTATCTATTATGTCCACCCTTTTGACTTGACCGATTCTGTTCTGTTATGTCACATTTGGTTTTACTCTCTTCCAAAAAAGCAATAAGAACCGTGGGAGCAATGAAACCCAAAATGTGTAATAGTCACTGTACAAAAGAGAGGAAAAGAAAGTGCTCTGAACTATATAACTGCATGTATATTTAAATGTATAAGATAGAAAATGATATCACAGAGTTTTATTGGATCATTGAACAGAACTGTTTGCAGTATCATTGTTGGAATGTCCACTCTACAAGCTTTAATTTTGTGACTTGAACAATTATTTCTAAGATGGCAATATGTAATCCATTAACTAGTGATTTCCTACTGCGCATTTTTTTCTTCTGTAAATCTGTATAACTTGTACCCCTTCACTGTTTTTTTTCTTTTTCTTTCTTTTCTTTTCTCCTTAAATAAAAAAAAAAAAATAAATGTTGATAGTACAATGATGCAGACCAGAGTCCAAGGACAGTGAAAAATAAGTGATGGGGATAAATAGATCAATGTATATTAACTTATAGTTACCTAGAAACAATAAAATGTGTGCCTCTAGTGCACAATATTGATGTAATCACAAAGACTGTGTTGTAGTCAGAAATTACAATGAGAACAATTACATACAGGACACATATATTATTAATACTATACATGGTATAATATATACACATAATATTACACATAGTATTATTTTTAGTGATCACCCAAATTAGTCAAATACAAAGAAAGTGCAAGAAATCTGTCCAAAATCCTAAAGACATAAAAAATTCAGCCTAGGGTCCAGATCTCATGACAACAACCTGCATGAGTTCAGCTGAAAACCTAGAGTCCACAACAGTGACTCATACAAGTCTATTTCATGGATCTGCATTGGGAAAACCCAAAGATCAGTGGTGAAAGCTAGAAAGTCTATGAAAGTAGCATGAAGGATATGTGCCATCTGGGTGAGGTTTCTGTACTAGAGCCAAGAAGCAACACTTAAAACAAGGAGCAAGGCCCCCCTGAAAAGGTCCACACCCATACTCCGTAGCAATGAGGTATCAATCTCCTCCAGTGATAAACAGTCCAGTACCGATCAGGAAGCCTCAAGACAAACTTCTGGAGATTAAACAGCATATATTTTCCCCTTTGGACCCAGGAAGTAATGCTCAAAGTAAGAACTAACTCTCCCCCAAAGTGAACCACAGCCATTCTCAGCAATAAGGTCCTGAGCTCCTCCAATGATAACAGCAAAGTTCCTATCAGGGGAGCCAGCATGGCATGTCCTCTAAGAGAACTAATAGGTCCAAACAACAGCAATACTTAGGAGATTCCACAATGCTACTCTTTCTCTCTAGGTCTCCTTTTTATGCTGGAAATTGTCCTCAGGTGGGCCATCCATGCTCGGCACCACCCTGATTCAGTTCAGATAGTGCTAAATTAACCACTAGTTACCAATCCATTAGATTATTTTAACAGCATTTGGATGACACCAGATGATTCTGGAGACATCAAGCACAGTGCTAAAATAAGTGCTTTCAGTTCAAGTAATGATTTCACAGGGATTAAAACAAGGGTAATCTGTCCTTTAAAATGAAATATCTTTCTTGAAGATCTCTTTAAAATCTCTATGAAATCTTTTCCTTGAAAATCTTTTTATTTAAAACTTCTTTATTTAAAATGCCTTTTAAAAAGGTAAAGTACAGAGCACTTGTTAGCATCACCAAAATACTCCAGGAAATAATTAAGCACAATCCTTAGTTCCCACAGGCAGGAAAATTAGATATTGAAAATTGGAACAATGTGTGAAACAATTTTAAAGAATGTTCATGGCAGAGAAAAAAATATTTCTCCTGAGAGGCTCTCACCATGGAGCTTGGTAAAAATCTGTTTTATTCCATTAAGTAGCAGTATTCTCAAAGTTTCTGTTTCAAAACAGGACAGAGGAGAGAAATATTTTAATATTTTTAAATCTGCCATTATATTACTGGCTCCTGGAAGAGAAACAGAGCTAAGGGACACTTTTAAATAAATTCCTCAGCCTGCAACTCCAGAGTATTTGACAATAAAACACTCTGAACCTGTATCTAAATACCAAAATCACATTAAAAGTTTGGCTATAGTAGATGTTCTTGGAACTTGTTATTTCCTAATGAATGTTAGAAATGATCTTAATGTTCCAAATCAGACCATACCTCTAGATTTTCTAGAGACTGATGCAACATGCCCATGACGGTAGTGTAGCTGTGTCTGGAAATGATGACAAAAATTTCAGTTGTGGTATAAGATCTATGCTGGCAGGGATGAGGTGGTTACCGCAGGACAGCACCAGAGCAATGAAAAAGAAGTGGATTCCAAAAGGGACATTGAAAACCTTCTTTCTAAGAACTTGAAAGTAATGGTTTAGTGCTACACAATGCTTCCTTTTTTAAACATAACTGTTAATACAAAGGGAAATATTGATTATGATCCTATTTTACAACTAAAATTGTACTGTAAGAAAGAGGAAGAATGCTACAAATTGCTTTATGTCCAAACCTTCTTTGCACTAAAGAAGTAATCCTTACTTGTGTTGAAATGTAAATATGAGCCACAAGGAAACCACGCATCACTGACCCTTAAGGCATCCATTATTACTTAATCTGAGACTGCTCCTCCTCCACCTTTGGAGTCTGAGGACAAGTTTCCAAAGAAAATCTTAGTCAGAGCCTCACCAACTCCTACTAAGTCTGAGACTGACTCCTATATGCCCTTCCAGTCCAGAGGCTGGAGTTTATGTGACAGCCATAATTAAAGTTTAACTTATTAGCTTATTTTGTTCAAGCTCTTCAGGGACAATCCCTTATAGGAAGTAAATATGAAATTTAGAACTATCTGCATTTGCATGTCTTTTTCTCTGTGACCTAAAGCCAATCAAGTACAACCTAGGAAAATTTTAAGATGATCTGATAGGAACGTTGAGGTCTTTAGAAGACTTATTCAAACCTATAAACTAGGTTAGAATAATGTAATGTTACATCTAAATCAAACGCTGATTTCTAAGACCTTACTGTGAGATATATATATATATATATATATATATATATATATACATATATACATATATATAATTGTCAATAGCACCTTCTGATGATAAAAAAGAGTAAATAGATGAAACATGCAATACATTACTGATGGAATAAAAAATGCACCTATCACTCTGAAAAACTATTGGGCAATTCCTTATTTTAAAAATACACAAGTTAGCAATTGCATACCTGTCATCTGTTCTAAAGTAATTAAAGTAACTTTATACAAAATACAAGTGAATATAGCAAAAGTTATATAAGTGATACAAGTAAATATAACAAAAGTTTTATTCATGTAGCCAAACAAGTGAGAAGTGGGAGCAATTATACAACTACAAGTAATGGTTGAAGAAAGAATAATAAATCCTACTACAACTGACCAACAAAAGGGTGAAAACTACTAATATAAGCAATAAGTCAGTTGACTCTCAAAAGAAATAATATGGTTCTAAAGTTTTAATGTGGTAAAATTTCTCTTTTATGATACTAAAATTCTGAAAGATATTATCATTCAGAACACTGAGTTAGAGGTATGTGTGGTCTTTCTACTACGTTTTAAAACCTGATTTGAATTTATAATTGTTTTAAAATAGGAATTTTATTTAAAATTATTTAGAGTGGCAAAAGTATTAAGTTATGTAAAGGAAACAATTCAACAATAATGTAAAAGACTTACTGTGAAAAGCATACAATTTTCTGAAAGATACTGCAGGTGTAATAAATTGAAAGACATGATATTTTTGGTGATATATCACCACTGTTTTTGAAGTGAGAGCAAAAGTCCTCAGAGAGTATGTAAGTTCTCTTCAGTATATTTTTAGAATAATTGAAATTCATATAAAAATATGTCTAGTTAATTCATGAGATTCTACAAACTAATTATAAACATCTATGCAAATTATTGACTAAAATAGCTAAGATTCCAGTGAAAAAATACAAGGTGGAATTTTTGAAATATATTAGTAAAGGATCAAAATGATCCCATAGGAAGGAGTAAGAGAGTAAGATATCACTGCAAAAGTGAAGTTTTTGAGCTGCGGACGGTGGAAGAGATCTAGAACACAGGTAGAGAAATTGATTTGTATCACTGTAATAATCAGAGAGAAGGCAGATTCTGTGTGTAAAAGGCAAGGTGATGCATCATATTGGTCGAGATACGAGAATGGGTTGTTGCAAGTTTGAAAAGGATAAATTTCTGATGACACTTACCAATCAAATGCTTCTCATGACCCTCTTTACCACATGGAACATTCAATAAGAGCAGAGACACAATATAATGGATATTAGAAACAAATGTAGTACTAAATACTCTATGCTCTTTAATCCAATACTTTCATATTAGTGATTGTGTGACCTTGAGCAAGTAACTTACTCTCCAAAACTCAATCTTCACATTTTTTAAAAATTTTATTTAAAAGGAAAAGGTAAAAAAAACAAAACAAAACAAAGCGGTGCAAGGGTACAAGTAATACAGAACTACCAAAAAAAAAAAAAAAAAAAAAACAGTAAGAAATCACCAGTTAATAGATTACACATTATCGTCTTAGAGATAGTTGCTCAAGTCACAGTATCAAAGCATACAAAGTGAACATTCAAACAGAGAGACTGCAAACAGTTGTGTTCAATGATCCAACCAAAAACATTAATATGGTCAGCTATTTAACACCCCTAAACACACTTGCAGTTGTATCATTTAGAGCACTTTTTTCCCTCTCTTTTTTACAACAAAATTTACACATTTTGGGTTTTATTACTCCTTAGTTCTTATTACTTTTTTTTTTGGAAGAGAATAAAGTCAAATATGGCAAAACAAAGCTGTCAGTCAAAACCAAGGATAGACATAGTATATGATGTAAGAACAGAGTACAAGGTTATCAACAATGGTTACCATAATGTCTCCTGTTTCCTTAAAAAAATTGTCTATCTCATTAGGTATTATAAAGTTTAAAAAACAGTAGAGAACAAGACCAATAAAACTTAAACATTGTAAACATTACAGGAATTCCAAATGAGATAATAGTCAAACCAGAATGGGCATCTTAGAGAATCTCATTGCCTTCAAAGTAGTTGCCTATACCCCAAACTTGATACTATCATACAGAGTGGAACAGAGTCTAATCAGTCAAAACAAGTTAGTGGGAGTATTACAGGACTTCAAAACAAGTTAATAGGAAATCAAAAAAAGTTAATAAAATATATCCTGGTAATTTTTAAAATTTTTCCCCTTAATTAAAAAAACATAAAAAAAAACTATATAATTTTTTAGTGAATAAGGGAGATATTGAGATAAAAGAGGACTTAACAACATAACAATAGAGGTCAAAGCATGACTGTTTCAGCAACCTACTGCTTCACCACCAAATAACCCGATTTAGTAGTAGTTACCATATTGTCTATCTTTTTCCTTAAAATATTTGAATATAACTTCATACACTATAGCTTCAAATATTTCCATATCAAAAAGCCCAGAGTAAAGCCTTTCCAATTAACAAGTGAAAACTTGGGCTGGAGATTTAGCTCAGTGGCATAAGCGCCTGCCTCACAAGCAGGCAGTCATGAGATTGATCCCCAGTACCGATAAAAATGAAAAAGACCAAAAAAAAAAAAAAAGTGAAACCTGTATAAGACTTCAAGGCCACATAATGGGGAATCATGATTACCACATACTTTTATATATTTGAATCATTACTTACATTAGGGAAACTATTCGGTATTCACACATGTGAGATTGATTTATTTCACTTATGAGTATGGTCTCAAGCTGCACCCATTTATTGATAAATATCTCAATGGGATCCTTCTTTATAGCTGAGTAGTACTCCATTGTATAGAAATACCACAGCTTTTTTATCCATTCCTCAGTTGATGGACATTTGGGTTGTTTCCAAGATCTGGCAATTACAAACTGTGCTGCTATAAACATAGGTGCACATATATAACGGTGGTATGATGCTTTCAGTTCTTCTGGGAATATGCCTAGAAGTGGAATAGCTGGAATAAATGGGACTTCCAATCCCAGCTTTCTGAGAAATCTCCAGACTGACCTCCAAAAAGGTTGTACCAGTCTACACTCCCACCAATAGTGTAGGAGAGTTCCTTTTTCCCCCACAGCCTCTCCAGCATTTGTTGTTGTTGGTTTTCTTGATCCTGGCCATTCTCTCAGGAGTGATATGGTATCTCAGTGTGGTTTTAATTTGCATTTCTCTAAGGACCAATGATTATGAACATTTTTCATGAATTTATTTGCCATTTGTACTTCTTCATCTGAGAAGTGTGTATTCATCTCAGATGCCGATTTTTGGATTCGATCTTTGAATTTTGGGGGTCTGAGTTTTTTTAATTCTTTATATGTTTTAGACAAGAGTCCCTTGCCTGAGAGGGAATTCACTAAAATCTTTTCCCAGTTTGTGGGTTTTCTTTTCACTATGCTGGAGATTTCTTTTGACATGCAGAAACTTTTTAATAAGAGGTGGTCCCAGTTATTGATTCTGGGAATTATTTCCCGTGCGATTTGAGTCCTGTTCATGAATTCTCTACCTACTCCTATGTCTTCAAGGTTTCTACCCAATTTGTCTTCCAATAGATTTAGTGTTTCTGTTTTAATATTCAGATCTTTGACCCATTTAGATTTTAATTTAGTACATAGTGATAGACATGGGTCTAGCTTTAGTTTTCAGCAAATGGAGAGCCAGTTTTTCCAGCACCATTTATTAAAGAGACTGTCGTTCTTCCAGTGAACCTGCTTGGCTCCTTTATCAAAGATAAGTTGGTTGAGTGTGTTTGTAGTTGTGGTTGTATCTTCTAATCTATTCCATTGATCTTCGGCTCTGTTTTGATTCCAATACCATGATTATTTTACTGCTGTTGCTTTGTAGTATAACTTCAAGTCAGGGATTGTGATGCCTCCTGCTTTGCCTTTACTGCTTAGAATTGCCTTTGCTATTCTAGGTCTCTTCTGGTTCCAGATGAATTTTAGGAGGGATTTCTCTAGATCTATAAGGTATGTTGATGGTATTTTTATTGGGATTGCATTGAATCACTATAACAGTTTTGGGAGAATGGCCATTTTCATAATGTTTGTTCTTCCTATCCATGAGCAAGGGATGTCTTTCCATATTCTGAGATCATCTTCAATTTCTTTATTTCACTGTATTATAATTTTCCCTGTATAGGTCTTCCACTTCTTTCCTAAGAGTAATTCCTAAATATTTCATTTTTTGCTTGTTAATGTGAAGTGTGTGGTTTCTCTAATTTCCCTCTCTGTGATTTTGCTGTTAGTGTATAGCAATGCTATTGATTTCTGAGTATTGATTTTGTATCCAGCTACATCACTGAATTTATTTATTATATGTAAGAGTCTTTCAATGGAGTTTAGGGGGTCTTCTAGGTAGAGTATCATGTCATCTGCAAACAACGATAATTTAACTTCTTCTTTTCCTATCTTTACCCCTTTTATTTCTCTATCTTGCTTAATTGCTCTGGCTAGTACTTCCAGTACTATATTAAATAGGAGTGGTGATAGTGGACATCCTTGTCTTGTGCCTGATTTTCAAGTAAAGGCTTTCAATTTTTTGACAGTTAGTATGACGCTGGCTGTTGGTTTGTCATAAATGGCCTTTATTATATTGAGGTAAAGACAATCTATTCCAATTTTCTGTAAAGTTCTTATCATGAATGAATGTTGGACCTTATCGAAGGATTTTTCTGCATCTATAGAAATGATCATGTGATTATTACTTTTGGCTTTATTGATATGGTGGATTAAATTTATTCATTTATGTATGCTGAACCATCCCTGCATTCCTGGGATGAACCCCACTCGGTCATGGAGTATAATCTTCTTGATGATCTGCTGCATCCTATTTGCCAATATTTTATTGAGGATATTTGCATCTGTGTTCATTAGGGAGATCGGTCTATAGTTCTCTATTTTAGGTTGGGTCTTTTTCAGGTTTTGGTGTTAGAGTAATATTTGCTTCCAGGAATGACTTAGGAAGGCTTGCTTCCCTTTCAATTTCATTGAATAGTTTGAGGAGTGTCGGTATTAGGTCTTCTTTATATTTCTTGTAGAATTCTGCCGTGAATCCATCTGGGCCTGGGCTCTTTTTTGTAGGTAAGGACTTAATTACATTTTCAATTTCATTAACAGAGATTGAGTTATTCAAAAGTTTTACATCCTCTTGTTCTAGCTTTGGTACTTCATATGTTTCTAAGAATCTGTCTATTTCTTCTGTGTTATCAAACCTTTGAGAGTAGAGGTTTTTGAAATAGGTGTTGATGATATTCTGTATTTCTATTGGGTCTGTAGTGATTTCACCTTTTTTATTTCTTATTGCATGAATTTGAGCTTTTTCTTCCCTTTTTTAAATAAGGTTGGCTAGGGGCTTATCGATTTTATTTATTCTTTCAAAGAACCAACTGTTTGATTCCAATTCTTTGGATTGTTTTCTTAGTCTCTGTTGCATTGATTTCTGCTCTGATTTTCATAATTTCCTCTCTTCTTTTGGCTTTGGGCTTGACTTGCTCTTTTTTTTCTAGCTGTTTGAGGTGTAGCATCAAGTTATTTATTTGTATTCATTCTGTTTTCCTGATGTGGAAACTCATTGCAATAACTTTTCCTCTGAGGACGGCTTTCATTGCATCCCACAAATTCTGGTAAGTTGTATCTGCATTTTCATTTTCTTTTAGGTATTGTTTAATTTCTTCTTTAATTTCTTCCATGACCCACTGATTACTCAAGAGTACGTTATTCAGTTTCCAATGCTTGTGGGATTTTTGCAGTATCTTTTATCATTAATTTCTAGTTTCAGAGCGCTATAATCCGATAACATGCAAGAGATGATTTCAACTCTTTTGCATTTGTTTAGATACATTCTGTAAGCTAATTTATGGTCTATGTTAGAGAATGATCCATGTACTTCTGAGAAGAATGTGTATTCTGATGTTGTTGTGTGGAGCATTCTGTATATGTCTATCAAATCCATTTGTTTGCAGGTGTGATTCAGTTCTGTTATTTCTTTGCTCATTTTCTGTCTGGTTGATCTGTCCCTTGGTGTCAATGGCATGTTAAGGTCTCCTGTTACAATTGTGTTACTGATAATTTTAGTTTTCACTCCTGTTAAAAGTTGTTTTATATAACTGGGTGCTCTGGAGTTTGGTGTATATATATTTAAGATAGTTATCTCTTCCTCTTGGAGTTTTCCCCTAATGAGTATGTAGTGACCTTCTTTGTCCTTTATGGTCATTGTTGGTTTAAAGTTCACATTGTCAGCAAACAGAATGGCTACTCCTGCTTTTTTTTGGATTCCTGCTGCATGAAATATTGTTTTCCATCCTTTCACTTTCAATCTGTGAGTATCCTTCTGGGTTAGATGGGTTTCCTGTAAACAGCATATGGTTGGATTTTGTTTCTTGATCCATTCTGCTAGTCTGTTTTTTTTTATTGGTGCACTGAGACCATTTACATTAATGGTTATTACTGTTAAATGCTGCTTTATTGTTGACATGTTATCTCTCTGCTGTTGCATCTTTATCTTTCTGTTCTGTTTAATTATCTGCTTTGCTTAGTGGTTTTTTCCTTTGTGTATCTAAACTGTCTTTCAATATTTTTACAGGGTTTGTTTGTTGTTCATGAAGTTCTTCAGCTGTTCTTTGTCATGAAAGTATCATATTTCACCATCAATTTTGAATGATAGTTTTGCAGGATACATCAATCTAGGTTGGAAATCATTTTGCTTTAGGATCTGGAGTACTTCACTCCATGCTGTTCTTGACTTTATTGTTTGTGCTGAGAGGTATGCTGTGATTTTCATAGGTTTTCCTTTATAAGTGATCTGTCTTTTCTCTCTGACAACTTTTAATAATCTATTCTTGTGTTGGATTTCTGGGATGGTGATTATTATATGTCTGGGTGTAGTTTTATTTTGGTTATGAGTATTTGGAGTTCTATATGCTTCACTGATCCTGATGTCAGTTTCTGATCTCATGCTTGGGAAATTTTCAGCTATTACTTCTCTAATTATCCTCTTGACATCCTTTATGTTGTCTCATTCTTATTAATCCCTATCATTTTTATGTTATTTTTCTTTACATTGTCTTGCAGTTGTTGAATTGTTGTTTCCTGGTTCCTTGTTATTTTTTTTTTAATTTTATTTAAGGAGAAAACAAAAAAAAAGCAGGGAAAGGGTACAAGTTATACAGATTTACAGAAAAAAAATGAACAGTAGGAAATCACTAGTTAATGGATTACATATTGTCATCTTAGAAATAATTGTTCAAGTCACAAAATTAAAGCTTGTAAAGTGGACATTCCATCAATGCTACTGCAAACAGTTCTGTTCATTGATCCAATAAAACTCTGTGATATCATTTTCTATCTTATACACTTAAATATACATGCAGTTATATAGTTTGGAGCACTTTCTTTTCCTCTCTTTTGTACCATGACTATTACACATTTTGGGTTTCATTGCTCCCACGGTTCTTATTACTTTTTTGGAAGAGAGTAAAACCAAATGTGACATAACAGAACAGAATTGGTCAAGTCAAAAGGGTGGACATAATAGATAATGTAAAAACATAATACAAGGTGATCAACAATGGTTACCATAATGCCTCCCGCTATCTCTAATAGAATTGCCTATATCATTAGTTATAATACAATTGAACAAAACAGTAAAGAATAAAACCGACAAAACCAAAACATTGGAGACATTGTAGGTCTTCAAAAGTAGATAAAAATCAACAACAATGGGCGTCATAATGAATCTCATTATCTTCACAGCTGATGCCTAAACTTTCGAACCTGATACTATCCAGCAAAACAGAATAGGGGAACATCAGTTAAAAACCAGATGGTGAGAGTAATACAGGGCTTTAAATCAAGGTAATGAAAAGTCAAAGTGGGTTACTATAATATATCCTGCTATTTTTTTCCTTTAATTAAAAGGATAAAGATAAAAAAGTAAATAATGGAGTGGAGATTGAGATAAGTGGGCATAACAACGAAACAGCGCAGATCAAAACATAACCATTTAAGCAGAATAGTGTTTCACCACCAGATAATCCTAACCTAAAAGTAGTTACCATATTGTCTCTTTCTTTGAAATCCTTGAGTACAACTTCGTATACTGTAGCATTAAGTATATCAAAACAATGTAAAACCATTCAAGAGAATGACAGCATTACAGAGTATTTAGAATCGACTAACAAAAAATGAATAATGGTTTCTGTATAATCTCCTTGTCTTTACAAGGTTTTTGCTTATACTATCGTACATAATAAAATCCAGTAAGATACAACCTATTTAGACCATTGGAGACAGAAGGACAAAAGCTAGATGAGACTTCAAAACAAGATGATACTAAATCAGTATTACCTATTAAGATGTCATTTTCTCCAAAATAGCTGTTCCTATCATCCAATCTTCTCTGCCTCATTTCTGTTGAGCTCTTTTTCTGTCAGTAGCTGTCAGTTCGTCTTCTTCATTTTGTTCTCTGCTCCATTCGTTGTGGCCTCCCCGCCACTATTTCTGGGTTCTTTGTATTTTTCTTTTTTTAGAATATCCTGCAATACTTTCTGTAGGGTTGAATTGGTGGTTGCAAATTCGCCCAGTTCCTCTTTATCCTGGAAGCACCTTGTTTTTCCATCAATTTCCAGGGACAGTTGTGCAGGATATCTCAATCTTGGCTGGAGATTATTATCTTTCAAAGCTTGAATTATTTCCCCCCACGCTCTTCGTGATTTGATGGTTTGTGCCGAGAAATCTGCTGTAATTCTGATGGGTGTTCCCTTGTAAGTGGTCTGTTTCTTGTCTCTTACAGCTTTTAATATTCTGTTCTTGTATTGAATTTCTGGAATTTTTATTATTATATGCCTGGGTGTTGCTCTGTTTGGGTTGTAGGTAGCTGGGGTCCTGTATGCCTCATACATCTGAGTATCTTTACCTTTTGCTAAATTAGGAAAATTCTCCTGGATTATTTCTGTGAGTAGCTTTTGTAGTTCACTTGTTTGTGTCCCTACTTCTTCTTTTATGTTCTTAATCCTTAAGTTATGGATCCTCTTATCATCTTCTTGTCTTTGTATTATTGCTGTTTGTTTCTTTGTTATTTTTAAGAAGTTTTTCATTTCATTCTCCCATATTACAAGTCTGCCCTCCAGTTCAGATAGTCTGTCCTTAGTTTCTTTCAAGCTGTTATGCCAGTCTTCTATAGACTTCTTAGTATCTTGGTAGTCCCTTTGAACCTGTTTCACGTATTCTATGCTTTCTCTGTTTTCTCCATCAAACAATTCTCCCCTTTTTTTCTGTTCTTCCATTCCACTGCCTGTTTTTTCTTGGGTGGTACTTAGCATTTCTCTAACTATTCTGCATACTTCTAGCTTCAGGTCGTTGATAACTTCATTCCTGAATTGGTCTATGAGGCTCTCTATATGGTGCCTTATGTATATTGGTGCGGTGTCTGCTATTGCCTGTTTCTCAGAATTGGGGGCCGAGGAGCCTTTCTTGTTGCTGCCTCTTCCCATGCTGCCTCTTCTTCTCTGTTCCTTATATATACAAGCTTATATAAGAGGCCCAGCTTCTCTCCCAGTCAGCCACAGCCTGATCGAATTGCGCCAGTTAGGTGTTCCCGCTCACCGCTGCGCACCAGGGAGTTACGGACCAGGCAGCCTACGCATCTCCCCTCCCGGCCACCGTCAAGCTCTGGGATCTGGGTTGGGACAGCCTACCAGGTCTGCCGGCAGCGTCACACAGGCCAGGCACTTTTCACCAATCTCGCCCGAGAGGGGGATGTGTGGCTAGAGTCGCCACCACGCCCTGCTCCCGCAGGACTGCTCGGACCCAGAAAGTCCTCCGCTGGAGTCAAACTGTGGTAGAGTGTCAGCTTCTCTCACTCACCTCACCACAAGTCAGTGCACGCCTCCCTGCCGTTCGCAGATTGCCGTTCTCAGAGCTTCCGCGCGTCTCTCTCCTTGCCGAGCCACTGTAGAGGCAGCCAGCCGCAGCACAGTGGGAAACCCAAATCGCGGCTTACAATGGCGCGGGGTCCAGCCTCCACACCGAGGCTTTTCTGTTCCTGTTTTAGCACCAGGAATGCATTCCAAGTTGGTTTCTCTCAGCCCAGTTCGTTCCTGAGTCAGCGGAGCATATCTCCACCTGCTTATGTCTCCTTAGTCCGCACCATTCCTGGCTTCTGAGCCGAGTCTTTCAAGAGAGCCTCCGGTAGTTGCTGTTATCTGTCCGCCATGTTCTCCCGGAAGTCGGTTCCTTGTTATTTTTAAAAGATCTTTCCTTTCCTGTTCACTAGCTGCAATCCTGTCTTTAAGGTCTGAAATTCTATCTTCACTTTCATTGAGGTGGTTTTTACAACTTTTAGTGGAGTTTTTTATTTCCTTTATATCTCTGTGCATCTGCATTATGTATTCTGTTTGTTTCTTATATTGCTCATCTAGGGATTCTATCTTTTTGTTTAGTTTCTCCAATTTTTAAACTGTGTTTTCTTTAGATATATTCAGAATCTCTTTCATTTCTTTTATCATTTCTTCTTTTACCTGGGAGTTTATTTCAAGTTTAAATTCCTTTAAACCTTCCTGGGTTTTCTTGTTAATTTCAGTAGCTATTATGTCAGATATTTGAGATGAATGACATATATTTTCTTCTCTATACATTGCTCCAAGGGTTTTTGAGATGTGCTGGAGGTTTGAGGTTGTGAATTGGTCTTTCATTTTGTCATTTTCTTATATTTCTGTGTTTCAAGGGTTATTTGAAAGCTTCCTCAGGGTGTGTTGGAAATCTCCTTCTATGTTCACAGCTCCTGAGACTCTGGCACCCAGTTACCCCAAGCCGCTGGGCCTGTAGAACCAAAGGCCCTCTTCTGCCTGTTTATAACTCCACAGTTCCAGATAAGCTGGGTTTCAGGGACACTGTGTGCCCACCTGCTTGTTGGAAGCTCCTCAGTTCTCCAAGTGCAGCTGGAATGGGGAGGCGGATGTAGATGCCTCAAATCCACTTATCCACTTCACTGCACCCAGAAGCCTGGAGGGTCTTGACCAGTCTGGTCTTTGGAAAAAGTGCACTGAGCACTTACCACAGCCCACGGGGCCTCTTGAGCCTGCAATGCTCCCCTGCTCGCTGAGATATTCACAGTCCTCCAGACACACGGAGAGGTAGATGTAGGCACCCCAGATCCGCCCCAGCCCTTCCTCTGCACACCGATGGTGAGGTGCAGGAGTCCCAAATAGGCTGGGCTCCGGGAATAGTGTGTGCCTGCCTTCTTGCTGGAAACTCCACAGTTCTCCAAGTGCAGCCAGAATGGGGAGGTGGATGTAGATGCCTCAAACCCACTTATCCACTTCACTGCACCTGGAAGCCTGGAGGGTCCCAAACAGTCTTGGCTTTGGGGATAGTGCACTGAGCACTTACCACAGGCCATGGGGCCTCTGGAACCTGTGATGCTCCCCTGCTTGCTGAGATATCCACAGTCCTCCAAACACACGAGGATGTGGATGCAGGCACCCCAGATCTGCCCCAGCCCTTCCTCTGCAAACTGATGGTGAGGTGCAGGAGTCCCAAATAGGCTGGGCTCTGGAGATAGTGTGTGCCCGCCTACTTGCTGGAAACTCCACAGTTCTCCAAGCTCAGTCAGAATGGGACTCAATCTTCACATTTTAAAAATGTTAATAAAATTAACAAACTTGAACTAAGAAGATATAAATGCCTTGAGCCATCGAATAAGTGAAAACAAAATTGAGAGAGTAATAGAAATCTTAATAACTAACAGAAGTCCAAGACCCAATGGATTCATCACTGATTTTGGCAACAAATTCAAAGAAGATCCAATGCCACTAGTCCTCACATTTTTAATGCAGTTGAAAGGGAAGGAACACTGCCAAATTTATTTCTGGAGATGGTTATCATCTTGATACTGAAACCAGACAAAGACTCAACTAAAAAAGGAAACTACAGGCTAATCTCTTTAATGAATATAGATGCAAATATACTTAGAAGATACAGGTACACCGAATACAGAAAGTCATTTAAAAGATAATACATCATAGCAAAATAGGTTTAATCCAAGGAATTCAAGAATGGTTCAAATTATGCAAATCAATAAATGAAACATATCACATGAACAGAAAGGACAAAAATTTCATGCTCATCTCAACAGAAGCAGAAAAAGTCTTTGGCAAAATCCAAAACTTCATGATAAACTCCCTGAAAACACTAGGCACAGAAGAACATTATCTTAATCTGATAAAAATCATTTGTGATAAACAGATTTTCAAAACCATATCAAAGGAAGAAATAATGAAATGTTTCTATAAAATCATGAACAAGACAAAGGTTTTCACTATTACCAATTCTGTTCAATGCAATATGTAAATCTTCAGCCAAAGCTAGATAAAGATATGAAATTAATGTGAATTTAAAAGTAGTTGAATTATCTTTATTTACAAATAACATTACTCTGTATTATAGGACACCAAAAAGCCTACCAACAATCCTACAACTAATCAGTTCAGCAAAGAAGCATGATGTACATTCAACACAAAAATTCAATAGCATTCCTGCAAACCAATAATAAATCCACCAAGAAATAAGATATGAAATTAATACCATGAATAAAAACTTCAAGAAAAATAAAATACTTAGAATTTAACTTAAGTTAGTTAAAGATTTCTATAAAAGAAACTGTGATACTCTGAAAAGGGAGATCAAAGAAGACATTCAAAGATTGAAAGATATTTCCTTTTTGTAGCTAAGCATTATGTATATGCTCAAAATGGCCCTGCCAGCAAAACTGATACATTGATACAATCTCAATTAAAATACAAACAGCCTTTCTTCCATAAAATGTTTATGAAACCAGAATATAGCAAGAATAACCAAGCAATCCTGGGTGACAAGAGAAGTCATTAAAATCCCACATTTCAAGTTATACTACAAAATTACAGCAACAAAACCATTTTGAACTGGCACAAAACTGACATAATGATAAAATAAACATGCTAGAAAATGCAGAAACAACCCCAGGCACTTTCAGTCATTTAATATTTGAAAAACTGATAAAAAAAATAAGTTGAAAGAAACACAGCCTCAAAAGCAATTCTGAAAAAATGGGCTACCCACAGGCATAAGACTGAATCTAGACCAGTATCTCTCATCATAGGCTAAAATAAAATCAAAATGAACAAAATGAAGATAAATAGAATAAATCAAACACAAAAGCCCTGTGGGGAGATAAAATATGTAAAACTCTAGAATATATGGTCATAGGTAAAAACTTTCTGAAAAGAACACAATTGGCACATGAATTAATATTGAGAATTGACATTTGGAATCATATCAAGCTATAAAGACTTTACAGAATGAAATAAAAATAGAACAAAATGTTAACCTAGAGCATGGAAAAATTTTGATAGTTATGCATTGAATAGAAATTTAATATCTTGAATGAATAAAAATTCAAATAATCATCAACCTAAAATAAAGGATCAAATGAAAACATTTATTTTTTAATTTTTTATTTTAAAGAAATTAAGACAAAAGAAGACATAACAAAGCAGATCAGATCAGAACAATGCAAGTAACATAGCATTTTACCACAAGACAACCCATAATTAACAGTAACTACCATAGGGTCTCTTTCTTTGAAATCGTTGAGAATAGCATCATATATGATAGTATCAAGCATAACAAAAACAGTATAAAGCCATTCAAGAGAATGAAAACATTACAGGGGCTTTCAGAACCAAATAGCAGAGAATGAACAGTAGCTACTATATTATCTCATTTTCCATAGAAAATTTGTTTATATTATCACACGTAATAATATCCAATAAGATATAACAGGATAGAAGCAAAGGAAACAGAAAAACAAAAGCATAGTAGGACTTCATTGTAAGATGATACTAAATCAGCTCTGGCTATTCTAATGTCTTCTTTTCTTTAAATTAGCTGTTTATACTATCACAGATAATAAAATCAAACAAACTACGATAAAACCATTCCAACTAATGAATGCAGACATTATAAGGCTTCAGAGCAATGTAATGGGGAATCATGATTATTATAAACTCTTATGTACGCATCATTTCTTACACTAGGGAAAGTATTCAGTATTCATGCATGTGAGTTTGATTTATTTCGCTAATGAGTATGATCTCATGTTGTGTCCATTTATCTATAAATATCTCAATGTGATCCTTCTTTATAGCTGAGTATCACTCCATTGTATAAAAATACCATAGCTTTTTAATCCATTCCTCAGTTTATGGACACTGAGGTTGTTTCCATGATCTGGCTATTACAAATTGTGCTGCTATAAACATGGGTACACATATATTACTGTGGTATGATGTTTTCAGTTCTGAGAATATGCCTAGAAGTAGAATAGCTGGAACAAATGGGACTTCCAATGCCAGCTTTTTGAGAAATCTCCAGACTGGTCTGCACAATGGTTGCACCAGTCAACACTCCCACCCACAGTGAAGGAGAGTTCCCTTTTCCCCCACAGCCTCTCCAGCATTTGTGGTTGGTAGTTTTCTTGATCCTGGCCATTCTTTCAGGAGTGAGATGGAATCTCAGTGTGGTTTTAATTGGCATTTCTCTAATGAGTAATTATGATGAACATTTTTTCATGTATTTATTTTCCATTTGTATTTCTTCATCTGAGAACTGTGTATTCATCTCAGATGCCCCTTTTTTGGATTGGGTCTTTGAGTTGGGGATCTGACTTTTTTTTTTTATTCTTTATATGTTTTACACAGAAGTCCTTTGTCTGAGGGACAGTTCACAAAATTTTTTCCCAGTTTGTGGGTTTCCTTTTCACTATGCTTGAAATTTCTTTCAAGTGCAGAAACTTTAATAAGACGTGATCCCAGCTATTGATCCTGGGAAGCATTTCCCATGCTGTTTGATTCCTGTTCATGAACACTTTACCTACCCATATGTCTTCAAGATTTTTACCTAATTTATCTTCCTACATATTTAGTGTTTCTGTTTTAATATTTAGACTAAAACATTTGTTTTTAACATAGACAATTTAATGGACAGATATACCTCAAAATTACAAATGACCAATAAGTGCACAAAAATATATTTGACATCTGTGACCATTAAAAAATGTAAATTAAAATGCCTCTTAGATATCTCTCTCTAAAAAGAATAGCTATATACAAAATTAAGTAATATGGGGGCTGGGGATTTAGCTCAGCAGCATAAGCACCTGCCTTGCAAGCAGGCAGTCATGACTTTGATCCCTGGTACCGATAAAAATGAAAAAGACAAAAAAAAAGTAATACGTGCTGGTGAAACTGCAGAAAAAAAACTCTATATTGTTTGTGGGGATGGAAACTAGTAACTTATTATGGAAATAATTATGGAGAATTCTCAAAAGTTAAAAATAGAAATTTTGAGTATTTAATTCAGTGTCATAAGCACCTTCTTGGCAATCTCGAGGTTGTGAGTTCAATCCCTTGTACAGACAGACAGATAGAGAGACAGACAGACAGACAGACAGACAGACAGCACATGACTCAGAAATAGGCTCTGCTAGACATTTCCTGAAAGAACTAGACATCATAATAGTGTTCACACATATCTATGTTTATAGCAGTACAAGCCAAAATAGCTAATCTTGGAAATGACCTATTTTCCATCAACAGATGAATGAATAAAGAAAATTAAGTATTTATACACAGTGAAGAATTACTTTGCTATAAAGAAGGATAAACTTAAGCTCATTGTAAAAAATGATGTAAATTGATATCACAATGTTAAGTGAAAAAATCAGATACATAAGCTTAAATAGCATATGGTTTCATTCTCTTATAAGAGAAAACCAAAGTAGAGAAAAATTGAACAACAAAATGAAAGATACATAGCAGAAAACATAGAGATATATTTTGCATATCAGAAGTGTGTTTAGATATGGAGAAATTGGAAATTGGAGAAAAAGAAGAGAGAAAGAGATGTAAAAAGAATTAATACATGTCATATATATATATATATATATATATATATATATATATATATACTATGATGCCTATAATAATTATGTACTCAAATATGTACTGAGGAAAATGAGAAATAGAACATGGCAATAAAATGTGTGTAGTCTTACACACTGTTTTGAGGATTAATTAAAACAATATATGTGTCAGTTATATGAAACAGTACTTGTCACATAGGAGATATTCAACCATAATTGAGTTTTTGGTGCATAACAGTCAAGTTTTTAGAGAATGACTTAAAAAGTTAGATATCTTCAAAGAAGTTTCTAGAAAAAATTGAACCTAAGATGATAGACATTTTACTCTCAAGATTCTGAATTCTGAAGAAACTCTGGGCAGAGATAGCTAAGCCAAGAGCCTATATTTTCCTACTTTCATGGTTAGAGATTGGATTCCAACAGCTCTCAGGATGTTCCTGCCCATGATTAGAGTGCAGAGTTCAGGAAAGAGGAAGAATTTAGATCAGGCATCAAGCTTAAAATAAAGTGTTAATGAATGGAAGTTCTCAGTCAGCCTGGACCAGAATTATGAGGACAGTTGGTGAGACTAGCCTAGTGTTGGAAAGCATGTGAGAGAGGCATATCCTTTTTGGCCCTCTGGTAAGGGAGTAAATCAAAATACACCTCCAATCAGGTGCCTTTCAAGAGGGATAACTACTAAGCTTGGCTTGGTTATAAATAATTCCAGATAATGAAATGAGCTTCCCTGTGATTATTTGGGAATGACAGGCATTTCATTGTCTTAAGGACAGGAAAGGGAAAGAGATAAATGTGTGAAGAAGGGAGGAGAGGAGACTGGTGGAATTTACAGTATGAAGAAAATCACTGTCCTGCACACCCTGAGCAAAAAAATCTATGTGTTGTGTTCTACTGATCTCTAAACACCTTGATTACGATTATTTGGGTTGAGTGGATAAATGTTTATGTTAGAGTTCCATAATGTTTATTATAATAGGTGATCAATTTTGGAAGTTCATTTTCTGTAAAAGAACACATGCAAACTCCATTATTTCTGTGCACAAAGAATCCTTACCACTTGTCATAGTTACTATTGGTATATTAGATTCATATAAAGTCACCAGAAATCATGGGCCACCCAGTGTAGTACTTGACCCGCAGTCAACAGGCTTTCAGTATAGGGACATTTATTACTGGTTATAATAACTGATGACATATCACTGTGGCATCTTTAGTACATGCTTTATAGTCTTCCTTGTCTGGAGTCTGAGGACACTAGGAGGAAAGAAAGGAGGGAAGCAATTAATGCCTACTATATATCAAGAACTTTTATTTGAATATTATGACAACATGTTGAGGTAAATATTATCCATATGTTTAGTTTAATTCTAGCTTCTCATAAAGAAAAATAACAAATATTAATTTATGAAATGTTTCATTACATCCCACAGTAAACAAACATGTTTTATTTAAGCATTTTGCAGCATCATTTGTTTATGTATATATATATGTATATGTATATATATATATATATATATATATATATATATGTTAATGGGTTCCCCAGCATACAAGTTAATATTTCAATGAACAATAAATAACTGATTTCTTGGCCATTAATTATCTCATCTAATATATATGGTATGTATAACTTTAAAGGCAAACCATGGTAATGTCACTTCCCTTTATATATAATATAATTATAAAATTGATATTTTAACATATCGATTTTACACTTCAAGTGGTCAATGATCATGTAGGCTGACTAAAAACTTTAAGATGCATACCTATTAACTGGCAGAACCAAGACCAAAATCCATATCTTCCCTGTCCACTTAAATTTAGTTTTTCATGAAGTGTTCACATCTATGGGCTTTGTCACTTTGGGTAAGATCTCTCCCTTTTAAATCTGTTTCACTAGAAATTAGTAATTAGACTATATAATTTCTAAAATCAATGTGGTCTATATCTAATATTGTTAAATTAATTTAATATGTTATCCCTGGACATTTATGTATCAGTCAAAATAGCATGCAGTCTCAATTTCTAAACCAAAGGAAGGTTAAAAACATACAGATGTAACAGTTCTTACCACATCTTTTGACACCTGAGATACCTGCAAAAAATAACCCTGAATTTGATCTCTCAGATAAACTAGTTTAATAAAGTTCCATTCCATTCTTATTATTCATGTCTAGCTTATATCTTAACAAATAATAACATGAGAAACCCTGATGGCCTTGCCTGTGCAGGGGACATCTCACATTGACCTGTGTAGGTAGATGACCTCACATTATTAATGTGACTACCTATTTCTCAGATATATGCTATCAAATCTACTAGAAGAACACACACATAAAATTAGTAGCAATTCAAATCCCCAGTCCTATGGAAGTATAGAACTATACCAGTGTTTTACATCCATGGTCAGTGAGTTTTCTAAGTTGTCACTCCAAAGTTGCATGTGTTTGGAAAGTTTTTGTATCATGGAGGCACTGTACTCATCAGTACACTAGTCTTCTTCTTCTTCTTCTTCTTCTTCTTCTTCTTCTTCTTCTTCTTCTTCTTCTTCTTCCTCTTCTTCTTTTTCTTCATTTGTTCTTCTCCTTCTTTTTACTCTTATTCATTTTTTGAAGAGAATAAAACTGAATGAGACAAAACAAAATGGGATCAGTAAAAACAAAAGCATGGACATAGTACGTGACTTAAAACCAAAATATAAAGTGATCAACAGTGCTTACCATAATGCCTGTTGTTATCTTCAAAATAATTGCCCAAGTCATCAGGCATAATACAATTAAAAAACCAGTACAGAACAAAATAAATAAAAATGAAACATTCTAGACATTATAGGACTTTAAAAGATAATATTCAAACCAGAATGGATACCATAGTGAATCTTACTGTCTTCAAATAGTTGCCTATATGCCCAGACTTGATACTGTCAAATAAAACATTTAAATAAAATCAGTCAAAACAAGGTAGTGATCAGAAAAAACAGATTCAAATACAATCAATCAAAACAAGACAGTGAGAGCAATACAGGACTTCAAACTAAGTTAATAAGAAATTTTAAAAAAATGGTTACCACAGTATATCCTGCTATCCTTGGAATATCTGGCCATGCCATCAAATCTAGTACAAGTAGACAAACTGGAACAAAATATAACCAAACTAAACAGAACAATAAAAACAATATGGATTTCAAATCATGATATAAGATTAACAATGGCCACTGCCTTCCCTTTTTAAACAGTTCCTCCCCTTGCACTTTCACAGGGAGCATTGTACTTTTTGTATCCCATTAATTCCTTTGGATTTTAGATTAAGGAGGCAACCCACTTTTCACTTAAGTGATACTGAACTTTTCTACCCCTGAGCATGGTCCAAAGTTGTATCCATTTACCTACAAGGTTTTCCTTCCTTATAGCTGAATAGTTCTCCTTTGTATAAAAGCAGATTCCAAACAATCTGAAGCTGATAGGCAAGCTATCCATAAATTTTTTTTCTGGTTTCCTGTCACATAGAGCAATGTTTAATCATATTTGACTTTCAGTTTATAAACCCTCTTTCAGGTTAATTATGTTTCTTTTAGAGAGCATCTTGAAGGAACCTATCTCCTGATCCACTCCGGCTGTGTTTCTTTTTATTAATGTATCAAGGCTGTCTATATTAGTGATTAAGGTCAACCTTCTCTGCCTCATCTCTGCCATGTTACTTTTCTCCCATTGGTTGTCTACTTGTCTAATTCATTCCACTGTCTGTCCACTGAACATGATCCACCTCTGCCACTGTACCTGAAATCATGGCATTTTTTCTCTCTTTTTAGAATGTCCTTCAGTTTTTATTGTAGGGTTGCTTTGATGGTCATGAACTCCCCCAGTTCCTCTTTGTCTTGGAAGCATCTTGTTTATCCATAAAATTTGAGAGTTGTTTTGCAGAGTACATCAATCTGGGTTGGAGGTATTTTTCTTTCAGGACTTGGAATACTTTAATCCAAGTTCTTCTTGATTTGATGGTTTGTGTCAAGAACTCTGTCATGCTTCTGATGGGTTTTCCTTTATAGGAGATCTTCTTCTTTTGTCTGACAGCTTTTAATATTCTACTCTTGTGTCGAATGTATGGGATCTTGATTATTATATGTCTGGGTGTATATCTATTTTGTTTATAGATGGTTGGAATTTTGTATGCCTCATTTATCTGAATATCATTTCTTTTTCCTATGCTTGAGAAGTTTTCTTTAATTATTTCTGTAAACAGTCTTTGTATTTCACTGGTGATTACCCCTGCTTCTTCAGTCACATTTTTTTTTATTCTCAAGTTATAGATCATCTTGTCATCTTCTAGCCTTTGTATTGTTGGTTCCTGGCTCCCTGTTATGTTTAAGAGACCTTTCCTTTCATGGTCACAAGTTACAAACCTGTCTTCAAGGTTTGATGGTCTATCATTAGTCTCTTTGAAGCAGTTTTGCCAGCTTTCAATGGGTTTTTTAATTTCCTGGTAATCTGTTTGTATCTATTTCATGTATTTTAATTTTTTTTATATTTTTCATTGAAGGTTTCCCTGCTTCTTTTATGCTCCTCTGTTCTTCCATTTGTCTTCTTTGCAAGTGCTTAGCATTCTTTTATTATTTGGCTTATATCTTCCTTTATCTGTAATAGTAGTTCTGTGTTAAGTTCTTTTATAGTTTCATGATGTAGTTACTTTATGTCAGTTGCTGTTGTTTCAGAAACTGCAAATGTGTGACTCCTGATCTCTTCTTTGTTTACCTCTCCTGGACCCATACATCTTGGGTTGGAGGCCAGAGACTGCCTTTTGTTTGTTCCTCTTGTCATGTTCCTGGTTCTTCCAGACAAGTGGTTAGCAGGGTCTCTGGCACTTACTGTATTAGTTATAATTACTCTGAAGTGTGCTGGCTAGGAATTTCTGCTGTTTGCTGCTTTTCTTAATCTGCTGGTGACTGCTAGAGTATAAGTAAGAGTGGAGTAGGCTGGCCACTCCCTTTTGAGCTTATTAACCACAAGGAGTTTTCACCACATTAGTGTGATCCACATGAGCAGGATTGGTTAGGAATAGCTTTAGGGACAACTCAGCCTTGGGTATTTGACTGAACATAGGAATGGGACTCAGTCCAAGCAATTTTCACCAATCCACTGTGTTCTAGGAGTGGCGGAATGAAGCCTGCTGCATTTCTGATTCCGGGCTTATCCTGCCCAACTCCTAAATGGCACCAGGCCAATTGCCCACTCCCATGATAGGACTGAGTCCCCCACACTCACTACCACCCAGTGCAGTTCTCTGGTCTGCTGCTTCCCTCCACCACCATATCTCCCTTTCAAGGCCTCCAGGCTTGCCAGCCATGTGCTTCACTGAACCCATGCATCTCCAGATTCCAGTGTCACTTCTCACACAGTATGACTGGCTCTGACGAAGGCACCTCTAGCTACTACCTTCTGTTTATGTCTTCTTTTTTGTTTCTTTTTTATTCTCTCTGTGGGCTTCTATTCTTATTTAGGGTTTTTGTGTGTGGGGGGGGGCAAGGGGACCCATTTCTTTCTTCTGGTCTTCTAAAAATGCTATATTTCAGCATCTTGGCTGTTTCTCTCAGAGAGGTTATTTACTTTGCTGCTTACTGTTCTGCCATCTTCCCTGAATCTCTTGTTATTATTCTTAATGTTCTTATTGCTATTCTTCTTGTTTTTCATCCTATTCATCCTCCTTTTTCTCCCTCTCTCTGTCTCTCTCCCTGCCTCTCTCTGTCTCTCTCTCTGTCTCTCTCTCTGTCTCTCTCTCTCTCTCTCTCTCTCTCTCTCTCTCTCTCTCTCTCTCTCTCCCTCTTTCTGTGACCACAGCATACCTTTTCTCTTCCAGGTCCTTGCACTGTGCTGTTTCTGTCTTGAAGTCAGGCAAATATGAATTAAACCCACTGAAACTATGTGAAAAAAATAAATATGTCCTTCTTTAAATTATATACCTTGGCTATTTTTTCCTGAACAGAAAACTGACAAATACAAAACATTGGTACCAGAACTAGTAACATTGCTATGGCACTAAAAGCATTTGGAAGTGGTTTATGGGAGGAGTTTGAAAAGGTTAAGAGATGCTGACTAGAGAAATTCTGGAATTGTATAAGGTGATTGTGATGAGAAATTCAAGTCAAAATTCAGGAGATCAGAATATTGATAGGAAAGTAGAAAGCAAAGACAAGTCTAATGAAATTTCACATAGGCTTGAGGATTCTATTGGTAACTGGACTAAGGACCACACCTATTTCATTTTGACAGACAGTTTGTTTTTCCTGTGCCCTGAGACTTTGTGTAAGGCTGAATTTAAAGGGGGCAGACAATTCAGTGTAGCAAAGTTAATTTCAAGGGAGATCAATATTCAGGGGGTAACACTGTGTTGCTGGTTCCTTTTAGCCATAGATACAGGGAAAATCAGAAAGGAAAGCTGGACTATGTAATTTGAAGTTTGAATTTTCTACAGAGACAAAACACACTGTAAAATTTGGACCATAAAAATATAGTTGTTGAAAATATTAAATCAAGAAGCATTGTGGTGGGTTAAAAACACCCCAATCATACTTTTCTAATGAGAGTATGTACTTTAGCATAATGGTACCCAGCTGTCTAAGTAGTTATGCTGAGGGAATACAGGAAGCAATTTTTGTGTTCACTCACTTTGTACAATGAATGATACATGTGTGTGCACATGTGTCAAAGGGTAAATGGGTGAGTTTCACCCACATCATGCACAGTCTTCCTCTTTTGCATATTAAGTATATATAAAGAATTATAACTTTCTTTTCTTTTTATTTTTACTATAGAACTAGCGCAATTCAATACAATTTTGCATGAAAATCTGCTTTTACAATTTGAGAGGAGACTGAATGTGAGCCATCAGATGATTCAGCTATCGATGATGACTTGAATCACATGACCAAAAAGAAGTTAAAAAGATATGACACATAGATAAGTACAGATTAAAGAATTTGATTCATATGAGAAATAAAGCAGTAATACAAGTAAATATTTGGCTAGTCAGAATGCACAAAACGGTCATGTTTACCTGAATGATTCAACATTAGAACTAGGTCAGAAAATGTTATTAGGTTCTTGCCAGGAGTGAAACCTATTGAACAGAATCTGAACAATGAAATTCAGTGTTGAAATTGTTAGTTACAGATGATATGCTGCAAGATGTTTTGAAATATGCTAATGATGAAATACAAGTAAAATCTTCTGTATGCATCAACACCAATGTTCAAATAATTTTTATCATGATATCTTATTATCTGAACTAAAAACCTAGTTGATAAAGCAGGACTTTATTATTTTAAATATCAGAATGTAAAATATTTAATGAAAAGTGACAATTGTGGCATTAAAAGTTTTAGAACAATTATAATTCTCAAAAGACCTTTTTCTTTCAAAATTGACTATGTTTTGGCCATCAATAGGCCACATCTGGAGTGGGACAACCAGACCCAAGCCTTTCCCCATGAGTCAGTGTCATTTTCATACTCCAGGGTGGGGTGGGGAACAAGGCCTCATCAAGAAGCAAGCCTTCCCTTTGAACCATTGCCATGAGTAGACTGCCATTGGAGTGGAGACAACCACACCCAAGCCTTTCACCATGAATCAGTGCAATTTGCTGACTTCTGAGGCAGAGAACAAGGCCTCCTCAAGAAGTAAGCTCTCTCTGTGAGCCAGCACCATGTGTAGGCTGCTACTAGTGAGAAGAGAGCCAGACCCCAGCCCCTTTCAGTATGGGAAAACAAGAAGAGCCAACTCCCCAACTCTTGTAAATGACCAGCTGATCTGGAGAAATACAGGCTGCAGTGATAGATATTGAGGTGAAATGCAATTTGATACTTGTATTTTGATGTCTCACTGAGCTTGCAGGTGAAAAGCCAGTGGTACATTCATCTATTCAGAAGTTGGTGGTATGCAGTGTGACATCTAGGTAGGCATTTCCTTCTAAGGGTGCTAGCCTTTGCTAGTTACCTAATGTCTTGTTTTGAAGTCCTGTATCATTTTCATTGTATTGTTGGGTTGGGGTTTGTTCTTTTTTGTTTGGTTTGATTCTGTTATATCCAATGGAAACAGCAGCAACTTCAAAGATAGCAAGATATATTATGACAGAATTTAGAAATTTGTCCTGGAACACAGCCACCAGTCTTCATTTATGCAGTAGCAAACTATATGATATTGTGAACAGACTTGTTACATGTATTTCAAAAATTAGTCCAAGGATTGAGGAAAATTTCAGAGTGCTGAGTATCAAATACTCAGTTTCTCTAAAACCAAGTGCCAAGAAAACAGTCCAGAGAAAATTCAAGGGTAGTGCAGGTTACAGAGGAAACACGAAGGAACTAACAGTGGTGAAGAAAACAGGAATTATTGCTGCAGAAGAAATAGGTTACCTATTCAGACCTGAGACCATGAAGTATGGCTAGATCAACAGTGTAGAAAAACTGGTGGGTGGGGAGACAGCAAAATAACTTTGCCCTTCACTAGGAGGCTCAGACCAGACCTCAACCATGAGAGTCTTATACAGTTGGATGGATCACTGAGGACATGAGACACTTTTTACCAGGTGCCCACACCCCAGACAGATGTGACAATGCCTGACATGCAATCACACAGAGAAGAAGCAGCAAGTTGGTGGGACCAATATTTAATTTCAAAGGACTTGAGGCTTGACCTCTGGCAGCCAAACAGCCCCAGAGTGGCTTCTTTAAAAAATGTCCTAGAGTAAAAAAGAAGGATTTGTTTCAAACTGACCATCCAGTAAAGTAGAAAGCTGGCAGTTGGATAGCAGCCTGAGGGGAACAAGGCCAAGAAGTAAGATCCTGGACCATCCAAACTCTGATCTAGAAATAACAAAAAGCCAATCTTATCCCTAGGTGCAAACGACTAGAAGCAGTCCCCTGCCCAGTGAACAGTGGTGCAAGTGGGCAAAAGGCTTTGGCCAGTGGTGGATGAGGGCACTCCCCATGCCCAACAACAAAAGCTTGTGAGATGAGTCAGTGGTCTGGCCAAGATCAGCCTTAAATCCTACTGTAATTTTACTGAAATCCTACTGAAAATTTGCCACTGTTACTCATTACAGATTCCAGCTCTGATTAGAGCACTAATATTAAACTGATGGCACTAGAGGTACTTTTTTGCAGGAGGGTTTTCAGATTTACATTTTGATTGTTTGGTTTGCTTTGTCTGACCTGTCTCTCTGTTTCTTCAGTGTTCTTTCTTGATCTCTTAATACTTACATATGAATGAATATTATATCTACTCCTTCTGGTTCACCTTGGTATTCTTTTGCTTTCCCATTTGTACTTTCACTTCTGTCTTCTTCTCTAGCTTCACAAAGTTTGGGTGGCAATTCTTTGTCCTTCAGTCTTGTTTCTACTATTTTTCTCTTCAGTTATTCCTTGTTTTGTCCCCTATCCCCCTTCCCCACGTGACAAAATCAGTCTAACAAGGGAAACTCATTGCATGCAAGTGTCTGGTTTATGTTGCATGTTGTTGTATAACTACAGATCTTGCTCCTATGGATATAGTTACCAAATTAGCAATATGGACAATCAGTTTCTAAGCTGTGCTTGATGAGACTGTTGTTGTTAATCAGTGGTAACTTTAGCAAAGATGTCATTATTCTTGAAATCAGTTATTCACCCATGTATGACAACCATGTGATAATCAGGGGCCCAAGTAACAAAAGACTGGGTGCTGAACTTAATATATATCAAATACTCATTGCTAATAAAGAGGAAATACAGGATCTTGGAACAGGCAATGACCAACATCCAGCTACTCCTAGATGACATCTCAAAAGAATAGACATTTCCTAGAGAAGCCTTGATATCAGTGACAAAGCTATCTAACATGAGAAAAATTTAAATAACAGCACAGAAAACAAATTTAAGTTTTAAAAATAGAAGCTGACAAGATGCAGGAGCAAAAGGGAATTCAAGACTTCCAGCCCACCTATGACAAATCCATGGAAAAATGAGAAAGAAGCTATCTATCTCAATTGTCTTGAATGACTGCAGCAGATAGATAGATAGATAGATAGATAGATAGATAGATAGATAGATAGACAGATACATTGATGATAGAGGAAATCATTCCACGGGTAAAAAAAAAAATAGAAGACAACCATAATGAAGTATTTGCTCAGAAAATCTAGAGTAAGCATAGATCAAAAAAATAAATGATGGAAACAATGAATGATTAACATAGGAAATAAATGTGATCCATGAGACCGATTCAAACAGATAAACAGGAATTTAAAACTCCAATGAAAGCCTGCAAAACCCAATATAGATAGTGCATATAGAATCTCAGACCTGAGATACTGGATATTGATTGGTTAGTGGTTGTGAAAAGACAGATCATTTAAAAATAGCAAGAGACCATGAAAAATCAATTCAATAAATGCAACATGATGCAATGAAGAACAATATGGAAGGGGGAGACCAAAATGGTGCAATGGTAAATAGCAAAAAAGCCTCTCGAAGAGTTGCCATCCAAACTCTGGACTATAGTAAAATGAAGAAGACAAGAAAGATGGAAGTTGACCCTTGAATAATCTGAAGCACAAATTGACCCAACAGAGAGTGAAGAGAGAAATTTCAAGGAAGAGGAATTGCTGGAAGCACCTTCTCCTTGAGATGGCATTCACTGCATTAGAGAAGTGGTTCAAGTTTGTGGACACAGGGTGATTGCTGATGACCCTGGACACCTATGTGGAGAGACACAGCAGTGGAAGGGAGCAGTGAACATAAAGGACTGAAAAATCTGAAGTGAGTTCAAAGGGCTCAGCTCTCCTGTGTGTGAGAGAAATTGTCCTGGAATCAGCTTGGAGGTGTGTCAGCTGAGATCAGAACTCAGAACTACTGATGGCTCCATTTAATGACTCCCAGTTGGACTCAGGGTCACAGAAGATCAACAGTGGGCCAGATGAGTGTCGTGTTAACCAGAAAGTGCAGGCTCACTGAGATTATCCACTACCCACCAAAAAGCTACTGCTGGCTTGCTGGAACACATCAGAGTGATTTGGAACTGTATCTCTGCAAGTTTCTTACCAGTGAAAGCTGAGACAAACATGTTAGTAGACTTTTTCCCTCTCTCTCTCATTTGTTTTTTGTTAAGGTAATAGGTTAGTTTTTTCTTTGTTTTTGTATTGTTTTGTTTTTGCTTTTTGTTTACTTTTTTGTTTCCTTCATTGTTTGATCTTGTTTTATATGAGAATCAAAGTGTTTTATTGCCTTCTGGTTGTACTTCTGTTCTATTCTTCTTGTTATCTTGTGCTTTTCTCTTTGCATCCAGTCTTCTGCACCAGTTTCCTAAATTTACAGTAATCCTTCTTTGTCCTCCAGCCTTATTTCTCATCTCTTCCTCTTTTTCAAATTCTTTATTTTCTACTTAACTCACTTTGAATTTTAAACCCTGCAGGAAAGTTTGACATATTAAGAACTTGTATACTGCATATAATTTTCTCATTTTAGATTTTGTGCAATAACTACAAATCTAGTTCTATAAAAATGGTAAACTAATGGTTAGATCAGTTTATAATTTTTGAGTCTGTATTTGATAATATTGGGACAACAATTGCCAAAAGTAACATCATTGTTGTAACCAGCTATTCATCCTTTTATTTCAAGACCAAGATAGATTCATGGTCACAGAAAATGAGGTTGAAAAGTACCAAAATATGAGGGACTGTGTCAAACAAGCAGGAAATCCACATCTCCAAAAAACTAAAGAGGTAAGATATTCAAAGTGACTCAAAATCCAAAAACCAGCTATATCTGAAAGCTATCTCAGAGACATAGTCATTACCTAAGTACTAGAAATAAAGCAATGCACCAGAGGTGATTTGCAAGCACCACCACAGGAATTAAACTAAAAAAGAAAATAAAATGAGAAAACATTTAAAAAGATGCCACCTAGCCATCCAGTTCAGCAAAGGCAAACCCATGGACAATGAGGTGGGACAGGTGAAAAGTTTCCCATCTTCACTTTTTGAAGTTTTAACAACAAAGCAATTTGATGAAGTTCTGTTAACAAAATCAAATCAAAAATGCTCTCTCAGATAATTGCATAGACGATGTAAAAATGAATATCATACTTAGTAAATCTAGAGTAGATACAGACAAAAAATAGTTGAACTCAGGAAAACTATCAATGCTCAGCATGGGAAAGAAATTGAATCCATAAGGCAGGTTCAAACAGATATCAAAAACAAAACAAAACAAAAAAACAAAGTTGCTTAAATTGCTCTGTTCTGACCTGTTTTGTTATGTCCTCTTTTATTTTAATCTTTTTTAAAAATAAAGATAAAAAAGAAGGTATTCACAGAAAATCTACACAATGTGAGGACAGGATCTCAGACATAGAAAATACACTTACAGTTAGAGAACCGTGAAAAGAAATATTTCTCAAAAATAGCAAGTGACCATGAGAAATCAATCCAGAAACTACTGAGATAAAGAATAATTTAAGTTTAACTGGAGACAAACAAACAGCAAGAGATACCACAAATGATATGAAATATGAAAACCATTCACAGATGTCATGGCAGAAACTTTCCTGATAGAGTAAAAGAATTTGACAACAGATAAATAAGGCATATAGAACTCCAGTTAGTCACCATAAAAAATTCTACAGTTAGGCATATCATAGTCAAGACTCCGTAAATTCAACAAAAGAATAATATCTTAAAAGCTGTCAGAGAAAAAAAAAATCACCTATAAAAGAAAGCCCATCAGAATCACAGCTGACTTCTCACAGCACACTCTCAAGTCAAGAGTTTGCAGTTAAGCACTCCAAGTTCTAAAGGAAAACAACCTTCAACCAAGGTTCACAAAACTATCTTTCAAAACTTATGGGGAGCTTCAATCCTGTAACGTGAACTATTTCTAAGATGACAATATGTAATCTATTAACTAGTGATTTCTTACCGTGTTTTTTTTTTTTTTTTTGTAATTCTGTATTACTTGTACCTTTCTACTGTTTTGTTTTGGTTTGTTTTTCTTTTTTTCATTTTAAATATAAAAACATCTTATGGGGAAATAAGATACTTCATGACAAATAACATCTCATAAAATTTATAACCACCAAATCAGCACTCCAAAATTATTTAAATGAAATTTGAGGAAAAGATAATAAAGACATTTCTATGAAACCAATAGGAGGAAACAACCAGGCAAGGCAAATAATTTTACAGAGGGAGACAAAGAGGAAGAGGCAACAACAGGAAAATAACATGACAGGGACAAGTCAATAAATAGCAGTTATCATCCTCAATGTAAGTGGCCTCAATACACCAATCTAAAGACACAGATGGGCAGAATCAATCCAGAAGGAATATTCACCAACATGATACATACAGGAAACACATTTGATTCAAAAACAAATTCATAGACTGAAAATTAAAAAAATAGAAAACAATATTCATGCAACAAGAACCCAGTACAAAGCAGTAGTAGATATTCTATTTTCAGGAAAATGGAATTTCAAGCCAAGACTGATTAAGAGAGAGAGATAAAAAGGTTATTAAAGCCTTGTAAAGTAAGCAATCCAAAAAGAAGTGTTAACAATCATAAATATATATGCAACAAATGCTAGTGCATCCAATTATACAAAATAAACACTAACCAACATAAAAATCAAATAATACCTAATACAATTATATGGAGGAATCTCAATATACTGCTGTCATAAAAAAGATCTACTGGACAAAAAATTAATGGTGAAATATTAGAAATGAAATAAAATTTTGAACAAATAGACTAAGCAGATTCATACAGTGTTCCACACCACAACATCAGAATACATATTCTTTTCAGCTGTTCACATGTAATTCTCAAAAGTAGACAACATTCTAGATCATAGTACATGCTTAAGTAAATGCAAAGTACTTGAAATCATCCCATGGTTATTATCAGAACATAGTGCAAATAAATTAGAAACCCATGGCAAAAGAAACCACAACAACTTCATAAAAACTTGCAAATTAAATCGGATGCTCCTGAACAAGTAAGGGAAATTGCAGATGATATTAAATAAGTAATTAGACAGTTTTTAGAGCTGAATGATAATGATAATAATGATAATATAACCTGAATTTATGGGATACAATGAAACCAGTCCTAAAAGGAAATATAGCAGCAAATTCCCAGATCAGAAAACCAAAGCAAGCACATATGAATCACATAATGGCAAACCACAAAGAACAGGCTAAACCAAAAGCTCATATGAGTAAGGAAATTGTAAAGATCAGAAAAGAACTTAACTCACTTGAGACTAAAAACAACAGATGCAAAGAATTAATGAATTGAAGAGTGGGTTCATTGAAAGAGGAACAAGAATCAACAAACCCTTATGTAACCTTACCAAGAAAAGGAAAGAAAAGACTCAGATCTATGCAATTAGTAATAAAAATCACAGTGCACTTTGAAGAAATCCAGAAGCTCATCTATACCTATTTTGAAAACTTGTATTTCAATAAAATAGAAAATGTAGAAGAAATGGATAGATTGTTAGACACATACTAGCTACTGAAGTTGAATCAAGAAGATTTAAAAAGACTAAGCAAACCAATATCAATCAATGAAATCAATATGTAACTAAAAACCCACCAACAACGCCAAGCTCAAGCCCTGACAGTTTCACTGCTACTTTCTACAAGAAATTGAGATAAGATGTAACACCACTACTTCTTAAACTCTTTAGTGAAATTGAAAGGAAAATAATGCTCCCAAATTCATTCCTAGGAGCAGGAATACCAAACCAAAACCATATTAGCACCCAACAAAGAAAAAAGTCCAGACCAATCCCAATAATGAACAAAGATGCAAAAATCCTCAATAAGATAAAGGCAAACAGAGTGCAGTAAGTCATCATGAAGATTATATATATGACCAAGTGGGATTCATTACATTTATGCAGGGATGATTCAACATATGTGAATAAATAAATATAATAAACTATATTAACATGGCCAAGAACTAAAACTTATGATCATCTTGATAGATGCAGAAAAAAAATTTGACAAAGTCCAGAACTCATTCATGAAAAACTAAATTGTAATAGATAGTTTTTATTTTAATATGATAAAAAAAAATCTATGATAAACCAATAGCCAAAAGTATACTCAATGGACAAAAAAATGAAAACTTGCGCTCTAAAGCTAAGAATAAGAAAAGGGTGTCCAGTGTTTCCACTATGATTCAAAACAGTCCTAGAAACTTTGGCTAGAACAATTAGACAAGAGAAATAAATGAAAGGAATAAAGATAAGGTACAAAGATGTTAAATCCTTGTTATTTGTAGATGAGATGATACTCTACATAGAAGGCCCCAAAACTCCACTAAAAGTTAGCTAGATTTAATAAGCAAATTCAGTATCACAGCTGAATACTAAGTCAGCACTCAAAAATTAATATCCTTCCTGTATATGAACAGCAAACTCAGTGAGGAGAAATCAGGGAATCAACAACTGTCAAAATAGCATCCAAAAAAAAAAAAGAAGAAGAAATAGCTAGGAATTAGTCTAATGAAGGATGTAAAAGACCTCTACCTGGAAACCTACAATAGTCTGAAAAGGAAATTGAAGAGGAATAAAATGGAACAAAATCCTTTGCTCTTATGTAGTAAAAACAAATATTATGAAAATTACCATAGTTCCAAACCTGCTATACACATTTATTGCAATTCCAGTCAAAATTCCAACAGTATATCTCACAGAATTACAGAAGATAATCTTAAAATTCATGTCAAACCAGAAGAGACCTATAATAGCAAAAACATTTCTGAGCAAAAAAAGGAATGCAGGGGGGCATCACAATTCCTGATTTGAACATACACTATAAAGCTTTTGTGACAAAAACAGCATGGTACTGCCGAAAAAGCAGACCTGAAGATCAATAGAAATGATTAAAAGATACAGAAATAATTCCTGAAACAATAAGTCACCTCATCTCTGACAAAATATCAAACTGGAATAAAGATGACCTCTTTAACAAATGGTGATACAAAAATTGGCTCTGCATGTGACAAACATCAAAATTGATGCTGTATCTCTCATCACTCACTAAATTAAATTTGGAATGGAACAAAGGTATAAGTATTACAACTGAAACATTAAATATGATACAGATAGATTAGGTGAAACTATTTAATTAATTAGTGTAGGCAAGATCTTTATGAATAAAATCTTGATTACACTGGAAGTATCAAAAAGAATCTAAAACTGGAATCGCATCTTATTAAAAAAGCTTTTACACAGCAAGTGAAACCACCAACAGAGTGAAGAGAAAATCCACATTGTGGGAAAAATGTCTGTCAGCAGTTCCTCAGACAAAGGATTACTATCTAGAACATATAAAGAGCACAAAATACCTGAACTCCCAAATTTAAAGGTTTAATCAAAAAATGAGTACCTGACATGAATACAATCTCAGATAAAGAAATTCAAACAGCAAATAAATACCTGAAAACATGTTCAATATCATTGTCATTCATGATATGTAAATTAAAGTAACACTGCTATTCCACTTACCCCCCCTAAAAGAATTGCTCTCATCAAGAAATCAAAGAATAACAAATTCTAGAATAGTTTTTGGGGAAAAGGAATGCTTTTCCACTGTTGGTGGTAAGGTAGACTGGTACAAACCCTATGAAAATCAGTGTAGAGACTCCCTAAAGAACTAGAATTGGAGATCCCCTTTGACCTAGCTATTTCCTTTCAGGATATTCTCTTAGAACAATTAAAAAAGTCATATCACACCCAACAACAGCACAACTTGTAATAGCTAGATCTTGGAAACAATCTAAATGCTCATCAACCAAAGAACAGATAAACGTGGTATTTTTATACAATGAAATACTACTCTGCCTTAAAGAAGGTTAACTTGAGACATTTATAGGGCAGTGGATGAAACGAGATCATACTCATATGTGATATAAATAAGACACTCATGTAAATTTCATGTTGTCCTCCTAGTGTGAGAAACTGAAAGAATACACACACACACACAGACACACACACACACACACACACACACACACACACATTGTAATGCTACCCATTTCTCTTAGTTCATTGAAAAGAAAATATTGTGCTAATATTGATTGAAAAATTAAATGCAGGTATCTCATACTCTGATTAAATAATTTAAAACTAACAGTAGGCAATGAGTTAACCATAATCACACTTTAATTATCCTGTTTGAAATTGTGTTTTATACTTTCTCTTAAAATAAAATAAAAATTAAAAATAAATAAGAAAAACATAAGCTTCATAGGACTCACAGAAAAAGCAGAATACAGCACAAATTATATCAACATGTTCACAGAAATAACAGCAGGATACATCCAATGAAAATTTCTATGCAAAAACAATTGGACATACAGATATGTGAGGCATACTAAAAACTAAATTACCATGAATTAAATAAGCCTACACTAAAGCATATAATATTCAACTTTCCAGAAATTTAACACCATATAATAGTAAAAGCTGTGAGAGAAAAGAAAAAAAAATTATCTACAAAGCAAAGCCCAAGAGAATCATAGCACATTGCTCAATGAAAATCCTCAAATCCAGGAGAGTTTGGAGTGAAGTATTTCAAATCCTGAATGTAAACAACTTCCAACCCAGATCCATGTATACTACAAAACTCTTTTTTGGAATCAATGGAAAAACAAAATATTTCTATGACAATGAAAGACCGGAGAAATTTGTATTGGTCAAATCAGCTCTACAAAGAGCTCTGAAAGATTTTCTAGAAAGAGATAATAGACTGCCATTCCTGAGTACTCATAGAAAAAAGGCAGCAGGCATTGCAAACAATTAAAGAGAAGGAAAAGACAAGGAACCATCAGCAGAAAAATAATATAACAGGGACAACCTAATACCTATCAGTAATAATTATCAATGTAGATGGTCTCAATTCATTACTCTAAACAAAGAGACTGGCAGAGGGATGAAGAAGCTTGACCAAACAGTGTTCCTCATAAAAGATACACATATAACTCATAAAATAAATTCAACAACAAAGACAAACAGTAAAATCAATGCTTCATGCATAAGAACCTAGGGAAAGGGGGTAGCAACTCTACTGCAATGTGAACTTTGAGTCAAGACTGATCAAAAGATATAAAGAAGTTCACTACATACTTGTTAAGGGAAAACTCCAAGAGATAAAAATTATAAATATGTATACACACCAAATAGCAGCACACCAGCTATATAGAAGAAACACTAACTGCCATGAAAAGATAAAATAAGCACTAATACAATTGTAATGGTTGAACTTAAGAGCACATTGTCACAAATATATAGATCTACTAGACAAAATATCAACACAGAAATAACAGAAATGAACCAGACTTGTGAACAAATGGACTTACTAGATGTCCAAAGAGTTACTCTCTGCAATATCAAAATACACATTCTTCTTCCTAGTATGGACTAGTCTCCAAAATACATTACAAACCAGCCAATAGAAAATACTTAAGTAAATGCAAGAGAATTAAAACTATCTCATAAATATTATCTAAACATAGTGCACTGACATTGGAAATTAATGACAAAAGAAAACACAAAAACTGAATAAACACATGGAAACTGAATATCAATGTGGAGTGAAGTATTTCAAATCCTGAATGTAAACAACTTCCAACCCAGATCAATGTATACTACAAAACTCTTTTTTGGAATTAATGCAAAAACAAAATATTACCACTCTGTGGTTAATAAACATCTTGGTTTTTTCCAAGATTTAGCTATCACTGAACAACCAGTGAGTCAAGATGAAATTAAAGGATAAATTAATTTGTACCTACAGTTAAATGATAATTCCAGTAAGACAAACAAAAATCTATGGAACACAATGTAAAACACCCCTAGATGAAAATTTCTAGCAGAGCACTCACATCAAGAAAACAAAGAATCTCAAACAAACCACCTAATGTTTTTTATTTTTATTTACAGAAATAAAGAAAAGAAAATTTAAAAAAAATAGAAAAAAGTAGAATAAAATGGAATTTTTAAAAACATCAAAAAATCACTAGATGATGCATTACATATTGTCATCCTAAAAATATTTGGTAAAGTTATAAAATCAAAGCATAAAAAGTAGCTAGGCACTCATACATTGAAAGTGCAATCTTTTATGCTCAATGATCTAGCAAAAATTGAGTAATATGGTCATCTATCTTACACATTATACATACCATTATATCCTTTAGAGCACTTTCCTTCCCTTTCACTTTTACAATCTCTATTATACCTTTTGGATTCCATTATTCTGTCAGTTATTATTTTTTACACTAGAGAGACAATGTGATATTTACTAATGTGAGTCTTATTTATTTCACTAATAAAGATATCCTCAAGTTGTCTCCATTTACCTGTAAAGGCCTCAAGGTCATCCTTTTTATAGCTTAGTAGTATTCCACTGTATAACAATACATGTTCTTCATCCACTCTGTGGTTGATAAACATCTTGGTTTTTTCCAAGATTTAGCTATCACAAATTGTGCTGCTATGAACATGAGTGCACATATATCACTGTGAGATGACCTTTTCAATTTCTCTGGGAAAATTAACCAAGAGGGGAATAGCTAGATTGGATAGAATTTCCAATCCTAGTTTTTGATGAATCTCCATACTGATTTCCACAGTGGTTGCACCAGTCTGCACTCCCACCAACAGTGAAGAAGTGTTCCTTTTACCCTGCATCCTCATTTTTTTGAATTATGTATTATATTTTTCCTCATTTTTTCTATTTTGTTTTTTAAATTTTCATTTCTTTCTTTCTTTCCCTTCATTACCTCCTGTTTTATTTCATTTTAAAGGGAAAAAAACTAAACAAAATGAAAGAGCACAAAGCCAATCAATACAAAACAATGAAAGTAATACAAACAAGATAATACGAAGTTAACAATGAATACCATAATGCCTGATGTTATCAGTAAAATAGTTTCCCATACCATAAGACATAATAAAATCAAACAAAACAGAACAGAATAAAACCAATCAAAACAAAACAATGAAGATGATAAAGGATTTCAAAACAATATAGCAGGAAACCATTAATGACTACCATAATATGCCTTGTTATCTTCAAAATAGTTGCCTATACCCTCAGACATAATAGAATCTAACAAAACAAACAGAGTAAAACCAAACCAAACCAACAATGAAAATGATACAGGATTTCAACACCAGTGCTGTTTTCCACTCACTGATGATGGTTGGTGGGGCCCGTGGGTTTGTCTATGTCCAGTTTCTTCTGGTGTTGATAGTTCTGTAATAATGCCTGCATGGCCTCCCATAGATTGCTGATTATGGAACTGATCTTGGCCTTGGATATGGAGACTGAGACTGGTTTTCTGTTGGTGGAGTTTTCCAGAGTCCAATTGCTTTCTCCTCACTGTTGCTTCAAATGTTACCATGTTACTGGCCTGACTGATTACTTCACCCTTCAGAGGTGTGTGTGTGTGTGTGTGTGTGTGTGTGTGTGTGTGTGTGTGTGTTCACTTGGCTGTTGTCCTTTGTCTTGTGTTTCCATTGGTCTTACACTCTTCCAGGTAGCCCACCCTCTAGAATGCAATGAATGAGGGCTGGATCAAAAGCTCATTCTCTTCTAGCCAGCCCACCTCTCAAATTCAGTTGAGGGGCACAGAGTGAAGAATAACTCTCCTCCAGCTGACCTACCCTCTGAGATGTAATGGAAGAGCAGAGAGAATGTACTCACGCTTCTCCAACTGGCTTGCCTCCCAGGGTGTAATGGGCACAGAGCATGGACTCTCTGCCTTCCAGTAAGCCTGCTTTCTTGGATGTAATGTGTGTGGATCACAGGCTCTGATCTTTACAATTTCCTTCCCTCTTTGGGCTTTGCACTCAACTTGCTCTTCTTTTTTTAGAAGTTTGAGGTGCAGCATTAGATCATTTATTTGTATTCCTTCCATTTTCCTAATGTGGGAGTTTACTAATATAAATTTCCCTTGAGGACTGCTTTCATTGTCTCCACAGGTTCCAGAAATTGTATTTGCATATTTGTTCAATTTTAGATATTGTTTAATTTCTTTTTTAATTTCTTCTGGGACACACTGATTGTTTAGGAGAGTTTTATTTAATTTCTATACATTACGATGTTCTGAGATTTTTGTCATTAATGTTCAATATTTTTGTGCTATGGTCAAATAATATGCATGGGATTATTTCAATTCCTTTCCTTACTTAAACATGTTATAAGGGTTAGTATATGATCTATCTCAGAGTATGACCATTTTTTCACCTGAGAAGAATGTGTATTCTGATGTTGGGTAGAATACTCCCTGCATACCTACTAGTTACGTTTGTTCACAACCCTGATTCAGTTCTGTTATTTCTCTGCTACTTTTTTGTTTGGTTGATACGTCTCTTTTTGACAATGGAATGCTAAGGCCGCCTGTTATAATGGTTATCACTTATTTGATTTTCCATGTCTATTAAGATTTGTTTTACATACTTGTGTACTCCCATATGTGAGGCATATATATTTGATTGTAATCTCTTTCTTTTGAAGCTCACCCTTAACAAGTATGTAGTCATTTTCTTTATTTTTTGATGATTCTTTGTTTGAAGTTCACCTTGTCTGAAAACAGAATAGATACTCCCAGTGTTTTGTGTGTTCTTGTTTCATACAGTATTGTTTTCCATCCTTTGACTTTCTATGAACTTCTTTTGAGTTAAATGTGTTCACTGGATACAATATGTGTTGAATTGTGTTTATTTTTTAATTTTTTAAATTTTATTTAAAGAAAGACTAAACAAAACAGAAAATAGGTAGAAATAATACATATTTTCAGAGAAAAAATAAACAGTAAGAAATCACTAGTTGATGTTTACACATTGTCATTTTACAAATATTTGTTCAAGGTACAAAAATGGAACATCTAGAGTGAGAATTCAAACAGTGAGACTGCAAACAGTTCTGTTCAACTGTCCAACAAAAACTTAATAACATGGTTGTCAATTCTATACACTTAAACTTACATGCAGTTATCCATATCTTCATTTATGTTTAGATTAAACAAACTAAAGCAGGTTAAAATCATTCTAAACAAAGAATAATACTATTGCTGGATTTCACATCATGACACTGGGATCAGCACTGGATATTGCAGTGTCTTTTTTAAAAATTTAATTTAACAAAAGTGTAAACAAAATAGAAAATGGATAGAAACAATGCATAATTTCAAAGAAAAAATAAACAGTAAGAATTCACTAGTTAATAATTACAGATTCTCTTCTTATGAATAATTATTCAAGATACTAAAGTGGAGCATATAAGTGGGGATTCAATCATTGAGATTACAATCAGTTGTGTTGAACTATCCAACAAAAATTTAGAAATATGGTTATCAATCCTATACAGTTAAACATACACGCAGTTATCCATATCTTCAATTATGTTGAGATTGAATAAATGCAAGAAGGCTAATATCACGCTGAACAAAGAATAATACTATTGCTGGGTTTCACATTATGACACTCCAAGATCAGCACTAGGTATTTGTGTCTCTTTTTCCTCAAAGTATCTGTTCATTTCATCACGTGTCTTAAGATCAGTTCTCATAAACTGTTTATAGATTCTACACATGCTTGAGTCTTAACATGTATTTCTCTCCTTTCTATATTAGAGGGAGAAACAAAACAAAGCAAGACAAAACAAAAGATATTCCTATAAACACATGAAATTAAATAAACATATAAGACCATTGTACAAAGTGTACTACCATGGTTCCTGTGTTGTCTCTTGCTATCATTTCCAATAGAATTGGCTATATCATTAGACATAGTATAATTGAATATATCAGTACATAACAGTATTAATAAAAACACAACTTTGTATATACTATAGAACTTCAAAAACCCACAGTTATCAAACCAGAATGTGTGTTGTAGAGTCTTGTCATCTTCAGTGTAGTTGTTTATACTCTCAGGCTTGATACTATCAATCACATCAGTTTTGAATAAAATCTTCTCTGCTTCATTTCTGTTATGTTCTTGTTTGCCATCAGTGGTTTGCTTATCTTCTTCTTTATGTTTTCTGCTCCATTCATTTAGGCCTCTCTGCCACTATTCCTGGAATCCTAGCACTTTACTCTCTCTCTCTAGAATGGCCTGCATTATTCTCTGTAGAGTTGGATTGGTGGTTGCAAATTTCCCCAGTTCCTCTTTGTCTTGGAAGTATCTTGTTTCTCCATTAATTTCTAGAGACAGTTTATCAGGGTATATCAATCTGGGATGGAAGTTATTTTCTTTCAGTGCTTGTAATATTTCACTCCAGGGTCTTCTTGACTTGATAATTTGTGTCAAGAAGTCTGCCATTGATCTGATGGGCCTTCCTATATAGGTGATCTGTTTCTTGTCTCTAACAGCTTTTAATATTCTGTTCTTATATTGTATTTCTGGGATCTTGCTTATTATATGCCTGTGTGTATTTCAGTTTTGGTTATAAGTGGCTGGAGTTCTGTATGCCTCATATATCAGAATACCATTTCCTTTTCCTGTGTTTGGGAAATTTTCCTTAATTATTTCTGTGAATAACCTTCATAGTTCCTTTGCTTGTACCCCAGCTTCTCCATTAACATTATTTTCAAGTTATAGACCTTTTGTCATCTTCTAGGCTTTGTATTTTTGCTACTTGTTTCCTTGTTATTTTTAAAAAGTTTTCCCTTTCATATTCCCATATTGCAAAATTGTCCTCCAGCTTGTGTAATCTATCCTTAGTTTCTTTCAAGCTGATTTGCCATCTTTTCATAGAGCTTTTAATTTCATGGTGATCTCTTGAATCTGCTTCATGTATTCTATATTTTTTATATTGTTCATCAAATGGTTCTTTCCTTTTTTGAGTTCCTTCCTTCTTCTGTCTGTGCCTACTTGAGGGGTGCTTAGTATCTCTTTTATTAATCTTTTTATCTTGCTTTATTTGGCTAAATATTTTACTTTTGAACTCATCTATGAGGTCCCAAATATATCTCTTTATGCGCACTGGCACTGTGTCTGATATTACATGTTTGCTGTTCTCATTCTCCTTTGTATTAACCTGGGTCAGTATTCTCATGGTTGGGACCTGTTGCTTCCTCTTCCCATCTTTGTTGCTTCTTCCAGGAGGCCCCAGTTTCTTTATTTGTTGGTTACAAAATTCTACCAAATTATTGTATAACATAAACACTTAGCACTGCAACATTTTGTCCCACTATTTTATCTAAGGTATCAATCTGTATGTTTTCCTCTTACATCTCTGACTTCTTTTTCTATTCTCCAATGTTTCTTTTTTTTCTACTAGAATATCTAGTGAATGACAAGTGATCTTTCCTATGAATTCTTTTCTTACTCAACACATTCTTTCTAATGTTCTTATTCTCAGTCATGATTACATGTTTATTTTTTCAACTAATTTTCTCAAGCTAGGATTTTATTCTAGGTGGCTAATTAGTGCTTGCCTTACATTATTTTACAGTAGCTGCAAACTCAGCATGTTCCAAATTTAACTGGTCCAAATTATTACCAACTCCTCAGATCCATTCCTCCTATAATGTCTGTAATTCAGTATAGGCCAATTCTATACTCAACCCACAAACATTTATATATATATATATATATATATATATATATATCGTTCAAAATTTATAGGCACTACATCAGTTATAATATCATTTTGAACATCAACACTGATGAGTTGCATTAGTAGTTTCTATATTGGTATCTCTCCATAAACTGCCCTAGGTACTGGATACAAAGCTACAGTACTTTGTATTCATGGTTTACTCACAAGAAATGCAACTATTGTTTAAGTATGATGGAAATAATAAACCAACACCAATAAAACACAGTCAAAAATACTGGACCATTTCTCCTCAGAACTCTTGCAGTCATAAAATTGTTTCTGGGAGATCTACTACCACCAAGGAATCTAGGGAAATATGATGACTAAATACCTCTTGCCTCTGGACATATAACACTCTTTCTGACATTCTTTCATCTAGAAAATACAGACATATCTTCAGGCCTCAGTTTGATTATCAACTCTTTAGGGAAACCTTTCTTGATTTCACAAGCCAAATTATATCTGCCCCCATACTTTTCCAGGCACTAACTCATGTATTGATTTTCTCAGTGTATGTATTCCTTTGTAAGATTCATATTGCATTTGAAATGAAGAACCCACATATAGCACACTATTGTAAAAATACCACACAGAATAAAGCCTGAAAAGTTACACACATGACAAATTTTAAACACTCGTTTTTTTTTTTTAATTTTATTTAAGAGGAAAAAGAGAAAAACACAAAACAAAACAAAGCAGTATAAGGGTACACGTAATACAGAACTACAAAAAAAAAACCAGTAAGAAATCACCTGTTAATAGATTACATATTATCATCTTAGAAATAGTTGCTCAAATCACAGTATCAAAGAATACAAAGTGGACATTCAAACAGAGAGACTGCAAACAGCTGTGTTCAATGATCCAAAAACATTAATATAGTCAGCTATTTAACACCCCTAAACACACTTGCTGTTATATCCGTTAGAGCTCTTTTTTTTCCCCTCTCTTTTTTACAACAAAATTTACACATTTTGGATTTTATTACTCCTTAGTTCTTATTACTTTTTTGAGGGGGAGAGAATAAAGTCAAATATGGCAAAACAAAGCTGTCAGTCAAAACCAAGGATAGACATAGCACATGATGTAGAACAGAGTACAAGGTTATCAACAATGGTTATCAATGTTGTCTCTTGTTTCCTTAAAAAGAATTGTCTATCTCATTAGATATTATAAAGTTGGACAAAACAGTAGAGAACAAGACCAATAAAACTTAGGCATTGTAAACATTACAGGACTTCCAAAGGAGACAATAGTCAAACCAGAATGGGCATCTTAGTGAATCTTATTGCCTTCAAAGTAGTTGCCTATATCCTCAAACTTGATACTATCATACAGAATAGAACAGAGTCTAATCAGTCGAAACAAGATCGTGGGAGTATTACAGGACTTCAAAACAAGTTAATAGGAAATCAAAAAGAGTTACTATTGTATATCCTAATTTTTTAAATTTTTCCCCTTAATTAAAACAAACATAAGAAACAACTACACTGAGATACCATCTCACTCCTGAAAGAATGGCCAGGATCAAGAAAACCAACAACAACAAATGCTGGACTCTCCTGCACTGTTGGTGGGAGTGTAGACTGGTACAACCTTTGTGGAGGTCTGTCTGGAGATTTTTCAAAAAGTTGGGATTGGAAATCCCATTTATTCATGCTATTCCACTTCTAGGCATATTCCCAGAAGAACTGAAAGCATCATACCACAGTGATATATGTGCACCTATGTTTATAGCAGCACAATTTGTAATTGCCAGATCTTGGAAACAACCCAACTGTCCATCAACTGAGGAATGGATAAAAAAGCTGTGGTATTTCTATACAATCGAGTATTATTCAGCTATAAAGAAGGATCACATTGAGATATTTATCAATAAATGGGTGCAGCTTGAGACCATACTCGTAAGTGAAATAAATCAATCTCGCATGTGTGAATACCGAATAGTTTCCCTAATGTAAGTAATGATTCAAATATATAAAAATATGTGGTAATCATTATTCCCCATTATGTGGCCTTGAAGCCTTATAAAGTTTTCACTTATTAATTAGAAAGGCTTTATTCTGGGCTTCTTGATATGGAAATATTTGAAGCTATAGTATATGAAGTGTTATCCAAATATTTCAAGGAAAAAGACAGACACTATGGTAACTACTATTAAGTCAGGTTATTTGGTGGTGAAGCACTAGGTTGCTGAAACAGTCATGCTTTGACCTGTATTGTTATATTGTTATTTCCTGTTTTATCTCAATCTCTTCCTTATTCTTTAGAAACACTAGGTTTTAAGAAATTTTTGTTGGAACACAGATATTACCATTCATGTATGCATTTTAATGATTGTTTTTGGATTACAATAAAACTGAGTATCTTCAGTGGTGATAAATATGGCTCACAAAGTCTAAAATAAATGCTTTGTAGACCCTTATATGAAATATTTACCTACCATGCTTAGAATACTGCCTAGCATATGGTAGGTCCCAAATAGTTATTTGACAATGAGTTTTTGGGTAAAAATACATCAGTTAAGGAAAGAGCACATATTTGTTTAGTGTTTAAATGGTTTCTAATTAACTCCAAGTGATTTTGAATAGAATCACTAGCACCACAGCTACATAAATATTTCTTCAAAAGTGGGACAAATTTTTTTTCTCCTTTGGATATCATTGTCATTCTCAGTGTCAGCGAGTTCTCTCCCACTATTCTTACAATCTAGAACATCAGTCTATTGAACGGTGGAAAGGTAATTAGTAAGATCAAACCTTTGCTAATAAAATCTCAAGAAACAAGTCCAAAATATTTCATGCATGGAAATGTATGCTGTCAGAGAAAATTTTGGATCTCTGACAGTACAGCATTTTCAAGATGCAAATAAACAGGATAAATATTTGTAGAGTGAGATTCTAGTGGAGGAAATGGAAACCTGAAATGGCATATAGAAAATCTGAACATGGTGTTGGTTTGACAGCTAATTAGATGTTGGGGTCCACGCAAAACACTTGTCTTACCCTATCTGAGTTTTAGTGTTCCTATCTCTGAGGAGAGGGTTTTGATATAAATTGCAAGCCTTCATAATAGCTACATAGATAAACAAATTTATCTGCATAATTCTTAAAGCTTAGATTTAATTCAGAGGAGAATATAATCCCAAGTCCCTTGTGCAGTCCATATATCTTTTACTGATAGAAATGAGAACTCAAGCACCTTTCTTCTAGCAGATCATCCATGATAATTCTATCTTAGATAAAGCTGATCATGGATAAAAATTTCTGAAACTGTGATCTAAAATATGTCCTGCCTTTAAGTGGTATATCAGACATTTTGTTCCACTATGAACTAATATAGAAAATCAGTACCTTGAATAGAGTCATTGCTAGGACTATAACTGATGTGGTTCAGAAGATTTAAATGTGGTTTGTAGAAGCAGTTTGTAAATATTTGGAGATGTGATTAGAGAAGCCATAGAGTGTTAAAAATAAAGGTGGATGGGCCATTCTGGTAGGAGCTCAGAATATATTCTCTTACTGTGCAAATGTTTTAAATAGTATAATGTCATATTTGTTGGTTAATTCTATTATTTCCTGTGGTTTGAGACTCCTATCCAGGGGCTTGTTTCCTATGCCAATGGGTTTTGAGTGCTGAGTTTTGAAATTTCAAGTTTTATATATAGGTCTCTGAATCACTTTGATTTGAGTTTATTGCAAAAAGACTGATAGGGATCCAGTTTCAAGCATCTGTATATTAAAAACACATGTCAGCGGTGTTTGCTTTTGCAGCCTGTGTCATAATCCAAATAGTTATATGTTAATGGGTTTATGTTTGTGTCTTCTATCCTATTCCATCAATCTATACATCTGTTTCAGTGCCAGTATGATGTGATTTGTGTTATAGACACTCTAGGATAATTTGAAATCTAGTATTGTAATGCTGAATCTTTGCATTTTGTCCAGGATTGTTTTGAATATTCTGGACATTTTCATTAAATGTGAATTTAGTGTTTTCTGTTACACAAAGAATGTTGTTAATACTTTAATAAGCAATGCATTGAATCTGTAGAATGTGTTTGGTAAGTTTCAATTTTTGCAATATTAGATCCTCCAATTCACAGTCAAGAGACATCTTTGTGTTTTATAATGTCCTCAATTTCTTTTTTCAGTGTTTTGTAATTTTTATTGAATACCTATTTCAAATTCTTGATTAGGTATGTTTTGAAGGTATTGTGAATGAGTTTTCCTGATATTTTTCTGAGTGCATTCATTATTGGTATACAAGGATACTATTTATTTTATGTGCATTTATTAATATCTTGCCACTTTGATGATTTTTTATGAGATCTAAAAATTCTCTGATGGAGGATTTTATGTCATCTGTGTAAAAAATTATAGTATCTACAAATGGAAATATTCTAATGTTTCATTTCTTAATTCTACCTGTTTAATTTTTTCTGGTGTCTGATGACTCTGGGTAAAGTAGCATTTACTATATTAAACAGGAATGATGAAATAGATATCTCTCTCCTGGTTTTAGAGAAATGATTTCAATTGTTCTTCATCTAGTATGATGTTAGTTATAGGTTCGTCATGTATACCTTGTAATATTCTAAGGACAGATATTTCCATAATGATGTTTTCAGGACTTTTATCACAAAGGGACCATGAATTTTTCTGGATACGTTGCTGTTTCTGTATATATTGCGATAATCACTTGATTACTATTCTAGATTTTGTTTATGTGATATATCACATATTTTAATCACGTATATTGAACCATATCCGTGTGTCCAGAATACCAATTAGGTCATGATATATGGCCTTTTATTAAATGTTTTACTATGTGCTTTCTGTATATATGTTCTTTATAATATACCACTGAGTTCACTTTACAAAAATTTTATAGAGAATTTTTACTTCTATAGTATATAGGTTATTTTTGTTGAGTTATATCAAGTTTCATATCAGAGTAATTCTGACTTCATAAAATGATCGTAGAAGCATTTCTTCATTTTCTATTACATCAAAATATGAGTAATATTAGTATTAGTTTTCTATCAGTCTGATAAGTTACAGAAGTATATCTATAAAGAACTGTGGTTTTTCTTCATTGGTACAGTATTTAATAATGCAAAAATCTCATTGATTGTTATTAATATGGTTAGATTTCTTTAATATCTTCATGTTTCAATATTGGTAGCTCTTATATAATTAAGAATTTATACCTCTCTTCTAGATGTTTGTGAATTATTGGCATATCAACTTTTAAAATATTTTCTCATAACTTCCTAAATTTCAGAGGTGTCATGATTTTACCTTTGCTATTAATTTTACCTTCACTCTCTTTGGGTATGTTTAGCCAAATATTTTTCAGAAATATTCATCTTTTCAAAGTGCCAACTTTTAGAGTCATTGATTCTATGTATTGTTCATTTAGTCTCAATTTCAATAACTTCTATGTGGACTTTTAGTATTTATTTCTTTCTATTTATTTGGATGTGGTTTATTCTTATTTTTCTGGGACCTTGAGGTAGTACATTAGGTATTTTACTTAACATCAGTGTGTTTTTCCAATGTAGTCACCTTTAGGTTATAAGTTTCTCAATTGGAATTCCTTTTGTGTGCCACTGCTTACACTACAGTAGCCATGAGCAGATTGCAAAAGCAACAAACACCAGAAATACCTAGCCAACATGCTTCAGAGTAATTATAACCAATACAGGAAGTGCTGGGGATCCTGCTTCCCACTTGTCCAGAGGAAACCAACAACACGAAAAGAGGAAGAAGCAAAAGGAAAATCTCTTGCCTCCAACCCAAGCAGTGCTGGTCCAGGAGATGTAAACAGAGAAAAGAGTTACACATTCCTATAAGAGTTTCACAACTGTGGTTTTTGAAGCAATAGCAACTGACATAAGGAAACAACTCCATGAAGCTATAAAAGAACTTAGAACAGAAATACTATTATGGGTAAAAGAAGATATGAGAAACATAATAAAAGAATTGCTAAGCAACTCTAATGAAGACACAGATGAAAGAATATAGGAGCATAAGAAAAGGAGGAAAACTTTCAATTAAGAATATAAAAAAAATTGGACCACATGAAACAGATTCAAAAAGATCACCAGGAAGTTAAAAACTCCATTGAAAGCTGGCAAAACTGGTTGAAACAAACCAAAGATAGACTATCAAACCTTGAAGACAGGTTTGCAACTTTTGATCATGAAAGAAAAGATCCCTTAAAAATAACAAAGAAACAGGAAGTAACAATGCAAAAGCTATAAGATGGCAAAAGGATCTATAACTTAAGAATAAAAAAAATGTGAGTGAAGAAGGAGGGGTAAGCAAAAATGAAATTCAAAGGCTATTTACAGAAATAATTAAACAGAACTTTCCAAGCATAGAAAAAGAAATTATATTCAGATATGCAAAGCATACAGAACAACAGCCATCTATAACCACAATAGATCTACACACAGACATATAATAATCAAGATCACAGAAATTTTACATAAGAACAGAATATATTTATTAAAAAAATTTAAAAAGAAGGAGATTAATATAAAAGAGGACATAACATAATAACACAGATCAGAACAGAACAGTTTAAGCAACATAGTGTTTCAACAGAAGATAACCTGACATAGCAGCAGTTACCATAGGGTCTCTTTCCTTAAAATATTTGAGTACAACTTCGTATATTATGGCATCAAACACAACCTGACAGGGTAAAACCATTCAAGAGAATGAAAGTATTACAGGGTATTTAGAATGAACTAACAGCAAATGAACAATGATTTCTATATCATCTCTTTGTTTATAAAAAATTTTGTTTATACTATCTGATCTAATAAACTCCAATATGATACAACATGATAAACAAATGGAGACAGAAGAACAAAAGCTTGGTGAGACTTCAACACAAGATGATATTAAATCAGAACTAGCAATTACATTGTCTTGTTTTCTTCAAAATAACTGTTCATATCATCACAGACAATAAAATCAAACACCCCAAAATAAAGCCATCCCAATTCATGAATGAAAACATTATGAGGCTTCCAAACAATATAATGGGAAATCATGATTACCACATATTTTTATGTATCCTCACCATTTCTTACACTACAGAAACTATTCGGTATTTATATAGGTGAGTTTGATTTATTTTGCTAGTGAGTATAGTTTCAAGCTTTGCACATTTATTTATGAATATTTCAATATGATCATTCTTTATAGCTGAGTAGTACTCTATTGTATAAAAATACCACAATTTTTTAATCCATTCACTGGGTGATGGACACTTAGGTTGTTTCAAAGATCTGGCTATTACAAATTGTGCTGCTATAAAAATGGGTGCAAATATATCACTGTGGTATGATGTTTTCAGTACTTCTGGGAATATGCCAAGAAGTGGAATAGCTGGACCAAATGGGATTTCCAATCCCAGCTTTCTGAGAAATCTGCAGACTGACTTCCACAATGGTTGCACCAGTCTACACTCCCACCAACAGTGAAGGAGAGTTCCTTTTTCAACAGTGCCTTTCCAACATTAATTGCTGGTAGTTATCTTGATCCTGGCCTTTCTTTCTGGAGTGAGATGGAATCTCAGTGTGGATTTGATTTGCATTTCTCTAATGAGTAATGATGAACATTTTTTCATGTATTTATTTGCATTTTTTATTTTTTTCATCTGAGAATTGTGTATTCATCTCAGATGCCCATTTTTGGATTGAATCTTTGAACTTTGGGGGGTCTGATTCTTTTAATACTTTATATGTTTTAGACAGAAGTTCTTTGTCTGAGGGCCAGTTCATTAAGATTTTCCCCAGTTTGTGGGTTTTCTTTTCATTATGCTGGAGATTTCTTTTAACGTGCAGAAGCCTTTTACTAAGAGGCGAACCCAGTTATTGTTTCTGGGAAGTATTTTCCATGCATTTTGATTCCTGTTCATGAATTCTCTACCTACCCCTACGTCTTCAAGGTTTTAACCAATTTGGCTTCCAACAGATTTACTGTTTCTGTTTTAATATTCAGATCTTTGATCCATTTAGATTTTAATTTAGTACATGGTGATAGGCATGGGTCTAGTTTTAGCTTTCAGCATATGGAGACCCAGTATTTCCAGCACTATTTAATAAAGACACTGTCGGGCTTCCAGTGAATATGTTTGGACCCTTTATCAAAGATAAGTTGGTTGAGTATGTTTGTAGCTATGGTTGCATCTTCTAATCTATTTCATTGATCTTCCGATCACTTTTTATTCCAGTACCATGTTGATTTTATTACAGTAGCTTTGTAGTGTAACTTCAAGTCAGGGATTGTGATGCCTCCTACCTTGCCTTTGCTGCTTAGAATTGCCTTTGCTTTTCTGAGGCTCTTCTGGTTCCAGATGAATTTTAGGCATGATTTCTCTAGATCTATGAGGTATGTTGATGGTATTTTTATTGGGATTGCATTCACTCTGTATAATAGTTATGGGAGAATGGCCATTTTCACATTTATTCTTCCTATCAATGAGCAATGGATGTCTTTCCATCTTCTAAGATCCTCTTTAATTTCTTTTTTCACTGTATTATAATTTTCCCTATATAGGTCTTTCAATTCTTTTGTGAGAATAATTCCTAAATATTTCCCTTTTTTGGTTGCTAGGGTAAAGGATGTGGCTTCTCATAGTTCTCTCTGTGTGATTTTTTTGTTAGCATATAGACATGCTATTGATTATTGTGTATTGATTTTGTATCCAGCTACATCACTGAATTTATTCATTATATCTAGGAGTCTTTTAACGGAGTTTTGGGGGTCTTCTATCTATAGTGTCATGTAATCTGCATATAATGATAATTTAACTTCTTATCTTCCTATCTTTAGCACCTTTATTTCTCTCTCTTGTCTAATTGCTCTGGCTAGTATTTCCATAACTATATTAAATAGGAGTCGTGATAAGGGACACCCTTGACTTCTGACTGATTTTAATTTAAAGGACCTCATTTTTTGGCCATTTAGTATGATACTGGCTGTTGGTTTGTCATAGATGGCCTTTAATATATTGAGGTAAAGACCACCTATTCCAATTTTCTGTAAGGTTCTTATCATAAATGAATGTGGGACCTTATAAAAAGCTTTTTTTGCATCTATAGAAGTGATCATGTGATTCTTACTTTTGGCTTTATTGATATGGTAGATTACACTTATGGATTTACATATGTTGAACCATCCCTGCATGCCTGGGATGAATCTCACTTGATCGTGGTGTATAATCTTCTTGATGATTTGCTGCATCCTGTTTGCCAATATTTTATTGAGGATTTTTTCATCTATGTTCATTAGGGAGAATGGCCTGTAGTTGTCTTTTTTTAGTTAGATCTTTCTCAGGCTTTGGTGTTAGGGTAATATTTGCTTCCAGCAATGACTTAGGAAAGATTGCTTCCCTTGCAATTTCATTGAAGAATTTGAGGAGTGTACTGCAATTAAGTCTTCTTTGTATTTCTTGAAGAATTCTGCAATGAATCCATCTAGGCTTGGGATCTTGTTTGTAGGTAAGGACTTAATTACTTTATCAGTTTCACAAATAGAAATTGTCTTACTCAGCAGTTTTACCTCTTCTTGACCTAGCTTTGGTTCTTCATGTATATATAGGAATCTACCTATTTCTTACGTGTTATCAAACGTATTAGACTAGAAGTTTTCAAAATAGGTGTTGATGATCTACTGTATTTCTACAGTCTATAGTGATTTCATCTTTTTCATTACTTATTGCATGAATTTGAGCTTTTTCTTCTCTTTTAAAATAAGGTTGGCTAGTAGCTTATCAATTTTGTTTATTCTTTCAAAGAACAAACTCTTAGCTTCATTGATTCTTTGGATTGTCTTCTTAGTCGCTATTGCATTAATTTCTGCTCTGATTTTTGTAATTTCCTCTCTTCTTTTGGCTTTGGGCTTGACTTGCTCTTCTTTTTCTACATGTTTCAGGTGTAGCATCAGGTTACTTATTTGTATTTGTTCTGTTTTCCTCATGTGGGAACTTAGTGCAATAAATTTTCCTCTGAGGACAGCTTTCATGCATCCAACAAATTCTGGTTAGCTTATTTTTATTTTCATTTGCTTGTAGGTATTGTTTAATTTTTTCTTTAATTTCTCTTGTGGCCCACTGATTATTCAAGAGTGCGTTATTCATTTTCCATGTGTTTGTGGGATTTTTGCAGTATCTTTTATCATTAATTTCTATTTTCATGGTGCTATGATCTGATAACATGCATGGGATAATTTCAATTCTTTTGCATTTATTAAATATGTTCTGTGGGCTAATAATATATGATCTATTTTAGAGAATGTTCCATGTACTGCTGAGAAGAATTGTATATTCTGATGTTACTGGATATAACAGTCTGTATCATGTCCATTTTTTCACTTGTGTGATTGAGTTCTGTTATTTCTTTGCTGATTTTCTGTCTGGTTGATCTGTCCCTTGGTGTCAATGGTCTGTTAAGGTCTCTTGTTATAATTATGTTAGTGCTAATTTGATTTTTCATTTCTGTTAATACCTGTTTTATATAACTGGATGCTCTAGAATTTGGTGCATATATATTTAAGATTGTTATCTCTCCTTCTTGAAATTCTCCTTTACCCAGTATGTAATGACCTTCTTGATCTATTCTGATCCTTATTGGTTTGAATTTCACATTGTCTGTAAACAGAATAGCTACCCCCGATTTTGGGGGTAGGTTCCTTTTGCATGAAGTATTGTCTTCCATTCTTTGACCTTCAGTGTTTGAGTATCCTTTTGGGTTAAATGGGTTTGTTGTAGACAGCATATGGTTGGATTTTGTTTCTTGATTCATTCTTCCAGTCCATTTCTTTTAAATGAAGAATGGAGACCATGTATGTTAACAGTCATAACTGTTGTATGTTGGTTTATTATTGACATGTTATCTATCTGCTGTTGAATCTCTATCTTTCTGTTCTGTTTAATTGTCTGCTTTGCTTAGTGGTTTTTTCCCTAAGTGTATCTAAGCTGTCTTTCAATATTCTGTGCAGGCTTGGCTTGGGGATAATGAAATTCTTCAGCTGTTCTTTGTCATGGAAGTATCTTATTTCTCCAACAAACTTGAAGGACAGTTTTGCAGGGTACATCAGTCTAGGTTAAGAAATAATTTTCCTTTAGGATCTGAAATACTTCACTCTATGCTCTTCTTCACTTTACTGCTTGTGCTGAGAAGTCTACTGTGATTCTGACAAATTTTCCTTTAGAGGTGATCTGTCTTTTCTCTCTGACAGCTTTTAATATTCTATTCTTGTGTTGGATTTCTGGCATGATGATTATCATATGTCTGGGTATAGTTTTATTTTGGTTATGACTGTTTGGAGTTCTATATGATTCACTGATCTTGATGTCAGTTTCCATTCTCATTTTTAGGAAATTTTCAGCTATTACTTCTCTAAATATCCTCATGACATCCTTTATGTTGTCCCCTTCTCTTTCATTTATCCCTATCAAACGTACGTTGTTTTTCTTTGCATCATCTTGCAGCTGTTGAAATTGCTATTTCCTGATTCCTTATTATTTTTAAAAGATCTTTCCTTTCCTGTTCACTAGCTTCAATCTTGTCTTCGAGGTGAGAAATTCTATCTTCACTTTCATTGAGGTGGTTTTTACAACTTTCAATGGAATTTTTGATTTCTTGTATATCTCTTTGCTTCTGCTTTATGTATTCAGTTTGTTTTTTATATTGTTCCAGGGAGTCTACATTTTTGTTTAGTTCCTCTAATTTTTTAGCGGTGTCTTCTTTAGATATGTTCATCATCTCTTTTATTTCTTTTATCATTCTTCTTTTACCTGTGAGGTTATTTCTAATTTGAATTCCTTTAAAGCTTCCCAGAGTTGCTTCATTATTTCAGTTGCTATAATTTCAGGTATTTCAGGTGTATGGGATATATTTTCTTCTATTTACATAGCTTCTAAGGTTTCTTGGGATGGGCTGGAGGTTTGAGATTACATTTTTGTCTTTCACTTTGTGATTTTCCTGTATTTCTCTGCTTCAAGTGTTGTTCCAAGGCTTCCCCTGGATGTGTTGGAAATCATCTCTTGTGCCCTAGGTTCCTGGGACTCAATGGAGGTTGCTAAGCTTCATCGACTTAGGCCCTCAAGCCCTCCGGTGCCACCTTCAGTGTTCCAGGTAGCTGGGCAGGCCCCTAACCACTGTGGATGATGGGTTAAACTTCTCCCTGGGTGAGGACCAATGTCCTGGAACTCACTTCACCTGATCTCAAATCCCGTAATTGATGAAGGTCACTGGGCATAATATAGTTGGTCCACAAAACCTCCCGATGTGAGTCTAATGTGTCTGGGCCCTAGACGGGTCCTTGAGCTCCAGCAAACATGATCTTAATGTCTCCATTGGACTCAGGATGATGCACAGACTTCACTGAGCCCCCAGCTCAGTTTCCCAGTTTGGGAGAAGGTCACTGGGTGTATTCAGAGCAGGCCTGAATCTTGCCAAGTGCAGCTTAGTGTGGCTGGTCTCTGGGCCAGTCCTTGAGCTCTGGAAGAGTCTCCTGGGGCTCAGGATGGTGTGCAGTCTTACCCCAGACAGCTGGGTTTACCAGCTTGGGAGAAGGTCCCAGGAACAGAATATTAAAAGTTGTCAGAGAAAAGAAACAGGTCACCTATAAAGGAAAACCCATCAGAATCATGAAAGAATTCTTAACACAAACATCAAATCAAGAAGAGCTGGAGTGAAGTATTCCAAATCATGAAAGAAGATAGCCTCCAATACAGATAGATGTGTCCTACAAACTCTCTCTCAAAAATAATGGAGAAACATGATACTTTCATGGCAAAGAGGAACTGTGGTAGTTCATGACCACCAAACCAACCCTATAAAAATACTGAAGAATATTCTAGAAAAAAAGAGTAAAGAACACGGCTTCAGAAATAGTGGCAGAAGGGTCTCACTGAACAGGGCAGACACTGGAATGAAGGGGAAAAGTAGACAATCAATAGTAGAAAAATAACATGGCACAGATGAGGCAGAGAAGTTGGTACAATCACTGCTATACATGACCTTGATTCACCAATAAAGAGAAACACAGGTAGAGTTGATCAGGAGATGGGATCTATCAATATGGTTTATATAAGAAATGTAATTAACACAAACAAGGATTTATAGACTCAAAGTCAAAGATGGGAAAACAATGCTCTATGTGAGAGAGAACTAGAAAGAAGTAGGAGTTGCTTGCCTATAAAGCCATAACACTTTTATACAATGGAAAACTACTCAGCTATAAAGAAAGAAAATCTTGAGGCTCTTGTAGTAAATGGATAAAACTTGAGATCATGCTGAGGGGTAAAAATGTTTGGAATCACATTGGTGAATAATGGCTGCCTCCCTAATCTAAAAACTAAAGGAGTTAGTGGGAGTCAAAATGTACAGTGCACCCTGTGAAAGTGAAAGGGAAGGAATTGTCTAAAAAGTGAAGGCAGTGGCCCTTGTTAATCTTTAATCATGATTTGAAATCCATATTGTTTTCATCATTCTTCTTTGTTTGGTTTTATTCTGTTCCAGTTTTTCTTCTTGTATTACATTTGATGGCATGGAAAGCTATTCCAAAGGTAACAGGATATATTATGGCAACCATTTTTTTATTTCCTATTAACTTGATTTGAAGTCCTGTATTGCTTGCACTGTCTTGTTTTGACTGATTTTACTCTATTCTCTTTTCTATGATAGTATCAAGTCTGAGGTTATAGGCAATTACTTTTAAGACAATGAGATTCACTATGACCCTTTCTAGTTTGACTACTATTTTATTTTGAAGCCCTGTAATGTCTCCAATGTTTCATTTCTATTGGTTTTGTTCTGTACTGTTTTGTTCAATTTTATTATACCTAATGGTATGGGAAATTCTTTTTTTTTTTTCTGGTACTAGGGATCGAACTCACGACTGCCTGCTTGCAGGGCAGGTGCTTATGCCACTGAACTAAATCCCCAGCCCCAGTATGGGCAATTCTTTTGAAGATAGCAAGAGGTATTATGATAACCATTGTTGACCATCTTGTATTTTGTTTTTTACATCATGTACTATGTCTGTCCTTTTGTTTTGGCAGATTCTATTTTGTTTTGTCACATTTCATTTAATTCTCTTAAAAATAAAAAATAATAAGAACTGTAGGTGTATTAAAAGTCAAAATGTGTAATTGTTATTGCAAAAAAGAGAGGAAAAGAAAGTACTCTAAAGGATATAATTGCAAATATGTTTAAGTGTGTAGGATAGGTAACCATATTACTATGTTTTTGTTGGATCATTGAATAGAACAGCTTGCAGCCTCACTATTTGAATTTTCACTTTGTATGCTTTAATTTTGAAACTTAAATAACTATTTCTAAGATGAAAATACATAATCTATCAACTAGTGATTTCTTACTGTTTATTTTTTTGAAATTCTGTATTACTTCTACCCTTTTTTCCTGTTTTGCTTTTTTTCTTTAAATGAAATTTTTAAAAGAAAGTATTAGAGGAGAATAAGAGAAAGTAATGAAATATAAATCACAATTGAAAGAAGAAATAAGTAGATTGGAAAAAATATAAAACTGAAGTAAAACATAGTTTGATATCACCAAGAAGATAACATTGATATGAGAATATGTGACAGTGAAACATTTAACATTAGTAAATAAAAAGATACACTCATTTATCTCCATGCAAATGTGTATCCCTGCACACATACATAAAAATACCCAAATATAGTCAAGACAAAAATATAAATGAGGACAAAGAAGAGGAGGAGGAAGGGATGGAGAAAAGGGGCAATCATCATGTGTCATTTGTTAGGGTACATATTCCAGAACAATTTGAAAGTGCTATGGTCCTTAATGCTCCACACAGAGCATCCTCTAATGTTATTGATATGATAGTGGGGCACTCACGTGATGCTCCTGGTGAGTTTCAAGCCCTGTACCTTGGTACCTTGGCCTTGTTCCTGCCACAGCCCGCATAGCTGAATTTGCCCTTTTTCTCTGCCCCTGGTACTCACTTCTGACTCCAAGTAATGCTACAATTGAATTAATTTCTTTCTCTTTTTAAAATTTTCATGTCATAAGGGTTAATGACATACAAAAAACACAGCATATGCTGCTTCTACTAGCTGTTTCTGCTGTGATACTCACAACTTATAACTGATCCATACCCTTCAGTCTCTGGCATCAAAGTTCCAGTGCCATCAAAAGGCCAGATAGGAGACAATCTTAGCTAGATATAATCCAGAAACTTCCTTTTGTCTCCAGTGTTAATGATTACCAGCCATTGTAGGTCTCCAGGTCTCTGTATGGTTTATAATTTCCATAGAGTTTAGGACTGGAGAGATAATCTTATCCATTTTTGGCCCCTGGCACTCATCACTATTGGCTTCACACAAGCACCTGGGATTAGAGAGGCCTCTCCAAGTGAATAACAACTTTGAGTACTGATTCGTGTTGGGAGAACCGTGCATCCCAACCATTCTGGGCATATCTGTGTGGATCATGAGTACATGATGTTGGGGATTATACACAGACCCTGGCCCATTGTTCTGTATATTTTGTTTTTTTCTTTTTCTTGGTTGCCATGAGTTGAACAATTTTCTTTATCATCCCCTTCTACCATGATGTTTGTGCCCTGAAGCCAGCTTACCATTCACCAAGATGTCTGAAACCAAGAATCAAAATTATTTATTCATTTGAATTGTATTTCAAATATTGTGTCCTAGCGACAACAAAACCTTGGCTGATGCAGCTTGTTAATTTTTTGCTTAATAACTGCTGTTTATTGAAAACACAAATTTAATTTTAAAAATTAGAGAAGTACTAACTCCAACAAGTCCTTAGACATAAGAAGGTAGGAAAGGAATCAAACTAGTTAGTCTCAGACATCACTCCTGGCCCTAAAACTCCACAGCATTGTGCTTGTATCTCATTCACCGTTTGAGAAGTCAAAGACATTGACCTCCTTAAAATCAAGATGCTAATTTCCAATTGGACTATGTAAAAAGCAAGAGACATTTAAAGTCAGAAGAATCAGAGTTCCTATTTTATTTTTGTCATTTTTCTATGACATTAGTGAAAGTATTTCAGATCCATGAGCCTCAATCATTTTTTTAGAAACAAGTTTAATAATGCATAACTCAGAGGACTAATGTCAGATTAAATGAGATAAATTAGGTAAACCATTTGTTACATAGTAAACATTCAGGTTCTTGGAAAGAATTATAACCATTCTTTCTTCTTTCTTTTTTTCCAAAGAAAATTTCACATGGACTCCTTCCCACATCTTTCTTAGAGATCAGCAGAGTTTCTCTGTAGAGCGATTTCCTCTGCTTCCGTCTACCTCTCTTCATATTGTATCCATGATGTAATCCTTCTTTTGACTAAAAGCATGTAGAGAAGGAGGATCTTGGGACCCATTCAATTAGGCAAAAAATTTTGCCTGAATTCCAGAAAGATTTTATTTTTTATAACTCATGTAGGCATTAGTAGAAGAACATGGATGACAAGGAGAAAGACACTTTTGAAAGAATAAGGAATCCTAAATGTGTTGATTTTCATTTCTGTGAAACAAAAAGTTATATGGATAGTATACTTCCTATAGTGAGAATCCATGTTCAACAAGTGTGATAAGTTCCAACATGCATTCATGATAAGAACCTTACAGAAAATTGAAATAGATGGGCTTTACCTCAATATGATAAAGGCAATCTATGACAAACCAACAGTCATATCACATTAAATGGCCAAAATTTGAAGGCTTTTACCTTGAAATCAGGCACAAGACAAGAATGTCACTTATCACCACACCAATGCAATATATTACTGGAGATGCTAGTCAAAGCAATTAGACAAGAGAGAGAAATAAAATGGGAAAATATAGGAAAAGAGGAAGTAAAATTATCATCATTTGCAAATGACATGATACTCTATACAGAAGACTCCCAAAACTCCATTAAAATTCTCCTAGATATAATAAATAAATTCAGCAATGCAGATGGATGCAAAATCAATGCACAAAAATCAATAGCATCTCTATGCACTAATAACAAAATCACAGAACGAGAAATAAGAGAAGTCACATCCTTCACACTAGCAGCTAAAAATATGAAATATTTAGGAATTATTCTCATGAAAGAAGTGAAAGATCTATATAGAGAAAATTATAATACACTGAAAAAAGAAATTGAAGAGGATCTCAGAAAATGGAAAGATATCTCTTGCTCATGGATAGGAAGAATAAATATTGTGAAAATGGCCATTCTCCCACAGCTGTTATACAGATTCAATGCAATCCCAATAAATATACAATCAACATACCTCATAGATATAAAGAAATCACTCTTAAAATTCATTTGGAACAAGAAGAGACCTAGAATTTGTTATAAGCAGCAAAGGCAAGGCAGGAGGCTTCACAATCCCTGACTTGAAGTTATACTACAAAGCTACTGTAATAAAATCAACATGATACTGGAATTAAAATGGAACTGAAGATCAGTGGAATAGATTAGAAGATCCAACCACAGCTACAAACACACTCAATCACCTTGTCTTTGATAAAGGGTCCATACATGTTCCCTGGAGGAACGACAGTCTCTTTAATAAATGATATTGGAAAAACTGTCCCTTCCTATGCTAAAAACTAAAACTAGACCATGCCTATCACCATGTACTAAATTAAAATCTAAATGAATCAAAGATCTGAATATTAAAACAGAAACACTAAATTTATTGGAACACAAATTGCATAAAAATCTTGAAGAGTTAAAGCGTATGTAGTGAATTCTGATCCAGCCAGTGGATCAATCTGTGGGGTGTACCTGGAGGGGGAATGGGGATTAATAAACACATGGGGGAGACAGAGAGAGAGACTGAGGCAAGTCAAGATAATCCAATCAAGCCCCGTTTATTCTGGAAGTGATCACATCTTTTATAGGCCAAGGGTGGGCTGGTGGGACAGGAAGAGGCTACGGGGATGAATACAACAGGGTCATCATCACGTTCGGGTATGTGATGTAAGCAGGAGAGGATTATGGTTAATGAAGGCAGATGCATTGTGTCCATAGGAGAGAGAGACAGGGAGGCAGCAATGGGGCTGTCACACGGCTCCCTACAGAATTCATGAACAGGAACCAAACTGCATGGGAGATACTTCACAGAATCAATAACTAGGATCACCTCTCATCAAAAAGGTTTTGTATGTCAAAAGAAATCTCCGGGCTGGAGGTTTAGCTCAGCGGCATAAGCGCCTGCCTTGCAAGCAGGCAGTCGTGAGTTCGATCCCTGGTACCGATAAAAAGGAAAAAGACAAAAAAAAAAAAAAAAAAAAAAAGAAATCTCCAGCATACTGAAAAGAAAACCCATAAACTGGGAAAAAATCTTAGTGGACTGTCCCTCAGACAAAGGAATACTGTCTAAAACTTATAAAGAATGTTTAAAAAATCAGACCCCCAAAATTCAAAGATCCAATCCAAAAATGGGCATCTGAGATGAATACACAATTCTTACATGAAGAAATACAAATGGCAAATAAATACATGAAAAAAATGGTCATCATCATTACTCATTAGAGAAATGCAAATTAAAACCACGCTGAGATTCCATCTCACTCCTGAAATAATGGCCAGGATCAAGAAAACCAACAACTGACCCGACCTGCAGGTAAGTCCAGAGACACTAGAGGGGAAGTGGGGATGAAAGGCGATAAGAGACACAAAGGATGGAGACAAGATGAAGAAGTCCAATCAAGTCTCGTTTATTCAAGGAAGGAGTAACAAATATATATGGTACTGAGGAGAGGGGGTGGGGTTCTGAAACATCAGCTGCATAACTTAGCAACAGTGGCAAGACCAAAGATTATAGGTCAATTCAAATTTCCCGCATGCTGGCTCCTAAGGCGGGCTGATTAGCATAATTCCTGAATAGGCCAAACAAGCTAGATAGGCAAGGTGCTGCTTAACTAGGAAACTTAACTCCTAAAGGGAGTTAATGTGGAGCAGCCTGCAGATGTTAAGGTGGCAGCCAATTACAGGGCTTCGCTCAGGCCCCCGTTTACTTTAAAATATAAGAGGCATGTAAGAGGCTACATCCTTGAGGAGACTGTGCCTGTTTTGGGTCTAGGCACTTCCACAGGGAGGCCAACCTAGCCTTACCCATCATTGCAAGGCAGGACACCAAGAGGCCCAGTTCCTGTCTTAGGTGGAGGTTGGTGTCTCGTGTGAGGCCCAGTTGCCTGTCTCTGACTATCCAGTCTATCACAGCAATGCAAGAGAAATGGAGCGGGCAGCATGCTTTCATAAAACATTATCATAATACAGTTTTGCAGACTTCACATAATTTTCTCTATCAGCCATTCTAAACCTGTAGTAATAGACCTGTATAGGTGGCATTTTTATGGCATCCACCTGTTGTTTGACAAAAGCCATCAACTTAGTCTCATAATCCCAAGAGACAGGATCCAGGCTGTTGGTTCCATCATCTGAAAAACAAAAGCTGCAAAAAAATTCTCTCTGGGGTCATTTTTCTTCCCTGGAATCATCTGTAACATTATCCTCTATTTGTTGTGTTTGATCTATTTGTTTAACCAGTCATTCTGGCAGCCATCTCGCAGATTTCGTCTCTTTAGAGTAAATGCATACTGATCCTCATCCCCAGATTAGGACTGGGTCTGGACCATGTCATGAGTTATTCAGGACATCTCTCCGTAGTACAGAAGCAAATTGCTTTTGTGTTTCAGTATGCCAAAAAATGCGTGGCTGCTGATTGTCTAGAAGCATCCAAATTTAAAAAATTAAGGATAAATAAAGCATGAGATATAATATTTTTACATGTCCCCCTTGTGGGGTACCATTTCCCCTTTTTTATTTTATCAACAGTGAGTTTTAGGGAGAGATGTGCCCTTTCAACTATGCCTTGACCTTGAGAGTTATAAGGTATGGCTTTTATATGATGAATATTAAGATGTTGACAGAAATGGTTGAAGGCGGAACTAGCATAGCCTGGACCATTATCAGTGTTTAATTCATGTGGGCATCCCAAAACTGATAAGGTAGGTAACATATGGCTAATAACATGTTTGGTAACTTCGCCAGTCTGGGGAGAGGCATAAATGGAACCACTAAAGGTATCTATAATTACATGAACATATTTAAGATTGCCAAACTCAGGAATGTAGGTGACATCCATTTACCATAATGCATTGGGGTAAGTTTTCTAGGATTAACCCCAAAGTGTGGAACTGGGAGGTGCATGGCACAAGAGGGGCAATTTTTTAGTATTGGTCTTTTAGTGCATAAGACAGAGTGTTTGGGCACTGAGATGGTGTAATTGGTGACTCTTTTGTGCTGAAGTAACATTGTCATCATGATCACTGGAGCTAACATTAGCTAAAGTACAAAGGAGAGCTTGCGGTCCAGTGGCCAGGTCTGTTGCATGATTACCACTGGCCAGAAGGCCTGGTAACCCAGTGTGAGCACGTAGATGTCCGATAAAAAAAGGGCAAGTTATTTTTATAATAAGCACCTGTATTTGCCTAAACAGTTCTCCAGTGCTGGAGGCACTTTTGATTTAGCCAGCTGTTTCTAGCAGGAGCACAGAGTGGGCAATATAAGTGCTGTCAGTATATAAATTCACAGGCTGATTGGGAAATGCTGAAAGGGCTGCAGTGACAGCATGCAACTCTGTGGTCTGGGCTGATGCACTGTTTGTTTGGAAGAATACAGTTTTACCAGGTGAATATCCACTATTTAACATTTGAGCAGTGACAATGGTTTGGGCTACCCATGATTAATCCCATTTGTGCCAGTAGATCTCTACCCCAAGGATTTATTGGTAATCCACCTATGACATATGGCTGTATTGTGCCCTCTCTGTCCTTCCAGGTCAGAAGTCTTGAACTTCTTTCTGGATTTTGGCTTTGACCTATGCCTTTTAAATGAGTCAAAGTAATTGACATTAGAATCTTGTTCTCTGGAGTTTTTTTTTTTTTTTTTTTTTTTTTTTTTTTTGTAGTTCTTTGTGAAATGACCACTCTCTCCACAGGTAAAACACCTTTGTTTATTTTTTTTTTTGAAGTAAGAACTGTTTAACTGTAAACCCTTGCAAGGTGGCAGTCATACCAATGGCCTTGCTGATAAGCAGTTTTAATGTCAATGGTACCATGGATTGAACTCATAATCTTTTATTTTGCAGGCAGGCACTTGTGCCACTGAGGTAAATCTCTAGCCCTGGGGACTGAACTCACAATCTTGTGCTTGGCTCGCAGGTGCTTATGTCTTATGTCGCTGAGCTAAATCCCCAGCCCTTGCTTAAATGCTTATGAGAAAAGAACTCGTTATCACCCTTAAATTGCTTTTGGGCCTCTCTGTTGGCATAGGCATCCTCCGCTATTAACATATCAAGGTCTCACCCATTGCCAGCTTGCATATTGCACCTGGTAGTCTCTTTGAAATTTAATATATATTCTGATTTGCACAAAAGATAATCCCCACCCCATAAAGTCACTTGGGCCAATCCTTGCCAATCTGTAGGTGTGAGCCAGCCATCAGCCAAAGAATCCAAGACAGCAAGAGTATACGTGACTGTGTCTTTCTACTGTGTAACCACTGTTTTTAATTCTCTATTCAGTTTGAAATTGAAACCAGAATAGTCGTGAATAACTCTGCCCTCTGTGTCCCACATTTCCATCACAGGGAACTCCATATCATCTAGTTTTAATACTGGATCAAGCCAGGGGGGTAAATTTAGAAATCATGCCTCTCAGCAGGGGTGGTTAAGCAGGAGAAATCCTGGAGCAAACTCTGGGGTTAGTTTCACTTTTCATTTTAAATTTTGCAAATTTTAGCCTTTCTAATTGAACTATGAAATCCTGATGTTCTTTTATCAGTTTAATCTCTTGTCTTAAAAGTTCAATTTAGTCTCTTAATTCCTTCCTAGTATCAAAAGTTAAACATGCTGAAGATGCTGGGTGAGGCTGCAGTGTTAAGCCTGGAGGGTGTTGGGTGCTAGCAGTTACTGGGTTACTTTGCTTCTGACTTAAAGTTTATTAAGTACTAATGGACAATTGCTTAATTTTTTTTTCCTTTCCCCTTCACGTCTTTAAAGCCTTTCTTAAACTTTTAACAAAAATCTCATTTGGCTCATTTCTTGTCCTATTGGACACAATTGCTGAATTTTTTTTCCTTTACCCTTTGTGTCTTTAAAGCTTTTCTTAACTTTCAACAAGTCTCATGCTGGCTAATTTCTTGTCCCATAATCACTGTTCACTTATCAAGTTTCAGCGGCATGGCAGGTTCACACATCTGTCCTCTATTTTCTTTTCCTTTTTCTACTTTGGGCCCACGAACAGCGTCCCTCACTAAGTCCCCCGTTCTTGGGTCCCACGTTGGGGGCGCCACTTGACCTGGCCTATGGGTAAGTCCACTGGATCCTAAGGTGGGCTGATTAGCATAATTCCTGAATAGGCCAAACAAGCTAGGTAGGCCAGGTGCTATTTAACTACCAAATTTAACTTCTAGAGGGCTGTCTTTCTTCCAGTGAAAATGTTTGGCCCCTTTTTAAAAGATGAGGTGGCTGAGTGTGTTTGTATTTGTGCCTGTACCTTCTGTTCTGTTCCACTGATGCTCAGCTCTTTTTGATTTTCTGTTTGCCAGCACCATGTTTGTCTTATTATAGAAGCTTTGTAGTATAATTTCAAGTCAGGGACTGACTGCCTTGCCTTTGTTTCCTGGGATTAATTTTCCTATTCGAGGTATCTAATGATTCCATATTATAACAAACCCACAGCCAAGATCATACTAAATGTTCAAAAATTGAAAGTTTCCACTCTAAAATCAGGAACAAGACAAGACTTTCCACTGTCACTACCCCTATTCAATATTGTTCTGGATATATTAGCCAGAATAATTATACAGAGAGAGAAATAAAAGGAATAAGATAGCAAATATAGATTTGAAAGTGGCAGAACTGGCATTCCATCCTAATTCTACTACCAGCTTGTGGGTGCTTATCCAGCACAGATCTGGATACCACAGATCTGACTACCTTTTGGCCTGCTAGTGAAAAAAAGGATAACATCTTGAAATGGACACTGCCACAAAACTTCATGCCACTGAAAATAACCACAGATTTGAAATCACAGACATATTTCTTTTTTCTTTTGTCCATTTAGCTGTTTAATTTTTTAATGCTTTTTTTGTTGTTTTGTAAGTGTAAGCACTTTATTTAATTTTTAAGGATTTTTGTTTTGCATTTTTCCCTTTTTCTTTCATTCCCTTACAACTTTCTTACCAGTTTCCTGAGGCTTGGATAATTTTTTTTTTTTTTTTGTCTTTTTCCTTTTTTATCGGTACCGGGGATCGAACTCAGGACTGCCTGCTCACAAGGCAGGCACTTATGCTGCTGAGCTAAATCCCCAGCCCCTGGATAAATTTCTTTCATCCTTCTGCCTGGCTTCTAATCTCTGTTTCTTCTTTTATTTATTTTTCTCCTCATTATTTTAAATTTCTCCCCTTAATGATAATTTTTTTCTTATTTCTCATGTTTTTCTTTTATTATCTATTTATTGCCAGTTTTTTGTACTAACTTTATTTACTTCTATAGACATCCTTCTACTTCCCAATTGGATTCTTTATACTACTTCTTTCCTCTTTCTCATATTATAGAGTTTAATGTATCAAATATTTCCTTTTGAATCTCATTTCCAAATATGTTAGTAGTATAACCATAAAGCTTTGCTAATACTTTGATAGCTAACCTTGTAAAATTACTATTGAGTGTTTTCTAGCATTGGCAGAGCTAAAGTTCTTTCACCTATTTCATACTTGCTTTAAGTAAATATCTGGGTTGCCTTAATGTTTACATCATAATTGCTAGACTCTTTTCTAGGGCTAAGAAAGGTACATAACTTGTACTCATGATACGTTAATATTTAATTCATTTTGGGCATTACTGCTATAGCTTTCTCACTTGTCATTAACATGGTCACATAATTGTCACTATTTCTCTGTAATTCAACACTCAGATTGCCTTTGCAACCTTAACAATACTAGAGTTTATTGCAACATTAAAAATAACAGAGTTCATTGATAGAGTACTTGGTTGCTGTTCTAACTTCACAGCATCCTCTTTTCCCATATAACCAAAAAAGTCAAATCTTGTGGCTATGGCAAAGGATTATAATTAGTCACACCCAAATTATACCACTGAAAAGTAACTAAAGAGATCCTTTTTTTAGCAACAAAGTCATTAGACCATAAACGTGCACAAACCAGAGCACAAAAGCAAACAAAACAATAGAAACATGTAAAGAAATTCTACAAAATGCCTGCCAAAACCATCAAATTTCTTGACATCCAATCCAGGAAGCACCAAGTTGAAGAGTATCATAAACCACACACCTGAATTTTACAAATCTTACCAGAGAAGATAAGAAAACAGCTCAAAGATTTGTATTAGCTGGGTGATATAACAAACACTCAATTGAAATAATAGCTCAAAAGATGCAGTACCGGGGCTGGAGGTTTAGCTCAGCGGCATAAGCGCCTGCCTTGCAAGCAGGCAGTCGTGAGTTCAATCCCCAGTACCAATAAAAAGGAAAAAGACAAAAAAAAAAGTAAAAAAAAGATGCAGTACCTCTCAGAAGACACTAACAGAAAGCCTGATGAGCTAAACTAAATTAATACAAAACATGAATAACCAGTTTATCAAAGAAATAACAGTCCAGAAAAAAAGTTCATTCAGAAATCTAGAAGTTTTAAATCATATTGAAAGAATGAGCAGCAAGACATACAAATGTGAGAGAAGAATTTCAGAACTAGAGATAATGATGGCTTTACTCAAATTCACCTTAAAAACAATCAAAGAAAATGAAAAATTGAACCACCAACTGCTAGATGACATATACAAGACTAATCTAAGAATAACTGGAATATGTGAAAAATTACAGATAAATGGCATAAAAAAACCTGTTCACAGGAGTAATAGATTAAAACTTCCCAAACATAGAGAAATAAGCAAACATAGAAATAAATGAGGTACAAAGACACCAAATTGCCACGATCACAAGAGAACTTCACCATACCACATTATACTCAAAATTGTGGAAGTCCATCACAGGACATAAATCTCAAAAGCTACTAGAGAGAATCAGTAAATCACATACAAAGATTGTTCTATTAGAATCACAGCAGACTACTCCACACATACAGCAAAGGATAGGAGGGCTTAGGTCAAACTGCTTCAAACTATAAATGATAACAACTTCCCACGCTTTTATGTGTCTGGTCATACATTCCTTTAAAATTTATGTAGAAAATAGGTATTTCCAGGACATGAAGTATCTCATGAAATTGATGACCACGAAATTAGCATTACAAAAACTCTCAAGTATATCCTTGATAGAAACAATGAAGCCATGATCTAGATAAGTCAGAAAGAATGAGTCCACCTGATAGGATGAGTAGCTAAGCAAAAAGGAAACTCAGGGAATCAGCTACAAGAAAATAATGCAATAACAGAAATAAGTAAATAGCTCTCAATAGTAATTCTCAATGTAAATGATCCTAATTCCTGATTGAGAGATAGATTCACAGAATGAATTGATAACCAACATCCAAAAATATGTAGCACACATTTGTTTCAAAAAGATACTCACAGATTAAAAATAAAGGATTAAAAACAATATTCAATGCAATAGAACTCAAAAATATGTAGAAGTTGTTTCCTAATATCAGACAATGTGGAAATTAAACTTAGACTGATAAGAAGGGACACAGAATTCCACTACATATTATTTAGGAGAACAATTTAACAGGAAGAGTTTATAGTTAAAAGCATACACAACAAATGCTGCTGCAAGAAACTTCATTAAATAAACACTAATGGATATGAAAAGTCAAATATATACCAATACAATAGTAATAACATCACATAGGTACATATCAACTAGAGAAAAAAAATCAATTAAAAAATATCAAAATTGAACCAAACTTTTAAACTAATAGAATTGCTTGATATCTGCACAATGTTCCATTCAATAAAAGAAGCACATGAGAATTTCTCCAAAGTAAACCACGTACTGTCCAATAAGTCATTCTTTAAGTAAAGGCAAAAAAATCAAAATTGTTTCAGCATATTGTCTGACCAGAGTGTATTGAAACTAGAAATGAATGGCCAAAACCATAACAGAAACTATGCAAACATATGGAAAATTAATCATGAGTTCTGGCTGCATAGGAAAATAAAGAAGAAATACAAATGGCAAATAAATACATGAAAAAATGTTCATCATCATTGGTTATTAGGGAAATGCAAATTAAAACCACACTGAGATTCCATCTCACTCCTGAAAGGATGGCCAGGATCAAGAAAACCAGCAACAACAAGTGCTGGAGAGGCTGTGGGGAAAAAGGAACTCTGCTACACTGTTGGTGGGAGTGTAGACTGGTACAACCTTTGTGGAGGTCAGTCTGGAGATTTCTCAAAAAGCTGGGATTGGAAGTCCCATTTGTTACAGCTATTCCACTACTAGGCATCTTCCCAGAAGAACTGAAAGCATCATACCAAAGTGATATATGCGCACCTATGTTTATAGCAGCACAATTTGTAATTGCCAGATCATGGAAACAACCCAAATGTCCATCAACCAAGGAATGGACAAAAAAGCTGTGGTATTTCTATAAAATGGAGTACTACTCAGCTATAAAGAAGGATCACATTGAGGTATTTATCAATAAATGGGTGCAGCTTGAAACCATACTCATAAGTGAACTAAATCAAACTCACATCTGTAAACTCTGAAGTTTCCCTAGTATAGGAAATGAATCAAATAAATAAAAGTATGTGATAACCATGATTCCCCCATTATATGGCCTTGAGGACTTATAGAATTTTCACTCATTAATTGGAATGGCTTTATTCTGGGCTGTTTGATATTATGGTCGGTGATACATGAACAGCTACTTTGAAGAAAATAAGACCTAATAACAGCTAGTGACGATTTAATACCATCTTGTCTTAAAGCCACACCAAACTATGGTTCTTCTGTCTCCATTGATTTTATCATGTTGTAACTTACTGGATTTTATCATATGTGGTAGCATAAACAAAAATTGTTATAGGCAAAGAGATAATATTGAAACCATTGATCATTTTTTCTGTTAGCTCGTTCTAAATACTCTACAATGCTTTCATCCACTTGAACGGTGTTACACAGTCTTGATATGTTTGATGCTATAGCATATGAAGTTATATTCAAATATTTCAAAGAAAAAGACACTATGGTAACTACTATTAAGTCGGGTTATTTGGTGGTGAAGCACTAGGTTGCTGAAAGTGTCATGCTTTAACCTGTACTGTTATGTTGTTATGCCCCTTTTATCTCATCCTCTCCCTTATTCATTAAAAAATTATTTAATTTTTTAAAAAAAATATCAACCAATAAAAAATGCTGCTGGATCTGTAGGGAAAAAGAAACCCTTTACAATTGTTGGTTAGAGAGTAGACTAGTACAAACACTGTGGAAATCAGTGTGGAGATTCCTCAAAAAATTAGGATTAGAGGTCCCATTCAACCCAGGTATTCCCCTTCTGTGTATCTTCCCAGGATTGAAAAACATCACACCACAGTGACATATGTGCAAACATAAGGTTCAAAATATACAATAGTCACTGTGAAATGGGAGGAAACTGTTCAATAAAAAGAAGAAACTAAGATAGGGGAAAAGAGAAAGGATAGAAGGGAAAAGAAAAAATGCAAGTTAGTTATACCATTAGTGTCACTTAGTTCACTGAATAGGAAAGGTTGTGCTAATATTGATTGAAGAAATTTTTATGCCCATATTTTGTACTTGAGTGACTAAAGATAATGATGTGTAATTTATCAACAATTGTTACTTTTTCATTATTTTGCTGTGAAAATTTGTTTTACCTTTTCTTTTTAATATTAACAAATAAAGTAAAAAAAGAAAATTAAGAAGAAATCATAGAATTTCTGCAATCATAATGCCAATATAATATTTTAGAACCTATAGAATGAAATGAAAGTAATCCTATAAGGCATGCTATACCACTGAATTCCCACAACTGCAAAGTAGAAAAACCTCAAATAAATAACCTAATTATGTATCTCAAGGTCTTAGGAAAAAACAAGAGCAATCCAAACCCAAAACTAGTATGAGGAAAGCAATTGTACTAAGCATCATGGCACAGACTAATAAAATTGAGACTAAAAATCAATGCAAACGTCAGTGAATTGAAGACTTGGTTCTCTGAAAGATTAAAGAATATAAATAAACCCTAGCCAAATTTACCAAATTAAGAAAAGAGCAAAATACAGCAAATTAGAAATAAAAAATTTAAATCACAAGTTTCTAACAAAATGCAGAAAATTATTGGTGACTACTTTGCGAAACTGTAAACTAATAAAATATAAAATTCAGAAGAAATGAATAAATTCCTAGACACATGTGAATAATGAAAGCTGATCCAATAAGATATAAAAATCCTGAATAGGCAAATGTCAGTGGGTGAAATTGAAAAACTGATATTAAAAAAAAAAAAAAAACTAAGAAAAACACAGGTCCCTACAGATTAGTTGCCAAATTCTACAAGGACTTTATAGAACAACTAATGACAGTACTCCTCACATTCTTTAATGAAATCAGAAGGGAAACAATATAACAATAGTAATTTTTGCTACCAAGCATTAAACTGATTCTAAAACCAGAAAGGGACCAAACCAAAAAAAAAACAAAAAAAACAAAAAAAAAAAACTGCAGACCAATCTCTTCAATGAACAGAGATGCACAAATGCTTAATAAGATTCAGCACAGGCAACCAGAATACAGAAAATCATCAAAAAGATCATAAACATTGAGCAAGTAGGATTTCTTCTAGAAATGTGAGAATGCAAATCAATAAATATAATACAACATATAAAGAGAAGCAAGGACAACAACCACATGATCATTTCAATAGATGCAGAAAAGCCAATAGAAAAAATTCCAAAATCTATTCATGCCAGAAACACTGACTAAAATAACAATACTATGTCTTTATATCAAGGTGAAGAAAATCATATATGGAAAATCAATGACCAACATCATATTAAATAGAGAGAAGTTGAAAGTGTTCACTCTAAAAATCAGTTACAATGCTAGATTGAGCTCTATTAAGATGTCTATTAATATAGTTCTCAAAACATCAGCTGAAGCAGTGAGACAAGAGAAAGAAAGAAAAGGGATATGGATATGGAAAGAATAAATTAAATTACCATTTTTTACTAGAGACATGAACCTCTAATTAGAAAACACTACAAAGAACATTGAAACACTCCTAAAACTAATAACCAAATTTAGTAATGTAGCAGAATATAAAATCAACACTCAAGAATTGAAGTATACCTAGACATCAATAACAAACTCACTGAAAGGGAAATTAGGGAAGCAATACCTTTCACAACAGCATCAAGAAAAATAAAATACTTGGGAATTAATCCTAATCAAGGGACTAAAATACCTCTAAAATAGAAGCAATACTCTTCTGAAAGATTAAATTAAATAATATAACAGAAAGTAGAAAAATATCAAGGTTCCTAAATAGGCAGAATCACTACTGTCAGAATTGCCAAGTCTGTTGTTCTTTTCCATTCACTAGAACTTCTGCCTATTTTAATTTAATTAAGTAATTTAACTTAATAATAATTTAACATGTAATATATTAAATATATTTAATTAATTATATATCACATTAATCATAGGGAGTTCATATCTTTGCATGCATGGCTTTTATGCAATTCCAATCACAATACAAATAACATTTCTTAAAGAAGTGGAGAAAGCAATTCTAAAATATGAATGGCATCGAAATGACCTAGAGCCTTGGCAAACGATTCCACTGCAGGAATCCAGGTATTTGACCCATCCTACTACACCAATAAGCCAGCAACCAGTACAAGAAAAGCCAGGACTTGATAATCAGCCTTTTTCTCTCAATTTTATTTTTTCCTCTCTTCTTTGTTTTTCTTATTATAATAATTTTATAATTTCTTTTCCATTTTCCTTCCCTCTTTCTCTGTTTTGTAAATTGCCAGGGAGAACTCCACCCACAGAAAACTAATCCTATCCCCCAAAAGAAGTTCAGATAATCCTTTGAACACATCTTCGTAATTTATTTTGTATCCCCTTCTCTAGTTTCCTAAACTTTGCATTACCACTGTTTGCCCTCCAGCTGTGATTCTAGTTCCTCCCCAGTTATGTTAGTTTTGTATACTATCTTCCCTAAACTTTCACACCACACACCAAAACAAGGGAAAACATTTTGTATACAAACTCATAATTTATGATCAGTTCTCTTCTATAACTATAGTCTTCGCCTTACAGTCTAAAGCACAAAATGATAATTATCACTGAATTTGTTTCTAAATCATGCTTGATGTTATAGTTATTGCTAATTTTACTACATTGCCTAGGATGTCATATCTGTTATACTCAGTTGTTCCCACTTCTATAATAATACTGGGAAGCTCTGTGTTAATAACCTCACTACAGCCATACACCAAAGAACTTGGGACTAAGCCAAACAAATGTCAACATCCCATTCTTAACTGGGAAGATAGGATCTTGAGACAGACACAAGCCAATAATTTCCTACACATAGGAGGAAAGCCTGAAAAAGAATTTTCCTACACAGGCCTTGATACAGCAACCTACTACAAAAACACACAAGGATCACCATATGAAACAAAACATATTTTTGAAATACAAAAATGATAACACAAAAAAGTAATTCAATCTGAGTTTTCCAGCCCACACAGATCAAGTTCAAGAGACATACACATGAAAAAAATTGAAAGATGCACATCTGAAATTTCTGAGAAGATAGTAATCAAAATAAAGAAACACATCAATGAGGTAATACGTGAAATCAGATTAGATATAATCTCTCAAGTAAAAGGGAAATGACAGCATTTATAAAGGATTTACTCAGGAAATCAAGAGTAAAGAAGCCTAAAAAAGACCAAATGATGATAGGAAGGGGATACAATCCATGAATAGTCAATATAGGTAAGAAATAGAGTGCATGAAACTGGTCTAAACATATACCCAGGAAATCAAAAAATTCTGTGGCTACCTGGCAGAACCACTTGAATAAAACTGAAGACAGACTTTCAGACCTTGAAGACTTGGTCACGGCTAGCAAACATCAGAGGAAAGATCCTTAAAAAATAACAAAAGATCAGCAAATAGCAATTCAACAGCTAGAAGGCAATGCTAAGGAAAATAATATAAGTTTAATTGGGGTCAATTAGAAAGTAGCAGTCAACACAAATGACATTAAAAAAAACCTATTTGCAGAAGTAGCAGCAGAAAATTCCCCAATCACAGAAAAAGAATCTGACACACATATAAGTGAGGCTCCAATTATCCATAACCAAAATACATCTATGCCCAAACATATAGCAATCAATATTTCAAAAATTCAGCACAAAGCCAGAATATTAAAACCTGTTAGAGAAAAGAAACAGATCTACTAAAAAAGAAGGCCCATCAGAATCACAGCAGACTTCTCAACACAACACCTCAATCAAGAAGAGCTTAGAGTGAATTATTTCATGTCCTGAAAGAAAACCTCTTCCAACTCTGATGTACCCTGAAAGACTATCTTTCAAAATTAATGGAGAAATAAGATACTTCCATAACACAAAATAATTGAAGAAATTCATGACACAAAACAAATATTACAAATGCCAATTAAAGATATTCTATACAGAAATAAAACAGAACATAATTCTAAAAACAACAACAGGAAGAAACCACCAATCTGGGCAAGCAGTTAAACACAGAGTAAAAGTAGACAATGAAAGGGAGGAAAATAGCATGACAAAGATAAGCCAGTACATTCCATTTATAACAATCAATGTAAATAAACTCAATTCACCAATCAAAATTAGAAAACTGGCAGAATGGATGAAGAAGAAATTCAGCAATATGCAGTATACAAGAAAGACAATTAACTTAAAAATAAATTCATAGACTGAAAGTAAAAGGATACAAAACAATTCTCCATTTGATAGGAACCCAGAAAACAGAAGAGGTAGTGATTCTGTTCACAGATGATGTGACCTTCACACCAACTATGATGAAAAAAGATAAAGAAGACTACTAAATACTCCTTAGGGGAAAAATTCAAGAGGAAAATATAGTAATGATGAATATATGTGCATCAAATATGGGATAAATATATATGACAATATTAATACATATGAAAAGTAAAATTTGAATTGATTCTTACAATTGCAAAAGAGAGCCTTAATACCGCATCATCACAAAAAGAACAACTAGACAAAAAAAAAAAAAAGAAATAATAAAACTGAGCTAAACCTATGGAAAAAATGGACTTAGTAAGTATTTACAGAGTACTTCACACTGCAATATCAGAATACACCTTCTTGTCAACTGCACATGGAGCATTCTCAAATATAAACCATACAGTTGCCCATACAACTTGCTTAAGTAAATGCAAGGGAATTGAAATTACCCCATGCACATTGTCTTACTATATTGCAATAAAACTGAAAGTTAATGACAAAATAAACTGCAAAAACTACATAAACACATAGAAATTACATAATACCCACCTATCCAACTAATTGACACAGTTGAAGTTAAAGAAGAAATTAAAAGTATCTACAATAAAACAAAAATGTAAATATGACTTACCAGAAACTCTGTGACACAATGAGAGCAGTTCTAAGAGGAAAACATATAGCAATGAATTCTCACACCAGGAAAACAAAGCAAGCATAATTTAAAACCTTAATGCTACAATACAGCCTTCTACCAAAAGATGACAAAGACAAATCCAAATCCCATACAGGGGAGGAAATTTCAAATATCAGAGAAGAAACTAATACAATTTAAAGTAAGAAAAAAACAATAAGAAATAGTGAATTGAAGAGTTGGTACTCTAAAAAAATTTAAAAATTCATAAACCCCTACCTAACCTCATCAAAAAAAAAAAAAAAGAATCAATTCAAATCCATGCAACAAGGAATGAAAAGTGTGGAATCACTACAAAACTTAAAGAAATTCAGAAGACCATCAATACATCATCATAAAATCTTTACTCAAAGAAGGTAAAAAAAAAAAACAGAAGAAATGGACAGATTCCTAGAAATGTATGAATTACCAAAGCTGGGTCAAAATGATATAAAAATTCTGCATAACCCACTATCAGTTAATGAAATTGAAAATGTAATTAAAACTTACCAATAAAAAAGCCCTGATACTGAAGAATTCAGAGCTCAATTCTGCATGAAATTTACAGTACATTTAATGTCAATTCTCAAACAAAAATTAAATGAATTTCAAAGGAAATCTATTTTCCCTAACACAGGCCTGGAGAAAAGTATTAGCCTAATAACAAAACAGGAAAAAAACTCAACCGAAATAGAGATCTACAGGAAAATCTGACTAATCAACATAGATACAAAAATCATCAATAAGTACTAGCCAACAGAATCCATCAAATCATCAATATTACACAACATGACAAATTGGGATTCATCCCAGGACTGCAGGGAATTGTACCATACACAAATCAGTAAATGTAATACACTGTTTCAACAGAGCCAAAGACAAAAATCACATGATCATCTCGTTATATGCAGAAAAAGCTTCTGATACAGTCCAACATTCACTCACCATAAAAATTTTGCAAATACTTAGAATAAATGGTATTTTCCTTAATCTAATAAAAATCATCTAAAGAAAACTAATAACCAACATCATAGTAAATGAAAAAAACTCAAAGCTTTCACACTAAAATCAGGAACAAGACAAGGATAGTCACTATCATCAATCCTATTCAATTTAGGTCTGGAAACATTAGCCAGAGCAATTAGAAATGAGAGAGAAATGAAAAGGAATAAAGATAGGAAAAATAAAAGTTAAATTATCGTTATTTGAGGATGAAATGGTACTCTACATAGACAACTGCAAAAACTCCACCAAAAGACTTCTAAATTTTTTAAAAATTTTATGTAAAGAAAGACTAAACAAAGCAGAAAATAGGTAAAAATAATACATACATTCAGAGAAAAAAATAAACAATAAAAAGCACTAGTTGACGTTTACATATTGTCATTTTACAAATACTTGTTCAAGATACAAAAATGGAGCACGTAAAGTGGGAATTCAAACAGCAAGACTGCAAACAGTTCTGTTCAACTGTCCAACAAACACTTAGTAACATGGTTGTCAATCCTATACACTTAAACATCTGTATCTTCATTTATGTTTAGATTAAACAAACTAAAGCAGGTTAAAATCATTCTGAAAAAGAATAATACTATTGCTGGATTTCACATCATGACACTCTGGGATCAGCACTGGGCACTGTAGTGTCTTTTTAAAATTTAATTTAAAGAAAGACTAAACAAAACAGAAAGCAGGTAGAAATAATACATAATTTGAAAGAAAAAATATAAAGTAAAAAATCACTAGTTGATGATTACAGATTGTCTTCTTACAAATAATTATTCAAGATACTAAGTGGAGCAAATAAAGTGGGGATTCAAACAATGAGATTGCAACCAGTTCTGTTCAACTAACCAACAAAACCTTAGAAATATGGTTATCAATCCTATATGCTTAAACATACATGCAGTCATCCATATCTTCAATTATGTCAAAATTGAAAAAATGCAAGCAGTTAAGTATCACTCTGAACAAATAATAATACTATTTCTGGGTTTCACATTATGATACTCCAGGATCAGCACTGGGTATTTTAGTGTCTTGTTCTTCAAAGTATCTGTTCATTTCATCATGTGTCTTAAGATCAGTTCTCACAAACTGTTTATAGATTCTACACATACATGAGTCTTAACATGTATTTCTATCCTTTCTGTATTAGAGGGACAAACAAAACAAAGCAAGACAAAACAAAACATATTCCTATAAACACATGAAATGAAAAAAAAAACATATAAGATCATTGTACAAAAAGTTCTACCTTGGTTCCTGTGTTGTCTCTTATTATCTCCAATAGAATTGGCTATATCATCAGACATAGTATAATTGAATATATCAGTACATAATAGTATTAATGAAAACACAACTTTGTATATAGTGTAGAACTTCAAAAACCCACAGTTATCAAACCAGAATGTGTCTTGTAGAGTCTTGTCATCTTCAGTGTAGCTGTTTATACTCTCAAACTTGATACTATCAGTCATATCAGTTTTGAATAAAATCTTCTCTGCTTCATTTCTGTTATGCTCTTTTTGCCATCAGTTGTCTGCTTATATTCTTCGTTGTTTTCTGCTCCATTCATTTAGGCCTCTCTGCCACTGTTCCTGGAATCCTAGTACTTTTCTCTCTCTCTAGAGTGGCCTGCAGTATTCTCTGTAGAGTTGGATTGGTGGTTGCGAATTTTCCCAGTTCCTCTATGTCTTGGAAGTATCTTGTTTCTCCATTAATTTCTAGAGACAGTTTATCAGGGTATATCAATCTGGGATGGAGGTTATTTTCTTTCAGGGCTTGGAATATTTCACTCCAGGCTCTTCTTGACTTTATGGTTTGTGTCAAGAAGTCTGCCATTAATCTGATAGGCCTTCCTATATAGATGATCTGTTTCTTGTCTCTAACAGCTTTTAATATTCTGTTCCTATAGTGTATTTCTGGGATTTTGATTACTATATGTCTGGGTGTAGCTCTGTTTTGGTTGTAGGTTACTGGAATTCTCTATGCCTCATATATCAGAATATTATTTCCTTTTCCTATGTTTGGGAGTTTTCCTTAATTATTTCTGTGAATACCCTTTGTACTTCCTTTGTTTGTACCCCAGCTTCTTCATTCACATTGTTTATTCTCAAGATATAGATCCTCTTGTCATCTTCTACACTTTGTATTGTTACTGCTTGTTTCCTTGTTATTTTTAAAAAGTTTTCCCTTTCATAATCCCACTTTGAAAAATTGTCCTTCAGTTTTGATCATCTATCCTTAGTTTCTTTCAAGCTGATTTGCCATCTTTCCATTGAGTTTCTAATTTCCTGGTAGTCTCTTTGAATTTGCTTCATGTATTATATATTTTTTATATTCTTCATTAAATGGTTCTGTCCTTTGTTCGAGTTCCTCCCTTCTTCCCTCTGTGTCTGCTTGAGAGGTGCTTAGTATTTCTTTTATTAATCTTCTTATATCTTGCTTTACTTGTCTAAATGTTTCACTTTTGAACTTGTCTATGAGTTCCCAAATATATTTCTTTATGTCCAGCGGTGCCATGTCTGATATTGCATGTTTGTTGTTCTCATTCTACTTTGTATTTACCTGTCCTGGATCAGTGTTCCCAGGGTTGGGACCTGGGGACTTTTGTTGTTGCTTCCTCCTCCCCCCATCTCTTTTGCTTCTTCCAGGAGGCCCCAGTTTCTTTCTTTGTTGGTTACAATTCTTCTGAAGTGCACTGGCTAGATGACCCTTCACATCACAGTGGGCTAGTGAGTTGCAGACAGGAACAGCATATGCTGGCCCCTCCCTTCTGGATCAGTCAAGCTGCTGTGGCCTGCACTGTATTACTATGTGCCACCTCCCTTTCAGGTCAGTCAAGCTGCTGTGGCCTGCACTGTATTACTTTGCAGTGCCTCCCCTCTGGGTCACTTAGGCTGCTGAGCTGCTGTAGCCAGCACTGTATCACTTTGCACCACCTCCCCTCCAGGTCAGTCAAACTTCTTAGACTTCACTGTGTTAGTGTGGTTATTGTGCACCACCACTGTAGGGACTTGATTTCAGATAATCTATTGGGTCTCAGCCAGTTCCCGTCACCCAGGCATAGCTCACCCCACAAATCCCGTTCAGGAAGGGAGAAACTGAAGTGACTGCTGCCTCTTGTACTTGCCACTCCCGCCCATTCCCAGAATGTCATTCCCCAGAGCATCCCTATTTATGGAATGGCTCCACTCCCATCACTCACCACAGGACGATGTAGGTACCATGCCATCTCAGCTCTCTGTTTGGCTCACTGACCCCAGAACACAATGTAACTGTGTCTCCAGTGAGTCAAAATAGTAGGCCCTCAGACGGCTCTGCAAGTTGTGGTGGGACCTCGTCAAGTCATGGCGGAACCTCGGATGTTCAGCAAGTTTCCTGCTGCAGTGGGAACACTGAACATTTAGCTGTTCAAACAATACCACCGGGACTGTATGTTTGGTTGATTCTTGTTACCTTAATTTCTTCTTGGGATGTGAGAATTCATCTCCCTCTGTTTGGGGCTCCCCACTCTGTATTATGTTGAATTCTAAATTGAGTATCTCAGAGAGCCTCTGTAGCCAGTTGTTATCCATCCACATGGTTTCCCATGATCTATCTGCTTTTTTGTCTTCTGTGAGCTATTCTGCCTTGTGGGGATGGCACTGGGCTCTGATCTCCCTCTGTGGCTGTGGAGGTCACCCCAAGACTTCTAGATTTAATAGGCAAATTCAGTAGTATACCTGGCTATAAAGTCAACACTCAAGAATCAATAGAATTTCTGTATACAAACAACAAGTTCATTGAAAGAAAAATTAAGAAAATCACTCCCTTCACAATAGCTTCCAAAAAATAAATACTTGGGAATCAATCTTGCAAAGGATATAAAAGATCTATTCATTAAAACTTAAATTGCTCTTTAAAAAGAGGTTAAAGAAGATATCAGAAAATGGACATTTATACCTTGCTCATGGATAGGAAGAAAAAATACTAAAAAATGTCTAAACTCTCACAACTTTTATACAGATTTTATGAAATTCTTATCAAAATATATTTACCATACTTCACAGATCTAGAGAAAATATTCCTAAAATTAATCTAGAAGCAGAAGAGGCCTAGAATAGCATATGAAATATAGAACAAACAAAAAGCAAGTCAGAAGGCATCACAACCCCTGACTTGAAATTATACTAAAAACCTACTGTGATAAAATCAGCATGATTCTGTCCAAAAGTAAAACTAAAGATTAGTGGAACAGAATAAAAAATGCAAATACAACTAGAAAGACACTCAGTCACCTTATCTTTGACCAAGGGACCAAACATATTCACTGAAAGAAAGACAGTCTCTTTAATAAATAGTACTTGAAAAACAGGTTTTCAACATGACAAAAACTATACTAGACCCATATCTATCACCATTCATTAAATTAAAAGTCAAATTGGATCAAAGATCAAAGATTAAAACAGAAACATTAAATCTACTGCATGAGAAAGTAGAAAGAAATCTCGAGGACATAGTAATAGGCATAAAACTCATGAAAAAATACCTAACTTCATGGGAAGTACTTCAAAGAGTCAGAAACTGGGGTCTGGTCCTATTAAAATGTTTTTGGGATATCAAAAGAAATCACCGACACAGTGAAATGAAAATGCAGAGATTAGGAAAAGATTTTAACCAAACTTTCCTCAGAAAAATGACTTCTAGCTCCTCCACCCAGGACCCTGGACCTCTGGACAGTGTCTGTTCCACGCCTGCACTGTCTGCAGGACCCTGGACCTCTAGAGAGTGACTGATCTGCACCTGTCCTCCTATCCCTCAGACTTCAGAGCTCCAGAGGGTGGCCGCTCCAAACTTGCCCTCCATCCCTCAGACCCTAAACCTCCAGAGGGTATCTGCTCCATGTCTACCCTCCCACTTTGGACCCCAGATTTCTGGAGGGTGACCCCTCCATACTTGCCTTCCCCCCAATGGACTGCAGGTCTCCAAAAGTTGGCTGCTGCATGCCTGCCTTCCCCCTTTGGGCCCTGGACCTCTGGAGGGTGGCTGCACTGTGCCTCTCCTCCCCACCTTGGACTCTAGATACTGAAACCCCACACATCCTGGACCTAGTATTGTGGATCTTCAGCAACCCTTCCTCCTCCCAGAATCTTGGACTGCAGTGGATAAACCTTGCTGGGTTGATGGGATACTCAGTAATCCCTCATCCAAACAAACGACCTCAGCAGGCTTCTGTCAGTGTGAAGAGTTTTCCCCTAAGATAGAGAACTGTAGTGGGTAAATAGGAGCAGTAGTAAAATCTCCTCCAGCTGTAGGGCCATGGCAAGCCTAGAAAGAGTGTGGGTGACTCCTTCCTCTGTAAAGAGAACATCAGGTGAGTTGAGGAGTTTGTCAATACAGCCTCCCCCCAATTGGAGAAAATTAAAAGGACTTAAAGGGGGATCTGTTGGCCAGGAACAACTTGAAGACACAGTAACAGTGGGAACCAGGTGCTGACTTGCATCAATACTCCTGGGCTAGTCAGCTTAGGAAGAATATAGGACTCACCCAACACATCCTTCAGAAGGAATTCAGGGGACTAGCCCTCCTCTTTATTGTGGTACTCAGTAACTGGACAAATATCAAACACACAGTAGGATCCCAAGATACACACTACCAACAGTTGAGATTAGTGAGATTGAAAGAACAACATTGCCCAAAAGATGAAAATGACAAAACTAAAAAGCAAAATGCAATCTCAAACATGTAGTCCATCAGTTGCAGGTACAGCAGACTTTGAAACAGAGGACATTAACAGTCATACAACTGAAATTTCTGAAAAGATACCAACTGAAACAATGAAACAAGTCCTTGAGCCTATAGCGGAAATCAAATTAGAAATAATCTCTCACATAAAGACAGAAATGACAACCTTAATAAAAGATTTGTACAGCTAGAGAAGATACTGATAAAAAAAGTACAGGAGCATAGGAAACTGATTGAAACTTTGAATGAACAATATAGAAAACAAGCAGAGTGCATGAAACAAAGTCAAAGAGTTATCCAAGAAATAAAACATTCTATTGAAAGCTGATAAAAATGTTTCAGAGCTTGAAGACAAGATTGCAGCTAGCAATCATGAAAGGATAGAATTCTTAAAAATAATAAGACAGCCTGAAATGACAATTCAAAAGCTTCAAGATGATGCAAAGAGAAACAATAAAAGACTAATAGACCTCAATGAAGATGCAAGAGTCAATGCAAATCACGTCAGTAAACTTTTCACAGAAGTCATAGCAGAAAATTTCTCAAACATGGGGAAATAATCTGATAAACAGATAAGTGAGGCATATAGTATGCCAAACAATCACAACCAACATAAATCTGTACAAAGACATATAATAAGTAGGATTCTGGACATAAAGCATAAAAACAGAATACTAAAACCTATTAGAGAAAAGGTACAACTCACCTATCAAGGAAAGCCCATGAGAATCAAGTCAGACTTTTCAGCACAAATCCTCAAGAGGAGCATGGAGTGAAATATTTCAAGTCCAGAAAGAAAAAACTTTCAAGCCAGATTGATATACCCTACAAAACGTTCTTTGAAATTTAATGAAGAAATAAGGTACTTTTATAACAAAGAACACTGAAGAAATTCATGTCCACCAATCCAACCATACAAAGAGTACTGAAAGCCATACTAGAAACATAAAAAGTTAAAATTCCTAGAAAAATAATAGAAAGAAACACCAGACATTGTAAACAATACAACAAGGGAGAAAATCAGTAAACCAATAAGAAAATAACATGACAAAGTTGACCAGTGCATATCAGCTATATTCATAAATGTAAATGTCCTCAATTCACCAATTAAAAGAAATAGGTTGACATAATGGATCAAGAAACAGGAGCAACAATATGCTGTATACAAGAAACTCATCTGACTCAAAAGGAAACTCATAGACTAAAACTCAAAAGATGAGAAATAATATTTCATGCAACCGGAAGCCAGAAAAAAATCTAGAGCAGCTATTCTGTGTGCAAACAATGTGAATTTCAAACCAAAAATTATCAAAAGAGATAAAGAATGTCATCACATACTTCTCAAGGGAATAACTCAAGAGGAAGACCTAACAATCATAAACATACATGCACCAAGTACAAGAGCAACTGAACTATATAAGGCAAATGTTAATAAATATGAAGAACCAAATAAGCAACAGCACAATTTAAATAGGGGACCTTAATATCACATTTTCATAAAGAGATAGATCAACTAGAAAAAAGTCAGCAAAAATAACAGATTTGAATCAAACCTGTGAGCAAATGTACCTAGTAGATGTTTACAGAGTATTCCAACCAACCATATCAGAATACACATTCTTCTCAGCTTCACACAGGACATCCTCCAAAATAGAACATATATTAACTCATAAAACATTCTTAAGTAAATGTAAAGGGACAGAAATTATCCCATGCATATTATCTGACCACGGTGCACTAAAATTGGAAATTAATGGCAAAAGAATTTGCAAAACCTTCATAAATACATGAAAATTAAATATGAACCTCCTGAACAATCAATGAGTTACAGGTGAAATTAAGATATGAAATAATACCTACAATTCAATGAAACTACAGATACAACATACTGAAACCTGACAGTCACAATGCAAATGGCCCTAAGATGGAAATATATAGCAAAAAATTGTCATATGAGGAATACAAAATCAGCACAAATAAACAAGCCAATGCAACACCACAAGATTCTAAAAAGAAGAGCAAATAAAACTCAAAGCTCAAAGAAAAGAGGAAATTGTAAAGATCAGACAAAAAATTAATGCAATTGAGACTAAAGAAACACAAAAAATTAATAAATAAAAGAACTGGATTTTTTGAGAGAATAAACAAAATTGATAAAGCTCTAGACAACCCTATCAAGAAAAAGAAAGAAAAAACTAAATTTCACATAATAAGGCCTGAAATGCTATAAATCACTACAGATCCAAAGAAATTCAAAAGACCATGAGTAGCTACTTTGAAAACCTTTACTCCCATAGGTTGGAAAACACAGAAGAAATGGACAGATTTCTAGAAACATATGAACTACCAAAGCACAATCAAGAAGATGTAACAATCTTGAATGACCCAATATCAGCTGTTGAAAAGGAAAATGTGATTTAAAACTTACCAACAAAGAAAAGCCAAGGTCCTGATGGATTATCCACTGAAAATTCTACAAGAAATTTAGAGATTTAATGCCAATACTCCTCAAACTCTTCAGTAAAACTGAAAGGGAAGCAATCCTCTCTGACTTATTCCTGGAGGCAATATTATTCTGGTAACAAAACTAGAGAAACTCCCAACCAAAATGAATTATACATCCATCTCACTAACAAACATTAATGCAAAGATTCTCAATAATACAATGTCAACTATAATGGAGCAAATCATTAAAAACATTAGGCATCAGAACCAAGAGGGATTTATCCCAGGAGTGCAGGGATGATATAACATACACAAAACAATAATTTTAATCCACCCCTTTAACAGAGTCATAAACAAAAAGCACATGATCATTTCAATAGACTCAGAAAAATTTTTTAAAGTCCGATATTTGTTCATAATCAAAGTCCTACAGAAACTCAGAATAGATGGTATCTACCTTAATCTGATAAAGGTCATATATGACAGACCAACCACCAACATTATACTAAATAGATACAAACTGAAAGATTTCACTCTAAAATCAGGAACAAGCCAAGATGTCCACTATCACCATTCTATTCAATATAGTTCTGGAAATATCAGCCAGGATAATCAGACAAAATAGAGAAATAAAAGCAATAAAGATAGAAAAGGAAGAAGTTAAATTATCACTATTTGCACATGACGCGATACTCCACATAGAAGATCCCAAAAACTCCATTAAAACACTACCAGAGTTAATACACAAATTCAGTAGTGTAGCTGGATACAAAGTCAACACTCAAAAATACACAGCATTCCTGTACACAAACAAAAATCTCACTGAGAGATAAATTATGCAAATATCTTCTTTCACAATAGCATCTTAAAAAATGAGATACATAGGAATCAACTTAACCAGGAATGTAAAAGTTCTACATGCTGAAAAATCATACTACACTACAAAAGGAGATTGAAGGGGATATTCAAAAATGGAAGACTCTGACCACTGCTGCCACATGGAGGAAGCCACCAAGCTCAACCCTGCCTTGGGCCATGGGGCATGCCTAAGTGCCTCAAGACCCCTGATTGCTGTCAGCAGCAAGGCATGTAGGGAGAACATGGAGCTCCACCCTGGCTTGAACTGCTGTGATTTGCCGCATTCCTCAGTGCCTCCCCACCACTGCTGCAGGAAGGAAGAACACGACTCAGGCAGCTGAGCCAGGCCTGCTTGCATTGGTGCCCTTTCGCTGCTGCTGCAGAGAGGACCACTACTGTGCTCCTTCTCAGGTAAGGCTGATAAGCCATTCTTGCAACCCAGCACACTCTTCCCCTGTGTTGACCCAGAGGACCGCTGCACCCAACTTGACCTGATCTGCTGCCTTCGGCTACCCTCCCATCTCTTAGATCAAGCACTGCTGTGAATGTGTGTTGTCCACTCTTCCTCTCAGAACCTTGAGATGCAGTGGACTGGCAGTCCTGGTTTGACTGGAGAATTGGTAGCCCCTTGCCAGGACAGAGGTCCCTGACAGGTTCCAGTCACTATGTACCCAGCAATCAGGTGGACATCAACCACACAGTAGGAGTCTGGGACGTACACTGCTGACATTTGTGATTATTGGGATTAAATAACCAGATATTGACCCAGAAGGTCAAAATGACAAAACAAAAAAATCCAAATGTAATCTCAAACATGTAGTTCATCAGGTGAAGCTGAGGATAGAATTTCAGAGCTTTATGAAAGGATTGCAGATAGTGATCATGAAAAGATAGAACTGTTATGGATTGAGAACTGGTGGTCAACTTAACTCCAGCTGGATTACATCAGCATGCATTGAGCGAAGATGCTCCACCTGAGGAGGGTTGCCAGGATAAATAGGTGGAGAAGAAGGGCGGTGAAGAGGGTTGAGGCATTAAGGAGGCATTGTGGGTTCTCCTACAAGATGCTGTCTGAGCTGTTGGTTCTGGAGAAGCTTTGGTCCACACATGGAGCATTGCTTCCTGGCTCAGGAGGGGAAGACATGTGCCACTTGGTCTCCAGGATGAACTTGTCACGCTGCTTCCTGGCATGTACCTGTCTGTGCTTGTCATCAGAGGAGCTCGGGGCCTCCGTGTCATGGAGGATGGCTGTGGTGCCTTTTAGGATAGCCCTGGTCTTTGTTGTGAGTGTGACTTCTCAGCTCCAGCATAGAGCACGCATCCCACTGGCACAGCTCCTTCATCCTACTGGCATAGACTTTCTGGCTTCCACCACTGACCCTTTGGTCTTTCCAGCATGGATCCATAAAAGAGACTGGCGTGGGTCCTTCTTGTGGGCTCTGGACCTCCAGTTGGACTCGTGGGAGGCATTGTCCTGAGCTCTGGGTTTTTATCTGGCCTCATGTGGGACATGTGCTGTGGGGTTTAGGTCCTTGACTAAATAATCTATGTCTTTGGTGTTGTGAATAGATTTCCTGCATTTCTTGTGTTAACTCCCTGTGACCATTATAAATATATTATAAACTCCATGTCCTAATCCTAGTTGTTCTCTGTGTACAGCCCATGACTACAACAAAACATAAAAAAACAACAAAGCAGCATGAAATGACAATCCATTAGCTTCAAGATGACACCAAAAGAAAAAATGTAAGACTAATACACATCAGTGAGAATGCAGGAGACAATGCAAATGACATAACTAAGCTGATCACAGAATAGCAGAAAATTTCCCAAAAATGGGGGAAAAATTGTACATACAAATAAGTGATGCATATAGAAAGCCAAACAGTCATAACCAACATAAATCTACAGCCAGACATATAATAATCAAGATCCGAGACATACAGCATAAAAAGAAAGTACTAAAATCATTTAGAGAAAAGACACAATTTACCTATCAAGGAAAGCCTATTAGGATCACAGCAAACTTCTCAGCACAAGCCTGCAAGTTAATATGAGCTTTGAGTGAAGTATTTCAAGCCTTAAGAATTTCAACCCAGAATGATTTACCCAGAAAAACCATCTTTCAAATTTAATGTAGAAACAAGATACTTCCATGACAAAGAACCACTGAAGAAATTCATGTCTGCAAAACCACCACTAGTAAGATTATTGAAAGATGTACCAGAAAGATATAAATGACCACAGTCTCCAGAATAACAACAGAAAGGAACTACCAGGCTGGGCAAGAAATTAAACAAGGGAGGAAAGTGTGGAAACCAGCAAAAGGAACATAATATGGCAAAGTCAAGCCAATACATATCAGTTATATCCATAAATGTAAATGGGCTGAATACCTGTGAAAGGAACAGGTTGAAAGAATGGATCCAGAAACAGGACCCCACAATATGCTGTGTACAAGAAAAATATCTAACTCAAAAATAAACTCATGTATTAAAAGTCAAAGGGTGTAAAAGAGTATTCCATGCAATAGGAACCTAGAAAAAAATCAGGGCTAGCTATTCTGTTTGCTAAAAAGTGAACTTCAAAACTAAAAGAATGAAAAGAGATAAAGAAGTTCACTATATATTTCTAAGTGGAAAATTACTAGAGGAAGAGCTAACAATTATAAATACATATGCACCAAGTACAGAAGCACCCAACTATATAAGACAAATATTAGTGAACATGCAAAACCAAATACACAAGAACACAATAGTAATAGACAATAACATCCCACTGCCAGAAAGAGATAGATCAACCAGACAAAAAGCAAAAAAATAACAGAACTGAATCACGCCTGCGAATGAATGGACTTAGTGGATGTTTACAGAGTGCTCCACCCAACCACATCAGAATATACATTCTTCTCAGCTGCACATGGGAAATTATCCAAAATAGACCATATATTAACTCGTAAAACACTTCTAAGTAAAGGCAAAGGGGCTTAAATTATCCCATGCATAATATCTGATCATAGTGCACTAAAATTGGAAATCAATGGCAAAAAACTGCAAAACCTCCATAAATATATGGAAATTAAATAACAGCCTTCTGAATAACCAGTGGATTGCATATGAAATCAAAGAAGAAATAAAACAATGCCTACAATACAATGAAAATGCAGACACAACATGCTATAACCTATAGGATGCAATGAAAGCAATCCTAAGAGGAAAATATAAAACAATAGTCACATCAAGAAACTGGAATGAACACAAATAAATAAACCAATGTTATATCTCAAGCTTCTAGACAAGGAGGAGCAAGTGAAACTCAAAGCTCAAAAAGTGGAAATTGAAAAGATTAGAGCAGAAATTAATGCAATTGAAATTTAAAAATACAAAGAATTCACAAATCAAATATTTGGTTTTTGAGAGAATAAACAAAATTGATAAACCTCTAGCCAACCTTATCAATAAAAGGAAAGAAAATACTCAAATCCATGCAATAAGGACTGAAAAGAGGCAAATTACTACAAATTACATGGAAATTCAAAAGATCATGAACATCTACTTTGAAAATCTCTATTCCCATAGGATGGAAAACACAGAGGAAATGGAAAGATTTCTAGAAACATATGAACTACAAAAGCTCAATTAAGAAGATATAAGAATTTTGAATAACCCGATATTAGCTACTAAAATTAAAAAGTGATTAAAACTTACCAACAAAGAAAAGCCCAGGTCCTGATGGATTCATGGCTGAATTCTTTAAAAAATTTAGAGAAGATTTAATGCCAGCATTCCTTAAACTCTTCAATGAAATTGAAATAAAATCAGTATTTCCTAAATCATTCTTGGAAGCAAGTACTACACTGATACCAAACCAGAGAAAGACCCAACAAAAAGGAAAACTATCGACCAAACTCACTAATGAACATTGATGCAAAAATTCTCAATAAAACACTGGCAAATAGAATGCAGCAAATCATCAACAAGATCATACACCATGACCAAGTGGGATTTATTCCAGGAATGCAGGGATGGTTCAATAAATGCAAATCAATAAATGTAATACACCACATCAACAGAGCCAAAAATAAAAATCATATGATCATTTCAATAGACCCAGAAAAAGCTTTTGATAAACTCCAACATAAGTTCATGATAAAAATCAGAATATATGGTGCCTATGTTAATCTCATAAAGGCCATTTATGACAATGCAACAGCCAACATTATACTAAATGGACAAAAGTTGACAGCCTTCACTCTAAAATCAGTAACAAGATAAGGATGTCCACTATAATCACTCCTATTCAATATAATACTAGTAATATTAGCCAGTGCAATCAGAAGAGAGAATAATAAAAGGAATAAAAGTAGGAAAAGAACAAGTTAAATTATCATTATTTGCAGATGACATGATACTGTACGTAGAAGACCCCCAAAACCCCATTAAAAGAATACTAGAGATAATAAACAAATTCAGAAGCATAGCTGGATACAAAGTCAACACTCAAAATCAATAGCATTCCTGTCCATGACAAACTCAGAGAGATCATGAAAATATTGCTTTTCACAATAGCGTCTATAATAATCAGATACTTAGAAATCAACCTAACCATATAAGCTGAAATCTATACTACTCTTTTTAAAAAAGGAGATTGAAGAGAATATTCGAAAATGGAAGAATATTCCTTGTTCTTGGTTAGGAAGAACCAACATTGTGAAAATGTCCATACTCCCAAAATGGTTATACAGATTCAATTAAAATATCATCAACATATCTTGCAGATGTAGAGAAAATATTCCTTAAATTCATTTGGAAACAGAAGAAATCTATAATAGCAAAAGCAATTCTGGGCAACAAAGGCAAGACAGTAGGCATCTCACTTCCTGACCTTAAACTATACTACAATGCTACAGTAATAAAATCAGTATGGTACTGGCAAAGAAATAGACCTGAGGATAAATGCAACAGATTAGAATATACAAAAACTACTACAAATACACTCAGCCACCTTATATTTGACAAAGGGGCTACACATGATCACTGGAAAAAAGATAGCCTCTTTAATAAATGTTGTTGAAAAAATTGGCTTTCCACATGCCAAAGACTGAAAATAGACCCATGCCTATCATCATGCACTAAACTAAAGTCAAAATAGATCAAGAATCTACGCATTAAAATAGCTGCACTTAATCTACTGGAGAATAAGTTAGTTAGAAATCTTGAAGACATAGGGGTAGGCAAAAAATTCATGAATAAAACACAAACCACAGTGGAAACACTTCAAAGATTCAACAAGTGGGATTTCATACTACTAAAAAGCTTCTAAACTTCAAAAGAAATCACCAACAAAGTTTAAAAAAAAAACCCACAAGAATGGGAAAGAATTTTAGCCAACAATCCCTCAGAGAAAGGACTTATATGCAGAACACATAAAGAACTGAAAAACATCAAGTCCCCTATATTCAAAGACCCTCTCCAAAAATGGGCATCTGAGTTGAACATACAGTTCTCATATGTAGATATACCAATGGCAAATAAGTACATGAAAAAATGTTTACCATCACTGGCCATTCAAGAAATGCAGACTAAAACAGCATTGAGATTTCATCTAGCCCCAGAAACAATGGCTTCCATCAAGAAAAGAACTGATAAGAAATGTTGGCAAGGATGCAAGGAAAAAGGAACAATTCTTCACTGTTGGTGGGAGTGCAGACTGGTGTAACCACCATGGAAATCAGTATATAGATTCCTCAAAAAATTCTACCCATTTTTCTTATTTTTTCTAAAGAAAAAAGAAAAAAGTAAACAAACTTATCTAGACCACATAAAGAGTTAAAAAACAGACACCCCAGTCCCAACCCAAAAATGGGCATCTGAAATGAAGATGAAGAAATGTGAATGGCAAAAAAGTGTATGAAAAAATGTTTAACATCATTCTCCATTCAAGTAGTGCAAATTATAACCAAGCTTAGATTCCACACCACCCCAGAAATAATGGCTATCATCAAGAACTCAAGCAAAAATTAATGCTGGAAGGGCTGTGGGGAAAAAGGCACCTTTCTTGACTGAAACAACCATTGTGAAAATCAGTGTGGAAGTTCCTCAAAACAGTAGATTTAGAGGTCCCATTTGACCTAGCTATTCCTCTTTTGGGTATTTTACCAAAAGAATCAAAAACACATACCATAGTGGTCTATATTCACCAATGTTTATAACAGCACAATTTATGATAGCTAAATCTTAGAAACAACCCAAATGCCCATCAATTGAGGAATGGATTTAAAAACTGGTATTTTTATTCAATGGAATACTACTCAGCTATGGAGAAAGACTACATTGAGGCTTTTATAGGTAAATGGAAATGACTTGAGCCTATACTCACAATCAAACTCACGTGTGTAAATACCATATTGACTCCCTAGTGTAAGAAACTGAGAGAGTAAATAAAATACAAAATCTTGTGAAAGGGTAAGAAACTGCTTAAAGAGGAAAAAATAGCACAGAGAAGGAAAAGGAGAAGAAAAGGAAGATAAAAGAAAAAAATATATATATATGCCCTTAAGATTACTAAGGTGATTTTATTACTAATTCTGTTAGTTCTTGGAAGAAAGCAGTTAACATCCATAGCATTAGATCAATATTATATGAATATATGTGTTAATTTGGGTAAGACTTTTAAAAATAACTATGCAAAACAACAAATTTGCCATGTTCTATGACCTTGTTTTAAAAGCCTACATTGTTATTTTTTTGAGCTCTTAATTATAGTTATTTATCTGTCGTTTTTTTCTAACACAGAAAATATGGATGCATATGTGTAGGCTTATATATGCCTACAGCTTCACCAAAATGTTTACAAGAATGTATTTTATTTTGTGTGATAATATGAACAACTACATTGAAGAATACAAAATGCCATGTTAGTCATTGACGGTTCCCTAGCATTTTGTTTTGAAGTCCAATAATATTTTTAATTTTGGTTTTGGTTTGTTATATTTTGTTTTCAATTATTTGACTTTAATATATATGAAGGTATGGACAGCTATTTTGAAGAAAACAAGAGACATGGTAGCCACTACTGATTTACTAGTGTCTAGTTTTGAGAGCCATTAAAGCTCTGATTCATTCGTTTTGATTGCTTTTACACTATTTTAAATTCTGTTATCTTATTGTGTGTGAAGGTGTGGACAACTATTTCAAAGAAAACAAGAGACATTACAGTTACCACTGTTAATTTCCTGTTGTCTTGTTTGATATCCTGTGTTGTTTGCATCGTTTTGCTCTAATCTGCTTTGTTAAGTTGCTTTGTTTTGTTGTATTCTCTTTAAAATAAGAAAAATCAACAAAGAAATATCATAGTTAAACCAAAACATCCAACAAATGAACATAGTAAATGGTTCCTCATTGTTTCACCCAGTAACAGAACACACTTTCTACTCAACAGTACCTAGAACTTTCTCAAAAATAGACCTCATGGTAGACAAGGAAGCATGTCAAAGTAAAATTTTCATATGCATATTGTCAGAGTACATCACAATAAAACTAAAACTCAATGGCAAAATAAATCATAGAAAGTATGCAAACATGTTGGAATTAACAAAACACTCTTAAACAATCCATATATTACAGAAGAAATCAAAGAAAATGTTTGGTACTCCTAGAGTCAATGCTAGCACAATACACAATGATCCATGGAACACAATGAAAAGAATGCTAAGAGGGAAGTTTATACCTATGCATGTGCACATCACAACAAAAGAGTGAGCCCAGATTAATAATGTAGTGATCCACCTCAAGGATTTAGAAAAGCAAGAATAATTAATACTCAAACGGAAGTACTAATAAAATTCAGAGCTGAAACTGAGACTAAAAATGTATGAAGGTTAATGAACTAAAGAGCAGATCTATAAAGCAATAAAGAAGTGCACACATTCTTAACCAAATATATCAAAAAAGAGAGAAAAGAGTCATATTAATGCAATTAGAAATTAAAAAGTTAAATCATATAAGCCACCATAGAAATTCAGAAAGATATTAGTGATTATATTAAAAACTCTAGAAATTCAGAAATCTATTCGTGATTACATTAAAAACTCTAAAAATAATGTAAAATTTATATGAACTTGATAGAGTTCTGGATATATATTAATTACAAAAATTGAACCAAAAGGGCATAAATCCCTGAATAAACCAGTAACAGGTGGAATAGAGCATCTACCAAAAAAGAAAAAAGAAGCCAGCAACAAACAAAACAAAATAAATGCTACCAGTTTTTTAAAAAGCTCACCACCCAATGAATTTATTGCTGAATTTCATAAGAAATACCAGGAAAATCTAATTCCAATACTCCTCAAGCTATTTAATGAAATTGAAAGTCATTCCTGGAAACAGACTTTGTCCTAATTCCTAAATCAGAATAGGAGCAACGAGAAAAGAATAAACATGTACACACAAATCTTCAACAAGTTACTGCCAACTGAATGAAATTTATCATCAAAAATTTTCATCCAAAGAAAGGATGGATCATTTAACATATATAATTCAATAAGTGTAATACATCTCATGAACAGAAGTGTTGGAGTTAATTTTCTCTCATTGCTGTGACAAAATATCCAACATCCATAAGGTTAGAAAGGAAAATTTTATTTCAGCTAACAGTTTGTAGAAGTTTCAGTTCCTAAATATCTGTCTCCCAGGCAGGGTGGTATTGTAGCTGGGCATTTCAGAACACAAACAGTTCATGGCAGGCAGAAAATAGCAAAAATAAGTAATTCATAAATTACAAGTAACTAGCAACATGCCTCTTTCTGTCCCTTATATTGTAACCAGGCTATGTGCCCTCTCACTTTTAATCCTAGAATCCTTAATTCTAGCATTGAACCATGAACTAGTCACCCACACTATATCCAGCCACCTCTGATAAAGTGCCACCTATGCCTGCATGAGGTTTTGGTGGAGCGACATCTAAAAAAATAACAAGAATCAAGGACCAAAATGACATTATTATCTCAAGAGATAGTGAAAAGTCCTCTTACAATATCCAACATTGATTCATGATATAATTCCTGAATTAAATAGATATAGAAGGATCTGATAGAAAAATTAATTTATGAAAAACCTACTGCCAACATTGTATTAAGTGGAGGAAAACTATAACTTTTCACATTAAAGTCAGGAAATAACAAGGATATCCACTATGCTTGTTTCTTTTCAACATGGTAATCAAAATATTGGCCAGGGAAATAAATCAATAAAAAGAAATGAAAAAATGTATATATGCAAGGAAGAAGTCAAACTATCCTTGTGTGCTGTCAACATCATCCTCTACAAAAAAAGGCTCATAAATTTCATAAAAAGACTCTAAAAAATTAATGATCAAAGGCAATAATGTAACAGGATACAAAATCAAAACCAGAAAATCAATAGCATTCATCTACAGCAATAATAAACTTTCTAAGAAAGAAAATTTAAAGACAATACCACTCATAATAGCATCAAATAAAATTATTTTAAAAAGTGCTCTAAAGGATACAACTGCAAGTGATTTTAGGGGTGTTAAATAGATGACCATATTAATGTTTTTGGTTGGATCATTGAACACAACTGTTTTCAGTCTCACTATTTGAATGTCCACTTTGTATGCTTTGATACTGTGACATGAGCAACTATCTCTAAGATGATAATGTGTAATCTATTAACTGTTGATTTCTTACTGTTTTTTTTTGTAGTTCTGTATTCCTTGTACCCTTACATAGCTTTGTTTTGTTTTGTTTTGTTTCTCTTTTTCCTTTTAAATAAAATTTTTAAAAAAGAAAAATTAAATATTTAAGATTTAATCTAACCAAGAAGTAAAAGAACTTCACAAGAAAGTTTCAATGCTCCAAAAAGGAGGTTGAGGAAGACAACAGAAAATGGAAAGATATACCCTGGTTCTGGATAAACAGAAGCTATATTGTTAAAATGGCCACAATGGAGGTCAGAGATATACTTCAGTGGCACAATGCCTGCCTTGCAAACAATAGGTCTTCAATTCTATTCCCAGTACTGAGAAACTAAAAGGAAAAAGAAAGAAAGAAAGAAAGAAAGAAAGAAAGAAAGAAAGAAAGAAAGAAAGAAAGAAAGAAAGAAAGAAAGACCAAAATGGCCATACTTCCAAAAACTGATACACAAATTTAACACAACCCCAATTTTTAAGATAAATTAGCTTTCTTCAAAGCTCAAGAAATCATTTTCAGATTTCATATGTAAACAGATGAGCTGCAGAATTGCACAATCTTGTGCAACAGGAGCAAAGCAGGAGGTATAACTTCCTGACTTCAAGCCATATTAAAAAGTTATACTCATAAAACAACATAATAATGGCACAAAAATTGAATTATGGATCAAAGGAACAGTGTATAGTATAAAAAGGGTCCAAAACATATGATAGAGCAGAGGTAGCCTTTTTAATAAAACTGACTATCCCTATGCAAAAGGTTGAAAATGCACAAAAATCTGTCACTATGTACTACTGCAATGAAAATGGATAAAAGTTCTAAATTGTAAAATAGTAATAATTTGCTAGAAGAATTGAACATAGACATTCCACTTCTGTGATTGACTGTGACTGTGATACATATATATTATATATATATCTGAATATATATATAAATGTGATACATATATTATATATATAATTCCTATATATATATATATATATATATATATATATATATATATATAGGAATACTACTAAGCAAATGAAATGTTATTTTTGATAACATGGATGGAGAAAGAAACCACTATATGTATCTTCTCCAAAGAGTTAAAGACAGAATATGACAGTAATACCTATATACACAGGTTTATAGAACAGAATTTATAATATCTAAATCCATCAAATTAATGAATAAAATGTATTTACATACGGTTTTCCTGAATAACTCAAATATAAATGATTTATATATGAATATTAAGTAAGTATTGACTGTGACTGTAACCTAAGTTTCTTAAACTGGACACCATTCATATGTTGGTCTACATAATGATTATTTTAAGGATCATGTCTAGTACATCATATGATGCTTTGTATCATTCCTATATTCTGTTCACTGAATGCTAACAAAATTTCCTACAAACAAATTATCTCCCAGATTGCTGAAAGTGTTATGAGGGACAAAACTACCCTCATTGAGAATGAGTGACTTCAAATGATATCTAAGTATAGTCCAATTTGCTGGCCATTTGTACTTTAAAAAGACTAAGTAAACTTATGTCTGCATTTAAGTATCAATTTTTAAACTCTGTGTGAGAAGGAAAGAGATGTGGGATCAGCGAGTTTAGTTTGAATTTATATTGAAATTCAAACAGGCATACATATCTGGTAAGCTGGAATGCAGTCACCCTTCCCAGTCTTTGGAGGAAGAGTCAAAGTGTCTTCTCAGATTAGACTCATACTGAAGGTGGAAGTTGGAAGGTTGAAAGAGAATTTTAAACAATTATTTTGCTAAAAAAATACAAATTAATAGTTCAAATAGTGCTGATTTGTAACATTCCTGACAAGGTAGAATGCAAGAATTAAAAAGATATTTTTCCTTATTTGGCATAGACTACTTGAGAGCTTTGGTGTGGTGAAGTACAGTGGTATTGCATAAGACAGATTGTAAGACAAGGAAGAAGAAATAACTGAAGAGGAAAAAGCGGGCATAAATACAAATAGGATAGATGTAAAGCTAGGGTCTTTGGTTTCTTTAGGAATCACAAATTGTGGTATCAAATATGGGCACACAAACAGTATAATAGTATTATAAATTTGACAAGTTCTTGCTTCTATATATCTAAAAACAACACTTGAAAAACTATTCTTTAAACACTTCCAGGTCTAGTAATTCCTGCTCTGCCTATGGACTGAAAGGGAGTTTTGCTTATGCAACAACTCAGAATAATGGAAAAATATCTAAATTATGGCTTTTCAGGAAGCATAGAGATTCATTTTGCTATTGTTGAGAACTGAGCATGAAATTTCAACACCCAAGATAACTTGAAATACAGAGCCAAACTGTTCATTCACAATGGAATACTATTCAGAACCAAATGCATATCAAATGAATTTTGCTATGTGAAAAATATGAGATCTGAAAGGTTACTTATTAGAAGATTCTCTTATATGACAGTCCATAAAACATAAAATATAGGGATGAAAAAAAGGATACTGGTTGCCAGAGGTTAGGACTGGGAAAAGAGATTGGCTTTGAATGTGTAATATGAGAATTTGTGTAACTATTCTATGAAGAAATATGATAGAAGAAAATAGGCTTGATGCAATTGCCTTTCAAATCCAAAGAATTTAAAGCTCTCAAAATATTTGACTCCAAAATGAAAATAATAAAAAAAGAAACTTGGCAGCCACAGCTTTACCTAATAATAAGCTAATTGGTACTAAGACAATCAGTAACAAGACAAATGAAAATCATTTAACTTTTAAAAAGATCTTTAGAAAAAGCCAATCAATTTTGTAGTATTGCCCCCAAATCTAATCTAATCATAAGACAAATCAGCAAATGCAAAGTAAAATACTATATACATAGAGTAAATGTTCACTATATTTCAGAAGTGCTAAGATTATAAAATATAACAAAAAACTAATTGGGGGAGAGTAATATGATAAATAAATATGACACTAAATCCTTAACTAGATAAAATAATAAAAAAGAACATTGATGGAAAAATATAAGCAACACAAGTAATATTTCCTGTGAAGTTGAGAGAGAAATTTTAACATTTAGTTTTGACAAATTTATCCTGGTAATATAATATGTTAATATTACTTTCTGTTACCAGAAAGACTAAAGATAAATCCTGGTGAAGTTCTGGAGAAAAGAGATCCCTTATACACTATTGTTGGAAATGTAAATTATTATAGCCATTATAAAAAAACTAAAAAACTTCTGAAAAAATAAAAATACATTGACCACATGATCCATGAATCCCACTCCTGTTTATATAGCCAAAGAAAATGAAATTAAATAGTGAGAGATACTCATGCATGCTCCTATACTCACTACAGCACTATTCATGATAGCTCAAAAGTGAAAACAATTTAACTTTTCATCAACTGATTAATGGATAAAGAAATGTGATATATATTGCACATATATGTGATACATACATTATATATATGTGTGTGTGTGTGTATAATGGAATACTATTAAGTAAATGAAATTTCATTTTTGGTAACATGGATGGACAAAGAAACCATTATAGTAAGCAAAATAAATCAGGCAAAGAAAGAAAATTATCAGGAATTGTAACTCATAAGTAGAATCTAAAATGAGTTGATATCAGAAATGTTCAGAGTAAAGTCATGGTTAGCAGAGATGCGAGAACTGCAGGGTCAGTGTTACTACAGGGAAAAATTGATCAATGTGTACTAGCTAACATTAAATAGGAGGAAGAGGTTCTAGTGTTGTATTTCACAATGCAGTGATTATTGATGATAGTGACATATTGAAAATTTCCAACAGCATTTTGGTTTTTGGTTTTTAATTTTTTTTTTTTATTTTAAGGAGAACAAAATGAAACAAAACACAATGAAATATATCAAAACCAAACAATGTAATCAACACAGGATTTGAAAACAAGAAAACATGAAATCCACAGTAGTTACATAATACCTCTTGTTTTCTCGAAATAGTTGTTCAAATCTTCACACACAATAAATTCAAACAAGATAAAATAGTACAAATCCATTCAAAACAAAAGAATGAAAGCATTATAGGACTTCAAACCAGACAATAGGAAAATCAACAAGGGCTACCATAATGTCTCTTTTTCTCTTCATAACAGTTGTCCATAGCTTCACACATTGAAATCAAATAATTGAAAAAAGATTAAAACCAATTGAAAGAAAGAATAAAAGCATTACTGGACTTCAAAATAAGATGATAGGAAATCAGCAATGGCTAACACATTGCCTCCTGTTCTTCAAAGTAGCTGTTCATACCATTACACATAATAAATTCAAGACTTATCAAATCCTTAGGACAAATTCTAGGTATCTACAAGCCTAAATATGTACATGTATCCTTTCTGTATGATAGGGAAACACAAAACCAATTATGAGAAAAACAAAAAACAAAAGAGACAAATAAATAACAATAGCAAAAGCTGAAAACAATGACAATATAGGCTTTCAAACCAAAGTGGTAGGAACATAAAGATCATTATTTGCATATCTATCTACAAAAGAGTTACTTAGATTACCAGATATAAACATGCAAAATTTGATCCAATCTTACAAATGTTAACTGTTTTGTTTCAAGAGCTAATAGAATTAGCTAATTACCTAATAGAATAGTAGCAAAATTATCTCAACTATCTTAAGTGTGTATGCACAAATTGATATTTTATTTTCCTTTCCTTCATTTCTACTTTGACTGAGTTCCTTTTTCCCTCTTTGAGCAATTTTCACACCTTTTGACAATATTTATTGAAGATTTTCTATCTTATTTGCCCTTTTGTTTGTTTATACTAGGGAGACAATGATGCTATTTACACATGTGAGTTGGATTTATTTCACTTATGAGTATGGTCTCAAGTTGCACCCTTTTACCTATAAAAGTATCAATGTGATCCTTCTTCACAGCTGAACAGTACTCCATTATATAAAAATATCACATCTTTTCCACCTATTTCTTGATTGATGAGCACTTGGGTTGTCTCCAAGATTTGGCTATTACAAATTGTGCTGATGTAAACATGGGTGCACATATATCACGATGGTATGATGTTTTCAATTCTTCTAGGAATATGCCGAGAAGTGGAATAGCTGGGTCAAATGGGACTCCCAATCCCACGTTTTTGAGGAATCTCCAAACTGACCTCCACAGTGGTTGCACCAGTCTACACTCCCACCATGAGTGCAGAAGAGTTCCTTTTCCCCACAGCCTCTCCAGCATTCATTATTGGTGATTTATATGATCCTGGTCATTCTTTATGCAGTGAGATGGAATCTCAGAGTTGTTTTAATTTGCATTTCTCTAGTAAATAATCAGTTTGAACATTTTAAAATGTATTTATTAGCCATTTGTATTTCTTCAGCTGAGAAGTGTTTTCTCAGCTCAGATGCTTATTTTTGGATTGGACCTTTGAATTACAGTTATTATACCTAGAAGTCTTCAATAGAGCATATCATGTTATCTGCAAATAATGACAGTTTATCCTCTTCCTTTCCTATCTTTATTCTTTTTACTTATCTCTCTTTTCTAATTGCTCTGGCTAGTATTTCCAGCACTCTTTTGAAGTGACTGTTGACAGTGACAGTCTTGTCTTTTTTTGATTTTAGAGTGGAAGTTTTTATTTTTTGACCATTTAATATAATTCTGGCTGTTGATTTGTCATTCATGGCTTTTGTCAGAACAAGATAAGCATCATCTGTTCTGATTTTCTGTAGAGTTATCAACATTAATTAATGTTGGACTCATCTTTGGCTCTGTTGAAGTGGTGTTTTATATTTATTGATTTGTGTATGTTGAACCATCCCTGAATTCCTGGGATGAATCCCATCTGGTCATGGTGTATGATCTTCTTGATGCTTTGCTGCATTCTGTTTGCTAGAATTTTATTGAGAATTTTGGTATCTATCTGCATTAGGGAGATATTCTCTTTTTTGGCTGATCAATCTCTTTTTTTATTGTCTTTCTCTGGTTTTTGTATTAAGGTAATACTTGCTTCCAGGAATGAGCTAGTGAGAATTGCTTCCCTTTCAATTTCACTGAAGTGTTTGAGGAGTGTTGACATTAAGTCTTCTTTGAATTTCTTGTGGAATTCTGCAGTGAATCCATCAGGACTTGAGCTTTTTTAGTTGGTAAGGTTTTAATAACATTTTCACTTTCATTAACTGAAATTGAGTTATTGGACAGTTTTACATCTTGTTGATGTAAAACTTCTTCTTTGAACAAAAATGTACAAAGAAGATGTACATTTTCTTTGATATGGCTTCATGAGCCATATCAAAATTCATATATTTCTAGGAATCTGTCCATTTCTTCTGTGTTATCAAAGCTATGAGAGTAGAGGTTTCCAATGTAGGTATTCATGATCTTCTGCATTTTCACTGCACCTGTAGTACTTGAATTTGAGTTTTTCCTTTCCTTGTAAAATAAGGTTGCCTAGGGGATGAACCATTTATTTATTCTTTCAAAGAGCCAGACCTTATATTAACTATTGCTTTGTGTTGTTTTCTTAGTGTCTATTGCATTAATTTTTCTTTGGTCTTTATAATTTCCTCCCTTCTTTTGGTTTGAGCTTGACTTGCTCTTCCTTTTCTAGATGTCTGAGGTGTAGCATCAGGTTGTTTATATGTGTTCTGTTTTCCTGATGTGGGAATTTACCACAATAAATTTTCCACTGAGGACTGTTTTCATTGCATCACACAGGTACCAGTAAGTTGGTTTTGTATTTTCATTTAGTTGTAGATATTGTTTAATTTCTTCTTTAATTTCCTCTGTGACCTACTGATTGCTCAAGGGTGTATTATTCAATTTCCATGTATTTGTCATGTTTGGAAGTTTCTTTTGTCATTAATTTCTAGTTTCATGGTGCTATGATCCAATAACATGCATGGGAAAATTTCAATTCTTTTACATTTACTTAAATATATTCTATGAGCCAGTATACAGTCTATTTTAGAGAATGTCCCATGTGGAGCTGATAAGAATGTCTATTCTGATGCTGTTGGGTGAAACACTCTGTACATGTCCACTAAGTCTATTTGTTCACAAGTTTGATTCATGTCTCTTATTTCTTTGCTGATTTTCTGTGTAGTGGATCTGTCTCGTCATGTCAATGGGGTGTTAAGGTGTTTCATTATAATTTTGTCATTGCTTGTTTGAGTTTTCATTACTATTAGTGTTTGTTTTCTATAACAGGTTGTTCCTGTATTTGTTATCTCTTGAATTTTTCTTCTAAGTAGTATATAGTGACCTTCTTTATCTCTTCTGATCATTCTTGTTTTGAAGTTCACATAGTCTACAAACAGAAGAGATACTCCTGATTTTGGGGGGGAGGTCCTGTTGCATCAAGGATTGTCTTCTGTCCTTTGAAATTCAGTCTATGATTTTCCTTTTAGATTAGATATATTTCTTGTACAAAGCATGTGGTTGGATTCATTCTGTCAGCTTGTTTCTTTTAATTGATTGAAGTCATTTACATTAATGGTTATAACTGATACATATTCATTCATTTTTGTCATGTTATCTTTCTGCTTTTGGTTCTTTACCTTTCCTCTCTGCTCAGTTGTTTTCCTTGCATAGTGATTTTATTTCCTGTTGGTGTTCTTGAAGTCATAGTGGTCTTTTTTGTCTGTCTAGAATATCTTACCACTATTCATTGCGAGGCTGATTTAGTGATCATAAAGTTCTTCAGCTGTTGTTTTTCATGAAAGTATCTTTTCTCTTCATCAATTTTGAAGGATAGTTTTGCAGGGTAAATCAATCTGGGTAGGACTTTGTTATCTTTTAGGATTTGAAATACATTACTCCATGCTCTTCTTGACCAGATTGTTTGTGTTTCAAAGTCTGCTGTGATTTTGATGGGCTTTCCTTTATAGGCAACATGTGTCTTTTATCTAACAGCTTTAATATTATGTTCTTATATTGAATTTCTGGGGTGTTAATTATTATATATCTGGGTTTAGATTTATTTTAGTTATGGCTAAACGGAATTTTTGGCTATTCCTCTGTTAATAGTCTTTTGCTAACATTTGTGTTGTCACTTTTTTTGCACCTATTAATCTTGTATTGCTTTTCATTTGCATCACCTTGCAACTGTTGAATTGTTATTTCCTCATTCCTTGTTATTTTTAAAACTCTTTACTTTCCTATTCACTAGCTGCAGTCTTGTCTTCTAGGTCTGAAAGTGTACATTCACATTTATTCAGGCAGTTTTGCCAGCTTCCTATGGAATTTTTGATTTCCTGGATATTTCCTTGAATCTGTTTCATGCATTTTGTTTCTTTATTATATTGCACATTCAAGCTTTCTATCTTTTTTGCAGAGCTCCTCAGTATTTTTTAAACTATTTCTTCTTTAGATATATTCAGCATTTGTAATCTACCATGGTGGCACATGCCTGTAATTCCAGACTTTGAAGGCTGAGACAAGAGTATTGTTGCATGTTCAAAACAAGTATGGGCTCCATAATTAGTTCAAGATCAGCCTGAACTGCACAGTGAAATCTGCCTCAAAACAAAAAAAAAACATAAAGGAAAGAAAGAAAGGAATATAAATATAAATAAATATGTTCATCATTTCTTTTATTACAGTTATCATTTCTCCTTTTACATGGAGATTATTTCTGATCTGAGTTCCTTTAAAGCTTTGTGGAGTTGTTTCTTTACTTCAGTTGCCATCATTTCAGAAATTTCAGGTGTATGGCTGACATTTTCTTCTATGTCCATGTCTTCTATGCTTATTTGGGATGGCCTAGAGTTTGGAGAATGCATTTTGCTCTTTTGTCATTTTCCTCAAGAAGTCACCTCAAGAAGCTGACTGCAAGGTTCCGGTTGCTTCCTGGTTTGAGAACATCTGTCAGTACTGCTGTTAGTTTCCCCAGCTGAGTGGTGCTTGCTAGTCAGGCCTTAACAGGTCCCTAGTGGCACTTGAAGGATCCTAAAATTGGAGAGTATGCTGGGCGGACCTGTAGCCCACCCCATATGGTACTGTGAAGTTCCCCAGCTGCTCAACCTTGCTAGATAGGACTGCACCAGGTCCTGAGTGTGATAGCAAGACTGAAAAGTTAGATGAAGTACACAATGCAGGCCTCCAGCTCATGCCACATGGCACACCAAACTTCTGCAACTGCTTGAGATCTCTTACAAGGTTCCAAGAAAGATGGCAAGATTTGCATGGCTTGATGGGATTCACTGTGTAGGCTTTTGGATCACAACACTGTGTGCAGGGTCCTAAATTATTTTGAATGTTTTCAACCACCATGGTAAAAGTTTGAGAAGATAAATATATTTAAACTGACTTTAAATTTGTGCATTGTATATGTGTATTGAAATATTATTTACTACTTTATTAACATGTACTACTTTTATATTTTTGTACATCAATGAAAATTAAATATTAAAACATTTAATCTTTTGCATCTGATACAAATAAGAAATTAAAGATAATTGATTAGGGTCAAGTAGTGATATTTTGATGCCTTGTAAACTTTCCAAATTTAAATATTCTAAAATTTCATCCCAAGCATTTTAAAATATAAAAAGTCAAAAACTTACGTAACTTTTACGTACATTTTACATGAATATTTGTGTTTTGTGTATATGCAGAAAGATCCATTAAAATTACATTCATACTATTCATTATTTAACTATGGAAAAATGATTTACTTGTTAACTTTTTTATTCTGTTACTTATTTGAGATGTTAATATATTAGTTAAATATAGATAAACATAAAAGCATTGTCAAATAAAATAAATTGTTTCTCAGCTATGAAAGAGGGTGAAAGAATGAAATGGAGAGAGAAAGTCTGAAACATAAATTAAAATGCTTCATCTTCTGCTGAATTGCTCTGCAAAAAATCATAAAATAATTCCTTGGGAAGAAAAAAATTATACAGGTAAGAGAATTTACATAAAAAATAAGAGCCCTGAAAAAGGCATGTCTTAGGGTGAAATAAGATTTTCTTATGCTTATCCTTCACTTAAAATATGATTGCTCAAATAATAGTATGTATTTAGTTATTATAGTATAAGATTAAGTTAAATGAATAAAAGCAGTTTCAACAGGGAGTGGAGAACAGATATGTAGCATGGGCCAGGACAACTAGATAAACATGCTCCAGACAGCTAGTGACTGTATAGGGATGCTTACTCTCCATAAGCAAAAAGCACATGACAGGAGAAAACCCAGACACACTGTTGTATGCCAGCCCCCACTGGCAGTAAACCTGGGATAACAATGCAAGCATAGAGAAGAAGCAGCCATGTCCTCACATCCCATGATAATTGGGGAATCCTTTGTGTATCTGCACAAGTCTGCAGAAGCCTGCCCCATTCCCCACTGCCTCACAAAGGAACTGAATTTAGAGAATGCTAGCTGTCTGGCCAATTCACCTGTACCCAATGCAGAAAGCACCTGGGACCACACACAACTGGCATGTTCAGAGTAACCCAGGAAAATGTCAAGATGAAGAGCAAAATGCAATCTCAGAAACCCAACCAACACAGAATAAGACCAAGAGATGTAAAAGAAATTGAAAGTTACACAATGAAATTTCTGAAATAATAACAACTGAACTAAAAAAATAAACTCATGAGGCTGTCAAAGAAATCAGATCAGAAGTAATATCTCAGGTAAAAGAAGAAATGGCAATCATAAAGAATTATTGAATATATCTAAAGAGGACACAGATTTTTTTTAAAGTATAGGGAAATGATGATGGAAATCTTGAATGAACAATATAGTAAAGAATTACAATGTATGAAACATATTGAAAGAGATATCCAGGAAATTAAAAATTCCATTGAAAACTGACATAATTGCTTGAATGAAACTGAGTTTCAGGCCCTGAAGACATGATTGTGGATAGAAGTTGTGAAAGGAAAGCTATCTGAAAATTAACAAGGAACCAGGAAATAACAATTCAATGGCAGAAAGATGATGTAAAGAATTTTAATTTATCTCTCATAGGTGTCAACAAAAAAGCAGGAGTCGAGCCTGGCGGACTGCACTCTCTAACCGGAATGGCACACTGCAGCTGCCTGCCCAGAAGAGTGAGTTGGGCCAAGCCGCAGGACCCCGTTCCAGACTGGTGGACCACTCTCTCTCACCTGGAGGGCACTTGGCAGCTGTCCCACCTAAAGGAGGGAATTTGGCCAAGTTGGGGGAAACTGCTATGACCTTGTCTGCGACCTTCTTTTATTTATTTAAAGAGAAAAAAGAAAGGAAATAAAAAAACAAAGCAGTATAAGGGTACAAGTAATACAGAATTTCAAGAAAAAAATATACAGTAAGAAATCACTAGTTAATAGGTTACGTATTGTCACCTTAGAAACCGTTGTCCAAATTATAAAATTAAAGTGTACAAAGTGGACATTCATACAGTGAGATTGCAGACAGTTCCGTTCAATGATTCAACAAAAGCTCAGCAATATGGTTTTCCACCCTACATACGCAAACATACATGCAGTTATATCCCTTAGACCACATTCCTTTCCCCTTTTCTTTACAATAACAATTACGCTTTTGGGGGTTTTTTACTCCCACAGTTCTTATTACATTTTTTGAAGAGAAAAAAACCAAACGTGACTAAACAAAACAAAGTTGGTTAGAACAGAAGGATGGGTATAGTACATGATGCAAAAATAGAACATCAGTTGATCAAAACTGGTTACCATTGTGCCTCTTGCTATTTTTAAAAAGAGTTGCTTATATCATCAGGTATAACAGAATTTATCAAAACAGTACAGAACAAGTCCAATAAAACCTATACTGGAGACCTTAAAGGACTTCAAAAGAAGATAATAGTCAAATCACAATGGGCATTATACTAAATCTTATTGCCTTTAAAGTAGTTGCCTATACCCTCAAACTTGATACTATCAAATAAAGTAGAATATAGTAAAATTGAAATCAGACAGAACAAGATGGGGAGAGCAATACAGGGGTTCAAATCAGGTCAATAGGAAAACAAAAAGTTACTATAATATATGCCACTATTTTTCAATTTAGATTTACCTTAATTGAAAAAAATAAGAAAAAAGAGATTAATTAAAAAAGAGGGGGGGGATTGAGATAAAAGAGGACATTGTAACAGAACAACACAGATAAAAACCGAACAATATAAGCATTATTGTGTTTCACCACCAGATAACCTGACATAATAGTAATCACCATAGTATCTCTTTCCTTGAATTACTTGAGTATAACTTCATATACTATAGCATGTAGCATATCAAGACAGTGTGAATCCATTCAAGAGAATGAAAGAATTACAGGGTATTTAGAACCAGCTAACAGAAAATGAGCAATGGTTTCTATATTATCTCTATGCCTATAAAATTTTGTTTATACTATCGCATATAGTAAAATATAGTAAGATACAACATGTTAAAACCAGTGAAAGCAGACGTACAACAGCTTGATAGGACTTCAAAACAAGATGATATTAAATCAGTGCTAACTTCTATGATGTGTTGTTTTCTTCAAAATAGCTATTAGTACTATCATAACTACTAAAATCCATCAACCCAGGTTAAAATCATTGCAATTAATGAGTAAAAACATTATTTGGCTTCAAACCAATATGATCAGGAATCATGATTACCACATACTTTTATGTATTCTTATCATTTCTTATACTAGGGAAACTATTCAGTATTTATAAAAGTGAGTTTGATTTATTTCACTTACGAGTATAGTCTCAAGCTGCATACATTTCGTTATAAATATCTCAATGTGATCATTCTTTATAGCTGAGTAGTACTCCATTGTATAAAAATACCACAACTTTTTATCCATTCCTCAGCTGATGGACACTTAGGTTGTTTCCAAGATCTGGCTATTACAAATTGTGCTGCTATAAACATGGATGCACTTATATCACTGTGGTATGATGCTTTCAGTTGTTCTGGCAATACACCTAGAAGTGGAATATCTGGGTCAAATGGGGCTTCCAGTCTCAGCTTTCTGAGAAATCTCCAGACTGACCTTCACAATGGTTGCACTAGTCTACACTCCCACCAACAGTGCAGGAGAGTTCCTTTTTCTCCACAGCCTCTCCAGCATTTGTTGTTGGTGATTTTCTTGATCTTGGTCATTCTTTGAGGAATGAGATGAAATCTCAGTGTGGTTTTAATTTGCATTTCTCTAATGACTAATAATGAGGAACATTTCTTTATATATTTATTGCCATTTGTATTTCTTCATCTGAAAATTGTTTATTCATCTCAATGCCCATTTTTGGATTGGGTCTTTGAATTTTGGGGGTCTGATTTTTTTAAATTCTTTATATGTTTTGGGCAGAAGTCCTTTGTCTGAGGGGCAGGTCTCTAAGATTTTTTCCCAGTTTGTGGGTTTTCTTTTCACTATGCTGGAGATTTCTTATTCTTTTGGCCTGGAGAGCACCAGCACTACTGCCACTACCTGGAGAAGGGAGCAGCCCTGCTGAGAAGGGAAGCTTTGATGCCATAGGGGGGAGCTGTGTAGCCTGAGGAGGTTTCACATCTCCCTGAGAGGAGCCTGACAACCTTCTCTCAATCGGGCGGGGGGGGGGGTTTCACTGCCCAAGGAGGGATCTACACTACCAGAGGAATCCCAGGAGTCTAGGACATAAGAGACAATTTCCAACACAGGCAGGGGTAATTTGGAACAACACTTGAAGCTCGGAAATATAGGAAAATGACAAAACAAAAGACCAAAATGCAATCTCAAACATCCAGCCCATCCCAAGAAAGCCTAGGAGCCATGTACATAGAAGAAAATACATGCCATATGTTGAAATACCTGAAATAATAGTAACTGAAATAAAGAAGCAACTCCAGGAAGCCTTAAAGGAATTCAAACTAGAAATAATCTGTCAGGTAAAAGAAGAAATGATAAAAGAAATGAAGGAGATGCTGAACATATTCAAAGAAGACACAGTTAAAAAATTAGAGGACCTAAACCAAAAGATAGAATCCCTGGATGAATAATATAAGAAACAAAAAGAATATATAAAGCAGATGCAAAGACATATACAGGAAATCAAAAACTCCACTGAAAGTTGTAAAAAACCCATTCAGTGAATGTGAAGATAGAATTTCAGACCTGGAAGATAAGATTTTAGCCAGTGAACAGGAAAGTAAATATCTTTTAAAAATAACAGGAAATCAGGAAATAACAATTCAACACCTACAAGATGACACAAAGAAAAACAACATAAGATTGGTAGAGACAAATGACAACATAAAGGATGTCAAGAGGATATTGAGAGAAGTAATAGCTGAAAATTTCCGAAACATGAGATTGGAAACTAATATCAAGATCAATGAAGCATATAGAACTCCAAATAGCCATAACCAAAATAAAACTACTCCCAGAAAAATAATAATCTCCATCCCAGAAACTGAATAAATGAATAGAATATTAAAAGCTGTCAGAAAGAAAAGACAGATCATCTATAAAGGAAAACCTATCAGAATCACAGCAGACCTCTCAGCACAAACAAGAAAGTCAAGAATAGCATGGAGTGAAGTATTTCAGATCCTAAAGGAAAACGATTTCCAACCTAGCTTGATGTACCATGCAAAACTGTCCTTCAAAATTGATGGAGAAATAAGACATGTCCATGACAAAGAACAGTTGAAGAACTTCATGACCCCCAAGCCAACCCTGCAAGAATACTGAAAGACAGCCTAGCTACATTTAGGGAAAAACCAACTAAACAAAACAGACAATTAAACAGAACAGAAAGAAAGATGCAAAAGCAGAAAGATAACATGTCAACAAATAAACCAACATGTAACAGTTATTACCATTAATGTAAATGGTCTCAATACACCAATTAAAGAAACAGACAGGCAGAATGGATCAAGAAACAGCATCCAACTATATGCTGTCTAAAAGAAACCCATCTAACCCAAAAGGATACTCACAGATTGAAAGTTAAAGGATGGAAACAATACTTCATGCAATAAGACCCCCCCCCAAAAAAAAGTGGGGAGGTCACCACATACTGTTTAGGGAAAATTTCAAGAGGAAGAGATAAGTATCTTAAATATATATGCACCAAATTACAGAACAATCAGTTATATAAAACAAGTATTAACAGAAATGAAAAACCATATTAGGAGTAATACAATTAAAAATTAAAACAGGAAATCTAAACACACCATTGACACCAATGGACAGAACAAACAGACAGAAAATCAGCAAAGAAATAAAAGAACTGAATCACACATGTGATAAATGGACTTGATAAACATGTACAGTGTATGACACCCAACAACAACAGAATGTGCATTTTTCCCAGCAGTGCATGTGTCATTCTCCTAAAAGACCATATATTAACTCACAGAACATATTTAAATAAATGAAAAAGGGTTGAAATTTTCCCTTGCATGCTGTCAGATCACAGCACGATGAAATTAGAAATTAATGATAAAAGATACTGCAAAAATTCCACAAACACATGGAAACTGAATAATGCACTCCTGAGTAATCACTGGGTCACAGAGGAAATTAAAGAAGAAATAAAATAATACCTACAAACAAATGAAAACACAAATACAACTTAGCGGAATTTATGGGATGCAATGAAAGCTGTCCTCAGAGGAAAATTTATTGCACTGAGTTCCCACGTCAGGAAAACAGAGCAAATATAAATAAATAACCTGATATTACACTTCAAACATCTAGAAAAAGAAGAGCAAGTCAAGCCCAAAGCCAAAAGAAGAGAGGAAACTATAAAAATCACAGCAGAAATCAATGCAATAGAGACTAAGAAAACAATCCAAAAAATCAATGAGTCAAAGAGTTGGTTCTTTGAAAGACTAAATAAAATCAATCAATAAGCCCCTAGTTCATACACCATGACCAAGTGGGATTCATCCCAGGCGTGCAGGGATGGTTCAACATACGTAAATCAATAAATGTAATTCACCATATCAATAGTCAAAGGTAAGAATCACATAATCATTTCCATAGATGCAGAAAAAGCTTTTGATAAGGTCCAACATTCATTTACGATAAGAACCTTGCAGAAAATTGGAATAGATGATCTTTACCTCAATATAATAAAGGCTGTCTATCAAACCAACAGCCAGTATCATACTAAATGGCCAAAAATTGAAGGCTGTTACTTTAAAATCAGGGACAAGACAAGGATGTCCCTTATCACCATTCCTATTTAATATAGTACTGGAAATACTAGTGAGAGCAATTAGACAAGAGAGAGAAATAAAAGGCATAAAAATATGAAAAGAAGAAGTTAAATTATCATTATTTGCAGATGACATGATACTCTACATAGAAGACCCCCAAAACTCATAGATACAATAAATAAATTCAGCAATGTGGCTGGATACAAAATCACTACTCTAAATCAATAGCATTCCTACACAATAACAACAAAATCACAGAGAGAGAAATAAGAGAAGCCACACCCTTCACACTAGCAACCAAAAAACTGAAACACTTAGGAATTACACTCACTAAAGAAGTGAAAGACCTATACAGGGAAAATTATAATACACTGAAAAATTAAATTGAAAATGATGTCCGAAGATGGAAAGACATCCCTTGCTCATGGATAGGAAGAATAAATATTGTGAAAATGGCCATTGTCCCAAAACTGTTACACAGATTCAATGCAATCCCGATAAAAATAACATCAACATACCTTATAGATCCCAAGAAATCACTCCTAAAATTCATCTGGAGCATGAAGAGACCTAGAATAGCAAGGACAGTTCAAAGCAGCAAAGGCTAGGCAGGAGGCATCGCAATCCCTGACTTGAAGTTATACTGCAAAGCAACTGTAGTAAAATCAACATGGTACTGGAACCAAAACAGATCCAAAGATCAGTGGAATAGATTAGAAGATACAATCACAACTACCAACATACTCAACCACCTTATCTTTGATAAAGGGGCCAAACATGTTCACTGGAAGAACCCCAGTCTCTTTAAAAAATAGTATTGGAAAAACTGGCTCTCCATATGCCGAAAACTAACTAGACCCATGCCTATCACCATGTACTAAAATAAAATCTAAATGGATCAAAGATCTAAATATTAAAACAGAAACACTGGGGTTGGGGATTTAGCTCAGCGGCATAAGCGCCTGCCTTGGAAGCAGGCAGTTGTGAGTTCGATCCCCAGTACCGATAAAAAGGAAAAAGACAAAAAAATAAAATAAAATAAAACAGAAACACTAAATCTGTTGGAAGACAAATTAGGTAAAAACCTTGAAGACATAGGAGTAGTTAGAGAATTCATGAACAGGACTCAAACCGCATGGGAAATACTTCCCAGAGTCAATAAATGGGATCACCTCTTACTAAAAAGTTTCCACACGTCAAAATAAATCTCCAGCATAGTGAAAAGGAAACTCACAAACTGGGAAAAAATCTTAGTGAACTTCCCCTCACATAAAGGACTTCTGTCTAAAACATATAATGAATTAAAAAAAAATCAGACCCCCAAAATTCAAAGACCTAGTCCAAAAATGGGCATCTGAGATGAATAAACAACTTTCAGATGAAGAAATACAAACAGAAAATAAATACATGAAAAAATGTTCATCATCATTAGTTATTAGAGAAATGCAAATTAAAACCACACTGAGATTTCATCTTGCTCTTGAAAATATGTCCAAGATCAAGAAAACCACCAATAACAAATGCTAGAGATGCTGTGAGGGAAAAAGGAATTCTCCTACAATTTTGGTGGGAGTGTAGACTAGTGCAACCATTGTGGAGATCAGTCCGGAGATTTCTCAGAAATCTGGGATTGGAAGCCTCATTTGACCGGGTATTCTGCTTCTAGGTGTATTCCCAGAAGAACTGAAAGCATCATGCCACAGTGATATAAGTGCATCCATGTTTATAGCAGCACAAATTGTAATTGCCAGATCCTGGAAACAACCTAAGTGCCCATCAACTGAGGAATGGGTAAAAAAAGTTGTATTTTTATACAATGGAGTACTACTCAGCTATAAAAATGATCACATTGAGATATTTATAAATAAATGGACGCCACTTGAGACCATACTTAAAGCAAAATAAATCAAACTCACATGTATAAATACTGAATAGTTTCTCTAGTATAAGAAATGATAAGAATACATAAAAGTATGTGGTGATCATGATTTCCAATCATATTGGTTTGAAGCCAAACAATGTTTTCACTCATTAATTGCAATGGTTTTAAGCTAGGTTGATGGATTTTAGTATTTGTGATAGTACTAATAGCTATTTTGAAGAAAACGCATCATAGAAGCTAGTACTGATTTAATATCATCTTGTTTTGAAGTCCTATCAAGCTGTTGTCTGTTTGTTTCCATTGGTTTTAACATGTTGTATCTTCTTATATTTTACTATATGCGATAGTATAAATGAAATTTTTCATAGGCGAAGAGATAATATAGAAACCGTTGTTCGTTTTTCTGTTAACTGGTTCTAAATACCCTGTAATTCTTTCATTCTCTTGAATGGCTTTACACTGTCATGATATGTTTGGTGCTATAGTATATGAAGTTACACTCAAATATTTCAAGGAACGAGACACTATGGTAACTACTATTATGTCAGGTTATCTGGTGGTGAAACACAATGATGCTTAAATTGTTCAGTTCTGACCTGAGTTTTTCTATTACTATGTCCTCATTTATCTCAATCTCCCCCTTTTTTTCATTTTTTAAGAAATTAATTTACTTTTTCTTATTTGTTTTAATTAAGCAAAAACTAAATTTAAAAATAGCGGCATATATTATAGTAACATTTTTGTTTTCCTATTAACCTGATTTGAACCCCTGTATTGCTCTCCCCATCTTGTTCTGACTGATTTTACTATATTCTGTTCTGTTTGATAGTATCAAGTTTGAGGGTATAGGCAACCACTTTGAAGGCACTAAGTTTTACTATGATGCCCATTATGGTTTTACTGTTATCTTCTTTTCAAGTCCTGTAAGGTGTCCGATGTATGTTTTTTTGGTCTTGTTCTGTACCATTTTGTTCAATTCTGTTATACCTGATGATATATGCAACTCTTTTTAAGATAGCAAGAGGCATAGTTGTAACCATTGTTGATCACCTGGTATTCTGTTTTTGCATCATGTACTATGTCCATCCTTCTGTTCTAACTCACTCTGTTTTGCTTTGTCACATTTGAGTTTATTTTCTCTTCAAAAAAAGTTATAATGTGGGAGTAATAAAACCCAAAAGTGTAATTGTTATTGTAAGAAAGAGAGGAAAAGAAAGTGATCTAAAGGATATAACTGAATGTATATTTAAGTGTGTAGAACAGAAAACCATATTACTGAGTTTTTGTTGGATCATTGAACAGAACTGTCTGCAATCTCACTGTATGAATGTCCACCTTGTACACTTTAATTTTGTAATTTAGACAACTGTTTCTAAGATGACAATATGTAATCTATTAACTAGTGATTTCTTACTGTATATTTTTTCTTGAAATTCTGTATTACTTGCACCCTTTTACTGCTTTGTGTTTTTTTTCTTTTTAAATAAAAAAATGAAAATTAAAAAAAGCACGAGTCAACACAAATGATATAAAAAGACTATTTACAGGAGCAATAGCAGATAACTTTCCAAGTATGTGCAACAGATCTGACACACAGATAAGTGAAACATTTAGAAATCCAACTAACTGTAACCAAAATATATCTACTCCCAGACATACAATTGTCAAGATCTCAAAAATTCAGCACAAAAACAGAATATTAAAAGTTGTTAGATATAAGAAGCAGGTTGCCTATAGAGAAAATCAATCAGAATCATGGTAGATTTCTCCACACAAACCATCAAATCTAAAAGAGCTTGAAGTGAAGTATTTCAAGTCCTGAATGAATACAACTTTCAACCCAGATTGATGTACACTATCTTTTAAAATTAATGGAGAAATAAGATACTTTCATGACAAAGACCAACAGAAGGAATCCATGACCACCAATCTATTCTTCCAAAGAGTACTGAAGGGTATTCTAGAGAGAGATAAAGATAATCATATTTCCAGAAGCAACAGTGGGGAGGCATCATCAAGATAGGCAGGCAGTTGAATGGAGGGGAAAAGAAAGGAAACAATGGCAGGAAAGTAGCATTCAGAGAACAATCAACACATGGTAGTAACCATTAATGTAAATCATTTCAATTCACCAATAAAAAGAAACACATACAGAATGTATTAAGAGACAAGATTGATCAATATACTGTATACAAGAAACACATTTAAGTCAAGTGGAAATTCATAGACTGAAAGTGACAGGAGAGTAAACAATGCTCAATGCAACAAGGAACCAGATAAAAGCAGAGATTGCTTGTCCATCAACTGCAGAATGGAAAGATAGATAAGGCATGTTTATGCAATGAAAAGTTACTCAGCTATAAAGAAGGATAACCTCAAGACTCTTATAAGTAAATGGATATAACTTGAGATCATGTGCATGGGTGAGATGGTTTGAATTCACATGGGTGACCACCATACTGTCTCCCTAATATAAAAAACTGAAGGAATTAGTAGGATCTAAAATGTACAATAAATATTTTAGAAGTGAAAGTGGAGCAAACATTTATAAAGGGAAGGTGGTAACCATCATTAATTTCCCATTATCTTGTTCTGAAATCCTATCTTGCTTTCATTGTTTTGTTTTATTTGGTTTTACTGTGCCTTGTTTTATTTAATTTATTATATCTGATTGCATGGGCAGTTATTTTGAAGATAACAACATATACAATGATAACCATTATTGATTTCTTATTATCTCATTTTGAAATCTCATATCACTTTCATTGTTTGATTGATTTTTCTGTTTTGTTTTGCTGGATTTCATTATGTCTGATACTATGGGAAGCTACTTTGAAGATAACAAGAGACTTGATAGTAGCTATTGGTGGTTTCCTATTATCTTGTTTTGAAGTCCCGTATCATTTTTACTGTTTTGGTTTGCTTTACTATGTTTTTTGTTGTATTCTCTTGAAAATAAAAGAGAGAGTAGAAAGAAATTGATAATCACCATTATATGCACATCATCTATTAATTAGTGATGTTCTCTAAATATGTATTTAGTTTCAAGTATGTATTATAAATTCTATTAAAATTACTAATTTTTAAAAGATGTATAATTGGTATGCTTAAAAGGAAGAACAATAAACCATATTAAATGCTCAATTAAATTTAGAAATTGCAAAATGAGAAAGAAAAAGGAAATTAATATGCACAGACCACTACCAAACTGGAACAGACAGACCCCAGCCTCTCCATATGAGTCAGCATCTTTTGTGGACAGGGATAAAGAAAACAATGCCACACCAGTGAGCAAGCCCAGCCTGGAATGTAGCACCATGCATAGACCACCACCAGACTGGAACAGACCCCCAGCTTCTCTCCATGAGTCAGCATCATTTCTGGACCAGATGTAGAGAGAACCCCCCAGTATGTAAGCCCAGTTGGGGAACCAGTGCCATGTGCGGGCTGCCACCAGACTGGAACAGACAGACTCCAGCTGTTTTTAGCACACAAGCTGGTAAATAAGAAGTACTAACCCCTCCTCATTCCCCACCATAAGTGACAGGGTTATCTAGGGAAATTCAAGCTGTGATGGTAGCTATGGAGGTGAAATGCAATTGGATGCCTGTGGTGCTTTGGTACTTCACTAACATTGCAGCGGTCAGTGGTCTGATCATAGGTTCAAGTATGCAGTGTGAGATCTTCCGGGAGGGATCTCTTTCTGAGAGTTGCAGCCATTGTTGATTCACTATGGGTTTTTTAGAAACCTGATATAATTTCCATTGTTTTGTTGGGTTGGTTTTATTCTCTCTTCTTTGTTTGATTATGTTAAATCTGATGGCAGGAGCAGTTATTTCAAAGATAGCAACATATATTATGGTGTAAATTTTGGATTTATCATAGGCTTGTTTTGAAGTCCTTTATTGCATACATTGTTTTATTTTTATTGTTTCTAGTTTATTCTGTTCTGTTTGATTTTTACTGTCAAAAGTTATCTGCAGGTATTATGAAGACATTATGGTAACTATTGCTCATTTTGTAATATTTTGAAGTCATGTATCTCTTAAACTGGTGTGTTTTGATTGGTTTTATAGCCTTTTATCATCTTTAAAGTAAAAAATGAATAAATTCAATTAAATCAATTAAAATGCAGAATATATCTATAATAATTTATATTATTTATATTAATAATTATTTAAATGTGGCCTTTTGCACCTGACACAATGAGTCAATAAAAAATAAAAACTCTCCTATATGCTGCTCACAAGAAACTCAGTCTAAATGTAAATTCACAGATATATGAAACATAAGAAAGTGGATGGCATCACTAAAAAAATAGAACACTGACCTCTGAAAATTGATGCCTCCACTGCATCATCATTAAACTGGTGTAACTGGGTGCTGAGGGTATGTGAGGTGAGTTGCAGCACATTTGCACTCGCTCAGAGAAAGCTCTTAACCATCACCCCAGGAGTTAGGACCTTGACCAGCTTTCTAACAACCATAGGTAGCATGGGAGATTAGACAGGCCTAAATAAGCCATGCCTAGCCACGTCCATTGGGCCTCTGGAGCTGAAGACACATGAAGTGATTTCCAGTATGCTTCTGCTCACTAGCTAGGACCCTGCCCAGCTTTCTGAACAACTATAGGAGGCATGGGAGATCCAGAAAGCCTGAATAGGCCATAACTAACCACCTCCATTGAGGCACTGAAGCTGAGGGCTCACAAGGTGAGTTTCAGCATGCTTGTACTCAGGGAGAGTATTGGATCCTTGTTCCCACTGGTTTGGACCCTGCCCAGCATCCTAGACCATAGAAGGACACACAGGAAGCTGCTGTGGGCCCAATTGAGCCATGCCCAGTGAACTTCAAACAGTCCTGGTTAGCTCTGGGTGCATGAGGTCATTTCCAGCACACCAACAGGAAGCACTGGAACATCACTTGAAAGCTGGAAATATAGGAAAATGACAAAATGCTGTCTCAAACCTCCAGCCCATCCCAAGCAAGCCTAGGAGCCATGTACATAGAAGAAAATATAAGTCATGCACCTGAAATGCCTGAAATGATATCAACTGAAATATAGAAACTCTGGTAAGCTATAAAAACTCAAATCACAAATAATCTCCCAGGTTAAAAAAATGATACATTTAAAGAAAGAAATACTAAACACATCTAAAGAACATATACATAAAAATAGAGGAACAATACAAAAATGGGGAAACCCTGAATAAACAATATAAGAAACAAAGAGAATGCATGAAGCAGATTCAAAGAGATTTACAGGAAATCAAGAATTCCATTGAAAGTTGGCAAAACCACATCAACAAAAGTGAATATAGAATTTCAGACCTCAAAGACAAGATTACAGCCAGTGAACAGGAAAGGAAAGATCTTTTAAAAATAACAAGGAATCAGCAAATAATCCAAAAGCTGCAAAATGATGCAAAGAAAAACAATATTGAAAGGCATAAATGAAAAAGAAGGGAACAATACAAATCATATCAAGAGGCTATTTACAGAAGTAACAGTTGAAAATTCTGAATCATGAGAATGGACACTGACATACAGATCATTGAAGCATATAGAACTCCAAATAGCCATAACCAAAATTAAACTACACCCAGACATATAATAATCACCATCCCAGAAAACCAACATGAGATCAAAATATTAAAAGCTGCTAGAGAGAAGATACAGATCGCCTATAAAGGAAAACCTATCAGAATTACAGCAGACTTCTCAACACAAACAATGAAGTCAAGAAGAGCATGGAGTGAAGTATTTCAGATCCTAAAGGAAAATGAATTTCAGCATAGATTGATGTACCCTGCAAAATGGCCCTTCAAAATGGATGGAGAAATAAGATACTTCCATGACAAAGAACAGATGGAGAATTTCATGATCACCAAACCAAGCCTGAAAAGATTACTGAAAAACTTTCTAGATAGACATAGGAAAAAACTACTAACAAGGAATATAATTAAACAGGGTGGAAAGAAAAATAACATATCAAAAATATATCAATATATACCTGTCATAAGAATTAATGTAAATGACCTCAATTCATCAATTAAAAGAAATGGATTGGAAGAATGGATCAAGAAACAACATCCAACCGTGTGCTTTCTACAAGAAACTAATGTAAGCCAAGGGAAATTCATAGACTGGAAGGCAAAGGATGAAAAAATAGTATTTTATGCAAAAGGAACCCCAAAAACGCAGGGTTAGCTATTCTTTTTGCAGACAATATAAACTTCAAACCAAGAATGATCAGAAGTTATAAAGTTATAAAGTTAGGGGACAATTTCAAGAGGAAGAGATAATCTTAAATGTATACGTATCCAATTTGGGAGTACCAGCTATACAAAACAAGTATTGACAGAAATGAAAAATCAAATAAGCAATAACACAATAATAATAGGAGACCATAACATGCCATTGATACAAAGGGACAGATCAAGCAGGCAGAAAAACATCAAATAAATAAGAGAACTGAATGACAGCTGTGAACAAATGGACCTGTTAGACGTATACAGTGTTCCATGCTACAACATCAGAATACACATTTTTCTTAGCAGTACAGGAACATTCTCTAAAATAGATCACATAATAGCTCTCAGAACATACTTAAGTAAATGCAAAGGAATTGAAATTATCCCATGCATGGTACTGGATCATAGTGCAATGAAACTAGAAATTAATGACAAAAGAAACTGCAAAAACTCACAAACACATGGAAATTGAATAATACACTCCTGAGCAATCAGTGGGTCACAGAGGAAATTTAAAAAAGAAATTAAACAACATCTACAAGCAAACAAATATACAATTTACTAGAATCTCTGCGATGCAATGAAAGCAATCCACAGAGGAAAATTTATTGCAGTGAATTCTCATATCAGGAAAACAGAATGAACACAAATAAATAACCTGATGCTACATTTCAAACATCTCGAAAAAGAAGAGCAAGTCAAATCCAAAACCAAAAGAAGGGAAGAAATTATAAATGTCAGAGCAGAAAACAATGCAATAGAGACTCAGAAAACAATACAAAGAAACAATGAACCAATGAGTTGGTTCTTTGAAAGAACAAATAAAATTGATAAGCCCCTAGCAAACCTTATTAAAAGGAAATAAAAAACTCAAATTCATGCAATAAGGAATGAAAAGGGTGAAATGACTATAGGCTCTGTGGAAATACAGAAGATCATCAACACTGTTTCAAAAACCTCTACTCTTATAGGTTCGATAACACAGAAGAAATGGACAGATTCCTAGAAACATATGAAATACCAAAGCTAAGTCAAGAAGATATAAAACTGCTGAGGAACCCAATTTCTTTTAATGAAATGGAAAATGTAATTAAATCTTTACCAACAAAGAAGACCCCAGTCCTAGATGGATTCACTGCAGAATTCTACAAGAAATACAAAGAAGACTTAATGTTGAGACTCTTCAAACTCTTCAATGAATTTGAAAGTGAAGCAATTCTTTCTGTCATTCCTGGAAGCAAATATTACTGTAGTACCAAAACCTGAAAAAGACCCAACTAAAAAGAGTACTACAGGCCAATCTCCCTAATGAACATAGACACAAAAAATTCTCAATAAAATTTTGGAAAACAGAATGCAGCAAATCATCATCAAGATTATACGCCATGACCAAGTGGGATTCATTCCAGGCATGCAGGTTTGGTTCAAAACACATAAACCAATAAATGTAATCCACCATATCAATAGAGCAAAAAAAGAAACAATGATAATGTCTGTAGATGCAGAAAAAGCTTTTGATAATGTCCAACATTTATTCATGATTAGAACCTTACAGAGATTTGGAATAGATGGTCTTTACCTCAGTATGATAAAGACCATCTGTAACAAACCAACAGCCAGCATCATATTAAATGGCCAAAAACTGAAGACTTTTATCCTAAAATCAGGCACAAGACCAGAATGACCATTATCACCACTCCTATTCAATGTAGTGCTGAAAATACTAGCCAGAACAATTAGACAAGAGAGAAATAAAAGGAGTAAGGATAGGAAAAGACAAAGTTAATTATCATTATTTGCAGATTACATGGTACTCTACTCAGAAGACTAGCAAAACACTACTTAAATACTCCTAGGTATAATAAATAAATTTTGTAATGTTACCGGGCACAAAGCTAACACTCCAAAATCAATATCATTCCTGTACACTGACAACAAAATCACTGAGAGAGAAGAGAAGACACTCCCTTCAGAGTTGCATCCAAATAAATGAAATGCTTAGGAACCAATCTAAGGAAAGAAGTAAAATATCTTCAAGATATATAGGGAAAATTATAATACTCTGGAAAAAGAAATCCAATAGGACCTCAAAAAGTGGAAAGACATCACTTGCTCATGGATAGGAAGAAAAAATATTGTGAAAATAGCCATTCTCCCAAAATTGTTATATAGCCTTAAAGTAATCCCAATGAAAATAACACTGGCATACCTCATAGATCTAGAGAAATGACTCCTAAAATTCATCTGGAAGCAGAAAAAACTTAGAATAGCAAGGACAATTCTAAGCAACAAAGGCAAGGCTGTAGGCATCACAATCATGGACTTGAATTTATACTGCTAAGCTACTGTAATAAAATGAACATGGTAGTCGAATAAAAACAGACCTGAAGATGAATGCAATAGATTAAAAGATACAACTACAGCTACAAACACACTCAGCCACCTTATCTTTGATAAAGGGGCCAAACACGTCCACTGGAAGAAAAATAGTCTCTTTAATAAGTGGTGCTAGAAAAATTGACCCTTCATGTGCCAAAAATTAAAACTAGATATATGCATATCACCATGTACTAAACTAAAATCTAAATGGATCAAAGATCTAAATGTTAAAACAGAAACACTAAATCTCCTGAAAGGCAAAGCAGGTAAAAATCTTGAAGACATAGGGGTAGGTAGAGGATTCATGAACAAGAATCAAACTGCACAAGAAATACTTTCCAGAATCAGTAACTGGGATCATGCCTTATTAAAGAGTTTCTGCATGTTGAAAGAGAACTCCAACATAGTGAAAAGAAAATCCACAAATTGGGAAAATATCATAGTGAACTCTCCCTCAGACAAAGGACTTCTGTCTAAACAAATAAAGAATTTAGAAAATCTGACTCCTGAAATTTAAAACCCAATCAACAAATGGACATCTGAGATGTATGCACAGTTCTCAGATGAAGAAATACAAATGGCAAATAAATACACAAAAAAATATTCAGCATCATTAGTCATTAGAGAAATGCAAATTAAAACCACATTGAGATTACATCTCACACCAGAAAAAATGGCCAGGATAAAGAAAACTACCAACGACAAATGCAGGAAAGGCTGTGGGGATAAAGGAACTCTCTTGTATTGTTGGTGGGAGTATAGACTGGTGCAGCTACTGTGGAGGTCAGTCTGGAGATTCCTCCAAAAACTGGGATTGGAAGTCCCATTTGATCCAGTTATTCCACTTCTGGGCATATTCCCAGAAGAACTGAAAACACCATACCACAGTGATATATGTGCACCCATGTTTAATTAGCAGCACAATTTGTAATAGCCAGATCTTGGAAGCAACCTAAGTGTCCATCAAATGAGAAATGAATAAAAATAATGTCATATTTTTTACAGCAAATTACTGAGCTACAATGAATGACCTCATTGAGATATTTATAGATAAATGGATGCATCTTGAGATCCTTGAGCTCATACTCATATTTGAAATAAATCAAACTCACATGTATAAATTCCATATAGTCTCCCTAGTGTAAGATATGGTAAGAGTACATAAGATTTTACTGTAATCATGGTTCTTCATTACATTGCTTTGAAGTCTTATAATATTTTCATTTGTTGGTTGGAATAGTTTTATTGTTTTGTTCAATTTTATTATGTGTGAGGTTATAAACAGCTACTTTAAAGAAAAGAAGACATTATGACAGACATTGCTGATTTAATATCATCTTGCTTTGAAGTCCTACCATGCTTTTGTTCTGTTTCCATTGGTTTTACCACTTTGTGTCTTTTTGCGTTTTAATATGTGTGATAGTATAAACAAATTTTTAAGAAATATGAGATATTATAGTAGAGATTGTTCATTATCGGTTATTTGGTTTTGAATGTCCTGTAATACTTTCATTATCTTGAATGATTTTATACTATTTTATTATGTTTCATAGTATTGTGTGTGTAGGTAAGCTCAACTATTTCAAAGAAAAGAGACAGTACGGTAGCTACTGTTGATATCTGGTTGTCTTGTCATGAAGTGCTGTGTTGCTTGCATCGTTTTGTTCTGATTTGTTTTGTTCTATTATCTTTAGTTTTATTATCTTTAAAATAAAATTTAAAAACTGGTATAATTCTTATAGTAGCCTTTTATTGTAATTCGATTTTTAAAAATATTTTAGAATGTAATACATAACAACAGTAAAGAGTTTGAGGTCAGTGTTTAACAAAGAAAAAAAGTACAGCATTATGAGCAAAGATCAATGCAATTATAGGTTTTTTTTAATTCTATTTTCTTTTTGCTTACTTCCTATAACTCCCAATTCCATAGTTCAGTGGCTGCTGCTATTCTTACTACAACTTCCTAAACCAGAAGTGTTAAAATAGACTTTGTTTCTGAAATATTATAGGTGTACATTTGACCTAAGAGCTTCCTGTGAGACCCTATCAGAAGAACTTTCAAAAGTATTTAAAAGCATACACCACAAACATCCCATAGGATAAGTACTAGAAAAATGAATAGTATCAGAGAAATCAGAAAGCTTGAGAAGGGGGAGCCTAGAGAGGAAGCTACTTGAGAGAACAGGGCCTCTTGAAAATCGCATATATACCAGAAAAAATCTGAATGGAAAACATATGCCTAGGACTCTCAGAAAAAATCTTATGAAACCATAGACTTGCACCTCTGGCTAATCTAGACATTGCAGACACTCAAGAGGTGAACACTAAGATAGTGTTTAAGGTATTCAGATTATATATGAAAGGAATGCCCTAATCCAGAACCAATCTGCAAAGACTAGGATATCATTTGTGATTTGTTTTCTTCTTTTTCTTCAGACATTTAAGACCATTTCTATAATGATATTACCAAGATAATTTAAATAATGGAATGGAAATTTCAATGGATATACAGAACAAGTAAAATAGCTCTTGTAAAAAAAATAACTTGGGCAAGTATCTAAACAAACAGATTACTGCAACCCTAAACAAGCAAGAACAATGAAATTTGGGATGGGAAGAAAATACTATTTCCAGGGTTACCATATTTTAAAATTTCAAATGTCAAATTTGCAACCAAAATATTCCTGCATAAAAGGAAACTAAAATGTATGACTCACCTATATGGAAAAAAACAAATTGACAAAATTATTCCATGAAGAAAGCCAGATGCTGGACTTATAAGACAAAGGCATTAAAGTTACTACTCAAGGCAGAAAAATAATAAAATAATTAGAATACAAAGATTAGGGAGTAAAATGCATACAAATAGAAAAGGAAGCGGTCCAATGTCCCTGTTTTAGATGATATTGTTCTCTACAAACAGAGAGAAGAAAAGTAAAGACTCTACCAAACAGCTTTTATAGTTGATAAATTAATTTATTAAATAAGCAAAATACAAAATGAACATTTATATATTAATGACTTTGAAATATATCAATATCAACTTTGCCTATAGTGAAATTACAAAAGCAATTCCATTCAAAATGCTTACAAAAGATACCTAGAAATAAATTCAGATGAAAAATTTCCACCATAAAAACTGCAAAAACACTGATGAAATTCAACTAAATTATTAATGAGTTGGAAAAATCACATGTTAATAATTAAGAAAAAATAATTTTCAATTGTCCTGCTACTTAAAGTAATTTACAGATGTAGTTCATAAAAAAATATCAGTGGCATTTTTCACAGAACTAGAAAGCACACCTTAAATACCCAGAACAATCTTAAAATAAAAGAGCAAACTTGGGAGCATTATAATACCTAATTTAAGAACATAATATATAGGTTCATGGTAATCAAAAGAGTTTTGTATTGGCAGAGATAACAGAAACAGATAAATGGAAAAGAATAGAGATCCTAGAAATGTATTCACACCTCTACAACAAACTGAATCCCAATGAAGAGGCCCAAAAACATATAATGGAAACAGAACAGGCTCTTTAAAAAACAGGTGATGGGAAAGCTAGATATCCACATGGAGCAGAATGAAACAACAAAGGCCTTAATGCAAAACCTCAGACTACTAGAAAATAATAGAAGAACACATGGGGAAACATCAAGATGTTGAAATAGAAAAATATTTTCTGGGTAAGACTCCAAAACCACAAAAAATAAAAGTAAAAATAAACATATAGGATTTATATCAAACTGATAAACTTTTCCATATCTAACAAAACAAATAGCTAAATGAAGAGATAGACAACTTACAGAGTGGGGGAAAATATTTGCCAGGAATTGATCCAACAAAAAATTGATGTGTTGAATATATATATATATATATATATATATATATATATATATATACACATACATACTTAGGGAATCTAAAAATCAAAAAAAAAAACCAAGAAATTCAATTTTAAAATGGGCAGAAAATTTAAAGAGCAATTTAGAAAAAAATCCAAATCACCAATAAATATATGAATATATAAATAAGTGTTCAGCATAATAAAAAACCAAAACCACAGTGAGGTATCCTTTTACCCAAGGTAGAATGCTCATTATTTAAAGAGAGCAAAGTATCATTGCATGATGTGGAGTAAAAGAAATCTGCACACTGCTGAAATCTAAATTGGAATGTAAACTAGTATAACCACTGTGGAAAACAGTATGGTGTTTCCTCCCCAAACTAAAAATAAAAATGCTATGTTATCCAGTTATCTGATTCCCTGTTATATATAAAAAATATCAAGCCAAAATGCAGAAGAGATTCTTCCATGTCAGTGTATATTGAGACAATATTCACAGTGGCTAAGGTATGAAATAATTCTAGTGTCTAATATTTAATCTACAATTAAATAGGTAAAAATACATGTTATGTATAGAAGGACTGTTTGAAAAGTTTTTTTTAAATCTATATTTAAAGTTTTATGTTTTTTAAATTATTACAGCATAAGGTATATTGCCAAGAACAATGAGCCAAGTGTATTTGTGGAGTATGTTGAATATTTTCAAGGAAGATTAAAATCAATGTGTCTCTTACTATAAAGATTTATTTTAAACATATACCACATTTGTGATCACATCTGTTGATCTACCACTTATGAAACTTTCTGTCAATTCATTGTGGTATCTCTTAATCCACCTTATTCCTTGTTTGCCACCATGATACTCCTAGTTTTTCTCCAATGTCCAAATGACCATAAAAAATAAAAAATAAATATTTTGAATCAGTTCACTACATGGAGACAGTCGGGTTAGCACAACTAAAAAACCACAAGAAAGAGAACTTCCCATATGTGTTTTAAAAAGTGGCAACAATGATAGAGTAAGTGTGTCTGAAGCAAAGGGGAATATTTTAAAGGGGCTTAATGTTAATGCATCCTCTTTTTAATAATATTTTAAGATTAATCAATCTCTGTAATTTGTAATCAAACCTTGTTCAGAATGGTTTATTATTCAGCCATAAATTAAGAATCAAGGCCTCAAAAAAAATGAATCAAATCCTCTCATTAGCAAAAAATGATGTTTTAGAGAACATCATGTTAAGCAAACTGAAGTATCACATGTTCTTGTTAATATGTGCTAAATCTAAATACATATGTACATACACATACATGCACACATATACATATATATGCACACAAACTGAGAAGTAAATTAATGAAACAGTGATTACTTTTTATTGGGAAGGATGCTAAGAAGAGGAGGTCAGGCAAAAGTGCAAGTGGAATGCTCAGGTATATCAAAGCACACTGTATACATTTACAAAAATACTATACTGAAGTCCATTAATATTTATAATTAATATGCTAATAAAATAAGTTGTTACTGAAAATGCCAATAATTATCCAATCCCTCAACTGAGCCATAACCTTTTTTTCTGGCAGATGGCTTTTCTTCAAAGTTAATGGCTGCTTAATGTTCAGGGTGATGTTTCCTAAATGTTGCAGATAGATGAATTGTTTCCCATTGACCTCATGTATTCATAAACAGAGCTTGTGGAAGTTTATTAGATTATAGGGATAGCACAGCTAATTTGATGTGTAGAGAGAGTTATTGGGAACATGACCTGGAATGATTTATCTCCTTCCTCACCACTCCCCTTCTCTGATTGTTTCCTCGTTCCCATGACATAAGGAGCTTTTTCAGCACTATCCCTTCCTGCCATGACATTTTGTCTTGCAGCTGGCTAATTATGCGTTAAACTATGAGCTCAAATAAATTCCTCCTTCTTCAAGTTGTTGGTTTTAGTATTGTGTCTCAACTATGAGAAAGCAATTAAAACACTAAAATTTAGGGTGGTCATTAATTTAAGACAACAATGACGTTTCCCACATTGATTGACTCTTCATTTCAAAAAATATTTATCCTTAGCATCAGGTGCAGTTTAATAATAATTTATCCACAATAAATTTACCTACAAAAAATGGTTTGTCAATTATGGAATCTACACTTTCACTGCTTTCTTAACTAGGTTTACATAATCTAATTTCATCATTGACATTATAGCAATCATCACAACATCTTCACCAGGCATACATTGCATATCAAGAAACAACCTTCTTTGTTGCTCTGAAAGGAGCAACTCTTCTTCCATCTAGGTTTTATCATGAGATAATTCAGTCACATTTTTATACTATTTTGAATTCTTATTTGCTTGATATTTCCACATCTTCAGTTACTTCCTCCACTGTACTTTTTTTTCTTTCAGAAAACAATGACTTTATAAACTTGTACAAAGTCTAAAAACATGCATTTATTTTGCATTAACAAAAATTTTATTCTGTTTTTCAAATTCTTTTTAACATTTAATTTAAATTTATTTCTAACTAACATATTAAAAATCTACGACGAATGCTGTTTTGATACAACTCTAATTTGCATAATGTTTAAATTAGGTTAAACATATTTATATCTTAAAATATAACATTTGGCTATTGCAAAAATATTTAAACTTGTGTCTTCTAGTTTTTTGAAATGTATGCTACATTTTTATTTCTCAGTACTTATCCTATTGTACAATAGCACACCCCCTGTAAATTCTTGAACCATCAAACCTCTGTGGAAACTATAGTGAAATTCACATTTTTGTTAATGTTAACATTTGATTTCCTTCCATGGATAACAAATGTATGATGGCATCTTGAATGGCCAATGTTTTTCCAAATATTTTGTTTATTTTTCCCAAATTTATCAGAAATGTCATTTTCTATGACAACTGTAGCCTTATGGAGAGTATTTCTTCAATGAGACTTGAAAATCAAAACCATTTATTTATCCATAGGATGCAGAATAGATTTTTATCAGGTATGAAAACAGCATTAGTCACATTATACATTGATATCAGAGCTCATGGGTAACCAAGTGTATTGGCAAAAAGCACTAATATTTTGAAATGATTTTTTTTTGTTTTCTGAGAAGAAAGCATCAACAGCATGCTTGATATATTCAATGAACTCTATTAGAAAGAAGTCTACAATAATTCTGGACTTGTTCAAATTACATTGTTCAGACAAAGTAGGTTTAGTAAATTTTAAAGAAATAAATTTCTCTTGTATTATTTCTAGAACTTTTCCTTTTCACTTGTAAATTGACTAACTGATGCTCTTGGTCAGTCTCAGATTTTGACATGATATTTCTCACTAAATCTCTCACAGTTTTTTTTTTTATTTGAAGCAAGAGACCTACAATTCTTACTTTTACTTGAAAACTTATAAGTCATTATGAGGTTATTAATTCGATCAATTTTAGTATTGAGGCTCATGAACAAGGGATGCCCCCAAAAAAGAGATAGATAAAATAAATGATTAGTGGAACAGTGAGAAGAAACAAAATGTTTTTCACTTACACGTGCTATCTTATACAGGTGTAGTAGATGGTACTCCAAAACAAATACAAAAGTAATTAATGAGGATCATCAAAACAAATATAAAAATGATAAAAACATATATTTTTGAAATTGAAAGATTTGCCTAAGGCAGTATTTGCACAAAAAATGGTGTATCCATGAAGTACAATAAAATGAATCACAGCAAAATGAAGTATCCTTGTATCTCACAAGAAGTTGAAATGGTTCAACCATTATGTGAAATAGGGTAATAGCTCTTAATAAAATTTAAAAATCATTACTATATAATTTAATAATATCATTTCTGAATATATACCCAAAAATTTGAAAAGAGGACTCCAGATATTTGCATACTTATAATCATGCCAGCAATTCTGATAACAGTCAAAAGTAAAAGCAATATAAATGTTCATTGATACATAAATGGATAAACAAAATGTGATATATATGTAAAATTGAATATTAATCTGTCTTTAAAAGGAAGGAAAATTTTATTCATATATTCACATGGATGAAACTTGCAGCCATTATGTTAAGTATAAAACAGTTATAAAATTGATATTGGACGATTCTACATAGATGGAGTATGAAAAGTCAAACTCATAGTGACTCATAAATGCAAATCTGCCTTGACAAAGGAAATAATATTACAGCAGAAATAAAATAGAAAATTAAGAAAAAAACAGTGGATAAAATAGAAGGAACTGAAGATCAATTATTCAAAAAGTTAAAAATATTAAGAAATTATCTAGATTGACACTAACATCCATAGTCACTTTCGTTTTTTATTTTAATTAAATGCTTCATTCTTTTTATTAATGAGTTTGGTAAAACATTCATCAATGTTTTATTTTTTCAAAGAACTATTCTTTGTGTTCACTGATTCCTCTTTATTCTGTCTATAATAAGCTATGAAATACTGAAAAATACAATTCGAATAAAGAAAACAACATAGCAGTATAACTTAAAAGCTTACATTATGGGTGAGAGAGAAAATGTCCTTCCAAAATTCCTGTGTGTTTGGAAGGTGATTGGATCAAGGAAGTGCTTATAATAATCAATATATTTATCCACTAATGAGTTCAGCAACTGAGAGTGTTGTTATGAGATGGAGCTAGTAAAAGCAAGTAACTGAGGGTATGACCCGGAAGAGTATATTTCCTTCTTGGCTCCTCCCTTTTTTCCTATGTTTTCTGGCTGCTGATATGAGCAATTATCCTATCAGACCCTTCCACTATCTCCTTCATGCCTTGGAGCTATTCAGCTGTGGACTGAATCCTTTAAAGACCATTAGCCAAAATAAAACTATGTGTCTTTAACTTGTGGAGGAGTTGGGAACTTTGCTCCAGTGATGAGAAAGTGATTAGGATAAAATGAATAATAAAGGAATCATCAAAAACATAATAGCTATCAAATCCAAAAGAATATTGAAAAGACCATATGCAATGATGATCAAGTGGAAAATTTATTTTGAGATTGTAAGAAAATTCCACATATGAAGAGCAACCAATAAATTATGCAACAATAAAAACCTTAATAGAAAAAAAATATGTAGCTGTCTCAATGTACAGAAAAAAACTGACAAAAATACAAGCTTTTTTCTCTTTGTTTGAGTAGCTTTTCTCTGCCATTCTCTTCCACCATGCCAACCAATGATGCATGAACTGAACCCTCTGAAACAGTAATTCAAATTAAAACTCTCAACCTTTCAGTTAGGAATATTGGGTGCTTGGTGCTAGAAACATAAAATGTGACCATTACAGAAAACTGGTAGCAGAGAAGTGAGATCATTGCTCTAACTGTATATGATCATGTGATTCAAAAATCTTTGGACCTGGCTTGTAGGAATTTGGAAAGATTTGAAGATGCTAAATAAAAGCCTGAGAGCACTATGATGGGTAAGTCTGTAGTTTGGTATTTAAGAGGTAGAGCTCAATGGAGCATATAAATCATTTTAGACGTGCCTTTGACCTTTGGAGGGTTTATCTCTCACTCTGCTCCCCATCTCCTCCTCCTGCTCCTCCTCCTTCTTTTTCCTGGCTGTGATGCTTTTCAGAACAGCCCTACTATTCTTGTGAGTGTGACTACTTGGCTCCAGTATAGAATGCTCATCCCACCAGCACAGTACATTCACCCCACTGGCATGGACTTTCTGGCTTCCACCCCTGACCTTTGGGCCTTCCCAGCATGGATTCATAAAAGAGACTGGTGTGAGTCCTTGTGGGCTCCGGACTTCAAGTTGGACTCATGGGAGGCATTGTCTTGAGCTCTGAGTTTTCATCTGGACTCATGTGGGTCATTGCTGTGGGATTCAGGCCCTTAACTAAATATTCTATGTCTTTGGTGTTGTGGATAGATTTCCTGAAGTTTCTCGTGTTAATTCTGGGTGACCAGCACAAAACAGTATTATAAACTCCATGTCCTGATTCTAATTGTTCTCTGCACAACACCTGACAACAACAGAACCTCTCCTCCACCATGTCCTTTCACTATGCCATTTCTCCTTACAGTGAGCTAAATGTGCATTAACAGAAACCATGATCCCAAATAAACTTCTCATTTCAATAATCCACCATCATTAATTAAAATGCTCATAAAATTAAAAACATAATGGGCTTTATTGAACATAAAAGAAGACATTCATAAAATATCATCTAAAAAAGTATGTTGTGGAATATATTTAATGAAAAGGTACAAGATTAAAAACATACATTTTTAAAATAATTTAAAGATGATCTAAGGATCATCTTTGGATGACCATTTTTTTAAAAATATTATTACTGTAATTCATTTTTAATTGATGTGTAATATTTATACATGTTCAGGAGTTTATTTCAATATATGTATACAATATATAATGATTAGATCAAAGTACTTTTCTTGAAACATCACTTCATATTATGGGGAACATTCAAAAACCTTTTGATGAACTACCTTTTGGGTTTCATTTTGTTTTATTTTGTTTCGTTTTTTGAAACAAGGTCTCTCTAGTTTAAAATGGTCTTGAACTCACTGTACAGTCCAAACTGACCTCAGACTCAGTGAACCTCCCATCTTATGCTCCAAGTGAGTACGATTATTACCTCGTGCCACTGCCTGGCTCTATTGTCTATTTTATAAAAAAGCAAGTTTTGTTGCTAATCATAATTATCCTACTGTACTGCAGAAAATTAGGAGTTATTCCTCCTATTCAACTATAATGCTATACTATTAGTTATTCTCTCTCCAGCTCCCATCTACACTTCCTTTCACAGGATCTGATCATTGTTTTGTTTCATCTTTCAAAACTTTTTGATATCAAGTCATTAGAGATGAGGTGTAATTGTCTCTCACTGTGGTTTTGATTTGCATTTTGCTAGTGATTAATTATGTTGAACACTTTTAACATACTGATTGTTCATCTCCTTGTTTTATTTTGAGAAATGTTTTTTTAAAGTTTTTAATCTACTTTAATTGAATTACTTGAGAGGGCTGTTTGGTTTGGAATTAAGCTTTGAATTTTATTTTGCTTTAGTTGGTATAGCTTTCTTTTTTTTTCATTTTCTCTTGTTGAATTGTGTGCCTTATGTATTCTATACGTTAATATACTTTCTCATTAACAATTTGCTTATATTTCTCCCATTCTGTAGGTTTTCCACTAACTCACTTCGTTGTTTCAATTGCTAATTGGGGACTTTTTAGTCTATGAAAATACCATTTGTTAAATTTTGCTTTTGTTATCAGTACTGGGGACCATATCCAAAAGTATCTTTGTCTTAAAGCAAAAAAATATGCCTGAATCATTTTGCTATGTTACCTTGAAGTGGTTTTAGAGTTTCAGTCTTTGATTCATTTTGAGATGTATTTTGATGTTGTGAAAGGTGACTAGGTATTTTTCCTACATATAGACATCCATTTTCCCAACACCATTTATTGAAATGACTCTCCTTTCTCTAATGTGTGTTCCTCAAGCATTTGTAAAAAAATAATTGATGTGCTCACTTTGGCAGCACAAATACTACATTTAGAATGATACAGAGAAGATTAGCGTGGTCCCTGTGCAAGGAAGATATGCAAATTTGTGAAGCGCTCCATATTTTTAAAACTTTGAGCTTTATTCCAAGGCGGTAAGAGCATGCCCTGTGTCTGAAATCACCCTAAGACCCACAGGAGTTACTGGCAGGCCTAACCAGGGCACACCCTGCCACCTCAAAGCAACAAGCAGGGTCCAGAATCCAGTCCCAGGATCTGACTGTGGGCTGGTTTAATTCCAGTGCCTTAGGGAAAGCCTTAGAACTTCGGTCCCAGGCAGCACAACATGACCTGTATCTGAAATAACCAAAGGACACACGGACACACGGAGTCCTGCAGACCCAAATGGCCACATCCAGCGAGCTCCAAGTGGCAAACAGTGTGCCCCAAGAGCCAAAAGTGGGCCCGATGATTCCCAGTGCAACCGAGGAAGTTTTGAAACATTCCTCAAACCCGGAAACAGGTGCAACTCCACCCAGCCCTGAGGAACTCCACACTCCCCTGGACCTTGGCCCCAGGCTACCATGAGCTTCCTGCTCAACTCCTGCTGGCCCAGGGGAACACGAGCTGCGCTAGGACCTCGGCCCACACAGCAGCCTGCTTCCTGCATGACTCCAGTCAGCACTGAGGAATGTCACATTGTCCTGGGACCTTGGCCCTCTCCCAGTGGACACCGAGACCCAGGACATCTGCTGGCCCCCTGGGGACAACCCCTACCTCCTGGAAATATTACTGCTGTTGATCTTCAGCTCCCATTCTTTGTCCCAGAACCTTGGAGTACAACAGCTTAACTGAGCTAGCTTGAAAGGAGATTCAGTAACAGCTTCACCCAAACAGATGATCTCAGCAGGCTGCAGTCAATGTGATGAGTATGCCCCTAAAATAGAGGTGCACAGTGGGTAAATAGGTCCAGTAGTAAAGCTCCCTCCAACTAACTGTAAGGCCCTGTGATGAGTCTAGCGAGAGTGTGGGTGACCCATTCCTGCACACAGAAATCATCAGGCCTGGTGAGGAGTATGCCAATAAGGGCCCCCCAACTTGGAGAAAATCAGAAGTGCTTATGAGACACACAGGTACACAATAGGGACATAGTAGGGCCTCAGCTGACACAAACACTATAGACAAGGAGAGTTGGTGACATGGAATAACTGCAGATAAAGTAAGAGTAAAAGAAGAACTACATCTATACTCCTGGGGTTTATCAGCCAAGAAAGAATGTAGAACTCACCCAACACGCCCTGCAGGGGGAATTCATATGACTGGCCTATCTCTTCATTGAGGGAACCAGGAATTGTACAAATATAAACCTTATATTAAGACCCAAATATACACACTACCAACTGTTGACTGTAGTTTGGATTGAAGGATCAAATATCAACTCAAAAGGGAAAAATGACAAAACAAAAATGCAAAGTACAATCTCAAACATTTAGTCCACCAGGAACAAGTACAGGAGATATTGAATAGAGAACTTCAAAAGTAACACACCAGAAATTTCTGAAAAAATAGTGAATGAAAAAATAAAACAACTCCATGAGGCTACAGAGGAAATCAAATTAGAAGTACTGTCCCATGTAAAGATAGAAATAACCTTAGGAAAAAAGTTGCTGAGCACAGTTAAGAAATAGAGAAAAAAGTACAAGAGCGTGGAAAACTGAGTGAAACCTTGAATAAACAGTATAAAAAACAAGCAGAATTCAAAAAATAAACTTGAGACATCCAAGAAACAAAAAATTCTTTTTTTTATCTTAAAGAGAGTAAGATAAAAGAGAACAGAACAAAGCAGATCAGAACAATGTAAGCAACCAGTACTTCACCACAAAACAACCTGATATTAACAGTAGCTAATATAATGTTTCTTTCCTTGAAATAGTTGAGCATACCTTCACACACACATATCAAAGAAAACAAAGCAGTATAAAAGCATCCAAGACAGTGAAGAATTACAGGGCATTCAGAACCAAATAACAGAAAATGAACAATGGCTACTAAATTATCTCATTTTTCATAAAAAATTGTTTCTACTATCACACATATTAAAACACAAGAAGATACAATATGACAGAATGAGTGGAAACAGAAGAACAAAAGCATGGTAGGACTTCAAAGCAAATATGATGTTAAATCAGTAATGGCTGTCTTAACGGCTTGTTTTCTTCAAAATAGCTATTCATATCATCACATATAATAAAATAAAACAAAACAGAATAAAAACATTACAACTAATGAATGAAAACATTATAAGGCTTCGAAGCAATATAATGGGGAATAATAATTACCATAAAATTTAATGTATTCTTACTATTTCTTACACTAGGGAGACTGTATGGTATTTATACATGTGAGTTTGATTTATTTCACTTATGAGTATGGTCTCAAGTTGCATCCATTTATTTGCAAATATTTCAATGTGATGATTCTTTATAGATGAGTAGTACTCCATTGTATAAAAATACCACAACTTTTTCATCCATTCCTCAGTTGATGGGCACTTAGGTTGTTTCAAAGATCTGGCTATTACAAATTGTGCTGCTATAAACATGGGAGAATAGATTATCACTGTGGTATGATGGTTTCATTTCTTCTGGGAATATGCCCAGAAGTGGAATAGCTGGATCAAATGGGACTTCCAAGCCCAGCTTTTTAAGAAATCTCCAGAATGACTTCCACAATGGCTGCACCAGTCTAGAATCCCACCAAGAGTTCAGGATGTTCCCTTTTGCCACAGCCTCTCCAGCATTTGTTTTTGATAGTTTTCTTGATCCTGGCCATTCTTTCACAAGTGAGATGGAATCTCAGGGTTGTTTTAATTTGCATTTCTCTAATGACTAATGTTGCTGAACATTTTTTCATGTATTTATTTGCCATTTGTAGTTCTTCATCTGAGAACTGTCTATTGATCTCAGATGCCCATTTTTGGATTGGGTCTTTGAATTTCGGGGGCCTGATTTTTTAAAATTCTTTATATGTTCTAGACAGAAGTCTTTTGTCTGAGGGACAGGTCACTAAGATTTTGCCCAGCCTGTGGGTTTTCTTTTCACTGTGCTGGAGATTTCTTTTGACATATGGAAACTTTATAATAAGACATGATCCCAGTTATTGATTCTAAGAAGTATTTCCCATGTAGTTCAATTCCTGTTCATGAATTCTCTACCTACCCCTATGTCTTCAAGATTTTTACATAACTTGACTTCCACCAGATTTAGTGTTTCTTTTTTAATGTTCAGATCTTTGATCCATTTAGATTTTAGTATAGTACATAGTGATAGTCATGGGTCTAGTTTTAGTTTTCGGCATATGGAGAGCCAGTTTTTCCAATACAATTTATTAAAGAGACTGTCATTCTTTCACTGAAGATATTTGACTCCTTCATCAAAGATAAGGTGGTTGAGTGTGTTTATGGTTGTGGTTGTATCTTCTAATCTATTCCATTGATCTTCAGATCTGTTTTTATTTCATTACCATGTTGATTTTTTTACAGTAGCTTTTTAGTATAACTTCAAGTCAGGGATTGTGATACCTCCGGCCTTGCCTTTAATGTTTAGAATTGCCTTTCCTATTTTAGGTCTCTTCTGGTTCCACATAAATTTTAGGAGATATTTCTCTAGATCTATGAGATATGGTTATGGTATTTCTACTGAGACTGCATTGAATCTGTATACCAGCTTTGGGACAATGATCATTTTCACAATATTTGTTCTTCCTATCCATGGATAAAGGATGTCATTGCATTTTATGAGATCCTCTTTGATTTGTTTTTCAGGGTATTATAATTTTCCATGTATAGATCTTTTACTTCTTTTATAAGATTAATTCCTAAGTATTTCATATTTTTGAATGCTAGTGTGAAGGGTATGGATTCTCTTACGTCACTCTCAGTGATTTTGTTGTTAATATATAGGAATGCTATTGATTTTTGAGTATTGATTTTGTATCCAGCTACATTGTTGAATTTACTTATTATATCTAGGAGTATTTCAATGAAGTTGTGGGGATCTTCTATGTAAAGTATCATGTCATCTGCAAATAATGATAATTTAGCTTCCTCTTTTCATATATTTATTCCTTTTTTTTTTCTCTTGTCTAAGTTCTCTGGATAGTATTTCCAGTACTATGTTGAATAGGAGCAGTGATAAGGGACATCCTAGTCTTGTGTCTGATTTTTAGATAAAGGCTTTCAGTTTTGGCCATTTAATAGGATACTGACTGTTGGTTTGTGATAGATGGCCTTTATCATATTGAGGTAAAGATCATATATTCCAATTTTCTGTAAGGTTCTTCTAATGAATCAGGGTTGGACCTTATGAAAAGCTTTTTCTCCATCAATAGAAATGATTATGTGACTCTTACATTTGGCTCTGTTGATATGGTGGATTATATTTATTGATTTACATTTGTTGAACCATCCCTGCATGCCTGCAGTGAACCCCACTAGGTCATGTTGTATAATATTTTTTTATGATTTGCTGCATCCTGTTTGCCAACATTTTATTAGAAAATTTTGCAACTATGTTCATTAAGGTGTTCGGCCTGTAGTAGGACTTTTTAGTTGAGTCTTTCTCAGGTTTGGGCACTAGAGTAATATTTGCTTCCAAGAATGACTTTGGAAGAGTTACTTTCTTTCAATTTCATTGAAGAGTTTGAGGACTGTCAGCATTAAGTCTTCTTTGTATATCTTGTAGTATTCCACAGTGAATTCATTTGGGCCTGGGTCCTTCTTTGTAGGTAAGGACTTCATTAAATTTTTAATTTCATTAATAAAAATTTGGTTATTCAGCAGTTTTACATGCTCTTGACCCACTGTTGGTACTTCATGCTTCTAGGAACCTGTACATTTCTGTGTTATTGAACCTGAGGGTAGAGGTTTTTGAGGTGCTGGATCATCTTGGGCTGAGTCACACCCCTGGTTGGGACCCAATAGCCAGGGATGAAACTGTCTCAACCCTGTGACATCTACCACATCACAGCCTAAGTTGCTGAAGGCACTTGCTGGTTGACTGGCTCAGAGAAGAGCAGTTAGCCCACGGTACCTGCATGCACCTCAGACAATGGCAAATGGGAGAAGGCAGCAAGCCCCCAGCCAGCATTCTTCAGAAAAACTGTAGGCAACACAGAGAGGGCTTGTGACCTGCACCACAAACCTGTCTGAAAGAAACCAGAAACATGACAAGAGAAAAAAAAATAAGATAAAACCTCTAGCTGCTGACCCTGGGAAAATAAGCCCAGGAGAGGTAAATACAGAAGAGCACCAGTGAGGCAGTCATGCAATATTAGCCACAACATCAGCGGACAGAAAGCAATACATTTGTGACCTAATAGACAAACATAAAACTGAAATTCTAATCCAACTGAGGCAAGATAAAAAGATTAATTCAAGAAATGCTAAGCCCCTCTCAAGAAAACACAGATGGAAGTATGGAAGAACCCAGAAAGGAAGAGAAAACTTTGGTGAATAATATAAACACAATCTAGAATATATGAAACAGATCCAAAGAGATTACCAGGAAACTAAAATCTCCATTGAAAGCTGGCAAAATGCCTTGACAGAAAGGTAGCCTTTTGAAACTTGAAGAGAGATTTACAATGCATTAACAAGAAACAAAAGATTTATTAAAAATAACAAGGAGCCAAGAAGTAACAATTCAAAGGGTAGAAGATGACAAGAGGATCTATAACTTAAGAATAAAAAATGTGAGGGAAGAAGCAGGAGTAACCACAAATGAATTACAAAGAGTATTCACAGAAATAATTAAGGAAAATTTCCCAAGCATAGGAAAAAGAAATGATATGAGTTTAGCCCACTGCAGCCCTTCCAGGGGGAGAACTAGCAGTGTCTCCTGAGATCCTCGCCATGCTGGAGGTTAGGACTCCTGGAAGACAAGCCAGCACCTCCCCTCCCTGGTAAGCCGAGGTGGTGTAGCCCACTGCAGGCTTTCCAGGGGGAGAACTAGCAGTGTCTCCTGAGATCCATGCCATGGTGGAGCTTAGGACTCTGGGAAGCCAAGTCAGCATCTCCCCTCCCTGTAAGCGGAGGCAGGGTGGCAGCCTGCAGCCCTTCCAGGGGGAGAACTAGCAGTGTCTCCTGAGATCCACGCCATGCTGGAACTTAGGACTCTGGGAAGCCAAGCCAATACCTCCGGAAAAAAAAATTCCATGTAAATTATAAGTAAGTTGCAGTACACCAAAATGTAATCCACTATTCTGTGCAATTTATATGAACTTATAAAATCGTTTTCAGATTCTATAAAATAAAAAAACTAATATGATTGATAGTATCAATTTGGGATTATAGGCAACTACACTGAAGAAGACAAGACCCTACGATATATATTCTGGTTCTATAACTGCCAGTTGTTGAAGTTCTATGCTATATACAAAGTTATGTTTTTATTAATACTGTTATATAATGATATATTCAGTTAAACTATGTCTGATGATATAGCCAGTTCTATTGAAGATAACAAGAGACAACACAGGAACTATGGTAGAAGTCCTTGCACAATGGTCTTATATGTCTTTTTTGTTTCGTGTGTTTATAAGAATGTTTTGTTCTGTCTTGCTTTGTTTCGCTTCTAACTCTAATATAGAAAGAATAGAAATACATGCTAAGACTCTTGCATGTGTAGAATCTATAAACAGTTTATGAGAGCTGATCTTATGACACATGATGAAATGAACAGATACTTTGAGGAAAAAGAGTCACTAAAGAACTCAGTGCTGACTCTGGTGTGTCATAATGTGAAACCCAGCAATAGTATTATTCTCTGTCCAGAGTGATATTAGCCTGCTTGGGTTTTTTCTTTCTCAACACAATTGAAGATATGGATAACTGCATGTATGTTTAAGTGTATAGGATTGACAACCATATTTCTAAGTTTTTATTGAACAGTTGAACAGAACTGTTTGCAGTCTCGCTATTTGAATTCTCACTTTACATGTTCCATTTTTGTATCTTGAATAACTATTTGTAAAATGACAATATGTAAACATCAACCAGTGATTTCTTACTGTTTATTTTTTCTCTGAATGCATGTATTATTTCTACCTATTTTTTGTTTTGTTTAGTCTTTCTTTAAATAAAATTTTAAAAAAAGAAAAAGAAATGATATCCACATAAATGAGGCATACAGAACTCCAACCAACTACAAGCAAAACAGATCTACACCCAGACATATAAAAATCAAGATTCCACAAATCCACCTCAAGAACAGAATATTAAAAGTGGTTAGAGAAAAGAAGCAGATAACCTTCAAGAGAAAAATCATCAAAATAACAACAGACTTATCAACACAAACTCTCAATCAAGAAGAGCCTGGGGGAAAATAGTCCAAGCCCTGAAAGAAAATGACCTCCAACCCAGATTGATGTACCCTGTAAAACTTTTTCAAAATTAGTGGGGAAATAAGATGTTTCCAAGACAAGGAGGAACTGTGGGAGTTTGTGACCACCAATCCAACCCTACAAAAAATCCTGAAGGACATTCTAGAGAGAAAAAAAAAATATCAGGATTCCAGCAACAGTGGCATAGAGGCCTCAATAAATGGGGCAGACAGTGGAATGAAGGAGAAAAGTGGACAAATAATAGCACAAAAATAAAATAGCAGAGATGAGGCAGATAAGGTAGACTATAATCTTTAATAAAAATATCTCTGATATGCTAAAAAGAAAGAAACACAGAAAGAGTGGATTAAAGAGGTAGGATCCATCTAGATACTCTGAATAGGAAATATAGTCAACCTTAACAAGAGTTAGTAAACTGAAAGTCAATGGTGAGTAAATGATGCTCTGGGACTGGGAACCAGAGAGAAATAGGGACAACTCATCCAACACCCACAGATAGGTTGGAAAGTTATGACACTTTTGTGCAGTGTAGAACTACACAACTAGAAGGAAGGAAAACGTTGTGGCTTTAGTAAGCAAGGGAGTACAGCTCAAGATCAAAGCTCAGCAGTAAAAAAGTGCAGCACCACTCAGATAGATAACAGTTTGACCCCCTAATCTAAAAACTAAAGGAACTAGTGGGACTCAAAATATATTAAGCATTCGGAGAAAGGGAAAGGTGTGGAATTGCCTAAAAAAGGAAGGCAGCGGACATTGTTAATAGTGTATCAGGATTTAAAAGCCACGTAGTCCTATCACTCTGTTTAGTTTGATTTTATTTTGTTCTGGTCTGTCTACTCATACTGGATTTTGGGGACAGCTATCCTAAAAATATCAAGCTATACTATGGTAACTATTCTTAATTTTCTATTAACTTAAACTGAAGCCCTGTATTACTAACGTTATCTTACTAAGACTGATCTTATTTGAAGCTGGTTTGCTAGACTGCTGTTTTACTTTGACTGATTTTATTTGAATTTGGTATGCTTGATAGTATCAAGTCTAAGAGCAGAGGCAATTACTCTAAAGATGACAAGATGTAATAAGATACCCATTCTTTTTTTTGTTACTATCTGCTTTTGAAGTCCTACAATGTCTCCAAAGTTGTGTTTTTATTAAAATGGATATGTAATGCTATCTTCAATTATATTATGTCTGCTAATGTGGACAATTCTATTGAAAATACAATAGAAAGCATAGTAACTACTGTAGATCACCTAATACTGTGGTTTTATATGTATTTTTCATTTCATGTTTTTCTAGGAATTTGTTTTGTTGTCTTGTTATGATCTGTTTTTACCTATAATACAGAAAGGATAGATATACATGCAGTGATTCACACATGAGTGAATTTCTAAACAATTTACAGGAACAGATTATATAATGCATGATGTAATGAACAGATACTTGGACGAAGAAAAGACAGTAAGAAACCCAATGCTAATTCTGTAGCATTATGATATAAAATCTAGCAATACAGTTTTTCACTGTTCAGAGTAACATTAGTCTAGACTCTTATGTTCAATTTCAGTATACGTAAAGATAAGGACAGCCTCTATGAAGAGAATGAGAGACATTATGGCAGTCATTATTGACTTCCTCAGTATCAAGTCTTGAAGACGTAAAAAGCCTTCATCATGCTGTTAAGGTCAGATTAGTTCTATAATGTTCAGTATGTATTCACTGTGTGTGAAGATCGGGACAACTATTTGGAAGAAAACTAGAGACAGTGAAGATCTCCAGTGGACTTGCTTTGAAATCTGTGTTTCTTAAAATTGTTTCCTTATAATCTGTTGTGTTCTGTTTTGTTATGCTTAATCTTACTCACTTTAAAATAAAAAAAAGAAAAAGAGAGTAGAGGTTTTTGAAAGAGGTGTTGATGATCTTCTGATTTCCACAGAGTGTGTAGTGATTTGAATTTCTTATTGCATGAATTTGAGGTTTTCCTTTCAATTTAATAAGTTTGGCTAGTGGTTAATCAATTTTATTTATTCTTTCAAAGAAGCAACTCTTTGATTCATTGATTCTTTGAATTGTTTTCCTAGTCTCCATTACATTAGTATTTGCTCTGGTCTTTATAATTTCCTCCCTTCTTTTGGTGATGGGCTTCAATTGCTCTCTATTTCCAAATGTTTTAGGTGTAGATCAGGTTGTTTATTTATTTTCATTCTGTTTTCCTGATGTGGGAACTCAGTGCAATAAATTTTCCTCTAAGGACAGCTTTAACTGCATCCACAGATTCCAGTAAGTTGTATTTGAATTTTCGTTTGCTTTTAGGTATTATTTAATTTCTTCTTTAATTTCTTCTGTCACCTACTGATTGTCAAGGAGTGTATTATTCAATTTCCACGTGGTTGGGGGGTTTTGGCAGTTTCTTTTATCATTAATTTTTAGTTTCCTGGCACTATGATCTCATAACATGCATGGGATAATCTCAAGTCTTTTGCATTTACTTAAACATGTTCTGTGGGCTACTATATGATCTATTTTAGATAATGTCTCATGTACTGCTGAGAATAATGTACATTCTGATGTTGAATGGAACTTTCTGTATACATCTATCAAATCAATTTGTTCACATGTGTGATTCAGTTCTGTTATTTTTGTTGATTTTCTGTCTGGTTGATCCATTCCTTCATGTCAATGGTGTGTTAAGGTCTCCTGTTATAATTGTGTTATTCCTTATTTGATTTTTCATTTCTGTTAATACTTGCTTTGTATAGCGAGGTGTTCTAGAATTTGGTGCATATATATTTAAGATTGTTATCACTTCCTCTTGAACTTTTCCCTTAACTATTATGTAGTGAGCTTCTTTATCACTTAGGATCATTCTTAGTTTGAAGTTCACATTATCTGCAAACAGAATAGCTACCCACTTTTTTGGGGGTTCTTGTTGTGTGAAATATCATTTTCCATCCTTTGACTTTGAGTCTATGAATTTCCTTTTGGGTTAGATGGGTTTCTTGTAGACAGTATATGGTTAGATATTGTTTCTTGACCCATTCTTCCAGGTTGTTTCTTTTAATTGGTGTATTGAGACCATTTACATTAATGGTTATAACTGTTATGCATTCGTTTCTTTTTGATCTTTTTGTTTGTTTGTTTGCTTTTGCATCTTTATCTTTCCATTATGTTTGTCTGCCTTGCTTAGTGGTTTTTTTCCTATGTGTATGTAGAATGTCTCTCAGTATTATTTGCAGAGTTAGTTTGATGATCATGAAGCTCTTCAGCTGTTCTTTTTCATGTATCTTATTTCTCCATCTGTTTTGAAGGACCGTTTTGCAGGGTACATCAGTCAGGTAGGATATATTTTCCTTTAGCATCCGAATAATGTCATTCCATATTTTCTTGACTTCATTGCTTGTACTGAGAACTCTGCTGTGCTTCTGATAGGTTTTCCTTTATAGGTGATTTTTTTTCTCTCTAACAGCTTTTAATATTCTATTCTTAGGTTGGATTCCTGGGATGGTGATTATTATATGTCTGGGTGTCATTTTATTTTGATTATGGCTATTTGGAGTGCTAACTCTTCACTAATCCTAATGTCAGTTTCTATTCTCATGTTTGGGAAATTTTCAGCTATTACTTCTGTAGTCTTTTGATATCATTTGTATTGTCCCCTTCGTTTTTAATTTATCCCTATCAACCTTATTTTGTTATTCTTTGCATCATTTTCCAGCTGTTGAATTGTTATTTCCTTGTTAATTTTAAAAGATCTTTCCTTTCTTGTTCACTAGCTGCAATCTTTTCTTCAGGGTCTGAAATTCTATCTTCACTTTTGTTGATGTGGTTTTGCCAACTTTCAATGGAATTTTTGATTTCCTGTATATGCCTTTGAGTCTGCTTCATATATTCTGTTTGTCTCTTATACTGTTCATCCAGGTATTCTATCTTTTTGCATTGTTTCTCTAATTTTTTAACTGTGTCTTCTTTAGATGTCTTCAGCATTTATTTCATTTCTTTTATCATTTCTTCTTTTATTTTGGAGATTATTTCTAATTTTAATTCCTTTAAAGCTTTCTGGAGATGCTTCTTTATTTCACTTGCTATTGTGTGAAGTACTTCAAGTATATGGCATATATATTTCTTCTATGTACATGGCTCCTAGGCTTTCTTGGGATAGGCTGGAGGTTTGAGAGTGCATTTTTGTCTTTTGTCTTGTCATTTTCCCATATTTCTGTGTTTCAAGTGATGTTGCAACACTACCCTGTGGCATGTTTGAATGTGCATCTTATGTCCCCAGCTCCTGGGACTGAAAGGAAATTGCTGAGCGTGGCCCAGTCAGGTTTGCAGGACCTCCCTTGCCACCTCCAATGTTTCAGGAAGCTGAGCAGGATACTAACCACTGTGTATGATATCCAAAGATCTCTCTGGGCTAGCACGGATGGCTGGAACTCACCTCATGTGCCTTCAGCTCCCCTGATTGAAGAAGGTCAGTGGGCATGGTCTAGTCAGGCCTGGGAAGCCTCCAGAGCCAGTCCAGTGTGGCTGGAAGCTGAGTGGGTCCTTATCCACTGGGAGTGATTATCTTAAACTCTCTCCAGTCCCACACCAGAGTGCTAGAACTCTGAAACAAAAAATTCTATTCAGACCTGGAAGAACCCTAAAGGGTTCTGAGGATAGAATAGCTGAGGATAGGATTTTGGACCTTGAGGATAGGATCATAATTAGCAATCATGAAAGGATAGAACTTTTAAAAATAACAAAGCAGCATGAAATGACAATCCAGCAGCTTTAAGATGATGCCAAAAGCAACAATATAAGATTAATAGGCATCAGTGAAGATGCAGGAGTCAATGAAAATGATATAAGCAAGACATTCATAGAAGTAATAGAAAATTTCTCAAAAATGGGGGAAAAGTCTGATATGCACATCAGTGAGGCATATAGAATGCCAAACAGCCACAACCAACATAAATCTACACTCAAATATATGATAATTAAGATCTCAGACATACAGCACAAACACAGTGTACTAAAAGCTGTTAGAGAAAAGAAACAACTCAGATATCAAGGAAAGCCTATTGGAATCATGGCAGATTTTTCAGCACAAACCCTCAAGTCAAGACAAGCTTGGTGTGAGGTATTTCAAGCCCTGAAAGAAAAATCTTTCAACACAGACTGATGTACTTAGAAATACTTTCATTCAAATTTAATGGAGAAACAAGATACTTCCACAAAAAACAGCAACTGAAGAAATTCATGTCTTCCAAACAAACCCTAGAAAGAATATTGAATGACATACTAGAGAGTAAAAACAAAAGACCACAATCCCCAGAAAAACAACTGAAAGAAACCAAGGGGTAGGACAAATAAACAAAAGAGAAAAAAACAGAAAGCAAACAACTGGACCATATGATGGCAAAGCCAAGCCTGTACATATCAGTGATATCCATAAATGTAAATGGCCTTACTTCACCTATCAAAAGAAATAGATTGACAGAATGAATCAAGATACAATATCTCACAATATGCTCTATACAAGAAACACATCTGACCCAAAAGGAAACACATAGATTAAAAGTCATAGGATGGAAAAACAGTATTCCGTGCAACAGGAACTCCAGAAAGAAGCATAGGTAAATATTCTATTTGCAGACAACAAGAACTTCAAACATAAAATGATTAAAGGAAATAAAGAAAATCACTACATACTCATTAGTGGAAAAATTCAAGAGGAAGAACTAGCAATTATAAATATACACGCAACAAATACAGGAGCATCCACCTATATAAGACAGATACTAATGGACATAAAAAACCAAATACACAAGAACACAATTATAACAGGGATCCTTAATATCCCATTGTCACAAAGAGCTAGATTAACTAGACAAAAAGTCAACAAAGAAATAATAGAAATGAATCATATCTGTGAGTAATCTCACATCATAGACATCACAGAGAGGAATAGAAAGTGTTCTAAATGATATAACTGCATGTATGTTTTAAGTGTATAGGATTGGTAACCATATTACTAGGGATTTGTTGGATAGTTGAATAGAACATTTTGTTGTCTCGCTGTTTGAACGTGCACTTTGTATGCTTCACTTATGTAACTTGAAAAACTATTGGTAAAAGGACAATATGTAATTATCAAAAAGTGATTTCTTAAATGTTTAATTTTTTGAAATTATGTATCATTCTTACCCTTTTTCTGTTTTTTTTTTTTCTTTAAATAAAAAAAATATGATGGTAAAAAATCAATTGCCTAGATAGGTGGGTTAATTTTCTGGAACTTCTCATTTGTTTCATTAGCTACTGTTCTATTTCATGCAAGTATCATGCTGTGTTGGTTATCACAAATTTGTAGTGCGTTTAAAGTCAAGTAGCTTGTTTTCTGCATCTCTTTTGTTTTTGCTGAGGACTAATTTTTATTCTTTGAGCATTTTTGTCCTTACATGAGTTTTAGAGCATTCTTCTATTTCTTTTAAGAATGTCATTCATATTTTGAAGATAATTGAATTGAGTATGTAGATAAGTGTTTGTAACATAGTCGTTTTAACATTAATATCGCTAAGCACAAATACAAGATGTTTTAAGTGACTTGTTGAGTTTCTTTTATTAGTGTCTCTAGTCCAAAAAAACAATGCAATCCTTGTTCTCAACAGAAAATTCTTGAGCCTTGTCTTTACCAGCTGTATTTCTATCAACAATCTTATTTTCTAATCTCTGATCAGAATCTCCCATCAAACTCAGTTCACAGAATTCTAAAGCTACTTCTCCAGCTAACATCTACAAATGTTTCCAAATTTATCCTGGAAGTTTGGACAGTTCCATAGGCTTCTCAATCACATGGTTAGGTAGTCAGAGCAAGGACACTACTCCTGGAACCAACTCTGCCTTAGTTTCTTCCACATTTCTTGGACAAAACGTGTTGACATCCAAAAGTTGAAGGGGAAGAAGTTTATTTTAGATCACAGTTTGTAGAAGTCTCAATTCCTAGTCAGCTGGTGCCAAGGCAAGGCACCATGACAGAGAGGCACAGCAGATGAAGCTTTCTCATGAGGCAGGAATCAGGAGCTACTAAGTGAGGTGGGATATATATATATATATATATATATATATATATATATATATATATCTTTCTAACTCACATCTTCCTCCTAGACTTTACCTCTCAGCATTACTCAGCTATGATCATATTACGGGACTAATCCAGTATAATTCCCATGATCCAGTTACCTCCCAAAACCCTTACCTATGAGCCTATGAGGCTTTAGTGAGGACATCAAAATATAAGCCAAAAAAATTTCTTTGACATCCTGATTTAAATTTATTTCTGGGTATCTTGATTACTTTTCTCTCATTGCTGGAACAAAATATCTGATGCCCAACATGAAGGAAGGAAAGGTTTTTTCTTACAGTTTTTGGAAGTTTCAGTCCATCCTCAGCTGGCTCCAAATGAAGAGCAGCATGGCTGAGGGGCAGCCATTCATGGTAGATGCAAGTGACAAGAGCAAGCAGGGCAAAAAGAAAAGGGAAAAACATGCCTTCTTCATGAGTACAGCATTCACATCATTATTCCCAGTGCTAGACAATGAGTCAAAATGCTAGTTTCAGCTGCATCTATGGCTGCTGCAAGTGACAAGAGCAAGCAGGGCAAAAACAAAAAAAAAAAAAAAAGGAAAGAACATTCCTTCTTTCCTCCTTTATATTATATGTTGGCTCCACCCCTGGGTGAGTACAGCATTCACATCATCATTCCCAGTGCAAGACAATGAGTCAAAATGCTAGTTTCAGCTGAATCCATGATTGCATGAAGCTTGGAGGGCCATCGAATACAAACAATAACATTTCATTTCTGGCACCCCAAAAACACATGAATATCCTTTTCACAATAGATATTTAGCCCATCTCCAAGAGTTGCCAAAGTCCTAACAGTTTTAGCATAGCTAAAAAGTCCAAGTTGAAAGTCTCCTCTGAGACCTAAGGTAAATTCTTAGCTCCAAACCCCTGTACAAATGAAAACAAAGTTAAACACTTCCAACATACAATAACACAAGATAAACATTATCATTCCATTATCAAATGGGATGCAAAGGAATGGGAACAAAGGAAGTCCAGAATCCAGCAGGGCAACCTAGAATTCCATGCTTAGCATCTGAAACAATCTTGTTGTGAGCTCCCAAAGGATTGAGTAATTTCACCTCCACACCACTTCTGGGGGTTTTAGGGTTTTAGCTCCCACCGCTTCTCTCACAGGCCTACGTGACTCAATCTTTGCAGCTTTCTTTAGATGATCCACTCTCCTGGCCTTTTCAAATTTCTATGGTCTTCACTGCACCTTTGGCTTCACACTCACAGCTTCACACACTGCCCTCTCAAAGTCACACTGCCTGGTCTCTCAGGCCCTCTGAAATTGGGGTGAAAGCCTCTTTAACCTCAGAACTCATGAATTCTCCATGCATTTAAAACCAGTGTCACATGGATGCTGCCAAGGAATGTGGACATCTGGAGCAGTAGCCAGGCTTTCCTTTCTCTTGGATGTATGGTTCTAGTGCCTGGATCACTGAGCACTCTGAACCTGATTGTGAGTAACAAATTTGCTGTCACTGCAATTCTGAAACCTGGTATGGCTGCCCCTGCTGTAGTCATTCTGAAACACGGTGCACTGCAGCTTTCTCCTCTGAGCATATTCTTTCATTTTTGTAATATTGAGGCCGTAAAAGGTGTAAATCTGCCACCACTTCCTGTGATGCCTTCAGGCTATCATTTCTAATCTCTTGTTCCTTCTCAGCAATTGAGATATCCTCAGCTCTGTTTTTGATTCACAACATAAACATAAATCTGGCTAAAAGCCATGGGTATTAAGTTCCCCCACTGCAATTGTGTAATTATTTGATTTTTCATCTATTAATATTTATCTTACATAGTTGGGTGCTCACATATTTAGTGCATATATATTTATGATTGTTATCTCTTTCGCTTGAAGCTTACCTCTAAGTATTTAATGATCTTCTTTGTCTTTTTATCATTCTTGGTTTGAAAATCTCACTGTCAGCAAACAGAATTAGCTATGCTTGTTTTTTTCTGTGTTCCTCACACATGGAGTATTGTTTTCCATTCTTTGATTTTGAGTCTATAAATTTAATTTTGACTTAAATGAGTTGCTTGAGTACAGCACTTTATGGGATCTTGCTTCTTGATTCACTTTGCCATTCTGTTTCTTTTGATTGGAGAATTTAGGCCATTTATGGTTATAACTGATTGTAACGGCTTGTCATTGGTCATTGTCTTGTTACCTTTCTGCCCAAGGTTCCCTACTTTTTTCTCTCCGTTTAATTGCTTATGTTGCTTTTCAGTTTCTTCCTATTCTTCTTAGAATTGTCATTATTTTTATCTCTTCTAGAATGTCTTTCAATACTCTTTGTAGGGTTGATTGGGTGTTCATGAAGCTCTTCAGTTGTTCTTTTCCTTGAAACTGTGTTATTTCTCCATTGATTTTGGAAGATATTTTGGCATGGTACCTCAATATGGGTTGGAAGTTGTTTTTTTTTTAAGTACATGAAACACTTAAATACATGCTTTTCTTGACTTTATAGATTGTGTTGGGAGGTCTGTGATTGTAATGGATTTTTCTTTATAGGTTATCTGTTTCATTTTGTAGCAATTTTTAATATTCTGTCCTCAGGCTGAATTTCTGGGATCTTGTTTATTATATGGCAAGGTGTAGATTAATTTTGCTCATGGCTAATTGAAGTCCTATATACTTCACTTATCTATGTGAGAGATTCTTCTCTCGTGATTGGGAATTTTTCTGCAAATATTTTTTTTAATTTTATTTAAAGAGAAAAAAAGCAAACAGAAACAAGGGTAGCAATAACACAGAATTTCAAAAAAAAGAAATCACTAGTTGATAAATTACATACTGTCATCTTAGAAATAGTTGTTCAAGTCACAAAATTAAATCATACAAAGTGGACATTCAAACAGTGAGACTGCAAACAGTTCTGCTCAACAAACCAACAAAAAGTTAGTAATATGATCATCTATCTTACACTTTTAAGCATACATGCCATTATATCCTTTAGAGCACTTTGTTCTCCTAGCTTTTGTACAATAGCAATTACACAGTTTGTGTTTTATTACTTCTACAGTTCTTATTACTTTTTACACTAGGGACACAATGTGTTGCCTATACATATGATTCTTATTTATTTCACTTATGAGGATAGTCTCAAGTTGCCTGAAGACCTAAAGATCATCTTTTATAGCTGGGTTATATTCCATTATATGAAAACACCATGTCTTTTTTATCCACTATGTGGTTGATAGGCACTTTTGTTGTTTCCAAGACTTAGCTATTACAAATTGTGTGGCTATGACCATAGGTGCACATATATCACTGTGACATGACTTTTTCAAGGTTTCTGGGAAAATACCCAGGAGAGGAATAGCTGAGTTGAATGGAACTTCCACTCCTAGTCTTCTTAGGAATCTCTATAGAGATTTTCAAGGTGGCTGCACCAGTGTACACTCCCGCCAACAGTGGAGCAGTGTTTTTTGTTTGTTTGTTTGTTTGTTTGTTTGTTTTTCCCTGCAACCACGACAACATTTGTTACCAGTTGTTTTCCTGAGGGCAGTTATTCTTTCCAGTGTGAGATGAAATCTCAATGCTGTTTTAATTTGCATTTATCAAAAGATCAGTGATGGTGAACATTACATTATAAATATATTTGCAATTTGTATATCTTCATCTGAGGACTGTGTATTCATCTCAGATACCCATTTTTGGAGAAGATCTTTGAATTTGAGGGGCTTGGTGTTTTGCAATTCTTTATATGTTCTAGATATAAGTCCTTTGTCTGAGGGGTTGCTCCTATAACTCTTTCCCTTCCAGTGGGTTTTCTTTTCACTCTGTTTGTGATTTCTTATGAAGTGCAGAAACTTTTCAATAAAATGAGATCCCAGTTGTGGATTTTTGAAGTGTTTCCCATGCAGTTTGCGTTTTGTTTATGAATTCTCTGCCTACCCCTATGTCTCCAAGGTTTTACCTACCTTGTCTTTCAGTACATCTAGTATTTCTGCTTTAATATTTAGGTCTTTCATCCATATAGTTGTATCATTTAGAGCACTTTCTATTCCTCTCTGTGATGTTTTTCAATACTTTATATGTTCCGGATGTATGTCCTATGTCTGAGGGCTTGCTGCCTATAACACTTTCTCATTCTGTGTGTTTTCACTCTGTTTGTGATTTCTTTTGAAGTGCAGAAACTTTTCAATAATATGAGATTAATTCCAGTTGTTGATTCTTTGAAGTGTTTCCCACGCAGTTTGCATTCTATTCATGAATTCTCCACCTACCCTTATAACTCCAAGACTTCTACCTACCTTGTCTTCCAGTAGATTTAGTGTTTCTGCTTTAATATTTAGATGTTTGATCAATTTAGACTTTAGTTTTGTCCATTGTGATACGCATGGGTCTAGTTTCAGTCCTCAGCATTTGGAGAGCCAATTTTTCCAACACTATTTATTAAAGAGGCTATCCTTCTTCCAATGAACATGTTTAGCCCCTTTGTCAAATATCAGGTGGCTGTGCATCTCTGTAGTGGTGCTTGTATCTTCTAATCTATTCCATTTATTCTCAGGTCTATGTCTTTGTCAGGACCATGCTGATTTTATCACTGTGGCTTTGCAGAATACTTTCAAGTCATGAATTGAGATGCCTGCTGCCTTGCCTTTGTTGCCCAGAATTCCTTTGCCATTCTAGGTTTCTTCTGTTTCCAAATGAATTTTTTGAGTGTTTGTTCTAGATCTGAGAGTTATGTCAATGGTATTTTGACTGGAATCGCATTGAATCTGTATAAGAGTTTTGGGAGTATGACCATTTTCACAATGTTGGTTCTTCCTAGCCAACATCAAGGAGTATCATTCCATTTTTTAATATTCTCTTGTATATCCTTTTTAGCATAGCATAATTTTCAGCATATAGGTGTTTTTCTTTCGTGGTTAAGTTGATCCCTCAGTATTTCATTTTTTTATTTAAAGAAAAAAAAACAAAACAGTAAAAGCATACAAGCAATACAGAATTTCAAGAAAAAAAAAATTGTGGTAAGAAATCCCTAGTTAAAAGATTACATATTGTCATCTTAGAAATAGTTGTTCAAATTACAAAATTTAAGCATACAAAGTGGACGTTCAAACAGTGAGATTGTAAACAATTCTGTTCAATGATCTGACAAAAACTTAGTAATATGGTTTTCTATCTTATACACTTAAATATACATGCAGTTATATTCTTTAGATCACTTGCTTTTCCTCTTTTTTTTACAATAACGATTACACATTTTGGGTTTTATGACTCCCACAGTTCTTATTAGGTTTTTTGAAGAGAAAAAAACCAAATGTGACAAAGCAAAACAGAGTCAGTTAAAACAGAAGGATGGACATAGTACATGATGTAAAAAACAGAATACCAGGTGATCAACAATAGTTACCATTATGCCTCTTGCTATCTTAAAAAGAGTTGCCTATATCACCAGGTATAATAGATTTGAACAAAACAGCACAGAACAAAACCAATAAAACCTAAACATTGGAGACCTTACAGGACTTCAAAAGAAGATAATAGTCAAACCATAATGGGAATTATAGTAAATCTTATTGACTTGAAAGTGGTTGCCTATACCCTCAAACGTGATATTATCAAACAAAACAGAATAGAGTAAAATCAGTCAGAAGAAGATGGGGAGAGCAATACAGGGGTTCAAATCAGGTAAGCTGGAAAACAAAAATGTTACTATAATATATCCCACTATTTTTAATTTATTTTCCCTTAACTAAAAAAATAATTTAAAAATTATTTTTAAAAAAAAGGGAAAACAAAAGGAGATATTGAGATAAAAGAGGGCATCACAACAGAACAACACAGGTTGGATCAGAACAATTTAATCATCATAGTGTTGCATCACCAGATAAATTAACATAATAGTAGTTACCAGAGTGTCTCTTTCCTTGAAATATTTGAGTATAACTTCGTATACTATAGCATCAAACATATCAAGACAATGTGAAATCATTCAAGAGAATGAAAGTATTACAGGGTATTTAGAACCAGCTAACAGAAAATGAGCAACAGTTGATATATTATCTCTTTGCTTATAAAAATTTTGTTTATACTATCACATATGTTAAAATACAATAAGACAAAACATGTCAAAACCAATGGAAACAGATGAACAACAGCTTGATGGGACTTCAGAACAAGATGATATTAAATCAACACTAGCTATTATGATGTCTTGTTGTCTTCAAAACAGTTATTCATGCTAACACAGACAATAAAATCAAACAACCCAGATTAAAACCATTCTGATTAATGAGTGAAAACATTATATGGCTTCAAACCAATATGATTGAGAATCATGATTACCACATACTTTTATCTATTATCATTTCATACACTAGGGAAACCATTCGGTATTTACACATGTGAGTTTCATTTATTTCACTTATGAGTATGGTCTCAAGCTGCATCCATTTTTTTTTATAAATGTCTCAATGTGGTCATTCTTTATAGCTGAGTAGTACTCCATTGTATAAAAATACCACAACTTTTTATGCATTCCTCAGTTGATGGACACTTGGGTTGTTTCCAAGGTCTGCCTATTACAAATCGTGCTGCTACAAACATGAGTGCACATATATCACTGTGGTATGATGCTTTCAGTTCTTCTAATATACCTAGAAGTGGAATAGCTGGGTCAAATGGGACTTCTAATTCCAGCTTTCTGAGAAATCTCCAGACTGACCTCCACAATGGTTGCACTCCATCCAACAGTGCAGGAGAGTTCCTTTTTTCCTACAGCATCTCTAGCATTTGTTATTGGTGGTTTTCTTGATGTTGGCCATTCTTTGAGAACTGAGATGAAATCTCAGTGTGGTTTTAATTTGCATTTTTCTAATGACTGATGATGATGAACATTTTTTCATGTATTTATTTGCCATTTCTATTTCTTCATCTGAAAATTATGTATTCATCTCAGATGCCCATTTTTGGATTGCATCTTTGATTTTGGGGGGTCTGATTTTTTTAATTCTTTATATGTTATAGACATAAGTCCTTTGTCTGAGGTTCAGTTCACTAAGATTTTTCCCATTTTGTGGGCTGCCTTTTCACTACCCTGGAGATTTATTTTGATGTGCAGAAACTTTTTAAGAAGAGGTGGTCCCAATTATTGATTCTGGGAAGTATTTCCCATGTGGTTTGAGTTCTATTCATGAATTCTCTAACTACTGCTATGACTTCAAGGTTTTTACCTAATTTGTCTTCCAATAGATTTAGTGTTTCTGTTTTAATATTCAGATCTTTGCTCCATTTAGATTTTATTTAAGTACCTGGTGATAGGTATGTGTCTAGTTTTAGTTTACAGCCTATAGAGAGCCAGTTTTTCCAGCACCATTTATTAAAGAGACTGGGGTTCTTCCAGTGAACATCTTTGGCCCATTTATCAAAGATAACATGGTTGAGTGTGTTTGTAGTTGTGGTTGTATCTTGTAATCTATTCCACTGATCTTTGGCTCTGTTTCGGTTCCAGTATAATGTTGATTTTACTACAGTTTCTTTGTACTATAATTTCAAGTCAGGGATTGTGATGCCTTATGGCTTACCTTTGCTGCTTAGAACAGTCTTTGTTACTCTTGATCTTTCCTTGCTCCAGATGAATTTTAGGAGTGATTTCTCGATATCTATGAGGCATATTGATGGTATTTTTATGGGGATTGCATTGAATCTGTGTAACAGTTTTGGGAGAATGGCCATTTTCACAATATTTACTCTTCCTATCCATGAGCAAGGGATGTCTTTCCAATTTCTGAGATCATTTTCAATTTCTTTTTTCAGTGTATTATAATTTTCCCTATATAGATCTTTCACTTCTTTTGGGAGAGTAATTCCTAAATGTTTCATTTTTTAGGTGCTAGTGTGAAGGGTGTGGCTTCTCTTATTCCTGTCTCTGTGATTTTGTTGTTAGTGTGTAGGAATGCTATTGATTTTTGAGTACGGATTTTGTATCTGTCACATTGCTGAATTTATGTATTATATCTAGGAGTCTTTCAATGGAGTTTTGGGGGTCTTCTATGTACAGTATTATGTCATCTGCAAATAATGATAATTTAACTTCTTTTCCTATCTTTAACCCTTTTACGTCTCTGTCTTGTCTAATTGCTCTGGCCAGTATTTTCACTACTATATTAAATAGGAGTGGTGATAAGGTACATCCTTGTCTTGTGCTTGATTTTAAAGTAAAGGCCTTTAATTTTTGGCCATTTCATATGATACTTGCTGTTGGTTTGTCATAGATGGCCTTTATTATATCGAGGTAAAGACCATTTATTCCTATTTTCTGTAAGATTCTTATCATAAATGAATGTTGGACCTTATCAAAAGCTTTTTCTGCATCTATAGAAATGATCATGTCATTCTTACTTTTGACTATTTTTATGGTGGATTACATTTATTTATTTACATATGTTGAACCATCCCTGCATTCCTGGGATGAATCCCACTTGGTCATGGTGTATGATCTTCTTAATGATTTCCTGCATCCTATTTGCCAATATTTTATTGAGGAGTTTTGCATCTGTGTTCATTAGGTAGATTGGTCTGTAGTTCTCTTTTTCGGTTGAGTCCTTCTCAAGTTTTGGTACTAGAGTAATATTGGCTTCTATTAATGATTTAGGAAGGATTGCTTCCCTTTGAATTTCATTGAAGAGTTTGAGGAGTGTTGGCATTAGGTCTTCTTTGTATTTCTTGTAGAATTCTGCCATGAATCCGTCTGGGCCTGGGCTCTTCTTTGTAGGTAAGAATTTAATTATGTTTTTAATTTCACTAATAGAAATTAGATTGTTCAGCAGTTGTACATCTTCTTGAGTACATCTTCTTGACCTAGCTTTGGTACTTCATATGCTTCTAGGAATCTGTCTATTTTGTCTATGTTATCAAACCTTTGAGAGTAGAGGTTTTCAAAATAGGTGTTGATGATCTTCTGGATTTCTGTAGGATCTGTAGTGATTTCACCTTTTTCCTCCTTATTGCATGAATTTGAGCTTTTTCTTCCCTTTTTGATAAGCTTGGCTAGGGGCTTATCGATTTTCTTTATTCTTTCAAAGAACCAACTCTTTGATTCATTGATTTTTTGGATTGTTTTCTTCATCTCTGCGGTATTAATTTCTTCTCTGATTTTTATAATTTTTCTCCCTTCTTTTGGCTTTGGACTTGGCTTGCTCTTCTTTTTCTAGATGTTTTAGATATTGTGTCAGGTTTTTTATTTGTATTCATTCTGTTTTCCTGATGTGGAAACTCAGTGCAATAAATTTTCCTCTGAGGACTGCTTTCATTGCATCCCACAGATTCTGGTAAATTGTATTTTTATTTTTGTTTGCTTGTAGGTATTTTTTAATTTCTTCTTTAATTTCCCTTGTAACCCACTGATTGTTTAAGAGTGTGTTATTCAATTTCCATATGTTTGTTGTGTTTTTAAATTTCTTTTATCATTGATTTCTAGTTTTATGGCTCTATGATCTGATAAGATGCACAGGACAATTTAAAGTCTTTTGCATTTATTTAAATATGTTCTGTGAGCTAGTTTATGGTCTGTTTTAGAGACTGCCCCATGTGCTGCTGAGAACAATGTATATTCTGATGTTGTTGGATGCAACACTCTGTTATATGTCTATCAAGTTCATTTGTTTACAGGTGTGATTGAGTTCTGTTATTTCTTTGCTGATTTTCTATCTGGTTGATCAGTCCCTTCGTATTAATGGTGTGCTAAGTTTTCCTGTTATAATTGTGTTAATGCCTACATGATTTTTTTATTTTTATTAAAATTTGCTTTCTATAACTTGGTGCTTTGTAATTTGGTGCATATGTACTAAATATTGTTATCTCTTCCTCTTGAATTTTTCCCCTAATCAGTATGTCATGATCTTCTTTATCTTTATGAGCATTCATGGTTTGAAGTTCACATTGCCTGCAAACAGAATAGCTACACTCATGCTTTTTTGGGCAGGTTCCTGTTGCATGAAGCATTGTTTTCCATCCTTTGACTTTCAGCACGTGAGTTTCAGTCTGTGGGTTTGTTTACAAGGGTTTCTTTTAGACAGCATATGCTTGGATGTTGTTTCTTTATCCATTCTTCCAGTCTTTCTTTTAATTTTTGAATTGAGACCGTTTACATTAATGGTTATAACTGTTATACACTGGCTTGTTTTTGACATGTTATCTTTCTGCTATTGCATCTTTATCTTTACATTCTGTTTAATTGTCTGCTTTGCTTAGTGGTTTTTTCCTAAGTGTATCTAAACTGTCTTTCAGTATTCCTTGCAGGTTTGGCTTGGTGATCATGAGGTTCTTCAGTTGTTCTTTTTCATGGAAGTATCTTGTTTCCCCATCCATTTTGAAGAACAGTTTTGCAGAGTACATCAGTCTATGCTGAAAGTCATTTTCCTTTAAGATCTGAAATGCTTCACTCCATGGTCTTCTTGACTTCATTGTTTGTGTTGAGACATCTGCTGTGATTCTGATTGGTGATCGGTCTTTTCTCTCTGACAGGTTTTAATTTTCTATTTTCATGTTGGATTTCTGGGATGGTGATTATTATCTATCTGGGTGTAGTTTTATTTTGGTTATGGCTTTTTGGAATTCTATATGCATCACTAATACTAATGTCAGTTTCCATTCTCATGTTTGGGAAATTTTCAGCTACTACTTCTGTGAATAGCCTCTTGATATCATTTGTGTTCTTCCCTACTTTTTCATTTATCCCTATCAATCTTATGTTGTATTTATCTTGCAGCTGTTTAGTTGTTATTTCCTGATTCCTTGTTATTTTTAAAAGATCTTTCCTGAAATCTTGTCTTTGAGGTCTGAAATTCTATCTTTACTTTCATTGATACGGTTTTGTCAACTTTCGTTGGAAATTTTATTTCCTGTATATCTCTTTGAATCTGCTTCATGTATTCTGTTTGTTTCTTAAATTGTTCATCCAGGGATTCTACCTTTTTGTTTACTTCCTCTAATTTTTTAACTGTCTCTTTTTAAATGAGTTCAGCATTTCTTTCATTACTTCTATCATTTCTTCTTTTCCAAGGGAGATTATTTCTAATTTGAATTCCTTTAAAGCTTCCTGAAATTGCTTCTTTATTTCATTTGCTATTATTACAGGTATTTCAGGTGTATGGCATATATTTTCTTCTATGTATAGGGCTCTTAGTCTTTCTTGGGATGGGCTGGAGCCTTGTGATTGCATTTTTGTTTTGTTTTGTCATTTTCCTACATTTCTGTGTTCCAAGTGTTGTTCCAAGGCTTTCCCTGAATGTGTTGGAAATTGTCTCCTATGCCCTAGGCACCTGGAACTGAATGGAGGTTGATGAGCATGGTCCAGTCAGACTGTGATGCCCTCCCTTGCAACCTTCAGTGTTCCAGGTAGCTGGGCAGGCACCTAAGCAATGTGGATGATGGGCAAAAGCTCTCCCCATGCAAAGACCAGTGCCCTGGAACTCACTTCACCTGCTCTCAACTTCCCTAATTGAAAAAAGTCACTAGATGTAATATAGTTGGTCCACAAAACCTCCCAAGGCTAGTCTAGACAGGAGCTGGGTGGTTCCTTTAGCACTGGGAGCAATGACCTTAAAGTCTCCTGGGACTGGGGATAGCAGGCAATAGCCACCCCAGCTACCTGCTGAGTTTCCTGGTTTGAGAGAAGGTCATTGGGCATGGACTGGGCAGAGGCAAAACCTGTAGAGCATTAGTCTAATGAGGCTGGGCTCTGAGTGGGTCCTTGGTCTCTGGGAGTGATGATCTTTCAGCCTCCCAAAGCTCAGGATGATGCACAGACTCACCCCAGCCACCAGCTGAGTTTCTCAGTATGAAAGAAGGTCCGCAAATGATTTTTTATGTCACTGATCTTGTCTCCTTGTTCACTTGACACCTATCCATCTTATAATACTCCTGTCTGCATCATCTTACAGTTGTTGAATTGTTGTTTCCTAATTATTATTTTTAATAGGTCTTTTTTATGATCACTAGCTGAAATGGTTTTTTTATGACCTGAATTTGTCTTCAATTCTTTTTATGCAGTTTTTCCAGGTTTCAATGGAATTTTTATTTCCTGGATATCCCCTTGAATCTATTTCATGTATTCTAATTACTTCCTGCATTGTTTTTTCAAGATTTCCATCATTTTCCTATATTTCTCTACTTTTTAATCTATGTCTTTGGATATACTCACAATTTCTTTCAATATGTTTATCATTTCTGTTTTCCCCTGAGAGATTATTTCTGATATGATTTACTTTACATCTTCCTAAAGTTGTTTCTTTATCCATTGCTATCATTCAGAAGTTTTAGATGTGTGATTTCTAATTTCACACATGTCTCTGTTTCCTGTATTTGATCTGGATTGGCTCGAAGTTTGTGATTGCATTTTCTTCTTTTCTTAGCATTTTTCTTTGTTCTCAAATTTGGCCAAATTTGGTACAGACACCCAAACTCCGTAGCCTTCACTGAGGGTTCTCCAATGACCTCAGAATGCTGGGCCCAGACCCATTCTAACGCTTTAACCAGGAAATTTGTTCTATTTATTTTCAAGTGTATTATTGATTGATTATAATATACTACTGTTATTTCAATGATTATTTTCTAGTTATTTTGTATGTTGTTTGTTCCTTTATTCCTCTCTTATGATTAGATTTTTAGATTTGGTGTTTGATTACAGTTATAATGTGTAATAACTATGTCCTTCGTATATTTACTCTATCAATTAGTTACATACATTTGGGACTTTCCATGTTTTTGTCTGTAATCATTTCTTGGGGTAGATTTTCCTTAAGCATTTTTTGTAAGGTCTCTCTAGTTATGAGTCTTCCCTGGTTTTACTTGGTTAAGAAAGCCTTCATGTATTCTTTAATTTTGAAGATAGATTTTCTGGATATGCTTTATTTGGTTGGAATTTTTTCTTTAAATATTCTGCATATGTCATTTTGTTCCCTGCTAAGAAATCTACTATTTCCCTAACAACATTTCCTTTATATGTGTTTGTCCCCTGCTGTTACTGTATTCTTTTTTTTTTTTTTTTTTGCTTTCATTTTTGGCAGCTTGAAAATGTGCCTCAGAATTATATTTTGAATTGAACCTGATTTGTATTCTTTGTGAATCTTGATGTCTATACATCTCTCAAGACATGAGAGGCTTTCAGGTAGTATTCTATGAAATATTCCTCCTGTGCATTTCTGTGTCTGTTCCCCTTCTTGAACTCACATTATGTGAATTATAAAATATATCTTCCATAGATTATATAAGCTTTCTTAACTTATTTATTTTTTTAATTTTATGTTAATTCAAAAGACGTGTATTAAAATTCATAAACGCTTTCTTCTGCTTCATCTAATTTGCTTTTGAAACTATTCATTTTTTACTTCCTTATTTGCTACAAAATTTCTTTGTTCTGTTTAATTATTATCTTTGTTGAATTTTTCATCCATGCCCTATTTCATTGAATCATTTTCTCATCCTTCTTGTGTTTCTCTCAGACTCCTTGAGATCATTATTTTGAATTCCTTTTTAGTCATTTTGTAAGTTCACTACTCTTTTGGGCTGTTAGAACAGTATATCTTTGGGAGAGTCATGTTTTTATGTTTTTTTTTTCATATTTCTCATGTTCCTATATTGATAGCTGGGCTTAGAGTATATAGTAGCCTTTTTCAACTTTAGAATTGCATTTTCCTTCATAGGAAATCTTACTTTTCTTATGGATGATTGTCAAGGTAAAATTTAGACATAATGTGTTAGTTTTGTCTATCTCAACAAAATAATGTGGTTTTGTGGAAATTTTTGCCACAATACTTGTCAGCAATACCTGTGATTATATCAATTGCATAGGCTTTGGGTGTTTGCGATCACACTGATCTTGATAGTTTATCTAGAGATGCAGCTGTCTGTCTGGCTGTCAAGCTTGATTAACATGCTTTTGGTTGTGTTGCAGGATCTCCATTGGCAAATATTGTCATCTGGCTGGATTTTGAGTTGGCCTTAGACTCATGCTGGCACTGTAGGCTTGCCAACTATTCATCACGCTCAGTAAAATTGCAGGGCCACCATTTTAATGGCTGTAAGTGGGCTTGTGAAAATCACAGTGACTGGGAGCCAATTGTGTGTGCAATCATCTTAACAGGAGTATAGATGGTAGGCCTGTAACCTGTATGCCTGTTAAGCCAGGAATAAGCATACATAATGTGTGAGGAAACCACTGATTTACTTGATTCTCTTAAGACAAGCTTGACTGTCCCTGTGATATATCTCCTATAGAGAGGACACACCAATTCCATTTTGTCCCAGACACATCCAGTTGCCAGCATCTTGGTTGAAAGTACAGTACTTGAAACAGCCTTTCAAAATAAAGCATGAGATTCCATAAAGAACAAGAAGCAAACAAGTTATATAATCTAAGCATGCACAATATGAGTTTCTTTGTTCTTTATCTCAATAAAAGCTTCTTGCTTATGCTGGTCAGATGGCAGCCATTTTGCTGACTTCTGGTGTGCATATTCCTTTATTTTCCCTTTGCTTGAAAACCCCTACATCTGGCACCTGATGGGACCCTTCAGCATCTGCCTAAGGATTTGCCTTCAGTGTTTTTCTGAGGTGGAACATGCTCTTGGTCCTTCTACTTCATTTTCTTCAGAAAATCCCTGGGTAAATTATGGGGAATTCCCTGTCCTGGAACTCAGCAGAAACATAAGGCAGAGCTACTCTTTAAGAAGACATGCCATGTTGCATGAATAATACACTACAACTTTGTTAGAAATGATTATTGTCCTTGGTATCCTGAGGGAAAAACTCTCATTATGGAGCATTGGGAAAAGATAGGCAAACTGCCGTGTGTGGATCCTCGAGCGCCTATCTCTATCCTGCACACCTGGCATGTATACCAGGTTGCTATTTGGCAGGCAAACAGATGAAACAGCACATGGCAGGCTTCCAGGTCCTCCTGGATGTGCTGCTTCTGCTGTCTCCCCCTACATTGGTCAAGATCCTATTTTCCTTTGACCAATCAACAATTAGCTACTCTATTTGATGATTTATGGGGTTAAACAGATCCTGCTTATGTGATCTCTGACACTCCTTCTCTACAGCAGGCCCTTCAGAGCATTGCTCACACACTCACCACTGTTATGGTGGATTGAGTCCTGAAGGATTGCCCTCTCTCCTTGTTTGCCCTTTTGCCCACAAGAGCTTTTGTTGCCATCCAAAGAAACAAGGCATTTATTGTTGAATTGTTACATTTACACCACTCATATGCAGTACTTTATTTCCCATCATCAAAGCTATTTCCTCTCTTATCTCTCAAGGATGTACTCGAGCACTTACACTCCTTGGAATTGATCTAACTGATATTGTTTTACCATTTACCAAGACTGGCTTATCCTTTTTACTGTCCCCTACTGTTTCTCTTCAAGTTGCTTTGTCTAGCTATGTTGGTTCCATTTCTTTCAAAATGCCCCCAGACCCAGATTAGCAAGATCTGGCACCCTTGCTGAACTGTGAAAGAGGATATGCTTCTGTTTTATCCCCTATAGGCCTTATGTGGATTCTTTATTGTTGCATTCACCCTGCATGGAATGAGTTGACACCATGAGATTCACAACCCAACTCCACAGTTTTGCCTCTCTCTGAATCAATCCCAGCTGTGTTGCAAGAGACCCAGGATTGTGACTTCTAGGCCAGTGACCTGGGGTGATATAAATGTGCTGATCCAGTCTGCACAAGAGTGAAGAGGAACAAATTCCTGAAAAGCTCCTTGTGGTGATATTTACCAAATTGACAATGAAATCTTTAATCCTTATTTGTACTTTTACTACATGGCTGATAGCTCACTACAGGAACCTTAGCGTCCCACAATCCCAAGGAAAGATTGGAATACAATATTTGGATTGAATTGGCAAAAAATAGCCAATGTCTCTCATTTCTGTCTTGCTCAAAAGAGAGAAATGAAACATTCTCAGGTCCTGTCTGGTTCTGATATGCAAGGATCTTGCATCTCTAAGAAATTATATCACTTTCTCCACTATTCCAAACAAAATTATAACATATGCTGACTTTCTAAATTGAGACACTCCCACTTTTAAAAAACCTGATAATGCTGTTAATATGTTCATTCCATATGTGACAACTTCAAATGCCTCATGTGCTTTATTGAAAATAGTATTATTTGATGTTTTTACCTTCCTAATACTACTTAGAATTGTACTAGTTATAAACTAATATTGTATGGAAATGGACATGTTCCTCTCCCTGCTTGATGTTTTCTTTTTTTCATGTGAAGTGTGTGCCTTCAATTACATTCCTGAAAACTTATCTGATAACACAAAATGTGCCTTAGTTATCTTACTATATTGTTGCCTTCTCCTGAATCTACATTGCCTTGTACCAAATGGTCTGCAACTGGTCATTACTGACCTATGTCAATAGGACTTTTCTGTTACCCTGTTAGCAAAACAGACATTTACGCTTTAGCTCTTTCTTTGGTCAGTGTGCCTGGTCTAGCAGCCAGGGCTAGTTGCAAAGTTAATGTGCAAGCCTGTCTCATGGCAAAACAAATTAATCATACTTCCACAACTTTGGCAAAGAACAAACTGAGCAATGAAAAGCAATTTCAGATAATCACATTGCAATAGACTATCTACTTGTATTACATCATCATGGATGCAATGATATTGTTCAAATGTGTTACTTTAATTTGTCTGATGAAAGTAAATCCATTAATGAAAAACTTCATGATTTATGAGAACTTACAAAGCAGATACATGTATCCCAAAACATCACTGCTAAATCATGAAATTTCCTTATGAGACAGTTATCAGATACCAGTTGGCTAAAACAAATTTTCTTTATGATGGCATTGTCCCTATCTGTTCAATCAGTATGGAATACCTTGTACAATGCATCTCATCCGTATATAAAATGTTCGTACCAGCTTCTAAGATGGTAAGAAAACCTAAACCAAAGAAGAAAGGGGGAGATGTAGAGAGGCTACACTGACTCCATTATGTCCTTGACACATCTGTTTGACAGTGTCTTGGTAAAACATGCAGACCTTAAAACATCCCCTCAGAATAAAAACTTGAGGTCATAAGTAAAAGAAGCAAGCAAATTATAAAATCTAAGAATATGAATTATGAGTTTCTTTGTTCTTTATCTCAATAAAAGTTGTTTCTTTATGCTGGTCAGGTAGCAGCCATTTTGTTGACCCACAGTGTGTGTGTTCCTTTATTTTACCTCTGCTTGCAGAATCACTACAGTTCCCATGTGAGTTAGGAAGGTATATCTCACTGGTTTTGTTGTCCCCGGCTATGAGAAGACATAATAATTATATTGAGGCCATCCCATTGAGTTATTCCCAGAATGGAGATACTCTGTGTCTAACACTACTCAGGGTGGGACAGAAATTAATAATGGGTCAGATTTTAATGTAGTGATTAGCAGCTTATGTCATGGGGGTCAAAGGATACAAGATAGAAGTTCCTACTCTGGGGCAGAAAAAACATGTGAACTTCAAATAATTATCCAACTTATGTTCAGTTCTTTGGGAACTACAGTAAACACCTCTCTGGTCATATGCCATGAAGAAGCAAACACTGAGGGTCTCTAACTCACCTTTTCTTCTGCAAGAATAAATATGTCTTGACTTCAAGCATATCCAGGAAGGAAAGAGAATTTATGAGGCAATATGCTTCAATTTACTCTCTCTGAGATATCTTGGGTTTTCACATTCTAAAGGAATCTTGTAACCTCCATAATTCTCTCACTGATACTTCCTCTGTCACTTCAATCGGGATATATTTATCATGTCACATTTTTTTCTTTTTTTGTGGGAGAGACCAGAATCTCAGAAATTCATTCATCCAATTTGCTAATCTGAAGCTAGATAGTGCAGGGTAGGGTGGTAAATCTTCACTGCCTCTTGCATGGTTTACATTTCCAGGGCAAGTTATTAATCAATATGGTCTCTATAATTCTACCAACTTTGTTTTATTTCATCCAGTGGACAAGAAGAAACTACTTGGAATACTATCAGTTTTATTCCCTATAGATTCAAAGTAATCTCTGTCAAAATCAGAACAAATACTCTACAAAAAGACGAAAGTTGATCTTACTATTTATGAGTAATTTGACTACTACAAATCAAAACAATATTGAAAAGAAACACAACAAATTGGTAAGATTCATATAACCCACAAAATTTTAATGTTTTCATTTAATAGATGTGTAGATCAATGAAATAGTTTTAAAACCATAAAGCTATACCTTTGTGGTCAATAGCATGATAACAAGGGATCAAAAACCATTCAGTAGGGTAGGAACAGTCTCTTTAAAAAGTGGTATTGGACCCGTGCAAAAAGTGATTGTGAATCTTTATTTTGTGCCATGTAGAAGAGTTGGCACAAAGTGAAAAAACTTACCTAACTAAACTCATAATTCACCTATAAAAACAGATAACCACAGACAAAAAATTATGTTGAACTATTATATGACACCATATAAAATAATTAACTAAAAGGGGATCAAAATCTAAACATAAAAGATAATACCATAAAATTATTTGGGAAAATTTTATAAGCATAAATCTTTATGATATAGTAATTGGTAACTGTTACCAATGATATGATATGATATGATATGATATGATATGATAAAAATGAACAAGCAACAAAAGAAAAGAGACAAGTTAGATTTCATCAAAATTAATATCTTTTTACAGCAAAGGACACTATTAAAATATATAAAGTAATTTATAATAGAAGAACAGTTGCAAATGACATATGTGATAAGCATCTGGTATATAATTCATAAAAATAAATCTTACAATTCAAAAGCAAAAACATAATAAACTGAAGTTGATCATTTAACAGTGTACCCCAGACATTACTCAGTCATCACATTTGTTTATGTAATAACTGTTTGGATCATTGCTGGGGCAGACATTGTTTCAATCAATTGATTTGTTTACTGAATAATTTTGATAAAATCTTCATTCTTATATTTTCTCTTATTTTATTTTATAAAATTACTTAAACAATACACAATTTTTGATCATCCTGCATATAAATAATTAGGCCAGTAATAATTAAAAATGAGTGAAAGACTTGAAGGATATTAACCCAAAAACAATAAAAATAGCCATTCAGGACATGAGAAAAATTTTACTTCTTTCCTTGTTTCCTTACCCTGCATCCTCCATTATTATTATTAATAATAATAATAATAATATATTTAAGCTTTAATAATTTTTAAGGTATTTGCTTTGCCAAATGCTATTATTCCTGAATTTGTTGGTGCTAACAGTGGTGTAACCACTGCCTTTAGCAGACATTTAGTGTATGTCAACAATTTGGTTTATATTAGTGGCTTATTATTATTGTAAATGTCTTCAATTGATGAGTAGTATAGTTGCAATTGTTATTGGTTCTTATGGTATGTTAACATTCAATTGGTCTTTGACTTATTATTTCCAATTTCTTTGCTATTACAAATGGAGACATAGTTGTTGCTGCTGATTGTTTTTTTGACTTGTTAATATGGTCTATGTTTACATCATAAATATTAGCATGGTACATTTCCTCCTCCCTGAATAGTACTGAGGATAAAGTCTCCAAAAAAAGTGAGACACTAAAAGACTTTCATGTATTGCACTGAGTAGGTAGAAAATCAGTATAAACACCAATACATAATCAAATACAAGGGCACATCATAGGAAGACAGATGCTATTTAAAGGGATCTACATGGTAGAGACAGTTTTTCTACCTTAACTGATTTTAAAACTTCAGTACAAAAACAAAAAAAAAAACAAATGAAGAGGTAACCAAATGGTTTCAAAAACTCCTTAAATCCTCAAAAGCTGATTTCATGGCAATGAAGTAGAGAAAACTACAGGCAAAGAACCAAAAATAAAATAATTTAAATGTTTGGAGAGCTCAAAGAAGGCACATGTAAGATATTTAGTCAATTAACAAAGGATTTTATTTAGTAGATAATTTTACTAACAAAATATTTGCCAAGCTGAAGGAAGAGATGAACATTAAACTAAATGAGTTTTACAATACAAGGCATGAATGTTCAGTTTGGAAAGGTTTAGAAACCAAAATAAGCAGAAATACTACTTATAAAATTCAATAAAAAGCATTGCTATCAGATTTGGCAATGGGAGGACAAAGTGTCAGAAACTGAAGACAAGATGGAAGTAACAGATTGTAGATTCAGTGATACCCTAAAAAAGAAAAAAAACACCATGCAAGATGTTCTAAAAAGATATTAAATAACTGGAGGTACATAGAGACTTGATGAGCCACTGGATTAATAGGTCTTTAACCACTGCAGAAACTGTGTACCGAGTTTATATCTGAGTAAGTGAGTGACCTAAAGGAGTGAGATGGCAGAGCAATAAGAAGCAAAGAAAGTGTCTCTCTGAGAGTCACCATCCAGATGCTGGCATATGGAAATTTGAGGAAAACAAGGAGGAAAACGTGTGCCCTGGAATCAGGAAGAATGTGAAGCATAAATCAAATCCCCTAGAAAGAATGAAAAGAAAATCTTCAACAAAAAAGGTGGTAACCAGTGGTGCTTTCTCCATTAGGGTTTCACTGCATCAGAGGAGATGTTTGAACCTACAGATGTACAGTCATCCTGGCTGTGACCCTAGAGGCCTCTGCAGAGAGATGTGGTAGTGGAGGGGAACCATGAATGTGCAGAGGAGCCACAAACCTGAAAGACTGCACTTACTGGCAGTGGGTGCCAGAGTCTTGCTCTTGCCATGGCTGAAAACAATTGACCTGGAGCCACCTTAGAGATAAGCAGCCTGTACTCAGAACTATGGCTGGTTCCCTCTCATGGCTAGCAGCAAGGCTCAGACCAGAGGAAGGTGCTTGGAAATGGTGAGCCTAAAGTGAATGGCTAGTCCCCACCAAAAGGTTCAAGCTTACTGAGAGTACACACTAACCCACCAAAAAAGCTACTGCTGGATTGCTGGAATAGATCAACATCAATCAAGGCTCTGTCTCCATAGGTTGTCTGCCAGTGAAAGTGAGACAAATCTGGACAAACCTGAAAGTAGACTTTGTTTTCTGTCATCTCCCTCCTCTCATTCAAATTTGTCTTTAAGCTTTAGTTTTCTTGTCTTTTCTTTTGAATTCATTGTTTGATCTTCCTTTTATATCAGTGTAAACATGGTTTGTAGCCTTTCTGTGACTCTGTTCTGTTCTTTATATCTCTTCCTTCACTCTTCCCTTCCAGTATTTTACACTGATTTCCCAAAGTTAGCATGATTCCTCTTGGCCATCTAATAGATCTAATATCTTCCTCTTTTTCCAATTCTGTATTTTCTCCTTAAACTACATTAAATTTTATCCCATGAGAGCAAATAAATTGAAATATCAATTGGCATATCATTGTACACTGAATATAGTTTTCTGGTTTGTTTTAGGTTTTGTTATATAACCACAACCTAGTTTATAAGGTTAAAAGTGGAAAGTTAAGGGTTAGCTCAATCTGTCACTTTCCTTTTTTTTCTTTGTCTTTCTCTTCATTCTTTTTTCTTGGTACTGGGGATTGAACTCATGACCTCATGTTTGCCAAGCAGGCACTTACACTGCTAAGCTAAACCCACAGCCCCTCAATATGTTCTCTTCTAGGATGGGTTTGATGCTATGGTACCACTGTAGCCAAAACTGACATAATAGTTCTAAACTGTTTTTGTATTCCATTGTATTCCATGGTATTCTTGGTGTTCCATGACCAATATTGTCTAAGGATTACAGAAAATATTGTGACACAGTGCCAAAAAAACAGGAACTTGACAAAACAAACAATTTTCCATCTCCAGTGAACTGAAGAGGCAAGATCTTCTAATGGACTGAAAACCCAAAACCCAACTACACTTGGAATACATCTCAGAAAAGTAGTCATCACCTAAGGTCCTAAGTAGTAGCAATAAATCAGTCACCATAGGCAATTTACAAACATCATTCCAAGAATTAAATTTTAAAAAGAACAAAAGAAAATGAGAAGACACTTAAATAAAATCCAACCCCGTCAAGTTTGCCAAAGACAAATTCAGTGGTGTAATGAAATGAAACAATCAGGAAGCCTCCCATCAGGCCTCTCTGAAGTAGTCACAGCAAAGCAATTGAGTGAGGCTCTAAAAAAACTGAAAAAAAATATTCTCTTTGATAAGGGCAGAGACAACATCCAAACTAAGGATTATGTTCAATGATGTTAGAGAAAATACAGACAAAAATATAGACAAGCTTAACAAAGTTATGGAAGCTCAAGATAGGAAAGAAATGGAATTCATAAAGCAGATTCAAGCAGATATCCAGGAGAATAAAAATTTCATTGAAAGTATTTGAAGTAAATTAGGCCAATGTGAGAATAGGATCTCAGATTTTGAGACTTGTAGTTAGTGACCAAGTAAAGAAATATTTCTCAAAAATATCAAGGGACCATGAGAAAACAAGCAGCTACTAGATGAGACAAAGAAGAATAACTTAAGATTGATTGGAGTCAATGAAAAATCAGGAGATATGAAAAATGACATAAAAAATGTTCAAAGACATCATGACTGAAAACTTCCTTAGTAGAGAAAAAGAATTTGAAATACAGATAACTGAGTCATATAGAATACCAATTAGTCATGATAAAAAAAATCTACATCCAAGTATATCATGGTCAAGATTCAATAAATTAAAAAATAGAATCTTAAGAGCTGTTAGGGAAAAGAAATAAATCACCAATAAATAAAAGTCCATCAGAATCACGATGACTTCTCAGCACAAACTCGGAAGTAAAGAAGAGTTTGGAATACGATATTCCAAGCTCTAAGGAAAGCACAGATTGATGTATCCTGCAAAACAATATTTCAAAACTAATGGAAGACACTTCCATGACAGAGAATAGCTCTGGTAATTTGTAACTACAAAACTTGCTCTCCAAAATTTCTTAAGGTCATTCTAGACAGAGGCAATAATGACAACAGCTCCATGAGTCCCAACAGAAGAAATCCACTAGGCAAAGAAAACAATTATCAGGAAGGAAAAAAAAAAGTGAGGAGACAACAATGGGAAAATTCATGGCAAGGATAACTCAATATATACCAATTTTAACCATCAATGTTAATGGTCTCAATTCACTAATCAAAAGACACAGACTAGCAGAATGGGTCAAGAAGCAAGAGTTAATAATATGCTGCATATAAGAAACATATTTAATTCAAAAATAATTCATTGACTAAAAGTCAGAGGATGTAAAACAATACTCTATCATACAGAAACCCAGAAAAAAGCAGATGTAGCTATTTGCAGACAAAGGGGATTTCAAGCCAGGACTGATTAAGAGAGATAAATAAAATCATTATATACTCATAAAGTGAACAATCAAAGAGGAAGAGATAATCATAAATAAACACACAGCAAATAACAATGCTTCTAGCTATATAAAATAAATGCTAAGGACATGAAAAATCAAATAAGCCCTAATAAAATTGTATTGAAAGATCTCAATATCCCAACTGTCACAAAAAACAGATCAAATGAATAAATGGACTCAATGAATATGTATAGAGTGTTCCACCCCCAAAACATTAGAATACACATTCTTCTCAGCTTCACGTAGAATATTCTCCAAAATAAAGTACATACTGACTCATAGAACATGCTTAAGTAAATTCTAAGGGATTGAAATTATCCCATGTATACTATCAGGGTACAGTGCATTGAAATTGGAAATTTATGGCAAAAGAAACCACAAGAAATTTATAAACACATGAAACTAAAATAGTACCATCCTAAACAACCAATGAATCAAAGATGAAATTGAACACAAAATTAGACAGTTTTTTAACAAATAAATGATAATGACAATATAACATGCCAAAACCTATGGGACACAATGAAAGCAGTCCTAAGATGGAAATATATATCAATAAATACTCATATAATGAAAAACAGCAAGCATGTATAAACAACTTAATGGTGAACGTCAAACTTCTAGAAAGATAAGAGCAGGCTAAGCCAAAGGTTCACAAAATGGAGGAAATTATAAAAATCAAAGCAGAAATTATTTCAGAAGAGACTAAAATATAAAAAGAATTAGAGAATTGAAGAAATATCTCTTTGGAATATTAAATAAAATCAACAAACCCTTAGCCAACCTTATCAAAAAAAGAAAGACTCAAATCCATACAATTAGAAGTAAAAGGGTGAAATCACAATAGACCTTGAAGAAATCCAGATCGGCTATACTTACTTTGAAAACATGAATTTTGACCATCCTGTGGGTCCTGGGGTCCATTGCAGGACCCAGGACAAGCAGCAATTTGCAAGGCCAGGCCTGCTGAGCCCACCTTCTGTGCCCCCACCATCCCGCTGTCTGCCACTGGACCCAGAACCAACAGTGATGTGCAAACCCAGGCCACTCAAACCCTCCCCTTGTGTGCACCCACTGTCCCGCTGTCCACTGCTGGACACAGGACCTCCAGGGGGACACAGGACGTTCAATGGCTTGCAGGGTCAGGCCAAGCCAGCCTCTTCCCCAACCCTGCCATCCCACAGCTACCCTCTGGGACTCTCCACCTTCTCAACAGCAATAGTATTGCTATTGATCTTCAGCTCTCTCCCCTTTCCCCAGAACATTGGACTGCAGGGCATTAACTGTGCTGTATCAATGTGAGACTCAGTAACTGCTCATCCAAGAGAAGACCTCAGGAGACTTCCATCAATGTGGTGAATTTGGCCCTAAAATAGAAATATGGTTTTCCACCTTCAGTGGATAAACAGGAGCAATAGCCAAGCCCCCTCCAGAAGTAGAACCTTGGTGAGCTTGGAAAGAGTGAGGGTGAGCCCTTCCTCCACACAGAGAACATCAGGTAGGTGAAGAGGGTACCAATAAGGCTTCCCCCAATATGGAGGAAATTAGAAGGGCTTATGACACACCAGTAACACAATAGTGCCGCAACTGAGGCAAAAACTATAGACAAGGAGATCTGGTGACTTGAAACAACCTGAAGATACAGTAACAGCAAGAACTAAGGGTTGATTTACATCAATAATCCTAGGTTTGTCAACCTAGAAAGAATATAAGAGTCAAGCAACAGGCCTGGCAGAAGGAATTCAAGTGAATGACCCACCTCTTAATTGTGGCACCCAGCAGCTGAACAAACATCAATCACACAGCAGGATACACACTATTGAGAGGGGAGACTTGTGGGATTGAAAGACCAAATATTAGCCCAAAAGGTGAAATGTCAAAATGGGAAAAGCAAAATCTAGTCTCAAACATCTAGTCCATCAGGAGCAAGTACAGGAGATATTGAAATAGAGGACTTCAAAAGTAACACACAGGACATCTCTGAAAAGATAGCAAGTGAAGTTAAAAGACAAATACATGAGACTATATAGGAAATCAAATTAGAAGTAATCTCCCATGTAAAGACAGAAATAACAACCTTAGAAAAGAAATTCCTAAGCGCAGCTAGAAAAGAAATAGATTTTTAAAAGTACAAGAGCGGGGCTGGAGGTTTAGCTCAGCGGCATAAGCGCCTGCCTTGAAAGCGGGCAGTCGTGAGTTCGATCCCCGGTACCGATAAAAAGGAAAAAGACAAAAAAAAAAAAAAAAAAAGTACAAGAGCATGGGAATCTGATTGAAACCTGGAATGGAGAGTCCCTGTAAAGATGTTGGATAGATAACAGCAGGCTACAGAGGCTTCCTGAGATAGTCAACTTAGAATTCAACATAATACAGCATGAGGAGTCCTGAACAGAGGGGGATGAATCCTCTAGACCCAAGGTGAGAAGAACCAATCAAACATACAGTCCCCATGCTATGACTGGAACATCTAAAGGCTTGGGGCTCCCACTGCAGCACCCAAACTTACATGGTGGCAATTTACTGAGCCACTGAAATTCTGCCACTTCAACTCACTGTAAACACATTTGCACTGAGGACAGCGAACCAAATGGAGAACTAAGCTGGCAGAGAACCTACATCAACCTGTGCTAAGTGACGGGAATAAAATCTTTCCATAGGAAAAAAGAGGATCCAACAGATAACATTCTGAGATCGGGCAGAATGGTGAGAACAAGGAGCTGCAGTGACTTCAGTCAGCTGCTCCCTTCTCAAGCGGGATTGATGGGGAGTGCTTGACCTGGGTGACACCACAGACTGAGACCCAATAAGCTAGCCCAAACCAAATCCCTATGCCTGGTGGTGCACCCTAATTCAGTGAAGCCATCAGCAGATTGACTGACCTGGAGGGGAGGGCCCAGCATATGCTGCCCCATTCAGAACCTTTGTAGTACACTGCAGTGGGCAGGAGCACCTAGTCAGCATGTTTCAGATGAACTGTAACCAACAAAGAAAGAAACTGGGGCCTCCTATATACACCTGTATTGAAGGAACAAAAAATATGAGAAGAGGAAGTAATAAAAAAGGGTCCCTAGCCCCAAACACGGAGAATATTGATCCAGGAAAGGTAAATGCAAAGGAGATTGAGGACAGCAAACATGCAATATCATACGTGGCACCAGTGGACATAAAGTGATATCTTCAGGACCTCATAGATGAGTTCAAAAGTGAGTTATTTAACCAAGTAAAGCTAAATATACATAGAATAATAAAGGAAATGCTAAGCATCTCTCAAGATAAAAAAACAGATGGAAGAATGAAGGAACACAAAAAAGGGGGAGAATTGTTTGATGAAGAAAATAGAGAAAGCATAGAATACATGTAGCAGGTTCAAAGAGATTACCAGGAAATTAAAACCTCCATTGAAAACTGGCAAAACTGTTTAAAAGAAACTAAGGATAGATTACCCAAACTGGAGGACAGGTTTGCAATGTGTGATCATGAAAGGAAAAATTTCTTAAAAATAACAAAGATACAACCAGTAAAAATACAAAGGCGAGAAGATGACAAGAGAATCTATAACTTAAGAATAAAGAACGTGAATGAAGAAGCAGGGGTACAAACAAAGGAACTACAAAGGCTATTCACAGAAATAATCAAGTAAATCTTCCCAAGCATAGGAAAAGAAGAAGATTTTCAGATGTATGAGGCATACAGAACTCCAGCCACCTACAACCAAAACAGAGCTACACCCAGGCATATAATAATCAAGATCCCAGAAAATCAATATAAGAACAAAATATTAAAGGCTGTCAGAGACAAGAAACAGATCACTTACAAAAGAACACCCATCAGAATTACAGCAGCCTTCTCAGCACAAACCATGAAATCTCGAAGAGCATGGGGCAAAATAATACAAGCCTTGAAAGACAACAACCTCCAGCCAAGATTGATATATCCTGCACAATTGTCCCTAGAAATTAATGGAGAAACAAGGTGCTTCCAAGATAAAGAGGAACTGGGGGAATTCATGATCACTAATCCAACTCTACAGAAAATACTGCAGGACATTCTAAAGAGAGAGAAAATATCAGGATAACCAAAAACAATGGCAGAGAGGCCACAATGAATGAAGCAGAAAGTGAAACAAAAAAGACAAACACAACTAATGACAGAAAAAGAGCACAACAGAAATGAGGCAAATAAGGTTGGATATAATTTCTAATATAGATCACCTAAATACACTAACTGAAGAGAAAAAAGAGAGAACTGCAGGCAGTGTGGATCAAGAGGTAGGGTCCACCCAGAGACCCTTTATAGGAAATATAATCAGCCTGAAGAAGGTTATATAGACCAAAATCAAATATGAGAAAATGAAACTCAACGTGATAAGGAACCAGAAAGTAATAGGGGTAACTGGGCCAGTATTTATGGATAGGTTGAAGAGACAGGCTTTAATAAATGAAGAAATATAACTAGAAATCCAACCCACGAATGAGAAAGTACAGAAATAATTAGGTAAATAGCAGGTTGCCCACCAATATAAAACTGTGAGTGATGGGGAGACCCAAAAATACACAGTTCATTCTGGGGGAGTAAAGGGGAAGAATAGTCTTCAAAAAAACCATCAGAATGTATAGCTAATAGTGTATCAGGAATTAAAACCCTTATTACTTGCACCATTCTGCTTGGTTGGAAATTGTTCCATTCTAGTTTGTATACAAGCACTGGATCTGAGTGCACAGACAGCTGACCCGAAGATATCAGGACATAGCACAGTGAGCATCTTTAATTTCCTATTAACTCAATCAGGATCCCTGTATGACTTAAACTGTTGTATCATGACTGATCTTAGTTAAATCTGACTTGTTTGAATACTGCTTATTATTGAAAGATTTTAATCAAAACTGTTAGGTTGCTGGTATCAAGTTGAGGAGTATAAACAACTATACTGAAAATGACAATGATTCACCATGATATCCATTCTGATTTATTACCTGTTTTTGTAGCTCTACACTATCTACAAAGTTGTATTTCTGTTAATTCTGTTATGTACTGATATTTTCAATTATACTTTATCTGATGATATAGCCAATTCTATTGAAGATAACAAGAGACAACACAGTAACCATGGTAGAACTCCTTGTACAGTAGTTTTATATGTCTTTTTAGTTTTATGTGTCTATAGGAATATGTTTAGTTCTGTTTCTCCCTCTAATATAGAAAGGATAGAAGCACATGTTAAGACTCATGCTTGTGTAAAACTTATAAACAGTTTATGAGAACTGATCTTGTAACACATGATGAAATGAACAAATACTTTGAAGGAAAGAAAGGGGCACTGCAGTACCCAGTGCTGATTCCAGAGTGTTATGATGTGAAATCCAGCAATATTATTAATCTTTGTTCAGAAGGATTTTAATCTAATAAGTTTTGTCAGCTCTCAACATAAATGAAGATATGGATAAATGCATACATGTCTAAGTGTATAGGATTGATACTCATATCACTTAGTTTTTGTTGCATAGTTGAACAGAATGGTTTTCAGTCTCCCTGGTTGAACTCCCATTTATATGTTCCACTTTTGTATCTTGAACAATTATTTGTGGGAGGACAATATGTATACATCAACTAGTGACTTATTACTGTTTATTTCTTTTCTTTAAAAATATGTACTATTTCTGCTCATTTTCTATTCTGTTTTATCTTTCTCTAAATAAAAAAAATACAAAACCAAGGGTGTTGGGGAGACCCAAATATTCACAGTACAACCTGGGGTGGTGAAAGGGGAAGAATAGTCTTTAAATAAGACAGCAGAAGATATTGCTAATGGTGTATCAGGAATTAAAACCCATATTACTCACACCACTCTGCTTAGATAGAACTTATTCCATCCCAGGTTGTATGCAAGCACTAGATCTGAGGGCATATAGAGCTATCCCAAAAATATCAGGATATAGAACAGCAATCATATTTAATTTCCTATTAACTTAATTTGGATCCTTGTATAACTTATACTGTTATAGCATGACTAATCTTAGTTAAATCTGATTTACTTGATTGCTGTTTTTATTGACAGATTTTATTCAAAATTATTAAGGTTGATAGTATCAAGTCAAAGAGTATAGACAACTATACTGAAAGTGATGATGATTCACTACAATACCCATTCTGGTTTGATTATTACCTGTTTTTGTAGTTCTACACTACCTAAAAAGTTGTATTTCTATTCATACTGTTGTGTTCTGGTATGTGCAGTTACACTTTATCTGATGATATGATAACAAGAGATAACTCAGTAACCATGGTAGAATTCCTTGTATAGTAGTCTTATATGTCTTTTTAGTTTTGTGTGTCTATAGGAATATATTTTGTTCTGTTCTGCTTTGTTCTGTTCCTCCCTCTAATATGGAAAGGATAGAAATGCATGTTAAGACTCACACTTGTGTAACTATAAACAGTTTATGAGAACATATCTTATGATACATGATGAAATGAACAAATACTTTGAAGGAAAAAAAGGCACTACAGGACCCAAAGCTGATTCCGGAGTGTCACGATGTGAAATCCAGTAATGCTATTATTCTTTGCTCAGAGTGATTTTAGTCTGCTTTGATTCATTTAACCTTAACATTAATGAAGGTATGGATAAATCTGTGTATGTTCAAGTGTATAGAATTGATAACCATATTACTAAGATTTTATTAGATAGTTGAATAGAACTATTTGTAGTCTCCCTGTTTGAATTCCCATATATATGTTCCACTTTTGTATCTTGAACAACTATTGGTAAGAGGACAACATGTAAACATCAACTAGTGATTTATCACTGCTTATTTTTTTTCTTTGAAAGTATGTGCTATTTCTACCCATTTTCTGTCTTGTATTGTCTTTCTTTAAATAAAATTTTAAAAAAGGAAACCTGGGATGGATTATATATAAAACAAGCAGACTCCAGGAAACAAACTCAAAGAGATATCTAACAAACAAAAAATTATATTGAAAGGAGGCAAAACTGTTTAAATGAAGCTGAGGATAGAATTTTGGACCTTCAGGACAGGATGGTAATTAGTGATCATGAAATGCTGGAACTTTTAAAAATAACACAGCAGGAGGAAATGACAGTCCAGCAGCTTCAAGATGATGCCAAGAGAAACAATACAAAACTAATAGGCATCAGTGAAGATGCAGGAGTCAACACAAATGAACTAGGTAAACTATTAACAGAAGTAATAGCAGAAAATTTCAAAACATGGGGAAAATTCTGATAATACAAATAAGTGAAGCATATAGAAAGCCAAACAGTCACAATCAACATAAATCTACACCCAGACATACAATAATTAAGATCCCAGACATACAAAATACAAACAGAACACTAAAAGCTGTTAGAAAAAAGACATAATGCACCTATAATGAAAAACCCATTAGGATCACTGCAAACTTTTCAGCACAAACCCTCAAATCAAGATGAGCTTGGAGTGAGGTGTTTCAAGCCTTGAAACAAAACAACTATCAACCTATATTGATGTACCCAGAAAAGTGATATTCCAAATGTAATGGAGAAACAAGATACTTCCATGATACAGAACAACTGAAGAAATTTTTGTCCACCAAATCAGCACTACAGAGAGTATTGAAAGATGTACTAGATAGAGATAAAAATGGCCTCAATCTCCAGAACAGCAACAGAATGGAACCACCAAGCAGGACAAGCAATTAAACAAGGAGGAAAAGCATAAAGCTAACAAATGGATCATAACATGGCAAAGTTAGCCAATACATATCAATTATATCTATAAATGTAACTGGCCCCAATTCACCTATCAAAAAAAAATAGATTGACAGAATGGGTCAAGAAACAGCATCCTACAATATGCTGTATAAAGAAACACATCTGACTCAAAAGGAAACTCATAGATTAAAAATCAAAGGATGGAAAACAGTGTTCCATGCAACAGGATCCCAGAAAAAATCAGGGGTAAATATTCTATTCATAGGCAACATAAACTCCAAGCCTAAAATGATTAAAAGAGATAAAGAAGGTCACTGCATACTTGTTGGTTGAAAAATTCAAGAGGAAGAACTAACAATTATAAATATGTATGTGCACCAAATGCAGGAGCACCTAACTATGTAAGACATATACTAAAGGACATGAGAAACCAAATGCACAAGAACACAATTATAACAGGGGACCTTAATACCCTATTGTCACAAAAAAACAGATAAATTAGATAAAAAGTCAGAAAAGTAATAATAGAATTGAATCATACCTGTGAGAAAATGGACTTAGTAGATGTTTATAGAGTATTCTATCCAGCCACATCAGAATCTATGTTCTTCTCAGATGTGCATGGGACATTCTCCAAAATAGACCATATAATAACCCATAAAGCATTCTTAAGTAAATGTAAAGGGATTGAAATTATTCCATGCATATTATCTGACCATAGTGCACTGTAATTGTGAATTAATGGCAAAATGAATTTCAAAATCAGCATAAGTATATGAAAATTAAATAACAACCTTCTGAGCAACCAGGGAGTCACAGATGAAATTATAGAAGAAATAAACAATGCTTACAATTCAATGAAAATGTAGAAACAAAACACCATAATCTGTGGGATGCAATGAAAGTGGTTCTTAAGATGCAAATATCCAGCAATAAATTGTCATATCAAGAAAACAGAATGAGCACAAGCAAACAACCTAATGCTACATCTCAAGCTTCTAGAAAAAGAAAAGCAAGTTAAACCAAAGCTCATAGAAGAGAGGAAATTTTAAAGATCAGAGCAGAAATTAATGCAATTGAAATTTTAGGGGCTGGGGATTTAGTTCAGGGGCATAAGCGCCTGCCTTGCAAGCAGGCAGTAGTGAGTTCGATCCCCAGTACCGATAAAAGGGAAAAAGACAAAAAAAAAAAAAAAAAAAAAAAAAAAAAAAAAAAAAAGAAAGAAAGAAAGAAAGAAGAAAAGAAAAGAAAAATAAATTTAAAAAAACAAAGAATTAATGAATAAAAAGCTGTTTTTTTTGAGAGAATAAAAAAATTGATAAACCTCTGGCTACACTTATAAATAAAAAGAAAGAAAAGCCCCACATTCATGCATTAAGGACTAAAAAGAAAGAAAATACCACAGGTCCCAAGGAAATTCAAAAGATCGTCAATACCTACTTTGAAAATCTCTACCCACATAGGAAGAAAAATACAGAAGAAATGGACAGAATTCTAGAAACATATGAACTAGCAAACCTCAATCAAGAAGATATAGCAGTTTTGAACAACTCAGTATCAGCTATTAAAATTGAAAATGCGATTAAAAAAAAAAACTTACAGACAAAAAAAGCCCGGTCCTCATGGATTCATAGCTGAATTCTATAAGAAATTTAGAGATTTGATGCCAATGCTCCTTAAAATCTTCAATGAAATTGAAAGGGAAGCCATCCTCCCTGAATCATTCCTGGAGTCAAGTATTACTCTCACACCAAAATCAAAAAAAGTCCCAACCAAAAAGGAGAACTCTAGGCCAATATCACTAATGAACATTGATGAAAAGATTGTCAATGAAACACTGGCAAATATATCCAACAAACCATCAAGAAGCTCATACATCACGACCAACTGAGATTCTTTCCAGAAATGTTGGGATGGTTTAACATATGCAAATCAATAAATGTAATATACCACATCAACAGAGCCAAAAACAAAACCTATATGGTCATCTCAATAGATAACAGAAAAAATAAAGTCCAACACTTGTTCATGATTAAAACCTTCAGTATCAACGTCAATCTCATAAAGACCATCTATGACAAATCAACAGCCAACCTTATACTAAATGGACAAACAGTGAAAGCTTTCACTCTAAAATCAGAAGCAAGACACAGATGTCCACTATCACCACTCCTATTCAGTATCATTCTGGAAACACTATCCAGGGCAATCAGACAGAGAGAAATATAAATGAAGAAAATAGGAAAGAAAGAATTTAAATTATCACTATTTTCAGATGATATAGAAGACTCTGTATAGAAGACCCCTAAAACTCCAGTAAAAGACTACTGGAGGTAATCAACAAGTTCAGCAGTGTAACTGGATACAAAGTCAACATTCAAAGTCAATGTCATTCCTGCACACAAACAAAACACTCACTGAGAAAGAAATTAGGGAAATATTACCTTTCACAATAGCATCTAAAGAAATGAGATACTCAGGAATCAACCTAACCAAGAATGTAAAAGACCTATATGCTGAAAATTATACTACACTAAAAAAGGAGATTTAAGGGAATATTAGAAAATGGGACGATATTCCTTTCTCTTGGCTAGGAAGAACCAACATTATGACAGTGGACCTACTCCCAAAACTGTTATGCCATTTTAATTCAATCCCAATCAAATTGCCTTTAAAATATCTACCAGATCTAGAGAAAGCACCCCTTCAATTCATTTGGAAACAGATGAAATCTAGAATAGCAAAGATGATTCTGGGCAGCAAATGCAAGACAGAAGGCATCTCAATTCCTGATTTGAAACTATACTACAAAGCTACTGTGATAAAATTAGCATGGTACTGGCAAAGGCATAAATCTGGGAATCAATGGAACAGATTAGAAAATGCAAACACAATTACAAAGACGCTCAGCCACCTGATATTTGACAAAGGGGCTAAACATGTTCACTGAAAGAATGATAGCTTCTTTAATAAATAAATGGTGTTAAACATGGCTCTGCACATGCCAAAGATTGAAACTATACCTATGCCTATCACCATGCACAAAACTAAAAAAAACATGGATCAAATATCTACATATTAAAATAGCACCACTAAATTTACTGGAAGATAAGGAAGGTAGAATTCTTGGAGACATAGGGGTAGGCAAAGAATTCATGAACAAAATGCAAGCTGCTTGGGAAACACTTCAAAGAATCAACAACTGGGATCTCATATTATTAAAATATTTTTGCAATTCAAAAGAAATCATCAAAAGATTGAAAAGAAAAACCCACAGGATGGGAAAAAAAATTTTTACCAGCAAACCTTTAGATAAAGGACTTATATCCAAACATAGAGAGAATTTTAAAAAAACATCAGGCCCCCCAAATTCAAAGACCCTCTCCAAAAATGGGCATCTGAGTTGGACACACAGTTCTCAGATGAAGATATACAAATTGAAAATAAATACATGAAGAAATGATCACCATCACTGGTCATTTGAGAAATGCAAATTAAAACAGCATTGAGATTTCTCCGGACAGAATAGCTGCCATCAAGAAAAAGACTAATAACAAATGTTGATGAGGCTGCAGGAAAAAGGAACACTTCTCCACTGTTGGTAGGAATGTACACTGGTGAAGCCACTACGGAAATCAGTATGGAGATTCCTGAGAAGTCTAGGATTTGAATTTCCATTCAATCCAGCTATTGCCCTTCTGGGTATTTTCTCAGAAAAATTGAAAATATCATGTCACAGTGATATGTGTGCGCCCATGTTCATAGCAACACAAATTGTAACAGCTAAATCTTGGAAACAACCAAGATGCCCCTCACCCACAGAGTATAAGAAAAAGAAGCGCCAATTTTCTACAATGGAATATTACTTAGTTATAAAAAGGATGATCATTTTAATAATATGAGGCCTTTATAGGTACATGGATGCAACTAGAGACTATCCTCATAAGTGAAATAAATTAGCATCATATTTATTAATATAACATTGTGTCTCTGGTGTAAAAAATAATAAAAACTTTAGTAGTGATAAGTCCTGAAAAGCATAATAGCTATTGTAAAAAAAAAAAAAGGAAAGTTCTTTAAAGTATATAACTGCATGTATGTTTAAGTGTGTAAGATAGACAAACACATTACTAAGAGTTTGGCGGATCATTGAACAGAATAGTTTGCACTCTCATTGTTGGATTGTCCACTTTCTATGCTTTAATTTTGAGATTTGAACAACTATTTCTAAGATGACAATATGTAATTTATCAACTAGTGATTTCTAAGCATTAATTTCTTTCAAAATTCTGTATTACTTCTACTCTTTTTTCTGTTTTATTTTTTAAGTAAAAAAAATTTAAAAAAAAGAAAATGTACATTCCAGCAAGAAGTAAAATACAGGAGAAATGGACAGGTTTGAGATACACATGAATTACCAAAGCTGAATCAATAAGATATACACTTAACTAAACCAATATCAACCAATGAAATCAAAGATGTAATTGAAAACCTATCTACAAAGAAAAGCACTGGCACTGATGGATTGACCAATGAATTCTACAAGAAATTTAGGGAAGACATAACAGCACTACCTTTCAAAATCTTTAATGAAACTGAAAAGGAAGCAGTTCCTAAGTTCATTTGTGGAAACAATCATTAGCCTAATACCAAAACCAGAAAAGGACCCAACTAAGAAAGAAAATTAAAGGCCAAAATTCTTACTGTGCATAGATTTGAAAATTTTCAATAAGAGACTGGTAAATAGAATAGAGCAAATCTTCAAGAGGATTATACACCATAGTCAAGAGGGTTTCATCCCAGGGATGCAAGGTTGTTTCAACACACATAAATCGATAAATGTAATACACTATATTAACAGAGCCAACGTCAAAAATCAATCTCAATAGATGAATAAAAAGACTTTGATAAAGTTCAGCACCCATTCATGATAAAATTTTACAGAAAATTAAAATAAATAGATGGTCTTTATACTAACCTGGTAAAAGCTATCTATGACAAACCAACATCTACCACACTAAATAGACAAAAATGAAAGCTCTCATTCTAAAATTAGGAGCAAGTTAAGGATGTCCACTGTCTCCACTCTTATTCAAAATACTCCTGAAAACTTTATCCAGAGCAGTTATACAAGAGAAAGAAATAAAATGAATGAGTAGGAAAGTAAGAAGTTAATCTATGATTCTTTGCAGATGACATGATAGTCTATATAGAAGGAATGAAAAAACCCACTAAGAAGCTGATAGATTTAATAAGCAAATTTAGTAATGTAGCTGGATACAAAGTCAAAACTCAAAAGCCTTCCTGTACAAGAGTAACAAACTCACTGAGAGAAATCAAAGAAACAACATCTTTCACAATCGCACACACCAAAAATGAAATACCTAGTAATCAATTTAACGAAGAATGTAAAAGACCTTTATATTGAAAACTACAGTACTCTAAAAAAGAATATTGAAACAATTAGAAAATAGAGAAATATCTGAGAGGTTTTGGTAGGAAAAACCAATATAGTGAAAATGGCCATACTTCCGAAACTATTACACAGATTAAGTGCAAGCCCAATCAAAATTTCAATAAATTATCTTTACAAAATTAGAGAAAACAATCCTAAAATCCATTTGGAACTTCAGTATTTCTACTATAGCAAAGCCAGTCCTGGGCAACAAAAATCAAGACAGGAAGTATCACAATCCCTGAATTGAAACTGTACTATAAAGCTACAGTGATATAAATAGCTTGCTACTGGCAAAAAAAGCAGATTTGAAGACAAATGGAACAGATTAGAAGATGCAGAAACAACTGAAGACACACTAAGCCACCTTATCTTTGGAAAAGATGCTAAACACATTTACTGGAAAAAACATAACCTCTTTAATAAATGATCCTGCAAAAACAGGTTCTACATGTGTTGAAGATTAAAGCTGGAATTATATCTTTGACCATGCACTAAACTAAATTCTGAATGGATCATAATTCAAAACATTAAAACAGAAGCAATACATGTACTGGAAGATACAGTAGATATCTTAAAGATATAGGTGTAGGCAAAGTCTTTATGAAAAAATCCTGTTTGCACAGGAACTATTACAAAAAATCAACAACTGGGATCTCATCCTATTGAAAAGCTTTTACACAGCAAGAGAAGCCAACAAAAGAGTGAAGATGCAACCAACAGTGTGGGAGAAAATGTATGCCAATTGTTCCTCAGACAAAGGGTTACTATCGAGAACATATAAAGAACTCAAAAAAAATCAGTCCTCTCAAATTTAAAGAGTTAGTCTGAAAATGGACAGCTAAGATGAATAAACATTTTTCAGATGAAGAAATACAAATAGCAAAAAATGTTAAGAATCACTGGTCTTTTAAGTGACACAAATTTTTAAAAAAGCACTAAGATTCTACCTTAACCTGGAAGGAATGGCTATTATTAAAAAATCAACAAACAAATGCTGAAGGGGCTGTGGGAAAAAGGAATACTTTTCCACTGTTGGTGGAAGTGTACAATGGTACAATCACCGTGGAAAGCAACGTGGAGATTTCTCAAAATGCTAGGATTAGAGGTTCCATTCCTTCCAGCTATTCCCCTATTTGGTATCTTCCCAGAAGAATTAAGAACATTATACCACAGTGATATATGTGCACCCATGTTTGTAGTAGCACAATTTGTAATAGCTAGATCTTGGAAACAACCTAATCCTCCTCAAATGATGAATGGATAATTGCAGTATTTTTACACAGTAGAGTACTACTCAGCCATAAATAAGCATACCTTGATACTCTTATACGTAAATGAATGCAACTTGAGACCATATTCACAAGTCAAATAAATCAGACATGTATGTGTAAACATTATATTGTCTCACTAGAGTAAGAAGCTGAAAGAAACTATATATATATATATATATATATATATATGATCACTAAGATATTAAGATAGTTGTACTACTGATTTCTCTTAGCTCACTGAGAAAGGTTTGTGCTAGTATTGTTCTAACATTTAAATGCAGATGTGTTATACTCTGAATCACTGATTTGAATATAACAGTATGCAATATATGTCATTACTTCTTAGTTGTTTTTGAAATTTGGTTTTATTTTCTCTCTTTAAAATAAAATAAATTTACAAATAAAATAAAAATATTATATCTTCTTGAAAACACTATTAGACCTAGTTTCCTGCCACACTAGTTTGGCTCCAGCTCCATAGGTTTTCAGCCTGCCTGGGCCACCCCCAGTGACCCTCTCTCAATCCAGGGAACTGGGTGGTTGGAGGTGAGTGTCCATGCACCATCCTGAGCCCTGGGAGTTTAAGATCATCACTCCCAGTGGTCAAGGAACCTCCCAGCTTCCTGCCACACTCAGCAGGCTCCACAGGTCTTGGGCTTGCCTTTGCCACCCCCAGTGACCCTCTCTGAATTGGGGGAACTGTGTCACAGGTGAGTGTCTGTGCAACATCACAAGCCATGAGAGTTTAAGATCATCACTCTCAGTGGTCAAGAACCCTCCCAGCTACTCATCAAACTGGACCAGCTCTGTTGCCATAAGTTTTCAGCCTGCCTGGGCCACCCTCAGTGACTGTCTCTCAACCTGGAAAACTGGGTGGCCAGAGGTGAGTGTCCGCACACCATCCCAAGCCCTGGGAGTTTAAGATGATTGATCCCAGTGGTCAAGGAGGAACTTCCCAGCTTCCCATCACACTCAGTGGGCTCTGCAGGTCTTGGGCCTGCCTGAGACAACCCCAGTAACCCTCTTTCAATCTGAGGAACTGGACAGCTGGAGGTGAGTATGCACCATCCTAAACCCCAGGAGATTAAGATCATCACTCCCAGTCATCAAGGAACCTCCCAGGTTCCCAACACACTCAACCAGCTCCAGCTCCATAAGTTTGCATCCTGCCCAGGCCACCCCCAGTGACCTTCTCTCAATTCAAGGAACTGGATGGCCGGACTTCCAGGAGCCAAGGGCATAGAAGATGATTTCCAACAGGCTCAGAGGAAGCCTTGTAGCAGCACTTAGAACAGGGAAATAAAGGAAAATGACAAAACAAAACAGCAAAATGCAATCTCAAAATTCCAGCCCTTCCCAAGAAAGCCTAGGAGCCATATACATAGAAGAAAATATATGCTACATACCTAAAATATCTGAAATAATAGCAACTGAAATAAAGAAGCAACTCTGGGAAGCTTTAAAGGAATTAAAACTAGAAATAATCTCCCAAGTAAAAGAAGAAATGATAAAAGAATTGAAAGAGATGATGAACACATCTCAAGAAAACAGTTTAAAAATTAGAGGAACAAAACAAAAAGATAGACTTCCTGGATGAACAATATAAGAAACAAACCAATACATGAAGCAGATTCAAAGAGATATACAGGAAATCAAACATTCCATTGAAAATTGTCAAAACTGCCACAAAGAAAGTGAAGATAGAATTTCAGACCTTGAAGACAAGATTGTAGCTAGTGAACGAGAAAGGAAAGATCTTTTAAAAATAAGGAATCAGGAAACAACAATTCAACAGCTGCAAGATGATGCAAAAAAAACAGCACAAAATTGATAGGGATAAATGGAAAAGAAGGGAACAACACAAATGATATCAAGAAGATATTTAGAGAAGTAAAAGCTGAAAATTTCCCAAATATGAAAATGAAAACTGACATTAGCATCAGTAAAGCATTTAGAACTCCATATAGCCATAACCAAAATAAAACTACACCCAGACATATGATAATCACCATCTCATAAATCCAACATAAGAATAGAAAATTACAAGCTGTTAGAGAAAAGACAGATCACCCATAAAGGAAAACTGATCAAATTACAGCAGACTTCTCAGTACAAACAATGAAATCAAGAAGAATATGGAGTGAAGTATTTCAGATTCTAAAGGAAAATGATTTCCAACCTAGACTGATGTAACCTGCAAAACTGTCCTTCAAAATGGATGGAGAAATAAGATACTTTCATGACAAAGACCAACTGAAGAACCTCATGATCACCAAGCCAACCCTGCAAAGAATACTGAAAGTTTAGATACACTTAGGAAAAAAATGACTAAGCAAAGCAGACATTAAACAATGGAAAGATAAAGATGCAACAGCAGAACAATAACGTGTCAACAATAAGCCAGTATATAACAGTTATAACCATTAATGTAAATGGTCTCAATTCAACAATTAAGAGAAACAGACTGGAAGAATGGATTGAGAAACAACATCCAACCATATGCTGTCTCCAAGAAACCCATCTAAACACAAAGGAAACTCACAGACTGAAAGTCAAAGGATGGAAAACAATGCTTCATGCAACAGGAACCCCCTTCCAAAAAAAAGCACAATGGTAGCTATGCTATTTGCAGACAATGTGAACTTCAAACCACGAATGATCAGAAGAGATAAAGAAGATAATGACATACTGGTTAGGGGAAAACTTCAAGGAAAGAGATACCAATCTTAAGTACATATGCACCAAATTCCAGAGCACTGAGTTATACAAAGCAAGTATTAATAAAAATGAAAAATCAAATCGGCATTAACACAATTATAACAAGAGACCTTAACACAACATTGGCACCAAGGAACAAATCAACCAGACAGAAAATCAGGAAAGAAATAACAGAACTGAATCACACCTGGGAACAAATGGACTTGATAGACATATACAGAGTTTTCCATCCAACAACATCAGAATATACATTCTTCTCAGCAGTACATCAGACATTCTCTAAAATAGATAATATATTAGCCCACAGAACATATTTAAATAATGCAGAAGTGTTGAATTTGTCCCATGCATTTTATCAGTTCATAGCACCATGAAACTAGGAATTAATGATAAAAGAAACTGCAAAAATCACACAAATACATGGAAATTGAATAACACTCTTGATCAATCAGTGGGTCACAGGGGAAATTAAAATAGAAATTAAACAATACCTACAAGCAAAAAATAAGGACAAACACAACTTACCGGAATCTTTGGGATGCAATGAAAGCTGTCCTCAAAGGAAAATTTATTGCGCTGAGTTCTCATGTCAGGAAAAGAGAATGAATACAAATAAATAACCTGATGCCACACCTCAAAAACCTAGAAAAAGAGCAATTCAAGCCTAAATTCAAAAGAAGGGAGGAAAATATAAAGAACAGAGCAGAAATTAATGCAGTAGAGACTAAGAAAACAATCCAATGGATCAAAGAGTTGGTTCTTTCAAAGAACAAATAACATTGATAAGCCCCTAGCCAACCTTTTTTTAAAAAGGGAAGAAAAAGCTCAGAGTCATGCATTAAGGAATAAAAAACGCAAAATCACTACAGACTCTGCAGAAATACAGAAGATAATTAACATCTATTTCAAAAACCTCTACTCTAGTAGGTTTGAAAACACAGAAGAAATGAACAGATTTTTAGAAACATACGAAGTACTGAAGCTGACAAGAAGATGTAAAACTGCTGAATAACTCAAATCTATCAATAAAATTGAAAATGTAATTAAGTCTTTACTTACAAAGAAGACCCCAGATCCAGACAGATTCACTACAGAATTCTCCACAAAATACAAAGAAGACCTAATGCCGACACTCCTCAAACTCTTCAATGAAATCCAAAGGGAAGCAATCCTTCCTAAGTCATTCGTGAAAGCAAATATTACTCTAGTACCAAAACCTGAGAAAGACCCAACTAAAAAAGAGAAGTATAGGTCAGTTTCCCTAATGAACACAGATGCAAAATCCTCAAAAAAAAAAAAAAAAAAAAAAAAAAAAAAAAAAAAAACACTGGCAAACAGGATGCAAAAAATCATCAGGAATATTATACATGATGACCAAGTGGGATTCATTCCAGGCATGCAGGGATGGTCAACACATGTAAACCAATAAATATAAACCACTATAACAATAAAAACAAAAATAAGAATCACATGCTCATTTCTATAGATGCAGAAAAAGCTTTTGATAAGGTTCCACATTCATTCATGATAAGAACCTTACAGAAATTTGGAATAGATGGTTTTTACCTTAACATGATAAAGGCCATCTATGACAAAGCAAGAGCCAGCATCACAGTAAATGGCCAAAATATGAAGACTTCAACCTTAAAATCAGGCACAATACAAGGATGTCCCTTATCACAGCTTCTATTCAATACAGTACTGGAAATACTAGCCAGAGCAATTAGCAAAGAGAGAGAAATAGAAGCTGTCAAGATAGGAAAAGAGGGGGCTGTGGATTTAGCTCAGCGGCATAAGCGCCTGCCTTGCAAGCAGGCAGTTGTGAGTTCGATCCCTGGTACCAATAAAAAGACAAAAAAAAAAAAAAAGATAGGAAAAGAGAAAGTTAAATTATCATTATTTGCAGATGATATGATACTCTACATAGAAGACCACCAAAACTCCATTGAAAGACTCCTAGATATAATAAATAATTTCAGCAATGTAGCTGGATACAAAATCAATACTCAAATATCAATAGCATTCCTATACACTAACAACAAAATCACAGAGAGAAATAAGAGAAGCCACACCCTTCACACTAGCATCCAAAAACATGAAATATTTAGTAATTAATCTCATGAAAGAAGTCAAAAATCTATACAGGGAAAATTATAATACTCTGTAAAAAGAAATAGAAGAGGATCTCAGAAAATTGAAAGGCATCCCTTGTTTATGAATAAAAAAATAAATATTGTGAAAATGGCCATTCTCAGAAAACTGTTATAAAGATTCAGTGCAATCTCATTAAAAATACCATCGACATACCTCATAGATCTAAAAAAATCACTCCAAAAATTCATCCGGAACAAGAAGAAACCTGGAATAGCAAAGACAATTCTAAGCAGCAAAGGCAAGGCAGGAGGCATCACAATCCCTGACTTGAAGTCACACTACAAAGCTACTATAGTAAAATCAATGTGGTACTGGTGTAAAAACAGAGCCAAAGAACAATGGAGTGGATTAGAAGATACAACCACAACTACAAACACACTCAACCACCTTATCTTTGATAAAGGGGCCAAACATGTTTACTGGAAGAATGACAGTCTCTTTAATAAATGGTGCTGGAAAAACTGGTTCACATATGCTGAAAACTAAAACTTGACCAATGCCTATCACCATGCACTGAGTTAAAATCTAAATGTATAAAAGATCTGAATATTAAAACAGAAAAACTAAATATGTGGAAAACAAACTGGGTAATAACCTTGAGGGCATAGTGGTAGGTAGAGAATTCATGTACAGGAATCAAACCGCATGGGAAATACTTCACAGAATCAGTAACTGGGACCACATCTTATTAAGAAGTTTCTGTATGTCAAAAGAAATCTCCAGCATAGTGAAAAAAAAAACCACAAAGTGGGAAAAAATCTTAGTGAACTGTCTCTCAGACAAAGGACTTCTGCCTAAAACATGCAAAGAATTTTTTTAAAAATCAGAACCCCAAAATTCAACGAAGTAATCAAAAAATGGACATCGGAGATGAATGCACAGTTCTCAGACAAAGAAATACAAGTGACAAGTAAATACATGAAAAAATGTTCATCATTATTAATCATTAGAGTAACACAAATTAAAAACATCTCACTCCTGAAAGAATGGCCAGGATCAAGAAAACTACCAACAACAAATGCTGGAGAGGCTGTGAGGAAAAAGGTACTCTCCTGCACTGTTGGTGGGAGTGTATACTGGTGCAACCATTGTGGAGGTCAGTCTGGAGATTTCTCAAAAAGCTGGGATTGGAAGTCCTATTTAACCCAGCTATTCCACTTCTAGACATATTCCAAGAAGAATTGAAGACATCATACCACAAGGATATATGAGCACCTATGTTTATAGCAGCACAATTTTTAATAGCCAGATCTTGGAAACAACCTAAATGTCCATTAACTGAGGAATGGATAAAAAGTTCTGGTATTTTCATATGATGGAGTACTACTCAGCTATAAATAAGGATATCATTGAAATATTTATAAATAAATGAGTTCATCTTGAGACCATACTCATAAGTGAAGTAAATCAAACTCATATATAAATACCGAATAGTTTCCCTAGTGTAAGAAATGGTAAGAATACATAAAAAGTATGTGGTAATCATGATTCCCTACTATACTGCCTTGGAACCTTATAATGTTTTCATTCATTAGTTAGAATGGTTTTACTCTGGGTTATTTTATTTTATTGACTGTGATGATATGAACAGCTATTTTGAAGAAAACAAGATATTGTAATAGCTAGTGCTGTTTTAATATCACCTTGTTTTGAAGTTTTTCCAAGCTTTTGTTCTTCTGTCTCCATCAGTTTTATCATGTTGTATCTTATTGTATTTTATTATGTGTGATAATATAAATAAAATATTTATGGATAAGGAGATAATACTGTAACCACTGTTCATTTTCCGCTAGCTGCTTCTGAATACCCTGTAATACTTTCATTCTCTTGAATAGTTTTATACTGTCTTGTTATGTTTGATACTACAATGTATGAAGGTATACTCAAATATTTCAAGGAAAGAAACACCAAAGTAGCTACTGTTATGTTGGGTTGTCTTATGGTGAAACACTATATTGCTTAAATTGAACTGTTCTGACCTGTGTTGTTATGTCCTCTTATCTTAATCTTTTTTTAAAATAAAATTTTAAAAATGAAGGATGAGGCAGAAAGATGACAGCAATTTTGAGGCAAGCCTGGGCTACACAGTAGTTTGAGGCCAGTTTGAATTACATAGTGAGATTGTCTCAAAAAATTAAAAGGAGTACTGGTGACATTAGGGGGAAAAAGGAACCCCTCTATATTGTTGGTGAAAATGTAAACTAGTACAACCATTATGAAAATCAGCATAGAAATTCTTCCAAAAACTAAAAGTAGAAATTTTGTTTGACCTAGCCATACCTCCTCTGGGTATCTTCCCAACAAATTTAAAAACATCCTGTTACCAGGATACATGCATCCTCATGTTTATCATCACACAATTCACTATTGCTAAATTTTGGAAATGCCTGCTATGATATCAACAGATGAACAATTAAATAATATATATGTGCATATATATATATATACATATATATCATAAAGAAGGATAAGTTTCAGTTTTTGTAGAAAAATCTCTCTCTCTCTCTCTCTCTCTCTCTCTCTCTCTCTCTCTCTCTCTCTCTCTCTTTCTTTTCCTTTGTCTTTTTAAGATAGGGTCTCATTATGTAGTTAAGCTCACTTTGAGCTCACTTTGTAGCCCAGGCTGGTCTGGCACTTGCAATAATCCTCTTCCTTCAGTCTCCCAAGTGCTAGGATGACACGTGTGCACCACTATGTCCCACTCAAAATATTGATGTTTCTTGAGACTGTAATGCTAAGTGAAATAAATAAGATAGAGGATTAAACATCACATCATAACTTTTCTTGTATGACAAACCCAAATAATAGTAATTTAAAGAGCAACCTAAAAGATAGGTAACAAGCAACAGGAAGGTAGGGTCTTGTGCACATATGAAGCAGACCTAAGGACAGATGTTGAGGGGCGTGAAAAGAGGGAAAGGTGATGTAAAAGTGGAAAAGCTGCAATAAATACATGTACCAACTATCCACAATGAACTTACCCATTGGGTATTGCAAACATGTACTAATAAAAAACCTGTTAAAAAATATACCTCTTACTCCATTTTCCTTCCCTTGGCTTTGATTGGAGGTAGAATCAATTCCAAGAAGAGCATAGCACAAAGGGGAACCTTAAAAAGATATAGTTTTTTGTTTGTTGGTTGGTTTGTTTTGTTTTACCTAAAGCACCAGAAATAAAGATGGGGTAGGAATGGAGGCGAGGTTCTGTAATCTGAAGCATGCTAAAATCACCAGAGAGAAAAAGGTGGTTTAGGTGCAGCCAATGGGTACACTGTGAAAGATCTAGACTTTGTTTTTGTTTTGGAGCTTGGTGTTTGTTGCCTCTGTGTTCTACTGTGAAGCTACATCCTTAGCCCCAGAGAAGTAAGTTTCACCTGGAAGCTGACAGAGAAAGAAGGAAGAAATAGATGAAAGATAGACTTACAAATAACTAGAAAAAGACAAGCTCATATGCATAGATGCCAAAAATACTGTTCAGTTACTAATTACTCTCTCCTATGTTCTTAGCTAGCTATAGTTCAAATCTCTTTATGTGTTTCTTATCTTTAAACCCCAAGGACATACTTTTATCTTAAAACACAAGATTTTTCTGTTTACTTACAAGCTACTGATAGTATTAAAAGAAGAAATTTCCAATAGTTCAAGTGACATTTTCATCAGTCTAGTTCCTTTAGACTCAAAGACTTAGAAGTAAAAATGGATTAAATGTTGCCATAAAAGCTCTATTTATTCATTTTCTAATAGTTGTATCAGTGTCTTATTCCTCTGAGACATGGAACCAAAATGCTTTTTTTACACTTTGTGTGGAAAGTATTGTAAAAGCAACACTAGTTGCTTCATATCTAAGTTTAAATGTTATGTTTGAGTTATTTATATATGTAGTTTTTTATGTAATATGACTTGGTATATATGAAAACTAAATGGCTTTTGATTAAGTGCAAAAATAAAGAATATATGCTATAAATTTGTTTATAAAACTGCAGTATTCCCTTTAAGCTATACATGTGTTGAACTGATTATAAAGAATTTATAAAACTCATTGAATACTATATTACAAATCAGAATACTTCTTGGATTTCACAATGGCCCCTGAGTGGTACATACATGAGAATATCTGAACAACAGCTTTGAAAATTAAGGTGACATTTGAACCACAGGCCACAAATGAACTGGATGAAACCTGAGGACTACAGCCTGCAAAACAAACAAAAACATTATCATTCTTAATGGATTTAAAACAAGAACTAGAATTTCATAGCACATAGTTTACAATAAAATGGCTCAATATAAAAGTAGAAAAATTTCAACTATTTGTAATTGAAAAAAAAATAATTCAATTGCACCAATCCCAATATAACCTGGAATTTACAATTATCAGAAAATCATAAAATAGAAAAGAACATTCAGAAAAAAATGTAAGTATACAGACACATAGAAGAGAAATAGATATATTTATAAAAATGAAATGGATACTTAAGACATGAAAAATGTAACAACTGAAATAAAACATTCACTGAAAGCACTCAATACAAAATCGGAGATAACAGCAAAGTGTCATTCATTATGCTGCATAAAAGAAGCCAGTTTCAAAGTGTTATATAATGTATTATTAATATATATAATATTTTTGAAATCATAAAATTACAGGAATATAGAACAGCTTGGTGGTTACCCTGGACTAAGAATGATGGAAGAGCTGAGTGTGACTATAAAAGAGTAGCACAAAGGATACCTTTTCCACAATACCATTGTTCGGCTGCAGAGCTATCTAGTTTTATAAGTATTTGGAGGTATCATAAATATCAATCAATATGGTACTAAATCAAAGGAATAGTATACCAATGCTAAAAGAAATTGAAACCAAACTATATGTTCTCCATTGAAACTGTATTTGTTTCATTAAATAGGTAAAGAAAATGACAAAATCTTATAAAGCTATAATCTTCTTTAAAACTAAAATGTTATTTATGGAAATATATAAACACATACATATTAATATTTATTTGAATGAAAAGAGATCTGGGAGACATATTTTAAGCAGTTAACTTATTATATATAGGGAATGGATTTGGAGGACTGAGTTGTCTCTTCATTTATTTATTTGTAACACAATTAGATCCTAGAGTTCCAGAAACCAAATTGTTGACAAAGAGAATGAAAGAAGCATGTAGACTTCTACTATCCTTTACATTTTCCGTGATAGACATAGGCCAAAATGCAACAGCCAATGTACAAAATCAAACACCTCCTCACCAAGCTAAGGAAAAGAAGGATGTTTATATAATTGGAGAAGCAAAAGCAGATCAGCTTCATTCCATTTGAAGACAGTTATATCCTTGGAAATAACATAAACAACCAACATCGATGTAGCATACTACCAACAATTAATAGTTATTATAGGCTCATCATGAGCCAGGCTACATATTCAATGTTTTATATGTATCAACTCATTTGATTCTTGCAAAACATCTATGAAATATATGCTATTATTATTGTCATCAGTCTCATTAGCAGACTGAGATATGGAAATTAAATGCCTTGCACAAATATACATGTGTAGAAGGTGACAAGAATAGGTGTTGTTTCCCGAGTGGCTTCACTCTCAACCCTGAAATCACCACAAAGGGTCACTTAAATTGTATTCATCATTAAAGTAACAAGTGATATCTTGATCATACAGGACAATCTAATCTATTAAGTAATCTCTTTTTAAAAATGTTTGTTGGACATTCTCTGGATTGGTTTGGAAATAAATATGTTTTCGTACATTTTGCTTGGAATTAGTGCCTATAAATTGATATAAGACAAATCATTCACAGAGAAGCTTCTCTAAAAGCACAGATATAATTCCAGGAAACTAATATGAGAACTTGAAATTTTGCTTCAAGCCCACCATTAGCAGCACTGGTGTAGGGAAATTGTGACAATGGTTTTGCCCTATCTCAAGTTATGGTAAACCTGTTAGAACCTGAGTGCCCAAATTGCAACCCAAAACCCACATATTTATCACATAGTGCCAACACTTCAATTAATCCTGAATACTGAGATTTTAGTTTAGGAAAATAAGCAACTGTTATCTAATACTCAGCTGATAGAGTGACTTGGCTTAGGTGTTGACAGAGTGGGCTCTGTGCACCTGCTGTAGCACATGTGTCATAGATTCACCACCTTTTCCCTCTCTATTGGTGTTTTCACCCTACCATCATGACAGCACTCATCATGTGCAATCTGCAGATTACTCACAGTACAAACATGCCTAGCAGACAGAATAAATGAGGACTAAAATTCAGGCTACATTGTACTCCTCATATGTGTCCTGATTTCAATCTGCATATCTCTAAATGAGAAGTACATGTTGGTAATTTGCAAAAAGGCATAGTCTTATCATCAAAACATTCACTGGCAGAGATGGAGCGGCTTGAGCTGTGTGATGGGGGTAAGAATATAGGGAGATAGGGAGTGAGAATGACTGAGAATGACTTTTTTAAATGCAAGCAAAGAAGCGGCATGAGACCATATCAGATAATTCTCAGATCTTTTACAAACTTACTTGGGACATCACTTGAGGCAAAGTTGTTTTCTTGGGAAGGACTAACTAATCTGAAACAATTTCTACAACCAATGTTAAAACAGTGACAAGGAGAACAATCTTCGAGTTTAAACACAGTGAAGTAAACATTGGTTAGAATTACTTGAAATACAAATTCCATAAAGAGAGTTCAAGAGATCACATAATTGCTTCAAATGAATTCAAGAATACTAGAACAGAAAATTCAAATATAAATAAATTTTACGTAAACTCAAACTACTAGGTACTTGGCAGGAAAGTTGGAAAACTGAAGACAGTTAAAATCAGTAAACATTATCTGAATGATGAAAAGAGTATATTTGACAAACCACAAAAGAATTTCTTAATTTCAAGGGAAATAAGGTTCAAATAATGAATTTAATTTATTAAAATAAAAGGCATATGCTTGGACCCAAAGTGTATTCACTAAACTATGTGATGACAAATTAATTCAATTGGGTTTAAATATGATTGGATGAAATTTAATTAGAATAACTGTTTTGGGTTGTGCAAGATTCTAAATAATGAATTACCTGAGAAGGCAGGAAGATGATGCTTTATAGCAAAACATATTAAAAGACTTAGTGGTTTTAATTGAGTGGTAAGTTCCTTCCTTGTTGATCAGCAATGTTGTGTAGCAAACAAATATAAAGTGAGTGCCAGCAACAGAAATGAGTATACAGGCTGAGAAAACTAGCAGCTATTTCTTCTCAAGTAAATAATCTGCACTATGTATAATATGGACACACATATTTAATGGTCATATCACATTCACTTGTCACAGTACACCTAGAAGGTCTTATTATTATCATTTTATAAATTAAAAAATAAGGACAAGAAAGAACAAGGGATCTCAGGTGATGACACTGTGACAGTTCTGGAATTCAAAATCAGTTCCAGAACCCATGACTTTTCATGAAACCAAGAGATTCCACTAAAAAGTATAAAAATAGTCATTTATAAAATATATTAAGAAAAAGGAGAGAGAAAAGATATGTACCTATCCTTAATCCTTTAAAAATTGCAGTGCTTTCAAGAATCATTGCTTTTCATAAGTGAAAAAAATGTCTGCTAAGCAACTGTTGAAGTCTTTTGTCTTCTAAGTATATGAGAAGACTGTGTTTCAGTCTACTAACACAAGTATACAAAGCATACACTTTCAACAGCTGAAGTGTCCCGAGTCTTTGTTCCAACAGTCATATAAACATACATGCATGTGTATGAACACACACACATAAAGTTTCCTCTTAAAACATTACAGTGAAACAAGTAATATGATTATTTATCTTTTAAAAATAAGAAAATGTAAGTATAAGAGAGGTTATACAGTATAACTTGTTTAAATCTACATAAGCAGGAAATGATACAATTAGGGCACAGATGGTCTTGCTTCAAAGATAGCCTATTAACTTTTAAAACTGCCTCAACCATGTTGCAGGCAATGGGCTACTTTCAGTATTCAATAAAAGCAAAATGATGACTGAGCACTCATCCTGTGCTTAGCTTAGGCACTATACTAAAAAAAAAAAAAGACCTCTGATCCATTTTGATTTTAGATTAGTGCAATGATGTTAGACATGGTTCTAGTTTTAGTCTTTGGCATACAGAAAGCCAGTTTTTGCAGCACCATTTATTAAAGAGGCTATTTTTGTTCCAGTGAAATTGCTTGGCCCCTTTGTCAAAGATAAGGTGGATGAGTGTGTTTAGAGCAGTTTCTGCATCTTCTAGTTTGTACCATTGATCCTCAGGTCTGTTTCATTGCCAACACCATGCTGATTTTGGCAAAGAAGTTATGTAGCTTACTTTTAAATCATGGACTATGATGCCTCCTGACTTGCCCCCAACCCTTTTTTGCCTACAATTGCTTTTGCTATTCTTTGTCCATTTTGGTTTCAAATAAATGTTAGTATTCTTTTCTCTAGATCTATGAGGTATGCCAATGATACTTTGGTTTGGATTGCATTAAATTTGTAGAATAATTTTCACTATGTTGGTTCTTTCTGCCCAAGAACAAGGGGTAAGTTTTCATTTTCTGATATCTTCTTCAATCTCCTTTGTCAGTGTATTGTAATTTTCAATGTATAGATCTTTTACTTCCTTTGTAGGATTGATTCCTAAGTATTTCATTTTTGGTTGTAATTGTGAAGGGTGTTATTACTCTAATTACTCTTAGTGAGTTTGTTATTTGTGTAAAGCAATGCTATTTATTTTTGAGTGTTGAGTTCATCTCTAGCTACATCACTGAATTTGCTCATTAAGTCTAGAAAGCTTTTGGTGAAGTTTTTGGCATTATCTTTGTAGAGAATCATGCTAAATAATGAGAAATAGTTTCTTTCTTTCCTATCATTATTCCTTTTGTTATTTTTCTTATCTAATTGTTCTGGCAAATATTTCTAGAACTATATTGGATAGGAGTAGTGATAGTCGACATCCTTGTCTTATTCCTGATTTTAAAGTAAAACTTTCAGTTTTTGGCCATTTAGTATAATGTTGGCTGTTGGTTTGTCATAAATGGATTCTATCAGATTGAGATAAAGACAATCTATTTCAATTTTCTGTAAGTTCTTTTCCATAAATGTGTGTTAGATATTTTCAAATGATTTTTCTGTGTCTATTGAGACAATCGTGCCATTTTTGTCTTTTGCTCTGTTGATAGGGTGTATTACACATATGATTTGCATATTTTGAGCCATCCTTTCATTTCTGGAATGAATCAGAAGCACTAAAGAAGATGGAGTAAGTAGAACTCTGGAAGACATAGGTGTAGGCAAAGACTTTATGAACAATCCCCCAATACCACAGGAACTATCATAAAGAATCAACAACTCAATTTCAAAATAGCAAGAGGCACAACGGTAACCACTTATGATCACCTGGTATTCTATTTTTGCATCATGTACTATGTCCATCCTTTTGTTCTAACTGACTCTGTTGTGCTTAGTCACGTTTGGTTTTATTCTCTTCAAAAAAAAAAAAAGTAATAAGAACCGTGGGAGTAATAAAATCCAAAAAGTCTAATTGTTATTTTAAAAATGAGAGAAAAGGAAGGTGGACTAAGGGATATAACCCCAGATATGTTTGAGTGTGTAGGATGGAAAACCATATTACTAAGTTTTTGTTGGATCATTGAATGGAACTGTCTACAATGTCACTGTATGAATGTCCACTTTATATGCTTTAATTTTGTAATTTGAACAACTGTTTCTGGGAAGATAATATGTAACCTATTAACTGGAGATTTCTTACTGTATATTTGTTTTCTTGAAATTCTCTGTTACTTGTACTCTTTTACTGCTTTGTTTTTTCATGTTCTTTCCTTTTTCTCTTTAAATAAAAAAAGAATCAACAACTGAAATCTCATGTTATTAAAAAGCTTTTGCACAACAAAATAAATCGCGAACAGAGTGAGAATACAACCCACAAGGTGGAAAATAATTTATGTCATCTGTTCTTAAGATAAAGAACTAATATCTAGAATATATAAAGAACTGAAAATACTCATGCCCTCCAAATTCAAAGGGTACAAAAATGGGCATCTGAGGTGAATAGCTATTTCTTAGAAAAAGAAGTGCACATAGCAAACAAACATTTGAAAAAGTGTTCAAAATCATTGGTCATTCAAGAAATGCAAATTGAAACTATGCTGAGATTCCATCTCACTCCAGAAAGAATGGCTATTATAAAAAAAAAAACTAATAACAATTGCTGGAGGAAAAGGAATAATTCCCTACTGTTGATGGGCATTTAGACTAGTGTAACCACAGTGGAAATCAGTGAGAAGATTTCACAAAATATTAGGATTAGTGGTTCCCTTTGTCCCAGCTGTTTCCCTTTTGGGTATTCTCCCAGAAGAATTAAAAGCATCGTACCACAGTGATATATGTACACTCATATTTATAGTGACACTGTTTCTAATAGCTAAATTTGGAAGCAATGCAAATGCCTGTCAACCAATGAATGGTTAAAGAAATAAATGGATAAAGAAGATGTTTCTTTATATGATGAGGTATTATTCAGCTATAAAGAAAAATAAAATTGAGACATTTATAACTAAATAGATGGACCCTGAAACCATACTTGGAACTGAAATAAAACAGATGAAGTAATATTCAGCTATAAAGAAAGACAAATTGAGACATTTATAGCTAAATAGATAGACCTTGAAACCATACTTGGAAGTGAAACAAATCGGACTCACATGTATAAATATTACACTATCTCTCTGATGTGAGGAACTCAAAATGTAAACAAGAACATAAATGTACAATATATATTGTGAAATATGAAGCAACTGTTCAAAAGGAAAATGGAAATATGGAGGGGAAGGGGAAAGAAAGGAAGGGAAATTTTTAAAAAGGGAAAAGAAGGATAAAATGAAGACCAAACTTTGTGAACAGAGAGAAGGGGGTCTGAAAAGGGGTTGGGAGTGGGAAAAAAGAATAAACAAGATATATCATTTACAGATACAGATTCCCTATAATGAATGTGTCCATTATATACACCTGAATTGTACCAACAAATAAAAATGTACAAAAAGTATTAAATGCTGCAAATCTTTTAAAATAAAAAGTAAAAGCATTATACACTATACTTCCCATCAAAAGTTCTACGACTTATTAGAAAAAACTAACACATATAAAACAACATTAAAAGACACAGCATTGTTACAGGGATTCAGAATAATCCTGACTGCTAGAGTCAATCTTAATATGTCTGTAAACCCCTACATTTCCAGGAATGTGAGTATTTTTTGTGCAAACCTCAACTCCTAGGCCATGAATCAACTCTCTCATATCCAAACTAGCACAAAATTTTGATGATACATATATATTCAAATACAGTAACAATCTCATTTTAACTAAATTCAAGGTAAATTCACAAATCTTTTCTTGGGTTGACCCAAGTGAATCATTAATAAGGAAATCTGAATTGGAATATTGCTATATTGCTTGAATAGGCACCAGGACATGCCAAAGCCTTCAATGAAATGTTTTGTTTTTCTTCAACATCTACTTGGAAATCTGTGTTACTGATTTGTTCTAGAACCTACATTAATAGAAGGATCATGACACACTAGCCAAGCCTGGGTGTGAATGTTAAACCTTAACATAAATTGTTATGTTGAGATTTTTTAGATGAGAACTTGTTTGCTATATGGAATTATGCACAAAACTATACATTTATGGTATTTTCTTTTTTAAAAGTTTAAAATTCAGGCTTCTGCAAGCATTTATAAACATTAAACATTTTAATTATTTCATAGTTTTGTATTTTATTAGTAACTACTGTTGGCAATCTACAGCCACTGCCTGTTTTCATACATGAAGTTTCAATGAACACAGTCATACTCATTTCTTTATGTATTGTCTCTAGCTGCCAATATTGAGTAGTTGAAACAGGCTACAATGACCACAAAGCCTAAACTATTTATTACTTAGCAATTTAGAGAAATTATTTGTTAATCCATAAACTATTTTATTAATTGTTTTATTATGAATCCACCAGTAAAGTGAGTTCAAGAGCTATTACAAATGTTAAAACCTTATCAGGATATGGAAATAATAGAAAGATGATGGATGGATACATAGGTAGACAGATAAGTCTTTCACTAAAGAAAATTAACAGACATTTAAATACCAGGATATCTAACTAAGTAAACATTTACAAATATATCCATAGATAATTTTTTTATTTTTAAATATTACTATATGCATCATAGGAAAAAAGTCCTACCCATTTTTAACAGATACTTTAATCAATTTGGATTTTCTTCTGATTCTAATTAGTGCTTACACATATAGCTTCACATAATTATTTACATGAATTTTATGATCTACTTTCTTCAATAACACCATTGTACAAAATCATGGGGTTCCTATATGAGTGAGATAGAGATTCTAGTATTTTAACGTGAACTTCACCCACTCCAATGTTAAATAAGATCAATGCGGCTTGGAGAGAGAAAAAGACTTACATAAGACCCAACTTAGCCAGTCATTAACGAGATTAAAATGCCCTGATTCGGTGTCATACTCCTATAATTTCAGTGCTGTAAGAGATTAAAACACGAGAATCATTGCAAGATCAAACCACGTCTGAGCAATTTAGCAATTTAATGAGACTAGGTATCAAACTGAAAAAGGAATTTTTAAAAAAATAAATGCCTGAGGATGTTGATCAGAGCAAAGGCCCTAGGTTATTTAAAATAATAAATAAATAAATCTACCTTCTTGTATTTCATATTTTCACTACTATTACCTAAACTGTTTTGTATATATATATTCCCATATGTTGACAGATATTTAGTATTTAATTGCTAATAAAATTCTTACCACAACTATTGTCTTACTTTAACAAGAGGTTTCCAGATGACAAATAAAGAACCAAGGAAAAGTATCTTTCCCAATATCTCAGAATAAAGTAGAGACAGAATTAACACTAAGTATAGCATGTTTGCAGGGAATGCCAAAGTGTGGTATTTGTTCCATGGCTGATTAGAAAAAATCAGTGGCTGTCTGGGACACACCAAATTCCCAAATCAATGTTCATATTTTACTTGTTAAGAAACTACAGTCCTTATTATTCAACTGTGTTATTTAGCTTTCTGCAGTTGTGACAAAACATTTGATTAGAATAACTTGATAGAAGAAAAGCTTATTCTGATTCACACTTTCAGAGGTTGCAGTCTGTGGTAAGCCAGCTCCATTTGCTTCTAATACTGTGATGATACATAAACAGCATTATATCAGGGTATAGCAGAGGAAAGTTGCTCCATTCATGGTAGTTAGGAAACAGAAAATGTGGAAAAAGCCTATATAACCCAATCACTTCTCATAAGTACCACCTCTTAACACTGCTGCACTGGAGACCAAGCCCTCAGCAAAATGAGGCTTTTGGGAAGAGAGTTTAGATTCAAACCGTAACACTAAACTGACTTCTTGTTGCCTTGTTCTTTTTGCAGGCCTAAGTGAAACTGATAATGTCTAACAGCATAGGAACTATGGGGTGGTATAAAGTTAATGCTTCATATTTTCCCTAAAGTCAAGAGGCCTGGAAAGATGGAAGAAAAGAAACCTGGCTACCTGGCTATGCATACTCTCTGACAACTTTTTTTATACCTTAGAAGATCTGACCTTCTCTCTCTCTCTCTCTCTCTCTCTCTCTCTCTCTCTCTCTCTCTCACACACACACACACACACCATCTGTCCTTTCTAAAAATTTCTGTCTTTGTTATACTTAGGCCTACTCTTCTTCCCTTAATCTCCACTCATCCTCATATCTTATAGGTTAAATGCTCTGATTCATATGACATCTTCCAGGATCCTTTCAACTGGAGGCTAGCTTTACCTTCTAAGAAGACTCACACCTCTTATTTAATTCTTCAACCTTAGCCTCTGTGTTTCAAAATTAGTGTCTTATATGCCAGGCATAAATATTTATTGAAAAATTAATGATTGTATTTAATATTCACAGCAATTGATATTGAAGGTAGAAAGAAAAGTCATCATTCCTATTTCACAGAAAATAATGTTGAGGATCCGAGAAGTAATAGTTGCCTGGTTACTAGCAGTGATGGTGAATCTTTTAGAGATTTCAGTGATAACAGCCCACTGTGGCACGTGTGCCATAGATTCACCACCACTGCAAGACCAAACACAGTCTCAGTCTTCTGTTTATCCCTTTAATTGATGCAAGGGTTATTTCTTCAACGTACCTTTATTCAAGGTTATCCCAGGGACCTGAACTTACAATGTACCTCGTAAAATGATAAAAGCATGGCTTGAAATCGAAACCGAAAGTCTCGGATATGTATACAGGAACTTCTCAAACCAGTTTATATTTCCTCAAGTTTATCATTTTTTGTAGCTAGTATCAGGGTTGCATAGCCATAAAAGCCTCTTCAGGTTATCTAGCACAGATTTATAAATGTAAAAGCTGTAAATTCAGGCTTATACAATATGAAAGCTGTGAACTCATTTGCTGACTCTACTCTGCAAAATTTAAAACCTGTATAATCTACTCTAAAAGAATGCCTACAAATTTTTATAGTGATTAATCACAACTTGCCTGTATCCCCTCCTGTTGTGTATTTGTTATCCTAAATAGCAAACTAAGCAACACTAGTTTAGTAGTAAAGTTTAGATTGAACATTGTCTGATGAAGAACTATGAGCTCTCATGAAGGTTTGTGGTTAGCAGCTAAATAAATACTGTGCAATTGTTGTTCCAAAGCTCTGTTTCTTCTAAGGCCTATTTGGAATCAGAGCTTTGTACTTCACAAAAACAAATTTTTGCAGCTGTCAGGAGTCAGGACAGCTGTGAACAGAGTGAGTTGGACTGGGTTCTGACTCCTGCACGACTCCAAAGTTCTGCCAGCACCAGTTTTTAGAAACTTTCCCATCGATGAAAGTAGAAAGGAGAAAGAGTGCTTATGTATGTTTTTCACAGGTGTGGAGGGTCCTGGAAACTTTGCACCTAGTTACTTTTCCTACTTTCACTATGTACCCTGAGTAAACTGAAATGGAAATGGCTAAAGGTTAAATGCGAGGCACAGGGGTTTGGTTTTTTTTATAAATCCTCCTATCTGACCATAACTTCCCTAAACAGGCCTAAATTAAAATCAGCAGCACCTGTTCTTTCTGCAGTGTCTTATCTGAGAATAGAATTTCAGTTTTGAAATGGCTTCAGATATCTCTTTCTTTTTAATTTTAAAGAGAAAATACAATACCAATGATAGAAAATGTCAAAACAAGATAAGAGATTAATAATGGTTAATACATTGCTTATGGTTATCTTCAAAGCAATTGTTCAGATTATAAGATATAGGCATTAAAATTGATAAAACAATATAAGCACAAACTGTTCTTTTCAACGAACACAAATTAGTAGTATAATTATTGTAGCTATCTTGTGTGTATATGCATTTATGTATATTTTCTTCCTTTTTGTCCTCCTTTGCACCATCCCAGTTGTTCATTCCTTTTGAACAGTTTCTTCCCCTTTCACAGCATTTATTGTACATTTTGGATTTTTATTTACTCTTTCAGCTTTTTTACACTAGGGAGACAATATTATATTTACAAACGCGAAACTGGTTTGTTTCACTTATGAGTATGGTCTCAAGTTGCATCTGTTTACCAGTAAAAATCTTGAGATTATCTTTCTTTATAGCTGGGTAGTACTCCATTGTATAAAAAAAAATCACATCTTTTTTATCCATCCCTCAGTTGATGGGCATTTGGGTTGTTCCCAAGATATAGCTATTACAAATTGTGCTGCTGTAAACATGGGTACACATATATCACTGTGGTATAATGTTTTTAATTCTTCTGGGAAAATAACCGAAGGGGAATAACTGGGTCAAATGGGACCTCCAATCCTAGTCTTGTGAGGAATCTCCACACTGCTTTCCACAGTGACTGTACCAGTCTAATTTTTCACCAAAAGTGGAGAAGGATTTCTTTTTCCCCACAGCTCCTCCAGCACTTGTTATTGGTTGATTATTTCATGATATTTATTCTTTCTGGAGTGACATGGATTCTCAGAGATGTTTTACTTTGCATTTATCAAATTACCAATGATGTTTAACATTTTTCATATATTTATTTTCCATTTGCATTTCTTCATCTGAGAAGTACGTATTCACTTCAGATGCACATTTTTGGATTGAGTCTCTGAATTTTGGGTGTCTGATTTTTTCAGTTCTTTATATGTCCCTTTGTCTGAGAGACAGCTGGTACAATTTTTCCCACTCTATAAGTTGTCTTTTCAACTTTTTTGGTGATTTATTTTGCTGTGAAAAACTTTTTTGTAAAGGTGAGATACCGTTTGTTGACTCTTTGTAGTATTTCCCATGTGGTCTGGGTTTTGTTCATAAAGTCTCTGCTTACCCCTATATCTTCAAGATGTCTACCAACTTTGTCCTTTTTCACAGGGTAATAAGCAATTTATTGGGATCAAAATTCTCAGTACAGAAAGTAACACTTTTCAAAGTTTGTAACAAAACAACATTCCAAATCAATTTGGTCACTATAGATGACCATATAGAACATGCCACAAAGTCTCCTCCTACACATCCAGTAATCCTGAAGGGACATGCATACAAAAGTCAGTGAGTTCTCTCCCACCCCAACCCACAAATAGGCTTTATCCTTCATAACAGCTAATCAGCCTAAGAAAATTACAAATACAATATAAGGAGTAGAATTCATAATCAGTTCACTGTATTCCAAGAAATAATGCCCTAGAACCCCAAATTAAGTGTCCAGTAATGACAACCACTAAGCAAAACAATCACTAATTTCCCAGGATCTACCACACTGCACCAACCAGGTTACTTGCTTTATATACATTACTACATTTTCACTGAAATCCATAAATATTGCAAACGTTCCACTTTGTGGATATGGAAAATGACAAATGTAGTAGATGAACTGAGAAAAGGTGCACATCTGGGTACTTTCCTATTTTAACAGAATAAGCTCTTATATGAATTTACAGTAGAAAAAGTAGTACTCAAAATGCAATTAACTTTTCAATATAGTCTGTTTTTTTTTTTCTTTTTAGACAGGGTCTTGCTATATAGTTCATGTTGGCCTCAAATTCTTGGCCATCCACCTGCCTCAGCCTTCTAAGTTACCGGGATTATAGGTGTGGCCACCACTCCTGGCTATAATATGTTCTTTTTCTAAATTTTATTTAAAAATAAAAAAAGAATAAAAATGATAATACAGAATTTTAAAACAATGTAATAGGACGTTAACAATGGTTAATATATTGCATATTGTTATCTTCAAAGTAATTGCTCAGATTACAAGGTATAGGAATGAAAAAACGATCAAATAATGAAATCAGAAACCATTCTTTTTGATGAATTAATACAGATTACCAGTATAATTATCTATTTTCGCTCTCAGACAAAGGACTTCTATCTAAAACATATAAAGAATTGAAAAAAAAATCAGGCCCAATCCAAAGACCCAATGCAAAAATAGGCATCAGAGATGAATATGCACTTCTCAGATGAAGAAACATAAATGACAAGCATGTGTGTGTTTGGGCGGGTGTTCAACATCATTGGTCATTTGAGAAATGCAAATTAAAACAAATTTGAGATCCTATCTCACTCTAGAAAGAATGGCTCTGGTGAAGTAATTAACCAATAACAAATGTCAGAGGGGCTATGGGGAAAAAGGAATCTTTTTTTCACTGTTGTTTGGAGTGTAGACTGGTATACCCATTGTGAAAATCATTGTGTAGATTCCTCAAAAACTAAGATTGAAGGTTCCATTTGATCCAGCTATTATCCTCTGAATATTTTCCAGAAGAATTCAAAACATCATACCACAGCGATATATGTGAACAGATATTTATAGCAACACAATATGTAATAGCTAAAACTTGGAAGCAACCCAAATGCTCACCAACTGAATAGTGGATAAAAAAGATGTAATATTTTTGTACAATAGAATACTAGTCAGCTATAAAAATGGATATACTCGAGGTAAATTATTTATAGGTAAATGTTTGCAACTTGAAACAGTACTCATAAGTAAAATAAATGAGACTTGCATGTGTAAGCATCATTTTGTCTCCCTATTGTAAAAGAAACTGAAAGAGTAAATAAGATGCAAATGTATAATAAGTACTGGGAAGGTGAAAGAGGGGAGAAACTGCTCAAAAATAAAGAACAATTGGGATAGAGGAAATGAATAAAAGAAGGGAAAAGTGTGTGAGTGTGTGTGTGTGTGTGTGTGTGTATATATGTAGATTTCCTGTTTCTGTTTCAATATTTAGATATTCAATCCATTTTGGCCTCAGTTTAGCTCATGGTAATAGACATGGAACTACTTTTAGTCTTCAGCATGTGCAAAATCAGTTTTTCCAGCACCATTTATAACAGAGGCTATCTTTCTTCCAGTAAAGTGTTTGGCCCCTTTGTTAAAAATAAGGTGGCTGAATGTGTTTAGAGATGTTTCTTGCATCTTCTAATCTGTTCCATTGATCCTCAGGTTCGTTTTATTGCCAGTACCACACTGCTTCACAGTAGCTTTGTCATATAATTTCAAGACAGGGATTGTGCCTCCTGCCTTGCCTTTTTTGTCCAGTATTGCTTTTCCTATTCTATGTCTTTTCCCATTCCAAATATTTTCACAAACATTTTCTCTTGATCTATGAGGTATGCTAATGATATTTTGTTTGGGATTGCATTAAATCTGTGTAACAGTTTTGGGAATATGGCCATTTCCACAATATTGATACTTCCTATTCAAGAGCAAGGGATATCTTTCCATTTTCTGATACCTTCTTTTATCTCCGTTTACAGTGTAATGTAATGTTCAATGTTTAGATCTTTTTCTATCTTTTTAATATTGATTCCTAAGATTTACTTTTTGTTGTTGCAATTGTGGAAGATGTTGTTTCCCTAATTTACCTCTCAGTGAGTTTGTTGTTTGTGTACAAGAATACTATTGATTTTTGAGTGTTGACTTTGTATCCAGCTATATTACTGAATTTGCTTATTAAATCTGGGAATCTTTTGGTGGAGTTTTTGGGATCTTTTATGTAGATTATCATGCAATTCACAAATAATGATAATTTAACTTCTTCTTTTCCTAACCTTACTCCTTTTATTGCTTTCTCTTGACTAATTGTTCTGGCTAATGTTGCGAGAACCATGTTAAATAAGAGTGGTTATAGCAGACATTCTTGTCTTGTTCCTGATTTCAGAATGAGAGCTTTGAGGTTTTGCCCATATAATATGATGTTGGCTTTTGGTTTGTTATAGATTGCTTTCATCAGATTGAGGTAAAGGCCATCTATTTCAATTTTCTGTAGGGTGAGTGCATTAAATATTTCTTCAGTTTCATGATATGTCTTCTTTTCCCATACCAGATGGGCTGAGAATTGACAGTGTATGATTTTAGAAATGCAAAGATGTAAAGAGCTAGGGAAAATACACATCTGTCATAACTGGCTATGTAATTTGGTTGGAGGGCATTTAAAAACAAAAATGTGGGATTCCCAGTTTATAATTATTATATTTTTATCACAATAGCAGATCATGAAATCAAATCTATTTTTTCTAATTATTGGATTCCTTACAACTACATGGATGCTCTCCCTGTAACATCCCTGCCTGCTTAAACAAAGACCAGAAAACATTGGTAATTCTCAAATTTAAACTGTCCCTTACCTGACTGCCAGTACGTATTGCATTATAATCTCATCTGTGATGATTACTTTACGGAGTGCTGCAGAAAAAATAAGACAGCCAATGATGCTAAAGAACCATTAAAGTATTTTAGATGATTACTTCATGGGGACAGATAAATGACCTTTGATATTTTATCTGTCTTTTGAAAGGATACTATTTATGTGCTCCTCACTGACCTTCCTTGGTACAGTCCAAGGTCTCTTTTGACTAAAATTAACATATTACTTTTGGATTCTTGTAACTCACATTTATTCATCAGATTAGTGCATGATTGCTACTTTAAATCCTCATGGTTAAGTCAGAGTCTTAATGGTTAATAATATTTATAAAAATACTTGGAAGACAAAACCTTTTATATATAAAAAACACACTGGCTGTAGAACTGGTGGGAATTGTTAGGCCTAGGCCTCCTTGCAGAACTACTATATAATGTGATATTTGACAGACTTTCTTTTGGTAAAACAGAAATGCAAAAGTAAAAGAATCTACTATCTGATGGGATTTTACCCAGTTCTAATACTGAATGCTTGGATTGCCTTATAAGAAAGCCGGGAGCTCTTTCATCTCTCTGGCATTCAGTGTCCTCCCCCAGTTTCTTCAACTCCACATATCCACACCATACTATGGAGATAGTATTTAGTGGGGAAGTACTTTATACGATTAAAGAAACATGTTCAGTAATACCTTATCTGGTGATAACTTTGTCCATAAGCAAAAATCTATTTCAAATATAGAAAAAAGGCACAGGTATTTAAAAAAAAACAAAAGAAAATATCATATTAGTTTTTTACAAATGTGTGTGTTTTTAGGGCCAGCTAATTGATTTTGTTACTATTTTTATCTTGTTTTTCTGGTGTTGGGACTCCCGCACTAGAAGTTTGAGATGTGGGGAAAGGAAGAAGCTAAGGTTCTGTGCTTCTTTTCTTCTGGACTTTGGAGAGAAGTCCTTATCTCTTGGAAGGGAGTTAGAGGACTCTATATTTCTAATTCCACTTCAAATATAACTAAATGCTGCATAAAATGTATTCTCTTTTTGCTACAGCATCTTGAGAGCAGAGAGATTCAATAGTGCAAGCCAACTTGGCCTTTACTGGGACTCCAGCCACAGCCCATCTCAAGGACTAGGAACATGTTGTTTGACACCATGTCTAGTCCTGCCTTCTGGACCTGCCTCCTATGAAGGTTATAGGCCTGCACAAAGCACAAAACCATAGCATTTATATGAGAGGGAAAAGATATGGGGAAAAAGTGGTTCTTTAGGTCTTGGATTTTAGTTATACCCAGCTGCTTGGCTGTATACTGTTAAAACTCAGCTGCCAGCCTCACTTTAATGATTTCTAGTTTACTCTCTTAAAATGATCAGATTACAAAGCTCCTCAGACATGCCTTGACCTGAAACCCTAAACTGAATTTAGGCCATGGTTCTGGGACATTGGAGACCTTAACTGAATTAAAAGACCCATAAGAACCTGCATAAGCTATTGAAGACTGAAAATTGGCCAACTCTCAGTTCAATTCAAGATTTACCTACTAAACTAAACAATCTGTTCCAGGCTAATACTAAGAACTGGTATATAGGTGCCATGAGGGTTCATCCCTGTGCTTCAGGAGTTCATAGCCTGTTTACAAAGCCAGAGGCATAAACAGATTATTTCAAGACGATATGATTAATGATAGGTTACAGAAGGGAACTCCATGCCTCAAAAACATTGAAGAAGAGCACTTACCCCAGCCTGAGGGCATCAGAGAAGATTTCCCATAGGAGAGATCACTGGGTAGTTCAAAAGAATTAGGGGGAAATGGTGAGAAATAAAAGCCAAAGAAGGAACATCAAGAGCTAAAAAAGGAATATCTAAAAGCACTCTATGCTTAGGTAACTATGAGTCAAGATATCTAAAAGTCAAAGTTCAAGGTTTACAGTAGGGAGAAATGAGGTTGAAGAGTGAGATATATGGAGACTTAATCACAGGAATCTCAGATACTTCATTCATGAGCTTAGCTTACCCATTAAAATGAATAGGAATCCAGTTAGCAGAGTTAACCACAGAATAAAATTAAAAAGACAATTCCTAAACAGCAAAGGAAATTATGAACAGAACTGAGAGACAGCTAACAAAATGAGAAAAAAAAATGTTTGCAAACTATACATATAACAAGGTTTTCACATCCAGAACATATAAAGGACTCAAACAACTCAACAGAAAACAAAAAAAAATCATATTTAAAAATGAGAGAATTACCTCGATAGATCTTTCAAAAAAAGACAATCGTATTGCTCATGAATATATAAAAAACTGCTCAACATCACCAAGCACCAGAGAATTACAAATATAAATCACAATGAAACATCGCCTCACATCTGTTAGATTGACTATGATCAAAAAATACAAACGTACTGGTGAGGATGCAGGGAAAAAGCAAATTTGTACACTGTTACTGAAACTGTAAAGTGGTATAATCATTATGAAGGATAGTATGAAAGTTGCACAAAAATTTACACTTAGAACTACCATAGTATTCAGTCATCCTACTAGTGGATATATATCTAAAGGAAATGAAATCAGCATATTGAAGAGATATTTGCATTAGCATGTTCATTGTAGTACTATTTATAGTGGTCAAGAAATGGAAATATGCCCATCAATGAATGGATGCATAAAAAATGTGATACATACAAAGAGAGGGATACTATTTAGCCATAAAGAAAAGAATGGCATTCTGTCACACACAACAACATGGATAGAACTAGAAATCACTATATTAAGTGTAATAAACCAGGCACAGAAAGATAAATTATCACTCATATTTGATGTTCTCATAGAAATAAAGAGTGGTGGTTAGCACAGACTGGAGAAGGTAAGGAGAAGAAAGGACTGAGGAGAGGTTAGTCAACAGTTACAAAGTAACTGGTAAGTTGAACAAATTTTTATGATCTATCATATAGGGTGACCATAATTAACAATAACTTAATGCATATTTAAAAATATTAGAATACAGGATTTTGAATGGTCTCATCACAAAGAAATCACAAATGTTTGAGATGATAAATATGTTAATCACCCTGATTTGATCATTGAATGATACACACAGGTATCAAACTAAAACGTTGTACCCCATGAGTATGTATAATCATTACATGGCAATTAAAATATTTTAATTGAGAAATAAAAATCCTTTGGAGTTCAATGAATACATAAATTAATAAATAAATCTAGACCACAACTTTACTTTAAAATGTAGTGATTATTTTCAAGAAGTCTATTGAATAAAAATTAAAATTTATTGGTTTGGTTCTCGATAAGCTGCTCTAATGAAAACTTTTATTTTCACCTCACTTTGTAATCTAATCACACAAAATTCATTAATACTTTATTTATTTGTTTTTTGAGAGACTGTCTCACTATTTAGTTTAGGTTGGCTTTGAACTCACTATGTAGCCGATGGTGGCCATGAACTCTTGGTAATTCTCCTACCTCAGGCTCCAAATACTGTAGTTACAGGCATGCACCACCATGCCTGCCTGTTCACTTTTTTCAAGTTAACATATTTCACAGTTCCTGTCTTTCTCATCATTCAGATTAACTACTTGACATCCACAAAAAGAAGAGAAGTTTATTTAGGCTCACAGTTAGTAAAGAGTTCAGTCCATAGTTTGCTGACTTCAATGCAAGGTGGCTCAACAGATGGGCACAGCAAAGGAGCAATATCCTATAATATGGCAGCCAGAAGCAGAGTGCAAGATCTAGGGAGAAAGAGAGATACCCTTCCAAGCTGCACCCATCTCCTCTGAACAGACTTCACCTCATAACATCACCCTCACGATCCAATTATCTCTCAAAAACCCAATTATGAGTACATGAGGCTTTGGAGGGACATTTAGATATAAACCATAACACTCATTTTTTCTTTTACTTTGTCCCTTCTCTGGTGATCTCAATCATTCTTTGAGTAAGAGATCAATTATCATGTTTACTGATAAGCTTTTCCTGACCTTCAGTTATTTCCTTTTTCCCCTGTCTTCCAATGTCACCCTGTTCATGCCTTATGACCTTTATTTCACACTTTTTATAATGTCAATTTTTACTTGACTATTCCCACTTGCTGGGAAACAAAATAGTACCTTATTTATTGCTACATTCCCAGTACTTAACACAGTAAACACTCACTTGTTTGAAAGAATCTAAATATCAAGTTATTGAAATAGAAAGTTGAAAATAGAGCACTCTAGTTATTTGAGCACTGGAAAAATTTAATTATCATCAATTAGAGTATAACAAAAACAGCACCAATCATGAGTGGAGAGTACAAAGCAACATAGGATTTGGGATTCTAAATCAAGTCTTGTTGTTGACTTACCATAGTCATTCTTTTCCATGTCTGGGACTCAGTGTGTCAAGCTATATATGGATCCAACTGATCTGAAATATTGTAAGTCTCTCACCTCAGATATAATTGTCTAGGAATTTATCTGCCGTATAATTCACATCCCTAGCCTCTAGAGGCAAACAAAAATTATGACAAAATGAATGTATAAAGCACTTATCTCCACAAGAACAAATATCAAGTTCTTGTCATTGATGACTGCTACAAAATGTCCTTGAGACATTATGTATCTCCTTAATCTTTATATCTTTGCCTTTGTCTGCCATTCTCTGGGCTATATATATTTTTTCTGCCTAATATGAGTATCCAAAGAACAAATCAGTAGAGGACTACCAGAGCATATTTAGTAGCATTGATCTGACTTTACCTAGCTTCCTTAGCCTCCCACCAAAAAATGATATAAAAGATTTCCCTCAACTGAATTTAGTACCACGTATATATTATAGAGTACATATTCACTTGTTTGTAGCTTTTAATACTCAAAGAGAGCTGTATTGATATTCTTTGGCCCCCCAAAAGTAGGTATTTTCTTGGATTTTTCTGTGAAACCAAAGTGACAATAATACAAGCCTGGTAAAAAAAAATAATTACACACACACACACACACACACACACACACATTTAGTAAATTACCAGGACTTCCGGGAGAACATGGTGGACAGATAGCAGCAGCTACGGAGGCTCTCTGAAAGACTCGGTTTAGTAATCAGGAATGGTGCAGAGTAAGGAGCCATAAGCAGGTGGAGATATGGTCTGCTGACCCAGGAACGAACTGGGCTGAGAGAAACCAACTTGGAATGCAGTCCTGGTGCTATAACAGGAACAGAGGGGCCTCAGTGTGGAGGCTGGAGCCCGCACCATTGGAAGCCACGATTTGGGTTTCCCGCCGCACGGCGACTGCGTCTACATCGGCTCAGCAGGGAGAGAGACGCGAGGAAGCTCTGAGAATGGGAATCGGCAAACGGAGTTGAAAACAGGACGGGCGGGGAGCCGTGCATTGACTTGCGGTGAGGTGAGTGAGAGAAACTGACACTCTTCCACAGTTTGACTCCAGAGGAGGATATTCTGGGACTGGGCAGACTTGCGGGAGTGGGGTGCTGCAGCGACTTCAGCCACATATCCCCCTCTCAAGCAGGATTGGGGTGAGAAGTGCCTAGCCTATGTGAGAAGTGAGAAGCCTATGTGACGCTGCTGGCTGAGACCCAGTGGGCTAGCACAACCCAGATCCCAGAGCCTGAGGGTGGCCTGGAGGGGCGGGCCCCACATAGGCTGCCTGGTCTACAATTTCCTGGTGTGCTGCGGTGGGCAGGAACACCTAGCCGGCGCAATTTGATCAGGCTGTGGCTGACAGGGAGGGAAGCTGGGCCTCCTATATAAGCTTGCATATATAGGGAACAAAGAATATGGGAAAAGGCAGAAACAAGAAATGCTCCTCAGCCCCCAATCCTGAGAAACAGGCAATAGCGGACACCACACCAATAGACATAAAGCGCCACCTAGAGAGCCTCATAGATCAGTTCAGGAATGAAGTTATTAATGACCTGAAGCTAGAAGTAAGCAGAATAGTTAGAGAAATGCTAAGCACCACCCAAGAAAAAACAGATGCTGGAATGGAAGAACAGAAAAAGAGGGGAGAACTGTTAGATGGAGAAAATAGTGAAGCAGTTCAAAGGGACTACCAGGAAACTAAAAACTCTATCAAAAACTGGCATAGCAGCTTGAAAGAAACTAAGGACAGACTATCTGAACTGGAGGGCAGATTTGTAATATGGGAGAATGAAATGAAAAACTTCTTAAAAGTAACAAAGAAACAAACAGCAATAATACAAAGACTAGAAGATGATAAGAGGATCGATAACTTAAGAATTAAGAACATAAAAGAAGAAGTAGGGGCACAAACAAATGAACTACAAAAGCTACTCACAGAAATAATCCAGGAGAATTTTCCTAATTTAGCAAAAGGTAAAGATACTCAGATGTATGAGGCATACAGGACCCCAGCCACCTACAACCCAAACAGAGCAACACCCATTTTTTTATTATATAATAATAAAAATTCCAGAAATTCAATACAAGAACAGAATATTAAAAGCTGTCAGAGACAAGAAACAGACCACTTACAAGGAAACACCCATCAGAATTACAGCAGATTTCTCTGCACAAACCATCAAATCACAAAGAGCATGAGGGGAAATAATTCAAGCTTTGAAAGATAATAATCTCCAGCCAAGATTGCTGTATCCTGCACAACTGTCCCTGGAAGTTGATGGAAAAACAAGGTGCTTCCAGGATAAAGAGGTACTGGGGGAATTTGCAACCACCAATTCAACTCTACAGAGAGTATTGCAGGATATTCTAAAAAAGAAAAATACAAAGAATCCAGAAATAGTGGCGGGGAGGCCACAATGAATGGAGCAGAGAACAAAATGAAGAAGACAAACTGACAACTAATGACAGAAAAATAGCTCAACAGAAATGAGGCAGAGAAGATTGGATGATAGGAACAGCTATTTTGGAGAAAAAGACATCATAATAGGTAATGCTGATTTAGTATCATCTTGTTTTGAAGTCTCATCAAGCTTTTGTTCTTCTGTCTCCATTGGTCTAAACAGGTTGTATCTTATTGGATTTTATTATGTACGATAGTATAAGCAAAAACTTTTAAAGACAAGGAGATTATACAGAAACCATTGTTCATTTTCTGTTTTGATTCTAAATACCCTGTAATGCTGTCATTCTCTTAAATGGTTTTACATTGTTTTGATAAATTTGATGCTACAGTATAGGAAATTGTACTCAAGGATTTCAAGGAAAGAGACAATATGGTAACTACTTTTATGTCAGGATTATCTTGTGGTGAAACACTATTCTGCTTAAATGGTTATGTTTTGATCCGTACTGTTTTGCTGTTATGCCCTCTTTTATCTCAATCTCCACTCCATTATTTACTTTTTTATTTTTATCCTTTTAATTAAGGGAAAAATAAATAAAAATAGCAGGATATATTATAGTAACCCACTTTGACTTTCCATTATCTTGATTTAAAGCCCTTATAGCTCTCACCATCTTGTTTTTGACTGATGTCCCCCTATTCTGTTTTGCTTGATAGTACCAGGTTTGAAAGTTTAGGCAACAGCTGTGAAGATAGTGAGATTCATTATGACGCCCATTATCGATGACTTTTATCTACTTTTGAAGACCTATAATGTCTCCAAAGTTTTGGTTTTGTCGGTTTTGTTCTTTACTGTTTTGTTCAATTTTATTATAACTGATGATATAGGCAATTCTATTAGAAATAGCAGGAGGCATTATGGTAACCATTATTGATCACCTTGTATTATGCTTTTACATTATCTATTATGTCCACCCTTTTGATTTGATTGACTCTATTCTGTTATGTCACATTTGGTTCTACTCCCTTCCAAAAAAGTAGTAAGAACTGTGGGAGCAACAAAACGAAAATTTGTAATTTTCATTGTACAAAAGAGAGGAAAAGAAAGTGCTCTAAATGATATAACTGCATGTATATTTAAGTGTATAAGATAGAAAATGATATCACTGAGTTTTATTGGATCATTGAACAGAACTGTTTGCAGTCTCACTGTTGGAATGTCCACTTTACATGCTTTAATTTTGTGACTTGAACAATTATTTCTAAGATGACAATATGTAATCCATTAACTAGTGATTTCCTACTGTTCAGTTTTTTCTGTAAATCTGTATAACTTGTACCCTTTCTCTGTTTTTTTTTCTCCTTAAATAAAATTAAAAAAAATAAAAATAGAAAAAAAATAGTAAATTACCAGGATCTTTCTTAGCTGACTGTTAACTTAAAAACATCTGTAAAAAATTTGAACACAACCGTTTGCAGTCTCACTGTTTGTATGTCACATTGTATGCTTTTTGTAACGTGAACAGCTCTTATTTCTAAGATGACAATATGTAATCTATTAACTAGTGATTTCTTACTGTTTTTTTTTAATTCTATATTACTTGTACCCTTTTACTGTTTTGGTTTTTTTTCTTTAAATAAAACTTAAAAAATTATGAGAAATGAGTTGAAGAATTTTAGAACAGAATATAAAAATAAATAATAATGACAATTTAAAATAATAGCATTTGTATAATGTTTTCCTATCATCTTATTTGGCATAAATCATCTTAGTTGATTCTGAGTTCTAGAAAGTTTCAGGGCCTTTTCACATGTTAGTATTTTTATCTGGATCATTCTTCTCACTTATGTTTGCACAGTTCTACACAGTTCTACACACAGTTGAGTTCAGATCTCAACTGAATCATCATTTTATTAAGGAAACCATAATTAACTTCCCTGCTTATGTGATATATCCCATAATATCTTCATACAGGTACCTTTCTTTGTTTCCTTTATCACAATTGTAATTTCATATAAGTAGGCATAGCTATTTAATAATTATAACTCTATTATATAAAATTGTTGGTGTAGCTACCAAGATATACACTATATTTCTTAGTCCTCCTATTATCTAAGCACAAGGGGCACTAGCATTTGATTAGCTCTAACCAATGCATTGCAACAGAAGAGATGTGTATCACTTCTGTTCTACAATTACAAAGCAGATATAGCCCAGCATTATTGTGTTCATAGTGTCAGTGACTCATGAGGTTGCAGCAGGATGATCACTTGAGTCCAGGAGTTCAAGACCAACCTAAGGAACATAGCAAGAAACTGTCTCAAAAGAAAAGAAATGAAATGATATGAAATGAAAAGAGGAGAGGGGAGGAGAAAGGGGGGAGGACAGGAGAGGCAAAATGAAATGAGACAAGACGAGTAGAACAAAGAAGAGAAGAGTATACATACATGCAATATTCTTTGTACTTTTCCTGCCTAGGCATAGAAACAGTGGTTCCCAAACCTGACTATTAGGATAACCCCAGAACTTTAAAATATTCTGGTGTATCTGCTGTATCCCACACCAATTAAATCTTTGAAAGTAAGGCTCAGTGTTTTTAACTTCTTAAGAGATTTGAATGAGTAGCTAAAATTGAGAACCTCTACCTGAGGGTGACTCTGAATTCCTGGAACACTATATGAAGAAACAGTGTGTATCCAACAGAAATATCTGTATGGGCTTTTTACATGAACCAGAAATAAATTTATGTTAAACCACAGACATTAGGGGATTTCTTTTTATACCAGCCACATAACCATAATATACTCCCCATTGTATCTCTAGCACCTAGAGATAGCAAGCACATAACTGTTTATTAAGAAAGGCACTATCCTCTTCTTTATGGATGAAGTTTAAAGAGATTGAACAAATCATTCAAGGTTATACAGCCTAGAAAGAAACAGTCTGAATTTGAGCCTGGGTCACTTGGGTTACACAATGGATATATTCTTCCACTATAATGTGGTATTCCCTTTTATTTTGAAAAATGTGTTTAGAATTAGCCAGGCAGGCCTACTTAAGTCGTTCCAATTTCATTGACAACATCTAAAGCACAATGACAAGCCAATTGTACATACCTTGACTCCATCAGGCCTAATTAGGTTATTGATTTTAATCACATAAATGTCATAGAGTTTCTTCTGATACCCTGTTTAATCTAGTGCTTTTTGGACTTTACATTCACAGTGAACACAAGCTTGTTGTTGTCTTCTATTGTTTATGTGGCATGCTCAGTGATCATGGAGAATCTGAAATTGACATGTGCTCAAGCTTGTCTCTTCCAGCAGAGCTTTACGTAGGACACTCAAATTGTCTTTGGAGTCCCAGTGTCTCAGGCTGCCAGAAGATGGGTGACAGGCAGAATACTTTGTGTAGCTGCAGTTGCCTTTTATCACCACTTTATTGGCTTTCTTTGATTTAGCCTTGGATTTGGTAGGGACATGAGCTTCCTTTTCTTTTGATGTCATCTTGATAAGAATGACTGTAATGCTCCATTTTGCAGATAAGGAAACAACAGGATTCCAAAAACACAGAGGCTTACTTTAATGTCTCTTATAGATCACAATTAGTTATGTATGATGGGCTTGACCTTCTGGCAACTAATGCTATAGCCATTAGCACCTAACTCATGGTAAATTTAAAATCTTAAGGCTGGTGTTGGGAGGTAGTTATGGTTGTAGATACTAATGCTCCTTATCAGATTACTTGTTTAGGAGCAAGCCCAATATCTTATATGATTGGCAAACTAAGATCATTTTGTGTGAGGTCAAGAAATCAACAATTATGGGCTGGGGATTTAGCTCAGCGGCATAAGCGCCTGCCTTGCAAGCAGGCAGTCGTGAGTTCAATCCCTGGTACCGATAAAAATGAAAAAGACCAAAAGAAAAGAAAAGAAATCAACAATTAGAATGTAGTATAACATAATAGAGGTAGGAAAATTTAACTCTGGACTAAATCAAGATCTGTATAACTGGTAGTTGACTTAAATTTTTCTGCACGCTTCACTGTTCTAACATATCTTTTTAAAGATCACCTAAATCATATCATATCCCTCCACAGTTCACATATATAAAACAGCTTTTTGTTCTTCCTCTTAGCATTTCCATGTTAACTTTCTACAAGAACTATAAGACCTTCCACAATCTGTCCCTGTCCTATTCAATCAATCTGCCAATCTTCCTTTACACACCCTTTTCCTTAAACAAGGTGTCCTCTGCATCTCTGTATCATCTTAACACCATTTGCAACATCCCGTAAACTTTCTTTTATTGAAGCTTGCTTCCTACTCTACTCAATCACACAGCTCCATAAAGTTTGTTTATGCTCCTGTGACCCATGCAATATTTTTATATTGGTTTTGTTTTGGCTTGCTCACTTTCGCTTCATTTCTCTGAAAGAGTTTGTCAGCTGGTTGATTGGCACATCCCCAAACAAAGCCTTCTTCACTTTATAACTGTTATCACTGATTATTTTCTTTCTGGAAATAGTTTACAAAGCACATCTCAGTACAAGGTTCTATTTAATAGTCACATCCACTGTGTTAGCCTGTTTTGTGCTACTATAGCAAAATACTAAAACCTAGACAATTTATAAGAATGGAAAATTTATTTATATCAGTTATGGTTGGTGACAAGTTCAAGATCAAAGCTCCAGAATGTTTGTCACTAGGTAAAAATCTATCTAATCTCTGCTTCTAGGATGATACCTTATATGCTCTAATGTCTGGAAGGAACAGCCCTGTGTCAACAAATGGAAGCAAAAAGACACAAAAGAAGATGGAGTCCTTCTTGTAAGCCTTCTAATATGAGATGTAATCCCTTCATGAAATCTGATCCTTCATGTTTGAACCATATCCAAAAGGCTACACTGTGCAATATAGTTGCATTATTGCATGGGGGGTTAATTTCAGAAAAGCCTGAATCAACATGTCAGGTACTTTAGGCACTCAGTTCTTCACAGTTAGTCAAAGGGCTTCTTAGAGGATATGATATTGGCGAAGATGAATTTTTATTAAAGAAAAATAATGTTTGACAAAATGAGCCACCAATATTAATAATCATCTCTGACATAAAACAGCATTTACTTTGGTAGCTTGCATGGACTCATTTTCCTCTCACTCTGACTCTGAATAATGAGAAGAACTAATGTTATAATTGTAGATGGAGAAAGTCACCAACGCTGTAGGATCAAGTACTAGTTCTGCAATTTTCTTCTGTGAGAATTTAATTCCTCTTCTGATCTCAGAAAGAATAATTATTCTAATTTGCAGAATTTTATGAGGATTAAATAATACGGTATATATGAACTGAAGTGTTTCTCAAAGATCGGTTCTTATTTGCTTCTCTGACCTTACAAAGCACAGATTTGTGTCACAAAAGGTGTGGGCCTAAGTAGTGGGACTCTATTAACGTACTTAACAGACTACAATTAAGTTTCTCATTTGCCTCAGTGCAAGGAACCAGAGGTAGAGCAGTAAACAAAGCAAATGTTGGCTTATTGTTTTTAAGGTGTAAGTGGAAGAAAGGGGTAGGAGAGATGAAGGGGGATAAAAGAAGAATTATAGTGTTTTGTTGTATGTGCTGATGTCCTTAAAAAGTCTAACTATTATATACTGCAAACATGTACTAATAAAAATAAAAATTGGAAAAAGTGTACATGCCAGGAAGCTCAGATTTCTATTGCTTTTACCAATTTTCTCCCTTCTGCCTCCTCTAAAGGAAACTAGTCAAAGAAATGGTCTGGTTAGCTCATTTATATTGATGTGTCAATGATGGATAATGTTTCATGAACAAGCACTCACAAAGAAAGGGGAGTTAACTTTAAAACAAGCAAAATGAATAACAAAATTCTGGGGACTATCAATAAAATTTAGGTTCCTCTAAAGCTGTAAGAGGTGGGTGAATAAAAGAACCATAAAATGCCACAGCTAAAAGATTTCACAAATTATGTTCTCTATACCACTTGTAATTTATCTATTCTTCAATGGTTTAGTATCTATGGGAATTCTCTTTAATAGGCTCAAAATAGGTTCAATTGGGATACAGATCTATTACCACATGCAGAAGAATCCATCCCCAAATCTCACTAGTGAGATCCTCAAGCTGTACTACATGGTAAAAAAATATATATACTATCTGCCTCTGTAGAAGAAACCTATTTATTTGATCACCTTTAAAGAAATCATTGTCACACACTTTCTCCAGAAAGTACCTCCCTCGTTCACATGGTCAGTAAGGGCTGGGATCATCCTACAATGATGTCCAACATTCTCATGACAATTAACTAGTTAAAGAACAGATATGTGATCCAAGCTTGCAAAATTAGAACCCTTACTTGGACTTTTAGACCAAGGTATTTCAGTTTAGTTTGGTGCTTAACATGGACTATGGAGATGTACATAATGACTATTTTCTCCTTATGCCAGTGTAGAATGGAGAAAGTGGTCTTTGGAAAGAAATGAAGAAGCACACACTAATATCCCTTAAGGTCCGTACCAAAATCAAACTAAGTCCTGTTGAGTTTCTGTGTTCATAAAATATTAATATTGTACAAGCATTTTTGTTTTTGTTTATATTTTTACTTAAGTGTGATTTTCAATGACTGAACTTATGGGCCAGGTACTGTTCCCATGGTTAAGAGATCTATAGAAATTGAAACATATGGCAATGAAAATACATATTGAAGGTCAATATCAGAGCTAGAACACATATCAAGGTATTACGATTTTGGGTCACTTGTGAGTTTTGTTATCCCAGCCCAAGGTGGAAACTTTATTTGATATTAGTAATTCACCTTGATAGACATGACAAGTTAAAAGTCAAAATATTTCCTCTAATTCATGAGCAAAATCCAAAAGTAGCCCTATGGTGTGTAGGGTACTATGGAAACTACTTGGAATCTGAGGCAAATGAGCCTAAGAAGATGCTGCTATATTCCAGGAGACTAAGGAGGAAGAGATACACTCTGATCCCATGCCTTGTTACTAATCTCAGGCTCTATGTCTGGTCTATGTGAACTAAAGTTCTGAAGAAGCTACATCTGTATTAATAATCTTATAGGCTATTTCACCTTAACTGACTATACTGTAATGAATATGGAGAAATGGACTTTTGTATATTTACAGCCAAAATTATCTCAGGCTATCTTAGTGACTTTGATAGTCCTTTATTTTCAACTTTTATATGTGATCTAATGTCATCCTTTCAGATAAACCTCCTAGAACACATGTACCAAACAAAAATTTAAGGATACTATATATAACATTGCATCTAAACCCTATAGAAATGGTTTTCCTGCTTTACTATAGCCTCTTTACCTAAGACCCCCACCAAAGCATTTGGGCAGTTTATTGATTTATGACCTGCTTTATTTTGTGTTTACAAAACCTCTTTCAACGTGGATATGCCGCTCAGTGTAACTTGAATCTGTGTTCCCTGGTAATGGTCAATCATATTTGACTCAGAATAAATTATTTTCTTAATTCTTTTAAAGCAGACTCATTATTTTACATCAACACATAAGAGCTCCCTGGCAGCCAGAAATAGGAGGAGGATATCAGAGAAGGAACTGATGAGTTTGATCAGGAAGGCCGAGCTATTAACGACTCAGAGCTGAAAGTACTTGAGTCAGAGAGAGGGAGAAAATAGTTGAACAGCTAAAGGAACTTCAGAATGAGGCAGAGAAACAAAAAAAAAATGTATGTTTAGCTCCAGGCAATGCTAACCCAGTGATTAAAACTATTGAGGAAAAAATAAACGTGGATATGGGATCCATCTATGTTGGAAAGTGGACTATCATGTAACATTAAAAGAATAGGAAGCACACTTTCAGTGGTTCACACATTTATGTTACCATACTCTATGACAAATTGTGATTTTCTCCAGGGATCTGCATTAGATAGACAAAGAGTCAATGTGAATTTCTCTGGCCTTAGATAAGTCTCTATTAGAGGAAGACAAATAAAGGTGATCCCATAAACACATTACTGTGCTGGGACCACCAACTAGAACAGTTCCCATTTTAGGATTTATAGTAATTTTAATGACATGCCCTGGACATATCTATAGGGGATAAGCTAGAGAAATACCATAATATTTCCCTCCTTAACAGATATGTATTAGAAGAGAGAATAAAAGAAGTTAAATAAAGAAAGAAAAACAAAAGTTTGTGGAATAAAATCTTCCTGATCAAACCTATATAGTATTAGAATGAGATTTTTTAAAAAGGACTTTGAAAACTGCATTGTTGAATAGGTCCCAACTGTACTAATTTTTCAACAAAATTAAAATCCATTATACTAATTCTGGAAATTATGAGATTTATCCATTTTTGCAAATTTTTGAGAAAATGACTAGCACATAGTGCTAAGACAAAGATAATTATTCATTGAGAGTCTCTCTCTATTTGATAATGAGAAAAGGCCCATACAGATGATATAAAAATATTGTTTAGTAGTAAGAATAACATAAGCTTTAGAGACAGCATTTAAGAATTCCAATCCTGACTCTCTCACTTACTATATGTATAACCTTGAATAAGCCTCTATTCTGTGAATTTATCTTTCCTTATATATAAAATAGGAGTAATAATAGTGCTCTTTTCAAATGATTGTTGTATTAAATCAGTTAAATCACATAAAGTAGTTACAAGAATGGGTGACCACCAAGTAAGTGCTGTTTCTAGTAAACAAATCAGTTCATGTGAAGCTCTTATAAGGATAGCTAGCATATAGTAACAAATACTAGGTATGATTGTAATCTGTCCCATAGATCCTAGAAAGTAGAACTACACAACCTGAACTTTATTAAGTACTCTCATTTCAATTTGATCACATAATTCAATGGCTTTTCCAATACTATATCACATTTGTGTCTGTATTGTTGTCTTAGTTTGTTATCTGTTACAGTGGCTGCTTTTAACAATTAAACAGATAAATTTGGGAGTACTGTCATGACACCTACAATTGCATTTTGGCTAGTCTTAGTAAGCAGTGACGAAAGATTGATAATGTTGATTGAGAAATAAAGGTGTTATTGCTGACAAGGTACTTGACTATTGCATTTTAACCTGCTTTTAGTTCCAAAGTTTAGTATATTTAGGAAAACCTAAAGTCATTATTTATATTTTATGCAAGTCCATGAGAAGACAATCTGTTTCAGTCTGTCAGAAAATAGTATTTGCTTTTCTCTGTGACTTTGATCATAATAATTCATAATTCCAGTGTATACAAGCTTGAATCATCTATCTAAATCAAATAACAGATTTTCAATGGACAAATATCAGAGCACTATTTGTGATTCATTAAGTAAAGTGTAAGAATGCCAACTAATAACTCTCTGCGTTCCAAGGGACTGGAAATTTATGCACCTTCCTTTCACTGATTTACATTCAAACTCAGAAATTAAAGCTTGATGGTCACACCTTGATTCATTTTAGGTAGCAAGCTGCTCTGAAATGAGGTGAAACTAAGGCAATAGGGATATTCTCTCAGAAGGTTGTGAAACGTGTCATACCTTTCTAAAGGAGAGGTATACAGAAGATGGTAGTAGCAAGAAGTGCAGAACTCCACCTATAATACATTCACAATACTCCCCTTTGTGGCTTCACTGTCACCTTCCACAGAAACATTTGTGAGGAAACTAGGCCACAGAGAATTTGTCCAAATTTCAAGAAAGAATTAGTCCAACCCTAACCAAACTTTTCAAGTAGTTGTAAATAATTGTTTCTGAGCATCAAGGGCAGCTATTCACTGTTTCTGAGCAACTAATCACTGAAAAGCTTGTGATAAAGGACAGAACTCTCATCAAGAAGACTATTGGTTCCTTTTTTCTTTATATCTGGATAGCTAGACAAACTTAAGAAACTCATGTAGGCTTTCAGAGGCACAGGTTCCATTTCTGTGCAAAAGAAATAATTCATGTTCTGACTGAGGCATTTCATGTGATCTTAGCCAAAAGGCAGAGAAGTGTAATAAACTGAGGCACTATATGGAAATGTTCTTTATAAACCACATTATCCTATGCAAAGTTTAGATGCTAATATTTGCAGAAAATGAAGATACAGAGATAGGTTGAGAACACATTTCTTATTAATTCAGAGAAATAATATACATGTGAAAGAAATCATCTTTTATAACTTTGAACGCTACAGGGATGTTATGCTGGTGTGAAAGATAGTAGTGGTCTTAATTGCATCTTTCACTTCCACTCTGATTTCCTCATAACACTCCATTCTTAAAGGTCTATAAGTACCACATGCTTTCTGTTTAATGATCCTTTTCTGGGGGGAAAAGGGAGCAGCTATTGATTCTTTCCTCAATACCTGCTAAGGCCAAATTGAATATGAACTGAGATTCCCTATGTGCTGCCATCTACAAACATGTGTTTTGCAGCAAAGAATTCTGCCAAAGACATTTCTAGAGTAGAATGGGATAAGGCTTTTATGCTTGGGGAAAGGGTGAAAAGGGAAAGATAAGTTTTGTAAACTGTTTCTAACTGTTGACCTGTGCGTCATGATTTGAAATATTTTAAATGGTAGAGTTCAAAATTTGAATCTTGGGGCCAGATTTTAGCTCAGTGGTTTGTATATTGAATCACAATTTTAGATGTCAGAGATATGAGATGCAAACTTTATTTTGTTTTGTGTTGTTTTGTTTTTTGTTACTGGGGATTGAACTCATGACCCAACTCATGACCCTGGCAAGCCTAAGGTCATGAGTTCAGTCCCCAGTAACAAAAAACAAAACAAAACAAAACAAAATAAAGTTTGCATCTCATCTCTCTGACATCTAAAATTGTAATTCAATATACTTCAGCATTTTAAAAAGTAAACATCACTATACAGGATGTCACCAGGTTGAGTTCAAAGAGGTCCTCCAAAGAGGAGATTAGCTCGGGCTGCTGATCAGATTCTTGATTTCATGGAAAAAGAATCCAAAGGCTCATAAGTGTGAAATATAGTGCAAACTTATCAGGCAGAATTAGAAAGTAATACAGAATAGAAAAGTACTTCAGTTTGAATAACTGGCAGAGGCACACTCTGATGTAGCGTTCAGACTGATCTACTCATAAACATATTAGGTTAGCTTTTAAGGATTATCTAAGGTGGGCCAGCATCAAGTGGTCATTTTCTTAGTTTTGGTTTCCACCACTCTGGAAGAATATTAATGACTTGAGGGGCAATTTAGCTTCCATGAGACAGTTGTTCCTGCTTGTGAGGCTGGCTACTTTGGTTCCTACAACAGATTAATTGCTCTCACTTTGGGGGAAAGTCGAGTTCATTATTGGGCCCACTGCGAGGTTCTGCTTTCCTTGGAACTCACAGTGATTGTAGATTTAGAGACATCTAGTGTTGCATAACTGAGGTCTAAAACTGGGTGTTGTGAAAGGTGACTGTTGAGTGTCTGTGAAAACCCTGAAAATTACTTTAATTACTCCTTATCTTGGTGTGCTCATTTTTGAAATGAGATAAGCCACATAAATTTGGGGCTAATATGTCTTGTTTTGTCAACTTTTTCTGGATGATCAACATTCCTACATGCAGAACTGAACAAGGATCTATCTCAAAGTATTAAAATAATGAAAGAGAAAAAAACTGATTTTCTTTGCATCTTTTCTGCATATCTTTATTCCTTTTATCCTACCTCAAGTTGATAACAGTGCCTAATGTTTGAAAGACTTTGAAGTTCTATTTCATGGAATTTATTTCAGGCCAACCAAATAAGGGCCAGAGCTCTAGATCTATCTACTTTAATATTTTCATCTTTAAAGTGGGATAAATAACAAACATTAATATTTCCTTTAGAAAGCTGTTTTAAGACTAACAAACATATTTTAATATGAACAAAAATAATAATCTTTATTACACATTCACATTTCCTTTATATTCATTACTCTGATTCATTTCACAGAAAATTATCAATAAAGATATTTTTATCAACGTTTTACCAAAAATGTACAAGTAATTAAGAGATCCAACTCGAAGTCACATAGCATATTAAAACAAATGGGAAGTATTTCTATTTTTCATCAAATGTAATGAAAACTATATATTATAGAATGCCTTACTATAGCAAAGATTCAATAATGCTCATTTAATATCTGGCCTATTTATTATGGATGGACCAGGCAACTTTCCATGGCTTCAGAGTGGCAGTTGAAGTACACTGATGAGATCGCTTGCTTTTTGATAGAACATCTAGATTCACGGTACCAACCTTGCCTCTAAAATCTGAAAATAGTATCATTCTTTAAAATAATGAGTACCTGGGACATTGAGGCCATGTTCCTGCCTGACAACAAGCAGTTAACTGGCTTATTCTTAGACAAAATGCTTAATATTTCTGTGGCTCAATTCCCCCTTGATTAAAAAGGATAATTCCAACTCACCTGGTTTCATATGCAGAAGCAATTAATTATCAATGGCTTCCAAATCCAGTGTGTCACACACAGTGAAGTCCTAGAAAATTATCATTAGCAACCAAATTGCAGAGGTCTCAACAAATATCTCTTTTTATTCAGCAAACCTCTCTTTTTTATATACTTTACATTTCACATTTTGTAGTATACTTTGATTAAATGGGACATTAAGAACTCTTAGTCCCAGTGCCTATCAGGAGTTCCAGACATTTGCTAAACACAAACAAAAATGAATGAATGGCATTACATAGAAGAAGATATTGTCTAGCAGAGGAGGAATATCTATACATATAGAATTAGAATACACACTGAATTATGGTATTTTAAAAATAAAATAAAATGCTTTGTAAATTAACTACTATGAATAAAGACAGAAAAAACTGCCTATAGAATTCAACATTTGAGCTGTGTTTTGAAAGATAAACTGGATTTGGCTATGAAGAAAAAAGTAATACTTTAATAAAAGAGAAGAATAGTTCCAAAGGTAATCAGGTCTCAGAGTGTCTTGGTTACTCGTTTCTCACTGTTGAGACAAAATACCCAATGCCCAAAATTAAGGAAAAAAGATTTACATTGTACACAGTTTTTGGAGGTTTCAGTCCATAATCAGTTGGTTCTAAAGCATGGTGGTATGGCAGAGGGGCAACAGTTCAAGATAGTGGAAGATGGATAAAGCAGCAAGAGCAAAAGGGAAAGAACCATCCTCTTTTCTTCCTTTATACTGTATGCAGGCTACTCCCTTCTCAGGTGTGTAAGGTACTCACATCATCCCTGTACCCAACTTTTGCACAGTCTCAGAATGCTTACAAAGTGAGGACCCTTGCCACTTGCTGAATCACTTAGTTAAATTTCTAAACTTCTCAAATTGAATCAATGAAGCAATCATAACAGTTATATTTAGAGGGAGTCCAAGAAGTGTTAATGTAGCTGAAGATGTGAATGGTTGGGAGGAGAAACAGGTAGAAAAAGATTCTGCAGAGTGAGATCGGGACCTTGCTGACAGATTTAAAGGTGCAACTACAGAAACTGGACTTGAATCTGAAGGCTAAAAGTTTGCAGGGTGGCAGTCCACAAACTGATTGTTGCACAGACAGGTTTTTTTGTTTTTGTTTTTGGCTTTGCTGAAGGCTAGCTTACACGATTTTTTTTTTTTTTTGTCTTTTTATCGGTACCGGGGATCGAACTCATGACTGCCTGCTTGCAAGGCAGGCGCTTATGCCGCTGAGCTAAATCTCCAGCCCCCTATTTGATGTTTTTAAAACGTCTGAATTAGTAAACAACATTTTTTTTTAAAAATGAGGTGATTTCACATTAAAATCTGAAAACAGTATTATTCTTGAAAATAATGAGTATATGGAACACTGAGGCTATATTCCTGCGTCACAATAAACACTTAGAACTCAATGGGGCAAAGTTTCTTTAGATGGTATCTGCTCGTTAGCTGGCCACAGTCTCTACTACACCCTTCTGTGACTCTAATACCAGACTCTTCACTCAGAATTTGTTACTTCAGAGGCATTTGAGTTTGCAAATCATGATGTAGATAACTGAAGAGTTTACAGCAATGGAATGATGCTATCAAAGTCGTCATTTTGGAAAGAACTCTCTGATTCTAATTCTGCTGATAATAACCTGGCAAGGGGCAGCCAGGAAAGAAATTAGGGATGGAGCTCTGAGAAAGGATAAGATAAAGTGGACCTTCAACACTGGGGGACACGAAGAAAATATGAGAAGAAACTATTAAGAGGGCAGAACCCTGAATGTGTATTCATAAGCCCTGATCTCCTCCAGACCAGCATTTATTTATTTATTTATTTATCTATCTATCACATGCTTGCAGTACAGAATAGTGTTATCTATTTGTATGGGTTGGTACATGCATATAATCATATCTTGGTCCCATTCTGTGCCTTTATTCCTTCTCCCTTACTTCAGTCCTCATTTTAATCCCTTTCTCTATGTCTAAGTGTCTGCGCAATACTTAAAGGTACTCCCTTTCCTGATAATGAATGAGTTCCTCAAAGAAAAAATCCACAAGGTCTTATTTATCAGTGAATCACAAATGCTCAGCAAATAATAAAAGTTTACATATTCATTCAAAGCATGAATTATAGGAATTCTCTTCTTTGTTTGTAAATTGAAAAACCAGTTTATTATAATACTTAGCATATCAAAACAATAAGGGTATTTGCAAACCCCCAAAACTAAACTTTTAGTTTGGAAATACAAATCTAATTCTGTGGAACAAAATCTAGTTATTTATTACACAGATATTTATCGCTCACTAAAACTGTACCATTGCAAGATAATTCTCAATAATTCAATAATGAACAAAAAAATCCAGTCCTTGCTGTGATCATGATATGATTATATGCATGTACCAACCCTTCCAAATAGATATCACTATTCTGTATTGCAAGCATGTGATAGATAAATAAGTAAATAAATAAATAACAAGAAATTTACAGTTCACTGAAAAGAAAACATTGTTGTAAATCTTCTGAAGGAGAAACACTGGGTGTTAAAATACATTAAAAAGTAAGGGGAAGGGACTTGAGCTAGTTTAAGAAGTGCAAGAAGTCTTCCTGGAACTGTCCAAAGATGTAGACATTAAAAGATGAATGGAGAGAAGGATGAAGTATCATTTCAGGTAACAGGAATAACATATACAGAGATAGAAAAGACTGGAAGCATTTGAGGAATAAAAGCCAGTGTGAGTAAAGCTCAGAAAGCAGGAAGTGTGCTGGGGATTTAGCTCAGTGGTTTAAGTGCCTGCTGTGAGATCTTGTGTTTGATCCCTGGTATTGCCAAAACAAAGAAAACAAAACAAACAAACAAAAAACAGGAAGAAAAGTAGTAAGAGAGGAAGTCAAAGAGGTGGAGAAAACGCAAATAATGTAGGGTGTGGTTAAAATTTTGGACTTTTGTACTAACGGTAATGGAAAACCGTAACAATTGAAGTTTGGAAATGATATGGACACATTCTATTTTCTAAAGGAACTCTAAATACATATACACACTGAAAACTGATAATTGACAAAGGTCCATAAGGAAATATGTGGAGAAAGAATAATCTAGATACAAGGTGCTAAAAGTATTTTATGTAGAAAACAATCTCTGTATATAAAAAGCAACTACAAATGTATTGTAGACCTAATTATAATAATGAAAATTATACAAATTCTAGGAGAAAAAAAGACAGGAATATTTACGATCTGGAGTTAACAAAATATTTCTTAGCTCAAATATCAAAAGTATAATCCATAAGTGAATAAACTGATAAACTGGATTTGATCAGAATTAAAAATGTCTGCTCTTTAAAGACATTGGTGAGACAATAAATAAAAGGACAAGAACAATATTCTTAGGTCTTATTTCTGTTATAGGTTGTTTTTAAAATTTTATTTATTTATTTATTTTGATACTGGGGATTGAACTCAGGACTTTGTGCTTGCCAGGCAGGTGCTGAGCTATATCCTTGGCCCCATAGCGTTTTTCAGAGCAAATAAATTACTCTAAAAGTTTTCATAATAAAATAGAAGTTGACTAATTTTTAAAAACAGGTAAAAAATTTTTAGAAAAATGATGACCTAAGAGAACATATGAATGAAAAACAGATACCTAAAATATCCTATAATGTTACTCATTGGATAAATGCAAATTAAATGAGAAATATTTTCATCTAACTAAAATGCTAAAGTTAAAAATATTAACCATTCCAAACATTGGTGAAGATCTAGAACAGGAATTCTCATATGTAGGTGAAAATGTAAACTGGTATAACCACTTGAGCACAGTTTGGCAGTTTCCTATAATAGTACATGTATACCTACCCTGTGGCTCATCCACTCCACGATTAAGTACTTATTTACTTGAGAGAAATGAAAAGCCTATGTCCATAAGAAAACTTTGCTATGACTGTTCATTGCATATTCACTTAAGTAATCTCAAACTATAGCAAATCCAAATGTCTTTCAAAAAGTGAGTGAATAAACAAATTTGAACATCAGCAACACAGGAGAATACAGCTTAGCAATATAGAAAAAAGAATCATGTAGTGCTGTATGTAACAGCTTGAATGGATTTCATAGGCAATATACTTAATGAAAGATAAAGACAGAAAAAGAGCACATATTATATGATTTCATTGCTATAAATTTCTAGAAAATAAAAAATCATCTATATTGATAGCATATCAATTATAGTTTGCCTGAGTGAGTGAGGTAGAGGGAAAAAAACAGAATAAACTTTAAAAATGATGGATGCCTTCATTCACTTTCTTGATTGGGTGATCACTTCATGGATGCATGTATGCTATTAATACTTTCCAAATATCTAGCCATTTGTACTTTAAATATATGGAATTTATTGCATGTTAATTATACCTTAATAAAGTTGTTTAAAACATACTTCTGAATGCCGAATTTAGAACCCACTATAATAAAGTAAGAGTAGATGCAGGGAGATCTTTTATAGTGGTTTTGCATGAAAAGAAAACCCTTGAATCAGTTTAGAAATAGGAGACATGAAAAGAAGTAACCAGATTTGCGACAAATTTGGAAAATAAATTTCATAGAACTTGACAACTATCCAACATTTTACAAAGATCAGTTTATTCTGGTTTTCCAGAGGACAAAAAGGGAATATTACATTCACAAAATCTGCTTGAAGTTGTAGAGAAAACCTATAGTAGAAATTTAGTCACAACTGGACTGACCTGAGAGGATACCACTAATACTGCTTTAAAAATTGCAAAAAAACGAAGTGGAGAAAGAAAATTAAAGTGGTACGCATACTAAATTTATGTAAGATCCTTTTTTAGCATTCTTTTTATCTTAACAATAATATGAGGAAACTAAGATTTGAGAAGGGGAGATCAGAGTTTAAAATTCAAATAATGGCTGGGTTTGCTGACACACATCTATAATCCCAGCACTCTTAAAGGCTGAGGCAAGAGGACTACAAGTTAGAACCCAACCTGGCCAACTTAGTGATTTAGTGAGACCCTGTTCGAAAACTTAAAAAAAAAAAAAAAGTCTGGGGATATAGCTCAATGCAAAAATCCTAGTACTACAATCAGTCAGTCAATCAATCAATCATATATATGCCCCTAGTAATGCTTACGTAATTTGCTTTCTTGATTCTGATGCAATTGTTGATAGTTTGTTCCACGATAAAAAGAGTGATTTCTCTGATTTTCAGAATGCTTTCCTATTTAAAAATTGTTCTGGACATATATCTTTTAATTTTTATAACATCTTTCTGGGGGAAAAACCAATTAGTTATAATTTTCTGATGAGAAAACTATGAAGACAATTTTGGTGCTGTGAAGGCAACATAAACTTTAGAATCCTTCTAACCTGGATTTGAATGTTTCTTGGACTGCCATTAATTCAAAGGGTAACCTTAGACAATTATTTACCGTCTTTATTTTATTTATTTATTTTGTGATATTGGAGGTTGACTCATGACTTTTGACCGAGCTTATGACTGAACTACATTCCTAGCCCTTTTTGAGACAGGTTCTTACTAAGTCATTAAGTTGCTCAGGCTGGGCTTATATTGTGAGCCTCTTGCCTCAGCCTCCCAGAGTGTTACAACTGTGTGCCTCCATGCCTGGCTAAGACTTATTTTTAAAATATAAGTTTTATAAGATTATTTCTTTAGCATATTGAGTCATCTGTGAGATACCTCACACAAAAAAAGGTATGATTGAATATGCCCAGGTAGGGCCGCAACCATTAAAATCTCACAGAGAAAATTTCAACTCCTTTTAAGTGAAAAGGTCTTCAGGCCTTTTATATTCTAGCAGATTCATTTATAGCCATTTCCCAGGTACCCATGAGATTGATGAGTCTAGTTAATACAGCAGTGAGGTGGAAGACTGTTTAAGTTTTTCTAATACGGATCACAGGAACAAATTATATCCTTGCTTTTGCTTATTCATCTGCAAAACAAAGCTGATCATTCTCACTCTTTTTTGCTTCTAGGTTTGAGTTACCTCCTCTGGTCAAATTTAGTAAATATCCTTGATGTTTTGCTGTGCTACACTGAATAAAGCTATATTTTTTTCTTCTGTAAAAGTCTGTAAAATGTGGAGGGATCTCAAACAAATATCTCCATGTGCCATTTGCAACACAGTGACGCTGTTCAGATGCAGAGATCTAAGGAATTTAAAATGTACAAAGCCCCAGGGCTTTTCTACTATGACATCTTCCTTCTCCCTCTTCTCTTTCTTTCCTTTCCCTGTTGTCTCTTCATCTTTACACAGGAGCTGCGGGAACTCCTCCATAAGTCAGCCATATATTGGTTGCATTTCTTGGATTGGACCCTTAAAAAACTTAAAATATGCAAAAGCAGCCTAGACATCCACTAGCTTGTATGAAAGTAAATGTTTGCAAAAGTCTGAGAAAAAACAAGCAAGCATGTGTACAGGGCACATATTTCTGTTGTTTGTGTGTTTGCATGTTTGTCTGGATGAGTTTGTCCTTTGCAAGTTTGGATAGGTGAGAAATGCTGTTTAGAGGCAATTCCAGACAAGAAAAAAGGTCAGAGAACAGAGTAGAAATAATTGAACTCTGGTTCCCGGGTCTGAGGGTTCCTAGAGCAAATGGTACCTTGCCAACAAATCCAATTCTCCCCTTTGGAAGAATCGCAAAGGTTTTACTAGGTATCTACTAGCATGACTGTAGTTTGCCCCTTAAAAAATTTTGTGGAGACCTTCCCTTGTATAGGACCCTATACGCCCTGAAAAGAACCCCTGGCAGACATTAGTAAGCACTCCAACCCACTTCCTCAACAAGCCTCTGTTTTGGAATGGCCTTTAGATCAAATCTGGTGAACGCTGGTCATTGGAACATCTGGTTGCCCTATCCTTAAAATGAAGCTCCGGGTTAAGCCTTCAGCTCTGGTGCCTAAAGTGTACTACAAGAAAGTAGGGTTATACAGGAGCAGAGATCTCTTAGGGCTTGGGCGTGCTTCTCTGGCCTTTACTTACCGTGAGCCAGCACTTGTCTATCCAAAGCCACACAGAGCTAGCTTGTGGTGAGGGGAGGGGAGAAACGGAAAGGGGAGGGGAAGGAGAAAGGAGGTGGGAAGGCAAGGAGGCCCGCCTGGCGGGGGCGGGACCGACTCGCAAACTGTTGCATTTGCTCTCCACCTCCCTGCGCCTCCTCGGAGATCCCAGGGAGCCAGACTGCTGGGAGAGCTGGAGGGTTCTGGAGCAAACCTGGAGACGGAGGAGGCGAGTGAGAGAAAAAGATCAAATTAGCCGCTCGGGTGTCGAACAGGAGCCAAAGGAACACACCGCGCCAGCCCTTGATCGGCTCTGACTGCTGCCGACGCCTGTTGCAGCGCGGCGGCTTCGAAGCCGCCGCCCTGGAGCTGCCCTTTCCTTTTCGGTGAAGTTTCTAAAAGCTACTAGAGACTAGAAGGAAGCCAGGAAAGTGCCGGGTAGGACTGACCGCTTCCTTTGTCCTCCTCTCCTCCACCCCCACCCCTGTCTCCACTCCCACAACTGCCTCTGCCTGCTACTCTCGGTCTGCCCGCACCTCTCCCCTTTAACCCCCCCCCCCCAACCCCAGTCTGCACAGAGCTGTCCTCCGGTTTGCAGAGAGCTAACTCCCTTAGGCTGAGAGTTGGTGAACTAGCAGCACGTTGCAAAGAAGGCTCTTGGGAACCTGGAGATAGGGGAGCGGCTTGGGTCAGCGCTGCAGTCAGGTCCTGGCTCATTAAGTAGCACGCAGGGAGTGCCCCTTCTTCCTTACATTCCCTCCCCACCTCCTGCCTTCCCCAACCCCCACTCAAGAGTGCGGAGTCAAAAATCAAAAGATGAAAAGATTCTCAGGGCTTCAGTAGTTTTACGCAAAACAAACCCAAAGAAAATAATCCAATTATTATTTGCACCTGCTCACTGTACATTGAATTTGGAAGGCAGAGGACCTTGTCCCCAAATTTTTGAGCGTCCTGTGAGTCTACCCTGTAAGTATACAGGGACAGACTGAGAGCCTAAGCAGGGTTGATACTGCCCAGTTTGTGTCTTCTTCTGCATGAATCTTTGAGGCCGAGTGCATTTTGCTTCTTTTGTTTTTGCTTTTGGGTTGTTTTGTTTTATTTTGTTTTTGTTTTTCTCTTGCAAGTTATTTTTTCCTCCGAAGCTTTCTGCAGGTGGGCAGCTAGCTGCTGGCGACTGCATCATCACAGCCTGTTGAACTCTTCTGATCAAAAAAGGGGAGATAGGGAAGCGAAATTAGATCAAAGATTCAGCCAACCTCCAGGATGGAGGTGCAGTTAGGGCTGGGGAGGGTCTATCCCCGGCCACCGTCCAAGACCTTTCGAGGAGCTTTCCAGAATTTGTTCCAGAGCGTGCGCGAAGTGATCCAGACCCCAGGGCCCCGGCACCCTGAGGCCGATAACGCAATACCTCCGAGCGCCCATTTGCAGCAGCAGCAGACCAGCCCTCAGCAGCCGCAGCAGAGTGAGAATGGCTCTCCCCAAGCTCACATCAGAGGCCCCACAGGCTACCTGGCCCTGGAGGAGGAACGGCAGCCTGCACCACAGCAGTCGACCCCTGAGGGCCACCCTGAGAGGGGCTGCATCTCAGAGCCTGGAACCTCTGTGCCTGCCAGCAAAGGGTTGCCGCAGCAGCCTCCAGTACCTCCGGACGAGGATGACTCAGCTGCCCCATCCACTTTGTCTCTGCTGGGCCCCACTTTCCCCAGTTTAAGCAGCTGTTCCGCCGACCTTAAAGACATCCTGAGCGAAGCCGGCACCATGCAGCTCCTTCATCATCATCAGCAGCAGCAGTCTCAGACTCAGCCTCAGCCTCAGCAGCAGCAGCAGCAGCAGCAGCAGCAGCAGCAGCAGCAGAAACAGCAGCAGCAGCAGCAGCAGCAACAGCAGCAGCAGCAGCAGCAGCAGCAGCAACAGCAGCAGCTGGAAGTGGTATCTGAAACCGGCAGCAGCGGGAGAGCCAGAGAGGCAGTTGGGGCTGCCACCTCTTCCAAGGACAGTTACCTAGGGGTCAATTCGACCATATCTGACAGTGCCAAGGAGTTGTGTAAGGCAGTATCTGTGTCCATGGGCTTGGGTGTGGAGGCATTGGACCATCTGAGTCCTGGGGAACAGCTTCGGGGAGACTGTATGTATGCACCACTTTTGGGAGGTCCACCTCCTGTGCGACCCACTCACTGTGCTTCCTTGGTGGAATGCAAAGGCTCTCTACTGAATGACAGTCCAGACAAGGGCACTGAAGAGACTGTTGAATATTCCTCTTTCAAGGGAGGTTACTCCAAAAGTCTAGAAGGTGAAACCCTGGGCTGCTCTGGCAGCGGTGATGCAGGGAGCTCTGGGACACTTGAACTGCCACCCACCTTGTCTCTCTACAAGTCTGGAGCCCTGGACGAGGCAGCATCGTACCAGAATCGCGACTACTACAACTTTCCGCTACCCCCTCCACCACCTCCCCATCCGAACGCCCGCATCAAACTGGAGAACCCGCTGGACTACAGCAGCGCCTGGTCAGCTGCAGCTGCGCAGTGCCGCTATGGAGACCTGGCAAGCCTGCATGGTGGGGGTGCCGCAGGACCCAGCTCCGGGTCACCCTCAGCCACTGCCTCATCTTCATGGCACACTCTTTTCACAACCGAAGAAGGCCAGTTGTACGGACCTTGTGGAGGGGGTGGCGGCGGCAGTACAAGCGAGACAGGGGCTGTAGCCCCCTATGGTTACTCTCGACCACCTCAGGGGCTGGCGGGACAGGAAGGTGATTTCCCTGCACCCGATATGTGGTACCCCGGTGGCATGGCCGGTAGAGTGCCCTATCCTAGTCCCAGTTGTGTCAAAAGCGAAATAGGACCCTGGATGGAGAGCTACTCCGGACCTTATGGAGACGTGCGGTAAGTTTCTCTTTTCAGAAATATAACCTTTAGGCCCAAGGCACAGAGTCACTTGGCTTTCTTGGGAATCTCCTATTTAGCCACTCTTCCCCCAGTGAATCTTTAGACTGACTCAGAGATCTCAGCCCAGTTATGTAGGAAAGGAAAAGGATGCACTAAATCTGAAGCCTTTCGTGTTATTCTTGGCCTGTCAAAGTTTTAAGCAGAGGGTTCCAAGTCCTTGCTTTTCACCGTAGGCACTGGTTAATGCCCTTCCAAAATATAGCTCCCTCAGCAGCCTAAAATCCTTTCTACCTCTTGGCACTCTGGGTCCCGCGGGCTCAAAACTTGAAACTTGATTGCACAGATCACTTTCAGAGAAGAAGCCTATAATTCCTCCACTGCTTTTTTCCCTTTCCCACCTCAAAGCGCTAGGACTTCGATCAGAAGAAATATGGGCAGTTGCTCCTCTTTGGGTCTGTTATAGTTCACCTTTCAGTCCATATCCAGTCTCTGGAAAAGACCGACCCAAGAGTTCAAAGCTTCGTTTTGAGCTCCGTGTCTTTCAAAGAGAGAATGGAATTCCGGGTTAGCCAAAGAAGGTATTTTCTGGGTTCCCAGGGGCCCTGTGTGAGGGAGTGATATTTTTTCCCTGGAAGTAACTGAGGACATTTTTTATCCAGGGCTGGAGGTCAGTGAGTAGAATCCAACTAGGCACATTTAGAGCAGGTACAGGAGTAAATTTCTTGGTAAAGCCTGGTTAAGCTTTACCACTACTACTTTCTCATCATTGCTTGATTAAGTTGGAAACTATTGCTTGGGTCTGTTTTCTCTTGCAAAATGTTTATTCTAGCTGTGTATTATAACAAATCCACAGCCGCTACTTCAGCTTTGCTTCAGTTCCACACGATGGAGAATATTCTTTTAATGAATATTTGATCAGATTTGAATCTAATTTATGAAAGTGTTGGGAGAAAAAAAATTGCATTTCTAGCTATTCTAGTGTGCTCAGAAATCTGAACTGGGGAGGGAATAGTAAGGCACTTGATTATATTCCTTTATTTTGAGGACATGCTTGCATTTTAAAAACATCAGTTGGTGATGGTAACAAATCGAGCAAGAATTGCATGTGACCTATGAGCCATAATCTTGCCTGAGAGTTTTAATTAGAGTATGTAACGAGTGGCCAGCAATTTCATCTTGCTTATTAAAAATTCTTCCTTCTTGCGGTTTTTGAGTTTCTCAGAGACCATGTTGAAGATTTTTTTCTCAGCAAGTTAAGAGATTCCTTTATCTGGTGAGAGAGAGAGTATTTACTGGAGAATTACTCAGGTCGCCGATCAGGTGCTGAGCTGAGGACTGTATGGACTTGTTCTGTGTTTGCATAATTATTTTCTTTCATTTGTGACTTTTCAAAATTTGTGTGCCTTCACATACTTGTTTAGTGACTTAAAATGTAACAGTTTTCCTCCTTTAATCTGTGCTTCTGTTCTTGGAGGACAGTAAAAGTGTTAGAAAAGACAGAGGAGGATATGATTTCATAAACAAGTATTTTCCTGATATCAGAGATAGAGCTTCTTCTTAGGCTTCACCTTCTATGAGGCTTTTATGGTTTAGCTTACAGGATTTTCAAAGGGTTCTTGTAATATCATCAAAGTATTTTCCAGTGAATTTAGAGTGTTTATTTTGCAGTGGGTTATACTGGGGTATAAAAGGTGTTCATTTTATGAGCACAGATTTACTTGGTAAAGTTAACTTTTTTTCCATATGGTGGTCAGTAGAGTGAAATCCCTCTTCTAATCTGGGGGGAAATGTTTAAGGTGTTTCTTGACTGACAATGATGCTACACTCAATCATTGGAAACTTACATCTTCTGCATGTCCTACCACTTAATTTGCAGAGAGGAAACTCTTGTTTGCTTAGGAACATGTGTCTTCAAAAACACAACCTAAATTTGGACCAAGCAGCTATAGAGAGCAAAAAGTTCTTTCAATCAGATTTATAACAAGCTTGCTGATTTTATTCTAAGTCTTAATGGAAAATATTTCTCTATTAGGGAGATCATCATTGCTTGATTCCTCCTTCACACTGTGCAATTACTGAGAATGTAACAGTACCCAAAAAAGCACAAGATTTCATTTTTCCTAGTTTGTGATTGTAGAACTGGGTATGAAAGGTCCAGTAAAAGGTAAAACTGATATTTATGCTATTTGAGTTCACAATTTCTATTGCTAGGATACAGAAAATCTTTGAATAAGTAAGCTTCTTAAAAATTATTCAATTTAATCAGGATGCAATCAGTTCCACACTAAAAGTTGAAATATTTTCTTGCTTTTTGTTCCCTTAACATTTTAGGAACACAATTTGATGAAAAGCAGTAGATTTTTTAAATCCACCATAACTTCCTTCTTCTCTATTGCATGCATTATGTGCTAACTGTATGTCTCAAAACTCTAGAGGCTTTCAAAAACCTGTTGGGTTCCTTTATTTTCCAACTGCATAACTATGCTTATGGACATTAGTTAATTGGTGGAGAGATTTTTTGAAACATTAATAATTTCCCCAATAACTCTGTGTTATTAGATGTCAATAAAGTTTCTGTAGAGAGCAGGACAGAAGCCCAAGTTGGTTCTAGTTTTACTTTATTTAGAGTGTGTTTTGAACAGAAAAAAATAATAAAAAATGATGGGACTTGTTTGCAACCCTGATGGTATTTTATGGAGCTGTCTTCTTGCAGAGATCAAAGACTGAGCTAATTGACTGCTGGCCCCCTTGACAGAAATAGAACCGCTTATATCTCAGTGAGCAGCACAAACAATATTGCAAAAGTTTATTCTTGAAAGTTGGGGCCTAAGATAATCCATGTAGGAATAAGAGTTGGGGTTTAGAGAAACTTTCCAATGTGAAAAGCATATTTTCTTTTAGTAGTGTGTTGTAGTCTCCCTAAATAAGTTATATTTTATTAGTGCTTTGAGATTGGTAAATCCTGCTTTTACCTACCTTTTTCAAGATAAGTCATTTTATGAATTTCTCTTTTTATCTCCACTCCATTTCCCAGTTATCAAGCAGCTTTTTTTTTTTTAATGAGTACATTACAAAGAGCGGTTTGTCTGTTTTGTAAAGCAGAATTTTATTTCGGATGAAGGCAGACTAATGTTTTCTGGGGTAGGCTTTGAGGTCACTGTGTTAGGAAGAAGCATCATTTTTCTATGGTTAGCAAATGGTTGGTGAGCTATGTCTCGATCTCAGTAATCAAAAACTGAAGACCAAATAACCACACTGAGTTGCCCCCTACCCATTACTAAGTATCCATAGGGTGTAACCATGGAAAAGTCCCCTTGCTTTTTTACAAACTATCTTTCAGCTCAGCACAGGTAAATATCTGTGGGAGATGTTTTGAAAGAAGTTTACAGCCTTCCAATCCCAGGATCACCTTGAAGTGCTTCCTTACCAGCACTAATTTTTCCTCATCAGACTTTCATTCTTTGAGCTGTAAATTTTGAAATAATATATTGAATTTTCTGGCACATTTAATTTTCTTTGTTAACTGCTTTTGCTTGCTGTAGTAATTTACTCATCTGGTGAACATCTATGCACTTAAAACAGACAAGAAACTTTAGTCTTTTGACTCATACATGTACAGTGACTGCTCTTGATACAATCATGTGAGTTGCGTGTGGATAATTTTATTATTATTACTAATGGTGCTATCAAGAAAACCAGTTTCATTCTGAACCCTGCTCAGGCAGAGAGCAGAATATGAGCTACGTGTCACAATACAAGGGCCTTATTTTATAGCCAAATCTGAAATCATGATTCTGAAAACATATAAAGCAAACAGAAAAATCAAGTTTTGTGAGGTTGGTCTGAGAGCTAAAAAAGGAAATCTTTCCCCACCCCCAACCGTCGCCATTTTCTCTTAGTCTGCAACTTCCTTAAGGGCTGCTTATCCCAAATTTTCCCTTATTCCATTCCTTCCAAGATTATAACATTGAAATACTCTTGTTTCTACCCCTCAAAATATTTTTCTCATTAGACTTGTGGCATATTCCTAAATATTTTTCTTTAAAAAAACTTAGATAGGACCAACTATAACACCTTTTTGGGAAGACTTGAGGGTATTGCAATGGGAACAGCAGAACTTTTTCACCTTGCGGTTAGAGGCTGATTCAACAGTGGCAGAAGGAGCTAAACTGGATGGCTTGAGGACTTAGAAATTTAATGAAGTATTTTTTAGGCTACTGCCTTTCCTTCTTTTGATTTTTGTCCCTTTCTCTCTACTGTGCCTATTGATAACCTTCTCTCGGGCCCTGTGAATAATAGCACTCTTTCTCTCCACAACTACTCTGTCTGTCTATGTCAGAAATGAGGTTGCACTAACAGCACCTAATATGCATGTGAGAGTGCTCACTGATGTGTTCAGCTGTAATGATCTGCTCAGGCTACATGTAACTTAATCATTTGAAAGCTAAGAGAATCATGAATGATTCTACTTCAGTGTTTTCTTAACAACATTCCACCAAGTTTTGGGATGTCGATTCAGGTTAAGTTATCTTTATCCTACACAGAGCTGACTTTCCTTTTAATTATAAAGTTCTGTACAGTAACCAACTCTGGCTGTCCTTCACTATAGGGAAGAAAATTTTGAAATTGTAAAGTTATATAGCATGTTTTCCAAAAAAAAAGTCCCAGCATTTTCCAGTTTATTCACTAGTATTATTGCAAGTTTGAGTAGACTAGGGTGGGCTGCAGTTGAGGGAACAACATTTGTATTTTCCATGATGTTCGTTTACTAAGCGTGAAACTTCTCTGGAGCAGAACTTGCAGCTTTTTCTTTTGGAATCTTCCCACTTGACTCTAATAATTTAAGTTATTGCTTGGTAAGGGCCACACTTAGTGATTTTTTTCGGAGATGATAGTTTGTGAATTATTGCTTGCACACTCATGAGTGATACCATCACTTCACTTTCATATTGATTGCTGCTTGTAATCTGCAGTCTACATCAGGGTTAAAGGTGACTCACTTAGAAAAATTTATGGCATTAAAGTTCTGGTCACTGGAGAGTACTGTCAATTTAGATAATGCAGTATATGAGTTTTATTTTGTTAATAATAGCTTTATTGAGGTGTAAGTCATAATCCATATAATTTACTCATTTAAAGTGTATAATTCAATTGTTTTAGTATATTCAATGTTATGAAACCATTACCATGTTTAGTTTTAGAACATTTTAATCACCCAAAAAAAAAGAAACTGTTCATCTTAGCAATTGCCTTCCTGCTTGCTCTCAGCTATGACCTTCCCTTAATCTAGTCTCTATATCTATGGATTTGCTTATTCTAACATTTCATATAAATGAAATAATATATTATGGGGTATTTTGTGACTGGATTCTTTTGTAGAAAATGTTTTCAACCTTCATTCATACTAAATCATGTGTCAATAACTTCATTATTTTTATAGCTGAATAGTGTTCCATTGTACAGATCTACTGCATTTTATGTATGTATTAATTGATGGATACAGGGTTATTTCCATTATTTGACCTTTTAATGTAAGTGGTGTATTCATGTACAGGTTTTCTATGGCATGTATTTTTAACTCCATAGGGTATATATCTAAGAGTGAAATTTTGTGTCATATGACACCTCTGTGTATAACTTTTTGAAGATCTACCAAACTATTTTGCAAAATGCCTTCACCATCTTACAAACACACCAGCAATATATTAAGATTACTTTTTCTCTACATCTTTACTTACACTTGTTATCATCTCTTTATTATAGCTGTCTTAGCGGTATGAAATAGTATCTCTTTGAGTTTTTGACTTGCATCTCCTTAATTACTAATAATATTCATCACCTTTTCATATATTTATTGGATAAATGTCCTTTTTATCTTTTCATCATTTGAAGTTGAATTATTAATGAATTGTAAGAACTTTTTCCGTATTCTAGACACAGATCTTTTAACAAATTATAATTTGTGAATATTTTCCTACATGTGAGTTGTCTTTTCACTTTCTTCATGTGATCCATTTAAACACAAAGGATTTAAGCTTGATGAATTTCAGTTTACCTATTTTTTTCTTCTGCTTTGGCTTACAATTTTGGTGTCATATTTAAGAAGACTTTACACCATACAAAGTCTCAAAGATGTAACTGTTTTTTCTGAGAGTAAGCTTATAATTTTAGCTGTTTACAATTAAGCATTGGCCCAGTTCTGACTTAGTATTTATTGTGATATGAAACATAAATTCTGCATCATTCTTTTGCATGCACTTCATGGTGGCATCATTTGCTGAAATTTTCCCCCATTTAACTGTCTTATCATCTTCCTTGTAAAATTAGTTGACCATAAATGGGAGTTTATTTCTGGGTTCAGTCATATCCTACTGATCTATCAGACTGTCTTTATGTTGGTACCACCGTTTCTTTATTTTTGTAGGTTTATAGTAAGCATTGAAATGAGAAAGTGAGTCCTCCAAATTTTTCTTTCTCAAAATTGTTTGGGCTGTTGTGGATCCCTCAAATTTTCATATTAATGGTGGTTAGTTTTTCAATTTCTGCAAGGAAGCCAGTTGGGATACTGATAGGGATTATATTGACTCTGTGGAACAGTTTTTGGTTATTGACCATCTTAAATGTTGTCTTCTGATAGTTGAATAGAAGATGTTTTTCCGTTTATGTAAGTTTTCTTCATACTTTTTCCAGCAATGTTTTATAGTTTTTCAAACATAAGTTTCATACTTCTTTTGTTAAATTTATTCCTAAGTACAGTATTTTTATACTACTGTGAATAGAATTGTGTTCTTGATTTTGTTTTCTGATTTTCCATTGCCATCAGAAATACAGTTGATGTCTCAATACTGATCTCGTGTTCTGTAACCTTGTTTAAAGTACTTGAGTTGTAAACATCTCTGGGACTTAAGGGGCAAGAGGTTCGCTACTGCTCCCCCGAAAGTTAGAAGGTACTTCATTTTTTATAAAGACTGTTTGCATTTTTACTCAACTGTGAATTAGAGCTGGTAAAGCCGTCCTTTTCCTGGGTGAAAATAAGAGTATTTCTGAATATGCAGCTCTTTGGAAAACTGCATGAAAGAAGCCTCATTAAGTTTATGCAGTTAATAGTCCCTTTTTAAAGAATTTAGATATGAGATATTTTAGCAAGGAAGCAAGGAATAATTTTGATCTCTATATAGAAAACTAACATGAAGAGGTAACAAAGGTAAAATAGATCATCAAAGTGACTGGTTATATTAGGCTTATGTTTAGGCTTGCACAAACAATGGAAGTCATAATTTTATGTTTCCATGCTGTCCTGTAGATAAAGTAAATGATATTACTCCAGATATTTATTTCTAGATGGGGAACTTGTTTATTTACTCTCATGTAATTTAAGCTTCTCTTCAAGGATATACCACATAGCCATGAAGCAAAGATAAAATTCATCTATATAAGAACTGAATTTTGATCTCATTAATACTCCAGGTAACGGTCATATCTATAGCTATAGGGCCCTGATAATGGTACATGAACAGCAAAAGGTAGTATTTGACCTAATAGCTTTAACAACTACCCTACTAAAATTATATTTAAAAAAAAAATGAAAAGGGGCCAGGGATATAGCTCAGCAGCACAACATCTGCTTGACAAGTACAAGGTCCTGAGTTTGATTCTCTGTGCAAAAAAAGAAAAACAATCAACCACTTTTCGTTAAGAATCAGTCATATGCCCCATAGAAGTAACATAGTGAAAGGAAATAGAATGCTATTGAGAGAGAATCTTGAGATCACTGTTTTCAGGGAGATTTTAGTAAAAGAAAGAAAAAAAGAAAGAAGAAAAGGCAGGAGAAAAAGAAAGAAAAAAAGAGAAGGGAGGGAGGAAAGGGAAAAATGAGAAAGAAGGAAAAGAAAGGACAGAGGAAAGGCCACATCATGATGCTACTGTGATGAGATGTTATATGTATGGTATTGAGCTTTTAAATGTAGGCAGAGAAATGGATTGATACAGGATGAAGGGACTGCCAGTATTTGTTATTTGTGACTGCTTCTACTTTTTATGGAAATAGTGAGGGTGTGACTCAACTCAAGCAATAGATCATAGGTCGTAAGGAATATATCAAGCAACAGGAAGTGATACCTCTGGAGAAACAAAGGGAACTAGAGCAAGATGTTGAAATCTCTGCTTAGTCAATGGCACCAGTCTATTCAAGTTAATTACTAGTTTCTTTCTTACTTTCTTTGGGTATGTCATTGTACTTGTTGGGAACATTTTATGATGCCCTTGACTAGAAAAGTCTGCATAATATTGTAATTATTTTAAAGTTGTAGGTGATCAATGGTTTAATAAGTATAACTTCAGAGTGAGAGTGAATGGAGATACCTACTATGGTGATCAGATCAAGCACTATTCTGTTAAAAGTTTTCATTAGTCTTGATGGCTTGATTTCAGATTATAAATAAGTGGACTTTCAGAACATTGGTTCAGGGAGGGATGCAAGAAGCATAGATAAAGCAATTTGAGGAGTAAGAAGTATGTGACAATCTCTAAAGAGTTTTGCTAAATTAGATGATGTAGCTTTTTAAATCGTTTTTTAAGACAGAGTTGTATAGTACAGACTGGCCTTGAACTCACTATGTAGCCCAGGCTGGCTTCGAACTTGCAGTGATCCTCCTGCCTTGGCCTTGTGAGTGCTGATTATAAGCATGCTCCACCACCTCCAGCAACCCCCCCCCCCACACCAACAGTTAGGGGTTCTACAGTATTTTCTATAGGTATGAGTTGCTTGTGGGAGTGTACTCCCACTATCTGGCCGCTAGGTGGACTGCAAGTATCCTGGGAGTGGTTAGCCTCCTTCAATGGCTGTCATGGGATAATTTGAACCAGAACTGTCTGCCACCAAACAACATATTTTTAAGCTACTGTGGTACTTAATATTTCATTTGGGATGTTCTTTACCAAAGTGTCAAACATTCTTGATAACACTGGCTTCTTGATACCTTTCTATGCATATGTATCAAGAAACAGCCAGTGATATTGGATATATTCTTGTAGTACTTTGCATTTTACAGAGCAGTTTCATATTCCATTGCTGCATTTCTCTCTCATATTTATTCTGTATAAGCATCTAGGTTTTATGGTATCATACTACTAATACTGGTACGGTACTGTTATTCCTATTGTGAACATGTTTAGAAAGATTAGGTAACATACCTGCAGTCAAACAGCTTCACAGTGGCACATCTGAGAGTTCAGTATCTTTTTTTTCTCAAATCATGATTTCCTGCTTTTATTTCACAGTTATTTTACTTTATCTATAGGATGATGAAAATGAGAGAAGAAAAGGTATACAATGGTTTGAGGGTGACACTGTTCTTAAGACTTCTAGGTCTCTTATCCAACCACTTGACTGGCTTATGTGGGACTTCTGGGTGCCAATGAACTTGCTGTTCTAAAGATTACATTTATTCAGCAAATAGTTATTGAGTGCCTTCTATTGCCAACTTCTGTAATAGACATTGATAATATAGCAATAAAAAGGTAAAAAAAAAAACCACTCCTCCAGAGAGCTGACAGTTTATTGAGGGTAGACATATAGTCTATATCTGAGGGTGATAAGTCAAAGTATAATTTAGCAGAATGCAATACAGAGAGCCTGGTAGGGTGCATTTTATATTTGTTGGACAGAGGAGGTCTTACTATGCATGGTGCTATGTGAGAAGACATCTAAAGGAAATGAGGAAGTGACTCATGGGATATCTAGAGATAGAGTGTTGAAGAACACAAATGGCCTGAGGCAGAAGTACATTTGGTGTGATAGAACACAGTGAGAAGGACCATATGGCTGGGTTACATAAGTGAAGGGTGGTAGAGCATGGCGTCAAAATAAAGGTAGCATCACAAGCACTGTTTTGGACTGTGAATTTTATTCAGGTTTTGAGCAGAGTAACTTGATCTAATTTAAAGTTTAACAATCCTTCATATCATCTATTACTCTCTGATATACATTTATATGGTTGCTTACTGTCTGTGTGGAGATGACTGCAAGAGCAAGGGTGAAGCATGGAGAGGAGCCTACTGCAGAGATCCAATTGGTAGATAATGGTGCCTTAGGCAAAGGTGTTAGAAGAGGTAACAAAGGGCTCGATTTGGGAAATGTTTAGCAATAGGACCAATAGCATTTTCTTACAGATTGGATATTCATTATAAAAAAAAAATGAAAAGAGACAAACATAAATGCCAAATTTTTGATGTGACCAACTGGGAACATGGGATCGCCATTTATGAAATAGTGAAGACTATAAAGAAAGTACAAGGGGTGGGGTAAGCCTCAAGAGTTAGATTTGAGACATATATTAAGTTTAAATTATCTGATGAAAAACCTGATGGCTTCTCAGGTTTCATTCAGTGCCCTCAACTTTCCAGTTCTTCAAGGAAATGGAAAGGGCTCTGAAAAGATCACCTAGTCTGGTCCCTCCCCCTTTCATTTTAGTGTTTCCTGGAGGCTTAGAAAAGAGTAGGGACTTATCCAAGTAGGCAATGCAAAAAGCTAGCAATAGTAGAAAGGGTACAAACTCAGTTTTCTTGGATTCCAACTGAGTGGTTCTTTGCTTAGTATTGTTTTGAGGCCTCATTTGAGGGAAGTAGTAAACTTTTTCTTCATGTCCAAACCTTAAGTCAGGTAATTAAACTAAGTAATGAATCAAAAACTGAAAAACCATACATATTGGCTGCTACCCACAATCAAGTAAAAATATTACTATTTTGTGTTTACTGAACCACATATCAAAATAATTTAACCCTATAAAATATTGAACTTTGATCAAGCTTGAAACCTAAAGGGAATCTACATGGAAATGGCTGGAAATTGTAGAATAATAGAGTTCATGGAACCTGGGAGATCATTTTGTACAGTTAGGTCATTTTATGAGTGAGGTGCCTGAGGCAAATAGATAGAAGGCAGTTTAGCCACAGTTACCCAGCAGGCTAGTCAGAGTCTGTTCTGAAAGTTGGCTGGATGTTACTTCCTAGGAAAATCTATATTAAGAAAGTGACTCCATACTCAGAATATAGAATTCAATAGCAATAATACTGATAGTACTAAGTGTTGTGCTAAACTTTGCCACCTTGCATGAACTATCATTTAATTCTCATATCAGCCTTGAAAAGTAGTCCCAGAAATGTTAAGTTCCTTGCCAAAGTATCGCCCATCTAGGAAGCAGCAGAACTTGTGTGCACCCATAAGACATCTGACTTCTAACTCTGAAGTGATAAACACTACCCTATATGAGCAGTTTTATGGATTACCCAGCCATTCACTCTTACCATCCCAAGAGACTGGTGATTGAAGTGATTTCATTTTTTACTTCCCCTGTTATAACTCTAGTACTCCTCAACAAATAACTATGTGACCTGGAGCTCATGGGGATTGTAGGTGATAAGTATATATCTTATGCTAGACATTAGAAAACAAGATTATAGGGATTATAGAAAAAGGCCTACTACGAGTATGGGCTATTCAGTGCCTGCTTAAATAAGACAATTATGAAGATAAAATGAAAGAAAGAAAAAATGACCATTAAAAATCAGTAACTGTTTCATTTGCTTTATATATATTAATTCTTCTGGTTATCAAAATAAGTCCATGATGTAGCTATTAATATCATTCACATGTTGCAGATGAACAAACAGGCAGAGTGCAATAAATAACATGCTCAAGGTTATAGAACAAGTAAGTAAAAGAGCTTGTAATCTAGCTCCACAACTTAATTTCCCTACTACATTTAGGAAAAGGCATGCTACTCATACTTGTGGGTAGAAGCCAGACTTCCTGGGGGTGCACACAAATTCTGCTACTTTCTAGTTGTTTTGACATTTGGGCAAGTTACTTAACCTCTCTAGAGAGTTTTTAAAATGCAAAAACACTGGGCCTGAACTTCAAACATTGAGCAACTCTAATCATATTTAATATGTACCAGGTTCTTTTAAGGACTCTTTGAAAGCAAGATAGCCAGGATCACATGGTGAATAATTAGCAGAACCAAAGCTTTAACTTTCAACTCCGGACTGCCATACCTCTTTCCACTTTATGATTTTGGCTTCATTCTTGCAATAATTTTTTTCCTTCTGCATTGTTCTATTACTTGCTTTTTTTCTTTTGTTTTTTAAATTAACTGACTTCACCGACAATATTGAACAAACAATTAGGAGAAGTAGCACAGTCCATATCTTTCCAGAGTGAACAAAAGTAGATAAATGTGAGGAGAAAAGGTTAATATAAGGAATGTATACTAAGTAAGAAAGGAAACTTTTTAGTACAAACAAGATGCTACCTCCTTCTTTCTAGACCCAAATGGGTTGGGCAGAATTCCCTAGGAAATTATGAATGCAGATATCAGATAACATTTTTGTTACTGTGAAAATAGATTCAAGCAATTGCAAATATCTTCATCTTTAGGTTTGCTTTTAAAGAAGGTGGAATCATGCTCATGTAAATGACCATTTTTTTCAAAATTGCTAGTTCTTGACAGTACCTTTACAAACTTGACTTATGGGACCACCTCTATGAAACATTGTCTAATCTCTAATTAGATAAGAAGATTCCATAAACAGAGAGTTGGGAGTGACGATGGAAACTGTTGATGTTTTATGTTTGGGTGCAAAAATGATTAAAAAACATGCTTTGTATCTGTTTACCCTGCCCAGCTCTTGTTCCCTTTAATCTTTTTTTTTAAAGCAGGGTTAGTAAATGTGTAATATTTGGGAATTTCCAGTTGTTCATCTGAAATTTCATTAACCTTTTAAATAAAAACAAGTTAGGCTGAGACATTTCAATTATCTTAATAATAGACCAAAAATCTTAACCATATTCATATTTTTAAATAGTATGTTCTTTACTTTGCATACTTCCTAAGCCTTGCTGAGGTAGTGGATTTATTCAAAATAAGAAGGTAAGATGTGTGCTAAAGCAGGGTGGACTTTTCTTTGATGACATCACTAGATTCAGCATTCTCCATCCAAAATGACCTCACACTATCTGGGAAAAGCCAAATTGGAAAAATTGGGAGTTAAAGTGATGAAGTGATGTGTTTCCTAAGGCATTCTCAGTGATTCCTTAAACCTGAGTTCAGATCCTTGTTACCTCTTTACCCAGCTTACCATGGGGACCTCTTTGCTCCTCTTGCCACTTTTCTCTGCTAGTCTTTTAATTCATATTGTATTCATGTCACCAGACTTTCATGAAGTTTAGCTCCAGTCATATCACTATCCTGCATTAAACATCCCTTAGTCCATAAGCTCTGTGGCAGTTGAAACTCTGTCTGATTTATCTCCTTTTGTCAGTGTTTGGCATAGAAGAGGCCTTGCAGAACAGTTATATATAATGTCTCATTAAATTTTTAGCTCCTTAGACTGGGGGTAGCCCAATGGTAGAGCACTTGCCTCAGATGCAGGAGGCCTGAATTTGATTCCTAGCAACTCTCTCTCTCTCTCTCTCTCTCTCTCTCTCTCTCTCTCTCTCTCTCCCCTCTCTCTTTCTCTCCCCCTCTCCCTCTCTTTCTCTCCCCCCTTCTGTCAGTTTGTCTCTGTCTCTCTTGCTCTCTCTTTCTCATGCACACACGTGCAAATGCATACACGCACACAAACACACACACACAAAATTTCAGCTACTCTCCTATTTGCTAATAGGTTGAAGTCCAAATTCTTTTAAGTTTGGGGTATTGAAGTCTTTTTGTGATCTGGCTTATTTTTGTAGCACAAATCTCTCAAATTCCTCTACAAAATTGTTTACTTTGTAGACAAATGAATCTGGTCACTGTCACTTTCAACCATTGTTGCCACTTTGCTCTTTGAACTTTTCATTTTACCTGTCATCCTTTTGGCCTTCAATGCTATCTCACTTCACTACTGTATGTTTTTCTCTGCCTAGTTAAAATCTTTTTACAAGATCAAATTTTTCATACTCTAACCCAAGGAGAAGTGATCTCTATGACATGATGTGGTTGAAAGAACGTTGGCTTCAGTCTCCTCATCTGTAAAGCAGGGCTTGAAATCTCTAAATTTTAATAATTCAAAGGGAAAAGGTCAGGTAAGATGACAGATGTTACGCACAAGTCAAGAATCACCTTTTTTAGGTTTTTCGCTTCCTTCTTCAATGACATGGTACTTATTCTTAAATTATGATTATTTTAAACAATTATAATTATTTGTATACATGCCTAATATATCCACGATAACATCATTCTCCTTCAGGGAAAATGTTTTATCTTGGCTATCTCCATATTTATCTCCATTTAATAGACACATTAAATGGCATATGGCATATAATAGACATATGGCATGTTACATAGCAGATATTCTATAAGCATTTCTTTATTAAGTCATTCTGGAACAATAGCAGTAAGTAACTGAAAATTGATGGATCACAAGTTTTATTTTTAAAAACATGAGATTCAAGATAAAAAAGGTGATTGTTTTTGTTCTGTTAAATTTTAATATTTGCAATGTGGTATTCAAGCCCACCATTCCTGGGTAATTGCCTCTTGCAAAGCATGAAGTAACTAAGATACTGAATGAGGCTGGAAGCAATGAACATAACTATTGTTTCAATATATATGAAGGATTCTCTTGTAACCAAGATGTTAGACATTTTTCTGTAGTACCACAAAGAGCCAAATCAGTGAGGAAAGATTACAGTTTAATGAAAAAAAATTTTTCCTCAAAGTGGTTTCAACCATATTAAAAAATTATCAACTTGGATGAAATGAGTCTGGTTTAACCTATACAATCTACATGTGAGGGAAAAAAGGAAGGAGAGAGGAAGAGAGAGTGAGAGAAAATAAAGGAGAGAGGAGAGAAGAAGAGAGAAGAAACAAAGAAAAAAGAAGAGAGAGGAAGAGAGAGGAGAAGGAGAGAGGGAGAGTGCCTGTGCATGTTTGTGTATTTATTGGATTACTTACTAACATTTCACATGAAACTCCAGACTTCCAGCTTTGCAGACTTCCACCTTTGAGAAGGAATATCTCAGTATTGAATCTGTATTCTGACCAGGTACTGACCAGCAGAAGATGAAAGGCAGCTGCTCCTCTGGATGGAGCATGTGCTTTTTTCCAGTTTTCCCAGGCACTATCAACCTTCTTAATTTACTTGTTACCTACTTGACCCTTATAGGTATTTGAATTTGCCATGTCTGTCAGATTTGAAACCCGGCAAATCTTGAGAGATTTCATTATTCCAAGAGATTTTTCTCCTCACATAAAAGGGACTAAATGAGAGTATTAGCAGACCCATGATCAGACCAAATCTCATGTTCTTTTCTGGCATAGTCATTTACCAATTGTATAATTTCATGTGAGCAATTCAATCCCTCTGATCTTCAAGTTTCTCTTTATCTATAGAGTGCTTTCCTTGCAGCATTATTTTGAAGACTAAATAAAGGATCTTAATAAAGGACATGGTTCTTTAGTAATTGCTGAAATATTAGTTTCTTCTTATTCATCACATGCTATCTACTGGTTCAGTGGCATAAATAATAAATTTGCTCTCATTAAAAGCATTCAAAGACACTGTACCTGTTGGAACCACAGAGGTTAGACTGAAAGTAGATGATTCCTCAGAGTACTTTCTAACAATTTAGAAACCTACAAATGACTTCAGAATGCCTATCTGGATGATTGTAGGCATATCTTATGTTGTTGGGGAATTTTAATAAGTAGCAAAGAAGTTGAAAGGCCCTTGGTAAAGAAGCAGGGATCGGGGCTAAAGTAAATGTGTTGGTTGACATTCAGGACTAGACTTTAGTTTTCAACAGCTTTTGGTTTAATGCCCAGCTCTGACTTACTAGCTGTGGGTTCCAGGCCACTTCAGCTTTCTGAGTTTATTTACATATTTCTAAAATGAAGAAACTAATACTTTATCAGTTATTTTTTGTGATGATAATTGAAATAATGAACGTAAAACATCTGGCCCAATGTATGGGCCATAGTAAAGGACTGATAAATTGTGCCATAGTATCATCATGACAACCATTATTGTTGTCATTATTATCATATTAGTTAAACAGAGCTTTGGAAAAACTCCAGCTGAAGTACATGGACTTTTCCCTAGGTCACTGCTGTCTGATCCTCCCTTCCACACAGCTCGGTTTCCAAAATGCTTTGGCTGGAATGTTAAGTGTGAGGTCACTGCAGATAATGGAGATCCTGATTTGCTTTGGTAATGCAAGTTATTATGTTACTTCCCTCTTCCTAGCTTAAATTTTTTTACTAGTTGATGCTTGCTTCACAGTGGAAGACTGAGCTGTTCTGAGGAAAACGATAGTGATGAGATCCTTCTTTTCAGCCAGGGGTCATGGTCCTCCACAGGGAACAAAATGACCCAGTTCTAAGCCTTTGCCTTTGGTGAGTTCCGGGCTCCTACTTTTCAAACAGTCTCCATTGCACACATTGGTCCCTTTCCCCCAGATAATCGCTGCGTAGGAATTTCCTTAACTCCTTCCATGGCATGGAGGCATCCCCCATCTTATCCTTGTGATCTATACAGTTGGCAAAAGGCATCAAATAGCAGACAGCATGAAAAAAAAATAAAGAAAAAAGCCTTTTGGCAGAGAGACCAATCTTTGCGGCAGTATTAAAAATGCTTAGGAATCACTTGGACCTTCCTGACCACCTCTCAACACCTAAGTTGATTAACTTTTTCTTAATGACAAGTTGTGTCTCAGAGCAGCTCCTTGTGGATATATTTAAAGATTTGCTGAGTCATTTAAGAGCAGCCTGAGGATCACAAGAGGCAAGAGATATACCTTAGTACATTGGGGCGTAAATTGAGAGGTGAAATTTGTTTGGCCTTCTCCCATGGGAACAAACATCATGACCTACTCTCGCCTTCATAACTCTAGACAGCATCTATTACAACATCTTATTATATCAGATTTGGACTCACCAGTTTACAGAAGAGTGAGAAAAGAAGCACTTGTTTTAGTTGGTGTCCTGTCTGGAATTTTAAATGCCCCTGCTGTTGATAGCTGAGAATATCATGAGAGTGTCAGTTTCATGTATTAATTTCCCTCTTTTCCTTTTCAGTTTCTTGTTCAACTACATTGTTACCATGGGACATTGCAGTTCCTGGAAAGAGATATATTGATTCTCCATTGTACTTGTGGTTTAATTAGTATAGAAATAAATAGCTAGCAAGTGTCCTTTGTAGATACACATTAGAATGGTCTTAAAGCCATTTGTCCCTCTGCTCTTCACCATGAAACTTGCAATCCTGAAAGTTTGTAAAACCTGGAACTTCTCTTTGGTGCTGGCCTCTGTGAAACCCACTCCACAGTCTTAAAACTTCAATTTTGAGGCATATCTGCCTTCTCTTTGTGTACTCACACCCTGCTGCTTCACCTGTTTTTCCCATCTCTATCTCATTTATCTCCCTGTCACCTAAACCTTTCTCCCCACCTCTGCTTTTACTGAAATCACCACTAGAAAGAGGAATCAGAATGGATTCAAACAGATAATTTTGAGGTGACTTTAAAAGTTTGGTATTAAGATCTTTTTATTATTGTTAACACTAGCATATCAGGTTGCCATCCCCAGGACCTTGACGAAATGAGCAAGCTAAAAGATGCTTGAAACTGGCAAGAGAGTTAGTTCTATGCTTCCATTTTCCATTTGCATTCAGTTTTTACATGGTTTTCAGAAGACTTAGTAGTAGGTAGTTTTATTATAGCCAGTTGATAAGAGAAATGGTAGAGGGCTAAAAATTGGGAAGAAACCATTAGACACATTTGAGACAATTGTTACAATCCCTGGGATGTATAATGTTCCGAGAGTCCACGAAGTACTTTCAGGCATCTTACTTTTTTCTATTTCTAAAAAGTAACTTAAAGGTAGATATGACAAAAATAAACATTTTCAGATCACAGACAAAGAACTGAGATAGAAGGCTGACTTAAGGGACATTTTAAGATAAATCAGAAAATAAATGCCAGAATTTATATTTGCAGCCTGATTTTTAAAAATTTAAATCCAGTTTTTTTCAAGGTGATTGCAAGAATTTGCTCTTTTTTTCTTTTTTGTTAGTGTGCTAGGGATCCAACCCAAGACCTTATACATGCCAGGCAAGCACTTCACCACTAAGCTATTGATTTGCTGTTAAATAAATGATGAACAAGTACATATGGGACTTAAGAACATTCTTCCCAACTTTTGATTGTGGGTTTGTCCCATATTTTGTGGAAAATCTTTTGAATTCTCATCAGTGTCAGTCTGTTTAAATGATGAACCTTTCATTGATTAAGAAGTAATTCTCTTATTTACTGGCACATTTCTTGAATGCCTACTTTGTATCATACCCTATGCTGAATTCTGAGAATAAAAAGAAAAATAAGAAATCATTTCAGGCCTTAACCATTTCTCCAGCTGAGCAGCTGCGTGTGAAATGTCACTAGCAAAATGTCAAGGTATATCTCATAGAAATAGTGAGTATGACCATTCTAAAAATGAGAGCATCTTTTAGTTTGAGTGCATGAAGATGAAACCTTATGAAGCATTTTAATCTTAGAAAACATTTTAATCTAATCTTGTCTTCTAAAGAGCATAAGTGAAATGATTCAGCTTCTGTGGGAAATTGCTGTATAAGATCTTTGGGTCACTTAGGTTGTCTGTTAAGTTGAAACATTATATATAAAGGGAGAGAGTGGCACAGATTTTACAGTTTTTTTCCATGTAAGTGGTTAGAAAACTTGAACAATTATCATTACACTTGCCTTGAAAATCTGACACTCAAGGCTCTTTTTCTACCAGTTATAATTTGTTTCTGGTCAAATATTACTCTTTCGTTTTAGCATTTACCTCTCAGTAGTAGGTATTGTTAGGTGTTTACTATTTTTTGTTTAATCCTGATTCTAATTGGTTCTCATTCCACTTTATGAGTGAGGAACTGAATTTTACAGAAGTCAATGACTTATTCAGAATCATACAGTGAGTACCTTTGTTGATATGGGATTTGAATTTTGATTTTTCAATTTTTTGTCATCCAACCTTGATGCTATTTTCACAATTCCAAACCACTTTAGCTATATTTTTCATACAGGTCATTAAATCTCCCCTCCATTAGCCAAAGCCACTTGCCTCTCTTCAACATAACTCTTCCTCAGCATGTGCTTAATAATCATCTGAAAATGTTTTACAGCCTTCCTGGATACTGTGGTCCAGAGTCTTAATTCAGGCTCTTAAGTGCCTTGGTTAACTGTAAAATGGAAAATCAAAGTCACAGCTAATTCAGGAAAAATAAGTTTAGGATGTGAATTTTCTGGGCAACTTGTCATCTCTTTTTTATGTCCTTACCTTCATAAATTTACCCACAATGTTCCCTGAGGACTAGGAGTAATGGGGATAATGGAGAAATGCTTCCTTTTCTTTCTAAGAGGTCTGTTAGCCAAATGTCACAGCCTCCTCCTGCTACTTCACTCTCTTTGCATAAAGGGAAGTGGGAGCTAGGCCTGAAGTGCTTTTAGCCCTAAGTTCATATTAGGACTGTCTTTCCTTCTCTGGCTGGACTGAAGTAGGAGGAGAAGTTAAATAACTACCAAAGGGCCTAGGATTAATGAGAAGACTTGGTTCTTTGAAAACACCAGTAGATCTATGCTTAAAATGCCAAGATTCGTGTCTAGACTTTGTGAGTTATCTTCATCTATAGTTTACTATATGAACCATACTTTTCTAGGTGCAACATTAAGTCAAAGGGTAAACTGGAAAAACACTTGTAGATTGACAGTTTAGCTGTTTTTATTATCAAAACCTAGTGCTGTAAATCAATGATGAAATCTTGCCCAATTTTCCTAAAAGCCTAAAAGCCTAAAAGCCCAATTTTCAGGGGTGGATCTTGCCTTGTAACAGTCATTGAAACTATGACCTGAAGGCAGTTGATTGCTTATGCATTAAACAAGTATGAAATTAGGTTTATAAGAAGTAAGCAGATATCACATGGAATAATCCCCTTAAATCCCACTGTATTTATTCAAACGACATTTGAAGCCTGTTTCAATTGGGAATCTGTATCTGGGCTTCCCCTCCCCCTTTTTTGTATATAATGGGCATTCGTTCTTTCCATTTCTGAGGATTAAATTGTGTCTCTTCTCCAGACATGAGTTTAGAAAAGGGGGTTATTAAAGTGGTTAGGTTAAACCAAAGAATCAGAGATGGTCAGAATTTAGGGCACCCTAAAGTTCAGTCTCTTGTATGGATTGGGCAAGTAAACCCTAGACAGGGACAGGAATTAAACTAAGTTTATGAAGGACGTTACTGGCACATTTGGATTGGAAATCTAGGGTTTCTACTCCCAGGTCAGTAGTAGATGCTCTTTCTAGCTCAAATAGATGTTCTTTGATCTCAGTGGTTTTGACTTTTTGTACAATTTGCTTGAGACAGTGGAACCAGAGGACTGAGCTCTGACTAAAGTGGGAATGTATGCCCTCACTTCTTTGTTTTTGTTCAAGGGCCTGGCAGTTAGAAGCTTTGTGATCTTTACATAGAGTATTTCACAGCACTGTCCTCATTAAATACACATTTTGAATTCTGCCAATTACCGAAGCAGTAATTAGTATGGGAAGGGTGTGTTTGCTTATCTATCCTCTCCCTGCTTGTAACCCACTGATCACAACAGAAAGTTTTCTCAGATCTGATTTGCTATGCTACTCTTTTTCCTATAGGTCCTGAGAGCAGAGTAGTTCCTCCAAAGTTATCTGTTACATCTTCCTGCATATGCCAAAGCCTGCCCCAAAGCAGCTGGAGGCTGGTTTGTACAGAACTGTACAGGGCATCAGGGAAATGAATACAAAATGCTCCCAATATTCCCTGTCACTTTTCTCCATGATACAATAGCTTCACAGGTGGGAGGTTTTTCAGATGAAAACTGACAGTTCATTTTCTTGGGTAGTGAGTGTTGTACAGTTTGGACTCGGACCTGTAGAATGCAACATGACATTATCTATTAAGCATCTAGACTAGCTTGCTTGGTAAACTGCTTTAACATATAATAATTTGGGGCAAAATTACATGAGTTGGGAGGTTTAAGTAACATTAATATTAGCGTGGAAAAATATTTAATTACCTTTGCCAAGGCTACCTTTGTCATGCATATTGTTCTGCCTACAGGACCTCTAGAGAAACCAACTTAGCTTATATCCTCCAGTTTGCAGATTTTGTACAGATAGCTCTGGCCTTCACACACATGTTGTTTGGCTTAATGCTTGTATGTGACTGTGTACCACAACATGTGTGTCTGTTATTGTGAATCTATTTTTAAACAGTGATGATACAGAGATCAAGAAAAAATGTCTTTCTATATGCTTTGCTCATGGGGCCATGTTTCTTCTTTTGGACCTATGTCTCTGCATAATCATATGACTTGCAAAGTCAAGGTGTCCTTGTCCTTTTGCCAGTTCTTCAAACCTTATAACTATGCACATGTAATTTTTTCTCTAGGAAATGTATTTGTCTTTGTGGACATCTTTCACTCTAGATTAACATATCACTGTATCTGTATGTGCAGTCATTTTATCTTTGTTCATGTATGGTTTTTATCTGTTTGGAGTGATTATTTTGTAGGTTGAATTAGCCCTTCTTTGTGTGTCTGCTTCTGTATGTTTTTTTTCATCCTTAAAGTCCTGTCTCTATGTGTCTGTATGAGTATAGATTTTGAGGCATCTGCTTTCTTGATTTGGAAACTATCTATGTTTGCAATCACTTATGGTGGCTCTCTCTGTGTTCTTATGTGTACATTTGAGTGTATTTGTATTCATTTATGTATCTTTTTTTTTTTCTGTGACCAGATGCTTTCATGTAGCTGTCTGTGTGTCAGCTTGTCTCTTTTTGTGCTCTTGGCTGTCAGTCTATGCACATATGGCCATTTTCTCATAAGAAATCTCTTGTTTTCTGAAAAATCTACTAGATTGTTTTGTGAGATAGTTTACATGTCCTATTTTTACTTTCAAGCTTATCTTACAGCTTGGTGACCTTCTTGGTACTTCGGTGTATATTGGTATCCAGATGTGCATAAGTAATTATGTAAGATGCCCAAAGAGTTAAAATTGTACATATTAGTAACATGATATTTGTAGAGAACTGTTGGGAGATTAGTGCTGTGGAGACTGTAAATCTTTTCACATTACTTTAAATATATTGGTGAATTAAATTTGAAAATTAGACACCAGATAAGCTATATGCTGCTCAGTATATTGATGGTAGAGAAAGCATTTTTTCTTTGTACTTCCAAGTCTTATTTGTGTGGTTTATTCTCAAGTTCAAAGGTGTATTACTTTTCTACTTTGGTTTGGTTATTGTTTTGAAGATTTATCACAGATGGCTTATAAGGATATGGAGCTTTGAGACTGATTTAGAGCACAGAGTAAAGATACCAGTTAAAACATAACAGAGAGATGATGAGCGTATTATTTCTTACTTGTATAGACTCTAACGGGATCAAAATGAGATTCACAAGAAAGGAGAAATGAGAGTTATGAAGAGAGGTTTGTCTGGGCTCCATTTTTCTTGTTCTGAGCTATCGTGTCAATTCCAGCAAGACTGTAGCACAAAAGTAAGGACAGGGAAGATAGCCAGCCCTGCTTTTTTATCCTTTTTCTTTCCTTTCTAGTGAAAAGTTATCTCCTTTATTTAAAGTTTTTGGTACTATTTCTGTCCTTGTTATGCCATGGAAAGAAGGAAATCCCCAAAAGTGGCTTACCTACTTATTATACTTACTTCTTTATAAAATATTAAAGAAGGAATGCTAAATGTCACTGAAACTATCATGCAGGATGATTCACTAATATGAACAAGATGATCTTCATGACGTTTCTGCATCCCTCAGAGGATATCTGTGCTCCTTACTAAAAGGAGCTATGATTTTGTTGATGAAAGCTTATTTTCAGTTGTTTAGTGTATAGGCAGAGTTCTTGAGTACAGTTCCTTCTCATCTATGGCAGTCTCTGAGAAAGAGTTGGCCACTAATAAAAGACTAGGCTTAGAAACATGTATTTATCTAGGTGTAGGAAATTAATTTGTCACTAAGATATGAGAACATCTATCTAGAAGTCAGCTACTTTATGTTCAATAAAGAGATTATAGATGTTCCATGAGTATTTTAATCTGATCCTGCTATATAGTTATAGGACAAGTTAGTCAAGGTTACTCAAAAATTTTAAACTTAGCAAGTAGCCTATACTACTTACATACAAGCAACATGATAATTAAATCATCATATGTATTTTACAGTAGCAGGCTATCCTAGCTTAGTTTGAATTATTGAAGGTAATTACAGGTGGCACATGCCTGTGTCCCAGCACTTGAGAGGCTGAAGCAGGAGGATCACTGCAAGTTTGTGTCAGCCTGGCCTTATTTTATAATTCAAATAATTAAATAGAGTTTCTTATTGTGTTGAAGTGATGTAAATACAAGAGTCTGCGACACTAGGGTCCAGTCAAGAAATGGAGGTTTGTATGTTGTAGTTGCATTCTGACTAACCTGGATAATTTCACTTTAATGTCCTCATTTTCATATAATGATAATAGTAAAGCCTGTCTCAGTAACTACCAAATGATTGCATATGATCACTTATTTAAGAAAAAAATATAAGAAAAATGGGACACTAGAGTAATTTTTCATAAAGCAAAATTAGTTAAAATAATATCTTAAGATTATCTCTTAAATCCTAGCCATTTACTTTTTTTTAGGAAGATAGTTACCAAGTCTGAAATTTGCCTTTTCTTGGGGGAGTGAGGTGAGTACTAGGTTGAGTAGGAGTCACTGTTTTCCTGAGATGATATAACCATGGTAAAAATTAATTGTGCATGTGGTATAAAGTGTCCACTATTATAAGTCAACAGATATTTTGGTGGCATCTATTATGACCTTGTATATATAGTGACTTCCTTATTTTGTTTTAAATGAATTGTGAAAAAGAAATCTAAATCAGTATGTCTGATGAAATCTTGTTACAATGAACTGTAAATATACTTCTTTATATTCTCTAAAGGAATGGATGTACTAGATGTTGGGCCATTTATTGATAGATTAATCAGTAAGATAGATTAATTGATAAATTAAATCTAATAAGATTTTAAAATTTTAGTGTATGAAAGAAAATAGTTGGAGCTTTGGTGCGATTTTCTATGAAAAATCAATTCAGTTTTTTTTGTTTTACTGGTGTGTTGAAAGCTGAATTTTGAGTTGTTAGTAGATCATTAGATTGTAAGATGCACTTTGAGCCTTGAGGAATAAACGTAATCCAGCCAGTCTATCAGATTTATCACTTTTCAGATAGGAAATTTTGCTGCGTATTTAGCTACCTAATATTACTAGTCAAAACTAATTGAATACCCACAACAGCTTTCTACAAATTGTTTCATTGTGTTTAAAGTGTTTTCTATTACTACCCATCTTCTTTATTGAGAAGGTATTGTATGCGCACAAAATAATCTGACATTTTACTCCTGGTAAAAGTCCAATAAGTTGGGCAGCAATATTTAGCCTCTTTTTATAAAACATAAAATTGAGATTTATATTATCTTGGCAAGGATCCTACACTAGAATGATAGAGTAAGGAGATGAATGTAGCGCGTAGTTATTTCTCTATAAGTATTAATTTTATGATTATATGAAAGTCTGCTGACCAACCTTAGTCTCTGCAGTCTGATCATTCTACAAAGCAGAAACTGGAGTGTCATTCAGATGAAATGTCTACACTTTCAAAGGGCCATTAACAATGCTCAAATCAAAGAAAAGCAAATAGCAATAACTAAAATAGTTCAATTAAAGTACTTCAGAAAGTACTTGTGAACATTTAACTTTAGATAATTTGGCTTTGAGTTAGAAAGGTGGAGTAAAATGGAAGAACCAGTTCTTCCTGGGTTGGTGTTTATTTATCTTGCTCTTCTGATATCTGGGCCAACAGTTCTATTTGTTCTGAATAGCCTGGCAATGTTTCTCTATTTTGGGAAAGTAGATTTGACACAATGGATTGGTTTTCTTGAGTTGTTATGTAGAGGGCTGCACTAACTGACTTCTAAGGATCATTACAACGCTTGGAATCTGTCACATTTTTTCAGGATTTTCTGACCCCAAGCCTTCATTTGTGATACCATTTTTCCTTCATTTTTTCATTAAAAGCAGATGAGTACAGATTGATTATGTGGAGAAGGTTTGATGACCCACCACCCTTTGACCTGTAATTTAAGGATGATAATAACATTCTTAAGTTGTCATAGGGTTACTGAGGCCCAGAATGGGTGGGAGATTTTTCCTAGAGTCACATAACTGGTTATTGTCAGAGTAGATATCAAGTTTGAATTTGTAAGCTTTACCACTAACCTTTTAGTTTGTTGTGAAAGTTTTGGAAATAGTTAATTAGAACTACAACTTCTGTTAATTAACACAAATGCATACTCATCCCCCAGTACTCTATATTTCACAATTGATTTAACATTGCTCTGGATCTTACAACTATTGAAGAAGAAAAAAAAATCCTTATCTACTCTTTAGGTTCTGTTTTTCTCATCTGTGAGACATAATAGAAGTATACGGAAAAAAGGAATCTGATCCCTGAGGTCCTTGCCAACATGTTAGGAAATGTCATTTTTTTGAGTAGTAACTTCAGTTCAACAGTGGAGAGTCTAGGAGACACTACTTATAGAGGCTAATTTGAAAAAAATTACTAGTGACTGATTCCTTCATGACTTATCTTCTATAATCAGAGTTGGATTTGACTGTCATTCTTCCTCACCTACCCTATCAAACAACAGAGCAGCATCCATTTAGTGTGTATACTTTCCCATAAGACTACTGAAAACACCCCTAGTCAAATGGAAATAAACTCATGGCCCAGTGACCTATTGGCCTAGTATGAAGGTATGCATGTGTGTGCTCTCAGTTTTGGCTTAGTCCCATTTTTTAATTTGTTAAAAACTGTCGTGTCATCCAGCTATGGAACTTAAGGCAATTGCTACCATTATATCTTTCTCTATTGTTTTTCAGCTTTCATTGACTAGCTTTATAGAAGAAAACTAGTCTCTATCCTAAGAACCTTGGCAAGAGTGTTGAGTTATATAGTACTTGAATCCATTGTAGTGTTTCATAGAGTCTTCCAACTGCTCTTTAGATTTTGGAGGACAGAGTCTAGAAAAGTGCCACAATTAGTCCAAGCAAAGTAAGAGATGTAAATAAGGCTTATTCTTGTCATATAAATAGCACAACTTCTGTCTGATGACGTTAATTTTTTTTATTTAAAAAATATGAGTAGCACACAGGATCTCTGCTAATTTCATCATTAAGGTCCTTCTGAGATCTAAGCCTTCTTAGATGTATGTAGAGGAAAAAGTTAGGTCTGCTGAGAGTGTGAGAATTAAGCCATAAATGAGCACATCTTCAAAGACCTATAAAGAAACTTTCTGGGCAGTGGAGAGGAACAAAGTGGGGATAGTGAAAACATAATTTGCACTTTATTTTTTAGAGGATAAAGAAAGAGAAAAGGCAAAGCTGGATTATCCATCCATTAAAGAAACCTTGAAAGAGGTCCCAGTATCATTAGACATCCTTGACTTCTTAAAAATGATGTGTTTGTTTGCTTTTTCCCTGAGAGTTGTAGAAGTCAGGAAGGTCAGAGAGTTTCCTTTTTATTGCAAAGCATTGAGAGGGTGTAGAAATAATTATAGGTTATTTAGTTGTGGCTATTAGAAGTTTTGCACTATGTCTTTAGTCTATATGGAATTATCTGATATAAAGATAAGCTAAAGACTTTGTGGGTTTTCAAAATGGAATAACATTAAAATAAGAAGTGGTACAGGGATCTACTCATACTAGATAGTAGCTACACTACTGAGCTACACCTCCAGTTCCCCAATAGTGCTTTAAAATTTAAAAATGCTGTGACAGATTACCTAAAGTGGGGAGGGCCAAATAAAGACTTTGAGAAACTCATATGTGAAAAACTGAGAGATGCTGAGAAAGACTGATGCTTCAGGATTAACCTTATGGAAGAGCAAACACATTTCTCACTGCTGTTAGATTGAAAAAAAATATGGAGGTACCGTTTCTGAGTTATAACTGGTAACATCTTAGTTTGCTAAAACTTTAGATGCTATTTCTTTTACTTCTTACATTGGGGTATCTCTGGTGTGGCCTGTATTACTAACCATCATGCTTATCTGGCATACTTTTATCTGCACAAGAAGTTGCAGTATATTGAAGTTAAAATCCTTATTTTTGCTCTAAAGATTTATTCATTTTAGTTCCACATGATATGATAAAACAATACAAAATACTTCGTTAGAGTGATAACAAAAATGAAATAAATATATTTGAAATGCCCAGGAAACCCATTGACTTTTATGTATATTATGTGTATAGAATTTTTTGTAATCTGGTTGCCAAACCATAGAGCCTGAAAGATATACTACATATACCAGGAAGAATTTGTTATTCAGAAAGATAAATGGAGTGTAATCCCATCAGCAATATAACTACAGACCATGAAGCTCTCATAGAGAGCCATAATATAAGTATTTTGGACTCCAGTTAAATGAAGCTTTTACTTCAGGTCCTCAATATTATCTTCTAAAAATTTTTCCCTGTAGAGTATGAGTACTGAGCATGGTGAGGACAACAATATGTTGTGTGGTTCCACTGTGTTATTGACAAACACTATTTGTTGTTAAATAGGGCCTAACTTCTTTGGCACTGTACCTGTGCCTGTGGAGCAGCTGCCATGTGGAATGTGTACCTAGGTAACAAGGCCAGGGAATTGTGCTCCTAAAGTTAATCATGATCTACTGCTTTGGAGCTACAATTTAAACATTGGCTGTTTATTTTGCATAAGAAAAAAGTTATTTGGGAATAAAACCATTGAAAAGGAAAAAAGACATGCTAGTAATTCTTTCCTCCTGATATATTTATCCATGCCTGGGCACCTTGGTCTCAGAGGTTGTTTGCAGCAAAATGATCACCAGAAATAGAGATTTTGTTATGCAGAATCTATTTTCTGGAACTGCTGTAATGAAAGCTGATAGAAAGGGTTGTATTCAAGCACATGTGCCAAAAAGAGTAGGATGATGGTAGAGATGCTCCTTCTGTAGTTCTAGTGTCCTCAAATATCCTAACTGCATAATCCTTGTGTTTTATATTTATTTTCTCTCTCTGGGAAAACATTGGTGATAGATCTTCATATGAAGTATATTTTATAGCTTTATTGATATAAAATAAATACTATAAATCTTATTCATTTAAGGTGCACAATTCAGTGTTTTATGTAGTTTTGCAACCATAACCCAAATTAATTTTAGAATATTTTCATTATGCAAACCTTATGCCCATTCACAAATATTTCTATTTTGTCTTTCCCTCTAGCCCTAAACCATCATCAATCTGTTTACTGTCTCTGCAGTTCTATCTATTCTGAATGCCTCACATAATTGAAATAATGCAATATGTGGGCATGTGCATCTCACTTCTTATTTAGCATATTTTTTCAAAGCTCATCCACAACAGAGCATGTATAGACACTTCATTCTTTTTGGTGACTAAATAATATTTCATTCTATGAATGTACCACAGTTATCTTTCCATTATCAATTGATGGATATTTGAGTTATCTTCATGCTTTTGCTAGTATACGTAATGCTACTATGAACATTACATTTTAAGTTTCTGTTTGAATATTTGTTTTCTCTTGAATATATATCTAGGAGAGAAATGTTTGATTAGTGACAACTTAATGTTTTACTTTTAAGGAACTGACATTTTTTTCCAAAGCAGCTGAACTTTATTTATATGTTCACTAACATTATATGAAAATTTCAGTTTCTCCACATCCTCAACACTTCACTGTCCCTTTTGGTTTGTTATAATAGCCATCCTACTGAGTGTTAAGTTGTATCTTATTGTGCTTTTGATTTGTATTTCCCCAATGACTAATGATGTTGAACATCTTTTCATGTACTTATTGGCTGTTTGAATATTTTCTTTGATCTTTCCCTTGGCAATTTCAAAATTGAATTTTCCTTTTATTATTGAATTGAAAAATTTGTTTTTGATGCATTTGTCTTTTTAAAAATGATGCTTTCTGCTGTTTTCTAGCAAACAATTGTGTTACATATTTGAGCTGCCTTAGCCACTTAACTGGATATGAATGCCAGCAGAATCTGAGTGACCTTGGCTTCCCTGCTGAGAATGCAGCCCAGGCACAAAAATTTATCAGAAATGTATCAGAAATTTACCATTCCACTCCCCACCCTTATCTGGAACAAAGAGAATCAGCATTCTAATGTCTGTATTTCTGTTGTTGTTTTGATTTTTACTTTCATTTGGGTGAGATTGAGACCTTCTGTATTAGTTTTGTTTTATCCAGTTGTATGCAGTTATGGCAGGAAAAGGATATGAATGAGACAGAAAACTGAGTACATTTATGTAAATCAGCATAATTGTGTTGATCTGTGTGGTGGACCAGTTGACTGAAGATGCTTCAAAGTACTTACAAGACTTGCCCAATGGGTATTTACTTTATAGCCTCTGTGTACTTGGTAGATGAAACAGTGGGCAAGAATAGTAGTCCTCTCTAGCTCCCCTATTTTTGTTTCAAGTACTTCATGTTGGTAATTAAAAGATAAAGTAACGAGTTATACAACCCAACGCGAGAAAAACAAGAATAATGTTTAAAATTTCATAGATCTGAGTTTCAAAGCCTGGTTTTGCTATTTGTTAGCTGTGTTCCTGTGCATGTTGTTTTGCTCCTCTAAAACACCTTTATTCGCCGTTAATATTGTTTGTGAGATATATAAAGACCCATTTTGTTTAAATTGTTTAAGGACAAAATGAAATAATGAATACAAAATGATTGGTATACAAGCTAATTATTATTTTGTATTTGAAGATAGGGCAAGTGGGCTTATGAAACTGTACATTAATGGTGCAATTATATCTGAGTTTGTATTAGAGAATTCACACCCAGTGTAGGCTGGGAAAAAGGACTTTGAACACTTATTTACTGCTTTATATAGTCATCAGTGCTTGGTAATTATTTATAGTTTCTTATCTCGATTGTCTAATTATTTGAAGAGACTATTACCCAGGAAAATTTTTCTTATAACAACAATCTCTTGTGTACAATTTTGTGTCTTTTGAATAACTTAGTATCTTTTAATTCATTATGTGTCCTCTAAAGGAGATACATAGCATCAATTCTGCTTTTCAAAGGAGAAAGCTGAGGTCCAAAGACGTTTAGTAACTTGTCTAAATTCACTCAGTAGTTAGATGTCAGAATCTTTATTTATTTATTTATTTGTTTATTTATTTATTTATTTATTTATTTTGGTACTGGGGATCAAATTCACAACCTCATGCTTGCCAGGCAGGCACTTATGCGTCTGAGCTAAATCCCCAGCCCTGGATGACAAAATCTGAGCTAAAGCCTAGCCTTTATTTCCAAGGAAGCTCTCTCTTCTTCCTCATTATTCCAAGTATAGTGGAAATACATACTTTTTACCAGCTCTTTTTTTAATTTTGAAGCTCCTTTCAGGGGTTTAACTGTGGTAAGGTTTTCCATATTTTCTTGCTTGTATGTCTACACCATTGTAACTGAGTATTTCAGTGCACCTGTAAATAGTTTTGCCTTCAAAAGCACCCTAAAAAGTGTGGAAGAAACAGCAGAGGATTAGGTAGCCAGACACCAGTCACTTTCAGGGCTTGTTGACTTTTTATTGAGGCTATTGAGAAAGCTGCTTTGTATTACCTAAAAGCACTTCAGAAGAGTGTTATGAGCTCAAAACAGGTACTTTGAATCAGGTAAGGACTGTAAACATGAGTGGAAAATGTGGTAGATGATTGTCTTACATTATTTTCATTAATGTCAAGCAAGTAGTCCTTAAAATACTATTTCAGTAAGCATTGTATAATGTTGAAAATACTTTTACAGATTTCTAACCTGAAGCTCATAAATCTGCAATTCCCTGTCATCCTAGGGACATGAAGGAAAATTTATGAGCTTCAGGTTTCTATGCAGTTATTAAAGCATCTTTAATCTGATTGAGTTTGCTTTCATTTGTTTGCCCTTTCTCTCCTTCCCTTTCTCCATTACTTTCGCTTTCTCTACACCTCTCTCCCCGCTTTCCTGCATTCCTTCCTACTTCATTTCCTCCCTCCCTCCTAAGCTTCTTTATTTTGTTAAAAGCATCAAGTAAGCTTGTTGTTGCCTTTTAGTAATCATCATTACAAATATTTGTAATTTTTCATGTGTTAATTCAGCCTCTTGCAAAGCAAAAATAGCAGCACCCAGAGGTTAAAAGGGACTAGTTTTTTTTCTGTGAGTGGTGCTATGGGTTGTCAGTTTGTTCTTCCTCCCAATGTGTAGTTTAGCCTGATAAACAGTCGTTAATGCTGTGGCCATTTTTGTTTTATATTGGCTTTTCCTCAGGCACTATTCATTGATTTTTTACACATGTTTGGCATACTCCATAAGTTATTAATTTATCTTAAGCAGATGGCTGTCTTTTTCCTAAAGACGTCTGTCTTTTTTCTAAAGATAATCAAAGATAAAACAGCTCCAGGGTAAGTTTATGACCTCATAGACCTGAGTAGATTTGTTCCCAAATAACACCAAGTAACTCCTTCATTCCTTTTGCCTTTTGCAGTTACAGGGAAGAGCTATAACAAAACTAACAACAAAACTTATGTCCAGAGAATTGGAATAGGTACTTTTCTGTTGGTACAAGCAAAGGTGAGGAGAGATTTTCTCCATAGAAAGAGGATGCTTAATATGTTCTGGCCTTGACAAAAGGAAGATTTCGAACTCAAGTATAAGTAGATGGACCAGCATTTACTCTTCCTTAAATCATTATTCATGCCTCAGTCTTTCTTAAGAGACTGACATTAAGTCTTTCCATTCACTTTGTGATATGTTAAAAGAAGCAAAGCAAATCATAGACACATGAACTGATTATGCTGATTCTCAGCCATGAATTTGCTTCAAAATTTCCTACAAGATAAATTTTACTGGGACTAGGGTGTAGCTCAGTTTTACAGCACTTGCCTAGCATGTAAAAACCCCTGCATTCCATCTCCAGCACCATAATACTAATAATAGTAATAATATTGTATAATAATAATTATTATTATACCAGTTCTTATTCCTGGAAATTATTATTAATTTAACCTAGAGACCAGGAATTTGTATTTTAAAAATTTCCTCAAGTGATTTTGACACATAGCTAAAATTGAAAATCTTATTGAATTTACCTACTTTTTCAAAACAGCAAGATCACTCAAAGGTGACATTTCCATTGTATGGGAAAGACAGATAAGATTTGGATAATAAAACATGATCAGAAAGCCATATAGCTTAGTAGGGCAGTGCTTGTTCATCATGCACAAGGCCCTGGGTTCAAACCCACACACCATTTGAGTGGAACAGTGAGTGGAAAATAAAAGCTTTACACATGCCGGAAAATTGGAAGAAAAGTTGCAAAAATACAACAGTAGCTGAAATTTAGATTTTTTTTTTCCAGAGAGATAAGTGACAGTTTCATCTTTGGTCATTGCAAATACCAGTGCCCACAAATGGGTAAAAGAAAAAGAGACGATGCTTTGAATATCTTTGTACAGAACCCTCAATACAGTTACCTGCCTAGAAATAACGTTTTAATCATTAAGGGAATTTCCTTATGAGCAATAAGGCACTCTAAAATCTCTATCCTATGAGTAGGCTCATCAGTTTTTTTTTTTTTTTCTATTGTAGTTTCCTATGGAAGAGAATCACATTCTTCTCCATTTCATTTTGATTAAGCAATCTTATGAGCTTCTTACGTGTTGCTCTTTTATAAGGCAATGATCCCTAAATTCTGTTGCTCGTATCTTGGAATTATAGAAGTAACATGATGCTAACTCTAAAAATTGTTTATTTACACTGCCATTACATTGACATTGGGGCTGAAAGACTATTTTTTTTTTTTTTATCGGTACCGGGGATCGAACGCACAACTGCCTGCTTGCAAGGCAGGTGCTTATGCCGCTGAGCTAAATCCCCAGCCCTGGCTGAAAGACTATGTTATATTTTTACCTTTTTTAATGTTAAGGAAAAAAAGAAAACTAAAAATAACAATACAACAGAGTTTCAAAACAGGCTAATAGAAAAGTAATAATTAATACATTGCATATTGTTATATTCATAATAGTTGTAGTTATTCAGAGTACAAGATATAGGCATGAAATGTCCAAGCAATATTTGCATAAAGCTTTCTTTTCAAAGAACTAAGATATATTAGCCTTGTAACTATTTTAACTATCTTGTATATATACATATATGTGTATATATATGTGTGTGTATGTGTGTCTATATATAATATATATAATTATATATGTATATATTTATATATTATATATATGTATATATACATATATATAATTTTATATATATATATTATATATATATATATATATATATATATATATATATATAATTTTCCCTTTGTTCCTTTCCTCATTCTCCCATCAGAGTTCCTTTTTTTTCTTTTGGAAAAGTTCCTCCTCATTCCAAACATTTTCATTCTTATTTACTTGTTCAGTTTCTCAGTAGTGAAACATTAGGATATTTACACATGTGAATCTGATTTATTTCACTTATGAGTATAGTCACAAGTTGCATCCATTTACTTATAGAAGTCTCAAGTTTATCCTTCTTTGTGACTGATTAATATTCACATATATAAAAAAAACACAAATTTTTATGCATACCTCAGTTGATGGCTATTTGGGCTGTTTTCAAGATTTAACTTACAAATTGTGCTGCTATAAACATGGAGGTACATATGTCACTGTGGTATGATGTTTTTAATTCTCCTGGGAAGATACCCAGAAGGGGAATAGCTGGGTGGATAGGGACCTCTGATTCTAGTTTTTTGAGCAATCTCCACAGTGGTTTCCACAGTGGTTGCAGCAGACTACACTTCCATCAGTAGTGGAGAAGTTTTCCTTCACCCTCACAGACCTGACAGCATTTATTGGTTGATTTTTTTTATGTTAGCCATTTTTTCTGGAGTGAGATGGAATCTCAGTGTTATTTTAATTTTCATTTCTCAAATGACCAATGATGTTGATTATTTTTTCATATATTTATTTGCCATTTATATTGTTTTATCTGAGAAATGTACATTCATCTCAGATGCCCATTTTGAGTTTTAGGTACCTGATATTTTTCAGTTCTATATATGTTTTAGATATAAATCCTTTGTCTGAGAGACAACTAATACAAATTTTTCTACTCTGTGGGTTGTCTTTTCACTTTGTTGCTGATTTCTTTTGTAGTGCGATACCTTTTTAATAAGGTGAGATCCCATTTGTTGATTCTTTGCACTATTTGCTGTGTGGTCTGGGCCTACACTTACATTTTCAAGATTTCTACCCAATAATATCTTCCAACAAATTTAGTGTTCTATTTTAATATTTAGATCTTTGATCTATTTGGACTTCATTGTAGTGTGCTGCAGTATACAGGGGTCTAGTTTTTGTCTTTGGCATGTGGAAAGCCAATTTTTTCAGCACCATTTATTAAAGAGACTATCTTTCTTCCAGTGACTGAGTGTGTTTAGAATTGTGTTTTCCTCTTTATGTTCCACTGATCCTCAGGTTGGTGTTTTGGCCAATAGCATGTTGATTGTTATCAAAGTAACTTTATAGTATAATTTCAAGTTAGGGATTGTGATGGCCTCTGACTTCCTTTGTTGTCCAGAATTGCTTTTGCTATTCTAGGTCTCTTGTGATTGTCTATGAATTTTAGCAATGTTTTCTTTAGTTCTGTGAGGCATGCTAGCGGTATTTTGATTAGGATTGCATTAAGTCTGCATAACAGTTTGGAGAGCATGACCATTTTCACTATGTTGGTTCTTCCTATCCATGAGCAAGGGATATCTTTCCATTTTCTGATATCTTCAATCTTTTTCAGACTATTGTAGTTTTCATTGTATAGATTTTTTACTTCTTTGTTAGACTGAGTTTTAAGTATTTTATTTTTTTGGATGCTATTGTAAAGCAAGTATTTCCCTACTTTTCTCATTGTGAGTTTGTTGCTTGTGTATAAGAGTGCTATTGATTTTTTAGTGTTGACTTTGTATTCAGGTACACTATTCAGCCTACAAGTCTTTTGTTGGAGCTTTTGAAGTCTTCTATGTAGAGTATCATGTCATTTGCAAAATTTAACTTCTTCATTTTTCATCCTTATTCCTTTTATTTCTTTCTCTTGTCTTATTGCTCTGGCTAATGTTGCCAGAGCTATATTGAATAGAAGTGGTGATAGTGGATATCCTTGTCTTGCTCCTGACTTTAGAGTGAACGTTTTTAGTTTTTGACCATTCAGTATGATGTTAGCTGTTGGTTTATCATGGAAAATTTTTATCAGATTAAGATAAAGACACTATTCCAGTTTTTTACAGGGTTTTTATAATGAAATGGTGATGGACTTTGACAAGTGCTTTTTCTGAATTTCTGATTTTTATCTTTGGTTCTTTTAATATGTTGTATTACATTTATTGATTTGCATATGTTGATGCAACTCTGCATCCCTGGGATGAATACTACTTGGTCATGTACATATTCTTCTAGATCATTTGTTGCATTCTGTTTGCCAGTGTCTTACTGAGGATTTTACATGTATATTCATTAGGGAGATTGCTCTGTAGTTTTCTTTATTGGTTGGGTTCTTCTCTGGTTTAGGAATCAAGGTAATTCTTGCTTCCAGAAATTATTTTTTGGAAGTACTACTTCCTTTTGAATTTTCTTAAACAGTTTCAGCATAAGTGGCAGTAGTTCTTCTCTAAGATTCTCACAAAATTTGACAGTGAATCCATGAAGGCCTGGGCTTTTCTTTGTTGGTAAATTGTTAATTACATTTTCAGTTTCATTGGCGAATATCAGGTTATTTAGAATTTTTACATTTTCATGAGTTAAGCTTGACAATTTGATTGTGTCTAGGAATCTTTCTATTCAGTTTTGCATCCTATTAGAGTCTTCTTGTAGTAGGTATTGATGATCGTCTGAATTGCTGTAACATCTGTTGTGATTACCTAATTTTCCTCCGTAATTGCTTGAATTTGTGTTTTTTATTTCTTTTTTCTTTTTAACACAGAGTTCTGCTTTGTAGTGCAGGAGGAGCTTTAACTCATTATGTAGCCCAGGCTGGCCTCAAACTCACAGCAATCCTGCAACCTTAGCCTTCCAAGTACTGGAATTACAGTTGTATGCCACCACACCTGGCTCTTTCGTTTTTTTTTTGTTTGTTTGTTTGTTTTTGTTTGTTTGTTTGTTTGCTTGTTTGTTTTGTTTTGTTTTGTTTTGTTTTTTGATGAAGTTGACTGATGATGTATCAATTTTATTCCTTTAAAGAATCAACTTTTCAATTCATTGTTTCTTTGTATTGTTTCCTTAGCCTGAATTACATTACTTTCTGCTCTTATTTTTATAATTTCCTCCCATGTATGAGCTTTGGATTTGATTTGTTCTTCTTTTTCTAAAAGTTTGAGGTTCAACATTAGATTATACATTTGAGCTTGTTCTGTTTTCCTGATGTGGGAGTTTGTTGCTATAAATTTCTCTCGTAGGATTGCTTTCATTATGTTCCATAAGTTTCAGTGTGTTGTATTGTCACTATCATTTAATTGTATATACTCTTTAATTTCTTCTTTGCTTTCTTCTGTGACCCATGTATTTGTGTATTTTCTGTGATTTCTTTTCTTTTTTTTTTAGAAAAGGAAGAAAGTTTTGTTTTCAGATTCATTATTCTTTCATTAGAAAACTTAAGAGACTTTCTTTTTTATCAGTACCGGGGATCGAACTCATGAACATGCACTTGCAAGGCAGGCACTTATACTGCTGAGCTAAATCCCCAGTCCCTTCTGTGATTTCTTTGTCATTGATTTCCAATTTCATTGTGCTGGTGAAATAGTAAGTATGGGATTACTTCAATTCCTCTACATTTATTAAATGTGCTTTCAAGGCTAATATGTGGTCTCTTTTGGAGAATGTTCCATGTGTAGCTGAGAAGATGTGTATTCAGATGTTTTGGGGTGGAGCATTCTGTAGACATTTATCAAGTTCATTTGTTCACAGACTTAGTTTAATTCTGGTATTTCTTTGTTGACTTTTTTTGTCCAGTTAATCTCTCCTTTGTGAAAGTGGAATAATTATGTCTCCCACTACAATTGTGTTAGTGTTTATTTCATTTATTGTGTCTCTTAGTATTTGTTTATATGTAGTTGTGTGAACTGGTGTTTGTTGCATATATATTTATGATTGTTATATCTTCTTGGAGTTTTCCCTTACCAGGTATGTATTGAAACTCCTTGTGTCTTTTGGTCATTTTGGCTTAAAGTTCACATTGTCTGCAAATAGAATAACTTCCCTTGCTTTTTTTCTGGGTTCCTGGGCATGTAGGATTGTTTTCCATCTTTTGACTTTTAGTTTATGAATTTCATTTGGGGTTTAATATGTTTCTTGAGTGTAGCATAGGTTTGAATCTTGTTTCTTGATCCATTCTGCTAGTCTGTTTCTTTTTTTGTTTTCTTTTATTTATTTATTTATTTTTTGTACCAGGAGCTTTTTTTTTAAACTCAGGACCTTGTGCTTGCCAGGCAGGTGCCTGTGTCACTGAGCTATATCCTCAGCCCTGCCAATCTGTTTCTTTTGACTGGCAAGTTGAGACCATTTACATTGATGGTTATAATTAATATGCATTGGCTTATCTTTTTCATGTTATTTTCCTGTTGTTCCCTTCGTTTTTCCTCTGATAAATTGCTCTCGCTGCTTGGTGGCTTCTTTCTATTGGTGTTCATATGTTTGTGAAAGAACAAAAATAAAAATAAAAAACCACAAAACAAACAAACAAAAACCAAAAACAAACAAACAAACAGAAAGATAACTAACTCAGTCAACTAACAAGAAGAAAACCTATCAGATAGAGAAAAATAAAAGTAATTAGATTTCTCTAGTGTCTACAGTTGTGGAGTTGGAGATATAGCTCTGTGGCACAGTGCCTGTCTGACAAGTGTAAGGCCCTAAGTTTGATTCCTGGTACCAAAAAAAAAAAAAAAAAAAAACAAAACAAAACAAAAAAAAAACCCTCAAATTACAGGTCTGTGTTAGATCCAAATCTGAACCCAGAATTTGTACTCTAGCAAAGGTTGCAGGTGGATTTTTGCTGTGTTTAAGTATGACCTTTGATTCTGAACTTGGGGAATGGGGTTAGTTTTATGTAGCTGGAGGTATCCCCAGCTATTTAAAAAAGAAGAAAAAAGTAACAGATGAAAAAAAATTAAAAATTGTGAAAATAAAGGAAAGAAGAGAAAGAAGAAGAAAAGAAAAGAGAAAAGGAAAGAGTGCAACATTGTCCACTGGCCTCTAGACCACGTGTCTTTGTCCCCCAAAACAAGGCCTGTCCATGGTGTGCACTCTAGCCAGGCACTTACTATGTCACTGGTATTCCTGCAGGATTCCCATTTCTAAATAGTCCTGTCATGTCAAGTCAATAGTAGGAGATGGAACTAAACTGGATTCCAGCCAGTCACAGCAGCTCTGGAACAATGGTGGGAGGAGGAGCCAGTATTAGATTCTGACTGGGTTCTAGCCAGTAGCCACAGCTCTGAAGACTGTGATATTTTGCTTGTTGGTAAATGAGACTATGCTTGTGCTGATGGGATGATTTGGGAGGTAAGTGACCCTTGTGAATCAAGAGGATTGTTTGCAATGTTAGTTGCTACTGATCATTTTAATAATTACTCTGGTTCTCCTTTAGATAGGTAATGCCGTGGTTTATATCTAGATGCCTGCTCAAAACTTCATGTACTATAAAGAATGATCACATTGAGATATTTACTAGTAAATGGGGGCAACTTGAGACCATACTCGTAAGCAAAATAAATCAAACTCACATGTATAGATACCGTATAGTCTCCCTACTGTAAGAAATAGGAAGAGTACATAAGAATTTAGGGTAATCATGACTCCCCATTGCATTGTTTTGAAGCCTTATAATGATCGCAGCTGTAATGTGTTTGTCCCATTTTTTTAATTTTATTATCTGTGATGGTATGAACAGCTAATTTGAGGGAAAGAAGTCATTATAATAGCCAGTACTGATGTAATATCATCTTACTCTGAAGTCCTACCATGCTCTTACTCTTCTGTTTCCATTGGTTCTACCATGTTGTACCTTATTGGATTGTATTACATGTGAAAGTATAAACAAATTTCTTATGGAAAATGAGATAATATAGTAGCCATTGTTTGTTTTCGATTATTTGGTTCTGAAATACCTGTAATACTCTCATTCTCTTGAATGTTTTTATACTACTTTGTTATGTTTGATACTATTGTATATGAAGTTATACTCAACTATTTCGAAGAAAGAGATATCGTGGTAGTTGCTGTTAATTATGGGTTGTCTTCTGGTGAAATACTGTTTTGCTTACATTGTTCTGTTCTGATCTGCTCTGTTATGTCCTGTTTTGTCTTAATCTCTTAAAATTAAAAAAAAAAACTTCATGTACTCATAGGTGGGGTTTTTAAAAGGTGACTGAATCATGGGGATGGAATAGCTAAATGTGATGTTAGGAGGTGGGGCCTAGTTGGAAAGGGTGGGTCACCCAAGTGGTGGTCTGGAAAGGTATATCTCCCTCTCCTGCTCCTCCTTTCTCCTCTCTCTGCTTCCTGGCCACCAAGATATAAAGTAGCTTTTCCTCCACCATGCCCTTCTACCACACTGTTTCTTCTTTGAAGTCCATTTACCATAGAACTATGAGCCAAAATAAAGAATTCTCCCTCTAGTTTTGGGGTGTTTGATATTTTATCCCAGGAATGAGTAACATGACTAAGACAGATGCCTACTCATATTTGAGTCTTTCTGTACTCAGGCATAAACATGTTACACAGCAGATGTATTATATATCCACAAAGTAAACAATTAGAACTCAAGCAGTGTGACAGAGAGTAGTCATTGATACTATATAATTTCCCACTATCAAAAAGATTGGAGAGGAGTATATCATTTAATACCTGCTTATTACATCTGGCAGATAACATTTAGAAAAATAGATGTAACCTGTAAATTTTGAGGAATTGCTGAGCCCTGGGAAATCCTCGTAAAGTTTTTCTGATGTCAGCTTTGTCTTAATGTTTAGGAATGTTAGAATTTTTAGGAAAGACCTGAATGGTACTGCTAGATTATACCTATTTTTATACAAAAAGTAAGGCACAGAAATTATTGGCTTCATGGTCAAAGATAAATGAGTTTACAGATATAAAACAAATGTGAAAGGGGTCTTATTTGCTCCTTCAATAGCTATGAATATTTGATTAAAGTTCATTGGTTCTCTAGCATATGCTACTGTTTACTAGGAATAGTTGAAAATAATACATTGTATGTATGTCCACTGTTTGTGGAGGCTTCCATCCTACTTACAAATTCTTCATCTCCATAGAGCTTCATATTCACGGACCCTGGAGATAGTTCAAGGAAAAGGAAGGATTTGAGGTATTTCTTAAATGTTGAAGTTCAATTTCAAGGCAAGAGCTATAAGGAAAGGTCCAGAGGCAAGATTGCTCATGGGCTTTGCAGAGCTAAGTAAACTGGATACGCTTTTGAGCTATTGACTAGGTGTTTGTGGAGATAAGGTCAAAGAAAATAGTTTTGAATCCTGATTCAGAGGCAGCTCCTAAATGGGTTGACTCTATTGAAAGAGTTTTGATTTGGATTCAAATACATCTACTTGTGACTTCTGAATTTTTCATTTATAAGAACGTGAATAAAGTATTGTTTTAAAGTGAAGTGGTTGATGGAGCTATGTGCTTAATAAATACCTGAATCCAAGTAAATGAACTGTGCTGCTTTTCTGTTGTCCAGTGGTCCCCATTCACTGGATAACCTGGGAACCACTGATAACTTTTTCTCAAGATTCAGCCCCTCAGGATACAAATTGGAAATATAAGAAACAAAAGAGTGTATTTCTGTTTGTTTCAAGTTTCTCAGAATTTTTCTGTTTGCAGAGCTGGTTTATCAGTTTTTTTTTTTTTTTTTTTTTTTTTTTTTTTTTTTTTTTTTTTTGTAGAGAAGGTCTTTTGTTTGGTTGCACCTCTTTAGCAGATTACCCTGTGAGTGACATGAATATTTTCTACTTTCTCAGCCAATTTTACCCACTGTAACCTCAGTGGACTCATTTCAGTGGTGAGATTGTGTCCCATGTGTGAAAGTGTAAGAGTTGATAGCTGAATAATGTATCATGGGCTTCAAAATTCTTTATCATTAGGCATCAGCCTCATTAACAACATCAATAAACAATATACAGACCGATTATTATTTTTTTCTTTTTTGACACCAGAAATTGAAATCAGGGCTCACATGTGCTAAGTAAGTACCACAAGACAGTACTACATCTCTAGCTCTGGATTTTTTTAAAGGATGGAAAAATGATGTATATCATAGAGTGATATGACTCATCATTTGGCTTCCACTATAAACATTATCAATTACTTCATCTCTATAAATTACTTGGCAATCAATAGTAAATATTAATGTAACTCAAATTGGTAGTCTGGTCTGGATATTCCGAACTAAGACATATCCCTAGAGCAAAAAGTCTAAATTTAATTAGCACTAAAGTTGTACTATACGAGTTAATGAAGTCAGAGATTTCAAGAATTCAAGTTGTGTCTGAGGCACGTCCTTCCCTTTTTGCTCCTTGACCATGGACTACCCATGCCACAAGTTAAGTAGGTATAAAATTCACATACTAGTATAATATTGGTTCCAAGCATTTGGAGATGAAGGAGTATGTGTGAGTATATGAAGATTATCTGTGGGCAGTGATTAGCTCACAGATTACCATGTGGGCCCTGCAGAGCCCATAGCATGTGAATTACCACCTGTACTACATTGTAGATGACATATAGTCTGTAATTCAGCATCAGTCCTTGTGCTTTATGAAGAACCAGAAAAGCTAGTGAAAGACAATATTAGTATCTGCATATGTTCCCATATCTCCAGATCTTTGCCTTTGCTCTCAGGTGACTATTCACTGTTCAAACCATGGCCTTTGCCAAGGGTACTTACATTACAATATATCCATGTTGCTTAATCATGAGAGTATGTTCTGAAAAATATGGTTCTAAGCAGTTTTGTCATTGTGCAAATATCATGTAAAAGTGCACTACTATAAACTAAGATATGTACGATGTCACTAGAAGACACAGTCTTATAGAACTACCATTGACTGCATGGTGTTATCCAGTGTATGACTGTTGAAGACTCCTGAAGGAAAGGAAAAGTTTTTGAAATCTAAAAGAAGAAACTACTAACAATGGAAATTAAACAATTAGAAAATGTATCAGACTAAATAGTTTGGAGAAAGATAATCTCTCGTATCTTCCTTAACTCATGGCTGGGAATGATAGCCTCCTCTACTTCCATTTAAGAGCATTTAGTTTCCTTCCACTGTCTTCCTGCTCCCCAAATACAGACACACACACATACACACACACACACAGAGGGGGAGAGAGAGAGAGAGAGAGAGAGAGAGAGAGAGAGAGAGAGAGAGAGAGAGAGAAATGTGGGCACAAATATTCTGTGCTTCAACCAAACAGAACTTCTGTTTCCTTTCTCTATGACTCTGCATGTTCTGTCACCAGAATGCTCTTTTCCTTTTTTAACCCACATCCCAATGTACATGTCACCTGTCATTTCTATATTTTGCTCATATCTCCTTCATTTACCACACCACTTTTTACTGTGAATCTATTTATTTGTCTGCTGTTACATTTCTGTGAGGGGAAAATGCTTTCTCCAGCTCTAGCTCTAATGTCCTTGATGTATAATCGGTATCTAAATATTTGAAGTTTGGGTGAATGATTTAATGAGTGACTTTCAGTGTTTTAGGTTCCCAGTTTTTTCATTGCAACAAAAAGCCCAGAGTTAAATCTTAATTCTAGAGGAGGAGATTAGATGGTTGATATATATATATATATATATATATAGAAACCAATAGTTGTTGAAGCAATATGAACCTATGTAATTCTTATCTGTTAAGTTTGGCATTGAGTGGTCTCTAACATACTTAATGCCCACTCCAAACCTAGTTGTTAAAAAGTTTTTCCCTGCTATTAGTTATTTTTATGACCAGGGCAAGGCCTTTTTTTTTGTTTGTTTGTTTTATTAGAGGAGCAAAGATTTGTCACTATCAATTTAAATTCATTTGTTTTTCTGCCCTGCCTAATGAGAATATTAAAACTCTTGCATTTTTTCTACAGTTCTGTCACTTACATTACTTTTCCTTTCTGTGTTACATTTAATATTCAAAAATGTCTACAAAATAGACATTTTGATTTTGCATATGAAGGTACTAAGAATTAAACAGGTAATGTTACAGTGAACTCTTGACTTATGAACTCAATTTTAAATGCATACCTTGGTTTACTACAATTGTCTTACATGCTTTATATGTTCTTTGGCATATTAGTCTGGTTTTCACTCTGTATGTGCGATAATTATCTTTATATGCCTCTATAAAATAAATAAGCTTAGCTTTCTTCCTTAGCTTTTTTCCTAGGTTTTTTGGGGGCCATTTTGATAGCAGTAATTACAGCAATTATGCAAAGCACTGATCAAAACCACATCCACAAATACATGCATCTGGGCCCAGACTGAGGCTTATATACTCTTTTCTGGCATTAGTGAGTCTTTGTTTACAACAGCACAAGTGGCCAACATCCAAGTCTTAACTTAAGATTTTGGTCGTAAGGGAAAACTAAAATTCCAGTTGTAACCCAAATTGTTTACATGTGAGGCTGATTATAACTCGAGGATCCACCATACTTATTTAAGACAACATATGAGTTAGGAAGTAGAAGAGGTAAGAGATGAACTCAAATCATCTTAACAACTGTTTGTCATGTTTGCTGGAGCATACTGCATCAGTGAATAGGCAGTAAAACCAGGTGAGGGTTGGGTACCATATGTGATCTTTGCCTAAATATGTGCATCCTTGGCGAAAAGCTGGTGTGGTTTATGCTGGACAAGCGTTCTGTAATGCTCTTTTCATTTATTTGACTATGCGTATGCCTTCCAGGGGAAAGGCATGCTAGGGCAAGTTTAGACTAACAGCCATAAAGTTTGAATGCTTTCCTTCAAAGCTGGACTGCCTGTTTGAAAAACACAGTTCTTGTTGATAAATGAATCTAGTATGGGTTTTATTAATTACTGCATTTGGATGGCCAGTTTCCAAATAATCACTGAAAAGAGCTGAGTCTCAAAATATTTTCTGATTGAGACACATCCCTTGAAAGTCATCACCACATTTTGCATATTAGCAAATTCTACTAGAATACTTATGGAAAAAGCTGCCTCTGTTAAATAAGTGGGTGTGGGGAGAAATGACTCTGAAATTGGTTAGATTTGAGCTATAGTCACTCACAGTGTGACCCTTGACAAATACTTTAACTTTTATGAACTTGTTTTGTCTTCTGAAGTAGAATTTTAAAATGCGATTTTCCTGCTTGTTGTGAGAATGAAAATGAATTCCAGCACCAGACACACAGAAGCCTCTCAGCAAATATTACTTCTCTCTTTCCTCCCACCTTAATCACGTCCTCCCAAGACAATAGTAGAAGTCTGCCTCTGTTCTATGTTTGAGGTGCACAGCTCTTGCAAGGATCAGTTATTTTTTTGAGGACCCCTCAGTTCTACTTCACCTTCCCAAATCTGGGGGCTTCTAAAATACACAGGTACAGTACGTTATGTGTTGCATCAGAGGCTGTTGATTAATCTTTTGGCTGGCTCAATTGCTCTTTGCACATGCTGAGCATGAAAGTACACTCCAAATTTTGTAGCGTACACATGTGTCATGTTTTTTGCTGCTTCCTGTACCCAAATCCATCTCAAAACTAAAAAGATAGGGCTCAAACTTGTCCAGGGAGAAGATTTCCCAAGCAGCTTTTGTTCCCACACTGATTAGAAGGAAGTACTTTAAACTCATTGGACTTTATAAAGACTAGAATTAATGGTTGGTAGTGCTTTCTATCCTCCAGGTATCCCAAAGCACTTTGCAAGTTCGTGTAACAAGTGCTGAGACCACACAAGCCAGTACAGCAGCTGCCACTGAACACTTCACAATTAGTCATATCCAGCCTGGAATTATCAAGCCTGTTTTTGTTGGAAGAGCAAGAGAGGCAGGGAATGTTAGTTGGCAATTTCCCCACATACTCTTTATAAAAACGTCATTTGAGGTTTTGAAATTTTGCCTGAATAACCCGCTCAGGCAAATTTCTGCTATTAAAAAGCAGAATGTGATATCATGATTGGTTTTTACTTTTCACTTCTTTTTAGTTCCCTTTCTAGTTTATTTTCTTCTTCTTTTGCCTTCTACACCCCGAGTGTGTTTTCAGGTAGAGATAGATAAGTCAAGGAGTAGACATTGTGTCATTTTTGGATGATCTTTTGTCACTCATTACCATCATACTATTGCTTTTCTATCAAGGAAACTTTTGAACATGAAACTAAAATAGTATCTACCAGAAGAACTCAGCACGTATATGTAACTATGTGCCCAAACTTATCTTTACGATTCTGCTTAGATTCATGAAGGCAAGGGTCACTTCTGTCTTACTCACTTTCTCAGAAGACACAGATAACAAGTTCTCTAAAAACATTTATTAAATTAAAATATTAATTTATAAATTCCTAAGCATTTAATAACTTCATTGCTAATATGTTATCTCCTTTGTTGCTTATGATCATCTGACCCATTCTATCTGTAGGTAACCTTATCTTCATTTTTGTGTCTCTGACAAAAAACTTTAGTCTATGGTGTCTCAAAGATACCTTTAGTCTAAGGTGTCTAAATGAAATTTAACTCCCTTACTTGGATCTTATAATTGGCATTAATTTGAGACTAGACTTGCATCGATCTTTGTCCTTATTGCTATAAGTCTTCCTTTCCTGTTGCACTCACTGTCCCACAGAGGCAAACTTGTCATTGGTACACATTTTGAGAGCAGACTCAACTTGAGAACAGTAGAACAGATTAATTCTTCCCCACTCGCCTCCTAGATTACTGCTTGCATTCTGCTAAAAATGAGTTAAAAGAGTGCTCAAGACAAAGAGGCTTAAAACTAGACATAGGCTCCGGGTATGCTATGCAGGTGGTTGGGATACCACCAGCGCATTTTTGTTTCTTTTTTCTTTTTTCTTTTTCTTTCCTTCTTTAAACTGTGGAAGGTGGAGCTGAGTCTCTGGAGGATGAGGATCTGTACGTATTTTCAGGCATGTCTCCCCTTGCTGAGTTACTGATATTTCAGCAGAGAAACTGAGAACATTTCTGATTGTCGCTCTCATTTGAAGTTTGGTATTTTTATTTATGTATGTATTTGTTTTTTGTTTCTTGAGACAGGGTTTCAGTATGTATAGTTCCAACTGACATCAACCTCACTGTATAGCTTAGGGTGACTCACAACAATCCTCCTGCCTCAGCTTCTTAAGTGCTGAGATTATAGGCAAGTGCTACCATGCCAGCAAAGTTTAGTATTTTTGAAAGAGAAGCTTAAAATTTGAAGACTTTTTTTCTCCTCTGAAGTTCGTGAGTTTTTTTTTTTCTAAAGCTGCAGAGTCTAAACTATTCAAATTATTTCCTATTAACTTTCCTTCTGGTTTATTTTCTTCATCTTTTTAGGTGCAAAATGATCAACAAGAGCCTCATCATTGGTCAACCCAGACCAGTTACAGAGCCAAGGGTTTATTTTAGGTTACAAAAAATTTTGAGACCTTGAAAACTAGGTTGAGCTGGGGGAGGTGAATGCATTTTTCTCAGGGTTAAGCAGAAAGAAAAACTAAGATGTCAGAGTAAAACCTTGAATTGTCACATAGATCACTGCAAAGACTTGTTATTTGCTGTAATAGCATTGTCCAGGCTCTTTCATTTGAAGGTTTGCAATCAAGGTCTGGCTATACCATTTAATGATCTCAAAACATGTGATTTAACCTTTTAAAACTTTGCTTTTCTTCATTTGTAATGCAGAAATAATTGACAATTATTACTACCTCTCTGTGGTTTATAAAAATAATTATCTCATTAGAGAAAGAATTGAGTTAGATAAGGGATGGGGAAGCATTTTTAAGATGATAAATTATTATCTTAAAAGCTATTACTCTTTTCTTTCAATTTTCTATTCTTCCAACACTTTCATTTTCTTGCCTTTTGTATATCATCAATGATTTAGATTTGACTCTGGACAGAAGGATGTACTGGGTGACTTCTTAAGGTAGTTTTCCAGTTCAAGAGTTTGTAAATTGTACCCCTCTCCGTTTTTCAGATTGTTCCAAGTTAAAAAAATCATCTTACAAGACAGCAGAGCTCTGGATCTCATCAGCCTTGATAATGTTTCTTAAAGTATAATCAAAGATAGTACTTCTCCATTAAGTGCTAGTATCTAACCATTGTTCAAATGAATAGTAAAATATAAATGACAGGAAATTGGCTCATTCTGAATCCTGTTTTTACTTAGGGTAACAATAAACTTGTAATGGTCAATGTGACCTTTGATTTTTTTGTTTCTACAACCTCACACTTACCTCTGGATTTTCCTCCTGCTTTTACATCTCATAGTGACTTTTCTTCCAGGTATCAGATTAAACTTTTAAGTCAGCCATCTGTACATACATGAGGCTTGAAAGAAATTAGCCTGAGAAAGAAAATATCAAAGCTGTGGGCAAAAAGCAAACATGCCACTAGCATCAGAATTTGGGCTGGAAAAGTGACCTTTCATCTTATTACAGTGGACATCAGTCAGTACAAAATGGATTGGTAAGAGATTTTGCTGAGTGAACGAGGTAGAATGGGGCGAGAGTATCTTTCTTGCAAAGTTGAATAAAAAAGAAAGTGAAAGGAAGCATAAAAATATAAGCTAAGTTTAGAGAGAGAGGGAAACAAACTGGAGATTTTGACTTCTTAATGTTTTTTAAATAAAATATGTTTTTGACCTCCAAATGCAACAAGCTTAGTTGTGCTATCACACTCCCAAGGCAAATAAAAGCTGAATCCATTGAAATAGGATTGGTTGCACCAGTTCATGAGTATCTTGTCCCTCTGCACCCCCAGGAAAGCCCAACAAAGTTCTCCCTGGAGACAAGTCCTTGGAGGTTATATTTCTATTAAGTGAAACTGGCCAAGGAAAACATTGTTTAGAATTGATTAACCAAACATAAAGTTCTCCAAGGGACTTAATAGCATTCCTAGGGAAGAACCAAAAGATTAAAACTGTAGGCTGAAAGAGCAGTATTGGTGTTCCATTCTGTGGTTTTTCTCCGACTTGTCATTGCTATTTCCTTTGATACCACAGCTAGGACAGCTTGTAAAATAATTTACTTGTTTATTAATCAATGCATATACTTATTTAAGTGACCAAAGAAGAGAGATGTTGATGAAAACTTGGTGAGAGTAAATTCTTCACGCAAGGGATGTTTATTTATAGAGAGGATGTGTAAAGAGACATAAATAATCAAGCTAGGGGATGCATGCTGAACTTAAAAATTTCAAATAGGAAACTAAGCTGATCAAGATGATGTTTTTCTTATGAATAGTCAACAAGATACTGTACTGTTCTGTTTAACTGACAGTAGGCTTATTAATTTAAAAAAAACTTATGGTTTGACTTCACATTCAGTTGAACTAATTTAGTTTTATGTGGGTATGTGAGGATCTGTGACCACCAACTGCTGCCTGTGCTGTAAGTTAAAGCTGGCAAAGACCAGGGTTAATTGATAGATAAGAATATAAACTCCATAAATATTTCACATACTATACAAACATCATGTGGAACAACTCATTTTTATAAAAGGAGTAATTTGGGAGCCATTATCCTTATTTTTACTTCCTGAAATTTGTTTTGAAAAAGAGCCCTTTTATTTTGGGTGACCTTTGAATAAAATTTAAGTATGGTTTGATTTATATATGTTTAAGATAGTTGTAGCTTTGTAGGAGTATTTCTGTTGGATAAGAAATACGTACTTCTCAAACTTGTAGAGGAAAATATGATTGATTCCCTTGGTATATTTTTCATTCTTGAGAGACTGCAAAATGAATTGATTGCACTTGATACCATTTTTTTTGTCATTGATTTCTGTTCTTGTTTTAAACAATATTCCTCTGGAAAATTACTACTATTAACCCACTAGGTACAGTAGGTGAGACTGAGGATTCAACTAAGTAAAGCCTTTATCAACTACTTATAGGAAGTTTTTGTGATAATTGTATCATTTTATAGTTTTGGGCCTATCCTATAGAGAATCGTTAGCTATCCCTCAAACTCTGTTAGTGACTCACTGTATCTATCATTGGCAACTGATTTTTGATGCTTCCTTTTGCTAGCACTACAAGTCAGTTTCAGAGGAGTATAACTAAGAAAAGCAAGAAAATGCCACTGTAAAGTTTTGCCACTCTAATGTTTGATTTTTAAGAAACAAATATAATAGTGTCAAAGAATAACATAATGAAGCTACCCAAAAAATCTACAGTGATGCTATAGCACCGGCCTGAGTTCGATTCGCAGTTCAAAAAAAAAAATTCTGTAGTGTAACTGTTTTAGTTTGATAATGCTATTCTAATCCTGTCTGCCCAGTCCATTCCTACCCAGCTGATTTAGGAATCAAAGTTTCAGTGTTTCATTCCTGTTAACCTCATTGTTTTTGTTTTTAATTTAGTTATTAAAAGGCACTGACTCCTTTGTGCCCTTCATATTTGATTTCTCTTAATTTTTTTTACATTTTCATAGAAGCCCCAAATGATCTTTCTGTTATAGACCTTCATTTATAATTTCTTCTCTAGATTCTATTTCCTACTTCAATTTCTGAGCTGTGTTGACTGGTTGCTTTAGGTCTCTCCTAATGGGCAGAACTCTTATTTGCTGTATATACTGTACAAAAGAAGATATACCTTAGTTTTACAAAACTGTGTTTACACTTCGAATGTTTAGTGACAATTTTTTAAATCCAAATGATTTTTTTCTTTATTATTTTTTATGTTACTCAAGGAGTTCACAAAATTTATTGGAAAGATTTTACATGCTTTTGTGAGTGGCAAAATTTCTGATTTGGCAGTGGCAGAGAAATGACTGTTTTATTTGTTTGGTTAGTTCAAGCAGCAAAATCCTATATTTATTCTAATTACTATTGACAAAATCTTAACCTTACCTTGTGTTATATTAATGCTAAGGATCAGAGAGCCTTCAGTATCCTTGTTTTGCTTTTGGTACTCTTTTTTGTTTGTTTGTTTCTTTTTGTTTCTGTTTTTTAGATGTCTTATTTTTCTAACATTTCAAAGAGCTAAAACACACTTGAAAGTTACTACTAGAATATTCTAGCTCAGTGGTTCTTAACTGCATTAAATTTTGCCTCCCTAGTTGTAGGAAGACACATTTTTGTCAAGACTTGAAGCATGGAGTAGAAACAGTGCTTCTGGCCACTAGAGGGTACAGGGCAAGACTGCTGGTAAACTCCTACAATGTACAAGACAGGCCCCTCTCAAAGCACTGTCTGACTCAAAAAGTCAACAATGTGGAGACTGAGAAACCTAGATATAACAAAATTCTGGAAATCTAGAATAAAGTCCCAAGTCTACCACTAACCATCAAATCATTTAACATGCCTATGGGCCTTAGTATCTTCATTTGGAAAATAATAGATTGAATTACAGGATTGTAAAGAATTTTCAAGCATGAAAAGCTAATAAACCTATGAAACAGCGTGAAAATCTGTTTTCTTTCAGGAAGAGGATTTCTTTAGTGATCCTACCTATTTTGTTGGTGTATCCTATGCGATAATGTATTTATATACTTTGTAATTTATTTTTATTTTTAAATTAAGCTACTGCATAGGTAAAAAGCATATGAAAAACCTATTTTCCACAAAGCAGTTGAGATTAAAAATCTTATTTGTGTTTATTTTGAATATCTGTTTTTTTTATTTTAAAGAGAAAAAAACAATAAACACAATGATACAGAATTTCAAAACAGGATAGTAGGAAAATAACAATGATTAATACATTGCATATTATTATCTTCAAAGTACTTACTCATTTTACAAGATATAGGCATGAAATATTGATTAAATAATTTAGAGACAAACATTCGTTTCAGTGAACTAATAGAAATTAGTAATATAACTATCTTCACTATTTTATATATATGTAAAATATATATATACACATTTTTTCTTTCTTTTCTCCTTTCTCCCATCCCAGTTTCTGTTTCTTTTTGAGTAGTTTCTTCGCATCTCACAATATCTATTGTACACTTTGGATCTAATTTACTCTTTCAAATTTTCACACAAGGGAGACAATATGATATTTACACATGTGCATCTGGTTTATTTCATTTATCAGTATTATCTGAAGTTGCATTCATTTACCTGTAAAAGTCTCTAGTTTATCATTCTTTATAGCTGAGTGGTATTCTATTGTGTAAAAATACCAAACTTTTTTTTATCAATTTCTCAGTTGATGGGATTTTGGGTTATTTCCAATATTTAGCTATTACAAATTATGTTGCTATAAACATGGGTGCATATATATCACTGTACTATCATGTTTTTAATTCTTCTGGGAAAATACACAGAAGGGAATAGCTGGGTCAAATTGGCACCTCTAAGCCTAGTTATGAATGTCTGATTTTTGAAATGGTTTTATATATCCACCGTGGCTTCCATAAAACATTCAGTAGAAAACATACTTTAAGGATATGGTATACTTTAAGGATTTTGCCTTTCTTAGTGTATTCAGACTGTGTACTCATTCTGCCAAACTGTAAGAAGCTTATCAAATGAATACTTAGATTATTATCATGCCACATGATTTCAGTGTACTCACTTTAAACATACATGGATTAGTGAGCACCACAGGTTACAGGGCATTTCTCTAGAGAAACTGATTGGTTCCCTGATATAATACTTTCACTTGAAAAACCATATGTGGTGATGTTTTCTCAGGTGGTTTATGATATAAAGTGGATTCTGATTTGCAATAAAAAGTAGAAATTCTTATAGGGGGAACAGTTCTAACTCTCCCTGTCTCTTGGTACTATGTGCCAAACATTGTGCTATGCACTGAAACAATAACTAGGTTTTATATTGTGTTTTAAAGACTGTGTGTCACATCCATTTGACAGTGATAGCAATAGAGAGATAAATTACTTGTTGCAAATTACATAGCTAGGAAGTGGTTTTCTCCTTGTTGAAACTTGTTCAGAAAGCCATTTCACTGAAGTGTAGGAAGAGCTTCTGGTGTTTTTCCTGAGCAAGAGTCAACAAAGTTTTCTTTGTAGTGGCCCAAATAGTAAATATTGCTGACTTTGTGAGCCATGTGGTCTGTGTCACAACTATTCTACTTTATTGTTGAAGTACAGTTGCAGCTGTAGACTGTATTGAAATGAACAGTTATAGTTGTGTTCTGTTACAACTGCAAAGAAATTTGATATCTCAATTTGCTCTCCCTCCTTTTTCAGAAGAGAAAGCTAAGTTCAAAATTTCATTAAGTACTTGGAGAAAGAGCAATTATAATCCTGGGATTTTCAGGTAATCAGACATCAACTTCTTGAACTTTTTCATTAGTCTGGGCTCTCTTCTTATTTGCTCCCTTCTTGCTGCACCTTTAAGCTCCTTGATAAGCAGACATGCAGGCTTTCCAGAAGTTGTATTCCTGCAGTTGGCTCATACTGGCCTGTAGACTATCTGATCACTGTCCTAGTAAATATTTTGCAGGGAAATAGACACTCCATCTTTCCTCCAGAGGAATTTTTCACTAGACATAGCCTAGAAATTGTGGATAACCTTTGCTTTTAGGCAGTGATCATAAACCTTTCAGAGACAATAGCCGAAACTGCAACCCAAACCCGTGTATTTATGGCAAAATGCCAATGTGGCAATTAAACCCAAATACTGGGGTTTTAATTTAGAAAAAAACAACTCATACATTAAGATCTTTTGCCTTAAAAGAAAAACAAATAGTACACATGCTATAGGTTTACCATCACTGCTTGTAGGTTATATATATATATATATTTTTTTTTATTTCAACAAAGATAGCTGGAAAAGTAAAAATAGAATTGTCCGTGTACCACTTTATAATTGGACATAGATTCATCTTGGCTAAAAATCATTTTTGTAGACCACATATAATATTGATGAAAAACAGCCTTTTTCAGGCATACAGCTTTTTGCTGCCAATGTAAGCACAGTTGGCTTTGGACAAATAGCTTCACCTGTGAGCCTCAGGTTACTTGTCTTTGAAATGAGTGTTAGTTATCGTAATTACCTCATTGAGTTCTCCAAAGTACTGAAGAAAATAGTGGATGTAAAGTATGTTAGTGGCCAGCACTGCTCCATATGAAGATGAAGAAAGGTATTGAAATGAGTATATGAAAAGTACTGAAAGTCTATTGCCTAAATATGTACCTTTTACTTGTTTTGTAATACCTGTTAGCATTTAGATTTATTCTCATTAAAACAATAATTTTTTGATTTTGTTTGGCTTTTTGCTAAGGTTGCACAACAATGGGTATTTGTGCATCCTTGAGGCATGAATTCAAATAGTATTTATTAATATAAAATTATTTGGATCTAACCAGAGCAACAACTCTTTTCTTAGCTGACCCTATTCTACCACCATCCTATTTTTAAAATTTTTTTCCACTTGGAGTAAAGTTTAAGTCTTCCTCTGATTTCTTTTTTTGGGGTGGGGGAGGTTGAGACAGGATCTAATTATGTAGTTCAGGCTGGCCTTGAGCTCACTATGTAGCCCAGGCTGGCCTAGAGCTTGTACCTCAGCCTCCCGAGTGCTGGAATTAGAGGTTTGTGCCACCGCGCCCAGCTTCTTGTGATACTGACACAGATTGATGGTAATTTATTCACCAAGCAATTCTTCAGAGTCTAACTGTGTGATGATGGAGTAGAATCCTAATCCTCAGAGAATTTACTCTCTAGATCTATGTTCTTCAATATACAGCCAATCAGTAGCTCTGTGTGGCAGTAGTTCACCGAAGATGTGACCAAATAGAAAGGTAAGAAAGTAGTGGAAATGATGAAGGTAGAGGGAACTATTCAAAGGTAAGATATCCAGTTAAATCAGAAATAGCTATGTAATAGAGAAGGGGCATTCTTATGATTTAAAAAGTGGAGGTGGCATATGTAGCATTATTTTCTCTTACATACTCTACATTTTAACTGGCTGTGGTTTTGCTGAGTATAGTCTCAATTCTAAGTTAGGTAGGTTATGTTGATATGCATTGTGTTTTAGCAGTATAGGTCAAAGAGCTACTTGTTCATTGGAAGACAATTTGGTCCTTTATGTTGCATGGAAAATGCAATCTACTTAGTAGATAGAATCATGGTGCAGTCAGTTCAACAGTGAAATAAGACCCTGAGAATAAGTTTGATTTTAGTGTCTAGATTAAAAGACAAGATATGAGTCAATTAGTATAAAAAGGCCATTAGGACAATTTTTAAACCTTTATTTTCTTAGTACATGTAGTGATTATATTCCTCATGGGGAGTTGGTGTGTATACATAGCACATTTCAATTATTTTTTTCCATCCCATTCCCTTTCCCTCCCTCATCTTATCTTCCAGTTCTTGGTCCCTTTCCCTTTTGCAAAAGATATAGTTCCCTCTTTCATTTTGTTCTACAAATTTATTTATAATTTGAATTTCTAATATAGGAGAAATCACATGAACTTAAAGCTTGGATGTCTAATTTATATCAATTAACAATATAGTGCCATTCATTTTCCTACTGATCAATTCTCCTGCAAACAACTCATGTTTATCTTTCTTTATGGTAGAATGGTACCTCATTTTGTATAAATACCACATGTTCTTTATTCATTCATCTGCTGATAGACATAAAGGCCTCTCCCAAGTCTCAGCTCTAGGTATTAAGAACTGTGCTGCTATAAGCATGGGTATGCGTGTATCACTGTAATATGATGTCTTTAACTCTTTTGGGAAGATACCTAGAAGGAAATAGGTGGATTGAGTGGCATTTCTAATTTTAAGTTTTTGAGAAATCTTCACACTGATTTCCTTAGTGGTTGTACTAGTTTACATTTACATTAAAAATATAGAAGGGCTCTTGTTCCTCATAGTCTTGACAGTATTTATTATTTGATGATAGCCATTTTTTCTGGAGTAACATGGAATCTCAACATTGTTTCAATTTGTATTTCTTTATTGACCAGAGATATTGAACACTTTTTGAGGCATTTATGGGTCATTTGAAGTTTTTCTGAGAGGAGTCTATTCACTTGAGTTGTATATGTTTTGATTAGATCTTTTATTGGTGTGGGGGGTAATTTTTTCATTCTTTATATATGTTCGATACTAGTCTTCTGACAGGAACAGTTGGGAAAATTTTTCCCCACTCTGTAAGTTGTTTCTTTACTCGGTTGTTTCTTTTACTGTGCAGAAGCATTTTTAATTTACTATAATCCAATTTGTTGATTCTTGATGTTATTTCTTATGCAATTGGTGTTCTGTCCTTGCCATTACCTATATCTTTAAGAGTTTTACCTATATCTTTAAGTGTTTTACCTATTTTATCTTTTAGCAGATTCAGTGTTTCTGTGTTGTTTACATCTTTGATACATTTTGATTTTAATTTAGTACATGGTGAGATATAGGTCTAGATTCAACATTCTGCATGTGGCAGATGGTTTTCTCAGTACAATTTATTAAAGTGGCTATCTTTATTCCAGTGTATGTTTTTGGCCTATGGGAGCAGTTATTAAACTAGCAGTACTGTGTTTTGAATGTTCAAGCCCAGATTTGTCTTGTAGTCACCAGGAGGTAAAATATATTAAGAGGGAGAAGAGAGGGAGAGAAGGAGGGAAGGAGAGACAGAGGAAATTTTTATCAATTTCTGAATTTATCTCTCTTTTCTTCTGTGCCCAGCCCCAAATAGATGTGATTTTACAGTACAAATAATAGCAGCCTACAGTGTTTGCTATTTCACAAGTGAATTCAATTTTAAAGTCAGTAATAAAAATTAAAAATTCTAGTACAAACTATAGAACAATTCACTACAAATCTTAAGCAAAACAAAAGTAATTTGAAAGAAAATCATCTGGTTAAATTGATTTTGGGGGACATTTTGTGTTATTGGTTCAATTAGTCAATATAAAAAAGTTTTTCAGCAAACTGCTTATTTTTGTAAATTCTGGCAGCACATTTTTTTCCTTTTTGCTAAAAAAATATATTTTTATATCTTAAGGTAAGTTTCAATTGTGATTTATGTGTGTTTTAGAGTATATTAAGTGGATGACTTTAACCAGATCATCAAGAAAACATGTAAGATAATGGGTTATATAGCCGCTAATAGTCTCTACTTTTATTGTTGTTTATTCTTAAATAAAAGAAGAAAAACACAATTTTGGCCCATTGACTTCCCAAATATTTTCACTGTTCCAATATAATTGTAGCTTGATTGATATAAATGCTATATATCTTATAAGATAACTTAGAATTTTAGGGTTGAAAGAAACAATAAATTTCATCACAGTACGGCCTGTCTTCTGATGCTTGAAATTTTTTTGCAGTAGGAAAGCTAGATGCAAAGTGGGCATTCAGCAGTGTGGTAATTGAATTATTCAGAAGGAGCTTTATGTGCCTACTATATACAAGCTTTAGATTTATTATTTTATTCTTTATAGATCTGCAGGAAACTGTAAAAAATATTTTTCTTGGATTCAAGATTTATACATTTGACCACTTTATTGGTTTTATTGTTTTACCTCCTATCAGGAAAGACAAATTCTTCCAAGATTCACCATTAACTCAGAAGAATAATATAGAAAGATATAAAGTAGAAGCACATACATTCAAATAAGTGGAAGCTTGTATATAACTAAATCCAGTCCCTTCATTTACAGATATAGAAACTGAGACCCACAGAGCAGAAAGCAGTTGCTCAAACACAGCAAGCAGAAGTTAATCAAATTGGATGATCAGCCTTCCAATTTTAGTGAGATTCCTGTGATGATAGCCAGCTAATTTCAAATCCTCTTTAGCAGTTATGGTTTGGACATATGATATATCATGAAAAATATGGAAGTAAAATAAGTTGGAGGCAGGAACATGGCCTCTTTGTTAATTTTTTCAAGAAAGTTTACATGACCATAAATAGCACATAATTATAAAGGATAATTTACCATGCATACTTCCCTTTCATTTATGAACAGTTGTTTGTTCCTGAATGGAATAGTGGTTTGTTATAGAATAAGAGCTATTTCAACTCAGTTCATTTTATGCATTTTTAAACATGGAAACAATACATTATTTGGACATGTGAGTTTGATTTATCTCACTTATGAATATGATCTCGTTTCATCCATTTACCTATAAAGCTTCAGTGCAATCCATCTTTATGGCCGAGTAGTACTCCACTGTATTAAAATACCACATCTTTTTTTTTATCCATTTATCAATTGATGGGCATTTGAGTTGTTTCCAAGATTTGTCTATTACAAATTGTGCTGCTAGAGACATGGGCATACATATATCACTGTAGTATGATGTTTTCAGTTCTTCTGGGAAATGCCCAGAAGAGGGATAGCTGGGTTGAACGGGACATCTAGTCCTAGCTTTTTGAGGAACATCCGGACTGATTTCAACAGTGGTTGCACTAGTTTACTTTCCCACCAACAGTGCAGGAGGATTTCTTTTTCCCCAGATCTCCAGCTTTTGTTATTGATTGATTTCTTGATCTTGGCCATTTTTGGGGAATGAGATGGAATTTCATTAATTTGCCATCTGTATTTCTTCATCTGAGAAGTGTGTATTCATCTCGATGCCCATTTTAGGATTGGAGCTTTTCATTTTGGAGGCTGATTTTTAAAAATTCTTTATATGTTCTAGATAGAAGTCGTTGGTCTGAAGGATAGTGGCCTAAGGTTTTTTCCTCAATTCATGGATTTTCTTTTTGCTCTGTTGGAGATTTCTTTTGACATGCAAAAACTTTTTAATAAGATGAGATTCTGGTTGTTCATTCTGGAAGTATTTCCTGTGCAGTTTGATTTTTGTTCATGAACTTTCTGCTTACCCCTATGTCTTCAAGATTTACACCTACTTTGTCTTGTAGCGGCTTTAGTGTTTCTGTTTTAATGTTTAGATCTTTGATTGACTGTGACTTGACTTTAGTGCATGGTGATAGACATAGCTCTAGTTTTAGTTTTTGGCATATGGAAAGCTAGTTTTTCCAGCACCACTTATTAAAAAGACTGTCTTTCTTCCAGTGAAGTAGTATGACCCTTTATGGAAGATAAAGTGACTGTGGTTGTACCTGTGGCTGTATCTTCTAATCTGTCCCATTGATCTTCAGGTCTGTTTTTATGTTGGTACCATGCTGATTTTATCTCAGTACTTTTTTGGTATAATTTCAAGTCAGGGATTATGATGCCTCCTGCCTTGACTTTATTGTTCCTGTTTCAGACAGATTTTAGGAATGAGTTCTCTAGATCTATGAGGTATGCTCTTAGTATCTTGATTGGAACTGCATTAACTTTGAATAACAATTTTGAGAGTATGATCACTTTCATAATGTTTGTTCTTCCTATCCACGGACAAGGAACATCTTTCCATTTTCTGAAATCCTCTTTGATTTCTTTCATCAGATAACTGTAATTTTCAATATGTAGATATTTTACTTCTTGTATTAGATTGATTCCTAAATATTTCATTTTTGGGGATACTTCGGTGAAGCATGTGGTTTCCTTTATTTCTCTCTCAGTGAGTTTGTTGCTTGTGTACAAGAATGCTATTCGATTTTTGAGTGTTGTTTTTCTACCCAGCTACATTACTCAATTTGTTCATTAGATCTAGAAGCCTTGTAGTGGAGTTTTGGGAGTCGTCTATGTAGAGTATCATGTCATCTGCAGATAATACCGATTTAGTTTCTCTGTTTCCTATCCTTATTCCTTTTATTTATCTCTCTTGTCTAATTGTTCTTGTTAAGACTTCCAGAACTATATTGAATAGGAGTGGTGATAATGAACACTCTTGTTCCTGATTTGAGGTTGAAAGCTTTCAATTTTTGTCCATTCAGTAAATTGTTGGTTGTCAGTTTAATGTATATGGCTTTTATCAGTTTGAGTTAATGACCATGTATTCTGATTTTCTCCAGGATTTTTATCATCAGGTGAGTATTGGACTGACTCAAAATCCTTTCTGCATCTGTTGAGATGATCACAAGATTCTTGACTTTGGCTTTATTTATATAGCGTACTACCTTTTTTCATTTGCATATGTTGAGCCATCCCTGTATTCCTGAGATGAGTCTCACTTGGTTGTGGTGTATAATCTTCTTGATGATTGACTGCATTTTATTTAGTGAGTATTTTTGCATCTATATTCATTAGGTAAATTGGCCTGTAGTTTTCTTTTTTGAGGGGATCTTTCCTTTGTTTTAATACTAGTATAATACTTGCTTCCAGGAATGAGTTAGGGAGAATTGCATCCTTTCAATTTCGTTGAAGAATTTGAAGAGTGTTGGCATTAAGGTTTCCTTAAATTACTTGTAGAATTCAGCAATGAATTCATCAGGATTTGGGCTTAGTTGGTAACATTGTAATTACATTTTCAATTTCATTAACTGAAATTAGGCTATTCAGCAGTTTTACATCTTTGTGATTCAGCTTTGGTAATTCATATGATTCGAAGAATCTGTCCATTTCTTCTGCACTATCAAACCTATCAGAGTATAGGTTTTCATGAGTAGGTATTGGTGATTTTCTGTATTTCCATAGATTCTGTAGTGACTTCACCCTTTTCTTACCTTATTGCATGAATCTGAGTTTTTTTCTTTCATTTTTTTTTTTGATAAGTTTGACTAGGGGCTTATCGGTTTTATTTATTCTTTCAAAGAATCAACTCTTTGATTCGTTAATTTTTTATATTTTTTTTTGTCTCTATTCTGGTGATTTCTGCTCTGATCTTTATAATTTCTTTCCTTCTTTTTGCTTTGGGCTTGACTTGCTCTTCTTTTTCTAGATATTTGAGGTTGTTTGTGTTCATTCTGTTTTCTTGATGTGAGAGTTCACCGCATTAAATTTCCCTCTGAGGACTGCTTTCATTGCATCCCACAGGTTCCAGTAAGATGTATTTGTACTTTTATTTACTTGCAGATATTGTTTAATTTCTGTAATTTCCTCTGTGACTTATTTGTTATTTAAGAGGATTTTTTAAAATTTCCATGTGTTTATGGATTTGTGATTTCTTTTATCATTAATTTTTAATTTCATGGCACTGTAGTCAGATAATATGCATGGAGTAAGTTCAATTCTTTTGCATTTTCTTAAGCATGTTCAATGGGGTAGTATATTATCCATTTTAGATAATATCCCATGTGCAGCTGAGAAGAAAGTGTATTCTCATGTTGCTGGGTGGAACACCATGTACACATCTACTTTGTCCATTTTTTCATATGTTTGATTCAGTTCTGTTATTTCTTTGCACATTTTTTGTCTAGTTGATCTTCCTCTTTATGTCAGTGAGGTGTTAAGTTCTCCTGTTATAACTGTGTTATTGCCTATTTGTTTGTTCAGGTCTACTAATATTTGTCTTACATAGCTATGTGCTCTTACATTTGGTGCATATATATTTAAGATTTTTACTCTTCCTGTTGATGCTTTCCCATAACCAGTATGTAGTGAACGACCTTCTATATCTCTGTTAACCATTCTTGTTTTGAAATTCACATTGTCTGCAAACAGAATATATACCCCTGCTCTTTTCTGAGTGCCTCCGGCATGAAGTACTGTTTTCCATCCTTTGACTTTTGGTCTGTGAATTTCTTTTTGAGTTAAATGTCTTTCTTGTGTACTGCATATTGTTGGATTTTGTTTCTTGATCCATTCTGTCAGTCTATTTTATTTGATTGGTGAGTTGGGGCCATTCATGTTAATGGTAATAACTGACATGTATTGGCTTATCATTACCATGTTTTCGTTCTTCTGTTGGTTCTTTACCTTTCTTCTCTATTTAATTTTTTTACCCTGCTTGGTTGTTTTTCTCTTGTTGTTCTTAAAATTGTAAACTTTTTTATGTCTACAATATCTTTCAGTACTCTTTGTAGGGTTGGTTTCGTAGTCATGAAGTTCTTCAGTTTTTATTTTTTGTGGAAGTTATCTTATTTGTGCAACAATTTTTTTAGTACCAAGGATCGAATTCTTGACCTGGCACTTCTGGTGTGACTTACATTTTCTTCTATGTACATGTCTCCTGGACTTGTTTGGAATTGTCTGGATGTTTGAGACAGCATTTTTCTCTTTTATTTTGTCTTTTTCCTGTGCTCCCCTGTGGCAGCCGAATGCAAAGTCCCAGTTGTTTTCTCAGTTGGTGATGGCTGTCTGTTTTGGAGGGTGTCTCACCAGCTGAGTGGGGTGTCTCCCTGTCAGTCTTGTCCCTGACCCTGTCTAACATTTATAGGATGACAAGATTTGTAACCTTTGATTCCATGACTGCCTTTTTGTGAGTCCTCTGCATGTGGGGAGGGGACACTTGTTACAAATGCCAATTCCATTGCCCCATTTCAGCTTTATTAAGGCTCAGAAAAATTTATAGGTATCTATAAAAGCAAAGATCTTTAAATAAATGTGAAAACCTCATGCCATCTTTTAACTTTTGGACCTCCATATAAATTAGTCATGGTGCCAGAATATTAAAACTATGATACTGACAATGTTTCTTTTAATGACACCTTCTTCTATAAATTCTCACAAATATTGTCCTGAACTCGGTGTGATAATTGCCAATATATGTAAACCAGTTCTCTGAACAGTAAGAGTAGAATGATTCTTTCTCTTTCCTCTCAACAATTTGTGTGGTACAAAAACAAGATCACTCCACACAAACACTAGTATTAGCATATTGAGTTACTGGCAGAAGAAATGTAAGGAATTGGACAAATTTTTCTTTATATTTCCCTTCCAAGTTGTTTGTGCTTGTAAAACAGTTTTCATTGTGACTTCCTTTGCTGCCTCTAGAAGAAGAGACTTACTGTGGTCATGATAACTGGAGAATGTCTTTCAAAACTTCTTCCCAAGAAAACTGCCATAACTTTGGAGTATTCTCCTTCACTTTATTTCTTTAGAGACTAAGATGAAAAGGGGGATTTTTATGGTCTTGAGCTAGTTAAGTGAAGTCCAAAAATATTTAGGGAGGTATTTTCTTCCCTGGGAATGATTTTTGTAGGAACCTTGATGCATTTGAGAAAACTAAGTCTCAGCTTCAGAATTCCCAAAGGATTCTTTCAATGCCCTATGAAACAAAGGGCACAATTGGAACTGCCTTTTAGTTTTGAGAGGAGCTGTGTACATGGTTATGGGATGACTCACTCTTTTTGCTTGGATGGTTCTACTTTCATTGTGGACAGACTTTTCAAAGGGCCAGTTTGGCATGCACATGGATGTTCATTCCACCCTGGAGCATTCTTTATGAGAAAACATTTATTGAGTGGTTTGCCATTTTGTTTTTACAGCCACTCTGCAGGCTATGAAATAGTCATCTGTCCTCTTAGTTTGTCTGAGAAAAGCAGTTTTCCCTTTCTTATCTTCATGACTGCCAAGTAGCAGAAAGAGTAACTTAGTAAAGCTATGTAATATTTCTACATCTGTATATTCAGAGACTGATGAAGGATTAGACTGACCATTCATCAAATCTGAAATTTACTAGTTTGTATTTTCCCCAAATTGGACACTTAAGATTGTTTGTTTGGAAACACAATGCATAGATCATTGGCTGCTTCACTGAAGTGAATTAATGCAGTAAATATGTATTAAGTGCCTGAGCACTGTGCTAATCTTTTTTAAGAGTTTGAAGTCTTGCAGGAGAGAGAAATAAATGTGATAGTATATGAGAGTATAAGGTGCTGAATTATGTGATTAATTCTGAAGGAAAAGAATGATAAAAGAAGGTTCTGAAAGAAAGTCAAGTTAAGGGGAGAAAGATTCTAGTACATGATGAGTTTGAGGAAATTGCCATAGTCCAGTCCTCTTTCAGCCATAGTCCAGTCCTCTATTACAGCCTTATAGAATTTGAAGTTTGGAATGTTGACATTTAGAGTGATATGCATAGTGGAGAAACAAGGAAATAATGAGACCACTCAGTAGGTTATTTTACAAACTGAGCAGTAATTGATCAGAAAAGAGTCAATACTATGTGTGTTAGGTAATTCTGGGGATTTCAAATATATGAAACTTTAATGAAAGGATCTAAGCCTTCTATTGGTTTACTGTGCACATCATCAATATATGTAACTATGAAGAGTCACCATGGTAATTTGAAAAAACAGTGAGTTTGCCATGTGGCTGAAAAATTGACTTGTGAACGCTAAGCTTCAACCAGTGGCACTGCAGCTTGACTCTGTAGGAATCTTCTTTTTTTTCCTAACCTCAATTTCCTTAGTTATAAGATGAGAAATTGAAACCTCTAGCTATATTCTTGAGTTACAAAGGACAAGTGAGTTAATATATGTGAAAGCAATGTGCTATACAAATACTGGCTCTTGAGGTAGCTGTTTAATACACTGAGTATTGTGGCTACCACATGAGGTTCTCGTGCGCTTCATAATGGATTTGAAAGCATTTTGCTAACTTTAAAGTGTGATCCAAATGTTAGGAATTAACAAAAATAATAAAAGAGAACAATTCATTCTCAATCCAGATGTTCTGTCTCCACTGTGACTCATACACTCATTCAGAGCTGTGCAAATGAAACTCCACTTTATTTTCACAGGCTACAGTTCCACATGAAGTAGAGTAAATGGGACTAAAAGATTTCATGTCAGGCTTTGGCTTTGAGGATGACAGGGCCTTGCATTCACATCCAGTTCTGTTGTCAGGGTGCATGATGAATGTGGACCTAGTCCTACAGTTCAAGCAGGAATCCCAAGTTTCCTTCAAATTAGCTGGACATATTGGTTTTTAAAGTTAGTAAAGTCATAGATTTTTTTGCATACTAACCATCAGGGTGAAACATGATCTATAAAACCTGTTTCATACTGCTTGTGGTCAATGTAAACACATTAAGTGGCAAAACCCCACCACAATTTGCTATTGAAAGGGGAGTTAATAACCACATGGAACTTTTGCCTTTGATAACCAGGAGATGAATGCCAAAGGTGAGAAACCAGACCAGTTTCCAATATTACCCTTTACATCCTAGATAAAGAGGACTTGAATACTCTTCTATCTCATTGTTAAATTAATAGAATTATGTTACTAGGTGCATAGTTATCCTGTGCCCATTCTCTTATTTTAATGTTAGTGGAGCCAGTTTAAGATGCACTGTTTTTTAGATTTCATGGACCATGGCATTTTGGAAACTATTAAGGATAGGAAGGTTGGAAAGAGTCTGTTTCCTCATCTGATTGTTCTTGACAAAGAAATTAAATTTAAAATTATCTAAAACAGAATTGGTTGGCTGAATTGTTGAACCAATACTAGTGAATCTAATGTATATTTTAGAATTCTGTACCACAAGAGCTGAAATTCAGGCACACAATTTAACCTTTAAAAGAAATTTACCACTGAAAAATAATGTAAAAATAAAGATATGTAATATATATTACTACTTGTCTAATCATTCTGTCAGAATTCATTTTCCTGTTTTCAGGTTTAGCCATTTTTATTTTCTATATCCATCCATGCACTTGCATCTCCATATCTACTTTATAAAAGCACAGTTTTGCTAGGCATGGTGGTGTACATCTGTAATCACAGCACTTGGGAGGTTGAGGCAGGATTGCCATGAATCCAAGCCAGCCTGGGCTACATACTGAGACCCCCATCTCAAAACTAACTAACTAAATAAATAAATAAATACAAAAATATGGTTTTATAACATGGCTTATTTCTTTTACATTTTTTTTTCTGTTGACATACTTTTTAAATTTTAATTACTTCTTGGTATGCGAGAAAACTACTCTGTTCAATTGGTTAATTTGATTATTTTTTCTTTAAGTTTAAACTACTTAAAATTAAGTGAAATTAAAAAGCTTTTCCTCAATCTTCTTAAACCACAAGTGCTCAAAAGACATGTGTCTATTAGCTATTGTTTTGAACAGTGCAGATATTGAACACTTCCATCAATACTGAAAGATCTAGTGGAAAGTACATAGAGTGAATATATCACACTGTACTATACTATTTTCTACTTTGAGATATTAAATTATTATAATTTTTAGGTTTTATGGATAGCTTGACAGTATATAAACTTATACATAGAGATATTTGCTTTAGCAGAATTTCTTATGATCACTTTCAAAAGTGAAATTATTATGTCAAAAATTATGAACAGATTCTTTGTAAATTGAAGTATACGACCATGGTTCATTTCAAAAGTTTATATCATGTAAAAGTACCTTCAGCAACATAGGATTGTGCTATTTTCAGTGTAATCTCACAATATTGTACACTATCAATTTTAAGTTTTATTTTCATTTGTTTTCATTAAATAATTTTTTTATTTTAAAGAGAAAAAATAAAAACAACAGTTTCAAAACAGGTTAGTAGCAGAGTTACAATAATTAATATATTATATATTGTTGTCTTCATAGTAGTTTGTCAGAGTACAAAATATAGGCATGACATCTTGCCCAAAATGATAAATTATGCTTGATTTACATTGCATTTTATTTTATTTTTTGTGGTGATGTGGTTCATTTGTTTCATTTTTTGCAATGGAATTGCATCCTTTATATTTTGTCAATTTATTTTCAATTTCAGAATGTCTTCACTAGCAATTCCAATGAAGTCTGTCTTTATATATCAGTTTTGCATTAATATAATTTCTAAAAGTAATATTATATATATGCATATATATTATGGTATATACTGGAATACTGTAATCCTAGTATTCCAAAATATTAGAAAATTTTAAATAAGCACCAACAGTTTTGAAGACTTTCATTAAAAGGTTACTTTTATACCAGCTTTCAGTGTTCACTTACGAGTCGTAAGAAAAGTAAAAATTAAATCTTTTTCAGCAAAGAGCATAACTGTTTAACCCTTGAGAAAAAGGAGGAGACGTTGATGTCTACAGACTACAGAGGAAAGGATTCATGATTTTCTAAGTGCTCCCAATTTCCTAACCTGTAATGAAACTTATTACTTTAAGCCTTTAAATATTTTTAAGCTTAGTTAACTGCTTCTTCTACTTGAAGCACATCTGAAACCCCTGAGGCAACCACCCAAGAGAACATGCTTGTGTTAGGGACAAGCCTGAGAGCATCAGAATCCTGTGTTTCTGGACATGGGAGACCCAAAGAAGTCAGTGAAATTGCAGCTTAGCATTAGAGTGTTTCACATATTCCATTAATTAATTAGTGTCTTAAAGGTCTCTTTCCTGATGGGAGGGAAGGCAACAAAGAATTTTTGGTAGCATGCTTAAAGCTGACTTGATGTTTTTATTTTTATTTGTTTCTTTTTAACAAAAAATATAGTACATGCTCATTTTAAAAGAATAAACCTAAATAGAAGCTGATGAAATTATCAGTCTTAGCCCTTAATTCACTCATTCTCTGCATTCTTTAGAAGTAACTATGGTGAACAGATTCCTTGTGTATGATATTTAAGGGATTTTCTGTGCATGTAGCAACATGTTTGTATTGTTAATATATGTATTTTTTCATAATTGTAATCAGAATACGATTGCTGTTTTAAAATTTGACTTCTTCTCTTGATAACGCTGTTAATTTTCTTCAAGATTATACAATTTTCAATTGTATGAGTGAATTGTAAGTTATTTTGCCATGCCTTCTATTAATGGATATGTAATAGTTTTATCTTAACTTTATTGGTATTTAAAAGTACTATCGTCATTAACATTCAGGTGCTCCTTAAGAGGAATGGATCTGAAGCCAGACCAGTTTGGCTCATATCTTGGTCCCCCTGCTTCCTTACTATGTGACCTTGGGCAAAATAATTAATTTCTCCTTGCCTCAGTATCTTCAAGAAAAATAGCGATAATAATGGCTGTATCCCATAGAGTTGGCATGAGGTTTTATTTCATTTCTTTGGCATGAGGTTTTAATGAGTTAATAATGTACATTAAGAACTTAGCATTTATACTTTAAATACTATGGAAAACTATATGCAGTTGTCAGCATAATTGTACATTTTTATTAGCATTCTTTGCACATCAGATAAATTCTTAGACGTTAAAAAGTTGAATACATTTTAAGTGCTAAATGATAATACCTTTTTCCCTGCCAAAAACTACAATTGCACATTAGTAAGATTTCTAATCTTTGTAAATCTGATAGATAAACACAATAGCTTGTAATCATTTTAAGTTTCATCTCCAGTTATTGAGTGAAAATGAGTAACTTTTATTGGTCATTTATGTTTATTTTCATGTGAACTGCCTGTTCTTGTGCTTAGCCAATTTGCTGTTGTTCTTTGGCTCCTCATCTGTTTCTTATTGACTTAGAGAGATCTTTGTATATAAAGGAATTTGGCTCTTTGTCACAAGTGTTATAAATATTTTCCCTATTCATCTTTTAGCTATCAGTTTCAAATCATATATCACAGTTAAACTCATCATACTCTTTCTTTATGGCTTCAGAGTTTGGAGTCATACTTCAAAAGTGTTTCTAGGTGAGCATGATTTAAATCATGTCCTGGAATAATTTTTGCCAAAATGTCTCATTAATGTCTCTAGAACAGCTAGAAGATCATCTAATTCCAATCTTTTTTTCCTCATATATTTTAACTTTTTCTTTACAGAGGAAAATAAATTTAGTCTCAAAAAAGAAATGAACTTTAAAGATTCTACAATAAACCAATAATACAGGTGTTAGCTGGAATTCACAGTTACTGATGCCCACTCCATTGTTCATTCTGTTTAACAAAAAAAGAACTTTCTTACTTGACAAATATATACTTAAGCAACTTAGAGAGAAAGAGACAGACAGATAGAAAAAGAGACAGAGATACTATTGTTATTATTATTATTATTATTATTATTATTATTATTATTTTGTCCTCTTGAAACAGGGTCTCCTATGAAGTTCAGACTGGCCTTGAGCTCACAGGCTGGTCTGGAACTTACAGCAATCCTCCTGGTTCTGCCTGCTGAGTGATGGGATTACAGGCATGAGCCACCACACCAGGCAAGATTATTTTAAAGAAAAGTACACACATAGTACATTTGATGCTCTTTATTTTTTGGATGGAATTTAAGGCCTTCTGTGTGCTAAGTAAGCATTTTACTACTGAACCACACCCTCAGCTCAAAAAACATACTTCAAAATCAAGATTTATTTTTGTTTTTCTGTTTAATTCTCACTTTAAGAAACATCAGCATATGTAGTTTTCAATATAAATAACTTTTATTTCAGTACTTAGTTGAACAATTGTACAAATACTGTTACCCAAAGATCATATTCAATTTTTGCCATCTTAATGATTTTAGATAGGAGTGGGAATTGTGTATTTATCTGAATAACAGTTCAGTAGATTTTCGATCTGAAAGATTTGAGAGCTGAAAAGCACTAGGTTTGTTTTTAAATTGATTCTTATTCTCTTTTTCCTGCTTTAGTGAAGTGTGGTATTAAATCTAATTCCTTTTAAATTGTTCAAGATCTTAGTGAGCAGGATCTGTCTTGAATGTAGATGTACACAGTTGATTTCCCATTCTAAAGTCCTCTCATGACTCCTCAGTCCCTGTAGGGTGAGGTCCAAGTTCCTTTTCCTATCTTACAGTAACCACTTGATCTCTAACATTCACCCAGAATCTTTCGGCTTTATTTATGCTTCCTTTTGCACATACTTTTTCAATGTGTGAGGCAATTTTTTTCCTATCTGCCTGCCAAACAAATTCAACTTAAATAAACATTATTTTTGTAAATTCTGTGAAGTTTTTTTAATCATTCCATCCTAAGGCAAAGGTATTCCTACAGATAAAAGTTCTAGAAAGACACATCAAGGATCTTGTAGACTCTTTGCTAATTGGTGACTGTGCTATTTTACTAGTGACTATGATAAAGGATAGCAATGTCAAAGCTCTAGAAAACGTCCTAAGGATCATCCAGCAAAGAGTGACATATTAATTCTAGAAAATCCATTTAACCTCAGTAAGCAATAAGACTCAATGAAATTTAAATCATGAGTTAGTCTTATCCCCACCCCATGTAATAGAAGCCATTCTTTATGCAGATGTAACAAAGAAAACGAAGTTTGTCTGTTTTCCCAGTTCCTACTTTGGAGCTGTAATTTTCACCCCCCAGAGAGGCAGGTCATCAGCATCTGTTATGCTCCTAACCTTGGTTTCCAGAAACAGTTTTAGCATGCATTTTAGCAGTATTAGCTGAGAGAATTGGACTAGAGATCCTTTCCTTCACACACTTGCCACTCATGAGGGCCTTGTCTCAGCAATGGCAAGCCAAGATTGCTGAATTTCTCATTGTATGTGACCTAGCTCACATAAGCTGAAGCCTTCATTTTGGGAAAGGGAAACCAACAAGACTAAATGATCACATTACCCTCAAATATACTTGCAAAAACATACTAGGAGGGGAAAAACATACTAGGAGGTCACTGTCCCTGGCCTAAGTTTCATTACAGTGACACAGAGGTTCTGATGTGCATATGTTGTGGGGGGATCATTAAGAAGGAGAACATCAAAAATTTTCCTGAGATGACTGACCTTATTTACCTTTACTTTCCCATTTGTAGGTCTCAAACTCAGGGCCTCATGTTTGGTAGGCAAAGATTCCAAGACTTGACTCACTTTATTTGGAACAGAGCATTAAAAAGTTTATGCTAAAAGCATTATTGAAAACAGTGGAAATCTTGATAGTGAGCAATTCAAACTGTTTAACTTTCTGATAATAATAGTAACAAGCAAAGAAGCACATGAACTAGGTTACTAAAAAACTGAGAAAGATAGTTAAGTGAGCCCTCATGAAATCAAATTCATTGCTATACATGTAGAAGGTTATGCATATATGCTAGATATTATCCACTGAGGGGAAATTTGAACAGCTGTGGGACAGTCTCTAAGCTTTCCTTAGGCCACCTATGGATCTATTAGTAAAATAAAAAAGGTTTAAAGCTGAAAAAGTTTAAATTTTGATGAATTTTTCTTTTAATAACATGCTACTATAAAGTAAGGGCAACTTCTACCTTGCCAAGCTTAACAATAAAATCACAATTGTCTCTAGTGGAATAGAAGAATGTGCCTTCTGAAAAGCAACTAGAGGAAGAACTTTTGCACCACTTATCTCTTGCTGAATGTGGAACAAGATAATAAAGTCCCAGAACTGTGAATGTTCACATATTGTATCACTATATTTATGTGAAATATGCAGAATGAACCAAACTATAGAGGCAGAAAGTAGATTAGATTTACACGGTCTTTAAGGAAGGAAGGATGGGGAGGGGTACTCTGGTTATAAAATTTATTTTAATAGGATAAGCATATTCAATACTGGTTTCAGTTGTAAAAATCTGTAAATAAATACACTAAAACCATTGAATTTCATGCTTTTAAATTTTTGGTACAGTTTTGCACTACATACAATTATATTCCTCATGAGGATTTGGTATATGTACATAACAAATCTTAATTGCTTTTTATCCCCTTGCCCTACCCTTCTATTCCCCTCCATCCATCTCTTATTCCCCTTCTATTTTGCAAAATGCTATCTCCCTGTTTTCTATTATCTTGTTTATTTTGCATTTTATTTATATTTTGAGTTTCTCATATAAGAGAAACCACATTATATTTACATTTGTATATCTCAGTTATTTAACTTAATAAAGTATTATGGTTTCAAAGTGCATGTGTTTTCCTAAATATGATTTAAGATTATCCTTTTTTATGACAGAGTAGTACTCTGTTGTGCATAAATGCCATATTTTCTTTACCCATTCATCCGGGAATGGGCATGCAGGCCATTTCCAAATTTTAGGTATAATGAGTTCTGCTGGTATAAACAAGGTAATACATGTTCTATAGAAGTGGAATAATTGAGTTGAGTGGAATTTGTATTTTTAGTTTTTCTGAGAAATTTCTATACTGATTTTCATAGTGATCATACTAGTTTCCATTTCCAATAACAGCATAGAATGGTTTCTTTTCCCTCTACAGCTTAACCAACATGTCATTGTTTGGTTTTTTGATGATAGCCATTGTTTCTGGAATAAGATGTAATCTTGGTGTTGTTTTAAATTTCATTTCTCTAATGGCCAGAGATTTTGAACATTTTTTCATGTATTTGTGGCCATTTGTACTTTTTCTGAGTAGTATCTATGCATTTCAGATGTTCATTTTTATTGAGCTTTTATTTTGGGTTTCATTCTTCATATATTCTAGATATTAGTTCTCCATCGTGGACAAATTGGACAAAACCCTTTTTGCAACTCTGTAAGTTGTATCTTTAGTCTATTCATTGTTTCCTTTGCTGTGCAAAATACCTTTTAATTTGACATGGTCTCATTTGTTAATACTTGGTGCCATTTCTTGTGCAACTGGGGTTTTGTTATGAAAGTCAATGCCTTTGCCTATTATGTTCAAGAGTTTTACATTTTCTTTTTATTTTGCAGCAGATTCTTTGATTCTGTTTTAACATTTATGCATTTTATTTATTTTAATTTTAGGTTAGCAAGTGGTGAGGATGGAAATAGATTCAATTTTTGTACGTTGATAACCAGCTTACCCAGCATCATTTGTTAAAAGGAGTATTTTCTGTCTAGTGTAAATTTTTGGTCACTTTGTCAAAGGTCAGAAAACTGTGTTCCTGGAGGTGTTTCTAGATTCTTTTCCATTGATCCATATGGCTATTTTTATGACAGTATTATATTGTTGGGTTTTTTTAGATTTTATTTAAAGAATAAACAAAACAGAAAATGGGTAGAAACAACACATACTTTCAAAGAAAAAAATAAACAGTAAGAAATCACTAGTTGCTGATTACAGGTTGTCCTCTTACAAATAGTTATTCAAGATACTAAAGTGGAGCATATAAAGTGGGGATTCAAACAGTGAGACTGCAACCAGTTCTGTTCAACTATCCAACAAAAGCTTAGAAATATGGTTATCAATCTTATACACTTAAACATACATGCAGTTATCCATATCTTCAATTATATTGAGATTGAACAAACCCAAGCAATCTAATAGCACTCTGAACAAAGAATAGTACTACTGCTAGGTTTCACATTATGACCCTTCAGTATCACCCTGGGTACTTTAGTGTCTCTTTTTCTTCAAAGCATCTGTTCATCATGTGTAATAAGATCAGTTCTCATAAAATGTGTATACATTCTACACAGGCATAAGTCTTAACATGTATTTCTACCCTTCTATATTAGAGGGAGAAATAAAACAAAGCAAGGCAAAACAAAACATATAAACACGTGAAACGAAAAAGACATATAAGACCATTGTACAAGGAGTTCTACCATAGTTCCTGTGTTGTCTCTTGTTATCTTCAATAGAACTGGCTATATCATCAGACATAGTATAATTAAATATATCAGTATATAACATTATTAATAAAAACACAACTTTATATATAGTATAGAACTTCAAAAGCAGGCAGTTATCAAACCAGAATGTGTATCATAGAGTCTTGTCATCTTCAGTGTAGTTGCCTATATTCTCAGACATGTTACTATCAATCATATCAGTTTTGAATAAAATCTGTTGATACCAAACAGCAATCAAACAAACTAGATTTAACTAAGATCAGTCATGACAAAACAGTATTAAGTCATACAGGGCTCTACATTAAGGTAATAGGAAATTAAAGATGATTACTGCGCTATATCCTGATGTTACAAGTAGACAACTAAGACAAAATAAAATCTATCAAAAAAGAATAAAATCTATCTAAGCAGAGTGGCGCAAGTAATGTGGGTTTTAAATCCTGATACACTATTAACAATATATTCTGCCATCTTTTTTAAGACTCTCCCTCTCCTTTCACTTCCCCAGGGTACACTGTGCATTTTTGAGTCTGACCAAGACCCTTGGTTTTAAATTGGGGGGAGGGGCAACTGCTATTTACCTAAGTGGTTCCAAACCTTCTCTCTCCTGGACTTGATCTTTAATTGTATTCCTTTACCTATTAAAGCCTATCTTTCCAACCTATCCACAAATATTGGTCTAGTTATTACTCTCTGGTTCTCTGTCACATAGAGCATTGTTTTCTCATATTTGATTTTCAGTCCATGTACTCTTTTTCATGTTAGTTATATTTCCAATAAATAGAAACTCAGTGGACCCTGCCTCCTGATCTACTCCATGTGTGGTTCTTTTTTTTAAATTTAGTGTATCAAGACCCTCTATATTAGAGATTATAACCAACCTTTCTTTTCTGCCTCATTTTTGTTACGCTCTTTTTTTGCCATCAGTTGTCTGCTTATCTTCTTCATTCTGTTTTCTGCTTCATTCATTGAGGCCTCTCTGCCACTGTTTCTGGAATCCTAGTACTTTTCTCTCTCTCTAGAATGCCCTTCAGTATTCTCTGTAGAGTTGTATTGGTGGTTGCAAATTTCCCAAGTTCCTCTTTGTCTTGGAAGCATCTTGCTTCTCCATTAATTTCTAGAGACAGTTTAGTAGGGTATATCAATCTGGGATGGAGGTTATTTTCTTTCAGGGCTTGGCATATTTTGCTCCAGGCTCTTTTTGACTTGATGGTTTGTGTTGAGAAGTCTGCCATTATTCTTATGTTTTTTGTTTTTTTTTTTTTTTGTACTTGGGATCGAACTCACAACCTCACACTTGCCAGGCAGGTACTTACACCACTGAGCTAAATCCCCAGTCCAAGTATGCCATTATTCTGATGGGCCTTCCTTTGTAGGTGGTCTGTTCTTGTCTCTAACAACTTTTAATATTCTGTTCTTATATTGAATTTCTGGGATCTTGATTATTATATGCCTGGGTGTAGCTCTGTTTTGGATATAGGTGGCTGGAGTTCTCTATGCCTCATACATCAGAATATAACTTCCTTTTCCTGTGTTTGGGAAGTTTTCCTTAATTATTTCTGTGAATAGCCTTTGTAGTTCCTTTGTTTGTACCCCTATTTCTTCATTCACATTCTTTATTCTCAAGTTGTAGATCCTCTTGTCATCTTCTAGCCTTTCTATTGTTGCTTCTTATTTCCTTGTTATTTTTAAAAAGTTTAATTTCTCCTTTCATAATCCCACATTACAAAACTGTCCTCCAGTTTGGATAATCTATCCTTAGTTTCTCTCAAGCAGATTTGCCATCTTTTGATAGAGTTTTTAATTTCCTGATAATCTCTTTGAATCTGCTTCATGTATTTTATATTTTCTTTATATTCTTCATCAAATGGTTCTCTCCTTTGTTTGAGTTCCTCCCTTCTTCCATCTGTGTCTGCTTGAGGGGTGCTTAGCATCTCTTTTATTAATCTTCTTATATCATGCTTTACTTGGCTAAATATTTCATTTTTGAACTCATCTATGAGGTCCCGAAGATACCTCTTTATGTCCACTGGTGCCATGTCTGATATTGCATGTTTGCTGTCCTCATTCTCCTTTGTATTTACCTGTCCTTGTCAGTGTTCTCAGGGTTGGAACCTGGGGACTTTTTGTTGTTGCTTCCTTTTCCCATCTTTTTTGTTTCTTCCAGGAGGCTCCAGTTTCTTTCTTTGTTGGTTACAATTCTTCTGAAGCAAGCTGGCTATGTGACCCCACTGCAGTGTGCTAGTGAGTTGCAGACAGGGGCAGCATACACTGGTCTCTCCCCTTTGGATCTGTCAAGCTGCTGAGGCCTGCACTGTATTATTATGCACCGCCTCTCATCTGGATCAGTCAAACTTCTGAAGCTTCACTGCGTTAGTGTGGTTAGTGTGCACCACTGCCATAGGGAATTGATTTTTGAATAACCTATTGTGTTTCAGCCAGGTTGCGTGACCTAGGCCTAGCTCACTGCACCAATCCTGATCGTGAAGGGAGCAACTGACTGAAATCACTGCTGCACCTTGTACTTGCCAGTCCTGCCCGGTCCCAAAATGTCATCCACCGGAGGAGCCCCCTTTTCTGTGGAATGGCTCCACTCTCGTCACTCACCACAGGTTGATGCAGGCTCCCTGGTGGCTCAGCTCTCTGTTCCACTGGCCAACCCCCAACCTCAGTGTGATTGAACCTCCAGCAGGACTTCAGATGGCTTGGCAAGTCGCCTGCTGTGGCCAGAGCACTGAACCTTTAGCTGTTCCAATAGTAGCACCAGGACTGGATGTTTGATTGGTTCTTCTCACTTTAGTTTCTTCTTGGGATGAGATAATTCATCTCCCACTGTTCAGGGCTCCCCATTCTGTATTATGTTGATTTCTAAGCTGACTATCTCAGGGAGCCTCTGTAGCCAGCTGTTATCTTCCCACTAACTTTGCTCCATCCCCACAGTACCATGTTGTGTTTACCACAGAGTCTTTTTAGTATAATTTGAAGTCAGGGATTGTGATGCTTTTTTTTTATTATCTATTCTGTTTCATATGAGTTTTACTATTCATTTTTCTAGTTCTATAAGAAATATATTCATATTTTGATTGGGATTGTGTTAAATCTGTATATCAGTTTTATAAGTATGACTAATGATAATATTGACAATATTGAAAAATGGAATAGCTTTCTATTTTATGACATCCTCTACAATCTTTTTTCACTGTATTGTAAATCTTGTTGTAAAGGTTTTTACACTTCTTTTGTTAAGTTAGTTTCTGCATATTTAATTTTTAATGATGTTGTGAATGATATTGTGAATTATATTGTTGTCCTAATTGCTTTAAGTTTATTATTAATGTACAGCAATGCCACCAATTTTTTTGTGTTGACTTTGTACCTGGCTATGTTACAGAATTTACTAATTCTAGAAATCTTTTAGTTGAATTTTTTAGTCTTCTATGTAGAAAATAATGTCTCATGCAAATAATGATAATCTGACATCTTCCTTTCTGATACATATCACTTTTATTTTTATCTCTTGCCTGATTGCTCAGGCTAACGTTTAAAGAACAACACTGGAACATGAGTATTGATAGCAGACATCATTTTCTTGTTTTTCTTCTAGAAGGAAGCTTTCAGCTTTTCCCCGTTAGAAATGATTTTGGCACTAGGTTTGTCATAAGTGACTTTTATCAGATTGAGATATGGTTCTTCTGTAGCAAGTAAGCATTTTTTTTATAATGAATGGATGCTGATTTTTGTCAAAGGCTTGTTCTATATCTGTTGAGATGATCCTGTGATTTTTGTCCTTGAATTTTGTTTATTGATTTATGCATATTGAAGCATTCTTGTACCTCTTTGATAAAGCCTGCTTAGTCATAGTGTATAACATATTTGACAATTCATTGTATTCTGCGTGCCAGTATCTTGTTGAGGATTTGTGTATCTATGATCATTCACATTTTCTTGCCAGCTTGAACTACTGCTGTACATGCATGACTGTCCTATTGGGCAGCTTGAACCATTTATGGTTAGCTATTTAACATTAGACACAGGAATGCAAATTAGAGCCACCTGACAGCAAGGCATATGAATTATGGCTCTGTTATGAATGTGTTAAATAGATTGGTCTATAGTTTTCTTTTTTTATTTGTGTCCTTGTCAGGTTTTGGACTGAGGATAATGGTACCATCCAGAAATAAGTTTAGTTACCTTTCAGTTTCTTGAAAATAGTTTGAGGATTATTGGTTCTTCCCTGAAATTCTTCTAGAATTCAGCAGTAAATTCATCAGATACTTGTCTTTTTCTTATTTAGTAGTTTTTAAAAAAAATTATTAGTTCAATTTCATTATATGTTATTGGGTTATGCAAAATTTTTTATTTTCTTAGTTCAGTTGTTGTAACTCCTAGGAATGTTTCTGTCTTGTGAAGTCTATTTTTTTGAAATATATATTTTTAAAGTAGTTATTAAAGATCTTCTGAATTTCAGATGTGTCCACTATGATTTCACCTTTCTCATTTTTAATTACATTGATTGATTTGGGTATTTTCCTTCCTTTTTTAGGTAAAGTTGGCAAAGAGCTTGATTCACTGTTTCTTTGGTTTACTTTTTAGTCTCAATTTCATGAATTTCTATTATGGTCTTTATAATTTCATTCCTTGGATTTGCTTTGGATTTGGATTGTTCTTGGTTTTTGAGGTCCAGGCCATGCATCAATGTGTTATTTGGGCTCACTCCTGTTTTTCTCATGTGGGCATTACCAGATACAAACTTCTCTTTTTAGTCCTGCTTTTATTGTGTGCCTTAAGTTCTGGTATGTTCTCCTGGTATTTTCATTTGATTCCAGAAACTGCATAATTTTTTCCTTGATTTCTTCTTTGGCTTGTTGGCTAGTCAAGAGTATACTGCCTAATTTCAATGTGTTTGCATTATTTTTGTGAGTTTTTTGTCATTAATTTTGGTTTCATCAGACTGTGTTCTGATAATCAGCATAGGATAATTTTGATTATTTTGCATTTGTTCCATGGGCTAGCAAGTCATCTATTTTGAAGAAAATTCTATGTGCCACAGAGGAATGAGTAACCTGTTGTTGGATGGAACACTGTAGGTGTGTATTAAGTCTATGTGTTTGAACGTTTGGTTCAACACTGATATTTCTTTTTTTTTTCCAAGTGATCTTTCTATTTGTGACAGTAGGATATTGAGTTCCCTAACCATAGTTGTATTGATGGTTATCTGACCATTTATGTCCAGTAGAGTTTGTTTTATGAGGTTGTGTGTATTGGTGTTTGGTGCATATATGTTTATAATTGTTTTCTCTTCCTGTTGAATTGTTCTCTTGGCCACTATGTAGTAACCCTATTTTCTTTTTCTGATCAATTTTTGCTTGAAGTATACTTTGTCTTAAAATACAATAGCTATGCATGCTTGTTTTCAGGTTCTGATGTGGGCCTTCCCAGATACAAACTTCTCTTTTAGTCCTGCTTTTATTGTGTCCCTTAAGTTCTGGTATGTTCTACTGGTATTTTCATTTGATTCCAGAAACTACATAATTTTTTCCTTGATTTCTTCTGTGGCTTGTTGACATTGATAGCTAATGAACTGCTTCCAAACACCTAACAGAGTAAACTCATCTATGTGCCAAAATAGTGGGAAGATTTATCAAGCCATATCATTTGTTATTCTTTGAATTTTACTCTATGAATTCTTTTTAGATTAAATGGCTCTTATGCACAGCATATCAATCAATATTATTTTGGTCCATTTTGTCCAAATTGTGTCTTTTAAATGAGGAATTGAGACTATCCATAATGACTGTTATTACTGCAAGTTACTGATTTATTCCTGTCATTGCATTATTTTCCTGTTGTTGGTCCCCTGTTCCCCTCCTGCTTAACTGCTCACCCTAACTGATGTATTCATTCTATTAGACTTTTTTATTGTTAATTCCATTATTTCTTTTAGGGATATCCTTGAGGGTCTTTTGGGTGTTGATTTGGTCATGATTTTCATAAGTTGTTCTTTGGCATCAAAATACTTTATTTCTGCATCTATTTTTAAAGATAATTTTGTAAGTTACATCATTCTGTGCTGAAAGTTGGTTTTGGTTTTTTTTAGGGGTTACAATGATTATCTCCAAGACGTTCTGCCTTTTACAGTTTGTGATGAGAAGTTTGCTGTAATTCTGATGGGTTTACTTTTATTAGTAATTTGTTACTTTTCTATAATAGCTTGTAATATTTTGTATTTGCGTTAGATTTCTGAAGTTTTGACTATGATGTACACTAGAATAGCTTGTTTCTAATAGCTGTTATTTATGGTTTTATATTCCTTACTGCACTGTATGTTAAGTTCTTGTCTATATTTGGAACTTTTTCTGCTATTATTTCTATAGTTCAGGTTTTCTAATGCTATTTCTATCATTTTTTGCAATTTCACTAATTTCCATTAGTCTTAGATTAATCTTCCTCATGTTGTCTGTTAGTTGATTGATCCAATTTTCATACTCTCTTGTTGGTTTAAAGGCATCTCTGACTAACTTTTCAATGACAGCCCTATCTTATTGTTCAGACACTGTCCTCATATTGGTCACTTCTATTGCCCCAAATTTCTTTAAAGTTTTTAATCTCCAGAATTTCTCTTTGTTATCTTTTCATGGACTCTTAATTCTTTTCTATGCTGGTTATTCATGCTTGGAACCTTTTTTTTTTCCCATCTAGTTTTTATTAGGGTCTTCTGTATAATCCCTGATCATTTTGTTTATTAAGCTTTTATCTCCTTAGCTATATATTCTTTGAGCTTATTGAACACTTTATTGATCTGTTTGTAAGTCTCCTCTTTTATCATTTTGAATATTTCCACTGTATTTTATTTGTTCCCCTGAAGAAGACTTTTGGGGGAGATGTGAGTTTTGGGAGGCATTTTGCTGCCTTATCGTCTCAACTGATGGTTTGTGTGTAACACTGACGTATGAGGGTAGATTATAGTGGGAGACTTTACTAGTAGTATGGAAATTTCTTAAATTAGTGGTATACTTCTTTTCAGCAATGTACTGCAGGCATAGTAAGCCCTGGGCTTTGCTTCTGTCCCAAGGTCTGACCCTCCCCATTAATTTGGGAGAAGAGAAAAAAATGCAATTGGCCCAATACTCAATACTCTAGTAAAGAGATGCAGTATTCTTAATGACATAAAGGCAATCCAATATTGGCATATAGAGGTAACCAATTAATAGCAACAACCATGCCACACTGGCAATAGCAACTAAATCTGCAACAATGAATAACAACTTGGATATAAACATTACATAAGAATCAATAATATACTACCTTTGGACACAAAGAAGAGTTCTGTAATTATAGGTTAAGTACTAAGATAAATCAAATATTAATCTACAGTATCTACTATGAGCAATAATTGTATCTCCACCGAAAATAGAAAATAATTGGACAGTAATAGCATGAAGTTAGCTATCTATAGATTCACAACTTAAAATTTTACCCTGAGTGGCACTCAGGAGGCACATTTGCTTGCATACTGACTATTCTGAGTATGGCTCAGGCAGGTGGCATTTCAACTAGTTAATTGTCATAATGAATAAATTTGATAAATCTGTTATTTTTTTTTAATTTTATTTAAGGAGAAAAGAAAAAAAAGCAGGGAAAGGGTACAAGTTATACAGATTTACAGAAAAAAAAATGAACAGTAGGAAATCACTAGTTAATGGATTACATATTGTCATCTTAGAAATAATTGTTCAAGTCACAAAATTAAAGCTTGTAAAGTGGACATTCCATCAATGATACTGCAAACAGTTCTGTTCATTGATCCAATAAAACTCTGTGATATCATTTTCTATCTTATACACTTAAATATACATGCAGTTATATAGTTTGGAGCACTTTCTTTTCCTCTCTTTTGTACCATGACTATTACACATTTTGGGTTTCATTGCTCCCACGGTTCTTATTACTTTTTTGGAAGAGAGTAAAACCAAATGTGACATAACAGAACAGAATCGGTCAAGTCAAAAGGGTGGACATAATAGATAATGTAAAAACATAATACAAGGTGATCAACAATGGTTACTATAATGCCTCCCGCTATCTCTAATAGAATTGCCTATATTGTTAGTTATAATACAATTGAACAAAACAGTAAAGAATAAAACCGACAAAACCAAAACATTGGAGACATTGTAGTTCTTCAAAAGTAGATAAAAGTCTACAAGAATGGGCGTCATAATGAATCTCATTATCTTCACAGCTGATGCCTAAACTTTCGAACCTGATACTATCCAGCAAAACAGAATAGGGGAACATCAGTTAAAAACCAGATGGTGAGAGTAATACAGGGCTTTAAATCAAGGTAATGAAAAGTCAAAGTGGGTTACTATAATATATCCTGCTATTTTTTTCCTTTAATTAAAAGGATAAAGATAAAAAAGTGAATAATGGAGTGGAGATTGAGATAAAAGAGGGCATAACAACAAAACAGCGCAGATCAAAACATAACCATTAAAGCAGAATAGTGTTTCACCACCACATAATCCTAACCTAAAGGTAGTTACCATATTGTCTCTTTCCTTGAAATCCTTGAGTACAACTTTGTATACTGTAGCATTAAGTATATCAAAACAATGTAAAACCATTCAAGAGAATGACAGCATTACAGAGTATTTAGAATCGACTAACAGAAAATGAATAATGGTTTCTGTATAATCTCCTTGTCTTTACAAGGTTTTTGCTTATACTATTGTACATAATAAAATCCAGTAAGATACAACCTATTTAGACCATTGGAGACAGAAGGACAAAAGCTAGATGAGACTTCAAAACAAGATGATACTAAATCAGTATTACCTATTAAGATGTCATTTTCTCCAAAATAGCTGTTCCTATCATCCAATCTTCTCTGCCTCATTTCTGTTGAGCTCTTTTTCTGTCAGTAGCTGTCAGTTTGTCTTCTTCATTTTGTTCTCTGCTCCATTCGTTGTGGCCTCTCTGCCATTATTTCTGGATTCTTTGTATTTTTCTTTTTTTAGAATATCCTGCAATACTCTCTGTAGAGTTGAATTGGTGGTTGCAAATTCCCCCAGTTCCTCTTTATCCTGGAAGCACCTTGTTTTTCCATCAATTTCCAGGGATAGTTGTGCAGGATATCTCAATCTTGGCTGGAGATTATTATCTTTCAAAGCTTGAATTATTTCCCCCCATGCTCTTCGTGATTTGATGGTTTGTGCCGAGAAATCTGCTGTAATTCTGATGGGTGTTCCCTTGTAAGTGGTCTGTTTCTTGTCTCTTACAGCTTTTAATATTCTGTTCTTGTATTGAATTTCTGGAATTTTTATTATTATATGCCTGGGTGTTGCTCTGTTTGGGTTGTAGGTAGCTGGGGTCCTGTATGCCTCATACATCTGAGTATCTTTACCTTTTGCTAAATTAGGAAAATTCTCCTGGATTATTTCTGTGAGTAGCTTTTGTAGTTCACTTGTTTGTGTCCCTACTTCTTCTTTTATGTTCTTAATCCTTAAGTTGTGGATCCTCTTATCATCTTCTTGTCTTTGTATTATTGCTGTTTGTTTCTTTGTTATTTTTAAGAAGTTTTTCATTTCATTCTCCCATATTACAAGTCTGCCCTCCAGTTCAGATAGTCTGTCCTTAGTTTCTTTCAAGCTGTTATGCCAGTCTTCTATAGACTTCTTAGTATCTTGGTAGTCCCTTTGAACCTGCTTCACGTATTCTATGCTTTCTCTGTTTTCTCCATCAAACAATTCTCCCCTTTTTTTCTGTTCTTCCATTCCACCGCCTGTTTTTTCTTGGGTGGTACTTAGCATTTCTGTAACTATTCTGCATACTTCTAGCTTCAGGTCGTTGATAACTTCGTTCCTGAATTGGTCTATGAGGCTCTCTATATGGTGCCTTATGTATATTGGTGCGGTGTCTGCTATTGCCTGTTTCTCAGAATTGGGGGCCGAGGAGCCTTTCTTGTTGCTGCCTCTTCCCATGCTGCCTCTTCTTCTCTGTTCCTTATATATGCAAGCTTATATAAGAGGCCCAGCTTCTCTCCCAGTCAGCCACAGCCTGATCGAATTGCGCCAGTTAGGTGTTCCCGCTCACCGCTGTGCACCAGGGAGTTACGGACCAGGCAGCCTACGCGTCTCCCCTCCCGGCCACCGTCAGGCTCTGGGATCTGGGTTGGGACAGCCTACCAGGTCCACCAGCAGCGTCACGCAGGCCAGGCACTTTTCACCAATCCCGCCCGAGAGGGGGATGTGTGGCTGGAGTCGCCACTGCGCCCTGCTCCCGCAGGACTGCTCGGGCCCAGAAAGTCCTCCGCTGGAGTCAAACTGTGGTAGAGTGTCAGCTTCTCTCACTCACCTCACCACAAGTCAGTGCACGCCTCCCTGCCGTTCGCAGATTGCGGTTCTCAGAGCTTCTGCGCGTCTCTCTCCTTGCCGAGCCACTATAGAGGCAGCCATCCGCCGCGCGGCGGGAAACCCAAATCGCGGCTTACAATGGCGCGGGGTCCAGCCTCAGCAGCGAGACTTTTCTGTTCCTGTTTTAGCACCAGGACTGCATTCCAAGTTGGTTTCTCTCAGCCCAGTTCGTTCCTGAGTCAGCAGAGCATAACTCCACCTGCTTATGTCTCCTTAGTCCGCACCATTCCTGGCTTCTGAGCCGAGTCTTTCAGAGAGCCTCCGGTAGTTGCTGTTATCTGTCCGCCATGTTCTCCCGGAAGTCAAATCTGTTATTTTTATATTTTTGGCTATATTATCTTATAAGACTTAACAAAAATGCAATTTTGATTTGCTTGCATTTTAATTATTGGAGTGGTAAGTGTTTAAGAAATATTAATAGTTCCATTAGTAAAAATAGAAGGCATGGAGAACAGAAGAATGAATGAAGAAACCTTTTAAAAATCAAGCAATGGAAGATGAGAAGGATGAAAAAATGTAAGATAAAGGATCTTTATGAGTATCAGAAAATTAGCAGAATCAGATAAAAGTAACCAAAAAGAAAATACGATAAAAAAATGAAAAAGAAAAAAGTTAGAAAAATGGCAAATAGGAAAAAGAAAGAAAAAAACCCCCTCCAAACCCTGAAAATCTAATGAAGGGGAGAGAGAGAGATAAAAGGAAATGAAACAAAAAATATTCTCTGTATTTTTAATGGGTAGTTTCTTTCCAGGATTTGTAGTTTGAGAATTGAGCAAATCATGGTTTTTTCCACCTATCTTTACAGCCTGTGGATTTGCAAGGTGCTTCTCTCCTTCCGGAGGCTCCTCTGTCCTTGTACCCATGGCTGTAACAACTGTTTAAGCCGAGATGCACGTTTGCTCATGTTGGTAGATGTGGAAAGCAATCAGGTTTCTGGCCTGTTCTGGGTATAGGTAGCTTGCTGGGGTCTCAAGTAGGCCACTGGACTGAATACCAGAATTTTCAGTCCTAGCAACTTCTGAAGGCCACATATGGGCCTTACTTCTTACCATAAAAGGTAGGCCACGTGTCCTTTCCAGTTAAGCCTTAACAGTCAATGGGAAGGGGTCCTATGTCTAGCCCATACCCTCTCTGAAATGTCCTTGTGGCTGTCGCTCCCCCGGTGACAATGAGTGTAATAATGGAAATTCTGTAGTGAAGTGCTTTGTAGTAGTTCTGTGGCTCAGTCTTATTCAGCTCCTTAAAATAGCTCATGATTAAACATTCTCTGGCAATATAGTGAGCACTGCACTGGGTTTCTCTTTTATTCTAGCTTGCTGTGGGGAAAAGGGTCACTTTTGGAATATAATCCCACACTATTTTTGTAGTTTATATAACCATCAGCTTTTCTTGAGGCTTGTGCTGCTAGCCCATTTCATTGTTTCTCCCTGGAGCTCACAACCATGGGGGCTTAAAATTCTTGTTTTGCAGAGTCAAGATTTCCCTCTCTGGAATCCTGGAAAATCTGGATTCTAGGGCCTGGAGAGGGTATATTTTCCTGGTTACCACTATTGTCACCCCCCATCCTAAAAGATTTCAAATTCTATAATTTAAATAGATGGATTTTACCTTATATAAGTTTTACTTCAAGAAAACTGTTTAAAGGACTGTCTTCACCTTATCCATATTCCTATATCACTCTGTATCATTTTCACTTATGAATTTCTTCCAAATTACATTTTTAATAACTATGTTGTCTTCCATTGCCTCAAGAAACGTTTGTAGCATGCCTTAAAGGGATCCATCTGCCACTTTTGGAGTGCGTATGAAAACTTTTATAAAGACAATGAACCATTAACAGAAAATTTGACAATTTTGTCTATGCAAATATATAAAATGACTAGTTCCATGGGATAGAAAGATTCATTGTAGAAAGTGTACTTCTTTGATTAGTATAAATGACTTTTAGCATAGCTTATCCTAAAGCTCTCAGTTTTGATTTATATCTTTATAAAAGCATGCTTTTGGCTTTCAAAATATCAAACAATATTTTTTTGGTAATGATAGTAAAGATTCAATCCAGGGCTTTCACACCAAACCACATCTAGCCCTTTTCTTTCTTTGTATTTTTTTTTTTCTATTTTTTGTACCAGGGATCAAACTCATGACCTGGCACTTACCAGGCTGGTACTGTGTCTCTTAGCTATATCCCTGGCCCACTTGTTTTAATTTTTGAGACAAGGTCACACTATGTTACTTAAACTGGCCTCAAATTCATGATTCTCTTGCCTCAGCCTTTCAGAGTGCTGACATTACAGATCCACTCCACCATGCCTGGGACCAAACAACATCTTTTTTTTTTTTTCAGCTTTTGTCATCAACTTTAGCTTAACAAGAAGGAGTTTCACAATAATTACATTTACCTTCAACAGTGTTACGTAGATAGAATTAGTAGTGTACGTCAGTCATGATTTCTGAGCATCTATAGCTGGTTGTTAGTTGTGAGATTCTATTTTGCCCCATTATGATACAGTGAAGGACTAGTCAAGTAGACCTAGATTTTAATTCTTCAAGTATGTTTCTTCCTTGCTGCAGAACCTCAAGGAATGTACCGTACTTCCTAGTGCCTCAGTTTCTTTTATCAAATGGAGATAATAATCTGGACCAAACAGTATTGTGGGGAGGATATATATGATAATTGATACAAAAGTGCCTAAATACAACTGCACATAGATTATAGTAACAACAGTAGTAGTGGTGGTGGCAGGAGCTATGTTGTTAGGCAATGCCTACGTATTACATGCCAGACACTGTGCTGCACACCTGACATGAATTAGCTGACTTTATCCTACACAACAATCTGATGGTTAGATATTGTGAATATTCACACTACATAAGATAAAATAATTGCTCAGTTAATGTGAAAATAGAAAATTACACTAATGCTGTGTGATAAAGGGGAGTAAATAAATGATAGGTTTCTTCTTTTCCATGAATATTTTTCTGTCATCATCCAAGTTAGTTGTAGTTGTTCAGAAATTGCTCTGTTTTAAATACATGTAGAAAAGAAGCACTGCTCAAAGTGTTACAGGACATTTAATGAAGATGGAACAGAAGGCCACAAGCAGTGTCACATTACTTAGCACTAAGAAAGATCTCCATACTACTCTACCCTTTTTACCTTCCACATCAGGCATCAGGCAAGAACCACCACATTTCATATCCATTATTTCTTCATTGTCTGAGGAATACAGGGTATAAATACCACTTTCTATGGCTAAAACAATTTAAGCAATGTATCTCACAGCCCTTTGCTAGCTGTCTTGGAGTGTGGTAGTGTATTTTAAGCTATCCTAGTTTTACTTCTTGTATGATAATGTTCCAACCCATCCTGTGTTCCCCACTCCCATTCTGCTGCCAGCTCCCACCTATTTATTTGCGATGACTGCTTTTTTCCCAGGAGAAACATTTGAAGATTTAGGGAACTGAGCAAATGGGGGAAGCTGAAGTATCTTAGTTCCCTTTACCAGAAACACACCAACCAACTTTTCTGCAAACTGTATTTGTCTTAGAATTCATTCATTCATTCATTCATTCATTCATATATGTAACAATTAATTTTAAAGCACTATAATTAAAGACCAAGCCACATGTTAGGTATTTTGTATATGACAGTGAATAAAACAAATCATGGTTGCTTTCAAATAATAGCACAGGCTAGTAGACCAGCAAATACACTCAGCCTGTTTTCAAGGCTAAGTGCCCAGTGCTCCTGTGATCACATAGCATTTCACTCTAATCTCATCCTTCTTAAGAGGTAAGGCATTTGAACCAAGTACTCAAGAGCAGTCACTGGAGTCAAAATAATGGGATCCTAGAGAAAACCAGTGCCAGAATGACAGCAGAATGGAATTATCATGGAATATACAGTCAGAAATTGTGGTATCTACGTCCAACTTTGTTGATCATTGTTCAGTTAAGATACTTCCCTGTGGTTTCTTTTGCTTGTCTGGAAATGGGATAACGAAAATCTTTACATAGCAGGGCTGTTGAGATTATTAAATAAGATACCTCTCAGTCACTCTGTATTCCTTGGGACTACTACATTTAGTAGTATCTGAACTTATTTTAAAACACTTCTATGCTTGTTTCATGCACCATTCCATTAAATAGAAAGTATATTAAAACAGGAATTTTAACTGACTTGTCACTATATTGCTAGTCTAATGGTACATGGCTCATGATAGCAAATATATTTTTATTGACAAAAGGGATGATAATGAATATGAAGATATGTTTAAATTTATAAAATGTTGGATGTGTTATTGTGAAATTAAACTTATTAGACTGAAGAGCCTCTAATTCATTCCCTTTGTCTTATAGACATCAACCGTTTGGCATATTAGAAAATATTCAAATTTCAGCCCTGCTTCTTTCTAGCTGCTTCACTCTAGAGACATTATTTAACCTCCTTGAACTTCTTTTAAGTCATCAGTTTGCTTCACAGAATGGTTATGCAGATCCCACAGGACTGGTATATATGAATGTATTTTATGTGCTTGATGTGTTTTATAAGTTGAGAAAACTCATAGGAAGTAAGGCAACTGACTCAAGGTTGGTTATACAGTGCATTAGTGTCACATATAAAGTGGAATCCCAGGCTTCCACCTCCTTTTCTAGTGTACTAAGGCAGATTCCAGAGCAAAACAGAATAGAATACTAAGTAATGATCAGCAATAAGAGAAATCAGTCTTTCTTTGGCTGTACTTTGTCTTTTCATCATACTGACAAAGAGAAAATGGTAAGGCAGATTGGAAAAAACTTGTCCATCAAGCTGAACAGTTTATCTCTGCACATTAACATTGGCAGTTATACTAGCTCCATACCATTTCACTTTTAGCTGGTCAAAAAAGATGCCAGGTAAGACATATCTTCCTTTTCAGCTTTTATTATATATTACATTTTGTTCACCTCTGTGTTTGTAATATTGAAAGAAAGGTAAGATGGGTGTATGGCAAGTCTTATTCTCCACTTTTATCAAGGACAGAGAAAATAATCTGAAAGATTCAGCTCAGGTGTGAGGAAGAACTTCATTGGAAAGACTAGGGAAGTATCAAGATCAAATGGATAGATGCATTAAAAAGGCAAAGTTAGAGAAAAACAAGAAACTAAGATCTCTTGTGAGTTCCTGCCACGTGTGGGCTGATGGAGGGAGAGCATAAGCCAATCTTCTCCTGTGAGCGCCATTCAAGGACTTCAGGGGCAGAGAACAATAAGTCAACAAGAAGATAAGACCTCCTGTCAGTCGGAGCCATGCATAGGCTGACTGAGAAAGAGCCAGACAACAGCCCCTTCCAGCTTATGGGCAGAGAGACAAGAAGAGCCAACTTTTCCAGCACTCTCTCCCCCACCCCCATAAGCAACCAGCTGATCTGGAGAAATGTAGGCTGTGATGCTAGCTAAAGAGGTGAAATACAGCTTAATGCTCATAATGTTTAGTGTTTCACTGACTTTTCAGGCCTAAAGCCTGTAGGCTGATCATCTATTCAGAGGGTAACAATATACATGTAGCATATATGGCGGATCTCCTTCTGAAAGTAGTGGCCATTGTTAATTCTCTATTACCTTGTTCCAAAATCGTGTATCATTCTCATTGTTTTGTATCATGGGGTTTTATTCTGCTTTATCTTGTTTGATTTTATTATCTGATGGCATGGGCAGCTATTTCAAAGATAACAAAATACATTATGGTAGCTATTTTGGAATTACTGTTACCTTGTTTTGAAGTCCTTTATTGCATTTGTTGTTTAGGTATAATTCATTCTATTCTCTTTATGTTTTGTTTGATTTTACTGTGTCTGAAGGCATGGGCAGCTATTTTGAGGACAGGAGGAAGTATTATGGTAACCGTTGTTGATTTCCTATCATTTTGAAATCCTGTGTCACTTACACTGACTTGTTTTTATTGGCTTTATTCTGTTTTATTTTAATTGGTTTTATTCTCTGTAAAATAAAATAAAAAATTAAGATGAAATGAATAGTGTAAATTTTTTGAGAAAAAAGAGAGGCAGCATGTCTGTTTTCAAACTGTTTTGTCAATTGAGAATGTGGAAAGGAGCAAAAAAGAGAAGGAAGAGTTGAACAGGAAGAACTGGACACCAGATATTCCATTAGTAAAGCCTGCATGGTGAATGGGAAACAGACACATACATGGATTATTTGTGATATAAAAGATTACAGGTACTTTTAAAGAGGATTGTACAAGTTGGGGAATGATCATAATTTGTACAGTATATATACTTTATAAACTGTATGTAAGGGAAAGTTTCATGGAATAGGTGGTGGCATCATGAATTGAGATCTAAATTATGAGATGAATTAACAAAGGAGGCAGATGGTAGAGGGTAGGGAAATGTCATTCATGTTGGAGAAAGTGACATATTGGAGAAAGTCTTGAGCACCAAGATGTCAGAGTGAGTTGCAGTCCAGAAGCTGAAATATAGCAACATGTAGAAGTCAAGGAGCAGGGAAGCGGGTCCCCTGGACCCAGAAAACATCTAAAGCATGAATTGAAATCCACAAAGAAGGTGAAGAGTGAAACTTCAATGAAAAAGGAAGAGTTAGCTGGCAGTGCCTTCTCCCTGAGCTGGGACTCCCTGTGCAAGAGGAGCAGTTTAAATCTGTAGAAATGCAGTGATTGTTGGTGACCCAAGAGGCATCCATGCAGAGATGCAACAGTGAAGGGGAGCAGTGGACATGAAGGATTGCTGTAGCTGCAGTGAGAGTGAGAGCTCAGTTGTCCCATGTGAGACAGAAAACGATTGGCCTGGAGCAATCCTGAAGAGGGGCTGGCTGAGCTCAGAACTCAGATCAGCTGCTGGTTCCATCTAGGGGATCCTAGATGGGCTTAGGCCTTCAGAAAGTGTGCTAAGGGCTGCATGTCAAATGAGTCTAATGTCAGTCATAAGATGGAGGCTCACTGAGATTATCCACTATTTCACCAAAAAGCTAATGTTGGTGTTCTGGAATAATCTACATGGACTGGAACTCTGTCTCCACCCGTTATCTGCCAGTGGCAAGAGAAACAAACCTAGAAAGGAATTTTTTTTCCTCTCTCTTTTTTTCTTTTTGTGTGTGTGCATGTGTGCTTGCATTTTTGTTTTGTTTTGTTTTGTTTTTTCTCTTTCATTATTTAATCTTGATTTTATATGAGTGTGAATGTGGTTTCTAGCTTCTTTGTGGTTGTGGATCTCTTCTGTTCTCATTTTTATTGTTTCCATCTCTTTCCCTGCAGTCTTCTGTATCACTTTCACAAAGTTGTGGCAACCTCCCTTTGTACTTAAGCCTTATTTCTAATCTCTTCCTTTTCTAACCTCTTCCTCTTTTTCCACTTTACTAGTTTCTTCCTAACCCATCTTAAATTTTAACCCCTGAGGGCAAAGTTGACTTATTAAGGACCTATATATGCATATAATTTGCTAGTTTGTTTTAGGCTTTGTTATATAACTACAAATCTAGTTCATATGGTTAAAGGTAGCAAATTAAGAGTTACCTCAATTTGTCATTTTCTAGACTGTTTGATGCTATTATTATTAATAATGATACCACTATAGACAAAAGTGACATAATTTTTCTAAACAGTTGCTCTTGCTGGTATTCCAAGATTGAGATTAATTAAGGATTACAGAAAATACTGTTGGACAGTGCCGAAGAAGCAGGGTCTGGGCCAAATTGGAAGTAACTACTTATTGCCACAAATGTAAGAGTAAGGATCTTGAAACAGAATTAAAATCCAAAAACCAGCTACACCTGGAAGATACTTTTGGGAGAAGTAGTCGTTACTCACCATATGTAATCTACAAACATTACCCAAGAATTAAACTAAAAAAAAAAAAAAAGAAAAAAAAAAGAAAATGGGAAGACACTTAAACAAGATGCAATCCCAGAATCCAGTTCACCAAAGGCAAAACAAGGGGGCAATGAGGTTGGACAGTTCAAAAGCCACCCACCTTACCTCACTGAATTAGTAACAACAAATCAATTGAATGAGACATTAGAAAAACTCAAATCAGAAATAATTTCTCAGAAATGGTATCCACAATGAAAACTATACATAGTGACAACAACATTTATATGCAAAAAATAGAGAAGCTTAGAAAAATTATGGAAACTATGAATTCTCAGAATAGGAAAGAAATAGAATCCATAAGGCAGGTTCAAGAAGATATCCAGGAGAATAAAAATTCCATTGAAAGTATGCCCCACAGAGTACGTCAGTGTGAGGATCTCAGATATAGAAGACAGGCTAGCAGTTAGCTATTATAAAAAGAAAGATTTCTCAAAAATAGCAAGGTACCATGAGAAATCAATCCAGCAGCTGCTAGATGAGGCAAAGAGGAATAATTAAATATTGATTGGAGTCAATGAAAAAACAGGAGATAGCACAAACAATATGAATGAAAACCTGTTTAAATATTTCATGGCAAAAAACTTCCTTCATCAAGAAAAACAATTTGACATATAGATAAGACATCTAGAACTCCAATTAGCCACTATCAAAAAAATCAACAGCAAGACACATCATAATTAAGATTCCAGAAATTTAACACAGGAGTATAATCTTAAAAGCTATTAGGAAAAAGAAACAACCTAAAGGAAAGCCTATCAGAATCACAGCTGACTTGAAGTACTTCTAACAAAAACAACTTCCCCCAAGACTGATATACTCTAAAAAACTATCTTTCAAAACTGATGGAGAAATAAGATACTTCCATTACAAAGAATATCTGAGGAAACTATGACCATGAAACCATCACTCCAAGATGCTATAAAGGGCATTCTCAAAAGAGGTAACAAGGAATACAACTCGATGAACACCAACAGAAGCAATCCACCAGGAAAGCCAAAAAATTAAAAGAGGGAGGGAAAAAGAGGCAGAGTCAATAACAGAAAGGTAACATATAAGTGATGTCAAAACATATGTTATTACCATGAATTCTAATGGTCTTGATTCAGCAATCAAAAGACACAGACTGGCAGAATAGAGGAACAAGCAAGATCCAACAACATTCTGTACAGAAGAAACACATATAAGCTAGGCATGATAATGCAAGCCTGTTATCCCAGCACTCAGGAGGTTGAGGCAGGAGAATTGCCATGAGTTTGAGGCCAGCCTGGTGATATTCACTGTGATTTGAAGTCCAGGCAGAACTACACTGTGATTTGAAGGCCAGGGAGAACTACATAACAAGACCCTGTCTCAAAACAAAACAAAAAAATCAAAGAAGAAAGAAAGAAATAACAAACAAACAAATATAATTTGAAGTGAAAATCATTGACTGAAAATCAAAGATAGGAAAATAATTCTCCATGCTACAGGAACCCAAAAAAAAGCAAGTGTTGCTAGTAGCTATTCTATTTGCAGACAAAGTGGAGTTCAAGCCAAAACTGATTAGGAGAGATAAAGAAGGAAACTACATCTTTGTAAAGGGAAAAATCTAAGAAGAAAAAACAAATTATAAATATATATGTAACAAGTACCAGTGCATCCAATTATATAAAACAAGTATTAATGGACATGAGAAATCTAATAAGCACTAATACAATTGTAGTGGGAGATCTCAATACCTAACTATCACAAAAAGATCAACTAGACCAAAAAATCAGCCATGAAATATTAGAAATGCACTAATCTTTTAAAATAATGGACTTAGTAGATGTCTACAGTGTTCCATTCCACAACATCAGAATACACATTCTTCTCAGCTGCACGAGATGTTCTCCAAAACAGACCACATACTAACTCATACAACTTGCTTAAGTAATAGCAAAGGAATTGAAATTATTCCATACATATTATCATACCATAGTATAATGAAATTGAAAGTCAGTGGCAGAGGAAACCACAAGAATTTCATGAACACATAGAAATTACATAGCACCTTCTTAAACAACCATTAGGATGAAATTAGAGAAGAAATTAGACAGTTGTTAACATTAAATGATAATGACCATACAAAATACTGGAACTTATGAGACACAGTGGAAGCAGTCATAAAAGGAGAATTTATAGCAGTTAATGACTATTTCAGGAAGACAACAAGTTCAAATAAAGAACTTATAGAAAAAGAAAAATAGGATAAGCCAACATCTCATATGAGGGATAAAATTGTAAAGATCAGAGCAAAAATTAATGCACTGGAGACTAAAAAAACAAAACAAAACAAAGAATCAGTGAATCGAAGCATTTGTTTTTTTAATAATAATTCAAAATAAAATTGGCAAACTCTTATCCAACTGTATCAAAAAAGGAAAGAAAAGACTGAAGTCTATACAATTGCAAATGAAAAATATGAAATCACACCTGCAGAAGTCCAGGAGATCATCTATACCTACTTTGAAATGTTGTATACTAAAATAAAGTGGAAAATGCTCAAGTAATAGACAGATCCCTAGACATATATGAATTGCCATAGCTCAATCAAGAAGATATAAAAATCCTAAATAAGCCAGCATCAATCAACAAAGAAAAGCCCAGGTCTTGATGTATTCACTGTTGAATTTTACAAGAAATTAGGAGAAGACTTAACACCTCTATTCTCAACTTCTAACAAAATTGAGAGGGAAGTAATACTCTCAAATTCATTCCTGCAAGCATGCATTACCTTGATACAACTGGAGAAAGACCCGACTGAAAAAGAGAATTGCAGACCAATCTTGCTAATGAACATAGACGCAAAAATCCTCAATAAGATGCTAGCTAACAGAATGTAGAAAGTCATTGAGAAGATTGTACAACATTAGCAAGTGACATTCTTCCCAGGGATGTAGGGATGGTCTGACATACATAAATTAATAAACGTAACATACCATATTAACTGAGCCAAGGACAAAAATCATGTCATCATCTTGATAGGTGCAGAAAATTTTTTTACAGAGTCCAGCACCCATCCATGGTTGGAAAACAAACCTTACAGAAAGTTAGAGTAGATAGACTTTTCCTCAATCTGATAAAAGCCATCTATGACAAACCAACAGTCAGTATGAACAAAAACTGAAAGCTTTCTCTCTAAATCAGGAACCAGATACGAGTGTCCACTGTTTCCATTCTTATTCTACATAGTCCTAGAAACTTTAGACAGAGTAATTAGACAAGAGAAAGAAATGAGAAATTATGATAGGAAAGTAAGAAATTAAATTATCATCACTTTCAGAGGATATGATACTCTACAGAGAAGATCCCAAAAACTCCACTAAAATTCTGCAAAATTTAATAAGCAAAGTCAGTAGCACACCTATATACAGAGATCCACTGGTTTCATGTACAAGAATAAAAAAAAAAAACTCCCTAAGAGAGAAATTAGGGCAACAACACCTTTAACAATATCATCCAAAAAAATAAAATACCTAGGAATATGAAGATATCCTTAATATTTGTAAGGAGAACAAATATAGTGAAAATGGTTATATATCTAAAATTGCTTTTACAAATTTAATGCAATTCTTGTCAAAATTTGAAGAGCATATCTCACAGAATTAGAGAAAACAATCCAAAAATTCATGTGAAACCAAAAAAGACCTAGAATGGCAAAAGCAATTCTGGGTAACAAAGGCAAGACAGGGAGCATCACAATCCCAAACTTTAAGTTATACTATGAAGCTACTGTGATAAAAGCAGTCTGGTATGGGACACAACAGACATGAAGCTCAGTGGAACTGATTAGAAGATGCAGAAAGATCTCCAGACATACTAATTCATCTTATCTTTGACAAAGGTGTCAAGCACATTCAGTGGAAGAAAGCCTCTTTAATAAATGGTACTGCAAAAACTGTTTCTGCACATGCTGAAGATTAAAATTGGACCCATATCTTTAATCAATACACTTAACTAAATTCTAGATGGATCAAAGACCTAAATATTTAAATAGAATCATTAAATCTTCTGGAAGATAAAATAGGTAAAAGTCTTGAAGACATTGGTGTGAGCAAAGGCTTTATGAATAAAACCCCAATTGCACAGAAACTATCACAAAGAATAAACAACCGGGAACTCATTTTACTAAGAAACATTGTACAGTAAGTGTAGCCACCAACAGAGTGAAGAGAAAAACCCACTGTGTCGGAGAAAATATTTACTAGCTGTTCCTCAGACAAAGGATTACTGTCAAGAACATATAAAGAACTCAAAAAAAAAAAAATCAGACCGTTCCAATTTAAAGGGCCAATCCAAAATGGGTATCTGAGATGAATATATACTTCTGAGATGAAGAAGTACAAGTAGCAAATAAATATATAAAATTGTTCAGCACTGGACCTTTGAAAAGATGCAAATTAAAACAACACTGAGATTCTATCTTACTCCAGAAAGTGTGGCTATCATCAAAAAATCAACCAATGACAAATACTGAAGGTAACAGAGAGGAAAAGGACACTTCTTCAGTGTTGGTGGATGTGTAGACTAGTACAACCACTGTGGAAATCAGTGTGGAGGTTTTTCAAAAAGCTGGGATTGGAGGTCCCATTTGACCCAGCTATTCTCCTTCTGCATATCTTCCCAGAAGAATTGGAAACATACTACAGCGATATATGTGCACTCATGTTTATAGCAACACAATTCATAATAGCTAGATCTTGGAAAGACTCTAAATGCCCATCAACTGAGGAATAGATAAAAAAAGGTGTGGTCTTTTTATATAGTGGTGTACTACTCAGTGATAAATAAGGATAAACTGGAGACTTACAAGTCAATGAATGTAACTTGAGACCAGACTCCTAAGTGAAATTAACCAGATGCACATATGTATACACCATATTGTTTGCTAGTGTGAGAAGTTAAAAGAATAAATAATATTCAAAAAGAGAGAGAAACTGGGATGGAAGAATGGGGAAAAGGAAGGGAAAAGCAAAAAATTATACAGGCACACACAAATATGTACACACACACACACACATATATATATATATATATATATATATCATAGTTAAGATAGTTATAGCACTAATTTATCTTATTTCATTGGAAAGAAAGTTTTGGGCTAATATTGTTCAAAAATTGTCTACATCTTGTACTTTAATTTAAAAATAATGATATGCATTGTATTAACCATTGTTACTCTCCTATTATCTTATTTGGATTTTTTTTCCCTTAAAATAACGCCTGAAATAGCAGGGCTACGCTGAGGAACTGTAAAATGATGGTATACCTGAAAGAAACATTGAAAAGGTTGAAGAGGGTGAGACAAGGATCTAGAAATAAGCCTTGAATGCCATGATGATACTTTTAATTTAGATCCTACATGCCAGGTGCTTTTCACTTGCTCATTTAGTAAAACTGTACACACTCAGGTTGGACCTGAAATGTAACTTCAGACTTAGAAGAGCAGAAGTGAAATTAGAGCTCTGCATTGCTCATTTATCCTCTTGTCACTCTAATACAGTATATTCATGGATTAGGGCTACAGTGATAAGCTTCAGAGAATTCTAAAGAGAAAGTAGTTTCAGAAGCGTATGTTTTTGGTAGGGCTCTTGCGACTTCTATGTGAGAATCAGAGAGGAAACTAAAGAGATTGAACAAAGCAGTTATTGTAATTTGAAGGCAAAATTAAGAGATACTAGTTGTGGATTGACTGATTGGACTGTGTTGGTAGATGGGTGCCTTGAAAAAGATTATTACATTGAGTTCAGAATGATTCAGGTTTTCTGGGTTGAGTCATTGGGTATTGCCATCCTCTGTAAGTAACTGATGGTCTCGTAGTTAAGCAGATAATTAATCTAATATTCTAATAGTTAAACTTCAAGTCAGAGATTTGATTTCAAATCTTGAGGCCATTATTTACTCTCTATTGATCTCTAGCAGAATGTTTTAGTTTTTTCCACCTCCGTGCGATCCTATGAAATGAGAATAATGATACATACTTCATTTGTTGTAAAAGCTAAATAAGATTAAACTCTATAGAGTGCAGTATTTTAGGTGGGATATTTGTAAATCCCAGCTCTAAGTATTTTGCTGTATGTTGTAATACATACTGGATTAACATGGGAATAAGGATTTTTAATCTCCATCAAGGAGCTCCCTCTCCACAATCAAAATCAGTCTCTTAATTTGGGGAGCATAGTATTTTTTCCAAGTGTCAAGTTAATACCTAGCCTAGATTGCCTTAGGTTCAGCATCACTGTACATCATTTAAGAAATCAGCATGAGTTCTGTTGCTGTTTTTGTATCTTCTGTAAATTCTCTGGTCCAATATGAAATGTCTAACCTTGACTTTTTAGTTGTGGACTCAGTGTGGAATCTCATTAGCATTTCATTACCCAACTTGTGTCTAGTCACGTGGTGCTATCTCCTTCTTTAGGTTTCTCAAATTCTCAAACACTTGGATGAACATTTTTCATATTTCATAAACTATACCATCTGTGTTTTTCCTATGCAAAGTTGCAAAAGTACTTCAAAGATGCAGTATGTTTTCCATGTATTCCTAAGTTTGGGATAAGGGAGGTTATCATGGCTGCTGCTTTTCTGTTTTACCCATAAGTGTCTGATATAGGAGACAGCATTATGATTGCAGAGCTTACTGGACTGGAAGTCAGATATCTTGGACTCTGACTTCAAGGAGATGTTGGAATGGCATGGAAGAATTAACTTTTAAGTGTTCCAGGCCCTTTCTCATATATTGTCTGAATGTCTTGCCACAATAACCTTTTGAGCCTAGATTGGTGTGCTCCTCTTTTGATGGTAAAGGAAACTGATGAGCAGGAAAGTTAAATTTATACTGAGTCCAGTATTCAATGGTTAATGATCGGTAATGGTTGGATTCAAACTGGTGCTTTGTATCCTTAAGAGCCTTTGCTTTTCCCTCTTATGATGCTATAACTTAATAAAAAGGTATTTAACTCTGAACTTTATTTGCATCAAAAGTGAAGTAGGTCTTTAGAACAGTTACATTGCATTACAATAAATCTCCTCAAGTCACACTTAAGATAGGGAAAAAGGATATATAGGAATGGATCTTCATGACAGTCAGTGGTTTCTGAATGTAATCTCCAAAGCACAAACAACACAAGAAAAAATGTAAATTGGGATTCATCCAATTTGATAGTTTGTTTTGCAAATAACATCGATAAAAAAGTAAAAATTCAACACAGATTAAGTACTTGTATATCATATACCTGACAAAAGTTTTGAATGCAGAATATTTAAGCAATTCTTACAACTCAATAACAAAATACAGGTAACCTAAAGATTTGCTTTGATATTTCCACTTATCAGATACACAAAGGAAAATGCTCCAAACCATTAGGTACTTGGGAAATGAAAATCATGACCAAATAGAGATACCACCTAACCCTCACTAGGATGACTTTAATGAAAACAGAAAACCAGTAAGTGTTAGCTTTGATATAGGCATATTAGAACCCTTGTAAATTGCTGGTAAAAAATGTAAAGTAACAAGGAATACAGGGGAAAGAACAAGGCCTCATAAGGAAGTGATCCCCATCTGGAAACCAGCATCCTGTGTAGGCCACTGCTGGAGTGGGGACAGCCATACCCAAGTATCTCTTTCTGAGTCAGCACCATTCATGTATTGCAGGGGTAGAAAACCAGTTGTCACAAAGAGGTGATCCTCACCTGGATACCATATCATTTTCATTGTTTTCTTGAGTTGCGTTTTATTCTCTTGTTTGATTATGCTAAATCTAATGGCATGAGCAGCTATTTAAAAGACAGCAAGACATATAATGGTAGCCACTTTGGATTTACTGTTAGCTTATTTTGAAACCCTTTATTGCATTCATTGTTTTGTTTTTATTGTTTCTACTCTATTCGGCTCTGCTTGATTTTTACCATGTCTGAAGGTATCTGCAGCTATTTTGAAGACAACAAAAGGCATTATGGCAACTGTTGCTGATTTTGTAAGGTTTTGAAGTCCTGAATCACTTATACTAGTTTGTTTAGGTTGATTTTATTCTACTTTCCTTAGTTTTATCCTCTTTACAAATAAAATTTTATTTATTTTTTCAAAATATTTTTACTTAAAGAAAGAAAAGAAAATTAAAAAAACAAAATAGAAAAACCAAGAAAGAAGTAGAATAATACAGAATTAAAAATTAACATCATAACATTGCTAGTTGAACATTACATATTGTCATCCTAAAAATAGTTGTTAAAGTTACAAAATCAAAACATAAATAGTGGCTACCACTCAAACAATGACAATGCACACCCTTCTTTTCAATGATCTAACAGAAATTTAATAATATAGTCATCTATCTTGCACACTATACATACTGTTACATGCTTTAGAGCACTTTCCTTCCCTTTCACTTTTACAATACCTATTATACTTTTTGGATCACATTATTATGCTAGTTTTTATCATTTTTTTACACCAGACAGACAATGTGATATTTGCTAATGTGAGTGTTATTTCACTAATTGCCTCCATTTACCAATAAAGGCCTCAAGATCATAAGAAAGGTATCTAAAGGATATAACTGCAAGTATATTTAAAAGTGTAGGATAGAGAACCATATTGCTGAGTTTTTGTTGGATCATTGAACAGAACTGTCTGCAATCTCACTGTATTAATGTACACTTTGTATGCTTTAATTTTGTATTCTGGACAACTGTTTTCCGAGATGACAATATGTGATCTGTAAACTGGTGAATTCTTACTGTATATTTTTTCTTTTGAAATTCTGTATTACTTCTAGTATTACTTCTAGCCTTTTACTGTTTTGCTTTGTTTAGTTTTGTTTTTCTCTTTAAATAAATTAAAAAATCATCTTTTTTACAGCTGAGTAGTATTCCATTGTATAAAAATACCACATCTCTTTCATCTACTCTGCAGTTGATAGGCATTTTGGTTGTTTCCAAGATTTAGCTATCACAAATTGTGCTGCTATGAACATGGGTGTATATGTATCACTGCGACATGACCTTTTCATTTTTTCTGGGAAAATACACAGGAGGGGAATATCTGGATTGAATGGAACTTCCAATCCTAGTTTTTTGAGGAATCTCCATACTGATTTCCACAGTGGTTGCACCAGTCTTCACTCCCACCAACAGCGAAGAAGTGTTTCTTTTTCCCCCGCATCCTCGCCAACATTTGTTATCAGTTGATTTTTTGATGGCGGCCATTCTTGCCAGAGTGAGATGAAATCTCAATGCTGCTTTAATTTGTATTTCTCAAATGACCAGTGATGGTGAACATTTCTTCATATGTTTATTTGCCATTTGTATATTTTCATCTGATTATGATGTGTTCATCTCCAATGCCCATTTTTGGAGAAGGTCTTTGAATTTGGGGAGCTTGATGTTTTTCAATTCTTTATATGTTCTGGATAGAATTCCTTTGTCTGAAGAATTGTTGGCTAAAATTCTTTCCCATTCTGTGGGTTTTCTTTTCACTTTGTGGGTGATTTCTTTGGAAGTGCAAAACTTTTTAGTAATATGAGATGCCAGTTGTTGATTCTTTGAAGTATTTCTCATGCCGTTTGCATTTTATTCATGAATTCTCTGCCTACCCCTATGTCTTCAAGATTTCTACTTACCTTGTCTTCCAGTAGATTTAGTGTTTCTCTTTTAATATTTAGATCTTTGACCCATTTTGACTTTAGTTTAATGTGTGTTGATAGGCATGGTTCTATTTTCAGTCTTCAGCATGTGGAAAGCCAATTTTTATAACACCATTTATTAAAAAAGCTTTATTCCAGTGAACATGTTTATTCCCTTTGTCCAATATAAGGTGGCTGAGTATCTTTAGGAAATAGCTTGAAAGTTTCTTCAAATATTAGTTTGATGTAGCAGTTTCATTCCAAGATATCTACTCAAAAGTAGGGAAAGTAAGTACACACACACACACACACACACACACACACACACACACATTCACACACACTCCTAAACACACATACATGCAAATTTGACACAAATGTTCATTGCAGCATTATTCAGAATAGCCAAAGAGTAGAGAAAACTCAAACACCCACCAACTGATGAATGTACATACAAAATGTAGCATATATATATATATATATATATATATATATATATATATATCCATGCACTATACTATTATATGACAATAACAAGAAATGAAGTACTGATGCATGCTATAGTGTGGATGATTCTTGACAACATTATAGTAAATGAAACACACAAGTCATATATACCTCATGATTCCATTCATACTAACTATCCATAATGACAATAATGAAATGACATACTGATGCATGCTACAGTGAAGATGATCTTTAAAAACATTATGGTAAATTAAATAAGTGAGTCACAAAAGAACATATACTGCATGATTCGATTCAAATTAACTGTCCATACAAATAAATTCTGTAGAGATCAAAAATAAAGTAACATTTCCGGGGTCTAAGTGTAGGGAATAGTGGGGAATGGCCTCTTAAGGACATTTTGATTCCTTTCTAGGGTGGTTAAAATCAATCTTCCCCTTTCTCTATGTATTTTCCTTTCTCTGCAATATCTGTATAACCAAGAAGAAGGCTCATTTTTAGTTTTTAGAATATTGGGCAATTTCTTTTTTTACAATGCAACAAAGCTGAATGCAGACAAGCTTTACATTGCACCTAACCATATGGAAGGCACAGAGTAAAGTCCTTCATTTGTATTGGTTAATGTAATTCTCACAGACCCCTTAAAAGGTCAAAGTATCCCCAGTTCTCCAAATGGGGTAAGTGGAGCTCAGAGAGCCTTAATGATTTTGCCCAACGTTCACTGGTGGAAGCCAGATTCCAACCCAAGTCTGGTTGGATGTAAAACCCTGCTGAGTTGACATTCCTCTCTCAATTAAAAGAAATTGCTCTGTGACTTTTCTATTTCATCCTGGTTCCAAATTATTCTAGAACTTGCTCAAATGAGTCATTCTTTTAAAAATACTACCAAGTTCTCCTTGGGAGAAAGAGTGGGGAGTAGGGAAAGAAGGCAGAAGAGAAACCAAGAGAAGAGCAGAGAGACTGAGGAACTCAACTGAGTGCTGAGGGTTCCCAATCCCAACCTCGCTATGGCTGATCTTGCATTTTCAGGCTGATAACCTTGGTCTTCTTTTATTTAATTAGTTGTGCAACTTTTGGAGAATAGCAAGTTGTGTCTCAGTTCAGAATTCTTCAGTTAGGTGGTGCAGTAATTGCTTCAGGCTCACAAAACCAAATAGCCTGCTTCTGGATGGTAAGCAACCATGAAACTCAGAGAAATATAAAGAAATACACTGTTGCATGATATTAATGCACTTGTTCTCAAAACAAACCTCTGCTTCTATGTATACAGTTGACATTTTTTTGGAGATATTCAAAGCTTCTGAGATTTTTATTTTTTCTTTTATAACATGTTGCTATAGTCATACAAAGAATACATGAAGCATGTAAGTTATACAGCATAACAAGTGAATATTCATGAACCTTAAAGAACCACCATTGTCAGACCCAACATTGTATCAGGTCTAATAGAATGCAAGCTCAGTAAAGGCATGGAATTTTGTCTGTTTTGTTCACTGTTTCATCCCTCAGTACCTAGAATGGTACCTAGTATGCAGTATTGGTTTAATATTTTTTAAATGAATGCCTAAATCTATTTGCATCATCCTTTGTCAGAATGAATCTCCCCTCAGAACTATATTATTCTACACTTCTGCTTATGATTCAGTAGGATTTTGATATTTTTCATATGTATGTTTCTAAGTAACATATTCTTTCTGATTCTTATTGAAATTCATGTAATATAATTATATGCATGCTTTTGTGAGTTAGGTATGTTATATAATATTAACATGAGAGATAAACCTATGTATGGCATTATCCTGTTTCTTGTCATTATTGAATTTTTTTATTGAATAAATGTGCTTTTTTATCCTTTCTTCTATCAGTGGATGTTTACCATTTATGCTTTTATAATAAAACTACTATGAGCATTCTTGCATGTGCCTCCTGATACATATGCACATGAGTTTCTCTGAGATACAAACCAGGAGAATAACCGCAGCTGTAATTTTCATTTCCAACTCCCAAAGTTTAGCTCATAAGTCAGAACTGCAGTGTGACCTTTGGCCACACTAAACCAGGGTGAGGTGGGTACTGTTTAAAATATTTTGAAAGGGGGAGCACAGAGAGAGAGAGAGAGAGAGAGAGAGAGAGAGAGAAATTGGTAAGAAGTTACCTCAGGTCTCTAGTTAATGTGAACTGTAGTTCATAAAAGTCCATATTATGAAATGCCTTTTATTATTTCTCCATTTATTCATTCTTAATAGTTATTTTTGTGCAAAGCATACTTTATTAAACTCAAATTTAATAAAAATGTTGATTATTTTAGTCTTGATTATAAACCTGTTTAATATTTTAACCACTTTTAACTGTATTTTTTTGTCTATTTGAGGCAGGGTCTTATTATACAGTTTGGGCTGGCCTTGAGCTCATTTTGTAGCCCAGGCTAGTCTTGAACTCGAAATGAACCTCCTGCCTCAGTCTCCCAAATGCTGGGATTATACGTGTGCACTATCATGCCTTGCTGTTTAACTGTATTTTAAATTTCAGTATATATATATGATGTTTTAATAATAACATTATGTAGCTTACCCTCGTAAGAAAATTTAATTGGAAATTTTATGTTGTGAAATTACACAGCAGAGCTCTACAACTCACTCATCTTCCTTAAATGAAACTGTATACCTACTGAACAGCAATTTCTAAGTTCTATTTCTTAAAGAATTTTTACCAAAAAGACATCTTATTTGTTCTCAGTGTGTTTCCAATTTGCTTATCTGATATTTATTTCATAATCACTATTGTTGTCATCCTCTAATTTACCCATTTTGATGCCTTATATCTTTCAAAAAACAGTCTTGTCTTTGAGGTGCCTTTTTATTTTAGCAGTCTGCACTCTGCTTTAGAATATCACTTACTATGTTACTTTGTTCTTTGCTTCCTGTCTTTCTTTATTAGATGATGACTTGTGGAGGGGAAGGAAAGAAACATCATGAGCTATGTCAATAGAATCTAGTCTGTGCCTCATCAACAAAGCTAGGAGATAAAAGTTGAGTTGAACCAATCTACCTAAATGTCAACCTTTAGTCTCATAACATAGCTTGTCAATGGTTAGCAATCTACACTTCGGAGTCGAACTATTAATATGAAATCCTTGGATTGCCATTTACCAGACATGATTTTAGGCAAATTTTCTCAGTTCCTGGAACAGTAGTTTTTCTTTGGCAATATATGGATAATACAGAACTATAGGGGTGACTGTTGGGAAATTAAATGAGATGATATGTTTTAATAAATGGCTTGGCATGTGAATTGCCTGAATACATGTCTTCCTGATTTTATTTGAACTGTTTGCATTAGTTACAGAAGTTAAGAAAGTGGGGAGAGAAAGATACTGGTCAAATAAATTGTACTACTTCTTGTTTTATGATTGAGGATAGGGACCCAATCGTTACCCTAGTAAATGACATTTTAGCTAAGAGAATGACTTTCTTTGCAGTTGACTGAATTGCATGTTGGAAATGAGTTCCTTTAGAATATATGGCCTTGCTAACCTTAGTAGAGTGGGCCAACTCCTGCTAGCTTTCTTACTACATTAGGAAAAAGAAGGCATGAGAAGAGAGAAGCTAGGCCACTATAATAAGTGGCTAGGTTTGCATATCTACATAACATTTTGAGTGTTTTCTGTTGTACTTGGGGCTTAAATAAAGGCTGATATTTGGGTGTTGGAGATGAAGTCCTTGTAAAATATAGCCTCAGGAAAGCTTTCTTTGCTATGGTTCTGTCAGATTTGCTCACTTGCAGTTAAGAGGAGGATAAACTTTGATGCTTTTGCTAGATTCTGATGTCTATGTTGAGCATGATAACCAGAGAATCACTGGTAGATAAAAAAATTGAGCAATGGGAAGACAATACAGTAAAAGAGGTTGTGTTGGATTTGGAGTCAAATAATCCTGGGCTTGGTATCAAATCACCTGGGCTTGTCTCCTCTGAGTTTTACTGTTTCATCTATACAATGGATACACTAATGAGAAAATAAGCTTGTCTCACCAAGTTGTTGTGAAGTGTTGAAATCATGTAGATAGTAAATAGGATCCTATTAGGGATTATTTTCCTTCCTTCTGTTTGTAAGAAAGATGTACTCATGAAATATAAAAGTTGCATTCCTGTGGATGAGATTGTAGACATTTTTCATCTATATGAAACAAATTAACCCATAAATTCACTTGAGTTTTGGTTATCGCTAGACATAAGACATTGGAAAGACAAAAGCTGACCCTTGATTAGTAAGACCCATTTGCCATCTCTTTGAACTTGATTTAAGCACTGTGGGAAATTAAGAATCACTGTTCTCTGAAGGTTTTAAGATTGCCTTTCTAGCCCCTTCCCTTTGCAACCAACTTGAAGAATTCAGGCACAGACATTCTTAGAGATAGGCAGTGACCCTACATGGATGGCCTGCTGAGTGTTCACATTTGCACAAGGAATTCCTGAGTCTTATAACAACCAAATATTTTGATAGCAGCCCAAAAGATTTTTCATGTCATTGTATATAATTTCTGAACAAAAACATCAGATAGAGATTCTGCTACTTTTAAAGTGTGGACAAGAGGATGCCAATATGATCTAGAAAGATTTCTAAGGAAAGGGAAGGAATGAAAAAAAGCAATGAAGAATGGTACAATAATATTTATGTAATAATTATGACACTTCCTGTGTATATTCATCATAAGTACTACTGTCTTATTTGTATTGTCACTTACTGTAGGAACTCAGAGGGTGGATGTATTATCCCAATTTTACAGATGAGATTTTAGACTCAAGAAACAAAAGAAAGGACATAAAATCATTTTGATATTGGTTGGTTTGGTCATAAGTCTTCTTATGGGTGAGGTAAGCTCATAAGGTGATATTTCATTACTTTGAAAATTTTGCCTGAATACCACCTTAAAATTAGGTAGCTTAACCATACACTTCTTGCTTTCATTTTTTTCCCTCACATGGATAAAGCCTTTGCGACTTGTTAATCCCACAGAATTTCTCTTATCCTTCATCAGGCTCCACACTAGAGGAAATCCTGCAAAATTCATCCTCAGAAATCCCATGAAAATTCAGCTTGACTCACTTGAGCAATGAATTATAACTTATCCATATGGTTTACTGCTAAAAACCTTAGGATTTTACTCTCCTATTTTTGTCACCCATTAACATGTGTTGCTTTGTTTTCTGTGTGTCTTTCCAGTTTGGAAAATGCCAGGGACCATGTTTTGCCCATTGACTATTACTTTCCACCCCAGAAGACCTGCCTGATCTGTGGGGATGAAGCATCTGGGTGTCACTATGGAGCCCTCACTTGTGGCAGCTGCAAGGTCTTCTTCAAAAGAGCTGCTGAAGGTAAGTGTCTTGTACATTCATTTCTATTTCTCTTTCCTCATTTTATCTCAGAGAGACATACATACCTTCCAGCACCCACGATCATGTCAGGAACATGGTCTTTGGCAGAGCGCTCTCATAGAACCTATGAGCTAAAGAAACAAATTTTCATACTTGCTAGTCACTTGGTTTGGGCTTCCTTAGTTGTACAGGCAATGCAGGTAATAAAGGTGGTCCCATCTGGTGCTTGGTTCTTGGTGAGTCCTAGGAATGAAAGACAAATTAATGATTCGAAAAAATAATTTTCTTCCTGCTTGTTTTCCACTCTTCTGCCTATTGAGGGAAAACTTGTTCTTATTAAAAAGGTTAGAAGTGGAGAAATTCCAACTGAGTCCCTAGCTTGTTCTCTGTGGTGAATAGAAGATTGTTCCTCAGCAAAGATTTCCTGGCCTCAGGCTCATAAAGAAAGTGTTCTCAGACCATCAGTTTCTGCACCTGCTCCCTCCTGCTGCTGTCTCCTTGGGACCTTTCTTTGCATTAATAGCTCCTAGATAAATAAGAGTCCAGAGCAAAGGGGCACTTATATCTTCCTCACCTGAGGTCTGACTCTAGATTGGTCCAGAATCCCAACTAAGTAACATTTTATATGTAACTATGTGGGCAGAGGCCTGCCTCCTTAGTTGTATTTAGCTTACAACAACTCATGTTTGCCTAGCACCTAAAAGTAGTCACTTTATATCGTATAGCAGGATCCCACCTATTTCTAGACTTGTTATATATGCTAGTGACTCCTTACTTCCTAACCACTTTGGGCGTAAGCCTCATATTAATCCATTCCACTCCACTCCATGTACTAAGGACTTTCTTCTCAAAAGGATACTAATGATCACCCCATAGAGCGAGAAACTGTACTTTGGAACCACACCAGTAGTTACACACCAATAGGCACCCCTGCTTTCACCTCCCACAAAAGAGATACTTTCTAATAAATCCTTTTTCCTTCTTTCTCCCTTGACTAATCCAGTACTAGTCAGAAGCAAAACAGAGAGCCTTTCCTTGTGTAGTAGCTACAAACCATAAGCAGAGTTTTAAAAGACATATACGTAAGCTATACCTTTCACCACGACCATGCTGATAACCAGGAGAGGATAGCAGAAGTCTCAGGGACTTGTTGGCATTGAGAGAAAAAAGTAGAAAGTGAGTGCCCCTTAACTGGTTTCTTTGTTGATAGCCAATCATAAAGCCAATCATCAATTCAGTTAGATAGTAGGAATACATATAAAACAGAAAGGTCATTTTGGGATTTTCTCCAGTTACCAAAACCATAATGATGCAACTCGTATTTTGTACACTAAACACATGCTGCATATTCCACTATATCAATACATTCCCCATTGCTGCTGTTCATACCAGGCTAGTATGAGGTTCAGGGCCCCAGGATCTAGGCCTGTGCTGTTTAGAAAAGCCTGAGGACAGTATATGTCTTAATAGTATTTGTGAAAGTATGTCTCATAAAAGGTACTAAGGAGAAACTCCATGGACTTCAGAGCACTCCAACTTCCCCAGTAGAGACCCTAATACTTCATATACCCTCATGCCATCATCCCACATGGCCTGTCTCTAGAGCAGGGAATGAACCAGAGCAGTTATCTAGAGCTGGTGTTTCAGCAAGCCTGGCACCATGGTAGTAGTTGTATTGGATAGGGAGTAAGTTCAGGTTAGCAAGGGAACAGGCAAATTCAGTAGTGAGATCAAATTATATTTGACGTAGCCTCTGGGTTTTACAGATTTGGTTCATCAGATTGTTTCAGAAAATAGGAGAAATAGCCAACCATATCATGAAGGAGGTTTTACTGTCATTTTATATTTTGCACATGGGAGCTTTCTGCGGATGTTAGGACTGAAGGAAAGAGGTACGCAGGAGGGACTTTGAAGTGCTACCTGGCAAGAGCTGTGCTATGACATAGATTCTGGGCTCTATGATAGCAGGAAAGGAAAGATGAAGTACAGGGGTGGGGGTCACACAATTTAGAGAGCACTTTGAAATCCAGTGAGGTCTCAAAATATTTCAAACCCATGAGTCACTTGTATTAGGGAAACTCTGTAGTATTTTCTTTGATAAAATGACCACCTGTGAGCTCATGAGACTAAAGTTACCAATTGATTCCTTGAAAAGTCATGGAGGGGAAATTTTCTGAGCTCTTTGGTTGCACTGGAGTATGGAATTTAGATTCCAGTTCTGAGCCCTTTGAAGAATATGAGAAGGCAGGTCATAACACACACACACACACACACACACACACACACACACACACAAACACGCATGCATGCATTCACAAAAAAATTATTTTTCTTTCTCTTCCCATCTGTACAAGTCAGTGGCCTGAGTTTACTACCATCATTTTCCCTTTTGTAGGCAATGTCTGTCTTATTACTCAAAAATAACATTTATTGATTTTTTTCCCATTTCTACAATGCATCTTTATTGCTCAGATGTCCTTTCTAAAGCAGTGCCTTGTTTAAACTTGGAATTCTACCTGCTTTGGAAAGAGTAGAAGCACAAATCTTTCTCTTCTTCCATTGTTTCTTTTTGTCAGTTAACTCAGACTGAGTATTTGGAGTGCTGATTATCACTTTAGTCACAGTTTTCATAAATTTCTGGACTGGACACAAAGTACAAGAGTTAAAAGTCTGTCATGTCAGACAGAAATTCATTTCTAACTTTGGTGGTTCATAAAGTATGAAGCTCAAATGCTGTCACTAGTGGAAGATTCTACACAATCATTTGTAATCTGACCAGGTCTTGCAGGGGCAGTACAGGGGGAGACAGCTCTGCATTTTCTCATTGTTAGTAATACTAGAGATTGAAGCAAGACTGTGGCTAGGCAGAGAAAGAGCTACATATTTTTGATGGAAGAAATAATGGTGTTAGACATTGGGTAAAATCATAAAAATTTAGTTGAGGAAAAGTCAGTGTGTCAGGCTGTGTGTGGATATGGCTTGTGGGTCAAAAACTGGCATGACTAGAAAAACTGCTTTGTGGAGGAGTGGGTAGTATAAGTGGTGAGATGAATGGGAGGGCATGTTACATACTAAGAGGCCAAGAAATCAACGGAAGGTGATACATTCACCTATGCAGCGGCTCAAAGAAGTATGTGTAGTCTTAGATATGAAATTTTCCCATTTGAATCCCAGTTTGAAAAATAGGGGAATTGAATTAGATGTTCTTAAAATAGCCTCCCAGTTTGGTCTTTTTGTATAAATTACAAGCATCATCACCATTATTTTAGCAACAGATGCGTTTATCCCTGAGTGCCGTTCTGCTTTTGTCTTCCTAGCTAATGGTAAGTCCCAGAATCTAATCAGTAAAAAGTCAGTCTTCAAATGGAGTCAGAGCCAGCTGACCAAGTGCACTCCTAATGGGCTGGATTAAAACCCAGTGCTCTGAGATTCAATTCCCTGTGGCCACTGCTGGGTAACTCCTTTCTTTTCCATTTTCTCATCTGGAAAATCAGGATGTGAATCGCCATTCTCCCTCATCATGTTTCAAAGAGGGTTAATTAATTCATCATGTGCATTATGTGCTCAAGAATTTACTATATTTCAAATGTTTTCTAGTAAAACTTTGGAGAGTATATATCCATTTGTTTTGTACACATGGAGCACTGTTTGGTACACATCATAAAACTGAGACTGTAGTTTACATTCTGAACTCAAAGAATTACACTATCCTCCCTGATGTTTATAATAGGTCCCAATTTAGTTTCCCTGGTACATTTTATGTAAGTATGACTTTGATTCTGTCTGTTGCCCAAGGTTTTTGTGAGGGAAGAATTGTAAGTTAACCCATATCGAACCTTTTCTGTCTTCTAAATTTGTGCTTTCCCACCTTGGCTCATGTAGAATTGAATGCTGCTCTTTAGTTGGAATCTTGGAGAGTTTTTGATGCATTTCAGTATCGTTTCCACTCTCTGACTTGTTGAGTAACATTTTCCAGAAGCTAATTAACTCCTCCAGGAGGATCTGCTTATAGCTTCACCAAAAGCTTGTTCAAGTTATCTTTGCTCAAGCAATTGATCCTCACTTCATAAGTCCCAGAAATCTTTTCCCAGAACTCTTCTGTTCTTCCTATATCTTATTTCTTCAAATGTCACAGCCAAATTTAGAGCAAAAGTTAATAAACAATTTTTATAAAGGCTCAGAAAATACATATTTTAGGCTTTGCAAGTCATATGATCTCTGTCTCAACTACTCAGCTGTGCCTTTATACTGTGTAAGTAGCCATAAGTAATACACAAATTAATGGGTTTAGCTGTGTTCCAATAAAACTTTATAGGCACTAAAATTTGAATTTCATTATTTTTCACATTTATTAAATACTACTATTCTTTAAAATTTTTTCAACCATTAAAAATTGTAAGCTAAGAGTAGTGGTGCATGTTTGGAATCTTAGCCCTCTGGGAGACTGAGGCAGAAGAATCACAAAGTCAAGGCCAGCCTGGGCAACTTAGGAATTTATCAAGATCATGCCTCAAGGAAAAAGAAAGGCTGGAGATACAACTCTGTACGAATGCTCTGAATTCAATCCCCAGTATATAAAAAAGATAAAAATTAATTTCATAGGCATCAAAAAGAGTTTATACCTTTCAAAAACAGATGGTAGACTACATTTGATTGGTAAGTGCAGGTTGTTTACCTCTGCTTCTGATGGTCTCTCTTATGCTAACAAGTCTACATTATGAATTTTTATTTCTCCATCTTCCTCATAGATTATTGATTATCTGATTTTTAAAATCTTTCACAGCTCGCAAGGTTTGCATAGAATGCCTAGCGTAATAGTCTCTTAGTCCTTTACTGTTTTTAACTAAGCAAGAGAAAACATAGATCTAAGAATGCTAGAAAAGTATACTGTTTCTTTGTGAGCTAGTAGAGCAGTTCCCCTTACAATACACAAAGAAGGAACTGAAAATATTTGACATTTTTTATAAACTTTTGTACAATAAGCTTTTGGATGACTATGAAGCATGTATGAGTCAGCTTTGCTGGATGCCAAATATACGCCACATGACAAGGAGGGAGGGCTTTGGGGATTATCCAGTACCAAATGTTATGGAAAAACTCTTTTCTCATAGATAGTAGAGCTCAGGTGGCCCTTTGAGTTGTGGATCTATCATATATTACCCCATGATTCTCACACATTAAGCAACTTGATTCTGGGCTTCCCCATAACCAGGCTATGCCACAGGCTTACAGAAGAAATAATTAACTCTGTAACTCGTTATAGCAACTGTCCATCCAAATCTCTATCAGTGCCCAATTTGGGAATCATACCAAGAATTTTCCATTGATACTCTGTGGTGCCCTGTGCCTGTTTATTTATAGAACATGCATTTCATTAAACAGTGATTAACAAGAAGTTGCCATAGTACCCCGTACCATTGTGTAAATATCTGTAATGTTTACATAACTTTTGTCACCTGGAAGATCTCTTGAGTCTTTTACCTCCTCCTATCACATTTCACTGATTTCCCTTATCTTTTTTGTGCCTCTGCATATTCTGTAGGCAGAAGCTGCTTCTATCCCTAAAGAGAATGTTTGGGCTCTAGTTCTACAGTAAGAAACATATTGTCTCTCCAGATAACTGAAATCTGCAAGAAGTTATTATTTTCAAAATAGTCTCTTCATTATAATAGCCGTGTTTGAGTAGTTTGGAAACCTGTTATTCAAGTATTCATGCCTCCTCCCCCTTCATAGCTTCAGGCTTCCAAAGACACAGGTGTGCTTGGTAACTGCAAACCTATAAAAAAGAACTGGGATTTGGAAATGCATGCCTTCATAAGGAAAGAAACAAACAAAAATAATTAGAATTTTCAATTCCTTTGCTTCCAGTCTATACTATACCTCCTGACTGCATTAGTGCCTCTTACTCTAAACAGTTCATAAGAACAGAGCTGGTAGTAAAACTTCTCGTGTTTTCAGTCAATAAACATGTACTACGTGCATACTACACACAGGGAAATGGGCGCTCATACTCAAGATAGAGAGCTTGTTTCGAGGAGTTTATAGTCCACTGGCTTTAACGCCAGCTGTCTTTAAAGGTCTTTAGTGATGAAAGGCTACCATATCTCTTCTGCATTTGAACTTCCATTCCCTGGGACATTGTACAGCAATGTACATTCACTTTTAGTATTCTGCTCTCTTAGAAGAAACTAAAACCTTGTCAATTAATCAACAATTAGGTAATAAGTGACACAGTTGACATTCAAACCCGTGTCTTTCAGGGCTGAACACAGCATTTACTCTGCCACCACACAGCTGCCCCTCAAATGCATAAATATACTAAATGCCTAGGCATACAAGTAGGACAATGATGAAACGGAACAAAAGAATCGGAATATGAAAGAAAGAATTTTAAAAGGACTTGACTACTATGGGAGGAAGCTTAAGGAGCCAGCAAGTTGTGCTGATATAAGGGAGTTTATCTTCCTAAGAAAGTGTCCCCAAGTAAAAGTAGCTTGTCATTCACTAGCAAGTGTCTTCATTAGGTAGGTTCAGAGATCTATGGGTCATCATCATCCTGACAACTCACATACATCAGAATGAAAAATTTGGATTCTGATACAACCTGGCCTGGAAGCTTGTTTTTAAAAATGTTTATTAGTACGTGTTTTTAGTACATAAATTTTATCCATTGTGGGGAGTTGGTACGTGTGTATAACACATCTTAAAACTTTTCTCATTCCTTATGCTACAATCCCTCTCCCTCCCTCTATTAGTGCCCTTCCCCTTTACATTTACCTGTTTCCTATTATCTGTCTTTTATTTTGCTTTGTATTAATATTTGTTTTTTATAGAACAGAAATCATGTGATATATGCCTGATTTATTTTACTTAATATTATCATCTCAGGGAATACCTATTTTCCTACAGATGACTGAATTTTATCCTTGCTTATGGTGGAAAGTACTTCTTTTTGTATAAATACCATATTTTCCATATCCATTCATTCAATGATGCACATATAGGTTGCTTCCAGAACTTAGCTACTGTAATTGTACTGCTATAAACATGACTATGCATGTATCACTGTAATATGATATTTTTAACTCTTTCAGGAAGCTGCATAGAAGGAAAATAGTGAAGTTGAATGGAATTTCTATTTTTAGTTTTTTGGATAATCAAACTAGTTTCCATAGTGGCTGTACTAGTTTACATTCCCACCAACAGTGTAGAAGGGGTCCTTTTTCCCCACAGCCTCATCAGCATTTTTATAAATTTAAATTTTATCTTATTGGTACATGTATACAGAATATAAAGTTAGAGAGTAGATATATTACATAAAATATCTTTATTCACTTTTATTTCCTTTTACCCACCTGTCTCTAGATCTCCTTTTCTCAATTTCACTATTACTGTTATTATTATTTTAGTTCATGTTTACAACATATAATGTTTACATTCACTGTCAGTATTAGGTACATGTACATAACACATTTTAAATCTTACCTCTGCAGCTTCCTTTCAGTCTCTTGAACTTCCTCCTATTTGCAAAAGATCTCTCTCATTTGCTTTTTGTCAGTTTATTATTTTGCTTTTTATTTCTATGTTGTATTGCTCAAATTAGAGAAACTATATGGTAGTTAAACTTGTCTGTCTGGCTTATTTCATTCATATTTTCCAAATGTGTATTCATTTTCATACAAGTACCTCAAATTTATCCTTCTTTGTATCTGAATAGTATTGTATTATGTATAGATACCATATTTTATTTATCCATTCATCTGTTGATGGACATATAGGCTGCTTCCAGGATTGCGCTATTATGAATTGTGTTGCCATAAACATTGGTATAAACGTATTGCTATAGTATGATGTCACTAACTTTTTTAGAAAATATCTAGAATGGGAATTACTGGGTGAATGGAATTTCTATTTTTAGTTCTTTGGGAAATCTCCATAGTGATTTCCATAATGGTTGTAATAGTTTCCATTCCTGTCAACAGTGTACAAAGATTCCTTTTCCACTGTAACCACACCAGCATTTGTTTTTATTTATTGCCATTCTTTATGCTATAAGATGAATTCACAGTGTTGTTTGAATTTGCATTTATTTAAAGGCCCAAGCTGTTGAACTTTTTTTTTTTTTTTGTACATTTTTGGTCATTTGTGTTTCTTCTTTTAAGAAGTATCTATTCATTTCATGTGCCCATTTTTAAATTAGGTCTTATATTTTAGATTGTTGAAATTTTTTGAGTTCTTTCTATATTCTAGATATTAATCTGAAGAATACAATTTTTCCCATTATGCAGATTGTCTCTTCACTGTCAATTATTTTCTTTGTTGTGTAAAAGATTTTTTTTTGGTTTGACGTAGTCCCATATTTTGACTCTTGCTGCTATTTCTTGTGCAGTTGGAGTTCTGTGACTCCAAGAGTTTTATCTATTTTATTTTCCAGTAGATTAAGTGTTTCTGTTTTAATGTTTAGATATTTGATCCATTTTGATTTTATTTTAGTACATGGTGAGAGATATAGGTCTAGCTTCAATATTCTGCATATAAATAGCCAGTTTTCCTAAAACTGTTTATTAGAGGCTGTCTTTCCATCAATGCATGGGGACAAAAGTCCACTTTGCAAAGATCAGATGGCTGAATGTACTTGGGGTTGTTTCTTCTTCCTCTGTTCTGTTCCATTGATCCATTTTTGCACAAAAACCATGTCATTTTTATCACTGTATCTTTACAATGTAAGTTGAAATCAAGTAGTATGATGCCTCCTGATTTGCTCATATTGCTCAAGATTGGTTTTGCTCTTCTGGGACTCCTCTAGAGCTACATGACTTTTAGGATCGTTTGCCACAGTTCTGTGAGGAATATTATTGGTATTTTGACTGTGATTGCATTAAATCTTTATATCAGTTTTGGGAGTGTGACCATTTTTGATAATACTGATTCTACCTGTCTAGGAATAGGGAACACCTTTGTGTTTACTGATGTCTTTGATCTCCTTTTTAAGAGTATTTCAGGTTTCATAGTAGAAGTCTTTTACTTCCTTGACTAAGTTACTTCCTAGGCATTTAGTTTTTCATGAATTTATTATAATTGGTATTATTTTTCCAGTTTGTATTTTGGTGAGCTCATTATTAATATACATAAATCTTATTAATTTTTGTATGTTGATTTAGCATCCTGCTACATTGTTGAAATTGCTTATTAATTTTAAGAGTTTTGGTGGAGTACTTTGGGACATCTATGTGGAATATCATGTCATTTGTGAATAATAATAATTTCACTTTGTTTTTATACATATCCCATTTATTTCCTTCTCTTGCCTGATTGCTTTGGTTATTACTACTAGTACTGTGCTGAACAAGAATGGTGATTGTGGGCATCCTTATCCTATTCCTGATTTTAGAGAGAAAGCTTTTAGTTTTTCCTTATTTAATATGATTTCACCTGTATTTGCTATTATTTAATGTCTTAAAAGGTAGTCATTCTTTCTGGAGTAAGGTGGAATGTCAGTGTTCTTTTAATTTGCATTTCTCTAATGTTCAGAGACACTGAATATATTTATTGGCCATTTATATTGCTTCTGAGAAGAAGTCATTTCAGTTGCCCATTTTCTATTGAATCTTTTATTTTGGGGCATGTATTTTCCTGATTTCTTTATATATTCTAGATATTAATCCTGTGTCTGAGTGATCACTAGCAGATTTTTTTCCATTCTATAGGATGTCTCATTTTCTTCACTTTACAGAAAATTTTAATTTGATTTGATCCCATTTCTTGACTTTTGATGTTATTTCTCATGTAGTTAGGTTCTGTTCAGAAAGTACTTCCTACACCTACATCTTCAAGAGTTTTATCTATTTTATCTTCCAACAGATTAGGGATTTCTGTTTTAACATTTAGATCTTTCATCAGTTTAGTAGCTCTTAATGGATTATTATTTCAGTTTAGTAGCTCATAATGGATTGTCATGACACAACCCAAAAGAGGAAGCACAGTTTAATACCTGAGTTCTTAAGAATTTTATTCCTTATTATCAAGCTAAGGGAACAGTTAAGAAACACATTGTATGCATATGAGCACTAGATATATGTTCCTGATCCTTTTGCTCTGAGCCTTCTCAAAGGAATACATTGAATAGTGCTTCACATGGGACTAGTAGCAAGAAAAATCCATGTCCCTCCCTGTTGTAGTTAGGGGTTACAAGGAGAACAATTACATAACAATTATATACAGGACACATGATTTTATTATTATTTGTAATGGTCACCCAAGGAGTCTAATGCAAAAAAAGTACAGGAAATCTGTCCACACTCTAAAGATCTAGAGAATCAGCTGAATGCCTGGATCACACAGCAATGTCCTACATGAGTCCAGTTGAAGACCGAGAGTCACATGAGACCAAATGAAGGCCTAGAGCCCATAACAATGACTCATACAAGTCTGTTTTATGGATCTGTGCTGGGAAGTCTCCAGTGTCAGCAGCAGAAGTTAAAAAGTCTGTGCCAGTGGGATGAAGGATCTCTGCCAGCAGGCTGAGGGTTTTGCACCAGAGCAAAGAAATTATACTAAATAAGGACCAGGGCTCCCCCAAAAAGTACCACAGGCATCCTCAGTGACAGTGAGGTCCCAAGCTCCTCTGGTGATGAGAACGGCTTAGCACATATCAGGAAGCCAATGTCACAAGCTTCTCCTGGAGATTAAACAGCACACATCTTCCTGTCTGGAGCCAGGAAGTGATGCTCAAAGTAAGGACCAATGCTCCCCCAAAATGAACTGCAGCCATCTGCAGCAACAAGGTTCTGAGTTCCTCTGATGATAACAGTTGAGTTCATATCAGGGAAACCAGCATGACAAGTTCCTCCAGGAGAACCAATGGCTCCAAACAACAACACTTAAGAGAACTTACTCTTCCTCTATAGGTCTCCTTTTTATGCTGGCAACTTTCCTCAGGTGAGCCATCTACACTCAGCACCACTCCAATTCAGTTCAGCTGGTGTTTAAGTTGACAGACCATCAGTTTTCAATCCAAAACACTCCCTTTTTATGTCAGAAAATAAGATAATGTTATCTTTGAGAATGGAGCTTAACTTTATGAATAAAGCTCTGTTTCATCTAACCAAGTTTTTGTTTTTATCCTTTGATACAAGGTTTCACTGTGCAGTTCAGGCTGCCTTGAACTCACTTTATAGTCCAGACTGGCCTCAAACTTGCAGTGATCCTCTTGCCTCAGCCTCCAAAGTACTGGGATTACAGGTACCTGCTACCATACCTGGCCACAAATAGTTTTAAAATTCTGTTTTTCTTTCCTCTCTTTGGATGTTTCATTTTATAGATGACCCTGTTTTCATTTTGTTATATGGATGTGGACTTCTCATAGTTCCTTAAACAAGTACATTTCTGGTGCTGTGGAATTAGGTTAGTGGCACAAGCACCTGCCTGGCAAGCGTGAGGTCATGAGTTTGATTCCTGGTGCCTTCCCAAAAGGTACATTTCTATGGATCATGTACAAACCTCACAGGCAGTCAGCAAAGGCATGGAGATTCTCACCTTACAACTCCTAAGAATTATCTGAGGTAGCATAGTAAGCATTTAGCACAGCCCTCTGGCTCCCAGAAAGTGCTTAAATCCAGTTCTTCTCTGCTTCCACCATTGTATAAGATCATCTTATATCACTGTGTATCTATCCACCGAACAAGGGAATGAGTGAAAATGATAGAATATCGTGGGAGGGCTCTGTAAAATATTTCTTGGTGTGAGAATGATGACAAGCCTTTTGTATGTACATGTATACATGCATGTGTGAATTTTTAAAGGTGAATTTTTATATATTTCATGTGATACTCAGAGGACTTTTAGCCCATGGGAGTTTATGCAACATTGGTCTAATTTTTGTTAAGGATTTTATAGATTCATAAAGGAGCAGTCTGATTAGAGTCCTATCCAATATGGCTGTGATGACTGGCACTTTCCTCACACAGCATGTATTTATCCAGTAGTCAGTGCTTATTGTGCAGACTGGACATATATTAGCCACTGATATAAGACATACAAGACAACAAAAACTATTTATTGAGTACTTGAGGTACATTAGATGCTTTCTAGACATTTTTCCATTCAATTCTCCAAACAGTTTTTATTGCTCATTTTACAAATGAGGGAACTGAGGCATAGAAGTATTAAATGACTTTCCCAAAGAGATACAAGTAATGTCTGTGAAGTAGATATGACACAGTTACTAACATAATAAAGTAAGATCAGTGTTTTACTAGAAGTAGATACAAAATTCTCCTAACCCATACTGAGTTACTTTACCTGGAAATTTTTAGAAAGCATTACAAAAGAACAAAGAATTAAATTAGGTCTTGAGGAATGTGCAAGAGTTTTCTGTGTTCAAAAAGGCAAGAATAGAACTTTCAGGAAGAGAGGAAAGACTAAGCAAAAGACAGGGTGATATGAAATCATCGGACTTGTCTGGGGAACCTTGTGTCTGGAGGTCATTAAGGAATCTCATTTGATGCAGCAAGCTCCTTGACCGGCCATCAGTTGTTGACCTTTTGTTCCTGGCTGCTTCCTCATACTGAGTTGTCTATGGCGCCTCTCATCTATTCCTTGGGCTGTTTGGAAGTAGGATCATACCCAGGTAGTAGAAGAAGATATAGTTCAGGAACAGTATATGGAATATGGTTCTGCCACAGTCTCTGACTTTGAAATGTCATTTAGACAGTGATTTACTTTGTATATGCCATCTTTGAGAAATAGACAGAATGGAGTTCAATCATTAGATCTAAGACTAAATAGATGAGACCTTGAAAAAAGAGGCACACTTCTTTGTGCCTCTGGGAGGAGAATAATAGTTCACAGAGCTATTGTTAGAGCAAAATATTTTGTAATTCAATTCCTGGTATCCAGTAAATTTCGACTCTTTCTCCTGGAGCAAAGTCTCAGTCACTGGCACACATATACCTAATGGTATTCCCTGGGTAGGCAGGAAGAAAAGTTGAGAGATGGCATATATGATGATTCCCTGGGTAAAGGAGACTGTGGATTGAAGTAAGGTTTCCAACCACCCACTTCTTTTTAGTGTTACTTAATTATTGACCAGAAACGGGTACTAGAATTTGTATGAGAATGTAGCAAAGGTCAAGCTTTTCGTTTTTCTTCTTAACCTCTGTGAATAGCATTGCCCAGCCAGCCCACCCGGTACATGTTTCCTGACTCCTGAACATTGGACTTGAAGATGTCACAGATCTCTGTGCACCTTTGACCACAGTAAGATATGTTTGTTCTAGCAAATTCAAGTTTCAAGCTACAGGCCAGGAGAAAAACTAACAAACGTTGTAAATTATCCCCCAGATTCTTTAGCCATTGGTTTCTCTTATCCAGCCAGAAGTATCTTAAAGTATTCTGAGGCCAGTTTCAATGGAAACCTGATCCAGCACCTGTGTAAATAATTTTTAAGGCTTCTTTTCCCTTGAAACTGGAAGGATATTTTTTTTAAATCCAAGCCAGATTATCTTTTACCTAGAGTGCCATCTCTTACATGCCTAGTGCTTTGGACTTTTTTGAAAAATGTGTTTTGATTGTAGTGATTTTTTTTTTCTTTTAACATTTTGGGGGACATTTCTTTCACAAGCAGGATAATGCTTTGGTATGGTCTATGATTCTACTATGGTTAAAATGAAATTCAAGCAATATACTCTAATTTATTCCACTTCCTATATATTGATTTGTATCCATCCATCTCCCCTCACTTTCCAATCTTGATGTTTTAAAAATTAACTACTTTGAAGATTATACACAGTGTTGTTATTTTATTTTTTATGAAATTTTATTTTTTATAAAATAAAAAATATTACCAGTACTGATAGATACATGCTTATGTGTTTATCTGTGTTTCTTGTTACTCACCTTCAGATGTTGTCCAAAACGCCATAAAGAATGAAGATTAGCACCCTGATAAGGACCCTGTGGGCTCATCAGTAAGATGATATCCACTCCTTGACATCTGTTAACTTTCAACTTCAGAATAGAGTTGATCCACATTTGTGTTAACTATAACTAACAGCCACTGACTTCCTCCTCTCCTGTATAACTTTTTTGCTCCGCTGTCTTTGTGTAGCCTCCTTAACTTCCCAGAGACTCATCTGTATCCCACATAATTTGAAAAATGTTTTGTTTTTCTCTTTAGAAATTTTATAAACCCCTAGCCATCAAGTTTAAGTACAGATTATGGTTTTACATGAGCACAGGTAAATGTAAGAAATGAAAGAAAGAGGTGTGGAGATGTAGAATGATTTCACTTACCTGGTGTACCTTACAAAGATGTTAAAATGCCCTTTAAGCCAGATGTATGGTACACATCCGTAATCCTAGCATTCTGGGAAGCTGAGGCAGGAAGATCACAAGTTGGGGCTCTCTGTTTTAAAAAAGAAAATAAAAAAGGCTAGAGATGTGGCTCATTGTAAATACCATGGGATCCAATTTAGGAATCACAAAGAAACAGCTTTTTGCCAAGAGTTCTATTGATATAGTGGTTTTTAAAAACTTACTTTTACAGGCCAGGGATATGGCTCAGTGTCATAAGCACCTGGCACAAAAAAAAAAAAAAAAAAAAAAAAAAAAAACAAACCTTTGCTCTTGGTGGGAGCATGTAATATTATGTTATGATCTAAGAATTTATTAAAGTTTCCTTTGCTTGGAAGTATCTTGATACCCAGGTTCTGTCACAGCTTTGTGAACTCACATTGTTTGTGAAATTATTTGGAAGACTGCCTCCTGGGACTCTCAGCCATAGTTAGAAAATAATATTGTGAATTAGATTGTCAAAATGTCTTCTATCAGGACTCTGGAAGAATGGGGCATCAGTCTCTTATTTTAAAAAGCACAGAGTTTTAGGAAAAGTTTTCAACAGAAGATCCTTATCTGGAATAGGAAGACATAGAGCATCAAAAGCAACCCCTGAGGAGCCATGGGTAAATGTAAGTATCAAGCACTTGGTAAGATGAAGGAAGAGAAAGGAAAAAGAAACAGAGAAGGAGATTATGAAGGAAAATGGACACTTTTCACTCGTTTCACTTGGAATTGTGTTTAGCATATGGGCACAACAGAACCAGAGAGATCACTTTAAATGAAATATGTGTGCTCTGAACAACCAATAGTAGGCTTTAGGTAAATTTGTAATGGTCAAGGTCTGAAGGGACATCCTGGTCCAAGTTAGGTTCTTTGGATATCAGAAAACCATGAAAGGTTTGGATATTGGAAAAGTAGCAAATGCAAAAGAAGTGAAGGCAACATGTTAAATTCAGCATCTACAAATAAGTTCATACCAGTTATGGATTACAACTGTCTATGAAGGGTAAATACTAGTTGTCTGTGCTGTGTAATAGGCTAAACTATAGGAGTAATAGGTACAAGTGAGACAAGTGTCTATTTTACTAATTGATTGACATCACTAACATAGTTTCATGACTGTGATTTTAGATATGCAAGTTTTCTTCTTTGAGTAGACACAGGAGTATCTATTACAAAACTAAAAATTCCATATGGAAAATAAAAGGCCTCCTATATTAGAATAGAGAATAGAACCTAGTTGATCCCGGAGGGGCTGTATAAGAATTTGGATAGAGTTTTCCAGATTCCTTGTCCCCACTAATGCTCAGTTTCTCTTTGGTTTCTGGTGCTACCACCGACTGTTCTTATCCCTATTTTAGGGACAAGTATAATTCTTGGGTTTTGAAAACACAATAGAAATAAGTCTTCATCCATCAAAATTCCCATTAGATAATGAGGAAAAACAAATGGAAATGTCATATAAAAAGCAAAGCCAGTATTTTATTCTTTGGAATCTCAAATAGGACAATAAAGAGCTCTTGTTGGCCACTGAACACCTTCTATAAGGTAAATCTCTGCTAGGTCTATGTCTTGCTTACTTTTCTCTCATTGCTGGGGTAAAATACTCAACACCCAAAATGAAGAAAGGAAAGGATTCTTTAGCTCACTGTTTGTGGAGGCTTTACTCCATAATCAGCTGGTTCCAAGGCAGAGTGAGATGCACAGGGGCAACACTTAAAGGTAGCAGCCAGAAAAAGCAGCTGGACCAAAATTGGAGGAGAGAACAAGCCTCTGCTCCTCTCTTATATTGTAAGCAGGCTACTTCCACCCAGGGCAGTTGGAGCACTCACCAAATCTCCTTGCCCTCCTCTTGCACAGGCTCAAGATGTTTACAAAGTAAGAACTTGGGCTCCCTGCTGAGTCTTTTAGTTAATCTTCCTAATTTCTCTAGTTGACAAAATGTATCAGCCATAACAATCCACCCCGTGTCAACTTGGCAACCAGACACATTTCTTTAAACCAGTTTCCAGACACAAGAGGTCCTTATTCTTAACATTTCACAACTTGTTGTAACACAGATTTAGCAATCCTTAAGAACCAGCATTAAGTCTATCAACATTATATTGCAATAGAACCATAACATTTTGTCCTTGCTGCCCCCCACCAAAGACTCGTGCACATCCCTTTATGCAAAAAACATTTAGTCCATGAATAAGAGTTGTCAAAGTCCTAACAGTTTCAGCATTGCTGAAAAGCCCAAGTCTTCTCTGAGATGTAAGGCAAACTCTTAACTGCAAGCCACTATACAGATGAAAACAAAATGAAACACTTGCAACATGCCATGGCACAAGATAAACATTCCCATTCCAAAAGACACAAATGGGAATATAATCAATTTGGAAGAAAGGAGGTCCAAGATCCATCAGGGCAAATGTTAAGTCCTGTAGTTGTACATCCAGCATCTGATGCAATCTGTGGCAAATTGTGAACTCTAGAGGACTTGCATGGTTCCACCCCTATGGAACTTCTGGTGATTACAGATCACACAGATTTTCCTTTAGACTGATTTTGCTCTGTCCTTGCAGCTTTCTTTAGATGATCCATATTCCTGGCTTTTCCAAACTGCTGGTGTCTCCACTGGATCTTTGGCTTCACACTCACAGCTTCACACACTGCCCTTTCAGTTGCACACTGCCTGGCCTGTCAGGCCTTCTGAAATTGGGATGGAAACCTTTATAACTTCAGAACCCTTACATTCTCTATGCACCTAAAGCCAGTACCATGTGAATGATACTGAGGTCTGCTGCTAGTTGGAGCAGTTGCCAAGCTTTCCTCTCTCTTGGCTGTAGAGGTTGAGCACCTGGACCACTGAGCATTCTGAACTTGATAGTAAGAAACAAATTATCTATCCTGCTGCCATTCTAGAACCTCATGAGGTATCTGCTGCCTTCTGGAATGTAGTGCTCTGAGGCTATCTCCTTAAAGCAAAGTCTTTCACTTTTTCAGTTATGAGGCTACAAAGGGTGGAGGCCTGTCATTTTCTGGGATGCCCCCAGGTCATCTTGTCTGTTTCTATTCCTTCTAAGCTAACAAGGTCTCAGCTCTGTCTTGGCAGTCCAAAGCTTTACTGGAGCTTTCTTTTTGTCCAAACTTACAATGTTTTAAATCATCCTGCTGGGCTATATGTTCTTGATTTGCAACATAAATCTGGCTAAAAGCCCCTGACAATAGCCATGCCAAAATCTGAACATTTGACTTCCTTGAAATTTCTTCCAGCAGATTAATTAGTCTGTTTATCTTAATCTTAGTCTCAGGCAAGATCTCTGGACACAAGAAAATGCAGACAAACTTTCCACCAAGCTATAACACACATCATCTGGCATCCACCACCCAATGCAGTCCTTCCTCCCAGCAGTAACCTGCCAATCCTGGTCTTCTGATCTCTGACCAGAATCTGCCATGCAGAACAGCCTGAGCGCTAAGCTTTCAAGTGACATCTCTGAATCTTTCCAAACTCTTCCCACAAGCCATTCCCAAAGGCTCTTGAACCACATGGTCAGGTACAGTCACAGCAATGATGTCCTCCTCTGTTACCAAATTCTCTCTTAGTTACATTTCTCTTATTGTTGGAAAAAGATACTCAACACCCAAAATGAGGGAAGGAAAAGTTTATTTAGATTACCATTTTGGAGGCTTCACAGCATGCCAATATGACCCAATATTCATTTGATAACCCTTTTTCCTTGTTTTTAAAGTCTATTCTCAATGTTTCTAAGAGATCCCAGGGAAATGTCAATAATATATTCATATACTCAATAAAAAAGGTCACTTTCTAACTGCAAGTTCTAGTATAATGGCATGAGCACTTAATACCAATATTGCTGGTAACAACAGTTATCAACATGACCTTTCCTTTCAGCAGAATATGATTGATGATATTTCCTCAAAGAGGCGTTCATTTCCTAACTCCAGTGTTCACCAACTCACACTAAGGAATGTATATAGTGGTTCTGACGAAGAAACCATCCTTTGAAAAAGTTCAAAAATTTTTAATGCAGTAAGCATATGGTAGAAGGATAGGTTACTTAAAGAAATCCATCTATTAGTTTTTGACCTTTTAGAAACTCAATTTGATGTTCTTAAATGTTGGATTTTTTCATGTGTAAAATAAAATTAGTACAATAGCTAAAAAGATCAAACATGATACACTTGTGGAAGTACTATACAAATTGCACTTTTGCATGATGAAGGAATAGATATATGTGTAATTTCATTAGAGACTATTATTGTCTCCTAGCAAGTGAGTAGGAAATGACCAAGAGACCATTGAGAATGCCTTTCCACTACAGCCCAGTTTTCGATCTCAATTGCCAAATTACTAGAATCCTTTGCTGATTAGTTGCAGCATTTATGGAAGAAGCAAAAATTATTACAAAAGCAAGACTATTTCATTGTCTAATATTGCCTGGCACTTTCCGGCAAGGCACTTTTCTAAGTTGCTATATACAAATTGAGGAAGCATATACTTTATTTGTTATGAAGTAGAAATATATGGACTTTTTCAGACACATCACCCTCAAACTATTATCTGTATTTCCCAGTGAGTATATCTTGTCTGCCTTTGATGTGACTGTTTTGAGCTCATGTGTGAACATCTCTGCCTGGCTGATGCATTGACATGAAATTGTTGCCAAGGTTCTTTTAATGTTTTATGATACTCGGGCTGCTTTGGGCAGTATTAGCTATGGTGAGATGACAGTGAAGTCGTAGCAAGGTGAGATTTATCTTCTGGCTCTCCTTGACGTGTTCTATTTATCATCCAATGGATTTTAAAGCATCGCTAAAATTAAAACTAAAGGACAGTTATTTCCAGTAGCCATAAGAAGGAATGAAACTTACATTTTACAAAACAAGGGTACTCTGTTGGTTTTATTTCTCTCTCCAGAAAGATATTGCTATTTTAGAAAAATACTAAAAACTTATTAAGAAGCATATTATAGAGAGATCTTTTGACCAGCAATATCTAAAACATCAATCAATGACAGATTCAATAATACATACTGAGAATTTTCAGTATGTAGAAAGTAAAATGACAAAACGAAATTCTCTTTGCACTTGTCTCCTTCACAATCTAATGAAAGAGCCATTCTTTCAATTTACAATGACCTAAATAACATTTCATGTGCTACCTGAACATCTTCACATGCTACTGATACAAAGGAGCTACTAAAAGGTTGACATAGGCCAGGCAAAGTAAGATTGAATGTGGGTATAGCTACTCTCAAAGCTCCATTTTGAAAAACTGGGATTATAACTTCAAAAGGTTATTTTGAAATCCCACCCCACAGCACTGCAGATAATATAATTTTGCTGTCACTATAGATGGCAGAGTGGGTAATAGAATAAAATGAATGAGATGAAAAACTGAGAAGTCTTAGAGTTCATTTTCTTTTAGCAAAGAGTCCACTTTATAAACCATGGCAGAGTAAAGTCACTATTAGACAAAAAGAGGCTGTCTGCATAACTCCAGGCAAGCCACTGAGTACTTTTGGACTTGTGCTCCTGCATTTGCAAAGCTATTAATGGTATCTTTCCTTTCTACTTTACGTGTATATTGTGAGATGATGTATGTTGAAGGATTTGTCAATGACAACGCATTTTAAAATGTATGAAAATGCAAAAAGACTTTATAAAGGAAGATTTGACTTCATTAATGATTGGAATGTCCTTAAAGACATTCCAATGGTTTTAAATTAGGTCAGTTACAATTTAAGAGACTCTCTTGATTTCTTTCTCTGGCTTTTCTTTGAGAGAATTACTGGCAAAAACACTCTAGAATCATTTAAAATTTATTTACAAGTCATGATATGCACTCTTTTTATTTATTTTAAAGAGGGTAAAACAAAACAAAAAAGAACAAAGCAGATCAGAAGAAAACAATGTAAGTGACATAGATTTCAAAGCAAGACAATAGGAGATCAACAGTGGCTGCGATAATGTCTCTTGTTTTCTTCTAAATAGTTGTCTATATCTTCACACACAATGAATTCATACAAAACAAAATAGTATGAAACTGACCAAAACAGAATAAAGAATGCATTACAGGCATTCAAAACCAAACAATAGGAAAATCAACAATGGCTACCATAATGTCTCTTGTTCTCTTCAAAATAGCTGTCCATACCTTAATGTATGCTGAAATTAAATAATACAAAACAGATTAAAACCATTCTAAACAAAGAATAAAATCATTACTTGATTTCACAGCACGATAATACAGAATCAGCAGTGGATACCATAATGACTCTTTTTTCTTCAAAGTAGCTGTTCACTTCACCACACATAGTGCCATTGATTCTCATAAACTGTTTAGAAGTTCTAGGCGTGTAGAACTTTTTTCCCCTTTGAGCAGATTCTTACTCTTTCACAGTATTTATTGTGGATTTTGTGTCTTATGTACTCTTACCATTTCTTGCACTAGGGAGACAATACAATATTTACACATGTGAATTTGATTTATTTCACTTATGATATGGTCTCAAGTTGTAGCCATTTACTTATAAAAATCTCAATGTGATCATTCTTTATAGCTGAGTAATACTCTATTGCATCAAATTGCCACATGTTTTTTATCCATTCCTCAGTTGATGGGCATGTAGGTTATTTCCAAGATCTGGCTATTACAAATCGTGCACATACATCACTGTGATATGGTGCTTTCAATTCTTCTTAGAATATACCCAGAAGTGGACTATCTGTACCAAATGGGGCTTACAATCCACCTTCACAGTGGTTGCACCAGTTTATACTCCCAAGCTACTGTAATAAAATCAGCCTGGTCCTGGAATAAAAACATCTGAAGATCAATAGAATAGATTAGAAGATACAACTACAACTACAAACATACCCAGCCACCTTCTCCTTGACAAAGGGGCCAAACACGTTCACTAGAAGAAAGGTAGTCTCTATGGGCTAGTATGTGGTCTATTTAGAGGATGTCCTGTGTACAGCTAAGAAGAGTGTATATGCTGATGTTGTTGGGTGGAAAACTGTGCATGCCTACTAAGTATATTTGCTCACACGTTTGATCAGGTTCCATTATTTCTTTGATGATTTTTTTGGATAGTTGGTCTGTCTGCTTGTATCAATGGTGGTTTAAGATTTCCCATTATAGCTGTGTTATTTCTCATATAATTTTACATTTCTAGTAATGTTCATTTTATACAGCTGGATGCTCCCGTATTTGGTGCTTATATATTTAAGATTGTGATCTCTTCCTCTTGACGTTTTCCCCTAACTAGTATGTAGTGATCTTCTTTATTCCTTTAGATGATTCTTGGTTTGAAGTTCACATTGTGTGCAAACTGAATAGCTACCCCTGTTGGGGGTGGGATTTTGTTGCATGAAGTATTGTTTTCCATCCTTTGACTTTTGGTCTAAGAATTTCTTTTTGGGTTAGATGGGCTTCTTATAAGACAGCATATGTTTGGATGTTGTTTCTTGATCCAGTCTGCCAGTCTGTTTCCCTTAATTGGTGTACTGAGGCCATTTACATTAATGATTATAAGTGATATATATTGGCTTATTCTTGTCATCGTTCTGCTTGCTGTTGGTTCTTTACTTTTCCCCTCTGTTTAATTGTTCACCTTTGTTAGTTGTTTTTTTTTTGCTGTTGCTGCTCTTGAAGTCATATTTTTATGTGTATCTAGAATATCTTTTAGTATTCTTTGCAGGGTTGGTTTGGTGGTTATGAAGTTCTTCATCTGTTCTTCATTGTGGAAGTATCTTATTTCTCCAGGAATTTTCATGGACAGTTTTGCAGGATATATCAATATGGGTTGGAAGTCCTTATCATTTTAAGATTTGAAATACTTCACTCCATGGTCTTCTTGACCTTATTGTTTTTGTTGAAAAGTCTGTTGTAATTCTGATGGGCTTTTCTTTATAGGTGATCTGTCTCTTCTTTCTCGAAGCTTTTAATATTCTGTTCTTACGTTGAATTTGTAGGGCGTTGATTATATATGTCGGAAGTGTAGATTTATTTTGGCTATGGCTAAACACAGTGCAGTTTGCTCACTTACCTGAGTGTCAGTTTCCTTTTCCGTGTTTGGGAAATTTTCAGCTATTACTTCTGTAAATAATCTTTTGAAATTACCTGTGTTGTCATTTTCTTTTCCGTTCACACCTATCAATTTTATATTGTTTTTCTTTGCATCATCTTGCAACTGTTGAGCTATTATTTTCTGATTCCTTGTTATTTTTAAATGATCTTTCGTTTCCTTTTCACTAGCTGTAATCTTGTCTTCGAAGTCTGAAAGTCTGTCTCCAGTTTCATTGAGGCAGCATTGCCAGCTTTTGATGGAACTTTTGATTTCCTGTATATCACTTTGAATCTGTTTCATGCATTCTAGTTCTTTATTATATTGTTTTTTCAAAGTTTCCACCTTTTTGCAGTACTCTTTAATTTTTTTTTTTTTTTTTGTACTGGGATCAAATTCATGACCTTGCATTTGCCACGCAGGCACTTACACCCCTGAGCTAAATCCTCAGCTCACTCCTCAGTTTTTCAACTATATCTACTTTAGATTTGTTCATCATTTCTTTTATTACATTTATAATTTCTTCTTTTACCTGGTAGAATATTTTTGATCTGAGTTCCTTTACAGCTTCATGGAGTTGTTTGTTTACTTCATTTGCTATTATTTGAGAAATTTCATGTGTGTGTGGCTTACAGTTTCTTCTATGTTCATGTCTCCTAGGCTTGTTTGGGATGGCTGGAGTTTTGAGATAGCATTTTGCTATTTTGTTTTGTCATTTTCATCTGTCCCCTGGAGATGCTGATTGAAAGGTCTCAGTTGCTTCCTGGGTTCAGGATATCTGTCCATACTGCAGGGAGTTTCCCCTGTTGACTGAAGGCCCCTAGTGGCACTCAAAGTCTGCTCAAATGTGGCAAGTACACTGGGTAGGCCTTCAGCATACTGGATGTGATTCCTGTAAAGCTTCCCAGCTGTTTAAGGTTGCTCAGTGAGACTCTACCATGTTCTGAAATGTGTACCAAGTCTGAACAGCTCTATGGAGTATGTTGTGCATACCTTCAGCTAGTGCCACATAGCACACCAAAGCTCTGCAGCTGCTTGGGGTCACTGGTGGAGCCTTACCAGGTTCCAAGCTAGTTACTCAGGTTGCACCACTTAGTGGGGTTCATTGTGTGAGCCTTCAGCTCACACTACCAAGCTCAGGCAATTCCCCCACCATTTGGAGTCTCAAGGTGGGGCCCATCCAGGCCCTGAGGGACCTATCTAAAGATCAGTGGCTAACTGACGTTCTAGGTGGGGCCTTACCAGGTCCCAAGCAATGTGCCCAGGTTACACAGCTGGATGGGGTTCACTGTGTGAGCCTTTGACAGGGGTTCATTGTATGTGCCTTTGGCTTGCACCCCTGAGTTCAGGTGACTCCCTGGCCAATCAGAGTCACTGGTCAGGGCCCAATCAGGCTGCGAAGGACCTTCCCAAAGGTCTGAGGCTGATTGGGAATGCTGGATGGGGACCTATCATGTTCTGAGCAATGTGCAAGGTTGTAGCCCTGGCTGGGTTAATTCTATCTGTCTTCAGTTCATGCCACTGAGTCAGTTGATTCCCTGGACCCTGGATTGGGCCCAACCAGGCCTCGAGAGACCTATCCTTATGTCTTTAGCTGTTTGGATATGCTGGGGGGGGGGGCTACCAAGTTCTACAAGAGGTGCTGGGCTTCCACAACTGGAAGGGGTTTGCTGTGCATGCTCTTGCCTCATGCCACCAAGCTCAGGGGATTCCCCGACCACTCAGGGTCACTGAGCGAGGCCCAACCAGTCTCTGAGTGCAACTCAAATCAGTTTTATCTAATTATTTTTTGCATCATCTAGCAATTGTTGGATTGGTTTTATGTGATCCTTGTTATTTTTAAGAGCTCTTTCTTTTCATGGTCACTAATCACAAATGTGTCTCCTGGTATTCTGTTCTCACATTGGTTGATACTGCTGTGCACATTTTCAATATGATTTTCAATCTCCTGAATATCAGTTTGAATGTGTTTTATGAATTGCACTTTTTCCTGTGCTGGGAATTAATGGTTTTCATCATTTTCCTAAACTCCTCTGGTTTGCTTAATTCTTTATCTACTCTATATTCACTAACCATATCCTTAATTATGGTCTTCATCTCTTTTTTTAATCTAGAGAAATTACTTCTGATTTGATTTTTTTCTATAGCCTCATTTATCTGGTTTGTTAATTCCACTGTTACCATTTCAGAGAGTGCAGGATGCTGGTTTTTGATTTCTTCCATCTCGTTTCTCTCTGTTTTCCTTGGGTGAGCTGAAGGTCTGAGGTTGCATCTTGCTTTCATGATTTTCTATTTTACTTTCGTTCATTTTCTGTTTTGATGCTTGTACATGGCTTATAGCAAGTATTATATATATTTATTTCTGAGTTCCTAACTCTACCATATTTACTGATATGACTCCAAACTAAGTTTTAAATTCTCATTTTTATTGATAAATACTTAGAGTATGCAATATTTACATTTCTTGTGGGGAGTTAGTACACGCACATCACACATTTTTATTCATTTTTTAAAATCTCTTTCCCTTTCTCCCCTTTCCCTTCTCTCTCTCTCTCTCTTTCTCTCTCTCTCTCTCTCTCTCTCTCTCTCTCTCTCTCTCTCTCTCTCTCTCTCTCTCCCCCTCTCTCTCTGCCCTTCTCTCCCTCCCTCCCCCAACCTCTCTCTCCCCTTTCCTTTTGTAAAATATGTATCTCTTCATTTCCTATTTTCAGTACTTTGTGTTTTAATAATGTAGGATTTGGATTTCTTTTTTTTTTTTTTGTCTTTATCAGTACCAGGGATCGAACTCACGACTGCCTGCTTACAAGGCAGGCGTTTATGCCACTGAGCTAAATCCCCAGCCCCTTGGATTTGGATTTCTTGTATAGGAGAATGTATGTGATATTTAAGACCGTATATCTGATTTATTTCACTTAAGATTATAGTCTCTAGTTATATCAATTTTCCTAGAAATCAATCAAGCTTATCCTTATTTACAGCAGAGTAGTACTTTATTGTGCATAATTACCACATTTTCTTTATTCATTTATTTGTTGATGGTCATACAGGCTACCAGCAAGATTTAACATTTATAAGTTGTGCTGCTATAAAGGTGGATGTGTGTCTCATATAATATGATGACTCTAAGTCTTTCAGGAAAATACCAGAAGGAGATTGCCTGGGTTAAATGGAAATTCTAATTTTTTTCAGGATTCTCCATACTGATTTTGCTTCCATAATGATTGTACTAATTAATAATGTAGAGAGGTTTATTTTTCACTGTGGCCTTGCCGGCATATGTTATTATTTGATTTCATAATGATAACCATTCTTCCTGGAGTAAGGTGGGATGTTTGCGTTGTTTTAGTTTGCATTCTTTTTTTGGTTTTTGTACCAGGGGTTGAACTCATGACCTTGCTTTTGCCAGGCAGTTGCTTCTGCCTCTGAGCCAAATCCCTGGCCTAGTTTGCATTTCTTTAGTGGCCAGAGATGTTGAACATATTGTCATGTATTTATTATCCATTTGTATTTCTGAGAAGTGCCTATTAATTTCAGTTGTCCACTTTTAATAGGATCTTTTATTGGATGATCTAATGTTTTGTGTTCTTTATATATTCTAGATATATGTTCTTTATATATTCTAGATATGAGTCTTCTAGTTTGAGGAATATCTAAAAATATATTCCTATTCTGTGGGTTGTCTCTTCACTCTGTTTGTTTCCTTTGCTGTGAAGATTTTTAATTTGCTATGATCTCATTTGTTGATTACTGATATTATTTATTATGCCATAAAGTCTAAGATTTTTTATTTAACCACTCTCAGATTTTAAAAGGGCCTGAAAATGTCCAAGACAGATGAACTGATATGTGTTCAGGACAAATGAAGAGACAGTCATCTCCCCATCTCATTCAGAATTAAAGATTTTGATCTGTAAATTGATGACCTATGAGAGCACAGATTATCTCTATGGCTCTTAATTCTCAGATCTCATTTCTGTCACTTTGCTCCTTGTTATAGCTGCAAGGGCTTCTTTGCTATTACTTGAACATGGTAGGCACACCCTTTCATCAGAACCTTTATATCTGCTGCTTCCCCTGTCTAGAGTGATGTTAGATATCTGGAGATATCCATGTAAATCACTCTCCCAATTGATTAACATCTTTACCGAGATACTACCCTGATGAAACCTGCTCTTGCCACTCAATTTAGAATTACTCTCCCCTAGCACTCCCTATCCTTTTTTTCCATGTTTTTATATATAACATATGTTGCTTTTAAGCTTAAAATTTTTATTAGGTTTTTTAAGTATGTTGCTTGCTTCCTTACCTCACACCCTCTCCTCCTCTACATATATATTAAATGGATAGGCTTCAAAAATAGATATTATTGATACTGTCCATAGATAGTTGGATGGATAGATAGACAGACAAATAGACAGACAACCAGACAGACAGATAGGTAGGTAGGTAGGTAGGTAGGTAGGTAGGTAGGTAGATAGGTAGGTAGAATAGATAGAAAATTGTCTGGCACAGAGTAGCTGTTCTAAGGAATTTATTTAATGAGTAAATGCATGCATGCATGAATTAATTTCCTCACTCCACCTAGATATTGGTTAATATCTTTTGTTTTATGCACATGAATATCAGTGTCTAACATAGATTCTAGATTCTTACTAGATGTTTATTGGTTTTTGAAAAAAATGACAGAATGAACACTGTTCTCCATTTCAACACTTTATTTTTCTAGTATTCTCAGAAAAAGCAAGTGTGCTACCTAAGTGAGCTTTTTCAGATAACTGATCTCTAGAGTGTCCAGCTTTTAATTATTTTATACATCCTTAATGGAAAGGTAAATTGTTTTTGCATGCTTTCCAGAGCATAGCAGAATAACTGCAATTTAACATTTTTTGTTGATATTTAAGAAGTTACTGTAAAGGGGAATAAGAGTAATTACTTCATTTCTTATTTAGCTGTAAGAGCATGGGCAATTTTGTTAACCATCTTGGGTCATAGTTTCATCATAGGGAAAATGATAACTATAACTGCTCTGAATAGCTCACAGACTAATGTGAGGTTTAAAAAAGTAATTCATAGGAACACTATCAGATTGTAAAGCTCCTTGTAAATGCAAACAATATTAGTGTTTATGACTTGGGAAACTGCTCAAAATATATGAAAATTTTCCTGTGTGTGTGTGTTTAGGTAACAGAGAAGGGGCACATTCAGCATCAGTGGCTAAACCTAAGTAACATTGCTAATGATATAATGCGTTAGTTGTATGTAATTTTCCATTCCTGATGCTTGAGGAACATCACAATTGGAACATCACAAGTCTGCTTGCTCTAGGTTGTTAATAATTGTTTGTTTTGGATACAAAATAGTCTCTTCTGTTTTCTAGGAAAATCTCTGGTGCCTTCATGCTTAAAGTGTTATTCAGAATACACTGGCCCTAGAAGAATGAATCATTGTGTTATCCTGAGTGTCTAAATTAAAAAATGGGAAAGAATAATTTATTCACTATAGAGTATAGAGGAATTTTAATTTACTAGTCCTAGATCACTTTTCATTTTGTCAGTAACCATTATGGTTTTTGTTCATAATTCAGTTGATGCCAACATTTGGGAGTTATTACCATGTTAATTTATTTTTCTATTGAGGCATTTGCATATTTGGGGGTGCAGTGTAATAATTTGATATGTGTAAGCAACATGTTATGATCAAATCAGGGAAATGAGCTCTTCCATATCCTCAAACATTAATAAATCAAACACAATAATTATAACGTGTTGGAAACTTTCATACCCTTCTACTTATTTTGAAATATATCATAGATTGTTATAGATAGTGGTTAGCTTACTGTACTATAGAAATTAGATCTCATTCCTCTTATGGGATTATTTTAGAAAGTTTAAATATATGGCAAGAAAATATATTATCTTCATGGCCAAATGGATAATTAGTGGACTTTTCTCCATAGCTACAGTACCCCTTTTTCCTTAGCCTCCATTGGTTAGAAAATAAGAAGTTAGAAGTGCTGTCACTCACCACTCAACATACCAGCAGTGTTCCACCGGTTTCCAGATGGCTTTTTTTGGTTGATTTGGTCACTTCCTGTAATTGGTCTGACAAGCAGTAAACTACTAAAGAGTAGGCTAAAATGGGTAAGGGAAAGGAACTGTCAAACCAGTTTGGCTGTGTTAAGGTGGTTGTAAAAAGTAAAGTGTTTGCTTTTAGCAGAAAGGAAATAAAGTCAGTGTGCTTGGTCAAGGCTGATTGAATATTTTGGAGGTTATGATGATAAATCATGAATTTCACAACCTGTTTTATGTGTAAATCGGGTCTTTCCAACCTCCATGCCTTTTGAAATATATCAACCTCTCTGCCTGGAATGCTTTATTAGTGTTTTGTTTACTTTGCTCCTGTGAAATGCAAATTCTAATTCTAATTCATTTCACGTGTTCTTTTTATTTATTAGCTATTAGCATTTTTCTACACAGATGAATATCATATTGTTATTTGCTTTCTGATGGCATTTTGTAACAATTGCTAACTACTTTTGACCAATTCTTTGCACTTCTTCTATTAGTTCTTATCTTTAAGCACTCAACTAATCCATTCCTGTTTCTCACTCAATATTTAGTGAATACTCTGGTACTGTGTACCAGACATTGTGTTAATTTCTTTGTAATATATTATTTCTTTTAAATGTTACAACAGATCTTTGTGTTATTATCTCCATTTTATAGCAGACTAAATCAAGGTTCAGAGTCAAGCAACTGTCACCAAAACAAGGATTTGGATACAAATTACCAAACTACTATGGCCCATTTGTTTCTGACTGTATTACCAGGGTAATACACTCCTCTCTCTTTCTGTAGCTTACCCTGATTCCTCTATGAGTCACATATTAATCATTGGGCACCTTTGTGGGGTTTTCCTAGAATCAGAACTGAATCTTATCTTCTTAAAGCTCTGCGTCTGTCACACTGTGACTTCCTAAGGCTGACTTCCAATGACTGAAAACAGTCATTGAAAGGGACATGGAGAAGATAAATATGAAATAATTGGGATGCAGACTCACTCCCCTCTCCCAGTCAGCAGTGCTTCCACCCTCAGTGGAGAGGGCAGTGACACGAAAGACCATGCTCAGCCCTAAGAGGCAGCATTTAGGAAGCAAGTAATAACTTGTCTAGCTTCTCTTGAAGCTGCCACACAGCACAATTATTTTAAGCTTGGGAGTTTTTCTAAATACTGTGCTTCTTTTCCACCTCTCTGGCTTCTTTTCCTGTGTACCCTCTCTTCTGTTCCTCTTTCTTCCACTCTTTCTGTTCTACTTCCTTTTTCCTCTGTTTCTGTCTCACATGCACACTTTCAATTTTAAGTACCATGTAAGTTTTAGTAAGGGGTACACTGTGATTATCTTGATGAGTAGCTTCTTAATTTGTTTCCCATAAATTTCCTATAAAATCACATCCATACCTAGATGCAGCGCACAATGCAGTTGTATGTCTGAGTTGAAGATTAAATTTCAGTTTTCAGATTTGATCTAAGATGGTTTAGAACTATATGGAGGCAAAATATGACTAATTTTATTAAAGCTCTTTGTTGCGAAGCACTTGATAAATAAACCACAAGTATGGTCCTTGAATGCTGCCTAATAAATTCTTCAGCAGGCCCTTAAAATATGACCGGCTTCCCCTTAGTTCTACATGATTCCAGGAGACTGTTCACCATTCTAATAGCGCTATTTGTCAGATACTTAAAATTTACCAGCTGTTTCATATGCATTGTTTTAATTGTCATAGTTCTGCAGAGGTGCATACCATAGTCCTCATTTCATAAAGGAAAAAACAGAATCAGAGAATATATGCTGTTTTCTCAAGATTACGTTATTTGTCACTAGTAAGTGACATGCTGTGAATCATAAGCAATTTCCTCTGACTCCTAAGTCCATGCTTCTCCTACCACACCACACTGTTTTTCCAATTGACAGATATGTAGGATGACTACTAGAATTTACCATATATGTGCTGTTTTCTTAATCTCTGGGATGAATATTAATTTATTGAAAGATTATTGACATCATCTCATCACATTCACCTTATCATTTTACATAAAGAAGTTGGTACCCAAGGAAAGCAGTGCATTTGCCAAAGTCTCACAATGAGCCAGTGGAGATAAGACATGACCTCTATGTACGTTTTCACCTCATTCTAGAATTCTAGTACTCTTTTGTATTATCACAGCCTTATGTGTGTTTATTTTATCTCCCACTAGATTGCAAGCTCTTAAAAGGCGGGAGCTACTATTTGTTTCTCCCCTACAGATTTTTGTTGAAAGCTCGACCACTGGACTTTTAGTAGACATTTGTTAATTAACTAACAGCATTTTGTTACTATCAGAAACAACCTTTTCTGATCCTGTTACAAGAGCGTTTTTTATACTTACACATTGTCTTGATTATAAATTGGAACTAGGTTTTGCTAGGAACATCACATCCTATTTTTTCTATGAACTATTATAAAATCCAAGCTTTTGTTGTGTTGATGGAAATACTGAAGCACAGGGAGTGTTATTCCAAGGTCAGGGATATTTATAACAGAGCTGGGACTATTTAAACTTAAAGTAGACAATACATGTATATGGTACCTGGTTCTTAAATTATGAAAGAGTGATTCTCCATGTCACAGACACACAGTTCTCTTTTTCACTGGCAAACATTATTTATTATTTTCTGTGTACTCCTGAAGATATAGTTATACCTTTACAAATACTATAAAGATATATCAATATTCCTCATACAACTGGTGTTCTATATTGGTTTATATTTTGTTTTGTTTTATTTTTAGCAGCTCTTGGTGATTGTTCCACATTGGTATACATAGAACTACTTCCTTTAATGGCTGCGTTGTATGACTAGGTTATAATTTTATTTAGCTAATCCTGTATTGGTTGATATGTGGGTTTGTTTCCAGTTTCTAGTATAAACATTGTTGCATTGAATATCAAAGCACATTACAGATATATATCCATGTTTTAATTTTTCAAGATTATACCCAGTTATGCAAAGTTTATATTTGATGAAATCAATAAATAAAATAGTTGTTGTTCATTTTACAAAAGGATTGTTATTTTGGCCTTGCACAAGTGTTCAGTACAGTATCTTTAAATGAACACTCCTCACTACATTTAAATGAGAATTCAATTTAAAGAGTCTGATTTGTACACTGCTCTTCAGGAATACATGTATTGGGTAAGACATAAGAAGAAGACAATATATCGTTTAAATGCAATTGAGTCAACAAAGGCCGTGACTCCAATTATATTAACCAAACCACAAAGGTGTTGTTTGATGAACGTGTAAGAAAAAATGAACAAGGGAATCATATCCAGCTAGATGCAGGAAAGTTACATGGGCAGAATTAGCAACATATTCATAAACTTGCTTTCTTCCAGAGAGAGGCTGCTGGTTTGTAGCTGGTATTTACTGAATAGTTGTAGGTATTCTTATGACAAAAGTTCAAATACATTTGAGAAGAGATGTTCAGAACATGTATTTACAACTTAATACAAGCCAGCTGCAGCACAACACTGGGCAGAATCTAAGGGAAGGCAGTTTGAGAATATGAAATTTGGGCTTGACCTAATGTCAGATGATCTTGGCAGATGTGTGGTAGCCTGTTCCGATATTGTTTTCCTTGGTAAAGTTGGATCATCTAATTCTCCCAGGTTTGCCTATCCAAATCTCAACCAACGAACATCATCACTTTTGTGGTCCCCATACTCTTTACTTAATAAGACAGAACATCACTGGTCCCCAGAGTAGAAAAGGGCAGGGTGGATTGTAAACTGTCGGCTGTACATCCAGTGTCAAATATTGATCCTGTTATTAATCTAGTGTCAGCAGCAAAGCTGAATAAGTAGTTGATTCACATGCAATATCCAACACCAGAAACTCTTGACCCTAGTTGAACATGAGAAACAATAAAGGAAGAAGGTTTTTTCCTGGATTTTTGAAACAGGGTCTCACTATGTAATTCAGGCTGGTGTTGAACTCATTCTGTAGCCCAGACTCGCCTCAAACTCACGATTCTCCTGCCGCAGCTTCCCACATAATAGAATTATAGGCATTGCAACATGAGACCGAGCTATGAAATTTTTTTTAAATCACATTGCTTACTTTTTACCCTATAATTAGTTAAACCAGAACCCCTGAGAATGAGACAAGGCATCAGTATGGTGTAAATACTCCCCTAATGATACTTATTTACAGCCAACTTTGAGAGCTTCTACTATACGCAACATGATTCTGACATCTAATCAACTTTTTTAAAAAGTGCACATTGGTAATACAGAATAATGACATTTATTTTGATATACTTATACAGGCAAGTAACATAGTTTGATTAATTTCATCCCTGTTATCCCCCTCACCCTTTACTCTTCCTTCCCTTTGATCACTTTCTCCATCTCTAAAAGTCTTTCTGCTTTTCTCTCATTTCTCCTTTGTTTTTCTTTATTTTTGAATTACTCATAGAAAACCTTTGATATTTAATTTTGAGACTGACTTACTTTCCTTAACATGACAGTCTCCAGTTCCATCCATTTTCCTGCAAATGACATGATTTCATTCTTCTTTATGGCTGAACAATACTCCACTGTGTATATATAATCACATGTTGTTTGTCCATTCATCTGTTAACATGCATGTAGGATGCTTTTACAGCTTAGCTGTTGTGAATTATGACATGATAAACATGAGTATGCATGTATGTATCACTATAGTATGCTGCCCTTAATTCTCTCAGGAATATACAAAAAAAAAAACATGGAATAGTTGAATCAAATGATATTTCTGTTTTTATTCTTCCTGAAGAATCTCCATAGCAATCTTCATAGTGGACACACTCATTTACCCTCCCACCAATAATGTAAGAGAGTTCCTTTTTTTATGCATCCTCACCAGTATTCATTGCATTTTATATTCTTGATGCTGACCGTTATAAATGGGTTAAGATGAAGTTTCAAAGTATTTTTGATTCACATTTCCCTAATGGCTAAAGATATTGAGCATTTTTTATATACTTATTGATCATTTGTACTTCTTTTGAAAAGCATCTGTTCAGTTCATTTGCTCATATATTGTCTGGACCATTTGTTTTCATGGTGTTAAGCTTTTTGAGTTCTTTATTCTAGATATTAATCTTCAATCATAAGAATAGCTGGCAAAGATTTTCATCCATTGTGCAGGCTGTCTCTTTGTTGACTGTTTGCTTTTCAGTGCAAAAACTTTTTAATTGATGTAGTGCCATTTGTTAATCCTCGCTATTATTTCCTATGCTGTGGGTTCCTAGTCAGGAAGTCTTTGCTTCTGTTTATGGCTTCAAGTGTTTTGCTTATATTTTCTTCAATTTATAAGTTTCCAATCTTACATCTAAGTTTGTGGTTCATTTTGAATTGATTTTTGAATTTGATTTTAATACAAAGAGAAGAGATTAAAATCTAGCTTCAAATGTCTGCACTTTGGATGTTTAGTGTGCCCAAAACCGTTTGTTAAGCTGTCTTTTCTCCAGCATATATTTTGGCCCTGTTGTAATCAGGGTTTGCAAGGGAAAGGATTTAATAAAGGACACATAATTTGTGGGATTATTTTATAACACTCATTGCAAGTGTCAAATGAAAAAGCATGCAGAAAATCTATCCACACACTATAGATCCAAAGAATCCAGCTGAAGGCCTTGGTCCCATGGCAATGTCCTGCATGAGTCCAGCTGAAGACGTAGAGCCCAGGAAAATGTGCAAGTCTATGTCAATAATTTACACTTTGAAGGCCCAGAGGTCAGTGGTGGAAGCTAGAAAGTCTGTGCCAGTGGGATGAAAGATCTGTACCTGCAGACTAAGGGATCTGCACTGGAGCGAGGAAGCAATGCTCAAAGTGAGGACCAAAGCTCCCGCAAAGTGAACCACAGCCTTCCTCAGCAACAGTGAGGACCCAAGCTCCTCCAATGATGAGAAAGCAGAGTTCACATCAGGAAAACCAGTGTGTCACCTTCTCCAGGAGAATCAGCGCCACCACCTCTTCCTCTTCAGTTCTCCTTTTTATATTGTTGGCAACGATCCTCAGGTGGGGTTTCCACACCCAACATCACGTTGATTCAATTCGGGTGGGTGTTACAAGTTTCCCACCAGTTTTCAATCCACCATAGGCCCCTTTTCTCAAAAATTAGATGGTTGTAGGTGTGTACGTTTACTTCTGTGTCTTCCTTTCTATTCCACTGATCTGTACGTCTGTTTGTGCCAGTACCATTGTTTTTGTTACTATGGCTTTGTAGACTATTTTGACATTGGATATCGTGATGCTTCCAGCATTGTTTTTTGCTCAAGACTGCTGTGGCTGTTCTGAGATTTGTGCATCATACGGATTTTAAGATTGTTTGTTTTAGTTATGCAAAGTGTGTTCTTGGTAATTTAACAGGGATTCCATTGAATATGTAGATCATTTTTGGTATTATGGCCATTTAAGAAATATCAGTTGTGATCTAAAAACAAAGGAGAACTTTTAATCTTCTAATACCTTCTTCAGTTTCATGCTCCAGTGTTCTGTAATTTTCAAAGTGCAGGTGCTACGTTTACTTGGTTAGGTTTATTCCTATATTTTTTGAGACGTTTGGGAATGGAATTGTTTTACTGATTTCTTTATGTGTTCATTATTGGTGTTCTGGAAAACTATTGATTTTTGGGTGTTGATTTTATAACTTTCCACTTTGCATATTTTAAAAAGATCTATGAATCTTCTTGTGGAATTCTAAATGTTTCCTTTACCTTGGTGTCCATATCATTCCCCAGCTTTGGAAATTTTGTGCCATAATTTCATATTTGAATTTCATTCACAATAAGTTTTCTATACCATTAGCCTGAACTTCCTCAACTTCTTTAAGGTCAATGAGTCTTAAATTTGTTTTTTTTTTTTTTTTTTAGCACAAATTCAAGCATTCATAAATAACTTTTTGGTTAATTCTTATTATTTTTCTTTATTAATGTCTGAATATTTTAGTGCGTGCACCTTGTTTTCAAACCCTGATATTTCTATCTGGAAATATTACAACCTGTATCTCTTTACTGAAATTGTCTTTCAGAACCTGTATCAATTTGTTTAATACATTCAGGGTTTACTTTTATATTCTTTGAGCTGATTGATCATTTTAATAATTGATTCATTCAGCTTCTTATTTGTACCTACTTTAACCTCATTGATCATTTTAATGGTTTTAAAAATTCTTTAGTATTTCATCTACTTCAGTATCTGTGTGTTCAGTTTTGGGAAGTTATGGATTTGGGGAGGCATCTTGCTGCTTTCTTTTCTTGAGTCTTGTGTTATTATGTTGAAGTTTGCAGATCAATTGTGATGTGCCCTACTGTCTTTCAGCATTAAGTAATCCACTCAAACTACTCAAAGTGCTAGGTTTAATCCCTAAGGCTGCCTTGGGTTGAGACAGTAACTACTATTAATATATGCTAACATGAGGATTATGCTTGTATCTCAGCACTGTGGGAATATGAGCCAGGAAGATTGCAAGTTTCAACCCAGAGCAACTTAGTCACATAATGAGACCCTGTCTCAAAATTAAAAAAGGGCTTAACTTATAGCTCAGTACAAAGGACTTGGGCTCAATCTCCAGTGCCACACATACAAAAGAACTACTCTAATATCAACATTTGGACAACTAGCCACTATATTTTAAAATTCATTTTTAAAATTTTTTACTATTTCACTAACCCTGGAAATGAAAGGAAGAGGATAATGCAGAATTGGCTAGAAAAAAAAGACACAGATGAGTCAAGAAAAGTAGATTTTAATGATAATATTTGTATATAAGACAAGAAAGGTAAAGAAGACATTTGGGAGGATACGAGAAGAGACAGAATAAAGAAGAGAGAAAGGAATCTAAGTTAAAAATAAGAAAACATTTAGGGAGATTGATTAGAAATTAATTAACTAGCAGAAATACAGGAAATCTTATGAAATGATGTTTGGTATTGGTGACCATGAAAAAACAGTGTAAACACTGAAGAAGCAGAAGCAACAATACTCACGTAAACACACACTTCTTTGTGGTGGTATTTATACTAGGAACAATTGCTGTCTCCAGATTTTTACTGTCAAACAACACCTGCTAAAAGAAGTGATACGAAAATCATTTTTAGTCCATAGTTCTCCTTTTCAGCTTCTGTCCAAGTAGGAGAAACCAATTAGGGCAGTTTGTAGGTTGAGCTCCACCTCTCTGCGGTTAATAAATGAGTAGTAAGGCTCAGTTTTTCAGTGGCAGGAATACGCTGGAATGTGTTCAATATCACCTTTATTTTCTATACCTAGGAATGAAGGTGTCAGAAAATTTTTGGTTGTACACTAAAATTCTCACTGGTATATTCCACGAGCAGGTCCAGATTATGGACCAAAATTCTGGAATTCACTAAACTGCTCCTGGAGGCATGCTGACCAGTGTCTGAATATTAATACAATTACTCTGAAAGCTTCTAAGTAGAACAGAAGAATTAGGCACACAAGATCTACACTGAGATAAGAAGCCTCAGGCACCAATCCTTCTGCTGGTCTGTTTGCAGTGGGGTTCCCAGACTCAGACTCCATCCCACTGGAGAGCTTCATTTGGCTGAACTCCTCATGGGGCTAACAATGTTCAAACTACTGTTTTTTTTTTTTTTTCTTGTCTCTTTTTTGGAATTTCTCTCCATCTAGATAAATGAGCTTCCTTCTGGCAGGGTTTTACAACATCTAGCTGTTCCCCCAAGATTTTCCCAGTGTGGAGTCCCAGTCTCCTGTGAGACAAGTGCTAGGGAATATCCCACCAACCTTATGATTTTAGTTTCTCTTTGTCACAGTTCCATTCTCTTAGGACCCTGCATCCTAAGGACCCACTGCCTCTCTGGTAAAAAGGAGTTGTTGTGTCCTGAAGATATAAAAAAAATTAGGAGATTTTCTGTTCTCCCGTGCCATTTGTTGCTTTGGATGAATATCCTGGAGTGGCTCGAGAGTGCCTACATGCCTCTAGTTTGCCATATTGAGACTCCCTCTCCAACCATTTTTTAATCCCACTTCCCCTCCTCCTTCATCATATGCTAAGCACTGGACACCTTGCTATTTCTAAAGCACACTAAATTTATTCCTTAATTTTGACCTCTACAATTGCTGCTTATTCTATTGTGAATGTTCTTTTCCTGCCTTACTTTGTATGTCTGGCTCCTCATACCATGCTTGTGTCATCTCAGTTACTACATTTTGAGGGTATCTCCTCCTAACACTTTATCTGTATTAGCTCCCTATTCAGATATATCACCCTGTTTTTAGTTCCTTTCATTGCATATATCAGCATTTTCAAAGGTCTAATTTGTTATTTACCATTCATTTATTGTTTGTCTTCATCTACTAAAAACCACCTAACTGGAGGACAAGGCCTTTAACTATAATAATAACTGTTGGTTCCTCCATACTTCTCTCAGAGTGTAGTAGATACACACACAAAAATTATTTAGCCATTAAAGGAAATGATTGAGCATGTTCTATGATTTAGTTACTACTGACAGATGTAAATACTTCAGAATGGTTGGGTTTAAACTGCAGAGCATGGCATTTAAGAGTACTCATGTTCTAGTGACTATCTTATCAGATGTATTATTACTTCCTGTCTTCTTGAAGAAGATCTGTGTGAATCACAGTAGCTAGGCAAGGTGATTTAGAGGTGAATAGCACAGGATTGGCTTTAGCAAAAGTGTGTGTGTGTGTACATGTGTGCTGAGGATAGCGAACAGAGGACAGAATACATCACCAGAGTAAGCCAATGAAAGGAACAATATAGTTACAAGAGGGATGCTGGTAGACAGAGTACAAGATAGACCCAATAACTTTACACATAACCCTTCTAATATCTCTGATTTCCTTTTCCATAACACTTTAATATTCATTCTGTATTACTTATTTTTGAACAACTGTATGCAGTAGATAATGTTATTATTTTATCCATATTTTTTAGATAAAAAAAACAGGCTCCAGATTTCCAATTAAATGCAATATAGTGGAGCTGGGATTTGACTCCTGCTCTTCTGACTGCCAGTTCAGTACTCTTTACAGTTCCATTGTATGGTGCTTGGGCCACATTGTCAAATATACTGTAAGCTTAAGAATCTGAATTTTACTCTTGTCCCTTTTTACTAAGCTAACCATAAAGTCAAAATAAACAAGAATGGTAATGGCTTCATGACCACTCCCAAAAAGCCTCTCTGTAGAGAATCAACTGAGAAGCTTAGCTGAGGATCCATCTATGGTAATGGATTAACTGGCAACTATTTTTTAAATGAATAAGAGAAGCAGGAAAGTCAAAAAAAGTACTTGGAGTTGCAAAGACCCTGACACCTCAGGCATAGAAGATGAGAATTTTGCCATGAACCCAAGAGAAGTAATCTGGGAGAGGGAAAGTAATTACAACTTAATAATTCTTGAGAGAGCTTTTCAGATGAAATCGGGTGCATTCAGGGTGGTATGGCCACATGAGAGAACTTTTCAAAGAAGAGTACCCTTGAGTGATGAGGCCAGAGGATCCAGGCTGTCTCTATTCCAAAGAATGTTATGTCCCTAAGTTGCATGATCCTAAACAGATCCTAGGCTGATTCTTGTCGGTGAAGATCAAACAAAGAAGGAGCACTTCATTACTCCTTTCCATAGGATTGTGTCTTAGTTTTTGAAGCGAAACTCTTAGAGTCAAGAGGGATGAAACTGGAAAAGCAGGATAAGAATGCAAACTGACTTCTGTCCTTCTGTAGTGACTTGGATATACTCTGAGACTTCCAGAAAAAACAATTCTCTAATGAATAATAGCCTCCAACCCACCTTCTTTGGGCCATCACTGTTCTCTTAGTGTACTTAACGTTTTTTTTTTTTCCTTGTTACAGATGAGAGGAACTAAGGTTAAAAGAGAAGTAAAGATATGTAAGGTCAAATAATGATTCATTGATGCAGGAAGGGTAGTCCTCAGATCCTCCAACTTCTTGTTCTGTGCTCTTTATACTACTATGTTTTGCCTCCGGATTTGAAGCATGAGATCAGGACCCATTTTACAGGAGACATCATACTGACATCAACCTTACACATAGGTCATACAGACTTAGGTTCCAATCCTGCATCTACCACTTATTAGCTGGTGACTGTAGGTGAGTCACTCAACATCTCTGAGTCTTATTTGTCTCATCTCTAAAATACATTTAGTAGCTACCTAAAAGTGTTCAGGCAATAATTAACCAAACATATTTGTAGTTGAAGAGAAACTTGAAGTGTACCAATAAAAACATAGCAATTTCCCCTCTTTCCATTTTTCTTCTCAAGCAAGTATTACTCCTCCTATCACTTGGAAGAGGCAGCAGGTAGACTGAGGATATACAAGAGAGAGAGGCATTTAAAATATCTACTAAGTTATAATGGTTAAGCAGAATGCATTTGGCAGTGTAGATTCAAAGTGGGTTGCATGCTTTGTACAGTCTTACATCTATTCTGCTTTCTTGATATCAGTCTCCCTGTCGGTAAAATGACTAAGTTGGAGTATGTTATCTCTGTAGAGATTCTTGCCTGTTCTGGTGTGCAAGAGTTTATTATTTAATATTGTTAATAAATAATATTATTATTTAATAATAATAATTTAATAAAATTTGTATAATGCTTTATGCTTTGTATGGTGTTTGCTCATTCATAATCTTACATGAGAATAGCACTAGCCTTCTGGACTGGAAATGAGGACATGGAGGCTCTTGTCCCTGCGTTGATGTGCACACATGGTACAACCTTAAGCATGTATCTATATTTTTGAGTCTTAGTTTCTGAATTTGTGAAACAGATGGTATGAAAATAGACTGAATCAGTAAGTCTCTAATCTATCCCATGAATCTCAGATCTCCGACAGAGTTTCTGTAAGACATATCATAGTGCTATGCCCACAGAGAAGGGGAAAGAGTGGCTTTTGGTGGGAGCATTTAAGTTTCCTGTACTTGCTTCAGCAAATCAGGTTTAATTTTAACTTTTTTTTTTTACCTATAAAGCTTATATGTAGTGTTTTATTTGTAAAGAAAGTTTACTGAGACAGAAAAAAACCTAATTAGTTGTTTTTAGAATTCATTCATAAGTGAGATCATACAGTATTATTTTACTTAGCATAGTGGTCATCTGCAATATCCCAAATGATAAAACCTCCTTTTGAAGGTTGTACAATATTGCATTCACCCAGTGATGAACACTTAGGCACCTTCCATATCATATCTGTTGCAAATAATGCTGAAAATAGCTCACATTCATAGAAATAGAGAGTAGTATGATAGTTACCAGATACTAGGGGACAGTTGGTGGAGTAAGGTGTGGTATGTTTGTCAACCAATATAACATTCTAGATAGACAGAGGAATAAATTTTAATAATCTATTATGCAACGTAATTAAAATTAATGCATTATATATTTCAAAGTTGCCAAAAAAGTAGATTTTGAATATTCTCATCACAAAAATAATTGAGTAAAGTGATAGATATACTAATTTGGTTGATTTAATCTTTCTACAGTATATTGAAACATTACATCATACTTCACAAATATGTACAGTTATTTCTAAATTAAATATTTTTAAGAACTGGGCTAGATGAGTTATAAGACCTTAGACATTAAAATGGAATTCAGTCAAATTTACTATTTGGTAAATTTGTTTTTATTGTAACAAGTAAGTGTACTGTGAACATATTTCTAAATTAAAAAAAAGATTGAGTTCATTCATCATCAATAACTGCCATGTTCCTTTACTTGAATATGGAATAAATTATTTAATTATTTCTTAATGTTAAGCATTCAAATAGCTCTAATTTTCCTTGTTTAAATAATTTTCTATTGAGTTACTTTTGTGTTTATCATAAACATCCCTATAAATTAAATTTCCAATAAAAGATTATATATATTTTTAATTCTCTTGAAATATATACCTAAATTACTCTCTCAAAAATTTATACTCCCATCAGCAAAACCTATTTACCAACATTTAGCATTTCATCTTTACCAGTCTCACAAATAAAAACATATAATTTATATTTGTATGATTTCTAGGGGAATTGAAGAGTTTTTATATTTGTCATTTCTATTTCTGTTTTAGTTGGCTGCTCCTATCTGTTACCCATTTTTCTATCATGGTATCTTCATATATCAAGAATACTGACTATAGATTTTAAATATTTGATGCCAGTAAATTTTCTTAGTTTGTGTATTTTCTTCAAATTTTTTAATAATTTTTATTTATCATAATAAATTTGAAATGTTTTCTAGTGTACTCTGTCAAAATGTTCATGTATGTCTTCTTCATTATCATGCCTTAAAAACCCTTTATCTACTTTCATAGTTATAATTTGATTGTATATTTTCTAACAGTACCTCCATTTCTTCTTGTTTTTCTTTTCATTATCATAATCCATCTGCAATTTAGATTTTTAGCTAGTAATTTAACTACAGATTACCAAATGTTTAACCAGTGGTTCTGACACCAGTTAGTGAATAATTCATTCTTTATTCACTGAATTGGAATGATGTATTGCATATACTGTGTCTGTTTTTGGCTTTTCTGGTATCTTCCACCAGTTGACCTATATTGGAGCCACTATGACACCAATATAATTGTTATAGCTTAATAATACTTTAAATTCTTGGTAGAGAAAATTTTATTGCCCTTCTTTTCCACAAATATCATGGCATTATCATATATTTTATTCCTTCAAATTTGCTTTTGGATTATTTTGTGTAGATTTTTTATGTTGTTTCAAATGTACAGTTGTCATTTGGGGAGAACTGAAATCCTTGCAATATTTAATCTACTCATCTGGGAACATGATGCACCTTAACATTTAATTCAAGTATGCTCTGGCATACTCCAATGAAGTTTTTTAAAAAATATTTTTATGTAAGTCTTACATTAATACTTACTCTGTAAAGTGTGAGAAATTATACATTCTTCAGCCTTCTTTGTAGTTAATAACTAAGACAAGGTCTCAGTCATTTCTTTATTTGTATAATGTGATGATACTAATAATTGGTAACTCCTTTACCTTACTGCTTCTACTCCAATTGCTATGTTTTCAAATGAAAAATTTGAAAGAATTTTAATCAGACCTTAAACTCATACTGCATGGGAGTACTATGACTATGACACAAGATAACAGAAATAGAGAAAAATTATGAAGTGTGTCATAGCATTAGTTTCCGTTGGAGCTTTGAATCATACTTAATTTATGTTGAAATAATAAGATCATAAAGAAAGATGCAGAATACTATCAGACAGTCAAGAATTTCAGAACCAGCTGACCTGCAGAGTATTTCATGTCAGCGATTATGTGACCATTCATACTAGTCAAGGGCTTGTATTCGTTATAAGACAGCTATAAAACATTTAAATAAGTGATCTGTTTGCATCTCTATGACATAGTTTTATCTGCTTCAGTATGAGAAGAATTTTCTATTTCATCAGTCATTTCACAATAAAGTTTTGTGAGACCTCGATTATTGGTTGTTGATTAAATTTTGCTGTTGAAAGTCAACAGTGCCAAAGAGCAGAGTTTAATGATTATATTCTGAGATGAAAGGGATTAGGATAACAGTTTGTGTTTTCTGAGTTAATCATTCAGTCATCTGCTGTACAGCATAGGATGTTTCTAGAATCACCTTGGAACCAGTCCATTTCCTTCTTACTTTTCTGTCAACTAAATGTATAGAAGGTACTCACAGGGCCATATACTTTATAGACAAAGAACAGAGAACTTTGACTCGCTTAGTATGCTTTGTCTTCAGGCTCCAACCATCTATGCCATGTCTTTCTTGAAAGCAATTTTCATATTTTGTGCTGGCTCTACAAGCTTGCTGTGGATGGACAGATTTCAATAATTTGTGCCCACTTTTCATGTGTCTGCATATATGTTATTCTGTGTATCCGTGGTGACTTCAGGTATGCACAATAATGATCTTTGTTACTATGCTAGCTGCAAAGGACTTCCTTTTGTTTGCTATGAGTGACTATACAAAATAGACCTTATCTTTATTTGATTTTTATAAAATGCAGGTTTGGGAACATGATTGCTAGCAATTTAAAACAAGGTTGAGAATTCCATGAACTTCTCTTTCATGGAAGTTTTACCACTACTGGTTATTACAGGTTGTGTTTAGGTGCCCTCTCAAAACCTCTTGTAGTCATATGTAGAACTTTTTCAGAGGTAGCTGAATCTAGAGTGTGTGATTCTGGCATTAAGTGCTTGTGATTACTAAATTAGTAACCCTAAGCTAGATGGCCTAGATAGAATATAAAAAAGGCAGAAGAAACTACTATTGCCATTTGTAACTTGCTTGCTACTTCCCATCTGCCTGCCCTCCTTTTCCATAAAACTGTCTCCTCTGTGAAATCTCTCTGTCATGCCGTCCTGCCTTGGAGCCAGCCAACTATGGACTGAAACCTCTAAAAACTGTGAGCCAATTAAACTATTCTTCCATTAACTTTGGGTGTTGGGTATTTTGTCTCAGCAACAAGAAAAGTAGCTAAGACACTAGTGTTCTGGAAAAGACATATTATTAAGTATGTTTCCATGCCTGATTGCAAGTGTCAATAGGAGGATACATTGGCTGAGCCCAGGTCTCTGCTGTGCCATGCTAAAGGAGGGTCAATTTCCGTAAGTGATCATTTTCTCATGGGCATTCTTGTTTTAAAAACCTGTGAGTAATCCTAATAATGGAATTATCACTCATAATGGAGTTGGACCTGAATTTTTTACCCTTGAAAAATACCTATAAAAACCAAACAGTATAACACTGAGTTAAACCTCTTGTTTAAAAAAAAAGAGAGAGAAAGAATAAAAAGCAAACAAATAATAGCAACATGAACAATATAAGAATGCAAAACAAGATAGGATATTGACAATGGTTATTACATTGAATATTGTTATTCCCAAAATTGTTGCTCAGATTACAGATATGGGCATGGAAAATTGATCAAAAATCATCTTGCTTTAGTAGTTAAAGTCTATGTGGTCAAGTGTTTGGGACCGTTGTCTATCTACTTTTCTCTTCAGCTGATATATATCATCATACCTTCATTTGCCTAGGAATACTCAATATGTTTTGTTAATATGTCATCTCTTCTTGCAATTATTTACCCAGGAAAACAGAAGTACCTGTGTGCCAGTAGAAATGATTGCACCATTGATAAATTCCGAAGGAAAAATTGTCCATCTTGTCGTCTCCGGAAATGCTATGAAGCAGGGATGACTCTGGGAGGTATGATACATTTCTTTGACTTTCTACTTGTTCTGCTCCTACTATCTCCCTCTATTCTTCAATAATTTCTTTGAAAAAGATTTTTCTCCTTGAGACTTACAAGGAGACCGGCCATATTCTAAGTGCAGGCTGAATTTTTCATGTCCAATGTAGCTGTCATTACATCCTTAATCATGCCACCCATGACCCTGGGGTTCAACACAGGAGTAGGAGATATGAAGTAAGGATCAGGAACCAACAGAGGGTGATTGATGTTTGATTTTACTGGGCAGGGTTACCCCAGGAGCATACTTGTATTGATGCGATTTGGTGGTAACTAGGAGAAGTAAACTAAGAAATCTGGAATAGTCACAGGTGCAGGATGACCCAGGCACAGGCTGGCTCTGAACACCTAGGAATATCTCTCAGCAAACTGCTTCCTATATTGTAGAGCCAGGAACCTGGAATGAGAAGCTGCTTCTGTTTGAAGCATACGACTAAGCTGCCAAACAGAGCCAATTACCTGTCCTACATATCCCAAGGATGAGCAGCCATTTTAATCATTTCTTTTTTTATTTGTTTTACAAATCTATCAGTCACTTCCGGAAATCATTTTTAAGTAGTAAGTAGCACAATCAAGGGTAATCCTCTATTATAAGACTGTTTGTTCCTTAAGCCTGTGGCTACCATGAGCACTGTCACCATTCCAGAATGATTTGCCACTAGTTGATGTACATTTATTCTTTACCTTTCTAAATTCCGTCATCCCTACATGTTTATATCTTTCCAATACCAGAGTCCTCTGTTTTGCCTGATGCTTCCAAACAGATTAATTTTATATAAGAAAAGCAACCTCATTAGTCTACTTTGATTTGGAACTGAAAAAGAAAAACAGACAAGACTATTTGCATGTCCAAAACTATAGCTTCTGACTTGATTATTCATTAACAGCTTAAAACATCCAAGTAATCTAGCCCTATCTCTCTTCTCTTAAGACAAATTTAGAACTTGTCCATTTCTGGCTTTTTGTGAGATACTCAATACCTTGTGTACTTATATGCACATGTGAAAACATCCACTTATTGTATAATTCTGGAGCAAGGCCGTATGTGTGTCTCATACAGACAAGTATATCATCCCCTCTTCACAGACCAGTAGTACTATATAAGCAGACTCATGTACTTCAAACAAATTGACCAAGGCTTGAGTTGAAATTAACAGAAAGACCACAAATAATGTCTAATACTCAAAGATCCCCTATGAATGGCTTTTCAGATAGCTACCTCAAATGAGACTCAAATATTTGAAAAAAATTAAGCCTGATATTTGCTTCTTATTATACTTCAGGGAAATTCTACAATTTCTCTGAATTGTAGTGAAGGCCAGTTCTAAAGTGGGGATCGCAGAAGCAATGTCAGGAAAGGTAGCAAAAGTATCAAAAATGAGTTTTCTCTGTAAAAATGTTACAATCCAAGTCAAGGTTCTGACATAATTGACTCTTCAATGTCAGCTTTCAGTGAATTATGTGTAAGAGATGAGGACTCCCAGGTAGAGAACTCCTTTCCTTGCCATCTCTGGTATGAATTAAAAGCCTATTTTGATGTAAGTAAAATTTAATGATAAGAAAAGTCTTCATAACATTTGATTCTGAATATTATTTCAGTATCTTTTATTATAAACCAGTCTTGTGGCATGATTATAATGAACTCCTTTTCAGAAGGACAGGCTTCTGTAAAACAGAAGATGTCACTACATTATCTAGCATTTAGACTTAAGGTTGTAAATTAATTTATTGGAAAAAGTGGTATAGTAAGTTTTTAAATCAATGTATTGTGTAGAGTGGTCAGATATGCATGAATTTGAACAACACAGTGAAGACAAGCTGATAAATGCTGTGACTGACTTTCATATTAGTTTATTGATTAAATGTTTGCTGTGTACAAGACACAATGCTAGGAATTAGAGCTTAGGCTGACAAATTCCAAGAAATACAAGATACAAGAACTCTCGATATGATGTAAATGGCCTTGCCTTTGGAGTCAGACAGACCTAAGTTCTGCTAGCTCCTTTATTTACTGTATTCTTCTCTGAGCCTCAGTTTCTTTGCCTGCAATTTATAAATATAATCCTTACAGAGTTACAGTGAGGATCAGATGACATGATTAATATGAACATATTTGGTAAATGACAAAGTGTTAGATAAATGTGGGAAGAGCATGTTATGACAATGAGATCACTAATGATTTAACTGGAAAAGCTATTCTTACCACTTTCCAATGCCTTTTAACCTGAGTAACTTGTCATGCTTTCTAATATGTAACAGTTCTCCCAAGCAGAGGATTTCCAGAAATTTCTCTTCATCAACTCTAATTGAAAATTGCCACCATGATCCTGTTTGGAAAATGATTTTAAAAATTAGAAAAGTATCTGTTATACTTAAGTACTATGTTGAGGAAAGCCCAGTGTTTGCCCTCTTAAACCATTGCTTAAAAATCAAACTGCTGTATATTGCCAAAGTATCTATCTGTACATTCTCTACCTTCTTGCGCAGTCCCATCTCAAATTTATTGCTAACTTGATGATTCAGCATATATCCCACCTTTACTCAAACAATGGAGAAAAGAAAGCATTAATATATGATGCCCTTTGATACTTTAATAATAGACTTCCATCTTCATAAGATTTGGATTTAGCCTGGACATTTTGATCAGCTTAAAAGAGAATTCATAGAATTTAACTTTCTTCTCATCATTCAAATTATATATATCTCCCAAAGTGGTGACTATAAGAATGTGACCTTAGGCAAATCCCTTCTCTCATTTTGAACCTCCATTTTCTTGTCATAAAATTGGGAGAGTGAACTTCACCAAGGACCTTTCTGTTGCTAACATTTTGTGATTTTATATGGCTTTACACAGAAAAGCCACACATAAAAGATCCTAAGTTTATCTGTCCTTTCATGAACTGCTTATTTCCAGAAGTATAGATACTCAAGGTATGTGTGTTTTCATTGACATAATATTTTAACTACATACATTCACACTGACACAAGGTGTATTATGTATCTAAAAGTAGACTGAATTGCTAGATTATCAGAGAAGTGGATGGCAGAATGTATGTCCTGGTATTTTAGAAAACCCGGCACTATGTAGCTGGTGACTGCTTGGTCTCAGGGTATCAAGATTCATAATCTGGATTTCTCTACAGTGTTCCATTCATGGGTGATGGGAGCTACTCATCTCAAAGATGCTTAATATATTTGGCAACTTCTTTCTGCTGTAGTACTATCTACCTGTGTTCCTTGATTCTTTGCTTAGCAACTATTGTTTCTGAAAGGATTATATAGGTAGTTGGATTCTCAGAATGCTTCTCTTAAAAATGTGCAGGTTCTCAATTGCCCATTCAGAAAAAGACACGTCTTTCATTTTATATAATTAATTTCTGATTAGTTTTAAAAACTACATATTGCTAACTAGCTCAAAAATTTAATTCCCAAGCACTTATAAACATAATTGTCCAGGTAATGGCCTTCCTTTAGTGAATTAGCTGTGACTTTTTGACAGCCCATAATTTAAATGAATGCAAAACCATCTCTCACTTTCTTTTGCACTTCTGAAGGATACACTCCCAATTTCTAAGATAAAATAAGAAAGAATTGCCTTTCATGACATCTCTACTAATTCCTTGCTCCTTTCCATTTTTCTCCTATTCCTGAAAAAACATTATTTCTATTCATGTTTTGAAACACAGCTTTTTATAAATAACATTAGTTATTTATTAGTTCCCAGCTTTTAATAAATAACATTAGTCCCTATTTAAATCCTTCTCATGGACCATGGAAGTTTATAGGCCTTTCAGGAATTGCAGGTGGTAGCCAAACTGCAGAAGAAGAGAAGGAATATGGAGCCTCAGTGCATATGAGAGTCTGAGGTGTGTAACATTTCCTTCAAAGGTTATTTGAGAATTCTCTTTCATACTAAGAGACTAGACTCTCTATCTGAGACTAAAAACTTAACACATCTGCAGGTTTTAACAACCTATATGAATACTCTATTCAAGATGTCTGAGGAACTCTCTGACCATGGTCTGATGTTTTCAGGCATGGTGTGAACATCCACACAGATTCTAGTATTGAAGAGAGTCCTGATCCTAGTTATTTTGTCATTCTGCATGTTGAATAGAAGCTCAGGTTACTGCTTCTCAATTACATATCCTGGATGAAAAAGAGTAATTCCAATGTTGAAATTTGCAACATTTATTCCTTTTATCCATTCATCCTTGCAGCCAGCCACAAAACTAGTGTTTTAACCCTTCTATCCATTCACTGATGTATTTTAGCAAATATTTAGTGAGTGCTAACTGTGTGCCAGACAGTATGTTAATATTTTGGGGCAAGCACAGCAAAATAATACATAATATTTGTTTATAAATTTAAACAAGGGGAAACAATGACCATGAATATGCATATTACCTTAAAGGATAAACAGGCAATTATTGAGAAGTTTAGTACGTTGAAAGAGAAAGGGCATTCAAGGAAAGAGAACAGTTTGAATAAAGGCACAGAAACAAGAAAAAATTCATTGAAGTTTTGAGGAACAGCAAGTAGTTTAATGTAGCCAGGGGTGGGGAAAATGAAAAAGCAAATTATAACTACACTAAGAATGACTTGCTGATTGTGCTCACAAGCTTGGATTTCAATAATTAGAAGACTTGTGACCACAAAACAGATATAACCACGTCTCATATTATTTGCATGTTTGGTTTGTAAAAGAGAATTTATAGAACCATGAATATTGTACTACTGCAGGTTTAAATTTTGTGAGACAATAAGCCATGTAAAGAGAAAGTCCTATCATCAAATTTGCTAAATTCTTAGGCTTGGTCCATGGAATTAATTGTCTCAGACCTCTCTGTATGTCAAAAGCAAGGGATCTAGACCAGCATTTTACCAGTGTTAGTTCTGAGAAAACTCTTTGCATGACACGATCTTTGAAAAATTATTTCTATGGTAAAGTAAGTAAAAGAAACCTGAATATTATTGTCATTCTTGGTAAAATTTACAATCTATATTGTGTATCTAACAGATGTGCATAATGAAGGCATGCACAGAAGAGCAAGATTATCATATGAATTTTGATGTCACAATATATGACTGAGCACTCAGAATCCCTGAGGTTCTTTATGTTTTTAACACAAGGGGAAGGCCCACATCTGCCCTCCAGGTACTGCAACCAGAAAGCCCTTTCCCCCACACGCCCAGAGCGCGCAGAGAGAACCAGGAGAAGGCCCGCCTCTGCCCACGGGATGCCGCCCCTAGAAGGCCCTTTCCTCTGCATGCCCAGAATAGGCCAAAGGACACAGACAGATCCACCTCTGCCCACTGTGCGCTGCCACCCAAAGGCCACATCTTACAGACAGCCAGTGAGGGCAAAGAGAACTAGCAGATTTACCTTCATCTTCAGGGAGCTGCCACTGGAAGACTTCTTCCTGCAGGCAGCCAGCAGGAGCAGGGGCACACAGCCAGATAAGCCCTGTGCATTCATAAGCCACCATTTGAAGCTGGTGGTCCCCTCAGACAGCCATCATTCACTAGCAGAATCAAACAAACACCCAGTGTAGACACACTGGCTGAGAGAAGCAGCCTGACGTACATCCACCATCCACCCCTGATGATCAGTAAACCCCCAGTGTAGCTACATAGATCTGGAAAAGCCCACTCAATACTTTACTACCTCCCTGTAAATCTGGAATTAGAGGAACCCAGATGTCTGTCCCATCCCCCTACACTGCTTAGGGACAGCCAGAACGGGAAGTGCCTGAGACCCCACAACCAGCTTGTTGGGAGGAACCCAGGAGAATGTCAAGAAGTAGCAAAAGGCAAAGTCAGATGTCTAGCCCACACAGAATAAGTCTGGGAAGATACAGTCATGGAAGAAAATGAAAGTTATACACTTGAAATCTCTGAGAGCAACTGAAGGAAGGAAACAGCTCCATGAGATTATAAAAGCAGTCAAATCAGAAATAATATGGCAGGTAAAGGAAGAAATCACAAACATACTGAAAGAATTTTTCAACAGGTCTAAAGAAGACAGAGACAATAAAGAAGAGCATAGGAAAATGATGAAAACATTGAATAAATGTAGAAAGGAATTATAATTCATGAAATAGATTCAAAGAGAGATGCATGAGATTAAAAATTCAATCAAAAGTTGGCAAAACTGTTTGAAAGAGACTGAAGATAGACTTTCAAATCTTTAAGACAGGGTTGCAGCTAGTGATCATGAAAGGAAAGTTCTCTTTAAAATAAAACACAATTAGGAAGTAACAACACAACCACTACAAGATGATGCAAAGAAGCATAACTTAAGAGTGACAGGTGTATGTGACGAAGCAGGGCTCAGCACAAATGAAATTAAAAGGATATTCAAAGAAGTAATAGATGAAAACTTCCCAGACATGGGAAATGGATCTGGCATGCAGATAAGTGAGGTATATAGGACTCCAACTTGCCATAACCAAAGTAAATCTACACCCAGACATATAATAATCAAGATCCCAGAAATTCAGCACAAGAATAAAATATTAAAAGCTGTTAGAGAAAAGAGACAGATCACTTATAAAGGGAAACCAATCATAATCAAGCAGACTTATCAACACAAACCATCAAGTCAAGAAGAGTTTGGAGTGAAGTGTTTCAAATCCTGAAAAAAAAAAACAACTTCCAACCCAGATTGATCTACCCTGCAAAACTCTTTCAAAATTGATGGAAAAATAAGATGTTTCCATAATAAAGAACAACTGAAGGAATTCATGACTACTGAACCAACCCTACAGAGAGTGCTAAAGGATATTCTAGAGAGACCATGGTTCCAGAATGTCACCAAACAAGACAGGCAATTGAGTGAGGGGGGAAAGAGGAGGGCTGACAACAGGAGAATAGCAGGACAGAGACAAGCCAATGTATGCTGGTTGTAACCATTAATGTAGATGGTCTCAGGTCAGCAATAAAAAGAAACACAGGAAGGGTGGATTAAGAAACACATTTAACTGGAAAGGAAATTCATCAATGCATCAATACACTGTACACAAGAAACACATTTAACTGGAAAGGAAATTCATAGATTGAAAATCAAAAGCGAGAAAATAGTTGTTTCATGTGACAGGAGACCATAAGAAAGAAAGAAAGAAAAGAAAAGAAAAGAAAAGAAAAAAAAGCAAGAGTAACTTTGCCATCAACCACAGAATGGATATGAAAATTATGGTATTTTCATGCAGTGGAAAGCTACCCAGTTATAAAGTAGAATAATCTCAAGCCACCTGTAGGTAAATGGACACAAATAGAGATCATGTTCATGGCTGAAACAGTTCAAACCCATACATGTGAACCCTAGCATAAGAAACAGAAGGAGTTAATGGGATCCAAAAACAAAATAGTTAATATAAGAGCAAAGGGGAGGAAATACCTGGGAGGGAAAGGTGCAAACTACTGTCAGTTTCTTATTGTCTTATTTTGAACTCTTGCATGTTTACACAATTTTGTTAGGTTTGTCTTTTTAGATTCTATGCTGTCAGATAGTAGGGGCAGCTATCCCAGCTATAGTGGGATCTTTTATGGCAATCATGGTTTCCTATTATATTACTTTGAAGTCTTATAATGCTTTCATTCATTGTTTGATTGGCTTCATTCTGTTTTGTTTGATTTTATGTTTAATGGTATGAATAGCTATTTTGAAGAAAATAAGACATTATGGTAGCCATTGCTGATTTAATATCATCTTGCTTTGAAGTCCTACCATGCTTTTGTTCTTCTGTTTTGATTGGTTCTATTCTGTTGTGGTTTGATTTTATCATGTGTGAATGTATAGAGAAATTTTTTGAGGAAAATGAGATATTATAGTGACCATTGTTCATTTCCTGTTATTTGGTTTTGAAGTTCTGTAATGGTTTCATTCTTTTGAATGGTTTTATAGTATTTTATTATGTTTTATATTGTGTGTGAAAGTATGCTTAATTATTTCGAAGAAACATTATGGTAGCTACTGTTGATGACCGGTTGTCTTGTTGCAAAGTGCTGTGTTGCTTGCATTGTTCTGTTCTGTTCTGATTTGCTTTGTTCTGTTCTCTTTTGTTTTATTCTCTTTAAAATAAAAAATTCAAAACACAATGGCCTTTGATATAGTGAAAATAATGTGATGAACTTAATTATGGACCTTGTTTTGAAGACCTGACTGTGGCACTTTCATATCTTGATGACTTTTATAATATACTTACTATAAAGTCTTATAGAATTGTTGATGTCTTTAAAATGGTACATAGTAGACACACAATAAATTGCACCATGCCCACTACTCATTCTTTTTGTTCCTGAGTACCACTGTGAATTCTTCTTTCTTTACTGTTTCAATATTGCTTGTAGTTCTTAATCTCTAGTTCCTTGTTCTCTGAATCACCTTTGAATAAATCCTTGAAATCTTTCTCTTACCTGCACCATCACTTCATTTCACCAAATATGTACCTGGTGATACTTTGGAGGGAAAAAAAAAAAAATATATATATATATATATATATATATATATACTTCAGTATTAGTCAACATTCTCATCACTGGTACATAATATGCAATACTCATAATGTAAAAGAGAAAAGGTTTAACTTGGCTCAGATTTTAGAGGATTTAGTCCATTGTTGACTGTATCCAAGACAGAAATGGCATAGTAGAAATCCATAGCAGAAGAATCCTAATCTATGCCTGGAAACTGAGAAGCAGAACACTAAGAGGAAAGGGCCAACAACCAGATATAGGGCCCCAAGCTCATGTCTCATAACTCACCCAGATGTACCCAGAAGTGTGCTTTTCTAATCTACTGGGCATGTCTTAATCTAGTCAAGCTGAAAATCACAATTAATGGTCATGATTTGACCATTGTTATTTTAACAACCAAGCATATCTCATCAAACCACACTTAATTTACAGACAAAACAATAGCACATTCAATAATTTTGCCTAATGTGATACAGCTATTCAGTGTACAAGTGAAAATGCATTCATTAATCCATTCTTCAAATTTTCAACAGTTCCAGTACTACAGAAAAGTCTAAGTTAGTCTCCTCTAAGATTCAAGTAAACGCTTAGCTGTGAACCCCTAGTAATTTTTTTTTTAAAAAAGCAAAGTATATATTCCCAAGATACAATAGTGCAAGGTAAATATTTCCCATTCTAAAGGGAGGGTTGGGGGCTAGAAAAGAATAGGATCAAACCAAAATCAAAACCCAGAAGGGCAAACATTAAGTATTGTAGCTCTATGTTTAGCATCAGAGGCAGGTGGTGATGAGATGTGAATTCCAAAGCGCCTGGGCAGCCCTACCTCCATGACTTGCTGGTTGCAATTCACTGTTGTCTTTCTGGCTGCACTTATGGCCTGTAGTTTTTCTCAGCAAACTTTCCATGCTTCTGGCAATCTTGACTTCCTGGGATCTCCACCTGTAGGCATACCATCTAACTTCCCAGGCCTTTATTTGAAATCTAGATTAAAATCTCCATGAACTCACAACTATTTCATTCTGCATTCTTGAACAAATATCATCACATGGATGATGCCAACATGGAGAGTAGCCCAGCACATTTGGACCATGGCTATAGGGATTTCTGAATCCTGAAACCAGGGAAATGAATCCAAGGAAAGCAATTTTCTCAGTGGCTCTTTTGATATAGGTGGTCCAAGGACGTTTTTTTCTCAAATCAAAATTTACAATTTTGTACTCTTAAGCCAGTAATGGATATAATCTTGCCAATTCCTGAAAGGCCTATAAGGTATCTTTCTTCATGACTCATTTCAAAGTAATTGGTACTTTTTGATGATGATGACCTCTTCACCAGTCACATTGACTTGGCCCCAACTTTACACATGGTTTCTTTGGGGCCAAAATTTAAGGTTTTCAAAATTTTGTGTTCTGCTTTTTGCCCTAAATATTACTATAAATATAGTTAAAAGCAGACAGGAATATACTTGCCATAACTTGAATGTTAGGCTGCCTTCATATTTCTTCAGCCAAATTAATTAGTTCAACACCTTTAAAAACAACCTTATAAAAGGCTTAGGAAATGGGCAAAATGCAGACAAGTTCTTTATTGGACCATAATATGAATGACCTCTAGTCTAAATCTCAATAATCCTTACTCCTATATGAATCCTCATGAGCCTTGTCTTTACTGTTCACATGTCTGTCAGCATTCTGGTCTTCTGAGCTCCAACCAGAACTACCCCTAAGGCTCTACTTATGGTGTTATAGGCTTCTCTACCATACGTCTCCAAGCATTTCCAAGCTCCTCCTGCAAACTAGTTCCAAAGGTTTCTGAAACACATGATCAATAGTCACAGCAGCAACTCTTACTTCTCTGATAGCAGTCTTATGTATTAGTCAGCTTTTCCTTCAATGGTACATTATACCCAATACTCACAATTTAAAAGAGAAGAAATTTACGGTGCCTCATGGTTTTAAAGGTTAAACTCCATGGCTGGTTGACTCTACAGCATAAATAGCATGATAAAAGGGTGTGGTAGAGGAATATTGCTCACTTCATGATATCTTAGAAGCAAAATTGGGAACAGCACCAAAAGGAAAGGGTTAGGAGACAAATATAGTCCTTAAGATCATACCCCCATGATTCACCAAAACATACCCCAAAGTGTACCTTACTAATCTGCTAAGTATTTATGAATGCAGTCAAGGTGACAATCATGATTAACAGTCACAGTCTCTAATTGTAGTGCTCAAAAAGAACTTGTGTATGTAGATACCAGATTGCACCTCTTAATTCTACCTCATCACATTATCCGAGATATTACATACATTATCTCTCAGATAATTGAGATGTACCTGCAGAAAACTTGAACTGGAATGTGGAAGAAAACATGAATCTTAACCAAGATGAAAAGGTCCTCAGTCCAGTCTTATGCAGTGAGGTGCCATGCTGGCCACAATGAAACTGGCAAAGACTGAGAACAGTTTCCCAAGATGAAAAATAAAGCATGGAAACTTTGACTAGTAAAATGTTAGGCACACCAAAATTAATTTCAAAGCATTTTCATTTCCAGGGTAAGTAATAATGTTGGCAGTATTACGATATTGTTTGTTTGCTGCAAGAAATTCAGAGCACCTCCGGTAAGGAGTCTTTGTTAATCTCTGAGTGGTTGTAATAAAAATGTGAAATTCTGCCTTCCTCTTTGTCTGCCACATGCTGCTTTCCTGAAAAAGCAAAATACTTAACCACTTAATTACTTAACCACTGCATGCATGTACGCGGACACACACACACACACACACACACACACACACACACAAATTCTTTAGTGTATTTGTCAGTAAATCAGGAAAGCAAAAATCTCCCAAGCAAACAGTTTTGTATTTTCCTATGTCAGTTCTGCCTTAATGAGAAAGAGAAATGGAGACCTCCATTCTAAATGGCAATCACTCCCATTCCTAACTTTGCATATTACCTACTGTATTACAGGATGTGACTCGGATTATGGAGACAGATAGGTGCAAGCCCATCTCTACACTGCTACACTCAAGAGGATTTCTCATGTTAGAAAAATTCTAGGTTGGCATTTGAAAGCATCTCAATATGACCAGACCCTGAAGGAAGTCTTACTTGCCTCATTCAAAATGAAGGTTCTCTAAAGAGTTCTAGTGCATGGTCTGGAAAAAAAAAGCCTGAGTCTGAAGCTTAGTAGTTTAAGCTTTTGTGTCACAACATAGGCTCTGCTGTTGGTGCTGTCACCTTTTCTCTTGGATGATAAGTTCCCCCGCTGATTCTGATAGTGTGTCCCTAACTCATGGGGATGTTCTGAGGATTCTAGTTCTAGAATCTGTAATAGTTAAATTTTACATAGTTGTGCACATATCAGGCTTGTTGCTTCTTATAGTGCAGCTTTGTTGGAGACCACCATGAAGCAGCTCTAAGCAGGATTTAAAATTATCTAATTGACTTTCTATATTTCTCTATGAGTCTGTCCTAGGCCTAGGCCCCTTGCCTGGCAATGGAAGCTGATTCATATTAAGTGAACCTCTATGAATCACTGGTCCTGGCTGGGTCCTGTAGTGGCCTATGAGGCCAGAGATACCTTAAAGGGCAAGATAAGGCCACAGCCAAATACACCTTGGCTCCAAAACTAATTGAGTAAATAGAGACTGCAGCTGAAGGAATCTCATTCCTGCAGTTGCGCTACTACCATAAATGTCATCTTGGAGATAAGGCAGTTCTCCTAAATTGGCATAAATTACTACATAGAGAAGTCTTTGACATGACTCCCAAGGTCCTGCTCATTTCCTGTGCTTTCCTCAGTTTCCCCGCCCTTTGTTTTGGACCTAATAAATATAGGTTGTCCCAGAAGTCTTTGTCTTAGCCCTCAGAGTCTCGAACTCAGCTAAAGGGTTTTGACCCTCCTGGAGCCCTAAAATCATACCACATGTCTCATTTTATTTAAGCTTTTGCCATATACTCATTTGAGAGATTGGGTATCTAGGTCAGGACCCGTTCCAGCTTAACCTTGGAAAGGTATTTTTTTTAAATTATATTTGATCATATGTGACCAAATCAGACAGTTATAGAGTTCCAAAGTCAGACAGTTCTCTCTGAAAGTCAGGCTGACTCTGTTTCCAAGAGCTCCCATACATAAGGAGGAAGAAGGAAAAATCAGAGAAACAGTGCCTATTTTTGTTTCCTTTTTTAAGTTTTATTTTAAAGACAATAAAACCAAGCAAAATAAAACAGAATAAAATCAATCAAGCCAAAGCAGTGAAAGTGATACAGGACTTCAAAGCAAGGTAATAGGAAATCAACAATGGCTATCATAATGCCTCTTGTTATTTTCAAAATAGCTGCCCATACCACCAGACATAATAAAATCAAATAAAACAGAACAGAATAAAATCAATCAAAACAAAACAGTGAGAGCAATGCAGAAACTTTAAAACAAGATAATAGGAAATCAACAATGGCTACTATACTATATCTTGTTATCTTCAAAGTAGCTGCCTTTGCCAGCAGATACAATAAAATCAAACAAAACAAAACAATGAAAATGATACAGGAGTTTAAAACAAGACAATAGGGAATTAACAATGGCTACTACCTTCAGAAGAAAATCCCCCAAAGTTCCTATATAGCATATTGTTATCCTCTAAATAAATACTTAGATTATTGGCTTTAGGCCTACAAAGTCAATCAAACAATACAGGCATTATTATTTTTTTTTTTTTTTACTTCAGTGGCTATTGTCTCAGCCCATGTTTCTCTGAATGAGCTAGTTGCTTATGGGGAGTGGAGGCTCAGCACTTCTTGTATCACAGCCCACATGCTGGCTGACTTGCAGGAAGGGGCTGGCCTGGCCCATGACCACTTCTGGCTCACAGGAAAGGGGTAACCCAGCCATGACTACCACTGGCTCACAGGAAGTGGTTGTTTTCTAGATTCTGTTCCCATGCTGCATGGCCACCACCGGTTCACAGGAAAGGGTTAGCTTCTTGGTTCTATTCCTGGGCCACATGGCTGATACTGGCTCACAGGAACAGGTTGGCTTCTTCTTGATTCTCTTCTCAGGCCTCATGACCACCACTGGCTCACCTTCTTGTTTCCTTCTGAAGTGGAGATGGTGGAGGAAAGTGGATCTGACATTCCCTCTTACTTCTAGCCTTCAGCAGGCACTGATTCACAATGACATGAAGTTCTTTATCAGTCATTTACTTTGCACAGCATGCTGTTGGGAAGAAACTTGGCTGAAGGGACTCAGAATGCTACTTTGGACAAGAAACCACTGTGCCTGAAGCTCCTACAGTCATATTATGCTCGTTTATTAGCAATTTGTTGGCTTTTTTTTTCTTCCCTTCACTCTTGTAGACCTTTGCCAAGGACCTAGCTCTTAAACCCAGGCCCCATAACTGAAATGAAAGCAGTAGTTGATCCACAGACATTCAGTGAACAAGGACTAGATTGCTGCTTCTGGAAGAGAAGCCAGCAGTCTACTTGTTAAAAGATAGGAGAAGTCTAAAATCAGACAGTTCTCTTTTTCTAAAAGTCAAGCTGACTTTTATTTCCAGGAGCTCACACCCTGAACCTTCTATAAGGAGAAAAAAGGAAAATCAGAGAAGCTGTGCCTCTTTTTCTTTTTGTTTTTGAAGTTGGGATGGTGGAGGAAAGTGGATCTGACACTGCCTCTTACTTCTAGCCCTAGTACTCCCACACTTCCACAGCACTCTCACATCAAATTCTTGCTTCCCATCAGGAATGACACCACCCCAGCCAGCCTCAGTACTGCATTGTTGTAAAAAAAAAGAGGCACTTAGAGTTTAATTTCTTACTCTGTTTATGCCCCAGAGCTTCCATACTGAAACCAGGTTTTGGTGAAGTTGGAGTGTGTGAAGCAAGAGGCAGATAAATCTGAGGGGCAGAAATAGTCTTTCTTAGCCTGGACACTGCCTTCCTCACCCTCTTCCTTCTCTACTCTCTGTTCTGTCTCTCTTCTCCCCTCCCCTCCCCTCCCCTCCTCTTCTCTTCTCTTCTTCTCTCTCTCTTCTCCACCCCAACTTTGCAATTTACTGGAGTAAAGCCAAGGAAAAACTTCAGGAGGGGACCTTCCTCCCTCCTCCTTTGGGCAGAATTTTAATCTCCAGGCCAACAAGAAGTTCCCTAATGTGGATTGAAAAGATAATATGATTTATTTTTAACTGCTTTCTATTCATCTGAATGTTTCATATTTCTGCTAGTGAAATTTTCCTTTAGTAAAACCATTAATATATCAATGGCATTTTCTTATTTACAACAAACTGACAGAATTAATGCTGTTAATGCTGAGCCTATTTTTTCTTTTCTTTTTGTTTTGTTCTGTTTTTTTTTTTTTTTTTCCTTTTCTTTTTTCCTCTCGCTAGCTTTCCAGGTCATGCTGACCTGTTCAGCATGGACTGTTTCGCATTTGTTTTTAATGTCAGTTTAAATGTAATTGTAAAAGCATGTATGCTCCAAACTCATGTAGTTATTTTTTCCAGTGGAAAAACCTGGTATGCAAAAGTACTTCCAAGCTCTGCGATTTCACATGGGTAGGGTTTTGGTAATGACCTTGTGCCCCTCACTCAGGATGGCATCTGGATAGTCAACTCCTTTCTTCTGGCTCAGTAGTCAGAAAACAGAGACTTGGAAATACAGGATCTGTTTCTGCCAGATTCTGTGCTTTGGCAAGGATGTGCAGCACTGCATATCATTCTATTATTAATTACATTTACTCCTCCGTGAACTAAAAACCATTAGACTAAATAGTCCAACATAAACCTTGAAAGATAAAATTTCATATTCTTTGCCCTAGCTAATCCTCTGACCCAAAATTTAGGCTGATGGAGAATAAGAGTGTGAGGAGAAGGGCCAAGGAACCTTCTTGCCTGAGGGAATTTGGCATATGCTTACTAATCCTTCTTGATTGCACCCCTTGCTAATCTCTCACTCTATGCCTGCCAAGGACTGGCTCCACTCACTGCTTTTTGTCCTTATTCTAGTCCTTCCCTACTCAACTCCAGCTCTCACCACCGATGCTTCTCTCCAGTAACATGCTATTTGACTACATTAAAAATAAACAGCACCACTGGAGAAGTCAGCCTACCTGGTTCCAGCTCTTACTGTGCCACTATTTATATAGCTCTGTGACTTTGGTCAGGACTTATCTTACCGGAGGCATACCTTTATGTTTACCCAACATTTAAAATTATATTTAGGGAATTTTTTTATGGTGATGGGAATCAAACCCAAGGTTTTGTGCATATCAGGCATGTGTTCTGACATTGAGCTACTGTCCCAGTCCTACAATTACATTTAAGTTCTGAATTTAGTTTTATAGATAGTCATGTGCTAAGAAAACATATTGTTTTACTTCACAATGTATTATCTCTCCTGTCCCTATTATATCAGTTCATCTGTTCCCTCTATCAATTCCTCCTCTTTTCTAAACATTCTTGTTGGTACATGTTTGTAATACATGCGGTTTGCAATTACCTTGAGGAGTAGGTATTCCCCTTGCCAGATCACCTACATACTATTCAGTCCTTACTTTCAGAATAAATGGAGAGTGAAGAAAGTATTTTGGATAACTCACTGTATATTAGACATTCTTTGATTTAGTTCTCATAATTGGCCTCAGACATAGGTGACAGCATCCCCATTTTATAAATGAGGAAACTGGATCTCTGGAAACTAAACAAAAGGCTTAGTAATTGACAGAGTTTGGGTTTGAATCATAGACTGTTTGACCCCAAAGATTACTGTTTTGCCGTACAGACACTTCTGTGAAGAAAATGTATTAGTTTTCTACTGTTGCATAAAATATAATCACAAATTTAGTAGCTTTAAACCATACACACTACTTAGTTTACAGCTCTGCAAGTTAGAAGTCTAGCATGGTATGACTGGACTCTCAGTTCAGGATCTCACAAGGATGAAATCAAGGTACTGAGCAAGTTTCCCTGCACAACGCTGCAACTCAGAGTCTTCCAAACATGCATAATTATGGCACAATTCAGTTCATTACAGTAGCAGTAATGCAGGTTTCTTTTGCTGCCTTTCTGATTATTAGTTAAGGCCCATTCTTATCTCCCAGAAGATGCCCTTTTTTTTTTTTTATAAAATGAGTCCCAAAACCTTCAAAGCCAGCAACAGAATGTCTTCCTTGTGTTGATTCCCTCTCAAGGCTCATTGAATGTCTTAAGAAAAGTCCAATACCTTTTAATCTCACCTGATTAGGTGAAGCCCATCAAAGATAACTACCCTTAAAGTTCAGTCATAGAAGGGAATTTGAAAACTCTTTCTCTGGTGCTGTGGAAATAACTTCTGCAGGAGTTTAGTTTGCTAGGGTTGAAAAGTAATCTTCCCATAGAAATACAGGTATATCAGGCTAGGTGCTCCAATCCCCTGAAGAGCAGATAGAGTCAAGCAAGAAGTTTACCACAGTCCTTTCTTGTCATTGCTCTTACCTAAAAGAGGCAAGGTGGAGATGTAAAGTAATTTCCACACCATTAGAACTATGAACTTCTACAACGGTCTTTCTTCTCACTTCACACCACTCACTTTAAGCTAGTCTCTGGTTTGTTACATTGCCTGGATGGTCTGTACTTCAGATAAAAGCGTTAGATTTGACTCTGGGGCTCAGGTGCAGGGGAAGGGAGGGGTGTGGGGGCAGCCTTCATGGAAGAAAACAAGACCTTGGGCATTTAATAATAGCTGTGAGTAGCAAGCGTCATTGTCCAGCATTCCAAGCCATCAAGAAACATGTTGGCTTTTGCTACAGAGAAAGAACAGAGGATCCCTCAGTAGAATGAATGGAATCTGATTTCAATTATGTTCAGCACAGTCCTCCTTTTTAGATCAACAGGCTAGAACACCTGGTGCAGCTTGGGCCACTGTGGCCACAGGGATAGCACATTATATGGGTCTTGGAAGCAAGTGGAAATGCTGTCTGCCGTCCTCGAGCTATGCCTTATAGATCTAGCAGAGGCACTGCACAAAGAAAGGGGGCTGGGTATTTAACCTTGTTGGAGTCTTCTCCACAATGTCTACACATATTGGTCTTGCTTGTATTGAGTTTGCTTAGGTCCACAGTCGTGACCCCACTGAGTTCTGAAACATTGGTGGAACAGTAGAAGTGACAAATCATATCTCATTTATTCCCTCAACACTAGTTATTCTGCATGTCTCTCTACCTTTTGGCAAAGCCTTCTATATATAATTTGTTGGGATTATTTTCCGCTTTAGCAATAGTTTTATTAGGGGAGGGCAAATGGGATGGCTGCTCCAGAGAGCAGCCTATATTCACACTATTCAGTAGAATTTTCTGAGATGATGGAAATGTTCTGTATCTATCAGCACTTTTGAACACTGACAAAAAGTCTAGTGAAAGTGAAATACTATATTTTAATTTTAATATTAATTAATTTAAATAGCTGCACATGACTCATGGCTACTTTGTTGTACAGTGAAGGTCTAGAATGAGCTCAAAGAGACGCATCAAGACTTGGCAGGAGTAACTTAATCAAAGAGAAAGCCACTGTGGCATAGGAAATTTTAAAATAGGAATAAGAACCATCATTCTAATTCCAGCTATGCCATTAAGTTGCTTTTTCCTCTCTGGTTTTAGTCTAACTTTGAGTTAGACTAATATCAGGAGTCCCAAATTATGGCTAAGGACTGAATCCAGCTTTAGAATACATGGTTATATGGGTGCTTTCTAGAGGTGAGAAGGCAGTCGTAAGTGCATTTATTCTACTTCACCACAGCATCAACTATTCTTATATATGCATGTGCATATTATATATACCCACCCACTATATTACTTCTGTATATACTCTATAAACGTATTTAAATTTGTGATCCTGGATAAGATGATTTCTAAGGACCCTTCCTGTTTGTCATTCTTTATGTTTTTAAGTACCTATACTAACTCAAATTTGTTTCCATTTAGACAGGTGACTGGAGTATTACTCTTTTCCTTCCTGGCTGTGATGCTAGTTATTGATGTTTGTAGACAAGACTGAAAATAGGAAGTGGAGTATATGCACAATCCCAGGCCCATTTCTCAACTCTGCTTTTAGTCTAAAAATATAGAGTTTAAGGTTTCAGACTCCTTAAAAGAAACAGGATTGAACACAGAATTTATAGTTTCAGTGTAGGCTTATATTATTATCTTTCTTGATAACTGTGGTAATTCAGTTTACTCATTTTCAAACCAGGAATCAGAAATGTATCCATTCCCCTAAGAACACTGTGAAATTAATGAGATAAGATGTTAATGAGTTGAGACATAATAGAAGACACTGAAAAAAATAGTACTTACTCTTATTTCCCTTAGTTACCTCAGGTACAATTTGAACTATACTTCTGTCTTCCATCAAGCTAGAACAGCAGCTACACGGTATGGCAACTCAAGATCAATGCAAGAAAGTGCCAGTGATGGAGAGGCAGCAGCTTGCCTATTGGAACTGCACCACGGAAACAAATCCTGTAGGAATTGCCAGTCTGTAGAGCTGTATATAAGAGCCCATGTTAATAATGGGCTCAGCAGATGATGAGATATCATGGGGACAGTCTTCTAGCTCTGGACAAAGATTGGCTTGGCCCAGATCATATCTTACAGTCTGTGTTCTTGGTGGAATGTAGGAGTTGGAAGTAGCTTTACATTCTTATTACTGACTGTGTCCAATCTGTGCAGAAATGATTTTTGGACAAGGTCATCATGCACTTAGGGTTGATTTTCCAGGCTTTTTTGTTATTTTCCCCCTCAATTCTTTTCTGTTCACTTCTCGTACCACCTACCCACCATTTTCCCTTTCCCCACCCTAGTTGTTGCTAAAAAATGTGACCCATTTTTGCATCCATATATTGAGTGACATTGATTCATGTTTCTACTGAAGGATTTGTTTTTTTAATTAGAGCTGAAAGAAAGTTCCAGATATGCATCATTTCTTTCTTTCTTTCTTTTTTCTTTTTTTCTTTCTTTTTTTTTTTTTTTTTTTTTTTTTTTTTCATTTTTATCGGTACCGGGGATTGAACTCACGACTGCCTGCTTGCAAGGCATGTGCTTATGCCGCTGAACTAAATCCCCAGCCCCATCATTTCTTTCTACAGGAGCCAGAAACAGATGAGCAGTAGGTTTTATTGTATTTATCCACTTAAATTAAGACTCAAACTCTATTTTACTATTTATTATTATTATTAATCATTATTTCAAAAGACTTAGAGAAAAAGTGGATTGTGATCAGCTTCTGATTATGTGCTTATACTATACCTGAGTTATGACCTTTTAAATTGTTTATATTCTGTGGCTATAAATTGTAGGGACTATAGAACAAAATAAACTTTGGAATGCCAAAGATCTCTACAATGTGTGTGTGTGTGTGTATGTGTTAGTGCATGCATGCACACATTTGGAAATGATAGTTCTTAAGATTTGAGTTTAAGATTATGGTTGTAAATAATTCTATTTCTAACATCCTTTATAATGGCCACTTCCTAGCATGATTCTCATTTTACAGATAGATGATAGAGGCAGAGGCATTTTGTCATTTCTTTGCTACAGTTAGGGATTTCAGTTCTTTACCATTCCCCTCTCTCTTTTGCTAAAGGAGAAAATCAATACGCATGTAATGGTGTGTGTTCAGCTATCGGTATAATTCTGATACCTAAAACTTCTTAAAATATTCAGTAGTAAATAGAACACCAGAGAACTCTTGTCCATTGTGCCCAAATTATAGTGATAGAATTTAGTAGCCTGAAGGTCTGATAGCTTCAGGGATATATGTATAATTTTACCTCATTTCTATTTGATGTTTACGTTGTCAAACATTGTGCCATTTAGCCTTTGATCATCCACAGTAATGTAAGTGCCAGGCAACCATTCCATGTTAAGAAAATTTTAACAAAATGTGTGTGTGTGTGTGTGTGTGTGTGTGTGTGTGTGTGTGTGTGTGTCTGTGTGTGTGAGAGAGATAGAGAAAGAGAGAGAGAGAGAGAGAGAACTGGGGAGAATTAAATTCCAATTTAGTGTTCATTTTGATACCCCTAAGAATCCATACATCGTCTAGTCCTCTAGTCCTTCTTTAATGGACCTACCCTCTTTGTCTTTTCCTCTAGTGATCTTCTGCACATGTTAGACACAGACTTGTTTACATTAATTTCTTGATTTACAACATTTAATATTTGCATATTACCCATAAGACAGAGATTGATCATCTTAATAGGATATACATGCCCCTTTAAAATTAGGCCCCAATTTTGTTTTCAACCTCATAAACAGCTAGCCCTCCATATATATAATATACATGCAAACAACACTGATCTCTAGTTTTTCCCCTAAGCACTCCTCAGTACTTTTGCTTATACCTTCTCCACCCATCTCTGCCTGGTATAATACTCATCAGTCTTATAAACTGTAGGTCAAATGCTACCTTTGATATAAAGCATTTCCTAAATCTACCCATTCAGAAAGATTATTGTTTTTGTAATTTTAATGCCTCAATTCAGTATTTACCATCTTGATATTTTCTAGAATTTTTTGTGGTAATTTATTTCTGCTCTATCAGAGAGGCAGCACCTGTGTCCTTTCTTTCACTCAGAAACCCAAGGCTAACAGTGGATATGCACTGAGCGAATGAATGATGAATATTTTCATATATAAATTAATTGAAGGTACCAGGTTTGAATACTAAAGATTGCATTCAAGCACAGCTAAATTCAATGATGTGTGTGTGCTAAGTTAACAGATTTGGGATGATGTATCATTCATTCAAACAGTGCTCAGTGAGCACTTGATCTTAGGGAATTTAGCACCTATTACCAGGTGCTAAATCTTTATTTTTTTTTTTTTAGATCAGGCAGCTTTCCTACCAGTATAGCTCTGCTATGTGATTTTGACCACTGATGATAAATTCAAGTTTTTCTTCCTTTCCAATAGCCCGTAAGCTGAAGAAACTTGGAAATTTAAAACTACAAGAAGAAGGAGAAGCTTCCAGCTCCAGCAGCCCCACTGAGGAGCCATGCCAGAAAATGACAGTATCTCACATGGAAGGCTATGAGTGTCAGCCCATCTTCCTGAATGTCCTAGAAGCCATTGAACCAGGTGTGGTGTGTGCTGGACATGACAACAATCAACCTGACTCCTTTGCAGCCTTGCTCTCGAGCCTCAATGAACTGGGAGAAAGACAGCTTGTACATGTGGTCAAGTGGGCCAAAGCCTTGCCTGGTAAGGAAAAGGAAAATGAGTACATGGGATAAAGGAGATTATATTTAATGAACACTCCTAGGGGACAGGTACCCATTAACTCATGCAGTTCTATCACCCTATGGGGAAATTTTGTCAGTCAGTGGGAAACTTACTCTCTTTCTAATATATTGTTTAAACCAGTCTGATTATGAAAACATTACAGCTTACAGAAATTTATAGAGCCTCTATCAAAGATTCACAAACTTTCCTTCAGCAGCCAAATGCATTATTTCTCAAAAAGCATTGTACACACATATACATTTTTTTAATCTTTTTTTTTTTATTGGTACCAGGGATTGAACTCACGACTGCCTGCTTGCAAGGCAGGCACTTATGCCACCGAGCTAAATACCCAGTCCCCACACATATGAATTTAACAGGTTGATTTAAAGTCAGTCTTTGACCTGTGCCTTTTACCAGCTCAGACTCTCCTGTGTTACCCCAGGTCATTCTTGCAGAATCTTGGTGACTCTAGGGAGCACAGTTTGAAAACCAGTGAAGCATATAGTTTTTAAAGGGTCTCATAATCCTGAGATTATGTGATTCAAAGTTTTTTTGAAACATCAATAACCTGTGGAGTCAAAGATTAACCTGCTTCTCTAACAATAATTTCTAGTCAATAGAAATTTTTAGTGAAAAGGACAGTTTTCTTTTAATTACCTGATTGATTCTCATAAAATTATATAAATTAGGAGCTATTTCCCTTATTTTGCAAAGACAAGAGGTCCTGAGAAGATACATAGTTACGCAGCCAGAAAGTAGCAGACCCAGGTTCCCTAATCTAAATCTTATCTTCATTGTAATCTACCTGTAGTCTGTGGTGTCTCACCCATTCTGTAATTCTGGACTTTACAGTGAAGAACTAAAGCTTCATCAAAGGTCAGTTTGGTCATATCATCGTCCTGCTACTTGAAGATATTGCATGTTCTCCATCAAACCCCTATTTTTGCATTTCTAACTCACATGGCTCAGTTGCAGCCACTAGACCCTGTCTAACGCTTTTCCAGCTTGAGAAGCTGAAGTTGACTAGCCAATAAGATCACTGGAAAGAAAGTCCAAGGACTCTGGCTGGTTATGCGCTGTGCCAAGCCGGAGAGTTCACATGGGGAGGAAAAAATACAAGGAGGGGAAAAAATAGAAAATGAGAAACTGCTTTAATTCTTATCACTTATTCAGCTGGATGTCTTGATGTCACATGTTTGATAGAGCTTCAAAGTTCATTCTTCCCAAGCAATTTCCAAATACTTTCAAATTTCCAAGTGTCTGATTTTATAGGATACAGAGCCTTTATATATATATATATATATATATATATATATATATATATATACATACATATATATATATATATGTGTGTGTGTGTGTGTGTGTTTCTCAAAACAGTTGTATGAATCATAATACTTCATATATCTGATTTTATAAGATATGAGCCTTTTCATATATGTCTGTGTGTATTTCTCAAAAGAATTGTATGAATCATAATGACTTATTTCCATTTCACATGACACAGCTCAAAGAGGTTAACTAATTTGTTGGACTGATCACTTAAAAGTGGAACCAGAACTTGAGCTCAGATCTTCTGATTTCCAGTTGGGTGGTCTTGACAATAAACTAGTGCAAATTACTGTGGCAGAAATTATGTAACTGGAGGTCATTGGATTTCCTCAGCCTAATCTTCATGTTGGAAACTCTTTCCTTATAATTAACAAATCTCCAAGAGAAAATCAGTTCACCATCTAGCTTGCCAAAGTAAATGATCTCTGACTTTCAGGCATTTAGAAGAATAACTTCTAAAAAAAGCTGATTACCCCATTCATAAGAACTTCTTTTCATATTGTTAATAGTCACCTAGTAGATCAAATAATTTGCTCATTGAACAGATTGAGTTCCTTCCCTGTTTGAGACACCGTAATAAGAACCCGGTCAAACGATTTTGTTGTAAAAATTTCTGTAATGGTGAAAATGTCTGGAAACTGTCTAATAGAGTACCTGGTATGTTAGTAAATTATGTATTGCCATGAAGTAGAGCAGGTGAGCAAATTGTACACAGTGTATTCAGAATTGGTTTTATTTAGTTTGGAATCCTAGATTTGCAGTGATTGTGTGACCTCAAGCAAATCACATGTCTTCTTTGTGTTCCTCTTTTCTCATTTGTGAAGATGGTAGACTAATAGCTAACTTAAAAGTTTTTTTATCAAAATATAATGTATATATCAAGGATACATAAGACTTCAGCTGAATTATAGTAGGTGGTGTTGACTTTCTTTGATACCTTTACAGCTTACAGCTTATACCATACCTCTTCATACACCCTGACATTCACATACCTCCCCAGTCTGCCCGCCTCTCTCCCCCTCCTCTTCCTCTCCTCTCCTCTTCGTCTCCCCTCCTATCCTATCCTCTCCTTTCCTTCCCCTCTTTTCTTCTCTCTTCTCTCCTTTGCTCTCCTCTGCTCTCCTCTCCTCTCCTTTCTCATCCTCTCCTCTCTTCTCCTTTCCTCTCTTCTCTCCTCTTCCCCTCTTCTCTCCTCTGCCCTCCTCTTCTCTCTTTATCCCTCTCTCTCTGTCTGTCTCTCTCTCCCCTCTTCTTCTCCCTCTCCTTTTCCCTCTCCCCTTTTCTCTTCCTTTGCTGAGCATTGTCTCCCATCCAAGAGGTTTAAGGTTCAAACTCCCAGGCCATTTCCCCCAAAGGATCCTTGAATGTTTTCTATGTTTCTTGTCTTCTTCTACTGGGAAGGGTCAATCCTAGGCATTTTATACTGTAAAGGGTTCCAGGAAGGAGATATGCATGGATCTGAGGCTTCAACAAGTCTGTTAGCATGGCAGTACAATGAAGGCTGTGGGAAATGGCTTGAGAGCTAAGATCCCAAACAAAAGCTGTGCTATGAAAGACTCTAGAATCTGTGATAGCTGGAGACTTGAGATCTATAAGAAAAGGACCACTGGATAGACCATAATCAAAGGACAATGTTGTCTGCATAATGGGCCAGAATCAAAGGACAATGTTGTCTGGATAATGATGACTTCAGACCTGAAACTATCACTAAAGTAAGGTGATGGTCATGATAGCTCCTGAGTTGTTACCTTTAGCAGTCAAATAACAAAAGCACTGAAGCAGAGAATCAGAGCATCTAGGTTCCAGATACAGTGTGGCCACATGTAGAATATGATCTTGGACATAATTTTTATGGCCCTCGGGATCCATGTTAATGAAGAAAGTTTCACATCACTTGCCCTATGAGGTTACTGTGAGGGTTAATTGAGGTCATCAACAGGAAAATAAGGGTCTTAAATTTTTAAATGCATTCTTAATGAAGGATAGGCAGACAAAGTTACAGAAAATTCTGAAGTTTGAGAAAAGGATAGAGGAAGTGATGAGGTGATACATTTATAACTTTAAACATCCAGCTGTTTGGAAACCTCTAGAAAAATATATCCATATATTTCCCTTCATGTGTTATTGTAGAGGTAGTGCCTGAGAGGCTTTTTTTTTCCTGAGGTAAAGGAAAATCACTTGGAGATCATCTAATTTCCATTTTACAAATTGAGGGAAAAAAGAAGGCTCTTATCCCATTCATTTAATTAATATTTCTGAAGTGCCCAGTCAGGTATTTGGATGATGCTATATACTGTGGATGCAAAGATAAGGAAATATGTTTTCTGTCTTTAAGAAGTTCCATGTCTTGTGGGGGGAGACAAACATGTACATAGATAAATTTGTGCTGTGAAGTGAGTGCTGTTTTTGGTTAGGACTCCATAATGTAATGAGAAAGTAAAAGAATCATTAAGGCTTCTGCTGCTTTGTGTTTGAAAGACTTCACAAGAGGATGTGGTCTTTGAGTAAAGTTTTGAAAGGCAAGTAGGTGTTTATCAGATGGAAAGCCTGGGGAGGGGAAATACATTCTAGATGAAGGCAACAGTTCGTACAGAGATAGCAAAACTCAAGTGGCTTGGGAAAACATAAAATGTGCAGCAAATTTTAAGTTTTTCAAAATGTCTGGGATGTAAATGACCAAAAATCAAGCAGTAAGAAATTAGTGTACGGAGGCAGGGCATAAAGGGCATGTTTGTGTCTGAAGGGAGGGGAGAGGATGGCTGAAGGGTAGAACTAGAAGGTGAGAAAAAAGAGCTTGAATGTGGTGTGGAGAAGGCAGTAACTGTCAAGGCACAGTTCCCCATATGCTGATTTATAATTATGTGTTATTACAAAAGTCAGATCAGATTAAGGCTACAGGGGAGTAGTAAGAATTGCTGTCTGTGTAGAAGAATTGATTATTATCTTGCATCCTCAGAGGTATAGTGATAAAGAGCATGAGTTCTGTAGTTTGCATTGGTTTTTGGAATTTGGTCTGCCAATTACTAGCCATATGATCTTGAGCGTGTTTCTCAAACTCTCTGCAATTCACTTCTAGTGATCACATAATGGAGATGGAAATAGTACCTGTTTTATTTATTGTTGTGAGGATTAAATTAGATGATATATGTAAACCACTTATAAGTTTAAATTTAAAGAGGTAAATTATCATTGTAAGCAGTTACCTTTGGTTTGCATTTTCATCCAACTAAGCGTACCTTTTTGCCTGTATGTCATTTGTTCAGCTCATTGAGATAGAGAAGGCAAAGAGTATTAACCCTACAATCTAATTTGATATTTTTTCCCATCCCTCAGCAACCAGCACTAATGGTCTTTGTGCTTCCTCAGGTTCTTCTGAGTGCTACAGATTCTCATCTCAGCAGAGGCCCAGTCTTAGCTCAGGCCATCAATGCCCAGACTGATTGGTACTTCTGTCCCCTCTTTTTCAGGCTTCCGTAATTTGCATGTGGATGACCAGATGGCAGTCATTCAGTACTCCTGGATGGGACTCATGGTGTTTGCCATGGGTTGGCGGTCCTTCACCAATGTCAATTCCAGAATGCTCTACTTTGCACCTGACCTGGTTTTCAATGAGTAAGTGCTCCTGGGACCAGATCTCACATAAATACAGACGCTGGGGAAAGTGTGGTTGATGGTGATGGGATTGACCTTGGAAATTAGTACTTTTGGCCTTGCACTGAAATACTTGCACTGAAGGCCTTAGCCAATCAGTCCATTCTAAGGTGGCTTTGCCTGGATGGAAAGCCAACTGGTGGGAGTCTGAAGTTGGTAGTGATAAGGTTACTGCTTTCTGACCCGAGTCAATGTTAGTATTTTGGTCATGTCTGACTTGCTTTGTAGCTTATTGAAAATGTCATATAAAGGTCCCTTCTCTTCATTGAACAATATAAGAAGCAAAAAGACTCAAGTTGTGAGGACTGAAGTTCCTTTGGTCTCTCTGTTGCCATGGAGGGCTGCCATCAGTCAACATTTATTGAGAAATTATTTTTTGCAAGAACTATGCTAGATACTTCTTAAATCCTGTCTCATGGAGTCTTTATAATAATCTAATCTCCCATTTTATATATATATTTTTTTTATTTTTATGAATCAGACTCACCAAAATAAAGTAATCTTTGCCCTGCTGTTTGCCTTTCCTAAACAGGTTTAATTCATACTTGCACTGCTACCAGACCTATTCATCCTTCATGAATTTGTTTGTGTAAGGGATCAGACTTTGGAATTACACATTTCTGTACTAAAATACCAGTTCTCCTTCCCATATCAACTGAGAAGATGATATATAATCTGTTAATAATAATAGAAGTTTCTAAAATGGTTGTAACTAAATGGACATCAGTGCACATGGAGAATCTGGTCTATGGTAGGCTATAAATAACAATTTTAAGAAGCCTTTTGTGATTCCTGTTTTCCCTAATAGTGATAATTTTCTCTATATTGTCTATCTGAGATCCCTCAATGGAATTATGAGTGAAGCTGACAAAAATAATCTTCTCAAGAACCTTGAGCTAGTTTCACCACAGTTAATCCTTTTGGTCAGGGCAGGAATTAAACTTCCTTTTCCTTCAGCTCTGTAAGCCAGAAGAGCCTTAAAATAAAATCTACAGGTCAGTAGTTCCTTAAACTACGGCTGTGCCATGCAAGGGAGTCAGTGTCCCCAGCTGCCCCTTGTCAACCCTGCCAGATTTGATAGCCAAAAGCTAAGAATAGCTGCTGGGCTTGTGGCATGGCTTGCTTTATGGTTTCCATATCCTCAAAGTCTTACCTACGATGCCATCTTCTGGGGCAGATCTTGAAAAGCCTCCCTAACTTTTCATCTCCCCCTTCCAAGCCCTCACTGACCTTGAGTGATTGGATCAACTGCCTAAGCACTTGCTCCATCTTCCCTAGAAACCTGAGACCTTTGGAGCTCTGCAAGGTGACAATTTGTTATCTTCTAAATCCTTATTTCCTTTTATAGCTCCAAGTAAGCATATGGCACCCTACCTCAGCTTTTCAATTAGTCCTATCGATCTCATCAAAAGGTGGCACAGAATTCCTCACAGTGTCCAGGTCCCACCAAGCCTCATGGGTCCTTAAACAACAAGCACCTTTCTGCGTGCAAGAATCTACTATATTAGAATTCTCAGAGTTCCTGCAAACATACAAACTAGTATTTCAAACTATCAATGCTGTCAACATTTAGGGAAGATGACTTTTTCATTGTATAAGACATTCTTGCATATTGAAATATGTTTAGCATTCCTGGCATTTCCCACTATGTAGAATTCCAGTCACTCTGACAGCCCAAACCACACACACACACACACACACACACACACACACACACACACACGCACACATTTCTAATAGTCACTGAGGAGGCAGTACTCACAAAACAAGAGTCACTAATTGTTGATAGTCTCTTCAAGGTGTTAATAGGAAGACTGGTCCAAGCCAGGCTGACCCATGTGCTATTCTTCCTGACACCAAACCCTGACATCACCTCAATTGTATTTTTTATTGCCCTCTTTGTGAAGCACACATGTTTTGAGGATAATGGGCTTGAATTTTAAGTGACCTTGGGAAAATTACTTCTCAGAACCTCAACTCTCATTTAGAATAATAGATAATAGTAAGTAATATCATAATAGCACCTTCCTCCATGTCATTTACTGAGCACTTACTATGTGCTAGAAACTTTACTCAGTATTTTCTAATCTTCATTTCTCCTCTTAGTCACTCTAGTTCATTTCCATCTACCTCTGTTTTGCTCCTGAATTGTTTCTGCTCCTCATTTTTTACTCTTTATTCTCCTTTCTCTTTTCTTCCTTTAACTCTTTCAAGATTCGTTTTGCCTCTTCTCCTTGTTTCTTGGTCCCTTATTCTATGAATCCCTACCCTTATTTTCCCCTCTCCTCTTCACTCCTTACCTTTCAGAGATCTGCCACAATATTCTAGGAATCCTCCATACCAGTATCATGATTTCAGTAGTAAGAAGACTGCAGTGTCTTCACAATCAGAGGCATGGAAATACAATGGATACCAGAGTAAGGTCAGGTTTTGCAAACCAATAGATCTTACTCAAAAATTCTATAGAGTGAAAGAGCTGAGGGTACCACTATTCTGATCAACTGACTTGTGATACCATACAAACACTTCCCCATTTCTATTGGAACTCAGCATGAATTGAAAAATTCTATGCCATCTGTTTCCTTCTCTCATCCCTCAGAAAAACCAAGACCTCCCTGAGGTAGCTTGCTGAGCTTCCGTCCAGATAGTGCCACACCAATATGTGGACCAGTCTAGTGGTTTGAGAAAGATAATGTCAAAACACAACATTCAGACTCCATCTGGGAGGTCTTTTTTCTCATCTCTGAGCAAGTGTCAAATTAGTTCTCTTTTCTTCATGCATTACTAAATCAATTACTGTCTTATATAAACACACTCTTGATTTCTGAAGCGATGAAAACTGGAAGTCTAACTAGTGGGAATAATCTGTGTCTTCTCTTAGAGGGATGCCATGGCCATTCATGGATCAGAGGGTCTGCTCTCCTACACCAAAGTTACCTAAGCCTTGGCAACTTCCCCATATAATTTATTTGTGGTAATGTGATTATCTGCTGACAAGTCACTATAATAAAAGCAACTCTCATGTGTTTTAGCTCTCAAATCTGTTGTAAGGAATAACTAGTCTTTGAGGGAGTGGGCTCCCCTTTAACAGGAGACATTTAAATCAAACATTCAAACACACTCCCTAGTACATTTGGAAGCATTGAAACTTACTTTGAAAGGACAATGTAGAATCTCCATGGCTGGGAGAAATAGCTTTCAAACAAAAAGGCGGGCAAGGGTGTTGACAGGATAAACATCTGTGGTCACTGACAAATCTTGGTCTTGAACTGATTGTTGTGACTGTTGAGTCCTCTCTCCTAGATATCCTCCAATCTGGTCTCCCTGGGGGCAGATTCTGGCTCTAACTGTAGTGAAGATACCAGAACTGTAGCTAGGGAGACCATGTGCCTACCTATTTGGTAATGCTTTTCTGTCTGCGTCTTAGGAAACATAGAGAACATAGAGAGCTGCAAAATCTGTGTATTAACTCATATCCTGACCAAGGAAGATGAGTGGTTATCAGGATGTCAGTAATTTGGAGTGGAGATAGGAGTGAGAAAAGCAACTTGTTCCTTGCCACTGAAGCACCAGCAAGAGAAATAGCGAGCTTTTCTTGAAGAACTTAAAGAGGGAAAAAAAGACATATTTCCTCTGTGCCTATTAGAAGCTTCCCCTCATTCCTCCTGTTCATCCATGTCTTTTTCCCAGGTACCGGATGCACAAGTCCCGGATGTACAGCCAGTGTGTCCGAATGAGGCATCTCTCTCAAGAGTTTGGATGGCTCCAAATCACACCCCAGGAATTCCTGTGCATGAAAGCATTGCTACTCTTCAGCATTAGTAAGTGCCTAGAGGCACAGAGAATGCCCCGGGGGCACAGAGGCTCAGAGGAGTATACTTTTTCTATTAATATTACCAAAGAGAAGCCAGCCTCTGAACATTTCCCTTCTTTTTTCCTCCCTCCACTCTTTCTCTGTATGCTTTTTCTTAACAAAGACCAATTTCATGCCAAGATCAACTTATTGCTAGAATTCAGCCTCCAACAAATTCTCATCAACTCTAAGTCTCTCTTTTGGGACTAGGCCTTTTGACTGGTTGTCGGCAGCCTCTGAATTTTTCCACAGCCTCTGTTCCAGAAACAGGCATGAACCACTTGTGTTTCATGCAGAGTAGTAGACAGGAGGAGTTGCCTCGTATAAGGCATTTCCTCTTGTATCAAGAGGAGGAATTCTATGTAAGCAACTCTTAGAGCTGTTTTGGCATCCAAGCTAACTTTCTTTAATGTTCTTCTAAGCCAAAATGCCTAGTCTCTGTGAGGAAGAAAGAAAGCAGAGTTTAATACTGTAATCTGTGTGTTTTAATTGTCCAAATCAGAGCTAGATGGCAAATAACATAAAACTTTAGTTCCTAAGATAAAGAGTACATGATAAAGCAAAGGTTCAGTAAATTTTATTTCACGTCCTTCAGACTGGGTCCAGCTATGCTTTATCCTGAGAGCTCCCTGGCAAACTGAAGGGCCCAAGTCCACAGACTTCAATTGTCAGGAAGCCAAGTAGATTTTTCCCTCCCTATGGGGGTGGGGGATCAAATTTGTGGCCAGAAAATGTAGTGCTTTGTCTAACGCTCCTTTGTGGGCATGCTTCCCCTATGCACTCTGTCTTCATCCCACATCAGTTCCAGTGGATGGGCTGAAAAATCAAAAATTCTTTGATGAACTTCGAATGAACTACATCAAGGAACTTGATCGTATCATTGCATGCAAAAGAAAAAATCCCACATCCTGCTCAAGGCGCTTCTACCAGCTCACAAAGCTCCTGGACTCCGTGCAACCTGTAAGCAAATGATGGAGAGTCTCATCTCTAGGGGACAAGGACCAAACACTCACTTTGTCTGTATCAGGGAGAGCAACTTGATAGAGCCAAATGATGATAATGATTCTCTATGGTCTGACACCACCTTTTGGGAGGTGTTTCCATCTCTTCTGGCTTTGACTGTAGTCCAGAAAGAAAATGCAATGGAAAAGAAAGGAACACGGGTCACAGTGTCCCAGCTGGCTGTTGTGAAAAGGAGTGGAGAAGTTGAGAACAGAGCAATTGGAACTCCAGGAAAATCTTAAAGCTGATGAGTCCTCTAGGCAGACAAAACAGACCTGAGTGTTTTTGTTTTCCATTTTCTGAGTCCTGTGTGAGTTTGCCTCTGTGTGTGTGTGCGTGTATATGCCTGCGTGGTGGGGGAAGGAGAGGGAAGAGACAGAGAGAGAGAGACAGAGAGACAGAGAGAGACAGAGAGAGAGAGAGAGAGAGAGAGAGAGAACATCAGTGGTGGAGATAAACGCCCAGTCCGGAGTCAGAAAGCTTGCAGTGGTGTAACACATCTATTAGGAAACATCAGTGATTTCCTAGAGACCACTGCACATATGTGTACACACACATATGCATGCACACACATGTGTGCTTATCTCAGAAGGCAGAACTAAGAATAAGTATGGGCACAAAATGCTAAAAGGACTGGAAATCAGAGCTGGGGAGGAGTCTATCAGAATTCATCTCTTTGTGAACTATGTTTTCTTTCTTTTTTTACTGTCCCCTACAGATTGCAAGAGAGCTGCATCAGTTCACTTTTGACCTGCTAATCAAGTCCCACATGGTGAGCGTGGACTTCCCGGAAATGATGGCAGAAATCATCTCTGTGCAAGTGCCCAAGATCCTTTCTGGGAAAGTCAAGCCCATCTATTTCCATACACAGTAACGCTTTGGAAGTCTTCATTTCCCTAGGCCATCCTTCCTGCTTTTCAGATGTCTTCTGCCTATTATAACTCTGCACTACTTCTCTGCAGTGCCTTGAGGAATTTCCTCTATTGATGTACAGTCTGTCATGAACATGTTCCTGAATTCTATTTGTTGGACTTTTTTTCTCTTTTCCTTTTTTCTTTTTCTTCTTCTCTTCCTAACTTCTCTCCATAACTCAGCTTCAGACTCTGCTCTCTGCTGTGGCTCCTATCTGTTTTGAGCGGTGGTGTACTTCTTTAAATCTGTGATAATCTTCTTGTGGCCCAGTGTCAAGTTGTGCTTGTTTACAGCACTCCACTGTGTGCCAGCCACACTAACATTTACTTACTTACCTTATGCCATGGGAAGTTTAAAGAGCTAAAAGTATCTGGGGAAAGCAAAAACAAACAAAAGGCACAAAAACCAAAAAAGTAAAAAGCTTGCTAAGGCTTTTTATAAATAAACAAATAACTGATAGAAATCCCCAAAGAAGCCAGCAGTGACTAGAAGAAAATGAAAATTTCAGGCCCATGAGGAGTCACTGTTTTTTTTCATCCCCTCACTTTCTAGGAATCTTTATTTTTGCAAAGACTATAGCCATTGGATAACAGGGCAACCCCAGAGCTGAGATGGGAAGACTGAAAGAGGAGATGATAAGGATGGCAGATGAATCACCAGTTCTTGCCCACAGGCTTGGCTCCTGAGAGCTACACTGCTCAACTATAGTACAATTCATTGAGCTGAAAATGTGTTTCTTGTTTGAAAATTTGTCTGCATGTAAGTGCCTCCCCTCTCAAGACCTGTTCTTTCTCAATCTCTGCCTACATCCTCAAATTTACTTTCAGTAGCTTTCTGAGACCTCTGAGCTGAATATTCTCTTTAGCCAAAACTTGGCCACTTGCACTGAAGGTACAGATCAGGGAGACAAAGGAGAAGAGAGATCTGACACTTTGGAAGGCTCCATTAAGATCTAGTCTAGTTTCTCACATGCAATCCAGGAGGATCTGGAGATATACTCAACAGATAGAGATGATGGCTTGGATGTTCTCATACTTAGGACAATGAACAATTGATTTCTTAATACCACCACCTTCTTATAATCTTTTTAAAAAAATTATATATTCCCTCTGGCCATCAGCTTCTTCCACCCTCCCTTCATTGTTTTGTGGGTCACACTACATTTCAGACATGATGATAAAGCTTGTTCACTTCTTTAGGCATGTTCACAAACTCTCTGCTAAAATTCCCCCTACTATGCAGGTTAGCAGGCCAGGAGTCCTGACGTCTATCTCTAGATTCCAGTAGTCTCAAAACTTTCTTTCCAAATGTATCTCCTCAATAGTCAGATCTCTGGAGCCCTTAGGCAAACTGGAAAGAGGGCATCAAAGGAATCAGACAAACTGGGCATCTGGCCCTTAACCCTCAAAGATGAAACCCTCTCATCAAGTGGATAAATGCTCACTCCCTTCTCCAAAGCAGCTAAAGCAGCTACCCAGATTAGGGTGGAAAAGAAAACTCAGTAATCAGGATTGGAAGAATGATGACCCTACAAACAGAAACCCTGAAATGCTCTCCTTACCATCCAGCATGTCCACTTGCAGAAGTCATGAGAAGAGAGAAAGAACCAAGAGGAGACTCGTTTAACTGTTAGTCATCAGAGGCAAAACCTAAAGCCAGGTGGACATCAGCTGGCTAGATGGTTACCAATTTACTCATCCTCCTCTTCTGCTGATTCTGGGCTCTGACACTGGCCATTCTCACATAGCTTTCCCATGCTTGTTGCTGCCTGTCACTCAGAGGAGTGATGGATTTTCCATAGAACCATGGCTTCCTTTGGAACTGACTGGCTGGTGTGACTGATTTGCTACCACCCATAAACTCAGGGTATGCCCCTGGGTCATTGATTTGATATAATCCTTTCGCACACAAATGTTCTATGGATTTTGTTTCCCAGTCCCAGGCGCAAGGTAGACTGTTCATGCATTTCCTTATCTTGGGCACTGCCTCTTCCTTTAGTCCTTAACTCCATTTGTTAAACTCAATAAATCATGAGCCAGTCACCAACTTGCTCATTTCAGCTGGTTTGCTCTGCTTGTTGAGAAGATAGTTTCTGAGTGACATGATATGATCAACATGGGTTTCCTTCCCTGGTTTCTGTGTTGATATTAATAGCCAAATGAACTTGCAAAACAGCTTCTTTAAATAACAAGGGAGACGGGAAACTAAAATGGGTGATATGCCAATCCAAGACTCCTGAACAAAACTGAAGTTCATGGAAACTCTTATTTCCTTTCTGGGACAGGACAGAGTTTGATTTTCTTTGTGATGGAATCATCTTGCTTTATTACAGAATTACTTTAGCTGCCTTAAACTGAAAAAAAATCACCACATTTCAATTAAACAAATTGCATTTTAATAGTTTATATCTGTTTTGAAACAATTTTCGTCTTGTGGCACATGGGTTCGATTATCATTCTAATAGCTTTCCTTGTAAATACTAGGGGCTCTTCATTTTGCTATCAAACTTTTTTTATCTTTATTGATTTCTGAATTGCAATTCTTGCCTTATATATATATATATATATATATATATATATATATATATATACATATATATATGTGTGTGTGTGTGTGTGTGTGTGTGTGTGTGTGTTTTTCATTTGCAAAAGCCAAAAATTGGTGAAACAACAGTGTAATTAAAAGCAGCAACAACTGGATCACTCCAAATTTCTAAGTTGCAGAACTAGAGAAAAACAGTCTAAATAGGGCTGTAGATCTACTGCTTTTGCCCTAGGATTTTGATTGAGCAAAGAAGGATTTTTTTCCACAGGTGAAAGGACGGTGATTTTTTTTTTCTTTTGGCCATTGATGTTTCAGCCAGTACACTTGACAGAAGTCTCATTTTGGCTTGTACTCTGCTGTACAAACAGAGTTGATTTGTAATATACTATACTTAGATGTGAAAGACTGACAACCCAGACTGACTCACCTGGTGAGGTGGATGATGAAGATCACTCACTGGACAAGTCAAGAGGACCGTCTCCAAAGAGATCTGCAGTGCTGAGTGGGAATGGAGAGTAAGAAAGAGAAAAAAAGGAGCAACATGAAGAAGATCCTATCTGGGCAGCAGACAGCTGCAAAAGTCATGGACTCTGGTCAAAGCAAAGAGTTGAGTCATATGTTTCAGCTCTATTCCTTGATCAGCTCACTGCATTTCACTTCTGAACTAGGGTGGGGTTACATTCTTTGTTTTACAGATTTTCTATGCTACAGGCAATATTGCTTTTATTGGAAATTCATTTTCTTGAATAACCTTAAAATGCGAAAGGAATTGTTTGAATCTATCATATCTTTGAAAAAATCAATAATATGTATATTTTTATGTATGTTCACTGGCAATTAAAAAAAAGAGCTTTGCTCCGTCCTCTGTCCTTTGGGTAGTTGCAGAGGTCAGTTTTCCAGGTTGACAATTAATGTTCTGATACCTGAGTCCCTCTCTGTTCATATTCCATTTCTAAATATATGTAGGTATATATATGAAAATGTATTGGACTTGTATTTTAAAATTTGTCCACCATTTGAGATTCAAATAGCTTCCAAATATTTGTTACATTAGGCAAACACATATGTGGCCTTTTCCCTTTCTCTGCCTTTATATGAAGGAGGGCACGAAGGCCCAAGCAACCCTGCCCTACCCCTTCCCAGCTCTATACCAGCACTGCAATTCAGGAGACTCTCCAGATAGCTCGATAGCTTCCCTGCATGACCCCTACAAAGTTCTTGAAAAACAAGGGGCTGCCTACTGATTACCCTATGCTAGCTGCCCAGGTGAGAGGGCAGCTGGCCAAGGACATGATTTTTATGCTTGACCCTTGGTGGGAGGTCATAGGAAACAGGAATGCTAAAGCAGGAGATCAAATCCAGATTTAAAGTCAAAAGAAGCCATTTAGCAATGTGAAATTTCTTGGAAAAGGAAGTTTCTAGTGCTACTGCCTTTGTAGGCAGATCTGTTCTCACCACTGATCTCTGAAAATCTTTGAAAATATTTTTTAAGGACAGACAGAGAGATGAAAGTATCACAGTATGTAACCAAAGATTAAATTGTATCTAAGATACCAAAATTTTTCAGGGCAGGGAGGGAGTAAACATTAGTGCCTGTTTGGTAAGCTTTCCAAAGGCAGACTAAAGAACTTTGCTGGTGACTGAATTTTAAGAGTTTTATGGGATTTTCCAACTTCACAATATTCAGATTTGAAAGAATTGAAGATAATTTGGAAAATGGGATTATGTGTCCTTCACTAAGTGATTTTATAAGTAGATCTAGATTTTCTTTACTCTAGGTAGTTGCTGAACAAATTTTTGAAGCTCCATCACTGTGTGGTTGGAAATGGAGCTGGTCTTGGCCACTGTGTTTCCTAGTGCTCATCTAAAGATGTGAAACTTTTGCTGACAAGAGGGGCATTTAAAGGATTAGATTTTTCACTAGAAGGACAACAGACAGAAACTCTTATTTCTGCCCAGTTTGGACAGCACAGAAAGTTCTCTGCAGTTTGAGGCAGAAGGTTGAAATATATTGTAAATGAGTACCTGTATCCATGTTTTAAAAACAGAATTATAGATGATAGATAGATAGATATAATGTGTTCTAAAGCTTTATCTTTCTCTGCACCTTTATATTTGGTTCCAGGTCATATCTGATGCCTTGTACTTATAAGAGAGGCTGCAGTTACATTTTGGAAACTCTCTCAGAATGGACAAGACACCTGGATTGATCAGATAACAGATATTTCTAACCCTCTTTGGCCTAATGCAAGGCCTTACAAAGGGGTAGGAGGGGGGAAATGGTAGGGTACATGATGTATTGCACTTTACTAGTCTAAGACACATGAATGTGGAAAGGGTGATGACTCTTTAACTGGCTGGAATTCACCACAAGGAAAAGCCAGACTTGGGGACAAAAGCCCACCCAACTCATTGGCCAATGTCCTTTTAGTGGGACCTGAGCTATTAGGAGAAGAAAGCATATTTTTTGGTCTTCACCATTCTTGTGAGAGAAGGGTAGTTGCCTGCACTTGGGAACCTGGAGCAAGTGCTCCATCTTTCACACCAGTTCTTTCCCCTGTGATTGAGGTGCTCTTGCTACTGGGTGTCTATATGCTTTACTTCTGGTTTTGGATATGTTTTGTAAAGATTTGAACATTGAAAATGTATTTTTCTCTGTTAAAACTTATCAGTGTACTAGAAGTTGTATCTTGGTAGGTACAGGTCCACCTCTGCCCAAGGGTAGAGATTATTTCTCTTCAGTAAAGAGTTTGACACTGGGGTCTATTGCCCAGGGCCTCCCAAATCTCAACCATTTCTAGGTGAAGGCAGAAAAATCCACATTACTACTCACTTTTCCTCAAACACTTATGGTAAGATAACAAATCACTTAATTCCCCTGTCACTCAAGTGAGGGATAAATATTTGAATCTAGCAGGTAAAATTTTACAGTATAAAACAAGTTTTGATCCAGCTTTAGTTTTATTCCACTCAATTTGGCCTGAAAGTAGCTAATGTGTTTGTTTTCCAGGCCTAATTTATTATAGCAAGGATCCAGTTTTCTTCCCTCTCCCCATTTATCTCCTAATCTTTTGTGGAATCAAATAAAAATCTGTGGAATGGGCAACCATGTGGCCTGCAAAAGTTCCCACATAAGCTATTCAACAAAACTATCATGTAGCTGCAGTTTCCATTGGCTACCAAAGACTGGAACACACATGGGTACTCGAAAGGATAGAAATTGCTACTTCTCCAGTGGCACCCTCCTTGTCTGACTGCTTACGCACAAATTTGAGTTTCTGTACCCTTCTTAATGAACAAGACTGGCTTGCAGTCTCAACCTCAGTCCTCAGTATAACTATCCTACAGTGAAGTGCTTAGGTGGGTTCTGAGAGCAGTCGCAATTAGGATGATTCCAGCCAAAAATAAGTACCGAAAAGTCCCTTCACCACTTAATAACACCTTTCTGCTTTCCCTTATACTGGACATTGATTTGGGAGTGCCTTGGATATAACATTCTTGTGCTGTCCTTGAGATTAATTTAGCAGTGGGCAGGAGAAGATTATGTAAAAAGAGATAAGAATAAATATTTTGATGTTGAAAGAAAAACCATTATTCAAAAACTTTTTGAAACAATTTTGCTTGAAACTTCTTTCGATGGGGCTTCAGTTCTCACAGTGGCTTTTGGCCTCCACTGGGCAGCAGGATTAGCCCCAACACTAGTATTCTGTGCTCTTTTTGTAATCTTGAAATATTTTGTTGCTCTGAATATAATTAAAATGGCAGAAACTTGTTTGTTGGAATACATGTGTGAATTTGGGTTTGTCTCTGCCTCTGCTTTCAGAAATATCCTTTGTGTGAAATACTGGCTTGCTGATATGCCAACTAAAACTTGGCCACAGCCCCTGTTGTGGCTGCGGGCTCAAGTTATTGTTAACAGAGACCTAAGAAAAGCTGCTAATGTCCTCTTATCATTGTTAATTTGTTAACACATAAAACATCTGCAATTTCAGATCAATGTCATCAGTACTTTTAATTAATCCATTTTATTTTCTGTCTTTATTGAAATTAACTATTAATACAGTGCCCAGTGGCCTTCTATGTTACATTTATTCTCACATATTTTTAAAAATCATGGTACAGAGGTAATGCATTTACCTTTTGTTGTCATTAGGTTAACTTGGGAACACCAAAATAACCGAGGACCTAGGTTAGAACACACAGATAGATAGTAGCAGCTTGTCAAAATCTTTCATAAGAAACTCCAAGCTTATCAAGCCAAGGAAAACCACATAAACTTATCTCCTCACCCTCATATCATCATACTTGCAGAATCATAAAATACGTTAGCATCACTGCCCTGTTTGAACCAGGGAAAAAATGGGCACACTCAAATCTTCAGTTTTTTAGGTGCCATATCATCCTCAACTATGTAGACAAAATCTAAGCCAGCCTTCTTTTGGGTTCTTAAGTTCAAACAATGTCCTTTCCTGTGGCCTCTTGATGTGAATGTTTATGAGATCCCAAATTGGATTTCTGGACCTAAGGTACTGGCCATCAATGAGATGTTAGAGGTGTCATGATGAATAAAAAATAATGTTTTCTGATTCTCAGTGTCCTCACCTGAAAGGGGTTACTACAATGTTTCCCTCCTGGGCTGAGCTGGTAATTCAATGAGAACATATGTAATGCAGCTGGTGGGCTATTTGCTTTGTCTTCATTCCTTGTTAAAATGCCAGAACCCCTGAGAAACATCCCACATTGACTCACAACATTCTCTTTTCCATTAGCTTCTTTTAGGAGGCTTAGTGCAGATTCCAGCATGCAAAGCTGTATATGGAACAAGTTGCTTTAAGTCAGACTATGCAAGCTGCCCTTCCCACACCCCCACTGGAGTCTCAGACTAGAAAACAGGACAACAGAGCAGGCAGATGCTATGAGAAGCATATCACCCACCACATGGACAATGACATTTATCCTCAAAGGAAGCAAGTCTTTGCTGTATGCACAAAGTGGTAAGGTTTATTAATGTCAGTGCTGAACTATCACTATAAAAGAATTCTATTGTCTCAACAAACTGTAGAGACCTCTCACTTCACAGGGAAACAGTATCTAGTACTCTCCTCATTCGTTTGTTCATTTGCTTGTTCAACAATATCTTCATGCAACAACTCCATGCCCTGTACAAGAACAAGACAGACATGCTATTTACCCTGATGGATCTCCTAGGATCTCCTTTGTCTACTGGGGTAGACAAAGTTAAAGAAAATTATAATATTGTATAATGGGTGCTACAGCAAGAGATACTCGGGATTACTTGAGTCCAACAGAAGAATGATGCCTACTCACCCTCTTTGGAAAGTCAAGGATAAGCTTCTTACAGAAAACTAGGTTGTGAACCAAGTTAAATGAAGGTGAGACTTGAGGTGGAGAAAATGACATTCTTTCTCAGATGAAAGACAGCAGCTTTGTGAGAGAAACATAAATAGTTTAGAGTGAGAGAAGAGTTTGAAGGGAGATATGATTGAGGGGTGAGGGCAAAAAGGGAAGCACAAACAAGCCAACTTTTTTCCACATGGTACCGGGAAGACATACAAATGCTTGCCAGAATTTCAGTTTCCAGGACGCTATCAGACACATGGTCTCATCTAAACCTCATAGTGCCACAAGGAAGCATGTAAAATGGGTATCAGTGGTTTTGCAGAAACAGAAACTGAGGTTCAACTAGCTGAAGGAATGATTTGTCCAATGGCTGCTCATGAGCAATTCATGGGCTATGGCTCCTGATTTTTAGCCTCAGTCTCCTCACAGTACACCAACCTATAAAAGACCTCAGGACCTGTAAGTGCGGTTTTCAGAATGCATATACAAATGTCTCAGTGATGACAACATACAGTGCCCACTACCCTACTTTCACCTACCGTATCCTTCCTTGAGTGACACATATTGGCATGAAACTCCCAAACAGCATGAAGAAAACCTCAGGGAGGAACAATAACATCATTTTATGGAATAGAAGAGACTATGGGAAGCCAGTTAAATTAACATTCGTTGTGTTGAAGGATGTCAATCATTTAGCCAAACAAACAGAAAATCAGAAAAATGTCAGAGAAGACAGCATGCTAGCTTTCTAGATCTGATTTAGTGAGATGAAATTTTACACAAGAACATAGTTGTGCAGGCAACCAAAGCAGAGAGAATAGCATGACAGTCAGGAAAGAATATAGCTTCTGTTTTGGGACAATGAAAGCAAATGGAAACTGGTAGTAAGAATTGGAAGTGAGACTGATCCACAGCTCATATGTATTGCTAAGAAGTACAATTCTTTTGTATGCCAGTCATCCTCACTTCCGCATGTGAAAGATAATGCACATACTTGTGACACATTCTCAAGGGAGCCACAGGAACAAGTACAATTCCTGATATATAACTATCACTCAGCTCCTTTCTTTCCCACTTCAAAAAACAAATGAGTGCAAATGAGACTGACAGTATGAAAAGAATTCCTATCATGTATTTAAGCCTCTTGCATATTATAAAGACACTCATAAATGAATAGTAGAATTTAAAATACTATGAAAATTATTTGTCACCTGTCACAGTTGGTTACAAGTAACCAGTTAAGATGACTAAATATTTTTTAATGAACTTGTAGCATAATTAGTTTGGGGACATGGAAAGAGATGGAAGCTATGCCAAAATGTATTGTGTAAGAATGTAATAGAAGATACAACAGAGACTTATTCAAGATCAGAATCAACAATTATGACAACAAAAATGTATCGATAGCTTTACATATCAGTAAATGCTAATCCTAAAGTTTTTACACCTTTTATGTCATGTATGCTTCAGATCAAATTGAGCACAGTTGCTCTATTTATACAAATAAGGAAACTGAAGCTATGGCTCAACATTTTTTTGGCCCAGACCCAAGATTACATCCAAGTAATAAAATCTGAACTCAATATCAATTACATTTATTTACAATGCATATGATCTTAATCACTAAATCTTTCTTGAAAGGCTGATTTTCTCAAAGTTCTTCCAAATAGTCCCAATGAAATCAAAAGCAGATAGTGTTATAAACAAGAACAAAAAAGGGGCTATAGACAATGGAATTGTTTTTACAAGTAACCCACTTGAAGAGCAATAGGTTTTTTGTGTTTTGTTTTTGTTTTTCTTTGTATGGAGGATCGAACTCACAACCTCGCTCTTGCCAGGCAAGCCCTTTTGCTGCTGAGCTAGAACCCTAGTCCTTGATAGTTTTTTTTTTAAGTGATATTTTTATCTATCAAATAAGAGCTCATAATTTTCTCACAGCCTCTTCTCTAAACTTCAAATGACTCTTGCTAGGAAAAAATGTTTTTTTTTTAAGTCCTACTGTCTTCCAAGGTTTGGGGTTTTTTGTTTGTTTGTTTGATTTTGTTTTAGGGATTCTTTTTTTCTGATACTCTTGATCCTCCTTCCTTTCTAGTTAGAGGTACCTGTGGTGCAGCAAGTGACTCAGTATCCAAAGAATCTATAATTTCATTTATCTATGAAAACAGGCAAGAACAAAGCATTGGACGGGGAAAAGGCTTCCAGCATTTGTCACTAATCAGCAGGTAAATTGATGTAGGTCCCTTCTCATTTTGAAGCCTCAGCCTCTCAATCTGTAGAGCAAGGAAGATAAAGACTAGAGTTATTTTAGTGTTAGCATGCTGTCTTAGATTCTGTGAAACTGTCGGGCATAATTTTATCAATATGTTGGAGTTTGGGAGGGTTAGTTTGCTTGTATTTTTTGTTTTGTTTTGTACCAGGGATCAAACTCAGCACCTCAAATTTATCATGACCTCGTGCCTCAGAGGCAAGTTCTTGAGCAATTGAGCTAAATCCAAGGGCCAAATGACAGCTTCTCATTTATCTTATTCAAATACCTATAATCTATGCCTAAATTTTAAAATATTGTATCCTAGAAAAGATTAATGGTACAGATTGCTCTACTACAAATGTTCAGCCATCCACTTTGTGAGCCAGTAGTGTGTTGCTTATTGTAACAAAGCAGCCAAAGCAGCCCCATGCTGCTCACACATACTCATCAGTCTAGGTGTTTATATTTCTTTTTTTATTTAAAAAATAAAATAAAACAAATCAAAACAGAGCAAAATAGATCAGAGTAAAACAATAAAAATAACAGAGAACTTCAAGACAAAACAAGAAGTTAACAGTGGCTAGCATAATGTCTCTTGTTGTCTTCAAAATAGTTGTCCATACCTTCACACACAAGTTAGTACAAAACAAAATAGTATAAAAGCAATCAAAACAAAAGAATGAGAATGTCTTCAAAACCAGACAATAGAAAATCAGTACTCCCTACCGTATTGTCTTTTGTTTACTTCAAAATAGCTCTCCATACCTTCACATATATTGAAATCAAATAATTGAAAGCAAGCTAAAACCAATCAAAACCAAGAAGAAAAGCATTATTAGACTTCCAAACAAAATTATAGGAAATCAGCAATGGCTACCATGATGTCTTGCTTTCTTCAATATAGGTGTTCAGACCATCACACGTACTAAAATCAATTTTTTATTTAGAGAAAAAAGAAAGAAAAACAAAACAAAACAGAAAAATGGTAGAATACAGAATTTCAAAGAAAAATATTAACACTAAGATTTTACTAGTTGATAAGTTACATACTGTTCTCTTATAAATAGTTATTCAAGTTACAAAATCAAAGCATAAAAAGTGGACACACAAACATTGACAGAGCAAACCAGTCTGTTCAGTGATCTAATGGAAATTTAGTAATACGGTCATCTATCTTACACACTTGAACATCCATATTGTTATATACTTTAGAGCACTTGCCATCCCTTTCATTTTTATAATACCTATTATGTATTTTGGATCTAATTATTCTTTTAGTTTTTATTATTTTTTACACTAGATAGACTGTGATATTTAAAAACATGAAGTTTGTTTATTTCATTTATAAGGATAGTCTCAAGTTGCCTCCATTTACCTATAAAGGCTTCAAGATTATCCTCTTTGTAGCTGAGTAATATTCCATTGCATAAAAATACCACATCAGCTTCATCTACTCTGCAGTTGATAGGCATTTTGGTTGTTTCCAAAATTTAGCTTTTACAAAATGTGTTGCTATATTCCTTGCTCTTGGTTAGGAAGAGCCAATATTGTGAAAGTAGCCATACTCCCAAAACTGTTATACAGATTTAAAGCAATCCCAAATAAATGAATTCTTGTAAACTCTAGGTTAAGTTCTAGGTATATATAAGCCTATACTATACAACTATCCTTTCTGTATCAGAGGGAAAAATAAAACAAAACACAACAAAGTATATGAAAAATAAGAGGCAAGGCTCAAATAAGTATAACAAAAAGCTGAAAACAACAATGTAGTTTTTCAAAACAAAGTAGGAGGAAAAAACTAATTTTGCTGTTTGCATAGTTATCCTCCAAGTCTTACTCAAATTACTAGATATATTCATGCATTATTGATCTAATTCTAAAAATCTAATGTTAACTGTTTTGTTACAAGAACTAATAGAATTAGTAACACAATTATCTTAGCTATTTTAAGTGTGCATATACAAATTTATATCTTTTCTCTTTTCTGTTTTCTCATTTTTCTTGAGTTATTTTGCCCCTTTGAGCAGTTTTTTTATCCTTTACAACATTTATTGAAGATTTTGTATCTTATTTACTCTTTGAGTTTCTTATACTAGGGAGACAATGCAATATTTACACCTGTGAGTTTGATTTATTTCACTTATAAATATGGTCCAAAGTTGTACCCATTTACATATAAAACCAGCAGTTTGGTCCTTCTTTACAAGTGAGCAGTGTTCCACTGAACAAAAAATATCACATCTTTTTTATTCATTCTTCAGTCAAAGGGCATTTGACTTCTTTCCAAGATTTAGCTATTACAAATTGTGCTGCTATAAACATGGGTGCACATATATCACCATGGTATGATGTTTCCAGTTCTTATGGAAGAAGTAGAAGAGCTGAGTTAAATGAGAAATCCAACTCCAACTTTTGGAGGAACCTTTAGATTGATTTCCACAGTGGATGAACCAGTCTACACTCCTACCAACAGTGCAGAGGAGTTCATTTTTCCCCACAGCCTCTCCAGCATTTGTTATTGGTGGTCTTCTTGATCCTGGCTATTCTTTCTGGGGTGAGGTGAAATCTCAAGGTGGCTTTAATTTGCATTTCTCTAATAACTAATGATGCTGAATATTTTTTTCGTGTACTTCTTTGCCATTTGAATTTCTTCCTCTGAGCAGTGTGTCTTCATCTCAGATGCCAATTTTTAGATTGGGTCTTTGAATGCTGGGGGCTTGATTATTGTTTAATTTTTTATATGTTCTAGATAAAAGTCCTTTGTCTGAAGGACAGTTGACTAAAATTTTTCCCAAATTTTGGGTTTTCCTTTCACTGTGTTGGAAATTTCCTTTGAGATGCAAAAAATATTTTAATAAGACAAGATCCCACTTGTGATTCTGTGTTTTCTGTGCAGTTTGATTTTTATACATGAATTCTCTGCCAAACCTATTGTCTTCAAGATTTCTACCTACTTTATATTCCAGCAGATTTGATGTTTATGTTTATGTTTAGATACTTGACCAACTTTGACTTTATTTTAGTGCATGGTGATAGGCATGTGTTTTAGTTTTCAGTGTATGGAAAGCCAGATTTTCCAGCACCATATTATTAAAGAGGCTATAGTTCTTCTAGTGAACGTGTTTGGCCCTTTGTCAAAGATAAGGTGGCTGAGAATGTTTGTAGTTGTGGTTGTGTTTGCTAATCTATTGCCTCAATCTTCAGACTTCTTTTCATTCCATTACCCATGCTGATTTTAACACAGTAGTTTTGTAGTATAACTTCAAGTCAGGGATTGTGATGCCTCCTGCTTTGCCTTTACTGCCCAGAATTGCTTTTGCTGTTCTAGGTCTCTTCTGTTTCCAGATGAATTTTAGGAATGATTTCTCTAGATCTGTGAGGTATGGTAATGGTATTTTGATTGAAATTGCATTAAAGCTGTATAATAATTTTTGGAGAATGGCCATTTTCACAATGTCTTTTCTTCCTACCCATAAACAAGGAATGTCTTTCCATTTTCTGAGATCTTCAATTTCTTTTTCCATAGAACTATAATTTTACTGACTAGAGTTTTTTACTTCTTTTTATATACTGATCCTTAAGTATTTAATTTTTGATGCTATTATTAAGGGTGTGAATTCACTTATTTCCCTCTCAGTGAGTTTTTGTTGTATAGAGGAATGCTATTGATTTTTTGAGTGTTGACTTTGTATCCAGCTACACTGCTGAATTTGCTTAATACACCTAGAAGTCTTTCAATGGAGTTTTGGGGGTCTTCTATATAAAGTATCATGTCTTCTGCAAATAATGATAGTTTAACCTCTACCTTTGCTGTCTTTATTAGTTTTATTTCCCTCTCTTTGTGTCTTGTCTAATTGCTCTGGCTACTATTTCCAGCACTATATTGAATCGGAGTCATGATAATGGATATATTTATCTTGTTTGTGATTTTAGAGTTAAAGCTTTCAGTTTTTAACCATATAATATGATGTTGGCTGTTGGCTTGTCAGAGATGGCTTTTATCAAATTGAGATAAAGATCATCCATTCCAATTTTATGTAGGGTTTCGATCATGAATGAGTGTTGGACTTCATCAAAAGCTGTTTCTGCATCTATTGAGATGATCATGTGATTATTATGTCTATTCATACGATATATTATGCTTATTGATTTGTGTATGCTGAACCATTCCTACATTCCTGGCATGAATCCCACTTGGTTGTGGTATATAATCTTCTTGATGACTTGCTGTATTCTTTTTTTATTTTAAAGAGGGTAAGATTAAACATAAAACAGAACAGAACAGATTATAAGGAAACAATTTTAAGAAACATGGATTTAAAAGCAAGTCCACTGGAGATCTTCACTGTCTATCTTATTGACTCTAGTTTTCTTCCAAATAGTTGTCCCCATCTTCACACACAGTGAATACATACTGAATAGTATAGAACTAATCTGACCTTAACAGGATGATGAAGGCTTTTTAGAACTTCAGGACCTGACATTGGGGAAGACAATAATGACTGCCATAATGTCTCTCATTCTCTTCGAAGTAGCTGTCCTTATCTTTACATATGCTGAAATTAGACGTAAGAGACTAGACTAATATCACTCTGAACAGTGAGTAATAGTATTGCTAGATTTTATATCATAATGCTACAGAATTAGCACTGGGTTTCTTAGTGTCTCTTCTTCTTCAGAGTATCTGTTCATTACATCATACATTATATAATCTGTTCCCAGTAACTGTTTAGAATTTCTCCCCATGTGTGAATTTCTATATGTATATCTATCCTTTCTGTAATATAGGGAAAAACAGATCATAAGAAGACAACAAAACAAATTCCTAGAAAAACATGAAATGAAAAAGACATATAAAACCACAATATTAGGTGATCTACAGTAGTTACTGTGCTTTCTCTTGTTATTTTCAATAGAATTGTCTACATTATCAGATATAATATAATTGAACATAGCATTACAATAGCTATTTTAATAAAAACACAACTTTGGAGACATTGTAGGACTTCAAAAGCAGTTAGTAATCAAACCAGAATGGATATCTCATTACATCTTGTCATCTTCAGAGTAGTTGCCTCTACTCTTAGACTTGATACTATCAAGCATACCAAACCTTTATAAAATCAGTCAAGGCAAAACAACGGTCTAACAAACCAGCTTCAAAAAAGATCAGTCATAGTAAGACAATGTTAGTAATACAGGGCTTCAGTTTAAGTTAATAGGAAATTAAGGATAGTTACCATGGTATAGCCTGCTATTTTGGGGATAGCTGTCTGTGCTGTTGAATCTAGTATGAGTAAACAGACCAGAACAAAATAAAATCAAAGTAAACAGAGCGATAAGACTACTGTGGCTTTTAAATCCTGATACACTATTAACAATGTCCTCTGCCTTCCTTTTTTAGGCAGTTCCTCACCTTTCCCTTTTTCAGGATGCTTTGTATATTTTAGGTCCCACTAGTTCCTTTAGTTTTTAGATTAGGGGGTCAACCCATTATCTATCTGAGTGGTACTGAACCTTTTTACCCGTGAGCTTGAAATTGAGCTGTAATCCATCACTTACTAAAGCCACAAGGTTTTCCTTCTAGTTGTGTAGTTCTACACTGCACAAAAGTGTCATAACTTTTCAACCTATCTGTGGGTGCTGGATGAGTTGTCCCTATTTCTCTCTGGTTCCCTGTCACATAGAGCATTGTTTTCTCATCTTTGACTTTCAGTTTATTAACCTTCTTTCAGGTTGAGTATGTTTCCTATTCAGAGCATCTCAATGGATCTTGCCTCCTAATCTACTCTGCCTGTGTTTCTTTTTGTTAGTGTACCAAGGCTAACTATATTAAGGATTGTAGCCTACTTTCTCTGCCTCATTTCTGCTTTTCTGTTTTTCTGCTATTATTTGTCCACTTTTTTCCTTCATTCCACTGTCTGCTCCATTCATTGAGGCCTCTCTGCCACTGTTGCTGGAATCCTTGTATTTTTTTTCTCTCTCTCTCTAGAATGTCCTGTAGTATTTTTTGTAGTGTTGGATTGATGGCCATGAACTCCCACAGTTTCTCCTTGTCTTGGAAAATATCTTATTTCTCCATTAATTTTGAGAGACAGGTTTTCAGGGTATATCAGTCCAGGTTTCATGTTATTTTCTTTTAGGACTTGGACTATTTTCCCCCAGGCACTTCTCAATTTGATAGTTTGTGTTGATATAAGTCTGGGTGTAGATCTGTTTTGGTTGTTGTTGGTTGGAGTTCTGTATGCCTCATTTATCTGGATATCATTTCTTTTTCCTAAGCTTGGGAAGTTTTCCTTAATTATTTCTGCGAATAGTCTTTGTAATTTGTTTGTGGTTACTCTTGTTTTTTTTGCTCCAGTTTTTTTTATTCTTAAGTTATAGATCCTTTTGTTGTCTGCTAGCCTTTGAATTGTTACTTCCTGGTCCTTTGTTATTTTTAATAGGTCTTTTCTTTCATGATCACACATGGTAAATTTCTCTTCAAGTTTTGAAAGGCTAACTTTTGTTTCTGTTAAGGCATTTTGCCAGCTTTCAATGGAGTCTTTATTTTCCTGGTAATCTCTTTGGATCTGTTTCATGTATTTTAGATTTGGTTTATACTGTTCACCAAAGGTTTCTCTTCCTTTTATGGGTTCCTGCATTCTTCCATCTGTGTTTTCTTGAGAGGGGCTTAGCATTACTTTAATTAATGTTTTTATATCTTGCCTCACTTGGATTAGAATTTAAGTTTTAAATTTGTTTATGAGGTCATGAAGGTATTTCTTTATGTCTGCTGATGTTGTGGCTAATATTGCACGTTTGCTGCACTGGTCCTCTTCTGTATTTAACTCTCCTGTGCTTATTTTCCCAGGATCAGAGGTTGGAGTTTTTCTCTTAATTTTTTCTCTTGTTATGTTTCTGCTTTCTTTCAGACAGGTGTGTTGTGGAGGTCTCAGGCCCTTTCCATACTGTCTACAGTTTTTCTGAAGTGTGCTGACTGGGAGCTTGCTGCCTTCTCCAGTTTGCTGTTATCTGAGGTGCAGGCAGGGATGGTGTGGGCTGGCCCCTCTCCTCTGATCCAGTCAACTGGCAAATACTTTCAGCAACTTAGGCTGTGCTGTGGCAGACATCACAGGGCCAAGACAGTTTTGTCCCTGGCTATTGCGTCCCAACCAGTGGCATGACTCAGCCCAAGCTGATCCCACCAGTCCTCTCTGGGCCACAGGCAGCGGACTGATGCCACCACGGCACTGGGCTCTGCCCCACTCCAAGATGTCTTCCAGCCAGCCACAGGACCCATTTTCCAGCACTCACCAAGAATTAATGCAGTTCTCCACCTTGGTTCCACTCCATGCTGCAAGTCCTCCCATCAAGGGCCTGGGAGTCACCACCTCCTGTTATTGGAGGTAGCAGCTTCAGTGTGACCATGGATCTTGCAACTCCAGTACACTCCCAGCAAAGTGTGTGATGGGTTTCAGTAAGCTTGTCTGGCTTCTGCCCTCCACCCATGTTTTTCCTTCCTCTTTCTATTTTTCTTTTTCTTTCAGTTTCCTCCTGGGGTTGTGAGAATCCTTCTCCACTTGTCCTGCCCCACTCCAAGATGTCTGCCAGCCAGCCACACCCACAATGGGACCCAGTTTCCAGCACTCACCGAGAATTAATGCAGCTCTCCACCTTGGCTCCACTCCACACTGTGTCCTCCCATCAAGGGCCTCAGACTCACCAACTCCCACTATCGGTGGCCATACCTTCAGTGTCACCATGGACGGTGTGACTCCACAGTGCTCCCAGCACAGCACAGTATGGGTCTCAGTGAGAGTGTCCAGCTTCAGCCCTCTACCTGCATTTTTCCTTAATCTTCATATTTTTCTTTTTCCTTCAGTTTCCTCCTGGGGTTGTGAGAATCCCTCTCCACTCGTCTGGCCCTCTCCGTGTTGTCAAATTCCAGTGTCTGAGTTGTTTTTCCCAGAGAGGTTCTCTACCCAGCTACTTAACAAGCTACCATCTTCTTGTCCTCTCTTGACTTGCTGCATTCTGTTTGCTCGTATTTTACTGAGGATTTTTGCATCAGTGTTCATTAGAGAGATTCGTCTGTAGTTCTCTTTTTTGGTTGAGGCTTTTTCTGGTTTTGGTATTAGGTTAATTCATGCTTCTAGGAATGAGTTAGGGAGTTTCATTATTGGCATTTAAGCCTTCCTTGAATTTCTTGTAGAATTCATCTGTGAATCCATCAGGACCTGGGCTTTTCTTTGTTGGTAAGGTTCTAATTACATTTTCATTTTAATTACCTGAAATTGAGTTATTCAGTTGTTGTACATCTTCTTGAGCCATGTTTTGGCCATTCATATGTTTCTAGGAACCTGTCTTTTTTTTCTGTGTTATCATACATATGATAGTAAAGGTTTGTGAAGTAGGTAATGATGATCTTCTGTATTTCCACGTGGTTTGTAATGATTTCACCCTTTTCATTACTTATTGTTTGGATTTGAGATTTTTTTCTTTCGTTTTTAAACTAAGTTTAGCTAGAGGCTTATGGATTTTATTTTATTCTTTCAAAGAACAGACTCTTTGATTCATTAATTATTTGTATTGTTTTCTTAGTCTCTATTATGTTGATTTCCACTCTGATCTTTATAATTTCCTCCCTTAGCTTTGGGCTTGACTTGCTCTTGTTTTTCTAAATGTTTGAGGTTCAGCATCAGGTTGTTTATTTGTGATCATTCTGTTTTCCTGATTTGAGAGTTCACTACAATAAATTTCCCACTGATGATTGCTTTTATTGTATCCTGAAAATTCATGTAAGGTATATTGGTATATTCATTTACTTGTAGATATTGTTTAATTTTTATTAAATTCTTCTATGACCCATTGATGATTCAGGAGAGTATTATTTAATTTTTATGTTTATGCAGTTTTTGCAGTTTCTTTTGTCATTAATTTCCAGTTTTATAATGCTTTTCAGATATTATGCATGGGATAATTTCAATTCTTTTGCATATACTTAAGCATGTTCTATGAGCTAGTATATGTTCTATTTTAGAGATTGTCTCATATGCAGTTGAGAAGAATGTCTATTCTGATGTTGTTGAATGGAATACTCTGTCCATATCTACTAAGTCCATTGTCATACATTTGATTCAGTTCAGTTATTTCTTTGCTGACTTTCTGTCTAGTTGATCTGTCAAATGGCTGTTAAAGTCTCCCATTATAAATATGTTGTTCCTTATTTGAGTTTTCATTTCTATTATTATTTGTTTTACATAGCTAAGTGCTCATATATATATATATATATATATATATATATATATAATATGTTTGTGCATAGGTTTTTTTGGTTATGGCTAATTGGTGATTCATATGCTTCATATATCTGTATATCAGTTTTCTTTCCCAGGTTGGGAAATTTTTTAGCTATTATTTCTGTAAATGATCTTTTGATATCATTTGTGTTGTCATACTCTTTTAAATTTATGTCTATTAATCCTATATTGTTTTTCTTTGCACCATTTTGCAACTCTTGATTGTTATTTTCTGATTCCTTATTTTTAAAAGGTCTTACCTTTCCTTTTCACTAGCTGAAATCTTGTCTTTGAGGTCTGTAAGTCTATCTTCACATTCTGCTTTCAATGGGATGTTTTCCAGCTTTCAATGGAATTTTTGATTTCCTGAATGTCTCTTTGAATCTGTTCCATGCATTTATTATTTTCTTATATTGTTCATGCAAAGTTTCAATCATTTTGCCATATTCCTCTTTTTTTTAAACTGTGTCTTCTTTAGATGTGCTCAGCATTTCTTTCATTATGTTTATCATTTCTTCTTTTACCTGGGATATTATTTCTCATCTGAGTTCCTTCATAGCTTCATGGAGTTTTTTGTTTACTTCAGTTGTTATCATTTCAAAATTTTAATGTGCATGGTTTACATTTTCTTCTATGTCCATCTCCAAGGCATGTTTGGGATGGGCTGGATGTTTGAAATTGCATTTTTTTCTTCAATTTTTTTCACTTTCCTGTAATCTCCTGGGGCAGTTGAATGCAAAGCCTCAGTTGTTCCTTGAAATGAAGATGGCTGTTGTACTCCAGGGAGTTTCTCCAGTAGAGTGAGGGATGTAAGACAGTCCTTATTGGCTTCTTAGTGACACTCAAAAACTCCCCAAATGTGGGTAGTTGTGTTGGGTAGACCTTCAGTACATACTTTGTGGCTCACAGAAGATCCTTGGCTGCTTGAGGTCACTGGGATGGGCCCTACCAGATTTTGAGTGGTGTACTAAGGCTAAATGGTATGTGGACTAAACTGGGAAGGTCTTCAGCTCACACCATCTGGCATACCAAAGCTTCCTGGTTTATTGGGGTCACTGGGTGGAGTCCAACAAGGTTCTGAAAAAGATCTCCATGCTGCACAGTTAGGTACAGTTTGCTGCAGAAGGCTTTTAGTTCATGCTGCTCAACATGTGGTCTCTCCCAGCTACTTGAGGTTCACTTGACAAGGCCCTACCAGGACCCAAGTAATAACCCAAAGGTCCTGAACTGTTTGAATATGCTGGGTGAGGCCCTACCAGGTTCTAAGCAAAGTCCACACAACTAGGTAGGGATCAATTTATAGACATTCAGGTTGAACTGGTCAACACATGATGGCTCCTGGCTGCTGACAGGGTCATCATAGGTTTTATATTTCTACCATTGCTCATTGAGTCATTCTCTAATTGGGTTATAATTATTTGGGCCAAAGATTTTGCCAGAGGAGTGTTCCACCTAGAGTAAATATGTTCAATGGTAGCTGTCTCTGGACACTTGCTGCAGGTGTGATGCTCCGGGAAGTAGTATATAGATAATGCTGCTGAATAAATATTAATGAGGAAACAAAGCCAGATCAATGATTTGCATTTAGGAATGTGGCAGTACACTTCACCAGTCTTTGTCATGTGGTTCTCTTGCAAGAAATGCCCCCCTCCATTTCTTCCCCATGCAATCCCTTCTTCTTCCAGTCCATTAAGCCTTATCTCAAAACCAGCTACAGGGTATAGAGTATTTTCTTTAATCTCTGCAACTGGAAATGATCTCTCTCTCTCTCTCTCTCTCTCTCTCTCTCTCTCTCTCTCCAATACTTGTTGGATTTCTATTCATTATGATAGCAAGGTGCTACCATCTCTACAATGCTTTATAACTTGTAGCAATTTGTTGTCCCCAAGGTCATTGAAGATTCACAACAGTCTTGTAAGGAAAGCAGGGCTAGAATTAACATTCCTGTTAAATACAATGACAGAGAAAAAGAGAGAAAAACCACTGTTGTTTAAGGAATTTAGATGGAGACTTCTAACAGTATATATTTTTTTCTTTTATTTTAACTTTTATTAGTACAGGTTGGCAGTACATAACAATTATATTCACTGTAGGGAATTTAAATATGCACATATTTCAAATCTCTTTCCCTCTTCTCTCTGTCCCCTTTTATTTTGTCAGCATCATTTATTTGTAAGAGTTTATAAAGTTAATTTTCATATGTACAGCCTGAAAACCAGGTCAAAGGACATATAAAACACATAAGACAATTTTACTAAAGTACACTTTTAGATACTCTGTGATACATTACAATGCTTTTTTGTGTCTCTTGTTTCCTAATATCTTTTATTTCATACTTTAAATATTGAGTTTTTAATACGAAAGAAACTGTGCAATATTAAATTTGTGTGTCTGATTTACATCACTTAACATTGTATTCTCAAGGTACATCTCTTTTCCTGTATATGACTAAACTTAACCCCTCTTCATGGCAGAGTAGCACTCCTTTATATATCTTGTGGGTTACCGAAATAGGTCTTCCAAAAAATTAAGTAAAATGTCTACTGCAACGTAAACATAATATTTTAAAATTGATCACTAAACTAGTCTCATAGTAAGGACTACAGTAAGACTGAAAAGAAAGTGAAAGAAAGAACTTTAAAGAAAAATAAATGTCAAAGTCAAATCTTTCCCTGAGAATTTTACCAGGAAGTTCTGAATTTATATTTTGATGACTGTGAGAAATGAGAGGGACAGGAGATAAGATCATGACTTGTGCAAGATTTGAAGGCTGTGGGAGACTTTCACATAAAGCTGTCCATAGTCTCAGTATGAGGTTAAATAAGAATTAAACCTGTTTCAATTTGCATTTCTTGAATTACTAGTGAAGATAACAATACATAGTATCTTAACTAGTGTTAGTTTATTTTTACTGTGTTTTGAAATTCAGTAATGTTTTCATTTGATTTTTTGTTTTTAAAATAGCAAAAAGAAATTGTGAGAAAATAACATATTATGGCTTGATTCTAAAAAAAAACTAATAGTAAAGAATTAAACCCATGCCATAGAAAAAGATAGCAATGAAATCAACCAGGCTTGATCTTGGCACTGGTTTAAGAGGAACAATGAATCTCATTAAAATTTGTAATCACGGATAATCTTCATATGGTCTTTTGTCTTAATTTAAGACATTTAAGACATCTAAAAAACAAAAGCAGAGATTCCAAGTCAGCAATTGCCATGGATAATTGGCAAAAGCAGTGCCCATGGCTCCTGAGATCCAGCTATGGTGGAACTTAGGTGGCTGACCAAGAAAGAAATTTACCCGCCCTCTTGGTAAGTGCCCTGGCACAAGCCAGGAGCAGAACCAGTCAGTGGCTCTTGTGAGTTTATTTGGAATGTGGGCTGAGGATCAAACATCTCAACCCTCCCCATATCATCAGGAACTGGTGGCAGAGGTCTGAGAATCTCTAGGAGGATGACCATATGCAATACAGCAAATAAGTGGGATTTCCATCTATCTTCTGTTTGAAGGCAAATGTTTTACTTTTTTTATTTTAAAGAGATTAAGGCAAAAGAGGACATAACCATGCAGATCAGAATATAACAATGTAAGGAACACAGTATTTCACCACAGCAACACTTAATTAACAGTAACTATCTTAATGTCTCTTTCTTTGAAATAGTTGAGCATAACTTCATATATAATAGTGTCAAACATAACAAAATACTATAAAACCATTCAAGAGAATGAAAGAGTTACAGGGCATTCAGAACCAAATAACAGAGAATGAACAATGGCTATTGTATTATCTCATTTTCCATATAAAATTTGTTTATATTATCATACATAATAAAATCCAATAAGATATAATATGATAGAATCAATGGAAACAGATGAACAAAAGCATGGTAAGATGATATTAAATCAGCACTGGCTGTTATAATATGTTGTTTTCTTCAAAATACCTGTTCATATAATCACAGATAATAAAATCAAACAAACCAGGATAAAATCATACCAACTAATGAATGAAAACATTATAAGGTTTCAAAGCAATGTAATGGGGAATCATGACTACCATAAACTCTTATGTACTATTACCACTTCTTACACTAGGGAGACTATATGGTATTTACACATGTGAGTTTGATTTATTTCACTTATGAGTATGGTCTCAAGTTGTGTCCATTTGTATATAAATATCTCAATGTGATCATTCTTTATAGATGAGTGGTACTCCATTGCATAAAAGTACCACAACTTTTTTATCCATTCCTCAGTTGATGGACGCTTAGTTTGTTTCCAAGATCTGGCTATTACAAATTGTACTGCTACAAACATGGGTGCACATATATCACTGTGGTATGATGTTTTCAGTTCTTCTAGGAATATGCCTAAAAGCGGAACAGCTGGGTTGAATGGAATTTCCAATCCCAGTTTTTGGAGGAATCTCCAGACTGACCTCCACAGTGGTTGCACCAGTCTACAGTCCGACCAACAGTGCAGGACAGTTCCTTTTTCCCCACAGAGGGTAGTTGGTAGTTCTCTTGAACCTGCCTATTTTTTCTGGAGTGAGATGGAATCTCAGTGCTGTTTTAACTTGCATTTCTCTAACAATCGATGACAATAAACATATTTTCATGTATTTATTTGCCATTTGTATTTCTTCATTTGAGAGCTGTGTATTCATTTCTGATGCCCATTTTTGGATGGAGTCTTTGAATTTCAGGGATATGACTCTTTTTAAATTCTTTATATGTTTTAGATAGAAGTCCTTTGTCTGAGGGACAGTTCACTAAGATTTTTTCTCAAGTGGTGGGTTTTATTTTCATTATGCTGGAGATTTCTTTTGACATTCACAAACTTTTTAATCAGATGTGATCCCAGTTATTCATTCTGGGATGTATTTCCTGTGCAGTTTAATTCCTGTTCATGAATTCCCTATCTGCTCCTATGTCTTCAAGATTTTTACTTAATTGGTCTTCTAACACATTTAGTGTTTCTGTTTTAATATTCAGATCTTAGATTTCTTTATTTTAGTTTAGTACATGGTGATAAGCGTGGGTCTACATTTAGTTTTCCTCATATGGAGAGCCAGTTTTTTGAACATGATTTATTACAGAGAATATCATTCTTCCAGTGAACATTTTTGGCCCCTTTATCAAAGATAAGATGGTTGGATGTGTTGGTAGTTGTGGTTGTATCTTCTAATCTATTCTATTGATCTTCAGATATGTTGTTATTTCAATACCATGTTGATTTTATTACAGAAGCTTTGTAGCATAACTTCAAATGAGGGATTGTGATGCCTCCTGGCTTGCCTTTGCTGCTTAGAGTTGCCTTTGCTATTCTAGGTCTCTGCTGGTTCCAGATGAGTTTTAGGAGTGATTTCTCTAGATCTGTGAGGTATGTTTATGGTATTTTCATTGGGATTGCAATGAATCTCTATAACAGTTTTGAGAGAATGGTCACTTTCACAATGCTTATTCTTCCTATCCATGAACAAGGAATGTCCTTCTATGTTCTGAGATCCTCTTCAATTTATTTTCTCAGGGTATTATAATTTTCCCTGTATAGATCTTTTAGTTATTTCATGAGATTACTTCCTAAGTATTTCTTTTTTTGGAAGCTGGTGTGAAGGGTGTGACTTCTCTTATTTTCCTCTCCATAATTTTTTGTTAGTGTATAGAAATGATATTCATTTTTGAGTACTTACTTTGTATCCAGCTACATTGTTGAATCTACTTATTAAATCTATTGGTCTTTCAATGGAGTTTTGGGGTCTTCTATGTAGAGTATCGTGTCATCTGCAAATAATGATAATTTAACTTCCTCTTTTCCTATCATTACCCCTTTTATTTCTCTCTCTGGTCTAATTGTACTGGCTAGCATCTCCAGTACTATGTTGAATAGGAGTGGTAATAAGGGATATCCTTGTCTTGTGCCTGATTTTAAGTTAAAGGCCTTCAGTTTTTGGCCATTTAATACAATGCTCGCTGTTGGTTTGTCATAGATGGCCATAGATGGTTTATCATATTGAGGTAAAAACCATCTATTCCAATTTTCTGTAAGGTCCTTATCATGAATGAATGTTGTAACTTATCAAAAGCTTCTTCTGCATCTATAGAAATGATCATGTTATTCTTACTTTTGGCTTTATTGATATGGTGGATTACATTTTTTGATTTACGTATGTTGAACCATTCCTGCATGCCTGGGATGAATCCCACTTGGTCATGGTGTATAATCTTCTTGATGTTTGCTGCATCCTGTTTGCCAATATTTTGTTGAGGATTTTTGCATCTGTGTTCATTAGGGAGATTGGCCTGTATTCTCTTTTTTAGTTGGGTCTTTATCAGGTTTTGTGACTAGAGTAATATTTGCTTCCAGGAATGACTTAGGAAGTATTGCTTCCTTTTAAGTTTCATTGAAGAGTTTGAAGAGTGTCGGCATTAAGTCTTGTTTGTATTTCTTGTGGAATTCCACAGTGTATCCATCTAGGCCTGGCCTCTTCTTTGTAGGTAAGGACTTAATTACATTTTCAATTTCATTAATAGAAATTAATTTATTCAGCAGTTCTACATTTTCTTGACCCAGCTTTGGTACTTCATATGTTTCTAGGAATCTGTCCGTTTCTTTTATGTTATAGAACCTATGAGAGTAGAGGTTTTTGAAATCCGTGTTGATAGTCTTCTGTATTTCCACAGAGTCTGTAGTGATTTCACCTTTTTCATTTCTTATTGCCAGAAATTGAACTTTTTTTTTCCTTTTTAAAATAAAGTTGGCTAGGAGCTTATCAATTTTGTTTATTCTTTCAAAGAAGCAACTCTTTGATTTGTTGATTCTTTGGATTTTTTTAGTCTCTATTGCATTAATTTCTGCTCTGATTTTTATAATTTCCTCCCTTCTTTTGGCTTTGGGCTTGACTTGCTCCTCTTTTTCTACATGTTTGATGTGTAGCATCAGGTTGCTTATCTGTATTTGTTCTGTTTTCCTGATGTGGGAACTCAGTGCAATAAATTTTCCTCTGAGGACTGCTTTCATTGCATCCCACAGATTCTGGTAAGTTGTATTTGTATTTTTGTTTGCATGTAGGTATTGTTTAATTTCTTCTTTAATTTCCCCTGTGAACCACTGATTACTTGAGTGTATTATTCAATTTCCATGTGTTTGTGTTATTTTTGTAGTTTCTTTTATCATTAATTTCTAATTTCATGGCTCTATGATCTGATAACTTGCATGAAATAATTTATGTTCTTTTGCATTTATTTATATATGTTTTGTCGGCTAACATATGGTCTATTTTAGAGAATGTCACATGTAGTGCTGTGAAGAATGTATTTTCTGATGTTGTTGGATGGAGCACTCTGTATTTGTCTATCAAGTCCATTTGTTCACAGGTGTGATTCAGTTCTGTTATTTCTTTTCTGACTTTCTGTCTGGTTGACCTGTCCCTTGGTGTCAATGGTGTATTAAGGTCTCCTATTATAATTGTATCATTGCTAATTTGATTTTTCATTTATATTAATACTTGCTTTGTATAACTGGGTGCTGTGGAATTTGGTGCATATGTGTTTAAGACTGCTATCTCTTCCTCTTGAAGCTTTCCCATAACCAGTATATAGTGACCTTCTTTATCTCTTAGGTTCATTCTTGATTTGAAGTTCACATTGTCTGCAAACAGAATAGCTACCCCCACTATTTTTCAGATCCTGTTTCATGAAGCATTGTTTTTCATCCTTTGACTTTCAGTCTGTGAGTTTCCTTTTCTGTTAGATGGTTTTCTTATAGACACCATTTGGTTGGATGTTGTTTCTTGATCCATGCTGCCAGTCTGTTTCTTTTAATTGGTGAATTGAGACCATTTACGTTAATGGTTATAACTGTTATATATATTTATTTTTGACATATTTTCTTTCTGTTCTTGTATCTTTATCTTTCCATGTGAACACTGGGAGCGATGATCTTAAACTCTACTGGGGCTCGGGATAGTGAGCAGGAACTCACTCATGCTGGGAGCCCAGTTCTTGCTTCAGGCAGCACAGTTCCCCAGATTGAAAGAAGTTCACTGGGTGTGGCCCAGGTAGGTCTGAAACTTGCAATGCCCAGTCTAGTGTGGCTGGAAGCTGGGCTTATCCTTGACCACTGGGAGCGATGATCTTAAACTCTCCAGGGTCTCGGGGTGGTAAGCAGGAACTCACCTACTCATGCATCACAGTTCCCTTTTCCAGCAGCACAGTTCCCCAGATTGAAAGAAGGTCACCAGGCATGGCCCAGGCAGGCCTGAAACCTACAGAGCCCAGTCCAGTGTGGCTGGAAGCTCGATGAGTCCTTGATCACTGGGAGCGATGATCTTAAACTCTTCCAGCATTCGGGATGGTGAGCAGGAACTTGCAAGTTTTGTTTTCACTGTTTTGTTTTGTTATGTTTAATTGTTTTGCTCTATTCAATATTCTCTCTCAATTGGTTTTATAATGTTCTGTTTTTGATTTGATTTCAATCTACCTGATTGACTGGACAACTATTGTAAAGATAATGAGATATAATATGGTACCTATTTCTGTTATCCTGGTATCCTGCTGTGAAGTTCTATAGCAATTTCACTGCATTGTTCAGATTCATTTTGTTCTGTCTTGTTCTTTAAAATTAAAAAAATGTCAAAAGCAATGATCTACAAAAGAATACAAGTTTTACCCAGCCTCAAACTGGTCCAAAGAAAGTGAGTACCTCAAAGTTAAAAGTTAAAAAACACAATAAGAAACAAGATAACCTGAGTAAAAATCTACAGAATAAAAAGCATCAGAATCAGATGCATAGACTCTAGAATATACAGCCATTATTTATAGAACATAAAATTAGTTTTATTAGAGTTACAACAACTTTTAATAATTAAAATATAAGAAATAAGAGACTATAAAAAACACCCAGTATTTGAAAGGAGCAAAATAGAATTTCTAGAACTAAAACATAGAATACTGTAATCAAAAATATCAGTAGACTGAAATTATATACAACTGAAGAAATAAAGAAATGGAAGATGGGTGAAAATACAAAGGCAATAAAATGGAAACTATAAGTTGTTAGGAGACATAATGTTAGAAAAGTCAAATCTAATATACCTCTAACTAGAAGTTCCAGAGCAATCATACAGTGGGATACAGATATTACTGAACAATCAAGACACAATTTTTCAATGTTTTTGCAAGACATTCGTCTTTAGAACACGGACAATTTTCATCTATGCAAATAAAAATGAAATGACACCGCACAGAGCATAGTGCCTTGACAAAATACTAAAAGAAAAGAGAATGTTATAAGAATAATAGTTGATAACATAGGAAAATATCAACACAAAATAATGTGCATAAGTAACTATTGTATGTAAATTTACCAGTAATAACAATAATAGCAGCAGGCTACAGTGAAAACATCTTTAACATACTATGAAGTTTTTATACCAAACAGAATTAACTTTCAAGAAATTTAAAGTAAATAACATTTTTTTTTCAGAATCATGCTATGTGACATTTTATATGATGCACTTCTAAGAGAAGAAAAATGATCATGGGTAGAAGATTTAAGATGTAAGTGGTACTAGTGAGCAAAGTATTGGCAATCATGTAAGAAAATCTAAACATCTACCTCTATATATGCAAACCTAATAGTAATGTCTAACTGTGGGAAAATAACAAGTTAAAATTATACAATTACACAATAACTTGTACATTGATGGTAATCATTAGAGTCAAAAAGTTCTAAGATAGTTAAATTATTAAGGAAGAAGATAAAGATACTTACTAATTTTATTGTTTTACTTAAATAGTTTTAACTTATACATAAGAATTGTGTATGTTAATAAAATATCAAGTAATGTTTCAGTAATGTATACATTGCAGTTTTAAGTCACAATAAGTAGTTTTTTGTATTTAAACATTTATCATTGCTTCATGGTGAAAACTTTCAAGTTCTTCTTTTCTAGCTTTTTGAAATTCACAGTTTATTACTGTCCATAATCACCCTTCTATGTAATGGCACACTGGGTCTTCTTGCTCCTCTCTAACTGCAACTTAGTACCCAATGGTTAAGTGTTCACCATACTTCCCTCAATCTTTATTCTCTCAACCTCTAGTAACCACAGTTTTACTTTCAACAACTTTGATATCAAGTATTTTATTCTACATATGAGTGAGAACTCAGGGTACTTGTCTTTTTGTGCTTGGCTTATTTCACTTAGCATAACAATATCCAGTTCCAAACATATTACCACAAATGATCTGAATAGTATTCCCTTGTGTATATGTACTTCCTTTTTTTTACGAATTCCTCAACTAATGAACTCTTAAAGTTGTTTTCATTTATTGCCTACTGTGAATAGTGCTCAGTGAACATGGGAATGCAAATGTCTTTTAGACATAATTATTTCTTTTCTTTTGGAAATATATCTCATAGTAGTATTACTGGATCATATGATAGTTCTAAATCTTATATTTTTCTAAATCATTATGTTTATAACATGGGCTTGTCCCCCCACTTGTTCAGCACTGTTTGCTTTACAACACTTATTTTATACTAGGAGCAGACTAAGGTAATATCTTTATCAGCTCATGTATAAATTCCACACTTACTTATTACTATCACTTCAGTTTAAAAAGCAAAACTATCTATTGACTGTGGCAATTCATATATTAATAGTAATTCCTGTGAGACAATTCCATTGGAGAATTTGTATGCCTGCAGTACACTAAGCACTGTTTCACGCCTACAATTATTTTTTAAGTTTAATAGATAATATGTGTGATTTTATAATGTTTTGTTTAGATGATATATGAAATTTGTTATCAATAATTGATATCATATCTTGAATTAAAGGAAAAATTAAGTATTGAAGTTGAATTTTATTTTGTAACTTATTTTAAATTAGAAATTACTTCAAAAACTAAAATTCTATCCACTTAATCTATATGATTTTTCATTATATGTACTAAGAATGCAACCAAAATGAGAACATCCACTTACTGATTCATAGTTTTAAGAAATTCTCATCAAGATCAGCTGTGTCTGGTTTTGTGATGGCTGCTGAGGAAGCAAAATGAGTAAGATGTGGTCTTAAGAAGTTCATGGTCCTAGTAAATTGATGATAGTACAATGTAATCAGAGCTGTGAGAAAGAGAAAAACAAAACACTGTCCAGAAATAAGGGGAAAAAAAGTTTACTGAGGTAAGTGGATGAGGATTCAAAGGATGCATCACCCTGGGCCCTTCTGATGTACAGTCCACAGACAGTTTACTCCAAAATATTTATTTATTTATTTATGCCAAATAGGTCAAAATATTTGAGCCTGATGCCAAGCCTACTTACTGCAACTTGTTCCACCTACCTCCAAAGAGATTTGTTTGATATTGGTGAGAAGGGTGGCATTTCCATCTTGGAGATTAAGAAAAATAAAGACCTCTTCTTGCTATCCATTCAGAAAAATAAAAAATAATGTGGTTTTAGGGAGAGTGAAGGAAGAAAAGTCAGAAGTACAATTCAGAGAGCAAAGGGTCCTTATAAGGAGCATTATGAGAAGCAGCAATGAACATGGGAAGCCCTACCATTCAAAATTTGGTTTCTTGATTAGATTAACACTAGAAGAGAGATGGGTAAGATTTTTAGGAAACAATTTCTCTCTCTCTCTCTCTCTCTCTCTCTCTCTCTCTCTCTCTCTCTCTGTGTGTGTGTGTGTGTGTGTGTGTGTGTGTGTGTGTGTGCCAGGGATTGAACTCATGGTCTCTGGCTTACCAGGCAGATGCTTGTGCCACGGAGCTAAACCCCCAGCTGTAGGGAGCAATTTTCCTGCCCTCCTTTTTTCCCCATTAGACAGATAAGAGTTCTGCAACTTACATTCTGCCAAAGTACCTTTTATGATTCATTTTCCTCCTTACTCTTCTTCAGTTAGGACATTAATTTATTTATTACAATCACTCATTTTTCTTCTCCTTTCTCTCTCGCTTTTTCTATCTTTTTGTCTGTCTCTCCTCTGTTTTTCTCCTCCTCTCTTACTTTTTATTCCTCTAATATCTTTTTGTATCCATCCAATCTGACCCTAATTTCTGGCTTTATCTATTAATTTCCTTTCTTTTGATGTTCTTGTTCTTCCTCATTTTTACTGTCCCAGTCCTCCAATCTCATTGTCTCTTTCATTTCTCTTAATCTTACCCCTGAGCTCTCCCAGTTCTTACTTTTATTCATTGGCCAATTCTTGCTTAGGTACCTGTACAAATCCATTTAAAGAATGCAGCTAGACAGAAATTGTGCTATGGCCAATACTTACTTCAAGTAGATCTCAAACTTGTCTCAAATATTCCAAGTCAACAAATATTTATAAAGCAACTTCTACCCATCACATATTTTGTTTGACTTCATCATGCACAATTTCTACAACTTTGACAACACCTTAGAAAGAAGGGCTGATTATTACAAATAAGGAAAAGAACTGAAAGGTGAGGTTCAGGGAGGAAGAGGAGAATGACCAAAATGATACACTAGGGTGATGCAGAATTACTTCTTGTATCTGATTCCAAATCACACATTATTCATGCTTTGTTAGCTTCACAATTCATACCTAATCCATAACTGTGTCAGAGAGCTGAAATGGAAAGTAGATGTGAGGGAAGAGATGAAGGAGACTGACGACCAAGTGATGTAATCCTGATTCTTCCCTGTTTGGTTTTCTACCCTAAATTTTCAATATTTAAAACTTCCCAGAATCGTTCATCAAGTCCTGCGTCAGTCTTAGCGGTGGCAGAAAGAATCTCAGCTATGGCAGAAAGAGGTTGCATTCCTCAGACCTGGATACTGTATTTGGTCACTATTCTGTGCCTCTCACTTTTGCTAATTTAATTTAATTTAATTTAATTTAATTTAATTTAATTTCTGTGCCTCCTTTGTTGCTAACTTAATCTGACAAGTGTCGCTAGAGGAGTAATTTTATGTGTTAGTGTAGCCCCAGAGATTCAATATTCTATCCCTTTACTTCATACTTGTCCAATTCATAAGCTTGACCTCCTATCTGGTTATCCTGCCACATACGGCTCTAGACCTGGAACACTAAACACATGTTCACAGCTACTTCTAACTTCAGCTTTCTCCCTCTGGTTTCATTCTTGTGCTCTTCCCATTCATTAACTGTACTTAACGTTCTATGATCATGTAATGTGGAAGTGGCCCACAATAGTTCCCTGCCTAGCTTTGCCCTTGCTAAGCTGCCTATCTCTACTGATAGGCAATAATAATGCTGTTCACCATCACTCCAGTAGGAATAGTCTTCCCTGAGTCTATTTCCTCCTCTACAGGACCATGTCGCTAACATTTTAAAATCCCTGGCAGTCATATAGCTAAATCTTAAAAAAGCAGAGTTTAACCACAAATAGGGACCTGAGTCTGGTGTCCTCCCCCATCACATTATCTTGTTTCTGCAGCTACAATCCAGGCTAGAATTAATTAGGTGCTACATGTTTCTCAGGTACAGCATAACCTTTTCATAAAGAACTCTGAGTGACAGATTCTAATTTATAAGCTTTATTCTGGTGCATAGACAAACAGTGATATGCTCATATTGTATTCTTTGAAGGTTATAGCATTTAGACCCCAAAGCTTTTAATTTTAGTGAAAATGGTAGAAAAAATGTCATACAAATATTTCATTTTGAATCCTAATGATTCTGACACATACCTCTCACTGCAGTTATTGCCACACACTCACTAGTGTCGTAATGTGAAAATCAGTTGCAAGTAGGCCCAAGTCCATGCTATGTCTGTTTTTGAGATGAAGGGAAGCAGCAAGTTTCTTCTTTTCCTATAGTACCTTGTAGACTATTATATTGCTACATCATCACATCAATGAGGAGATAGATGGGAAGTTTTACTACAGTCAGTATAGAGCTAGAAGCATTCTTACAAATATGAAGTAAGTGAAGCTTCTCTCTAGCCCATCATCCTCTACTAGGCAAGTTGGCAGAAATACTGTAATCAGCTCAGCCTAGATGGCATAAGTGCTGCCTAGAATGTAAAGAAGGATGAGAAACTGACAAGTAGAGGAGCACATAAAATCTGGTATACAAGAGAGATGAGAAAGCTAGGAAACCCAAGAGGGCCACTAGGCAGTGCTCTAACTGGAAAACTTAAGATTTTTCTGTGGAGAAAGCAAAAAGCATGAAATAAATTAAAATGAATTAATTGAAACAGGTATCTGAAAAAGGCATGGGTTAAAAAAAAAACACTTGGGCTGTGGCAACAGGAAGGGACAGTATTCAACTTGGAAAATTGCCAAAAGAAAAGTTGTGGCTGGAATTACTCTAGTGGTGGTGGTCAAGCCTACCATAAGGAACCATATTTTTGTTGTTGTTGTTGTTGTTGCTATTTGAGGATGAAAGTGGAAGAATAAACCTACCTTACAATAGATTAGTACAAATCAGAAGTCAAAACTGTCTGATAGTAATGTAGTAAAAGGTTTTGCTTAATCTCTGCATCAAAGAGTGTAGATGTGGGTTATCAAAAGAGAACAATTTTTCTTTCTTGGTTCAAGAGGACCTGAATTTGCCTAAAAATATTCTGACCAAAGGAGAGGTTATTAACAGAGGCTTGGGGATCCATGAATTGGGAGGCCTTGGCAAATCTGTATGAAACCTTATTTGGGGGGACTTCCCCCAAAATATGGATGGAACTAAGACATACCTGATTACTAGTCCTGGTCCCAACACTGGTGGCTGTAGATGAGTCATTTTATTTCTATAAGTCTCATTTTTCCTTTCTTTAATCTCAATTTAAGTTACACAGATAATCATTGCAGTTCCCAATAAATAAATGAATTTTGTGCATTCTGCATAAATCCCTTTTGCTACCTATAGGGCAGATATAAGAAATCCCAAACTTGTAGAACTATTTGCTCCTTGCTGCAGACTAGACTACAACTTAGGCCAGATGGCTTCTCTATCAGACAAGGGGAGCAGGAGCCTGATGAGTCCGAAAATCCTGAAGATAGATTAAGTACTAGGATAGGGGAAAGTTACCAAAATGTGACTGTTGTCAGATAGGTGGGATAAAAGTTGACAGCTACAAGAATGCCCAGCACAAATACAAATGACTTATAACTGGTGCTCCACCTTTATTTATCACTTCCTACATGAAGTCTATCAAGTGGAAACTGCCCTCTCTGAATCATCTGGTTTTCTGACATTTAGCTTAAATCTCTCCATTGTCCATTTCTCCCTTCCTTCTTTTCTGCATTCATTCCTACTCATCAAGCTGGCCAAGGGAACCATCTTGTATAGTTCTCTGACAGGCCTCAAGATTTCAAACCTCCTTATCAACATTAATGGGTATAGTGAAGAAGAGACATGATTCCAAATCTCTCCATTTGTTTTGTTCAGCTTCGACTTTAGTAAATATTGGAAAACACTAGAGTTTGTTGAGTGTCAAGCATGCACTGGAAATGTTAATGGACACATTGCCAAATGTTACATTTCTTTCATTTTATCAAAACAACAGTTCTATAACTAAAGGTAAGAAAAACGTGTTAAACTTACACAAGGCAACATGCCTAAGAAGCAGTAGAGTTAGGCCTATTGCTTTCTGATTCCAATGCCAACGCTTTTGCCATTAGGAGACCTTTTAGGAATGCTTATCCCTCTACTTTAATCAAGTCTATGTTACAAATGGTCTTCTGGTCTCATATACACAAAAACAAAAACAAACCTCCATGTGTGGTAGTGATAATGAGATATTTACTTTTTATTTTGAAAAAGATAAAAAATAAAAACAAAGAGAATTTCACAACAAGATAATAGGAGATTAACGATGGTTAATATATTGCATATTTTTATCTTAAACATAATGGCTCAGATTACAAGATAAAGACATAAGAAACTGATCAAACAATATAAGCACAAACTATCCTTTATGATGAACTAATAGGGATTAGTGACATAGTTTCTCTCTCTCTCTCTCTCTCTCTCTCTCTATCTATATATATATATATATATATATATATATGCACACACACACATATACTTATCCCTTCTCTTTTCTTCTTTCCTCCATTCCAGTTCTTTCATTTTGAGCAGCTTCTTGCCCTTTCACTTTCACAATATCCATTATGAGTTTAGATTTTACTTATTCTTTTAGTTTTTTACATTAGGCAAACCATATGATGTTTACAAATATAAGTCTTACTTATTTCATTTTTGAGTATAGTCTCAAGTCGCATCTATTTATCTACAAGTCTTGAGTTTATTTTTCTTTATAGCTGAGTAGTACTTCGTAGTAGAAAAATACTACATCTTTTTTATCCATTCCTTTTTTGATGAACATTTGGATTGCTTCCAAGATTGGGCTACTACAAATTGTGCTGCTATAAACATCAGTGTACATATATTGTTGTGGTGCTAAGAAGATATTTAAAGGGATCTTTTTTGCATTCACATGGAGCAGTGTTTTGATTTACTCCACAATCATAGACAGAAAATAGGTCCTGGTGATTCTATTTATAGCTGCAACTCTATAGATATCTCAGTAATCCCTGCATTTGACTAAATTGTCTTCTGTGGCCTAGACTAGATGCCAAAGACCAAATTTGTTTGGGACTGCAAATTATAAATTGGCATGGAATCTGTCTGAGGACCTCCTTGCCCTGTCTTGTGAACTGGGTTTGGAATATAGAAATCCTGCTTCCTCTCAGTCATGAAGTTCACAGAGGAGGATAAAGTCTGGTCAAGGCAATATAGGGAAAGCCAATACCCAGATGTGAGAATGAATCTTAACTTGTTTGTTTTATGATGTCAAACTTTCCCATTCAACCACTGCTTCTGTGCTGTTCCAGGAAAAGCACCTTACTTTGCCTTCTTCACTGGCCAATAAATGGTGGCTAGCTGGAGATTCTTGGTCATGGTTCCCATAGAAAATATATAGAGCCCTATTTTCTTGCAATTCTTATGTGTTTTCCTTTCTTGATGTATGTCATAGCTTCAGGCAGGAGACGAGGGACTCACTGAAGGTGTTTTTGGTAACTAGTGCCAAGGAAAAGGTCTCTGATAACTTGCAATCAATATGATCTGAACTCACAGGATTCTCTCCTGCCTCATGTATTTACTAGGAGTGATGTGACAGCATTAGGATCTGGCATGATTATTGTGGAGACATCCATCGTGGAGCTAAGATAAGTGCTTTTGATGTGAGTAATAATTTTGCTGGGATTAAAATGGAAGGGACTCTCTTTCTTTAAAAATCTCTTATGAGTAATAATTTTGCTGGGATTAAAATGAAGGCACTCGCTTTCTTTAAAAATCTCTTTTAAAGGAACAGCTTTAAAGTGCACAATGCCAGCTAGCAGTATCGCCAAAATATTCCAGAAAACAAGTATAATACTTGGTTCCAATGGGCAGGAAGTTTGGAGATTTAAAATTGGGACAAGATGGAAAAAAATAGAGAGAGCTCCCAGTATAGGAAAAACTGTTTCTCCTATGACCTTTTCAGATTGAAAGTAAGTCTGTTTTACATCCATTAAGTACTAAAACCCCCAAAGTTTCTGTTTTAGAATAAGACACAGAGAAAAAGATTGAAAAACAAAAATCAAGAGAGAGAGGGAAAAGCCACCCACTTTCCAGCTTACTCTTGGGGGAGACCCAAAGCCAGGCAAGGCTTTAAAGAAACTCCTCAGCCTGTGCCTCCAGACTATTTAAAGATAAAATATTGTGGAAGATTTTGAGGGAGATGTCCAAGTGGTAAGGAGCAGAGAAAGAGGCTCTCTAAGATTTAGTGCCCAGACACTGAAATCTAGCAACATGAGGAAAAGAAGAGGAAGAAATGAGTTACGTGGGCCCAGGAAGGATCTGAAGTTAGAGTTGAAGGCCATGGGGAGAGTGAAGAGAGAAACTTCAACAATGAAGAAGGAGGTAGCAGGTAGCACCTTCTCCCTGCATAACAAGTCACTGCACAAGAGGAGCATTTTAAATCTGTGTAAACGTGATGACTGCTGGCAAACTCAGAGGCCTCTATAGAGAGATGCATCAGTGCAACATAGGAGTGGATACTGAGAAGTCCACTGGATGATAAGTGAACTGGATTAGGCTGTCCTGTGGGAGAGGGGAATTCATCAGGAGCCATCTTGAAGGGAGTCAACTGAGCTCAGAAATCAGAACAAATGCTGGTTCCAACTGAAGATTAAGTAAGCAACTCAGCAGTTCAGTAGTGTGTAAAGAACACGTCCTAACCACTCTATAATATTGTTCATTATGCCAAACATGAAAAGTTTAAATGTTTAATTAAATGACTTAATAGGGAGCCACAGTACTCATTTTGTAAACATTCCGAGCCTGTACAAGAAGAGGGCATGGAGATAATGTGAGTGGTACATAGATATGCATAAACTTTAAGGGAGGACAAGAGGCTTGTTCTTCCCACTTTTGCATTGCTGCTTTTGCTGTCTTCTGCTGCCATGAACTGTTGCCCCTCTGGCACACCACCTTGCCTTGGAGCCAGTCAATTATAGAGTGAAACCTCTACAAACTGTGAGTTAATTAAACTTTCCCCTCTTTAATTTTTGGTGTCAGGTATTTTGTCTCAGCAAAAGTATGCAAAGAAGACTCTTAGCTGAGCTCAGTCCCACAGAAGGTGTGCTCACTGCTACAGGCTGAATGGAAATGGTACCAGCCTCAGTCAGAAACCAGCATGAACTTTAAGGGAAATAAAGGAGCAGGCTCCGTGAGATTATCTTCTAAGCCACCATAAAGCTGTCGCTGGTTTTCTGTAACACTGACCTGGAGTCTTTTTCCAGAAATTGTGCATCAGTAACAACAGAGACAAACCTTGAAGTAGACATTTTCCCTCTCTTTCTTTTCTTGTTTTGTTCATTTGTTTCTTTTTGTTTTTCTTCCTCTTCATTGTTTGATCTTGTTTTTTGTTGTAAATGTGGTTTCTAGTTTTTAATGGTCATTGTTTTGTTCTGTTCTTTCTTTTACTACTTCCTTTTCTTTTGTCATCCTGTCATCTGCACCAGAATCCCAAAGTTTCCATGCTCATCGTTTGCCCTCCAGTGTTGCTTCAAATCTCTTCTACTTTTATTTCTGTATTTCCTCCAAACCTTTTTACATTTTCTCCCCTGATGGTAAAATTGCCATGTTGAGGGATTATTTACTGCATATAATTTTCTTGTTTGTTTTATATTATGTTATATAACCACAAATCTAGTTCATATGGTTAAAGGTATAAAATTAATGATTACCTCAGTTTGTCATTTTTTTCTTTTTAGACTTCAAGTCAAGAATACCAGCGTTCTAATGATTTTAATGTTTTCTTTTTTAAAAAATATATTTTAAAAACAAAAAGGATAAAAACAATACAGAATTTCAAAACATAAGAAGTTAGCACTAGTTAATATATCCCTAGTGTAAATAAAAAAGTAAATAGGATACAAAATGTACAATAGATATTGTGAAAATGAAAGGGAAACTGCTCAGTTTGTCATTTTGTAGACTGTGCTTGATGCTGTTATTCCTCATTGCGCCACATTAAACAAAGTGACATAATTGTTCCAACCAGATGTTCTTCCTGGAATACCAAGACTGATATTGTGTAAGGCTCATAGAAAAAACTGTGGGCCAGTAACAGAGAACCAGGGGCTAGGTCAAACAGGCAACAACTTCTCATCTCCAACAAATTGAAGACTTAGGAGCTTGCAACAGATTCAAAAACAAAAGCCTGCTACACATGAAAGAAACCTCTAAGCTGTCATTTTCTAAGGGTCCTAAATACTAGCAATAAAGCTATTCACCATAGGCAATTTACAAGCATAAACCCATAAACTAAACTTTAAAAAAAAGAAAATGAGAAGACACTTAGACCAGATGTAGCCTCACATATACAGTTCACTATAGGCAAACCCAGGAGGCAATGAAGAGGGACAGTCTGAAAGTCACTCACCTGGTCTCTCTGAGGTGGTAACAACAAAGCAAATGAAAGAGGCTTTAAAAAAATCAAATCAGAAATATTTTTTCTGGTAACTACAGAGATGAGGACACAATAAAAAGGATGCTTAGTGACTACAGAACAAATACAGATTTAAAAAAAAATAGAGAAACCTAGGGAAATATTGGAAACTATGAATGGCCAACATAGGAAAAAAAATGGAGCCCACAAAAAATATTAAACCAGAGATCCAGGAGACTTAAAATTCCATTGAGAGTATCTATAACAGAGTAAACCACTTTGAGGAAAGAATCTCAGACACAGAAGATAGGCTTAGGGTTAGCAATTATGAAAAGATAGTTTTCTTAAAAATAGCAAGGAACCATGAGAAATCAAACCTGATGCTGCTGGATGAGGCAGAGAAGAATAACTTAAGATTGATTGCAGTCATTAAAAAAGCAGGAAATAGGAATGATAATAAGAAAAAACGGTTCACAGATGTTATGGCAGCAAACTTCCCTGGTCAAGAAAAAGAATTTGATGTACAGACAAATGAGACATGTAGTACTCCAATTAGACATGATCAATATTATGGTCAAGGCATATAATGGTCAAGATTTCAGAAATTCAAAACAAGAACAGAATATTACAAGCTGTTAGAGAATAAAACCAAACCACCTCTAAAGGAAAGCTCATCTGAATCACATCTGATGTCTCAACACAAACCCGCAAGTAAACGATACATTGGAAAGAAATATTTCAAGCCATAAAAGAAAACAACCTTCAAGCCAGAATGATGTATACTGCAAAATTATCTTTCAGAATTTATGGAGAAATAAGACACTTACACGGTAAAGGAAATCCATGAACAACAAACCAGCACTATAAAACATACTGAAAGACATTCTAGAAAGACATAACAAGGATTAAAACTCCATGAATCACAACAGAAGGAACCCACCAGGTAAGGGGGAGAAGAGATCCAATAACAGGAAAATAACATTACATAAATAAGTCAATACATATCAGTATAACCATCAGTGTTAATGGTTTCAATTCTTCAGTCCAAAGAAACAGACTGGCAGAATGGGGCAAGAAGCAAAATCCAACAAGATGCTGCAAATAGGAAAAACATATATGCACGATGATGCATGCCTATAATCCCAGAATTCAGAAAACTGAGGCAGGAGGATTGCCGTGAGTTCAAGGCTAGCTTGTGCTACATAGTGATTTTAAGACCAACCTGAACTACATAACAAGACCCTATCTCAATAAATACATAAATACATATACATATACATAAATGAAAGAAATTTAATTTTTTTTTTAAAAAAAGGGCAAGAAATTTAATTCAAAGTGAAATTCATTGCCTGACTGAAAATCAAAAGATGGAAAACAATGCTCCTTGTGACAGGAACCCAGAAAAAAGTAATAACTAGTATCTATTCTATTTTCAGACAAAGTGGAATTCAGGCAAGACTAATTAAGAGAGAAAGAAGGTTACTACATACTTTTAAAAGGAACAATCCAAGAGCAGGAGATAATAATCATAAATATATATGCACCAAATACTGGTGCACCCAGCTATATAAAAGAAATACTAATGGGCATGAAAAATCAGAGACTAATACAATTGTATTGAGGGAATCTCAATACCTATTGTCACAAATAGACCAACTGGACAAAGAAATCAACCATGAAATATTAGAATTGAACTAAACTTTGGAACAAATGGACTTAAAAGTGGTCTACAGAGTTTTCTACCCCACAATATCAAAATACACATTATTTTCAGATGTACATGAGTTGTTTCCCAAAATATATCACATACTATATATTTCCCAAAATATATCACATATTATATATATTAGACCATGCAAAAGTAAATGAGAAAAATTTTGAATTATCCCATGAATATTATGAGACCATAGTGCAATGAAATCAGAAATCATTGGCAAGAGAAACCATGAGAACTTCACAAACACATGAAAATTAAAAAGCATCATCCTGAGTAACCAATGGGTCACAGATGAAACTAAAGATGAAATTAGACAGGTTGTACATTAAAATAGCACACTGGAACTTATGGAACACAATGAAAGCAGTCCTATAAAGAAAATTTATATCATCAAATGCCCATAACAGGAAAAGTGAGGGAGCACAAATAAACAAGTTAATGTTGAACTCATGCTTCTAGAAAAAGAAGAGCAGGCCATATTCAAGGCTTGTGTGAAGAAGAAAATTATACAGGTTCAAAGCAGAACTTCATGCAATGAATGCTAAGAAGAAAAAATGCAAAGAATCAATGAATTTAATGTGTTGGTTCTTTGAAAGATTAAATAAAATTTGCAAAGCAAATTAGTAAGAGATTAACACTGATTAATGCATTGCATATTGTTATCCTCAAAGTATTTTTTCAGATTACAAGAGAAAAGTATGAATGACCAAACAATGCAAGTACAAATTTTATTTTTGATCAACTAACAGAGATCAGTAGTTATCTGTGATATATATATATATATATATATATAATCATTTTATTCTTTTTAAATTTTTAAATTAAAAAGGATTGCTATAGAATTATGATACTAATTTCTTTTAGCATTGAAAAGAACAGTTTTTGCTTATATTGTTTGATCTATTTTTTGTGCCTATACATTGTAATCTGAGCAAATGCTTTGAAGATAAAAATAGATAATACATCAAGCATTGTTAATTTCCTGTCTTGTTTTGAAATTTTATACCATTGTTTTACTTTTTTATCTTTAAAATTAAAAAAAATTACTAAAGACAAAAATAAAATAAAATTCAAAATCTTTTAGATAACCTCAAAAAAGGAAGACTCAAATTCATGCAATTAGGAATAAAGAGGATGAAGTCAAAACAGATCTTATGGAAATCCAGATCATTTATACCTACCTCAAGAACTTGTATTCTAATAGGTTACAAAATGAACAAGAAATTGATGATATCCAGATACATATGAATTACCAAAGCTGAATCAAGAAAATATAAAAAATCTAAATAAACTATAATTTGTAAATGGAATTGAACATGTACTTAAAAACCTACCACCAAAAAGAGCCTACACCTTGATAGATTCACTGATGAATTCTAGAAGAAATTTAGAGAAGGCCTACTACCACTACTTTTCCAACTCTTTAATGAAATTACAAAGCAATTAATAATCCCAAATTCATTCCTGGAAGCAAACATTGCTCTGATACCAAAACCAGAGAAAGATCCAACTGAAAAAGAGAACTTCAAGCCAATCTCTCTAATGAACATAGATGCCAAAATTTTCAGTAAGATACTAGTAAACAGAATGCAGCAAATCATCAAGAAGATTATTCATCATCACTGAATAGGATTCACCTCAGAAGTGCTGGGATGGTTCAACATACACAAGTTAATACGTGTGACACACCATGTTAACTGAGCCAACGACAAAAAAATCATATGATCATCTCAATAGACGCAGGAAAGCTTTTGATAAAGTTCAGTATGCATTCATTTTAAGAGCCTACTGAAATTTGTAATGCATGGTCTTTATCTAATCTGACAAACACATGAGTGACAAACTGACAGCCAACATCATATTAAATGAACAAAAGCTAAAAGTTTTCACTCTAAAATCAGAAATGAGGTAAAGATATCCACTGTTATTCCATATAGATCTGGAAACTTTAGCTAGAGCTCTTAGAAAAAAGAAATAAAAGAAAAAATGGTAGGAAAGAAAGCTAAATAAGGAAGATAGATTATCGTAATTTTCTCATGGCATAATACCCTACATAGAAGACCCAGAAAACTCCACCAAAGCTCTTTTAGATTTACTAAGTAAAATTCATTAGCATAGATGCATACAAAGTCAATACTCAAAAATCATTAGCCTCTCCATACACTAATAACAAACTCACTAAGAGAAATTAGGAAGCAACACGTGAAAATACATTGAAAACTGCAGTACTCTGAAAAAGGAGATTAAAGAGTATATAAAGCACTAGAAAGATATTCATTGTTTTTAGGTAGAGAAAACCAACATAGTGAAAGTGGCCATGCTTTCAAATTTGTTATACAGATTTAATACAAGTCTGATCAAAATCCCGAACAGCACAACTCACAGCATTAGAGAAAATAGTCTTAAAATTCATTTGATATGAGAAAAGATCTAGAAAAATGAAGGCATTTCTGGGAAACAAAGGCAAGGCAGGATGAATCAAATCCTAAACTTGAAATTATACTACAAATCTACTGTGATAAAAAATAGCATGATACAGGCAAAAAATAAAACAAACAAAAAAATTAAACAACCAAGGTTTACTGGAACAAATTAGAAAATGCAGAAAAATTCCACACGTACTTAGCCACTTTGTCTTTGGCAAAGATATCAGACATTTTTACAGGAAGAAAGATAGCCTCTTTAATCAATGGTACCAGAAAACTTGGCTTTTCACGTGCCAAAGATTAAAATTACACTCATATCTTTCACCATACCCTAAACTAAACTTGAAATAGAGCAAAGGTCTAAATACTAAAATAGAAATTTTAAATCTACTGGAAGACAGAATACTTAAAACACTTGAAGACACTGGTTTAGACAAAGATCTTATGGACAAAAACCTAATTTCACAGTAAAAATCACAAAGAGTCAACGACTGGGATCTTATCTAATTAAAAAAACCTTGTACACAACAAGAGAAACCACCAAAAGAGTGAAGAAACAACCCCAAATGTGGGAGAAAATGTTTTTCATCTTTCCGTAGACAAAGGATTAGTATTAGAACATATAAAGAACTCAAAAAAACAAAAATCAGACTGCCAATAACTTAAAGACCCAACCTAAAAATGGGCAGTTAAGAGGAATACACATTTCTTAGCTAAAGAAATACAAACAGCAAACAAAGACCTAGAATAGCAAGGACAGTTCTAAGCAGCAAAGGCAAGGCAGGAGTATCACAATCCCTGACTTGAAGTTATACTATAAAGCAACCTTAGTAAAATCAACATGGTACTGGAACCAAAACAGAGATTAATATCAGTGGAATAGATTAGAAGATACAACCACAACTACAAACACACTCAACCACCTTATCTTCGATAAAGGGACCAAACATGTTCACTGGAAGAATGACAGTCTCCTTAATAAATGGTGTTGGAAAAAATGGCTCTCCATATGCCGAAAACTAAAACTAGACCCATGCCTATCACCATGTACTAAAATAAAATCTAAGTGGATCAAAGATCTAAATATTAAAACTGAAACACTTAAATCTGCTGGAAGACAAATTGGGTAAAAACCTTGAAGACATAGGAGTAGGTAGAGAATTCATGAACAGGACTCAAACCGCCTGGGAAATACTTCCCAGAGTCAATAACCAGGATCACCTCTTATTAAAAAGTTTCTTCACATCAAAAGATATCTCCAGCATAGTGAAAAGAAAACCCACAAACTGGGAAAACATCTTAGTGAACTGTCCCTCAGACAAAGGACTTCTGTCTAAAACATATAAAGAATTAAAAAAAATCAGACCCCCAAAATTCAAAGACCCAATCCAAAAGTGGGCATCTGAGATGAATAAACAATTCTCAGATGAAGAAATACAAATGGCAAATAAATATATGAAAAAATGTTCATCATCATTAGTCATTAGAGAAATGCAAATTAAAACCACACTGAGATTTCATCTCACTCCTGAAAGAATGGCCGGGATCAAGAAAACCACAACAAATGCTGTAGAGGCTGTGGGGAAAAAGGAAGAATCCTGCACTGTTGGTGGGAGTGTAAACTAGTGCAACCATTGTGGAGGTCAGTCTGGAGATTTCTCAGAAAACTGGGACTGGAAGCCCCATTTTTTCTAGCTATGCCACTTCTAGGCATATTCCCAGAAGAACTAAAAGCATCATACCACAGTGATATATGTGCACCCATATTTATAGCAGCACAGCTTGTAATAGCCAGATCTTGGAATCAACCTAAGTGTCCATCAACTGAAGAATGGATAAAAAGTTGTGGTATTTTTATACAATGGAGTACTACTCAGCTATAAAGAATGACCACATTGAGACATTTATAAAAAAAATGGATGCAGCTTGAGACCATACTCATAAGTGAAATAAATGAAACTCACATGTGTAAATACCGAATGGTTTCCCTAGTGTATGAAATGATAATAGATAAAAGTATGTGGTAATCATGATTCTCAATCATATTGGTTTGAAGCCATATAATGTTTTCACTCATTAATTGCAATGGTTTTAACCTGGCTTGTTCAATTTTAGTATCTGTGATAGTACGAATAGCTATTTGGAAGAAAACAACACAACATAAAAGTTAGTGCTGATTTAATATCATCTTGTTTGGAAGTCCCACCAAGCTGTTGTACATCTGTTTCCACTGGCTTTAACATGTTATATCTTACCATATTTCACTATATATGATAGTATAAATAAAAACTTTTTATAGGCAAAGAGATAATATAGAAACCATTGTTAATTTTCTATTAGCTCATTCTAAATACCCTGTGATCCTTTCATTCTCTTGAATGGCTTCACACTGTCTTGATATGCTTGATGCTATAGCATACGAAGTTACACTCAAATAATTCAAGGAAAGAGGCTCTATGGCGACTACAATTATGTAAGATTATCTGGTGGTGAAACACAATGATGCTTAAATTGTTTGGTTCTGACCTGCATTGTTCTGTTAAAATGTCCTCTCTTATCTCAATCTCCCCCCCTCTTTAAATTAATCTATTTTCTCTCATTTTTTTAATTAAGGAAAACTAAATTGAAAAATAGGGGGACATATTACAGTAACTTTTTTGTTTTCCTATTAACCTGATTTGAACCCCAGTATTGCTCTCCCCATCTTGCTCTGTCTGATTATTCTATATTCTATTTTGTTTGATAGTATCAAGTTTGAGGGTATAGGCAACCACTTTGAAGGCAATAATATATACTATGATGCCCATTATGGTTTGACTATTATCCTTTTTGAAGTCCTGTAAGGTCTCCAGGGAAGGTTTTATTGGTCTTGTTCTGTACTCTTTTGATCAGTTCTATTATACCTGATGACATAGGCAACTCAATTTAAAAATAGCAAGAGGCACAATGGTAGCCACTTTTAATTACCTGGTATTCTATTTTTGCATCATGTACTATGCCCACCCTTCTGTTCCAACTGACTCTGTTTTGCTTAGTCACATTTGATTTTATTCTCTTCAAAAATTAATAAGAACTGTGGGAATAATAAAACCCAAAAAGTCTAATTGTTATTGTAAAAAAGAGAGGAAAGGGAGGTGGACTATGGGATATAACCGCAGGTATGTTCGAGTGTGTAGGATGGAAAATCATATTACTGAGCTTTTGTTGGATCATTGAATGGAACTGTCTCCAATATCACTGTATGAATGTCTACTTTGTATGCTTTAATTTTGTAATTTGGACAACTGTTTCTGTGAAGATAATATGTAACCTATTGAAATGGTGATTTCTTACTATATTTTTTTTCTTGAAATTCTATATTACTTGTACCCTTTTACTGCTTTGTTTTTTTAATGTCCTTTCTTTTTTCTCCTTAAATAAAGAAAAAAGAAAAACATTCAACATCACTGGTCATTTGAGAGATGCAATTGAAAACAATGCTGAGATTCCTACTCACTTCAGGAAGAATGGCTATTATAAGCAATGAACCAATAACCAATGGTGATGTGGCTGTCAGGATAAGGGAACTCTTTTCATTATTGGTGGTTCAAATTAGACTGGTTCAAGCTCTAAAGAAATCACTGTGAAGATTCTTACAAAATTTAGATCTAAATGTTCCATTTGATTCAGCTATACCCCGTCTTGGTATCACACCAAAAGAATTAAAAACATCATATCAAAGTAATATATGCATACCCGTGTTTATAGTCGTACAGTTGTAATAGTCAAATCTTGGAAACAACCCAAATGCTCATCAACTGATGAATGGGTAAAGAAGTATTTCTTTTCTTCAATGGAGTACTACTCTACCATAAAGGAGGATAAGCTCAACACATTTCTAGGTAAACTGATTCACCTTGAGACTATTCTTTCAGGTGAAATAAAGAAGACACATATGTGTAGTGTACTGTTTCTCTGGTGTGAGAAAGTGAAATTGAAAGTAAGTACAAAAATGTGTAATAGGTACTGTGAGATAAAAAGCAAATATTCAGATAGGGAGGGAAACAATAGGAGGATGGGAAAAGGAAAGAAGGGAAAATAAAAAAGTGTGGGAAATGAAGGGAAAATGTGAAGCTTTTGTAAATGGGGAGGTGAGAAGGGATGAAGGAAGGATAAGAGAGAAAAAAAATAAACAAGCCCTGTCATGTTGTTGTACCCCAAAAACGAGCCCCCAGAATGCTGTCCTAAAAATAGGACATCTTTTTTAAGAGAAAAAGGAGCACTTTTACTTATCCTGACACCAGCGACACAGTGCAGTTAGAGTTTGTAAAGCTGTGTAACTGACTTAAAATTTTGACAGACTTTTATAGAAAGAACAACCACAAAGTAAATTAAGAAGATCTTTGTTTTCCTTTGCTTGAGGGTAGAGAAGATTTCCAGGAGTTTACAGTCCTTTGTCAGCTAACTTTAGCATTAATTTTAGATAACATCTGTCCTTTGCAGAGGGTAACAATGGTTAACATATCAATCAGGTCACCCAGGAAGATGGGGAATACAGAACAGTATGATGGTGCTACAGTTATTTTATAACAATGTGGTTGGTGTCCCAGGATGTCCAGTTGTAAAAAATAGTTATGTTTGCAAAGGAAATTAACAGATAATTTGGTCAAATAACTTGGGCATTGGCAAACAGCACAGGATCACGAAGCTCTTTTTGCTAGTGTACAGCAATGTAAAGGTGCAAATTCTTTATGATGAATGCAGTCATTAGGCATATGTAAAATGTACCAATAAAATATGATTGGAGAAAGAAACACATTCTAAACTTTATATGTCAAACTTCTAATAGTTTTAACAGCAAGTTGTTAAAGGGTGGTTATTCAAAAGAGCTATTCTTGGACCTTGTTATTTCCTGATGGTGGTTAAAAATGATCCTAATAATTAAATCAGCTTGTCCCTGGACATCAGGTGTTTGATTTTACACTGCTTAAAATATTAAAACAGAATGTCTTAAACATTGGAGTTCAGGGGCCATCTACCTTTGTAATTTTAGATTCAGTGATAGAATTAGATTCAGTGAAAGATGTCATCTAACTCTCAATGTGGATGTACTTTTGGGTATGGGGGCCTTTACAATTTAGAACAGCAAATACATTACACTAATGAGACTCCTGGAGAATCTCTTGGGCCTCTTCTTCAAAATTTTTAAAAGCTTATGTAATGTACCCAAGATGGCAATGTTGTGATCTCTTGGGTTGATGGCAACAGAAGTGGAGGCAGCATAAGACCTTATTGCAGGAAGGAGGTTGGTATAGTGGGACAGCCCTAGAGCTTTGCAGAAGAAAAGTGACTTTTCCCTCTCTGCTTCCCTTGGTCAGGCTAGGCATGATGCCACATGCCTGTGGTTCCAGTTAAAGGAGAGGCTGAAGTGGGAGAAAAAAGTACAAGGGCTACTCAGTGTTAACTCAAACTGTATTAAACCCAAATGGAAAGCAGCTGAGTCAGTATGGGTTAATCTCTGACCCCTGAAGAAGAAAAAGTTATTGTCAATGTGACGAGAAATATTGATCATGATGCTATTTCACAACTAGAATTGTACTGTAAGAAAGAGGAAAAAATTATCAAAATTACCTTCTGTTCAGATTTTCTTGTGCTACAAAAATAATCCTTGTGTTCACATGTAAAGTCACAGAAAAACCAAACCAAACACCTCTGGCCCTTAAGGCATCCACTACCATTGAGCCCAAGGCTACTTTCCTCACCTTTGGAGGTTGAAGATCTGGTTTCCAAGACAACCTTAATTAAAGCCATTCCCACTGTTACTGAGTTTGAGGCTTCCCCTACTTGCCCTTCAAGGTTCTCAGAATGGAGCTTCTAGGCTAGTCATAATTAAAGCCTCCTTTCAGTCATTCAGCATTGGCTGATTTTGTTCAAGCTCCTCAAGTTTCTAATCCATTACAGGAAGCAAATGAGAAATTTAGAACTACCTTCATTTACCTGTGTTTGTCTCTGTTATCTAAAACAGATCAGGCAAGATCTAGGATAGTTTTCAGATAATCCTGATAAATACACTGAGGTCTTTAGATGACTAACTCAGACCTATGAGCTAGTTTAGAGAGATGCAATGTTATACTTAAATCAAATACTGACTTCTAATGAGAGACAAAATGTACAGACTTTAATCTGTGAGTTTCTTAATTGTATTACAGATACCTGGGGATGTGTATTTTCAGAACGGGTTTAAATACAGACTAGGCAGCATCATTGTAATGGTGACTGGATATAGCTCCAAAAACATCTTGAAGATCCTTTGTCCTTGAGCTGAGATTTGTTATGCTCTATTACCTTAGTTTGTCTGTCCCCAGTGGTGATAGATCTCTTTTGGAAGCTGGAATTTTAAAACTTTTGATTGTGAGTCCTGTATAAGAAAGTAAAACTTTAACAATATGATTGGAACACTTATTTTCTCTCCCATTCTCTTTCAAAATGTTAGAAAGCAGTCATTCTGGTTCTTTGATTATTGGTTTCATTTTTCATTTGGCAATGCAGTTGGAATCTATCATAACTTTTCTCTCTAGAAGTATGTTCTGTAAAGGATTCAAGATCCATCTTTGGAAAGCTCTCAGTCTTGTCTTTCTGCATCTGACATGGTCAGGATTTAGTATGTACTTGGAGTCACTCTTCTGTCCCTTCTCCACTGCCCTATCCTTGAGAAAAACACAACTTACAACAAGGCAATTCTCTCCTTTGAGGCTACTGAATTTCAGAACCAAACTTCCAGAATGGTGAGTGTCCCTCTTTCTAGAAATAGTTAAAATTAACTTTACCATGTCCCATTAGAAGAAACTGTTACATGTGGCTATCAAAGCAGTAGATTTGGGCATCAGTTGTGACTATCCAACTATTATGGCTCTCAAAGCAACAATGAAAAACCTGTCTTTACAGTTGAAAATTCCAGTCAGATAAATCAGCCTGGGGCCTGGGTGTAAAAGGTATTATTCATTCTGAGTCTTATTATAAGAGATCTTGTTAATTAATCTACAAAGAGTTCTGACTAGTATTTTATAGTTAGAAACTTAAAAACTTTAAGAGTTATATAATTCAAATTGGCAAAAATATTTGAGTGCACTCTGATTTTATAAGCAAGTTGTCTTATTTGTCTGTCTAATCTTTAAACAGTTATTTTATTTGACCTCAAATTTTTTTCTTCTTTTGCATTTTTGATTTTTGAAACATTCGACTGTAATTTAACTCAGCTTATAGATAAATGTCATCAAAATTGAAGACATGCTTCCAATCAAGATGTCAATTGGTCAAAATGATGTTAAAATGGGTTTTATGTACGTAATGCATATTGTTGCCTGTGTACAATGACTGGAGATCTTTCACTGATAAAAATAATATGTTCATGGTTATGATCTGGTTTTCATAGGTCATCCAAAAATTAAGTTATTTAAATGGAGAACTCTTAGGTTGGGAGCATTGGATAGGACTCCCCTTCATGAATTAAGGAAAAGCTGCTTGAAAAAATTTTATTGCAGGCATTGTTCTTTAAGGGGCCCCAAAAGTTCCTATAGCCTTATGGGAGACACCCCTATAAGTTTTGCTAAATATACTATTGTGATGTTTATATTGGTCATTGTCAAAGGTTAAATTTTCTATAAATAAAACAATTAAGTTTTCTCAATTAAAGATTCTCTTGGTACAACTAAATTAAGAAAGAAATTTTCATTGACTATGACAATTAAAATTGCTAATCTCGTGGTGTATTAAATATATTTGTGACGTTCAGAAGTACATGTCTTCTAACATGTAAAATACCTTTCTCTTGTGCTCTAGCCTGTTGCAGTAAGTATATGTCAAACCAGCACAAGACCACCTGTAAAAAATATTTTTTTTAAATAAAAAGGAGACTTCTATGATGTCTTTGTTATACATGTGTTGTTACACTTAGCGATGCTTAGGTATTAAACAATCCATACAATGCCACAAATTTCTTCAGTGACATTCTATTAAAAGGCAGCAAATCAGATGAGAGTTTCTTGTGTACTACATAGAGATGATTGACTATAAAGGTTATTCTATACTAAAATAAAGATTTCAGATTGTTACAAAAATAGTGTCATAATAATTGCCATATAAATATATATGATTAAATAAATTATATAAATTATATATAAATAAATTGCCATAAAATATATATGACTTTTGAATTTAAGTTCTCTTAAAAATTTCATTATTGTCTCTTAACATGCTACAGAACAACAATGGATGGTGAGGAATAACAGACTTCTGGATATACTGTATATTTCAAAATGCTTTATATCCAGATAAAATTATGATAATTAAGGACACTGCTTCTACTATAATGCTAATGTCACTGATATTCTCCTATGGATGTTCAATAACCAAAGTTTGGAGACCAAAGCTACAAAGGTAACTGGGAAAAGAGGTCAGCCACTATTTTGACCCCAGTTTTCCAATGTCAATGAGGACCCCAGGCATGAGGGAGCCTGTTCTGTAACATTTTACAGCTATTGCAAGTTACACAACCTCCTGAACAAGGGGATTGCTGAGCCTCAGGAGATGGGATCACAGAAAGCAGTGTACCAAAGGAGGATCCATAGAGGAGAGTTTCCCTCACTTTCATCGGGAGCAACTGGTCCAACAGAGGCTGTGACTCACTCTAAAAGCTGATGCTGGCAGAAGAACTGAGAGGCTCTATACATGGTTCCAAAGTAAATCCTGAGGAGACTTAAGAGATCTTGATAGGCAGCAAGAGCAATTTTAATTAATACAGGTCTCAATTTAACTTGGTCTTGAATATTCAGCAGAAAAGTACAACCAAAAGATGTATAAAACAATGTCATGATAAGATATATAGAGGAAGGGGGCTCCAATCACTATCCCCTTCTGGCAGTTTCTAGCTATATCAGCAATTAATAACTATTATGGAGTACTAAGAACAAATTACAATAAAATTATAAAAGTTCATAACTGCTAAACTATAACATGACTTATATCTGAGGTCCATTATATTATCTCTCTAGAGAGAACTCCTGACTGCAGTTTTCCCTTACATCCATCCTTTTCAACTTGAAGTGGTTAACATGGAATCTACATCCATTCTCTTCTAATCACAGTTATGGATTTCTTCATGAGGGGAATGTTACAGATAGCTAAATTATTTAGATCCACGTAGTCACTTTTCTTTAAAAACACAATTAAAAAAACAAAAATGGGGAAATATGGTTACCTTAATGTGCACAATTTGACACTGCTATCTTTACCTTAAAAACTTTAAAACTAGTTACAGAAAGTAAATACTCTCCATGAGAACTTCATTGGCAAAAGGGCAAATCTGACAAGCACACCTAGGGCTCAAGTTCTACAGGACATTCAAGCAGGACAGTGGGGTGGTCCAGCATCCACAGTAATATGGGGTTGGAGGTATATTTATATGTTAACAGACAGTGGACTAGCATTATGGTTTCTATCCAAGAATTCATGATCATACAGAGAAGAACATCTCAGCCCTGTGGTGGAACATGTTCTTGTCTGGCCCTCCAGTGTAAGCATCCTTGAGGATGACCCTAGAGGAAAGTCCAACACTTCAAATTCTGAGGTTTATGCAAGCTATAGAATCCATGACATGTGGATAACTAAATAAAACAGCACAGGAGGTTCACACATAGATGATACAACAGGGCCTCCCACAACCTCCTGAAAATATGCAACCTCCTCCTGTTACTATGATGATGAAGAGAGTCTTGATGCTGTTTTAACTGCTGCAATCACATAAACAAAAAGAGGGAAATGTTGGAGAACACATATTACAAATTGACATAGAATCTGTCTGAGGCCCTCCTTTCCCTGTCTTGTGGGCTGATTCTGGAATGTACAGGAAAATCCCACCTCTTTTTAACCATTCCTTGGTTGATGAACATTTGGATTGCTTCCAAGATTGGGTTACTACAAATTGTGCTGCTATAAACATGAGTGCACATATATTGTTGTGGTGCTAAGGAGATGTTTAAAGTAATTGTTTTTTGCATTTACATGGAGCATTGTTTTGATTTACGTTGCAATCATAGTCAGAAAATAGGTCCTGGTGATTCTATTTATAGTTGCCACCCTACAGATTTCTCAGTAATCCCTGCATTTGACTAAAATGTTTTCTGTGGCCTAGACTAGATGCCAAAGACAAGCTCTGTTCAGGACTGCAAATTATAAATTGACATAGACTTTGTTTGAGGCCTTCCTTGCCCTGTCTTGTGGGCTGGTTTTGGAATATGTAGATCTTGCTTCCTCTCAGTCATGAGGCTGTGATTAAGTCTGGTGAAGGCAATACAAGGAAAGCCAATACCCAGACATGGGAATGAATCTCAAGTTGTTTCTTTTATGATGTCAAACTGTCCCATTCAACCACTGCTTCTGTGCTGTTCCAGGAAAAGTACCTTACATTGCCTCTTCCACTTATCCAATAAAATGGTGGCTAGCTTGAGATTCTTGGTTTTTATTCCCAGAGAACATTGATAGCCCTATTATTTTGTGAGTTTTGTCCCTCTTTTTGCTTGCTCTGTGTGCCATAACTCTGGGAAAGTGATGAGAGACACACTGCAGGTGTCCCTGATAATTAGTACTTTGGAAAAATTTTCTGATACAGACCATTTTTTTCTTCATTTTTATCCTAATACCACTGCCCTTTTTAAGGCCACCTCTCACATTTATTCTTAGCCTAGAATTTTTCTGGTGAGAAGACTGACAAAACAAATCTAATCTTTTCTTCCTGGTTGGAATGCTGCCTAAAAGAAAAGAAACCTTAATTGTAAATTCACAGATGATAAAAATAAAGCTGAAGAGTCTTTCTCTATGACTGTCATTTTCTTACCTGTACAAAGTTAATCAAGGTTTACAATCAGATAGGTAACCAAACTAGTAATTTCTGCCTCTTGACCATGATGTGGGTAAAATTTGCATCTTAGAAAGGCAGTTTATGATTCAGGACCAAAAGCTCAATCACAGCTGCTCTGGGAGTCCATAGTCTGTGTGTACCCCATTCTCTAAGCCTGAAGTTTCATTAATTTCATTTTTATGCATTTTTAACTCCCTGAATGAAAGCAAAAACTGACATCATATAGCATCAAGAACACAAGGTCATGACCAAAGAACCTAAGGTCATGACCCCCACACACACCAGAGTTCAGCTCACCAATTCATTTCAAGGTAGGAGAGGCAAACAGTGTATCACCATTTTCTCCTTGCTTGTCTTTTCAGAGACTGGGCAAGAATGCTGACACTCTGCAAGCTATTCTGAGACACTACTTCCTCAGTACTCACTGTTAGAGATGTTTCAGGTCACCATAACCTAAGGAGCAGTAAAAGGGGGGGGGGGCATCCAGCAAACAATCTGCAGATCTCTGCCTCTCTTAAGCCATAAAAGCTGAGTCTTAACAATCCTTACCAATGCCTGGTGGGTGGGACCCTTGGAGGAATCAACTCCCTGCCTTTGTGCCTGTTTGCTTTCCCTCCCCCCTTTTCTTCTTCCTTTTTTTTTCTTTACTTCCTTCCCGGGCCAACTAAGAACAAGCATTCCTGCAGGCCTCCCCAATGAGCTGCAAATCCTAGCCACCCCAAGTGATTCATCGGCCCCTTCCCTTGAGCTCTTAGGTAGGAAGCCAAGAACCTCAGAAAGATCTGAGAAGTTTCCCAGCACTTCAAGCTTGGCATTGGTCCTGAAACCAGATGAAGAAGTCAGGCTGCCTGAACTGAAGGAGTTCCCTAGTCTAGAGAAAGTTTTTAAAAAGGACAGTTTGGATTATAGCTTTCCTGACTCACAGTGTTGGGAGGTATAGAGAGGCAGGACTCCAGAACTGACTGGATAGAGCCTCAGCCTCTCAATCAGGAGCAATGGATTACAGTCTTGATTTTGTACTCTTGAAAGTACTATTTCCTCTCTTGGTTTCTGAATCATTCTGAAACAGAAACAAGTCTTCCAACATACTCTCTTAATGTGGAATATATCTAATTTTTAAAAATAGGTAATATGTTGACACTTGGTTGCTAAAATATTCTGAGAGATCTTAGTGGTAGCACTGTGAAAGCAAGACCACTTGAAAAAGGGCAGATAATTCTTCAATATTTTTCATGTATTTTTCCTTCAACAAACAAGGGGTTAGGTATTTCTAAGATTCTTAACCTCTTAAATCTTATTTCCCTTTTTGAAATCTTGTCATGTCTCTGGGATCTACAGAGTGGTAGCCAGAGAGTCTCTACATACTCTACTTCTGTAACTTTCCAGAGTGTTTATTATTGTGCCACTGAATTTCTTTCCTGTCCATCTTGGTGAGAATACTTAAGAGTTGTATGTTTTTTCTCAATGCAAAATACTGGTTCTGTTTCTCTATGTGAATATATACCTCTATTTACTCATCTCTTTAATATTGCTATATGCTTATCTACTACCTACCTACTTACCTACCTAACATTTAAAGAATTAGATTTTCTTATGCCAGTGGAAAATAAGATCAATTAACTAGTTGAAAATTTCTCTTCTGATTCTAATCTCATTCTTATGGGTCTCTTTTCATATAAAATGAGTCCAAATTTAAATTAATAAGTTCATTTCATTCACTGGTAACAAAAGCAGACAAATAACATCTCTTCTTTTTTCAAATGAGGAGCTATTCCTAATATAGAGTGATGAAGCTATCTTGCTATGGTCCATGAAAAAAATCGACCCTAAATCAGAAATCACAATAGGTATTTAAAGTATCCAGTCAAAGCCTGTTTTTCTTCAACAGACATTTCAGGTGTCAAAGTGCATTTACAAACTTTCCCTCTCCAACCATCCATCTCCCAAGCAGTGAGGAATTGGAGACCAGGAAGGAAAAACTAGATGGGAGCTTCAGGCAGTCTAATGGCCTATATTACCAAACAGGCAGATGAGAAAAGCAGTCCTTCATCATCCATTTCTTTTGCTTGATCAGGCTAAGACCTTGCCAAAGGTTTTTGATTGTGCCTTTATGATCTCATCTTTTTCAAAATACCTGTAGGCCAAAAGAAATACCTAGTAGCTCTATTTCATAAGTAGCTGTGGTTACATAACTCATTACATAACTTAGCAGTCACTTAAAATAGTACACATATAGAGAAAAAACTTGTCATATATATGTATTGTAAAAAATATTTATATTTCATCTTACCTAGTAATTCTTAAGGAAGTGTACAATTTTTAAGATATTGGAATTTGATAGATGGCCTCCATCACCCTCATTTCCTGTTACACATGAATTTTCATATACTTTCTGATTTTTATCACAGCAGCCCTCAAAATAAATGTAGTATAATACAGTGATGGAATAGGGAACTACCTCAGGCTAACAGCTTATGGAATGTTTGACAGATGTCAAGTATCACAATGCTTCCCTTTAAAATTTAAACTACCCTACAATGTCCTTGTGAGTTTACTGTGGTGCCCTAAAGAAATGAAGCTCATAATATGGGAACTCAAGTAATAGATTAATGGATTTTTGGACTTTCATAGACACAAATTCCTCCCATCCGCCTTCATTGGGTGAAATGGGTTTCCTTAGCTCTATTTCCACAATGGATTCTTTGCTGTAATATTAATCTGAGATAAGAAGAGTATGACTCCATTATTCATAAAATTGCCATTGAAAATATGTTCTCCTATTCCCATTATATGCTTCCCATAGTAGCTAGGGAAATATTTTTTTACAGTGCACATGTATCATATGAAAAATACTGATATATGAAGAATACTGACAACAGCAAGTAGAGGTGAGAATGTAGAGTAATGGGAACTCATGTACATCATTAGTGGACATGTGAAGTGACCCTACCACTTAGTGAAGATGACAATCACTATCTATTAAAATTGCATGTACACATGCTCTGTAATGTACCTCTTCCACAACAAATTATATAATCTGAAAACTAGCATACCTATGCACCATAATATCTGTTCATGTACCAGAAAGGTCAGGATAGTACAGACATTCTCTGACTTAACATAGTTGAATTTATAATTTACTTTTACTTTATTGTGGGGAAAAGCAATACTTATTTAGCAGAAATTATGCTTTAATTTTTGTGTTTCAGGGGAACTATAGCTAATTATTACAATATCATTTTATAGTATTGAAAAATCATAAGAATCTGCAACTCCCAATCAGACATGTGATCACGAGAACAAGCAAATGATATTCTATATGATTCTGTGTTGCTAAGCTATTATGTTCAGCAAGGTAAGTATATTAAATCCATTTTCAACTTACGGTATTTTCAACTTACAATAGGTTTATTAGGATTCAAATACATTGCATTTAAAGGAAAAACTGTATTGTTTATAATTGCACCCATTTTGAGCAACCTAAATGTGTAGGTAGAGTAGAGTAAATAAACATTTTTCCATAATAGAATACTGTATGACAATGGAAATAAAGGAATTTAGTTATATGAAAACACTGATATTTATCTGGTAAGCAGAATTTTGAGAAAAAGAATAGACATTCTATGACTCAATTTACAGAAATTCTGTAAAAACATAAATATAAGTATATATTTGCAAATATATATGGAGGAGAGTATAACACTTTTCAAAAGATACATTTCTGAGTCTCCCCAAAAAAGGTTGATTCAGTGTGGCTGAGGTTGAACCACCAGATATACTTGGCTTCAATGAACCCAAAAGTAACAGTGCAGAGCATAAGTGGTTGATATTTCTTCTTGATATCCCCAGTTACTTTTATGTCAACAGGGCCTAGTAGAAGTGGTTATTTCACCCCAATATAGCAGCAATAAATAAATTTGAATTAGCTTTTCAATGTGGGAAATAGAACCAGTAAGGGACGGGTCTGATACCCTTCTCAGAGGGAGAAAGAAAATGTCCTGTTTTCACTAAGAAGATGTAAATATAGAAGGGGTAATTGGATTTCTTACTTTTTCCATCTACAATGTGGCAATGTTAGTGAACCAGTTTTACGGAGGTGTCATCAATAGGACTCAATTGAGAAGCTGAAGGTCCATAACTACATAATTCATGCACTGCATCTCAATAAAGGGGAGCTATGTCTTTAAAAACAGATAAAATATTTAATGAGGCTCAAATTAGAATAATAAAACATGCAAAATATAAGACTGCAATAAAAAATCACATACCAGAACAAATAGGAAAATCACAACTTATATGAGAAAAGAAAGTCAATTGACACAATAAGATAATTCAGATGTTGGAATTATTCCAGGATTTTAAACTCTCCAGAAAACATTTCTACAAGCAATTTCAAATTCACTTTAACCAAACAAAAATCTTGGAAAAATTTAGAAAGAAAAATAAGTTAAAAAAAAGACTAATTTAAAATTGTATAATAAAAAAACATACAGTAGAAGAAACCAAAGTTTTCACAAGTTGAGCTCAATAGTAGAGATGGTAGAGGATAAAATGAGAAGCAAGACAATACAATACAATTTGAAGGATATGAATAATAGAAAATAGCTTGAAAAATGAGCAGAGCACTGAGATCCTAGAGAACAATAAAAAAAGATTCAATATTTGTATTATTGTGGTTCAAGAAATGGAGTACAGTAGGGTATAATACAATATATATTTAAGTAGTAAAAGAATAGAACTGTAGGTCTAGAATTCTATATTTTAAAAAAGGTATATTATCTACCCAGGTCATGCCCAGTGACCTTCTTTCAAACCTGGAAACTCAGCTGGTGGATGGGGTGAGTGCTGTGCACCATCCTGAGCCCCAGGAGACTTTAAGATAATCACTTCCAGTGCTCAAGGACCCAACCAGATCCCAGCCACACTAAGCTGTGCTCAGCAGGTTCCAGCACTTCCCAGGCCATGCCTAGGGACCTTCTTTCAAACTAGGAAACTCAGCTCATGGCTGGGGTGAATCCTGTGCACCATCCTGAACACCAGGAGATTTTAATATCATCACTTCCAGTGCTCAAAGACCTTCCCAGATCCCAGTCATGCTAGGCTGTGCTCTACAGGGTTCAGGCTTGCCCAGGCCATGCCCAGCAACCTTCTTTCAAATCTGGAAACTCAACTGTCAGCTGGGGTGAATCCTGTGCGCCACCCTGAGCCCCAGGAGACTTTAAGATCATCGCTCCCAGTGCTCAAGGACCCAACCAGCTCCCACATTAGACTAGCCATGGGAGGTTTTGCAGACCCACTACATTATGCCCAGCAACCCTCTTCAATCAGGGGCATTGAAAGCAGGTGAAGTGAGTTCCAGGGCATTGGTCTTCACCACAGGAGAGATTTAGTCCATCATCCACATTGGTTAGGTGCATGCCCAACTACCTGAAACACTGAAGGTGGCACGGGAGGGCCTGGGGGTCTGACTGGAACATGCTCAACAAACTCCATTCAGTCCCAGGAACCACAAGCATAGGAGATGATTTTCAACACACTCAGGGAAAGCCTTGACACAACACTCGAAACACAGAAATATAGGAAAATGACAAAATGAAAGACCAAAATGCAATCTCAAAATTCCAACAGATCCCAAGAAAGTCTAGGAGCCATGTACATAAAAAAAAATGTATACCATACACCTGGAATACCTGAAATAATAGCAACTCAAATAAAGAAGCAACTCTAGAAAGCTTTAAAGGAATTCAAACTAGAAATAATCTCCCAGGTAAAAGAAGAAATGATAAAAGTAATGAAAGAGATGCTGAACACATCTAAAGAAGACACAGTTAAAAATTTACAGGAACAAAACAAAAACATAGAATCCCTGGATGAACAATTTAAGAAACAAACAGAATGCATGAACCAGATTCAATGATATATAGAGGAAATCAAAAATTCAAATGAAAGTTGTCAAAACCAACTCAACAAAACTGAAGATAGAACTTCAGACCTCAAAGATAATATTGCAGCTAGTGAAAAGGAAAGGACAGATCTTTTAAAAATAACAAGAAATCAGGAAATAAGAATTCAACAGCTGCAAGATGATGCAAAAAAAACCAACATAAGATTGATAGGGATAAATGAAAAAGAAGGGAACAACACAAATGACATCGAGACTATTTACAGAAGTAATAGCTGAAAATTTCCCAAACATGAGAACGGAAACCGACATTAGAATTAGTGAAGCATATAGAACTCCAAATAGCCATAACCAAAATAAAACTACACCCAGACATATGATAATCACCATCTGTTGTAATCAGGGGTTGCACACAGAGAACAATTAGGTTCAGGACATGGAATTTAATATTTTTATAATGCTCACCAGGAGTTAACACAGGAAAATGCAGGAAATCTATCCATAACACCAAAGACATAGATTATTTAGTCCAGAGCCTAAACCACACAGCACATCGCCCACATGAGTCCAGATAAAAACCCAGAACTTAGGACAATGCCTCCCACGAGTCCAACTGGAGGCCCAGAGCCCACAAGGACTCACACCAATTGCTTTTATGGATCTGTGCCGGGAAGACCCAAGGGTCAGCAGTGGAAGCCAGAAAGTCTATGCCAGCAGGATGAAGGAGCTGTGCTAGTGGGATGAGGGTTCTATGCTGGAGCGGAGAAGTCACACTCACAACAAAGACCAGGGCTATCCTGAAAGGCATCACAGCCATCCTCAGTGACATGGAGGCCCCGAGCTCCTCTGTTGACAAGCACAGTCGGGTACATGCCAGGAAGCAGCATGACAAGTTCATCCTGGAGACCAAGCAGCACATGTATTCCCCTCCAGAGCCAGGAAGCAATGCTCGATGTGAGAACCAAAGTTTCTCAAGGAGAACCAACAGTCAGACAGCAACTTGTAGGAGAACCCACAATGCCTCCTTAATGCCTCAACCTTTCAACACCTCCCTTCTTCACCACCTGTTTGTCCTGGCAACTTTTCTCAGGTGGAGCACCTTCACTCAGTGTGATGCTGATGTAATCCAGCTGGTGTTAAGTTGACCACCAGTTCTTAATCCATAACACTATCCCAGAAATCCAACATAAGAATAGAATACTAAGAACTGTCAGAGAGAAAAAAAACAGATAACCTATAAAGGAAAGCCTATCAGACTTACAGCAGACTTCTCAACACAAACAATGAAGTCAAGAAGATCATGGAGGGAAGTATTTCAGATCATAAAGGATAATGATTTCCAACCTAAACTGATGTGCCCTGCAAAACTGTCCTTCAAAATTGATGGAGAAATAAGATACTTCCATGACAAAGAACAGCTAAAGAACTTCATGATCACTAAAAAAATCCTGCAAAGAATACTAAAAGACAGCCTAGAGACACATAGGAAAAAGCCACTAAGCAAAGTAGACAAACACAATGGAAAGATAAAAATGTGACAGCAAAAATATAACATCAACAATAAACTGGTATATAACAGTTATAACCATTAATGTAAATGGTCACAGTTCACCAACTAAATGAAACAGACTGGCAGAATGGATCAAGAAACAGCATCCAACCATATGCTGTCTACAAGAAACCCATATAACCCAAAAGAAAACTCACAGACTGAAAGTCAAAGCATGGAAAACAGTACTTCATGCAACAGGAACAGAAAAAAAAAATGGGGGTAACTACTCTGTTCACACATAATGTGAACTTCAAACCAAGAATGATCCTAAGAGATAAAGAAGGTCACTACATACTGGTTAGGGGAAAACTTCATCAGGAAGGGATAATTATCTTAAATATACATGCACCAAATTTCAGAGCACCCAGTTATAAAAAGCAAGTATTAATAGAAATGAAAAATCAAATTAGCAATAACAAAATGGTAACAGGAGATCATAAAACACCATTGACACCAAGGGACAGATGAACTAGACAGAAAATCAGAATAGAAATAACAGAACTGAATCACTCCTGTGAACAAATGGACTTGATAGACATATACAGAGTGTTCCATCCAACGACATCAGAATATACATTCCTCTCAGCAGCACAAGGGACATTCTCTAAAATAGACCATATACTAGCTCACAGAACATATTTCAATAAGTGCAAAACAACTGAAATTATCCCATGCATGTTACCATATCATAGTGCCATGAAACTAGACATTAATTAAAAAGAAACTGCAATAAAACCCACAAACACAAGGAAATTGAATAATAAACTATTGAGAAATCAGTGGGTCACAGAGGAAATTAAAGGAGAAGTGAAACAATACCTAAAAGCAAACTAAAATACAAATACAATTTACCAGAATCTGTAGGATGCACAAAAGTAATCCTCAAAGGAAATTTTATTGCACTGAGTTCCCACATCAGGAAAACAGAACGAATACAAATAAACAACCTAATTCTATACCTCAAACGTCTAGGAAAAGAAGAGCAAGTAAAGCCCAAATACAAAAGAATGGAGGAAATTATAAAAATCAGATCAGAAATTAATACGATGGAGACTACAAAAACAATCCAAAAAATCAATGAATCAAACAGTTGGTCTTTGAAAGAATAAAAAAAAAATTGAGAAGCCCCTAGCCAACATTATTTTAAAAAGGAAAGAAAAAGCTAAAATTCATGCAGTAAGGAATGAAAAAGCCAACATCAATACAAACTCTATGGAAATACAGGAGATCATCATCACCTATTTCAAAAACCTCTACTCTCATAAGTTTAATAACACAAAAGAAATTGACAGATTCTTAAAAACATATGAAGTGTACAAAACCTGGGTCAAGAAGATGTAAAACTGCTGAATAGCCCAATGTCTATTAATGAAATTGAAAATGTAATGAGGTCTCTATCTACATACAAGAAGCCAGGCCCAGATGGATTCACTGTGGAATTCTACAAGAAATACAAAGAAGATTTAATGCAGACACTCCTCAAACTGTTCAATGAAACAGAAAGGAAAGCAATTCTTCCTAAGTCATTCCTGGATGCAAATATTACTCTATTACCAAAACCTAAGAAAGACCCAACTAAAAAAGAGAATACAGGCTAATCTCCCTAATGAACACAGACGCAAAAATCCTCACTAAGATATTGCCAAACAGAAATTGAACAAAAGAATAAAATATTAAAAGCTGTCAAGGCAGCAGAGATGGTTCAACATTTGTAAATCAATAAATATAATCCACCATATCAATAAAACCAAAAGTAAGAATCGCATGATCATATTTTTAAATTTTATTTAAAAGGAAAAAGAGAAAAACACAACAGAAAACAAAGTGGTGTAAGGGTACAAGTAATACAGAACTACAAAAAAAAAACAGTAAGAAATCACCAGTTAATAGATTACATATTACCATCTTAGAAATAGTTGCTCAAATCACAGTATCAAAGAATACAAAGTGGACATTCAAACAGTGAGACTGCAAACAGTTGTGTTCAATGATCCAACCAAAAACATTAATATGGTCAGCTATATAACACCCCTAAACACACTTGCTGTTGTATCCTTTAGAGCTCTTTTTTTCCCTCTCTATTTTACAAAAAAAATTTACACATTTTGAGTTTTATTACTTCTTAGTTCTTATTACTTTTTTGGGGGGGGAGAGAATAAAGTCAAATATGGCAAAACAAAGCTGTCAGTCAAAACCAAGGATAGACATAGCACATGATGTAAAACAGAGTACAAGGTTATCAACAATGGTTATCAACGATGTCTCTTGTTTCCTTAAAAAGAATTGTCTATCTCATTAGATATTATAAAGTTGAACAAAACAGTAGACAACAAGACCAGTAAAAGTTAGGCATTGTAAACATTACAGGATGTCCAAAGGAGACAATAGTCAAACCAGCATGGGCATCTTAGTGAATCTTATTGCCTTCAAAGTAGTTGCCTATATCCTCAAACTTGATGCTATCATACAGAATGGAACAGAGTCTAATCAGTCAAAACAAGATCGTGGGAGTATTACAGGACTTCAAAACAAGTTAATAGGAAATCAAAAAAAGTTACTATTATATATCCTGCTAATTTTTTAAATTTTCCCCTTAATTAAAACAAACGTAAGAAATAACTAAATAATTTTTTTAAAGAATAAGGGAGAGATTTAGATAAAACAGGACATAACAATATAACAATACAGGACATTCTTCTCAGCAGTACATAGATAATTCTCTAAAATAGACCATATATTAGCTCACAGAACATATTTAAACAAATGCAAAAGAGTTGAAATCATCCCTTGCATGTTATCGGATCATAGCGCTCTGAAATTAGAAATTGATGATAAAAGATACTGCAAAAATCCCGCAAACACATGGAAACTGAATAACACACTCTTGAGTAATCAGTGGGTCACAGAAGAAATTAAACAATACCTAAAAGAAAATGAAAATGCAGATACAACTTACCGGAATTTGTGGAATGTAATGAAAGCCTTCCTGAGAGGAAAATTTATTGCATTGAGTACCCACATCAGGAAAACAGAACGAATACAAATAAATAACTTGATGCTACACCTCAAACAGCTAGAAAAAGAAGAGCAAGTCAAGCCCAAAGCCAAAAAAAGAGAGGAAATTATAAAAATCAGAGCAGAAATCAATGCAATGGAGACTAAAAAAACAATCCAAAGAATCAACGAATCAAAGAGTTGGTTCTTTGAAAGAATAAATAAAATTGATAAGCCCCTAGCCAACCTTATTTTAAAAAGGGAAGAAAAAGCTCAAATTCATGCAATAAGAAATGAAAAAGGTGAAATCACTACAGACCCAATAGAAATACAGAAGATCATCAGCACCTATTTCGAAAACCTTTACTCTCAAAAGTTTGATAACACAGAAGAAATAAACAGATTCTTAGAAACATATGCACTACCAAAGCTAGATCAAGAGGATGTAAAACTGTTGAATAACCCAATCTCTGTTAATGAAATTGAAAATGTAATTAAGTCCTTACCCACCAAGAAGAGCCCAGGCCTAGATGGATTCACTGCAGAATTCTACAAGAAATACAAAGAAGACCTAATGCCGACACTCCTCAAACTATTCAATGAAATTGAAAGGGAAGCAATCCTTCGTAAGTCATTCCTGGAAGCAAATATTACTCTAGTACCAAAACCTGAGAAAGACCCAACTATAAAAGAGAACTATAGACCGATCTCCCTAATGAACACAGATGCAAAAATCCTCAATAAAATATTGGCAAATAGGGTGCAACAAATCATCAAGAAGATTATACACCATGACCAAGTGGGATTCATCCCAGGAATCCAAGGATGGTTCAACATACATAAATCAATAAATGTAATCCACCATATCAATAAAGCCAAAAATAAGAATCACATGATCATTTCTATAGATGCAGAAAAAGCCTTCGATAAGGTCCAACGTTATTCATGATAAGAACTTTACAGAAAATTGGAATAGATGGTCTTTACCTCAATATAATAAAGGCCATTGATGACAAACCAACAGCCAGCATCATACTAAATGGCCAAAAATTGAAAGCCTTTACTTGAAAATCAGGCACAAGACAAGGATGTCCTTTATCACCACTCCTATTTAATATAGTACTGGAAGTACTAGCCAGAGCAATTAGGCAAGAGAGAGAAATAAAAGGGGTAAAGATAGCAAAAAAAGAAGTTAAATTATCATTGTTTGCAGATGACATGATACTCTACATAGAAGACCCCCTAAACTACACTGAAAGACTCTTAGATACAATAAATAAATTCAGTAATGTGGCTGGGTACAAAATCAACACTCAGAAATCAATAGCATTCCTATACACGAACAACAAAATCACAGAGAGGGAAATAAGAGAAACTGCACTCTCCACATTAGCAAGCAAAAAATGAAATATTTAGAAATTACTCTTACGAAAGAAGTGAAAGACTTATACAGTGAAAATTATAATACACTGAAAAAAGAAATTGAAGATGATCTCAGAACATGGAAAGACATCCCTTGCTCATGGATAGGAAGAACAAACATTGTGAAAATGGCCATTCTCCCAAAACTGTTATACAGATTCAATGCAATCCCAATAAAAATACCGTCAACATACCTAACAGATCTAGAGAAATCACTCCTAAAATTCATCTGGAACCAGCAGAGACCTAGAATAGCAAAGGCGGTTCTAAGCAGCAAAGGCAAGGCAGGAGGCATCACAATCCCTCATTTGAAGTTTTACTACAAAGCAACTGTAATAAAAGCAACATAGTAATGGAATAAGAACAGATCTGAAGACCAATGAAATAGATTAGAAGATATTACCACAACTACCAACACATTCATCCACCTTATCTTTGATAAAGGGGCGAAACATGTTCACTGGAAGTTCAACAGTCTCTTTCATAAATGGTGCTGGAAAAACTGTCTCTCCACATGCTGAAAACTAAAACTAGACTCACAGCTATCACCTTATACTAAACTAAAACCTAAATGGATCAAATATATGAATATTAAAAAAGAAACAGTAAATCTTCTGGAAGACAAATTGGGTAAAAATCTTGAGGACATAGGTATAGGTAGAGAATTCATGAACAGGAATCAAACTGCACAGGAAATAATTTCCAGAATCAATAGTTGGGTTCAGGTCTTATTAAAAAGTTTCTGCATGTCAAAATACATCTCCAGCATAGTGAAAAGAAAACCCTCAAACTGGGAAAAATCTTAGTGAACTGTCCTCCTTCAGACAAATGACTTCTGTCTAAAACATATAAAGAATTTTAAAAAATCAGACCCCCATATTCAATGACCTAATCCAAAATATAGGCATCTGAAATGAATACACAGTTCTCAGATGAAAAAATAAAAATGGAAAGTAAATACATGAATAATACATGAATGTTCATCATCATTGGTCATTAGAGAAATGCAAATTAATACAACGCCGAGATTCCATCTCACTCCAGATAGGATGGCCAGGATCAAGAAAGGAAATAAGAACATTAGTATGGGTAAAAATAAGGATAATATAATAGCTTATTTTACTTCTCATCAGTATCTCCATTAATACTTGATGATTGAAACAAAAAATTAAACAATTATCTAATATGATTTCCATTTTGTAAAGAAATACTTTTATAATTTCTACATGTCACTTGAAGTAATAAAACATTGACATTAGTTTAGGCTATGATAAGTTATGTATGCCTATTTTAGTACTTAGAGCAACCATTAAGAAAACAACTCCAAGCAACACACTAAAAAAACACTACCAATAAACTTGAATCCTTAAAATTTGCCAGGTAACTCAGAAGAATATAAGAAAAGAGAAGATAAAAAGAAGAAGCAGAGAAATCAAATGGGAAAATTGGCAGAAAAACGTATTTATTTTAAATGTAAATGGTCTAATTATAGTTAAAAGATATATTTCCAGCATGAAAAATAATTAACCACCAATTTTCTCTCTACAAGAAACTCAATTCAAATACAATAGCATAAATATTTCATAAGTTGATAGTAGAATGATGTGAAAAATGCATACCATGAAAACATTGATTTAAAAAGTGGAGACATTCAACTAATATATGATAAATTGTACATCAAGTAAAACAATTAACAGATATGAATTGGATTTATAGAATGTTAAAAAATTAGTCCACTGGAAAGAAATGCAATTCTAATGTGCTTGCATTACACAACAGGACCTCAGAATACAAAGTTTTAAGAAAATGGATGCGACTTGAGACCATACTCATAAGTGAAGTAAATGAAACTCACATGTGTAATTATCATATTGTTTCCTTGGTGAAAGAAACTAAACGAGTGAATAAGATCCAAAATCTTCAAAAAAATATTATGAGAGGGTAAGAAACTTCTCAAAGGGGAAAAATAACTGGGACAAGAAAAAGGAGAAAAAAAAGGAAAGGAAAAAACCCACATAAATTTGTATATATACACTTAACATAGCTAAGATGATTGTACTACTAATTTTATTAGTTCTTAAAACAAAACAGCATTCTTAGGATTAGATAAATTTTGAATGTGTATATCTGGTAATCTGAGTAAGTCTTTTGAAGATAACTATGCAAAGTAACTTCCTTTGTTAAATTCCTACCATCTTCTGAAAGCCTTTATTATTATTTTGAGTTTTTTTGTTATTACTGTTTGTCTCTTGTTTCTTATTTTTTCTTGTATTTTTGTTTTGTTTTGTTTTTCCCTCTTTAAAACAAAATTTTTTAAAAAACAAATTAAAAAATAGAAGATCTGAAAGAAGAAATAGACACATCTACTATTGTAATTGAGTATTATCCTAATATCAGCAAACAATTATATAGAACTGAATAACAGACAAACCAGAAGATTTGCTGTGTACATACAACTAAATTAGTATCTATAAAGAATTTTAAAAATCAGCAGTAAATTAACCAATAATACAATTCAAAAATAGGCAAAAACAAGACATTTCAATGATATACAGATGACAAATCAGCTCATAGAAAGATGTTCAACTTAAACATTAATGAAATCCAAATTAAAACAAAATGAAACATCACTATACACTTAGTGCAGTGGCTAAAACTGAAAATGGTGGCAACACTAAATATTGGTGAGGACACAGACAAATTGAATAACTTGCACATTTCTGGTGAGAAACTAAATTGATGCAGCTACCTCGGAAAACAACTTGTCCGTATCTTAGACATTTTAAACATGTATATAATACATTACCCAGCAATTGCACTGCTGGTGCCTTTATACTAAAGAAATTAAACTTCTGTACAGAAAAATTTTTTTATGATAATACATACAGTAACCCTGTTAGTGTAAAATAGGAAAAAATTTGGACTAAATATTTATACAGTATAAAGGTGAAAAATTAAGTAAACTTTACTATATGCATTATATGTGATACTACTTAACAAATTAAAAAATTATATCTTGCTTGTTGGCAAACATCTGTAATCTCACCTGCTCTGAAAGCTGAGGCAGGAGGATGAAAATTTTACGGGCGATCTGGGAAACTTCATGAGACTATTATCAAAATTCAAAAGGACTATGGAAATGAGGATGTAGCTGAATGTTTCCTGGTTTACCTCCCACTACACTCCACCCAAAATAAAAAGTAAAGTAAAAAATAAACTCTTCATACACATAACAATTTGAAAGAAACATCTGCGAATTATCATGCATGAAACAGTCATCCCAAAAAGGTCACATGCTATGTATGTGCAACCGTTTATGCAACATTATGGAAATGCAAAATTATAAAGATGCAAAAGTTATAAAAATTGAAAATACAGAAAAAAATCAGTGCTTACCAAGGTACAGAAACGGTTTATATGGCGAGCAAGGAAAAATAGGTCATTATGGCTACAAAAGAGCAATAGGAAGGATGCTTGTGATATTCTTTATCTTTTTGAATTAAATTTCTTGGTAAAATTTATATATGCATAATGTTCACATTCATTATAGGGAATTTATACTTGTATGCTATATGTTTATTCTTCTTTTTTTCTCCATTCTTCTTCCCTCTTTTAAGTTCCCTTTCCACTTTTATTTATAAAATTTTAGTTCTATTAGTTCTATAATATCTTTTCTTTCTCATTTTTTTCTTTTCCCTTCCACTAGCCCAATTCCCCTTTCCCTGTGAACAATTGTTTCCTGTTTTATTATATCTATGATACATTTTGCTTCTTATTTGCACTTTCAGTTTCTCACACCAGAGACAAAATATGATATTTTTTTCATTTTTAGTGTTTTACTTTAAAGAAACTAAAACAAAACAAAGCAGAATAAAGCAAATCAGAACAAAACAAGGCAAATGATATGGGACATCAAAAGAAGACAACAGGAAATCAACGATGGCTACCATGTCTTTTTTTTCAAAATAGCTATGCATACCATCACACACAATAAAATCAAACAAAACGAAGCAGAACAAAACCAATCAAAACAAAAGAACGAAAGTATTACAGTACTTCAAAACAAGATAATAGGAAATCAACAATGGCTACCATAATATTTCTTGGTTCCTTCAAAATAGCTGTATATACCTTCACACATAATAAAATCAAACAATACAAAAGAGACTAGACAAATTAAAACAAATTAATGAAAGCATTGCAGGACTTCAAAACAAGTTTGACGCAGCCACAAAATGCAATATTTACATATATTTGTCCAATTTACTTCACTTAAGTGTATGGCTTCAAGATCCAGACTATGAATTCCTCAAACTTATCCTTTATAGCTTAGCAGTATTCCACTGAATTAAAAACCCACACTTTTTTTTTGTCCATTTGTCCATTGATGGACATTTGAGCTATTTCCAATATTTAACTGTTATAAACTGTTCTGCAATAAACATGGGTATGAATATATCATTCTGGTAGGGTGCTTTTAATTATTTGGGGGAATATAGTATGCAAAGACATTTTAGAATCTATTTTGTTTTCTTCCTAAGAAATTCTCAGGAAATAGAAAAGAGCATGTAATGAATGAGACCTTAAAGACTAAATGCCACTTTTAATCATTAGCATTTTGCACAAATGGAGCACATAATTATCTACTTATTACAATATATCAACATACTTGGTGTTGCAGAAAGATATAAATCTTTATTCCATTGCTTATTTACTGCTAGATAATGGTTTCAAGGCAATAGTTAAATTTTATATGAGAAAGTGGTATCCAAATGAAGAGACACTTAATAGAAGAAAAAGTATGAATGGTCAGTGAATACATGAAGAAATACATAATATCACTGGCAATTAGAAAAATGCAAATTAAAATAGCATTGAGATTTCACCTTACCCCAGAAAGCATGACCTTTATCAGAAAATCAGATAATGACAGTTGCTGGAGATGCTGAAGTAGTAGGAGAAACTCTTCTACAGTGTTTGTAGGAATGTAAACAACTATTTTGCAACACAGTACGGAGATTCTTCATAAAATGATACTAGAAATCCCATTTTACCCAGATACCCCTTCTAGGTACCTTTTTTTCTAATTAATTTTATTGGTACAATTTGGATATACATAGTGCTCACATTAATCATAGAGAATTTGTACCTGGACATGATATATCTTGATTCTTCCTTTTTACCAATATTCTCCTCTCTCTTCAACCTCTTTTCTTCTCCTTATTTACATGATTTAATTTCTCTTTTCCTTCAATTCTCTTTTTTCCCTTTTCCTTTCTTCCTTTCCCCTACAAACCTTGCTCCCCTTTTCCATTTGAATGTATTCTTCCTGTTTCTCAATAACCAATACACACTTTAGTCCTTATTCACTGTTTCAGTTTCTCACACTAGAGAAACAATGCAATATTTAAATATGGGTGTATGATTTATTTTAATTAAGAGAATCATGTTAATATATATCCATTTACTTAGAAATATCTTGTTTGTCCTTCTTTATGGCAGTGTAGTACTCAATTTTCTTTAAAAATAACTCACATTTTCTTTATCCATTCATTGGGTGATGAGCATTTGGGGTATTTCCAAGATTTAATGATTACATATTGTGCAACTATAAGCATAGGTTTACATACATCACTGAGGTAAGACACTTTTTATTTTTGGGGGGAAGATACCAAGGATAATATCTGGGTCAAATAAAATCTCTAGTTTTAGTTTTATGGAGAATCTTCACACTAACTTTCAGAGTGGTTGCACCAGTCCACACTGCCCCAAACCACATGTCTGCTGGCATTTGTTAATTGTCTATTTCTTCATAATAGCCATTGTTTCTAGAGTGAGGCATAATCTCTATGTTGTCTTAATTTGTATGACAGTGATATTGAACATTTTTCATATATTTCCTTGCTATTTTCACTTCTTCATCTGAGAAGTGTATATTTATTTCAGATTTGAGGAAGCTTTTAAATAAAATGAGATCACACTTCTTGATTCTTTCTAATAGTTCCTGTGGTACCAGGGTTTTGTTCACAGTCTTTGCTTGCAACTCTGTCAACAAGAGTTATACCTATTCTAGCTTCCATCAGGCTTAGTGTTTGCATTTTTATATTTAGATTCTGATTCATTTCAATTTTATTTTGCTGCATCTTGAGAGATATGGATCTAGTTTTAAACTTCAGCAAGAGTAATGTCAGTTTTCCTAGCACCATTTATGAAAGAAGCTATCTTTGGGCCTTTTGAGAAAGATAAAGTGACTGAGTGTGTTTGGAGTTCTATCTGAAACTAAGAATCATTTGCATTGATCCTTGCATTTAGTTTTTGCTTATTAATTATACTGTTTATATCACAGTAGCTTTGTAGCATAATTTCAAGTCCAGGAAGAGATGCTCCTTACCTTGCCTTTGTTTCCCTCAATTGATTTTGCTATTCTTGGTCTTTTCTAGTTCCAAGTGAATCTTAGGATTGTTTTCTCTAATTCTTTGAGGTATGCTATTGGTGTTTTGATTGGAATTGCACTGCATCTGTATAAACATTTTAGAAGTATAGCCACTTTTACTATATTGGTTCTTTTTACAGAAGAATCAAGAATATCTTTCCATTTTCTCATATCCTCATCAATCACCTTTATCAGAGTACTTTAGTTATCAATGTAAAGATCTTTTTCTTCCTTTGTTAGTGTGATTCCTAATTATCTCATTTTTATGATACTATTGTTAAAATTTTACTTTCCCTAATTTCTCTCTCAGTGAGTTTGTTATTTATGCACATAAATGCTATTGAATTTTGAGCACTGACTTTGTATCCAGCTATGAAACTGAATCTGGTTTATAAATCATGAAGTTTTGTGGGTTCTGGTGTCTTCTAAGTAGAGTATTATGTCATTAACAAACAATGATAATTTAACTTCTTCCTTCCCTATCATTATTCTTTTTATTTCTTTCTCTTATCAAAGTGCTTTGGCTAAAGTTTCTCAAACTATATTGAAAAAGAGTGGTGACAGTGGGCAACTCTGTCTTGTTCCTGATTTTAGAATGAAGGTTTTCCCATTAAATATGGTGCTAACTGTAGGTTTGTTTTAGATGGTTTTTTATCATATTGAGAGAGTCAAAGTCTATTCCAATTTTCTGTAAGTTTTTTATCGTGAATGGGTGTTGGACATTGTCAAATGCTTTTTGTTTATCTATGGAGATGATCACATGTTTTTTCTCCTTGATTCTATTAATATAGTGTATTACATATATCGATTTGCATTTGTTGAACCTTCCCTGAATCCCTGGGATAAATCTTATTTGGTCATGATATATAATCTTCTTGATGATTTGTTGTATTCTGCTTGCCAGTATTTTATTGATGATTTTTGTCTCTATGTTCACTGGGGCAATTGGCCGGTAGCTCTCTTTTTGGTTGGATTCCTCAGGTTTTGGAATCAAAACATTGCTTGTTTCTGAATGACTAGGAGTATTTCTTCTCTTTCCATTTCATTAAAGAGTTCAAAGTTGTGATACTAGATCTTCCCCTAATTTCTCATATAATTCAACAGTAAATCCATCAAGATGCAAACTTTTCTTTGAAGTTTATTTTTAACTTTTATTTTGAACAGAATAAAACCAAGCAAAATAAAACACAGTAAAGTCAATTAAACAAAACCGTATAAATGACACAAGACCAAGAAAATAGAGAATCAATACTGGTTACCATAATGCCTCTTGTTGTCTTCAAAACAGCTGCAGATACAATCAGAGTAAAAATCAAAACCAGAACAGACTAGAACCAATAAAAACAAGACAATGAACACAAGAAATGACTCCAAATCAAGACAATAGTAAATCTAAAATGGCTAACAGAAGGAGATTCCTAATAGATGCCATAATATGTACCATTATCATCTGAATTGATGATCAGATCACTGTCCCTAGACCTGCAAAGTAAGTGAAATATCAAACAACACAAGCTTCAAATTGCATTTCCCCTCAATAGCTATCATTGCAGCCTGTGTTTTTCTGGATCAGCTGGTCACTTACAGATGGAGGGGTGGTTGACTCTTCTTGTTTCCCAGACCACATGCTGGAAGAGGTTCAGGTCTGGCTGTTCCCCTAGATGCTTGTGCATGGTTCTGATTCACAGGGAGGGCTTGTTTCTTGGTGACTTGTTCTCTTCCCTTGGAGTCTATGAATGGCACTGACTCACTGAAAAGGATAGGGTCTGGCTGTTCCCCGGACAGCCTATGCATTGCACTGATTCACAGGGAGGGCTTGCTTCTTGGTGACTTCTTGTTCTCTTCCCCTACAGCCCACAAATGGCAGTCTCTTTGTAGTTTTCAAATGATATCTTCAGTTACATGGAGTAACATTGGCTTATTTAGAATTTTTATATCATCTTAATTTACCTTTGGCAATTCTTATTTTTTTGGGTGTTCTTTTTGAATTTTTTAAACTTTTTTTTATTTTAAAGAGATTAAGACAAAAGAGAATATAACAAAGCAGCTCAGAACACAACACTTTAAGCAACACAGTATTTCACCACAATATATATGTAACAATATATATTGTTACATATATATCTTGAAGATGTAAGTGTAGGCAGAGAATTCAGGAACAGAAATCAAACCACATGGGAACTACTTCCTAGAATCAATAGCTGGGATCACATCTGATTAAAAAGTTTCTGCATGTCAAAGAAATCTCCAGCATAGTGAAAACCCACAATCTGGGAAAAAATCTCAGTGAACTCTCCCTTAGACAAAGGACTTCTGTCAAAAACATATAAAGAATAAAAAAAAATCAGACCCCTGAAATTTAAAGACCCAAACCAAAATTGGGCACGTGAGATTCCCACAGTTCTCAGATGAAGAAATACAAATGGCAAATAAATACATGAAAATATGTTCATCATTGTTGGTCATTAGAGAAATGCAAATTAAAACCACATTTGAGATTCCATCTCACTCCTGAAAGAGTGGCCAGGATCAAGAAAACTTCCAAGAACAAATGCTAGAAAGGCTGTAGGAAAAAAAGGAACTCTCCTGAATTTTTGATGGGAGTGTAGACTGATTTAACCACTGTGGAGGTCATTCTGGTGATTCCTCCAAAACCTGGGTTTGAAAATCCTATTTGTCCCAACTATTCCACTATAATATAACAATATAACAATATAACAATAGCTACCATAATGTCTTTCTTTGAAATAGTTGAGCATACCTTCATATACAATAGTATCAGGCATAACAAAATAACATAAAACCATTCAAGAGAATGAAAGTATTACAGGGCATTCAGAATCAAATAACACAAAATGAACAATGGCTACTATATTATCTCACTGTCCATAAAAAATTTTTATACTATCACATATCATAAAATCCAACAAGATACAACATGATAAACCAAAGGAAACAGAAAAACAAAAGCATAGTAGGACTTCAAAGCAAGATGTTATTAAATCAGCAACGGCTATCATAATGTCTTATTTTCTTCAAAATAGCTGTTCATATCATCACAGATAATAAAATCAAACAAACGAGGATAAAAACATTCCAACTAATGAATGAAAACATTATAAGGTTTCAAAGCAATGTAATGGGGAATCACGATTACCATAAATTCTTATGTACTCTTACCATTTCTTACACTAGGGAGACTATACGGTATATAAATATGGTGTATAAACATGTGAGTTTGATTTATTTCTCTTATGAGTATAGTCTCAAGTTGCGTCCATTTATTTATAAATATCTCAATGTGATCATTCATTGCAACTGAGTAGTACTCCATTGTATAAAAATACCACAGCTTTTTTTATCCATTCCTCAGTTGATAGATGATTAGGTTGTTTCCAAGATCTGGCTATTACAAATTGTGCTGCTATAAACATGGGTGCACATATATCACTGTGGTATGATGCTTTCAGTTCTTCTAGAAATATGTCTAGAAGTGAAATAGTTGGGACAAATAGGATTTTCAAACCCAGGTTTTGGAGGAATCACCAGAATGACCTCCACAGTGGTTAAATCAGTCTACACTCCCATTAAAAATGCAGGAGAGTTCCTTTTTTTCCTACAGCCTTTCTAGCATTTGTTCTTGGAAGTTTTCTTGATCCTGGCCACTCTTTCAGGAGTGAGATGGAATCTCAAGTGTGGTTTTAATTTGCATTTCTCTAATGACCAACAATGATGAACATATTTTCATGTATTTATTTGCCATTTGTATTTCTTCATCTGAGAACTGTGGGAATCTCACATGCCCAATTTTGGTTTGGGTCTTTAAATTTCAGGGGTCTGATTTTTTTTTATTCTTTATATGTTTTTGACAGAAGTCCTTTGTCTAAGGGAGAGTTCACTGAGATTTTTTCCCAGATTGTGGGTTTTCACTATGCTGGAGATTTCTTTGACATGCAGAAACTTTTTAATCAGATGTGATCCCAGCTATTGATTCTAGGAAGTAGTTCCCATGTGGTTTGATTTCTGTTCCTGAATTCTCTGCCTACACTTACATCTTCAAGATTTTTACCTACTTTGCCTTCCAACACATTTAGTGTTTCTGTTTTAATATTCAGATCTATGATCCATTTAGATTTTGGTTTAGTACATGGTGAGAGGCATGATTTACCTTTTGGCATATAGACAGCCAGTTTTTCCAACACCATTTTATTAAAGATACTGTCATTCTTCCAGTGAACATGTTTGGCCCATTATCAAAGATAAAGTGGTTGAGTGTGTTGGTAGTTGTGGTTGTATTTTCTAATCAATTCGCTTGATCTTCAGATCTGTTTTTATTCCAGTACCATGTTGATTTTACTACAGTAGCTTTGTAGTAAAACTTCAAGTCAGGAATTGCGATGCCTCCTGCCTTGCCTTTGCTGCTTAGAATTGCCTTGCTATTCTAGGTCTGTTCTGGTTCCAGATGAATTTTAGGAGTGATTTCTCTAGTTCTATGAGACATGGTGATGGTATTTTCATTGGGGTTGCATTGAATCTCTATAACAGTTTTGGGAGAATGGCCATTTTCACAATATTTATTCTTCCTATCCATGAACAAAGGATGTCTTTCCATTTTCTGAGATCCTCATTTATTCCTTTTTCAGGGTATTGTAATTTTCCCTGTATAGATCTTTTACTTCTTTTGTGAGGTTAATTCCTAAATATTTCATTTTTAGTAAAGGGTGTGGCTTCTCTTTCTCTCTCTATGATTTTGTTGTTAGTGTATAGGAATGCTATTGATTTTTGCATATTGATTTTGTTTCCAGCTACATTGTTGAATTTATTTATTATATCTGGGTGTCTTTCAATTGAGTTTTTTTTGTCTTCTATGTAGTGTATCATGTCACTTGCAAATAATGATAATTTAACTTCCTCTTTTCCTATCTTTACCCCTTTTTTTTCTTTCTCTGCTTTAATTTTTATGGCTTGTATTTCCAGTACTATGCTGAATAGGAGCAATGCTAAGGGACATCCTTGTCTTGTTCCTGATTTTTAAGTAAAGGCCTTCAGGTTGGGCCATTTAATATGATGCTGGCTATTGGTTTGTCACAGGTGGCCTTTATCATATTTCACTAAAGAGACTAATGTTCTGTAAGGTTCTTATCATGAATCAGTATTGAACCTTATCAAAAGCATTTTCTGCATCTATAGAAAAATGATCACATGAATTCTTACTTTTGGCTTTATTGATATGGTGAATTACATTTATTGATTTACAAATGTTGAACCATCCCTGCATGCCTGGGATGAATCTCACTTGGTCATGTGTATAATCTTCTTGGTGATTTGCTGCATCCTGTTTGCCAATATTTTATTGAGGATTTTTGCACCTATGTTCATTAGGGAGATTGGCCTGAGGTTTTCTTTTTTAGTTGGGTCTTCCTCAGGTTTTGGTAATAGAGTAATATTTGCTTCCAGGAATGACTTAGGAAGAAGTGCTTCCCTTTGGATTGCATTGAAGAGTTTGAGGAGTCCTGGTTTAAAGTCTTCTTTGTATTTTTTGTAGAATTCAACAGTGAGTCTGTCTGGGCCTGGTCTCTTCTTTGTAGGTAAGGAGTTAATTATATTTTCAATTTCACTCATAGAAATTGGATTATTCAGCAGTTTTACATCTTCTTGACCCAGCTTTGGTACTTCATATGTTTCTAGGAATCTGTCCATTTCTTTTGTGTTATCGAACCTATGAGAGTAGAGGTTTCTGAAATAGGTATTGATGATCTTTCGTATTTCCACAGTATGTAGTGATTTCACCCTTTTCATTCCTTATTGCATGAATTTGAGCTTTTTCTTCCCTTTTTAAAATAATGGTGGCTAGAGGATTATCAATTTTAATTTATTCTTTCAAAGCATCAACTCTGATTCATTGATTCTTTGGATTGTTTTCTTAGTCTCTATTGCATTACTTTCTGCTCTGATTTTCATAATTTCATCCCTTCTCTTGGCTCTGGGCTTCTCTTGCTCTTTTTCTAGATGTCTGTGGTATAGCATCAGGTTGTTTATTTGTGTTTGTTCTGTTTTCCTGATGTGGCCACTCAATGCAATAAATTTTCCTCTGAGGACTGCTTTTATTGCACCCTACAGATTCCAGTATGTTGTATTTGTATTTTCATTTTTTGTAGGTATTGTTTAATAACTTCTTTAATTTCCCCTGTGACCCACTGATTGCTCAATAGTGTATTATTCAATTTCCGTGTGTTTGTGGATTTTTGCAGTTTCTTTTATCATTAATTTCTAGCTTCATGGCACTATTATCTGATAACGTGCATTGGATATTTTCAACTCTTTTGCATTTACTTAAGTATGTTATGTGAGCTAGCATATGGTCTATTTTGGAGAATGTCCTATGTACTGCTGTGAAGAATGTATATGCTGATGTTGTTGGATGGAACACTATGTATACACCTAACAAATCCATTTGTTCACAGGTGTAATTCAGTTGTCTTATTTATTTGCTGATTTTCTGACTCATTGATCTGTTCCTTGGTTTCAATGGTGTTTTAAGGTCTCCTGTTACAATTGTGTTATTGCTTATTTGAATTTTCACTTATGTTAATACTTGCTTTGTATAACTGGGTGCTCTGGAATTTGGTGCATATATATTTAAGACTGTTATCTTTTCCTGCTGAAGTTTTCCCCTAACTAGTGTGTAGTGACCTTCTTCATCACTTTTGATCATTCTTTGTTTGAAGTTCACATTGTCTGCAAACAGAGTATCTACTACTGCTTTTTGGGGGAATCCTGTTGCATGCAGTATTGTTTTCCATCCTTTGACATTCAGTCTGTGAGTGTTTGGGAGGGATTATATGGGTTTCTTACAGATAGCATATGGTTGGATGTTGTTTCTTGGTCCATCCTGCCAGTCTGTTTCTTGTAGTTGCTGAATCAAGACCATTTACATTGTTATAACTATTATATATTGGTTTATTGTTGACATGTTATCTTTCTCCTGTTGAATTTCCATTCTGTGTAATTGTCTGCCTTGCTTACTGGCTTTTTCTTATGTGTATCTAGACTGTCTGTCAGGTTCTTTGTAGGACTTTTTTGGTGATCCTGAAGTTCTTAAGCTGTTCTTTGTCATGGAAATATCTTATTTCACCATCAAATTTGAAGGACAGTTTTTCCGGGTACATCAGTCTAGGTTGAAAATCACTTTTCCTTTATGATCTGAAATACTTCACTAGTGCTCTTCTTGACTTCATAGTTTGTATTGAGAAGTCTGGTGTGATTCTGATAGGCTTTCCTTTATAGGTGATCTGTCTTTCTCTCTGACAGCTTTTAGTATTCTATTCTTATGTTGGATTTCTGGGATGGTGATTATCATGTGTCTGATTATCATGTGTCATGAGTGTAGTTTTATTTTTGTTATGGCTATTTGGAGTTATATATGCTTTACTAATCCTAATGTCAGTTTCCCTTCTCGTGTTTGGGAAATTTTCAGCTATTATTTCTAAAAATAGCCTCTTGATATCATTTGTGTTGTCCCCTTCTTTTTCATTTATCCCTATCAATCTTATGTTCTTTTCTTTGCATTATCTTGCAGCTGTTGAATTGTCATTTCCTGATTATTTGTTATTTTTAAAAGATCTTTCCTGTTCACTAGCTGCAATCTTGTCTTCGAGGTCTGAATTTGTATCTTCACTTTTGCTGAGTTGATTTTGACAACTTTCATTTGAATTATTGATTTCCTGTGTATACCTTTGAATCTGCTTCATGTATTCTGTTTGTTTCTTAAATTGTTCATCCAGGGATTCTGTCTTTTTGTTTTGTTCCTCTAATTTTTTAACTGTGTCTTCTTTAGATGCGTTCAGCATCTCTTCATTACTTTCATCATTTCTTCTTTTACTTGGGAGATTATTTCTAGTTGAATCCCTTTAAAGCTTCCCAGAGTTGCTTCTTTATTTCATTTGTCATTATTTCAGGTATATGATATATATTTTCTTCTATGTACATGGCTCCTAGGCTTTCTTGTAATAGGCTGGAGGTTTGAGCTTACATGTTTGTCTTTTGTTTTGTCATTTTCCTGTATTTTCATGTTTCAATTGATGTTCCAAAGCTTGCCCTTGGCATGTTGGAAATATTCTCCTATGCCCTTGGCTCCTGGGACTGAATGAAGGTTGCTGACTGTGATCCAGTCAGGCCCACAGGACTTCCCATGCCACCTCCAGTGTTCCAGGAAGCTGGGCTAGTACCCAACCACTGTGAATGATAGATAGTCCATAGCTCTCCCCAGGCAAGCACCATTGCACTGGAACTCACTTCGATGTGCCCTCATCTCCCTTTTTTGTAAATTTTATTCAGCATGGTCTAGTTGTGCTGCAAACCTCCAAAGCCTTGTCTAGTGTCCAGGAAGCTTGGCGGGTTCTTAACCACTGGAAATGATGATCTTTAACTCTCTCTTAAACTCTCCTAGGGTCTGGGCTGATGTGTAGGTACTCACCTATGGCAGCCCAGTTCCCTGGATTGAAAGAAGGTCGCTGGGCATGGCCCAGGCAGGCTGGAAACCTGCAGAGCCCTGTTTAGTGTGACTGGAAGCTGGGCAAGTCCTTAACCACTGTGAGCAATGATCTTAAACTCTTGGGCTGGCTCTGGTGTGCTGGACTCACCTTTGACACCCCAGTTCCCCACACTGGGCATGGCCCAGCCAGGCCAACAAACCTGCAGTACCCAGTCTAGTGTGACTGGAAGCTGGGCAGGTCCTTGACCACTGGAAGAGATGATCTTAAACTCTCCCAGGCCAGAGCTGGTTTGCAAGAACTCATCTCTGGAAATCCAGTTCCCTGGCTTGAAACAAGGTCTCTGGGCATGGCCTAGGCAGGCCCCAATCCTGGAGATCCCAATCTAGTGTGGCTGGAAGTTGGGTGGGGCTACTTTGTAAATTCTTATGCATCTAGGAACCTGCTCATTTCTTCTGTGTTTTCCATCTTATTAGGTTTCAGGTTGTTGAAGTAGGTATTAATGATTTGGGTTTCTGAATGTTCTATTGTGATTTTACCCTTTGCATTCCTATTTCCATGCATTTGAGTCTTTCCTTTCCTTCCTTTGATAAGAATTTGGCTAAGCATTTGTCAGGTTTATTTCCTTTCAGAGAAACAGCTCTCTCATTCATTGATCCTTAATATTATTTACTTACTCTCAATTGCATTAATTTCTGCTGTGATATTTATAGTTTTTTGATACTGAGACCTCTGTGTTTTACTTGCTCTTCTTTTTCTAGAAACTTGATGTTCAATGTTAAATTGTTTACTTGAGCTCATTCTGTTTTTGATATGGAAATTCATGGCTGTAAATTTCCCCTGTAGGACTGTTTTCATTGTGTTCCATAAGTTCTGATTTATTGTACTGGCATTACCATTTAGTTGTAGAAACTGTTTGATTTCTTCTTTCATTTCATCTGTGACACTTTGGTTGTCCAGGATGGTGTTGCTTAATTTCCATTTGTTTATGCAGTTTTTGTGGGATATTGATTTCCAGTTTCATTGCACTATGTTATGATAGTATGCATGGGATAATTTCAACACCTTTGCGTTTAGTTAAGCATGTTCTATGAAATCATATGTGGTCTATCTTCAAGTACATCCCATATACAGCGGAGAAGAATATACATTCTGCTACTGTAGGGTGGAACACTCTCTAGATAATTACCAACTCCATTTGTTGAAAAGTTTGGTTCAGACTGATATTTCTTTGTTGATTTTTTTCATCTAGTTGATCTGTCTTTTTATGACAGTGAAGCATTGAAATCCCCTAATACAATTGTTAATGCTTATTTGATTTTTCATGTCCACTAATATTTGCTTTATATAGTTCATGTGTAGGTAATTGGTACATATATGTGTATTATTGTTATCTCTTCCTCTTGTAGTGTTTCCTTAACAAGCATGTAGTGACTTTCTTTGTCTTTTTTGATCAGTCTTGGTTTGATCTTCACTGTGTATGCAAATAGTATCCCTATTTTTCCAGTTTCTTCTCATACAAAGTATATTTATACTTCACTTGATTTTTAGTCTATGAATTTCTTTTGGAGATAAATGTTTTTTGTATACAGCCTATTGTGAATCTTGTTTCTTTTTCCATTCTGTCAATTTGTCTTCTACATTTGTAAGTTGAGACCATTTACATTGAAGGTTATAACTGATTTATATTGACATATCCTTGTCATATAATTTTCCTGTTGTTGATTCTTTTTCTTTTCCCTGTGTTTAATTACTTGCCTTGTCTGGCAGAACATTCATTCTCTCTTTCTTCTGAGGGCCACTGGGAGATATATAAAGGCAAAAAGTCAGGAAGGAAGGAATGAAGGAAAGAAGAAAAGAGGGAGGAAGGAAAACAAAAGTAATTTAAGAAATCAACTTCATTTCTGTATTGTTTGAGTTTTACTATGAGGTAGAAACTCTGAGAGGCACTGAGGCTTACAGATGTGAACATGACCTTTGTTCCTATCCTTCCCCTACACTTCTTCCTCTGTCTCCCCATTAGCAAATTGGAACCAGAAATCTGAGCATCTCGGGAGTTTGACCATAGCAAGTAAGGCGGATTTCCTTCTACCATCTCTTTGAAGTCAAATGTTTCTATTACTGTTTTGCTTTATTCTGATTAAGGGTACTGCTATATCCAATATTCTATTTTCATAAGTTCTATAGTGTTCTATAATGTTCTTTGTTTCATTTTATTTTGATATACATGATTGAAAGAACAGCTATTGTAAAGATAATGAAATATACTGTGATACCTATTACTGTTATCCTGGTAACCTGCTGGTAAGTTCAATTTCACTACACAGTCTCAGTTGACTTTGTTCTGTCTTGTTCTGTTGTATTTTACTACTTTCAAAATAAAAAAAAGTTTTAAAAAGTAATACAGGGCTTCAGATTCAGGTTACTATAGTATATCCTGCTATTTTTGGAATAGCTGTCTGTGCCCTCAAATCTAGAACAAAATATAATCAAACTAAACAGAGCAATGAGAATAATGTGAGTTTTAAATCCTGATACACTATTAACAATGTCTTCTGCCTTCCTTTTTTAGACAATTCTTCCCCTTTCCCTTTCTCAGAGTGCATTGTACATTTTGGGTCTCACTAACTCCTTTAGAGTTTAGATAAGGGGGACTACCTGCTATTTACCTAAGTGATTCTGAAACTTTTTAACCCTGAGCTTGATCTTAAGTTGTATTCCTTACCTACAAAAGCCTCAAGATTTTCCTTCCTTATAGCTGGGTAGTTCTCCAGTGCACAAAATTGTCATGTCTTTCTATCCTATCTGCAGCTGCTGGATGAGCTGTCTGTATTTTTCTCTGGTTCCCCGTCACATAGAGCATTGTTTTCTCATTTTTGACTACCAGTCCATAAACCTCTTTCAGGTTGGTTATATTTGCTATACAGAGCATTTCGATGGACCCTAACTCCTGATCTATTCTGCCTGCGTTTCTTTTTGTTAGTGTATCAAGGCCATTTATGTAAGAGATTATAGTCAACCTTCTCTGCCTCATCTCTGCTATGTTATTTTTCTGCCATTTATTGTCTAATTTTCTCCTTCATTCCACTGTCTGTCCCATTCATTGAGGCATCTCTGCAACTATTCCTGAAACCCTGGTGTTTTTTCACTTTCTCTAGAATACCTTCAGTATTTTTTGTAGAGTTGGATTGGTGGACATGAACTCGCCCAGTTCCTCTTTGTTATGGAAGCATCTTGTTCCTCCATTAATTTTGAGAGATGGTTCTTCAGGGTATATTAATCTGAGTTGGAGGTTATTTTCTTTCAGGGCTTGGCTACTCCACTCCAAGTTCTTCTTGAGTTGATGGTTTGTGTAAAGAAGTCTGTTGTGATTTTGATGGGTTTTCCTTCATAGGTAATCTGTTTCTTTTCTCTGACCACTTTTGATATTTTGTTCTTGTTATGAATTTCTGGGATCTTGATTATTATATGTGTGGGTGTAGATCTGTCTGGGTTATAACTGGATGGAGTTCTGTATGCCTCATACATCTGAATATCATCTCCTTTTCCTATGCTTGAGAACTTTTTCTTAAATATTTCTCTTAATAGCCTTTGTATTTCATTTGTGTTTACCCCTGTTTATTCACTCACATTTTTTTATTAAGTTATAGATCCTCTTGCCATCTTCTACCCTTTGTATAGTTACCTCCCAGTTCCTTGTTATTTTTAAGAGATCTTTTCTTTCATGACCACACACTGCAAACCTATCTTCAAGTTTTGATAGTCTGTCTTTAATTTCTTTCAAGCCTTTTTGCCAGCTTTCAATGGAGTTTTCATATTTCCTGGTAATCTCTTTGGATCTGTTTCATGTATTCTAGTTTTTTTATATTCTTCATCAAAGATTTCCCTCTTTTTCTGTGTTCCTCCATTCTTCCATCTGTGTCTTCTTGAGAGGTGCTTAGCATTTGTTTTATTAATCTTCTTATATCTTGCTTTACTTATATTAGTATTTCTGTTTTGAGTTATTCTATAATGTCATGAAGATATTTCTTTATGCTAGCTGATGCCTTTTCCGACATTGCATGTTTGCTGCCCTTGATCTCTTCTGTGTTTACCTCTGCTAGAAACATTTTCCTGGGTTGGTAGCTGGAGACTTTTTCTTGTTTCTCTCTCTTGTCATGTTTCTGGTTTTTTCCAGATAGGTGTTGTAGTTGAGGTCCCAGGCCTTTTCTGTATTGGTTATGGTTACTTTGAAGGATGCTGGCTAAGGATTGCTGCCCTCTCCAGTTTGCTGTTGATCACTGGGGTACAAGCAGGGCTGGTGCAGGCTGGCCCCTCCCCTCTGAGCCAGTAAATCACCCTGGGTTCTCACCATATTAGTGTGTGCCCCACAGACAGAACTGGTCCGGGACAATTTCGAGGGCAACTTCATCCCTGGTTATTGGGTCCCACCCAGGGACATGACCTAACCCAAGCAGTTCCCACCAATCTACCCTGTGCCAGGAACAGCCAACAGAAGGCATTACTGTTCGAGGTTCAGGCCCATTGTGTGCAATTCCAATATGTTGTCCAGTCCATTACCTCCTCCCACCAGAATACCAAATTCCAAGCACTCACTACAGGCTAGTGCAAATCTTCATGCTGGCTCCATTCCCCATTGCAACACATCCTTTTGCCAAGGGCCTAGGGCTCGCTCACCAACCCCCTACTTCAGTGCAACCACGAATTGTCTGACTCCAGGGACCCTAGCACAGTGTTGGACCAGCTCCAGTGAAAGTGTGTCTAGCTTTAGCCCTTCATCCACATTTGTCTTTTTTTCTTATTCTTTTTCTTTGTCCTTAGTTTCTTCCTGAGTCATGAGATTCCCTTTCCTTTCACCTGGTCTTCTCCATGGTGTTAAATTCTAGCATCTGAGCTGTTTCTCTCAGAAACCTCTTTACCTTGCTACTTATCAATCCACCATCTTCTCAGGAAGTCCTCCCCAGTAATTCTTAAGATAAAACCCCTGAGCACAATAAAACTTACCAAAACTCAGATGCCTGACTTGTAACATTGATTTAATGAAAGAAAATTGACAATAATCTGTCACTCCTTATAGCAGGCACTAAATGCCATTACTTGTTTTTCATCAGAGAGCTACAAGTAGAAAAGCGTAAGCAATGACTGCACTAAGAATCATAGAACATTTATACAAGTAAATTCTTGTGTATGAGTATTTTCGCCCCCTACTTCCAGGGACTGATCATTCTTGCCTAATATCCTTTGGTTTAAATCTTTAAATACCCACCTAATTTCTACCTCTTCTAATAAAATTTTCATTTCACATCCTGAATTGACTTCTTTATCCTTGTACTGCCATGACACTGTTTTCAGCTCCTAATGATTCTTATCTTTTTCTGATTCATATAGTAAGCTTTATGATCCATTTCCTAATCACATGAAGAGGCAATAAGGATATTCCTCAGTGGTGAAGTACATGCTTCACATGTGTGATGCATTGAGTTCAATATCAAAAACTGTAAAAAAAAATTTTTATACTTAGTTATCTTAAACTGTATTGAAGATAATATTCATAAATATTCTTTTATTAGAACCTATCGACAAGTTCAATGAAAGAGTAATATTACAAGGGATAAGAGAGAGGAACTTGGAATATTCTAAGGTACTTGCCCTAAGTTAAGGGCAGGTAAGTCCCCTAGTTACGGGTTGAAAACTTTTATAGATATAAATAAACTACACATTATGAGCATTTGTAAATGCAAACAAATCACAGAAGTAGCTCATACGTCTGCTGGACATTATCACAACTATGTTGTTGTGTGCTTTCCATACATTGCATTAGTGTACAGTAGAGCGGTGCTCAATCAGAGACCAGAATGTCTGGAAGCAAGAGGAAAAGCAGTGGTGATGTAAAGGTGATTGCTATGAAGTGCAAAGTAACATCCATGGAAACAAAAGTGAAAATGTAGGGTGAAACTCACTTTGTTGGACTTATAAGTGAATCTGACTTATGAACATTCTCCTAGAATGGAACTAATTCATAAATTGGGGACTTACTGTATAGTGTTATCTGAAAATGGACTTAGGTAAATTAGATTTTGATTATATGGCAAATCTTGTCACAATCAAAAAAATTTTAAAAAGTACAATTGATATACTATGAGAGAAAAGAAAATGGAATAATACAAAATATTTAATTAGAATCAGAGAAGTCAGGGAAAGTGGGAAGGAAAGAAAGCAAGTATAACACATAGAAATATTATAATATATTAATTTAACAATATCAATAGTCTCCTTAAGTGTGAATGACCTAACACAACAATTGAAGGACACAGTTAAGCAGAATGGACTAGAAAATGCCCAATTATAAGGATTTTGTTTACAGGATACCAACCTTAAATCTGAATAAAGGGTTACATAAGTTAAAGTAAAGGGATTCATTTAAAATTTATATTAGAATCGAATTAGGATTTGACAAAGACAGTTGCAAATATAATTATGTATTCCTTTCAGAGTAAGAGTTCAATAGGATTTTTATTGTTCCCATCTGACTTAGAGATTCTAGAGTGTTAATATCTATTGTGCTCCATCTCTGCCTCCGTAGAACCTGTCAAAACTGAGAACAGAATAGAAAAAGTCAAACAAATTTGCGTGAAATAAGTTAATTGCGTATATTGTGCCAGGTTCTATAAGGAGGAAATAAAGATGATTTAAAATTGAATTCTCTCCTTGAGTAGCTCACAGTCAAACAAAGAAGATAGATTTTCAGTCTTTCAACAAATATTTATCTGTAAATCAAGAACAAGACCAAAAAATCATAGTATTGCTTTTTTCTACATTTTGACACTTTTAAAATTGAGAGATTCTTAAGTCTAGTGGTATTATAGCAATGTGTATGACTAATATGTGTTTCTTTAGTGTTACATAAAATGATGGCATGATTTCAATAAATGGCGCACTAGATTTCATGAAATAGTGTGCTATAGTTTAGGTCACAAATATCTCCCTAATGTCTCTAAATTAAAGGCTTATCTCCCCAGGGTGGTGCTATTTGGAGGTATTAGATCTGTGGAGGGATAGGATCCAGTGAGTGGGCCTTAGGTCCTAGAGAGCATACCCTCAATGGGATGATGGAACTTTGGTCCCTTTTTTACTCTCTTTTGTTCCTAGCAATGAAGTGAGAAATATTTCTTCATTAAACATTCCCACCATGATGTGCTAATTTACTATAGGTCCAAAAGAAAATGATGCCTACTAATCATGAAGTGGAACTTTTAAACTGAGCCAAAATAAATTTTCTCTTTTTGTAAGTTAATTATCTCAGCTATTTCAGTATAGTGATGGAAAGCTGACTAATACATATGGCAATAAGTTACATACAAATCCTTTAAAAACCTTGAATCATAGATTTTATTGAGAGAAAACCAAAGTTTAGAGAAGTTATATAATTTTTTTCTGGATCATATATTTGGTATGTAACAGGCTTTCATAACTCAAAAACTCATGCTTTTGCTTTCACTGAAATCATCATACAAATATCAAAGTGTGCAGTTATGCAGATCTGGAGAGTATAGATCAATGATTCAATATGTCCTCTTGATACAAGAGATTAGATCTATGGTTCAGATAAAGGATCAATCAAAGGCCTGCATGTTAAAAACCTGAATGTTGACCTACAGCACTTCAGGAGCTGGTGGAACATTTCAAGGTGATGCCTAGTAGGAGAAAGCTAGCTTACTGGAAGTATATGTTCAGAGGAATAAGGGAACTCCAGTCTGCTCCTCTCTTTAGCTTTGCCTCCCACTTATTATGAGATGGGCAATTATCTCTTCCTATGCCCCTACAATACTGTTCTACCATCATAGGCCCAAAAGCTATGAAATCAACCTGCCATGGACACCTCCTAAACTGTGTGCAAAATATATCTTTCCTCCTTACTAGTTATCTCAGGTATTTTGTCACAGTGATAGTTGATTATCACACTCATTAAATATGAGATGTATAAGGTGCTGCAGTCACAACATGGCATACTGTATAACGGTAAACCATTGTTTACAGATAGAGGTATACTCTAAAATAATAATTAAAAGGTATATTAAATACAAATCCAATAACATAGTCATTTATTATCATTTCAAGTATTATGTACTGCACATAGTTGTATTGTTATAATTTTATATAACTGATATTAAAATAGGATGGCTTATACCAATATCACCAAAACACATTTTTAATGTTTTGTGCTATAACATTATGGCAGCTTCCATTATAAAGTCACTAGGTCATAGGAATTTTTCAGCTCCACTCTATTATGAAACACCATTTATATGTGATGAGATATAGCCTGAAACGTGATGCAATATGAGATTCTATAGTTTAAAACTATCAAATGACCACATTTTTAAGAATTCAAACAATGATATTAATTTTAATAATATATTCAGTTAATCTAGTATATCTCAAATGCTTTCATTTTAATATGTAATCAAGTTTAAAGTTTAATGGTGTACTTGTTTGGCTTCTTTGTCAAAGGTGCTGTGGCTGAGTGTGTTTGGGGTTTTGTCTGCATTTTCTATTCTGTTCCACTTATCATCAGATCTTGGTTTTTGTTGTTGTTTTGTTTTGTTTATAAACACCATGTTGATTCTATCATAGTTGCTTTGCAGTACAAATTCAAGTCAGGGATTGTGATGTCCCCTGACTTGACTTTGTTGCCCAGAATTGTTTTTGCTTCTGATTCCAGATGGATTTTAGGAATGTTTTGTCTAACTGTCTGAGGTATGCTAATGGTATTTTGATTGGAATTGCATTAAATCTATGTAACAATTTTGGCACTATGGCCACATGTACACTGGAGGAAAGATAGCTTCTTTAATAAATGGTGCTGGAAAAACTATTTTCCATATGTCAAAGACTAAAATCAGACCCATATCTATCACCATGCACTAAAGTAAAAATGGATCAAAGATATAAATATTAAATATGAAACATTAAATTTATTGAAAGAGAAAATAAGTAAGAATCTTGAAGAAATAGGTATAGACAGACAATTAATGAACAAAACAAAGACAGATACAGCACAGGACACACTACAGAGAATAAAATAATGGGATCTCATCTTATTAAAAAGTCTTTGCACAGCAAAAGAAATCACTAAGCATGAAAATAAAACTGACAGAATGGGAAAGTGTAGCCAGCTGTCCCTCAGACAAAGGATTTATATCTAGAATATATAAAGAACTGAAAAAACTCATCCCCCACATTCAAAGATCCAATTGAAAAATGAGCCTGTGAGGTGTATATGCATTTGAGATAAAGAAATATGAATGACAAAAAAATACATGAAAAAGTGTTCATCATCACTGGCCATTTGAGAAATGCAAACTAAAACAATGAGATTGCATCTCACCCCAGAAAGGATGACTATCATCAAGAAATCAACCAATAACAAATTTTGGAGGAGCTGTGAGGAAGAAGGAAAACCTCTCCACTGTTGGTGGGAATGTAGACTGGTACAACCACTGTGGGAATCAATGTGGGGACCCCTCAAAAAGTAGGATTAGAGGTCCCTTTCAACCTAGGTATTCATTTTCTGGGTATTGTCCCAGATTTAAAAACATCATACCACAGTGATATATGTGCACTTATGGTTATAGCAAAGCAGTTTGTAATAGCTAGATTTGGAAACAATCCAAATGCCTGTCAACTAAGGAATGAATAAAAAAGAAGTGGTATTTTATACAATGAAGTACTACTCAACCATAAAAAACCAAACTTTAGACCTTATAGGTAAATGGATGCAACTTAAAACCATACTGATAAGTGAAATAAATCAGAATTGCATGTGTAAAAATCATGTGGTCTCCATAGTGTAAGAATCTGAAAGAGTAAATTAGACACAAAGAGTACAATAGACATTGTGAAATGATAAGAAACTGTTTAAAAGAAAAGAGAAATTGGAATCAGTAAAAGGGAAAAAAGGGAAAGAAAGGAAAAATTATATATATATGCTTAGATAATCATGCCACTAATTTCTCTTAGTTCATTGAAAATAAAGGTCTGTGCTAATTTTGTTTGGTCAATTTTTCATGCATATATTTTGCTCTATGGACAACTAGCTTGAAGATAACAATCTGTAGTGTATTAACCATTGTTACTCTCCTATTATGTTGTCTTGAAACTTTCATTGTTTTTATTTTTTCTTTTAAAAAAGATAAAGTTTAATGGTAAAATAGTGTGATATTTTTATTCATTCTGAGTCTTTGAATTCCACTATTTTATGCTTGCAACATACCTCAGTTTGCAAAACCTGCATCTCAAGTCAGTGGCTAGTCCCTATATCATTGGACAATACAGAATGAAGGTAACTGATGCTAGAAAGCCTATTTTCAGAATTTTGTCTTTTGGATTTTAAAAAAATTTCTTTCTCTTTTTCCCTAAAAATACCTCAGCAATAATTGCATCACAGTGCTGGGAAGTTTTTAGATAAAAATTTAAAATTATTAGCTTAATATGGTAAATGTCTAACTTATTTAAATAGACCAAAGAGACGATAAAAAATAAATTTCCATTAGTCTTTTGCTCATCTACTTGCATTTTCCACATGCCACTGCATCTCCTTGCAATTTTTCCCTGATATAATTTTAAGCAAATCCTTAAGTATCTCATGACATTTTCCTAACACAAAAGAATTGCATCTTAAACATAACCTTTGTGTTCAGTGTTACCATCAGTGTCTTCTTGCATTCTTACTCACTCATTTCTCACTACTACATGGAAGTCTCTGGTAAGCAGGATGGAAGATGAAGATAGTGTAGCAATCTTAGCTAGTCTTGTTAGTCTGAAGCCTCAGTTTCATGATGTTTGAAATAGAGATAAGCTAGTTACCACTCAGTGTTGTGATTGTTCTGAGCACAGCGCCTGACACTTCTTAATAAGAAGATTAATGAATGCCAATGTAGACTAGCATGATAATAACCTTCATTATTTTAGGTATTATGATTTTATAAGTGTTATTATTACTATTTCAGCTTTTGTTGTAGTTCCATTCTATTATTGAGTCAAGTAATTCATTGTCAATGAAATGCCAGTGTCATTTTCATGATTGCTGCTATTGAACCTGCCTTTGTATCTTGTGATTGTGCTTGTACATTTGCTTTCTAGAGAGTACAATTATTCTCTAGCAATCAATCCATCTTTGCTCCAGTGCTCACTGTTGCATAATGGAATAATTGCAATTGTGTCTTAACATGTTTCATTTCCAGCATTCTAGTCCACCTGTATTCTGCTAATTTTGAGGTTTCCAGACTCTGACAGAAGTTTTCTGTATATTCCTTTACAATCGGGAGCAGGCAGAAATAATAATGGAATGACTGAGGTAAGAAATGATGAATTATTAATCATAGGAATTTTATTAGGGAAGTGGATAGGATCTCCTAACCAGTTTTCCTATTTTCAGATGTTCCCCCTTGAATTTATCCTCCTCCAGCCACTTATACTCCTCCAGTAACATTTTTATACAAATATTCTCAAAGCTTTTCAGAGCCTATGTTTGGCCTATAATATAAAGTCCAAATTCTGAGCACAGAATTTCAGTCTTTCCAAAGTCAAGACAGCGGTCAAGCATTTTTCCATCTCATCTAGAGTAAAAGATTTTGGTGGCTTTTAAGATACTATATGTTCTGCCAGCAATCTTATACCATGACCCTACTTCTCCAATCTCACGTTCTACTGCTAGAACTTTCTCACTCTTCCTCAAACACTTAAGTCTACATATCTATTCCTTGAACATAATGAGTATCTTCCCACTTTGGAATTCTTACATGTGTCACTACCTCTGTCTGGAAATCTCTACTTCTACATATTTATGTGATTTGTTAACTTTTTTCATGTCTTTATTCAAATGTTATATTCTTGATTATTGCACCCTATTAATTTAATATTAGAGCTCCATGACATATCATTCTTCCTCCTGATTTTTCACCATATCATTTTAAGTATATTGTTTTAAAAATATATTACTTCCAGGGATTTAGCTCTGTAGCATGAGCACCTGTCTGGCAAGCATGAGGTCATATATTTGATCTCTAGTATCAAAAAAAAATGCATCACCTGCTTTCCTCTACTAGAGTGCAAACATACAGAAACAAGGATTTTTCTCTGCTTTTCACTAATCATATTCATGACACTTCTTTCACCTCAACTGAATGAAGATTTTTTTTTCCATCTCAATCCAGTGCTCCCATTGTGCCATATATTTACTCCTACTTTAGCAATTATCAATATCTTCTTTTCTATTCCTCCTTGCTAGTTCTGAAGCTCCCTCAGGGTTTTCATATAGCCAATATCTATTGTCTAATTGATTTTTAAAAATAGATTTCATAACGAAGATACAGAATTTTGCACTTCAATAAGTTTAATGCATCTTGTCAGTTGCTCCCAAGGCTCCAGTCTCACCAACCTTCTTAAACTGACTATCCTCCTGGATTCTTGTTATCTGATCCCATCCAGTCTCTGCTTCTTGGTATTTATGATTTTGATGAACAGTTTTAAAGTCCTCAATAAATGAATTGACAAAATTATTGAGGGCCAATCTGAGGCAGGGTTAGGGAATAATTGCCTTATGCAAAGCCACAGAATATGTCATTTTTAAGGGCTACTTTCTTCTTAAATCTTCCATGGGTACATTCATTCAATCACTTCAAAAATTATACCTATTATATACCTTAATATGTGGTGTTACCTGGACTTTTATAGCAGAAAATATGTTTAAACATCCTGCATATAGACTCTCTGCAATATAGCAACCAATTCCCAATTACATCAGATGTTCAGAGCTCTCAGGAGCTCTACCTTCAAATATCAGAGCCTACTCTGTCCCACTCCCTATAAGGAGTATCCTGAAAGTTCTTGATATTGCTTTAAAAGAGTAAGAAAGGCAATTATAACATGATTCCCATTATATAAATTGTCTTTTTGTGTATGTATTTGTGTACATTTATGTCTGTTTGTGTCTGAAGATATTTTTGAAAAAATGTTAAGTAGTGAATTATGGCTAGAAGGTGATAGTTAACTGACTGTGCCAGTTTGATTAAGAAACACCCAACTAAGTTGAACCATCATAGTGTGGTTGAGTGTGATTGAGAGGATTTGCTGAAGACAGAAGGCCTTGGTGCCATCACCATTACCCCTAGTAATTCACTAGCAAAATTTTTACTTCTTATTGCTATGACCTTATTCTTTGCTGGTTTAAAGGTCTTAGTTCTACAATGGGGAAAGTTTGAACTAGGAAACACAACAATGACACCATTAAACTAGTAGATAGCACCTCTACCCTTATCATTTTGGTCTCATTTCACTGAGGAAACTAAAAAGGGAGTTACTACAAGATTGGCAGGGATGATAGGTCTGCAGAGGAGGAGCGGGGCAGATCTGGGGTGCCCTCACCGGCCTATCTGCGTGTCTGGAGGACTCTGGATATCTCTGCCCAGACTGCTGGAGTTCCCCCAGGCTTCCAGGTGCAGTGAAGGGGAGAGGTGGGTTTGAGGCTTCCACATCAGCCTCCCCATTCTGGCTTCACTTGGAGACCTGCTGAGCTCCCGATAGGTGGGCTGGCCCACACCACCAGCCTAGCCCAGCCTGTTTAGCTGCCGCGCCTGGCCATAGGTATGCAGAGGAGGAGCTGGGCAGATCTGGGGTGCCCTCACCGGCCTCTCTGCATGTCTGGAGGACTCTGGATATCTCCGCCCAGACTGCTGGAGTTCCCCCAGGCTTCCAGGTGCAGTGAAGGGGAGAGGTGGGTTTGAGGCTTCCACATCAGCCTCCCCATTCCGGTTACACTTGGAGAATTACTGAGCTACCAATGGGTGGGCGGGCCCACACTATCAGCCTAGCCCAGCCTGTTTAGTTGCCGTGCCTGGCCATTGGTCTGCAGAGGAGGAGCTGGGCAGATTTGGGGTGCCTGCATCGGCCTCTCCATGTGTCTGGAGGACTGTGGATATCACTGCAACCAGGGAGGGTCCACAGGTTCCTGAAGCACTGCGGCCTGTGGTGAGTACCCTAACCCGGCTGTGATTGAAGAACTGTGGAGCTTCCAAGGGGCAGGTGGGCGCACAGTGTCCCTGAGGCCCAGCTTGTCTGGAACTGCGGAGTTCTGAGCAGGCAGAGGAGGGCCACTGGTTCTGTAGGCCCAATGGCTTGGGGTAGCGCGGTGCCAGAGTCTCAGTAGCTCCAAACATAGAAGGGGATTTTCAACAGATCCTGAGGAAGCTTTCAAATAACACTTAAAACACAGAAATATAGGAAAATGACAAAACGAAAGACCAAATTACAACCTCAAACCTCCAGCCCATCTCAAGAAACCCTAGGAGCGATGTATATAGAAGAAAATATATCCCATCCACCTCATATATCGGACACAATAGCCACTGAAATTGACAAGCAACTCCAGGAAGCTTTAAAGAAATTCAAACTCGAAATAATCTCCCAGATAAAAGAAGAAATGATAAAAGAAATGAAAGAGATTCTAAATATATCTAAAGAAAACACAGATAAAAAATTGGAGGAACTAAACAAAAAGATAGAATCCCTAGATGAGCAATATAAGAAACAAACAGAATACATAATGCAGATGCACAGAGATATACAGGAAATAAAAAACTCCACTGAAAGTTGTAAAAACCACCTTAATGAAAGTGAAGATAGAATTTCAGACCTTGAAGACAGGATTGCAGCTAGTGAGCAGGAAAGGAAAGATCTTTTGAAAATAACAAGGAATCAGGAAACAACAATTCAACAACTGCAAGACGATGCAAAGAAGAATAACATAAGAATGATAGGGATTAATGAAAGAGAGGGAGACAACATGAAGGATGTCAGGAGGATATTTAGAGAAGTAATAGCTGAAAATTTCCCAAGCATGAGATCAGAAACTGACATCAGGATCAGGGAAGCATATAGAACTCCAAACAGTCATAACCAAAATAAAACTACACCCAGACATATAATAATCACCATCCCAGAAATCCAACACAAGAATAGATTATTAAAAGCTGTCAGAGAGAAAAGACAGATCACTTATAAAGGAAAACCTATCAGAATCACAGCAGACTTCTCAGCACAAACGATAAAGTCAAGAAGAGCATGGAGTGAAGTATTCCAGATCCTAAAGCAAAATGATTTCCAACCAAGACTGATATATCCTGCAAAACTATCATTCAAAATAGATGGTGCAATACAATACTTCCATGACAAAGAACAGCTAAAGAACTTCATGAACACCAAACCAACCCTGCAAAAAATATTGAAAGACAGTTTAGATACACAAAGGAAAAAACCACTACACAAAGCAAATAATTAAACAGAACAGAAAGATAAAGATGCAACAGCAGAGAGATAACATTCCTACAATTAACCAGCATTTAACAGTAATAACCATTAATGTAAATGGTCTCAATGCACCAATCAAAAGAAACAGACTAGCAGAATGGATCAAGAAACAAAATCCAACCATATGCTGTTTACAGGAAACCCATCTAACCCAGAAGGATACTCACAGACTGAAAGTCAAAGGATGGAAAACAATTCTTCATGCAGCAGGAATCCAAAAAAAGGCAGGAGTAGCCATTCTGTTTGCAGACAACGTGAACTTTAAACCAACAATGACCATAAAGGACAAAGAAGGTCACTACATACTCATAAGGGGAAAACTCCAAGAGGAAGAGATAACTATCTTAAATATATACGCACCAAACTCCAGAGCACCCAGTTATATAAAACAATTATTAACAGAAATGAAAACTCAAATTATCAGTAACACAATTGTAACAGGAGACCTTAATACACCACTGACACCAAGGGACAGATCAACCAGACAGAAAATGAGCAAAGAAATAACAGAACTGAATGACACCTGTGAACAAATGGGTTTGATAGATATATACAGAATGTTCCACAAAACAACATCAGAATACACATTCTTCTCAGCAGTACATGGATCATTTTCTAAAACAGACCATATATTAGCTCACAGAACATATTTAAGCAAATGCAAAAGAATTGAAATCATCCCTTGCATATTATCGGATCATAGCACTCTGAAATTAGAAATTAATGACAAAAGATACTGCAAAAATTCCGCAAACACATGGAAACTAAATAACACACTCTTGAGTAATCAGTGGGTCACAGAAGAAATTAAAGAAGAAATTAAACAATACCTAAAAGAAAATGAAAATGCAGATACAACTTACCGGAATCTGTGGGATGCAATGAAAGCCGTTCTGAGAGGAAAATTTATTGCACTGAGTTCCCACATCAGGAAAACAGAATGAATACAAATAAATAACTTGATGCTACACCTCAAACAGCTAGAAAAAGAAGAGCAAGTCAAGCCCAAAGCCAAAAGAAGAGAGGAAATTATAAAAATCAGAGCAGAAATCAATGCAATAGAGACTAAGAAAACAATCCAAAGAATCAACGAATCAAAGAGTTGGTTCTTTGAAAGAATAAATAAAATCGATAAGCCCCTAGCCAACCTTATTTAAAAAAGGAAAGAAAAAGCTCAAATTCATGCAATAAGAAATGAAAAAGGAGAAATCACTACCGACCCAATAGAAATACAGAGGATCATCAAGACCTATTTTGAAAACCTCTACTCTCAAAAGTTTGATAACACAGAAGAAATAGACAGATTCTTAGAAGCATATGAAGTACCAAAGCTAGATCAAGAGGATATAAAACTGTTGAATAACCCAATCTCTGCTAATGAACTTGAAAATGTAATTAAGGCCTTACCCACCAAGAAGAGCCCAGGCCCAGATGGATTCATTGCAGAATTCTACAAGAAATATAAAGAAGACCTAATGCTGACACTCCTCAAACTATTCAATGAAATTGAAAGGGAAGCAATCCTTCGTAAGTCATTCCTGGAAGCAAATATTACTCTAGTACCAAAACCTGAGAAAGACCCAACTATAAAAGAGAACTATAGACCGATCTCCCTAATGAACACAGATGCAAAAATCCTCAATAAAATATTGGCAAATAGGATCCAGCAAATCATCAAGAAGATTATACACCATGACCAAGTGGGATTCATCCCAGGAATGCAAGGATGGTTCAACATATGCAAATCAATAAATGTAATCCACCATATCAATGAAGCCAAAAATAAGAATCACATGATCATTTCTATAGATGCAGAAAAAGCCTTTGATAAGGTCCAACACTTATTCATGATAAGAACTTTACAGAAAATTGGAATAAATGGTCTTTACCTCAATATAATAAAGGCCATTTATGACAAACCAACAGCCAGCATCATACTAAATGGCCAAAAATTGAAAGCCTTTACTTGAAAATCGGGCACAAGACAAGGATGTCCTTTATCACCACTCCTATTTAATATAGTACTGGAAGTACTAGCCAGAGCAATTAGGCAAGAAAGAGAAATAAAAGGGGTAAAGATAGGAAAAGAAAAAGTTAAATTATCATTGTTTGCAGATGACATGATACTCTACATAGAAGACCCCCTAAACTCCATTGAAATACTCTTAGATACAATAAATAAATTCAGTAATGTGGCTGGATACAAAATCAATACTCAGAAATCAATAGCATTCCTATACACGAACAACAAAATTACAGAGAGGGAAATAAGAGAAACTGGACTATTCACATTAGCAAGCAAAAAAATGAAATATTTAGGAATTACTCTTACAAAAGAATTGAAAGACTTATACAGTGAAAATTATAATACACTGAAAAAGGAAATTGAAGATGATCTCAGAAAATGGAAAGACATCCCTTGCTCATGGATAGGAAGAACAAACATTGTGAAAATGGCCATTCTCCCAAAACTGTTATACAGATTCAATGCAATACCAATAGAAATACCATCAACATACCTTATAGATCTAGAGAAATCACTCCTAAATTTCATCTGGAACCAGAAGAGACCTAGAATCACAAAGGCAATTCTAAGCAGCAAAGACAAAGCAGGAGGCATCACAATCCCTGACTTGAAGTTATACTACAAAGCAACAGTAGTAAAATCAACATGGTATTGGAATCAAAACAGAGCCGAAGATCAGTGGAATAGATTAGAAGATACAACCACAACTACGAACACACTCAACCACCTTATCTTTGATAAAGGAGCCAAGCAGGTTCACTGGAAGAACGACAGTCTCTTTAATAAATGGTGCTGGAAAAACTGGCTCTCCATTTGCCGAAAACTAAAGCTAGACCCATGTCTATCACCATGTACTAAATTAAAATCTAAATGGGTCAAAGATCTGAATATTAAAACAGAAACACTAAATCTATTGGAAGACAAATTAGGTAGAAACCTTGGAGACATAGGAGTAGGTAAAGAATTCATGAACAGGACTCAAACCGCACGGGAAATACTTCCCAGAATCAATTACTGGGACCACTTCTTATTAAAAAGTTTCTGCATGTCAAAAGAAATCTCCAGCATAGTGAAAAGAAAACCCACAAACTGGGAAAAGATTTTAGTGAACTCTCTCTCAGACAAGGGCCTCTTGTCTAAAACATATAAAGAATTAAAGAAACTCAGACCTCCAAAATTCAAAGATCCAATCCAAAAATGGGCATCTGAGATGAATACGCAATTCTCAGATGAAGAAATGCAAATGGCAAATAAATACATGAAAAAGTCATCATTGGTCATTAGAGAAATGCAAATTAAAACCACACTGAGATACCATCTCACTCCTGAAAGAATGGCCAGGATCAAGAAAACCGACAACAAATGCTGGAGAGGCTGTGGGGAAAAAGGAACTCTCCTGCACTGCTGGTGGGAGTGTAGACTGGTACAGCCTTTGTGGAGATCTGTCTGGAGATTTCTCAAAAAGTTGGGACTGGAAATCCCATTTATTCCAGCTATTCCACTTCTAGGCATATTCCCAGAAGAACTGAAAGCATCATACCACAGTGATATATGTGCACCTATGTTTATAGCAGCACAATTTGTAATCGCCAGATCTTGGAAACAACCCAAGTGTCCGTCAACTGAGGAATGGATAAGAAAGTTGTGGTATTTCTATACAATGGAGTATTATTCAGCTATAAAGGAGGATCACATTGAGATATTTATCAATAAATGGGCGCAGCTTGAGACCATACTCATAAGTGAAATAAATCAATCTCGCATGTGTGAATACCGAATAGTTTCCCTAATGTAAGTAATGAGTCAAATATATAAAAATATGTGGTAATCATGATTCCCCATTAGGTGGCCTTGGAGCCTTATAAAGTTTTCATTCACTAATTAGAAAGGCTTTATTCTGGGCTTCTTGATATGAAAATATTTGAAGCTAGAGTATATGAAGTTTTATCCAAATATTTCAAGGAAAAAGACACTATGGTAACTACTATTAAGTCAGGTTATATGGTGGTGAAGTACTAGGTTGTTGAAACAGTCATGCTGTGACCTCTATTGTTATATTGTTATGTCCTGTTTTATCTCAATCTCCCCCTTATTGTTTTAAAAAATTATTTAGTCATTTCTTATGTTTGTCTTAATTAAAGAAAAAATTCAAAAAATTAGGATATATAAATAGTAACTCTTTTTGATTTCCTATTAACTTGTTTTGAAGTCCTGTAGTACTCCCACGATCTTGTTTTGACTGATTAGACTCTGTTCCATTCTATATGATAGTATCAAGTTTGAAGACATAGGCAACTACTTTGAAGACAATAAGATTCACTAAGATACCCATTCTGGTTTGACTATTGTCTTCTTTGGAAATCCTGTAATATTTACAATGCCTAAGTTTTATTGGTCTTGTTCTCTACTGTTTTGTCCAACTTTATAATATCTAATGAGATAGACAATTTTTTTAAGGAAACAAGGGACAACGTTGATAACCATTGTTGATAAACTTGTACTCTGTTCTACACCATGTGCTATGTCTATCCTTGGTATTGACTGACAGCTTTGTTTTGCCATATTTGACTGTATTCTTCCCCCCCCCAAAAAAAGTAATAAGCACTAAGGAGTAATAAAATCCAAAATGTGTAAATTTTGTTGTAAAAAAGAGAGGGAAAAAAAAAAGAAAAAGAGCTCTAATGGATATAACAGCAAGTGTGTTTAGGGGTGTTAAATAGCTGACTATATCAATGTTTTTGGATCATTGAACACAGCTGTTTGTAGTCTCCCTGTTTGAATGTCCACCTTGTATTCTTTGATACTGTGATTTGAGGAACTATTTTCAAGATGATAATATGTAATCTACTAACAGGTGATTTCTTACTGTTATGTTTTTTTTTGTTTGTTTTGTTTTGTTTTTGTTTTGTTTTGTTTTTTTGTAGTTCTGTATTACGTGTACCCTTACACTGCTTTGGTTTGTTTTGTGTTTTTCTCTTTTTCCTCTTAAATAAAAAAAAAAGATTGGCAGGGATGATTGATCCAATCTATGAAAAGAAAATTGTACTATTACTTCACGACAGAGGAAAGAAAAATATAATTGGAGTGCAGGAGATCCCTTAGGGTATCTCCTAGTATTACCATGCTCAGTTATTAAAGTTAATGAGAATCTACAACCCAATCCAGGCAGCATGGCAAATGGTCCAGAACCTTCAATAATGAAGGCATGGATCAGAAAGGAGGGAAAGACCCAAGACCTGCTGAGGTGCTTGATGAAAGCTAAGGAAATACCTAATGGATAGTAGAAGAAAATAACTTTAATTGTTTTGTTTTATTGTTACATATTTGCAGTTCATGCAAATTACAATCATATTGAGCAGTGGTTACATGGGTATAGCACAATTGTTTATTTTTCTCCCTAAATCCCCTTCCCCTTCTGTTTCTCTCCATCTTCCCTCTTCTTCCGATTCCCCCACGCCATTATCACTTCTTGCTGATATTATTAATCTTAACTCATGACATGGCATATAATGTTTACATTAACTAAAGTTGCTAGGTTACTGTATATGTCATAGCTTTATTCTACTTATTTCCCTTCCTCTTCCCCTCACTTTTCATATTTTGCCCTTGTACCATTTCCCTATTGCGAGAGATTCATCTCCTTGTTGTAAAACCAGCTATGAGTCTCTGATCACCTACAGAAACAAGAATTGTCATAATAGTTCTCAACTAATATGGTTCTTATGCAATATAATATTGAGAGACAATATTGGTTCTTAAGTATTGTTAAACTTATGTTATAATATGCAAATTATGAAACGTTAGTATTGAACATCACCCAAATAAAATTTGCCCTCTATTCTTCAGAGGAAATCAGTGCATTTCCATTAGTATTGAGGATAATTATAATGTTAAGTGTAATTAAGAACTTACCTTTGTGTCTGGAGACGATAGTTTAAAGAAATGTGTCTAGGTGTCAAGTTGACAAGGGGTGAATGAATTGTGATAGTTAATTGTGTCAACTTGAGTAAGAAATGCCAACCAAATTGAATCAGCTGAGTGTGGCTGAGGGGATTTGCTGAAGACAGAAGGTTCACCCTTGGGTAACTTGTCACCTGAATGGTATGAAAATCAAACAAAGAGGAATGGTGCATTACTGTTTTTTGAAAGAGTGCTAGTCTTCATCTTCACATTGGACATCATTTCCTGTCTTCCAGTGCTGAATCCAGGCTCCAGCACAGACTGTTCAACCTTCCATCATAGATCCTTTGGCTTCCTGATATTAGCTTACTCAGGACACTACACAGAGCTCCAGGTTTCAATTGGATTCTTCAGATCTCTCGAATGCAGACAGACATTTTTCAGTCTTCTACTCCTAACTCTATGGACAGCAATTATAAGCCAATTTTGTAAATTCTTATGTTTCTGCATATCTTCCATTAAAGCTGTTTTTCCAGTGAACATGGGCTGATGCAGTGGGATTATCTGAGTATTAAACTTCCCTTTTTAAATGTTTATAATACATATGCTTTTTAATAAAAATTATTTGAAGGCTGATAAGAAAGTTCTTGGGGTACCACAGGTCTTTCTGTCATAAGTCTTTTCTCTAAGGGCATACAGGATGGAGTGGTTTCTAAATGGGAGGAAATGAAATGAGTGCTTATGACCAATACTGGAGTCAAATTAGCCTGCCTGATATACGTAATGTGTCCTGACTTTTTATTGGAGGCCCACTGAACCTTACAACTCCTGAGACTTGAGGGGAATTCTGCCAGTGTTCTGATTTACCCTTGCTTGCCCTAACACTCAGGGAGTAATGTTTGGCAGGCAACTGTAAGTTTTACTCCATTCACTACTTGTATAATCCACTCAGTGCCTGGGGTTCTCTCTGAGAGAGACCCAGCTAGTGTTGGGGAGAGGTTGCTTTTGGAACTCCTTTATCAGCTAAGTCTGTGCTGGTGTTCTCTGATCAAGATTGTTCCATACTACAGGCCTTAAGAACAGCCCTGAGAGCATTTTCAGAAGGAGGCTCCCACTGTCTTGAGGAATGAATGAGGATGTTTCAACAAAATAACAAAACAGGCTCATGTACAGAGAGACGAAAAGACTGTTGCTCAAATTTTAAAAATTAAAGAAGAGGAGATTATAGAGTTAGACTCCAAAAGGTGTCAATAAACTGAAATAAGTGGTTGCACAGGCTGAAATAAGTAGCTGGACATGATCAGGTGATTGACAATTCAATTAAAGAAAGCTGCACTTGGGTGCAGAAAAACAACTATTTATTTATAGGATGGGAGTCTATCCTGCACACAATTCCTAAGAAATAGAGTGGAGGCTTTGTCTAAAGGCACCATCCTTAGGATGTTAAAATCAAAAAGATCTAGTGGGAACTTGGGCTGCATTAACATATGTATAGTGTTCAGGTAGGTGCCCTGGGATAGACACTTACTGAGAGATCATATCCGACTCTGAGTATAATACTTTAATGTAATAATATAGGGATGTGTCTAAAAGGAAGTGAAAAGTCCAAGGAGGGTCCTGAAAAAATTGAAGCTGTTGTTGCATATGCTGCAGTAGAGACTTAGGAAGGAGATCTCTACCTTTAGACATCTGAGGAGCTAACAGGCAGAGACAGCAGATGGGGACTATGAGTCTTTAGGAAGAACTATGTTCTATGAGTGGAAACCACAAGGAGACAGATTTTAATTCATCACAAAGAAGGATTTTCTGAGTAAGCTAAAGATACAAGAGGTTGTAATTATCCATCTACACTGCTGAATGTGTTTATAAACTCTAGTAGTTTTTTAATGGAGTATTTGGAGTCTGAATATCATGTCATCTGAAAATAGTGATAATTTAATTTCTTCCTTTCCTATTTTTATTCCTTTTACTTCTCTCTCTTGTCTGATTGCTCTGGCTAATATTTCCTGAACTATATTGAATAGGAATGGTGATAGTGGACATCCTTGTCTTGTTCCTGATTTTAGAGTGAAATCTTTCAGTTTTTGTCCATTTAATATAACACTGACTGTTAGTTTGTGCTATTTCTAAGATAACAATATGTAATTTATCAACTAGTGATTTATTAGTTTTTTAATTCTGTGTAATTTCTACCCTTTTATCTGTTTTGTTTTTTTTTCTAAATAAAAAGAGATGGTTTTTAGTCAAAGTAAACTTCTTATTGTTACAGGCAGCTGATTTGGTTAGAAATATAGCCAGTCAGAAAAGGCTGGGCCCTCCCGTGGAGCCAGTACAGAAGTTCAGATACCTTATGACTTCTGAGGAGACAGGCACCTCATTCTGTGGGACAGATCACAAGACAAAAGATGAAGCAAATACAACTACATCTAAGGATTCACAGTCTATACAGTTCTCTATCACCTTAAGGAAGTCAGGAGTCATCATTCAAATCCCCTATAAAAAGAGTCACTGCTGTTAAGCATGCCCACTTACTATGTGACTGGCCTTCCCCATTTGTTCTTGATTTAATCAATTTTGCCTGATCAATTAATCTTATTGGTTTGCGACAGTTCTGTCCCACCTTATTCCCATCTTGTGAGTTCCCATTTTTTCCCAACTTGGACCCATCTAGCCTCAGGAATTTCCTCTATAAAAGTCCCTAGAAATGTTCTAGTCTTTGACAACCTGCTCAGGACCCCTTGTGTCCCTCAGCAGATTTCTTTCTCTAAATAAATATATTCTTCTCTTAATCTCCATTGTTCCTATAATTCATTCTTCAATTTTAGAAAACACAAACTTGTACCAAAATCCAGTCAGGAGTTCCATTCTCCTATATCATTATCTTGGGATATGTGTAAAAAAAGCCTAGATAAGTGTTTCTTTGTTTCTATAGAATTTTGAAGTGGAGAACAACAACATGTGATTGAAATATACAGTAAAAATTTAATTTAAAAAGTATATTGACATAGGGGAATGAAAATTCTAACCTACTAGATGCCTGGTATGAGTTTATGTTTGCTAAAATTGAAGAATGGATTTTAGGAACAACCACAGTTAAGAGCAGAATATATTTATTGAGAGAAAGAAAGCTTCTGTCCAAGAGAGAGACAGAAAGTGTCCCAAGTGGGTTGCTGAGAACCTTTTCTTTTCTAGGGATTCCTATAGAACAAAATCATGAGGTTTAGCAGGTCTAAGTGGGGAAAAGTCGGAACTTGAAAGACAGGCTGTCATAAGTTGCAACAGAACTATAGTCCACCTATGAGGATTATGAGTGTAATTATTTAGGTACATTGATTAAAATGGGATCAAGTGGGGAAGAGAGTCATGGAGCAAGTGGGAATGAATACAGAACAGGGCCTTTGGCTGTAGGGGTTGGGTTAATGGCTCTTGGCTTCCTCATGGTGACAGTGACCTATTTAGAATATCAATCCTCAGGATGTAGTGTATTTGTTTGATATTTTGTCTTGAGATCTGGCCCACAGCAGAGTTGTCTGTCTCCTTCAAGATTACAAGATATCTGGTCAACTGCACTGGCTCCTTCAAGGGCCTAGCCCTGTCTGACTGCCTATATTTCTAACTCATTTCTGTAACAGTATTATAATAAAAGACACATTGCCTTTGATACTCCTTCAAAATACTTCCCCTCACTTTTGACATGCATATCTGTTATTCTTGCCACTAATATTTTTTTGTCTTTTTGAGACAGAATTTCATTATGCAGTTCAGGTTGGCGATGAACTCCCTTTGTTGTCCAAACTCATAGCAATCCTCCTGCCTCGGCCTCCTGACTGCTGGTAAAACAAGTATGCAACACTCTACCTAGCTTTTGCCACTTTCTGAAACAGTTTCATGAACCTTTTTGTTTGCTTGTTTTTTGATGTATTGTAATGGCTGCCTTAATATCCTGAAGTGAATCGAAATTTTTACCTTTTATGGTTATTTTGACTAAGAGAGGAGCCAAAAGACACACAATGTCAAATCTAGATAACAGGGTGATAAAGATACACTGTAAGGTTTTAAGAGCCTGCTTCTGTTGCAGGAAATTTCCCAAGCCAAGCCAAGCCCTATTGAACCAAAACAAAAGGAAGACTCTTTGCACTGAAGAAATAAGAAGGCAGCATTTATCCTTTACAACAGCAGACTGTTGGATTTTCATGCCAGTAGACTGTTGCGGGGATAATTCCTCTAAAACAACTGCCCTGAATCAGGAAGGAATTTAGTTTATATAGAATTAGAAGTGAGAGGTACAAAGCAAGTGACCAAATGTTACATGATCGGTTCATACATTGAATCATATATTGACAGGCTAGTCTTGAAACAACAGAAACACTCCAGGAATCAGTGAAGGGGGCTCTTACAGAATGAGCACATTTAAGAGTATTACCATAACATAGAAGTGTTCTGGAGAGAGGGCCTTTACTGAATGAACACAGTTAAGGGCATTATCATAATATAGAAATGTTCTGGAGAGAGACCCTTGATTGAATGTGTGTGAATCAGCCCAGAGTGCTTTAAGGTATAGACATTACTCTGACTTAGCTGTGCTGTAGACATTGTCAGGGCCAATTGAATTTAGCAGAAACAGCAGAACATCAACTTATCAGAGGCCTCTAATTGATCATGAAATATCTATAAGTTTATCATCTCATGAATGTGTTTCTACATTATAACTGTGCCCCAACACTTCTACTTTAGATAGTATGTAACAGCATCTTTCATCAAATTTTTGATCCCAGCTTATACAGATGTTCACAAAAGAGGACTTCCAGAACTGCTTCAGAAAGTGGCAAGAAAGAAGACATGAGTTCTTTGTTGGGGTTAATAAAATCACGCCTTTTACTGCAGTAACTTTTTAAAACTTTAAGCATTCATCTTATATTTGATTACCATTTGTATATATCATCTGAGGGTTATAGGGTAGTCTGGGGAGCCTCTTAGGTTTCTAAATTTGTCTAGTTTTCTGTTCTCTGTTCTGAGAATTTCCCCAGAATGATAGTCTACAGATCATTGAGATAATGGACACAAGCTTCTGCCTCAGACAATTCTTTGGGGTGCTCCACAAACAATGAGAGTCAAAAAGCTTATGTGCTGATAATTTGCCAATAAAGCTACCTTATCATTCCTAACTATAGAGAAAATATTTTAGAGCCTACCCCTTAGGATGAGAACTAAGAATCAGAGATAAAAAGACAGACAAATAGTATGATCACGTCAACCAAAAGGTCGAATTGAGAGGAGATATGTGAGATAGTCTAAGACACAAGGAAAAAAAAATCATAATATGAGGTAGATGAGAAGAAATGTATGGAGTAGACAAAAGAACGCAGGCTGTTTTAAGGGATATAATACTGGGTCCAGCAGATTCATTCCTCAATTTTCTACTGTAAATTTTTACTTTAACATAATAGTAGCATGCTATGCATCTTATTACCTTTCCTTGAAGAATACAGGAAGCAATATGTGTGCTAACTCACTTGGTATGATGAATGACAAGGTGTGTGTGCATGTGCAAAAGTGGCAAATGGGGTTTTTACCTACCCTATGCTCCTTCTAACTGGTTTTCCATATGTCTATCCAAGCATCCCAGAGGGTCCAATAGATGGACATGACTCTGAGGGTTGTTAAAAAATGTTTTCTTTTGACTTTCCTAGTAGAAGGAGCCTAATTTAGTACAATGGTTAATGAAAAACCAGATTTGCAAATTTTGGAGGAGGTAAAAAGTGAATCATCATATTATTCATGAATGCATGATGATGCTCCATTTTGGTAAAACAGGTTTTCAAAACAGAAGAATGGTGTCTATGTACATATGATGATGATGATGACAGTGATGAGTTTGACATTGGTCATGTGATCCAAAGTTCCTGTTACAGTGAAATGGGGCAAGAATTGACAGATATAGACACCAGGAATGCAGACCTTCTTGATTCAGATGACAAATAAAACAGTATTATGAGTACATACTTGAGTAGTTGAAATGCTGCAAAATGGCCACACAACCAAATTGAATGAATCAATGTTAAAACCTGGTCCAAAATTGTATTGAGGGTCTTGGTAGGTATGAAAGGTGTTGGACATAATGCCAGTACTGCTATTCAATATTGGGAATTGTAGCAGATGGATAAGCTACAAGATGCTGTGAAATACACAAAGGCTGAATGCAAGAAAAATGTTCTCTATGCTCAATAGCCATATTCAGATATGTCTTTATTATGACCCTCACTAGCTGAACTAAAAGAATTCATAGATCTACTATACTTAGCAGGGATTTCTCACGGTGATCGCAGGAATGAAAAATACATTAAAGACTAATGGATTAAGTTTATGTCTTGTGGATATGAAGACTTATACTTTGAATTTAGAAATTTATCTGAGAACTCAGCCATAATATCCTTATTTATGTAGGAATAAATCAAATGATGCTGTGAACAGACTTGTTGCTCCAATCTCCTAAATGAAAGAGAATGTGACATTCAACAATTTGTTTCCTGGTTTCCAATTGATGTTACATTTGCTAACAGAGCACAAGTTGACCAGTGTAGGAACCGTACACAGGGACAAATCATAAATCTCAAATAAAATGTTGCAGTTTCAAAACAGAGAATTGTATAGTACAATTTTTGAGTTTCAGAAAGATATAACATTGGCTTCACATATGATAAAGAAAAAATACTGGTACTGCTGATGTCAACATTTCACTATGATGGAAAAATTGATAGAGAAACCTCAACAAAATGTGACCTAAGTTGGAAATTTTCTTCAAGAAAACCAAAGGCGGAGTAGATATTATTGACGAGTTATGTTGCAACCATGATGTCACTTGAAACACAAAACATTGGCCAATGGTTCTGTTTTACTTGATCTTAAACATAAGTGATGGAAACTGGTAATCCCAGCACTTGGAAAGCTGAAGCAGGAAGAACTCTATGAGTTTGGGACCAGTTTGGGCTACAATGTGAGTTCATGGCCAGCCTGAAATGCATAATGAAACTGGTCTCAAAAAACAAAAAACAAGAATTCTCACAAATTTCATACAACATGTCCCCTTAAATCTCATTGGTGAAAACTCAGCATTATTTAAATCCATCTTCTATTGTTATAACAATATACCTGAGACTGGGTATGTTATTTTCCTTGTCACTGATACACAATATCTGATGCCCACAACTTAAAGGAGAAAAGGTTTCTTTTTTGCTCACAGTTTCTAAAGGTTTTCAGACCATAACACACTGGTCCTAAGACAGGGAAGAATGGCAGAATACCATGGCAGGGGAGAAACAGCTCATGGCATGGCAGTTAGAAGCAGAGAGAGAGAGAGAGAGAGAGAGAGAGAGAGAAGGAGAGAGAGAGAGAGAGAGAGATCAAGGGAAGAAGATGAGAAAGATACCCTTCCAGGCCATGCTCCCAAGCACACATCTTCTAGGGTCAGGCCTCATCTCTTGAATCATATTCAGCTACAAACTCACCAACAGAGGTAATTGTGAGAGGGCATTTCTTCCTATGTTTCTCTCAAGTGTCTACCTGAGTTAAAGAATTAAGCATTTTGTTGTAGATAAGGGTGAGGTGGTGATGCTGTATAGTTACAAAGGATACACACTGCAACTCTTTGGGATGCAACTCAGTTTGGTCAGTTATAGATAAGAACCATACAACAATGATGGGGTATAGGAACAGTGACATTAAAATTCCAGACAAAAGAGAGAGAAACATACAGACAGACAGACAGACACAGAAAGAGAGAGAATGAGCAATCAGAAACTACTGAAGAGATCTATAAAGAATAAAAATGAAATATGAGAATAAAGCAGAAAAAATGAAATCCATGGACTAGAGGACTAAATTTTTCCACAAACCTTCAGTGTATGAGATTGCATTCTATAGAAACATTAGGAACTGATAAAAATGATCCAGGAAAGAAGTATCTTAGAGGGACTGTAAACACACACTTTGTGCTTGGTCTGCCTGTTAAGCCCCAGGTGCCAAATCTCTTCAGTCTCTGCTTCAATGCTCAACATTTTTTATTTAGGGAGTTCCCAAATTCCACTTGGTCTGTGTCTCAAGTTCCTAGTCACCACTGAAATTTCATGACTTTGGATTGACCCTTTCTTCTTTTCTGAATCTATGAGTCTCACTTTATAATATGAGAAGGGCTGGATACACTGCATTTTGAGAACTCAGCCCCAAGACACTGTGTATATCATTCCATAACTCTGAGGTGTGTTTGTAAGTGAAAATGTATGACTTTGGACATGTCTTTGGTCCTCAAGCTTCAATTTATTCATTTAAAAAATAAGAATATTTGATCTCTTCAGACTCTTCCAGTACTTAAATGCCAGAAACCTGAAGTGCAGATGATGCTAAATCTTTCTCTCTTATGCATATGCTAGGGGGCCTCCAAGTATCATTTCTGTATTTTTGGTATCCTCTTATCCATTTTCAAGGATACTTTCCCTTTTCTAACTCTCAGAAATAAACATGAAGATTCATAATCTCTGCTCCAGAGTTATGAAGCCATGTTCCCCCCAGGTGCATCATTCTCAGCTACAAAATGCTATAAAAATGCCAGCTGCTTGGACAGTATATATTTGTTAATAGACTTTTTTTCAGTTGTTTGAAAAATTTATTCTGTGAATAAATTACTCTTAAGTTTATAATAACTGTGATTTAAGTGAGAAAATTATCAGTTTCTCAGGTGGAAAAATCGCTCCAGTCTCTCTAAGGAAGAAATGCCTTAATTAGCAAGGAACTCTCCCAGATATTTCAACCACAATGTCTCATACTGAGGTGGCAGTTAGAGAAATACAAAGATTGAGAGAATGGAGTAAGCTCATAATAGCTCCAACTCTCCTGAGGGAACACAGATATTCAAGAATCATTGACCCCTGAAGAAATTATCCTTTACAACTCCCTGGTTATAAACATCTTTGGCCATCACATCACACTTTTAGGCCAGAATATACAGAACTATTAAGTTTTTTAGGGATAATCAGGTATAGCTGCTTTGTTGTAGAGATGGGGAAATTGAGGTATAGGGGAAAAAAGGACTTACACAAAGTGACATGGTCAGTCAGCAGTAAATTCAAGAATCGTCCTTCCTAGATTCTGAAAGAGTAGCAATGCCATTGTAGCTTAATTTTTCAAACTGTCCATATGACATACCTTAATCTTTATCTCTCAGTACTCTAAGTCATCCTTGTATGAATTTTGACTCATGTGAGAGCCAAGTTTTGGATATCGGAATCATGTGAACTACATACTTCCTCCTCAATCTGGTTCAAAATCACTTGCCAACCATGCCAGATTCTGTTCAGGAATACTGGGTTATCTTAGGGTTATCTGACAGTATTTATTTTAACAAGCCTCTGGTTTCTCTGGCTTAGTTCCCAGCTTCTTTTCTGTAATCAGTTCAGATGCTCCATCATTTCCACAGATAGAAACTTCTGTAGCTTCTGAAGTTCCCACTTCTTCCCCTCAAAACATCTTTCAGATCATAACACATGGGAAAAGAATACAATGGAATGTGTCATCCCTAGAAATCCTGGTAATAGCATTTTTCACTGCTAATTCCTGTCTTCCCCAATATCCTCTCTGATTTAGAGTTTTCTGGGGGTGGCAGAATTCCCCATAGGTTGACACAAGTGAAATAGGAGTTCTGAAGACACATTTTAAGGCACAATGAAATAAGATGTTATATTAAATTCTACAAAAATCAATGTATGTGGAAAAAAACCTATGAATTCTGTCACTGAGGAGCCTAAGGAAGGGAAAATATGATTATCCCCCTAGTTGTATTCTGTATTTATTCAATCATCATTTAGTCATTCATTTTCAGTCACCAAGTGGCTGCTTTAACTGAATCCATGTTCAAGTGCTTTGGATAAGGAAATAATATGTAAATCTTTTTTCCTTGAAGAGTTCTTAGATTAGTGGGAGCTACAAATTATAGGAACACTAAAATGTACCATGATTACAAGTGTGCATGGTGTGAACAGTTATAAGTGAATTCTTTGTTTTTAGGACACTCAATCAACAATTCACAAAAGGTAAGTTGGGAGATCTTGGGGAGGATAAATGAGATTTAGTCAATAGAAGACGTGAGGGAGGGTGCTCCAAGTAGAGAGACTACCATGTCAGAAACCTATAGCTAAATTATAATAGCTAACATGCATTAAGAAATTATTATGCATTAAATATGACAGTAATTTCATTATTATCCCATTTACAGGTGGACAGCTGAGAGACAAAAATCAAATGACTTATCTACAGATTTATAAACCTGAAAGTAAGGGAGACTGAATTTGTATCCAGATAGTCAGAACTCAGAGCTAGAACTCTTAACCTCATTAGTATTGATTCTTTCAGATGCCAATGAGAAACATCTTGAATATTATGTAGGGTTGGAAAATGTAATGACAGAATAGATTAGCATTGGAAGAAGTGAGCTGGAGAGGTCAGAACCAAAGGGTCACTTGGAGGAAAAATGAGAAGCCATTAGAATGGGAAAGACATTTCTCTTAGGTCCAATTCCTAAGCAAAAATTCAAAATTTCACAGAATATTCCATTTTCTCAACTCCTTATGTCATTACTCTCACCTCTCAGGCTCGCATAAAAATCCAGGAGGGTTATATGGTGCCCAAAGTAATGAAAGAAAATACTCTAATTTCCAACACCACCACAGACTTCCTTGTTATTCAATCTCACTCAATAGACTATGAGTGAGGCAGGCTGAAAACTGTAGCTGAGGAGGTTGAGCCCAAAACAATTCTTGCCTTTGGATTTATTTTGGAAAGAGTTATGAAATCCAAACGAGGTGGTATTTATGAGTTGGAAGGAAGTTGAGAGAGCAAAGATAATAGTTTTTTTAGATGTTAATGAAACATCACTGAAATAATAACGATGACTGTATACTTCTCTTCTGATCATAAAGCCCCACTTTGTAAATTTGACCACGTCAGTAAGATTTTCTTTTGCTGTCATCCTTTTCTCCCTTGTTCTAATAGTAATCAGATTAGTTGTAAAATGGTGGTGACTTTCAGCTGTACTGAAATTATGCAGGAAAAGGTGACTGTCCTTGTTCAATATCCATTCACCTCTTTTCCCAAACAGCACTCCACTTTTCTCTGGAGAAGAGCACCTAATTGAATAAATAAATAAATAAATAAAACCAAACAACAACAACAAAAACTATACTTCCCAGGCTCCTTTGCCTTGTAGAGAATGGCTGGATTACCTAGTTCTAACTAATTAAATGGAAATAAAAATCACCATTTGAGGATTTAGAAAAAATTCAAAAGGGGAGTGACTCAGTGAACACAAAACTTTTGCTTTTTTTCCCCTCCTTCCTTCTTGCAATGCAGACATCATTAATGGAGCTAAAAGAGCTCTCTGTCTTGTAGACAGATACTTATATCTTAAAGATAACAGCACCAGTAGGAATGTGAAGTGTAGAACACAAAGGCACAGAGACTTAGATTTCCAGTTGGAAATCTAAGAGTCTAACCTTTGATTTCTTGTCTTATGAGTAAAACAAATCCCTCATTTGTTTAAACTTATGGATCTCTTTGTTTGGCTATTAGCTTTTTGTTGTTTGTGGCCAGTTGTAATTCAAAATTTGTATAGCTTGCATACATTCTTGAAGCTGGAGTTTGAAGATTGGAGCAATGGGATCCACTGAGAGGTAATCACAGTTTCTGAGCTATAAGCAGCCTCTTTACCCTCTTGCAGGCCTTTCTTCCTACCCTCCTCTGTGTCCAAACCTGGGAATTTCTGCATGCTGATTAAATCAGGGAGACTGTTCCCTTACAAGGCATAGTAGTGAGAACCAGAGGCTTCAAGGGAAATTGAAATCCAGGAGATAAAATATGAACATTGAATACAAACTGTACCTTTTTGTTACAACCTTGTCTTTTACAACTCTCCTCTGGCAAAATCTAGGATGTTCCTTCTGTTTTTTTAAAATGCAAATGTAATGATTTAATGATGATAAACAAGACAAAGTGGTAGAACTATGATTTTTTTATGCTAGGGATAATGAAGATTTTAACTATAATTTTCTCATATAAACTAGAAATAATATTTATATAGAAAGGACATTTAGATATAACTCAATAGGTGATAAATATACACACAAGTTAGAAAAACAAAACAAATTGGAAACTGTTGGAGTTATTTATTTTTCAAATTCAACATGATTTGTATGTTTAAAAATTAATTATTATGAATCACAATAGGTTGTTTCTATAATTAGACACCTCAGAGAAGGTTTAGTTAAAGAGATTATTATTATAGCTTGTACCTAGTGCTCACCCAAAGCTTCATGCCATCATAGATGTGGTGTTTTGGAAGTGGCTGGATCTAGGGTACATAATGCTGGAATCAAGGATGTGATGCTGGGTTTGATTCATGGTGTGATGTTAGGAATAAGGCTGCTCCACCCTGTGAGTTTGACTTTGTATGTATATATTGTTCCAATTTTAAGCCTTAGGAATATTTGTCTATTATGCTAACATGGAAGATGAAAATGTTATCCCACTATTTAAATTTAATTTACTTCAATGTATATTTATGGCCATTTTTTAAAATTTTTAAATGAAAACAATGATACAGACTTTTATGACAAAATAATAATAGATTATGCTTGTTAAAATTTGTATTTCTAATTTGTTTTATTTCTTCTCTATCTTCTTTATAATTGCAATTACTAAAATATATAATTGCACAAATTAACAGGTTTTCTGTAATATTCTGCTATATCACTAGGAAACATCACAAGCACTTGGCTGTGGGTTAGGGAAGCATGAGTAGCTCCAGCAGTGGAGAACTTGTAGGGAATCTGGAGATGAACATATACCAGAATACTGAATTCTTTACAAAATCTTTTATAAACACTTAAGCTTTCTTAGCCTGAAAAGAATGCTGTCAGATTAATAACCAACTTCAAACCCATGAAATTTTTATAACAAAGGTGTGTACTCACTTCCTATCACATGCAAAGAACAGCTTCCATGCTTTCAAAAATACAAAAGTAGGGCTAGGAATCTAGCTCAGTGGCACAATCATCTGCCTAGCCTGTGCAAAGTCATGAGTTTGATCCCAGGCACAAAAGAAAAATAAAATTACAAAAGCATCATGAGGGAAGAAAAAAATGTCTGCTATGTGATTACTGTTAAATGAGACATGGCCAAAGGTGACTTAAATATGTTATTTCAATCATTCCTTTAGGGAAGATGTTATTAGATTTATGTGACAGATAAGGAAAACCTTGGAGAATAACGTATTTTTTTGTCATTCCCTTCTAAAGCAGTTCTGCACCTCTGCCATAAAGAAAATTAATCTTACCAATTTCTGAGATTTTTGGGGGGAGTGTGGGGGCATTCTTTTTCATTTCTTAGGGCTTTGGTTTCCAAATCAGTGACTACTTATATATGTGCTTTCTAGAATCTGATATTTAAATAGTATTTCACATCTCCTGGTATCATGATATTTTCTTTGAACTTTTCCTTAAATTTTGAAGGTTTTACTTGGTTTCTTTTTAACAGCTTTTAAATTTTCATCTTCTAGGGTTTCATCTTTTAGGGTTTCATCTTCTGGGGTTTACATTATTTTTAAAAAGCAAATGCTGACAAGGATTAGGAAAATACAACATTATGTACTGTCAGTTTAAGTGCAAATTATTAGAACCACTATGGAAAACAGTATAGAATTGTATTCTTTATGATATTTAAACAAAAATCTAATCTAACATATATATGCCTCCGAGTTTGGCTGACATAGATGGGATCATATTGAAGAATACTATTTAGTACCCTGCTCTTTTAATATGTTATTTATATAAGGATTTTCCTTAAGCCAGATAATATGTCAATATTTTTGAACACTAGATGATGTGCACCAGTGTCAATAAACAAATTGTTGTAGCTCTCTCTCTCTGTCTCTGTCTCTGCCTCTCTCTCTCGCTCTGTCATACAAATGGAAAGTGGTTCTAGGAAATGCTACCAAACAATTTTGATGTAGCTATAAATATCCAAAATCTGTAAAGAGAGAATAATCAGTCATCTCACATTTAACTTATGATATTCTGGAAATAATTATAGTGGTTTTTTTTAAAGAGAAAAAATAAAGGACAAAAAAACAAAGCAGTAAAAGGGTACAAGTAATACAGAATTTCAAGGAAAAAAATATACACTAAGAAATCACTAGTTAATAGGTTACATATTGTCTTCCTAGAAACAGTTGTCCAAATTATAAAAATAAAGCATATAAAGTGGAGATTCATACAGTGACATTGGAATACAATTCCATTCAATGATCCAACAAAAGCTCAATTACATGGTTTTCCATTCTACACACTCAAACATACCTGCGGTTATATCTCTTAGTCCACCTTCCTTTCCTCTTTTTTCTACAATAACAATTAGACTTTTTGGGTTTTATTACTCCCACAGTTCTTACTACTTTTTTTGAAGAGAATAAAACGTGACTAAGCAAAACAGAGTCAGTTAGAACAGAAGGGTGGGCATAGTACATGATGCAAAAATAGAATACCACGTGATCAAAAGTGGTTACCATTGTGCCTCTTGCTACTTTTAAATTGAGTTGTCTAGATCATCAGGTATAATAAAATTGATCAAAACAGTGCAGAACAAGACCAATAAAACCTACACTGGAGACCTTAAAGGACTTCAAAAAAAAAAGATAATAGTAAAACCATAATGGGCATCATAGTATATCTTGTTGCCTTCAAAGTGGTTGCCTATACCCTCAAACTTGATACTATCAAACAAAATAGAATATAGAATAATCAGACAGAGCAAGATGGGGAGAGCAATACTGGGGTTCAAATCAGGTTAATAGGAAAACAAAATGTTACTATAATATGTCTCGCTATTTTTAAATTAGTTTTCCCTTAATTAAAAAAATGAAAGAAAATAGATTAATTTTTTTAAAAGGGGGGGAGATTGAGATAAAAGAGGACATTATAACAGAACAACGCAGGTTAGAACCGAACAATTTAAGCATCATTGTTTTTCACCACCAGATAATCTAACATAATAATAGTCGCCACTGTGCCTCTTTCCTTGAATTATTTGAGCATATGCTATAGCATCAAGCATATCAAGACAGTGTGAAGCCATTCAAGAGAATGAAAGAATCACCGGGTATTTAGAACCAGCTAATAAAAAATGAACAACGGTTTCTATATTATCTCTTTGCCTATAAAAATTTTTGTTTATACTATCACATACAGTGGAATATAGTAAGATACAATATGTTAAAGCCAGTGGAAACAGATGTACCACAGCTTGATGGGATTTCAAAACAAGATGATATTGAATCAGCACTAGCTTTTATGTTGTGTTGTTTTCTTCCAAATAGCTATTCGTACTATCACAGATACTAAAATCAAACAACCCAGATTGTAACCATTGCAATTAATGAATGAAAACATCATATGGCTTCAAACCAATATGATTGGTAATCATGGGTACTACATACTTGTATGTATTTTCTTATCATTTCTTACACTAGGGAAACTATTTGGTATTTATAAATGTGATTTTGATTTATTTCACTTATGAGTATGGTCTCAAGATGTCTCCCTTTATTTATAAATGTCTCAAAGTGATCATTCTTTATAGCGGAGTAGTACTCCATTGTATAAAAACACCACAACTCTTTAAAAAATTTTATTTAAAAGGAAAAAGAAAAAACAAAACAAAACAAAGCTGTGTAAGGGTACAAGTAATACAGAACTACCAAAAAAAAAAAACCAGTAAGAAATCACCAGTTAATAGATTACACATTATCATCTTAGAGATAGTTGCTCAAGTCACAGTATCAAAGCATACAAAATGAACATTCAAACAGAGAGACTGCAAACAGTTGTGTTCAATGATCCAACCAAAAACATTAATATGGTCAGCTATGTAACACCCCTAAACACACTTGCAGTTAAAATACCACAACTTTTTATCCATTCTTCAGTGATGGACACTTAGGTTGTTTCCAAGATCTGACTATTACAAATTGTGCTGCTATAAACATGGGTGCATATCACTGTGGTATGATGCTTTCAGTTCTTCTGGGAATAGGCCTAGAAGTGGTATAGCTGGGTCAAACGGGGCATCCAGTCCCAGTTTTCTGAGAAATCTCCAGACTGACCTCCACAATGGTTGCACTAGTATACACTCCACCAACAGTGCAGGAACATTCCTTTTTCCCCACAGTCTCTCCAGGATTTGTTGTTGGTGGTTTTCTTAATACTGGCCTTTCTTTCAGCAGTGAGATAAAATCTTTGTGTGGATTTAATTTGCATTTCTCTAATGACTAATGATGATGAACATTTTTTCATATATTTATTTGGCATTTGTATTTCTTCATCTGAGAATTGTTTATTCATCTCAGATGCTCACTTTTGGATTGGGTCTTTCAATTTTGGGGTTCTCATTTGTTTTAATTCATTATATGTTTTAGACAGAAGTCCTTTGTCTGAGGGACAGTTCCCAGATTGTGGGTATTCTTTTCACTATGCTGGAGATTTCTTTTGATGTGAAGAAACTTTTTAATAAGAGGTGATCCCGGTTATTGACTCTGGGAAGTATTTCCCATGTGGTTTGAGTCCTGTTCATGAATTCTCTACCTACTCCTGTGTCTTCAAGGTTTTACCCAATTTGTCTTCCAGCAGATTTAGTGTTTCTGTTTTATTATTGAGATCTTTGATTCATTTAGATTTTATCTTAGTACATGGAGATAGGCATGGGTCTAGTTTTAGTTTTCAGCATATGGAGAGCCAGTTTTTCCAACACCATTTATTAAGGAGACTGTCGTTCTTCCAGTGAACATGTTTGGCCCCTTTATCGAAGATAAGGTGGTTGAGTGTGTTTGTAGTTGTGGTTGTATCTTCTAATCTATTCCACTGATCTTCAGCTCTGTTTTGGTTCCAGTACCATGTTGATTTTACTATGGTTGCTTTGTAATATAACTTCAAGTCAGGGATTGTGATACCTCTTGCCTTGCCTTTGCTGCTTAGAACTGTCCTTGCTATTCTAGGTCTCTTCTCACCCCAGATTAATTTTAGGAGTGATTTCTCGAGTTCTATGAGGTATATTGATGGTATTTTTTATCAGGATTGCATTGAATCTGTATAAAAGTTTTGGGAGAATGACCATTTTCCCAATATTTATTCTTCCTATCTGTGAGCAAGGGATGTTTTTCAATTTTCTGAGGTCATTTTCCATATCATTTTTCCGTGTATTATAATTTTTCCTGTATAGGTCTTTCACTTCTTTCATGAGAGTAATTCCTAGATATTTCATTTTTTTTTTTGGTTGCTAGTGTGAAGGGTGTGGCTTCTCTTATTTCTCTCTCTGTGACTTTGTTGTCAGTGTATAGGAATGCTATTGATTTTTGAGTATTGATTTTATATCCAAGTACATTACTGAATTTATGTATTATGTCTGGGCATCTTTCAATGGAGTTTTGGGGATCTTCTATATAGAGTATCATGTCATCTGCAAATAATGATAGCTTAACCTCTTCTTTTCCTATCTTTATGCCTTTCATTTCTCTCTTGTCTAATTGCTCTGGCTAGTATTTCCAGTACTATATTAAATAGGAGAGGTGATAAGGGACATCTTTGTCTTGTGCCTGATTTTAAAGTAAAGGCCTTCAATTTTTGGCCATTTAATATGATATTGGCTGTTGGTTTGTCATAGACGGCCTTTATTATATTGAGGTAAAGACCATCTATTCCAATTTTCTCCAAGGTTCTTATCATGAATGAATGTTGGACCTTATTGAAAGCTTTTTCTGCATCTATAGAAATGATCATGTGATTCTTACTTTTGCTTCTATTGATATGTTGTTTTACATTTATAGATTTACATATATTGAACCATCCCTGCATGCCTGGGATGAATCCAACTTGGTCATGGTGTATTATCTTCTTGATGATTTGCTGCATCCTATTTGCCAATATTTTATTGAGTATTTTTGCATCTGTGTTCATTAGGGAGATTGGTCTGTAGTTCTCTTTTTTTCAGTTGGGTCCTTCTCAGGTTTTGGTACTAGACTAATATTTGCTTCCAGGAACAATTTGGGAAAGATTGCTTCCCTTTCAATTTCACTGAAGAGTTTGAGGAGTGTTGGCATTAGGTCTTCGTTGTATTTCTTGTAGAATTCTGCAGTTAATCCGTCTGGGCCTGGGCTCTTCTTTGTAGTTAAAGATTTAATTACATTTTCTATTTCATTAATAGAAATTGGGTAATTCAGCAGTTTTACGTCTTCATGATCTAGCTTTGGTACTTTGTAAGCTTCTAGGAATCTGTCTATTTTCTCTGTGTTATCAAAGCTTTGAGAGTAGAGGTTTTTGAAATAGGTGTTGATTTTATGTATTTCTATAGGGTCTATATTGATTTCTCCTCTTTCATTCATTATTCCATGAATTTGAGCTTTTCTTCCCTTTTTTAAATAAGGTTGGTTAGTGGCTTATCAATTTTAATTATTCTTTCAAAGAACCAACTCTTTGATTCATTGATTTTTTGGATTTTTTTAGTCTCTATTGCATTGATTTCTGCTCTGATTTTTATAATTTCTTCTCTTCTTTTGGCTTTGGGGTTGACTTGCTCTTTTTTTCTAAATGCTTGAGGTGTAACATCAGGTTATTTATTTGTATTTGTTCTGTTTTCCTGATGTATGAACTCAGTGCAATAAATTTTCCTCTGAGGCCAACTGTCATTGCATCCCACAGATTCCAGTTAGTTGTATTTGTGTTTTCATTTTCTTGTAGGTATTGTTTAATTTCTTCTTTAATTTCCTTTGTGACCCACTGATTACTCAAGAGTGTGCTATTCAGTTTCCATGTGTTTGTGGGAATTTTGCAGTATCTTTTATCATTAACTTCTAATTTCATAGTGCTATGGTCTGATAGCATGCAAGGAGTAATTTCAACACTTTTGCATTTATTTAAATATGTTCTGTCAATTAATATATGGTCTATTTTAGAGAATGATCCATGCACTGAGAAGAATGTGTATTCTGTTTTTGTTGGGTGGAATACTCTGTATATGCCCATTAAGTTCATTTGTTCACAGGTGCGATTCAGTTCTTTTATTTATTTGCTGATGTCCTGTCTAGTTGATCTGCCCATTGATGTTGATGGTGTGTTAAGATCTCCTGTTAGAATTGTGTTACTGTTAACTTTTCTGTTGTCCTATTAACCTGACTTGAACCCCAGTATTGCTCTCCCCATCTTGTTCTATCTGATTATTATCTATTCTATTTTGTTTGATAGTATCAAGTTTGAGGGTATAGGCAATCACTTTGAAGGCAATAAGATATACTATGATGCCCAATATGGATTGACTATTATCCTTTCTTTTTTGGAGTCCTGTAAGGTCGTCAGTGTACATTTTATTCGTTTTGTTCTGTACTGTTTTGATCAATTCTATTATACCTGATGATATAGACAACTCCATTTGACAATAGCAAGAGGCACAATGGAAACCACTTTTGATCAACTGGTATTCTATTTTTGCATCATGTGCTATGCCCACCCTTCTGTTCCAACTGACTCTGTTTTGCTTAGTCACATTTGATTTTATTCTCTTCAAAAAGGTAATAAGAACAGTGAGAGTAATAAACCCTAAAAGTTTAATAGTTACTGTAAAAAATAGAGGATAGTATAGTGGACTAAAGGATATAACCGCAGGTATGTTCGAGTGTGTAGGATGGAAAACCATATAACTGAGCTTTTGTTGGATCACTAAACGGAACTGTCTCCAATTTCACTGTATGAATGTCCACTTTATATTCTTTAATTTGGTGATATGGACAACTGTTTCTTGGAAGATAATATGTAATCTATTAACTGGTGATATCATACTGTTTATACTTTTTTCTTGAAATACTGTATTATTTGTACCCTTTTACTGCATTGTTTTTATGTCCTTTCTTTTTTTTTCTTCTCTTTAAGTGAAAAAAAAGAATTGTGTTACTGTTAATTTGGTTTTTCATTTCTGTTAGTACTTGTTTTATATAACTGGGTGCTCTGGTATTTGGTACATATATATTTAAGATAGTTATCTCTTCCTCTTGGAGTTTTCCCCTAACCGGTATGTAGTGAACATCTTTATCCCTTCTGATCATTATTGGTTTGAAGTTCACATTGTCTGCAAACAGAATAGCCACCCCCACTTTCTTTTAGGTTCCTGTTGCATGAAGTATTGTTTTCCATCCTTTGACTTTCAGTCTGTGGGTATCCTTTTGGGTTAGATGGGTTTCTTGTAGACAACATATGGTTGGATTTTGTTTCTTGATCCGTTCTACCAGTCTGTTTCTTCTTATTGGTGCATTGAGACCATTTATATTAATGGTTATAACTGTTACATGTTGGTTTGTTGTTGACATGTTATCTTTCTGCTGTTGCATCTTTATCTTTCTGTTCTGTTTAACTGTCTGCTTTGTTTAGTGGTTTTTTCCTAAATGTATCTAGGCTGTCTTTCAGTATTCTTTGCAGGGTTGGCTTGGTGATCATGTAGTTTTTCAGCTGTTCTTTTTCATGGAAGTGTCTTATTTCTGCATCCATTTTGAAGGATAGTTTTGCAGTATACATCAGTCTAGGTTGGAAATCATTTTCCTTTAGGATCTGAAATACTTCACTCTATGCTCTTCTTGACTTTATTATTTGTGCTGAGAAGTCTGCTATGATTCTGATAGGTTTTCCTTTATAGGTTACCTGTCTTTTCTCTCTTACAGCTTTTAATATTCTATTCTTTTGTTCAATTTCTGGGATGGCCATTACTATGTGTCTGGGTGTAGTTTTATTTTGGTTATGGGTATTTGGATTTCTGTATGCTTCACTGATCTTCATATCATTTTCCAGTCTCATGTTTGGGAAATTTTCAGCTACTACTTCTCTAAGTATCCTCTTGACATCCTTTGCGTTGTCCTCTTCTTTTTCATTTATCCCTATCAACCTTATGTTTTTTCCTCTTTGTGTCATCTTGCAGGTGTTGAATTGTTATTTCCTGATTTCTTGTTATTTTTAAAAGATCTTTCCTTTCCTGCTCACTGGCTGCAATCCTGTCTTCTAGGTCTGAGATTCTATCTTCACATTCATTGAGGTGGTTTTTACAACTTTCAATGGAGTTTTTGATTTCCTGTATATCTCCTTGCATCTGCTTTATATATTCTGTTTGTTTCTTATATTGTTCACCCAGGGATTCTATCTTTTTTGTTTAGTTCCTCCAATATTTTAACTGTGTCTTCTTTAGATATGTTTGGCATCTCCATTTCTTTTATCAATCATTGTGTTTTTTGAAGTGGGGAAATAGACTTCAGTTTATTAGGCAGTGGAAAAAATAATGTAAATACTAACTTTGGTGAGAGAGTAGCTCACTGTAATCTGTAGCTTTTATTTGTGTTTCCCTGATGGCTAAAGACATTGAGGGTTTTTTTTTTAATACTGTTGGTTTCACTTTTTTTACTGGGCTATACCCCCAGGCAATTTCAATTGTTATTATTGTTATCCTGTTTTGTTTTGTTTAATATTTAAGGAAGAATATTCCCAAAGTCACAAAATTGCCAGGGAAGGGTTAAAACTTTGGATCCCCTTGTTGCAACCTCTGAGAGTGCTGGGATTATAAGCATGAGTCAAAATAACAGGCTTGAGCATTTTCCCATCTATTTTCTGGCGATTTTTATTTTTCTTTCCTTTTTTATAAAGGATTTTATTTAAAGAGAAAAAAAGCAAAACAAAAAAAGGGTAGAAGTAATACAGGATTTCAAAAAAACAGTAAGAGTTAACTAGTTGATAGATTACATATTATCATCTTAGAAGTCACTGTTCAAGTTACAAAATTAAAGTATACCAAGAGGGCATTTAAACAGTGAGACTGCAAACAGTTCTATTCAATGATTCAAGAAAAGCTTAGTAATATCATTATCTGTTTTATACACTTAAACATACATGCAGTTATATCCTTTAGAGCACTTTCTTTTCCTCTCTTTTTTATAATAACAATTATACATTTTAGGATTTATTACTCCTACAGTTCTTACTACATTGTTTGAAGAGAATAAAACCAAATGTGACAAAGCAAAATGGAGTCAGTTAAAACAAGAATAGACATAGTATACAATGTAAAAACAAAATACAAGGTGATCATTAATGGCTACTATAATGCCTCTTGATACCTTCAAAATAATTGCCCATATCTTAAAGAGGGTAAGATTAAACATACCAAAACAGAACAAAACAGATCATAAGGAAACAATTTTAAGAAATTATTTCAAAGCAAGTGAAATAATTTTAAGAAATTATTTCAAAGCAAGTCCACTGGAGAGCTATCTTATTGTCTCTATTTTTTTCCAAATAGGTGTCCCCATCTTCACACCCAGTGAATACATACTGAACATTATAGAACTAATCTGATCATAAAAGTATGATGAAGGCTTTTTAGGTCTTCAAGACCTGACATTGGGGAAGTCAATAGTGACTATCATAATGTCCTTCATTCTCTTCATATTAGCTGTCCTTATCTTTACGTATGCTGAAATTGAATGTAAGAGACTAGATGAATATCACTCTGAACAGTGAATAATAGTTTTGTGAGACTTTATATCATAATGTTACAGAATTATCACTGGGTTTCTTAGTGTCTCTTCTTCTTCAGAGTATCTGCTCATTGCATCATGCATTATGTAATCCGTTTCCGTAAACTGTTTAGAAATTTACCTAATGTGTGAATATCTACATGTATATCTATCCTTTATATATTATAGGGAAAACAGATCATAGTAAGACAAAAAACAAATTCTTAGAAAAACGTGAAATGAAAAAGACATATGAAACCCCATTATTAGGCGACCTACAGTAGTTACTATGCTTTCTCTTATTATTTTCAAAAGACTTGTCCACATCATCAGACATATAATAATTGAACATAGCATTACATAGCTATTTTAATAAAAAGACAACTTTGGAGATATTGTAGGACTTCAAAAGCAGTTAATAATCAAACCGGAATGGGTATGTTACTGCATCTTGACATCTTCAGAGTGGTTGCCTCTACTCGTGGACTCGATATTATCAAGCATACCAAATTCAAATAAAATCAGTCAAGGCAAAACAGCAGTTTAAGAAACCAGCTTCAGATAAGATCAGTCATAGTAAGAGAATGTAAGTAATACAGGGCTTGAGTTTAAGTTAATAGGAAATTAAGCTTAGTTACCTTCGTATAGCTTGCTATTTTGGGGATAGCTGTCTGTGCCCTCGAATTTAGTGTGTAGACTGACCTAAACAAAATAAAATCAAACTAAGCAGAGTAATACGATTACTGTGGTTTTTAAATCCTGATACACTATTAACAATGTCCTCTGCCTTCCTTTTTTAGGCAGTTCCTCACCTTTCCCTTTCTCAGGATGCTTTGTATATTTTGGGTCTCACTAACTCCTTTAGTTTTTAGATTATAGGGAAACCTGTTGTCTGTCTGAGTGGTACTGAACTTTTTACCCCTGAGCTTGATCTTGAGCTGTACTCTTTTGCTTACTCAAGCCACAAGGTTTTCCTTCCTTCTAGCTTTGTAGTTCTACACTGCATCAAAGTGTCATAATGTTCCAACCTATCTGGCAGCTGCTGGACGAGTTGTCCCTATTTTTCTCTGGTTCCCTGTCACTTAGAGCTTTGTTTTCTCATCTTTGACTTTCAGTTTATTAAACTTCTTTCAGGTTGAGTATATTTACTATTCAGAGCTTCTCAATGAATTCTGCCTCCTAATCTACTCTGCCTGTTTCCTTTTGTTAGTGTATCTAAGCTATGTTAAAAACTATAGCCCACATTTTCTGCCCCAACTCTACTATTCTATTGTTCTGCTATTATTTCTCCATTTTTCTCCTTCATTCAACTGTCTTACTTGTTCATGGAGGTCTCTCTGTCACTGTTGATGGAATCCTGGTATTCTCTCTCTCTCTCTCTCTCTCTCGAATATCCTTCAGTATTTTCTGTAGGGCTGGGTTGATGTCCATGAACTCCCACAGTTCCTCTTTGTCTTGGAAACAGTGATGACACTTTGATGCAGTGTTTCCAAAATGTTGTCTGAATGAATATTTTAAAGCATTTCCCCTATGTTTCTCCATTAATTTTGAGAGAGAGATTTTCAGGGTACATTAATCTTGGTTGGAGTTTATTTTCTTTCAGGGTTTGGACTATTTTCCCCTAGGTTCTACTCGATTTAATAGTTTGCATTGATAAGACTGTCATTATTTTGATTTTTTGTCCTTTGTAGGTGACCTGATTCTTTTCTCTGACCGCTTTTAATATTCTGTTCTTGTGGTGGATTTCTGGAATCTTGATTATTATATGTCTGGGTGTAAATCTCTTTTGGTTGTAGTTTGCTGGAGTTCTGTATGCCTCATTTATCTGGATATCATTTCTTTTTCCCATGCGTGGGAAGTTTTCCTTAATTATTTCTCGGAATAGTCTTTGTAACTCATTTGTGGTTACTCCTGCTTCTTCACTTACGCTTTTTATTCTTAAATTGTAGATACTCTTGTAGTGTTCTCGCTTTTGAATTGCTATTTCTTGGTTCCTTGCTATTTTTAATAGTTTTTTTTTCTTTCACAATCACACCTGGTAAATATCTCTTCAAGTTTCAAAAGGCTAACTTTTGTTTCCGTCAAGATATTTTTCTAGCTTTAAATGGAGTTTTTAGTTTCCTGGTAGTCTCTTTCAATCTATTTCACACTTTCTAGATTTTTTTTATATTCTTCACCAAAGGTTTCTCTTCCTTTTCTGGGTTCCTCCCTTTTCCCTCTGTGTTTTCTTGAGAGGGGATTAGCATTTATCTAATTAACCTTTTTATTTCTTGTCTTACTTGGGTTAGAATTTCAGTTCTAAGTTCATCTAGGAAGTCACGAATGTATTTCTTTATCTCTGCTGATGTTTTTGCTAACATTTCATGATTGCTGGACTGATTCTCTTCTGTATTTACCTCTCCTGGGCTTATTTTCCCAGGGTCAGCAGCTAGAGGCTTTGTCATATCTTTTGCTCTTGTCATGTTTCTGGTTTCTTTCAGACAGGTGTGTGGAGGAGGTCTCAGGCTGTCTCTGTATTGCTTACAGTTTTTCTAAAGTGTGCTGGCTGGGGGCTTGCTGCTCTCTCCAGTTTGCTAATATCTGAGGTGGCATGCATGGATGCTGCATGTTAGCCCCTCTCCTCTAAGGCAGTCAACCTGCAAATGCCTTCAGAACTTCACACTTTGCTGTGGTGGTCATCACAGGATCAGAACAATTTCGTCCCTGGCTATTGGTTCCCGACCAGTGGCATGGTTCAGCCCAAGCTGCTCCCACCAGTACTCTGTTGACCAGGGGCAGTTGACTGATGCTACTGCTGTGCCGGGCTCTGTCCTACTCCAAAATGTCTTCCAGTCAGCCTCCCATGCTGCAGGACCCAATTTCTAGCACTCACCAAGAGCCAATAAAGCTCTCTACCTTGGCTCCACTCCACACTGCACCGTGTCCTCCTGCCAAGGGCCTGGGACTCACAAACTCCTATTATCAGCAGCCACAGCTTTCACACAACCTTGAATCATCTGACTCCCTGGCACACCCAGCACAGCATGAAATGAGTCTCAATGAGTGTGTCAGGCTTCAGTGTTCCATCCACGCTTTTCCTTTCTCTTCTTAATTTTATTTTTCTTTTGGTTTCCTCCTGGGTTAGTGAGAATCATTCTCCAATCATCTGGCCCTCTCCATGTTGTCAGATTCTAGCATCTGGTCTCTTTTCTCCAGAGAGATTCTCTATCCAGCTTCCTAGCAAGCCACCCTTTTTTTCCCTTGCTCTATTTTTTCTTTTAATATGTTTATTCTAATCATTTGATAATTTTAAATTGCATTCATTTTTGTTAAGTATTTTTTGGTTTATGCATATATTCTGAAAATTAATCTCCCATCAGATGAACAGATAGCAAGTACTTGCTTCCATTCTATAGATTGTCTCTTCACTTTTTTTTTATTTTTCCATTTGAATTTCATATAATCTCATTTGTCTATATTTGCTTTTGTTTCCTGTGTTTTAAGGGCCTATCAAGAAAAATGTTGTCTGAATGAATATTTTAAAGCATTTCCCCTATGTTTTAATAACAATAGTTTCAGAATTTCAGAGCTTAAGCCATGGTCTTCTATTCATTTTTGGTGACTTTTATAAATGTTAAAAAACATAGGGCAAGCTTAATCTTCTATGTGTTGGATATCCAGTTTCCCAGCAGTATTTATGAAAGAGGTGACATCTCTTCAACATACTTTTGGTATTAGGTGGTAAGAATCTGTAGAAGTTTGGGTTTCATTGTATTCTGTTCTATCGGTTTTTTTGTCTTTCCTTATCATGCTGTTTTGCTTATTATGATTCTGTTGAATCTTGAAAGAGGGTATTACAATATCTCCAGCTTCAGTCATTTTTCTCGTGATTGCTTTGGCTATTCCAAGGTTTTTTTTGTTTTACATAAATTTTAGCATTTTTCTCATTCTGTGAAAAATGTAACTGGTATTTTATTTTTATATTATTTTTTACTTTTATTTAAAGAGAATAAAACAGAACAAAGCAGAGCAGAGTAAAACAATGCAAATAACACAAGATTTCAGAAAAAGACAGCAGTAAATCAATAGTGAGTACCAAAACATCTCTTGTTTTCTTTAAAGTAGTTGTCCGTATCTTTACACACAATAAGTTAATATAAATCAAAATAGTACAAAAACAATCAAAACAAAATTACGAGAGCCTTAAGAGTTTACAAGACCAGACACTGGGAAATCAATAATGGCTACCTTAATGTTTGTTGTCTTTTTCAAAATAACTGCCCATATCTTCATATATTTTGAAATAAAAAAAAATTAAAAATAGACTAAAACCAATAAAAACCAAGAATAAAAGCATTATTGGCTTTCAAATCAAAATGATAGGAAATCATCAGTGGCTACTAGGATGTCTCATTTTCTTCAGTGTAGTTGTTAATACTATCACACATTATAAAAATAGATGTTTGTAAACTCTTTAGGTGAAGTTCTAGGTATACATAAGCCCATATATGAACATGTATCTTTTCTGTATTAGAGGGATAAATAAAACAACAGATAAATAACTATAACTAAGAACTCAAAATAATAACAATATAAGCTTCCAAAGAAAGGTGATAGGAACATAACAATTCTTGTTGTTTTGCAGTTATCTTCAGAAGTCTTACTCAAATTACTGGAAATACTCACACAAAATTGATCTAATCCTACCAATGTTACCTGTTTTGTTCCAAGAACAAATAGAATTAGTAGTATAATCATTTTAGTAATCTTAAGTGTATATATATATATATATATATATATAAATTTGAACCTTATTTTTTCTATCCTTTCTTTTCTACTTTCGCCTGTTTTGAGTTATTTTTTGCTCTTTGAGCTGTTTCTTACCACTTCACAATAGTTATTGAAGATTTCTATCTTATTTGCTCATTCAGTTTCTTACACTAGGGAGACATGGTATTTACATGTGTGAGTTTGATTTATTTCACTTCTGAGTATGGTCTCAAGTTGCATCCATTTATTTATATATGCCTCAGTGTGGTCTTTATGTATAGCTGGGTAGTATCTATTGTGTAAAAATACCCCATCTTTTTCTAATCCATTCTTCAAGTGATACACATTTGAATTATTTCCAAGATTTAACTATTACAAACTGTGCTTCTGTAAACATGGGTGCACATATATCAGTATGGTATGATATTGCTAGCTTTTTCTGGGAGTATGCCCAGAAGTGGCATGCCAGGAAGTGCTGGATCAAATGGGTCATCCAATCTCATCTTCTTTAGGAACCTCCAGACGGAATTCCACAGTGGTTGCACCAGGCTATACTCCCATCAACAGTTCAGAAGTGTTCCTTTTTCATCACAGCCTCTCCAGCACTTGTTATTGGTGGTTTTCTTGATCCTGGCTATTCTGTCTGGGGTGAGATGGAATCTCAGTGTTGTTTTAATTTGCATTTCTCTAATGACCAATGATGTTGAATAGGTTTATCATATATTTATTTGTCATTTGTATTTCTTCAACTGAGAACTGTGTATTCTTCTCAGATGTCCATTTTTTAATTGGGTCTTTGAATTTTAGGGGCTTGATTTTTTAAAATTCTTCACATGTTTTAATAGAAGTCATTTTTCTGAGGAACAGTTTACTAAAAATTTTTCCCAGTTTTTGAGTTTTATTTTCACTCTGTTGTGGATTTTTTTGACATTAAAAAACTTTTTATTAAGATGAGATCCAGTAGTTCATTCTTGGAAGTATTTCCCATGCAATTTGATAGTTTGATTTTTGTTCTTGAGTTCTCTGATGACCCTTATGGCTTCAAATTTTCTACCTATTTTGTCTTCCATTAGATTTAATGTTTGTTTCAGTATCTAAATCTTTCATCCATTTTGACTGTAGTTTAGTTCATGTTGATAGACATGGGTCTAGTTTTAGTTTTCAGCATATGAAAGCTGTTTTTCCAGCACCACTTATTAAAGAAGCTATCATTCTTCCAGTGAACATGTTTGTCTTTTGTCAAAGATAAGGTGGCTGAGTGTGTTTGTAGTTGTGATTATACTTTACAACCTTTTTCCTTGATCTTCAGCTCTGTTTTTAGTCCAGTACCATGCTGATTTTATCACAGTAGGTTTGTAGTATAACTTCAAGTCAGGGATTGTGATGCCTCCTGCCTTGCCTTTATTGCCCAGAATTGCCTCTGCTCTTCTAGGTCTCTTCTGGTTCCAGAATTTCATGCTTTATATTAGTGGCCCCCAAACCTCGTGCAATAAATGGACTGGACAAAATCTAGCATTTGTGACTGGTTTATTGTCTAGTGCTCAGGTTGGTAGTGTGATTGCTATAACTGTTTAAGAGTAGAGACAGCATATGATGTAAAAGCGGGAAGAAGGAGTATCTGGCTGTTTTTCTTTTTCTTTTTCTTTTTGATGTTTTAAGTGGCCATGAATGGCTGCCATTCATGCTGCATTGGAGCCAACTAAGTGTGGACTGAAACCTCCAAAGAACTGTAAAAAATAAACCTTCCCTTCCTTAATTTTGGGCATCAAGTATTTTGCCTCAACAGTTAAAAGTAACTAAGACACAGATGAATTTTAAGAACGATTTCTCTAGATCTCTGAGGTATGTTAATGGTATTTTGATTCAAATTGCATTGAATTTATATAACAATTTTGGGAGAATGGTCACTTTCACAATGTTTTTTCTTCCTATCTATGAACAAGGAATGTCTTTCCACTTTCTGAGATCTTCAATTTCTTTTTGCAGAGCACTTTAATTTTCACTGAATAGATCTTTTTCTTCCTTTTCTAGATTGGTTTCTAAGTATTTCATTTTTTGGATGCTACTGTGAAGGGTGTGGTTTTGGTTATTTTCCTTTCAGTGAGTTTGTTGTTTTCGTAGAGATATGCTATTGATTTTTGATTGTTAACTTATTTTTTATTACTTAAAGAGAAAGAAACAAAAAAATGGAGAAAAAAGTGTATAAATAATACAGAATTACAGAAAAATAAACATTAAGAAATCACTAGTTGATAAGTTGCATACTGTCATCTTAGAAATAGTTGTTCAGGTTACAAAATTAAAGCATACAAAGTAACATTCAAATAGTGACACTGCCATCAGTTCTGCTCAATGATCCAACAAAAATTAGTAATATAGTTATCAGTCCTACAACTTGTTTTTTATCTTAAAGAGGGCAAGATTAAAATATCAAAGTAGAGCAAAATAGTTCATAAAGAAACAATTTAATGAAATACAGATTTCAAAGCTATTCCACTGGTGATCTTTACTGTCTATCTTATTGCGTCTAGTTTTCTTCCAAATAGTTTCCCCCATCTTCGCACACATTAAATACATACAGCATATTATAGAACTAATCAAATCATTAAAGATTATGGAGGCTTTTTAGGTCTTCAAGATCTGACATTGGGGAAGTCAATAATGACCACCATAATGTCTCTCATTCTCTTCATAGTAGCTGTTCTTATCCTTACATATGCTGAAATTGAACTTAAGAGATTAAACTAATATCACTCTGAACAGTGAATAATAATATTGCTAGATTTTAGATCATAATGTTACAGAATTAGCATTGGGTTTCTTAGTGTCTCTTCTTTTTCAGAGTATCTGTTCATTACATTGTACATTATATAATCTGTTCCCATAAACAGTTTAAAAAATTCTTCCCATGTGTGAATTTCTACATATGTATCTGTCCTCTCTGTATTATATGGAAAAACAGATCATAACAAGATAAAACAAATTCCTAGAAAAACATGCAATGAAAAAGACACTACTGTAGTTATTATGCTTTCTCTTGTTATTTTCAATAGACTTGTCCACATCATCAGGCTTAATATAGTTAAGATTAGTATAACAAAGCTATTTTTATAAAAACACAACTTTGAAAACATCATAGGACTTGAGAACAGTTAATAATCAAAACTGGTATGGATATCTTTTACATCTTGTCATCTTCAGATCTTCAGAGCAGTTGCCTCTACTTTTAGACTTGATACTGTCAAGCATACCAAATTTGAATAAAAGCAGCCAAGGCAAAACTGTGGTCTAACAAACCAGATTCAAATAAGATAAGTCATAGTAAGACAATGTAAGTAATACAGGGTTTCAGTTTAAGTTAATAGGAAATTAAGGATAGTTACCATGGTATAACCTGTTATTTTTAGGTTAGATGTCTGTGCCCTTAAATCTGATATGAGTCGACAGACTGGAACAAAATAAAATCAAACTAAACAGAGCAATAAGACTACTGTGAGTTTTAAATCCTCATACACTATTAACAATGACCTCTGCCTTCCTTTCTTAGGCTATTTTTCACCTTTCCTCTTCTCAGGATGCTTTGTACGTTTTGTGTCTCATTAGTCCCTCCAGTTTTTAGATTAGGGGGTCAGTCCATTGTCTGAGTGTTGCAGAACCTTTCTACCCCTGAGCTTGGTCTTGAGCTGTACTCCTTTACTCACTAAAGTCATAGGGTTTTCCTTTCTTCCAGCTGTGTAGTTCTAAACTGCCCAAAAGTGTCTTAGCTTTCCAATTTATCTGCAGCTGCTGGATGAGTTGTCCCTATTTCTCTCTGGTTTCCTGTCATATATAGCTTTGCTGTCTCATCTTTGACTTTCAGTTTATTAACCCTCCTTTGGGTTGAGTATATTTCCCATTCAGAGCATCTCAATGGAGCCTGCCTCCTAATTTACTCTGCCTGTTTTTTTTTATTTTAGTGTATCAAGGCTATCTATAATAAAGATTATAGCTTACTGTCTCTGCCTCGTGTCTGCTACTCCACTTTACTCCTGTAATTTGTCCATCTTAATCCCTCATTCCACTGTCTATCCCATTCATTGAGGCCTCTCTGCCACTGTTGCTGGAATCCTGGTATCCCTTCCTCTCTCTCTCTGGAATGTCCTTCAGCATTCTTTGGAGGGTTGGGTTGGTGGCCATGAATTCCCACAGTTCCTCCTTGTCTTGGAAACATCTTATTTCTCCATTCATTTTGAAAGAGAGTTTTTCTGGGTACGTCAGTCTTGGTTGCAAATTATTTTCTTTCAGGGCTTTGACTGTTTCCCCCCAGGCTCTTCTCAATTTGAGAGTTTGTGTTGATAGGTCTGTCATTACTTTGATGATTTGTCCTTTGTAGGTGATCTGCTTCTTTTCTCTGGCTGCTTTTAGTATTCTGTTCTTTTGATGGATTTCTGGAATCTTGATTATTATATGTCTGGATGTAGACCTGTTTTGGTTGTAGGTGGCTGGAGTATTGTGTGCCTCATTTATCTGGATATCATTTCTTTTTCTTATGCTTGGGAAGTTTCCCTTTAATATATCTGTGAATATTCTTTGTATTTCATTTTTGCTTGCTCCTGCTTCCTCACTCACATTCTTTATTCTTAAGTTATGCATCCTTTTGTCTTCTTCTAGCCTTTGAATTGTTTCTTTCTGGTTCCTCATTATATTTAAGAGGTCTTTTCTTTTGCAATCATGTATCATAAATCTCTCTTGAAGTTTTAAAAGGCTAACTTTAGTTTCTGTCAAGGCATTTTGCCAGTTTTCAGTGGAGTTTTTAGTTTCCTGGTAATCTCTTTGGATCTGTTTCATGTATTCTAGGTTATGTTTAAATTCTTCATCAGAGGTTTCTCTTCCTTTTCTGGGTTCCTCCACTCTTCCATCTGTGTTTTCTTGGGAGGGGCTTATCATTTCTTTATTTAATCTTTTTATGTCTTGCCTCACTTGGACCAGAAGTACAGTTTTTAATTTGTCTATGAGGTCATGAAGGTATTTCTTTATGTCCACTGAATCTGTGTCTAGTATTGGATGGTTACTACACTGGTTCTCTTTTGTATTTACTTCTCCTGGGCTTATTTTCCTAGGTTCAGCTGCTGGCGTTTTTTTTTTTTTTTTTTTTTTTTTTTTTACCTCCTGTCATGTTTCTGCTTTCTTTCAGACTGGTGTGTCCTGTGAGTCTCTGGCCCTCTCTGTATTGCTTAGGGTCTTTCCGAAGCATGCTGACTGGAATTTTGCTGCCCTCTCCAATTTGCTATTATCTGAGGTACATGCAGGGATGCAGGGATGGTGCAGGCTAGCCTCGAGCCTCTGAGCCAGTCATTCTGCAAGTTAGGCTCTACCTGGTGGATGTCACAGAGTCCCAGCAATTTTGTACCTGCTTATTGGGTCCCAACCAGAATTGTAGCTCAGACCCAGCAGACCCTGTAAGTTCTCTCTGTGCCAGAGGTGGCTGACTGATGTCACCACAGTACCAGGCTCTGCCCAACTCCAATCTGTTCTCCACCAGACCTCTCTACACCAGAGGTGACTATCTGATGTCACTGTGGTGCCAGGCTCTGCCCAACTCCAAGATGTCCTCCACCAGTTCTCTCTGTGTCACTGATGCCACCACAGTGCCGGGCTCTGCCCATTTCCAAGATGCCCTCCAGCCAGCAACAGCAGGCATGGGACCCAATCCCTAGCATGCACCGGGAATCAATGCAGATCTTGCTCTTGGGTCCACTGCACACTGAATCACATGTCTTCACTGAGTTCCCAGCACAGTGCAGATTGGTCAGAAAACTGCACAGTGTCTGGCTTCAGAGCCCAGGAGCTTCTTGCAGTCTCCTTTAGAGTGGCCAGGTGTCTCTGGCTGCTTCTCAGGGCCCCAAGTCCCAATTTCCAGCAGTTGTCAAGAGCCAATATAGCTCTTCCCCTTGGATCCACTGCTCACTGCACCACTAATCCCATTAAGGGCCCAGGATTTGCTGACTCCGTTATTGGCAGCCATGGTCTCAGTGCAACCTTGGATCCTCTGGGCACACCTAGTACAGCATAGAACGGGTCTTAGTGAGCACTTCAGGCTTCAGCTCTCCACCTGCACTTTTCCTTCTTCTTCCTAGTTTTATTTTTCCCTTCAATTTATGCCTTGGTTAATAAGAATTGTTATCCATTTGTCTGGCCCTCTCCATGTTGTCATATTCTAGCATCTGATTTGATTTCTCCACAGAAACTCTGCTTCCAGTCCCCTAGTAAGCCACCATTTTTTTTTTCTCCTCCAGCATAAGCTTTCTATGAGCCCTTTCCAAGGTGAAGCAGAATTCAGGACAGAGGCAGACTGAAGGGAAGGCCACAGAGTTTTGTCTTTAACCCAGCTGGTGGTCTGTTGGGGTGTAGGAATCCAGTTGAAAGAGACCTCAGAGTGGGCAGGAGCAGGGCCTGGGGCACCAGGCTTCTGCGGTGGCCTGCCAGTTCCATGAGGGCTTCGCTCTCATCTCTCCCCTTTCCTCTGCAGACCTTGCTGTCTCAGTTGTTAACTTTCTATCCTGCTACATTGCTGAATTTGGTTAGTACATCTAGAAGTCTTAGAGTATCCTGTCATCCTCAAATAATGATAGTTTAATCTCTTCCTTTCCTAACTTTATCCCTTTCATTTCTCTCTCTTTTATAATTGCTCGAGCTAATATTTCCAGAGCTATACTGAATATGTGTAGTGTTAGTGGGAAGCCTTGACTTGTTCCTGCTTTTAGACTGGTAGGTTTCAGTTGTTGACCATTTAATACGATGTTGGCTGCTTGTTTGTCATAGATAGCTTTTATGAGGTTGAGGTAGGGACCATCTATTCCAATTTTTCACAAGGTTCTTATTGTGATTGAATATTGTAATATATCAAAACCTTTTTCAGCATCTATTGAGATCATGTGATTCTTTTTTTTGACAGTATTGATATAATATATTATGTTTATTGATTTGCATATGTTGAACAACCCCTGAATTCCTGGGATGAATCCCACTTGGTCACGGTATAAACATACCCTTGATGACTTGCTGGGTTCTGTTTGCCAGTATTTTGTTGAGGATTTTTTAAAATCTATGTTAATTAGGTAGATTGTCCTATAGCTCTGTTTTTTTTTGGGGGGGGGTGGGGTCTTTCTCTGGTTTTGGTATTAGAGTATACTTGCTTCCAGAAATGAGTTAGGGAGAAGTGCTTCCCTTTCAATTTAACTGAAGAGTTTGAAGAGTGTTTGCGTTGTCTTCCTTGAATTTCTTGTAGAATTCAGCTGTGAAATCATCAGGACCTGGGCTTCTCTTTGTTGGTAAGGTTCTAATTATATTTTCTATTTACTTAACTGAAATTGGATTATTCAACAGTTTTATATCTTCTTGACTCAGTTTTGTAAATTCATATGTTTCTAGGAATCTGTCCTTTTAGTCTGCGTTATCAAAACTATGAGAGTAAAGATTTATGAAGTAGGTATTGATTTTCTGTATTTCTGCAGGGTCTGTAGTGATTCCTCCCTTTATTCCTTATTGCTTGAATTTAAGTTTTTTCTTCCCTTTTTAAAAATAAGGTTGGCTAGGGGCTTATCAAATTCATGTATTCTTTCAAAGAACCAACTCTGATTACTTCATATTTTGTACTGTTAGTCTCTATTGCATTGATTTCTGTTGTGATCTTTACAATTTCTTCTCTCCTTTTAGCTTTGGGATTGACTTGCCTTGCTCTTCTTTTTCTAGATGTTTGAGGTGTAGCATCATGCTGTTTATTTGTGTTCATTCTGTTTTCCTGATGTGCAAGTTCACCACAATAAATTTCCCTCTGAAGGCTATTTTCATTGCATCCCACAGATTCCAGTAAGATGTATTTGTATTTTCATTTACTTGTAGATAATTTTTAATTTCTTCTATGACCCATTGATTGGCCAGGAGCATACTGTTTAATTTCCTCATGTTTATGGAGTGTTTCTAGTTTCTTTTGTCATTAATTTCCAGTTTTAAAACACTGTGTTCAGACAATATGCATGAGGCAAGTTCAATTCTTTTGCATTTACTTACACATATTCTATGGATTAGTATATGGTCTATTTTAGAGAATGTCTCATATGTAGCTGACAAAAACGTATATTCTGATGTTGTGTAGAACATGCTGTACACATATACTAAGTACATTTGTTCACAAATTTGATTCATTTCTGTTCTTCCTTGCTGACTTTCTATTTTATCTGTCTCTTTGTGTCAAAAGGATGTTAAGCTCCCCAATTGTAATTGTATCATTGCTTATTTGATTTTTCATTTCTATTTATTTGTTTTACATAGCTAAGTGCTCATATATATATATGTATATGTATATGTATATGTATATGTATATGTATATGTATATATATATATATATATATTTTCTCTTTCTCTTTACGTTTTCCCCTTACTAGTATATAATGACTTTATCTCTTTTGATCATTCTTGCTTTGAAGTTCACATTGTTTACAAATAGTACAGTTATCCCTGCTTTTTTGGGAGGGGTCCTGTTGCATGAAGTATTATTTTACATCCTTTGACTTTCAGTCTATGAATTTCTTTTTGTGTTAGATGAGTTTCTTATATACAGAATATGGCTAGATGTTGATTCTTGATCCATTCTTTTAATTGATGAATTGAGGCCATTTACATTAATGATTATAACTGATATATTTTGGCTGATTTTTTCATGGCATCTTTCTGCTGTTAGTTTTTTACCTTTCCCCTCTCTTTAATTGTCTGTCACCAGTATCTTAATGAGGGCTGTATTTAATCTTTGATCACGTTGAGTATCATCGGTATTATAACAAACTTTATTCTCTCAACCTATGGTCACAGGGGGCCTTTCTATCTTTCAGTATCTTTGATTTCTTCCATTAGTGTTTTGTAATTTTCATTGTAGAAGGCTTTCACTTCCTAAGTTAAGTTTATGTGTGAGTATGCACATTGTGAATGAAATTGTTTTTATGACTTGTTTCTCCGGAAATTTATTACTGACATTTAGAAAATTTATTGATAGTTACATTGATTTTTGCATCCTTCTACTTTGCTGAATTAACTTGTAAGTTATCATAGTCTTTTTGGTGATCTTTAGATTTATTCTTTATGTACAGAGTAACATTACCTGGGAAAGTTAATTTGACTTTTTTCACTCTTATTCATGTGCCTTTTGTTTCTTTGTAATTCTTGATTGCCCCAGCTAAAATTTCTTGTATTATATTAAGAATTGTGAGAGTGTACACTCTTGTCTCCTTCCTGATATTAGAGGAAATGCTTTCAGGTTTTTCCTTTCAGTATGACTGGTTACAGTTTTGTCTTATACAGCCTTTAGTACAATGAGATTTGTTCCTCCATCTAATTTGTCCGCGATTTTTATTGTGAAGAAATAATGAGATTTATCAAATTCGTTTGATATATTTATGGGATGTTCATGTAATTTTTATCTTGATTTTAGTTATGTAATGTATCACTTTTTTGATTTGCGTACATTGAGACATTCTTGCCTCCCTGGAGTGATCATGTTATTTTATCTTTTGATTATGCTGTTGAATTCAACTTGCAAGTATTTTATAGACGATTTTTACTTCTATGTTCATCGAGGATATTGATATACAGTTTTTCCTATGTCGTGAGGTTTTTGTTAGCAGGATAATGCTGGCTTCAAAAGAATGAATTTAGAAGCATCTCCTCTGTTTCAATTCTATAAATAATTTGGAGAAAAATGGCATTAGTTTTTCTTTAATTTGGTAAAATTCAGCAAGGAATTTATCCAGTCATTGACTTTTCTTCATAGGGAAGCTTTTCATTACAGATTCAATCTTATTAATTGCTATTGGTCTATTTAAATTTTTCTCAATTTTAGTTCTTATTAGCACATGTTTGCAGTACATAATGAATTTTTTTATCGTGAATCAGTACATGTATATAACAAATCTTAATTCTTTTTTAAATCCCTTGCCCTCTCCTCTCACACTCTTCCTGGCTTATTTAGGCTCGTTTTATATCCATTTGGTTCAATTGTGTTAGATTATGTGGGTCTGAAAATTTCTCCCATTTTTCTGGATTTCCAACTTGTTAGTGTATAGCTCTTCTAAATAATTCAATAATCATTTTAATTTCTCTGAAATTAGTTATAATAACTTTCTTTTAATCTCTAAATTTATTTGAGTCTTCTATTTCTCTTTTTTAAAACATTGATTAGTACAGATAAGGTTTTGTCAACTCTGTTTATATTTTTTCCAATACCTGACTCTGATCATTGATCATTTTCATTGTTCTTTTAGTCTCTACTTCATTTTGTGCTATGATTCTTGTTGGCATTCATTACTCTAAACTTCTTTCATAATGCTGTTTTGTATAGTGTCCCACAAGTTTAAAGGTGTTGTGTTTCTATTTTCCTTTCAATCACGTAATTCTTTAATTTCCTCTCTGATTATTTTCACTGGCTCCTATTTATTTAATAGTGTACTGTTAAGACATTTTTGTATAATTTTAAAATTTCTTTTGATTTCTAATTTAATTCCATTGTGATCAGAGAAGTTCCAATAATATTTCTACCTTTTTATTTTTAACACTTTAAGATTTATTTTTGTCTTAATATATAGTCTATTCTAGAAAAGGTTCTATGTGCTGATGAAAAGAGTATGTATTTGTTTTTTGGATGCCATATTTTTTAAATGTCACTTAAAGCCATTCAATCTGTATTATAATTTAATTCTGATGTTTCTTTGTTGAGTTTTTAACTAATTGATCTTTCTTCAGATGGATATATGGTATTGATGACCCTTGCTATTGTTGTATCAGAGCTTGAATTTCCATTTAAGTTTAGTAGTTTTTGCTTTATAAAATTGGGTGCTCTGACATTCTTTGCATAAAGATTTATAATTCTTATAACTTCTTTGTAAATTGACTTTTTGATGAATATATAGTGCTTCTTTATCTCTTACTATTTTTATCCTTAAAGTCTATTTTGTCAAACATAGATATTGATACTTCTTCTTGGTTTTGAATTGCACATGCTTGGAATATCATTTTATGTCTCTTATCTTCCTGTCTGTGTGCCTTTTTACTGGTGAAGTGAGTGTCTTGGAGGGAACACTTTTGGAATCTTAATCTTTTCAGTGTATCTGTATCATTGCATTGGAAAAGTAAGGTAATTTGCATTCAGAGCTATCAACAAGAGTTATATGATTTTGCTGGTCTTTTTCTTGCTTTTTTCTAGCTGTTTTGATTATTCTTTGATCATTTCTCTATTCTTATTCATCTCTGTGACTTGATAGTTTACTATATTGATGTTTTGTTATTTTATATTTCTCATTTGTGTATCTACAGTTCTAGTGGGATTTGTACTTACACATGATATCCTAAAATTTATACTTCTTTTATTTCTGTGTGTAAGACATCCATAATGTATTTTGTAAGACTCAGCTGGTGGTAGTGATTTCCTTTTTTGTTGTTGCTTTGTTTTTGTTTTTGTTTTTGTTTTTAAGATCAGGAATCAAACTTAGGACTTTTTGCTTGCCAGGCAGGTGTTTGTGCCACTGAGCTGCATCTCCAGCCCTCTTTTTGTTTTTGCTTATCTTGAAAGAAATTTATTTTTTCTCCAGTTCTGATGGATAGTCTTAGTTGGCAGTTATTTTTTCCCAAATTCAAATATATCATTTTATGATTTTTGATCTAAAAAACTTACACTGAGAAATTTCTCAGTCCATTGTGGGTGCCCTTACATGTAACTTGGTGTCTTTCCCTTCTAAATTTTAGAATGTTTTCTTTGTGTTTGACTTTTGATAGTTTCAATATTATGTGCCATGGCAAAGATCTTTACTGATGATGTATATTTGGTGTTTTATGGGCCTTCTGTATATGAATGTCTAGATATTTCCCTAGATAAGGAAATTTCTTTTTTTATTTCATTGGTTTCCATGCCCTTAACATTTATTTATCCTCCATCAGCTCTTCCAACATGGTAAATGCTTGTTCTATTAATGGTTTCCCAAAGACTTTGAATACTGTCTTTATTCTTTTTTTGTTTTTCTTAAATTCTGTCTAGTTGTGATACTGTGAAAGACCTGTATTCAATCTCTGATCTTCTTTCCTCTATCGATCTACTCTGTTTCTGAAGCTTTCAATTAAAGTTTTTGTCTGACTTAGAGAGTTTCTCACTTTCGTGTTTTCTGATTGGTTATTTTGCAAAGTCTCTATGTCCTTACAGAACTGTTCATTTTTCCTTTTGTATTTGTATCCTAATTTCATTTAATTATGTATATTTTCTTGTATCTCGAGCTTTTAAAAATCAGGTTGAGATATTTATCAAATATTTCATTGACTTTGACATCTATAGACTCTGTTACTAGAGCTTATGAACTTTGGAGTGTGTCATATTAACTTGTCCTTTAATATTTTTTGTGCCCTCCATTATGGTTTGTATATCTGGTGGATATCTCTATCACATTTATTGGACACCTTCATAGGACTTAGTTTTCTCCTAAAGATGTGTCCCGATATGTTTGTTGTGTAATGTTGATTTTATTTATACCTATATTAATCTGTAGCTTCTTTGGCTACAATTAATGAGTGTGTTCATAGCACATTGCATATTACACATGGAATTACCCACTGTCATGCAAAATTATGCACAGTTTATCAACTCCAAAAGAGTAGTATAGATAGTTATAGATAGTAGAGTTGTACTCTATACTCCCACTGTGTGACTGCTGTCCAATATCAGATGATTGGAAATCTCTCCACATACTGCTAATATTGATTCTTAGTACTTCAATGTGTCTCTGGTTTTGGGTGGTTCAGTAAGGATAAGGGACCTTACGAATGTGACACTCATTAGACTAGTACAGAGCCAGGTGCCTCATGGGACAGATGGTAGAAGAAATCAAATCATTCCCTTTGTGGCACTCATATCAGATCTTTTCATCAGTGAATGATCAGAAAAGGTTCAGGGTAAACAATGCAGAGATGAATATAAGTATTTTTAAAATCATTTGCATTTTTATAAATATATATTTACAGCATATAATTTACACTTATCATGAGGAGTTGGTATTTGTACACAATACATTTTAGTTCTTTTTATTACACCTCCACCTGTCCTTTCCTCTTCTCTCCATCTCTTGGTCTCATTCCCATATGTAGAAGATTTATCTCTCTGTTAACTATTATCTTTTATTTTGCTTTCTAAATTATGTATATATGTTGGTTTCTCATATAAAGGAGATAATGTGAAATGAAGTTTGTGTGTCTCATCTATTTCATTTAACATTAATATCACAAAGTACAACAATTTTCCTATAAATGATTCAAATGTATCCTTCTTTAAGGGGGAATAGTACTCTATTATGTGTAAATACTACATTTTCTTATTTATTTATCTATTGAGGGATATCTAGGACACTTTCAACATTTAGCTAACATGAGTCATGCTGGTATAAATACAGTATGCATATGTCACTATAAAATGATGCCTTTAATTACTTTGGGAAGAAAATTTAAAGAGAAATAGTGAGTAGAGTGAAATTTCTTTTTTTTATTACTATTTCATTCAAAGATAGAAGTAAAGAAAAACAAGAATAAAAATCTATGAGAAACTTTCAAAGTCTGTCAAACAGGGGTCAACAATGGTACATATTTTTCACATTGTCATCCCTAAATCATTCACTCGGAGCACAAGACATCTGCATTCAATTGTCTGAACAATACTAGTACAAATCTTTCTCTTCAGTAAACTCACAGAAATCAGTAGTATAACTATCTTAACTAATTTTACATACATATATATATATATTCTTTCAGCTTGTCACACTAATGAAAACAATATGATGTTTTACATATGCATGTCTTATTTCACTAATGAGTAAGTTCTCAAGGTGGATCCATTTACCTATAAAAGTGTTCAGTTTATCATTCTTTATGGTTGAGTAGTACTCCATTGTAAAAAATATCACATGCTTTTTATCCATTCCTCAGTCCATGGGCATTTAGGTTGTTTTCAAGATCTAGCTTTTATAAACATGGGCTACTATAAACATGGGTGCACATATATCACTGTGGTATGTTTTTAATTCTTTAGGAAGATACCCAGAAAGAGGATATCTGGATTGAACGAGACATCCAATCCTAGTTTTTCAGAAATCTCTACAATGATTTCTACAGTGGGTGCACCAGTCTGCATTCCCACCAACAGTGGACAAGGGTTTCTTTTTCCCCAAAGCCCCTCCAGCATTTGTTATTGGTTGATTTCTTGATACTAGTCACTTTTTCTGGCAAGGAGAGAATCTCAGCATTGTTTTGTTGTTGTTGTTGTTTTTATCGGTACTAGGGATCAAACTCACAACTGCCTGCTTGCAAGGCAGTTACTTATGCCGCTAAGCTAAATCCCCAGCCCCTATCTCAGCATTGTTTTAATTTGGATCTCTTGAATGATCAGCAATGCTGAACATTGTTTCACAAATTTATTTATTGTTTGTGTTTTTTCATCTGAGAAGTGTGTATTCATCTCTGACGCCCATTTTTGTAATATATATATATATATATATATATATATATATATATATATATAAATTCTTTGTCTGAGGACCAAGTGGTAAACATTTTCTCCCACATTGTGATGTGTCTATTCACTCTGTTGATGGTTCCTCTTGCTGTGCAGAAGCTTTTCATAGGATGAGATCCCAGGTGTTGATTCTTTATGATAGTTCCTGTGAAATCTGGGTTTTGTTAATTAAGTTTTGACTATATGAATGTCTTCAAGAGTTTTACCTACTCTATCTTCCAGTAGATTTAATGTTTCTGCTTTAATATTTAGATATTTCATCCATACCAATTTTAGCTTAGTACATATTGGAAGATATGGGTTGAGTTTAATCTTTGGCATGTGTAGAGCCAGTTTTTCCAGCACCATTTATTAAACATACTACCTTTCTTCCAGTAAATGTTTCGTGAACCTTTGTCAAAGATAAGCAGGCTCAGTGTGTCTACATTTCTTTCTGCACCTTCTAATCTATTCCATTGATCTTTGGGTCTTTTTTTCTGTATCACAATATTTTTTTTTTAATCACAGTATCTTTACAGTATAATTCTAAGTCAAGAATTGTGGTGTTCCCTGTCTTGTTTTTGTTTTCTAAGAACTTCTTTGCTATTCTAGCTCTCTTCTGTTTCCAGATAAATTTTAGGATTGTTTTCTCTAATTCTTTGAGATGTTCTGTTGAAATTTTCATTGAGCTTGTATGAATCTGTACAATAATTTTGGGAGTATGACCATTTTGAATATATTGGTTTTTCCCACCTAAGTGCAAGAGATATATCTCCATTTTCTAATATCTTCTTCAATCTCCTTTTTCAGAGTACTTTAGTTTTCAATGTAGAAGTCTTTTACATCATTTGTTAAATTGATTCCTAAGTATTTCACTTTTTTTGATTCTATTGCAAAAGATATTGTTTCCTTGATTTTTCTCTCAGTGAGATCGCTATTCCTGCACAAAAAGATTATTGATTTTTGAGTGTTGACTTTGGAACCAGCTATGTTACTGAACTTGTTTACCAAATTTAAAAGCCTTTTGGTAGAGTTTCTGTGGTCTTCTAAGTAGAGTAGCATGTCATCTGCACATTACTATATTTGATATTCTTCCTTTCCTGTCTTTATTCCTTTTATGACTTTATCTTGTCTAATTGCTCCAGCTAACATTTCCATGACTATGTTAAAAAAGAGTGGAGACAGTGGACATCCTTGTCTTGTTCGTAATTTTAGAGAAAAAGCCTTCCTTATTTGTCCATTTAGTAAATGTTGGCTGTTGGTTTTTCATAGATGGCCTTTATCAGATTAAGACAAAGACCATCTATTTCAACTTTATGTAGCATTTTTATCCTGAATGGGTGCTGGATTTTGTCAGAAACTTCTTCTGTATCTATTGAGATTATCATAAAATTTTTGTCCTTGACTCTGTTAATATGGTGCATTACATTTATGGATTTATGTATTTTGAAACATCTCTGCATCCCTGGGATGAATCCCACTTGATCATTGTGCACAATCTTTTGATGATTTGCTGCATTCCATTTGCCAGTATCTTATTGAGGATATTTTCATTGATGTTTATTAAGAAGATTGGCCTGTAATTCTCTTTCTTAGTTGTATCCTTTTCTGGTTTTAGAATTAAAGTAATGCTTTCTTCCAGGAATGAATTTGAGAGTATTGCATTCCTTTCAATTTCATTAAAGAGTATGAAAAGTAGTGGTATTAGATTTTCTCTAAATTTCTTGTAGAATTCAAAAGTGAATCCATCAGAGCCTTGGGCTTTTATTTGCTGATATGTTTTTATTACATCTTACATTTCATTTGATACTGCTTATTTAGGATTTTTATATCATCTTAATTCCTATGTATCTAGGAATCTATCCATTTCTTCTGTATTTTCTATGTTATTAGAGAACACATTTTCAAAGTAGGTATAGATGATTTTCTGAATTTCTAAAGGCTCTGTGGTGATTTCACCCTTCATCCCCAAGTGTGTGGATTTGAGTCTTTTCTTTCCTTTTTTTGATAAGGTTAGCTAAAAGTTTGTCAATTTTATTTAAACTTTCAAAGAACCAACCTTTTGATTCACTGATTCTTTATATTTTTTAGTCTCCAGTGTATTAATTTCTGCTCTGATCTTTATACTTTCCTCCATTGTAAGAGCTTTTGGTTTATCCTATTTTTCTTTTTCTGAAAGTTTGACATTCAATATTAAGTTGTTTATATATGCTCACTCTGTTTTCCTGATGTTTTCTGATTGCTATAAATTTCCTCCTTAAGACTACTTTCATTGTGTCCCACAGGCTCCTGTATGTTATATTGTCATTATCATATAGTACAAACTCTATAATGTATTCTATAATTTCATTTGTGACCCATTGATTATTCAGTAGGGTGCTATTTAATTTCCATATGTTTATGAAGTTTTTGTCATTTTATTTGGCATGGATTTCCAATTTTATTGCACCCTGGTCTGATAGTATGTATGGGATAATTTCAGTTGCTTTGCATTTACTTAAAAATGTTCTGTGAGCCAGTATATGGTCTATTTTCGAGAATGTCCCGTGCACAGCTGAGAAGAAAGTGTATTCTGATGTTGTGGGTTGGAACATTCTATAGACTAAGTCCATTTGCTAAAAAGTTTGATTTAGTTCTAATATTTCACTATTGATTTCTTGTCTAGTTGATCTGTCTATGTGTGAAAGTGGGATATTGAGGTCTCTTAATACAATTGTATTAGGGCTTATTTGATTTTTCATATCCATTGGTAATCGTGTTATATTGGGTGCACTGGTATTTGTTGCATATATATTTATGATTATCTCTTTATCTTGGATTGTTCCATCTACGAGGGTATAGTGAAACTTTTATCTCTCTTAATAGACTTGGCTTGAAATTCACTTTCTCTGCAAATAGATTAACTACCTCTGCTTTTATCCGGATTCTTGTTATGTGAAGTATTGTTTTCCATCCTTTGAATTTTGATATATGAATTTATTTTGAATTTGAACTAAATGTGTTTCTTGCATGTGTAATACTGTTGGATGTTGCTTTTTGCCATTCTGCCAGTCTATGACTTTTGACTGGTGAATTGAAGCCATTTACATTGATGGTTATAACTGACATGTATTGACTTGTCGTGGTCATGTTATTTTCCTGTTGTTGGCTCTCCCTTTTTTACCCTTCCCTGTAATTGTTTGCCTTCCCTGGTGGATTCTTTTAGTTAAAGTTCATGGAACTGTAGTCCTTATTATCTCCTTCTAGAATGTCCTTCAGAACACCTTGAAGTGCTGACATTTTTGGTCATAAATTTCCTCAGATGTTCTTTGTCATAGAAGTGTCTTTTTTATCCATCAATTTTGAAAGACAGTTTTTCAGGATACATCAATCTGGGTTGAAAGTTGTTTTCCTTTAGATTTTGGAGTACTTCACCCCAGCTCTCCTTGACTTGAGAGTTGTGCTGAGAAGTCAGCTGTCATTCTGATGGGCTTTCCCTTATATGTGATTTGTTTCTTTTCTTTAACAACTTTGAAGAATTTATTCTTGTGCTGAATTTCTGGAATCATGGCTATGGCATGCCTGGATGAGGATGTGTTCTGATCACTGTTAAATGGAATTCTATATGCCTCACTTATTTGTATGTCACATTCTTTTTCTCTACCAAGAAAGTTTTCTCTCATGATGTCTGTGAACATGTTTTTAATGTCATTTATGGTATCTCTTGTTTGTTCATTGACTCCATTAACCTTAAGTTATTCTTATTTGTCTCATCTATTGGCTGCTGGATTGATTTCTCATGATCCCTTGCTGGTTTTGAGAAATCTCTTTTTCTGGTCATTAACTGCAATCCTGTCTTTAATATCTGAGATCCTGTCCTTACATTGGTCTGATCTGGGTAAAATACATTCAATGGAATTTTTATTTTCCAGGATATCTGGTTGAATCTGCTTTATGGATTCCATTTCTTTCCTATGCTGCACTTTCACAATTTGCTTAAGCTCATTTTTTTGTCTGTGTCTGCTCTAATACCACTAAACATGATGTATATTTTAGTAATCTGTAGTTACTTTAGAATTATTTCTGAATTCATTTTTTTCCAGAGACCCATTAAATTGTTTTGCTGTTTTCACTTCAGAGAGAGCTGATGGGGGTCTTTAAGATTGTCCCACCTCATTGGCCCCTCCTTTTCTTTTGGTGAACTTGATGTCTGGGATTGCATCTCGTTTAAGTGTTTTCTCATTTTTTAGTTTAATTCCTGGGATGATGCTTGTAAGTTGGCAATGGTAAGTTGCTTTACTGGTGGTATTTAGGACACTTAAGTGATAGTTCCTTCTCTGTGGTGTCTTACAGGTATAGCTGTTTTTTGGGCTTTGAGTCTGTTGGAAGATCTTACCTCTTAATTTTTTGGAGATGATAGGTTTTTGCAAATTCAGCCCAGACCCTGGAGCTTTGGCACTGTACCACAGTATTTTCTGTGACCTCTAGTTAATCCCAGTCGTGGATTATCAGGGCCAGTAGCTGTTTAGAACAATTATGTCAGTGCAGCTATAGTGATACAAATAACATGAAATACAGCTTATAAACAACAAATTAACCTAACCCTTAACTTCCAACTTTTCACTGTATGAACTAGATTTGTGATTATATAACAAAATGTAAAACAAGCCAGTTAATTATATGCAATATTTAAGTCCATAGTGTATCAGCATTGTCCTCAGGGTTATAATTTAAAGTAGGCTAAAGAGAAAATGGAGAAGCTTAAAAAGAGAAAGAGAATACAAGTGAAGATGGAGAACAAAGATGGATCCTGCCAACTTTGTGAAACTGTTGCAGAAGCCTGAAGAAAAAGAGATGTGGAAGAGATAAAAGGTAGAACAAAACAGAATCACACCCACAAAGAGTTTAGAAACCACTCTCATACTCATAAAAATAAAACAGTGAAAAAGAAAGAGAAATAGGAAACAAAGTGAATAAAACAAACAAGAAAGAAGAAAACAAACAAAGGGTTCACTTCCAGGATTCTCTCTGGGTTCACTACTAGACAGTCTGGGGATGCAGAGTCTTGAATTACGCCACTGTATCCCAGCAAGCCAGCCACTGCTTTATGGCAGAGTAATAGATAACCCTAAAAAGCCTGCCCCAAGACCAGATTCTTTGGGCTTACTACAATTCAAGTGATTTCTATGGGTCTTTGCCTACCTAGGAGCTGCTGGAGGGCGCTGACAGCAGTTTTGGTTCTGGGCTTATCCAGCCCAACTCTAAAATGGCTCCCAGCCAATCACTCCCTCTCATGAGAGGACTGAGTCCTCTGCACTCACCAGCAGTCAGTGCATTGCTCCAAGTCCACTATTTCCTTCCACTGCTGCATCTCTCTGCAGAAGCCTCTGGGGTTGCTAGTCACCACCATGACCATGAGTATTCATCCCCTGGTTGCAATAGCTCCTCTAGCACAGAATGAATCCAGCTATGGGAGAAGGCACTGCTAGCTGCCACCTTCTTCTTCATTGAAGTTTTCTCTTTTACCTTCTGTGTGGGCTTAAACTCACACTTCGGATTCTTCCTGGGTCCAGGGGACCCACTTTCCTCCTCCTTTTCTTCATCACAATGCTATATTCTTGAAATTTATGTTTTCATTTGTTTAAAGAATCTCCACAGTGATTTCTATAGTGGTTGTGATAGATAATACTCCCACCAACAATGTACAAATGTTTTTCACCACAGCCTTTAAAACCTTGGTTATTAGTTTATTTCTTCATAATATTTATTATTTCTTGAGTAAGATGGTATCTTAGTGGTATTTTAACTTGCATTTTTCTAATGCCAGAGATCTTGGATATTTTTTCATGAATTTATCAGTCACTTTGTATGTCTTCTGACAAATGTCTATTCATATCAGTTGCACAGTTTTTGATGAGATGTATAATTTGGGAGGCCTAACTCTTTAAAATTCTTTATATGTTATAGATATTACTCCTTTCCTTGAAGAGTCACTGATGAAAATATTTTATTTATGCTGCATGTGGTCTCTTTCCTTCTGTTGGTAATTTTCTTCGTTGTACAGAAGTATTCAGCTTGATATAAACAGTTTTGTTTTTCTTCACTCTATTCTTGATATTATATCTTGTGAAATTACCAGAAATTCCTGGCCTATGCCTTCAAGAATTTTAACTATTTTATCTTCCATCAAATTATTTTTGTTTTAATATTTAGATCTCTGATTCATGTTGATTTTACTTTAGTACATGGTGAGAGATATGGAGCTAGGTCCAATCTCTGTACTATATAGCTAGTCTTCCCAGAACAATTTATTAAAGGGGCTATCTTTCCTCTATGGCATGTGTGTGTGTAGTCTTTGTCAAAGATCAGATTGCTGAAAGTAACTGTGAATTTTTTCTGCATACTCTACTCTTTTCCACTGATCTTCATGTTTGTGTTTGTGCCAGCATCATGTTGTTTTTATCAAAGTAATTTTGTAATATGACTTTAATTCTGAGATTATGCCTTTTTGTTCCTGTTGCTCATTATAGCTTTTGCCATTCTGGGTCTCTTTTGCATCCATATTAGGGAATTCCCCCCCCCCAGATTTCTGAGAAATGATATTGATATTTTCAGTAGGATTTTGTTAAATCTCATCAGTTTTTGTAATGTAACACTTTTGACAATATTTTTCATCAGTGTAGGACTAGAAAATAGGTTTTTTTGGTTTGTTTGTTTCTGATGTTCTCTTTTCAGAATACTCTAGTTTTTGTTATAGAGGTCTTTCACTTTCTTTATTATGTTAATACCTAAACATGTAATTTTTGTTGATGCTATTGTGAATGAAATTTTTATAATTTTTTTCTTGATGGGTTCATTGTTGATGTACAAGAATGTCACTGATGTTTGTTTCCAGATTTTTATTCTACCACATTTCTCAATTAGAGAATTACACTTAAGAGTAACTGGGAGAAATTTTGGGTCTTCTGTATAATATTCACAAATAAAGGATCTTTTATTTGTGAATATTGATGTCTTACTTTTCTACACATATCCCATTTATCTCTTTCTCTTACCTGATTACTTTGGCTAATGTTGTGAATGCTATACTGAGTAGCATTGATGATAGTGGAGATTTTTTTTGTTTTGTTTCCAATTTTAGAAGAAAACTTTCAATTTTTCCCCATTTGATATACTGTTGGCAGGATGACTGTAAAGAAGGCTTTTTAAGTTTGTGATATAACCATTTTCTTCAGAATTTATCATGAGTGAATGATAAATTTTGTCAAAGGCCTTTTCTGCATCTATTTAGGTGAACAAGTAATGTTTGTCTTTGCTTCTTTCTATGTGATGCCTTACATTTATTGTTTTTTGTATGTATAAGGAACCTTCCTTGCAATACTAGCGAAGGCTATTTGTTCATAATATATGACATTTTTAATGATTTGTTTTAATTTGTTTGCTGTTAGGGATTATTTTCTTTGTTGAGGATTTTTGCATCTGTGTTCAATAAAGAGATTATTTTTCTTGCTGTGAATTATTTTTATTGTTCTAGGCTTTTGCATCTGTGTTCAATAAAGAGATTAGATTTAAAGATTTTTTTTTACTTGAAACCTTGCCTAGTTTGCGAATCTAGTTTTGTGGAATGAATTTGCAGTACCCCTTTCCTTTGAATTTCATTAAAGAATTTCAGGACTACTGGGATTAGAACTCTGAAGTTCTTATGGAATCCAATAGCAGAATCCATTGGATCCTGGGCTTTTCTTATTTTGTAGGACTTTTTATTCTAGTCTCAATTTTATTGCCTGTAATTAGATTATTCTGGGTTTTCATATCTTCTTCATTTATTTGTGGTAATTCTTACATATCCAGGAATCTTCTTATTTTCAGTACATCTTCCAAGTTATTGGGGTACAAATTTTGCAAGTACTTGCTAATAAGTTTTGTATTTCATTGGTGCCAACTGTGATTTTACCTTTTGTGTTTTAACTGTATTCATCTGAGTCATTTCTTCCTTTCTTGGGTAAGATTTGCTAAGGATGTGTTTGTTTTGTTTCTTCACTCAAAGAATCAGGTGTCAGATTCATTAATTCTTTGTTTTGTTCCTTTAGTTTCAATTTTATTAGTTTATACTGTATTCTATACAATTTCTTTCCTTGTACTAGCTTTGGATTGGATTGTTCATGTTTTTTTCTGAGTAGTTCTTCTCTTAATAGTTTTTGAAGTACATATCTAGGTTGTTTATTTGAGTTTGCTCTGTTTTCCTGATACAAGCACTCATACCTATAAACTTCCCTCTTATGACTGCTTTCATTGTGTCCCCTATGTTCAGGTACATTGCACTGGCATTATCATTTGATTGTAGGAGCTAATTTCTTCCTTGATTTCTTCTGTGATCCTCTGGTTAGTCAAGAATGTAGTATATAATATCCATGCATGTGCATAATTTCTGTGGTGGGGTTTCTCATACATTTCTAGTTTCATTGCACTGACCTGATAATATGCTTGAGAATTACTTTATTCTTTTGTAATTATTTAAGCAAGGTTTATGGAGTAGTATATGGTCTATTTTGGAGAAAGTTCCATGTGTTTCTGACAATATATTTTATGTTGTTAGATGAGACATTCTGTGGATATCTATTAAGTCCATTTTTTCAAAAGTGCAGTTATTTCTTTGTTGATTTTTTGTCATAGTTTTCTGTCTTATTAGGGGTAGTGAGAATATTGAAGTTTCTTAATATAATTGTAATCATGTTTACTGGACATTGTTTGTTTAGTAGTATTTACTTTATGAAGTTGGTTGTGCCAGTGTTTGATGTATATACATTTATATTTGTTACCTCCTCCTATTGAACTGTTCTTTTAACCAATACATAGAGACCATATTTTTTCTTCTGGTCAGTTATGACTTGAAATTCCCTTTATCTGAAAATAAGATAACTATCCTGGTTTGTTTATGGGAATCTAGTTTTTGATGTTTTTATTTTTAGTCTACAAATTTCTTTTTAGAGTAAATGTATTTCTTATATGAAGCATACTTATGGATTTTGTTTTTTATCCAATCTACCAATGTGTTATTTTGATTGAAGAACTGACAGCAACCATCTTGAGAGTTATTACAGAAAAAATATTGACATATTCTTATCCTTGCATTTTTTTCCTTTTCTAATTATTTTATTCCTCATCCACTTAACTAGATATATTTATCATACTCAATTTTTGGCATTATTTGGTTCTTTTCTTTCTTTATAGTATATCCTTGAAAAAAATTGAGTGCTGGTTTTATGGCCATGAAATTTTTAAACTGCTCATTGTCATGGAAATACTTTATTTCAAAATCAATTTTGAAAGATACTTTTGCAAGATATAGCAGTCTGGCTTTGTTTTCTTTTAGGGCTTGAAATCCTTCATTACAAGCTCTCATGCCCTTTACGTTTTGTGTTGATAAGTATACTATAATTTTAATGATTTTGTATGTATAAATGATTTGTTGTTTTTCTGAAATACTTTTTAAGATTGTATCCTTTAATGAATTTATGAGACTTTGCTGGTGTTCTGTCATGTATATGTTCTTTTCTGATCATGGCTATGTGAGTTTCTATGTTTCTCACTTACCTGTATCTGAAGTTCTTTTGATAAGTTCTTTTCCCATATTTATAAAGCTTTTTGCTATTGTTTCCACAAACAGTTTTTTATGCCATTTGTACTGTCTTCTGATTTTTCAGTTATTCTTAGATTAGACTTCTTTGCATCATCTTACATCTCTTGTTGATTTTAGGATACCTCTGAGTATATGATCACTTGCATTAGTTAGCCCTATCTTCAGTTTTTGACACTCCTCACATTCTTAACATTGGCTGTCAATACTTTCAATAGAAATATTTATCTCCTGGATTTCTGTTTGTTACATTTTTATATACTCTAATTCCTTTCCAACTGGTTTTATAATCATTTTGTTTAACTAGCTGGTTTTTATTGGTGTCTTCTTTAACTTTACTGGTTTTTTAAAAATAAGTCTATTGTTTATGTTTTATCATTTTAAGCTCACAGAGTACCTCATTGGTCTATTCTTTTCTGTTTTTAAAATTACTTTGTATACTTTAATTATTTGTATTCCTTTCTACTAATGTTCTATGGTTTAGCTTTGGGGGACTTGGAATCTTTTGGAGGCATTTTATTGGCCTTGCTCAGTTATAAAGAAGGACAAACTTGAGGCTTTCAGAGGTAAACAGATGCAACTTGTGACCATACTCATTAATTAAATAAATCAAACTCATAGGTGTAAATATCATATGGTCTCCTTAGTGTAAAAAAAACCAGAGAGTATTAAGATCCAAAATATACACTAGATATTGTGAATGTGAAAAGGAAAGAAAGTGCTCAAAAAGGAAAGAACAACGGGGATAGGAGAAAGGTGAAAAGGAAGAACAAAAAGATTATATGTATATAGGCATGCATACATGTATATCTGTATGCATATAGGCAACTATACTACTATTCTTTGTAAGTTCATAAAAAAGAACAGTTTGTGCTTTCATTGTTTGTTGATCATTTTTCATGCCTAAATTTTGTAATCTGAACAACTACTTTCAAAATGACAGTATGCAATATATTAACTGTTAATTTCCTATTTTTGAAATTCTGTATAATTTATATTCTTTTTACTTTATTTTGTTTTTAAAATTAAAAATCTCTCTCCATCTCCTCTCTCTCTCTCTCTCTCTCTCTCTCTCTCTCTCTCTCTCTCTCTCTTTCTCTCTCTCTCCTTCCCTCCCTTCCTCTATCTCTGTGGGCACACTGAAGATTGATCATCAATTAAAGTAGAGAGATTTTGCAGATAGTATGGAAATTTCTTCAATTAATACCTACTTTCCACTTATGCAATCTATGCTTGGCTAACTATATGCTTTTACCTCTCTCACCAAATTGCATCTCTCCATAATTTGAGGACAAGAGTGTGCCATGTAATTGGCCAAGCATCTTGTTCTTCAGAAGAATCACAGCATTTTTTAAGACACAAATACCAAGCAGGTATTATCATAAAGTATAAGCCAATTAATATCAACAACTATACTGCTACTGGAAATACTAATGCAATGACATTGAACTAATAAAAGTTGTCACTATGCTGCACTTCCCAATCGAAAAGAGACATACAAAAATATTATGGATGCAAAGACAACCAAATATTGACACAGAGTAAACACTAAATGCAACAATTATACCATCATTAACAATAGAAAATAATTCCACAAAAATAGCTTAGACTCAACTATATATGTAGTGATTAAAAAATCTTAATACTAATGCTAATAAAAATGGATGGTGGGGGAGGGAAAAGAGAAGTAAACTTTTAGCAAAATAAAGAAATATATGAGACAGGCAAAAATGAGACAACAAATTCTGTCAGAGAGTAAAAGAAAATTAATAGAATTAAAGTAACAGAAAAAGAACAATCAAGAAAAAGAAATTAAAAGAAAAAACATTGAAGGGGAAAATAAATTTAAATAAACCAATGAATAAAAAGAGAAATGAACTCAAAATTCCCTATATGTTTTTGGGTTTTTTTTTTAAATTTTAAACAGGGTAAAACTAAACATAACAAAGCAGAATAAAGCCGATCAGAAGAAAACAATGTAAATGACACAGATTTCAAAGCAAGACAACAGGAGATCATCATTGACTATCATAATGTCACTTGTTTTTTTTTCTAAATAGTTGTCCATATTTTCACACACAATGAATTCATACAAAACAAAATAGTATTAAATTGATCAGAAGAGTGATGAAGGCATTATAGGCCTTCAAAACCAGACAATAGGGAAATCAACAATGGCTGCCATAATGTCTCTCATTCTCTTAAAGATAGCTGTCTATACCTTCATGTATGTTGAAATTAAACAATACAAAAGCAGACTGAAATCACTCTGAACAAAGAATAATGGCACTACTGGATTCCACAGCATGACAATACGGAATCAGCAATGGATAACATAATGTCTCTTTTTCTTCAGAATAGCTGTTCATTTCATCATGCATTGTATAACTGATTCTCAAAAACAGTTTAGAAGTTCTATACATAAGTATAAGTCTTTACATGTGTACCTATCCTTTCTGTATTAGAGTAAAACAAAACAAAACAAAACAAAACAAATTACTAGAAAAACACTGAACAAAAAAGACAAATAACTGTAGCAAAGAACCCAAAACACTGACAATATAGGCCTTCAAAACAAGGGGCTAGGAGCATAACTAGGGTTGTTATTTTACATAATGATCTTCAAGAATTCCTCAGATACACTAACATGCATAATTGTTCCAGTCCTATGCATGTTAACTGTTCTGTTCTAAGACCTTACAGATTTTGTAGCACAATAATCAAATGAATGTTAACTGTTTGGCCCCAGGACTTTTAGAAGTTGTAGCACAAACACTTTAGCTATCTTAATTGTGTTTGTATGGTTTTAGATATTTTTCTATTCCCTTCCTGTTTGTTTTTACACCTTTTCTCTGAGATATTATTTTTCACTTTGAGCAGATACATATCCTTTCGCTGTACTTATTGAAGTTTTTGTAGCTTACCAATTCTTACACTAGGGAGACTAGTGTTTACACATGTGTATTTACCCAGTGTATTTACCACATCTTTTTTATCCATTCCTCAGTTGATGAGCATGTAGGTTGTTTCCAAGATCTGGTTATTACAAATTGTGCTGCTGTAAACATGGGTACACATATATCACTGTGATATGATATTTTGACTTCTTCTGTGAATATGCCCAGAAGTGAAATAGCTGGGTCAAATGGGACTTCCAATCTCAGCTTTTTGAAGAATCTTCAGACTGACCTTCACAGTGGTTGCACCAGTCTACACTCCCAACAACACTGTAGAAGAATTCCTTTTTCCCTTTAACCTCTCCACTACTTGTTGTTGGTAGTTTTTTTTTTTTTTAAATCCTGGCCATTCTTAGGTCTAATCCAAAAATGAGCATCTGAGGTGAGTACACAGTTCTCAGATGAAGAAATACAAATGACAAATAAATACAGGAAAAAATATTCAACATCATTAGTCATTAGATAAATGCAAATTAAAACCACACTGAGATTCCATTCTGTGTGTTTGTGAATGATTGATTTCTTTTTTTTTTTTTTTTTGTCTTTTTCTTTTTTACCAGTACTGGGGATCAAACTAACGACTGCCTGCTTGCAAGCCAGGCACTTATGACGCTGAGCTAAATCCCCAGCCCCAGATAAGGGAGAGGAATAGTGATCAGTTAGTAAGTGCTATTTTGTTTTCACACTCACTTATTTGTGAATGCTCAGTTCTGCCTTGCCTTTCCTACAGGGTGTGGTTGGTCAATGTTGTCCATATTTTGGCTGTATTCATTCTCACCAATCCCAGTTTCTGTGCCCCTCTGTGCATCCTATGTAATTGTTTTCTTCTCCTAGCTCTGCTCCAGAGGCTTCTCTTCTCATATGTTCCAAGATGTAGCACCTGATCATGCCAAAATGTATTTTTGATCATGTTAACATGTGGAGAAGTCAAACAGACCACTGAGTTCTGTGCTGAGTGTAGGCAACAGCGTGGGAAAGTCCCCTTTTAGAATTTCATACAACTGGCCTGACTTCTCATCACAGGCAGTGAAAACCCTTGTTTCTTTCCTGATGATACTTCTTAGGGAGTTTACATTAGCTTTAAGCCTGTCTGAGACTCTCTCATGGCCAAGTTCTGTCCAGTCACAGTGGTATAGTGGCACTAGGAACCCTAAAGTACAGTATAGTGGAATTCAGTAATTCCACTGTTCTGTAGTTCAGTGACTGTTCTGTTCAGTGTCAACAATTAAAACTTCTCAAAATGATTTCAGATAGAACACTCTCAAATGTGGTAGTGGTACACTGAATTTCTTCTCCAAATCTAACATTATGTAGAAGGAGCAATGCTGAGTAAAAACTCCATCCTGTTTTTGCTGGTTACAATGACCATGGGCTCTATTTTGGCTCTTGCTGCTGACCAAAACAATTATTTCTTCCTGGAGCTACCAACCTTTTACAATTACATTGCATTTGCAGAGGAAGCTTACACTCCTCAGAGCTACGATTAGCCCTTTGACTTGTTCATGCTTTTCTCTGCCTTATGTTGAGTTTCTCTCTTTTCTAGATTTCCTGTTGCCTCTTTCTTAATTCCGAGAAATCTACTTTTTCCCCACTAAATTGTTTTTTTTTTCCAGGCATCTTAATTGCAGGTTGCAGAGGAACATTTTCTGCTAGTATTTACTCCCCTCTTACACATGGATGTAGAGGCAGGAAAATTTGTGATTTTCTTCTCTACTGTTATTGTAGATATGTTCACACAAGTGTGGGACCTCAGGAAACTCCTTCCCCACTGGGCACCACCACAAATGGGATGATAGCCAAGGACTTTTCTCCTCACCTTAATTTCTTTCATGTCTGATACTTAGAAAAGATCAAGTGGTGTGGGTTGTGGCTGAGGCTGGGTAAATTTTCTTTTTTTTCTTTTTTTTATTAAAAAATTAAAAGAAAAAAGGAGATTAAGATAAAATAGGACATAAGAACGTAATAACACAGGTCAGAACAGAACAATTTAAGCAACATAGTCTTTCACCACAAGATAACACAACATAACAGTAGCTATCATAAGAGTCTTTTTTCCTGAAATATTTGCATATAACTTCGTATATTATAGCATCAAACAAAACGTGACAGTATACAGCCTTTCAGGAGAATGCAGTATTACAGGGTATTTAGAACCAATTAATAGAAAATGAACAATGGTTTCTATATTACCTCCGTGTCTATAAAAAACTTTGTTTATGCTATCACATATAATAAAATCAAATAAGGTACAACATGATAAACCGATGCAGACCGAAGGAAAAAAGCTTCATGGGACTTCAAAACAAGATAATATTAAATCAGCACTAGCTATTATATTGTCTTGTTTTCTTCAAAATAACTGTTCATACTATCACAGGCAATGCAATCAAACAACCCAGAATAATAACATTCAAATTAATGAATGAAAACATTATAAGGTTTCCAAGCAAAATAATGGGGAATCATGTTTACCACATACTTTTAGTATCCTTACTATTTCTTACACTAGGGAAACTATTTGGTATTTATACATGTGAGTTTGATTTATTTTGCTTATGTGTATGTTCTCAATGATTTATTTTGCTTATGTGTATGTTCTCAAGCTGCACCCATTTATTTATAAATATCTCAATGTGATCATTCTTTATAGTTGAGTTGTATTCCATTGTATAAAAATACCACAACTTTTTATCCATTCCTCAGTTGATGGACACTTAGGTTGTTTCTAAAACCTGGCTATTACAAATTGTGCTGCTATAAACATGGGTGCACATATCACTGTGGTATGATGTTTTCAGTTCTTCTCGGAATATGCCCAGAAGTCCAATAGCTGGATTGAATGGGACCTCCAATCCCAGATTTTTGAGAAATCTCCAGAATGACCTCCACAATGGTTGCATCAGTCTTCACTCCCACCAACAGTGCAGGATAGTTCCTTTTTCGCCACAGCCTCTCCAGCATTTGCTGGTGGTAGTTTTCTTGATCCTGGCCATTCTTTCAGGAGTGAGATGGAATCTCAATGTGGTTTTAATTGGCATTTATCTAATGAGTAATGATGATGAATATTTTTTTCATGTAGTTATTTTCCATTTATATTTTTTTTTCTGAGAACTATCTATTCATCTCAGATACCCATTTTTTGATTGGGTCTTTGAATTTCAGTGGTCTTATTTTTTAAAGTTGTTTATATGTTACAGACAGAATTCCTTTTTCCGAGGGACAGTCCACTAAGATTTTTTCCCAGTTGTAGGTTTTCTTTTCTCTATGCTGGAGATTTCTTTTGATGTGCAGAAACACTTTAATAAGGGATGATTTCAGTTATTGATTCTGGAAGTATTTCCCATGTGGTTTGATTACTGTTCATGAATTTTCTACCTACCTCTATGTCTAAAAGTTTTTACCCAATTTGTCTTCCAATAGATTTAGTGTTTCCATTTTAATATCCAGATCTTTGATGCATTTAGATGTTAATTTAGTGCATCATGATAAGCATGGGTCTAGTTTTAGTTTTCAGCATATGGAGAGCCAGTTTTTCCAACACCATTTATTAAAGAGACTGCCGTTCTTCCAGTGAACATGTTTGGCCCCTTTATCGAAGATAAGGTGGTTGAGTGTGTTTGTAGTTGTGGTTGTATCTTCTAATCTATTCCACTGATCTACAGATCTGTTTTTATTCCAGTAAAACTTTGATTTTACTATAGTTGCTTTGTAGTATAACTTTAAGTCAGGGATTATGATGCCTCCTGCTTTACCTTTGCTGCTTAGAACTGTCTTGGCTATTCTAGGTCTCTTCTGGTTCCAGATGAATTTTAGGAGTGATTTCTCTAGATCCTTGAGGTATGTTGATGGTATTTTTGTTGGGATTGCATTGAATCTGTATAGCAGTATTGGGATAATGGCCATTTTCACAATATTTATTCTTCCTATTCGTGAGCAGGGATGCTTTCCACTTTCTGAGATCATCTTCAATTTCTTTTTTCAGTGTATGATAATTTTCTCCATATAGGTCTTTCACTTCTTTCATGAGAATAATTCCTAAATATTTCTTTTTTTTTTTTTTTTTTTTTTGGTTGCTAGTGTGGAGGGTGTGGCTTCTCTTAATTCTCTCTTATTTTGTTGTTAGTGTATAGGAATCCTATTGATTTTTTGAATATTGATTTTGTATCTGGCTACACTGCTGAATTTATATATTATATCTCAGAATCTTTCATTGGAGTTTTGGTGTCTGCCATATAGAGTATCATGTCATCTGCAAATAATGATAATTTAACTTCTTCGTTTCCTATCTTTACCCATTTTATTTTTCTCTCTTGTCTAATTGCTCTGGCTTGTATTTCCAGTACTGTATTAAATAGGAGCAGTGATAAGGGACATCCTTGTCTCATGCCTGATTTTAAGGTAAAGGCCTTCAGTTTTTGGCCATTTAGTATGATACTGGCTGTTCATTTGTCATAGATGGCCTTTATTGTACTGAAGTAAAGAACATCTATTCCAATTTTCTGTAAGGTTCTTATCATAAATGAATGTTGGACCTTATCAAAAGCTTTTTCTGCATCTATAGAAATGTTCATGTGAATCTTACTTTTTGCTTTATTGATATGGTGGACTACATTTATTGATTTACATATGTTGAAACATCCCTGCATGCCTGGGATGAATTCCACATAGTCATGGTGTATAATCTTCTTGATGATTTGCTGCATCCTATTTGCTAATATGTTATTGAGGATTTTTGCATGTGTGTTCATTAGGGAGATTGGTCTGTAGTTTTCTTTTTTAGTTGGGTCTTTCTCAGGTTTTGTTATTAGAGTGATATTTGACTCCAGAAATGACTTAGGAAGGATTGCTTCCCTTTCAATTTCATTGAAGAGTTTGAGGAGTGTCGGCATTAAGTCTTCTTTGTATTTCTTGTAGAATTCGGCAGTGAATCCATCTTTGTAGGTAATGACTTAATTACATTATCAATTTCATTAATAGAAATTGGGTTATTCAGCAGTTTTACATCTTCTTGACGTAGCTTTGGTACTTCATATGTTTCTAGGAATCTATCTATTACTTCTGTGTTATCAAACCTATGAGAGTAGATGTTTTCAAAATAGTTGTTGATGACCTTCTGTGTTTCTACAGAGTCTGTAGTGATTTAGCCTTTTTCATTCCTTATTGCATCAATTTGAGCTTTTTTTTTTTCCTTTTTTTTTCTAAGGTTGACCGGGGCTTATCAATTTTATTTATTCTTTAAAAGAATGAACTCTTGGATTCATTGATTCTTTGGATGGTTTTCTTAGTCTCTATTGCCTTAATTTCTGCTCTACTTTTTGTAATTTCTTCCTTTCTTTTGGCTTTGGGCTTGACTTGCTCTTCTTTTTCTAGATGTTTGAGGTGTAACATCAGGTTATTTACTTGTATTCATTCTGTTTTCCTTATGTGTAAACTCAGTGCAATAAATTTTCCTCTGAGGACTGCTTTCATTGCATCCCACAGATTCTAGTAAGTTGTATTTGTATTTTTGTTTGCTTATAGGTATTGTTTAATTTCTTCTTTAATTTTCCCTGTGACTCACTGATTACTCAACGATATGTTATTCAGTTTCCATGTGTTTGTGGGATTTTTGCAGTATCTTTTATTATTAATTTCTAATTTCATGGCGCTATAATCCGATAACATGCATAGGATAATTTCAACTCTTTTGCATTTATTTAAATAAGTTCTGTGGCCTAATATATGATCTATTTTAGAGAATGTCCCATGTACTGCTGAGAAGATGGTGCTTTTGGTGGAATACTTGGTATATATCTCTCAAGTCAATTTGTTCACATGTGTGATTCAGTTCTGTTATTTCTTTTCTGATTTTCTGTTTGGTTGATCTGTCCCTTAGTGTCAATGGTGTGTTAAGGTATCCTGTTATAATTGTATTACTGCTAATTTGGTTTTTCACTTCTGTTAATACTTGCTTTATATAACTGGGTGCTCTGGAATTTGCTGCATATGTGTTTAAGACTGTCATCTCTTCCTCTTGAAGCTTTCCCCTTACCAGTATGTAACGACCTTCTTTATCTCTTCTGATCATTATTGGTTTGAAGTTCACATTGTTTTCAAGCAGAATAGCTACCCCCCATTTATTTGGGTTTTCTGTTGCATGAAGTATTTTTTCCATCCTTTGAGTTTCAGTCTATGAGTATCATTTTGGGTTAGATGGGTTTCTTGTAGACAGCATATGTTTGAATGTTGGTTCTTGATCCATTCTGCCAGTCTGTTTCTTTTAATTAGTAAATTGAGACCATTTACATTAATGATTGTAACTGTTATACATTGGTTTATTGTTGACATGTTATCTTTTTGTTGTTGTGTCTTTATCTTTCCATTCTGTTTAATTGTCTGCTTTGCTTAGTGGTTTTTTCCTAAGTGTATCTAAACTGTCTTCCAGTTTTCTTTGCAGGGTTGGCTTGGTGATCATAAAGTTCTTCAGCTGTTCTTTGTCATGGAAGTATCTTATTTATCCATCGATTTTGAAGGACAGTTTTTCAGGGTACATCAGTCTAGGTTGGATATCTTTTCCTTTAGGATCTGAAATAGTTCATTCCATGCTCTTCTTGACTTTATTGTTTGTGCTGAGACGTCTGCTGTAATTCTGATAGGTTCTCCTTTATAGGTGATCTGTCTTTTTCTCTCTGACAGCTTTTAATATTCTACTATTTTGTTCCATTTCTGGGATGGCCATTATTATGTGTCTGGGTGTAGTTTTATTTTGGTTATGGCTATTTGGAGTTCCATATGCTTCACTGATCTTGATATCAGCTTCCAATCTCATGTTTGGGAAATTTTCAGCTATTGCTTCTCTAAGTATCCTCTTGACATCCTTTATGTTGTCCCCTTCTTTTTCATTTATCCCTATCAATCTTATGTTGTTTTTCTTTGCATCATCTTGCAGCTGTTGAATTCTTATTTCCTGATTCTTTGTTATCTTTAAAAGATCTTGCCTTTACTCTTCACTAGTTGAAATCCTGTCTTCAAGGTCTGAAATTCTGTCTTCACTTTCATGGTGGCAGTTTTTATAACTTTCAATGGAATTTTGATTTCCTGTATATCTCTTTGCATCTGCTTTATGTATTCTGTTTCTTATATTGTTCATCTAGGGATTCTATCTTTTTGTGTAGTTCCCTCAATTTTTAACTGTGTCTTCTTTAGATATGTTCAGCATCTCTTTCATTTATTTTATCATTTCTTCTTTTACCTGGAAGAGTATTTCTTGTTTGAATTCCTTTAAAGCTTCCCAGAGTTGCTTCTTTATTTTGATTGCTATTATTCAGGTATTTCAGGTGTATGGCATACATTTTCTTCTATATACATAGCTCCTAAGGTTTCTTGGGATGGGCTGGAGTTTGAAATTGCATTTTGCTCTTTTGCTTTGTCATTTTCCTATATTTCTGTGCTTCAAGTGTTATTCCAAAGCTTCTCTGTATGTGTTGGAAATTGTCTTTTGTGCCCTAAGCTCCTGGGATTGAAAAGTTAGGTCCTCAGGCCCTCCCGTGCCACCTTCAGTGTTCCAGATAGCTAGGCAGGCATCTAACCACTGTGGATGATGGGTTAAATCTCTCCTTGGGCAAAGACCAGAGCCCTGGAACTCACTTCACCTACTCTCAGATCATGTAATTTAAGAAAGTCACTGGACATAATATAGTTGGTCCACAAAATCTACCAAGACTAGTCTTGTGTGCATGGGCTCTGGACAGGTCCCTGAGCTCTGGAAGAGATGATCTTAAAGTCTCCTGGGGCACAGGGTGGTGTGCAAATTCACCCCAGCTGCTGGCTGAATTTCCCAGTTTGAGAGATCACTGGCCATGTCCTGGGCAGGCCTGAAACCTACCAAGCACAGCCCAGTGTATCTTGGATGGGTCCTTGAGCTCCAGAAGAAATGATCTTAAAGTCTCCCCGGAGCTCAGGATGGCACACAGAGTTACCCCAGCCACCAGCTAAGTTTCTAGGTTGGGAGAAGGTCACTGGGCATATCCTTGGCAGGTTTTATGCCAAGGTCTTTGGCATAAAGTGTCCTTGAGCTCTGGAAGTGATGATCTTATAGTACTTTGGGGTCTTGGGATGGCATGCGGACTCACTCCAGCTGCCAGCTCCTGGGTAAATTTTCTTTCAGGTGAGATGCTCACTGGAGAGAGTGATAGCAGAATGCAGTTGATGCCACTGGGGAAATTTTCTTTCTGGAACTTCTGGAACTTTTCAGGTATGGAACTACGACTGAGGCTCTGAAAATGTTTGAATCTATGCCAGCATGCCTTTGTAGGCTAAGGTGCAGTAGCATCTTAGGCTATCTTCTCTACCCTCCAAATGACATGGGATCATGTACACTGATAGGAGAGTTACACCCACAACCACATGGGCAACAACTGATGGTCTACGTTCTCATGCAATTCCTCATACTTAACCACATCACAGTTGAACTGAGGATCTCTGATTTCCAGTTCTTACAAAAGACATTGCTTTTCCAGATGGTAACCACTGTTCCCTACGTTGTAGCACTGTCAGTGGGTTTGTCAGTCACTTCACCAAGGCAAATGTCTCATGAGACAGCCTCCTGGTAAGCCAGTACAGAATGTTTATAGGTCCCCAGAGATGAAAATAATCAGAATAGTTTTAACGCTAAAGCAGTCTAAATTTAGAGAACTGGTCTCACAAGATGGTTCCTTGTTATATCCCTTTAGGACTTTACTGGAAGGGGAAGTTAATTCTCTTACCAAAGTCAAACTATTATGAAGAACTTAAGCTTGTTATTCACTTAGGCTTTAAAACTTCAAAGGATAAGTAGCTAGGATTCATTATTTTCCACTCATATAGATCGCTAGATCTGTTTCTCACCTTTACATGTAAAAAGGGCCATCTCCCCCCTTCATCTGTGGAGCTAGGGCAGAACATGAAGGAACATTTTGTTTTTCTTGCTGCGCTATCTCAGGTCTCTGATGTTTAAAAGATTTAGGTTTTTTTTTCTACTGTTGAAGTTCAGCATTCTCTTCTGGCCATTAACCTCAATATGCAGCTATACAACTGTTGATTTGGTGCTTCTTGTGGAGGAGCAAGTGAGAAATGAGTGCCTCTATTCAACCATATTGCCCACTCCAGTAACTCAAGAATAGTAAAATGAAAGCAATACATAGGGCCAGGTATATGGAAAGAAGCTCAGTGATTCCATGCCTTCTTTAGGCAACCCACCCTTCAGAAGCTTTCACATGTTCATCAATCTGGAAGCTCCAACTTATATTTGTAGTATAGTATAGGACAGATTTATCAGGATGTAAGTTTATTGTAAGTCAAAGATCAATTATGCCTTTGTTCTTTACATATGGTACAAACCTTGGAAGTAATAATTGTGCTAATTTTACTTTTGAGAAACTTTCTTAGCTGCATCAGAGTCATTGCTACTGAAAATCTTAAATATATCTTATCATCCTCCTTAGGTTTCTATTAGTTTATATTCCTATCTGAATTGCTCTGATTTAAAAATTCAATGGATAGTCTTTTTGTCTTATCTTCACTTGCAGTCATCTTATCTTCATTTGCAACTTACTTGTTTTCATTCATTAAAGTGACTGGGATCCAGAGCCAAAGGAGGTTGTGTGTAATAATCTCTTCTCATCTCATCTTTTAAAATACCTTGAAGTTTGTATACAATATACTGAAGATTTTTATCCGACCTTATATTCAGACACAGTGTGATTTTGTGAATTTGAGTGTCAAAAGTAGGATAATACTTGCCAAGTTACACACAGTACACACAGTTACACATAGTACACAAGTTACACACAGTACCTGTTTTACAGAGGGAATGCAGTCATTCTATTAAGATACTGATATCAACAGAAAAGTATTCTTTACAAAACATATACATTAATGTAGTGTAGCTTAATGATTTTGATTTTAGCTAATCAGTGCATTTTAGAATGAGTAAGATCCCAGAAAACAAACTGGTAATAGATTATCAAGATAAGTGAAAAAGACAATGAAAGTTAAAAGTCATTGAGCATAAAATGAATGTAGGCCAAGTGTCCATCTTTAATTGACGTGCCAGTGTCACTAACAATAGGCAGAAAATAGAAGTCCGTGCTTGTTAGGGGCCATGAGCCGCTCCCCAAAGATGGCGCCCACTTCCTGCTTCCTGGTTCTTGTTGGCCCGTGTTGCCGCGTAATTAACCCGCCAAGAGTGATCATCTGCCTAGCAACAGTCGGTTGTGACCAATTGCTATCCGAGTTCCTGCTATGCTGTGATTGGCTGCTTCTTGCCATATAAACTGATGTATCTCCTCCCAGAGGGAGAGGAAGAAGAAGGCTTGAGGGCAGCGGACCTTGTTAGGTCCGGCTGAGCTGTACGCAATAAAACTTTGAGAACCGACCCCATTATCGTCTCGCCTCTATCACTCACGGCTCTGGTCAACTGGTGGCCCGTACGAGGACCCTGCATATCCTCTGGCCAAGGTGTGCAGCGAACATGAGTGACGGCGAGACCTCGGTCCAACGACATCCGAAGACCAGCAGAGCCTCCTCTCGACGCCCCAGGTCGGTTACGAACGGTACAGCTGAGGTTTCCTAGGACAGGTGAGTACTGGGTCACCTGGGTTGGGTGGACGCACCTAACACACTCCCGAGCGCCACATTCGCTGGCGCCGCTCTCTTCCCTTTTACGTTTCTTTGCTTTACTTTTGCTTCGCTGATATGGGTAACGCTGCACGCAAACCTCTCGCTGACTCTTTGGGAGTTCTGCTTCGCTCTCGGGGAATTTATGAATCGGGTCACCCTTGCCCGGTTTCTGGATCTCGTTAACGAACAAGCCCCCTGGTTCTGGCCCACAGGCTCCCTGACCCTCCCTTCATGGGAAAAATTGGGCGGAGATCTCCGGGGTGCTCGTGAAAGGGGCCCATTAGATCCGATGGTTATACCCTTATGGGAAATGATCAGGGCATGCCTGACTGATGAAGATGCTCCTGGGCTCCATTCAGCCCGACAAGTTTTTGATAAAGCCCGCTCTGAATGCTCTGAAGAGCCCGGAGTTACGGCCGACTTTGGGTCTCAAGAGGGCCCTAGAGATACCGACTTAGAGTCTGATAGTTCTGAGGAAGAAGTGGTTTTCGAATGTGACCCACCGGCTCAGACAGGGGAGAATCTAAGGGCCCAGGAAGACAAAAAGGGGAAATGGACACCTCCCTGCCCAGGATACTCCGACTTGCGGAGGGAACTCAGGTCCTTCCGGCCTTGTACAACCTTGCAGCCTGCGGTTGCCCCCTTCCGGGCACCGCACTCTGTTGCACCACCTTGGCCGGAGGAGGAGTTACTCCCCGGGCTGCCACTTCCACCCGTGGCCGCTACAGGGCATCCACAACCCTCGGTGCTGCCCTGACCAGAAGGGGAGTTACTTCCTGGGTTACCTCCCATGTCTACATGGGGGGGGGGACGTCCCTTCCATCAGAGGGTGTGGTCGCGGCTCCCCTTCGAGTGTTCTGGCCTCCATGCCTTTCCGTTACAAATAGGAGGCAGAGGGGGAGGAGGGTACTACGAACCCCTGGAGATCAAACAGCTGAAAGCCATTAAAGATGCAGTCTCGGCCTATGGGCCTAGTGCACCCTTTACCATGGCCCTCCATAGATCTTCAATACTGGCTATTGTGACAGTCAGGTGTTCGGGGGAGCCCGACTGTTTACTGGACACCAAATTTGCAACCCGCTAAAGGCTTGTCTTGATCTTAGACCGTTTCTTACACTTAATGGTTCGCTCTCTAACACCTCCACCTCTAGCTTGGAAACTAATTCCTCCATGTCTCTTCACAACTATGTTTGTCTAGACCCCCCCTCCCTTTTTTCTGTTTCTTGTGTCTTTTGAGGTCAGGACACGCGGTTTTACAGGCTTGGACCACTAACCAAATTGCCCTAACCATGGATACCGTCAACAACCTCGCCAACCAGACCGCCACTACGTTGAGACATCAGCAGTCCCTCATTGAACTAAATTCACAGGCAATTCAACAGATGCAAAGAGATATCGAGGAAATTGGACATGAGATAGACACCCTCTGGAACGTCGCGGGCCAGCTCTGCGATCAACGATGGATCCTGCATCACGTTTGTGTGACTCCGGCTCGTGCTAATATCACAGCCCAAACAAAACAGGTTTCTGACTGGTTAAAACAGACTTATCTAAACTCACACCCATCACTTTGATCTGTCAGTTCTGAAAGATGCATGGGATTATGTAACTTCCTGGTTTTCCTGGCTCAATCTCACCACCTGGGCCATTATTGCTGTGTTGGTTCTGGTGGGCCTGGTGGTCATTAAGTGCTTATTTGACCGTTTGCTTCAGACGCAGCAACAGGTTAGGCTTACAGCACTGGCTGCTATGCAGATGACTGAGCCAGGTCTAACAGGAGGACAGGTGGCGGCCTATCTGCTGCGCATTGCAGAACACCAGATATAGTTTGGCCGGATATTTCCGAGGGTCCTCAATATCCTTTATGCCCTGGGAGATCAGGAAAGGGATGATGTGGCGATGGGATGCGAGACCAAGGGTACTGCAGTGTCATCCGCCTAGGCAAGGCCATCGGGGATGACAGGAATGTATGTCTATATGCATCCAGGTTCCGTTCCGATGTATGCCTGGCCCTGCGAAAAAGGAACAACTCATTTCAGCATGGTCCTGGCGCAAGGATATGCATATAACGAAATGATGCACAGCAGGGTATAGTCCTCTACATTCTCCCTTGCCTTACTGCCCTGTTTGGCTGGCACCCCAGTAATGGGCCCGCCTGACTCCCCTCCCGATGCTCGGTCAGGAGTAGAAGAGGACCCTCGTGATTTATCTTTCAAATTAATAAAAAAGGGGGAGATGTTAGGGGCCATAAGCCGCTCCCCAAAGATGGCGCCCACTTCCTGCTTCCTGGTTCTTGTTGGCCCGTGTTGCCGCGTAATTAACCCACCAAGAGTGATCATCTGCCTAGCAACAGTCGGTTGTGACCAATTGCTATCCAAGTTCCTGCTATGCTGTGATTGGCTGCTTCTCGCCATATAAACTGATGTATCTCCTCCCAGAGGGAGAGGAAGAAGAAGGCTTGAGGGCGGCGGACCTTGTTAGGTCCGGCTGAGCTGTACGCAATAAAACTTTGAGAACCGACCCCATTATCGTCTCGCCTATCACTCACGGCTCCGGTCACGTGCTACCATTGGTTAACATATCTTTTGCCCCCACTCCACCAGTTCTCTTTTGTAAAAGGAAGCTGTTTTCTTATTATCTGTAGGAAAAGGATCAAGTACGGCCCAATCATCTAGTTAGAAATAGATGGAATGTTTAGGAGACAGAAAAGTACCAACAAATACTGGGGATATGGCTCAGTGGTACAGTTCTTATTTTGCATGCACAAGGCCCTGGGTTTAGTCCTCAGCACTACAAGAAAGTAAAATAAAATAAAAGTACCAGCAATAGTAATCATGGTAGTCATTTTCTATTTCCAAGGCACTATGCTGAAGTCTTTTTATGTTCCTTCCTCATTAATCTAACTAAGAATTATATAACATAGGTAAAATTATTGCCATTGAATAGAAACTGGCAGATACAGATTAAGAGATTTTCATCAAATCACACAATTTGGAAACTGAAACCTGTAGTTTTACTTCAGAAACATTATTCCAGTGTAGGCTTAAAAAATTTTCATAGCTTCTTATCATCTACCAGAAAAGCCCTGATATTTAAGTTATTATAGTCTGACCCTAAAATATCCTTCTTGCCAACTCAGTTCAAAGGAAATTAGTCTATTGGGGCAATAACTTGCCTTATAGGTGATCTAGTCTAATGTGTTTCTTATACAGATGAAGAAATCAAAACCTAGAACATACATAGTAAATTTTCAATGGCACCAATACTAGGATTCAATTCATTAGTTTCACCCTAGCACTTTTTGTGGTGTACTATGCTTAAAAATACGCCTGATAAATGTTCATTAAATGAACTAGTAATTAGATTAATGTTACACCTAAATGAAGGCAGCATGTTGTTCTGACAATGTTGTGGGAAAGGACAGAACAGTGTAGAGAAGGGATATTGATATGAGACAAGAAGTTCTTAGCAGCAAATTAAAGATTTCCTTTAAAGTTTATTTCCTATATTCATTTGTATATAATTTATTAGGGTCAACACTACTGGAAACCCAGATAATGCCTGATGAACAGTGATTGATTCTTTTCTAAAAATATTGCTTCTCTCTCTCTCTCTCTCTCTCTCTCTCTGTCTCTGTCTCTCTCTCTATCTCTCTGCCTTCTCTGTCTCTGTTTTTGTCTCTTTCTCATCTTCTTTCTGGAAGAAACAAAATATAAGAAAGATAGCACACAATGTTGAGGAAGAAAGAGCAAGAAACTAAAGTCAGATAGGTCTACATTTGGATCTATGCTTTGCTGCTTACAAGCTTTATAACTTAAATAAATCTCTTATCCTCTGTTAGCCTCTGCTTCTTCATCTTTCCAGTGGAAACAATAAAACCTACTGTGTGGAGCAGTAAATAAAATAATTTTGTCAGTTAAGAGTGTGTTGATTTTCTGTGACAGAAATTTGTGATAAAGTGGCTTAAATATTTTATGTATATTAATAAAAACTAGATATCAATGATACTTGAGGACTGTGATTGCACAAAATCACAAAGAATCAAGTTTTTGTGATTTGAGGTTCTACTGTCCTTAGTGTGTATATGCCTTCCTTATACCCTCAATATGTCACCACATATCAGACATGAAGGGAAGAATTAAAAGGCAAAGAATGAGCCAAGTGTGGTGGTATACACCAGTAATAGTAGAATTCAAGGGGTTGAGGCAGGAGGATTACCCATAGTTTGAGTCCAGCCTCAAAGGTGAGCCTCATAGTTAGCTCAAGGTCAGTCTGAGCTATCTAGTGAAACCCTGACTCAAAAAATCAAATAAAAAACAAATAATGAGTGCCAGTTGAGTCTACCCCTTTTCATCAAGGAAAAGAAATTTTCCCTGGAAGCCACTCAGGTGACTTTCAATTATATTTTATTGGCCCAAATGGATCACATGTTCAATTCTACATAGAGATTCTAGAGAAAATAATGTTTTAGGTCAGTATATTATTTCTCCAAAGAAAATTACTAATAGACTCAGAAGAGCTTTTGTGTGTGTTTTAGCAGAGGAGTGTACTTACTTATATACTTTTGACAAAGGAAATAATCCACCTCTCTTAGGGAAGGTAATCCACATATGGAGTGGTGCAGGATAAAGGACACATCCTTCTAGCCAGCAAGATCAGCCAAAGTAGCACTAACAATCAATAAGGTGATAGGTATGTTAGCCAGATGACTCACATTCTTTGCTAACAAGGAAAAGAGTACATAAACATCAGATGACTGTCAAACTGTTACAGTGGTGTATACAACAGTTTTTAGATATATAGCCAATTTGATATATAATTAGAATTCCACAAATATAAATGAACAGCATAAGCCAGAGAAGTTTAGGTGATAGACAAAGCCACTCTAGATTACTAAGGGAATATTTAACATGGTGGTATGAAGAGAGTAGACTGCTGACACCTGCAAGGAACCTTAACTGTGGAGGCCACCTCATCATTCTCTGGAGAGTCAGAGACTGAAACTCACCAGAGCCACATTCACCTCTAACCAACTTTATTACAGTGGATTTCCTACCCTAAATATGGGAACAGTCCAACTCCAAGCCTACTTGTCATTTTTCCCCTTCAGAACAGTGTATCAGAGGCACTAATCAACAGCCCAGATCATGGATGAGGCAAATGCCCTAGGAAGGTAAGCTGGGAGAGCATTGGCAGCCCTAGGGAAACACAATGGGTTGGAACAACAAAGCTAGCTCCAAGAAAAGCCAATGGCTATTGCAAATTGCAAAAATAGAGTGAAGTTTTACTCCAAAAGTAACTCCTTCTACATGGCAGGATAGAGTTGAGGAAGAAATCCAGTGCATCACATACCATATTTGAGAGGGTTTAATTAGAAGTTACTTTGAGAATCACCTGATGACTCACTTTCAACCTCCTTCCAAAGTTGTAAAAGTAGATATTGATGCTACATTGTACTGAATTTGGCTAATTCTAAAAGAAAAAAATCAAAAAAGAACATTTGAGAAAACAAATTATACATTCAAAAAAGTGTTGCATGGGTCATAAAGTGAGTAAAAACTCACCTGTTGCTACTTTGACACAAGGGCACATCCCTCATATTTGTCTAGCAAATGGGCAAATACAAATATTGCTTCCTGTATTCCCTCAGCACAGATAATGAAATATAAATCCAGCTGCCATTATGATAAAGTAAATATTTTCATTAGAAAATTATGGTATGGGTGTCTGTTGCTCAATAAGGCACTAGAGGTTTAAGCCAATTTTGAGACAGAGAGACACTGTATTTGCCAGACTATAGTGTCTTACCCTAGGCTTCAACTCATTGACAAATATTGTTAGCAGTTTTCTTCCGATTATAATTATTGGAATTTTGTTCTAGTTGAAGGAGACTCTGTGGCCATTTCCACTCAGGAACTCACTAGGTAATACGAGAAAATGTTTTGTGTATGCATTGCAAAAATTTACTTGCCCAATCCGAGATGAATACACACTACTCAGATGAAGAAATACAAATAGCAAATAAATACATGAAAAAATTTTCATCATCATTACTCATTAGATAAATGCAAATTAAAACCACATTGAGATTCCATCTCACTCCTGAAAGAATGGCCAGGATCAAGAAAACTACCAACAACAAATCCTGGAGACGCTGTGGGGAAAAGGAACTCTCCTGCACTCCTGGTGGGAGGGAAGACTGGTGCAACCATTGTGGAGGTCAGTGTGGAGACTTCTCAAAAAGTTGGGATGGGAAGTCCCATTTGTTACAGCTATTCCACTTCTAGGCATATTCCCAGAAGAACTGAAAACATCATAGCCCAGTGATATATGTACAGCCATGTTTATAGAAGCACAATTTGTAATCGCCAGATTTTGGAAACAACCTAAGTGTCCATCAACTGAGGAATGGATAAAAAAGTTGTGGTATTTTTATACAATGGAGTACGACTCAGTTATAAAGAATGATCATATTGAGATATTTATAAATAAATGGGTGCAGCTCAAGACTATACTCATAAGCGAAATAAATCAAACTCACATGTACTGAATATTTCCCCTACTGTAAGAAATGGTAAGAATACATGAAAGTATGTGGTAAACACAATTCCCTATTATATTGCTTTAAAGCCTTATCATGTTTTCATTAATTGGAATTCTGAGTTGTTGGATTTTACTGTCTGTGATGGTATGAACAGTTATTTTGAAGAAAACAAGACAATATAATAGCTAGTGCTGATATAATATCATCTTATTTTGAAGTCCCATGAAGCTTTTGTTCTTCTGTCTCCATCGGTATATCGTGTTGTATCTTATTGGATTTTATTATATGTGATAGAATAAACAAAAATTTTTATAGACAAGGAGATAATATAGAAACCATTGTTCATTTTCTGTTAGTTGGTTCTAAATACCCTGTAATACTCATGTTTCATTTGATGCTATAATATACGAAGTTATACTCAAATATTTCAAGGAAGGAACACTATGGTAGCTACTGTTATGTAGGGTTATCTGTGGTGAAACACTATCTTGCTTAAATTTTTCTGTTCTGACCTGTGTTATTATGTTGTTATGTTCTCTGTTATCTTAATCTCCTTCTCTTTTAATTTTTTAATCAAAAATATTTTTAAAAATTTACTTGCCCCACTATAACTTGAAGAAAGGACTTTCTGACTAGTTCACAGGACTATTTTGTGGATCAAGTTAAGTAACTGAAGGAAGTTTTAATTTAAGTCCTAATGTTTTGTAAAAATACAAGAAACTATTTTCTAGTCAGATGTGGTATCACATATAATTCTAGCATTTTGGGAGACAGAGCCAGGAGAATAACTAGTTTGAGCCCAACCTGTGTATCTCCACACCATAGTAAGAATCTGTCACAAAAATAAAAAAGACTTGGAAATAAAGCTCAGTGCAAAAGCCCTGCATTCAGTTCTCAGTGCTAGACAAAGAAGAAGGAAGAGAAGGAAGAAGAGGAGAGTCAAGTAGATCTTGAAGAGCTCATGAATAAAGTACTGTAAATCTCACATTGGCCTACATGTTTGACTCCAACTGCTTCCAGAGAATAACATCTTCTTGCAAATATCATGCAAGTATTCCTTGTTGTCAGACTGTAACCTTAAACCATATATAGAAAGGGATTATTACAAATATAGTTCTAAATTCAGCACTACTCTGTTGATGGCGACAATCCAGAATACTAGGAACTACTTTAGGTTGTTTTATACAAAAAAATATTTCTGACAAGACCTTCACAAATAGTTGTATAATGTGTATTACACAAGGACATGTGTCTGAGGAACAAAGGGTCTACATGTCCTTTCTTATTCAATCCATGATGTTGTTCCTTTTATAGTTAATGTTGGGTGGGAAAGTACATTTTGTAATTTACACAAAGACACTATATGTTCTGGCAATGCCCTGCTCTCTTAGAAGGTGATAATCAAATGAGGAATGTTATGTGAGCATGATTTGATGTGCCTGTCTCATCTTTCCTTTTGTAAGCATCTTAAAGTTAAAGAGACAATTCATACATGAGCATGGTGGGCTATCTGATTAATAAAAGGCTTGGCTGTCAAAAGTGATTGACTGATGGATTGATTGGCCAGCTGTATACTAAGATTTTATTGAGTGACTTACTAACTGAAGGAGAAAATGACAAACTGACTTAGCAGGATGCTTCAATTCTGTCTATCTAACAGAATGATTGGCTGGCTGTCATATTATTGGATACACTTTCTGCCTATCTATCTGATATAGAAGGCTGATTGCTCAATGTTTTCTATCCTATAAATTATTCATAACCCACCTGGTGGACTTGGTTTACTGATATACATTCTTGATGGTCCTCTGTCTTTCTGATTCACCTCTAGCTGACAAACTGTTTAGCTTTCTTTATGACTAATGAGTCTCCAGGATGAAAGACTGACTGATAGACTAATGGACTAGGTGTGAAAATGGCAGTCTATCTCTTATATTTGAAAGTCTTGCTAACCATGTGATTTCTTCACAAATGTTATAATAGATACAGTTCAAGATCTACCCTAGGTAGATGAACGAGGCAAATAGATGACAAGCAGAAGGAAAGAACATTTTATGCAGAAGTTAACAGTTTTCTCTAAACAGCTCATTAACAATAAGACTTGAAATTAATGTTAGTGCTAAACTGCTTGAGAACAAATCTCACTACTCAGGGATTGATTGTTAACAAGAAAAATAACAGATGACACTATGATAATAAAGAAGAAGTGAAATATCATAACTGGCCATAAAGAAGTCGCTTATTGAGCCAGCAGAGATGGAGAAGGCACAAATCCAAGAGATGTAAGTCCCAACACTTAGTCACACAGAAGCCCAGAAAGAAAACTTGAGGGCTGTACTTATTTTATAAGAGAAATAATAATGTGTATTATTCTCTTTTTCCTGATTAACCTAACTTCTGAATTGTCAAAGTTTCCATTTCCCATTTTTAACTTTATACTAAGAAACAGCATTTGCTAATTTACATACTGTCATGTACACATTATTCATTATATACTAGATCACAATCTTGATGTCTTCTCACTCATGATTTCTTATAGACACCTGGTCATAGCTTCAGATTCTACAAAATCAACAAATAGCCTTTCTTTCTGCATGGCCACAGCTACTAAACAAGGGTTGAAATCTTAATGAGATTTTAGCCTACCCATAGAGTCAAAAATGAGCTATGACATTGTCTGCTACAAAAAGATGTGTTGGAGCAACTCTGTCACTCTTGGGAACTGAGAAAAAAAGAGGCAATTAGGAATAAGACCAACATTTGAATGGTTACTAGGTAGAGAGAGATGAGGCCAAACATTATTTTAAGCCTATACAGTGAGGAAATAGAACAAATGTCCAAAAGGCAGAAAGCACAGAAAAGACTCATAAAACTGACCACAATTCAAAGGTGAGTAAATAAATGAGCAGAGGCTGAGTTCCCTTCTAATACAGGAGACTATTAGAATAATGTCACATAAACTCAGTTGGTTAAAGTTTCTATAACTTATTTTACACATTGTATGTCTCATTTTTTGGCTGGATTTCAGCTGTTTGTTTTTCCAGGGCTTTGAGTCACAAATATTTAACAAAGATCTTCCATACTTGAAGAAAGAACTGAGTTTTCTGTAGTCTGAAGATAAAAACTGCTAATTCCTTCCTCTTCTCATCTTCGTTTGTTTAGAACATAATCTTTTAGTCAAAGTGTTCTCTCTTTCCAACTCCTTCTTCATTCCCAAATGCTTCTAAACAAAATATCAAATGTGGTCCAATTTGCTAATATATCTAATTCTGTTGCCCAAACCTGGGATCTAGTAATTATTAACATGCACACCATTTTTCACATTCTTTTAAAAATATTTACCCAATAATCAGGAAAAGTGAAGAAAATAGCTGTTGTTTATCACAAATTTTGAGATATAGTAACAGAGACTCATGAAAAGAAATAGCGGGATTTTTTTTTTTTTTTGTACCTGGAATTGAACTCAAGACATTGCACTTTGCAGGCAGGCACTTACACTACTGAGCTAAATCACTGTGTGTGAAGATACAGACAATTATTTGGTAAAAAGCAATAGACATTATGGTAGCCTCTGTTGATCTCCTATTGCCTTGCCTTGAAATCCTATGTCACTTGCATTGTTTGCTTCTGATTTGCTTTGTTCTCTTCTGTTTTGTTTTACACCCTTTAAAATAAAAAAAAAGAAATAGTGAGTCCAAAGTCACAGTAAAGAAGCTAGTATGAAAGCTCAACTTTCCTTACTTCTATCAAGTCCTGGTTTTTCTCTTCATTTTCTCTATTGGGTAAAAAGTCACTCATTAGTCCAGAGTTCTCACAAAAAGATGTGCCTAACTCAGGGGACAATAAATCAATATTCTGCCAAATAAAGAAAATATTTTAAAATGTATGTAGATTTTTGCTTCTAGAAAGATGAATGAGATACAATTTTTCCTATTCTACATGTTAAGCACAACTAAAAGCCCTGAGTGATTTGGGTGACAAAGATAGATAAATTATAGATATAGACATAGATAGATGATAATAGATGGTAGGTACACACACACACACACACACACACACATATATATATATATATATATATATATATATATATATATAGAGAGAGAGAGAGAGAGAGAGAGAGAGAGATGGAGAGAGACAAAGAGACAGAGAAATAGAGACAGAGACAGAGACAGAGAGAGAAGAATTGGCTCAAGTAGCTCATGTGTTCATGGCAACTGACAAGTCCAAAATCTGCAGACAGACTGGTATGTTGGAAATTGGAAATTCCATTGAGACTTGATTTTGCAGTCATGAATTTGAAGGCAGACTGAATTCAGAATTTTTCCTGCTTCAGGGGCCCTCAGTATTCGCTTTTAATGCCCTCAACTAATTAGTTGAAGCCTATCCACATTATGGAGAATAACCTACTTTACTCAAAGTCTACTGATTTAAATACACCTAAAAAATCTTCATAAAAACATCTAGATTTGCATATGACCAACATTTAGGACTGCTTTCTAGCCAAGTTGACCTACAAAAATACCATCACAGTCCAACTCTTGTCAACTCAACACTCATAAACATCTCCTTAAATTATTTTCAATACATAAAGGATGCAAGCCCATACTTCTATCTAACATGGTACAATTGCCCTGCACACAAAGTGTCTGTTTGATAGTCATGCTTCTCTTTAAAACCATGTAACTTAAGCACTGTGGTGAAAAATTATTCTATTTTTTTATTTTAAAGAGAACAAAACAAAACAAAACATAGAAGATCGAGTAAAAGAGTGCAAGTAACACAGGATTTCAAAACAAGACAACAGGAAACCAACAGTGGCTACCAAAGTGTCTCCTGCTTTTTTTGAAATAGTTGTCCATATCTTCACGCACAAAAATTAATACAAAACAAAGTAATGTAAAACCAATCAAAACAAAAGAATAATAACATTACGGGTCTTCAAAACCAGACAATAGGAAATCAATAATGGCTACTACAGTGTCTCTTGTTCTCTTTAAATTAGCTGTTCGTACTTTCACACAAATTAAAGTCAAATAATATAAAACAGGCTAAAACCAATCAAAACAAAGAATAAAAGCATTACTGGACTTCAAAACAAGATGATAGCAAATCAGTAATGGCTACCATGATGTCTTGTTTTTTTCAATGTAGTTAATGACATCATCACACATAATAAAATCAATTTTTGTAAACACTTTAGTGGGAGTTCTAGGCATATATAAGCCTGTCCACATATGTCTATCCTTTCTGTGTCAGAGGGAAAAGCAAAACAAATTATAAGAAAAACAACAAACAACACAGACAAATAAATAACAACAAAGCACCCAAAAGAATAACAATATAGGTTTTCAAAACAAGGTGGAAGGAACATAATGAATTTTGTGGTTTTGCATGTTTATCTTCAAAATGTATCTTATTTCTTGAATCATCACATGTAAAATTGATCATATCCTATTGAATGTTAACTGTTTCAAAAACTAATATAATTAGTAGTACAATCATCTTAGTAATCATTAAATGTATATATACAAATTATACAAATTATGTACAAATGAGAGGCTATCATTCTTCCAGTGAATGTGTTTGTCCTCTTTGTCAAAGATAAGTTGGTTGAGTGTGTTTTCAGTTGTGGCTATATCTTCTAATCTATTCCATTAAGCTTCAGGTCTGTTTGTTTTACAGTATCATGCTGATTTTAATCCAGTACCATGCTGTATTCCAGTAGCTTTGTAGTATATCTTCAAGTCAAGGATTGTGATGCCTCTTGCCTTGCCTTTGTTGCTCAGAATTGTTTTTGTTATTTTAGGTCTCTTCTGGTTCCAGATAAATTTCAGGAAAGATTTCTCTAGACCTGTAAGCTATGCTAATGGTATTTTGATTGAAATTGCATTAAATTTGTATAATTAGGGAGAATGGCTGTTTTCACAATTTTTGTTCTTCTTATCCATAAACAAGGAATGTCTTTCCATTTTGTGAGGTCTTCAATTTCTTTTTTCAGAGCACTGTAATATTTACTGAATAGCTCTTTTACTTCCTTTGTTAGTTTGATCCCTAAGTATCTCATTTTCTAATGCTACTCTAAGGATGACTTTTCTCTTATTTTTCTTACCATGAGTTGTTCTTTCCTGTACAGGAATGCTATTGATTTTTGAGTGTTGACTTTTTGTCTGCATTACTAAATTATCATTATTTGCAGATCACATGATCCTCTACATAGAAGTCCCCCAAAACTGCCCTGGAAAGCTTCTAGATATAAAAAGCAAAATCATTATATCATATATATATATATATATATATATATATATATATATATATAATGAATATCCATGTGCATATTTGGGATAAAATAAAGAAGATATACTCATAATAATTATAATTCTGATTTCTGTAATTGGTTCTGTTTTTATGACTAGTATTTCTACATTTTTCCATTATTTATTCTATATTCTCTTTTCCCTAAACAATTACCTAGACATATTTTCAGCTAGAAGTATTTCTTTACCCAGTAGTGTGATACAAATGTTTATTTCTGAAAGATATGAGCCTTTATAATCATACATAAATTAGATTGGTATAGGTTTTCACTGTATTTAATGACAGGGCATGTTAATACTAAGAGATCACTTAAAGGATCAATTGTATATTGGGGTGGGTCCCTTAGTGTAATAGCATGAAATGTCATTCCATTTCTACCCTCTTTATTCCTGGACTCACAAAGACTAGATCTGGAAGAAATAGCAGCATACATAGGATGGTGAGTTGGAGAACTCAGCATCCTGGAGAATGTTGACTCAGCCTAAGAAGCATTGCCACCTCAAGGACACTGTAAATTAGTCCTTAAAATACTATTCAAATAATCCATAAAACCAATTGCTTCTAGATAATAGGGAGAGGATAAAATCATCAATTTTATGAGCATAGACCTATTGTCACATTTCATTTGTTATGAAGTGAAGTTCCTGTTATAAGCCAAGCTATATGGAATACTGCTATGGAGTAAATTGTACCCCCATCCAAATCCATATATTGAAGCCCTTAAAGTTAAATGAATTCGTAAAGGTGGGGCCTTGGCATGATAGGGTTAATGTCCTTTTAACACACCAGATAAATCTCTTTCTCTTTCTCCTCTGTGTACACACAAAGAACAAGGTACAATAAGATGATGGCCATCTACAAACTCAGAGAAAGCTAACCAGAAACTGAACCTGCCAGAACGTAATACAAGATATCTAATTTCCAGAGCTGTGAAAAATTTATTTCTGTTAAAACAAACTATAAAATATAGATAGATGATAGATATAGACAGATAGATATAAATACAAATGATATATAGATGATAGAGATAGATAATTGTTGCTGTTGTTGCTATTACAGCAAGAAATGACTGATATAAGTATCATAACAGTGGTGAAGGTACTGGATGATAATTTTAGTATAAGCATTGTATGCAAGGAAAACAAATCCATATCTAGGGTAAGTGTTTATTCAAGTAAGAACAAAATGCTACCCCTTCCATGATGAAAGAGGTGTTATTTGATCAGCCAGGCTGATCAACCCAGGGAATCATGCTGTATTAGGAACACAGTGTTGGTCGGAGATATTGACAGATTCAATACTCTACAACAGTAGCTGTAGCTGAGCTAGGTTTGGGAAATAAGTGTTGCAAATCTTTTACACTCATTTCATCTGTGTTTCCAAGGTCACTTTATGAATAAGAACTTTAGACAGGTCATTTGCAGACTGTGGAGAAGAAGAACAAGAATTCAGCAAGAAGCAAGACCTCCCAGTCAACCAGCACTGTGCATAGACCACTGCTGCCAGGGGCACAGCCAGACTTGAGCCTTTTCCCATGAGTCATTGCCATTCTCAGACTGTGGGGGAAAAGAACAAGAATTCACCAAGAAGTAAGTCCTTCCTGTGAACCAGCACCACGAATGGGCTACCACTCAGCCAGACTACAGCCTCTTCCAGCGCATGGTCTGGGAAACAAGAAGCCAACCCTCCTAACCCCCCATAAGTGGCCAACTGACCTACAAAAAATCAGATTGAGATGATAGCTATTGAGGTGAAACAAAATTTGATGCTTGTGGTGTTAGGTGTTGCAAATATTTTGCAGGTCTAAGGCCAGTGGTCTGATCATCTTTTCAGAGACTAATGCTACACAGTGTGGCATCTATTGGGGATCTCCTTCTGAAGGTGGCAGCCATTGTTAATTCTCTATTATGCTGAAGTCTTGTATCATTTTCATTGTTTTATTGGGTTGGGCTTTACTTTGTTATGTTTTGTTTTGCTTGATTTTGCTATATCTGATGGCATGGACAGCTATTTCAAAGAAGCAAGATATTTTATGGTAGACATTTTGGATTTAATATCATCTTGTTTGGAAGCCCCTCGTTTCATTCGTTGTTTTGTTTATATTGGTTTTATTCTGTTCTGTTTTGTTTGATTTTTACTCTGTTTGAATGTATATGCAGCTTTTGAAGACAACAAGAGGCATTATGATAATGTTGATTTCATATTGTTTTGAAGTCGTGTGTTACACTGGTTTATTTTGACTGGCATTACTCTGTTTTATTTTGCTTGGTTTTATTCTCTTTAAAAAAATAACTTTAGACAATCACAAAGGTTCCTGCAGGGAAAAAAGCTGAGTAATATCCATAGAATGAGTTAACATTACTATCTACTTATTAAAATTATCACTGAAGCATCAGGTTGCAAAATAGCACATGACACTCAATATTTTACTTTCTAAAATCCAGTGATGTATAGAGATACTAAGGGATTATCTTGTATTGTATTCACTTAATTTTTTTAACTTGTCTCTGGGAATGATATTCTGAGTACAATTTTTTATATTAAAGAGTATTTATTTTACTTTTACTCTTAAAAATGTCTCTAAGTGGAAAATAATAAGAATTGGTACAAGTATGTGAGGTAATTTATATTTTAATTAGCTTTATTACACTAATCATTTTTACACATAAATGTATCTCAAAACATGATGTACATTAAAAATATATATGTGTATTTGTATGATTTTATTTGTCTGTTATGTTCAGTAAAAAATAAAGTCTATGATTCATAGACAAAAATAAATATCCTTTACTGTGTTTTCCCTTTCAAATGCTCACATGAGACATAAGTACTTTCACAATCGTTTACCATTTTGGAAATTTCTTTTCCATCCTTCAGCCCTGTTCTCATTGTACCAATTTTTCAATCATTTTTTCCAACTCCCTGAAAATCTACCCTAAGCTTTAGCCATATTCCATAAGCCAGTATATAATCACACGTCTGGTCAGTTATTTTCCTCGCCCTCAAAATAAATGAACTTTGGTACTCTTAGAAATTTTGTCAATAAGTATATTATCCTGTTATTGACCTTTATATGTGTTCTAAAAAGGGCAATCAATCTCTATTTTTATGTAGTGCTTCCATATTTCAGAGAATCATCTATAAATCCATCCCTAGTTTTCAATGCTTTAGCAGCCTTACATACAGAACTCTTTATATTTCAGTGTAGGCTGTGGTAAAAAAGGTAATGTATGATGTAACTCATTTGTGCCTTCAGATTCTACTTGATAGTGATCTCATTTATATTCCTGGCATTTGATGATAGAATACTTCTGTGCATGTGTTATGGTTTGGTGGGTCAGACAAAACACAGTTCATAATAGGAAGTTCTAGTCTCATAGTAAATTAACCCATAGTTATTCATTCAACTTTTATTGAGGCCCAGTAACAAGTTTAAAACTGTTTCTCAAAATGAGAGTAGTGACATACACAGGGTTTGCTTCTGTACACCAGAAATCTGAGCCACAAATCACCAAGAAGCGTCTAAAGAAGTCTGTAGATGTATCACTATCATCTGCTGGCATGTCAAGCACTACTGTATTTGCTGTCTTGAATATCAGCCAATAGGCAGAGCAGATTTATAGAAGCTTGGATTTTTTGTACAGCTTCTTTTGTTTTGAGCTCCACTCCATAAAAACCTTAGGTCTGTGACTGTTATGTTCATAGTAAGATGTCCCCCAAAAGCCTCATGTGTTCAGACATGGGACTTTAGGAAAGTGATTGAATCTTAAAGACACTATACTTATTAGGAAATTCATCCACTAATGATTTCAGGAGCTAAATGTGTTGTTAGGAGATGGATCCCGGCTAAAGACATGTCACTAGAGATAGGACTTTGGAGGATATGTGTCCCATTCTGCCTTCTCTTTTCATTCTGCTTCCTGGTTGCCATGACTTGAGCAAATTTTCTCCATGCCAGGTCCTTCTACTATACTATTTGTCTGTTTGAGAATGCCAAAGATGAATGAAAACTTTTGAAACTTTTAAAACTTTGAGCTAAAGTTTGACCCACCTTCAAATTGTAGATGTCAGGCATTTTTCCCAAGCAAAGAAAGAGATCAAGACAAATAAAAAAAGATATTGTCTCCAAAATTCAACAATCCCACTAGACATTGTGCCACTATTGTGATAGTAAGAGAAGCAAAATGTAACATCTTATCCCCAGAAGGGATGTTTCAACATGCTCCATAACACTAAAGTCATGGAAATGTTGCTAAATTAGACAACCTCTCAATTTCTTAAAATGCAAATCAAAATAACACTAATATTCCATCTACTCTCTTAAGAATGGCTATCATGAACTCAGAAAATACAAATGTTCTATGTTGTTGGTGAAAATGTAGACTAGTACAATCACTATGGAGATTTCTCAAATATAAAAATATAAATTATAAAATATAAATTATAAAAATATAAATTCCATTCCCAGCAAATGCAAAAATCACAAAGTGATTCTTTTAAAACAAATATTAACAAACCAAAACAAATATTAACAGACATGAAAACTCAAATAAGCACTAACACAATTGTACTGAGGGGGATGTCACTAACCCATTGTCACAAAAAGACAGATCAACTAGACAAAATTCAAAACTGAAATGCTATAACTGACCCAAATGTTTTAACAATTATACAGAGTAGATGTTTAAAGAGTGTTCCACTCCACCTCAGAATACACATTCTTTACAGAATGTATAGAGCAACCTCCAAAATAGGCCACATAATAACTTGTAGAACAAGCCTTAGTAAATGAAAAAGAATTGAACCTATACCATTCATATTATCAGACCATGGTGCAATGAAATTGAAAATCTCTTGCAAAAGAAACCCCAAGAGATTCATACACCTTTGGAAATCAAATATCACCCACTTTAATAATCAATAGGTCACAGATGACATTAAAGAAGGAATTAGACATTTTTTTTACAATGAAATGATAATGAAAATATGACACACTGAAAATTATGGGACACAGTGAATGTAGACTTAAAGAAGAAATTTATATCAGCAAATATCCTTTTTAGGTAAACAACACAAGAACTAATAAACAACTTAGTGATGAATCTCAAACCTCTAGAAAAAGAAGAGAAGGCTAAGCCAACATCTCATATGAGGGAGGATATTATAAAGATTAAAGCAGTAATTAACATATTTGAAACTAAAAAAATACAAAGAATCAATGACTCAAAAAAGTGGTTCTTTCCAAGGTTAAATAAAATCAGCACATCCTTACCCAATGTTAACAAAAAAGGGGGGAATACTCAAATCTAAGCAATTAGGAATGAAAAGAGTGAATTCACAAAAGACACTGAAGAAATCCCTAAGATCGTCTTTTCCTACTTTGAAAATTTGAACTCTAATAAGATAGAAAATGCAGAATAAATGGGCAGATTCCTGGATACACATGAATTACCAAAACTGAATCAAGAAAAAACAAAAATCCTAAATAAATCATATAAATCAATAAGATTAAAAATCTACCAACAAAGGAAAGCCCAGGCCCTGGCAGAGTCACTGCTGAATTCTACTCAAATTTAGAGAAGACCTAACACCACGTCTTTTTAGATTCTTTAATGAAATTGAAAGGTAAGACATACTCCCAATTAAAGTCCTGGAAGCAAACATTATCAAGATAACAAAACCGGAGAAGGATCCAAATAAGAAAGAGAAATAAATGTTAATCTCCCTGATGAACAGAGATGAAAAATTCTCAATAAGATACTGGTAAATAGAATGCAGCAAATCATCAAGAGTAAATACTGTGAACAAGTGGGATACATCCAAGTGACACAGGGATAGTTCATACATAAGTCAGTAAATGTAATACACCATATTACCAGAGCCAAGGACAAAAAACATATGGTATCTATCTATTTATTTATGTATTTATTCATTGGCACCAGGGATCAAACTCACAACTTCACACTTTCCAGTCAGGTGCTTGTGCCACTGAGCGATATTCCAGACATGTGATCATGTTAATAGATGTGGATAAAGCTTTTAACAAGGCCCAGCATAGATTTATGATAAAAACCAAACCAAAAATTGAAATAAGTGCTCTTTATCTCAATCTGATAAAAGTCATCTATAACAAACCAACAGCCAACATCATACTAAGTGGACAAAGCTGAAGGTTTTCACTCTAAAATCAGGAAGAAAATAAAAATGTTCACTCTGTCCACTCTATATGTCAATATAGTCCTAGAAATTTAACCCAGATCAGTGAGACAAGAAAAATTAACAAAAGGAGTAACAATAGGAAATGGAAACTTAAATTTTCATTATTTGAAGATGACATGATACTCTTCATAGAAGACCCCAAAAGTGTCATTATATAAACAGCTAGACTTAATAAGCAAATTTAGTAGCATAGCTAGATACAAAGTCAGCACTCAAAAATAATAACATTCCTGTACATGAATAATAAACTCACTCAGAGAGAAATTAGGGAAACAACACCTTTTACAATAGCATCCAAAAAAAAATGAAATACCTAGGAATCAGTCTAACATGTAAGTAAAAGACCTCTAAATTGAAAATTACGCTGAAAATGGAGATTGTAAAAAATATCAGAAAGTGGAAAGATATTCATTGTTCTTGTGTAAAACGAATTGATATAGTGAAAGTGGCCATATTTTCAAAACGAATAAACAGATTTAATGAAATTCTAATAAAAATTTCAACAGCATATCTCATAGAATTAGAAAAAACAATTCTAAAATTCATTTGGAACCAGAAGAGAGCTAAAATGGCAAACAGCAATCCTGGGCAACAAAGATAAGACAGGGGACATCACAATGTGTGACTTAATGTTATGTTATGAAGCTGCTTTTTTAATAAAAGTAGGATACTGGGGGGAAAAAAAACAGACCCAAAGATCAATGGGATGGATTACAAGATGCAGAAACAAAACTCAGACATACTTAGTCACCTTATCTTTGACAAACAATATCAAAAACTTTCACTGAAAAAAAAAGATAGCATCTTTTTTATCTTAAAGAGAATAAAACAAAACAAAGCAGAATAAAGCAAATCAAAAGAGAACAATACAAACAATAGAGGTCTTCAAAACAACAGGAAATCAATGGCTACCATAATGTCTCTTTTCTTCAAAATAGCTGCCTATACTGTCACACATAGTAAAATAAAAACAATACAAAGCAGACTAAAACTAATCAAGACACAAGAATGGAAACATTATACAACTTCAAAACAAAATGATATGAAATCAACAATGGTTACCATAATGTTTCATTTTCTTCAAAATTGCTGTCCATACCATCACACATAATAAAATCAAATAATACAAAAAAGAATAAAACCAATCAAAAGAATGAAAGCATTATCAGACTTTAAAACAAGATAGTAGGAAATCAACAATGGTTATCATAATACATCATGTTATCTTCAAACAGTCTGCCCATACCATTAGACACAGTAAAATCTAACTAAACAAGATAGAATACATAACAAAATATGTAGAAACATAACAAAAATATAAAAAATGATGCAAGAATTCATCACAAGATAATAGGAAATTAACAGTGGTTACCACTTTTCCTTTTTAGACATTTCCTCCTCTATCTCTTTCATAATATCCATTGTGCTTTTTGGATCCTAGTAACACCTTCAGCATTTTATACTAGGGAAGTAACTTGATGTTCACCCATATGAGTCCAAACCATTTCACCCATGAGCATGATCTCCAGTTGCATCCATTTACCTACCTTGAGGTTATCCTACTTTATAGCTGGGTAGCTTCCATTGTATGAAAATACCATATCTTTCTTATACTTTCTGTGGTTCAGAGGCAAGTTACCTTGCATTTTTCTGGTCTCTTGTAATGTGGAACATTTTTTATCCTTGGATTTTCATTCTACTGATTTCTTTTTTAGTTAAATGTGTTTCTTTTGTACAGTATATTGATGGATCTTGCTTCTTGATCCACTCTTCCTGTGTTTCTTCTATTGGTAAACTGAAGTCATCTGAATTAATGGTTACAAGAGGCATGCACTGCTTCATCTCTGTCATGCTATCCTCCTGCTGTTGAGCCTCCACATTTCCCCTTCATTCAGTTGGTTACCCTACTTGGGGATCCTCCTCTCCTGCTGTTCCTGGAACCATCGTCATTTTTATCTCTCTACAATATCATTGAGCACTCTCTGTAAGGTTGGTTTGGTGCTCCCGAATTCATTCAGTTGTTTGTTATCATGAAAGTATCTTATTTTTCCATCAATTTTGAAAGACAGTTTTACAGGGTACATCAATTTGGGTTGGAAATTTTTTTTTCAGGATTTGAAATAATTTACTTCCAATTTCTTGACTTTGTGTTTGTATTGAAAAGCCTGCCAGGACTCCAGTGGGTTTTCCTTTATAGGTGATTTGTTTCTTTTCTCTAATAGCTTTTAATATTGTTCTTCTGCTGAATTTCTGGGATCTTAATTATTATATATCTGGGTGTATATTTATTTTGGTTATGGCTAGTTGGAGTTCTATATGCATCACTTACCTGTATGCCAGATCCTTTCCCCATGTTTAGAAAGTTTTCTGCTATTACTTCTGTAAAGAGTCTGCTTATTTCATTTGTGTTGACCTCTGCTTCTTCAATGATATCACTCTAAATTATTTTTCTTTGCATCATCATGCAGCCATTGAATTGCTATTTCCTGGATACTTGTTATTTTTAAGAGATCTTTCCTTTCATGATCACTAGCTGCAATCCTGTCTTAAAGATCTGAAAGTTGATCTCCAGTCTCTTTCAAGTGGTTTTGCTAGCTTTTGGTTAACTTTTTAATTTTATGGATATCTCTTTGAGTCTATTTCATGCAATGTAATTTCTTCCTATATTTTTCATACAAGGTTTCCATCATTTTCCTATGCTCCAGTTTTTTATCTATGCCTTCTTTAGATATGCTGTACAATTCTTTTATTATGCTTGTGGTTTCTTCTTTCACCTGAGACATCATTTATGATATGATTACTTTACAATCTCGTGGAGTTGTTTGTTTACTTTAGTTTCTATCTTCTTGGAAATTTCAGGTGTGTGACTTCCATATTCTCCTACTACTATAGTTCCTGGATTTGTTCAGTGGGCTAGAGGTCTGAGATTGCCTTTTGTCTTTGTCTTGACATTCTCCTGGGTTCCATACACCAAACTGTTGTGGTGTTCCAGCCACTTCCCATATTGGCTCCCCCTCCACAATGTAGGGAAGTAGGAGAGGTACTTGGGTTTCTCTGAACCAAGGCTTCCAAGGAGGCAGTAGTGCATGGGGTGGACTTCTCTAGACCTGTGCAGCTACATTGTGGCTTCGCCAGTTGCCAAGGTTGTGTGGTAGAGGGGCTGCTTCTTCTCTCAGCTTGCATGTCTACATCAGGACTCCTGCAATAGTGACAGGCACACAGGGGTGTGCTTGTCTGATTCTACTGATAGGTGCTGGCTGCCTGCAGGATGTAAGCCTTCCAATGGTGGCAGCAGTGTGCAGGCATAGATCCAGCTGCATGTCCCTGCCCACACTGGCTGCCCACAGAAAGCAAGTCTTCCAATGGCAGTGGCTGGCAAGAAGGGATAGATCTGTCAGCATCTATCTGCCTACACTGGCTGTCCCCAGGAAGTAAGCCTTCTGATGGCTATGGCAGCAGAGGCACACAGGGATGAGTCTGGCTGCATCTCTCTGCCCATGCTGGCTGGCTGCCTGCTAAGAAAGTCTCTTTAATCAGTGGTGCTGGAAAAACTGGATCTGTGCATGCCAAAGACTAAAATTGGACCCATGTTTTTCACAGTTCACTAAACTAAATTTGAAATATATCAATTTTCTAAATATTACCACAGAAACATTAAATCTATTGGAAGATAGAATAGGTAAAACTCTTGAACACGTTGGTGTAGGCAAAGACTTTATGAATAAAACCTCAATCACACAGAAACTATCACAAATAATCAACAATTTGGATTTTATTTTACTTAAAACATTTTATACAGCAATAGAAACGACCAATAGAGTGAAGAGAAAACCCACATTGTAGGAAAAAAATGATTGCCAGCTGTTTCTTAGACAAAAGATTACTAGTGACAGCATATAAAGAAGTCAAAAGTATCAGACCTACCAATGCAAAAGTGGACATTGAGATTAATACACAATTCTTAGGTGAAGAAATACAAACTGTAAATAACTATATGAAAAATATTCAATGTTGGTTTTACACTGTCTTGTTATGTTTGATACTATAGTGTATGAAGGTATACTCAATTATTACAAGGAAAGAGACACTATGGTAGCTACTACTATGTCATGTTGTCTTGTGGTGAAACACTATGCTGCTTAAATTGTTCTGATCTGACCTGATTTGTTATGTCCTCTTTTATTTTAATCTTTTTTTAATTAAAAAAATAAAAAAATATTCAATGTAGGTCATTTAAGACATACAAACTGTAAAACACTGAAACTACATCTCACCCTGGACAGAATGGCTATCAAGAAGAAATTAACCAATAACAAATCCTGGCAGGGCTTCGGGTAAAAGAAATGCTGCCACACTGTTGGTGAAAGTGTAGACTGGTTCAACCACTGTGGAAATCAATGTAGACACCTCTCAAAAAACTAGGATTTGAAGTCCCATTTGACCCAACTATTGCACTTCTGGATATCTTCACAGAAGAAATAAAAACATCATACCACAGTGATATATGTGCACCCATGTTTATGGCAGCACACTTTTTAATAGCTAGGTCTTGGAAACAACCCAAATGTTCATAAATCTGGAAATGAATAAAAATGAGGTTTTTTTAAATAATGGAGTACTACTTAGCTTTAAAGAAGGATAAATTAGAGATTTTTATAGGTAAATGGATGTAACTTGAGACCACATTCATAAGTGAAATAAACCAGATGTGCATGTGCAGACATCAAATTGTCTCCTTCATGTAAGAATCTAAAAGACTAAATAAGAGCCAAAATATACAACAAATATTATAAAAGTTGAAGAAACTGTTCAAAGGGAAAGAGAAGCTGGGATGGGGGAAGGAGAAAAGAAGGAAGTGAAAAACAAAACAAACAATGAAAAAATGTATATATGACACTTAAGACAGTTACTATTAATTTCTTTTATTTCACTGAAAGAAAAAAGGTTTGGACTAATATTGTTCAGACAATGAAATACCTATATCTTGTACTTTAGTAACTAATTTATAGAAAACAATGCCATTGCTTTAGCCATTGTTATCCTATAATATCATGCTTTGAAATTTTGTTTTATTTTTTTTCTTTTTAAAAATATAAATTAAAAAAGAAAGAAATTCCAGTTGACTCAACTATACCTCTCTTGGATATCTTCTCTAACGAACTAAAGCCATCATGTTACAGTGATATATGCATACGCATATTTGTAGATATGCAGTTCACACAAACTAAATTATGGAAATAGAACAGATGTCAAATAATAAATGAATCTATGGATAAAATTTTGCATATATGCACAATGAAGTGCTAACCATAAAACAGGATAAATCTGAGTCATTTTTAGGAAAATGGATGGCTTTCACATGTTATATGAAGTAAATTAGATAAAGAAGGTAAAATATTGAATTTTTATATAAGAAACTCAAATGCATGTAGTTTAAAACATATAATAAAGGAGAGAACATAGAAAATAGAGAGTGAGATAGAGAAAGAAAAAATAGGGCAGGTTAGGGAAAGAAAAGATAATTAAAAGGATCAAAATGTGACATGTGTATGTACTTTTTCCCAAAAAAGAATGTAATTACTATGTATCTCAAACATGTACTAATAAAATAAAAACATAACACAGGCACACTGAAAAATTAGAACTGATATACACAGCGATTGAAATTTAAAACATCACTAGGATGAGTTCAATAGCAGAAAGAGAGCAGAAAGGAATAAATAAGTGAACTGATAGAACATTCAAAATTATCCAAAGGAGCAAAAATAAATAGTGACCCAAGATGATGGGACATATCAGACTATGCTAGGTACAAAAACTGTATCATCAGAAGCTCAAGTCAAGAAAGAATATGATGAAGAAAAAGTATCTAGGCCTGAAGAAGGGAGCTGTGTGGCAGAGGCTTACTTAGGCCTTGCCCGCCACCTTCTCTCCATCCGGAGAGCATCACCACTGCTGCCACTGCCTGGAGGAGGGAGCTGAACTGCAGGGGGCTACTTAAGCATTGCCCACTCTGCCACAGCCATAGAGGAGGGACCTCCATGGTGGAGGAGATTTGAGGCCTGCCTGGGTCATACAGGTGACCTTCATTCAGTGGAGGGAGCTTTGCCACCTGAAGAGGTGGATGCCTGCACAATATCCGATCCCAAGAAGAGTTTGAGATCCTTGCTCGGGGTGGTAGAGGAACAGCCCAGCTTGCAGCCACACTAGATAGGGCTTGGCAAGATTCAGGTCTATGTGGACCACACCTGGTGGCCTTTTTTTGGTCCTGGGAGTTTTGCTGCCATAGGGGAGAGCTGTGCGGTTTGAGGAGGCTTTAGGCCTGCCTCAGCCATGCCTGGTAACCTTCTTTTAATCTGGGAGGCTTGCTGCTCAAAGGAGGGAGCTACGCTAGCAGAGGAGTGCCAGGAGCCCAGGACATAGGAGACAATTTCAACAGGCCCAGGGGAAGCTTTGGAATAACATTTGAAACATGAAAATATAAGAAAATGGCAAAATGAAAGACCAAAATGTAATCTCAAACATCCACCCATTCCAAGAAAGCCTAGGAGCTATGTACATAGAAGAAAATATATGCCATATGCCTGAAATAATAGTAACTGAAATAAAGAAGCAATTCCAGGAAGCTTTAAAGGAATTCAAATTAGAAATAATCTCCCAGGTAAAAGAAGATACTATAAAAATAATGAAAGAGATGCTGAACACACTAGAAAAAGACACAATTAAAAAATTAGAGGAACAAAATAAAAAGAATACCTGGATGAACAATATAAGAAACAAACAGAATACATAAAGTAGATGCAAACAGATATACAGGAAACCAAAAATTCAATTGAAAGTTGTCAAAACCAACTAAGAAAAACTGAAGATAGAATTTCAGACCCCAAATACAAGATTTCAGCTAGTGAACAGGAAAGGAAAGATCTTTTAAAAATAATAAAGAATCAAGAAATAACAATTCAACAGCTGCAAGATGATTCAAAGAAAAACAACATAAGATTGATAGGGGTAATGCAAAAGAAGAGGACAGGACAAAGGATATCAAAAGACTATTTACAGAAGTAATAGCTGAAAATTTCCCAAACATGAGAATGGAAATGGACATTAGAATTAGTGGAGCATATAGAACTCCAAATAGCCATAACCAAAACAAAACTACACCCAGACATATAAAACTACACACAGACAGAAATCCAACATAAGAATAGAATATTAAAAGCTGTCAGAGAGAAAAGACAGACCATCTATAAAGGAAAGCCTATCAGAATCACAGCAGACGTCTCAACACAAACAATGAAGTCGAGAAGACCATGGAGTGAAGTATTTCAGATCCTAAAGGAAAATGATTTCCAACCTTGACTGATGTACCTTGAAAAACTGTCCTTCAAAATGGATGGTGAAATAAGATACTTCCATGACAAAGAACAACTAAAGAACTTCATGATCACCAAGCCAACTCTGCAAAGAATACTGAAAGAGAGTTAGATACACTTAGCAAAATACTACTAAATGAGGCAGAAAATTAAACAGAATGGAAAGGTAAAGATGCAACAGCAAAAAGATAATATATCAAAAATAAACCAATATATAGCAGTTTCAAGCATTCATCTAAATTGTGTCAATTCACCAATTAAAAGAAACAGACTGGCAGAATGGATTCAGAAACAAAATCCAATCATATGCTGTCTACCAGAAACCCATCTAACCCAAAAGAAACTCACAGACTAAAAGTTAATACAACATGAAAACAATACTACACGAAACAGGAACCCCCCAATAGTTTACAGTTAATAGTTTATTAGCTATTCTGTTTTCAGACAATGTTAACTTTAAAAAAATGATCAGAAGAGTCAAAGAAGGTCATTACATACTGGTTAGGTAAAACTTTCAAGTGGAAGAGATAACAATCTTAATTATATATGCATCAAATTCCAGAGCACCCAGTTATACAAAGCAAGTATTAACATAAATAAAAAATCAAATATGCAATAACACAATTGTAACAGGAGACCTTAACACACCATTGACACCAATGGACAGAACAACGAAAAAAAATGAGCAAAGAAAAAACAGAATTGAATCACACTTGTGAACAAATGGGCTTGATAGTTATATACAGAGTGTTCCATTCAACAACCTCAGAATATACATTCCTCTCAGCGGTACATAGGACATTCTCTAAAATAGGCCATATACTAACCCACAGAACATATATAAATAAATGCAAAAAAGTTGAAATTGTCCCATGAATGGTATCAGATCATAGCACCATGAAACTAGCAATTAATGATAAAAGTAACTGCAAAAACCCGACAAACACATGCAAATTGAATAAGACACTCTTGAACAGTCAGTGGATCACAGGGGAAATTAAAGAAGAAATTCAACAATACCTACAGGTAAACAAAAATACAAACTTACAAAAATACAACTTACCAAAATCTGTGGGATGCAATGAAAGCAGTTTCCTCCTCAGAGGAAAATTTATTGCACTGAGTTCCTATATCAGAAAAACAGAATGAATACAAGTAAATAACCTGATGCTACAACTCAAACATCTAGAAAAAGAAGGGCAAGTCAAGCCCAGAGCTAACAGAAGGGAGGAAATTATAAAAGTCAGAGCAGAAATTAGTGAAAGAGAGACTAAGTAAATAATCCAAAGAATAAATGAATCAAAGAGGTGGTTCTTTGAATGAATAAATAAAATTGATAAGCACCTAGCCAACCTAAGTTAAAAAAGGAAAGAAAAAGCTCAAATTGGGGGGGAAAAATGGCGGCTTGCTAGGGGATTGGGTGGAGAGTCTCTCCAGAGAAATCATATTAGAAGCCAGAATATGACAACATGGAGAGGGCCAGACAAATGGATAACGATTCTTATTAACCAAGACATCGCGGCTGGAGGATTTAAAGTCGTGCTGAGACTGTGAAGGCTGATAACAGGAGGCTGCAAATCCCGCACCTGTAAATCAGCAAACTGACCCGTGGACCCAACAGGAAAAGCTGTGTTGGCTTTTGGTGACTGTTGGAAACTGAGACCTGGGACCCCGAGAAGCAGCCAGGACTGCCCTGCTGCACCAGAGGAGATTGTGAAAGGCTCTGGAGCTCTGAAGAGAAATGCTGTGCAGTTTTCTGACCATTCCACGCTGTGCCAAGAGCGCAGGGAGGGTGAGCGGCGTGGTGTGCAGTAGACCCAAGAGGAGGACCTGCACTGAACCCTGGTGAGTACTGGGGACCCCGCGGCTGCTGGGGTTGGCCAGAGAACATCTTGGAACTGGGCAGTGCCCACCACCACGGGGACATCAATAACAAAGAGTCTGGTGGCAGACATCTTAGAGTTGGGCAGAACCTACAGATCAGTGATATCACCGAGTCACCCTGTAGGGAGGTCTGGTGGGGGACATCTTGAAATTGGGCAAAGCCTGATGCTGTGCTGGCTTCAGCATCATACAGAGAACTAGTGGAAGACATCTTGAATTTGGGCAGTTCTGCTGCCCTGGTGCTCCTGTCACAGAGAGGTCTGGAAGAGAACAGCTGGAATTTGGGCAGGACCCTGTGCCATAGTGACATTAGTCAACTGCTTCTGGTACAAAGAGAACCGGCAGGAGCTACTGGGGCTAAACCAAGCCTCTGCTTGGGGCCCAACAAGCAGATACAAAATAGTCACAACTCAGTGACATCCAGAAAGTACAGCCTAATTTACGGACTGACTGGCGCAGAGGCTGGAGACTAGCCTGTACCGCCCCTGCATCCCAGCCTACCCCAGATAACAGCAAATTGGGGAGGACAGCAAAAACTCAAGTCAGCACGCTTCTGAAAGGCCCTAAGCAATTCTGAGAGGGCCAGAGAACCTCAGGACAGTCTGAAAGAAACCAGAAACATGACAAGAGATAAAAATTAAAAAAAAAATCTCCAGCTGCCCAACATGAGAAAATAAGCCCAGGAGAAGTAAACACCGAAGAGAACAAGCACAGTAACCATCCATTGCTCGACACAGCATCAGCCAAAATTAAAAAGTACCTTCATGATCTCATAGAAGAATTTAAAGCTGTACTCCTGATTCAAGTGAGACAAGATATAAAGAGATTAATTAAAGAAATGACAAGCCCCGCCCAAGAGAACACAGATGGAAGAACTGAGGAAATCAGAAAGGAAAGAGAAACTTCTGAAGAAGAATTTAAACATAACTTAGAATGCATGAAATCGATCCAAAGAGAATACCAGGAAACTAAAAACTCCATTGAACACTGGCAAAATGCCTTGACAGAAACTAAAGACAGCCTTCTGAAACTTGAAGAGAGATTTATGGCATATGATCATGAAAGAAAAAGCCTCTTAAAAATAATAAGGAACCACAATGAAGCAATTCAAAAACTAGAAGATGACAAAAAGATATATAACTTAAGAATAAAGAATGTGAGTGAGGAAGCAGGAGCAACCAAAAATGAAATACAAAGAATATTCACAGATATATTAAAGCAAAATTTCCCATATATAGCAAAAAGAAATGATATCCAGATAAAAGAGGCATACAGAACACCAGCTACCTACAACCAAAACAGATCTATGCCTAGACATATAATAATAAAGATTCCAGAAATCCCCCAAAAGAACAGAATATTAAAAGCAGCCAAAGAAAAGATGCAGATTACCTACAACAGGAAAACTATCAAAATAACAGCAGACTTATCAACACAAACTCTTAAGTCAAGAAGGGAGTGGGGAGAAATATTCCAAGTCCTGAAAGAAAATGATGTGCAACCGAAGCTCATATACCCATCAAGACTCTCTCTCAAAATTAATGGAGAAATAAGATATTTTCAAGACAAGGAGGAACTGTGGGAATTCATGACCACCAATCCAACCCTACAGAGAGTGCTGAAGGACATTAAAGACAAAGAGAGGAAGAGATACCAGGATTCCAGCAACAGTGACAGAGAGGCCTTGGTGAATGGGGCAGACAGTGGAACGAGGGAATAAGGTGGACAAAATATAGTAGAAAAGTGGAGTAGCAGACATGAGGCAGAGATGGTAAGCTATAGTCTTTAGTATAGACAGCGCTGAAACTCTATAAAAAAAAAGAAAAAGGCAGAGATCATTGTTAATGGTGTATAAGGATTTAAAAGACATAGTAGTCTTATGGACATATTTAATTTGAATTTAATATATATTGGTCTGCCCACTCATGACAGATTTGAGTGCACAGACATCTTGACCTAAAAATAGCAGGTTATACCATGGTAACTATCCTTACTTTCCTATTAACTTAAACTGAAATCCTACAATACTTACATTGTCTTACTATGACTGATCTTAATTGAATCTGAATCATAATACTATGGGTTGGCCATGGCTGATTTTATTTGAAATTGGTATGCTTGTTAGTATCAACCCTAAAAGTAGAGGCAACTACTCTGAGGATGACAAGATGTAAAGGATATCCATAATGGTATTAATTAGTAACAGCTCTCAAATCCTACAATGCTGTCAAAGTTAAGTTTTTACAAAAATAGATGATACTATATTTAGCTATAATAAGCCAGTGTGGTGGTCAAATCTATTGAAAATAACAAGAGGAAACATAGTAACTACGGAAGATCATCTATATTGTGGTCTTATATGTCTTATCCATTGCATGTTTTTCCAGGAAATTGTTTTGCTGTCTTGCTATGACTTGGTATTCCCTATAACACAGAGAGGATAGATATATATGTAGAAATTCACACATGGTTTTTTTTTTTCTTTTTAATTATTTACGGGAACAGATTATATAATGCAAGAGGTAATGAACAGATCCTCTGAGGAAGAGACGCTAAGAAACCTGAGGCTAATTTTGTAGCATTATGATAGAAATTCTAGCAATACTAATGTTCGCTGATTAGAATGACATTGGACTGGTTTCTTGAGTTCAATTTCAGCATATGTAGAGATGGTGACAGCTATCACAAAGAGAATGAGAGATGCGATGGTAGCTACTATTGTCTTCCCTAATTTGGTACTTGAGGACCTAAAAAGTCTCCAATGATTTGATTAGTTCTATAATATATAATAAGTATATAAGGTGGGTGAAGATGGGGACAACTATTTGTAAGAAACTAGAGACAGTTAGATAGACAATGAAGATCTCCAGTGGGCTTGCTACAAAAATCTGTATTTCTTTAAATTGTTTTTTCAACTGCTATGTTCTGTTTTGATATGTTTAATCTTACCCTCTTTGAGATGTAAAACATATGTGTAGGACTGATAACCATATTACTGAGCTCTTGTTAGATCATAGAGCAGAAGGGTTTATAGTGTCACTTTATGAATGTCATTCTAAATACTTTAATTCTATAACATGAACAGCTATTTCTAAGATGACAATGTGTAACTTATCAACCAGCAATCTCTTACCGTTTGTTTTTCTGTAAGTTTGTATTATTTCTACCCTTTTTTTAATCTCCATGTATTCTTTTGTTTCCTTTTCTTTAAATAAAAAAAAGAAAGAAAACCACCAACAACAAATATTGGAGAGGCTATGGGGAAAAAGGAACTCTCCTGCACAGTTGGTGGGAGTGTAGATTGGCGCAACCACTGTAGATTCCTCAAAAACCTGGGATTGCAAGTCCCTTTTGTTCCAGCTATTCCACTTTTAGGCTTATTCCCAGAATAACTGAAAATATCATACCACAGTGATATATGTGCACCCATGTTTATAGCAATGCAATTTGTTTTTTTTATTTAAAGAGAGAAGAAAAAAGGACATAAAAAACAATGCAGTAAAAGGGTACAAATAATACAGTATTTCTAGAAAAAAATATATACAGTATGAAATCACCAGTTAACAGGCTACACAGTATCTTCCCAGAAACAGTTGTCCATATCACTAAATTAAAGCATATAAAGTGAACATTCATACAGTGGAATTGGAGACAATTACGTTCAATGATCCAACAAAAACTCAGTTATATGGTTTTCCATCCTATACCTTCGAACATACCTGTGGTTATATCCCTTAGTCCACCTTCCTTTCCTTTCTTTTTTTACAGTAACAATTAGACTTTTAGGGTTTTATTATTCTCACGGTTCTTATTACTTTTTTGAAGAGAATAAAAACAAATGTGACTAAGCAAAACAGAGTCAGTTAGAACAGAAGGGTGGGCATAGAACAAGATGCAAAAATAGAATACCAGGTGATCAAAATAGAATACCAGGTTACCATTGTGCCTCTTGATATTTTCAAATTGAGTTGTCTATATCATCACGTATAATAGAATTGATCAAAACAATACAGAACAAAACCAATAAAATCTACACTGAGGACCTTATAAGACTTCAAAAAGAAAAAAAAAAGATGATAGTCAATCCATGTTGGGCATCATAGTATATCTTATTGCCTTCATAGTGATTGCCTATACCCTCAAACTTGATACTATCAAACAAAATAGAATATAAAATAATCAGACAGAACAAGATGGGGAGAGCAATACTTGGGTTCAAGTCAGGTTAATAGGACAACAAAAATGTTACTATAATATGTCCCATTATTCTTTAATTTAGTTTTCCCTTAATTAAAAAAAATGAGAGAAAATAGATTTAATTTAAAAATGGGAAGATTGAGACAAGAGAGGATATTGTAATAGAACAATGCAGGGCAGAACGGGGCAATTCAAGCTTCACTGTGTTTCACCACCAGATAATCTAACATAATAGTAGTCACCATAGTGCCTCTTTCCTTAAAGTATTTGAGTGTAACTTTGCGTGCTGTAATAGCAAGCGTATCTAGACAGTGTGAAGCCTTTCAAGAGAATGCAAGAATTACAGGGTATTTAGAACCTGCTAATAGAAAACAAACAATGGTTTCTATATTATCTCTTTGCCTATAAATATTTTTGTTTATACTATAGCATACAGTAAAACATAATAAGATGCAACATGTTAAAACCAGTGGAAACAGATGTACTACAGCTTGATAGGACTTTAAAACAAGACGATATTAAATCGGCACTAGCTTTTATGTTGTGTTGCTTTCTTCAAAATAGCTATTCATGCTATCATAGATACTAAAATTGAACAACCCAGGTTAAAACCATTGTGGTTAATGAGTGAAAACATTATATGGCTTTAAAACAATATGATTGGGAAACATGATTACTGCATACTTCTATGTATTCTAATCATTTCTTACACTAGGGAAACTATTCGGTATATATACATGTGAGTTTAATTTATTTCACTTATGAGTATGGTCTCAAGTTGTGTCCATTTATTTATGAATGGCTCAGTGCGGCCATTCTTTATAGCTGAATAGTATTCCATTGTATAAAAATACCAAAACTTTTATCCATTCTTCAGTTGATGGACATTTAGGTTGTTTCCAAGATCTGGCTATTATAAATTGTGCTGCTATAAACATGGGTGCACATATATCAGTGTGGTATGATGCTTTCAGTTCTTCTGGGAATATGCCTAGAAGTGGCATAGCTGGTTCACATGGGGCTTCCAGTCCTAGTTTTCTGAGAAATCTCCAGACTGACCTCCACAATGTTTGCACTAGTCCACACTCCCACCAACAGTGCAGGAGAGTTCCTTTTTCTCCACAGCCTCTCCAGCATTTGTTGTTGTTGGTTTTCTTGATCTTGGCCATTCTTTCAGGAGTGAGATGAAATCTCAGTGTGATTTTGATTTGCATTTCTCTAATGACCAATGACGATGAACATTTTTTCATATATTTATTTGCCATTTGTATTTCTTCATCTGAGAATTGTTTATTCATCTCAGATGCCCATTTTTGGAAGGGGTCTTTAAATTTTGGGGATCTGATTTTTTAAAAATCTTTATATGTTTTAGACAGAAGTCCTTTGTCTGAGGGGCAGTCACTAAGATTTTTTCCCAGTTTGTGGGTTTTCTTCTCACAACACTTCTCATGATGTGCAGAAACTTTTTAATAAAAGGGGATCCCAGTTACTGATTCTGGGAAGTATTTCCTGTGTGGTTTGAGTCCTGTTCATAAATTCTCTACCTACTCCTATATCTTCAAGGTTTTTACCCAATTTGTCTTCCAATAGATTTAGTGTTTCTCTTTTAATATTCAGATCTTTGATCATTTAGATTTTATTTTAGTACATGGTGATAGGCATGGGTCTAGTTTTAGCTTTTGACATATGGAGAGCCAGTTTTTCCACCACCATTTACTAAAGAGACTGTCGTACACCCAGTGAACCTGTTTGGCCCCTTTATCGAAGACAAGGTGGTTGAGTGTGTTTGCAAATGTGGTTGTATCTTCTAATCTATTCCACTGATATTCAGCTCTGTTTTGGTTCCAGTACCATGTTGATTTTACTACAGTTGCTTTGTAGTATAGTTTCAAGTCAGGGATTGTGATACCTCCTGCCTTGCCTTTGCTGCTTAAAACTGTCCTTGCTATTCTAGGTCTCTTCTCACTCCAGATGAATTTTAGGAGTGATTTCTCGAGTTCTATGAGGTATGTTGATGGTATTTTTATCGGGATTGCATTGAATCTGTATAACAGTTTTGGGAGAATGGCCATTTTCACAATATTTATTCTCCCTATCCATGAGCAAGGGATGTTTTTCCATTTTCTGAGATCATCTTCAATTTCATTTTTCAGTGCAATATAGTTTTCCCTGTACAGTTCTTTCACTTCTTTTGTGAGAGTAATTCCTAGATATTTCATTTTTTTAGTTGCTAGTGTAAAGGGTGTGGCTTCTCTTATTTCTCTCTCTGTGACTTTGTTGTTAGTGTATAGGAATGCTATTGATTTTTGAGTATTGATTTTATAGCCAGCTACATTACTGAACTTATTTATTATGTCTAGGCATCTTTCAATGGAGTTTTGGGGATCTTCTATATAGAGTATCATGTCATCTGCAAATAATGATAGTTTAACTTCTTCTTTTCCTATCTTTATGCCTTTTATTTCTCTCTCTTGTCTAAATGCTCTGGCTAGTATTTCCAGTACTATATTAAATAGGAGCAGTGATAAGGGACATTCTTGTCTTGGGCCTGATTTTAAAGTAAAGGCCTTAAATTTTTGGCCATTTAGTATGATATTGGCTGTTGGTTTATCATAGATGGCCTTTATTATATTGAGGTAAAGACCATCTATTCTGATTTTCTGCAGGGTTCTTATCATGAATGAATGTTGGACCTTATCAAAAGGTTTTTCTATGTCTATAGAAATGATCATGGGGTTCATACTTTTGACTCTATTTATATGGTGTATTACATTTATTGATTTATGTATATTGAACCATCCCTGCATGCCTGGGATGAATCCTGCTTAGTCATGGTGTATGATCATCTTGATGATTTGCTGCATTCTATTTGCCAGTATTTTATTGAGGATTTTTGCATCTGTGTTCATTAGGGAGATTGGTCTGTAGTTCTCTTTTTGAGTTGGGTCTTTCTCAGGTTTTGGTACTAGAGTAATATATGCTTCCAGCAATGACTTAGGAAGTATTGCTTCCCTTTCAATTTCATTGAAGAGTTTGAGGAGTGTTGGCATTAGGTCTTCTTTGTACTTCTTGTAGAATTCTGCAGTGAATCCATCGGGGCCTGGACTCTTCTTTGTAGGTAAGGATTTAATTACCTTTTCGATTTCATTAATAGAAATTGGGTTATTCAGTAGTTTTACATCTTCGTGACCTAGCTTTGGTACTTTCTATGTTTCTAGGAGTCTGTCCATTTCCTCTGTGTTATCAAACCTTTGAGAGTAGAGGTTTTCAAAATAGGTGTTGACGATTTTCTGTATTTCTATAGAGTCTGTCGTGATTTCTCCTCTTTCATTCCTTATTGTATGAATTTGAGCTTTTTCTTCCCTTTTTAAAATAAGGTTGACTAGGGGCGTATAAATTTTTTTTTATTCTTTCAAAGAACCAACTCTTTGATTCATTGATTTTTGGATTATTTTTTTAGTCTCTATTGCATTGATTTCTGCTCTGATTTTTATAATTTCTTCTCTTCTTTTGCTTTGGGCTTGACTTGTTCTTCTTTTTCTAGATGTCTGAGGTGTAACATCAGGTTATTTGTTTGTATTCTTTCTGTTTTCCTGATGTGTGAACTCAGTGCTATAAATTTTCCTCTGAGGACAACTTGCATTGCATCCCACAGATACTAGTAAGTTGTATTTGTGTTTTCATGTTCTTGTAGGTAGTGTTTAATTTCTTCTTTGATTTCCTCTGTGACCCACTGATTACTCAAGAGTGTGTTATTCCATTTCCATGTGTTTGTGGGAATTTTGTAGTATCTTTTATCATTAATTTCTAATTTCATAGCACTATGGTCTGATAGCATGCAAGGGATGATTTCAACCCTTTTGCATTTATTTAGATATGTTTTGTGAATTAATATATGATCTATTTTAGAAAATGACCCATGTACTCCTGAGAAGAATGTGTATTCTGTTGTTGTTGGGTGGAATACTCTGTATATGTCTATTAAGTCCATTTGTTCACAGGTGCGATTCAGTTCTTTTATTTCTTTGCTGATTTTCTGTCTGGTTGATCCGTCCATTGGTGTCAATGGTGTGTTAAGATCTCCTGTTAGAATTGTGTCACTGTTAACTTGGTTTTTCATTTCTGTTAGTACTTGTTTTATATAACTGGGTGCTCCGTAATTTGGTGCATATCTATTTAAGATAAGTTATCTCTTCCTCTTGGAGTTTTCCCCTGACCAGTATGTAGTGACCTTCTTTATCCCTTCTGATCATTATTGGCTTGAAGTTCACATTGTCTGCAAGCAGAATAGCTTTTTTTTGGGTTCCTGTTGCATGAAGTATTGTTTTCCACTCTTTGACTTTCTGTCTGTTGGTATCCTTTTGTGTTAGATGGGTTTCTTGTAGACAGCATATGGTTGGATTTTGCTTCTTGATCCATTCTGCCAGTCTGTTTCTTTTAATTGGTGCATTGAGACCATTTACATTAATGGTTATAACTGTTATGTATTGGTTTATTGTTGACATGTTATCTTTCTGCTGTTTCATCTTTGTCTTTTGGTTCTGTTTGTCTGCTTTGTTTAGTGGTTTTTTCCTAGATGCATCTAGGCTGTCTTTCAGTATTCTTTGCAGGGTTGGCTTGGTGATCATGTAGTTTTTCAGCTGTTCTTTGTCATGGAAGTATCTTATTTCTCCATCAATTTTGAAGGACAGTTTTGCAGGATACATCAGCCCAAGTTGGAAATCATTTTCCTTTAGGATCTGAAATTCTTCACTCTATGCTCTTCTTGACTTTATTGTTTGTGCTGAGAAGTCTGCTGTGATTCTGATAGCTTTTCCTTTATAGGTTATCTGTCTTTTCTCTCTTACAGCTTTTAATATTCTATTCTTTTGTTTGATTTCTGGGATGGCCATTACTACGTGTCTGGGTGTAGTTTTATTTTGGTTATGGCTATTTGGAGTTCTATATGCTTCACTGATCTTCATATCGTTTTCCAGTCTCATGTTTGGGTAATTTTCAGCTATTGCTTCTCTAAGTATCCTCTTGACATCCTTTATGTTGTTCCCTTCTTTTTCAATTATCCCTATTAACCTTATGTTGTTCCTTTTTTTTGTTATCTTGCAAGTGTTGAATTGTTATTTCCTGATTCCTTGTTGTTTTTAAAAGATCTTTTCTTTCCTGTTCACTGGCTGCAATCTTGTCTTCAAGGTCTGAAATTCTATCTTCACATTCATTGAGGCGGCTTTTACAACTTTCGATGGAGTTTTTGATTTCCTGTATATCTCTTTGCATCTGCTTTATATATTCTGTTTGTTTCTTATATTGTTCATCCAGGGATTCTATTTTTTTGTTTATCTCCTCAAATTTTTTAACTGTGTCTTCTTTAGATATGTTCAGCATCTCCTTCATTTCTTTTACCATTTCTTCTTTTACCTGAGAGATTATTTCTAGTTTGATTTCCTTTAAGGCTTCCCAGAATTTCTTCTTTATTTCAGTTACTATTATTTCTGGTATTTCAGGTATGTGGCATATATTTTCTTCTACACACATGGCTCCTAGGCTCTCTTGGGATGGGCTGGATGTTTGAGACTGCATTTTGGTCTTTTGTTTTGTCATTTTCCTATATTTTTGTGCTTCAAGTTTTGTTCCAAGTGAGGTAGAGAGGTCAGCCAGGCTGGGACAGACATCCCTGCTACCTCCTTACTCATTGATTTCAACAGGAAGTGGAATCCTGGGCCCCAGGCAAAGAAAACAGTTCACAGGGCCTAGGGCAGGTTCCCTGCCTCCGCTGGTCTTATCAGACCAACAGGGAGCCGGAGGAGCCTGGCGTGCAGGTGAAGAGGAGAGTTCCATGCCTCTGCTGGAGTTACACAACCCACAGGCAGCCTGATCCTGGGCCCAAGGTGAAGAAAACAGTTCACCGGCCTAGGGCAGGTTCCCTGCCTTCGCTGGTCTTACCGGACCAACAGGGAGCCCGAGGAGCCTGGCCTGCAGGCAAAGAGGAGAGTTTCATGCCTCTGCTGGAGTTACACAACCCACAGGCCAGCAGCACAATTTGTAATCACCAAATCATGGAAACAGCTAAGTGTCCATCAACTGAGGAATGGATAAAAAATTTGTGTTATTTTTATACAATGGAGTACTACTCAGCTATAAAAAATTATCACATTGAGATATTTACTAATAAATTGGCGCAACCTGAGACCATACTCATAAGTGAAATAAATCAAACTCACATGTATAAATACCATAAAGTCTCCCTAGAGTAACACATAGAACAGTACATAAGAGTTTATGGTAATCATGATTCCCCATTATATTATTTTTGAAGCTTTGTAATGATTGCATTCATTAATTGGAATGGGATTGTCTTGGTTTGTTTGATTTTATTATCTGTGATGGTATGAACAGCTAACTTGAGGGAAATAATTCATTATAATAGCCAGTACTGATATAATATCATCTTTCTCTGAAGTCCTATCATGCTTTTGCTCTTCTGTTTCCATTGAGTCTATCATGTTGTATCTTGTTGGATTGTATTACATGTGAAAGTATAGACAAATTTTCTATGGAAAATGAAAGAATACAGTATCAATTGTTTGTTTTCTGTTGTTTGCTTCTGAATGCCCTGTAATACTCTCATTCTCTTGAATGTTTTTATACTATTTTGTTATGTTTGGTACTATCACAAATGAAGTTGTACTCAGATATTTCAAAGCAAGAGACATTTTGGTAGTTACTGTTAATTATGGGTTGTTTTCTGGTGAAATACTGTGTTGCTTACATTGTTCTGTTCTTGTCTGCTTTCTTATGTCCTGTTTTGTCTTAATATCTTTAAAAGAAAAAGAAAAAAAGATAAAATATCTAAAGGAATATCAGGATTGGCAATGTTAGGGTTTAACTACTCTTTGTATTTAAAAAATTTTGTAAAAGATATATAAACCAATGGACTTAAGAAGCTGAATAAACTGCAGTCAAGGTAAACCAAAAGAAATTCACATCATTACACATCAGATATAACCTTCTAAAAAGTAAAACCAAAGTAGCACCAAGAAACAACATATTAGCAATAGAAGATAGCATCAAAAAATGTTGCAGCTAGGAATAAGAGGTATGATAATTTTTAAGTATTAAAAGAATACTATTTAGAAATCAATATCCAATGAAATTATTTTTCAAAGGATGAAAGAAGTAACATTCTCAGATGGAGGAAAACAAAAAATTTCTCACCAGCATATCTCAAAAGTTCTAACATAATTTTTCTAATATGAAGAAAATTTAAAATAATTACACTTAGCTATTAGAAAAGAATAGCAAACATAGTAAAAGAAATGTAGGTTAAGTAAATACAAATTTTTTTTCTTTAAGTTTTCTAGATAATATGTGATAATTGACATAAAAATAAAACTACCAATGCAGTTCAAATGTATGTTGAAGAAATATTTTATACAATTTCTATTATAAATGTAGAGGGATAAAGAAATATAATGCTTATATGCTTCAGTACCATAGACAGTAATCAATATATTTACACATATATATAGAGAAAAATAGAGACCCTAGGAAGACTGACAATGAAAAACTGACATTGCCAGTACCAGCCATTTAAGAAGCAATATAGAGTAATGTATTCAAAAATAAGAGATAAATAAAAATAGAATTCTAAGAAATATCCTAGTAATATACAGAGAAAAAATAAAATAAAAGCCATCAGGAAAAAAGTAAAAAGCAGACATAAATCCTAAAACATCAATAATTACATCAAACAAAAAGTATCTAAATATACTGTTTAAGAGATAAATAATGGTCAGTGTGGTTAACAACATCAGAATGGTGGACTCAGAAGCTCCAGGCTATTGTTCCCTTTTAAAACACTAGGATAATAACCAGAGACCACATAGAGCAACCTTATATGCAGTGGAGATACCAGTCAAAATCTAAACAAAGCAAACATCCAATCAAGTAAACACCACATTTATGGCAAATGGAGGGACACTTCATTGCATTTTTATTTGTACTTCCTTCACTTTCTCTCAAACATAGCATGTGCAAGAGAAAGTAGCCACTTGTTCTCCTCTCAGACTGGGAAGTAGTAGGCTAGAATTTATTCATTCTGTTCTAGCATGTTTATGCACTAGTGAGTCTAGTTTCTTTTTTTATTTTCTTTCTTTTTTTCCCCCGATTTGAAACTGAGACTGAGACAGGTTTCATAGGGTAGGCCTCATTCTATATAAAGAGATTGAAGGGAATGTAATGTGAAATAATTGAAATAATAAATTCACTAGAAAAAATCAACTACAGATTTGAACATGTAGCAAGAATTAGTAAGTTTAATGATGGAGTAATTGAAATGGTTAAGTCTGGGGAGCAGAAGGAAAAATAATATGAACAAATAGAGAGTATGGACTTTGTGGAACATCATCAAGGCAAACAACACGTGCACTATAGGAATCCAAAACAGTGAAGAACATGACAAAGGAGAAGAAAAATATTTTGAGAAAATGTCACAAATTTGAAGAAAGATATACATCTAAAGTGCAAGATGCTCAATGAACCCCAAGTTGGTAAAACTAAAGACACCCACCTAGACACATACCACAATTTAACTGTTCAAAGACAAGAAGGAAATCTTGAAAGCATAAAGTAATATCATGAAAGAGGAGTCCTCATATGTGTTATCAGATTTCTTAACAGATATCTTGTAGCCTAAATGTTGATATAGAGTGCTGAAAGAACAAAGCCTAAAAACTTGTCAACAAAAAAATCATACATCTGACAAAAACCTTCATTCAAAGATGAGAAAGAAATCAAGATATTCCCAGAAAATAAAAACTAAGAGCAATCATTGCCACACATGGCTAACAGAGAGTGCTAAATTAACTCTTTCAAGCTTAAAATAAATTATCCTATAAATTTTATTAGCAAAAGTAAATACATGGACAAATACGAATCAATATTACTTTACATTTCATTTATATTTAGAATTTTATTTTTGTGTAATTTAAAACAAATAACTATAATTGTAATAGCATGCAAATGGCTATTTGATACACAGGGATATAATTTCTAACACCAAAAAACAAAATGGGAATGGTCAAAGCAGAAAATGAGCAGATTTGTGTGTGAGTGAAGTCAGCAATTTAAAACATATTAACTTTATAACATGACAACACAAATTTTTTTTCTTCTATTTTTTTTACCTTCTTAATTTTTGTGTTGGAAGTTGAACTCAGGACCTTACTCTTGTGAGGCAGGAGCTTGTACCACTGAGCTATATTCCCATCCCTTAGGACAACACAAATCTATAAAACTCAAATATATGTACCTATAAATTATACACAAAAAGAAGAGATCCAAGCTCACCACTACACTTAGAATGCACAGAAAAAAATACTGAAGTGAAAAAATAAGTTCTCCCTTTCAGTAATTACTGTAACCTTAAATAGGTAAGCTCCTCATTCAATCAGTATAGATTGACAAGATAGATTTCAGAATAGGATTGAAATATATAGTGTTTATGTAGATCTATTTTTTCAAAAGACTTACTTTAGCTGCAAAAGAAACAACTAAAATAGATCCTTTATGCAAATAGCAAACAAAAAAGAATAAAGGTGGTTATAATTAATAAAAGACAAACTTGATACTGAAGCAAAAACTTTTATAAGGCAAAGAAAGATGTTACATAAGGGCAAATTCAGCAAAAATACATAAAAATTATAAATTTATATAAACCAACATCAGAACTCTAAAAGGTGAGAAGCTAATATTGACAAAATTGATGACAAATATATATTAGTAGAGATAGTTCAACATACTATTTTCAGTTATATATAGAACAACTAAACACATCAATAAAGAAACAGAGAGCACTACTAAAAACAGGGATGTCTTTTTCACTTTCTCCTCACCAGAATACAATATCTGCCACAAAGCAGAGGTTTGTTTTGGCTCAAGTCCATGATTGTCTGACTCCAAGGCATGACAGTGAAGTATTAGGTGAAAAAAACTGATCACATTATGATGGCCAAGTAGTAGAAGAAAGGAGACAGGAAAGGAAATATACCTCTGCAGGTCACACTCTCAGTAACACATCTCTTCCAACCACTGCACACTTCATAACATCAAGTCAGTTGTAATGCTCCCATAGTTCAATCACCTTTGAAAAGCCCTGTCTATGAGAAAAACAGGCATTTGGAAAACATTTGTGATCTAAGACAATACATTCTCCCCTGACCCCTGAAAGATTCACATGTGTAGGGTCTATGCCTCCATTCACAGTTGAGGCCTCAAGGATTGTGTAATGTTGTGACACTTCAGGGCAATATTACATTCACCAATCACTCCCTGGTTCCCTGAGAATCCCGTAGTAATAAAAATGGAGTTTCACCCTGGGGAAAGGAACTCTATAACCTTCAGTTTAAGGAAACTCCATAACCTGCAGTTTGCTCCACATCCTCATCAACATAAAGATCCTCATCAGCATAAGGTCACCACAGCCTGCTAAGTCATGGACCTCTGAGTCACCTTTGAGCCTCTCAAGTCATCCTGCAACCCTGAGTCTTCCAATCATTCAGATCATCTTATGAACCCAATAAATATTGGCTAGCTGGGTGTATCCTGAGGCATTGACCTCCTGGCCCCATTGTCATACATTACTAAATTTGTCTATTTCTTATTTCATCCTTTTGCCATAACCCTCATGCAAGCAACTGGGGACCTTGAAGGGTGGGGGGGCAAGATGGTAGCTGAATAAGAGCCTTTGTTGATCTTCTTCAAAGATTCAACAAGATGTAGAGTTTTTATGCACCAAATTAATAGCAGAAGAACTAAGAAATTCAGGTGAGAAATCACACTTCCCTGCTTTTAGTATAACAAACTAAAAAGATATATGAGAATGCAGGAAAGAAGAAAATAACTGTATTTCCCACCTGCTCCAAGTCCAAGCAGCCCAGTGCAGGGAGAAGTGATCCCACTTGGAGAAAGGAGAGACTCAAAACCCAGTAAAATTTGTGCCATAGTGCAACTCAGTGCTGGGGAAAAACACAATAATTCTATCACCAGTCTAATACCTATGGTCTGAAGTGCTGAAACTGTGTTAGACTAGACAAAAAATGATTGTATCCATTGCTCTTCCCCAGCTTCATATAACATAGGACTAGGACACCAACCTCTAGTAACCAAGACATAAAATCTGGCACAAGGTTTTATCTTAGAACCCAAAACCAGGCCCACTATGGTGAGATCAAATACCTAGCAGAACCTGATATTTCCATTTGCAGGGCAGAAATCACAGATGAAATCTCTTGGATGGTCTTTTGCCTTATATAGAGGCACACACCTGCAGTACAGACCTACACATTGTGGTCACCTTAGTGCAAGCATTGAAATGACCTTCAGGAGCATCTTTCCTCCTCTTCAGATATAGGCTCTTCCTGCTATGTGACTCGGGAAAAACCAGTCACGTGCTTGTCTCTATAAACAATCCCCCAGCCTTGGATAGCACAATTGTTGCAAGACAAGTACTCACAGAAGGGTTTCTGGGGCCTTCCTTGTACCAAGCAGAGACATGCATACTATTGGGACAGACTCATGTTTCACCCTGAATTATTGTTGGTTGCAGTGGGTGTTTCAGTGTACCCTAGAGTCTATGCAGGTTTTCATAGGCAAGGCACAGCTTAGGATCAGTTTAGAAGGCTATAGAGATGCCTTCACCAACACTAAACCAACCTTAGTATCTTAGTTACTTTTCTCATTTCTGAATCAAAATAGCTGAAACCCCAAATTAAAGGAGAAAATGTTTATTTGGCTCACAGTTTGTAGAGGTTTCAGTTCATAACAGGCTAACTCCAAGGCCAGATGGCTTGGCATAAGGCCATCACAGAGGAGAACAGTTCATGGTGGGCAGAGTATAGCAAAATGTTAAGGGAGAGAAAGAGGGACAAGCCTCTTTCTTTCCTTTCTATTGCATGCAGGCTAATTGTTCTAGGACAGGTGTGGCTCTCACACTCTTAATTGTAACACTGGACAATGAATCAATCACAAACTCTAGATTCAGCCTACTCTCTATAATTTCATAAGGCTTTGGGGGGCCATCTAGACACAAACCATAATACTCAAGCCATGTATCATGCTACAAAACCTCATTGATTTGAGGTAAGATGGAATATTAAGCATAATATATTGTCCTGAACCTTAGTGTAGCTAAGTGCAACCTAACACTAAATATTGGCTCCCTTCTCCACCTTGCCTCTAAATGGAGCCTCTGGAACAGCTCCAATGCAAAGAGAAGACACATGGCCCCAATCTGTCAAATTCTATTCTTGGCCGCATCACCTGTGTATTGTTTCAGTGATTTGTGACCGAGAGTCCACCTCAGCAATAGGCAGATGATGAAAGTGAAGACCTTATTTCTAAATCAGTATTGTTGTGGTTTTGGTGGGATGTGAGCTCAGGGTGTGACACAGACTGACAACTTGTGACTTAGATGTACATAGAAAACTATGCCCAGATATACGTGTGACTTAGGAGATGTCCACAGAAGACTGTGCCCAGATGTACATGGAAACTCTGCACAGAACGAGGCAGAATTATGGAATAGTATCTGGTTGTGGCTTGTGTCTAGATAACCAACTAAAGCCTCATGAGGTTTTTTAGAGGCAGCTGCATTTACTTAAGCACACTCTGGGTTAGTATATGGTCTTTTAGAGAGTATCCTGTGTGCAGCTGAGAAGTATGTATTTTGATGTTGTTGGGTTGAATACTAGGTAAACATCTACTAAGTTTATTTTTTCACAGATTTTGTTCAGTTCTGTTATTTATTTGCTGATTTTGTCTAATTGATCTATCTGTGACAATGGGATATTAAAGTCTCTCATTACAATTGTGTTGTTGCACATTTGGTATTTTTTTTTATCTGTTACTATTTGTCTTATTTAGCTGGGTGCTCTCCTACTTGGTGTATGACTGTTTTATCTTCCTCTTGAATTTTTCCCCTAACAAGTGTGTACTGGCCTTCTTTATCTCTTTTGATCACTCTTGGTTTGAAGTTCAGATTGTTAGCAAGCAGAATAGATACCCCTGCTTTTTTCTAGGTTCCTAGAAACAATTGAGTATTGTTTCTCATTCTTTGACTTTTGGTCTATGAGATTCTGTTTGAGTTAAATGCATTTCTTGTACACAAAATATTGTTGGATTTTGTTTCTTGATCTATTTTTTTCTGCCTGTTTCTTTTGATTGGTGAATTTTGGGCATTCACATTAATGGTTATAACTGTTATGTATTGGCTTAACTTTATCATGTTATTTTCCTGCTTCTGTTTCCATATTTTTCCTCTCTTTTTGACTGTTTATCCTGTTTGCTAGTTTTATTCTGTTGTTGCTGTTGGAATAGCGGTCATTTTTATCTCTCTAGAATATCTTTCAGTACCCTTTGTAGCATTTATTTGATGATCATGAATTTCTTCAGTTGTACTTTGTCATGGAAATATCTTATTTCTCCATTAATATTTATAGACAGCTTTACCAGGTACATCAATCTGGGTTCAAAGTTGTTTTCTGTAGGGCTTGAAATATTTCACTCCAATCTCTTCTTGACTTGAAGGTGTGTGTTGAAAAGTTTGCCATGATTCTGATGGGCTTTCCTTTATAGATTATTTGTTTCTTTTCTCTTATAGGTTTAAATATCATTGTGCTGAATTTCTGAGATCTTGATTAGCATATGTCTGGATGTAAATTTATTTTGGTTATGGTTAATTGGAGTTGGATATGCCTCACTTATCTGAATGTCATATTCTTTTTCCATGCTTGAGAAACTTTCTATTATTTCTGCAAATAATTGTTATATCATTTGTGTTGTCTTGATTTTTGAATTGACACCAATTATGTTATTTTTATTTGCATCCTCTCATATCTGTTGAATTGTTATTTCCTGATTTTTGTTATTTTCAAGGTATCTTTCCTTTCATTATCACTAGCTTTTAACCTATCTTCAAAGACTGACAGATTATTTTTAATTTCATTTAAGCAACTTTTCCAGGTTGCCATGGAAATTTTATGTACCAGCTGTCTGAATGCATTTCATGCATTCTATTTCATTCTTACATTCATCATTCATGGTTTCTATCCTTTTCCTATCATCACTCATTTTTCCCTCTATGTGTACTCTAGATTTTTCTGAGAAATTTCTTTATAAATGTTGACATTTCTATTTTTACCTGAGAGATTATTTCTGATATGATCTCCTGTAAAGTCGCTTGGATATGTTTCTTTACTTTATTTGGTATCATTTAAGAAATTTCAGGTGTGTGTCTCCCAACTTTTTTCTATATGTATGTCTCCTGGAATTTTTTGTGGGGACTGGAGGTCTGTGATTGCATGTTGCTTCTTTGTCTTGTTATTTTCTGTTCCGAAAACCTTTTTATTTTGTTTTCTGTGATATACTTGTGAGTCTTTATAAGCAGGTAGCCATATCACTAGTATCAAGTTTTCTCAAGGAAAAGTCTGTTATTTAGGGATGTCTTCTGTGTGTAGAAAATTTTTATTTTGTATCTGTCCCAAGTCCATACCTTCCCAATTAATTAGGAATGGAATGTTGTTATTTTTTGGCTCAGTCCCCAATCCTTTGGTGTAGTACTGTGGTGAGGTTATTACTCCAGAGCTCCCATTATTACTACAGAAGGGAAAACATCTGATTACAATAGGTATGACATGCTAGCTAAAGTAGTAAAATTGGCAATAGCAATACCATTAAGCACAATTTAGAAACTGAAAAACTATGATAACTATTGATTATTTACATTAGATCATAGGAGAAAACTCTACAGTTGTCGAACAGAACCAATCATAAATTGGGAGTTTATATGCAAAGTGTTTTGCTTGATAGAGTGATTTCACCCTGTGGTGTAGAAATTTAGGAAGGATAGGGTATGAAACAAAAATAACTGGGAAGGATGAAGAAGCAAGTCTGGAGGACACAGGGTCAGTTATGCAAGATTTTGGAAATTAGAGAAGAGGACAGAAAAGAAAGAATGAAGAAATTTTCAAGGGATTATTTGAACTTGGTCTCTTGGTTTAGATGATGGGATTAGTTTTCTGTCGCTGGAGTTCTCCCCATCATTTACAAAAGAGAGAAAAAAGAAAAAATGGAAAAATAACAAAATAGAAAAAGAAAAACAAAGAAGAGCAAAAAAAAAAAAAAAAAAAAAGAAGTATAAAATTGACCAAAAGGGCTGGTTACAGCATTCTAGCTCTTCCTGTATTGGTAGATTTTTCCCACCTGTTGGCTCATGGTGCTACTGTCTCTTCCAACAATTTACACCACTAGTTCCAAAAGCCCATTCTGTATAAACTGGCTAGAGGCCCTTCTGTGTGGTTTATGTGCAAATGATCTGTGTTTCTTCACATGGTGCCTTTCACTTGGATCCCAGTAAATGTGATGGTAGGGACTGGGTTCTCTGTCTGCCTGCACTGCTTTTCACCTGCATTCTGGTAGCTGCAATGAGAGGCACTGGGCTCTGTCATCTAAGTGTCTTATAGTGGATTTTTTTCCTTTGGTCTTGTAAATAAAGGATCATGTCATCTGCAAAAAAAAATGCTCTTTTTAAATTTGTTTTAAAGAGAATACAACAAAACAAAGCAGAACAAAGAAAATCAGAAAAAAACAATGCAATCAGAACAGGATTTCAAAACAAGACAACAGGAAATCAACAGTAGTTACCATAATGTCTCTTTTTTTCTTCTACAATAGCTGTACATATGTTCACACACAATGAATTTAGAAAAAGACAAAAATAAAAACATTCAAAACAATAAAATGAAAGCATTGCAGGCCTTCAAAACCAGACAATAAAAAAATCAACATTGGCTACCATAATCCCTTGCTGTTTTTATAAAAGCTGTTCATACCTTCAAATATAATGAAATTAAATAATATAAAACAGACTAAAAGCAATCCAAACAAAGAATAAAAGCATTATTGGACCTCACAACAAAATGATAAGAAATGAGTGATTGTTAACATGATGTCTCATTTTACTCAAAGTATTTGTTCATACCACCACATGTAATAAAATCAGTTCTTGTAAGCTCTTTAGAAGTTCTATGCATTTATAAGTCTATAAATTTATATCTATTATTTCTATATTAGAGGAAAAACAAAACAAATTATGAGAAAAGCAAGAAACATAAGAGATAACAATAACAAAGAGCCAAAAACAATAACAATACAGGCTTTCAAAGCAGGTGGTACAAGAACATAAGAAAGGTTATTGTGTTGCATAGTTATCTTCAAAAGAGTTACTCAGATTATCACATATAAACATACAAAATTGATGTAATCCTATGAGTGTTAGCTGTTTAGTTCCAAGAACTAATAGAATTAGTAGTAAAATCACCTTAGCCATCTTAAGTGTGTATATACAAATTTATATATTTTTTTCTTTTCCTTTATTTCTTTTCTTCTTTTCCCTGAATTATTTTCCCCCTTTGAGAAGTTTCTTTCCCTTCAACAATATTTATTGAAGATTTTGTATCTTATTTACTTTTTCAGTTTCTTACACTAGGGAGACAATACAGCATTTACACATGTGAGTTTGATCTATTTCACTTCTGAGTGTGGTCGCAAGTCACATTCATTTATCTATAAAAGCTTCAGTGTAATCCTTCTGCATAGCTGAATAGTTCTCCTTTGTATAAAAATACCACAAACTTTTTATCCATTGCTCAATTGGTGTGCATTTAGGTTGTTTCAAATATTTGACTATTATAAAGAATGCTGCTATAAACATGAGTGCACATCTATCAATATGTTATGATGTTTTCAAGTCTTCTTGGACTGTGCTAAGAAGCAGAATAGTTGGATCAAATGGGACTTCCAGTCCCAGCTTTTTTGAGGAAACTCTACATTGACCTCCAAGGTGGTTGCACCAATCTACACACCGACCAACAGTGCAGAAGAGTACCTTTTCCCCTACAGCTTCTCCAAAATTTGTTACTGGTGGTTTTCTTCATCCTAGCTATTCTTTCTGGAGTGAGAAGGAATCTCAGTGTGGTTTTAATTTGCATTTCTCTAATGATCAATGAAGTGGAACACTTTTTCATATAATTATTAGCACTTTGTATTTATTTAGCTGAGAAGTTTTTATTCATTTAAGATGCTCATTTATGAACTGGGCATTTGAATTTTTGGGGTCTGAGCTGAATTCTTTACATGTTCTAGACAGAAGTCCTTTATCTGTGGGACAGTTGACTAGGATATTTTTCCCAGTTTGTGGGTTTTCTTTTCACTCTGTTGGAGATTTCTTTTGACACACAAAATTTTTTAATAAGATGAGATTCCATTTATTGATATGGTGTGTCCGTGTAGCTTGATTTTTGTTCATGAGTTCTCTGCCTATCCCTATATCTTCAACAATTCTATCTACTTTGCCTTCCAGTAAATTGTTGCTGTTTTAATATTTATATCTTTGAGCCATTTTGACTTTGAGTTCATATTGATAGGCATAGGTCTAGTTTTAAGTTTTCAGCATATGAAAAGGCAGGGGTTTTTTTTCAGCACCACTTATTAAAAAGGTTATATTTCTTCCAGGGAGCACGTTTGTCAAAGTAAAAAGCTTGTCAAAGATCTTTGTCAAAGACAAGGTGGCTGAGTGTGTAATCATGGTTGCATCTTCTAATCTATTATATCTATCTTCACATGTGTTTTTATTCCAGTACCATGATGATTCTATTACAGTAACTTCAATTCAGGGAATGTGATGCCTTCTGCCTTGCCTTTGTTGTCCACAATTGCGTTTGCTGTTCGAGGTCTCTTCTTGTGCCAGATGAACTTTACAAATGATTCCCCTGGATCTGTGAAGTATGTTAGTGCTACTATTGTTGGAATTGCATTAAATGTGTATAACAATTTTGTAGTAGTGGCCATTTTCACAATATTTATTCTTCCTATCCATGAGCAAAGAATGTTTTTCCTTTTTCTGTGATCCTCTTCTATTTTATTTTTCAGAGTATTGTAAATTTCACAAAATAGGTCTTTTACTTCCTTTATTAGATTGATCCTTAAATTTTTCATTTTTTGGATGCTATTGTGAGAGTGGGACTTCACTTATTTCTCTCCCAGTGAATTTGTTTTTTGTGTAGCCAAATGTTAATGATTTTTGAGTGCTGACTTTGTATCCCGCTACGTTACTGAATTTGGTTACTATACCTAAAGTCTTTCAATAGAATTTGGGAGTCTTCAATGTAGAGTATCATATCATTAGTAAATATTGATAATTTAATTTCTTCTTTTCCTATCCTTGTTCATTTTATTTCTCTCTCTTGTCTAATTTTTCTGTCTAATATTTCCAGCACTATATTGAATAGGAATGGTGATAATGGATGTCTTTTTTGTTCCTGAATTTGGAGTAAAAGCTTTCAGTTTTTGATCACTTAATATAATGCTAGCTGTTGGTTTGTCATAGATGGCTATTATCAGAACGAAGTAAAGATTATACCAATTTTCTTTATCGTGAATGAGTGTTGGACCTTATCAAAAGCTTTTTCTGCATGTATTGAAATGATTATGTGGTTCTTATCTTTGTCTCTATTGATCCAGTGTATTATATTTATTGATTTGTGTAAGTTCAATCATTTCTGCATTCCTTGCATGAATCCCACTTGGTCATGGTGTATAATCTTCTTGACGATTTCCTACATTCTGACAGTATTTTATTGAAAATTTTTGCGCCTATATTCAGTAGGGAGATTGGCCCATAATTCTACTTTTTGGCTTGGTCTTTCTCTTGTTTGGTATTAAGGTAGTACTTGCTTCCAGGAATGAGTTGGGGAGAATTGCTTTCCTTTCAATTTCACTGAAGAGTTTGAGGAGTATTTGAATTAAGTCTTGCCTAAATTTCATGTAGATTTCTGCAGTGAATCCACCCAGACCTGAGCTTTGATATGTAGGTAGGGTTCTAATCATATTTTCAATTTCAGTAACTGAAATTGCATTATTCAGCAATTTGACATGTTCTTGATTCAGCTTTGGCTATTCATAGTTTCTAGGAATCTGCTCATTTCTTCTGTGCTATCAATCTTATAAGAGTAAAGGTTTTCAAAGTAGATATTAATGATCTTCTGTATTTCCACAGGGTCCACAGTGACTTTTCCCTTTGCATTACTTAGTTCTTGAATTTAAGTTTTCATTCCTTTTTTAAATACGGTTGTCTAGGGGCTTATCAATTTTATTTATTCTTCAAAGAAGCAATTCTTTGATTTGTTAATTTTTTGTAGTTTTTTGGTCCCTATTGCATTAATTTCTGCTCTGATATGCATGACCTTCCCACATTTTGTTAGCTTTGGGCTTCACTTAATGTTGTTTTCTTCTAAATGTTTAAGGTGTAGCATCAGGTTATTTATTTGTCATCTTGCTATTTTCCTGATGTGGGAATTCAGTGCAATGAATAAATTTCGCTCTGAGGACTGCTCTCATTACATCCTACAGGTTCTGTTAAGTTGTATTTGTATTTTCATTAGTTTGTCAATATTGTTTAATTTCTTCTTCAATTTCTCTCTGATTTATTGACTGCTCAGGAGTGCATTACTTAATTTCTATGTGCTGAAGGTGTTTGTGCAGCTCATTTTGTCATTAATTTCTAGTTGCATGGCTTTATAATCAGATAATATGCATTGGATAATTTCAATTCTTCTGCATTTATTTAAAAATGCTCTGCAGGCTACTATATGGTCTCTTTTAGAGAATGTCAATGTACACCTGAGAAGAATGTCTATTCTGATGTTGTTGGGTGGAACACTTTGTCCATGTTTACTAAGTCCATTTGTTCACACATTCGATTGAGTTCTGTAATTCCTTTGCTGATTTTCTGTCTCCTTGATGTGTCTCTTTATATCAATGAGGTGTTGAAGTTTCACATTATAATTCTGTTGTTGCTATTTGATTTTTCATTTCTATTAATATTTTTATAGGTGGATGCTCTCATATTTGGTACCTATATATTTAAAATTGTTATATCTCTCCCTTAAAAATTTCCCCTAACTAGAATATAGTGACTTTCTTTGTCTCTTTTGATGATTCTTGAAGTTCATATTTTGCAACCAGAATAGCTACTCCTTTGGGGGCGGGGTCTGTTGCATGAAGTATTGTTGCCTGTGATATGAATAGCTATTTTGAAGAAAACAAGACATCATAATAGCTAGTGCTGATTTAATATCATCTTGTTTTGAAGTCCCCCCAAACTGTTGTTCTTCTGTCTCCACTGATTTTATTATGTTGTATCTTACTAGATTTTACTATATGTGATAGTATAAACAAAAATTTTATAGGCAAAGGGATTATATAGAAACCATTGTTCATTGTCTGTTAGCTGGTTCTAAATACCCTGTAATACTTTCATCCTCTTGAATGGTTTCACACTGTCTTGGTATGCTTGAAGCCATAGTATACGAAGTTATATTCAAGTATTTCAAGGAAAGAGACACTGTGGAACTATTATTAAGTCAGATTATCCTGTGGTGAAGCACTAGGTTTCTGAAATTGTTATGTTTTGACATGTATTGTTATGTTGTTATGTCCTCTTTTCTCTCAATCTCCCCCTTTTTCTTAAAAAAAATTTACTTATTTTTTTATTTTCGTCTTCTTAATTAAGGGAAAAATTAAAAAATGAGCAGGTTATATTAACATTTTTGACCTCCTATTAACTTAATTTGAACTCCTGTATTACTCTCACCATCTTGTTTTGACTGATATTACTCTGTTCCGTTCTGCTTGGTAGTATCAAGTTTGAGAGTATAGGCAACTACTTTGAAGGCAACAAGATTCACTATGATGCCCATTCCAGTTTGACTATTATCTCTTTTGAAGTCCTATAATGTTTCCAATGTTTAGGCTTTATTGATTTTGTCCTGTACTGTTTTGTTCAATTTTATTATACCTAATGATATAGGCAATTCTTTTTAAGGTAGCAAGAGGCATTAGAGTCACCATTGTTGATCACTTTGTATTCTGTTTTTTGCATCATGTGCTATGTCTATCATTTGTTTTGACTGACTGCTTTGTTTTGTCATATTTCTTTTTATTATCTTCCAAAAAAAGTAATAAGAACTATAGGATTAATAAACCCAAAATATGTAAATTTTGTTGTAAAAAGAGAGGGAAAAAAGTGCTCTAAAGAATACAACTGCAAGTGTGTTTAGGTGTGTTAAGATAGATGATCATATTGCTAAGTCTTTGTTGGATCATTGAACTCAACTGTTTGCAGTCTCACTGTTTGAATGCTTTAATCCTGTAACTTGCACAACTATTTCTAAGATTACAATATGTAATCTATTAACGAGTGATTTCTTACTCGTTTTTTTTTTTTTTTTTTTTTTTGAAATTCTGTATTACTTGTACCCTTATATTCTTTTGGGGTTTTTTCCTTTAAATAAAAAAAATTAGCATTTAGAAATGTTTTACAAAGATGGTTATTTAGAAGTATTTTAAACACAAGAAAATATGAAAAATGCTCTCCAACAGTTCCCAACAGGTGATGCAAAGAAGACTAATATAAGATTAATTTGGATTAGTAAAATATCAGAAAATAATACTAATAACACTGGGAAACCATTTACAGAAATAACAGCAGAAAATTCTCCAATATAGGAAAAAATGAAACATTCAATGAAATATATAGAACCCAAAATAGACACCAACAAAGGGCACTTCTACATTTCACACCTTAGCCAAAATTTCAGAATCCCAACATTGAGACATCTCAATACAAACCTTAAAGGTTAAGAAATCATGAAGTGCTTCAAACCTTAAAATATAACACTTTTCAACCCAGACTTAAACTTTCAGTAAAACTGTCTTTCAAAATTGATGGAAAAATATCTTTCCATGACAAAAGCACTTCAAGAAATTTAGGACTCCAAACTACTATTGAAAAAACATTCTCAAGGATATCTTAGAAAAAAAAAAAACAACAAAGTCAATAATTCCCCCCAAAATCTAATGAAATGAGCATACCAGGAAAAAGGAAATAGAAATAAAAATAAAATCAGGGCTGGGATTATAGCTCAGCATACCAGTGTCTACCGGGTCTTGAGTTGATACAAGGTACAAAAAAAATCAACAATGACAAAATAAAGCAGTAATTCAATCACTTTCATTAGTAACTATAAATACGAGTCTCAATTCTCCAATCAAAAGACAGAATAGGTCAAGAAATAAAACCCATCTTTATGCACTGTACAAGAAGTACATTTAATATGAAAATATACATAGATTAAAAGTCAAAGGATAGAAAACAAGATTCCATGCAATAGGAACCGAGAAGAAATCAGGAGTAGATATTCTAATTTCAGACAAAGTGAATTTCAAGTCAAAACTGATGTAAAGATGCAAAGGGAACAATCCAATGGGAGGAGAGAACAATTTTAAATATATATGCATCAAACTATGACATATTCAAATTCATTAAACAAAAAATACTGGACATAAAAATCAGATAACCATTAATAGAATTATAATGTCACAAATAGATCAACTAGAAAAAAGTCAATATGAAAAAATGAATTAAACCAAACCAAATGGACATAATATCTATCTATAGAACATTCCTTCCAGCAACAAAGGAATGCATATTTTCTCAGTAACATATGGAACTTTCTCCAAAATAGATCACAGGCTAGCCCAAAAAGCATTATTAAACAATTGTAAAAGATTCAAAATTATCCCATGCTTATAATCAGCTCACAGCACAATGAAATTAACAATCATTAGCAAAACAAATCATAGAAATTATGCAAATAAAAGAAGTTAAGCAATATCTTCTTTAATAATAGATGGGTCACAGATGAAATCAAGAAAGAAATTGAACAGCTCCTAGAATCAAATAATAATGCCACCAACATACCATAACTTAGGGGACGCCATGAAAGCAGTCCTAAGAGTTATTTCTAACTGTGAATACCTGCATCAGAAAACAGTGAGTCCAAAGAAATAATATACGGATAAACTTCAATATCTTAGCAAACAGGGATGATCCAAATCCAAAGCCAGTACAAGAAAGGAAATTATGAAGATCAGTGTACAAATTAGAGAAACTGAGATAAAAATTACAAAGTATCATGGAATCAAAGAGTTGGGTTTTTGACATAATAAACAAAGTAGACAAACCTTTACCCTATCACTCCAAATGAAGGAAAGGCCCAAATGAAGGCAACCAGAAATTAAAAATTCAAAATCACGAGTTCTGGGAGAACATGCCAGATAGATAACAGCAGCTATGGAGGCTCTCTGAGATAGCCTGGTTAGAATCCAGGAGTGGTGTGGTGTGAAGAGTCCTAAGCAAGGGGAGATATACCCTGCCGACCCAGAAATGAACTAAGCTGAGAGAAACCAACTGGAAATGCAATCCTGGTGCTATAACTGAAACAGATAAAATCTCAGTGCTGAAACTGGAACCTGTGCCTCTGGAATTTCCTGCCGCCCCTGCTGTGTCAGAATTGGCACAGCAGGGACAGAAACATGAAAGCTCTGAGAATGGGAATTGGTGAATGGAGTTGAGAGCAGAACTGGCAGGGAGCCCTGCATTGACCTGCAGTGAGTGAGAGGAACAGGGACCCTTCCATAGACTAGGAGGCTCCAACAGAGGACATTCTGGGACTGGGCAGACTAGCCAGAACAGGACACTGCAGTGACTTTAGTCACATATTCCCCTCTCAAGTGGAATTCTTGGGGAGCACTTGGCCTGGGTGACACCACAGACTAATACCCAGTAAGCTGGCCCAAACCAGGTCCCAGCACCTTGGGAGCACCCTAGCAGTGAAGCCTTCAGTAGGTTGACTTGGAAGGGTGGGCCCAGCAGAGGCTGCCCAGGTCTGTGTCTCCCTAGTACACTGCAGTGGGTTGGAACACCTAGCAGGCAGATTCAAACAGACTATAACCAACAAAGAAAGAAACTGGGCCTCATATATACACTTGTATGGAAGGAACAAAAAGTATGGGAAGAGGAAGCAACAGGAAAGGGTCCTCAGTCCCCAATCTTGAGTACACTGATCCAGGAAAGATAAATGCAAAGGAGAATGAGGACAGAAAACATGCAATATCAGACACAGTACCAATAGACATAAAGTGATAACTTCAGAGCTTCATAGACGAGTTCAAAAGTGAAGTATTTAATGAAGTAAAGCAAGATATAAGCACTGCCCAAGAAAAGAGAGATGGTGGGATGGAAGAACAGAAAAAAAGGGGAGAATTGTTTGATGGAGAAAATAGTGAAAATGTAGAATATGTGAAGCAGGTTCAAAGAGATAATCAGAAACTAAAAACTCTATTGAAAGCTGGCATAACAGCTTGGAAGAAGCTAAGGATAGATTATCTGAACTGGAGGACAGATTGGTAATGTGGGAGCATGAAATGAAAAACTTCTTAAAAATAACAAGGAAAGAAACAGCAATAATACAAAGCCTAGAAGATGATAAGAGATGATAACTTAAGAATTAAGAACGTAAAAGAAGTAGGGACACAAACAAATGAACTACAAAGGCTATTCACAGAAATAATCCAGGAAAATTTCCCTAATTCAGCAAAAGGTAAAGATACTCAGATGTATGAGGCATGCAGTACCCCAACTACTTACAATCCAAACAGAGCCACACCCAGGCATATAATAATCAAAATTCCAGAAATCCAATATAAGAACAAAATATTAAAAGCCGTCAGAGACAAGAAACAGATCACTTACAAGGGAACACCCATCAGAATTACAGCAGACTTCTCGGCACAAACCATCAAATCACGAACAGCATGAGGGAAAATAATTCAAGCTTTGAAAGATAATAACCTCCAGCCAAGATTGATATATCCTACACAACTGTCCCTAGAAACTGATGGAAAAACAAGGTGCTTCCAGGATAAAGAGGTATTAGGGGAATTTGCAAATCACCAATTCAACTCTACAGAGAATGCTGCAGGATATTCTCAAAAAGGATAATACCAAGATTCCAGAAACAGTGGCAGAGAGGCCATAATGAATGGAACAGAAAGCAAAATGAAAAAGACAAACTGACAAATAACAACAGAAAAAGAGCTCAACAGAAATGAGGCAGAGAAGGTTGGATGGTAGGAACAGCTATTTTGGAGAAAACAAGACATCATAATAGGTAGTGCTGATTTAATATCATCTTGCTTTGAAGTCCCATCAAGCTTTTGTTCTTCCGTCTCCTTCGATCTTAACATGCTGTATCTTATTGGATTTTATTATATGTGATAATATAAAGAAAAACTTTTATAGACAAGGAGATTATACAGAAACCATTGTTCATTGTCTGTTAGTTGATTCTGAATACCCTGTAATACTGTCATTCTCTTGAATGGTTTTACATTGTCTTCATATGTTTGATGCTACAGTATATAAAGTTATACTCAAAGATTTCAAAGAAAGAGACACTATGGTAACTACTTTTATGTCGGGATATCTTGTGGTGAAACACTATTTTGCATAAATGGTTATGTTTTGACCTGTGCTGTTTTGTTGTTATGTCCTCTTTTATCTTAATCTCCTTTTTTATTATTTACTTTTTTATTTTTATCTTTTTAATTAAGGGAAAAATAAATAAAAAATAGCAGGACATATGACAGTAACCCATTTTGATTTCCTACTAACTTGACTTGAAATCCTGTATTGCTCTCACCGTCTTGTTTTGACTGCTTTTCTTCTATTGTGTTTTGCTTTGATAGTACCAAGTTCGAAAGTATAGGCAACAACTGTGAAGACAATAAGATTCATTATGATGCCCATTCTTGACCCGGCCCACGGACCAGTTTGTGGGTCTCACCTGGAGAGGGGATCAGGAATAGGGGCAGGGCAAGAGAAAAGAGAGATGGAGACAGGATGCGATTCCAATCGAGTCTCATTTATTTTTAAAATGGCTACAACTTATATAGGGTGGGGGGTGGGCCAAGGGCAGGAAGAGGGCACAGAGTGTTATCTGATAGGTCATCATCACATCTGGATGTATGATGTAAACAGGAGGGGATTTGGGTAATGTAGGCAGACATGAGGATCATGGGAAATGTAGGCTGACACACAAAATGCCCTCAGGTGGGAGGGGCAGGGCAGCAGCAGCTATTTGAAGTCGCTCCCTACATCTCCTCCTTTATTATTATATATATTTTTTGGAACATGGCAGGCCCTGGGAGGACAGCACCTGTCTTGGGTCAAGGACTCCTCATATGAACCCAATCAAGCCTTACCCGTCATGGGACTGCAGGACAGCTGTTGGTCCTGGACCTGTCTTAGGTGGCCAATTGGCATTACATATGTGTCCTAGTTGCCTGTCTCTGACTGCCTGTCCAGTGCCTCAGGGTGTCTGGGCCACAGCATCATGTGGGCTGTCGGTGGGTGTTTTTTCCCAATAAGTTTGTTGTTCTGCCATTTCCAACCAATGGTAATATACCTGAATGGGCTTTGCCATAAATGTGTCAACCTTGTTATTAACGTTATTAATGAGTGTCACAATCCTCTGAAAAATACAAGGTCCTACAGTAAGCAGTAACAGCAAGGCAGCTAGGGGTCCCGAGAGGGGGGCAATGTAAGGGAAGAGACCCCCCCCACATGGAGGAAGAAGGTGGTTGCTCCGATGCACTCCTTTTCTCTCTCTTTGAGGCGCTCTCTCAGTATACTCATGGACTCTTTGACTACTCCCGAGTGGTCAGCATAAAAACAACACTCTTCCTTGAGGGCTGCACATAATCCACCCTCCTTCATAAATAGGAGGTCTAGTCCTCTTCTACTTTGCAGGACTACCTCAGATAAACACGTCAGGGACGCCTGTAGAGCTGTCACAGATGCTTCTATTTCTTTTAAATCCTGATCCACTGCTGCCTGTAATTGAGCTAGATGCTTATTTCCCAACACTAGAGCTGTGGTCCCTGTCCCTATTCCCGTTGCTACTCCTAATCCTAGTAACACAGCTAAGGTGAGCATCGCAGGTTCTCTCTTAGATATATAGCTGATCTGCAATGCCTGGAGGTAGTAGTCTCCTGGGTGGAAGGTTATGCGAGGAAGAACCTGTACAAGAACACAAAAATCTGCAGACTTGTTAAAAACAGCAGTTGCTATACAGGGTGAGAGGCCAAAATTGCAGGCCCAAGACGTTCCTGGGAGTGGAATGAGGTAATTATTTGGCTTGAATTTGGAATGAAGCTGGGCACAGAGTTGTGCTGCCAGTGCTGGTGGACAGCTGGAGTCCCCAAGACAAGTTCCTCTACCTGAGACATCAGGGAGAGTCAGCTTGTGGTGATTGTCCCAGTCACAGGCAGATGAGCTAGAAGAAGTGATAAAGGTTAAATTGAGGGCCTTTCCTTCATAATATGGGGGAGGAGCAGCCAAGCATAACCATCATGATTGGGTGAGATCAGGTCGGGTATGATTTAAAGCCATGTATGCTCCTTTAATCAAACTGAATAGGTTAGAATGTGAATATTGAGGGGCAGGTACATGATCTGTCTGGTGTAGCGGAGCTTGAGAAACCGTTATGGCTGAGGGACTTACTGTGGTTATTTGAACAGTAGTAACAGGATCTGTAGTGGGCTGATTGTATTTTGGATTTGGATAATATTTTGGCTTTAGAGCAAAGTTTGGGCCTATGGGCACAAATGAAGTCTGTAGGGGAACCTTTTTTATGAGAATAAGACTTCCCCTGTCTTTACCTGACTCATAAACTCGAAGTCCCCAGGTGCATCCTGTCAGCCAACCTGGGTCCTCAGGAGTGGTGACAGTGACATTTAGGACATGACAGGATCTTTGATTGGCCGGTGGGTAGTCACCCAGGCTGCACCCCAGCGGCCCCCATGTCAGTATAAGGTGTTTTTTGGGGAAGGCAGGTTGCCACCCTGTTGCAGCTGTTTCACAGCTCCAATAAGCACAAAAATATTCTCCCGGGGAATTACAATATGATCTGCCCCCGGTTGCTGCAGGACAAAGGTAAAAATGACTTTGTTTGGGACATTGGAGCCCTGGAAAGAACCAACAGGGTGTGGGCGCAAACCATGGACTTCCTGATCCTATCCAAGTCCAAACCACCTCTTGGTCTTTCCAGTGACTAAGCTCCCATTTCTTTCTTTTTTTTTTTTAACCTCGACTTGTAAGAATGGATAAGCTCCCATTTCCAGGGTAGATAGGGCAGTACGGAGAAGGGAGTGTAAAATGCCATTTTTTTTCTTTTGTCTTTTTAAATAAAAACAACCCTACATTTATTGCTCCCAGTAAAAATGTAAGGGTAGACAAACAATATGAACAAACATTTTACAAATACTCCCAAGGCAAACCACTTAATCAGCTGCCTTTTTTATATGGGTACACACTGTAATTGACATTTACCTTAATTGCCTGCCATTGCTTCTCACTGCTGTCTTAATTCATTGATCATTTCTAGTTGGAGACACTTTGCAGCAGAGTAATATTATCTCCTTTCAGCATGATCTGACCCAGTTGTTTTCTTGACTTGGTTTTAGAATGAATTTCTTCTGCATCATCTAATCGCCGTTTTTTTTTTGTTTTTTTTTTTTTTTTTTTTTTTTTGCAGTACTAGGGATTGAACTCAGGATCTTGCACTTGCTAGGCTGGCACTTATGCCACTGAGCTAAATCCTCAGCCCCTGTACTTTTTTTTTTTTCCACCAGAGTCAGTATGGAGGCGGCACCATTTTGAGTACTGGGGCGGTGCACGCCATTTTGAGTACCCTCGTGGCCTCCAGACAAAGGGAGTGGCGGCATGTTGCCATCTTGAAAAGGCTCCAGGATATCAAGGACCACAGAGCCAGGAGGGCTGGGTGCCTTACATAAGCTGGGTGGAGTACAATTGCAGAAGGCAGATAATGCAGCCTCACCCTGGGCGAGCATCTCTGCGACCTGGGATCTGCCTGAGGTTGTATCAGCAGCTCAGAGATTAAAATCCAATATGAAAAAGCAGTTACAGGAACCTTTTTTGGACCAAAAACTTCATAATAGTCTTTAAGAGCATCTCCTACTCTATTCCACCTGTTTAAATTAATGGTACCCTCTAGGGGGAACCATGGACACACTGAATGTATAAACTGAAAGTACTTTATAAGTTCCTTAGTCTTAACCTTAATCCCTCTAGTCTTGAGTGCCTCCCTGAGGCCAGTCACGAACAATTCATGCTCACTGAGTGCTTGTCCCATGCTAATGCCGTTCACCTACCGTGATTCAGGCGAGACGTAAGGTGGCTGTCTGCATGGATCACAGGAACGAAGTCCTTGAATCAGTCACGCTGGCCAGTGCTTTACTCCTGTGAACGGTCCCGCGTCGTTATCCCTCGTGCCAGATGGGGTCCCTTCATGGTTGTCACTTGATCTGCCCCACGTTGGGCGCCACTTGATCCGGCCTGCTGACCAATCTATGGGTCTCACCTGGAGAGGGGATCGGGGATGGGGGCAGGGAAAGAGAAAAGAGAGTTGGAGACAGGATGCGATTCCAATCGAGTCTTGTTTATTTTTAAAATGGCTACAACTTATATAGGGTGGGGGGTGGGCCAAGGGCAGGAAGAGGGCACAGAGTGTTATCTGATAGGTCATCATCACATCTGGATATATGACGTAAGCAGGAGGGGATTATGGGTAATTATAGTAAGGCATTATAGTAAGCATTGTTGATCACCTTGTATTTTGTTTTTACTTTATGTATTGTGTCCATCCTTTTGATTTGACTGACTCTGTTTTGTTAGGGCACATTTGGTTTTATTCTCTTCAAAAAAGTAATAAGAACTGTGGGAGTAATAAAACCCAAAATGTGTAATTGTCATTGTACGAAAGAGAGGAAAAGAAAGTGCTGTAAAGGATATAACCGCATGTATATTTAAGTATATAAGATAGATAAACATATTACTGAGTTTGGTTAGATCATTGAGCAGTGAACTGTTTGCAGTCTCACTGTTTGAATGTTCCCTTTATATGCTTTAATTTTGTAACCTGAACAAGTATTTCTAAGATGACAATATGTAATCTATTAACTAGTGATTTCCTACTGTTTATTTTTCTGAAATTCTGTATAACTTGTCCCCTTTTTCTGTTTTTTTTTCTTTTCTCCTTAAATTTTTTTTAAAAAGTCAAAATCACAATGGACTCTGTCAAAATTCACAAGAATGTAAACAACTACTTTGAGAACCTGTAATCAAGTATGGTGGAGAATTGAAAAGAAAAGTTAAATTCCTAGATATATATCATCTACTAAAGTTAAGCTGAAAAGACATAGAAACCTTACTAATCCAATATAGGACTATGAGATTGAAGGAGTAATAAAAAAAAACTACCAAGAAAACCCAAGTATCTGATGGATTCAATACCAAATTCTTTAAGAACTTTAGGTAAAATCTAATGCCAAAACTCTTTAAAATCTTTCATGAAATTAAAAGGTAAGTAATACTCCTGGTGTCCCTCCAGGAAGCTACTATTACTCTGGTTCCAAAACAGCAAAAAGACCCATTCAAGATCTGTCAATCTGTGTAAAGAACATAGATGCAAAAATCCTAAACAAGATATTGGAAAACATCATGGAAGACATTATCAAAGTGTGTATACATATATCATGATTAAGAGAATTCATCCCAGGGATTCAGTGATAGTTTAACATACATAAATCAATATGATATATAAATAGAAACAAGAAGAAAAATCACATTAGCATCTCAGTTGATGTAGAAAAAGCTTTTGCCAAAATATAACATTCATCCATTAAAAAAATCCTGATGAAAATAGTAGAGAAGGACCTTATCTCAACCTGATAAATGTTGATCTTGACAGACCAATGACAAAAATCATATTAAATAGGGAGAGCAGACTGCAGAGGAGAGACCCAGGCCTCACAAAGAGGTGATCCCCACCTGAAAACTAGCACCATGTGTGGGTTGCTGCCAGAGTGGGGACAACCACACCCAACCCTCTTTCTGTGAGTCAGACCCACTTTCAGACTGCAGAGGGAGAGAACCAGGTCACACAAGGAGGTAATCCTCACCTGGAAATCAGAGCCATGCACCAGCCACAGCAGGAGTGGAAACAGCCACATCCAAGTGTTTCTCCATCAGTCAGTGTCATTTGCAGACAGTGGGTTGTGGGGGAGAAACCAGGCCTCACCAACAGGTGATCCCTGCCTGGAAACTATATCATTTCCATTATTTTCTTGGGTCGGGTTTTATTCTCTTTTGTTTTGTTTATGTTAAATCTGATAGCATGAGCAGCTATTTAAAAGATAGCAAGACATATTATGGTAGCCATTTTAGACTTACTATTAGCTTATTTTGAAGTCCTTTATTTCATTCATTGTTTTGTTTTTATTGTTTCTACTCTATTACTTGTTCAATTTTTACTATGTCAGAAGGTTTCTGCAGTTATTTTGAAGACAATAAAAGGCATTATGGTAACTACTGCTGATTTTGTAAAGTTTTGAACTCCTGTATCACTTATACTAGTTTATTTTGATTGGTTTTATTCTGTTTTATTTTCCTTGATTGTGTCCTATTTTTTAAAAAAGATGTTTCTCTTGTCTGTTTTCACACAAATAACAAAGTGTGAAAGGTTTTGCTGTGAGCCCCATACTGAACCTCAAGTGACACCTTAAAGCCCTGTGAAATCATCAGAAAAAAAGATTTTGCCTTGCTTAATCTAAAAAAGAAAGAGGCAAGACTGCAGCAAGCACTAATTGGTTCTTACTGGTGCTACTCATAAGGCAAATATGGTAGCCTTTATTTTCTTGACTAAAAAAAGTATAAAAGCTTACTTTTAGGTAGAATTAAAAAATAAATAAAATTTAACTTCGTTTCAAAAAAATAAGTGGGGAGAAGCTGAAAGATGTCCCTCTAAAATCAGGAAAAAAGCCAAGGATGTCCTACTACTTTTGCAACTATTGTGTGTATAGTTCTGGAAAAATTTGCCTGAGAAATTTGGCAATAAAACAATATAAAATGTATACATATAGGAAAGAAAGAAGTCAAATTATTATTTGCAAATGAAATAATGCTTTCATAGTGAATTTTAAAAAATTACACCAGAAGAACCTTACAATTAATAACTGAATTCACTACCATAGAACAGTAAAAAGTCAACAACCAAAGTCAAAAACACTTTTGTCCACCATTAAATAACTTACTGAGAACAAAATTAAGGAAGCAAAAACATCAAGAAAAATTAAGTTCCTAAGAACTAACCTAACCAAGAAAGTCAAAGAGCTCTACAATAAAAACTAAAGTACTCTGCAAAAGATCAAAACAAATTAAGTCAAGTTAAATCAAAGAGGATATCAGAAAATGAAAATATATCCACAGTTCCTGAAAAGACAAAACAACTATAGTCAAACTGCCCATACTTCCAAAACAGATTTATATAGTTAATTCAATCCCAATGAAAAAATACCATTTCTCACAATTAGAAAAAAAATCCTAAAAGTCATATGGAGCCAGAAAACTTTACAATAGTAAAAACAAGCCTAGACAATAACAGCAAAGAAGGAGAATCAAAAATCCAGACTTCAAGTTAACCTATAAAGCTACAGTGATAAAAACATATGTAGGTTTAGCTGCCGCGGCTGGCCATAGGTCTGCAGAGGAGGAGCTGGGCAGATCTGGGGTGCCCTCACCGTCCTCTCTGCGTGTCTGGAGGACTCTGGATATCTCCGCCCAGACTGCTGGAGTTCCCCCAGGCTTCCAGGTGCAGTGAAGGAGAGAGGTGGGTTTGAGGCTTCCATATCAGCCTCCCCTTCCGGCTTCACTTGGAGACCTGCTGAGCTCCCGATAGGTGGGCTGGCCCACACTACCAGCCTAGCCCAGCCTGTTTAGCTGCTGCGCCTGGCCATAGGTCTGCAGAGGAGGAGCTGGGCAGATCTGGGGTGCCCTCACCGGCCTCTCTGCGTGTCTGGAGGACTCTGGATATCTCTGCAACCAGGGAGGGTCCACAGGTTCCTGAACCACTGCGGCCTGTGGTGAGTACCCTAATCCGGCTGTGATTGAAGAACTGTGGAGCTTCCAAGGGGCAGGTGGGCGCACAGTGTCCCTGAGGCCCAGCTTGTCTGGAACTGTGGAGTTCTGAGCAGGCAGAGGAGGGCCACTGGTTCTGTAGGCCCAATGGCTTGGGGTAGCGCGGTGCCAGAGTCTCAGTAGCTCCAAACATAGAAAGGGATTTTCAACAGATCCTAAGGAAGCTTTCAAATAACACTTGAAACATAGAAATATAGGAAAATGACAAAACGAAAGACCAAATTACAACCTCAAACCTCCAGCCCATCTCAAGAAACCCTAGGAGCGATGTATATAGAAGAAAATATATCCCATCCACCTCATATATCGGACACAATAGCCACTGAAATTGACAAGCAACTCCAGGAAGCTTTAAAGAAATTCAAACTCGAAATAATCTCCCAGATAAAAGAAGAAATGATAAAAGAAATGAAAGAGATTCTAAATATATCTAAAGAAAACACAGATAAAAAATTGGAGGAACTAAACAAAAAGATAGAATCCCTAGACGAGCAATATAAGAAACAAACAGAATACATAATGCAGATGCACAGAGATATACAGGAAATAAAAAACTCCACTGCAAGTTGTAAAAACCGCCTTAATGAAAGTGAAGATAGAATTTCAGACCTTGAAGACAGGATTGCAGCTAGTGAACAAGAAAGGAAAGTTCTTTTGAAAATAACAAGGAATCAGGAAACAACAATTCAACAACTGCAAGACGATGCAAAGAAGAATAACATAAGAATGATAGGGATTAATGAAAGAGAGGGAGACAACATGAAGGATGTCAGGAGGATATTTAGAGAAGTAATAGCTGAAAATTTCCCAAGCATGAGATCAGAAACTGACATCAGGATCAGGGAAGCATATAGAACTCCAAACAGTCATAACCAAAATAAAACTACACCCAGACATATAATAATCACCATCCCAGAAATCCAACACAAGAATAGATTATTAAAAGCTGTCAGAGAGAAAAGACAGATCACTTATAAAGGAAAACCTATCAGAATCACAGCAGACTTCTCAGCACAAACGATAAAGTCAAGAAGAACATGGAGTGAAATATTCCAGATCCTAAAGCAAAATGATTTCCAACCGAGACTGATATATCCTGCAAAACTATCATTCAAAATAGATGGTGCAATACGATACTTCCATGACAAAGAACAGCTGAAGAACTTCATGAACACCAAACCAACCCTGCAAAAAATATTGAAAGACAGTTTAGATACACAAAGGAAAAAACCACTAAGCAAAGCAAATAATTAAACAGAACAGAAAGATAAAGATGCAACAGCAGAGAGATAACATTCCTACAATTAACCAGCATTTAACAGTAATAACCATTAATGTAAATGGTCTCAATGCACCAATCAAAAGAAACAGACTAGCAGAATGGATCAAGAAACAAAATCCAACCATATGCTGTTTACAGGAAACCCATCTAACCCAGAAAGATACTCACAGACTGAAAGTCAAAGGATGGAAAACAATTCTCCATGCAGCAGGAATCCAAAAAAAGGCAGGAGTAGCCATTCTGTTTGCAGACAACGTGAACTTTAAACCAACAATGACCATAAAGGACAAAGAAGGTCACTACATACTCATAAGGGGAAAACTCCAAGAGGAAGAGATAACTATCTTAAATATATATGCAAACTCCAGAGCACCCAGTTATATAAAACAATTATTAACAGAAATGAAAACTCAAATTATCAGTAACACAATTGTAACAGGAGACCTTAATACACCACTGACACCAATGGACAGATCAACCAGACAGAAAATGAGCAAAGAAATAACAGAACTGAATCACACCTGTGAACAAATGGGTTTGATAGATATATACAGAATGTTCCACCCAACAACATCAGAATACACATTCTTCTCAGCAGTACATGGATCATTTTCTAAAATAGACCATATATTAGCTCACAGAACATATTTAAGCAAATGCAAAAAAGTTGAAATCATCCCTTGCATATTATCGGATCATAGCGCTCTGAAATTAGAAATTAATGACAAAAGATACTGCAAAAATTCCACAAACACATGGAAACTAAATAACACACTCTTGAGTAATCAGTGGGTCACAGAAGAAATTAAAGAAGAAATTAAACAATACCTAAAAGAAAATGAAAATGCAGATACAACTTACCGGAATCTGTGGGATGCAATGAAAGCCGTTCTGAGAGGAAAATTTATTGCACTGAGTTCCCAAATCAGGAAAACAGAACGAATACAAATAAATAACTTGATGCTACACCTCAAACAGCTAGAAAAAGAAGAGCAAGTCAAGCCCAAAGCCAAAAGAAGAGAGGAAATTATAAAAATCAGAGCAGAAATCAATGCAATAGAGACTAAGAAAACAATCCAAAGAATCAACGAATCAAAGAGTTGGTTCTTTGAAAGAATAAATAAAATCGATAAGCCCCTAGCCAACCTTATTTAAAAAAAGGGAAGAAAAAGCTCAAATTCATGCAATAAGAAATGAAAAAGGAGAAATCACTACAGACCCAATAGAAATACAGAGGATCATCAACACCTATTTCGAAAACCTCTACTCTCAAAAGTTTGATAACACAGAAGAAATAGACAGATTCTTAGAAGCATATGAAGTACCAAAGCTAGATCAAGAGGATATAAAACTGTTGAATAACCCAATCTCTGCTAATGAACTTGAAAATGTAATTAAGGCCTTACCCACCAAGAAGAGCCCAGGCCCAGATGGATTCACTGCAGAATTCTACAAGAAATATAAAGAAGACCTAATGCCGACACTCCTCAAACTATTCAATGAAATTGAAAGGGAAGCAATCGTTCCTAAGTCATTCCTGGAAGCAAATATTACTCTAGTACCAAAACCTGAGAAAGACCCAACTATAAAAGAGAACTATAGACCGATCTCCCTAATGAACACAGATGCAAAAATCCTCAATAAAATATTGGCAAATAGGGTGCAACAAATCCTCAAGAAGATTATACACCATGACCAAGTGGGATTCATCCCAGGAATGCAAGGATGGTTCAACATATGCAAATCAATAAATGTAATCCACCATATCAATGAAGCCAAAAATAAGAATCACATGATCATTTCTATAGATGCAGAAAAAGCCTTTGATAAGGTCCAACACTTATTCATGATAAGAACTTTACAGAAAATTGGAATAAATGGTCTTTACCTCAATATAATAAAGGCCATTTATGACAAACCAACAGCCAGCATCATACTAAATGGCCAAAAATTGAAAGCCTTTACTTTAAAATCGGGCTCAAGACAAGGATGTCCTTTATCACCACTCCTATTTAATATAGTACTGGAAGTACTAGCCAGAGCAATTAGGCAAGAAAGAGAAATAAAAGGGGTAAAGATAGGAAAAGAAGTTAAATTATCATTGTTTGCAGATGACATGATACTCTACATAGAAGACCCCCTAAACTCCATTGAAATACTCTTAGATACAATAAATAAATTCAGTAATGTGGCTGGATGCAAAATCAATACTCAGAAATCAATAGCATTCCTATACACGAACAACAAAATTACAGAGAGGGAAATAAGAGAAACTGGACTATTCACATTAGCAAGCAAAAAAATGAAATATTTAGGAATTACTCTTACAAAAGAAGTGAAAGACTTATACAGTGAAAATTATAATACACTGAAAAAGGAAATTGAAGATGATCTCAGAAAATGGAAAGACATCCCTTGCTCATGGATAGGAAGAACAAACATTGTGAAAATGGCCATTCTCCCAAAACTGTTATACAGATTCAATGCAATACCAATAGAAATACAATCAACATACCTTATAGATCTAGAGAAATCACTCCTAAATTTCATCTGGAACCAGAAGAGACCTAGAATCGCAAAGGCAATTCTAAGCAGCAAAGACAAAGCAGGAGGCATCACAATCCCTGACTTGAAGTTATACTACAAAGCAACAGTAGTAAAATCAACATGGTATTGGAATCAAAACAGAGCCGAAGATCAGTGGAATAGATTAGAAGATACAACCACAACTACGAACACACTCAACCACCTTATCTTTGATAAAGGAGCCAAGCAGGTTCACTGGAAGAACTACAGTCTCTTTAATAAATGGTGCTGGAAAAACTGGCTCTCCATTTGCCGAAAACTAAAGCTAGACCCATGTCTATCACCATGTACTAAATTAAAATCTAAATGGGTCAAAGATCTGAATATTAAAACAGAAACACTAAATCTATTGGAAGACAAATTAGGTAGAAACCTTGGAGACATAGGAGTAGGTAAAGAATTCATGAACAGGACTCAAACCGCACAGGAAATACTTCCCAGAATCAATAACTGGGACCACTTCTTATTAAAAAGTTTCTGCATGTCAAAAGAAATCTCCAGCATAGTGAAAAGAAAACCCACAAACTGGGAAAAGATTTTAGTGAACTCTCTCTCAGACAAGGGCCTCTTGTCTAAAACATATAAAGAATTAAAGAAACTCAGACCTCCAAAATTCAAAGATCCAATCCAAAAATGGGCATCTGAGATGAATACGCAATTCTCAGATGAAGAAATGCAAATGGCAAATAAATACATGAAAAAATCATCATTGGTCATTAGAGAAATGCAAATTAAAACCACACTGAGATACCATCTCACTCCTGAAAGAATGGCCAGGATCAAGAAAACCGACAACAAATGCTGGAGAGGCTGTGGGGAAAAAGGAACTCTCCTGCACTGCTGGTGGGAGTGTAGACTGGTACAGCCTTTGTGGAGATCTGTCTGGAGATTTCTCAAAAAGTTGGGACTGGAAATCCCATTTATTCCAGCTATTCCACTTCTAGGCATATTCCCAGAAGAACTGAAAGCATCATACCACAGTGATATATGTGCACCTATGTTTATAGCAGCACAATTTGTAATCGCCAGATCTTGGAAACAACCCAAGTTTCCATCAACTGAGGAATGGATAAGAAAGTTGTGGTATTTCTATACAATGGAGTATTATTCAGCTATAAAGGAGGATCACATTGAGATATTTATCAATAAATGGGCACAGCTTGAGACCATACTCATAAGTGAAATAAATCAATCTCGCATGTGTGAATACCGAATAGTTTCCCTAATGTAAGTAATGAGTCAAATATATAAAAATATGTGGTAATCATGATTCCCCATTAGGTGGCCTTGGAGCCTTATAAAGTTTTCACTCATTAATTAGAAAGGCTTTATTCTGGGCTTCTTGATATGAAAATATTTGAAGCTAGAGTATATGAAGTTTTATCCAAATATTTCAAGGAAAAAGACACTATGGTAACTACTATTAAGTCAGGTTATATGGTGGTGAAGTACTAGGTTGTTGAAACAGTCATGCTGTGACCTCTATTGTTATATTGTTGTGTCCTGTTTTATCTCAATCTCCTCCTTATTGTTTTAAAAAATTATTTAGTCATTTCTTATGTTTGTCTTAATTAAAGAAAAAATTCAAAAAATTAGGATATATAAATAGTAACTCTTTTTGATTTCCTATTAACTTGTTTTGAAGTCCTGTAGTACTCCCACGATCTTGTTTTGACTGATTAGACTCTGTTCCATTCTATATGGTAGTATCAAGTTTGAAGACATAGGCAACTACTTTGAAGGCAATAAGATTCACTAAGATGCCCATTCTGGTTTGACTATTGTCTTCTTTGGAAGTCCTGTAATGTTTACAATGCCTAAGTTTTATTGGTCTTATTCTCTACTGTTTTGTCCAACTTTATAATATCTAATGACATAGACAATTCTTTTTAAGGAATCGAGGGACAACGTTGATAACCATTGTTGATAAACTTGTACTCTGTTCTACATCATGTGCTATGTCTATCCTTGGTATTGACTGACAGCTTTGTTTTGCCATATTTGACTGTATTCTTCCCCCCCCCCAAAAAAAAAGTAATAAGCACTAAGGAGTAATGAAATCCAAAGTGCGTGAATTTTGTTGTAAAAAAGAGAGGGAAAAAAAAAAAAGAAAAAGAGCTCTAACGGATATAACAGCAAGTGTGTTTAGGGGTGTTAAATAGCTGACTGTATCAATGTTTTTGGATCATTGAACACAGCTGTTTGCAGTCTACCTGTTTGAATGTCCACCTTGTATTCTTTGATACTGTGATTTGAGGAACTATTTTCAAGATGATAATATGTAATATACTAACAGGTGATTTCTTACTGTTATGTTTTTTTTTGTTTGTTTGTTTTGTTTTTTTGTTTTGTTTTGTTTTTTTGTAGTTCTGTATTACGTGTACCCTTACACCGCTTTGGTTTGTTTTGTGTTTTTCTCTTTTTCCTCTTAAATAAAAAAAAAACATATGTAACTGCCAAAAATAAAATTATGAAAATCAATGGAAGAAATAGAAGATGCAGAAACAGCTCCAGGCCACCTGATCCTTGACAAAGAGATCAAAACTTATGCTGTAGGAAAGATATCCTCTTACAAATGGCTTTAGGAAAACTAGCTAGCTACATACAGATTAAACCAAGACCAATATCTCTCATCACATACTAAACTAAAATTGAAATGCATCAAATATTAAAATAGAAATAATTTTCTGATGGAAAATAAAATTTGATGAAATGGGTTGGTCAAGGACTGTGTGCCCCAATAGCAGAAGTAGTAACACCATAAATCAACAGATAGGATCATCCAAATTTGAAAATTCCTGCAAAGGAAAGAAAAAAACCAACAGGTTAAAGAGGCTACCTAAAGAATGGGAAAAATTGTCCTACATATTCCTCAGATTATTAATATCTAGAATAAAGAGCTAAAAATGTTAGACCACATAAAACAAAATACTCAGTCAAAAATGTTCAAGTGAAATGAATAACACTTCTCAGAAGTACAAATGACTAAAACACATGAAAAAGTATTAAACATCTATGGCCATTAAATAAATGCAAATGAAAATAACACTAAAAGTTCATCTTACATTAGAAAGAATAGCAATCATCAAGAAATCAGGTAACAGCAAATGCTGGTGAGGCTGTTAGGAAAAAACACTTCTCAATTGTTAGCAATAATGTAAACAGTAAATCAATATGGAGATCAATATGGAGATTCCTAAAAACAAGCAATTCCACTGGACACAGTTACTCTACACCCAGGTATGTTTTCTATTACAGCAATGCATGAACACTCATGTTCTAAGCAGCACAAATCACAATATCCAAATCTTCCAAGTGACCCATGTATTCACTAACAAATAAATGGATAAAGAAAATGTGATATTTATACATGATAAAATAATACTTTGTCATAATGAAGGACACATTTAAGTCTCTTGCAGAAAAATGGATGCACCTTGACACTGTGAGTTTTATATACTAAATTGCAAACTTAAATATCACATGGTTTGTCTTACATAAGATTCCCAAAATACACACAAAGAACAAAACAAAAGTTAGATAGTATGAAATATCAAGATAACTTTCAACATATTAGAAGTAGATGAAGAGTTAAGAGACAAGGAAGAGGGAGAAGAGATGATTAAGATAAAATTGGAATCAAGGTGTGATATGTACATGTACCAACTCTCCATGAGAAATGGAATCATCATATATTATGAATTTGTACTAATAAAAATTAAATTATGCAAACAAAACATTTTGTAATTTATATGGTTCATTGTTTACCTTGAAATAGTAATACAAACTTAAAAACTATGCATTTTACTTTTATTACAGTTGCATCATGTTTCTTAGGTTTAGATGTAAGATTTTTTTTGTTACATTCAAGATAATTTGTATAGTATGTTTTGATTTTCTTTCAAATTACAACTATATTAAAATGTTTCTTGATTTCTGAATAATGACTATTGTGTTATTTTTAAGATGTTGATTTCTAGATTTATTAATTATTTTTAAGGATAGATCATAAATGTTTAATTTTGGATATTTATTAATGTCATTTATTTTGTCATTTTATTTATTTTGTCATTTTGGTCTAGCACATAAATGTCTTTGTAAATATTCCTCTTTCCAGGGAGAGAAAATAAAAGAACCCCACAGTATACAAAGATTTTTACATAAGCAAATACAGATATACATTTAATCATGTAGCTAATTATATTCTATATTCTTGTTCATTTTTACTCAGTGAGTCAAATTCTTATATATGAACATATGCTGTACAACAAATGTGTTTTTATGGCTCCACTTGAAAAATCTAAATATTGATTCTATATGTTCGCAACTACTGTGTTAATTTAAAATATAAATTTTATGATTCTTAAATCATGTTTTTATCACTACATATTCCTTATAAATGATGGCTGTGTAGTTACATACATTTCATCTGTAAAAAATAATAAATTTTCTCTCTTGCTTTAACTAAATAGTAGTCAATTTATCACATCTGGCCTTTACAAAAATTGGCAAGTTCCTTTGTATGACTATTAGAAGCCAGCTGCCATGTAAGAAATGATACTAACATGAGACTATTAAACTGTAAGAAGTCCAAGATCCTGGGAAGGTTCTTAAGGATGAGATGCAAAATGAATAGAATGAAAGATCAAGGAACACTATCCAATCACAAATTTAAGTGAAGAATCTCTTGAAGAAAGTCCATTTCTGGGTTTCATGATTTATACCATGTAGATCAGAGACTAATCTTCATCTCTTCTAAAAATAAGGGTTTCTTTAATAAGTATTAGAGTTTATCTTCAATCCAGTGTAATGTGCTTTACATTTTATTTGAGGAATTTAGCTTGATTATATTTACTTTGATACCCAAAACTTGATTTTATTCCTTATAGTTTATTTAACACTTCTTATAGCCCACTTTTCCAACTTTCTCTGAATGACTTAACACTTCCCCTCTTGTCTTACTCTTCCTCCTTTGGTCAGTTTTTCTTTTATTCTCATTTTCTTCATTGATATTTTGAAAGATATACCATGCTTTTCCATTGTGAATGGCTTTATTTTCACCTTTCACAGCTATAAATTTCACCAATGATATTACTTACCAATATACATTACTTGACCAAAACTTTTGCTCATTTCTATGCTAAAGTGATACACTGAACACTTAAAAACCCCTATTAGCCTATGCACTCTATCACATATTCTCATCAGTTATCTGTCTTATCTCTAAGAAAATAATGAAAGCAACTGATAGTGTAATGTTTTGCACAATTCTTTATACATTTTGATTACAGATAATAATTATTTTGCCCATATTATGAATCTTCTACTTCAATACTTTTTAATTAACTCTTAAATGCTTCCTATATAATTAACTTTTAAATACTTCCTATGTATTATGAAACGCATTGCTCACTACTTTTTTCTTGTTTCATCAAACTGTACCATAAGAATACTATTCTAACTTTATTTTCACTTATTTAAGACAAATTCTTACAATGTTTCCATAAATAGATATATAAATGACATTCTCACACAGTGTATATACGCAGTTTTTTAATTTTATAAAGAAATGAAACAAAATTTCTTCATGAAGTAAGAATAACAATAGTTATTACAATATCATTATCTGGAAACTGGTTACTCAGAGTATGACATAAACCAAAAAAAATTCTTACTGAAAAGAAACTGATAATAACAGAAACTTTTCTTTCAATGAACTAAAAGAATCAAGCAATATAAATGAAGCCAGTTAGCATAAAGCTTTTAAAACTTTTCTTTGTCTCATAAATCATAGTTTCTTGTATCATCTTTGGTTCTTTTCTTTTGTCAATTTAAATATAGTATTTCACTGTCTTCTAGGATTCTGTATTTTCTCTGTGTTAAGGAAAAGACAAGGTTTCTATAACAAGCAGAACATGCAAAAAAGTGGTCTAAAAAGATTAAGATTCATCACTTGGGTACTGGTTGGGCCACACCCAGTGAATCCAAGGAGCATGTGAATCTCCTGCACTGAGTGGCACAAATGGAAGATCTGCATATCAAACTCTACTAGCAGTGTGGTCTCAGCACTTTCCTCAGAACATGGTACCACCTCACCCAACACCCCTAAACAGCTGAGGAACTTTGGTTGGTCACTGAGGTCCAGGTTGGATTCTGACTAGTGACACCAAGCAGCTGCTTAGTGCAAGCTGAGGCCTATATAGTAAACTGAACCTAGCTGTGTGCTGCCTCAGTACCTCACTTGGAATCTGTTAGGGCCCCACCCAGTGACCTCACGTAGCCAGCGAGCTTTGGTGTGCCACATGGCACAAAAACAAGGCCTGCACAGCATACTCCAACTAGCCATGCAGGCTTGGTGGACACTCAGAATCTGATAGGGCCTTGCCCAGTGACCCCAAAATAGCTAGAGAGGCTCAGTGCACAGTGTGGGATATACCGAAGGTCCACCCAGAATATTCTACACATTCAGGAAGCCTCCAAGTGCCGCACAGGGCCTGGTAAGTCCTGCCTAATAACAACCACTCAGCCAGGGAAAACCTCTCCAATATGGAAAACCATCCTCAACCTAGGGAATAATTGAGGCTTTACATTCAGCTGTCCCCAAAGAATACACTAAAATGGCAAAATGCAAGAGCAAAATACAATCTCAAACTTCTAGCCCAGCCCAAACAAGCCTAGAAGACATGGACATATAAGAAAGTGCAGTCACAGCACTGAAACTTCTGAAGTGTTTGCAACTGAAGTAAAGAAACAACACCATGAAGATGTAAAGAAACTCGTATCAGAAATGATCTCCTAGGTAAAACAAAAAATGATAAACGTAATGAAAGAAATGCTGAGCACACACAAAGGAGACAGTTAAAAATATAGAGCACTGAAAAATGATGGAAACCTACAATGAATAATATAAGAAAGAATTAGACTGCATGAAACAGATTGAAAGAGATCTCCAGAAAGCAAAAATTCCATCAAAAGCTGGCAAAACCACTTCAATGAAAGTCAAGATACACTTCCAGAACTCAAAGACAAAATTGCAGCTAGTGAACAGGAAAGGAGACATCTTTTAAAAATAACAAGGAATAAGGTAATAACAATCAAACAGTTGCAAGGTGATGCAAAAAATATACATTTGAGAGGCATAAACAAAAAATAAAATGACAACACAAATGATATAAAATGACAATTTATAGAAATAAAAGCAAATAATTCCCCAAACATGGGAAAAGAAACTGACATGCAGATAGGAAAGCATGTAGGGCTCCAATTAGCATAACCAAAGTAAGTCTATATCCAGACAAATAATAATCAACATCCCAGAAATTCAACATAAAAATATAATATTAAAAGTTGCTGGAGAAAAGAAACAAATCACCTATAAAGGAAAGCTCATCAGAATAATGTCAGACTTTTCAACACAAACAAGTCAAGAAAAGCATAGAGTGAAGTATTTGAAATCCTAAAGTAAAACTGCTTCCAACACAGATTGATGTACCCTGTACCAATCCTTCAAAATCAATGGAGAGATACATACACTAGCCAATAGAACACTTTTAAGTGTATGCAAAAGAGCTGAAATTATCCCATGCATATTCTCTGATCATATGGACATGAAACTGGAAATTAATGACAAAAGAAGCTGCAAAAGCTCCATAAACAGTTATAAATTAAATAGTACTATCTTGAATGATCAATGTGTCACAGAGGGAATTAAAGAAGAAATTGAACAATCTCTACAAGCAAACAAAAATACAAATACAACTCACCAGAACCTGTGGGATGCAATGAAAGCAGTCCTCAGAAGGAAATTTATTGCACTGAATTCTCACATGAAGAAAACAGAATGAACACAAATAAAAAACCTGATGCTACACCTCAAATATCTAGGAAAAGAAGACCAAGTCAAGACCAAAGCCAAAAGAAGGACAGAAATTATAAAAATCAAAGCAGAAATTAATGCAATAGAGACTAAGAAAACAATAGAAAAAATTTAAAAATCAGAGTTGGTTTTTTGAAAGAATTAATAAAATTAATGAGACCCTAGACAGTCTTGTTAAAAAAGGAAATAAAAAACTCAAATACATGAAATAAGGAGGAAAAGGGCAAAATCACTACAGACAATGTGGAAATACAGAACACCACCAATACCTACTTCAAAAACGTTTATTCTCTTAGGCTTAAATGATAACACAGACAAATGGACAGATTTCTAGAAACATATGAATTATGAAAGCCAAATCAAGAAGATGAAAAACTGCTGAATAACTCAGTTTCAGCTAATGAAACTGAAAATGTAATTAGAATCTTACTAACAAAGAAAAAAAAACAGGTTTTGATGGATTCACAGCTGAATTCTACAAGAAATTCAAGGAAGACTCAATGCCAACACTCCTCAAATACTTCAATGAAACTGAAAGAGAAGCAATACTCTCTAACTCATTCCAGAAGGAATATTATCATAATACAAACCAGAGAACTCCCAATGAAAAGAGAGACAAGGAGACAGAGAGAGAGAGAGAGAGAGAGAGAGAGAGAGAGAGAGAGAGAGAGAGAGAGAGAAACTATGACAGAGCAATCACTGTCATGGTGATAGTTGCAAATATACTCAATAAAATACTGGCAACAGAATGCAGCAAGTCATCAAAAAGATTATACACAACTATCAAGTTAAATTCATCCCAGGAATGCAGTGACAGTTCAACATATGCTAATCAATAAAAGTAATACACCATTTCAATAAAGCCAGAGATAAGAATCACATGATCATCTCAGTAAATGCAGAAAAAGTTTTTGATAAAGTCTAACACTCATAAATCATAAGAACTGAATGGAAAATTAGAGTAGATGATCTGTACCTCATTCTGATAAAAGCCATCTATGACAAACCAGAGCAGGGATCATACTAAATGGTCAAAATCTGAAAGTGTTCCTTCTACAATCAGAAACAATAAAAGGATGTCCATTATCATCACTCCTATTTAATATATTGCTGAAAACATTAGCCAGTACCATTAGACAAGAGAGAGAAATAAAAAGGAATAAGGATAGGAAAGGAAGAAGTTAAATTTTTCCTTTCATTCAGATAATGACCTGAAGATGATATACTATGCGACATAGAAGCCCCCTAAAACTCCATTTAAAAACTTCTAAGTATAAAAACCAAATTCAGTATTGTAGCTGGATGCAAAGTCAACACTCAAGAAGCAATAGCATTTCTTTTCACAAGCAATAAAATCACTGAGAGGGAAATAATGGACACCACACCCTTCACAGTAGTATCCCCCCAAAAAACTGAAGTACATAGGAATCAATGTAACAAAGGAAGCAAAAGATCTATTCAGTGAAAATTGTGGTACTCTGAAAAAAGAAATCAAATATCTCTGAAAATGGAAAGATGTTTTTCTTCATAGACAGGAAGAGCAAACATTGTGAAAATGGCCAATCTTTGAAAAATGTTATACAGATTTAATGCAATTCCAATCAAAGTATAATTAGCATACCTACCAGATCTAGAAATATCATTCCTAAAATTCATCTGGAACCAGAAGAGACCAGAAGAGCAAAGACAATTCTGGGCAACAATTCAAGGCAAGAGACATCACATTCCCTGACTTGAAATTATACTACAAAGCTACTGTGATGAAATCAGTATAGCCCTGGAATAAAGACACGCCTAGAGATCAATGACATAGATTACAAGATACAACCACAACTACAAATACATTCAGCTGCATTATCTTTGACAAAGGGGCCAAAAATGTTCACTGGAAGAAAGACAGCTTCTTCAATAAGTGGTGCTAGAAAAACTGGCTTTACATATGCTGAAACCTAAAATTAGACACAGGTCTATCACCATGAGCTAAACTAAAGTCAACATGGATGAAAGATTAAAATAGTGAAATAGAAACACTAAATCTACTGAATGATAATGTAGGTAGAAGCCTTGTGGACATAAGGCTAGACAGAGAAGTCATGAACAAAAATCTAAATGCATGGGAAATACTTCCCAGAATCAAGAACTCTGATCTTGTCTTATTAAAATGTTTTTGCATGTCAAAAGAAATCTCCAACAGAGTAAAAAAAAACCACGAATTGAGAAAGAAATCTTTGTCAATGTCCCCTCAGACAAAGGATTTTTATCTATAATATATAAAGAAGGAAGAAAACTTAGGCCCTGAAATTGAAAGGACCTGTCCCAAAATTGACATCTGAGAGGAATACACACTACTCAGCTGAAGAAATACAAATGACAAATAAACATATGAAAAAATGTTTAGTATCACTGGTCAGTAGAGAAATGCAAATTAAAACAACTCTGAGATTCTATCTCACTCCAGAAAAGAGAGCCAGGATGAAGAAAACTACCAATAACAAATACTGGAGAGGCTGTTGGTAAAAGGGTACTCTTCTGCACTGTTGGTTGAAGTATAGATTGGTGCAACCACTGTGAAAATCAGTTTGGAGGTTCCTCAAGTACCTGAGATTGGAACACCCATTTGATCCAGCTTTTCTACTTCTGGGTATATTCCCAGAATTTTTGAAAACATGACACCACAGCAATATATATTCACCCATGTTTATAGCAGCAAAATTTGTAATAACTAAATCTTAGGAATAACCTAAATGCCCATCAACTGAGGAATAAAATTTAAAATGTGATAGTTTTATACAATGGAAGACTTCTCAGCTATAAAGAAGGATCATATTGAGGCTTTTATAGGTAGATGGATGTGACTAGAGGCCATACTCATAAGTGATATAAATCAAGCTCAAATGTCTAAATATGTTATTGTCTCTCTGGTGTAAAAAACTGAAAAAGTAAGTAAGATCCAAAATCTTCAATAAATATTGTGAATTGGTAAGAAACTGCTCAAATAGGAAAAATACTTTGGATAGGGGAATGAAGAGAACAAGAAACAGAAAAGAAAAAAAGATATAAACTTGTACATATACACTGAAGATAGCTAAGATATAAACTTGTACATATACACTGAGGATGCTAATTCTATTAGTTCTTGAAACAAAACAGCTAACATTTATACGATTAGATCAATTCTGCTTGTATGTATCTGCTAATGTGAGTAGCTCTTTTGAAGGTAGCTATGCAAAAATAATAATCTTGTTTTGATAGCCTATATAGTTATTGTATTGGCCTCTGTTATTGTTGTTTATTTGTCTCTTTTGTTTCTTGTTTTTCTTGTATTTCCTGTTTCATTTTGTTTTTATCTCTTTAAAATAAAATTAAAGTATATAGAATTATACATGTAAATATAGAGGATTTTTTAGAGAGAGCCGAAAGTGTGTACAAAACATTATGAAATTAAAGTCAAAGAGAAGGTGCTTTTAAAGTCAAGTCAGTGAGGCTGCATATAAGCTCCCCACTCTAATTTGCCTAAATCAACAGCTGTTCTCATGAAGAAAATGAAATATACAGTTCATAAAATTGTTAAGAAATTTGAGAAGTAGGTTTTTGGTCAAGTCTTCAACATGAGGTGTTTTATCGCTGCACAAAATTCTTGATGCATTGCAAGGAAAAATGCTATGAAATAATATTCATCATTTGATTCTATTTGTAAAAATTTCTCAAATGGAATACAAAATAATAATAAATATGCAAAATCATTCAGTGGGAGACAGTCCATTTTTAATAATACCTACCCCAGAGATGTGAAATTAATTTCTGTTTTCAATTTTTCTATTTTCTTAGTGTTGTATAGTGAACTTGTAATATTTGAGAAATTTTTAAATTAAATAAAACTTTGCTACATTATTTAAATCTGTATGAAAATGCAAGCATGGCCCAAAGTAATCTGTTAGAAATAGAAAAGCAATTAACAATGTTTACATACTCCCTCATGCATTAATGTGGAAACCACACCCAATAGAGGAAAAAAGCTTGGTTTACATTATACTTTTCATGCTGACATCTAGTTCACTATTCTTTCTTGCTGCCTTATTCGATCAAAAGCAAGCCTAGTCAGAAAGGGATAACAGTCACATAGTATGTCTATATTTACTAATTTTAAGGAGCTGGATACACTCTTACGTTATATGACAAAATTCATTAGGAGGTAGTCTCCATATTCTTGCTCTGGAAAAGTGGAAAGGATCTCCTCTTCCATCTCATATGATACAGAGACTTCAGTGACTGCCCAGTGTTCACAAAGCAAATGAGAGGGCCATTCATGTCTTCACCCAACTAGAACACTCTCCTCAAAGAGCTTAGTTGCAAACAATAATAAGAATCTCCAGCTTGTGCCTCACATAATGAACTTGCTAAAACTAGATTGTTCTTCAACAAAATTACAGAGAGGGAAATAAGAGAAACTGGACTATTCACATTAGCAAGCAAAAAAATGAAATATTTAGGAATTACTCTTACGAAAGAAGTGAAAGACTTATACAGTGAAAATTATAATACACTGAAAAAGGAAATTGAAGATGATCTCAGAAAATGGAAAGACATCCCTTGCTCATGGATAGGAAGAACAAACATTGTGAAAATGGCCATTCTCCCAAAACTGTTATACAGATTCAATGCAATACCAATAGAAATACCATCAACATACCTTATAGATCTAGAGAAATCACTCCTAAATTTCATCTGGAACCAGAAGAGACCTAGAATCGCAAAGGCAATTCTAAGCAGCAAAGACAAAGCAGGAGGCATCACAATCCCTGACTTGAAGTTATACTACAAAGCAACAGTAGTAAAATCAACATGGTATTGGAATCAAAACAGAGCTGAAGATCAGTGGAATAGATTAGAAGATACAACCACAACTACGAACACACTCAACCACCTTATCTTTGATAAAGGAGCCAAGCAGGTTCACTGGAAGAACTACAGTCTCTTTAATAAATGGTGCTGGAAAAACTGGCTCTCCATTTGCCGAAAACTAAAGCTAGACCCATGTCTATCACCATGTACTAAATTAAAATGTAAATGGGTCAAAGATCTGAATATTAAAACAGAAACACTAAATCTATTGGAAGACAAAATAGGTAGAAACCTTGGAGACATAGGAGTAGGTAAAGAATTCATGAACAGGACTCAAACCGCACGGGAAATACTTCCCAGAATCAATAACTGGGACCACTTCTTATTAAAAAGTTTCTGCATGTCAAAAGAAATCTCCAGCATAGTGAAAAGAAAACCCACAAACTGGGAAAAGATTTTAGTGAACTCTCTCTCAGACAAGGGCCTCTTGTCTAAAACATAAAGAATTAAAGAAACTCAGACCTCCGAAATTCAAAGATCCAATCCAAAAATGGGCATCTGAGATGAATATGCAATTCTCAGATGAAGAAATGCAAATGGCAAATAAATACATGAAAAAATGCTCATCATCATTGGTCATTAGAGAAATGCAAATTAAAACCACACTGAGATACCATCTCACTCCTGAAAGAATGGCCAGGATCAAGAAAACCGACAACAAATGCTGGAGAGGCTGTGGGGAAAAAGGAACTCTCCTGCACTGCTGGTGGGAGTGTAGACTGGTACAGCCTTTGTGGAGATCTGTCTGGAGATTTCTCAAAAAGTTGGGACTGGAAATCCCATTTATTCCAGCTATTCCACTTCTAGGCATATTCCCAGAAGAACTGAAAGCATCATACCACAGTGATATATGTGCACCTATGTTTATAGCAGCACAATTTGTAATCGCCAGATCTTGGAAACAACCCAAGTGCCCATCAACTGAGGAATGGATAAAAAAGTTGTGGTATTTCTATACAATGGAGTATTATTCAGCTATAAAGAAGGATCACATTGAGATATTTATCAATAAATGGGCACAGCTTGAGACCATACTCATAAGTGAAATAAATCAATCTCGCATGTGTGAATACCGAATAGTTTCCCTAATGTAAGTAATGATTCAAATATATAAAAATATGTGGTAATCATGATTCCCCATTAGGTGGCCTTGAAGCCTTATAAAGTTTTCACTCATTAATTAGAAAGGCTTTATTCTGGGCTTCTTGATATGAAAATATTTGAAGCTAGAGTATATGAAGTTTTACCCAAATATTTCAAGGAAAAAGACACTATGGTAACTACTATTAAGTCAGGTTATAAGGTGGTGAAGTACTAGGTTATTGAAACAGTCATGCTGTGACCTCTATTGTTATATTGTTATGTCCTGTTTTATCTCAATCTCCCCCTTATTGTTTCAAAAAAAATTATTTAGTCATTTCTTATGTTTGTCTTAATTAAAGAAAAAATTCAAAAAAATTAGGATATATAAATAGTAACTCTTTTCGATTTCCTATTAACTTGTTTTGAAGTCCTGTAGTACTCCCACGATCTTGTTTTGACTGATTAGACTCTGTTCCATTCTATATGATAGTATCAAGTTTGAAGACATAGGCAACTACTTTGAAGACAATAAGATTCACTAAGATACCCATTCTGGTTTGACTATTGTCTTCTTTGGAAGTCCTGTAATGTTTACAACGCCTAAGTTTTATTGGTCTTGTTCTCTACTGTTTTGTCCAACTTTATAATATCTAATAAGATAGACAATTCTTTTTAAGGAAACAAGGGACAACGTTGATAACCATTGTTGATAAACTTGTACTCTGTTCTACACCATGTGCTACGTCTATCTTTGGTATTGACTGACAGCTTTGTTTTGCCATATTTGACTGTATTCTTCCCCCCCCCCAAGAAAGTAATAAGCACTAAGGAGTAATAAAATCCAAGATGTGTAAATTTTGTTGTAAAAAAGAGAGGGGGAAAAAAAAAAAGAAAAGGAGCTCTAACGGATATAACAGCAAGTGTGTTTGGGGGTGTTAAATAGCTGACTTTATCAATGTTTTTGGAACATTGAACACAGCTGTTTGCAGTCTCCCTGTTTGAATGTCCACCTTGTGTTCTTTGATACTGTGATTTGAGGAACTATTTTCAAGAAAATAGTGTGTAATCTACTAGCAGGTAATTTCTTACTGTTATGGTTTTTTGTTTTGTTTTGTTTTGTTTTGTTTTGTAGTTCTGTATTGCGTGTACCCTTACGCCGCTTTGGTTTGTTTTGTGTTTTTCTCTTTTTCCTCTTAAATAAAAAAAAAAAAACTAGATTGTTCTTTATTTCACTTACAAAGCTATGTTATTGGAAATCTCCTCTGGGAGTCTAAGTCAGGCACATTATCAATCACCTGTTATGAATTTTTACATGACTTAAAAGTGATATAAAATAAACTAGGCTAAAAGCCAGCAGGAACTGCTTCCCTTCTGGGCATGCCAAGAGACCTCATCTTCTTCCAGCTACATGAAGGAAAAATGATGTCATTTTGCCACTTCCCACTGCTTCCCCCTCAATAAGTCTCTTTGAGGATATGGAAGTTGAATAACATTGAATTTGCCTAAAGGGAAGGAAGGCAGTTAACCAGAACAGAAAACTTTCCTTTGATGACACGTAGCATGGTAGTGTATCAGAGTGGGAGCATGACCACATGCATTTGAATTCTTCTGTTGTCAAGTATTGATAGTAGAACCTCAAGTAGCTACTCATACTTCATACGCAATGCTTCTTCCTCTGGAAAATGATATAAAATGGGTTTCAATGAACCATTTTATAATTTACATCCATCTCTTTAGTTTTTGTTTTAAATAGGTCTTCCCTGTGTTCTTCAAAAAAATCTCCCTCTGAACACGCTGCCATTGTCTTGGACTAAAGACTTAAATATTCACAGTCCTCTTGATCCCCAAACCAGTTCTTTGTGGTTTGCAGACTACAAACTGCAAACACAAAGCAGATTTCAGCTGCATATTTCTATATTTATAGTGTTTTGCGTGCCTCCAGCAGTTCAGACAGAATACTCTTAATGGAGTGGACTGGAGGGTGAGGCTTGCTGCCAGTCACTGAAAGCTTCATCTACTGGAGACCAGATGGGGACTAAGGTCACCAGATCCTTGGTCCCAGAAAAGGGGCCTGCTAGGAGAAGGCTGGTTTCACTGTGGATGTAAGCTATGATATTCAAGAGGCCCATGGGAGAGCAGAAAGTGCATTAGACTAGAAATTATGTAGTTGTGAAATGGGACTTGCACAAGTCACAACTTTCTGGAACACAATTATTTTTTCCTTTTAAAAATGGGCATAATGATCTCTGGTTGACCTATTTTCCAGGGTAGGATTAAAATAAACCACCAGAGTGTGTGCCTGATGAGTTTTACTTCTCTGTACACATATATTGCTGTTGTTATTATTTTTTTTATTTAAGGAGAAAAAGAAAAAAAACAGAAAAAGGGTACAAGTAATACAAAATTTAAAAATAAAGAGTAAGACATCACTAATTAATAGATTACATATTCTCATCTTAGAAATAGTTGTTCAAGTTACAAAATTGAAGCACATAATGTGGACTTTCAAACAGTGAGAGTGCAAACAGTTTTGTTCAATGATCCAAAAAACACTCAGTAATATGGTAATCTATCTTATACATATATGCAGTTATAACCTTTAGAGCACTTTCTTTTCTTTTCTTTTGGACAATGACAATTACACATTTTGAGTTTTATTACTCCCACAGTTCTTATTACTTTTTTTTTTGAAGAAAGTAAAACCAAATGTGACATATCAGGACAGAGTCAGTCAAATCAAAAGGATGGACATAATAGATAATGTAAAAACAAAATATAAGGTGATCAACAATGGTTACCATACTGCCTCTTGCTATTTTAAGAAGAATTGACAGTTATAATAAAATTGAACTAAACAGTAAAGAATAAAACCAAAGCATTGGAGACATTACAGGACTTCAAAAGAAGATAATAGTCAATCAGAATGGGTGTCATAATGATTCTTATTGTCTTCACAGTTATGTCTATACTTTTGAACTTGGTACTATCAAGCAAAGCAGAATAGAGGAAAATCAGTCAAAACAAGATGGTGAGGGCAATACAGGATTTCAAATCAAGTTAATAGGAAGTCAAAGTAGGTTACTATAATGTATCCTGCTATTTTTTATTTTTCCCTTAATTAAAAAAATAAAAAGATAAAAGTAAATAATTAAAAAGGTGGGGATTGAGATAAAAGAGGGCATAACAACAAAAAAGCACAGGTCAAAACATAGCCATTTAAGCAAAATAGTGTTTTACCACAAGATATACTGACATAAAAATAGTTACCATAGTGTCTCTTTCCCTTGAAATCTTTGAGTATAACTTCATATACTGTAGCACCAAACATATCAAGACACTATAAAACCATTCAAGAGAATGACATTACCACAGAGTATTTAGAATCAACTAACAGAAAATGAACAATGGTTTCTGTATAAACTCCTTGTCTATAAAAGTTTTGCTTATATTATCATATATAATAAAATCCAATATGATACAACCTTTTAAGATCGATGGAGACAGAAGAACAAAATCTTGATGGGACTTCAAAAACAAGATGATACTAAATCAGCACTAGCTAGTATGATGTCTTGTTTTCTCCAAAATAGCTGTTCCTACCATCCGATCTTCTCTGCCTCATTTCTGTTGAGTTCTTTTTCTGTCTTTTGTTGTCAGTTTGTCTTCTTCATTTCGTTTTCTGCTCCATTCATTGTGGCCTCTCTGCCACTATTTCTGGAATCTTGGTATTTTCCTTTTTTAGACTATCCTGCAGTATTCGCTGTAGAGTTGAATTGGTGGTTGCAAATTCCCCTAGTTCCTTTTTATCCTGGAAGCACCTTGTTTTTCCATCAGTTTCTAGGGACAGTTGTGCAGGATATATCAATCTTGGCTGGAGGTTACTATCTTTCAAAGCTTGAATTATTTCCCCCCATGCTCTTTGTGATTTGATGGTCTGTGCCGAGAAGTCTGCTGTAATTCTGATGGGTGTTCCCTTGTAAGTGATCTGTTTCTTGTCTCTGACGGCTTTTAATATTTTGTTCTTATATTGGATTTCTGGGATTTTGATTATTATATGACTGGGTGTGGCTCTGTTTGGGTTGTAGGTGGCTGGAGTCCTGTATGCCTCATATTTCTGAGTATCCTTACCATTTGCTAAATTAGGGAAATTCTCTTGGATGATTTCTGTGAATAGCTTTTGTAGTCCATTTGTGTCCCCACATCTTCTTTTACATTCTTAATTCTTAAGTTATAGATCCTCTTATCATCTTCTAGCTTTTGTATTGTTACTGTTTGGTGTTTTTTGTTGTTGTTGTTGTTGTTATTTTTAAGAAGTTTTTCATTTCATGCTTCCATATTACAAATCTTCCCTCCAGTTCAGATAATCTATCCTTAGTTTCTTTCAAGCTGTTATGCCAGTTTTCGATAGAGTTTTTAGTTTCCTGGCAATCTCTTTGAACCTGCTTCACGTATTCTATGTTTTCTCTATTTTCTCCATCAAACAATTCTGCCCCTTTTTTTCTGTTCTTCCATTCTACCATCTGTTTTTTCTTGGGCAGTGCTTAGCATTGCTCTAACTATTCTCCTTATGTCTTGCTTCAGGTCATTAATAACTTCATTCCTGAACTCGTCTATGAGGCTCTGGAGATAGTACTTTATGTCTATTGGTGCCGTGTCTGTTATTGCATGTTTCTCAGGATTGGGGGCTGAGGACCCTTTCTTGTCTCTCCCTCTTCCCATATTCTTTCTTCCTTATATATAAGCATATATATGAGGCCCAGCTTCCTTCCCTGTTGGCTACAGTCTGTTTGAATTGCGCCAGCTAGTTCTTCCCACCCACCATAGCATACCAGGGAGATACGGACCAGGCAGTCTATGCCGGCCCTGCCCCTCCAGGTCAACCTACTGAAGGCTTCACCTCTAGAGTGCACCTCCAGGTGCTGAGACCTGGGCTGGGCTGGCCTACTGGGTCTCAGCCAGTGTCGGCACGCAGGCCAGGCACTCTCCACCAATCCCGCTTGAAAGGGGGGATATGTGACTGAAATCACTGCAGCATCTCATTCCGGGTAGTCTGCCCAGTCTGAGTATGTCCTCTGCTGAAGCCTCCTTCTCTATGGAAGGGTCCCCGATCTGCTCACTCACCGTAGGTTGATTCAGGGCACCCAGCCAGTCCTGCTCCCAACTCCATTCAACGCTTCCCACTCTCAGAGCCTTCGCATCTCTTTCCCTGCTGTGCCAACTGGGACACAGCAGGGGCTGCAGGAAATTCAAATTGCATCTTCCAGTCACAGGGGGTCCACCTTCTGCGCTGAGACCTTATCTGTTCCTGCTGTATCACCAGGATTGCGTTTCCAGTTAGTTTCTCTTAATTTAGTCCGTTCCTGGGTCAGCAAAGAATATCCCCCCTTGCCTAGGACTTCCTGCCCACATCATTCCTGGATTTCAAGTGCAGTTTCTCAGAGAGCCTCCGAAGCTGCTGCTATCTATCTGCCATGTTCTCCCAGAAGTCTTGTTGTTGTTATTATTATAGAAAAATTAATATACATACCAACCTCTGAATTTTTGTGTTGCTAGAACCTAAGACTGAGACAATTTGTTAAACCAGGATCTAAGACATTGTGGGGAGAATAGTGAAAGAATCTTTGTAACTGATGACAAAACTCACTCTGCAACAAAAAACAGACAACAAATGAGTCAATTTAATCAAGAGGACAGCAGTTGCTCTAGGATCATATTGTGCTCATCTTAAGGAAGTTGAAAAAATACGTGTACCTAATATTAGAACCATGAATTACTCATCTGAGGAAGATGTTTTGAGGCATAAAAAAGGATAATGTTTCTCTCTAAGGAGTCTCTTTGACACCAACTAAACTTGGATGATTTGAGGGGGCCTGAAAATAACTGTTATCTCATAAAGAGGGGATTCCAAGGTCAGCTTTGAGAATTGAAGTCACTTTGGGAAGATATCCTTTTCCAGATTGAGTAGCAGCTGAGTAATCTGTTTCAAAGTCTCAGACTTTGAAAACAGAATGAAATATCAACATCAATAGGCAGGTTCCAAAGAAGATGAAATATAACAGCCTTATACCAAGAGACTGAAAGTGTAGGACTCAGTTCATAGATATTTGAGGAAACCAGAGAAAATTATGTAAGAAAGACCAGAGACAAAGATAGGGTAGAACTCCTAGGTATTGGACCACATAAGGTTAAAAGCTGATAGTTTACTCTTCTCATTTCCTTTCTCATCTTCATTGTCCAAATATCACAGCTTCCTGACCAAAGCTCTGCATTAACCAGGATCCTTATCTCCACAAGGTTCCTGTAAAACAGCAGTGTTGAGTTACTTCTATCTATGCTGAGCCAATAACACTAATATCTTAATTTTGCTCTTGTTTAGGCACCAGCTGGCCTCCACAAAGCTTCTATATCTACCTTCTCTGGTTTAGTCAATAACTATAAGCTTGGCATCTGTACTCCATTTTTAATATTTTTGTCTTTGTCATTATTCCCCAGGACACCATTTTGTTTAAAGGGTGGGGAAGAATAATCACCTTGAAGGAGACAGAACTTAGTCCAAGTAAAATTAGATGGAGTGGCAGAGCTGGGAAGCAACGATTGTTCCGTGAGTCACATTCCTGGATCTCTTCACCTCATCTTCTTACTTCTAGTAGTTTTATCTGTGTTTTTACAAATTACTACATGTTCAGGCAATTAAACAAGTCACGTATAAAAAGTTAATACCCAATAAATTGCCATTAATTTTTATGTTAAACATACTTCTACTCAATTTCCCAACCAAGAAACCTGGGCAGAATTTTTCACTTGGTGTTTCTCTTACTGTCTTTATTTTCCTGAATTTCTCATCAGTTGTTAAATCTTAGCAATTCTTTGCCCTAAGCATTTCTGAGATAGTCTCTATTCCCACATTGAGGCCACCACCATGAGTTCTCATGCTTTTGTCTTGTTCTCCTCTTTCATCACTCTAATTCATGTTCAGATTCTTCATTTCTACTCAGTTATCAAAGTTATACATTGGCAACATTTTATGCACTGACAAATTAATTACCTGTGACATCTGGTGCACCAGATTGGAAAAAATTATATGGTACCACGTAGGTTTATTGGAAGAGTATGCCATGATTGGATGATTGCATATCCTTGGAAATTGGGTTGGGAGTGTTAAAATGACATTATATGGTTTTTATATTTGTTAAATTGGACCAATCCCTTTTGATAAGTGTTTTGTAAGTATTCTTAGCTTTGATTTTTGCTTATTTTAAATCCTTTTTATTACCAAGAATTGAATTCAGGACCTTGCGTTTGCCAGGCAACTGCTGGGCCACTGAGCTACATTCCCAAACTTTATTTTAAATATTAATTTTTGGGTAAATGCCATTTCTCACTTATTCTACTCCTTTGGAACAGCCTTAGGACACTGTTCTTGAATACTGAATAAGCTCTCACAATTCTATGATAAAATCAGTACCCAGACCCTGGAGTTTCTGTGTAGGAAGTAGATGTTGGAAGATTAGACAGAAGGTGCAGGGTGCAAAGCATAGATGACTACATTCTGTTTTTTCTCTGATTTTGTATACCTGCCCAGTATCAGGAAACAGTTGAGAGGAACATAAATTTATATAAACTTTCAGTCTACATGCTTTGTCTCAAGTATCTCTATTGGGCAACCATCAGAGTTCATTACTCCAGCAATACATTTTTCTTACTCACACTCTAGAGGGATATAGACGTATCAGAATTGAAGATCTTGTTTTATTATTTCTGACAAATTCCCTTACAGTTTTAAAACAGGCACTTTACATTCTTTGGGAAAATCATTCTTCCTAATTGAGAAAATAATACAGGGTTCTTACCTTGGTAATAATGTCCTTTCTCCTCCCTCAACCCCACCAAAAAAACCACTGACCATAGTTGTGTTGATACATGATAAATTCAGTGGATACATTCTGGGCTCTTTTGTATGACAAGCAAAGAATTTAAAGCACTCCATCCAAATGGCAGGTGACAAACAGCTATATTTATTGAAGGTTATGGAAAATTGTTCTCAGTGCAAGACTAGCTGCAACTAGGGGACACACATATGGCATGAACATAAAAGTGGTGGTAGGATAACAAGAAAGTAAAAACATTGTACACAGACACACAGTATGCAGTAAAGCACAGCAGCACAGATAATTTAAGTTTGGGGGATTTACTAGAGAAGAAATAATTGATGAAATGCATTTTCCACAATTTTAGTAAGAGTTAGTCATTCACAATGAGTCAAATAAAAATATTATGAATAAACTTATCATATGCTTATTACACAGCCATGAACAAGACAGGTATGTTCACTACTTTAGGTTAGTCACCTGAATTTATGAACCTCACATCCCTTACCAATAAAAAAGCAATGGAGCTACCTAACTTCTGTGATTAGATATGAGAGATGCTACATATACAAAGTGCCTAAGACATAGCAGATGCTCAACAAATTACAGTCTTCAAGTATTTCAGAAAACAATGAATAAATTGTCCTAGTGCCATTTATTCAGTAATCTAACCTTAAATTAGTGATTTTAGAAATCTCTGTAATTCCACACCAAACTGCAGTGGTTTTGAATCTTCTCTAAACTTTTTCTTCTATTTGAGAATGTAGGAGTACAACATCTAATAGTGACAGATTCCAGTATATTTAAATATCTTATAAGAAAATCCTCTCTCATTAGCTTTTATCCAGGAACATACTACGATTCTTTACTCTTTTTTCTTTATGTCCTTCATAACATTTTATAGTGTTTTCATATGTTTTTTACTTCTGTGTTTATCTACGCATATTTTCTGTTCCTCATTGGTATTAAGAGTGCATCATTTTCCTTTTTCCTAAATTCTGAGACTATAAAAGAGTTACTTATTTATTAAAATATGCATTTTTAAATATTAAAATTATATTATTTGTGACAGGAGTCTGTTGTTCTAATTACAGAATTATGTTATCTTTTGTGATTTTGTTATTTGCAACTGTTTCAAAATTAAAGATTACATTTTCATAAATAAAAAAATTCCCATGGGACATAATAATGGGTTACAACAAGTCATACCATTATTTTTTACTGGAAATTTGTAGTTTAGCACAATATTAGCTTGCCATGAGTCTCACTAGCTTCACTAGGGGGCACAGAAAGCAATCGTCATATTTATTCACTTGATAGAATTAATGGTAAAGTGTGTGCATGTGTGTAAAAGTGGGGTTTTTACCAACATAATATCCAACTAACAGGATTTGCATGTGTTTAACTGGGCACCACAGAGGGTAAAATACACCCAACCATTCTTCTGTTTTGTAAAAACATATTTTAACAAAAATACAATGTGCATGTGACTTACAGTAGCTGCATCTGGGAAAGCAAAAACCAATCTGTGCATTCACCCACTTGGCAGATGAGCAGCAAGATGTGTACAGGAGATTCAAAGCACCAGCAGATGAATTTTACCCATGAAAATCTCATTGCTAAATTTCTATGCATTAAGGAATCAATTTGAAAAAAATATATTTTGATTTTTCTGGTAGAAAAATTCTGGTAGCCCAATTCAGTATAATGGCATATTTAAAAAATCAGATTTGCAAGTTTTGGCGGAGGTCAAAAGTGAATCATCAGCTCATTCATGAACAAATGATGAAAATGACAACATAGGTCATATGAACCAAAGTTCCTGTGAGAGTGAAATGGAGCAAGAATTGACTGATACAGGCACAAGAGATGCAGATCTCCTTGATTCAAATGATAAGGAAAAAAGCATGTTTAACTCATAGAAATGGTCTAAAATTGTCATGAAACCAAATTTAATGATCCAAAGTTAGAATTATGTCTGAAAATATAGTGAGGATCTTGGCAGGACTGAAAGATATTGAATTGAAATCCAGCACTGCCATTCACTTTTGGAAACTGTAACAGACGAAATGCTACAAGATATTTTGAAATACACAAATACTGAATACAAGTAATATATTCTGTATGCACAAATAGCCATACTCAAAAATGAATTTATGTATAATGGCACATAAAAAACCAGGTTTGCAAGTTTTGGAGGTTAAAAGTTAATCATCAGTTCACTCATACATGAATGATGAAGATGATCATGACTTTAACATAAGCTGTGTGAGCCAAACTTCCCATAATAGTGAAATGGAGCAAGAATTGACTGATACAGGCACAGGGTAGTTACCGCTCCAGCTGAACTAAAAGCATTCATAGCTATGCTGTACTTATCAGGGCTCTCCATTGATAATTGCAGGAGTGTAAAAACTTACAGAAAACTGACAGCTGTGGGCTTGAGGTATGTAGAATAAAAACAACACTGAGAAGATTTGATTTCCATCAAAATTGCCTGAGGTTTAATGATGAAATCACCTACCAAGAAAGAAAGAAGGGATAATCTGGCTTCTACCCGCTTATGGACTGAGAGATTTGTTGGTAAAAATCAAGGAATTTACACACCATTTGAATACATGATTACTGGTGAACATCTTATGTTTATTTTAAAGAGATTAAGACAAAAGAGGACCGAACAAAGCAAATAAGAACAGAACACTATAAGCAACACAGTACTTCAACACAAGACAACCCGATATTAACAGTAGGTACCATAATGTCTCTTTCTTTGAAATAGTTGGACATACATTCACATACAATAGTATCAAATATAAAAACTAGTACAAAACTATTCAAGAGAATGAAAGTATTACAGGGCATTCAGAATCAAATAACAGAAAATGAACAATGGCTACTGTATCATCTCATTTTCCATAAAAATTTGTTTATACTGTCACACATATGAAAATCCAATAAGATAAAATATGATAGAACCAATGGAAACAGAAGAACAAAAGCATGGTAGGACTTCAAACCAAGATGATATTAAATCAGCAATTGCTATCATAATGTCTTGTTTCCTTCAAAATAGCTGTTCATACCATCACACATAATAAAATCAAACAAAACAGAGTAAAACCATTCCAACTAATGAATGAAAACATTACAAGGCTTCAAAGCAATATAATGGGGAATCATGATTACCATAAAAGCTTATGTATTCTTACTAATTCTTACATTAGGGAGACTATATGGTATTTATACATGTGAGTTTGATTTATTTCACTTATGAGTATGGTCTCAAGTTGCATCTCTTTATAAATATCTAAATATGATCATTCCTTATAGCTAAGTAGTAGTCCATTGTATAAAAATACCAAAACTTTGTTATCCATTTCTCAGTTGATGGACACTTAGGTTGTTTCCAAGATTTGGCTATTACAAATTGTGCTGCTATAAACATGGGTACCCATATATCACTGTGGTATGATGTTTTCAGTTCTTCTGGGAATATGCCAGAAGTGGAATGGCTGGGTTAAATAGGACTTCCAATCCCTGGTTTTGGGGAATCTCCAGACTGACTTCCACAGTGGTTGCACCAGTCTACACTCCCACCAACAGTGTGGAAGAGTTGCTTTTTCCCCCACAGCCTCTCCAGCATTTGTTGGTAGTAGTTTTGTTGATCCTGGCCATTTTTCTGGAATGAGATGGAATCTCAGTGTGGTTTTAATTTGCATTTATCTAATGATTAATGATGATGAACATTTTTTCATGTATTTATTTGCCATTTGTATTACTTCATCTGAGAACTGTGTATTAATCTCCTATGTCTATTTTTGGATAATGTCTTTGAATTTCAGGGTTCTGATTTTTTAAAATTCTTTATATATTTAAGACAGAAGTCCTTTGCCTGAAGGACAGGTCACTAAGATTTTTTCCCAGTTTGTGGATTTTCTTTTCACTATGCTGGAGATTTCTTTTGATTGCAGAAACTCTTTAATAAGACATGACCCCAGTTATTGATTCTGGGAAGTATTTCCAATGCGGGTTGATTCCTGTTCAAGAATACTCTACCTACCCATATGCCTTCATGATTTTTACCTAATTTTTCTTCCAACAGATTTAGTGTTTCTGTTTTAATATCCAGATCTTTGATACATTTTGATTTTATATTAGCACATGTTGATAGAGATGGGTCTAGTTTTAGTTTTCAGCATATAGAGAGCCAGTTTTTCCAGCACCATTTATTATAGAGACTGTCATTCTTCTAGTGAACAAGTTTGACCCCTTTATCAAAGATAAGGTGATTGAGTGTGTTGGTATTTGTGGTTGAATCTTCTAATCCATTCCATTGATCTTCAGGCCTGTTTTTATGCCAGTACCATGTTGATTGTATTACAGTAGCTTTGTAGTAAAACTTCAAGTCGGGAATTGTGATGCCTCCTGCTTTGTCTTTGCTGCTTAGAATTGTCTTTGCTATTCTAGGTCTGTTAGGGTTCCAGATGAATTTTAGGAGTGATTTCTCTAGATCTATGAAGTATGTCGATGATATTTTCATTGGGATTGCACTGAATGTGTATAACAGTTTTGGGAGAATGATCATTTTGATATTTATTGTTTCTATCCAGGCACAAGAGATGTCTTTCCATTTTCTGAGATCTTCTTTGATTCCTTTTTCAGGGTATTTTAATTTTCCCTGTATAGATCTTTTACTTCTTTTGTAGGATAAATTCTTAAGTACTGCATTTTTTGGGATGCTTGTGTAAATGGTGTGGCTTCTCTTATTTCTCTCTCAATGATGTTGTTGTTAACATATAGGAATGCTATTGATTTTTGAGTATTGACTTTGTATCCAGCTACACTGCTGAATTTATTTATTATATCTAGGAGTCATTCAATGGAGTTTTAGGGTCTTCTATGTAGAGTATCATGTCATCTGCAAATAATGATAATTTTTTTCCTATCTTTATCCCTGTTATTTTTCTCTCTTGTCTAATTGCTCTGACTAGTATTTCCAGTATTATGTTGAATATGAGTGGTGATAAGGGACAACCTTGTCTTGTGCCTCATTTTATAAGTTAAAGACCTTCAGTTATTGACCATTTAATATGATGCTGACTTCTGAGTTGTCTTAGTTTTTTCCTATGTGCAGACCTTTATCATATTGAGGTAAAGAGCATCTATTCCAATTTTCTGTAGGTTCTTATCATGAATGAGTGTTGTACCTTATCAAAAGCTTTTTCTGCATCTATAGAAATGATCATGTGATTCTTACTTTTGGCTCTATTGATATGTGGGTTACATTTATTGATTCGTGTATGTTGAAACATTCTGCATGTCTGGAATGAATCCCACTTGGTCATGGTGTGTAACCTTCTGGATGATTTGCTGTATCCTGTTTGCCAATATTTTATTGAGGATTTTTGCATCTGTATTTATTAGGGAGATTGGCCTGTAGATCTCTTTTTTAGTTGAGTCTTTCTCTGGTTTTGGTACTAGAGTAATATTTGCTTCCAGGAATGACTTAGGAAGAATTGCTTCCCTTTTGATTTCATTGAAGTGTTTGAGGAGTGTAGGTATTAAGTCTTCTTTGTATTTCTTGTAGGAGTCCCCAGTGAATCTGTCTGGGCCTAGGCTGTTCTTTGTAGGTAATGACTTAATTACATTTTCAATTTCATTAATAGGAATTGGGTTATTCAGCAGTTTTACATCTTCTTGACTCAGCTTTGGTACTTCATATGTTTATAGGAATCTGTCCATTTCTTCTGTGTTATCAAACCTATCATCAGAGCAGAGGATTTTTAAATCGGTGTTGATGACTTGTATTTCCACAGAGTCTGTAGTGATTTCACCTTTTTCATTCCTTATTGCATGAATTTAAGCTTTTTATTTCCTTTTTATAAGGCTGCCTAGGGTCTTATTTATTTTATTTATTCTTTCAAAGAACCAACTCTTTGATTCATTGATTCTTTGCACTGTTTTCTTAGTCTCTATTGCGTTAATTTCTGCTCTGGTTTTTATAATTTCCTCCTTTTTTTGGCATTGGGCTTGACTTGCCCTTTTTTTTCTAAATGTTTAAGGTGTAGCATCAGGTTGTTTCTTTATGTCCATACTGTTTTCTTGATGTGGGAACTCAGTACAATAGATTTTCCTCGGAGGACCACTTTTGTTGCATCGCACAGATTCCAGTAAGTTATATTTGTATTTTTGTTTGCTTGTAGGTATTGTTTAATTTCTTCTTTAATTTCCCCTGTGACCCACTGATTGCTCGAGTGTATTATTTCCGTGTGTTTGTGGGGGTTTTGCAGTTTCTATTATTAATTTCTAGTTTTATGGAGCTATGATCTGATAACATGCATGGGATAATCTCAACTTTGTTGCATTTTCTTCAATATGTCCTGTGCTAGTTTATGGTCTATTTTAGAGAGTGTCCCATGTACTGCTGAGAAGAATGTATATGCTAATGTTGTTGAATGAAACACTCTGTATAAATCTATCAAGTATGTTTGTTCCTAGGTGTGATTCAGTTCTGTTATTTCTATGCTGATTTTCTGTCTGGTTGATATGTCCTTTGGTGTCAATGGTATGTTAAGGTCTCCTGTTATAATTGTGTTATCGTTTATTTAATATTTCATTTCTGTTAATACTTGCTTTGTATAGCTGGGTGCTCTGGAATTTGTTGCATATATATATATATATATGTTTGTTAGCTCTTCTTCTTGAAGTATTTCCCCAACTAGTGTGTAGTGACCTTCTTTATCTCTTCAGATCATTCTTGGTTTGAAGTTCACATTGTCTGCAAATGGAATAGCTCCCCCTGCTTTTGGGGGGGGGGTCTGTTGCATGAAGTATTGTTTTCCATCCTTTGACTTTCAGTCTATGAGTTTCCTTTTGGGGTAGATGGGTTTCTTACAGGCAGCACATGGTTGGATGTTGTTTCTTGATCCATTCTGCCAGTCTTTTTCTTTTAATTGTTGAATTGAGACCATTTACATTAATGATTATAACTATAATATATTGGTTTACCATTGACATATTATCTTTCTGCTGTTGTATCTTTATCTTTCCATTCTGTTTGATTGTCTGTCTTGCTTAGTTGTTTTTTCCTATGTGCATCTAGACTGTCTTTCAGTATTCTTTGCAGGGTTGGTTTGGTTATCATGAAGTTCTTCAGCATTCTTTGTCACAACTAGCTTATTTCTCCTCCATTTTGAAGGACAGTTTTGCAGGGTATGTACTGATGTCAGCTTATGTTGGAAATCATTTTCCTTTAGATCTGAAATACTTTGCTCCATCCTTTTCTTGACTTCATTGTTTGTGTTGAGAAGTCTGCTGTGATTCTGATAGGTTTTCCTTTATAAATGATCTGTCTTTTCTCTCTAACAGCTTTTAATATTCTATTTTTATTTTGGATTTCTGGGATGGTGACTATTATAATACTGGTTACCTTTATTTTGGTTATGGCTATTTGGAGTTCTATATGCTTCACTGATCCAAATGTCAGTTTCCATTTTCGTGTTTAGGAATTCCATGTTTAGGAAATTTCAATTCAGCTATTACATCTGCAAATACCTTATTGATATCATTTGTGTTGTCCCTTTCTTTTTCATTTATCCCTGTCAATCTTATGTTATATTTCTTTGAATAATCTTGCAGCTGTTGAACTGTTATTTCCTGATTCTTTGTTATTTTAAAAAGATCTTTCTTTTCCTGTTCACTAGCTGCAATCTTGTCTTTGAGGTCTGAAATTCTATCTTCAATTTCATTGAGGTGGTTTTGACAACTTTCAATGGAATTTTTGATTTCTTTCATATCTCTTTGAATCTGCTTCATGTATCCTGTTTGTTTCTTATATTGTTCATCCAGGGATTCTGTCTTTTTGCTTTGTACCTCTATATTTTTAACTGTCTTCTTTAGATGTGTTCAGCATCTCTTTCATTACTTTTATCATTTCTTGTTTTACTTGGGAGATTATTTCTATTTGAATTCCTTTAAAGCTTCCTGAAGTTGCTTCTTTATTTTAGCTGCTGTTATATCACGTGTTTCAGGTGTATGGTATATATTTTCTTCTATGTACGTGGCTCCTAGTCTTTCCTGGGATGGGCTGTATGTTTGAGATTGCATTTTGTTCTTTTGTGTTGCCATTTTCCTATATTTCCATGTTTCAAGTGATGTTCCAAAGCTTCCCCTGGGTGTGTTGTGAGTTGCTTCCTATGTCCTCGGCTCTGGACTGAATAGAGGTTGCTGAGCATGGTCCTGTCAGGCTCATAGGATGTCTAGTGCCACCTAAGTTGTTCCAGAAAGTTGGACAGGTTCCTAACCACTAACCTGTTTGCATGATGATCCAAAGCTCTCCCCAGGCTAGCACTGATGCACTGGAACTCACTTCACATGCTTTCAGCTCTCCTGGTTGAAAAACGTCACTGGGCATGGCCTAGTCAGGCCCACAAAAACTCTGAAGCCTCGTCTAGTGTGGTTGGAACCTGGACCAGCACTTAACTGCTGGGAGTGATGATCTTAAACTCTCACTGGACCTGAGCTGCTGTGCTGGAACTTTGACTCCAGCAGCCCCAGTTCCCCAGATTGAAAGAAAGCAATGAAAGTGGACTTAAGAGGGAAATATCTAGCAATAAATTGTCATATCAAAAAAAAAAAAACAGAACAAGCACAAATAAACAACCTAATGCTACATCTCGAGCTTCTAGGAAAAGAAGAGCAAGTTAAATCCAAAATTTGTAGAGGACAATAAATTGTAAAGATTAGAGCAGAAATCCATGCAATTGAAACTAAAAAAGCACATAGAATTAATGAATGGAAAGCTGATTTTTTGAGATAATAAATAAAACTGATAAACCTTTGGCTAACCTTATCAAGAAAAAGAAAGGAAAAAACCCACATTCATGCAATAAGGACTGAAGAGAAGGAAATTACTAAAGATCCCATGGAAATTCAAAAGATCATGAGTACCTACTTTGAAAACCTCTGCTCACATAGGATCAAAAACTCAGAGAAAATGGACAAATTTATGTAAACATATGAGTTAGCAAACCTCAATCAAGAATATACAGCAATTTTGAATAACCCAATATCAGTTATTGAAAATGAAAATGTGATTTAAAAATTACCAACAAAGAAAAGTTCAGGTGCTGATGGATTCATAGCTGAATTCTACAAGAAATTTAGAGAAGATTTGATGCCAATAATCCTTAAACTCTTCAATATAATTGAAAGGGACGCAATCCTCCCTAAATTATTCCTGGAGTCAAATATTACTCTGATACCAAAACCAGAGAAAGACCCAACCAAAAAGGAGAACTATAGGCCAATCTCACTAGTAAACATTGATACAAAGATTCTCAATAAAACACTGCCAAATAGAATGGAACAAATCATCAAGAAGATTATATATCACAACCAAGTAGTATTCATTCCAGGGATTCAGGGATGGTTTAAAATATGAAAATCCATAAATGTACTACACTACATCAACAGAACCAAAAACAAAAATCACATGATCATCTCAATAGATACAGAAAAAGCTTTCAATAAAGTCCAACACTTTTCATGATAAAAACCCTTCAGAAACTCAGAATACATAGTATCTACTTTAATCGCATAAAGAATATCTGTTACAAACCAACAGCCAACATTATACTAAATGGACAAAAACTGAAAGCTTTCACTCTAAAATCAGGTACAAGACAAGAATGACTAGTATCACCACTCCTATTCAATATAGTTCTGGGAATATTAGCCAGAGGAATCAGACAAGAGAGAGAAATAAAAGGAATAAAAATAGGAAAAGAAGAAGTTAAATTATCCTTATTTACAGATGATATGATACTTTACATGGAAGATCCAAAAACTCCATTAAAGGACCACTAGAGGCAATAAAATTCAACAGTGTAGCTGATAAAAGTCTAAGGGAAGTACTTGAGCATTCATAGAACCTTGAGACTTATTGATCCTCCAGTTTGGTATGAGCTAATCCTTGGCTACCTCATCTATGGCTTAAGTTAGTTGAGATGCAATTCACTGACATAAAAAGTGCATATGATGCATATTAACAGCACCCACACTGTGCTAATTCTTTAGGCATGTAGACAGCATAGACTATGGAAAGACAGCTGTCTACATATCAATTTCAGAGAAAACCTTAAAGGGTCCCCAGACCCAGTCATAGACCTGCTGCAGAGGTGAAGCTGCTGCAGAGAGCTCTGTCTAAATCAATTCCATGTTGAACTTCTGGGTTGGATCTGATGCACAGAATACTGACCTGAGCAGTATCTAGTGAAGTTATGAGAGAAAAAGACCATTCTCAAGATCCCCAAACTATAGAACCACCAGTCTGTAGTAACAGTCAGAGAGAGTCATAAGCATGCAACTTCAACACATGAGAAATAAATTATGGGATACCCTGAGCAAGGTCATAGGGGAAAAGCTACCTGAATCTTTGAGCACACAACTTCCACTCCAGTGTGCCCAGAAGGTGAGACACAGAGTTAAAAAGGTTATTCTCAAGAATTAACACAGTATAATTTTCACTTATTTGGGTTTGTTATCCATTTTTATTTCTTACTGGATTTGAAATGTCTACCCTATGCCTGGGATGCGTGTAACTTGAGGCCATAGACTTGCAACTAAAGGTAAATTTACCCCAGGATAAATCTAAATTTGAATCTCACCCATATCTGTTGTGGAGGAGACACTGAAATTTGGACCTTTGAATTGATACTGGAAAGAGTTAAGTCTTTGAGGGCTATAGGAATGAAATGAATGCACTGTGTATGTAAGGATAAGCATTTGGGCAGCAATTGACAGAGTGCTATTCTTTGAATGTGCTCCCTCCAACATGCTGAGACAAAATTATACTGCATTCAAAGTTACAGGAGGAAAAGTTTGTTTAGCTCACAGTTTGTAGAGGTTTAAGTTCATAAAGATCCCCAAAGTAGAAAAGAGATGGAGAGGAGGCAAATATGCTCCCTGAGAAAGGAGCTTTAGTTATTCCTTATATAGGTGAAATTTCCTTGTGTTCATGACATCAGTTGAAAAAGAAAAAGGCAAATAAATGTGGATCACCACATGATCAACCAAATGGCCAAGGGGCGAATGGTGGAATGAGATGGTTTCATAAGAAACAGGGGGAGAGGGGGCTGGGAATTTAGCTCAGTGCCATAAGCGCCTGCCTTGCAAGCAGGCAGTTGTGAGTTCAATCCCCAGTACTGATAAAAAAGGAAAAAGACAAAAAAAAATGGGTAGAGATAAAATACTAGCTAGGAGAAAAGTTCAGATGACATTTTGAACACAAAGTGGGGCAGGCTGTGGTGGGCAGCTACTCAAGCAGGAGACCAAGTTTACAACAGACTTTTGTACCAAAAGAGTGATAAAACTGAACAAAGCATCAGGAAGAACCAAAATATACAGACAAAAAGGCGTATTAGACTTTAGGTAACATAGGTGAAGTCTGAATGTCTATTCTGCCAGTAGGATAATAACAGAATTTATGGAAACCCCCAACCCATGCAACCATGGATGCTATGGAATCTCATGGATCACTGTAAGCACACATCCCTTGAATACAGACACACACACTGTGGTTTCTGGCATGATACCACCTTGGTGAAAACCCCATCCTGGTGCAACCCTACTTCAGGGGAACAGAGAGGTCCTGAACCATATCCCAGGAGGCATGGCACAGAGTTATGGAGCATAGTGCAGCATAGTGTGGCTTGGCTCAGTGTGGCCTAGAGGAACATGGAGTGGCACAGTGTCAAACAGTGCAGTGTGGCTCAGCTCAGCACCAGTCAACTCAGGGTAGAGCAGTGGTGGGCCATCTTCAGAGGCAGAAAAATAAAAAAAGTTCTCACTTTCAGTTCATAGACCTCAGAAAAAGAAAGAAAACTATATAAAAATAGACAAAACTGTTCCTATATCCTATTTGGCTAACCAAAACATGTTTCTGGGTTCTGTGGTCTATAGAATCTTTTTAATGATTCTTTTTAGATTCTTGGTGTTCTGAACAAAGAGTTGGACAAGACACATAAAAATATTCTACATTTATTAAAGATAAGAAGGGAAATAAGCCCTATTAAGTGAGAGAGGGCCAGATAAAGGTAGCAAAAATATATGCTTTCCAGAGTGAACTTGAGCCACTGAAAGAGCTCATAGTGGCCATGAAGTTAATGGAAAATGTCTTTTGTATTCCACCTTCTTCAGACTGACAACAAATCTAGGCCAACCTATCAAAAATCTGCTTGACTTCCTGCCAGAAGAACTGAAATACCACGTTATGTTTGCTCCCAGGTGAAGGGCTTGAAAACTGTTTTCTATGTATCTGTCCCAGATCTCATTGATTAACAGGTCATGCTCAATTGCTTAGCCCAAGTAGTCCAAGAGAGCTTTTCTCTCCTGCATGGGATTAGCTTACTTTATAAAGGGGCTCTGTGGAGGAGCTTGAATCTCTCCATGTGCAGACACAACAAGGAGACTCTCAGTAGACACCACATGCCAGTGATGTGACCTTAGAATTTGCAGCTCCAGGAGACTTATATGTCAATTATTCTAAGATATTCTTTAACACAAAATAAATGATGAGACTATCCTTCAATTTTCCTTCTTTACTCCTTAATATATTTTCAATTTGATAGAGGAAGCTGTTTACTACAAATTATACCATGCAACCTGAATCATGTTTTTGGAGAAAGGCAGATAATTGAAATCCATGACATGTGACTCCTTACACTGGTGAACTGCAACACTTACATGAGATAGTATGTCCTCACATCTATATGAGAGAAAAATAAATCTTAATCTTTTTTCTTAAATAAATTTTTATTTTAAAGAGAATAAAACAAAACAAAACAGAACAAAGCAGATCAGAACAAAACAATGCAAGTAAGATTTCAAAACAAAACTACAGAAAATCAACAGTGTCTCTTACTTTCTTTGAAATAAGTTGTCCACGTCTTCACAGACAATAAATTAATATAAAACAAAGTACTATAAAATCAATCAAAACAAAAGAATGATTGCCTTATGGGCCTTCAAAACCAGACAATAGGAAATCAGCAATGGCTATAATAATGTTTCTCGATCTCTTCAAAAAGGCTGTCCATACATTCATACAAATTAAATCAAATAATAGAAAACAGGCTAAAGCCATTCAGAACAAAGAACGAAAGCGTTACTGGACTTCAAAACAAAATGATAGGAAATCAATAATGGCTTCCATGATGTTTTGTTTTCTTCCATGTAGTTAATCATATCATCACACATAATAAAATCAATTTTTGTAAACACTCAGGAGAAGCTCTAGGCACATATAAACCTGTCCCTATATGTCTATCCTTTCTGTATCAGAGGGAAAAACAAAAGAAAGTATAAGAAAACCAAGAAACAACAGAGACAAATAAATAAAAACAAAGTGCCCAAAAGAATAATAATACAGACTTTCAAAACAAAGTGGTAGGAACATAACGAATTTTGTGGTTTGGCATGTTTATCTTCAAATTTTATCTTCTTTCTTGAATCACCACATGTAAAATTGATCTTACCATATGAATGTTAACTGTTTTGTTTCTTCATCCTGGCTCTCTTTTCTGGAGTGAGATAGAATCTCAGAGTTGTTTTAATTTGATTTTCTCTACTGCACAATGATGCTGAACAATTTTTTCATGTATTTATTCGTCATTTGTATTTCTTCAGCTAAGAAGTGTGTACTCATCTCAGATGCCTATTTTTGGATAGGTTCTTTCAATTTCAGGACCTGATTTTGCTTAATTCTTTATATATTCTAGATAAATGTTCTTTGTCTCAGGGGATCTTGACAAAGATTTCTTTCTCAATTCGTGTTTTTGTTTACTCTGTTGGAGATTTCTTTTGACACGCAAAAACATTTTAATAAGACAAGATCAGAGTTCTTGATTCTGGGAAGTATTTCTCATGCATTTAGATTTTTGTTCATAAATTTTATGCCTAGCCATATGTTTTCAAGGATTCTATCTACTTTATCTTTGAACAGATTTAGTGTTTCTGTTTCACTATTTAGATCTTTCATCCATGTTGACTTTAGTTTAGCTCATGGTGATAGACCTGTGTCTAATTTTAGGTTTCAGCATATGTAAAGCCAGTTTCTCTACCACCACTTATTAAAGAGGCTGTATTTCCTCCAGTGAACATTTTTGGTCCCTTTGTCAAAGATAATGCAGCTGAATGTATTTGTAGTTGTGGTTGTATCTTGTAATCTATGTCACTGATCTTTAGGTGTATCTTTATTCCAGGGCTATGCTGATTTCATCACAGTAGCTTTGTAGTATAATTTCAAGTCAGGGAATGTGATGCCTCTTGTCTTGCCATTGTTGCCCAGAATTGTCTTTGCTCTTCTAGGTCTCTTCTGGTTCCAGATGAATTTTAGGAATGATATTTCTAGATCTGGTAGGTATGCTAGTTATACCTTGATTGGAATTGCATTAAATCTGTATAACAATTTTCAAAGATTGGCCATTTTCACAGTGTTTGCTCTTCCTGTCCATGAAGAAGGAATGTATTTCTGCTTTCAGAGATCTTTTCTGATTTCTTTTTTCAGAGTACCACAATTTTCACTGAATAGATCTTTTACTTCCTTTGCTACATTTATTACTATGTACTTAATTTTTTGGGGGATGCTACTGTGAAGGGTGTGGTTTCCCTTATTTTCCTCTCAGTGATTTTATTGTTTGCGTAGAGAAATGCTATTGATTCTTGAGTGTTGACTTTGCATCCTGCTACAATACTGAATTTGGTTTTTGTACTTAGAACTCTTTCAATGGAGTTTTAGGGGCCTTCTATGTAGCATAGTATATCATCTTCAGATAATAATTTAACTTCTTTCTTTCCTGTCCTTATTCCTTTTATTTCTCTCTCTTGTCTAATGGTACTGGCTAATGTTTTCTGCAATATATTAAATAGGAGTGGTAATAATGGATATCATTTTCTTGTTTCTGATTGTAGAATGAACACTTTCAGATTTTGACCATTTAGTATGATCCCTGCTCTGGTATGTCATAGATGGTTTTTATCATAATGAGGTAAGACCATCTGCTCTGATTTTCCATAGGACCCTTATAATTTATGAGTGTTGGATTTTATCAAAAGCTTTTTCAGCATCTACTGAAATGATCATGTAATTCTTATCTTTGTCTCTAATGATACAGGTTATTATGTTTATTGATTATCATATGTTGAACCATCCCTGCATTCCTTGGATGAATCCCATTTGGCCATGGTATATAATCTTCCTGATGACTTGCTGCATTCTTTTTGCCATAATTTTATTAAAGATTTTTGCATATGTGTTCATTAAGGAGATTGCCATCTAATCTCTCTCTCTCTCTCTCTCTCTCTCTCTCTCTCTCTCTCTTTCTCTTTCTCTCTCTCTCTCTCTCACTTGCTTGTTCTCACTCTCTTTCTCTCTCTGTTGATTCTTCCTCTGGTTTTTGTATTAGGGCAATATTGCTTCCAAGAATAAGGGAGAATTGCATCCCTTTCAATTTCACTTGAAGAGTTTGAAGACTGCTGGCATTAAGTCTTCCTTGAATTTCTTGTAGAATTCTGCAATGAATCCCTCATGACCTGGGCTTTTCTTTACCTTTTCCATTTCATTAACTAAAATAGGGTTATTTAGCAATTTTACATCTTCTTGATCCTGCTTTGCAATTCATATGTTTCTAAGAATCTGTCCATTTCTTCTGCATTACCAAACCTATGACAGTAAAAGTTTTTGAAGCAGGTACTGATGATCTGTATTTCCACAGGGTCTATAGTGATTTTGGCCTTTTCTTCCTTATTGCATGTATTTGAGTTTTTTCTTTCCTTTTTATAATGAAGTTGTCTAGGCCCTTATTAATTTTATTTATTCTTTCAAAGAACCAGCTCTGATTTGCTAGTATTTCTACTGTTTTCTTAGTCTGTATTGCATTAATTTCTGCTCTGATCTTTATGAAGTCCTCCCTTCTTTTGGCTTTGGGCTTCACTTGCTGTTCTTTTCCTAGATGTTTTAAGTGTAGCATCAGGATCTTGTGTTCCTTCTGTTTTCCTGATGTTGGAATTCAGTGCAATATATTTCTCACTGAGGACTGCTTTCACTGCACCCCACAGGCTCCATAAGTTGAATTTGTATTTGTATTTGCTTGTAGAGATTGCTTAATTTCTTCTTTAATTTCCACTGTGACCCATTGATTGATCAACATAGTATTATTTAGTTTCCATATGTTTATGGAGCTTTGGCAGTTTTTTTTTTTCTCATTAATTCTCAATCCCATGGCTCTATGATCAGGTAATACACACTGGACAATTTTGATTCTTTTGCATGCACTTAAGTATGTTCTATGGGTGAGTGTTTGGTCTATTTTAGAGAATGTATCATGTGCAGCTTAAAAGAAGGTATATTCTGATGATGTTTGGTCAAACACTCTGTAAATGTCTGCTAAGTCCATTTGTTCACAAGTGTGATTCAAACTTGTTATTTCTTTGCTGAATTTATGTCTAGTTAATCTGTCTCTTTGTGTCAATAAGGTGTTAAAGTCTACTATTATAATTGTCCTGTTGTTTGAGTTTTTATTTCTACTAATATTTATTTTATATAACTGTGCTCCCATATTTGGTGCATATATCTTTAAGTTTGTTATTGCTTCCTCTAAAATTTTACCATAACCAGTATGTAGTGACCCTCCTTATCTTTTTGATCCTTCTTCATTTGAAGTTCACATTTTTTGCAAACAATACATATCTTTGCTTTTATGGGGAGTTTGTTGCATGAAGTTTTGTTTTCCATCCTTCAACTTTCAGTCCATGAATTTCCATATGAGTTAGATGGGTTTCTTGTATACAGCGCATGATTGGATGTTGTTTCTGCATCAAATATGCCAATCAGATTCTTTTTAATTGTCTCCTTTCGATGTGTTTAACATTTCTTTCATTATGTTTAACATTCGTGTTTTATCTATGAGTTTATTTCTTACAGCTTCGTAGAGTTTTTTTTTTTTTTTTTTTACTTCAGTTGCTGTCATTTCAGTAGTTTCAGGTATTTGACTTACACATTCTTGTATGTCCATGTCTCCTAGCCTCATTTGGGATTGGCTGTATATTTGAGATTGCATATTGCTCTGGAATTTTGTCATTTACTGTATTCCTCTGGGACAGCTGAATGCAAAGCCTCAGTTTTTTCCTGGGTTGATGATGGCTGTCCGCATTAGAAGAGGATTCCTCTGCTGAGTGGTGGTTGCTATGCTGACCTAAGTCCAGAGTGGCACTCAGAGGCTCCCAAAATGGGTGGAGTATGCTAACTGGACTTTCACTATGGCCCACACAGTGCACTGAGACTCCCAAGCTGTTTAGGGTCACTGGATGGGGCCCTATGAGGTTCTGATTGGCTACCAAGCCTGCTTGGCTAGGTGGAGTATGCTGTGCAGGACTTGTGTTTGTGCCATGTGACACACTGATGTTCCCTGGCTGCTTGAGGTCACTGGGTGGGGCCCTACCAGTACTCCAACAGCACATCAAGGCTTTCTGACTGCTTTGATTCACTGGGTGCTGCTGTACCTGGACCTGAGCTGCACACCACTTTTAGGTGGAGTACACTTTAGAGACCATAAACTTGCACCATGCAGTACCCCTAAGTTTCCTGGCTGCTTGGGCTTGATGGACAGGGTCTTACCAGGTTCTGAATAGTACCCCAAGCCTGCGTAGATAGGTAGATTATGCTCTTCAGGCTTTCTGTTGGCAGCATGACACACACTGATGCTCCCTGGCTACTTGGCTTACTTGAGTGGGGCCCTACCAGTACCTGAGTGTTGGACCAAATCTCCCCAGCTGCTTGTGATCACTGTGCAAGGCCTACTGTATTTTGTTAAAGTTAAAAAACTCAACATTAAAAAGTAACTTTTAACATGTTGCTAATACTCCACTTTCTCCACTCCCCAGTGAAACTGGTGAAAAAAATGCTATTTAAGATTTTATAAATGATTGTATGGATTAACTGCAAATGAAATATCATTTATCCAAAAACTGAACATTTTTCAGGAACTGCAGGAGTATAGGGTATTTGAATGAAGACTGAAGTAGAAGACTAAATGAGGCAGGAGAATTGGACATGGCAGACTAATTGGAGAAATAGATATGATTTATTATTTATAAAATCCCAGACACATGCTGAGAACAGCTCCCAAAGTCCTGCTTCTTGACTTCTCACAAGAGCTCAAGCAGTTTTGGATAGGTTGGCCTAGACCTGACATCAACTTCAAGAATAGGTGATAAAAAAAAGGTATTTGATAGTTAGCTCTCTGCTGCTATGTTCTTTCATATTAGCCTGTTCTCATCCTCTCATCCTACTTCTACTTAGCTCAAACTTCTAGTACAAAGCCCATTTTTCCCTAACTTTAATAAATATAAAACTTTGCTATTGATTGTCCTTTCTTTGATCAATTCTTTGTTCCTGACAGAAAGAACTTACAAACCACCTCTAGAATGGGACTCCAGCACCCCAAAACCAAATAACATGTTTGGCATAGCTAGCCAGGATCCAGTAACATCCTTTTGTGGACATTATTTGTTTCACTCTAAAATCTATTGTTGAGACAATGCTTTTCTTTTCCTCTCTCTCCCTTATGAAAGCTTCAATTATCTTCTCATTTCTTCTCACTTAGGATGGGTTTTCATCTTTTGGATGGTTCAAGTCCTGATTAGTTATCTGAAATAGTCAAAGTGTAAAAATTAACATATAGCAAGGAAGTCAAGTAGTTTTCTCATGGCACACATAGTTCCCTAGTTTATCCTACCTAGTGTGGAGGGAAGGAAAAGTGCATGGCCTTTGTTTTTTTTTCATTCAGTAAGAGCCCCTGTGGGACAACTCACATTGATTCCTTTTCCTTCCTTCTTTTTCCTGTTCTTAGTTGTTCATTGCAGTAAAGAGCAGCCAGAGAATCTGTTATTAACTCAGGCTCTGTACAGATTGTTCAGCTTGTGCCTTTTGTCCTCATGTTTTTATTCTTCATGATATTTTACTCAGCTTTCTTGCTCTTTGGGGGAAAACATTTATTGATAACTTGGTCTCTTGCATGAGTAGCTGTGTACCTCAGTTTACTCCTTTTTTCCTCAAAATCTTGTCTGTACTTTTCCACTACATGACCTTTTATTTCTGGGTATCATCAGTAGGTTGCTTTCTCAGCGTTTTTTTTTTTTTTTTTTTTTTTGATCCCAGCCCACTCTTCTACAGTGACTGACGGTCATTTTGGTTCATCATGTGATCTATTCACAAGGATCAGCAATTTTGGTTCATCTTTTGGGTCAGCCACATGGATTTTCTCACATGTGTCAGTGATTTTAATTTGTCACTTGAATTGTTCACATAATTCTCCCATGCTTGTTTGCCACTTTATTTTCTTTTTTCTACTCTCACCTTTGTAGATAGTAATTAATTGTCTGATTTTAGGGCACATATTGACCTCCATCCCTCTTCTCTTTTGAATCAGGTTTGATCCCCTCCTTGTTTCTTCAAACAAAATTCAAATAATTTACAAACATTTGCTTAACAATCTAAACAATAAGGGAATGGCCAGTAAAGCTCCACTCAAAGGCTTATGAGTATGCAAAAGTAGAGCCACCCTTGTTCTTAGAAATTTTTCAGATTTTTATTTTAAAATAAAAAGAGATTTCTATCTCTACTGCCTTAGACAAAGTACCAAATTTTTATTATCAGGGTAAATGCAAAGGTCACTGTTTCTTGGATGGCTAACAATCCCTGGGAGACATCCCATTTTCATTCTAGAGGGTCATTGGACAATGGTCTAAGGGAACCCAAGGGAGCACTCACCTTAGGAATGTTCTTTCTTGGCCTCCCTCTGGTGCAAGCCAGGAGGAGACCCAGTCAGTAGCCCTCGAGATCTGGGCATGATGGACCCAGGCAGCTGCACAAGAAAGCAATTCACCCACCCTCTTGGTAAGTGCCTCTCTCTGGTGCTAGCCATGAAGAGACCCAGTCAGTGGCTCCCAAGATCCAGCCATGGTGGACCCACGTGGCTGCACAAGAAAGCAATTCACCCACCCTCTTGGTAAGTGCCTCTCTCTGGTGCTAGCCAGGAAGAGACCCAGTCAGTGGCTCCCAAGATCCAGCCATGGTGGACCCACGTGGCTGCACAAGAAAGCAATTCACCCACCCCCTTGGTAAGTGCCTCCCTCCAATGTGAGCCAGGAGGAGACCAAATCAGCAGCTCCCAAGATCCGGCCATGGTGGACCCAATTGCACAAGAAGGCAATTTGCTTCCCCTCTTGGTAAGTGCCTCCCTCTGGCATGAGCCAGGATGAAACCCAGTCAGCAGCTCCAGTCAGCCTACTGGTACATGTCTGGGTATCAAACATCCCTACCCCCCACATTAGCAACTGGGGACAGAGATCTGAGCATCTCTTGGGAGGATGACCATATGCAAAATAGCAAATATGGGGGATTTCATTCTGTCTTCTGTTTGAAGGCAAATGTTGTTTTGTTTCATTATGATTAATTGTCTTACTCTATTCAATATTCTCTTTTGATTGATTTTATAATGTTCTGGTTTTGGTTTGATTTCATTATACCTAATTGACTGAACAAGAATTGTGAAGATAATAAGTTATACTATGATACCTCTTACAGTTATCCCAGTATCCTGTTGTGAAGTTCTGTACCAATTTCACTGCATTGTCTCAATTGGCTTTGTTCTGTATTGTTCTGTTGTATTTTTACTACCTTCAAAATTAAAAACAGGGGCTGGGGATTTAGCTCAGCGGCATAAGCGCCTGCCTTGGAAGCAGGCAGTCGTGAGTTCGATCCCTGGTACCGATAAAAAGGAAAAAGACAAAAAAAAAAAAAATTAAAAACAAGAATGTACTTTCTCAAGTGGCTAAGGGAGTACCTGAGTGGAGGGGTCTTCACCATGAATGGAGCCCAGAATTTGGCCCCACCTTGACCTAAGGGAGCCCTCCAGAGGACTCCACCCTGATCTCTTAAGAGATTACTATTTCTAAGAGAGCTACAGGAAGGGATCCACCCTGATCTCCTGGGCTCAAATAGTTAAGGGAGCCACTTTGAGGGGTTTTACTCAGATACTTTGGTTGACTGTTTCTCAAGTGGCTGAGGGAGTGCTTGGGTGGGTTAAGACTCTAGCTTGATCTCTTTAGACTTTGTAAGAGAGATTCTGGGTGGGCTTCATCCTTTTTACTAAAGAATTGATGGAGCGGGGCTGTGGATTTAGCTCAGTGGCACAAGCACCTGCCTTGCAAGCAGGCAGTCATGAGTTCGATCCCTGGTACCAATAAAAAAAAGAGAGAGAATTGATAGAGCAATGCATAATAGGAAACACTCTGCAGGTCCTAGTCACCTAAACAGCAGGCTGCATCCTTAAAAATTGGACCTTCAGATAGCTAGAGCCTCAGTAGCTCCAGTCTTGTCTATACTGGTTCAGTCCAGTATGAACTAGAGAATGGTGAGAGAAATTTAAATTATGATATTGTTTTTCAGTTAAATCATTTCTGCATAAAGCATACAAGGTGGAGTGAAATCCTTAAAGATTTATGGTTTTTTGTCTCTAGAAAAGCCCTCAAACTGTAGTATTTAGAATTCCCATGAGAAAGAACAGAATTATATCATTTATGACCTAGTTCTTAGATCCCTATCTGTCTCTCAGGGGTATTTGGGTCTTGTCATTTGATTAAAGAAGACAACCACACAGTAAGGTTTCCTTGACCACCTCTTTATACTCCACAGGCCAATAAATCTGTCCCGCCACTTTCAATACTCCACCAGAATCCAATGTCCAAAAGAATTCAGCATTCCTCACCCCTCTCATCATGCTTCTTGTACAGTTTTAAACCCCATGGGTCACATTTGGAACAGTGCTTCTTATTCTTCCGTCTCACAATTTGTCCTGCCCCTGAGAGAGGTCCCAGGAGAAGATGGGACTACTTGAGTCCAGATCCCCTTTTAAGTTACAAATATCCAACTATGCAAATAAGGACTTGGCTGACATTCAGAGAATCCCATTGGGTTGGTCAATGGGTTTCAAACTTTGGCCTTTGCTTTTAATCTATCATGGTAAGCTGTCTGATTCATCTTGGCCACTTGCATTATTCCAGATAAAAGACAAATAGTCCTAGAAGAGGCTAAGAACTATGCAAATGAATAATATGCTTTATGAAGGAAAGGAAACCACCCTAGAGAGATTGTGTCCCTTCAACAGAACCAAATTGGAATTGTAAAAGCAATGATGGGTTAAAAATGATGTTTGCCATGATAGCTGCTCTTATCGTGAGAATGAAAATATGCAGTAAGAAATCTATTATGGTAAGCTGAGAAAGATTATACAGTTAGAGTCCAGCTGTCTTCAGTAGCCAATTGGTAGAAGCCTCTTGTAAATATACAAACTCTAAGGATAAGTACTAGTAGGATATCATTTCATCTGCCAATCAGCTACAGATATTAAGTATAAATTATATAACCTTCATATGTGTCCCCAAATACCTGTGATACAATTTCTGAACCTAGCCTTTTATGTGTTCAAAAATAGGATTTAGCTGAGAGTAAAAAGAGAAGGGCCAGAATTATAACTGTTGCAATTAGCAACACACTCAAACATGTAAGAAAAAATCCAAGGATAATAGTGGAAAGAGTTCCTGCTTCAAATGCAAGAAGATTAGACAGTGGGCATGGGACTAAACCAAGCCTATGGCTCTTGAGCTCTAAATAATTTATCTACCATACTCTGTTGCTATATTTCTCCTTTACAGGAAGCAAGGAAACTTAATCTGCTTATCAAATTTGGGCTCTATATCCCCAAACTAATAATAAAGTTCTTTCACCTACTGAGTAGACAACTGAACACTCACTAACTCTTCTCATTGTGCTCTGACAAATTTTTACTTCAACACAGCTGATGAAGTACAACAACCCAAAATAGTTGGACAGCACATAGTCCCTTGTAGGTATGGCCTACAGCCATTTGCAACAGTAGGTAGCTATAAGATGGAGACCTCCGGAGCACTTCCTGAGCACTTCATAAAGAATTATAGAGATTTATGTCTGTTGGAGGGAAATAAGACAGAGAAATAGGCTGTGAAAGAATAGGTGAAGAAAGTGTGACCTACGAATTACAAAATCCCAGGCACAGGCACAGCACAGTTCCCAAAGCCCTGCATGGGGACTTCTTGTAAGAACTCAGCAGTTTTTGATAAGATAGCACAGACTCAACATCAGCCTGAAGAGTGAGTGATACATAAAGAGCAGCCAACACTGAGCTGTCCACTATAGATTTTTACAGTGGCAATTTCTAAGAAAATTACCCTATAGTTGTTGGCAGAGATGGTCAGGAAAGCATATTTTGGCATGGAAAGAATATGCTCAAGTACCAGAGACCAAGGCAAGGCCAATGTGGGCACATTTTGCTTTTTTATAAAATGTTGCAATTTTTCTTCTCTCTTTTGCTTTCTCTCACTCTTTCCTCAGGCTGGAAATGCAGAGTACTGTTCTCAGGGGAGATATTTGTTACATTCCTGGCCATGGAGTATGGGAAAGGAAACATAGGCTTTTGTTTTTCTTTTTCAACCATGTATGCCTCATCATCTATGCATTTATTTATTTTGTATTTTGCTAAATTGGCCTGGTATCCAAATATCTTAGTGTGTAAATGGCTTTTTTTGGTTTATGTTTGGTCAGGGGTGCTGTCATGTAACCTCGTTGCATGGCCAGCAGCCCTGTTGCCTTGCCACATGACTAATTATCAACTTGTCTTCTTGTGAGACTACGCATGACTTTTATGTGAACATGCATCACCAGCCTCCTCCATCTTTTTTTCTCTCTCACATCTTTCATTCTATTTTTAAAAAAATACCTGACCTTAGGCTGGGGATTTAGCTCAGTGGCATAAGCACCTGCCTTGCAAGCAGGCGGTCATGAGTTTGATCCCTGGTACTGATAAAAAGTTTTAAAAAAGAGCAAAAATACCTGACCTTCTGCACTAAACTTCTGAGTTTCAAACATGTATGGATCTTTGAAAGCAAAAAAAAAATCTTTTCTTTCTTCCCTTATAAAGAGGAAAAGAGTACACTGACCCTTTAAGAACTCATGCAGCGTCAGATGATTGAGCCTGAGGCCCTGGAAAAATGCAGATAGATGTGATTTGGTAGATTCCCACAGTCAAAACTGGAGGCCTGCTTCCATCCCAGTAGGCATGACTGGTTTACATACCTGGGGGGCAGATGAGAGCTCAAAAAATTTAAAAAAGTAAAAATAAAAAATAATTTGTCCATTATTAAAAGCTGAACTCAGGGCCAACAACACTCTCTCCTCTGGTACAAGAGCTTGCCTGAAGTCATAGTCACCTGCTTTTTGTGCTTCCCTGTTCAAATGCAGTTAAATTGAAGATCTATGCCTGATGCCTGAATGAAACATGTAATTAAGGTAACTGAATGTAAAAAAAAATGCATCTTTTAGTTCTTCTGTCACTGTAAATACAATTATTTTCCCACATGGTTTCTAAGTTGACTAGCAAGAGGTTTCCTTAAGTAGTTAAAAGAACTTTGCTTGGGAATTTGAAATTGAAATGGACCAGACCAACAGATGGCCCAGCCCCCTTCTTTCTAATGAGTTAATGAGTTCAAATATGGAGACAAAAGCCCCCTGGGGGACTTCTTCTGTGGGCTGTGATAAAATGATGCTAACACCACTCTGAAAGAGATGCCTATCCAGATTTTGTAATCTCACATGAGAGACACATTGTGGATTTAGGTTTTCTCTTTATGCATGAGATACCACCTTAAGGAGAAGAGGCCTAATTGTTTCCCTTCTCTCTTCCAGTCCCAGGATGAGCACATGGGAAATCTATTGTATCTGTTCATGGTGCAGATTTCACCAACTTTGCCGCTAGGCCATATCTTTGATTAATGGGACATGTTTGATCTTGACAATGTAAAATAAGAACAAATTATCTACTACTGCAGTACTGTCTGGGTTCAATACAAACTGGAAAGTGGCAAAACATAGGTACAGGATGATACTTTATGTGACTATCATCCAGTTACAGCATTTCTGTTTAAAACATGAAAGGCATTTTTAAGATTGATCACTGTAAAGTGAGTGACAGAGGTGAATTGGGAAACAGTGTCATTGATTACCCTAAAGTCTTGTACCAGCCGATAGGACACACTAGGCCTGCGTATCAGGAAAATAGGAATATTGTAGGGTGAATGAGTGGGTTTAAGAAAACCATTGTCTAAAAGACTCTTGATTATAGTTTTAAGTCCTCATAAATGTTTGAAGCTATAGGGTATTGGAGGACACAGGAAAAATTGAGTGATTCCTGAGAAATTAAAACAGGCATAGCATGGGTAGTATGGGTGGGGTTGGAGGTGTCCAAAACAATGGAATCTACAAGAGAAGAAGGAAGAGGAGGGGATGGTTTTACAGCATACTGTGATGGTGTTTGGAAGATGAGAACTATGGGGAGGGAGGTTAGGGAAAATGTAAGCTTTTGATGGAGATCCCGACCTAAAAGGGGTATGGGACATATTCAGATTACCAGAAAGCTATGGTTGAAGAAGAGAGTTTGGAATCTTCATGCAATGGGCCCTGTTTGAAGAGGTTGTGTAGGTTGGCTGTCAACATTCACTACAGAAACTGAGGATTTAATATAATTCCCTGAAAACTCAGGAAGAACACTATACATGGCCTCTGTGTATACAAATACAGAGAGTGTCTTACCTAAGACTTCTAGTGAAACTTAGAGCTCTGAGAAAGATACCTTAATATGGGCTGTTGGCCCCAAGCCCCATCAATCTTCAGCAGCAAGTCCAAGTAGATCAGTCAGTGAGGAATCCAGTGGTGATGAGATCTCTTGTGAGGGCAGCGAGTTACAGGATGTCTTACCCACTCTCTGGCACCTAGGACAGTTGCTCTTCCAATGGGCCCTGGGACCACAGAAGGAGCATTATCTTGCCCAGCATCCTTTTTTGTCACACTTGAATCATGGTCTATGAGTGGCTCAGGCAGCTCCACCTTGTTTTGCTTTACCTGTCTTAGAGCTCCAATTGTCATTCTTAAAAGATCAGGTTGTCATTTTCCTTCTTTTGAGTTTTATCTCTGTTGTTGAAAACATGAAAAATCATATTAAGTAGGTCTCCCCATAGGGCTTGAGAGCCAAGTTTAGCCTTTTGTCTTGGAATCTGGCCCACAGTGGGAGGTATTTGTCTCCTCCAAGGTCACAAGGTGTCTGATCCTTTGTGCTGGCTCATTTGAGGCCCTAGCCCTGTCTGACTGCCTATAATATATTTTTTGTCTTTTTTGGTTTTTATCGGTACCAGGGATCGAACTCATGACTGCCTGCTTATGCCGCTGAGCTAAATCCCCAGCCCCACCTATAATATTTTTAACTAACTCAGCTTCCTGTATCATTTTTCCTCTGAAGATGTAACCCAAAGTGCTGTGAGGGGTAATGGGCGATGGAAGATCTGGTTTCTTCAGGCTGAAGGGTACTGAAATTGTCAAACATTAGTCAGGATACTCTGCAGAGCTTTTAACTAGTGGCCCTCAGTAGATAGCAAGCATTTTTATCTTAGATAGGCATACAGTTTTAAATCTAGAGGAGACAATGACAAAGAATCAATTAAGTGTCCATGGGTCAAATAACAAAATCAACAGGATAATTATGAGTATAGTTCTGGGAGTGGTTTCTCATATGGAGGATAAGGATAAGGTCCAGGGAATTTTAGAAACTGATATGTCATTGATTTTTCATAGACACACTTAGGTTTTACAATTGCATAAGGACCTCCTGTGCTATTAGAATGTCTAATGCTATCTGTTTTGGGAGGACGGTGTGTTTTTTAATTTTACCTTTTTTATTTAGGTAAGAGATGAGCTGCACTATCACTTAAGGCCAGTTGAATATAGTTAATTATGGCCTCAATATGCATCATATAACCTTTTTTCTGGAAAAGATCTGGTGGATCTTAGTAAAAAGAATCTAAAAGGAATTTATCTCTAAATTTTAGTTGTTGAAAATCCAGAAGAAAAGTTTGATAACAGAACAATATAATAGAGGCAGTAAGGTTAACATAGAACATTAAATGGAAAATTGACTGCTATTTTCTATTAACTAAGGATGTTGTAACATTTGAGATGACATTTTGTAATACATGTCCTTTAATAGGACATAATTGAAGAAATTTTACATTGTTTGGACTGCTCAATATTTAAGCATCTCTAAGTATAGTGGCACATATATAACATATACATCACATAAATTTTTGTTTAAAAAATATCATTTGACTGATGACCTCATATTGGTTTGACTTGAATCTCTTGGTTGGAGCACAAGAAAAAGACAGATGTCTGGAAATGAAAGAAAATATTTACCATCATATACAATCCAAATTTTATATTTGAAGGCATGAATATACCATAAGATCAGCAACAATGAATTGTCTTAACCATATGAACTTTAGTTGGAGTATCTCCCATAAGAGTATGGAGATTAATGAATGGGGCCTCCAATCAATGAATAAGGATGAGGTGAAGTTAGCAGGTGGTTGTTTTCTTATCTCTCAGTTGAGGTCTTGTCCACTCTCCCCTCACCCCAAGGGATTTTGCATAACCAATTTTAACATCATTTTGACCAGCTGAAAACCTCGGTAAACCAAATAAACCTTGACTAAATGATCTGAAAATGCAAAAAAAAAAAAAAAAAAAAGATGAGAAAAGATTGTTGAGCTCAAATAAAAGGAACAGCTGTTTGCAGAGCAGACAAGTTGACTAACAAAGACAGATGATCTGCACAGTATAAACAGACTGGACAGACAACAGATATACAGACTGACAAAAATCTTACAAAATCAGAGTGTGCTGAAATATATTTGGCCAATTTGAACTATAATAAATATACAAGTGTGAACAAGATGGTGACTGTTCACCATGTGACCTGCCAAAACTGCAACCCCACCATGCCACCCTGCCTTGGAGCCAAATAAGTATGGACTAAAACTTCCAAAACCTTTAAGAAATAAATCTTTCCTTTCCCAAATTTGGGCATCAGGTATTTTGTCTCAATGATGAGTAAAAAGTAACTAAGACAGAATTTGGTACTGAGAGTGAGGTCATTTGCTGTGACCGTAGCTGACCATGTTTTTGAGAGGTTTTGGAAATGGCTTGTGAGCAGAGTTTGGAAAGGTTCAGACATGTTGCCTGGATGCAGAGAGCTGGAGCAGCTTAGGCTGTTCTGTAAAGGAGGTTCTGGTCAGAGGTCAGAAGATCAGAAGGCTGATAAAAAAAAGTCTCATGGTAAAGACCAGGCTTGGGAGGTTTCTGCTGGGAAGAAGTATTACATTAGTTGTTGGACCCCTCATGTTGTGTGTTATGGCTTGGCAGAAAGTTTGTCTGCATTTTGCTCATGCCCAGAGACTTGCCTGAGACTGAGACTTAAGTGCAATGGATTGATTAATCTGGTAAAGGAAATTTCAAGGCAGTCAAGTGTTGAGGCTGTGGCATGGCTATTGTTGAGAGCTTTTAGTGAGTCTTAAGTTGCAAATCAAGAGCACAGAGCCCAGCAAGATAATTTAAAATGCTAAGAGTTTGACCAGAAAGAAAACTCCAGCAAAGCTGTGGATTGCAAAGATAGAACTGAGACTTTGATTGTTGAAAAGAAACAGAGAGGTAAAAAAGATGGTCATGGGGCATCGCCAAAGCAGTGGGTCTCCACACTTTGCAGCCTCAAAACTGCAAAAGTGAAAGAATTTGCTCAGAAGAAAAAGCTACAAAACATCATGCTCCAGAATGGATACAGAGGCCACATGAGATTCCAAATGACAGCAGCCACGTGGGGTTCCAAAATGGCAGCAACACAGAAAAACGTTTCTTCACAATCAGGTTCACAGAGCCCAGCATTCCAGGCAATCAAACCCTACAGCCAAGAGAGAAAAAAGCCTGGCTACTGCTCCAGCTAGCAGCAAACCTTGGCAACATCCACATAGCACTGATACTTAGTAAGCCATTCTCTTGTTAACCAAAAGTAATCTTTTATATGCAGAATAGCTTTGACCTAATAGGGAGTCAGAAATTCTAGTCTCTATCCAAAAGTTAACTTTGTAGCTTCTTCTGTTAGCACAGCTGTAGCTGTAATGGCTCTTAGGCAGGGTGGCCATTCAAGAGACACCTCATCTAATTTCTTTGAAAAATATGTCACTGGGCAGAGTTCTTGTCCCAGCCTTTGGCTTAAGACTCCCTCCCAAAACAATTCCTTATTTTTTTGATACACAGAAAAAGAAGAAAAGTTAAGTCAGTTATTTCCAGTGTGGGAGCCTGAGTAAGGACATTATTATTTCCCTAAAGGCACAGTTGCTCACTTTTGTCCATTCTAGGGATGCAGATTCTGGGATTTTTATTAGCTCATATAAAGGCTTTGCCATTAGTCCAGAATGAGGCAACCAGATCCTATAAAAGCCTGCCATTCCTATGAAGGAACAATGTTGTTGTTTTGTGGTAGGATGTCCAAGATCACAGACAGCTTGAATCCAGTCCCTAGATGGCTGCTGTTTTCCAAGAATAAGAATAATGAACTTTTTGGAGGGATATCTGAATCCTTTCCTTGGAGATGTCTTTTAAGATGTCTTTTAAGATTTGGCATTCTCTGAAATTGAAGGCTGAAGTTTAGGAACCACAGAGGTTAAGAGCAGAATATATTTATGGAGAGACAAAAAGCTTCTCTTGGGAGAGAGAGACAGAAGGTGTCCTAAGTAGGTTGCCAAAGACTGTCTTTTCTAAGGACTTTTATAGAGGATAAACATGAGCTGAAATGGGTCCAAAATGGACAAAACATGAGAACTACCAAGGTTGGTGGGCCTGAGGTGGGACAGAATTATGGTCAACCAATAAGATTTATTGTTCAGGTAAAATTGACCAAATCAAGGACAAATGGGGAAGGCAGTCATGTACAAAGTGGACATGCTTAAAGAGCAGACTCTTTCTGTAGGGTGTCGGAATCATTCCTGGATTCCTCAGGGTGATCCACAATATTTTGAATATCAGTCTCTGATATTTATACTTTAGATGTGGCTGCACCTCCCTGAGGTTATTATCAAAACCTGCACTACTATTAATCCTGCTTCTTTGATGACTATAGTCCCGAAGGTTAGCCACACTTGTGAAGAAGTAATCACCCAGACCTGTTCAAACAGGTAGGATATCAGTGACCTGCCCCTCTAAGACCCTCAGGAGGAGGTAGCTTTGTTCAGGAAGGACATCAAAAGGCAATTTATGAGTTGTCAGCTCACATGTTATTGAAGCTAGACTTCTCCCTCCAGGAACCTCTATTTAGAAGGCAGTTCTTACTCAACATTGATATTAGAGAAAGACAAAAGGTTAAACATCTATACCGATTCTAGATATGCCTTTCTGGTGCTACATGCTCATGCAGCAATCTGGAAAGAAAGAGTTTAATGACAAATAAACAATCACCTATAAAACACAAGCATAAAATTCTAAAACTCCTTGAGGTAGTACATCTTCCCAAATAGGCCACAGTCATGCACTGTATAGGACACAAGAGAGATATGTCAGAAATTTCCTTAGGAAATCAAAAGGCTGATAGAGGAGCAAAGAGGGAAGCCCTATAGCTCCATAAGATTCTAGCCTTATTCCTAGCTCCTGCGGATCAATTAAAACTGGTCTATACCCCTAGGAGGATAAATTGGCCTTAAAACAAAGAGTAATTAAAAAGGGTTTCCAGTGGCATTTAGAAAACAGTCTGATCTTTCCCCAAGGGCTACAATGGAAGGCTATAGAAACACTTCATGATTCTTTCAAATTGAGAAGAGATTCTAAATTGGAAAGACACTTGGGTTTTCACAGGATCAAGACTAGTAAGAACCAACAAACAAGTCTAAATCTTGCCCACTCTGTGCCTACAAGAACCTGGGCAAAATCAAACCACCTCCTTTAATAGAATTTGTGCACAGGAGAGGGACATAACTTAGAGAATATTGGCAATGACACCATGTGGAAGACTTAAACAGATGTTTATCCTAATTGACACCCTTACAGGGTGGATTGAGCCTTTTATACCCATTCAGAAAAGGCTACAGATGTAATAAAGGTACTTCTTAAAGAAATCACTAGATTTTAACTACCCTAGTCTCTCTTGAATGACAGTGAACCTTATTTTATCTCCCAAATAACACAGGGAGGGGCAAAGTCTTTATGCATAGAGTATCACCTTCATTCTACTTGGCATATTCAATCATCTGGAAAGGTAGAGAAAACCAACAAGACCCTAAAGTGAGATCTGGTAACTGAGTCTTGGCTCCAAGTGTTTCCAGTAGCACTCAAAAGGGTTCCCCAAACTAAGATAAGTTTGAGACCATTTGAGATGTTACACAGAAGGCCATTTCATGTCCTCTGATGTGATAGTAGACCTAGAAACTATGATACCTTTACAATATCTCATCAATCTGGGCCAAGTAAAATACGCTATCTGAATGTTTGGGAACAGAGTCCTGACAGCTCCTAGCCCAGGGGGATCATTTAGTACATTCCCTGGAGACCAAATATTTGTAAAAACGTAAAGAGAGACAACATTAGCAGATCAGTTAAAGCCAAAATGGAAAGGTCCCTTTCAGTAATCCTTATAACTCTCACTGCAGTAAGGTGGCAGAGATAGATATTTTTATTCTTATTTCCAGAATAAAGTTAATACCACATGAACTAAAGAACAAGGTCACCCCCCCAAAAAAAACATTATTCCTGTGAACTGCTGTAAGATTTGAAATTTCTCTTCAAAAAGCAAAGCTCCAGCACTGCTACAGATAAGTAAACAAAATTTTGCTGAGTCTAAGATTCTTAGACTGTTAAGAATTTGTCTGAAAATGCTCTCTAGCATACATTCTTCTCTACATAATGCATGGAAATCTGATGTGCTCCTCACATTTGGGCTAGTGGTAAAGTTTCTTTCTCTCATAAAACAGGCTGCTTAAGGATCACTAACTCTTCTTATTATTTTCTTACAGGTTTTTCTTCTCTTAACCCAGCCATGAGCCACAACACCCCAACAGAATGAGAAAGTATATGATCCCTAGTAGATAAGGTTTCCAGCACCTTTCATATTAAAGAATCTATAGAAGATAGAAACTTCTACTCTTTCAGCACCCCATAAAGATTTATGGGATTTGTCTTTCAAGGAGAAATGAGACAGAAGATATGTAGTAGCAAAGCTGACTAGAAAAATGAGCAGGACTTGTCAATCACAAGATCCCAGGACAATAAGAGAACCCCATTGTAGAACTCATTACAAGCTCCCATGAAATGTGAATGGCAAAGAAAGAACAGCCAGCACAGAAACCTGCTGTAGTGCATAGATTTACAAGGTAACCTGTCCCACATCTGCATGTAGCATGTACTTTTATTTTTGTTGCTACCCTCTTTTTCTCTTTGTTTGGCACAAGTTCATGCTCAAGAGCTGGTTTCCCCCATGTCCATTTACCTTTCACTTTTCAAATACACTTTTGACACCATTATTGGCTTGGCTCATCCAATTATTTGAGGCAAGAAGAACCTAGAATTCTTTGAATTGGCCAACTATTTATATAAAAGCCTCCCTACAATAAGACCATGCCTAAAAAAGGACCTTTCATTTTGAGAAGCTCCGAGATAATTGGTGGGTGTCCAAGTATAATGGCAGAGTCAAGCCACACAAGATAGACTTGGGGCATATATCACCACCTCATTATCCCTTCCTCCCCAATGAGAGGATATTGCAACCTTGCAGCATTTTTCACCAGGACACACCAAGACCAAACAACCAGCAAACTACTTTTCCTCTGACTCATCTGTTTGTTCTTAGACTCTGAGTGAATAAACAGAAAACCACTGGCTACACTGGGAATCTTCAATATTGAACCCCTAGCACACCTAAGTTAACGCTGTGAGTCTGACATTTATCCCAAGCAAACTGGGATATTCTTTTGGCACACAGATTTAACACTGGGCTAGTTTGAGTCCACACCCAGTACCCAGGGCTCCCTTGAACCTCCACTGTGCTCTCAGTGCCCTGTGACAATTGTAACGCACCCAAGTCTCTGATACTTCACACAAGATATGACATGACAAGGGCTTATATGGGGTGTTCTAAGCACACTGGGCACATCAGAGTCCACTGTGCATTCACCCAGAACCACAGAAACCAGTTTCAGCCTAACACAGTAGGTAAATCTTTTGCCTGGTTAAGCATCAAGAAATAATATTTGTCTATTCTACTCCAAACTCCTGTGAGACACCACCCAGTACTCTACATCCTCACTGAGCTAGTAGATATCTGTCCAAATTAGTCTCAGGAAGATTTGTTTCTCCTCTAAGCATTCACGAGACTGTGAATCAAGTCTAAGATCCCACAGGAACCTCTATATATCAAAAACCTATCCAACAGATACTGCAAAATACATTGTGTAATGCCTGTTAATCCTCAACAAGAAGGAATCCACAATAGGAGCCCAAGAAACAAGTCCTTATACCTTCCCTGTTCCAGTTACTTCACTTGAACAGCTTATACAAAAAGGATTTGAGAGGAAAGCTCTCTTGAATTGAGTAAATTCCATAAAAGCTCAAGACTGTAAGGAGGGACAAAGAAGAATATAACTTGCAAGATTAAACACCATTGACCAGGTAAGGAGGGACTCATCCAGAAATACATAGGAACTTCTTTCTCTCTTTCCTTTTACTTTTTCCTCCATTGTTGTTACTTTTTTGGTAATTTTTCACTTTTTAAAAATTCTTGCTTTTGGTAGAGGTTGGAGTTCAATGACCCACATTCTTACTCCCATTTTAATACTACTTTGATTTATGATTGAATAAGCCTCTCTCTGTCTCTGTCTCTGTCTCTATCTCTCTCTGTCTGTCTCTCTCTCTCTTTCTCTCTCTCTCTCTCTGTCTCTTCTCCCTTCTTTAATCACTTTCTGTCTTCCACGAGTTCACTTTGTATTTTTTCTCATTTTCTGTTCTTCTAGTTTTACCTCCATTCTCTGTTATTTAACCATCTCCTAACTGATTGACTCTTACTGTTATGTAATACCACCAATTTCCCTTTACTCCTTAACTTGACCTCCTATATCAATTTTATACATTTCCCCATCTTCCATTTCTTTTTTATTCATAAGCCATTTCTTTGTTCTATTTTCCTCATACTTTCACACGCTAACCCTTGGGAATCAATAGGTAGTTTATTATATCTTACTACTGCTGAATACAACTTTAAAGTGAAAAGGAGTAAATTAATCTATCAAGGAAATATTTCCTATATGTAATTTTCTGGTTTGTTTTAGATTTGGGTATATAAGTATAAATCTTGTAACGAGAGTTAAATGTGACTAAGTATTAGTTATTGTAGTTTGTTATTTTTCAGTTTATGTTTGATAGCATTTTTATTCCTGATTGTACTAAGTTAGCCAAGGAGATATAGCTGTTGTGTTCAGTTGATCCTCTTGGTATGCCAATACCTAGATTATTTGGAGGCAATAAACAATACTACAGCTGAGTACCAAAAAACTGGATGCTAGGTCAGACAGGATGCAACATCTCACCCCTAAAAAACAGAATTGATAGAAATGTGGGAGAGACTAAAATACCAAAACATAGGTAAACATAGGATACAGCTCTGAAAAGTCATTACCTAAAGAGGTCTTCATACTAGGAACAAAACTACATACATTAAGCAACTTACAGGCCTCAACTTGAAAAAACTTAAACAAAAATAAAAATATAAAATGAGAAACTACAGAAGCAAGATGCATTCTAAAATGCACAAATGCACATAAGCAATTCCAGAGGGAATTGACATGGAAGAAATCAAAAGCCTCTCACCTGAATTTTGTTAAATGGGAAAAGCAGAAGTAACAAAGTAGATGAATAAATATCTGGATGAAATCATGTCAGAAGTAATCACACAGCTAAGAGATGATAAATATAGTGAAGGAAATGGTCAATGAATCTTGATTAGATACAGAAAAAAATAGAGGAGTTTCAAGCAACCATGAATGGCAAACATAGGAAAGACCTGGATGCCATAAAACAGATATTAACAGATATCCTAGTGATTAAAACTTGTATTTCTGAAAAGGCAGAATAATCAACCAATGTGAATGCAGAATATCAGATCTAGAAGACAGGGTTATGGTTGGTGATCATCAAATGAAAGACTTCTTAAAAATAACAAGTCAAGGGGCCTGGGTTTTAGCTCAGAGGCACAAGTGCCTGCCTGCAAGCATAAGGTCATGGGTTTCATCACCAGTACCAAAAAAACGTAAGTTAAAGAAAATCAATCCAACAGCTCATAGATGATACAAAGAAAAATAATATTAATTGAAATCAAACAAAAATCAGAAAAATAACCAAAGACCTGTTAACAGAAGTAATAACAAAAGCTTTCCAAACATGAGAAAATAATTTAACAGAGAAAGGATACATACAGAACACCAACTAGTCATCATCAGTAGGAAAAAAAAAAAAACACTAAGGCACATAATATCAAGATTCCAGAAATTCAATACCATAACAGAACACTAAACTCTCTAAGAGAAATGAAATAAATCACCTGTAAAAGAAAACACATCAGAATCAAAGCAGACATCTCAAAACAAACCATTAAGTCAAGAGAGCTTACAGTGACTATTTCACTCATAGTGAAATAAAGAAAACAACAAGAAAGAAAACTTGAAGAAATTCATGACCATCAAATTATATTCCAAAAAGTACTGAAGGATGTATCAGACAAAAACAATAATCCAATTTCAAATAGGAGTAATCCACCAGGCAAGGCAAGAGATTAAAAAAAAAGGAAAAAATGGAATCAGCTACATGAAAATAATATAACAAAGATAAATAAAAGTTCCTGGCAAGCAAAAAATCTTCAGTTCAATTTCCAGTACCAAAATAAAGTTTAGTCTATACATATCAGTTAAAACCCATCAGTGTGAACAGTCTCAATTCACCAATGAAAATAAACTGGTTGATATCAGCCAGCCATGAGTCCCAGGAGAAGAACTAAGAAGAAGCCAACCCCTTTCCTCTGAGCCAGTGGCATTCATAGGCTAAGTCAACCCCTTTCTGTGAGCAGTGGTAGCCACTCATTCAGAGAAAGAATCAAGAAGTTAACCCCTTCTTGTGAGCCAACAACTGTCATGTGCTAGGCCAACACTTCCTGTGATCCAGCTGGCTCATGGGTTGGCACATAAAAGTGTGAAGTATCTTACCCCACAATAACCATCTGATTCAGAGAAACACAGGTTGAGATGATATCCACGGAAGTGAAAAAAAAATATTTGATACTAGTATTATTTGATTAACTTTGCAGACCTAAAGTCAGTAGTCTGAGCATCCATTTATAATATAATAATATGCAATATAGCAACTATGGTCTATTTCCTTCTGAAGTTGGTAGCCATTGTTAATTTCCTGTTATCTTGTTTTAAAGTCCTGTATCATTTTCATTGTTTTGTTTGGTTTGATTTTATTCTGTTTTGTTTTATATAATTAGTCTTTATTGATTATCTTGTTTTGAAGTCTTGTATCTCTTTCATTATTTTTCCTTGATTGGTTTTTATTCTGTTCTGTTTTGTTTGATTTTATTATTTTTATGGTATGGGTACCTATTTTGAAGATAACAAGAGGCAATATGATAGCCATTGTTGATTTCCTATTACCTTGTTTTGAAGTCTTGTATCCCTTTCAGTGATTTTGTTTTGATTGGATTTATTTGGCTGTGTTTTGTTTGGTTTTATTCTCTTTAAAACTTTAAAAAAGATACAGATTGGAAAAATGGGAACAAAATACAACATTCAACAGTATGTGAGATTTGTTTGTTTTTATTTTTGAGGCAGGTTCTTGCCGTGTAGTTTATTCTGGCCTTGAGTTCACTCTGTATCCCAAGTTTGCTTGATACTTGTGGTGACCCTTCTGTCTCAGCCTTCCAAGTTCTGAGATTACCAGCATGTACCACCACACCCATTGATCCAACATGTTGTATACAAGAAGCATGTTTAACTCAAAAAGAAATTTGTAGACTAAAAGTCAAAGAATAGAAAACTATACTCCATGCAACAGGAAGCTAGACAAAATCAGTGATAGCTATTCTATTTGTAGACAAAATGGACTACAAGCAAAAACTAATCAAAAGAGACAGTGAAGCCTACTTCACGCTTGGTAAGGGACTAAATCAAGATAAATCAATAGTAATCATAAATATAAATGCAATAAATAGCAGTGCACCCAACTATGAGTGTTTACTACAGAAACATATATAACAAAAGATATACAACTGTATAAGAAATTACAGATTGGCTTCCAATGGTCAGCCACAAAGTTGAATAAGGGAGCATGCAGAGTATGTCTGCACACTAGAGGTTGAAGGTTGAAGGGTTCAGCCCAGAGGCTGGAGCTTACTGCAGCATCCCAAGCAAGTCTGTATCAAGAGGCTGGTGACTCTGCAAAGGAACACTGAATGATCTATGATGGAAGGCTGAAGAGTCTATGATGAAGGCTGAAGAGTTCCAGGCAAAAGCCAAACAGTCTGTGCCAGAATTCAGGAGATGATGTCCTAGCTGAAAGCAAAGACTGGAGCTCCAAAGAAGAAGCAGCAATCAGTCCCTCCTCATTTGCCTTTTAAATGTATGCAGGCTGCCCCCCTGAGATGGGAGTAACACTTACACCATCTGCCTGCCCTCCTCTTGCACAGAATGAGATTGTTACAAACTAGGGATTCTGGCCCCCTGCTGAATCACTTAAAGTTCTGACTTTCTCAGATTGGCACAATGAACAATATCCTAGGAAACTAACTGCTTGTTCTCTACATCCCAGGATGTAGAACTGCTGAATCAGCTTCTAGATATCTAAGTTGACAATGTATAAACCATAACAAACTAATGAATATGAAAAATCATATAAGCACTAATGCCGTCATAGGGAACCTTAACATCCCACTGTCAAAAATGGTCATATCAGCTAGCAAAACAAAATAAATAAAGAAATATCAGAACTCAAAGAAACCTTTGAACCGAAGGCTTTAGTATAGTTTTCCACCATTAAACAACAAAATACACATCCTTTTGGCAGCACATGACACTTTCTCCAAAATAACCACATACTAGCTCATAAGTCATGCTGAAGTAAATCCAAAGGAATTGAAATTATCCATGTGTGTTATCAGCTCATAGTGCAATGAAATTGGAAATCAAAGGCAAAAGAAATCAGAAAAACTACATAAACATATGGAAATTAAATAACGTGTTTCAGAACAAGCAATGGGTCACAGATGAAATTAAAGAAATCAAACAATTTCTAAAAATGAATACTAATGAGACATATGAACTTATGGGACACAATGAAAAATACTATGAAAGATTTTATAGTGGTGAATTCCCACATCAGGAAAACAGAGTGAGCTCAATTAACCAGCTTCATGTTGAACCACAAGCTGGTAGATAAACAAGAGCAAGTTAAACCCAAAGCACATACAATGAGGAATTATAAAGATAAGAGCAGAAATTAATACAACTGAGACTAAGAAAATGATACAAAGAAGCAATGAATCAGAGTTTGCTTTTTGAAGGATTACCCTTAACAACTTTATCCAAAACAGAAAGTAAAGAACCATTCAATCTGGAAGGAAAAAGGCAAAATTACAATAGACCTTGCAGAAGTCCAAAAGGGCATCAGAATCTAGTTTGATAAAGTACACTCTAAAAAGATGGGAAAGAATTCTCAAAAGAATTGTATAGATTCCTAAATACATATGAATTAATAAAGCTGAATCAAAAAATAACAGTTCTAAATAACTCAGTATCAGTCAATGAAATTGAAGTAATTGAATATTACCGACAAAGAAAACCAGGTCCTGATAGATTCACTGATGAATTCTACAAGAACTTTGAAGAAGCTCTAATAGCACTACTCCTCAAACTCTTTAATAATATTTAAAGAGAAGCCATACTCCTAAATTCATTCCTGAAAGCAAGTATTACCATGATATCAACACAGGAGAAGGCTTTAACAAAACAGAAAACTATGGACTACCCTCCTTAATTAAAGTAGATACAAAAATCCTCAATAGATTACTGGCAAACAGAATGCAGCAAATCATGTAGAAGACTATGTACCATGACCAAGTAGGATTCAGCCCAGAGACGCAGGATTTTTCAACATATTCAAATCAATAAATGTAAATATCACCTCAACAGAACCAAGAACAAAAACCACATGGTCATTTCAATAGCACAAAAATGTATTTGACAATGTCTTACAAAGAGCTGGAATAGAAATCCTTTATCTCAATCTGATAAATAACATCTATGATCAACAAACTGCCATCATCATGTTATATGGTGAAAAATAACACACTTCCCTCTAAAATCAGGAACAAGAAAAGGATGTCCATGATCATCAACGCTGTTCATATAGTTCTGGAAATATTAGCCAAAGCAACTAGAAAGCAGAACAAATAAAAGAAATATGGATAGGAAAGCAAGATGTTAAATTGCATTTATTTGCTGATATGTATGAGACCCCAGAATTCCAAAAGATTCCTAGAATTACTAATCAAATCCAGCAGCATAAAAACATTTAGCAACAGAGCAGAATGTAAATTCAGCACTCAAAAATCAATAGCATTCCTGTTCTCTAATAACAAATTCACTGAGTGAGACATTAGGGAAACCAAAACTTTCTCAGTAGTATCAAGAAAAATTAAATATTTAGGAATCAATCTAATACAGGAAATGAAAGCCCTAAACAAAACTACAGTACTCTAAAAAAAATGGAGGGTTAAGAGTATATCAGAAAATGAAAAGATATCCTTTGTTCTTGGATAGACAAAAACAATGTAGTGAAAATGGCTATAATTTCAAAAATGTTATACAGATGTAAGGTAAACTCAATCAAAATACCAACAGCATACATTGCAAAACTATAGAAATTAATCCTAAAATTCAAATGGGACAGAAAAGACCTAGATTAGCAAATCAATTCTGGACAACAAAGGCAAGACAGGGGGCATCAAAATCTCAGTTTGAAGTCTTATTACAAAGCTACTATGATGAAAACAGTGTGACACTGGTAAAATAAAAGTCTGAATATCAGTGCAACTGAATAGAAGATTCAGAAACAGCTCTAAGCATAATCAGCTGTCTTATCTTTGGCAAAGAAGCCAAACATTGTCATTGAAAGTAAGATAGCTTCTTACATAAATGATGCTGGGAAAACTGCCTTTGCACATACTGAAGAATAAAACAGACTCGCACTTTCACCATGCACTAAACTAAAATTGAAATTGATCAAAGACCTAAATGTTAAAATGTAAACACTGCCTTAAATAAAATTTTAAAAAAATAAATAAAATAAAATGTAAACACTGAATCTGCTATAGGATAAAATAGGTAAACTGTCAAAGACATAGGTGTAGACAAAGACTTTATGAGCAACCCCTAATGCACAAGAAATATTTTTAAAAATCTCATCATATTAAAATAGTTCTGCAAAGTAAAAATTGTCAATAAGGACACAATCCATAGAGTGGGAAATTTTTTTTACTACATATTCCTGATATCTGGAATATATAAAGAACTAGAAAAAAATCAAACTCGACCACATTTAAAATCCCAGTATAAAAATGGGCCATGAAATGAATAGATACTTCTAAGATGAAAAAGTATAAATAGAAAATAAACATATGAAAAAATATTCAATGTAACTAGTCATTTAAGAAATACAAATTAAAACAACACTGAGATTTCAAATCACTGCAGAAAGGGATATTGAAAGAGTTTCGGCCCAGACAGGACACTGTAGCTGGTAAAGTCTTAGACGTAAAACCAAGGAGCTCTATCTTACCCACCCCTAGGAATTTGCCCCTGGTGCCAAACAAGTGTCAGTGGGCTACCTGTGCATCCCTAATGCCCCTCAGGCACCACCCCCAACCAAAGCTACATGTATGCCTCCACTCCACATGTCCCATGGAGAGATTGCAGACCCCGGGAGGAGATGCTGGACCCTAGGAGATTGGGGGTGTCTCCCCACATTCTTAAAATACAGGTCATTTATATTTCATACTTCTTATCTTTTCAGCTGCCCCACAATTCTATCATATGGTTCCCTGATGGGGAACGACAGACAAGAGACAACTGGGGCCCTCCCAATCTGAGTCCCCTGCCATTCGCAGACGGGACTGCACTCACTTCTACACTCAGGAGCCGTAAATTTGTTGCCAATCATTCGCAAACAACACCGGCCCAATTTATCACAGGTGAGCAAACTCTGGAGAATTCTTTGGCGCTAAGCTAGGCCCCATGTGGGTTTTCTCCCCCTTTCTGTGGATTCATGTGAGGCTCTCACGTCCTTAGACAGCCCAAGGCAGAGTTTTCTGGGCCAACCTGGGTCTACACTGAGGAACTCTCATGTCCTTCAGAGCTTTTCAAGTTCTCATGGGCAGAGCTGTTACTAAAATCCACAGAAATAATCCACTCATACATATACTGGTGACAGCCAATTATTATGAGCTTTGGAACCAAAATACCAATCGGTCTAAAAACAAGTAAAAGTGATGACTTAAACTTAGTAGACCATGGTCCATTGCCTTATCTGTCTATAACTCCGAGGGTCAGACCCCCACACCAGATTTTATCTTGGGGACCACTTCCTGTCCCCTCCCCAAAAATCCATACCTATCTATGGCTTATCACACTGATGACAAGTTCACAAAACTCTCTATCTTTAAGCCTTTGTTTAGAGAATGTGTGTCCTTTCCTGCCAGTGTCCCTTTGTTTCCTTGCTGCTTCCCCTTTCCCTGGTATGTGCCAACCCATTCCCTGGCGAGATGGGAGAGGTATGCCCAAACCGTGTTGAGAGATACACGTGGGCTGCTTTAGGCTTTCATACCTTGCCCAACTCCACACGGTGTCTTGGTTCTCATGACACGCTACAGCTCCACGTGGAGTCTGGCTCTAATGCCATGCCCTACTCCACATGCCCTGTGAGCAGTCCCAGCTTCACGTGGTGCCCCAGCTCTGTGCAGGGTCCCAGCGTGCAGGGTCCCAGCTTCATGCCACATCCCAGCTCTGCCTCCCAGCTCCACCCCTCCATGCACCACGTGCCTGCCACCCAGCCCACTCTGCTTACACTGCCTCTGTCTTGTGCACACTTTCGGAGAAGTTCTGGCCCCACCCCATGCACTGCGTCCCAGTGCACACTCCTCCTTCACTCTGTGTGTGCCACCCCCACACTGGGCGAGCTCTGCCCTCCAGCCAGACCAGTCTCCACTCCCCAAGTGCAAGCACTGCCCTAACCACAACACAGATAAACAGCAGCTTGGTGGCTCAGCTCAGAGATCCTATTTCTTGGTCCACACTATGCTTCTTTTGATTCTCAAACCATTTAATCAAGATTTAGCTTAAATAAGCCAGTAATAGACAAGACTTTAGCTGATAAACGGGGAAGTGGCCACCCAGTAATTTTACCAGCCTTGTTTATCAATTAAAGCCTTCAGTAATTGCCATAGCCTTATATCATATACCTCAACTTAAGTTCATATGACTAAGACAATTCATCATTCCTGATCTGATGGTGTATTCATGCTTTCATATATAAAATTCAGATTGTTTCTGCTGTCTTTTGTGTGTGTGTGTGTTCCAGCCATGATAAATATTTTCTTTCAGATTCAGATATATGCTTAAAAATGTTTCACAACTTTCTTCGGCATTCAAATGTTAAAAATGCTCACAATTGATTACCATTTAATGTTCTATACTGTACTGTTACCAATCTAGATGTTTAACAACCAAAATTAAGAGGTAATTATAAATTCCTTTCACTGTAAACCACTAATAATGTTCCATGTTAAGATTACTGCTTATATTATACTGTACATATTATACTTTTCTGTTACCAATATCCTGTTTAACAACTAAAATTAAGAGATAATTATAAATTCCTTTTGCTGGGACCCACTAGCTCTTTTGCAAAACAAAGGTTATATGATACATGCAAAACAACAAAGCCAACATTGCGGCAAAAGCCAAACTTAAACCTTTCCCAGCCTGTCTGCCTGCTCTGGCTCAGCCCTCCACTGAGCCATAACTATATTCAACTGATATTAAATGACACCATACCTGACCTCCCTCCTGAATAAAAAGGTAAAAATTAATTAAACAGGCCATCCTCCAAAAATCAGATGGCATTAGACATTTTAACAACATAAAGAGATACTTATATATGACATAAATGACATGTCAGTTCCTAAAGTTCCCTAGACCTTGTCCTCCTTATGAAAAGCCATTATTAAAGTCATAAATACCCTGTTGATTATATTTGACTCCTGCACACTTACTTAATTCTATAGATACCTTCTACTGTACACCAAATCCCAAACAAAAAGGCAAAACTTGACCTTCAAACTCCACAGAGACCTTATTAATATGGCTTTTCCTGTTTTCAACAACAGAGATAACAATAACACTTGTGACACTTGGAGCTCTGAGACAGGTAAACCAACACAAGGTGGAGCTGCCTGCTCCCCCCCCCCCATGCCTCAAATGCAGCAGAAAGACATTGGGCAAGAGAGTGCCCCATCCTGGTATTCCTTTGGGATCTTACCCCAGGGCTACTGGACTGTCCTGGCCACCAGAGAGTGGGTAAGCCATCCTAACTTCTAGCCCTCACAGGAAGTGCCAACACTGCCAGATTCATCACTGACAGATCTGCGTAAACTTACTGCTGAAGACTGACGGGCCTCAGGGCCAACAACAGCCCCCTTTAAGTGTCCATCTCAGAGTCCAAGTCCCACTAAAAATCTCAGGTAAGACATTCTCTATATTTGTGGACATAGAGGCCATATATACAGAGTTCTTCCTGAGTTTTCAGGCTGCTATAGTAAGTCCTCAATCTCTGGGAGGTATTGATGGTCAACCTATGCCATTTACAAACAGGGCCTATTTTGTGCAGGTCCCAGACTACTTCTTCCCAATCCACCCAGTGGTGCCAAATCTTCCCTCCACCACTCACTCACTCTACAGTCCTAAATCTTAAAAATGCTTTTTATTCCCTTGTGTTTATACAGGCTGACCCAGACACTCTGAGGCCTCAATAGCTTACACCTGTTATCGCTAGTAAACCTCTCCTCAGTGATATAGACCACCACCTTCCTTTCTTACTCACCAATTTCTCAGACAATCCTAGTCAAGACTGACAGATGAATTTTGTCTTCTCATTTTGTTTATACTTTTTCAGGATACATAAAAGCCTTTCCCACAACCAGGGAGACTGCTGATATACTTACTAAATTCCTGTTACAGCAAATCATTCCAAAGACTACAACCAGGTTAGAGTGACCCATACCTGATATTCTTGGCAACCTCAACAGTGATCAAAGTTGCTAGACTGCCATACTGGTTTCACATCCCTCAGGCTAAGTGGTGCCCTTCCAGCCCTAGATCTAACCATCCTTTTGCCTACTCATCTCCATTTCACCAAGGCCTCACAACCACAACTCTCAGGCTATCATGTTTTGTTATCCAATTTAGTTTCTAATTTCTTATTCTTTTTACATCAGGACTCTTAACAGTATTTCCTAAAGACTCCCACGTCATGCATACCAGAGACAAGCCTTACCCTCTTAACTTTTACCCTTTCAGATGGGGGAGTAATCAACTCTCACAACTTCACTCCTCCTAATGCCACATTTATTTTTCAGAATTCTGCCTTACCATGGAAATGTTTCTACCTCAACATGGTCCTGATGTAATGACATATCAAAATCAAAAGCACCTTTCCTTTTACCTCACCTGGGTTCTTAAATATGCTAGTGCCATGCCTCCTCATAACATCTTGTCTCTTTGTTTTTCCAGTCTAACATACGTGCATTCACCAATGATAAAGATGTCCTGGCTAAAACATCTGGCACCAGCTTCTACATGGGCATCAACCGTCATCCCATCGATTCCCCTAGACCACAGTATGGCACCCCCTTCCAGCAGGAAGCAGTAAAAAAAGAAATCTCTACCCCTTTTCCTAATAATAATCATAAGATGGGATATGAAAGAGTTTTGGCCCAGGCAGGACACTATAGCTAGTAAAGCCTTAGAGGCAAAACCAAGGAGCTCTATCTTACCCACCCCTAGGAATTTGCCCCTGGTGCCAAACAAGTGCCAATGGGCTACCTGCACATCCCTAATGCCCCTCAGGCACCACCCTCAACCTAAGCTACATGTATGCTTCCACTCCACATGTCCCATGGAGAGATTGCCAACCCCCGGGGGAGATGCCGACCTCAGGAGATTGGGGGGGGGTCTCTTCCTGCATTCTTAAAATAAAGGTCATTTATATTTCATACTTCTTATCTTTTCAGCCACCCTATAATTCTATCAGATATCATCAAGAAATCCACCAATAACAAATGCTGGTGAGACTCCGGGGAGAAACAATCCCTTCTTCATTGTTAGTGGGAAGGTGCATTGGTACAATAAATATAGAAATAAGTATGGTAATTCTTCAAAAACTTAAAACTTGATTACCCAATTCTCTCCTTCTAGGTATCTTACCAAAAGAGTTAAAACATCATACCATAGCAATATATTTACATCCATGTTTATAATATAACAATTTGCAATAGGCAAATCTTGGAAACAGATTTGATAGCCATCAATGAATGAATGGGTAAAGAAAATGTGGCATTTATATTCAATGTTGTACTACTCAGTCAAAAAGAAGGATAAACTTGAATCATTTCCAGATAAATGAATTCCTTTTAAGATCACACTTTCAAGTGAAATATATCAGAAATGTAAATATAAAAGAGTTATTTCTCTTGTATGAAAAACCAAAAGCATAAATAAGAAACAAAATGGATGAAAATATTAAGAATTAGAAAAATATTCAAATGTGAAGGGAACAAGGAAGGAGGAGGGGGGAGGGAGGAGGGAGGGGGGAGGGGAGGGGGGAGAGGAAGGAAAAAGAAAAGAGCATGGGAGAAACAAAGCTTTGTAAATGAGAAGGGAAGGAGGTGTTGAAGGATAGGGAGAGGAATGATGAAAAAAGAATTAACATATGTAATGTATAAATTCTGTATGATGAATGTGATCAGTATGTATGACAAGTATTTACTAATAAAAATAAAGTCAAATCTTTAAAAACAAGAAAAATTTTAAAATGACAGATACTAGCAAGGCTGTGTGGGAAAAGAACCCTTCCTCATTGTCGTTGAGAATGTAAACTAGCACAACCACTATGGAAACCACTATGGTGTTTTCTCAAAACACTAAAACAATCTTCTCTTTCTAGACATTTTCAGAAAAGACTTAAAGATATTATGTTGCAGTTATTTGTGTGTAAGAATGTTTATAGCAGCACAACTCACAGTAACTAAATCTGGCAGGAAGTCTGTATGTTCAACAATGAATGGATAAAGAAAATGTATTTATATGCCATAGAAAACTCTCTTGTCATCAAGGATAATGTTAAATCATTTGTAGGAAAATGGTTGTATCTTAGATCATAATATTAAGAGAAATAAATGAGATATACAAGCTTAAAAATTGAATAAGTTCTTTTAGATGAGAAATTCACAATATAAATAAAGAACAAAATAAAAGCAAGGTAATAGAAGGTAGGGAGATAGACCACTTCAAATAGGAAGGTGATCAAGTGATAAAGGGAGGAGAGAAAGCAGAGAAGTAAAAGAAATGAAAACAGAATTCATATGTGTTAGGTATAGGTACAAATTTCCCAAAGGAATGTAATTGCTATGCACTGCAAATGCATACTAATCAAAATTTAATACTGAGGCTTAAAACATACCATTATCAGTTATCAATTATAAAGGAATATTGATAATAGGAATGTAAAGAGGCACAGCTCCTGTAAAAATTGGTTTCATTTAATATAAACAGGCAATCACACCTTAATTCAGCAATTAGCCAGAAAAGACCACTTTACATTTCCACAAAAGTTTGCAAATGAAAGATTAGAATAAATTTATTTTTAATAGTCTAAAAATGGAAATAGTCCAGATTACAATTCATGTTAAATACATACTTTGGAATACGACTCAGCAATGAGATGAGACAAGTAATTAGATTATGCAAAACTTGTCTGAATTCATGAAGAATTTTGCTTAGTTTAAAAAGTTCATTCCTTGTAACAGTTTTGGGAATATGGCCATTTTCACAAAGTTGGTTCTTCCTAGTCAAGAGCAAGGAATATCCTTCAACTTTCTAATATCCTCTTCAATCTCCTTTTTTAGCATAACATAATTTTCAGCATATAGATATTTTACATTCTTAGTTAGATTGATTCCTAAGTATTTCATTTTTTGATGCTATTGTGAAAGGTGATATTTCCATAATTTTTCTCTTAATGAGTTTTTTGTTTTTGTACAGGAATGCTATTGTGTTTGAGGGTTGACTTTGTATCCAGCTATACTACTGAATTTCTTTATTACCTTTAGTAGTTTTTTAATGGCGTTTTTGGGTCTTCTATATAGAGTATCATCTCATCTGCAAAAAGTGATAGTTTAACTTCTTCCTTTCCTATCTTTATTCCTTTTGTTTCTCTCTCTTGTCTGATTTCCCTGGCTAGTGTTTCCAGAACTATATTGAATAGGATTGCTGATAGTGGACATCTTTGTCTTGTTCCTGATTTTAGAGTGAAGGCTTTCAGTTTTTGTCCATTTAGTATAATGTTGTCTGTTGGTTTGTCATAGATGGCCTTTATGAAATTGAGATACATACCATCTGTTATGAGTTTCTGTAGGGCTTTGTCATGAAAAGGTGTTGGACTTCATCGAAAGCTTTTTCTTGGTCTATTGAGATGATCGTGTGATTTTTATTTTTGGCTCTGTTGATGTGCTGTACATTTATTGATTTGTGTTTGTTGAACCATCCCTGTATTCCTGGAATAAATCCCACTTATTTGTGTTTTATAATCTTCTTGATGATTTGCTGCATGCTATTTGCTAATATTTTATTGTGAATCTTTGCATCAATGTTCATTAGTGACATTGGTCTATAGTTCTCCTTTTTGATTGGGTCTTTCTCTGGTTTTGGTATAAGAGTGATACTTGCCTCCAAGAATGATTTGGGAGGACTTGCTTCTCTTTCAATTTCATTGAAGAGTTTAAGTAATATTGGCATTAAGTCTTCTCTAAATTTCATATAGAATTCAGCCATGAATCCATCAGGATTTGGGTTCTTCTTTGTTGGTAAGATTTTAATCACATTTTTTATTTCAGTAGCCAATATTGGATTATTCAAAATTGCTATATCTTCTTGACTGAGCTTTGATAGTTCATATGTTCCTATAAGTCTGTCCATTGTCTCCATGTTTTCCAGCCTACGTGAGTAGAGATTTTCAAAGTAGGTGTTCATGATCTTTTGAATTTCCTTGGGATCTGTAGTAATTTCCTTCTTTTCAGTCCACATTGTGTGGATTTGAGTTTTTTGTTTCTTTTTCATTATAAGGTTAGCTAGAGGTTTGTCAATTTTGTTTATTCTCTCAAAAACTATCTTTTTGGTGCATTAATTCTTTCTACTTTTTTAGTTTCAATTGCGTTGACTTCTGCTCTAATCTTTACAATTTCCTCCCTTTTATGAGCTTTGGCTTTGACTTGCTCTCCCTTTTCTAGAAGCTTGAGATGTAGCATTAGGTTATTGTTTGTGTTCATTCCATTTTCTTGATGTGACTATTTACTGCTATATATTTCCCTCTTAGGACTGCTTTTATTGCATCCCATTGGTTATGGTATGTTGTATCTGCATTTTCATTGTATTGTAAGCATTGTTTTATTTCTTCTTTAATTTCATCTGTAACCCACTGGTTACTCGGAAGATTGTTATTTCATTTCTATGCATTTATGCAAGGTTTGCAGGGGTTTTGCCCTTGATTTCCAATTTTAGTGCACTAGGATCAGATATTATTCATGGGATAATTTTGCTCCTTTGCATTTTTTTTTTGTCTTTTTCGTTTTTATCAGTACCAGGGATCGAACTCACGACTGCCTGCTTGCAAGGCAGGCACTTATGCCACTGAGCTAAATCCCCAGCTCCGCTCCCTTTGCATTTTGTTAAGAATGTTTTATGGGTTAATATATGGTCTATTTTGGAAAATGTCCCATGTGAAGCTGAGAAGAATATATATTCTGATGTCACTGGGTGGAACACTCCACTAAGTCCATTTGCTCATAGGTATGATTTAGTTCTATTATTTCTTTGCTGACTTGTTGTCTAGTTGACCTATCTCTTTGTGACATTGGGGTGTTAAGGTCTGCTATTACAATTGTGTTCTTGTGTGTTTCGTTTTTATTGTCCATTAGTATTTGTCTTAAATAGTTGGGTACTCCTGTAGTTGGTGCATATATATTTATAATTGTGAGTTCTTCCTCTTGTAGTTTCCACTTACAAGTATGTAGTGGCCTTCTTTATCTCTTTTAATCATTTTAGGTTTTAAGTTCACTTTGTCTGCAAACAGAACACCTACCCCTACTGTCCTCTGCATCCCTGTTACATGGAATACTGTTTTCCACCCTTTGACTTTTAATCTATCAGTTTCTTTTTGAGTCAGCTGTGTTTCTTATATACAGCATATTGTGGGATCCTGTTTCTTGATCCATTCTGTCAAGCTGTTTATTTTGATAGGTGAATTGAGCCCATTTACATTTATGGGTATCAGTGATATGTACTGGCTTGACTTTGCTGTGCTGTGTTGGTGGTGTTGGATTCCTGCTTTTCTTCCTTGTTTAATTTCTTGTCCAGTTTGGTGGTTTCTTTCTGTTGTTGTTCTGGAGAGTGTGGTCATTTTTATCTCTATCAGGCATGTCTTTCAGTACTCTTTCTAAGGTTGGTTTGGTGGACATGAATTCCTAGAGTTGTTCTTTGTCATGGAAGTATCTTGCTTCTCCATTAAATTTGAAAGACACTTTTATTGGATACATCAGTCTGGGTTGAAAGTTTTTTTTGTTTGTTTGTTTTAGGGCTTGAAATACTTCACTCCAAGCTCATATTAACTTAAGGTTTGTGCAGAAAAGTCTGCTGTGATTCTAACAGGCTTTCCTTGATAGGTTAGTTGTGTCTTTTTTCTAACAGCTTTTAGTATTCTGTTTTTATGCTCTATGTCTTGGATCTTGATTATTATATGTCTGGATGTAGATTAGAGTGGTTGTGACTGTTTGGCACTCTGTATGCCTCACTTATTTGTATATCAGATTTTTTCCCTATGAGTGGGAAATTTTCTGCTATTGCTTCTCTGAATAGTTTAGTTATGTCATTTGCATTGACTCCTGCATCTTCATTGATGCCTATTAGTCTTATATTGTCTCTCCTGGCATCATCTTGGAGCTATTGGATTGTCATTTCATACATTTATATATCATTTTTGAAATGATAAAATTTAGACCTGAAAGACAGCTTAATGTTTCCCAGGCACTAAATAAGGAAGAAAGGGCAAAGAGATAATGGTGTGATTGTAGAAAGACAATGTGATGGATACTTGAGACTGTATCAGTTATTTGACTATAAGGCAGATATATAAATTTGCAGGAAAATAAAATGACATAGAACTTAAAGACACAAAGACACATACATATGAATAAAAATCTGGGACAAATTTGAGTAAGACCACTGTATACATACTGTCACTGTCAGTACAGTTTCAATGAGATCAGTAAATACACATATTGTCAATGTCAGTACAGTGTAAATGGCAGTATCTTTACTGAATTAGTGTATCACAATTTTGCCAAATGTCAGCATCACATCTGCACTCAAAAATTTGAAGTCTATCTTATAATATCACTGGCTAGGGGCATAGTATCACATAATAGATTTCTAGAATATTTTCATCTTCTAAAAGTGAACTACTTGGAGAGCAAGTCATCTCCGCCTTCCCCTCCACTATGTTTGGTAATTTTTCATATCTTATAGAATACTCATTTAATATTTGTCTTTCTGTGTATGGTTTATTTCATTTGGAATAATATCCTCAAGATTTCTCTATGTTGTTGCAAATGAGAAATGAAGAGAGGGTGGGGGAAGGGAGAGGAAGCAGATAAAAAAGGAACTAGGTTGTGTTATTTGCAGGCATCAACTCCACACAAGGAGCATAAACATTATGTGCTGCAAACATGTAATGGAAAATATCTTTTAAATACTGAATGATTATTTCATTGTATCATTATAATACATTTTCTTTACCCATCCATCCATGTATCAATGAATATTTGGATTATTTATATTTTTTGTATATTGTGAACAATGCTGAAATGAATATGAAAGGGCATATACCTCTTTTAATGCTGATTTCAAAATATTTGTACAAATATACAGATGTGAGGTGGTGGCATCATATACTAATTCTTCTTTTAATTTTCTGAGTTGCCTGTGTATTTTTCCTTAGGAAGTGCACAATTTTACATTCCCCCTGCAGTATATGAGGGGTCCAATTTCTCTATCTCCTTGTCAACAATTTCTATTGATGTTGTCTTGATAATGGCCATCTTAATTGATATGAGGTGATACCTCACCATGATTCTCATTTGAATTTCTCTGATAATAGGTAATTTTGAATATATTTTTATGTATTTGTTGGCTATTTGACCTCTATGGAGAGATGTCTGTTTGCTGTATTAATTCTTACAGCTGCATGGGAACATGCAATTATCTCCATTTCTGTAAAAAATGACTCTAGGAAAATGTGGCAAATTTTCCATGGAAATACAGCAAATGTCAACTACAATGTGACTCAGATGTAGGAACAAGAAAACAGATATCAAGGTAACTATTACATCTGTAGAAGCAACCATTTTGAAATTAATAGAGATATTCTTAGCAGATAAATATAAAAATAAACCAAGTGAAAATTTTAGAATGCAAATGAAATACGTGATTTTAAAAACTATTGGAGGACATCAAAAGTAGAGATACCAGAGCAAAATGGCAACAGAAGCTATTCTACGCAATCTACCAAACAATGAGAAACAATTTTTAAAAATGAACTGATCAGCAGCTTATAGAATATGAAATGCTATAATATTCATGTCATCAAAATCCCTGAAGGGCAAAAGTTATTGCGTAAAAAGAACAGTTGAATAAATTATGTCTAAATAAATTTCAGAGCCAGTGGCACTCAGAGGGCCTTGTTAGGCCCGGGCGGCTACTGTGACCCCCACCACCCAGAACACCACCTCGTGGGACCAGGGAACTCCAGCCATCAGTACGCATGGGGCCAGGCTAGATCCAAGCCTCTACTGTGACCCCTGTCATCCCAGCAGAGCACCTTGTGGGAACCAGGAACTCCAGCCAGTGGTGCAAATGGGCTGGGCCAGAACTGGGCTCCTCCCAAGTCCTCACAGTCCTGGCAACCCAACTCAGGACCCAGGAACTCTAGCCTGTGACATGAATCCCCATAGTCCCACTGCTGCCATTGAGGACCCCCCCCAGCTACTGGACCTAGTATTGCTGTTGATCTTTGGCTCCTACATCTCCCCCCATAATGTTGGGTTGCAGTGGATTAACCATGCAGTATTGAGGGGAGACTTGGTAACCTCTAATGCAAACAGAAAACCTCAGCAGGCTTCTTATAGTGAGGTGAGTTTTCCCCTAAATAGGAATAGAGTTTGCCACCTTTAGTGGGTAAACAAGAGCAATAGCAAAGCCCCCTCCAGAAGTAGGCCATAGACGAGCTTGGCAAGTGGGTAGGTGAGTCTTTCCTACACACAGAGAATGTCAGGTAGGTTGAGGAGAGTGCCAATAAAGCCTCTTCCAACATGGAAAAAATTAACTGGGTCTGTGGGACACCCAGAGACACAGTAATATCTCAGCTGAGACAAACATTACAAACAGGGAGATCTAATGACTCTAAACAATGTGAAGATAAATAACAGCAGGAACTAGGGATTGATTCCCATCAGTACTCCTAGGCTTGTAAGTCTAGGAAGAATACAGGACTGTTCGAGCAGGCCTACAGGGGGAATTCAGGTGACTGGTCCACCTCTTCACTGTGGCACCCAGCAATTGGACAGATATCAGTAGGACCCAAAGAAACACACTACCAACCATTGACACTAGTGGGACTGAAGGACCAAATGGTAACTTGAAAGTGGAAAATAGCAAAACAAAAAAGCAAAATGCAATCTCAAACATCTAGTCCATCAGGAGCAAGGAAAAGAAACATTAAAATAGAGGACTTCAAGAGTAACACACTGGAAATCTCTGAAAAGATTGCAATTGAAATAAAAAAGAACTCTATGAGGCTATAAGGGAAATCAAATTAGAAGAAACCTCTCATGTAAAGAAAGAAATAACAACCTTAGTGAAGGAGTTCCTCAGTGCAGCTAGAGAAGAAATAGATTTTTAAAAAGTAGAGGAGCATAGAAAACTGATAGAAACCTTCAATGAACAATATGGAAAACAAACAGAATACATAAAAAGTATTCAAAGAGACATCCAAGAATAAAAAATTCTATTAAAGGTGGAAAAACCATTTGGATGAAGCTGAGGATAGGATTTTAGAGCTTGAGGACAAGATAGCAATTAGTGATCATGAAAGGATAGAACTTTTAAAAGTAACAAAGCAGCACGAAATGACAATCCAGCAGCTCCAAGATGATGTGAAGATAAATGATATAAAACTAATAGGAATTAGTGAAGATATAGCAATCAATGCAAATGACAAAACTAAAACATTCACAGAAGTAATAGCAGAAAATTTCCCAAACATGGAAAAAATCTGATATGCAAATAGGTGAGATGAATAGAACACCAAAAACTCATAACCAACATAAATCTACACCCAGACATATAATAATTATGATCCCAGATGCTGCAGCATAAAAACAGAATGATAAAAACTGTTGCAGAAAAGACAAAACTTATCTATCAAGGAAACCCTACTAGAATCATGGCAGACTTTCCAGCACAAACCCCCAAGTCAAAATTCGTTTGGAGTGAGGTATTTCAAGCCCTGAAAGAAAACAACTTTCAACCCAGATTGATGTACCCAGAAAAACATTCATTCAAATTTAATGCAGAAACAAGATACTTCCATGACAAAGAACAAATGAAGAAATTCATGTCCACCAAACCAACCCTAGAAAGAGTATGAAAGACATGCTACACTTGGACCTGCCTGAGCCCTCAATCCTGGAAATTTGCCGGCCCAAGTTGAGTGTCCCCACACCATGCTAAGCCTTGGGAGTTTAAGAACATCACTCTCACTGGTCAGGGAACTTTCCAGCTTCCTTCCACACTCAGCTGGCTCCACAGGACTTGGGCCTGCCTGCGCCCTCAATCCTGGGAACAGGGCTGATGGAGGTGAGTGTCTGCGAAACATCCTGGGCCCCGGGAGTTTGGGATCATCACTCCGGGATGTCAAGGAACTTCCCAGCTTCCTGCCACACTTGACCGGCTCTGCAACACTTGCAGCTGCCTGCACCATCCCCAGTGAACCTCTCTCAATCCAGGGAACTGGGAAACCAGATTCCTAGGAGCTGAAGGCATAGAATACTATTTCCAACAGGCCCCGGGGAAGCCTTAGAACACTTGAAACAGGGAGGTATAGTAAAATGATGAAACAAAAGACCAAAGTACAATCTCAAACTGCCAGCTCATCCCAAGAAACCTTAGGAGCTATGCACATAGATCAAAATATATCCCACACACTTGAAATACCTGAAATAAAGAAGCAACTCCAGGAAGCTTTAAAGGGATTCCAATAAGAAATAATCACTCAGGTAAAAGAAGAAATGAAAAAAAGTAATGAAAGAGATGCTGAACATATTTAAAGAAGACACAGTTAAAATATTAGAGGAACAAAACAAAAAGATAGAATCCCTGGATCAACAATATGGAATACATGAAGCAGACTCAAAGAGCTAAACAGGAAATCCAAAATTCCATTGAAAGTTGTCAAAAGTACCTCAACAAAAGTGAAGAGACAATTTCAGACCTTGAAGACAAGATTGCAGATAATGAATAGGAAAGGAAAGATCTTTTAAAAATAACAAAGAATCAAGAAATAATTCAATAACTGCAAGATGATGCAAAGAAAAACAACATAAGATTCATAGGAATAAATGAAAAAGAAGGGGAAAACACCAAGGATATCAAGAGGATATTTAGAGAGTAAAAGCTGAAAATTTCCTAAACATGAGAATGGAAACTGACATCAGGATCAATGAGTCATGTAGAACTCCAAATAGCCATAACCAAAATAAACTATAACCAGACATATAATAATCACCATCTCAGAAATACAACATAAGGATAGAATATTAAAAGCTGTTAGAGAAAAAAGACAGATCACTTACAAAGGAAAACCTATCAGAATTACAGCAGACTTCTCAACACAAACAATGAAGTCAAGAAGAACATGGAGTGAAGAATTTCAGATCCTAAAGGAAAATGTTTTCCAATCTAGACTGATGTACCCTACAAAACTGTCCTTCAAAATGAATGGAGAAATAAGATATTTCCATGACAAAGAATAGCTGAAAAATTTCATGATCACCAAGCCAACCCTGCAAAGAATACTGAAAGACTGTTTAGACACACTTAAGAAAAAAGCACTAAGCAAAGAAAACAATTAAACAGAATGCAAAGATAAAGATGCAACAGCAGAAAGATAACCATTAATGTAAATGGTCTAAATTCAACAATTAAAAGAAACAGATTGGCAGAATGGAACAAGAAACAACATCCAACCACACGCTTTCTATGAGAAACCTATCTAGCCCAAAAAGATAGTCACAGACTGAAAGTCAAAGGATGTAAAATAATACTTCATGCAACAGGAACCCAACAAAAGTGGAGGTAGCTATTCTGATTGCAGGTAATGTGAACCTCAAACCAAGAATGACCAGAAGAGATAAAATGAAGTCACTACATACTGGTTAGTGGTAAACTTCAAGAGGAAGAGATAACAATCGTAAGTATAGCTGCAGCAAATTCCAGAGCACCCAGTTATACAAAGCAAGTATTAATAGAAAAGAAAAATCAAATTGGCAATAACACAATTATAACAGGAGACTGTAACACAACACTGACACCAAGGGACAGATCAACCAGACAGAAAATCAGCAAAGAAAAAACAGAACTGAATCACACCTGTGAACAAATGGACTTGATAGACATATACAGAGTGTTCTATTCAACAACATCAGAATACACATTCTTCTCAGCAGTACATGGGACATTCACTAAAAAAGACCATATACTAGACCACAGAACATATTTAAATAAATGCAAAAGAGTTGAAATTATCCCATGCATGTTATGAGATCATAGCACCATGAAACTAAAAATTAATGATTAAAAAACTGCAAAAACCCCACAAACACATAGAAATTGAATAACACACTATTGAGCAATCAGTGTGTCACAGGGCAAATTAAAGAAGAAATTAAACAGAACCTACAAGCTAATGAAAATACAAATACAACTTACTGGAATCTGTGGGATGTAATGAAAGAGGTCCTCAGAGGAAAATTTATTGCACTGAGTTCACACATTAGGAAAGTAGAAAGAATATAAATAAATAGCCTGATGCTACACCTCAAAACTCTAGAAAATGAAGAGCAAGTCAGGCCCAATGCCAAAAGAAGGGAGGAAATTATAAAAATGAGAGCAGAAATTAATGCAATAGAGATTAAGAAAACAATCCAAAGAATCAATGAACCAAAGAGTTGGTTCTTTGAAAGAATAAATAAAATTGATAAGCCCTTAGCTAACCTTATCTAAAAAAGGGAAGAAACAGCTCAAATTCTTGCAATAAGTAATGAAAAGGGTGAAATCACTACAGACATTGTAGAAATACAGAAGATCATCAACACATATTTTGAAAACCTCTACTCTCAAAGGTTTGATAACACAGAAGAAATAGACAGAATCCTAGAACCCTACGAAGTACCAAAGCTAGGTAAAGATGTAAAAATGCTGAGTAACCCAATTCCTATTAATGAAATTGAAAATGTAATTAAGTCCTTACATACAAAGAAGAGCCCAAGCCCAGAGAGAGTCACTGTGGAATTATACAAGAAATACAAACAGACGTAATGCCGATACTCCTCAAAATCTTCAATGAAATTGAAAGGGAAGAAACCCTTCCTAAGGCATTCCTGGAAGCAAATATTACTCTAGCACCAAAACCTGAGAAAGGCCCAATTAAAAAAGAGAACTATAGGACAATCTCCCTAATAAACACAGATGCACAAATCCTCAATAAAAAATTGGAAAAAAGGATGTAGCAAATCATCAAGAAGATTATACACCACGACCATGTGGGATTCATCCCAGGCATGCAGGGATGGATTAACATATGTAAATCAATAAATGTAATCCATCATATCAATAATGCCAAAAGTAAGAAGTACATGATCATTCCTATAGATGCATAAAAAGCTTTTAATAAGGTACAACATTCATTTATGATAAGAATCTTACAGAAAATTGGAATACATGGTCTTTATCTCAATACCATAAAGGCCATCTATGACAAACCAATAGCCAGTATCATACTAAATGGCGAAAAACTGAAGGCCTGTACCTTAAAATCAGGCACAATACAAGAATGTCCCTTATCACCACTTCTATTCAATATAGTACTGGAAATACTAGCCCAAGCAATTAGACCAGAGAGAGAAGTAAAATGTGTAAAGACAGGAAAAGAGGAAGTTAAATTATCATTATTTGCAGATGACATGATATTCTACATAGAAGGCCAACAAAACTACAATGAAAGATTCCTAGATATAATAAGTAAATTCAGCAATATAGCTAGATACAAAATCAGTATTCAAAAATCAATAGCATTCCTATACACTAACAAAAAAAACACAAAGAGAGAAATAAGGGAAGCCAGAACCTTTACACTAGCATATGAAAAAATGATATATTTATGAATTAATCCCACAAAAGAAGTGAAAGATCTATATAGGAAAATTATAATACACTGAAAAAAGAAATTGAAGAGGATCTCAGAAAATGGAAAGACATCCCTTGCTCATGGATGGGAAGAATAAATATTGTGGAAATGGCCATTCTCCAAAAACTGTTAAATAGATTCAATACAATCCCAATAAAAATACCATCAACATGTCTCTCAGGTCTAGAGAAATAACTTCTAAAATTCATCTGGAACCAGAAGAGACCTAGAATAGCAAAAACAGTTCTAAGCAGCAAAGGCAAGGCAAGAGGCATCACAATCCCTGACTTGAAGTTATACTACAAAGCTACTGTAGTAAAATCAACATGGTACTGGAATAAAAACAGAGCTGAAGATCAATGGAATAGATTGGAAGATACAACCACAACTACAAACACAGCCAACCACCTTATCTTTGATAAAGGGACCAAACAGGTTCACTGGAAGAATGACAGTCTCTTAAATAAATGGTGTTGGAAAAGCTGGCTCTTCATAAGCCGAAAATTAAAACTAAACCCATGTCTATCACCATGTGCTAAATTAAAATCTAATTGGATCAAAGATCTGAATACTAAAATAGAAACAACTAAATCTATTGGAAGAAAATTGGGTAAAAATCTTGAAGACATAGGGGTAGGTAGAGAATTTTTGAACAGGAATCAAACCACACAGGAAATACTCCCCAGAATCAATAACTGGGATCATGTCTTATTAAAAAGAAATCTCCAGCATAGCGAAAAGGAAGCCCACACACTGGGAAAAAAAATCTTAGTGAACTGTCCCTCAGACAAAGTACTTTTGTGTAATACATGTAAATTTTTTTTTAAAAAATCAGACCCCTAAAATTCAAGGTTCCAATCCAAAAATAGGCATCTGAAATGAATACACAGTTCTCAGATGAAGAAATACAAATGACAAATAAATACATGAAAAAATGTTCATCATCATTCCTCATTAGAGAAATGCAAATTAAAATCATATTGAGATTCCACCTCACTGCTGAAAGAATGGCCAGGAACAGGAAAAGTACCACTAACAAATGCTGGAGAGGCTGTGGGGAAAAAGGAACTCTCCTGCACTGTTGGTGGGAGTGTAGACTGGTGCACCCATTGTGGAGGTCCATCTGGAGATTTCTCAAAAACCTGGGATGGGAAGTCCCATTTGTTATAGCTATTCTACTTCTAGACATATTCTCAGAAAAGAAAACATCATACCACAGTGATATATGTACATTCATGTTTATAGCAGCACAATTTGTAATAGTCTGATGTTGTAAACAACCTAAGTGTCCATCAGCTGAGGAATGGATTAAAAAGTTGTGGCATTTTTATACAATGGAGTACTACTCAGATATAAAGAAGGATCACTTTGAGATATTTATACGTAAATGGGCACAGGTTGAGACCATATTCATAAGCAAAATAAATCAACTCACATGTATAAATACCATATAGTCTCCCTAGTGTAAAAAATGGTAAGAATACATAAAATATGTGGTAATCACGATTCCCCATTATATGGCTTTAAAGACTTATAATGTTTCATTCATTAGTTGGAATGGTTTTATTCCAGTTTGTTAAATTTTATTGTCTGTGATGGTATGAACAGCTATTTTAAAAGAAACAAGATGTTAAAATATCTATTGCTGATTTAGTATCATTTGTTTTAAAGCCTACCAATTTTTTGTTCTTCTGTCTCCTTCAGTTTTAGCATGATGTATTGTATTGCATTTTATTGCACCTGATAGTATAAATAAAAATTTTTATGGACAAGAAGATAATACAGTAACCACTGTTAATTTTATATGTTCATTTTCTGTTAATTAGTTCTGAATACCCTGTAATACTTTCATTCTCTTGAATGATTTTATACTATTTTGTTACATTTGATTATATAGTGTGTGAAGGTATACTCAAATATTTCAAGGAAAGAGACACTATGGTGGCTACTGTTAGGTCAGGTTGTCTTGTGGTGAAACACTATGTTGCTTAAATTGTCTGTTCTGACCTGTTTAGTTATGTCTTCTTTTATCCCACTCTTTTTAAAATAAAAAGGAAAGACATACTAGATAGAGATAAAAAAAAAATGACCACAATCCCCAGAACAGAAACAGAAAGAAACCACCACATAGGACAATCAATTACACAAGGAGGAAAAGCAGAAAGCAAATAACTTGAACACAAAATGTCAAAGTTGAGCCAGTACATATCCATTATATCCATAAATGTAAATGGCCTTAATTCACCTATCAAAAGAAATACGTTGACAGAACTGATCAAGAAACTGGATCTCAGGGGCTGGGGGTTTAGCTCAGCGGCATAATCGCCTGCCTTGCAGGCAGGCAGTCGTGAGTTTGATCACTGGTACCGATAAAAATGAAAAAGACAAGAAAAAGAAAGAAAGAAACTGGATCCCACAATATGCTGTATACAAGAAACACAGCTGACTCAAAAGGAAACTCATAGATTAAGGTCAAAGGATGGAAAACAGTATCCCATGCAACAGGAACCCAGAAAAAGCAGGCATAAAAATTCTGTTTGGAGACAATGTGAACTTCAAACCTAAAATGATTAAAAGAGATAAAGAAGGTCACTACATACTCATTAGTGGAGAAATTAATGAGGAAGAGCTAAAAATTATAAATATGTACGCACCAACTACAGGAGCATCCACCTATATAACATAAATACTAATGGACATGAAAAACAAAATACACAAGAGCACAATTATAACAACGGAACTTAATACCCTACTCTCACTAAGAAATAGGTCAATTAGACAAAAAATCAGCAAAGAAATAATAGAACGGAGTCATAACTGTGAGCAAATGGACTTAGTAGAGGTTTACAGAGTGTTCCACCCAACCACATCAGAATATACATTCTTCTCAGCTGTACATGGGACATTCTCCAAAATAGACATAATATTATCCAATCAAACATTCTTAAATAACTGCAAAGGTATTGAAATTATCCCATGCATACTATCTGACCATAGTGCATTAAAATTGGAAATTAATGGCAAAAGAAATTTCAAAACCTGCATAATATCATGGAACTTAAATAACAACCTTTTGAACAACCAGTGGGCTATAGATGAAATTAGGAAATAATGCAATATCTACAATTCAATGAAAATGTGGAAATAACACACCATAATCTGTGGGATGAAAAGAAACTGGTCTTAAGAGGGAAATACATAGTAATATATTGCTATATCATGAAAACAGAATGAGCAAAAATAAACAACCTAAATGCTTCATCTCAAGCTTCTAGAAAAAGAAAAGCAAGTTAAACCCAAAGCTCACAGAATAGAGGAAATAGTAAATATTACAGCAGAAGTCAATGCAATTGAAACCCAAAATACAAAGAATTAATGAATCAAAAAGCTGTTTTTTATTGAATAAACAAAATCAACAAACCTCTAGCTAATCTTATAAAGAAAAAGACAGAAAAATCCCAAATTCACACAGCAAGGCCTGAAAAGAGTCAAACTGCTTGAGATTCCAGGAAATTCAAAAGATCTTGTATACCTACTTTGAAAATCTCTACTCGCGTAGAGTGGAAAACACAGAGGAAATGGATAGATTTCTAGAAACATATGAACTACCAAAGCTCAACCAAGAGGATACAGTAATTTTGAATAACCCAATATCAGCTATTGAAATTGAATATGTAATTTAAAACGTACCAACAAAGAAAAGCCCAGGTCCTGATGGATTCAAAGCTGAATTCTACAAGAAATTTAGAGAAGATTTGATGCCAATACTCCCTAAACTCTTCAGTGAAATTAATAAAGAAGCAATCCTCCCTAAATCATTCCTGGAGGCAAGTATTACTCTTGTACCAAAACCATAGAAACGCCCAATGAAAAGGAGAACTATAGACCAATATCACTAATGAATGTTGATGCATAGATTCTCAATAAAATACGGGCAAATACAAAGCAACAAATCGAGAAGATTATACATCACGATCAAGTGGGATTCAATCCAGTAATGCAGGGATGCTTTAACATATGCAAATCAATAAATGTAATCCACCACATTGACAGAGCCAAAAATAAAAACCACAAGGTCATCTCAAGAGATTTAGAAAAATCTTTTGATAAAATGCAACACATGTTCATGATAAAAACCCTTCAGAACCTCAGAATACATGGTGTCTACCTCCATCTCATAAAGGCCATCTATAACAAACCAACGGGCAACATTATACAAAATGGACAAAAACTGAAAGCTTTCACTCTAAAATCAGGGACAAGACAATTATGTCCACTATTAACACTAATATTCAAAATAGTTATGGAAATACTAGCCAGGGCAATCAGACAAGTAAGAGAAATTAAAGCTAGGAAAGGAAGAAGTTAAATTATCACTATTTGAAGATGACATGATTATATCAAGACAAAAATTCTACTAAAAGACTGCTGGAGGTAATAAATTCAGTAGTGTAGGTGGATACAAAGTCAACACTCAAAAACAATAGCATTCCTGTACACAAACAAAAAACTCACTGAGAGAGAAATTATGGAAATATCTCCTTTTACAATAGCATCTAAAAAAAAAAAAGAAGTACTTAGGAGTCAACCTAACCAAGAATGTAAAATACCTATATGCTGAAAATTATGCTATGCTAAAAAAGGAGATTGAAGAGGATATTAAAAAATGAATGTATATTCCTTGTTCTTGGGTAGAAAGAACCAACATTGTGAAAATGACCATACTCCCAAAACTTTTATACAGATTTAGTACAATCCCAATCAAAATACCATTAACACACCTCATAGATCTAGAGAAAACACTTCTAAAATTCATTTGGAAACAGAGGAAACCTAGAATAGCAAGGAAATACTGGGCAACAAAGGCAAGGCATGAGGCATCTCAATTCCTTACTTGAAACTACACTACAAAGCCACAGTGATTAAATCAGCATGGTACTGGCAAAGAGACAGACCTGAGGATCAATGCAACAGATTTGAAGATGCAAACACAACTACAAAGACACTCAGCCAACTGATATTTGGCAAAGGTGTTTAACATGTTCACTGGAAGAAAGATATTGTAAAATAAATGATATTGGAACAATTAGCTCTCCACATGCCAAAGACTGAAACTAGAACCATGACTATCACCCTGCACTAAACTAAAATCTAAATGTATCAAAGATCTACATATTAAAACAGAAACACTAAATCTACTGGAATACAAGATAGGTAGGAATATTGTAGACATAGGTGTAGGCAGAGAATTCACGAACAAAATACAAACACTTCAAAGGGGAAACACTTCAAAGAATCATCAGCTAGTATCTCATATTATTGAAAAGTTTTTGCACTTCAAAAACATTCACCAACAATGTGAAAAGAAAACCCACAGAATGGGAAAGTGCAGAATGAGAGAATATATTTGCAATCCATATATTTGACAAAGGATAAATATCCAAAACATGTAAGGAATAATTCAATAGAAAAAGTACAAATAATCTAATTTTGTAAATGAACAATGGATCTCAGTAGATATTTCTCCAAAGAAGACAGACAAATAATCAACAGGTATAGATAAATCTGCTAAACAATAGAACATTAGGGAAATGCAAATCAAAATAATAGTTTTTGTATGTCAAATATAATTCAATAAAGTAGAAATATTAAGTATACAAGTAAATAAGAATGCATACCTGTGATTTTGCAAACTTTTTATTTTTCATCTAATTTGAAACTTATATATAATTTAATTTTATTTAAAGAGGAAAAAAGCAAAACAGAAAAAAGAGTAGAAATAATACAGAATTTCAAAAAATGAACAGTAAGAAATCACTCGTTGCTAAATTACACAGTCCTCAGAAATAGTTGTTCAAGTTACAAAATTAAAGCACACAAAGTGGACATTCAAACAATGAGAATGTAAACAGTTCTCTTCAACATCCAAAAGAAAATTAGTAATATGCTTATCTATCTTACACACTTAAACTTACATGCAATTATATACTTTAGAGCAACCTTTTCCCTCTCTTTTTTTAGAATAGCAATTACAAATTTGGGGTTTTATTACTCCTACAGTTCTTATTTCTTTTTATGCTAGAGACACATTATGATATTTATAAATACAATTCATTTTTAATTTTTTTGTATTTTATTTTAAAGAGGTTAAGATAAAAGGGACATAACAAAGCAGATCAAAACAGAACAATTTAAGCATATGATACTTCACCACAAGACAACCCAGTATAACAGTAGCTACCATAATGTCTCTTTCCTTTAAATAGTTGAGCATACCTTCATACACAATAGTATCAAACATAACAAAATAGTATAAAACCATTAAAGAGAATGAAACAGTTACAGGGAATTCAGAACCAAATAACAGAAATAAATACAATTCTTACTTATTTCACTATTGAGGATAGTTTCAAGTTGTCTCCATCTATCTATGAAGGCCTCAAAATCATCCTTTTTATATCTGAGTAATATTCCATTGTATAGAAATATATCCTTTTCATTCACTCTGCAGTTGAGGGGCATTTTGGTTGTTTCCAAGTTCTAGCTATTACAAATTGTGCTGCTATGAACATGAGTGCTCATATATCACCATGACAGGACCTTTTCAATTTTTCTGGGAAAATGCCCTGGAGGAGAATAGCTGGAACTTCCAATCCTAGATTTCTGAGAAATCTCCATACTGATTTCCATAGTGGCTGCACCAGTTTACCCTCCCACCAACAGTGGAGCAGTGTTCCTTTGTCACCACAGCCTCGCCAAGTAGAGGTGCCACTATAGACAAGTATTTGTGGTAGTCCTTAACACTCCCATAAAAATATTCCTGGAAGCAAGTGTAAACCAAGCATGGTTGTGCATGCATATAATCCCAGCACTCTCAAAATTTGAGGCAGGAGAATCACAAGTTGGATCCCCATCTGGACAATTTGGAAAATTAGACTCTATCTTAAAATAAATTTTGAAGAGTGAGAAGTGTATAGTTTAATGTGATGGCCCTGGTTTTAAGCTCCCTGTACACATATAGTGCATGTTTCTCTCTCTCTCTCTCTCTCTCTCTCTCTCTCTCTCTCTCTCTCTCTCTCTCTCTCTGTGTGTGTGTGTGTGTGTGTGTGTATTCCTGGAGAGAGATTTGATACATGAATAGCATATACATATTAAGAATTTCAATGTGGTAGTGTATTTTCCAAGAAAAGTGAAAAGGAGCACCCTTTATCTGGCAATAGCACTGGGAATTAGAAGTGAGTAGTAATTTATCTTGAGTGGGTCTTTTTTTGGACTTTAATGACCTATCATTATTTTCATTGTCTCATTTTAATGTGATACCCATACACATAAATGATATCTATAGACATGTTGTAGATATTATTTATGGTTTAGTAGTTAAAAGGCATGGCTTTGAAGTCAGAAATGCATAGATTCTACAGTTTTATTGAAGTGGCAGCTATAACACCATTTTAAACAGACTCCATGTTAGCCGTCCTTAGTCCTCCTGCCTACTCCTCCCAATTTCCACTTTGCTGAATCATGCAGACTAAGCAGCAAAGAAACAGACCTTTGTCCTGAATGACTTCATCTCAGAAAACTCCTTTTTCCACTAAAGCCACTTCTAGTCTCCACTCTTAGCACCAAAAATTGTACCAAATAAGGAACAAACCTCAAACATGAAAATCACACCCTATATTGTGTCCAGACACCCAATCCAAGTAGTCAACACTCCAGACTCCACGTCAAATGTTGTCCCCTGGTTAATAAAGCTTGGTTGCTCATTCTTGACCTCCATGGATTATTTTTTTAATCTTGCCACAAAATTTGGAGGCCCCAGAAAGATGTCCATGGATGGCTCCCTGTTAAGGTAAATGATGGCTTGAGCCCAAAACCTGCAATTCAGGAAACTTACACATGTTGACTGAGTTCAACGAGTTCCCATGATCATGACGAGAAGAAGGCTAGTTGTTATAAGGAAAGTCAGATTGGCCTGACTGACCTGGGTAAGATGTAAATTTTGGTTTTGTTTTAGTTCTTATCCAGTGAATTCTGTTTTCCAGACCCCTAAAACCAAAACCCTTTTACAAATGGGCCCCGATTCCTGGATATGGGAATCATTTGTTTCAGTCAGAGACTGAAGTTAGAGAGCCGTGATTCTTTCTGTGATTCCATTTGGGGGGCTCAAGCCCATTTGAGAGCTTTGATCCCATTTGGGGCCCTTTGATCCCATTTGGGTACCTTAGTTCTTTCCTAAAGTCCCATTTGGGGAGCCACAGTTCTTTTTGTGGTCCCATTTGGTTAAAGTTACATTGATTGGGCTAAGTTCAATCACCCAGGTTTTATGTATGCCTATATCTGGTCTGTATTGTCTTTGTGTGCCCCATACACTCAAATTTCAGTTCTTGATTAAATCTATCATTGCTGCCTTCACCATTATGAACATTGGATTCCTCCCAGCCTGCCTGGACCCTTTATTTCTCACGACTAGAGAAATAATTCATGGTTTCTAAAGGTGGAAATCTTAAATATCTAAAATTGGGATAAATTGGTAGAATATTAAAAGAAGAGCTTAATGGTAAAGGAGAAATCATTTCTCCTGAGACCTTTCCTGTTTTGACCTTGGCAAAATCTTTAATAGGTCTGTTAAATACTAGTAACCCAAAAGTTTCTGTTTTAGAATGGGAATATAGAAAATAAAGAAGTAAATAAATAGCCATCCATAGTGTCCTGACTCAGACACAGAGTCATATGGAGATTTTGATATTTTTCAGCCTGTTCATTCAAACTATTTAAAACTAAAACATTCTAAACCTTGTGTCTAAATACCAATGAAATATTGTTTCTTGATGGTAGTTAGACATGATCTTAATAATCAAAATTAGTATTTCAAGTATGGAGTTTTTAAGTCAGCTATAATTGAAACCTTCACTTTCCCAAGACTGCAGCCATCTATAGCTGACTTTGTTCAGGCTTCCCAAGGACAGTATTCCTAATATAATGTAAATGGGGAATTTAGAATTATTTATGTTTATGTGTCTTTTTCTCTCTGTGACCTAAAACAAATCAAGCAAAATCGAGAAAAGATTCCAGCTGTTCCTAATAAGTATATTAAGGTTTTTAAAAATTTACTCAGACCTATAAATAGGGTAAAGAATTATAATGTCACTCTTAAACATTGACTTCTAATGAGAGACAATGGGTACAAACTTTAATCTGCGATTCTCTTAAGTGTATTGCACATACTTGGGAATACATATTTTCAGAGTGAATTTAAAAAGAACCTAACTAGCACTGCTATAGAGGTGACTACATACAGAAACCAAAATATCTCAAGGATCTCTTTGCCCTAGGACTGAGATTTTTCCTGGACTACTGCCTGTCTTTGTCTCTCCCAGAAGATGATAGATCTCATTACAGGTTGATATTTTAGAACTTTTGATTCAAAGTCATTTATAAGAAATTAAACCCTAAAGGATATAATTAAAATACTTTCATTTTCTCTCACTCTTGCAAATTCTTTGTTGATTTAATGTTCTGTTTGACAATGCAGCTGGAGTCAGTCATAACTTCTGTTTCAAGAGGCATGTTTTGCTAAGGATTACAGATTCAACCTGGGAAAGCTCTTGATCTTATTTATCTTTCTGCACTTGAGACGGTTCATATTTAGTTCTTGTGCCAGCTTGAAGTCATTCTTCTGCCACTCCTCCACTGCTTTGCCCCTGAGAAATAACAGTATGCACCAATGTTCAATCCTCGGCCTTTCTCACCTCCTGGCTGCTGAATTTAAGGGCAGGTTACAAGAATGGCAAGTTCCCACTCCTTTTTTGTTGTTGTTTTTTGTTTTTTTGGTACAGGTAATTGAACCCATAGCCTCGCACTTGCCAGGCAGGTGCTTATGACACTGAGCTAAACCCCTGGCCCACTTCCCTCTCTTTTGGATCCTCCCAAAGTGAAGTGGATTTTCACTTATCTCTGGGTTATATTTTAAAAAACAAGTCTAGATGTAATCTCGTAAGGCTCAAGTACCAGTTTTAGTCTAAATTTACCTGTCTCTTAATACTTAGACAGAACTGAAAATTAACTCCTCCTTCTTCTTCCCTCAAGAATGATGCTGACTGGGCTTTATAATACTTATTTTTATAACACAGATAGATTCATTGATATAAGAAAATTTTCCTAAAGAAACATAAATTTAACTCTTTGTTTTAATAACTGTCCTTACTTTAATAACTGTCCTTGTTTTCACAGGTATGAAAGGCTCCATCCTTCTAATTCTTACTACAAGATATCTCTGTTAATTAACTCACAAAATGTTCTGACTAGTCTACTTACACTTACAAATGTAAAAACAATAAATGAATTATTGTAATTCAAATTGGCCAAGTATATTTGAGTGCACTCTTATTTTATAAACTGTCTTGTATATATTTGCTTTTGTCTGCCTATCTAATCTATAAAAAGCTGTTATATATTTGAACTCTAAATTTTTTTGCAATTTTAGGTTTTTTATATATTTGTTTAAATTTGATTATAGATAAATGTCATTAAATTAGAATCATGCTTTTACTGAACTGGCCAGCTGTTAAAAATGAAATTAACATTGATTTCATAAATGTAATGTATATTGTTGCTTAATGCATCATAAATTGAGTGTCTCTTGTTGTTCAAAAACACTGTGGTAAATGTTGTAATTGGGTATTCATAAGTCATCAAAAATTATTAAGGCAATTAAACAAAAACTTAGCCTTCTAGAGTATAGCTTCTTAACAGCTACATAGTTCCCATCTGAGAAAATGGCACATTAAGTGTATGTTGCCAAAGTTTTCAACAAGGCCCCACCCAGTGACCTCCAGGTAGCCAAGAACTACAGCACGTGAGTTGAATCTCACCACAGTGATCACTACCTAGCTGTATAGCTGCAGGGCTTTGCTCAGAACCTGGCAGCTGAAGCCTGCCACCATGATCCCTGCCTAGCTGTGCAGCCACAGGACTTTGCTTGGAACCTGGTAGTCCCCTACCCAGCATTCCCAAGCAATCCTCACTTGAGTCCTGGCTGGGCCCTGCCCAGTGACTTCCAGGTAGCCAGGAGCTGCTGCATATGAACTTAAGCCTGCCGCATTAATCCCTATATAGTTGTGCAGCCACAGGACTTTGTTCAAAACCTGCTGGAAGTCCACCCAGAGAGCCCAAGAAGATGGGGGAGCTTTGGTGCTCCATGTGGCATGAGATGAAAGCCTGCCTAGTGCACTCTAAATAACATTCAGCCTTAGTACACCACTCAGAATCTTGTAGAGCCCTGCTGAGTGACCTCAAGCAGCCAGCAACATTCAGTGAGCCCCATGGGGAGTGCTGACAGTTCATCCATTGCACACTCTCCTATCTGGGGAGCCTTTAAGTGGCACTAGGAACCCAAGGAAAACAGGAAAATGACAAAACAAAAGATCCAAATGCAATCTCAAACCTCCAGCCCATCCCAAACAAGAGTAGGAGACATGGATATAGAAGAAACTGTAAGCCATACACCTGAAACTTCTGAAATGTTAGCAACTAAAGTAAAAATGCAACTCCATGAAGCCATAAAGGAACTCAGATCAGAAATACTCTCCCAGGTAGAAGAAGAAATTATAAATATAATGAAAGAAATGCTGAACACATCTAAAGAAGACATAGTTTAAAACAATTCAGGAGCACTGCAAAAAGATGGAAACCTTGCATGAACAATATAAGAAAGCAACAGAATGCATGAAAAAAAAATTTAAAGAGATATGCAGGAACTCAAAAATTCCACCAAAAGCTGGCAAAACAAACTAAATGAATGTGAAGATTGATTTTCAGACCTAGAAGATAAGATTACAGCTAGTGAAAAATCTTTTAAAAATAACAAGGAATCAGGAAATAACAATTCAACAGTTGCAAGATGATGCAAGTAAAAATAATATAATATTATAGGTATAAATGAAAAAGGTGACAACAGAAATTATATCAAAAGACTATTTAGAGAAATAATCGCACAGGCACACTCCAGAGGCTCTGAACTCCTCCCAGCCAGAGGCAAGATTCAGGGGGTGCCACACTCAGCGTCATACTCTGCCTAGCTGGCTGGATCCCAGAGGCTCTGAACTACACCCAGCCAGGTGAAAGACTCCAGCACCACACTCCAGAGGTGTGTTGTCAATAGTTGCACAGAGGATCTGAACTCTGCCCAACCCAGCCATACAGTTCAATCCATCAGGGAAATGCCTGACCAGCCTCACTGGTCACACAGGTAGTGAACCCAGCCCAGTCCAGAGGCCAGAGCTGCCCATCAGGGAGCTTTTATGGGTCTTTGAGAACTTGAGCTTCTCCCATGAGAGCATAAGACCCCAGATTCATAGTTGAGATGTGTGGCTCAGCTAGTCATGCTGGTCCTGGAGGTTTGAACTCCACTGTGTCAGGAACAAGGGCCTCACACCATACACCAGTGACATGCTCTGGCTGGCTGACCACTCCAGAGGCTCTGAACTCCCTGCCAGAGGAAAGGTCACACACTGCAATTGCACCCCTATAGTCACCTGGGTGCAGAGGTTCTCAAATACACTCAAACAGGCTCTCAGCCCCAGCAAAATACTACTGGAGTCAATCCCTTCTAGAAACAAGAGGATCTAACCTCTGCCCAGCCCAGCATGCCAGAACAACCCAGCACAGTAACATAAGGGGAAAATCTGGCCAGCTTCACTGGCCACAGACAACAAGGACTAGCACAATAGATTGGGGGGTGCACCCCAGATAGCCAGTGTTATTGGAGAATTGAAACTCTGCCCAGTGCACCATGCCAGTACAATTCATCAGGAGGGTACCTGACCGTCACACAGGTCCTGGAGGAAAATGAGAAAATGAAAGAGCAAGAGGTGATATCAGTCCTGCATCCCACTGAGAACAGTACCAAGAGACACTGAAATGGAAGACACTACAAATTCTACTACTGAACTTTCTGAAATGATAGCAAATGAAGTAAAAAAACAACTCCATGAAGTTATAGAGAGGAAAACAAGTCACAAAAAAATCTCTCAGGTAAAAAATGAAATGACAAACATTATGAAAGAAATGCTAAAGAATATCTAAAGACTATCTAAAATAAAAAATAGAATATAAAAATGATGGAAAACTTGAATGAACAATATAAGATGGAATTAGAATGCATGAAACAAATACAAAGGGATTTTCAAGAAATTAAAAATTCCATTGAAAGCTGGCATCCACTTGAATGAAGCCAAAGATAAATTCTCAGACTTTGAAGAAAGGATAGAAGACTATGACCATGAAAGAAAAGATCTCTTAAAAATATCAAGGAACCAAGAAATAACAATTCAATAGCTCCAAGATGATGCAAAGAGAAACACTATAAGATTGATAGGTGTCAATGAAAAAAGCAAGTCAACACAAATGACCTGCAAAGAATATTTGCAGAAAAAAATGGAATTTTTCAAACATGGGAAGAGAATCTGATCCACAGATAATTGAGGAATATAGTATCCAAATTTGCCATAACCAAAATAAACCCTCACTTAGACATATATTAATTAGGCTATCAGAAATTCAGCACAAGAACAGAATACTAAAAGCTGTCAGAGAAAATAAGGAGATCACCTATGAACAAAAACCTATCAGGATCATGGCTGACTTCTCAAAACAAACCTTCAAGTCAAAAGGAGCTTGGGGTGAAATTTTTCATGTCCTGAAAGAAAACTGTTTTTAACTAAGGTTGATGTACCTTGCACAACTACCTTTGAAAGTTGATGGAGAACTAAGAAAGTTTCAAGACAAAAAACAACTGAAGAAATCCATGACCACCAAACCAACACTGCATAGAGTACTGAAATTTACTCTAGAAAGAGATAACGATGACTACAACTCCAAGAACAACAGCAGAAGAAAACCGCTAAACAAGACAACCAAGTAAACAGAAAAATTAAAGAACCAACAATAGAAAGATAACATGACAGTGATGTCAGTACATGTCAGTTATACCCATCAATGTAAATGGTCTCGACTCACCAATAAAATGAAACAGACTGGCACAGTGGCTTAAGAAACAAAATCCAAAAATACACTTGTACAAGAGAGACATGTAACTCAAAAGGAAATTCATAGACTAAAAGCCAAAGGATGGAAAACAATATTTGATATGACTGGAATCCAGAAAAAAGCACGGGCATCTATTGTGTTTATACACAATGTGAAATTCAAACCAAAAATGATGAAAAGACATAAAGAACATCACTATATACTTGTTAGGGAAAAATTCAAGAGGAAGTGATTATAATCATAAATATATGCACCAAATATGGGAGCAACCATATGTAACCAAATGTAAGAAACATTTTAATAGACATGAAAAACCAAATAAACAATAATAAAGTTGTAACAGTGGAACTTAACACCCTGTTGTCAAAGACAGAGATCTACCAAACAAATGATCAGCAAAGAAATAGAAGAACTAAATCAAACTGGCAAAAAACTGGATGTAGTAGATGTATACAGAGTGTTCCATCCAGCAACATCACAATACACATTCTTCTCAGCTGCACACGGGTCATACTCTAAAATAGATCACATACTAGCCCACAGAACATGCTTAAATAAATGCAAAGGAATTGAAATAATTCCATGCTTATTATTTGACTATAGCACAATAAAATACAATGTTACATTACAACATTACAATTAATGAGGAAAAACCTACAAAAACTCCATAAACATATGAAAATTAAATAAAACAAACAATGGGTCACAGAAGAAATTAAAAAAGAAATTACACGATATCTACAATTAAATGAAAATGGAAATTCAACCTACTGAGACCTATAGCACACAATAAAACTAGTCGTCAGAGGGAAAATTATAGCACTAAAGTCTCACATAAGGAAAATGAAATGAAAACAAATAAACAGCCTAATGCTGCACCTCAAACTTCTAGAAAAAGAACAGAAAGTCAGTTTCACAACCCAAAAAGGCAGGAAATTATAAAATTCAGAGCAGAAATTAATGCAGTTGAAACACAGAATACAATACAAAGATTTAATGAAGAGCTGTTTTTTTAACTACTAAATAAAAATGGTAAACCCCAAGCCAACCTTCTCAAAAGGAGGAAAGAAAAAACTAAAATTCATGCCATTAGAAATTAAAAGAGTAAAATAATTACAAACCCTGCAGAAATTCAGAAGATTTTCAATATCTACTTCAAAAAAACTACTCTCATAGGTTTGATAAAACAGAGAAGTGGACACATTCCTAGAAACATATCAATTATCTAAGGTGAATCACAAAGATGTAAACCTTCTGAGTAACTCAATTTCATTTAATGCAATTAAAAATGTAATGAGAATTATACCAACAAAGAAAATCTCAGGTCCTGATAGATTCACTGCAGAATTCTACAAGAAATTCAAGGAAGGCTTAATGCCAACACTCTTCAGACTCTTCAATGAAACTGAAAGTGAAGCAAATCTTCCTAAGTCATTCCAGAAAGCAAGTATTGCCCAAAACCAGACAAAGGTCCAACCAAAAAAGAAAATTGCAGGCCAATTCTTCTAATGAACTTAGAAAATTACTCAATAAAATACTAGCAAATGAAAAGGAACAAGTTATCTGGAAGATTATACACCATGACCAAGTAGGACTCATCCTAGCAATGTAGGGATATTTTAACATACACAAATTAATAAACATAATATACCATATCAACACAACCAAGGACAAGAACCACATGGTCATCTCAATAGATGCTGAAAAAGCTTTTGAAAAAATGCAAAACTCAACCATGATAAAAACCCTACAGAAAATTGGAGTAAATAGTCTCTACTTCAATCTGATTTTTAAAAAACCATATATGATAAGCAGTTAATATCTTGCTAAATGGAAAAAATGAAAACTATCTAAAATCAGGAACAAGATAAGGGTGCCCATTATCAATATACCTCTGGAAATATTAGCCAGAGCAACTAGAAAAGAAAAAGAAATAAAAGCAATAAGGATAGGAGAAAAAAAGTTAAATTACCATTATTTGTGGATGATATGATACTCTACATAGAAGATACCCAAAACTCCATTCAAAGTCTCCCAGACATAATAAACAAGTTCAGTAATTTAGCTGGACACAAGGTCAACACTCAAAAATCATTAGCATTCCTGTACACAAACAACAAACTAAGAGTGAAATAAGTGAAACCACACCCTTCACAATAGCATCCAAAAAATCAAATACTTAGGAATCAATCTAACAAAGGTAGTAAAAAATCTATTCAATGAAAATTACAGTACTCTTAAAAAGAAATTGAAGAGGATCTCAGAAAATGGAAAGACATTCTTGTTCATGGATTGGAAGAAAAAATTGTGAAAATGGCCATTCTCATAAAATTGTTATACAGTTTCAATGTAATTCCAATCAAAATCCCATTAGCATACATCACAAATCTAAAGAAATCATTCCTTAAATTTATCTGAAACCTGAAGAGATTTAGAATTGCAAAGGCAATTCTGGGCAACAAAGGCAGGACAGGAGGCATCACAATCCAACTTTATGTTATGTTACAAAGCTACTGTGATAAAATCAGCATGATAGTGGAATAAAAACACACCTGAAGATCAATGGAATACATTACGAGATACAGTCACAACTATAAACACACTCAACCACCTTATCTTTGACAAAGGGGCCAAACAGGCTTACTCAAAAAAGATACCCTTTTAATAAGTGGTCCTTGACTACTTTGATGCAAAAAGAGACATAGTGTTTTCCATTGCTGATTCTGTATTGTCATGCGGTGAAATCCAGTAATACAATTATTCTTTGTTCAGACTGATTTTAGTCTGTTTTGTATTGTTGAATTTTAACATACATGAAAGTATACAGCTATTTTGAAGAGAATGAAACTATGGCAGCCATTGATGAATTCCCTATCATCTGATTTTGAAGGCTTGTAATGCCTTCATCACTCTGTTCTGATCAGTTTAATGCTATTTTATTTTTTATTAATTCATTGTGTGTGAAGATATGGACAGCTATTTAGAAGAAAACAAAAGACATCATGATAGCCAGTGATAATCTCCTGTTGTCTTGCTTTGAAATCTGTGTCATCTACATTGTTTTCTTCTGATTGACTTTGTTCTGTTTTATTATGTTTAGTTTTACCCTCTTTATTTTTTATTTTAACTTTTTTTTATTTTGAAGGTAGTAAAATACAACAGAACAAGATGGCACATATCCAACTGAGACAGTGTAGTGAAATTAGTTCAGAACTTCACAGCAGGTTACCGGGATAACAGTAATAGGTACTATAGTATATTTTTTTATCTTCACAATAGTTCTTTCAGTCAGATATATCAAAATCAAATGAAACACAGAACATTATAGAACTTATCAAAACAATATTGATTAGAGCAATACTATTAATTAGAACAAAGCAAACAATGATAAAAAATATTTGCCTTCAAAGAGATGGTAGGAGAAAATCTCCCTTATTTGCTATATTGCATATGGTCAACCTCCCAAGAGAGCTCAGATCTCTGGCTCTCATTTGCTAACGGGGGGGGGGGGTGTTTGATTCTTACCCTGTGTGCCGGTAGTTCCACTACCACTTACCAGGGAGGCAAGGTGGTTGTTTGGTTTACCAGCACCCTAAGTTCCAACATGGCACAGATCTCAGGAATGGCTGGTGGTTCTTGTGCTGGGGCCACCGCAGCTTGCCAAGCCACAGTCACTTACTAAGGGGGTGAGCTGGTTGCTTGATTTCCCAGTGCCCTAAGTTCCAACATGGCCTCTAGTTCCTTTTTAAAAATATTTTTGTTTTGGGAGGTTATTTTACGTTTAATTTAAATTTATTATTACAATTTAGGGCCAAATTAATTGTAGGGAATTTGTATCTGAACGTGATATTTCTTGATTCTTCTTTTTTCCCCATTTATATCCTAGTTCTTTTTACGTCATCAAGTAAGAAAAAAATCTGTACACTTTGAAAAGTTACTTCCCTTTTGTTCCTTGTTCCACCTCCTTAATACCACTAACGTGATTTCTGTCTCCATGATTTGCCTGTTTGTGACATTTCATATAAATATAGTCATACTATGTATTGATTTTTATATCTGGCTGTTTTCTGTTAGCATAATAGCCTCAAGGTCCTTCTGTCTGTATCATATGTATCTGGATTTCATTCCTTTATAGTAGTTTATTGTTTTCCATAGGTGAATAATAGTCTACTGGAAGGCGATTTCCCCATTTTAAAATACCCATTCATAAGTTCATGGTTATTTGCTTTTAGTATTATCAATAGTATTGTATACACTATTTGTGTACAACTTTTTGTTTAAATGCCTCTTTTCAATTGCTTGGGCTATATTCTTAGGGACAGAATTTCTATTTCACATATAAAGTCTTCCATTGTTTGAGGTAACACAAATATTTTTTCCAAAGTGGCTGCATGACTTTACAACTTCAGGAGGCACTGAATGAACATCATAATTCATCCACATCATTGCCGTTACTGCTTATTTCCTCTTTTTCATTATGCCCACTCTAATGGATAGAAAGTGATTTTATTTTAATTTATATAATACTTAATGATGACAAACATCTTTGCTTATGCTTGTTGGTAATTTCAGTACCTTCTTAGAAGAAATGTTTACTCAAAACTTTGGCTACTTTAAAATTGTTCACTTTTCTTTGTTATTTTATTTTAAAATATTTTGGATACTTGGCCTGAATCATATATATGATTTGCAAATATTCTCTTCCTTTCACTGGGTTCCCTTTCCACTGTGTTGATAGTGTCTTCTGAGACACAAAGTTTACATGAAGGATGCTTACATTTATACATGCTTATACTTTTGGTCTCGTATCTTAGAGATTATTACAAATTCCAAAGTCAGGAAAGTTTTGTACTATGATTTAGTCTAACAGTTTTATAGTTGTAGTCCTTATGTTTAAGTATTTGATCTATTTTAATTAACTTTTACAGAGTGTCAGGTAGAGGCTTAACTTCATTCATTTGGCATTTGAAAATTCAATTACCTTAGCTTCATTTTTTGAGAAGTCTTTTTATACTGAAGAATAGAAGTCTCTAGAAAAATAAACTAATGATAGATCTATAGGTTTATATATGGCCCCTCATTCTCTTCTATTTATCTATATATATATATTACATTCTTATGCCTATTACAGTTTTGATGACTGTAGATTTCTAAGAAGTTTTTAAATTCAGAAATGTTAATCTTCCCAATTTCTTCATGGTTGAAGACTGGTTGGTCTTTTCTGTATAGTGTGTGGCCTCCTTTCACAATGAGGAATCTATTGCTGCAGTCTCACAGACATGCATAAGCTGACTTCTCTCTTCTGGGCGGCTCTGTCACTGTGGTCTCCTGAGCATGAGGTAAATGACTAGTACTTATCAGATAGCACACAGTCCCATCCACATTAGGAGTAAGATCCTGATAGGAATGGTTTTCTTCTTTTAGGCTTCGCTGTCTTCCTCCAAGATGGGCATGACTACACATTTCTTGGAGGTCAGGACACTGTGTACTTTGGTGTAAATATAATGGCTATTCCACTGTGCCTACACCCCAGGCAGCCACTCATGTGAGAGCAATGCAATGATAATGGAACCTCAGTAATGGGATTATGCAGCACCTAGCAGCCCCAGAGTAAATCTCATTTTACTTTATTTCAGACTTTAATCTCAAGATGACAATATTTATCCCTCTGGGATAAATCTTTCTTGGTTTATTCAGTCAGGTTTTCCTGACTGAGGAGACAGAATTGTGTGAAGAGTGGATTATATTCCTTTCTTTATGCAGAGTATTGAATCCGCATACACTGGTAAGTCTCTAAGTTTTTGTGCTACACTCCAGTGTGTGCCTAGAGACACTAGTTAGAATATAGCTATTTATCCATTGTTTGGAAACTATTGTTGGTAGAAGGGTCATTAGGTGTTTTGCTCTGTCCTCTTAGACCAAGGGACCTAAAACTGTTTTGTAAAAAAAGAAAACCTCAGAAAGAATATAATATATGTATATATATATATATATATATATATATATATATAGAGAGAGAGAGAGAGAGAGAGAGAGACAGACAGAGACAGAGACAGAGAGACAGAGAGACAGAGAGGGAGAGAGAGACATATATACACACAAAGTACTTCACAGATACTCCATAGAACTCCTTGGAGTACATTGTCCAACCCAGTGATCTAAGCTACCATTCCTCTTTTATTGGTAAATAGCTAGAAATACAAGTGGACATGATCTTCCAGGGTTTCTCTGAGATTCATTGACAGTCAGGAATAGGGTCTAATCCTTTTGACCACTTTATTCTTTCTCAGCTTTGATCCATATACTCTATCTCTTCCCACAATCCAAGAATTTTCAGAGCTAGAATGTGTCATCATTGTCACTGGAGCCACTGGATTTTATATTGGCAACAGTAGAAAAATGCTGCTTATTAAAGGCCCACTTGCTGAGAAATGATAAAATGGAATCAACATACCAATGGAAAAACAGATAGACAGCAATGGAGCATCCTCTGTGCTTCTCAAGGTGTAATGATTTACATATAAATTACCCTTCAAATTCTTCTTTTTGGAGGAGTGATTGGGTCATAAAGGTGCTATATTCATCAGTGTATTTATTCACTGAAACATTTAGTAGCTAAATGTGCTGGTAGGATGTGATGTGTCGGTGGTGGATCACCAGGAGCATGATGTGGAAAAGTATATTCTTGTCATGGCTCCTCTGTTGTCTTTCTGCTTCTTGGTTGCCATGAACTGAAAATATTTCCTTCCACTTTGCTCTACTTTCTTCCTGTTTCAGCCTTGGACCCAGACAACCATGGATGGAAACCATGAACCAAAATAAAGTCCTCTTTTAGATGTAGATGTCCAGTATTATATCTCAGTGATAGAAAAGTGACTAAGACTGACACTGGTAAGAGAAATTGCTATGATCTACCTGACCATGTGATCCAGAAACCTTTGAAAGTGGTTCATAGAAGTTTCAAAATTCTTGGAGGGGCCAGCTAGAGAAGTTCCACAAAGATGGGAAATTCTAATCAAAACCTAGAAGACCATACTGTGAATAGAAATACAGACAGTAAAAGCTTAGCTAGGTTTAGGAAGTTTAACTTGGGAAGAAGGATTCTATTGGTAGTTGAACTAGAACTATATATATATTATGCTCTGGCAGAAAACGTTATTACACTTACGTTCTGAGAATTTGAAGTCTGCTGAGATTAACAGTGGCACACTAATCTGGCAGAGAATATTTCTTTTTTTACTCAGAGAAAAAAGTAAAACAGAAAAAAAGGTAGAAATAATACAGAATTTCAAGAAAAAAAAGAATGCTAACACTAAGAAATCAATAGTTGATAAATTATGTAATGTCATCTTAGAAATAGTTGTTCATATTATAGAGTCAAAGGATAAAACGTGGACAATCAAAAAGGGACAGTGCAAACCATTATATTCAATGATCCAATAAAAACAGAGTAATATGTTTACTTATCTTACACACCTAAACATACATACAATTGTATCCTTTAGAGCACTTTTCTTCCCTTTTATTTTTACAGTATCTATTACACATTCTGGATCTTATTACTCCTAAAATTTTTATTATTTTTACATGAGAGACAACATGATACTTACAAATATGAGTCTTATTCATTTCACTTATGAGGATAGTCTCTAGTTGCTTCCAGTTACCTATAAAGGCCTAAATACCATGCTTTTTTATAGCTGAGTAATATTCCATTGTACAAGATACCACATCTTTTTCATCCTCTCTGTGGTTGATGGTAATTTTGGTTGTTTCCAAGATTTATTATGCTGATATAAATATGGGTACACATATATTACTGTGACATGACCTTTTCAATTTTTCTGGGAAAATACCCAGGAGGGGAATAGCAGGATTGACTGGAACTTCAAATCCTATATATTTGAGGAATCATACTGATTTCCATAGTGGATACACCAGTCTACATTTCCATAAGTGTTCCTTTTTTCCCTAGCCTCACCAATATTTGTTATCAGTTGATTTCTTGATGACAGCATTTTTTTCTGGAGTAAAATGAAATCTCAATGATGTTTTAATTTGCATTTCTCAAATAATCAGTGATGGTGAAAATTCCTACTTGTATTTATTTGTCATTTGTATATCTTCACCTGAGAAATATGTCTCCATCTCAGATGCCCATTTTTGGAGAAATTCTTTGAATTTGGGACGCATTATATTTTTCAATTCTCTATATATTCTGGATATAAGTCCTTTGAGGGATTGCTGGTTAATTTTTTTTCCCATTCTATGGGTTTTCATTTCACTTTGTTGGTGATTTTTTTAAGTACAAAAATTTTTTAATAATATGAGACTCCAGTTGTTGATTCTTTGAAATATTTCTCATGCAGATTGTGTTCTCTTCATGAATTCTTTGCCTACCCTTATGTCTCCAAGATTGCACTTAACTTATCTTCCAGTAGATTTAGTGTTTCTGTTTTGATATTTAGATCTTTGATCAATTTTGAGTTTATTTTAGTGCATGGTGATAGGCATGGCTCTAGTTTTAGTCTTCAGCATATGGAAAGCCAATTTTTCCAGCACCATTTATTAAACAGGCTATCTTTCTACCAGTGAACATGTTTAATCCTTTGTCAGATATCAGGTGGCTGAGTGTCTTTTTACTTGTGTTTGCATCTTCTAATATGGTCCATCAATCATCAGATCTATTTCTTTGCCAGTACCATGTTTATTTTATAACTGTAGCTTTGCAGTATAGTTTCAAGTCAAGAATTGAGATGTCTCCTATTTTTTCCTTTGTTGTCCAGAATTGCTTTTGCTATTCTAGGTTTCTTCTGTTTCCAAATGAATTTTAGGCATGTTTTCTCTAGATCTGTAGATGTTATGTTAATGGTATTTTGGTTGGGATTTCATTAAATGTCTATACCAGTTTTGGGAGTATGACCATTTTCACAATGTTGATTCTTCCTAACCAAGAGCAAGGAATATCCTTCCATTTTCTAATATCCTCTTCAATCCCTTTTGTAGACTAAGTATAATTTTCAGCATACAGGTCTTTTACACTCTTGGGTAGATTGATTCCTAAGTATTTCATTTTTTAGATGCTATTGTGAAAGGCAATATTTCCATTATTTCTCTCTCAGTGAGTTTTTTGTTTGTGTACAGAAATGCTGTTGATTTTTGAATGTTCACTTTGTATCCAGCTATGCTGCTGAATTTGTTCATCATCTATAGTAGTATTTTAATGGAGTTCTTTGGAGTCCTCTGTATAAAGTATCATGTCATCTGTGATTAGTGATAATTTAACTTATTTCTTTCCTATATTTATTCCTTCTATTTCTCTCTCTTGTTTGATTGCTCTGGCTAATATTTCCTGAACTATATTGAATACAAGTGGTGATAGTGGACATCCTTGTCTTATTCCTGATTTTAGAGTGAAAGCTTTCGGTTGTCTTCCTTTCTTGGCTGTTGATTTGTCATAGATGGGCTTTATGAGATTTAGGTAGATACCATCTATTCTGAGCTTCTGTAGAATTTTTATCATGAACAAGTGTCAGATTTTATCAAAAGCTTTTTCTGCATCTGTTAAGATGATCATGTGGGGGTTTTTTGGCTCTGTTGATGTGGTGTATTACATTTGCTGATTTGCATATGTTAAACCACCCATGCATTAATTGAATAAACTCCACTTGGCCAAGATATATAATCTCCTTGATGATTTGCTGCCTTGTATTTCCCAGTATTTTATTGAGAATCTTTGCATCAATGTTCATCAGTGAGATTGGCCTATAGTTTTCCTTCTTGGTTGGGTCTTTCACAGTTTTGCTATCAGAGTACTACTTGCCTCCAAGAATGAGTTAGGGAGGATTGCTACCCTTTCAATTTCATTGAAGAGTTTGAGGAATATTGGCATCAAATCTTCTCTAAATTTCTTGTAGAATTCAGCCATGAATCCATCAGGACCTGGGCTTTTTTTGTGGGTAAGATTTTAATTACATTTTCAATGCCATTAGCTGATAATGGGTTATACAAAATTGTTATATCTTCTTGATTGAGCTTTGGTAGTTCATACGTTTCTAAAAATCTGTCCATTTCCTCTGTGTTTTCCATCCTATGTGAATAGAAATTTTCAAAGTAGACATTCATGATCTTTAGAATTTCCATGTGATCTGTAGTGATTTCCTCTCTTTTAAGTCCTTATTATGTGAATTTGAATTTTTTCTTTCTTTTTCTTGATATGATTTTCTAGAGGTTTATCAATTTTGATTACTGTCTCAAAAAATAGCTCTTTGATTCATTAATTTTTTGTATTGTTCTTTTAGTTTCAATTGCATTAATTTCTGTTCCGTTCTCTACTATTTCCTCTCATCTATGAGGTTTGGGTTTGACTTGTCCTTCTTTTTCTAGAAGCTTAATATGTAGCACCAGGCTGTTTATTTGTGCTCGTTCTCTTTTCTTGATATGACAGTTTATTGCTATATATTTCACTTTTAGGATCGCTTTCTTTGCATCCCACAACTTAAGGTATATTGTATCCACATTTTTATTGAATTGTAGGTATTCTTTATTTCTTCTTTAATTTCACTGGTTGTTGAGAAGGTTGTTATTTAATTTCCATGTATTTATGCAGGTTTTGCAAGTTCTTTTGTGATTAATTTCCAATTTCAGTGCATTGTGATAATATGCATGGAATAATTTCAATCTCTTTACATTTACTTAAGAGTGTTTTATGAGACAATATATGTGGTCCATTTTGGAGAATGTTCGATGTGCAACTGAGAAGAATGTATATTCTGATGTGGTTCAGTGGAACACTCTATAAACATCTACTAGGTTAATTTGTTCACAGATATGATTCAGTCCTATTATTTCTTTGTTGACTTTTGTCTAATTGATCTATCTCTCTTTGTGACAGTGGAGTATTAAGGTCCCCTATTATAATTGTGCTCTTGTGTATTTGGTTTCACTTGTGCATTATTATTTGTCTTATATAGTTGGGTGCTCCTGTAGTTGGTGCATATATATTTATAATTGTTAGTTATCCTGCTTGAAGTTTTCCACTAACAAGTACATAGTGACTTTCTTTATTTCTTTTAATCATTTCAGGTTTGAAGTTCACCTTGTCTGCAAACATAATAGCTACTCCTGCTTTTTCCTGAGTTACTGTTGCATAAAATACTGTTGTTAATCCTTTGACTTTTAATCTGTGAATTTCATCTTGAGTCAGATGTGTTTCTTGCATACAACATATTGTGGGATCCTGTTTCTTGATGCATTCTCTCTGAATTGACGCCATTTAAATTTATGGATATAACTGATATATGGATATAACTGATATATATATGATCAACGTTGTCATGTTATATTTCTGTTGTTGGTTTTCTGCTTTTCCACCTTGATTAATTGCTTGCCCTGTCTGGTGGTCCCTTATGTTTGTTGTTCTGGATATTGTGGTCATTTTTACATCCATTATTATGTCTTTCAGTAGTCTTTCTAGGATTCATTTTGTGGACATGAATTTCTTCTGCTGTTCTTTGTCATGGAAGTATCTTGTTTCTCCATTAAACCTGAAACACAGTTTTGCTTACTACATCAACATGGATTGAAAGTAGTTTTTTTTTTTTTTTTGAGGGCTTGAAATTACTCAATCCATGCTCATCTTAACTTGATGTTTTGTGATGAAAATTTTGACATGATTGTAATGGGCTTTCCTTGATGGGTGAATTGTGTCTTTTCTCTAACAGCTTTTAATATTCTGTTTTTATGCTGCATGTCTGGGATCTTAAATACTATGTCTGGGTGTAGATTTATGTTGGTTGTAAATATTTGGCATTCATACACCTCACTTATCTGCATATCAGATTTTTCCCCATGTTTGGGAAATTTTCTGCTAATATTTCTGTGAATAGTTTACTGAACTCATTTGCTTAGACTCCTGCATCTTCATTGATGCCAATTATTCTTACAGTCATATTGTTTCCCTAGGCATCATCTTGAAGTTTCTGAATTGTAATTTCATTATTTTTTAAAGTTCTATCTTTTCATTATCATTAACTATGACCCTGTCCTCAAGGTCCAAAATTCTATATTCAGCTTCATTTGAATGATTTTACCAGCTTTCAATAGAATTTTTTTTTCTTGCATAGCTCTTTGAATTTGTTTCATGGATTCTGCTGGTTTTCTACATTGTTAATTCATGGTTACAGTCAGTTTCCCATCCTCCTGTACTTTTTAAATCTAGTTCTTCCCCAGCTACACTGAGCAACTACTTTACTAAGGTTGTTAATTTGATTTCCTCTATAGCCTCATGGATTTGTTTATTTCACTTGTTAACTTTTCCGAGATTTCCAGTGTGTGACTATTAAAATTCTCTATCTCAGTGTCTCCTGTACTTTCTCCTGATGGACTAGATGTTTGAGGTTATATTTTGCTTTTTTGTTTTGTCATTTTCACCTTTCGGGCTAATATTTGGTCTTTCAATCCCACCAGTTTCAACTATAGGTAGTGTGTATCTTAGGTTCCCACTGTGTGGTTAATATTTGTCCAATTGCTGAGCACCACAATGAAGATGAGGGCCAGTCACCTGAGTTCCTCTTGCAGGGCTTGTTGAGTGAGTCCTATATTCTTCCTGGGCTGCCTAGCCTAGGACTACTGATAGAAGTCTATCTTTAGCTCATGCTGTTACTATGTCTTCAGGTTGTTCCAGGTCACCAGATCTCCCTGCCTGTAGTGTTTGTCTTGGTTGAGACCCTACTGTGTCTCATAAGCTCTTTTAATTTTTCCAGGTTGGGGGAGGTCTTATTGGCACACTCCTCTCTTGTAACTTGGCATAACTAACATCATCTTGAGCCCCTCATTTAACTAGTACCCTGCATTTGACCTAGAAAATGGAAAATTACTCAAGGAATAAGTCCCATGAGAAAAGCCAAATGAGCTGTACCCACAGGAGAAAATTAACATGCTCAATAAAGAAGCAGGGTACATGTATCAACCACAAATTAACAGAAGATTCTAGCTAAATTGTTTCCAACAGGATGTCTTTTTGCTGTTCTTTTTTAAAAACTCTGTAACTTTCCAGTTTAGGGCCACTCAGTGAGACTCTGAAATAGGAGTCCATGTTGGTGGTCACTGGGTTTAGCTAATTAAATTCCAAATTTATCAATTTGGCTACTTGGATTCTTATATTGTTAACAAACCCACTTCATCTTCAAAATGCTTTATGTTCTCTGTGTGAAGGAAGGAGTCACCCACAACCTTGCCAAGCTTGCCAAGGTCCTATAGCTAGAGAAAGCTTTGCTACTGCTCCTATTTAGCCACTGAAAACCTCTATTTTAGGGACAAACTTACCCCACTGATGGGAGCCTGCTGATGTCTTCTGTTTGGGTAAGGGGTTACTGAATCTCCCACCAACCCAGAACAATTAATCCACTGCACTCCAAGGTACTTGGAGGAGGAGTGGGAGCTCCTCCTCAAGATCAACAGCAATTCTAGATCCAGGAGCTGGGGTGGGGGAACAGAGCCAAGGGCAGTAGGCCAGTGGGGCGTGGAAGACGCATCCTGCCCTTGCATGCTGGTGGAGGAGAGGTGAGCCAGTTCAGGGAGGTCTGAAGATGATGGGCCAGGTGCAGCATGGCAGAAGCATCCTGCTCTTGCATGCCAGTGGAGGCAAGGCCAGAGAATATTTCAAGTCATCTCAACGTTCAGTTTGTGTCATGAATACTGCTGGCTTCTTTTAGCCAGACACATGGTAAAGAAACCGTGGCAAATGTCAAAACCAAGTGATTTTAAAAGTTTCCCGTTTTTATGGAAAAGAAGTGCTTGCAAAGGTAGAGCAGAGATAATAACTGCTGAAAAGATTAACATTAAGAAGAAGGCAGGTTCTTTGTACTAGTACATAGAAGAGATGGCTTGAAGACATCTCAGTAATCAGTAACACCCCACCCTTTCCAAGCTCAAGGGTGCAAAATTGTAAAACTTTCATTTGAAAAGAGAATATGAAGGCCCCTGCTTGATAAGGGTCACCCAGGTTATTTCTGTTTCCTGAGATTCATTTCTCAGTGCTTAGCCATGCAGGCACTCAGAGACCTCTGAAGTCATGATTGAAGGGCACATGCTTAAGCAGACAGAAGACTTTGGTATTATTCGTGTGGTGTTGAATTTTCTTCAGTCATGCAGTATGCAAGAGTTATAGGGCCCCGTTGGCTTCCTCCCTAATTTCAAAGGGAGGCCTGGGAGGCCAGGCAATGTGTCCTTGAGGGGCAGTGTGTGAAGCTGAGAATAAAATTTGTAAGTGCAGTGGAGATCCCAGGAACATAGAGATGCCAGGAAGCGTGGAATGTCTCCTAAGGAAAGCCAGAAACAGTGAATGGAACCAACCCAATAGAAAGGTCATGTGTGGCTATAAATAGAAATGCCATAGGGACAAGGCTGCCTTTGGGACAAAACCCTTTTGAGTTCACATCTCACCATAGCTTATCTGGATGCTAGACTTGGAAATACCAGAATTAATGTTTGTCTGACTGGATTTCAGTCTTGATTTGGTATCATTTGCTCTATCCTTCTATCTCTACTCATTAAAATAGGAATGTTTCCCCTGTATCACTGTGGTTTGAAAGCATTTAACTTTCTTTTTTTTTATTTTTTCAGGGGCTCACACTAAGAGTTTGCTTTTAGTTTTTGGACATGAAATTTTGACAGTACTGTGACTGTTAAGATTTTACCGACTCTTAGACATGGACTAAATGCATTTTGCATGAGGTACACATGTGTTTTGGGGACAGCAGGAGGATGCTATCTTTAAACTTATGATGTCCCTCATAGGTTCCATGTGTTCAGATGTGGGGCTTTTGGAGGTGATTTGGTCATGGTGGGATTATACTTAAAAGTGGATTAATTCATTGATAATTTCAGAGGTGTATGTGTTGTTAGGGAGTGGGTATTCAGAAGGGCATGACCTGGAAGGGCATATTTTCTTCTATAGCTCCTCCCTTTACTCTTTGCTTCCTTGCTACCAGGTGATAAGCAGCTGTCCTCTACCCAGGGCATTCTACTATGATATTTCTGCATTGAAGCCAGCCAACCATGGACAAAACCGTGAACCAAAATAAACTTCTAAGTTGTGGTTGTAAAGTATTTCAACCCAAAGATGGGGAAGTGACTAAGATTCAAGGGCTGTGGATAATTACATGAACAGGCTGAGCACTTTCAATACTCTTTGGCACATAAATCACAGATGCTTCCATTTAAGCTTTATAATGACACTTACATTTTTTCCTGGATCACAAAGAACAATTTAAAATATTCTATCCATAAGAAAGGAAAGGAAAAATAATCTAAGGCTACTGGATTCAGTCTTGAAAAGAACATTGGACTGGATTTTTGGTAGTGGGGGTTTCTTAGGAATTCCAAAAATATGTTGGCTCTACTTTCTCTGAAGCAGTTTCATTTGCTTCTCTATGTGATTTATCATTTTCTCAGTCTGTTGCCAATTTATATCACCTTTCTTACTCTATTTTACTTCTCATTGTCAACCTATACTTTCCAAATTATAAAACTATATCTTGCATTCTGAATTGGAGCTAGAGTTTTTGCATTTCAAGATCACAGAAAGTCAGACCAATCAGTCAGTCATTTTTCAGGTGGAAAAACTGAAAGTAGCAAATCAGTGAATTGGTGGTGTAGGCGGATTTAATTTTCTAGCTTTTGTGTTACTGACCTATTTTTACTTAATTATGTGGGGAAAGGAATGCATTACTGGAATAAAGAGTTTAGAAATACAAAGTGATAGCTTGCCTGTAATCAACTCTCTACCTATGAGAATTTTCTTACCTTTTCAACTCTTCCTTTCAAAACTAATATAGTATATTAGAAAGAATTATGGTTCTGCAACCAATTCATGTGACCTTGGTCATCTCCCTTTATCTCTATTGGTTCCAATATTCTCATTATTAACATGATAATGTTTGGATAGATTATGCCTTTGTCTCTCCATTTCCAATTAGTTAAGAGGATAGGTATATATAAGACCGGGCCTGAGTCCCCCTCCAAACATCCAGGCCTTTTTGTGGTCCCTTCAGGATAGAGCACCCTTGAGCCATCTGATCCCAGTGGCTCAGCAGAGACCAAGAGAAAAGAGGAACTACCTTCGGCGTTGGCCAGTAAGGCGACTTCCAGGAGCGTGTGATGTCATCGAGGTGATAAAATCAGGATTGAGAATGAAGAGTCATTCCAAAAGGAAGATAAACTCAAAGATTCAGAACTCATTGGGGGGAGAACATGGTGGACAGATAACAGATACTACGGAGGCTCTCTGAAAGGCTTGGTTCAGAAGTCAGGAAGGGTGCGGAGTAAGGAGACATAAGCAGGTGGAGATATGCTCTGCTGACTCAGGAACGAACTGGGCTGAGAGAAACCAACTTGGAATGCAGTCCTGGTGCTAAAACAGGAACAGAAAAGCCTCAGTGTGGAGGCTGGACCCCTCGCCACTGGAAGCCGCGATGTGGGTTTCCTGCCTCTACAGCGGCTCGGCAAGGAGAGAGACGCGCGGAAGCTCTGAGAACAGGGGTCTGTGAATGGAGTCGAAAACGGGACGGGCAGAGAGGTGTGCACTGGCTTGTGGTGAGGTGAGTGAGAGAAACTGACACTCTACCACAGTTTGACTCCAGCGGAGGACTTTCTGGGCCCGGGCAGTCCTGCGGGAGCAGGGCACAGTGGCGATTCCAACCACATATCCCCCTCTCGGGAGGGATTGGTGAAAAGTGCCTGGCCTGTGTGACGCTGCTGGTGGACCTGGTAGGCTGGCCCAACCCAGATCCCAGAGCCTGATGGTGGCCGGGAGGGGCGGGCTCCGCGTAGGCTGCCTGGTCCATAACTCCCTGGTGCGCTGCGGTGGGCGGAAACACCTAACTGGCGCAATTCGATCAGGCTGTGGCTGACAGTGAGAAGCTGGGCCTCCTATGTAAGCTTGCATATATATAAGGAACAGAAAATATGGGAAAAGGCAGCAACAAGAAAGGCTCCTCGGCCCCCAATTCTGAGAAACAGGCAATAGCGGACACCGCACCAATAGACATAAAGCACCATATAGAGAGCCTCATAGATCAATTCAGGAATGAAGTTATTAGTGACCTGAAACTAGAAGTATGCAGAATAGTTAGAGAAATGCTAAGCACCACCCAAGAAAAAACAGATGGTGGAATGGAAGAACAGAAAAAGAGGGGAGAATTGTTTGATGGAGAAAACAGAGAAAGCATAGAATATGTGAAGCAGGTTCAAAGGGACTACCAAGAAACTAAGAAGTCTATTGAAGACTGGCATAACAGCTTGAAAGAAACTAAGGACAGACTATCTGAACTGGAGGGCAGACTTGTAATATGGGAGAATGAAAAGAAAAACTTCTTAAAAATAACAAAGAAACAAACAGCAATAATACAAAGACAAGAAGATGATAAGAGGATCCATAACTTAAGGATTAAGAACATAAAAGAAGAAGTAGGGGCACAAACAAGTGAACTACAAAAGCTACTCACAGAAATAATCCAGGAGAATTTTCCTAATTTAGCAAAAGGTAAAGATGCTCAGATGTATGAGGCATACAGGACCCCAGCTACCTACAACCCAAACAGAGCAACATCCAGGCATATAATAATAAAAATTCCAGAAATTCAATACAAGAATAGAATATTAAAAGCTGTCAGAGACAAGAAACAGACCACTTACAAGGGAACACCCATTAGAATTACAGCAGATTTCTCTGCACAAACCATCAAATCACAAAGAGCGTGGGGGAAATAATTCAAGCTTTGAAAGATAATAATATCCAGCCAAGATTGAGATATCCTGCACAACTGTCCCTGGAAATTGATGGAAAAACAAGGTGCTTCCAGGATAAAGAGGAACCGGGGGAATTTGCAACCACCGATTCAACTCTACAGAGAGTATTGCAGGATATTCTAAAAAAAGAAAAATACAAAGAATCCAGAAATAGTGGTGGGGAGGCCACAATGAATGGAGCAGAGAACAAAATGAAGAAGACAAACTGACAGCTACTGACAGAAAAAGAGCTCAACAGAAATGAGGCAGAGAAGATTGGATGATAGGAACAGCTATTTTGGAGAAAATGACACCTTAATAGGTAATACTGATTTAGTATCATCTTGTTTTGAAGTCTCATCTAGCTTTTGTTCTTCTGTCTCCAATGGTCTAAATAGGTTGTATCTTATTGGATTATGTACGAAGTATAAGCAAAATCCTTTTAAAGACAAGGAGATTATACAGAAACCATTGTTCATTTTCTGTTAGTCGATTCTAAATGCTCTGTAATGCTGTCAGTCTCTTAAATGGTTTTACATTGTTTTGATATACTTAATGCTACAGTATACGAAGTTGTACTCAAGGATTTCAAGGAAAGAGACAATATGGTAACTACTTTTAGGTCAGGATTATCTGGTGGTGAAACACTATTCTGCTTAAATGGTTATGTTTTGATCTGCACTGTTTCACTGTTATGCCCTCTTTTATCTCAATCTCCACTCCATTATTTACTTTTTTATTTTTATCCTTTTAATTTAAGGAAAAAAATAGCAGGATATATTATAGTAACCCACTTTGACTTTCCATTATCTCGATTTAAAGCCCTGTATTACTCTCACCATCTTGTTTTTGACTGATGTTCCCCTATTCTGTTTTGCTGGATAGTATCAGGTTCGAAAGTTTAGGCATCAGCTGTGAAGATAATGAGATTCATTATAACGCCCATTCTTGTTGACTTTTATCTATTTTTGAAGACCTACAATGTCTCCAATGTTTTGGTTTTGTCGGTTTTATTCTTTACTGTTTTGTTCAATTGTATTATAACTAATGATATAGGCAATTCTATTAGAGATAGCGGGAGGCATTATGGTAACCATTGTTGATCACCTTGTATTATGTTTTTACATTATCTATTATGTCCACCCTTTTGACTTGACCGATTTTGTTCTGTTATGTCACATTTGGTTTTACTCTCTTCCAAAAAAGTAATAAGAACCGTGGGAGCAATGAAACCCAAAATGTATAATAGTCATTGTACAAAAGAGAGGAAAGGAAAGTGCTCTAAACTATATAACTGCATCTATATTTAAGTGTATAAGATAGAAAATGATATCACAGAATTTTATTGGATCATTGAACAGAACTGTTTGCAGTATCATTGTTGGAATGTCCACTTTACAAGCTTTAATTTTGTGACTTGAACAATTATTTCTAAGATGACAATATGTAATCCATTAACTAGTGATTTCCTACTGTTTATTTTTTTCTGTAAATCTGTATAACTTGTACCCTTTCTCTGCTTTTTTTTTCTTTTCTCCTTAAATAAAATTTAAAAAAAAAGAAAAAAAAAAGAGGATAGGTATATATAATATACGATCTATGAATTTTGGTAAACTTAATTTTCCTGTGAGTTGGCTGATATTTATAGGTTTGAGCTTTCATTTCCTTACAGGTTTTTATGAGGACCAAGCATGGTAATATACATATAACAATTTGGAGACAAATGAATTTTCTAAAATCTTCTCACAAAAGTCTTAATAGCAAATAACATAGACTGTTAATGTTCTATTCAAGAGATATTTTTAATTTTCATTACTAAAATTGTTTGGGTCACAATCTAGCTATTTAACAGAAAATAACACTACACTTTTCAAGCTTTCTTTTAGATAGGTGCAGCCATGTGTTTTGGTCCTGTTCAGCAGAAACATTTAAATGAGTTATCTCTGAAGTCTCTTTAAAATATGTACAAATCTGTCCTTTTCCCTCTGAGAACACAAGCTTTGTGCCTAGAAGTTTGGAAATAATCTTCATGATATACAAGTATGGGAGTCATTTTAAAGAATCAATGTGAAAAGTTGGAAGATGTCTTTGTCCTGATAATATTATAAAGCTGACAGACCATTGTTAACCTATTTTGCATTAGAGAAAGGTAACTCCTTATATTAGGAAAATAGTGATTTTTTTAGTGTTGTGCTTATGCTTGATTGTAATCACTATTATGTGTTTTGGGTAATACTTTTATTAGCTTGTTGGACTAAGGTCTGAGACACATCTCCCAAGAGATGCTCAGACTTCTGGCTCTAGGTCAGCATAATCAACCTCACAATGCAAGCATTTAGTTGCTTTATGTGCCTTAGTTGCTATTAACTTGAGCTCTCCTTGACACCATCCAGTTGCTAACAGGGGGCAAGGGGTGGGAGAAGGCAGCAATAAATAAAAATAAAAATTGCAACAAAAGAGCATCAACAACAGAACTGACTAGGTAGAAGAAAGATTATATAAACTTAAATACAGGTCATTGGAAAATATTCAGTCAGAGAGGGAACAACAAAATGATAGAAATGAAGAAACTGATATTTATGGGTAACCATCAAGAAAACATGAACTTTAGCACTATATAAGTTACAGAAGGAGAAGAGAGAAAGATAAAAGACAAAAGGTTTAGGTGAGGCAATAATAACTGATGCTTCTCAAACATTGAAGTACGTGTAATTCAAGTATATAAATATCCAAGTACATGAAATTCAAAAGTCTTCTACCAACCCAAGAATATTACAAGAAATATTGTAATCAATCTATCAAAAATAAGAAACAGAATCATAGTCTTAAAAAAAGCACAAGAAAATGGCTCAGTATTCTTCATAAACTGGACTTATCAGAAAATATTTTGTATGCCCAAAGAGAGTGAGATGATATTTTCTAAGTACCGAGGGGAAAAGTTGCCAACAAGTGATTACTGTGCATAGCAATATATCCTGAAAAATTGTTACGATTTACATCTAAAGTGTTTCTCAAAAGTATAATGTTATTAGAAAGTAATTGAATAATGAGGCCAATTTACAGTACGCATCAGTGGATTAATCCACTGAGTTCTGCATTTAAATATAATTTTAGGAGGTGGGGCCTTGTTGGTGGGGACCACTGGGGCAATGACTTGGAAGGGTTTATTCTTGACTCCCATCTCACCCCTTTACTTTCTGCTTCCTGGCTACTGTAGTAGGAGCAGCTGTCCTCTGTTAAGCCCTTCCACCATGCTTTTTCTGCCTTGGAGCCAATCATCTATGGATTGACTCCTCTAAAGCTGTGGACCAAATAAAGCTTTCTTCCTTTAAATTGTGGATGTCAGGTGTTTTGTCTCCAGAGACAAGAATGTGAGTAATACAGAAATTGGTGCCTGGAGTGGACTCATTGCTGGCTATAATGGATCATGTGGTTCAGAAGCTTTTGGAGCTGGCTTGTAGAAGGAGTTTGGAAAAGTTTAGAGGTGAAGGTTACAGGGTTTTACAACACTGAAATCAGAGTAAGTAGATTAGTGGGAAATTTTGGTCAGAGCTCAGAAGACCAGAATGATAGGAATGTAAACAGCAAGAGCAGGTTCAGGAGGTTTCATTTGGAACAAGGACTGCACTGACAGGATAGAAATCATGTATGTTACACACTAGCAGACAATTTGTCTTCACTTATGTCCATGTCTTGAGACTTTGCAGAAGACTAAAGTTAAGTGTTGTGAACTAGAGGAAATTTCAAAGAACACAACATTCAGGCTGTGGGATCAGTACTGCTAGTTGCTTTTAGCCAAACCCATGAAATATCAGTAGCAAAAAAAGCAGGCGTCAAAAAATTTGCACATTCATAAGAAAAAAAGTAAGCACCTGCAAAATTAAGATCATGTAGACTATGGCTGCTGAAAAGATTAACATTAAAAAGAAAGAAGTACTTTGCACAGGTACAATAGGAAAGTGGGCTTGAAAGCATCCCACGAATCAGCAATACCCCATCCTTCATAGGTTCAAGGTTGCAAAACCATAACTGTTTTATTTGAGAAGAGAACCTGTAGGCTCCCTGCTGGAGAAGGACCTCCTAGGGAACTGGTTCCTGTGAATTCATTTTACTATATTCAGCCATTCAGGCACTAACTGACCACTATAGCTATATTCCAGGGGAGCTAGGTTATTTCTTAAATTGGCAGAAGAATTGGCATTGTCCTCACAATACTACTTTTTCTTCAGCCATACAGTTCACAAGAGTTGTATGACCATGGATACTTCTACATGGCTTTCAGAGAACTGTTTAGGAAGCCAGAAAATATGCCCCTGAAACTATGAGAATGAAGCCAAAGTTCAATGAAGACTCCAGGAAACTGGAGGCATCTAACCATGTATTATCTTCTGAGGACTACTGCACACAGTGAAGAAAACCAGGTCAAGAGAAAGTGTGGGCTGCAACTGTCAACATTATTGGGCCACCAGAACAACTTGAAGTTCAAAATTGACCACAACTTACCCTGAGTATTGGACACAGAATATGAGGTTTAGTGCTACCCCTACTGGAATTAAGCATAATGGTGGAACTACCCAACTTACCTGACCATGCTGTAATATTTCACACAATTCAGCAGAGAACAGCTGGGCAAATTTTCAGTTCCTTGCCTCACCAGGAGAAGGAAGATAACAGAGAAGAATGCAGGCAGGTGAAAGTTCATTTAGAAAGTGGTTGTACATGTACAACTTGCTTGCAGCCTGAGTAAAAAAAGCAGCATGAGCCTCTGTCTGGCTTAGAAGCAACAAAACTTCATTTTTCATAGCTCTATCATATTTACTCCTATGAGAAGTAAAAGTAGTAAGCAGTGAAGATTATGGTATGACATTTTTTGGTTAAATTTGAAATTTGACTTCAACTAGGATTGCTAAAAGAATTTATTATATATCCTTCACTTAAGAAGTCAAGCAAATTGTTAAGAATTAAACAGTAAAAATCTAGTTACATAAAAATTCTGAGAAATGATAATGTGAACTTTAAAAATATGAAAGCAATCAATTTCTATCTTAAAATTGGTTACAAGATTTGTGTAATTTTAAGTTTTTCTAAAATTAACAAAACACTTTTGAAATCCAAAAACAAAGCAAAACAGTTAATCATGCTGTGTTTCAGTCTTGCTTTGGACCAATTCCTTTCTATTTCATTATTTTACTCTTTTGGAATGGGAGTGTTTATCCTATGCCACTGTATGCTGAGAACATTTAACTTGCCTTTTAGTTTTTTTCAGGGGCTTACAGCTAAGAATTTTCTTTGCATCTCAGAGAAAACACTGGACTTAAACTTTTCTACAGTGTTGGAACTCTTAATACATTACTGACTCTTAGAGATGAACTAAATGTACTTTGCATAATAAAGTGCGCAGAGGACCAGGGATTTACCCAAGTGGCATAAGTACCTTCTTGGCAAACACAAGGTTGTGAGTTTGATCCCTGGTACCAAAACAAACAAACAAACAAGTAAAAATAAAGTGAACAATCTTTTGGAGGCCAGGGTCAGAATGTAAAGATTTTGGTTTAAAATGTCCTTCAAAAGTCTCATTATGACTGCACCATATGGGCATTATACTTATCAGTGAATTCATTCACTGGTTTAAGTAGCTGAATGTGTTCTTATGTGTTTAAGTAGCTGAATGTGGCCTGGATGGAGATGGTCACTGGGGACATGATCTGCAAGCTTGTCCCAACCTGCACTCTTCTCTCACCTTTCTCTTTTCCCCTTTCCATTATTCTCTTCCCTCTTTCTTCGTGGATGCCATGGGACAGTAGCTATTCTCTGCCATGCTCTTCTACAATGTTCTTTCTTTCTCAGAACTCACAAAGTGAACTCAACTCACTGGAAACTGTAACCCAAGTAAACCTGTTCTATTGTAATTGATGAATATTTGGTATTTTGTACCAGTGATGAGAAAATGACTAATATAAAAGTGAAAGACAAGCAAAGCTAAGATAAATAATTACCACTTAGTGATATAAGAAATATTCAAGGTAGTTCTTCAATTTGAGTTGAAGGGATATTAACTATAATGGTAAAACATATGAAAGTATAAAACTCATGGGAAAAGTACATATATAATCAAATTTAGCATGCTCTATAATATTGTAATGGTGAATCAGTTACAACTTGAACACCAATGCTAAAAGAAAAAGTATTGTAAAATAATTATAGTTATAATAATCTATTAATATATGCATAATATAAAAAGTTGCAGATTATGACAGAAAAATTTAAACTGGAGACAAAGTTTAAATTAGAATAAAATTGAAGTGAAGATGTTAGGCAGTTAATACTTAAGGTGTTTTATGTAAGTTGTATATAACCACAAAGCAATATTTATTTAGAAATGCTCAAAAGATAGAGAAAAATGGATACCAATAAAGAAAAAAAATCAACCTCACATTAGAAGACAGCAAGAAGAAAAAAAAGAATAAAACATTTTTTTCTAAAATTCCAGGAAAAATGAATACAATGAGAAAAGTAACTCTTTATTCATCCATAATTACTTTGAATACAAATGGAATGAATTCTCCAATAAAAGATAAAAATTGACTGGATAGATTCTAAAAAGAATATACATGTTGTCTACAAGAGACTCACATTGATATCCTCTTTAATAAATGGTGTTGGAAAAATTGGCTATTCACACGCCAAAGACTGAAACTAGACCCATGACTATCACCATGCACTAAACTAAAATCAAAATGGATCAAAGATCTAAATATTAAAACAGAAACATCAAATCTACTGGAAGACCTGGTAAGTAGAAGTCTTGGAGACATAGAGATAGGCAAAGAATTCATAAACAAAACACAAACTGCACAGAAATACTTTAAAGAATTGACAACTGGGGCCTCATATTATTAAAAAAGTTTTTGCACTTCAAAAGAAATCACCAATAGAGTGAAAAGAAAAACTACAGAAAGGGAAACAAATTTAGTCAACAATCCCTCAAAGGACTTATATCCAAAACATATAAAGAATTAAAAACACCAGGCCCTGCAAATTCAAAGACCCTCTCCAAAAATGGGCATCTGAGATGAATACACATTTCTCAGATGAAGACATACAAATGGCAAACAAATATATGAGGAAATGTTCATCATCACGGTCATTCAAGAAATTCAAATCAAAACAGCATTCAGATTTCATCTCACTCCAGAAAAAAATGGCTGCCATCAGGAAATCAACTGATAACAAATGTTGGCAAGGCTGTGGGGAGAAAGGAACACTTCTCCACTGTTGGTGGGAGTGTAAACTGATGCAGCCACTATGGAAATCATTATGAAGAATCCTCAAAGGCTAGCATTGGAAGTTCCATTAAATTCAGCTATTGCCCTCCGGGGTATTTTCCCAGAAAAACTAGAAAGGTCACAGTGATATATGTGCATCCATCTTCATAGCAGCACAATTTGTAATAGCTAAATCTTGGAAACAACCAAAATGCCTATCAAGTGCAGAGTGGATGAAAAAGATGTAGTATTTCTATACAACATAATATTACTCAGCTATAAAAAGGATGATCTTGAGGCTTTCATAGATAAATGCAGGCAACTTGAGACTATCCTCATAAGTGAAATAAATAAGGATCACATTTATAAATATCACATTGTATCACTAGCATAAAAATAATAAGAACTGTAGGAGTAATAAAATCCAAAATGTGTAATTGCTATTATAAAAAAAGAGAGGATAAGTGTTCTAAAAAGTATATAACTATATGTATGTTGAAGTGTGTAACATTTATAACCATATTACTAAGTTTTTGTTGGATCATTGAACAGAACAGTTTACACTCTCATTGTTTGATTGTACACTTTCTATGCTTTAATTTTGTGGCTTGAACAACTATTTCTAAGATGACAATATGTAATTTATCAACTAGTGATTTCCTAGTGTTAATTTTTTTGAAATCCTATATTATTTCCATCCTTTTTCTGTTTTGCTTTTTTTCTTTAAATAAAAAATAACAAAAAAGAATACACATAGACTCCAAATGAAGATGCAAAACATATGATTCATGTAAATAGCAGTAAAAATTCAAAGTGAAGACAAAATAGACTTTAAGTAAAAAAAGCTTCTCACAAGAAAGTAAAGAGCATTGTTTTATGACAAACCATGCACAAAGAGGACATAATAATCATTAAGTATATGCTCACACACTATCAAAGCACTTAATTATGTAAATAAAATGTTAATAGTGTTAAAAAGGAAAATACCCAGCAATAGAATAATAGTATGAAATAGCAAAACCCTTTTATTAATAATGCACAGATCACTCTGATGGAAAAATTCACTAGAACATATTAGAATTGACCTATATGCACAAAATGGGCTTAAAAGATATATCCAGAATATTATATGCACCAGTAGCAGAATATATGTTATTCTAAACTATATGTTGTTCCGAGTACACCAGTAGAACATAATCAAGACATTAAAAATAAACCTATATATTTACAGTCAATTTATATTTAATTATATATTAACTTACATTTTATATATCAATTTATGTTTAATTTTATATTTAATGCCAATAAAGCACAATGACAAGTGGAGTCTGTTCAATAAGCAGTGTTAGAAAAACTGAATGTCCACAAGCTAAAGAATGAAAATAGAATTTATCTTACACTATTAAGAAAAAAATATGGTTGAATTAAAAATGTAAGCATAAGTCACAAAATCATAAAATTATTAGACAAAAACCTGGCAGAAAACTCTTTGCTACTGGTTTTGGTGGTGATTTTTTAATATGACATCAAAAAATGCAAGAACTAATAAAAAAATATAAGGGATTACCTCAATTTAAAAGTAAATGTATGGAATTATCTCAATTTAAAACTCTGCACATCCAAGGAAGCAATAAAACAAAAATTCTATGTATGGAATTTTTTCAAATCAATTATCTGCTGAAGAGTTAATATGTAAAATGAAGAAGGAAATGCATACACCAAAATAGTGATTAAAAACAATAACCTAAGAAATGGGGAAAGGACCTAAACACATATTTCTCCAAGGAAGACATACAAATGGACACTAGGTACATAAATTGATGATGAACTTCAATAATTAGGTAAATCACATGATACAGTATCATGCTATATCCATTAGGATTACTATTATCAAAAAGATAAGTGATAAATGCATTGCAGAGAGACAGATAAAAGGGATCCATTATGCACTTGTGATACAAATATAAAATGTGACAGTCTCTGATGAACAGTATGGAGATTTCTCAAACAATTAAAAATGCATCTACCCCCCAGTCCAGCAATTACACTTCTGGGTATATATCTAAGGAAAGTAGAATCAGTATTTCATAGCGATATCTGCAATTCCATGTTCACTGCAGCATTATTCATAATAGCCAAGAAATGGACAATTCAAATGCTTGTCAGTGAGCATTTATATAAAGATATTCCAATGGAATAATATTCAATCCAAAAAGAAGGTCGTCCTGTCACTTCCACAACACAGATGAAACTTGAAACTTTCTATGTCAAATAAGATGGTCAAAGAAAAATACATAGGTTTTATTCAGTATCCATGGGGAATCGATTCCAGAACCCTCATAAGTAAAATCTAAAGATGCTCAAAATAGTATAGCATTTGCGTACAAACTGTGCACATCTTCTATGAAATCTGAATCATCTGTATATTACTTGAAGACATAATGTACTTTAAAAAGTTGTTATACTATATTGTTTAGGGAATAAGGTCCAAAAAAATAGGTACACATTTAGTTAAAGTGCAATTTTTCCAAATATTTTCAATTCATGATTGTTTGAATTCACAGATATAGAACGCTCATTTATATGTAGAATAAAAATATTTATTTGATTACATAGAGCTAGAATTGAGTTATCATTAACAGAGGCCTAGAATATGGAAAATGGGAAGATGTTAGTCAAATATTACAAATTTTCAGTTATTAAAATAAGTAACTTTTGGATCCCTGATGTGCAGCATAGTTTCTATAATTAGTAATAATATATTAAATACCTGAAATAATCTAAGAAAGTATATCTTAACTACATTCACTGCATACTTGATTGAGTGATTATTTCACAATGTTATATCTATATCAAATCATCACAATGTTAGTGATACACCATAAAATATTATATGTACATCTGATTTACAGCTAAACTATGCTGGCTGTCATGGATTTACTCAAAGTTCTTAAGAGGACAAACTTGAAAAATGCTTGGAGGTCTTATGAACCCCTGATGATTCTGACTCTTTAAAGCTATAATTTATGGTCATCTAATACATATCAATATAATTTTTTCAACAACTACCACTAGAATTAGGACCTATATTATTTCATGGCCTGCCTTCCAAATATTACTAGCAATATACTTAATAAATGTTTTGCTGTATTGTAGCTGGATTGTCCCATTTCTAATCTGAGCTGTTTGTATTCTTTCTGTACAAAATTCACACACTAAATTCTATAGCAATTTCCTCAAGTCTTGCATCAAATTCAGTATTGATTAGAATATATTATGTGACTAATGTAATTGAGAAACTCAAAATGCAATGATTCAAAAGAAAAAAGCTCATTTTTCCCATAAAATTCAGGCATGTAGTTCAAAGGATAGTATCAATAGTATTGAGAACTTAAATGATGGACTTTATAGCTCTTTTTATCTTTTATGCTTAATTTTTACTAATGTGTACTTTTTATTAAGTTTATTGGTACAATTTAGATATACATAATGATTGTATTCATCATAGGGAGTTTGTACTTGCATATGATATATCTTGATTCCTCTTTTTTTTCCCAATCCTCTCTCCCCTCCCTTCAATCCCTTTTCCCTTCCTTATTTACTTCCTTCTCCATTTGTTCCTGATTGGGTCAATTTTACCCAAACAGTTAAGCTTATTGGTTGATCATAGTTCTGTCCCACCTCACGTCCACCTGCCTTGCCACTTCCCATGATTTCTCCATCTTGGACCCATCTCACCTCATGGTTTTGCTGTGTAAAAATTCCTGGAAAAGGCAGGTATCCTTGGCAACACACCTGGGAGTTTCTCTCTCTGTCTCGCTGTCTCTTTGTCTCTGTCTCTCCATCTCTGTCTCTGTTTTTCTCTGTCTCTCTGTCTCTCTGTCTCTCTGTCTCTCTGTCTCTCTCTCTCTCTCTCTCTCTCTCTGCACATGCATATTTTCAGTAAAATTTGGGTAATAATATGTTGGCAGCATTAAGTACCTGAAACCTTGCCTTGCTGCCTATATGCAGAAAAGATCTGAGGTCTAAGTGCCCTCACTAGCTATCAGTTTGAACAAGGACACTTCTTTTGGTGAGCATTGCCATATACTGATGTAATCAGACCTCTGGTGTGATGAAGTACCTTAAAAACCTACAGAACCTAAGGCTAGGCAGAGAAAACCATGATTTGCTTCCAAAACTTCAAATTCTGGAATGAAAATACTTATTTAAAAACACTGAGAAATTTTTCTGTGTTTTTAGATGATTTTCTTCTTCTTTTTTTTTTTGTTCTTTTTTCTATTCTTTTTTCTTACTCACTTTTTTCCCATTATTCCTTTAAACTTTTCATTGCTTATTCTCCATATTATTCTACCTAATTTTCTTTATACACTATTTCTCAATTTTTGTTACCTTTATCTAATTCTATAAATATTTTTCTATTTCATAACAAGATCCTATGTCTCACATTGCTCCTTGTCATTATCTCATTCCCAAATCCATAAATCTTTAGTGGAATACCCATTAAGTTTTTTAACTTTTAGGCAGTTTACTTTATGTTACTGCTGTTGAATTCTTTTCTATCAATTGTATAGTTGCCACATTTAATAGACTACTGCTGTATGTAAATATTTGATTTATATTACAGTTAATGGTATAATAGTATAGTATGGTTAATAGTTAATAGTATAATTGTAGATTTCTAATATTAAGGATGGTACATTACTGGTTCTTATGTCAATATCAGTTTGCTTTGGATGATATTACTGTTGCTGATTCATTAGATATTTCTAGGGTTCCCTATTTGTTGTATTAATAAGTTTTCCTCTATATTCCAATACCTGGATTAACTTTGTAACATTAACAATAATATTGTCAAATAAACAATATTGCTGTCCATTCCTGGAGAGAACTGGGTGCTGAGCCAATTACACTACATCCAACATATGTCAACAAAGATGATCAGATCTTGGAAAAGAGATAAAGGAGCACAGTTAGCCACACTCTGAGTGCATCATTGGAAAACAGACTAATTAAAAAATTCCATACAAGCAGTAAAATCATTCGATCACAGATATTATTCATTGAATTAATTATATGTTTAATCGTTGTTCAGACATGTAACTCATCTTGGTTTATTTTTGTAAAGTTCTGCCCACCTTATTTATAGCATCTCAATATGTTTTGTACAATATACTTTATACGGTACTGTATTTTTGTTGATTTCACTGTATGGTACAGTGTTTAAGTTTTATGAATTTTTACTTACTGCATGTAAGAGTTATGTAAACAAAAGTGAAGTCTTCAAGTTGAAGTTTCCTCTGGCCATTCCTTTATTCTAAATATTATAATGTGCATACTGTGTACAATTTCTCTTTTAGTGAAAAATTCATTTAATGACCTAGTCACAGGAATAGAACTTGGTCATTAAATAAGTAATGTCTATATAAGTAACCACATACTTAAACATGAAACAAAACAAACAATAAGCAATAGAAACATGAGAATACAAGGCAACAAAATGCATTGAAAAACTCCCAAATTCCACAAAGCTGATCTATGGAGTGTAATAAGGAAGAAAGTAAAAACACCTCAGCAAATTATTTGAAAGGATAATACAAGAGATTAAAACAATAGATCAATGAGATGCTCAGTAGACTCACTTAATCAGATAGTGGAGGTTATAAAATAGATAATAAATATGTTAATTAAAAGCTATAAGTGCTAAAACAAACTGATACAAACATGTATCAACATGTATCAACAGTTGATTGAATAGTGTTCATGCAAATATTTAATATCCAGGATATTAAATATTATATTGAAAGTAAGTGTACCATGAGTGAACGATGTGAGGACAGAATATCAGAATTAAAATATAATAATATCTTTAAACACAATATACTCAGAGATACTTTAAAAACAACAAAAATCATGAAAAATGGATTCCACAGCTGCTAGATAATGCAAAGAAGGCTAATACAAGATTAATCAGAAAAACATTATAAGACAGCACAAAGGGCATAAAGTTGTGTTTAAAACATAAGAGCAGCAATCTTTCCAAGTAAACACATAGTTAAATGAGGTAAATAGATGATGAATTAGTCATTATCAAGAGAAAACCTCTCCATGTCACACCATGGTCAAAATACCAGAAGTTACACAGGGACAGGATCATAAAAGCTGTAAGAGAAAAAAAATCTCTTGTAAAGATAAACCCATTAGGACTATAGCAGACTTCTCAACACAAACCTTAAAGGTTAAGATAGATTTACGTGGAGTTTCAAACACTAAACTATAACAAAATTTAATGCTGACTTACATATGTTATTTCAAAATTTATGGAGAGAAATGATTGATGGAGAAAAATGGTATTTCTATGGCAAAGAGAACCTCAAAAAATTTAGGACCAAAACTCCAGCATTACTAAATATTATCAAGGCTATCCTAGAAAAAAAATAATGAAGACAGCAATGCCAAAAAATTTCTAATAGAATAAACATATCAAGCAGGTGAGTAGTTGAGCAGAAAATAGAAGCATAAAAGAAAATAAGCAACATGAAAATAATATAATTATGGTAATAAATCAATACCATTCTGTAATAACTCTTAATGTGCTTAGTCATGATTTCCCAATTAAAAGATACAGTTTGGTAAAATGGATCAAAAGCCCCAGTGTCATGTAGGATGAAAGAAAAACATTTAATCTAAAAAGAAATACACAGATTTTTAAAAATTTTAAAAATGGAAAACTATAGTCTACACAATGAGAATCAGAAAAAAACAGGAAGTAGCTGTGCTAACTTCAGATAAATTGGATTTTAAGCCAATCAGAAGAGGCAGAAAGGATCATAACATATTGTTAAGGGAATAACTTAACAGGAGGCAAAAACAATTATAAACATACATACATCAAGCACTGCTGCATCCAAATTCATAAATCAAATACTATAGTACATAAAAAATTAGATAAATACCAATGCAGTTATAATGGGGGTCTTAATACCCTGATATAACCAATAGGCCAAATAGAAAAGAAGTAGCAGCCAAAGATTAAACATGAACCGAACCAAACCAAATGATCTTAGTAGGTATGTACAGGATTTTCTACCCAACAAAACAGAAAACATTTTCTCCACAGCACATGCATATTATCATATCATAGTGTAATAAAACTAGAACAAACACTTAGAAATTAATTTAGTATAACAAGCCCATCTATATTAGAGATTATAACCAATATTCTCTGCCTCATTTCTGTTATGCCCTTTTTTGCCATCAGTTGTCTGCTTATCTTCTTCATTCTGTTTTCTGCTCCATTCATTGAGGCCTCTCCGCCACTGTTCCTGGAATCCTAGTACTTTTCTCTCTTTCTAGAATGCCTTGCAGTATTCTCTGTAGAGTTGGATTGGTGATCGTGAATTTCCCAAGTTGCACCTTGTCTTGGTGCATCTTGCTTCGCTATTAATTTCTAGAGACAGCTTGTCAGGGTATATCAATCTGGGTTGGAGGTTATTTTCTTTCAGGGCTTGGAATATTTCACTCCAGGCTCTTTTTGACTTGATGGTTTGTGTCAAGAAATCTGCCATTATTCTGATGGGCCTTCCTTTATAGGTGATCTGTTTCTTGTCTCTAACAGCTTTCAATATTCTGTTCTTGTATTAAATTTCTGTGATCATGATTATATGCCTAGTGTAGCTCTGTTTTGGTTGTAGGTGGCTGGAGTTCTCTGTGCCTCATATATCAGAATATCATTTCATTTTCCTATGTTTGGGAAGTATTCCTTAATTATTCCTGTGAATAGCCTTTGTAGTTCCTTTGTTTTTATCCCTGCTTCATTCACATCCTATATTCTCAAGTTGTAGATCCTCTTGTTATCTTCTAGCCTTTGTATTGTTACTGCTGTTTCCTTGTTATTTTTAAAAAGTTTTTCCTTTCATAATACCACATTGCAAACCTGTCCTCCAGTTTGGATAATCTATCCCTAGTTTCTTTCAAGCAGATTTGCCATCTTTCCATAGTTTTTAATTTCCTGGTAATCTCTTTGAATCTGCTTCATGTATTCTATATTTTCTTTATATACTTCATCAAATGATTCTCTCCTTTGAGTTCCTCCCTTCTTCCATTTGTGTCTACTTGAGGGGTGCTTAGCATCTCTTTTATTAATCTTCTTATATCTTGCTTTACTTGGCTAAATATTTCAGTTTTGAACTCGTCTATGAGGTCCTAAAGATATCTCTTTATATTCACTGGTGCCATGTCTGATATTGCATGTTTGCTGTTCTCATTCTGCTCTGTGTTTACCTGTCCTGGGTCAGTGTTCTCAGGGTTGGGACCTGGGGACTTTTTCTTGTTTCTTCCTCTTCCCATCTTTTTTGTTTCTTCTAGGAGGGCCCAGTTTCTTTCTTTGTTGGTTACAATTCTTCTGAAGCATGCTGGCTAGGTGACCCTTCCCACTGCAATGTGCTAGTGAGATGCAGACAGGGAAAGCATATGCCGGCCCCTCCCCTCTGGATCAGTCAAGCTGCTGAGGCCTTCATTTTATTACTGTGCACTGCCTCCACTCAGGGTGAGTCACACTTCTGAGGCCTTCACTGCATTAGTGTGCACCACTGCCATAGGGAATTGATTTTGGATAACCTACTGGGTCTCAGCCAGATCACGTGACCTAGGCCTAGCTTACTCCACCAATCCCATTCAGGAAGGGAAAAACTGACTGAAGTCACTGTTGCCCCTTGTACTTGCCAGTCCTGCCCAGTCCCAGAATGTCATCTGCCGGTGTCCCCCTTTCTGTGGAATGGCTTGACTCCCATCACTCACCACAGGTCAATGCAGGATCCCTGCCAGCTCAGCTCTCTGTTCAGCTGGCTGACCCCTGACCTCACTGTGACTGCACCTCTAGTGAGTCAAAGCAGTGGCATCTTAGCAAGGCACCTGCTGTGGCAGAAGCACTGATCCTTTAGCTGTTCCAATGATAGCACTGGGACTGTACGTTTGATTGGTTCTTCTCACCTTGGTTTCTTCTTGGGATGAGAGAATTCATCTCCCTCTGTTTCGGACTCCCCATGCTGTGTTATGGTGAATTCTAATTTGACCATCTCAGGGAGCCTCTGTAGCCAGCTGTTATCTATCTGCCATCTTTGCTCTGCCCCAAACACACAGAAATTAAACAACAACCTCTTGAGAAATCAATGGGTCATGGAAAAAATTAACAAAGAAGTTAGACAATTCTAAAAATCAAGTGATAATGCCAGTACAGTATAACAAAGTTTATGGAAGACAATAAAAGAAGTGTTAGGAGGAGCACTTATAGTTGTGAATGTCCATGTCTCAAATACAGAGCTATTCCAAAGAAAGATCTTAATAATGCACCTCAAGATCCTAGAAAAAAAACAACAATCCAAACTCAAAACTAGTACAAAGAAAAAATTATAAAAAGCATATATTGAGACTAGAAAAACTAATAAAAAGCATCCAGGAATCAAAGAACTGGTTCTTCAAAAAAATAAAAATTAGCAAGTCTTTAGCCAAACTCATCCCCAAAAAGAAAAACCCTACATAAATGCATTAGAAAAGAAAAAGCTATCATCATATTGGAATCTGCTAAAATATAGACAATTATTAGTAATTATCTTGGCAAACTGTTCTCTAATAAAATGGAGAATTCAAAAAAGTGGATAGACTCGGAGATACATATAAACAACTACAAAGTTGAATCATGAAGATATAAAAGCCCTGAATAATCCAATACTACAAGATGAAATTAAAGAAGTAATTATCAAAATAAAAAACTACCAACTTAGAGAAGTCCAGTTCGTGATGGATTTTCTACCAAATTCTATAAGAACATTAGGGAAAATGCATCACCAATATCCTTGAGACTAGCATTACCCTGATTCCAAGTTGAGAAAAGAATCATCAAGTTTGAGGGTATAGGCAACTACTTTGAAGGCAATAAGGTTCACTAAGATGCCCATTCTGGTTTGACTATTGTCTCCTTTGGAAGTCCTGTAATGTTTACAATGCCTGAGTTTTATTGGTCTTGTTCTCTACTGTTTTGTCCAACTTTATAATTCTAATGAGATAGACAATTCTTTTTAAGGAAACAAGAGACAATGTTGATAACCATTGTTGATAACCTTGTACTCTGTTCTACATCATGTGCTATGTCTATCCTTGGTTTTGACTGACAGCTTTGTTTTGCCATATTTGACTTTATTCTCTCCCCCCCCAAAAGAAGTAATAAGAACTAAGGAGTAATAAAATCCAAAATGTGTAAATTTTGTTGTAAAAAAGAGAGGGGAAAAAAAGAGCTCTAACGGATATAACAGCAAGTGTGTTTAGGGGTGTTAAATAGCTGACTATATTAATGTTTTTGGATCATTGAACACAGCTGTTTGCAGTCTCTCTGTTTGAATGTCCACTTTGTATTCTTTGATACTGTGATTTGAGCAACTATTTCCAAGATGATAATATGTAATCTATTAACAGGTGATTTCTTACTGTTATGTTTTTTTTTTTTGTAGTTCTGTATTACGTGTACCCTTACACCGCTTTGTTTTGTGTTTTTTTTTCTTTTTCCTCTTAAATAAAATTAAAAAAAAAAGAAAAGAATCTATCCTAAAAGAGAACTATAGGCCAATTTGTTCAGTGAACATTGACACAAAAATTCTCAGAAAAGGTACTGACAAACTGGGTGCAATAAGTCATCAAAAAGTTCATGCATCATGACCAAGTAAGATTCATCCCAGAAATGCAAGAATGGTTCAGCATAGGCAAATCAATAAATGTAATATACCACATAAAGAGATGCAAGAACAAAAATCAGATGATCATTGCAATAGACATAGCAAAAATCTTTGACAAAATCCAGCATCCTTTCATGATAATATTTCCTGAAGAAAATAGTTATAGAAGGCATTGTCACAATAGGATAAAAGCAATTTATGATAAAAACAACTGCTGATATCATATGAAACAGAAAAAGCTGAAAGCTGACCCTCTAAAATCAGGAATACAAGAATGTCTGTTATCATTACTACTCTTAAATATAATTCTCAAAACATTCATGAGAACAATCAGGAAAGAGAAACAAGGGGTATAGGAAATGACAAAATAAAATCATCATTTTTTGCAGAAGATATGTTTTACATAGAAAACACAAAAGATAACACCAAAATACTCCAAGAATGAATAACCAAATTCAGTAATATAAGTATCAGGGCACAAAGTCAACACAGAAAAATGAGTAGGGTTCCAGTATGCCAATAGTAAACTCACAGAAAAAGAAATTAGGGAAACAATATCTTTCACAACAGCTTCAAGATAAATTAAATCCTTAGGAATTAGCCTAACCAAAGACGTGAAAAACCTCTATATCAAAAGCTATTGAGGATATATAGCTCAGCAACAGTGTCTACCTTACAAACAAAATCTATAGTACTCTTAAAAGGAGATCAAATAGGACATTAGAAAATGGAAAGAGAGATCTGGGAACCATCATTGAGGGCTGCAGGGACCAGGATGCTGCACTCAGAGACCTACAGTCATGTAAGGACACTTGGTGAGGCCCACAGGAACCAGGAAGCTGCTCCCAGACACCTACTCACACCTGGGAAGCCTTGGTGAGGACTTCAGGGACTGGGAAGCAGTACCCAGAGAACTATAGGCATTTTCAAGCCCTCAGTGAGGCACATGGGGACCATTAAGCTGCACCCAGAAACCCACTCACAACTGGAACTCCCCACTAAAGCCTCTGGAACCCGGGAAGCTGTGATTAGAAACCAACAACCATCTGGGTACACTTGGTGAGGCCTGTGGGGACTGGGAAGTCATGTCCAGAGACTCACCACTGTCACCAGCAATCCTCAACGAGGTCAGTTGTAAGATGGGCCACCAGAATGGGAAGCAATTAGGACATGGCATCCAGCTAAACAGGGGGAACACAGGAAAATGCCAAAATGAAGGTACAAAATGCAATCTCAGAAAAATGCCAAAATGAAAGTAAGAATGCAATCTCCAATTCCAATCCATCCAGAATGAGTCCAGGAGACCTAGAAAAGGAAGAATTTGGAAATCACATACTTGAAATTTCTGAAAAGACAGCAATGGAAGTAAAAAACCAACTCCATGAGGCTGTAGAGGAAATCAGATGAGAAAAAATCTCTTAGATAAAAGAAATGATTTACATAATAAAAGAATTATTGAGCATATCCAAAGACAATATAGATTTTTTAAAAATAGAAGCATATAGGAAAATGAAAGAAACCTTGAACGAATTGTATAGGAAATAATTAGAATGCATTAAGCATATCCAAAGAGATATCCAGAAAAACCAAAATTCCATTAAAACCTGAAAATCTTCATGAAGAAAACCTTGAAGACAGGATTCCAGTTATTGATCATGACAGAAAACATTTCTAAAAAATTAAATCAGGAAATAAGAATTCAACAGATGCAAGATGATGCAAAGAAAAACAACAGGTGTAAACAAAAAAGGAGTCAACACAAATTGCATAAAAAGGTTATTGGCAGTAGTAATAGCAGAAAATTTCCCAAGCATGGAAAAAGAAACTGATATACAGATAAGGGAAGCATATAGAAATCCAACTAGCCCACGAATAAAATAAATCTATGCATATAATAATCAAGATCCCAGAAATTCAGCATAAGAACAGAATATTAAAATCCATTAGAGAAAATAAAATAGATCATCTATAAAGAAAAGCCTATCAGACTCACAGCAGATGTCTTAATGCAAACCATAAAGTCAAGAAGAGCATGGAGTGAAGTATTTCCAGTCCTGAATAAACAACTTCTGACAAAGATTTTTGTGTCCTGGAAAACTATCATTTAAAATTACTAGATAAATAAAATACTTCCAGTGGAGCAGGTTTGTCGCATTTGTGGACCCACATGAAGGAGTTCAGGAGTCTTGACTCCTGGCTAACTGGGGCATCTTCTCTGAGGAGAAGTGAGTGATGGCAGAGGAGTCCAGAGTATGTTCCTAGAAAATTCTAAATCACAGGATCCCTGAGGACTGAGGTTGTAAAGAATCACATCAAGGATCTCACAGATATGATGACTGCAGAAGAGCAGAGCCTAAAGGAAAGGCTTATCCAAAGCACAGCCACATGCCAAAAAGAGCTGTACACCTTGCACAGGGAGTTACACCACATTGAGCCATTTCAGGAAGGAAGAGAAACAAGTATCCTATAATTAGAAAATGATTTGTGCACTCTGATGGAACTAATTAAAAAACAGAAATAAGAGAGAAAACAGGAACTAAAACTACTTCAAGGACAAGATGAAAGTTGGCTGTGGTAGTGAATGCCTGTAATACCAGCACTCTGAAGGCTGAAGCAGAAGGATTGTTGGAAGTTTGACACCATCCTGGGCTACAAAGTAAGCTCAGGGCCAGCCTGAACTACGTAGTGAGTCCTTGACTCAAAATAACCAAATAAATAAATACTTCCACAGCAAAGAACAACTAAAGAATTTCATGACCAGCCACCAGCCCTACAAAGAGTACTGAAAGATATTCTAGAAAGAGAAAAATGACCCCAATTCCAAGAACAACAACAGAAAGTCAACAAGAAGTAGGACAAGCACTTAAATAGAGGAGAAAAGTAGGGAACTAAAAACACAAAGATAAGAGTACAAAGATACATATCAGTTATAACCATTAATGTAAATGACCTTAATTCAATAATCAAAAGAAGCAGACTGGCAGAGCATATCAACAAAAGAAAATCCAACATTATACTATATACATGAAAATGCATGTAACTCAAAATGAAATTCATAGACTGAAAGTCAAATGATGGAAAATGATACTCCATCTAACAAGAACCCCCCCCCCAAAAAAAAGCAGGGGTAGCAACTCTATTTCAGACAATGTGAACTTCAAACCAAAAATGATCAAAAGAGATAAAGAAGATCACTATATACTTATTAAGGGAAAGTTCAAGACTATTAAGAATCCTAAATATACATGTACCAAATATGGGAACAACCAACACTATAAGATAAATATTAATAGAAATTAAAAATTAAATAAACAATAACATGATTAGAGTGGAAGATTTTAACACTCTTTTGACACAAAGAGACAGATCAACTAGATAAAAAAATCATCAAAGAAATAACAGAACTAAATCAAACATTTGAACAAATGGACTTAGTAGATTGTGCAGTGTTCTACTCAGCAACAAAAATTCATATTCTTCAGCTGGACATGTGTGACATTCTCTCAAATAGACCATATACAATCCCAAAGAACAAGCTTATATAAATGCAAAAGAATTAAAATTATCCCATATACATTATCTGATCATTGTCCAAAGAAATTGAAAACTTTTTTTCCCCAGGGATCTAATTCATGACCTAGTGCTTGCCAAGCAGCTGCTAACTCTGCTGAGCAAAATCCTGGCCCCATTAAATTGGAAATTAGTGACAAAAGAAATTGTAAAATATCCATAAATATATGGAAATTGAATGGCACCAACATATATAGATAGATAGATAGATAGATAGATAGATAGATAGATAGATAGAGATATATTATCAACCAAAGGGTTACAAGTGAAATTAAAGAACAAATTAAACAGCCTGATGTGGTGGCACACTCCTGTAATCTCAGCACTTGGATGGTAGAGGCAGGTGGATCATTGCAAGTTTGATACCAACCTGGGCTACAAAGTGAGCCCAAGGCCAGCCTGAACTGCATAGTAAGACCCTGTCTTAAAAAGACAAAAAAAGAACAAATTAAACAACATATACAATCAAATCAAAATGCAAATACAATTTATGAGAACTTATGAGATGCAATGAAAGAAGTCCTCAGAGGAAAATTTACATCAGTGAATTCTCACACCAGGAAACTAAACAGGCACAAACACATGGCATAATACTGCACCTCAAACTTGTAGAAAAAAACAGCAAGTCAAACCAAAATCCCAAAGAAAGGGAGAAGGTATAAAGATCAGAACAGAAATTCACACAATTGAGATTAAGAAAATAATACAAAACATTAATGAATCAGAGTTGGTTTCATGAAACAATAGAAAAATTGAAAAATGCCTATCCAGCCTTATCATAGAAAGGAAGCAAAAATTCAAATGCAACTTTTTTCATGCAACAAGGAGTGAAAAAAGTGAAATCATTACAGACTTGGGGGAAATATAGAAGGTCATCAATAGCTACTTTGAAAACTTTCACTGTCATAGATTCAGTAACACAGAAGTGAAATGGACAGATTCCCAGAAATGTATGAATTAACAAAGCTAGGTCAAGAAGACATAAACCAACTTTGGTCAATGAAATTAAAATGTAATTAAAAACTTAGCAACAAAGAAAAGCCCAGATCGTGATTAATTCACAGCTGAATTCTACAAGAAACTTAGAAAAGATTTCATGTCAATACTCCTCAAACTCCTTAATGACATTGAAAGGGAACCAATTCTCCCAAAATTAATCTTGGAGGCAAATACTACCCTGATACCAAAACCAAAGATAGACGCCCCCCTCATGAAAAGAAAAGGAAAAAAAGAACTACAGGCCAATCTTACTAATAAGCAAAGACACAAAAATCTTCAATAAAATACTAGCAAGCAGAATTCAGCAAATCATGAAGAAGATTATACTCTATGATGAAGTAAGATTCATCCCAGGAATGCAGCTTCAACATGTGCAAATGAATAAATGTAATACACCATATTGACAAAGTCAAAGACAAAAATACATGAACATTTCAAGAGATAAAAGAAAAAGTTTTGATAAAATCCAGCCATCATTTATAATAAAAACCTCACAGAAAATCATAATAGATGATATTTACCACCATCTGATAAAAGCCATATATGATAAAACAATGGCCAATATCATACTAAATGAACCAAAACTAAAAGTTTTCAACCTAAAGTCAGGTACAACACAAGGATGCCTACTATGACTATAGTTCTGAAAGCATTAGCTTGAGCTATTAGAAAAGAAAGAAAAATAAAAGATGTAAGTGTAGAAAAAGAAGTTAAATGATCATTATTTGCAGATGACATGTTACTCTACATAGAAGACCCCCAAAACTCCACCAAATTTTTTCTAGCTTTAATAACCAAACCCAATAATGTAGCTTGATTCAAAGTCAACATTCAAAAATCAATAGCATTTTTTACACAGACAACAACCTCACAGAGAAAAATAGAGTAGTCACACCCTTCACAACAGGATCCAAAAAAAGTGAAATACATAGGAATCAATGTAACAAAAGAAGTAAAATATTTACACATTGAAAATTACAGTACTCTACAAAAAAGAAATCAAAGAGAATCTCAGAAAATTAAAGATATTCCTTTTTCATGGATAGTAATAATAAACATCGTAAAAACAGTCATACTCCCAAAATTGTTATACAGAATTGATACAATTCCAATCAAAATACCATTAGAATACATCATAGATCTAGAAGAAACATTCCTAAAATTCATCTGGAACCAGAAGAGACCTAGAATATCAAAGGCAATTCTGGGAAACAAAGGCAAGGCAGGAGACGTCACAATTTCAGACTTTAAATTATACTACAAAGTTAGTGTCATAAAATCAGAATGCATCTGAAAAAAAAAACAGACCTGAGGATCAGTGGAATAGAATAAAAGATGTAGACACAACTACAAATACACTCAGCTAACTTATCATTGACAACGGGGTCAAATATATTCACTGGAAGAAAGATATCCTTTTTAATAAATGTTGTTTTAAAAATTGACTTTCCACATGCCAAAAATTAAAACTATAGCCATGTCTATCACTATGAACTAAACTAAAGTCAAAATAGATTGATGAACTAAATATTAAAATAGAAACACTAAATCTACTGGAAGACAAATTAGGTAGAAATTTTGAAGACATAGGTGTATGCAGAGTTCATAAAAAAAAAAAAACAAACTGCATGGGAAATGCTTCGAAGAATCAACACTTAGGATCTCATCTTATTAAAATGAATTTTGAAAGAAATATCCAACATAGTGAAAAGGAAACCCATGAATTGGGAAAAACATCTTAATCAAATGTCCATCAGATGAAGGACCTCTATCTAAAACATATAAAGAATTTAAAATATCAGGACACCAAAATTGAAATGCCCAATCCAAAAATGGGTATTTGAAATGAAGATACTTTCATGAGATGAAGAAATACAAATGGAAAAGAAATATATGAAGAAATATTCAATATCATTGGTCATTTGAGAAATGCAAGCTAAAATAACCCTGAGATTCTCTTTCACTCCATAAAGAATGTCTATCATCAAGAAGTCAACCAATAACAAACACTTGAGGGACTGTGGGGGAAAAGGAACACTTCTCAATTGTTAGTAGGATTTTAGACTGGTACAAGCACTGTGGAAATCAGTGTGGAGATTCTTCAAAGTACTAGGATTAGATGTCCCATTCAACCCAGTTATTCCTCTTCTGTGTATTTTCCCAGAAGAATTAAAAATATCATACCACAGAGAAACGTGTGCAATTATGTTTATAGCAACACAATTTGCAATGGCTAAATCTTGGAAATAACACAAATGTCCATCAATTGAGGAATGGATAAAAAAAATTCTATACAAGATACTACTCAATTATGAAGAAAGATAAATTTGAGGCTGCTAATAGTAAATGGATGCAACTAGAAACCAGAAACATAAGGGAAATAAATTAGAGTCACATGTGTAAACATTGTATTGTCTCCCTCATGTAAGAAACTGAAAGACTAAATAAGATCCAAAAATTACAATAGATATTATGAAGGGAAAGAAAGTGATCAAAAGAACTGAAATGCAGAAAAAGAGAAAAGAAAGAAGAGGAAAACAAACAAACAGACAACTGTTTAAGATATTTAAAGATAGCTAAGCTAATTTATTGCCAAGTCTGTTCATTCATGGAAAGAAGTGTTACGTATTTAAGATAGCTAAGCTAATTTATTGCCAAGTCTATTCATTCATGGAAAGAAGTGCTTATGAGTGCTTATAATGTTTGATATGTTTTGCATGCCTGTATCTTGTAACCTTAACAACTATCTCAAAAATAAAATATGTATTACAGTGAACACTGTTCTTTAGTACCAACCTGTTTTGAAATTCTATATTTTTGTTTTGTTTTCATATCTTTAAAATAGGAGCCAGTGGAGGTTGTGGGTCATGTCAACCCAATCCTATGAGCTAGTAGTTGCCATGATCTCAGGAAGTGAACCAAGAGGACGTCAATCTCTTCCTGTGAGCCAGTAACAGTCATGTACTGGGCCAACCACTTTTTGTGAGCCAGCCACGGCCATGTGTCTTGAGAAGAGAACCAAAAAGAAGTCAACTCTTTTCTGTGAGCCAACTGGTTCACAGGCTGGGAGACAAGATATACCAAGACCCCCACTCCCCACAAGCAACTGATAATTCATAGAAGCACAGGCTGAGATGATAGGCACTAAATTTAAAAAAAAAAAATTGGTGCCTGTATTGTTTGACTAACTTTACAGGCCTAAAGCTGGTAATCTGAGCATCTATTTAGAAGATAACAATATGTAATATAGCAATGATGGGGAATTTATTATGAACATGGCAACTTTTGTTAATTCCCTATTATCTTGTTTTAAAGTCCTGTATAATTTGTTTGGTTTGGTTTGGTTTTATTCTATTTTGTTTTGTTTGATTTTATTATATCTCATGGCACAGGCAGCTATTTCAAAGATAATAAAGATATATTATGGCTGTCATTGTTGATTTCCTATTGTCTTGTTTGGAAGTTTCTGTATTGCTTTCATTGTTTTATTTTGATTTGGTTTATTCTGTTTTGTTTAATTTTATTGTGTCTTACGATATGGGCAGCTATTTTGCAGAGAGCAAGAGGCAATATGACATCCATTGTTGATTTTCTTTTTCCTTGCTTTGTTGTCCTGCATTACTTTTACTGTTTTGTTTTGATTGATTTTATACTGCTTTATTTTGCTTGCTTTTATTCTCCTTAAAATAATAAACAAATAAATTATCTATTTTGTAAAAAACTGAAAAAAAAAAAGAAAATGGAAAGATATTTCCTGTTCCTGAATAGGCAGAAACAATACAGTCAAAATGGTCAAATTTTCAAAATTGACATACAGATTTAATGCAGTCCCAATCAAAATATGAATGGCATTTCTCACAGAGCTAATGAAAATATCCTAAAATTTTTATGCAAATAGAAATGATCTAGGATAGCAAAAGAAATCTTGGAAATAAGCTAAGTGACCAAGCTCCACTCTGGCTGAGGCGCCTCACCACCACCACCACCACCACCACAGCACAACATAGAGGAAGCCGCCCAGCTGCATCCTTGCTTAGGCAACAGCGCGTGCCTGTGTGCCTCACCAACACCATCCCCACCCATGAGTGGAGGAAGAACTCTGCCCTGGCTCAGGATGCTGTGAGTACCTGTGCATCTCAGTGCCCTTCCCTGCCAATCCCCAGTGGAGGAAGAACAACGAAGCCTCCATGCCTCAGCACCAACCCGCCGCTCCCACAGCCCCGAGTGGAGGAAAAACACTAAGCTATGCCCTGGCTCAGGCCGCTGGGTGTGCCTGCACATCTCAGCACACAAACACACACACACACACACACACACACACACACACACACACACACACACACCGCCCCTGAATGGAGGAACCTACTGAACTTCACCCCGGCTTGGCCACTGGGCATGCCTGCATGCCTCCACGCTCCCACCACCACCATCCCCGAGTGGAGGAAGAACACTGAGCTCTGGCCCAGCTGTGCTGTGTCTGCCTGCATGCCTCGGCATCCCCACTGCCACCGTCCTCTCTCAGAGGAAGCCACCAAGCTCCACTCTGGCTCAGGCAGCTGAGCCACGCCTGCCCACATTGGGACCCTCCCACTGCCACCGCACAGAGGATGACCACTGTGTTCCTTCCCAGTTCAGGCCACTGAGCCTTTCATGCAACCCAGCATGCTCCACCCATGTGCTGACCCAGAGGACCAGTGCTCCCACTGCACCCACCCTAGCTTGACCTGCTGCCCTCGGCTATCCTCCCCTTTTACACCAACACTGCTGTGAACATCTAGCTCCCACTCTCCCTCCCAGAACCTTGAACTTCAGTGAACTGGCAGTGCTGGTTTGATGGGAGACTTTGTGGCCCCTGACCTAAACAAAGGACCAACCCCAACAGGTTATGGTCACTATGTACCCAACAATTGGGTGGACATCAACCATACAGTAGGAGCTGGGAGCATACACTGCCAACAGTTGACTACTGTGGTTAAATAACCAAATATTGACCCAGAAGGTGAAAATGACAAAACAAAAAATCAAAATGCAATCTTAAACACCTACTCCATCAGGTGCAAGAACAGGCAACAGTGAAATGGAGGACTTTAAAGACATGCACCAGAAATTTCTGAAAAGATATCAAGTGAAGTAAAGAAACAAAACCATGAGGCCACAGGGGAAATCAAATTAGAAGTAATGTCATACATAAAGACAGAAATAACAACCTTAGTAAAGGATTTGCTCAATACCTAGAGAAGAAATAGATACAGAAATACAGGATCATGGGAAATTGATTGAAACTTTGAATGAACAATGTAGAAAAAAAGCAGAATCTATGAAACAAATTCAAAGAGATATCCAAGAAAAAACAACTTTTATTGAAAATTGGCAAAACTGTTTAAATGAAGGTGAGGAAAGAATTTCAGATCTTGAGGACAGGATCACAGACAACAACCATGAAAAGATAGAACTTATAAAAAAAAAGCAGCATGAAATGACAATCAAGCAGCTTCAAGATTACTCCAAGGGAAGCAATTTAAGACTACAAGAAAAGGAGTTTCAAGTAAAGATGGCAGATAGATAACAACAGGCTACAGAGGCTCCCTGAGATAGCCAACTTAGAATCCAAAATAATATTGCATGGGGAGTCCCAAACAGAAGGAAATGAATCCTCTCAACCCAAGAAGAAACTAAGGTGAGAAGAACCAACCAAACATACAGTCCTGGTGGACTAGAACAGCTAAAGATTCGATGCTCCTGCTGCAGAGCCCGAACTCATGCTGTGGTGATTTACTGAGCCACCCAAAATCCTGCCACTTCCACTTACTAGAAATGCAGTCACACTGAGGTTGGGGGTCAGTGAGCCAAACGGAGAGCTGAGCTGATGGGAACCTGCATTAACTTGTGGTGAGTGATGGGAACAAAACCATTTCACAGAAAAAGGCACTCCAGTGGAAGACATTCTGGGACCAGGCAGGACTGGCAAAAAAAAAAGGAGAAGCAATGACTTCAGTCAGTTGCTCCCTTCCCAAACGGAATTGGTGGGGTGAGCTTGGCCTGAGTCAAGCCCCAGGCTGAGACCCAATAAGCTGTCCCAAACCAATTCGCTATGCCCAGCAGTTCACACTAATGCTGTGAAAGCCTCAGCAAGCTGACTGACCTGGAGGGGAGGGTCTAGCATACAATGCCCCTGTTTGCACCTCAATAGCACCCTGCAGTGGGCAGGACCACCTAGACAGCAAGCTTGAGAACAATTGTAACCGATAAAGAAAGAAACTGGGGCCTCCTGAAGAAACAAAAAAGATGGGAAGAGGAAGCAACAAGAAAAAGTCCCCAGGTCCCAACCCTGAGAACACTGACCCAGGACAGTTAAATAAAAAGGATATTGAGGACAGCAAACATGCACTATAAGACACAGCACCAGTGGACATCAAGAGATATCTTCGGGACCTCATATACAAGTTCAAAATGAAATGTTTAACAAGAAAGCAAGATATAAATAGATTGATAAAAGAAATAATAAGCACCTCTGAAGAAGACACAGATGGAAGAATGGAGGAACACAAACAAAGGAGAGAACTGTTTGATGAAGTATATAAAGAAAATATAGAATACATGAAGCAGATTCAAAGAGATTACCAGGAAATTAAAAAATCCATGGAAAGCTGGCAAAACTGCTTGAAAGAAACTAAGGATAGATTATCCAAACTGGAAGACAAGTTAAATTATCACTATTCACAGATGACATGAGACTTTACATAGAAGACCCTGAAAAGTCCATTAAAAGACTACTAGAGATAAAAAACAAATTCAGCAGTATAGCTGGATATGTAGTCAATGCTCAAAAATCAATAGCACTCCTGTACACAAATAAAAATTCACTGAGAGAGTAATTATAGAAATATCACATTTCAGTTATGTTTTGATCTGCGCTGTTTCGTTGTTATGCCCTCTTTTATCTCAATCTCCACTCCATTATTTACTTTATTATCTTTATCCTTTTAATTAAAGGAAAAAAATAGCAGGATATATTATAGTAACCCACTTTGACTTTTAATTACCTTGATTTAAAGCCCTGTATTACTCTCACCATCTGGTTTTTAACTGATGTTCCCCTATTCTGTTTTGCTGGATAGTATCAGGTTCGAAAGTTTAGGCATCAGCTGTGAAGATAATGAGATTCATTATGACGCCCATTCTTGTTGACTTTTATCTACTTTTGAAGACCTACAATGTCTCTAATGTTTTGGTTTTGTCGGTTTTATTCTTTACTGTTTTGTTCAATTGTATTATAACTAACGATATAGGCAATTCTATTAGAGATAGCGGGAGGCATTATGGTAACCATTGTTGATCACCTTGTATTATGTTTTTACATTATCTATTATGTCCACCCTTTTGACTTGACCGATTCTGTTCTGTTATGTCACATTTGGTTTTACTCTCTTCCAAAAAAGTAATAAGAACTGTGGGAGCAATGAAACCCAAAATGTGTAATAGTCATGGTACAAAAGAGAGGAAAAGAAAGTGCTCCAAACTATATAACTGCATGTTTATTTAAGTGTATAAGATAGAAAATGATATCACAGAGTTTTATTGGATCAATGAACAGAACTGTTTGCAGTATCATTGATGGAATGTCCACTTTACAAGCTTTAATTTTGTGACTTGAACAATTATTTCTAAGATGACAATATGTAATCCATTAACTAGTGATTTCCTACTGTTCATTTTTTTTCTGTAAATCTGTATAACTTGTACCCTTTCCCTGCTTTTTTTTCTTTTCTCCTTAAATAAAATTTAAAAAAAAAGAAATATCACATTTCACAATAATATCTTTAAAAATCAGATACTTAGCAATCAACCTAATGAAGAAAATAAAAGACCTATATGCTAAAATTATAATAATCTGAAAAAGGAGATTGAAGACGATATTTGAAATCTGAAGGATATACTTTGCTCTTAGTTAGGAAGAACCAACATTGTGAAAATGACCATACTCCCAAAACTGTTATGCAGAATCAATGTAATTCCAATCAAAATATCATCCATATACCTTAAAGATCTAGAGAAAATATTCCTAAAATTCATTTGGAAACAGAAGAAACCTAGAATAGCAAAAGCAATTCTGGACAACAAAGGCAAAACAGGAGGCATCTCAATTCCTGACCTGAAACTATACTATAAACCCACAGTAATAAAATCAGCATCATTTTGGCAAAAAATAGACCTGATGATCAATGGAACAGATTAGAAGATTCTAACAATACTACAAAGACATGCAGCCACCTTATGTTTGATAAAGGGTCTAAACATGTTCACTGGAAGAAAGATAGCTTCTTTAATAAATGGTGTTGGAAAAATTGGCTTTCCACATGCTGAAGACTAAAAATAGACCCATGTCTATCACTATACACTACACTGAAATCAAGGTGGATCAAGGATCTAAATATTAAAACAGTAACACTAAATCTACTGGAGGACAAGGTAGATAAAAATCTTGGAGACACAGGAGTAGGGAGAGAATTCATGAATGAAATGCAAACCACACAGGAAATACTTCAAACAATTAACAACTGGGATCTCATATACTAAAAAGTTTTTGCACTTCAAAAGAAATCACCAACAAAGTGAAAAGAAAACTTACAGAATGGGAATGAATTTTAGCCAGCAACCCCTCAGACAAAGGACTTATATCCAGAACATATAAAGAACTGAAAAACATCAAACCCCCAAATACAAAGAATCTTTCCAAAAATGGGCATCTGAGATGAACATGCAGTTCTCAGATGTAGATACACAAATGAAAATAAATACATGAAGAAATGTTCACCATCACTGGCCATTTGAGAAATGCAAATTAAAACAGCATTGAGATTTCATCTCACCCCAGAAAGAATGCTGCCATCAACAAAATCAACTAATTACAAATGTTGGTGAGGATGTGGGGAAAAAGGAACACTTTTCCACTGGTGATGGGAGTGCAGACCAGTGCAACCACTGTGGAAATCAATATGAAGAATCCTCAGAGGGCCAGCTAGGATTGGAAGTTCCATTCAATCCAGCTATTCCCTCCTGGGTAATTCCCAGAAATATTGAAAAGGTCATGTCATTGAGATATATATGTACCCATGTTCATAGCAGCACAGTTTGTGATAGCTAAATCTTGGAAACAACAAAAATGCCCATCAACTGCAGAATGGATGAAAACATGTGGTATTTTTATACAATGAAATACTACTGGGCTACAAAAAGGATGATCGTGAGGCCTATAAAGGAAAATGGAGGCAATTTGAAAATATCTTCATTAGTGAAATAAAAAACACTCACATTAGTAAATATTACATTGTATCTCTAGTGTAAAAAATAATAAAAACTGACAGAATAGTGGGATCCAAAAGTATACTAGATATTGTGAAAATGAAAATGAAAATGAAAATTCTCTAAAGAGCATAACAGTATATATAGTGTGTAAAATAGATGACAATATTACTGAATTTCTGTTGGAACACTGAACAGAAGGATTTGCATTGTCAATGTCTGAGTGTCTAGTCACTGTTTATCGTTTTATTTTGGGACTTTGGCAACTATTTTTTAAGACGACAGTGAGTAATGTATCAACCAACAATTCTATTATGATAATTTGTTTTAATACACTATTGTTCTACCTTCTTTTCTGTTTTTCTATTTTCTTTAATATTCTCTTCTTTCTTTGAAAAAATGAGAATAATATGCAATATAACAACCATGGTTAAATTTCTTTCATTCTGTTTTGAAAATATAAAATGTTATTATTTTGAATTTGCTGTTGTTATTTATGTCTTTTGCTTTTTGTTTTCCTTTTCTGACTTTTCTCTTTTTAAAATAAAAAAAAAATGAGACTAAATCAGGAGGAATCAGAATTCCGGGCTTCATATTACAATAAAAAGTGATTTTTTAAGGTAGTATTGTTTCAAAAAGACATCTGGATTAATGGAACAGAAGAAGAAACAACTTCAAGCACATTTGATTTTTGACAAAAGGGCCATTAAATGCTAGAGGAAGGATATTCTCTTCAAGAAATGTTGGTGAGAAAATTTGCTATCAACATGTGGAAGATAGAATCTAGACATATATTTTCACTATGTACTAAACCAAAACCAAAGTGAATTAAAAGCCTAATATTAAAACATAAACAATTTTCTGGAAGATAAAACAGGTAAAATTATTCAAGACATAGACCTAGGCAAGGACTTTCTAAATAGAACCTCAATTGCACAATAAATAGTATCAAGAATGAATTTATGCAATTATATCAAATTTAAAAGGTTCTGCACAGTAAAGGAAACAACCAACAGAGTAGAGATACCTACAAAATGGGAAATAATTTTCACAGCAGTTCTTCAGACAAAACAGAATATATAAATAAGTCTAAAAATTAGACCCTTCAAAAATAAATGACACAACCAAAAAAGGAGCGTGCTATCATCAAAATGAGACACTTCTCAGGAGAAGAAGTACAAATGACCAATAAATACAAGAAAAAGAAATATACATGAACTTCCTGGCCATTATAGTTAAGCAAATTAAAACAAAATTGAGAATCCCTCTCACTCCAGAAACAATGCCTATCATGAAAGTATCAAATAATATCAAATCCTGGCAAGGAAAAGGGAGACTTTTTACATTGTTGGTGGGAGTGTAAACTAGTGAAACCACTATGAAAATCAGTATGAAGACTCCTCAAAAAACTACAACTAGAAATTCTATTTGATCCAGATATTCATCTTCTATGTATCTTTAGAAAGCATTAAAGATATAGCATGACATTGTTATATGCACACCCATACTGATAGTAGCACAACTTCTAACTGCTAGATCTTGGAAATGGCCTATATGCCCATCAAGAGATAATGCCCATCAAGAGATAATGTATATAGAAAATGTGGATTTATATATGATGGTCTACTACTGAAACATAAAGAAGGATAAATGTGAGTCATTTGTAGAAAAAGGATACGACTTGAGATCCTAATGTTAAATAAATCAGTCACACTGATTTAAACATTAAATTGGTTCTTTCATATGAGAAACTCAAAATTTAGTTAAAGAGCAGAATAAAATATAAGTAATAGGAATTATGGAGATTCTTTGCAAATGAGAAGGTGATCAAGAGATGGAGGGAGGAGAAATGAAGACTTTCTTTTATATGCAAAACACAAAATGTAATTTAAAGAGAAAAATAAAAGATGAGTAATGGAATTTATGAAGATCTTTTACAAATGAGAAGGTGATCAAGAGATGGAGAGAGGAGGAAGAATGGAAAAAGAAGGAGAAAAAGGCATAAAAAAGAATTGAAATCTGTTATATACATGGACTGTTGTGTTATGTACATGTACAGCTCCCCACAACAAACATAATCATTGTATAATACAAATATGTAGTGTCAACAAATAACTGAAAAAATCATCTGGAATAACTACTATTATTTTCTTTACTTTGGAAATGAGAAAAAAATTAATTAATTTTCCAATATCACACACTAATAAATGATTTAGCCATAAGTTAAAGCACAGTAATTCAATTCTGCTTGCTGCTTATGCTATAATGCTACTTAAAAATGCAAAAAAAATCTAATAAAATGCAAGCCAAGCAGTGTATCGCAAGAAACATAACATAATACTCTTTTATCTCAGCAGTGCAAGGATGGAACTGAAGAAAAAGTAGTTTTACTAGATTAAATGAAATATCAAATAATTCTCTCACATGATTTAGAGAAGTGGTTGGTAAGAACAATACATTCATTGTGTTATAGAAAAAAAAACCTGGAAAACTAGACTGGAAAAATAACATGTTTAGGTTGAAAAGTGCTCCTTGAGAAATTTACAGGACATATGAAACATAATTTTGAAATATTAATTTCCATTAAAGCCAGGAAAAAACCAATAAATTTACAGCGCAGATAAATATTAATAGTGAAAGATTGGAATCATGCACACTAACATTACGAAGAATACCACCCTAACTATTATCACCATTCTTACATGATATTATTGTTCAGGTACTAGGCAATGAAATAAGAAAAGAAAGCAAAATTAGAAACACAAATATTAGAAAAGATATGTTCTAAGCATAACAACTATCTTAAATTTCTAAAAAGATAGTCACAAAATACAGATTTTAGTAGCTCTGACAAACACTCATCATCAATTTAAAAAGCTAATCCTGTCAAGGCTACTGTTCATAATATCCTATTATATATTTTATGGACTCTATAACAAAGGATCTTGATGGTTAAAAAGCAAAGTAAGAAACAGATAGTAATTTTAATTATGTTTATTTGATCAATGTATATTGTATCTATGTATTTAGGTTTCAGTATTACACTTTACTGCATAATTGGTACAATTAACCATTTAATTTTAAATTTTGTAAAGTTTCAGGACAGAGAAATTATAGCTACTATTAGTTGATTATTATACAGTATATATATCTAATTATGACACTATGCCACATAAATTTGAACAATTAAGAAAAAGATAAAAATAACAGATTATAAACACAATAAAATAAAGTGTTTAGACATAAACCTAAGAAATGTGCATCATTTTTAAGGAAAAATTTTATAAAAATTGACAGATGGACATAGTCAATGCTTTAAATAAATAGAAATTTTATTGCTCTGAAAACTTGGCTATCTATATACAGAAGACTGAAACATGACCCCTATCTTTCAACCTGAACAACAATGAACTCAAAATAGATCATAGTGCTAAAAGAATGTATGGCTTGAATCTAGGAAAGTACTAGAATACAACATTTCAAGACATTGTTATAGGGCAGTGATGTCAAGCCTTTTAGATTTTTCAATGATACAAGCACCCTGCTGTGGCACACATGGCATAGGTTTCCCACCACTGGTACAGGAAATGATTATCTGGATAAGACACCCAAAACACAAGAAAAAGTAAAACTTAACAGATGTGATTAATCAAAGTATAATACTTTGCACAGCAAAGGAAGCAATCAACAGTATGAAAAGAATGGTAGAAAAAAAATCCTGAACTAGACCTCTGACAAGAAGTTAACACTCAAAATATATAAGTAATCCAACTCAATAATGCACACATACAGAGTCTGATTTTAAATGGGAAAACGTATATAGCTACATGAATGGGAATACATAGGAAAGGAAAACTAAAAGTAGGAAAAGATAAATTCATTATTATAGCTGCTTCAAGATAGAAAAGCAATAAAATGAGAATGAAGGTACAGATAAAAGGCAACTGCAACTTTACTTGAAAAATGTACTTTAAGTGCATTATTTATTTGAAAAGTTCCAACAGTTAGTTATGGGGGAGCTATCAGAGCTATGCAATACAGTGATGAAGAGAATAGAAAAAGAATTTACTCAGAAATCCAGGCTGTATCATAGAAGTTTTTCCACAGATAATAGAGAGTTACAGAGTGGGTGTGGAGATCAGGGAGTCTAGGAGGTAGGTTTTCAGTATTCATGACCCTTTCTGATCTATACACTGAACACATTTCACATATCAGAGACTTCAAATTAGTTACTAAAAATAAAATGGATGTCTTCTCACGTCTGCCAACAGTTAGAAGAGACATTGGCCCTGACTCTAGTTTTGCCTCTGATGAGAAAAGATGTTGGCTGGGACTCTAAAACGTTAATTCCTTCACCAGCTGCAGACTATCATGCTAAGTCCTCAAAGAACATACTGCTTAGAGGATAGACAAACACTCCAGGCCAATGCACACTTTTTATTCTATGTCAGAGATCTAGATTCAAATCCTGTGTTGTTTCTCACCTCCGGAATCACACTTGGTCAGTCTGGCATGTCAGGGACAAGCCACAGGACTAAGCACCTTGCCCTATGGCCTGCTTTCACAGGGCATCCTCAGAATCTTACAGATTGTGGACCTGTGTTGTTTATTGCTCCAATTTCAAGTAAGGTTCCTGAAGACTGAGTATTTGAAAAAAAATACTGTGTTCAAACCATGTACCCTCAAGTTCCTGAATTCCAGTTTCACGTCTTTGATGCCTCCACCTAGAACTTTCATCTCTGTGATGTAAAAGGAGACAATAGGAAAAAAAAATCAGCCTCCTCCTAGGGGATAGAGAATGATACTACTAACTCTTTATACAATGTGGAATGCCTACAGGACAAGGAATTTGGAGCCTATTTTACTTTGGTATTTAAGTGCTGTTTTAGACTTATTTTTAATACAATCACATGAAAAGTAAAAATAAAGAATTAATATTTTCAGAGCATTCCAACCTGCTCCAAAAATTTCAGAAACACAACATTCTGGGAATGAGCTGAGAATTTTCCAGACAAAAATACATAAAACTATAGCAGCAGTAGGCATTTCCTACCTCCCAGAAAAATGGCTAACAGAGAAAACCTACAGCAATCAGTTTCAATGTAAGCACAACAGTCATCAGATCTAAAAGGAGTCAGTTGACTTAAGCATTGACAATGCTTAAGCATTGCATGACTGGGAAAGGTAAGAGAATGCTATTAAACACTGATCATTCTCAGAATCCAGTTTTATTTCTACAGGAAAAAAAATTGGATATACCTTCCTAAAAAGAGGGCTAAAAAAGAGACAAGCCAAAATTTCTGCCACCAGGTGATTGATACAACCTTACTTGCCCCACAGTTTGACCGAGTAGGTGAGGATTTAAGAAGATAACAACAAAAGCCTAGTCATCCACCATGCAAATAAAAGAGCTCTGATACAAATCAACAGACATTAGCAGTTTCTGATTAGAAAATACTATAGTAAAAAGTAAGATAGGGCCAATACTAAATACTATTTAGGAACAAACCTAACGATATATGTGTAAGACTACTAAGCAATAAAAACTTATAAAACGTTAGCAAGGACATCTTAAAACTCTAAAATTGGAAGATATGCCATTGACATGGACAGGATGACTCAGTATTAACGTGATGAGCATTCTGTTCTAATTGCTCTATAAAGTCTAAGAGACTTCAGTAAATCTAATGTTTCATTTAAACAGAAATTAACAAGCTCATTTTTAATTTATTTGGAAGACAAAATCCAAAATATAGCCAAGATATTTTTGGAAATAATAATAATAAAGATTTGTCGTATAAGATATCAAAACACAAAGCTGTAATTATTTAAATTACATAATTGGCACATTTATAAATCAGTGACAGAATAGAGAGGAGACCAGGCATGGACAGTAAATCTGTAGATATAAATATAGATATAAATGTTAGCTTATATATGAGAAAGATGATACTTCATAGTAATGTGGAAATATGGTCAAATTTAATATATAAGATTAGGAACAATTGATTATGCTTTTTGAAAAAGATAGATCCCTATCTGAAACTCTTAACAAAAAATAAATTCTACATTGTTTAAAAAGCATATTGTAAAAATTTAATTACAAAATGTTTTACAAGCCAATATTTGTGTATTTGTAGCATGTCTTATGTATAAATCACAGAATGTAAAAGTGTGAAGGAAGAAATTTATGAACCAGACATTAAAATGGAAAGCTTTTAAAGCAAAATCTACATAAGCGAAATAAAACAACAGACAGATTTGGAGAAAATGCTTTTAAAATATTAGTATTTGGATAGAAACACAAGCCAAAGAGAAAAAGAAAGATAATCCAATTGGGAAATGGAAAAATGAGATATGTAATTCACAAAATAGGAAACCTAATTGGCCAATAAATATAAGAAATGATGCTCAAAGATTTAACAGCTGTTCTAAAGTTCTTGTCTAATAATTCCAACATCTGAGTCATGTTAGAATTGCCATCTTAAGTTTTGAGAGTGGCTTACATTTTCCTGACTCTTTATTTGTGAAATAATGTTGAATTATTGTTTGGACATGGTAAATGCTCTGTGTAGAGATGCTGAATTCTCTTATATTTTTCTTATGTGTTGATACTTTTGTTTTGGCAGCCAATTAACTTGGTTGAACTCTAATTTTAAGATCTACCATGCCTGCAGTCAGATTTAGCTGCTCAGTTCAAACTTCTCTACACATGATTCAGCCAGTGACTTAGAGTTTTACATCAATGTAGGATTGCCCTTATTGTGAATTTTTTCATTTTGGATTTCCCTTCTGTCTCTGGCAAAAACACTCTGGTTAGTTACCATGAGCTCCTTTTTTTCAGTCCTTCGAGCCAAAAAGCCATCAGTATTTCAATCAATTTTCTCTATCTCATGTGTGCCACAAGTGTGTCTTCCCACAGAGTAAAGCAGTAAACTGAAAGATCTATCTCCATACAGGAAGTAGTATAGTAAGTTGAAAATGAATATTTTTAATAAACAAATTATATATCTGGGTCACACAATTATTACATACTTACGTTTGCCCTCAAAATCAGTTCATTTTTCCACTGCAGAAAAATTTTCAGTGTGAGAAGCTGAAATGGCATATAAGATATTATAAATGTGTATTTATTCTGGAGATAATGTCATCTTGGCCTTCCAAAAGTTTTTTCTTCCCTTTCAAAATTGTTTTAATGATTTCAAGTCTTTTGGATTTTCATATCAATTTTAGAAAAGCCTGCCAATTAAAAACAGTGGAATTTCCATTAAAATTAGATTACCAGATCAGTTTTTGAAAATTGTTATCTTTAAGATATGTTATCTTCAGGGCTGGGGATTTAGCTCAGTGGCATAAGTGCCTGCCTTGCAAAGCGTCATGAGTTTGATCCCTGGTACCAATAAAAAGGAAAAAGACAAAAAAAGATATGTTATCTTCATATCTTAAAATGTTTCTTGAAATCTTCAATTTCTCTGTAAATGTTTTCTATACAGAGATCTTGTAAATTTTGTGGTTAGATTTAACACTATTTTATATTTTAATACCCTTGTAAACAATGTTTTGTTTTTGTTTGTCACCATGAAGAGGAAACACAGTTGCTTTTCAATAAACATTTTAAAAAGAACAATGATTTTCAAACAATACTCATAAAGTAGTGTATACAACGTTGCTATGTAAATGAACTTCACAGTACATTTTCATATTTCTATGTGGAAAGAATTTAAATGTCTTCTCAAGTGATTCTGAGCAATGGCTACCACTGAGTACCATTAGACAATCAATTCCATTCTGAAATATTGCTTTGTAGATTCCTGGTACAGTTACACCAGATTTCCTGGGGATGAGTCATTCTGAAAATCTGATTTACACCCACTGAGTTACCAGAGGCAAATTAATAAGCCAGAATCTATTTATTAAATTTCAAGGAGAGACATCACTCTTGAGAGGGTTGAGAACATGTCAGTTTATTCTCCTCTCAAGAAGGAAACACACTTGGGAATGCAAACCAAGATCAAAATACCCTGAGTGGATACAGTCATGGGAAAGAAAGAAAATTCTTTGAAGAAAAATGTTGCTCAAATTTTAACAGCTGTTATAGTCTACCCTCATCAGCCACTGCTAGGTGACATTATGAATGCTATGTTCCACTCTTGGTTTCTTTTCTTGTTAATGGGACAAAATATCTGACACAAATTAAAAGAGTAAGGGTTTATTTTAGCTCACATTTTATAGTGGTTTCAACCCATATTTGGCTGGCTCCAAAGCAGTGTGGCATGGCAGAGGAGCATCAGAGAGGAAAAACAGTCCAGGGCACGGTAGGCAGAAAATAGCAAGCAGTGAGCTTGCCTTTCATCTGTCCTTTTATGTTCCATGTAAGCTAAAAGCATGGTGCACCCACACCCCAGAGTAGGCCTTTCCACTATCCATACCCAGAACTATGCTAGACCAATCAGCAGATTAATTTAGTTATCATATACTCGTAATCCATCTTTACACACCCTAGATCCATCCACCTCTGAAAATGCCCACTTATGAGAACATGAGGTTTTTGGAGGGTAACCTAGACACAAGCTATAACAGCCAGACTCTCCCAATTTTGAAACTCTTGAGAAAATTTCCAATTCAGTACCAAGTTGAGATGTGAGATTAGTATTATTTTGTTCTGGTGGAGTTTTTTTTACCATTGGATGTTGAATCTGAGATTTTGTTCTGATAGATCCCTATTATCTCTATGTATATCATCCAGAGGTACTTTTCAGTGTTCTTTACCTTACCTTAGCTAGGTAGAGTTTGATGTGACCTGACTGAAATATGGGCTGTCACTACTAGCAACAATTCCTTCATCAATTTAATTTGCACAAATTATACTATAGGTTCTATTGCATCTGTCACCCACTCTTGTAATAACATCATCATCAATACCTGTAAAGTGACATTTCCTTACATAATGGCATACTATTCTCCTAATAGTATTTTGAGGTAAGAAAATAATGTTTTGAGGTAAGAAAAGTATAATTACCCCACTAAGTAGATGAAGATGAGAGAAGTTATTTAATCAGATATGTGTAGCTATTTAGCAATGGAAACAGAACTGGGACATATGTTTCTTATTTCCATTCTAAATTTCTTTTCCCTATAATAGTGCTAATACTCAAGATGTCTATTATAATCCAGATTACTAAACACCAATACAAATTTATTTTATCAGGATCTCCAGGGAGGGAGTTCTAAAGGAGTCTTAAAAGGTCTTCCCAGGATTTTCTATTAAACAAACAAAATGGAAAATACTGTCTTTCCTACCCATCAGGCTTATCCACCCATCAGGTTTTCCTACCCATTAAGTTTAGTGCCTCCTCTCCCAAGTACAATGCTAAAAACCGTACTGGAAACATGTTGCTTCCATCTGTTCTGGAATGCAACAGCAGAATACCATAGACAGCATAATTTATAATGAACAGAAATTTATTGACTCATTGGCAAGCCTAAGATCAATGGGCCAGCATCTGGCAAGAGCCCACTTGCTGCATCATTTCAAAAGTAGAGGAACAAAAACAGTGAAGAGTAAAGTGAAAGGAACAGAAAAGAAAAGATAAGAGTGCAAGGAAGTGGGGCAAGAGAGGAAGAGAAACAGGAGAGAATTGAACTCATTCTTTTAAACTAACCCACTCTTGTAATAACATTAATTCAGTTATGACAGCAGAGTCCTCATGACCTACTTACCTCTCTTTAATCCCCACCCTCCAATGAGGGTGCACTGGGGATTAAGTTTCTAACACATAGATTTGGGGGAAGACATTTAAACCATATCACATGTTTATGAAATCCTAGGCTTTGTTAATTCAAGCGATCTTTTGCTGTAGTTTCTATGCGTTTTTCTTCCTGGCATTTCACTTCTGGGAAACTCCAAGCCTTGTAATTCCTTTCAAAGCCTTTTTACATGAGTTGTAAATAACTCAATTTGTGTCACTTTTTACCCTAGTGTGAAAGTGGTTTTTCTCCTAATATTATGTTATCCAAGGTGTTAGGTTACTTATTCAACTAGGGAACACTGTATTGCCTGCCATGGATCCAAAAGGAGTGCAGAATTAGAATCACTGCACCATTTTAAGGAGAACTTTCAGATCAATAGTTATAAACAACACGATGTGTCTTTCAAGCTTTACAACTTACTCCTTAAGGAAGCACATATTTATCTACTCAGGGAACCAATTACTCTGCTTCTCTGTTAAAAAAAACAGAGTAGGAAATAGTAGAGGATTCATGAGAAAGAAGACCATTTAGATCTTTCTAGTGTAGTGAAAATTACAATCTCTGTGACTTTATAAGGTTTAGCCAAATCTACCTTACCAGGCATAGTGAGGTTTGATCCTCAAATCTCTCTTTTTCTCACACAGTTCACTCTACACGCATTTATTTCGGGGGCCTGACAAGATGATTGTGATCACAATTCTAGGATTTTACTTCCTGTCTCTTATTCTCTTCTCATTTATTCTTTCTCTCCTACCCTCACCCTCACTCATTACAACAGGGCCATGTTAACATAGCCCTATCTCTAATAAAGATTCCTGGCTCCTTCCTGAAATCATCCCCAAGTATTAAAATAGATTCTATTTCTTCTTTCCTCCTCAGTACCAAAGCTGTCATATCCTTCTCAAAATCCTAAAAATAGATTTCCCAGCACAGTAACATACCCCTTTTCTCTGTGACTAAAATTAGTACCAAGCTAAAGTTTACATCAATGAGGAGTGGACAATTGATAGAGTAACAAATGAAGAGAATTGACTATCATTTTCTAGATCTATGTCATTACTTGAATGACTTAACATCTCTGAATCTTACCTTCCATATCTGTGGTATAATTTTCTTTTAGTTACTGTTTTAAAACATATTTATTTTTTGACTGTAATATAAAAATATACATATTAATGGGGTTACATCTAGAAACCAGAAGGTTGTACACTTACTCTCCCAATAAAAGCAGCCAAGGTTGTTTTCATCTTATAAATATTTGAGGAAATACTCCAAGATAACCATTTCTACTTCTATTTAACAATTAATCTTCTGGGTTGTATGTATTTGTAGATGAAGATGCTGTAACCTCAGCCTATCACAGGCCCTTTGTCATATGGGAAAATAGTACAGAGAGCATCTAGAATACAAAGAGCCTGTAGGGAGCATTACAAATGAAGTCAGGGACAGCAAAGAAAGGCACTAGGTTTAAAGAAGATAATTAAATTCCTTAAGCTATGGCCTTATCTGTGCAGTTTCCTTCTGGTTTTCTTCTACTGTTCTTTCTTTCTCAACGTTATATTTTCTCCCACATTTTCCCAAACATGCTTACAATAGATAACTATAAAGACTTACAATCACAAAGGTTTTTTTTCTGGAAGAGAGAGGCAAAGAAGAAGAATAGTTGTGACACTGCCAACTGTAAGGATGTTGTCTTACTGATAGCCAGATTAGAAGAGACAATTAGAGGAGACAAAAGCAAGTCAATATCCTAGGACCTGTGTCAGGGAAAAGTAAAGTAACTTGAAAAAGTAGATAGGGGCCAAAGAAAGACAAGCAGGTTCAGAATACATTCTGTCCTCCATGAATACATGTAGGATACCAAACAACAGATGAAAATAAACTCCTCTCTTTGTCCAGAAACTACAGAGTAAGCATATACGTGCATATTTATGTGGCAAAATAATTGTTAGGTAGAGACCAGTAGTGTTTTCTAGGTTTTTATTGTTCCATTCAATGAACTGGTCAGGACAATTGATAAATATGAAAGATTATTATTATCTTAGAACACAAATAAGAATAAAAAAAAGAAAAAGAAGTGCTAAAGGAGAAAAGTGTGTTTCACAGGAAAAAGAGAAAATATGTCATGCAAGCAGAATGGACCACTGTAAGAATGAGAGTGCAGGGACACAAAGTTAATTGCTATTGTCTTTTTATATCATTTATAGTTCATCAGGTAGTCCCAGTAGTTCATGGGCTAGAAGATTGGCATCAGTTGCTGGACTTGAACTTTTCTCAAGTCAGAAATTTGATATCAGGTGCCAAGTTTGACCTATTCTCATGATACCAGCTACAGGGCTCAGAAGGATCTTGTATCAGGTTCAGAAACTGCTGCTCTTAACTGTGGTTACCAAGTTTCTTCAATTAGTGCCCAATTGCTCTAGCCACATTGCTGTTACTTAGTCTGCTGCTTTATTTCTCCCTGAAAGACATAAGTCCTCATAATTCTTTATAGTGTACTGAGGGACTGGAGATCACTGTCTCTACATAATTGTTTTCTGCTGAAAGGGACACTAGCCCTTACATACTGTGGATTATTTTGTCTCCAACTACATTAGAGTGGAGTGGCTCACCAGCTGGGCTGAGGAGAACCTGTCAAAAAAAAAAAAACCCAATGAGTTAGTAACAATACATGGAGAACTGTTAAGTGCCTATTTAATGGAAGGGAGCATAATATTGTTAGGAACTTATCTTTAAGGAAAAATTGGGCTTCTACTTTCTAAAGAGGAGCCTCAGTTTTACCAGAAGTTCATAGGCTTCCTTTAGTTTCTTTCGTTAGTCTTCAGCTACTTCAAATGGGGCTGGTTTTGTTAAAGAGAGGTGAATCTGAAAGTATTTCTGCCACTTTCACTCCAAAGGGTGTGGTGAAGATCACTGAAAAGGGGCCCTTCCATTTCACTTTTCATTGGTCTACAGGATTCTCTTCTTTCCAAGTTTTAGTGAGTTTCTGATATTCTGGAGACAATAGATTATTCCTCTGACCCAGGAGCTGGCAAGACTTTAATCCCATATAGTTGAATGGCCTGTTGTACTTGGCCTAGACTGATAAAGTCTTGAAGAGTCCTGTGTTCTCTTGGTCTATTATCATATCAGAGAATAAAATCCTCTCCTATTGGAACATCTTTAATGGACTCATTTAGTCCAATTTGGAAGTTTCCCAAATCCTCTGGAGTGCCATTGGCAATAACCAGAGCCAAAATTCAGACTTGCCAAAATTTTACTAGAGCTCACTTTTAGGGTCTAATTAGCTCTTTCAAACATTCTAAAAGACATGCTACTTTAATTCCAAGGTCTTTGCCACTCCTCAAGTTACTTGTGAGGTAAAGAAGGCCCATTGTTACTATGAAGTGACTGGGATAGTCCAAACTTGGGAAGATCTCTTTAAGGAGCACCTTGATTACTCCTGTATCCCTTTCTAAAAGAGTATGGAATGCTTCAATATAGTCTATAAAAATAACTAATGCTAAGTGAAAACAGATAACTATAGAAGCCTTCAAAAAGAAATTTACCAATAGAAAAGAGAAGTGTGTGCAATGCACTACAATAGCTGGTGAGTGAGTCTGGTCTAATAAACTGCCACAAAAATTTCTTGTTTGGGTGCCATTATAGACAAGGGCTAGATGAACCAGAAACTCAGAGCAGCCATGAGTTGGCTTCATCTCAAGATTCTCAGTATTAAACTTCCACAGTGACATGATGAGGAACAACCACTGGAGATATCCATAGTCCAGGAGCCATGGGAAGACTGACAAGAGACACCCAGAATATTATGAATTAAACAACATAATTTTCAACTCTATGACCAGAAGCCAGGTTCAGCCTGAACTTCTGTGAATTTGAAAGTCCCACATCCAACACCATGCCCTAGTCCTACTATCAGATCACTAAGATTATCAACCATGGATCTAGGTTCTTGAATTGTACACTCCAAGAAAAATGTAGACCAGACTTTAAATCACAAACAAATTTCCTGTTTTATTTTTTCTTTGTATTTGTTTGTTTTTAAGATTTTATTTGCTTGAGGGCAACCCAATCAGGACCCCTTCTGTCTCGCTGACAGAAGCTTTCTTCCTCTCAATAAACATATTCTAACCTTAATCTCTGCTAAAATTTATTTGATTTTAGAGAACACAAAATCATATTGGACATCAATATGATTGTTGTGAGTTTCATTCCCCTATATCATTGGTGGGTCCTCCACCAAGATCATTGGATGGAAGTAAGAGATTGCTTTCACTTCATAGACTCTGGACTGAGACTCATTTAGGTAACAAATATTTATGATTCAAATTTTGTTTTTTCTTTGCCTATTGGCAAAGAATTACTTGTGCCTTGCCTTCTACTGCTTATAATTGCTTCGTCTCTCATATAGTTTTGTTAAAATAATGATAAATCTAAGTTAAAACATGGGTTGTTTATAACATTTTGCTCTTGTATATGTTGCATTGAAATTAGTTACTAACCACTGGTACTCCTTCCTTGACTTTATTGAGACAATAATGCTAGAGAGAATAATGTTAGAATACCTCTGGTAGACTTTTAATATAAACTTCTGTAAAATGGATTTTAAATAAAATCTAGCTCAGACTTAGAAAATATACATGCCTACAATGAAACCAGAACTCCTTCCACCATTTAAAAAGCACTAGACTGGTGGCTGACCTCAAGACTTAGAGGACATGTTTCACTGAGACAGACTGGTGTTGATCCTCCTCCATACTCTAGAGGAAATGTCAAACCTGTTCTGATTAAGTTTTCTTTCCCTAACTTTACTTCTAATGCTTTCCCCACTTTGTACTTTCCTTTTTAGAGACAAGTAAATTAGAAAGAACTCCAAACAGTTCCAAAATTTTCTCCTACTAAGTCCATAGAAAATGAACATTTAGTAATGCCAAAGACATGGAAGTCATCTGAGATGAGGAACACATACCCCATCTCTGGATCAGATCAGATGAGACACTGAAATTTTGCCCATCCAGGAGAACACAAATAAAAGCCATGCCCCAGCTTTGGGTTCTGGACAACTGTCTTCCATGAGCGACTAAAACTGAGACACAGCGGAAAGAACTGACTTTTGGGTGAAACCAGAAGGTGCTATTTCCAAAATAAGCACAGTTACAGTACCAAAACACATTTAGACTAAGGAGGCTCTATAAACTTTCAAGATGTGGACTTTAAAACCTTTATTTTAAATTTACAAAGTACTAGGTAAGGATCTTGACCAGGCTTTTAACTTTCACTTATAGAACTTCTACAAACAGTGGTCACTCTGTCAGCTAATTAATTGTTCCTACAGAGCTACCACTCTTAAAAAGAGGACAGGTTTCCCCAGCAACTATTTGGTGAATCTCCATTGAATCCAGTGACCAATGGAATCAATGGAGTATAGACCAAACAGACAGCTGGATTCCTTTCTGGTTATATAGGCCAATAGAAACTGAGAACAACTGAGAGTTCCTAGGCAGAGCAACTCTCCAGTGAATACTCGAACAATCCTCAGTGGAAACTGGCTCATGATCAAAGAAAATTTCCACTTACCTGTCTATTTATATCTCTCTGCTGGTAAACTAAAGATGTTCCCTAAACTTTTCAGGAAGTTAGACTACCTTTCTCAGAAACTAGGCTGAGCCAGCCTAAATGGAACTAATTTTACATTTCAAAGAAACAAATTTCTCCATCAATTTTGAAGGATAGTTTGGCAGGGTATATCAATCTGGGTTGGAAGTCATTTTCCTTTAAGATCTGAAATACTTTACTGCATGATTTTCTTGACTTCATGGTTTGTGTGAGAAGTCTTCTGTGATTCTGATAGGATTTTCTTTATAGGTGATCTGTCTCTCTACCAGCTTTTAGTATTCTGTTCTTATGTTGGATTTCTGGGATATTGATAATTATATGTCTGGTTGTAGTTTTATTTGGGTTACAGCTATTTGGAGTGTTGTATGCTTCACTTATCTGTATGTCAGTTTCCATTCTCATGTTTGGGAAATTTTCAGCTCCTAATTCTGTAAATAGTCTCTTGATATCATTTGTGTTTTACCTTCTTTTTCATTTATACCTATCAATCTTGTGGGGGTATTTTTTGCATTATCTTGTAGCTTTTGAATTGTTATTTCTTGATTTCTTGTTATTTCCTGTTCACTGCAATCCTGACTTCGAGGTCTGAAAGTCTATCTTCACTTTCACTGAGGCAGTTTCACCAACTTTTGATGGAATTTTTGATTTCCTGTATATCTCTTTGAGTCTGCTTCATGCTTTCTCTTTGTTTCTTATATTGTTCATTCAAGGTTTCTATCTTTTTGCATTGTTCTTCTAATCTTTTAACTATGTTTTTTACATGTATTCAGCATTTCTTTCATTAAATTTATTATTTCTTCTTTTACCTGAAAGATTATTTCTGCTCTGAGTTCTTTTATAGCATTCCAGAGTTGTTTCTTTAATTCAGTTGCTGTCATTTCTGGAGTTTCAGGTGTATGGCTTACATTTTCTTCTATGTCCATGTCTTCTAGGCTTGCCTGGGATGGGCTTGAGGTTTGGGATTGCATTTTGCTCTTTCATTTTGCCATTTTCCTATATTCCCTTAGGGAATCTGAAGGCAAGGTCTCCATTGTTTCTTGGGTGGAGAATATCTATCCTTATTGCAGAGATTTTTCCCCAGTTCAGTGGAGATCCTTAGACAGACCTTACCAGGTGGCTCCCAGCCATTTGGGCTCACTGGGAGGGATCTTACCAGTTTTGGAGAGACATGCCAAAGCTTCCTCCTGTGCTGGAAATCACTGCATGCACATTCAGCTCATGAGGTGAAATGCAGGCAGCTGCAGGCCACTCATTGATAGATTTTTATAATGTGTTTTTGGTTTGCTTTTGCTATATCTGATTGAATGGACAAGTATTGCAATGATAAGATATACTATGGAGCCTATTATTGTTATCCTGGTATTATGCACTGAAGTTCTCTACCAATTTTACTGCATTGTTTTTATTGGCTTTGATATTTCCTGTTTTGTTGTATTTTACTATCTTTAAAATTAAAAAAAAAAACTGTGAACTAGTTTGAGGGTGGATAGGCTGACTGAATTGTTCTTCTACTCTTTCCATAGGGCATCTACCTGCCCTGGAGTGGAATCAATCTGAGGAATGCCTTTAGGATATTTATCAAATAGAAATAAAAAGAGATGCCTAATTATTTCATTTTTTGTATAGCTAGGTATCTCAGTGTCAAGATATCATATCTTCATGCCTTGCTTTTTACATTACAGATATGAGAACTCAATGCCAAAGCCCCTTACTCCTTTGGAATGTATTCATAAGCACTGGAATATGTTCAACCCTTGCATGTTGAAAAATATCCATTTGATATTTCTCTGCATGTGTGCTTGGCCTACTTATCCCCTAGACTGAAAATAAAATACAGAGGAAAGTATTCATTGGGATGTTGCTTTACAACTAAAATCATAGTGTAAGAAAAATGGTCAGAATCGCTTTATGTTAAACCTTTCTTTACATTAAGAGATAATTCTTATTTATGCTTCAGGTATAATTATAATCCTTATTAGACTACCCCAATTCATAGGTTTCTTTCTCTCAGTGCCTTAAAGCAAATTAAACTAAAACTGGGAAAATTTTCAGATGACCCTGATAAGTACATTGATGTCTTTAGAGAATTTACTCAGACTTACAAGCTAAGCTGAAAAGATATGTTGCTCTTAAATCAAACACTGACTTCTAGTGAGAGACAGGCAGTATTATAAGCTACTATTGCATTTGGAGATGAATATCATATTCTTAATTTTAGACAGCCAGAGGATGGACAACCAAGGAAACTACCAATTCCCACTGGCTCACATGAAGTTCCCATCCAAGACCCCAACTGGTTTGACAACAAAACAGAAGATTGGAACAAGAGACATTTTCAAGTGTGTATCCTTTTAGGTCTAAGAAGAACAAAAACTATGCCTTTTAGTTATTTTAAATTGTCGGCTGTTTTTCTGGAGAAATTAACAACCACTCTGCCTTTTTACATTGTTTATAAGACGCAGTAACAACACATGCTTCCTAGAATCTTGATTCAATAGAGGAACAAATTATTCTTAAATATAAGTTTATTACCAAGTCCATTTCAGATACTAGAAAAAGGCCACAAAAGATGGCTTTTGCTCCAGAAAGTTTACTTGATCCTGTAGTAAAAACTGTTCCCTTCATATTCTATGAATTGGACTGAGAGAAACACAAAGAGGAAAAAAGCAAAGAAACCAAAAATTAGCTGCTCTTAAAAGAAATAGACATTAAGTATGATTCTTGGGGCTCCAAAAGGAACTCAAGGCATAGATTCAGCTGCTACTAGTGAGGAAATCCAGGCCACCTTAAGAGGGATTGCCTTAAGAGTCCCCTCAGTGCAGGCCTTGACTATAAAGGCTGTCACTGGAAACAAAACTGCAGTCTGAGGCACAGACCTCCAAACTCAAATTTGTCTCTCTAGGTGGTCCAGCAGGACTACAGTGCCTCAGGCACTCTCTCCTTCCTCTGGCCAGACTGTTATCTCTACCTGTCATCTTTGCAGGGGAGCCATGTGTAACCATGACAAGAGGTAAAAAACAGCCCATTGGTGGACATTGGTGCATGTCACTTCATACTTCTTAACACTGGTCTTCCTTTTAGGCATCGTACCTCAATAAACAGTCACCGAAATATATGTTACTTAAACTGTAACTGGGATAACTTTTTCTTCACTCATTCCTTTAGCCTAAAAGCCTAGCTCTGATCCTAGAGAGTTTTTATCTTGTCTAAATGCTATCATGTATTTCCAAGTTGCGAACTAATCAAAATGATGCTGAGACTGGTTTTTACAAATAAAATACATATTGTTGTTCATGTATAAAAACTTGAGAGTTTTTCGTTTCTCAAAGAAATGTATTAAACTGATTCTACTACATTATCAAAAATTTAGAGATAATTATAATTAAACTAGAGGGATTTGTAATAAATTACCAGACTCCATCAATAATGGGACCTAAGTGTTAATGGGTTACAATTGTTACCCCTTAGAAAGTTTCTAAAATTACCTGTCAGCTCTAATACTTATGCTTTGATTATATATACCTTTGTATATATACTTTCATTATACATGCTTTGATTAAAGTTTGTACTTGCCAAGAAGCTGTCAAACCCCAAGTAATCATGCAGATAAAATCATTAATGTATGCTAGATTCCTTTTAGATTCCCTTTACTGAGATGCACCGGATCTTGTGAAAAAGAAAAAAAAAAAAGTTACATGACACATATTGAGACCTTAACTAGCTATACTCAACATGATACTGCAGCTGGTCTTTCCTACATAAAAAAAATAAAACTAATAAAACAGGCAATCTTCCAAGCTCAGATGACCTTGGACATTCTAACAGCACAGGAAGTACTTATTCAATTGTAAAAACTAAACCTGTAATTTCCTGATCATTTGGCTAATATCTCAATAGCTCTTTAAGGTATTGGTGATAAATAAATGACATGTCAGACTCTAAAATTGCCTAGACTTTATCCTTGTCCTGTGGAAAGCCATTATTAACTAGCTCCACATAGTGGAAATCTTTGTTAGTTGCACTCGTAATTATCCTATTAATTCTATTATTTGGCCCATGCATACTTAATTGTTTATTTTTCTTTGTTTCCTGAAGACTTAAAACTATATGCTTACCCAAGATAAAAATGCCTGTAATCTATGGAGGGTCATTAGATAGAACATCTGCAGAGTATCCTGACTGTCTATCAACAACTATGACCCCCTTCCATCTCAATAATAGGTGAGATCAGTCCTTGCCTATTACTCCCTCATGGTAGTTTGGGTTGCTTCTTCAGAGTAGGGATTGTTATAGGCAACTGAGTTAGGTGAAAATATTTATAGGCAGTCATAGAGGGCTAGGCTCTCAAAGGAATCAGTGAATGAGCCCAGATCCTTGCAACTGTGGGGAAGACAGACACCTCTTGCTGTGGGTCAGGCCTCAAAACAAAAGATCAAGCAATATACTCACATCCTAAGGATTGATATTCTAAATAGCTCTCTATCTTCCTGAGGAAGCCAGGAGTCACCATCCCATCCTCCTACAGAAAGAGTCACTGCTCTATATGTATTCCTGCTTGCTATGTGACTTGCTTCCCCATTTGTCCCTGATTTCACCAATTTTACCTTAGCAAATAATCTTTTTGATTAACCATAATTCTGCTCCACCTTATGCCTACCTTGCAAGTTCCCATTTTGGACCCATCTCACCATGTGGTTTTGCTCTATAAAAGTCCCTAAAAAGAGACTTTCACAACCCAGTTGGGATCCATACTGTCTCTCAAATTTTTTTTTATCTCAATAAATATATTCTGTTCTAAAAATGATTTTGTTCATTTGAGTTTTTCCCCCTCTGGTTTTCTTTCTTTCTTTCTTTCTTTCTTTCTTTCTTTCTTTCTTTCTTTCTTTCTTTCTTTTTCTTTTCTTTTCTTTTCTTTTCTTTTTTTGAGGGTGGACATTGTTTAGAGTTGTTTTGTTTTGTTTTCATGTTTTCCTAGTTTTTTTCATTCTTTCCTTCTCTTCTGTCTTCTTTATCATACCCCTGAGGCTTGGGTAAAATTTGTTTTTCCTTCGGCCTTAATTCCAATCTCTTTTTGTACTTTTGTTTCCCTATCTTCCCCCTTCTCTCTTTTAATCCCCCCCCCTCGAGTTTAAATTTGTCTACTGAGTGGATATTTTCTATAAATAGTTTTCTGATTTCTCTTAGACTTTGTTCTATAGATACAAATCTTGTACTTATGGATAAAGGTGGCAAATTATTAGTTACCACAATGGACCATTTTTCAGTCTGTGTTTGATGCTATTTCTGGTTGTATTATTTTAGGCAAGGTGACATAGTTGCTGTGATGAATTGATCTTCCTTGTATGCCAATAACTAGATTTTCTGAGGAACATTATCAATACTACAGTCCATGATTAATGAACTGGGTGCTAGGCCAAACAGACTATAATGTCTCACCCCTAATAAGCAGAGGAAGCAAGATCCAAGGACAAATTCAAAGGCCAAGAGCCAGCTATACCTGGAAGATATCACTGAAAGTAGTCATTTCCAAAAAAGTTCTCAATACTAGAAATAAAGCAATTTACCATTAGCGATTTGCAGACATCAATGCATAAAACAAATAAAAAGTAAAACATAAGAAAACACAGAAGCAAGATGCAACCTTATAACTCTAGTTCATCTAAGTAAAATCCAGGAGGCACTGAGATGGAAGAAATCAAAAACTACCAAGCTTCACTTTTTGAAATGATAACACCAGAGCTAACAAAGCTGACGAATGAGACTGCAGAAGAAAAGAAAAACAGAATTAGATAGGTAAAGAGATGAGGACCATAATGTAACAAATTGATAGTGAATCTAAAGAAGGTATAGTTTTTTTTTTTTTTTTTTAAAGAGGAGTTGGGAAAGAATGTAATGAAAACCATGAATGGCCAACATAGGAAAGAACTGGATTCCATGAAAGAGGTTCAAACAGATATCCAGGAGTTTAAAAACTCTGTTGAAAGTACATACCACAGAATCAACCAAGGTGAAGATAAAAGATCAGATCTAGAAGACAAGGTTGCAGTTAGGAGTCATCAAATGAAATTTCTTTAAAAAATCAGGGGACCATGAAAAACATCAATTAATGTCAGCTAGACAATGAGAGAAGAAAACTGAGTTTTGGCCCAGACAGGACACTGTAGCCTATAAAACCTCAGGCAGAACCAAGGAATTCCATCTCCCCTACCCCTAGGAATTTACCTATGGCACCAAAAAAATACCAATGAGCTACCTGTGCATCACTAACACCCCTTAGGTTCCACACCAAACCTAGGCTACTTATATGCCTCCACTCCATGTGTTCCACAGAGAAATCACCGACCTCGGTGGGAGATGCTGCACCCCAGGGGATCGGGGGTGTCTCTCCCTGCATTCTCAAAATAAAGGTCATTTATATTTCATACTTCTTATCTTTTCAGCCACTGCTGGCCCCCCACAGTTCTATCAAAAACCATATTAATTAGAATTAGTGAAAAAATCAGAACATAATGCAAAGGGCATTAAAAAACCTATACACAGTAGTAATAACAGAAAACATTCCAAGCATGAAAAAAGAATTTCACATGCAGACTACTGTGGCATGTAGAAATTCAATTAACCATGATTGTTATAGCCTAAGCTCTAACCATTGCACCTCATTTTCTGTTCTGTATGCGTCTTGCTGCCTCCCCCTCCCCTTTCCCCTTCCTATCTAACTAGGTTAAGTTTCAATTTCCTGAAAGGCCATAAAAGCCTTAGGTTTCAGTTTCTGGTAACCCCCTTCCCTACCTTTGGACCTACTTTCCTACCTTTGGTGGTCCATAATAAAATGTGCTAATTGTGCTGTTCTTTAAGAAATGCTTAACTTCAAAGAAATTACAGGAAGTTCTGTAAGGCTCAGTTGCTATCTAACTGTGTCAACGATTACAACATTCCTGTGGTTTTTTCACTTTAAAAGCCACTTCCCCTAGCTGTGAGGTGTGCAGTCTTTGGGTGGATCCTGAGAAGACTGTGTCACCAGGCCTGGAAATAAAGCCTTTGCTCCCCAAATTTTAATTTCTTGCTTCCTTGGATTTTATTCTGGGGTCTGAGCCATCACATTTGGGGGCTTGTCCGGAATGGGAGCAAGACCCTAGACTCATTTCTGAACATTTGGAAGTAAGTACTCTGGAGGGTTTATTTGGGCCATGGTCAGTCTGTACTCTTGGAGAGGATGCCTTCAATTTGGGAGCGTGGACCTCCTGAGGTCAGAGTCAGTTGGTTTTTGGGACAGATTCCATCCACTCGTGATTCTGCCCCGGGGTAGTGAACCATTCCCTTGGTTAGTTTGTTAAATCCCTCTAGAAATCCTAAAATTGGTTGATTTTTGAGCAAAGGCCATTTTGCTGCAGTGTGTCTTGTCTTGTCTATCTTTCTGTCTATGTGGTCTAATTGTTCCTCTTTTGGTCACCCAACTCTAACAGAACATTTTCTCCTAGGAACCCCTTCCACGAGTCCAAACTAAGCAAGGGCAATTTTAACCATTTTCTTAGCCTCTTTAATAATTAGTCTCTTCTTTCTAACCTTGTCTTTGTCTCTTAAATCTCCTAGCAGAACAAGCAAGACAGTGATCTCACAAACTATGGGCCAGAACGAGTCTGTTCCTAGCACTCCCCTTAGCCTTGTGCTTGAACATTTCAAAGAATTTAAGTGACGAGCTAAGGCATATGGGGAAAAGGTTTATAAAGCTAGACTAACAACTTTTGTCACACAGGAATGGCTACTGTGGACCCAAGGAGTCTGGCCCCCTTCCAGGTCTTTTGACCAGGGGACCACACAAGCTGTTTGCCAGTATGTATTTGGGCCCCCTGCTAATCCTGACCAAATTGTCTATATTCAGATTTGGATAGACATAATCTATGATGCCCCCTCATGGATTAAGCCCCCTCAGGATGGAGTTCTAGCAGCCCTCAAACTGAAGATGAAGGCCAAAGAGGCGGCTCCTAGACCCAACATGCCTCCAGTCCTGCCTCCGAGTAAGACTCTTCTGACCCACTGGACATTCTTTCCTTGCCCCCTCCCACATACCCTGCCCCTGAACCTCAACCTGACTCCACTGCTCCCTCCCCACCACATCTCATCCAAACCCACTGCCACCCCTGACCGGAGTGACCTCTGAAACAGGGCCCTGAGGCAGCACCACTGTGCCCTTTGCAGGAAGTCCCTGCCCCGAGTGGGGGCTCCATGTTTGTGTACATCCCCTTCTATTTCTCTGACCTCTATAACTGGAAAGCTCACAACCCCCTTTTCTTAAAGGACCCAGAAACCCTGATTAATCTTACAGAATCTGTTTTCTCTACTCATTGCCCCACTTGGGACTACTATCAGCAGATCTTGCACATTCTTTTCATGGGTGAAGAAAGGATGCATATCTGCACTTTAGTACAAAAGGGAGTCTGGGATCTGGACGGATCTCTGTCTGCTGATCGGCAGAGAATGAAACATCTGTTCTCTTCCTCCTGACCCAAATGGGACCCCAACACTGATGCAGGTAAGAAGGCTCTTGATGATTATCACCTGAGGCTCCTAGATGCACTTCATGGGGCTGCTAAGAAGCCTACCAATCTGTCTCGAGTGAGGTAAGACAGCAGATGAGTCTCCTGCTATGTTCTTAGACCATCACCTAAAGGCCTATAGATTATATACTCCAATTAATCCGATGGTATCTGAGAATGCACGAGTGATTAACATTGCTTTCATGTCTCAGTCAGTCCCTGATGTAACAAAAAAGTTACAGAAACTTGAGGGATTTGAAGGGATGCCCCTTACCCAGCTGATAGAGATAGCACAGAAGGTTTTTGAAAACAGGGAGACCCTACAAGAAGCCACAAATAAAAAGATGACTGAAGTATTGGAATTGCTCTGTGAGAAAGAAGTTAAGAGGTCAGCTAATACTGGAAAAAAGGAGGTTCAAGGTCAGCGGCCTTCTTTAGATAAGGATCAAAGTGCATATTGCAAAGAGATGGTATATTGGTGTAAAGATTACCTAAAGTTAAAGGCCAAGCTAGAAAAGGAGGCAAAGGCCTTGTTTTCTCAACAATGAGGAGGTCAGGGCTCACTGCCACCCCCAATCCCCGGATAACTCTTCAAGTGGGTGGGCAACCAGTGGACTTCCTGGTCGATATGGGAGCCACCTATTCTGTGCTGACCCGACCTTTAGGAAAACTAACGAAGAGTTCTGTCTGTGTAATAGGAGCCACAGGGGAATTAAAATTGTACCCAAAGAAGACAGCTAGTTTGGCTCGGCCTGGACATAAACTGGTCCAGAATGATTTTCTATGGGATCCTGAGTGTCCAGACTCTCTCTTGGGATGAGACCTCCTCCACAAATTGCAAGTGCAAATTGACATCACAAATGAGCCGAGACTGAAGCTGGGGGCAGATACAAATCCAGACTTGGAAAGTATTAGAGTGTTAACTCTTGTCCCAGAGGGAGAAAATTACCGTCTACTGGGAAATTTGTCTGGTGTACCTGAGCCATCACAAACTGACTCAGAAATAAAACTGTTAAGCAAATGGAAACAGGAAATCCAAGAAGTCTGGGCAGAAGCCAACCCCCCAGGGCTAGCAATTAACCAAGTGCCCCTTGTGGTGCAGCTCCTACCCCAGGCATGCCCCATTTGCTTGCAGCAATACCCAATAAGCCTGCAGGCCCAACAAGGGATCAAAGTCCATATTCAGAGACTAAGAGACAATGGTATCCTCATTCCTTGTGTCTTTCCATGGAACACACCCCTGCTTCCAGTCCAGAAGCCAGGGACAAATGACCATCACCCTGTACAGGATCTCCGAGAAGTTAATAGGTGAGTTTTGACTCTACACCCAACAGTGCCTAATCCTTATACTCTGCTCAGCCTTCTCAACCTGGAGAACACCTGGTACTCTGTTCTGGACCTCAAGGATGCCTTCTTCACTCTGCCTCTCGCTCCAGTGAGTCAATCCCTTTTTGCCTTAGAATGGACTGACCCAGAGTCAGGGGTAAAAGAACAGCTGGCCTGGACACGTTTACCTCAGGGCTGCAAGAACTCTCCCACTCTTTTTGATGAAGCACTAGCAAGAGATCTTTTGGGATTTAGGGAAGAGCACCCCGAGATAGTGCTCCTCCAGTATGTAGATGACTTGTTCATAGCCTCGACATCCCTAGAAATTTGTCAAGAGGCAACCGAGGAACTGTTAAAGACTTTGGGGTGATTGGGCTATAAAGTCTCAGCTAAAAAGGCCCAATTGTGCCGTCAGGCTGTGACTTATCTGGGCTATAAATTGCAGGAAGGAAAGAGGACTTTTTCTAAGGAAAGAGTCCAGGCCATATTGCAGATCCCATCCCCAGAAACTAAGAAACAAGTGCGTGAATTTCTAGGAGCTGTCAGATACTGCAGACTGTGGATTCTAAAATTACTGAAATCACTCACCCACTGTATGACTCTCTTAAGGGAGTGACCCAAAAACCACTAGATTGGACAGACAAATGTGAGCAGGCTTTCCAACAACTCAAGCAGGCTCTGACCGAGGCTCCAGCTCTAGGGTTCCCTGATGTTACCAAGCCATTCACCTTGTTCATAGATGAACTCAGAGGCATTGCAAAAGGAGTTTTAACTCAAGACATTGGCCCTTGAAAGAGGCCTATAGTCTACCTTTCAAAAAGACTCATTCCAGTAACAGGAGGGTGGCCCCCATGCCTAATAATTCTGGCCACTATGGCAATGCTACTCAAAGAGGCTAAGAAACTTACTTTTAGGCAAAAGATTTCTGTGGTGACTTCCCACAGTTTAGAGACTCTTATTAAAACCCCTCCCGAAAAGTGGCTCTCAAATGCCAGAATTGTACTCTATCAGGCTCTGTTCCTAGACCCAGAGTCAGTAATTTTCAAGACTTCCTCAGCTTTAAACCCAGCCACCCTTATGCCCGACGATGACCCAGAGAGTCAAAAGATACCCCTCCATGAGTGTGCTGACATCCTTGAGCTACAGCAGAACCTACGGGCTGATCTTACTGACCAGCCTTTGGGAGATGCTGACAATTATTTCACTGATGGAAGCAGCTTCATCCAGGATGGCAAGAGAGTGGCTGGCGCAGCAGTGACCACTGAAAAAGAGGTACTCTGGGTTAAACGGTTAGAGCCTGGCACTTCTGTTCAAAATGTGGAGCTCATTACTCTGACTGAGGCATTAAAGCTAGCTGAGGGAAAAAGGGTAAACATCTATACTGACAGTAGATATGCTTTTGCTACTGTGCATGTACATGGGGCCATCTATCATGAGCGAGGCCTTTTGACCTCAGCTGGGACTAAGATTAAAAATGCTCCACAGATCCTAGACTTGCTGGCAGCTGTCTGGCTACCTCAGCAGGTTGCTATTATTCATTGCAAAGCACACCAAACAGGAGACAACCCCATCACCATAGGAAACAATTTGGCAGATCAAGCCACCTGAAAAATAGCAACCACATCAGAGGGGCCTATAGAGGAAGTAACTGCTCTGATGCTAGTTCCTCCAGCCCTGTCAAAACCAGTCTACACAAAGGAAGATTTACAGTTAGCACCTCAATTTGGAGCAAAGTCCCCCACCCTGGATGGCTGGTACCAGTTGCCTGATAAGCGGGTGCTATTACCAGAGGCACTAGGGTGAGAGCTGCTACACCAAGCTCATCAGACTACCCATTTAGGGGGAACTAAACTGGCTGAATTGTTCAGGACTAGGCTTTTTACTCCAAAACTCTCCAAATTGACTGCCTCTTTGAGCTCCAGATGCCCACATTGCTTGTTGGTCAACCCAACTAAGAACTCTCCACTGGAAACCACCTGACACTGAGGGATCTCCCCAGGAGAACACTGGGAAGTAGACTTCATGGACATGGTAAAGCCTGGTTTACAGGGGCACCACTATCTCTTGGTAATGGTAGACACCTTCACTGGCTGGGTAGAGGCTTTCCCTACTAAGTCTGAGTCGGCCTTAGTAGTAGTCAAAAAGTCGTTACATGAGATTATACCTTGATTTGGCCTCCCACTGTCAATGGGGTCCAACAATGGCCCAGCTTTCATAGCCCAAGTTACCCAAAAGCTAGCTCAGGTATTAAAAATTGATTGGAAACTTCACTGTGCCTATCGACCACAAAGTTCAGGACAAGTAGAGCACATGAACCGGACCATCAAGGACATTTTAACTAAGTTGTCTTTGGAAACTGGCAATAACTGGGTGGGCCTTCTTCCCTTTGCACTGTTGAGGGCCAGGTGTACCCCATATATTTCTGGAATTTCCCCCTTTGAAGCTATGTTTGGAAGGCCTCCACCATTAGTCCCTAGGCTGTCAGAAGACAAACAGCTGAAATAACTAATCAAGATCTCATTAAGGCCCTGCAGAATGTCCAGCCCATGCTGAACTCAATCCACCAGCTGTTTAGACAAAAACATCCAAACCTGCCCTCAGAGATGCCACTCAAAGTGCCAATTGAACCAGAGACTTCAGTCCTGGTGCGATGTCACCACCGAGACTCTCTTGAACCCCACTGGGAAGGACCTTTCACCGTGGTGCTCAGCACTCCCACCACCATCAAGGTAGTAGGAAAGAGTGCATGGATTCACCACACCCACGTCAAGCTGCTGGAAGCAACAGACAACAAAAAAATTCCTCGGTGGACTATACAATGGACTGGTAACCCATTAAAGTTAAAATTTGTTAAAGACCCTTAGCTATAAAATCATGTCTGTATTGTGGTATCTGATTTGGTACTCAATTGTAACTGTAAGCCCCAGAAATGGGGATTGGGTTATTTCAGATGAAAAGACTAAAACAGAGTTAGGCAGGACTAAGGGTACAACCAATCAAATCACTTTTGACCTATGTATGCTCTTTGATGGTAATATAGTTAATGATGGTAATATGGTTAGTAGACTGGGTGACACGGTCCAAAGAAACCTTTGTGCTGGCCGTGGACCCAAGGGTCTACACATTATGTTTGAAAAAGGTATTGATAGCATAGCCTTATATGTGTGTCCCAAAAACCAACCTGACCCCAGCTATGACACTTATTGTGCCTCAAATCTAGACCAACAATACTGTTATGCATGGTCATGAGTTACAGGAGGCCTAAATGGGTATTACAACTCAGAAAAATACCTAGCTGTCAAGTACATAGGAAACAAAAACTGTAAAACTGAGTATACTTGTAACCCAGTCCAGTTAACCTTCCTAAATCTGACAGACCCTCGGTGGCAAAAACAGGGACTTACCTATACTATGAAGATGTATCATGCTGGGCATGACCCTGGAGTTAATATTAACATCCTGTATAAAACACCTAGAAAAGCTCCTGTAGTTCAATACAGGGGGGGGGGGTGTCACCCAGTGGTGGTCCCTATGTCAATAAAAGTGGCTAAGTCCTTCCCAAGCCGGCTCCACAGGCATACTCTGATGTCCCTGATAGCTGAAGCCCTTTGTAATGGAACTCTATACCATACAAACCAACCCCATGTAAAATTGTGCATGTGGAAAGAAAAAGGGGACCTCGAATATTGGATGGAATTTGAGGTGCCTGGTCCAGATCAAACCTCAGTCCAACCTGCAACCACTTAGAGGCCACAAGAAACTGGTTCAGGAAAGTCTAGGCAGGCATTTACCGAACCCGAAACTCCCATGCCACCTTCAATGACAGAGATGGAGATATTCCAACCCTTAGAAATAGTAACTGAGCTAATTAATGGCTCTATCAACAGTGGTTTGACAATCTTGTGTTGGCTATGTCTGTCCCCTGAACCTCCCTTCTACGAGGGTTACATCACAGTCACCAGTAAGCTGGCCTTTAATCCCTCCAGATGTGACATATTTCTCCCTCAATCTCTGTGGAAAAGTACCAGTCTAGAGGGTATAAATGGTACCTGCATATATCACTCCAGCCACACAGCTCCTGAATATTGTGGCCTCTCTCATTCCTATCGCATTACAGAGGCTGGTGACAATACTCCCATAGTGGCCCCAGCCAGCCATTGGTGGGCTTGTACTTCAGGATGGTTCCCCTGTATTGCTTCAAATAAGTTTGTTATTGACCAGGATGAAGTTTGTATACTAACCCAGATCCTGCCTAGAATTTACTGGCATTCCAAAGAAGAGGGAATTAGGACCCTCATCTCTACCAGCCACCAAATAGATAAGAGAAGTCCGAATCTTCCTATTATGGCTGGAATCAGTATATTCTCAGCCCTCGGGCTAGGAGCTGCCTCCATGGAAGTTAGTACACACCAGGCAACATGTTATCCAAACAAGTAGGTGAGGGAATGAAACAAATTCACAATGCCATCGAAGCTTTAGAAAGCTTGGTTGACTCATTAGCTGAAGTGGCTCTCCAAAATTGCAGAGGGCTAGACCTCCTATTAGCCAAAAAAGGAGGACTATGTTTGGCATTGGGACAGCAATGCTGCCTGTATGCTAATAAATCTGGGATAGTAAAACAAAATTTGGCCAAGCTCCAAAAAATTCTGCAAAAGAGAAAAAAACTAAGGCAAGGAACTCCAGGGTGGATGGAACAAATGTTCTCCCTCCCGCCATGGATGACTAGTATAATAGCAACCATAGCTGGTCCTCTTGTTATGATTCTAGTATTAGTTACTTTAGGCCCCTGCATAATCAGTAAGCTGACTGTGTATATCAGACATCAGATGCAAAATATAAAATTAATAATGCTTAGGCAACAAACATATGAGCTTGTCCCCAGAGGCCCTTAAGTAATAAGGCCAAGGATTTGGCCTAAAGTCACAACATCAGCGGGGAATGTTATAAGCCTAAACTCTAACCACTGCACCTCATTTTCTGTTCTGTATGCGTCTTACTGCCTCCCCCTCCCCTTTCCCCTTCCTATCTATCTAGGTTAAGTTTCAATTTCCTGAAAGGCCATAAAAGCCTTAGGTTTCAGTTTCTGGTAACCCCCTTCCCTACCTGGTGGTCCATAATAAAATGTGCTAATTGTGCTGTTCTTTAAGAAATGCTTAACTTCAAAGAAATTACAGGAAGTTCTATAAGGCCCAGTTGCTATCTAACTGTGTCAACGATTACAACATTCCTGTGGTTTTTTCACTTTAAAAGCCACTTCCCCTAGCTGTGAGGTGTGCAGTCTTTGGGTAGATCCTGAGAAGACTGTGTCACCAGGCCTGGAAATAAAGCCTTTGCTCCCCAAATTTTAATTTCTTGCTTCCTTGGATTTTATTCTGGCATCCGAGTTATCAGATGATCAGGAAAAATTACACCAAGGAAAATAATAGTTAAGGCTGTAAAACTTCAGCCCAAAAACAGAATATTAATATCTGTTAGAGAAAAAATATTATATATTAAAAAGAATCTTTAGGATGACAGCCAACTTCAAGCTAAACACTTAAGTCAGTGAAAGCTTGGAGTGAAATATTTCAAGACCTAAAAGAAAACAACCTCCGACCTGGATTAAAGTAGCCCACAAAATTGGCTTTCAAAAATGATGGAGAAATAAAATAATTGTATGAAAAAGAACATCTGAAAAATTAATGATTACAAAGGTAGTACTCCAAAAAGTGTTGAAGTATATGCTAAAAAAAAGAAAATATTGACAACGATTCCACAATTTTCAAGGGAATTAATCTACCAGCTAAAGCAAGCAACTGAATAGAAGGGGGAGAAAGTGAAACAATTACAGGAAAATAATATGATGACATCAGTTATAACCATCACTATGAATGGTCTCAGTTTATCAATCAAAAGAAATGGACTGGCAAAATGGATCAAGAAATAAGATCCAACAATATGCTACATAAAGGGCATATATTTAACACAAAAAGAAATTAATAGACTGAAAGAAAAAGGATAGAAAAGTAAACTCCATGGAATAGGAACTCAGGGGGAAAAAAGAAAGAATGTCTATTTGCAGTAAAAGTAGATTTTAAGCCAAAACAAAGAGACAAAGATCACTACATACTTGTTGGGGGAATAATTTAAGAGGGAAGAGATAACAATCATAAATATAAATGCACCAAATACTGGTGCAACCAACACATTAAAAAAAGAACAATAATGTATATGAAAACTCAGGTAAGCACCAATACAATTACAATGGGGAGCCTCAATACTCAACTGTCACAAACAGATAAATTAGACCAAAACATCAGTAAAGAAACAGGAGAACTGAACCAAAACTTTGAACAAAAAGACTTAGTAGATATCCATAGAGTGTTCCACCCAACAACAAAAAACATTCTCAGTAGCTCACAGGACTTTTTCCCAAATTAGACCACATACCACCTCATAGAACATGCTTAAAAGAAATTGAAATTGTCCCATGAACATTGTCAGATAATACTGCAATGAAATTGGAAATCTATGATCAAAGAAAGAAAAAAATTAAAAAGCATGTCAAAATTGAATAACTTTCTTAACAACCAGTGCATCACAGATGAAATTAAATGAAATTTTAGATAGTTTCTACAATTAAATGATAATGCCAATATGACAGATGGGAAAATTATGGGATGCAATGAAAGCATTTCTATGAGAGAAATTTATAGTGGTGAATTTCCACATCAGAAAAACAGAGTGAGTGCAAATGAGTAATTTAATGATGTTTCTCAAGGTTCTGGAAAATAAGAGCTGCTAAACCCAAAGCTTGTATGAAGAAATATATTACAGTGGACCTCAATTCACAAACTTCATTCATTCCACAATTTTAGAAAAGATGGACATGTTTTGTTTGCACAAGAAAGATGTCCACAGTTGTGTTCCTGAATTCACTACTGAATTCTATAAGAAATTTAAAGAAGCTCTAATGCCACTACTCCTCAAACTCTTTAAAATAAAATTGAAAAGCAAGCAATACTATCAAAGTTGTTTCTACACAAGCATTACCCTGTTATCAAAACCGGAGAAGAATCAAACCAAGAAAGAGAAGTACAGGCCAATCTCCTTAATGAACATAGATGCAAAAATCCTCCATAAGTACCTCCATAAGGTACTGGCAAACAAGATGCAGCAAATCATCCAAAAGATTATACACCATGACCAGTTAGCATTCTTCCCAGAAATGAGGGATGGTTCAAAATATGCAAATAGATAAATGCAATATATCACATAAACATAACCAAGGACAAAACCATCTGATCATTCAATAGAAACAGAAAAAGCATTTGACAAAGTCCAATACATATTCATGGTAAATACCAAACAAAATTGTAATACAAAGTCTTTATATTACTCTAGTAAAACCTATCTATGACAAATTAACAGCCAACTTCATATTAATTAGTTAGAAACTGAAAACTTTCACTCTAAAATCAGGAACAAGACAAGAATCCCCACTATCACTGCTCCTGTTCAATTTAATGTTAGAAACATTAGCCAGAACAATTAGACAAGAGAAAAAATAAAAGGAATGATGTTAGAAAATGGAAGAAGTTAAAGTTGTCATTATTAGCTGATGATATGATACTCTACATGGAAGATTCTAACACAAAATCAAAATTCTAAAATTAATAACCCCATTCAGAAGCATAGAATTGTACAAAATAAATGCTCAAATGTCAATAGCATTCATATACATGTATAACAAACTAAAAGAGAGAATTAGGGAAACTTCAAGAAAAATAAAACACTTAGAAATCAATCTAATGAAGGAAATAAAAGAATTTTATATTGACAACTACAGTACTCTGAAAAAGATCTTAGAGGATATCATAAAATGGAAAGATATCCTTTACTTGATAGACAGAACCATTATAGTGAAAATGGTCATATTTCTAGAACTGTTAAACAGTTTTAAAGCAATTTCAATTAAAATATCAATAGTACACTTATAAAAAACAATTTTAAAATTCATTTGGAACCAAAAGAGTCCCAGAAAGCAAAAGCAATTCTGGGCCACAAGGGCAAAGCCCAGGGGATCACAAACACTGAAATTATACTGTGAATCTACTGAGATAAAAAAAATGAACATGATATTGACAAAAAGCAGAGTAAACCTGACAATTGTTGGAACAGAATAGAATGTTTAAAAACGACTTCAAAAATCCTAAGCTACCTTATCTTTGATAGGGGTGCCAAAGACCTTCACCAGAAGAAACAGCATTTTTAATGAATGGTGCTGAGAAAATTGGCTTTCCAAAAGCTGAAGATTGAACCTAGCGACATATCTCTCACCACCAATTAAGCTAAAACCAAAATGAATCAAGTATCTAACTATAAAAACTTAATCTGGAAAATAAAATAGACAAAATTATTAAAAATTTAGTTGAAGCCCAAGACTTCATGAACAAAACCCTGATCACACAGAAAATATTACAAAGAATCAATAACTGGGATCACATCAAATTAAAAGGCTTTTCTACAGTAAAATAAACCACCAACAGAGTAAGCAGACAACACACATAATGGAAAAAGATTTTATCATCTATTCCTCAAATGACCAATATCTACAATATGCGAAGAACTCAAAAAAGTCTGACCTACCCAAATTCAAAAGTGGAATCCAAAAATAGTCATCTGAAATGAACATACACTTCCCAGAAGTAGAAAGAGAAAATAAATATATAAGAAAATATTGAACATTACTGTTCATTTGAAAAACGGAAACAACACTAAGATTCCATCTCACTTCCAAAAGAATAGCTACCAAATCTCAACCGATAACAAATGTTGGCAAGTCTGTGGGGAAAGTAGGAGTGTAAACTGGTAAAACTAGTATGAAAATAAATACAATGATGCCTCAAAAAATAAAACAAAGTTTTCACTTGACCCAGCTATTCTAATTCTAGGCAACTTTCTGAAAGTGTTAAAAGCATCACACCACAGTGCTATGTGCATACCCACATTAATAGCATCACAACTTATAATAGCTGAATCTTGGAATCAGTCCATAATCCCTTTGTCAATTAAAGAGACAAAGAAAATGTGGTGTTTATAGACAATGGAGTACTACTCTGACATAAAGGATAAACTTGAGTCTTTTGTACATAAATGGATGCACCTCGAGAGCATAATTTTAAATGAAATAAATAAGACACATTTTTTCAAGTATCGTATTGTTTTCCTTGTGCAAGAAACCCTAAGGGGGAATAAGGGATATAATCAAGGATAGATACTGGGAAGTAGAAAGAAAACATACCAGGGACCTCGCCAAGGTTCCCAACTGCCTGCATGAGGAGTATGGAAAAGAATGAAATAAGAAACAGAGACAAATTTGGTGATGTATGACAGGGAGACAGGAGATCAATGCCTCAAGAAGAGCAAAGGCAAAGGCACTCCCACCTAGCCAATATCTTGGGGGTTTATACAATGATGTGGGCAATTATTGGAAGACTCAGGTGACTCAGAGATGAGCAGATAACTCAGAGATTGATGACTAAACAGGCAGTGGATGGCATAGATGGGGCAGTGACTTTATGCTGATAGTTAATGAGGAGGTGGGACAAGATGGCAGTTTATAGACTTTGTTCTTTCCCCAAAGTGAAACTTTAATTAATACTGGGTTCTGAAGGAGCCAGGATGTCCTTGGCTGATGTAATCTTGCCCTGGGGCATCACAGCATCACTGGACCATTGAGGCCTCGGCTGTGACCAGAGGCACACGGTTACATTCCTGCATTCCATAACTGGCCCACATGGCAAAGCACTAGACCTTGGACAAACTCTAATCACAATTTAATTATGAAAGGATTTTCCCCAATAATTATATAGAATATTCCTTGATAAATATGTTCACATGGGAAGGGGAACAAGGGTGGGGGAGGAGGAAAAGAAGGATTAAAAAAGGAAAGATGGAAATGAAGATTCTGTAAATGAGGAATGGAAAATGGGTTGAAGGGAGTTGGAAGAAATGGAGAATTAAGATATATTTTGTAAGGCAAATTCCCTATTAAAAAAAAAGGGTGCACTATGTATGACAAATATGTACTAATAACATTTTTTTAAATACTCATGGGTAAATATTTGACCTCCCAATTGGCATGACAATGCAGGAGTAAAGAAGTTCTGACTAGGAGATACTCCTCAATGCTTATTGTAGCTACATATCTACAAGATTTTCCCAGAGTAGGACATTACAATAGAATGAGCCACATCTATATCTACCAGTAATTTAACTAACTCATCCATGACGTTCAGGGGCTTGCAAGATTCCTCACAGAAGACAGTAATGTTTATAGACAAAATAAGTTACTCCCAGGCTCTTCAGTTTTTATCAAAGCAGAAATGAGAGTTTTGCCTGGCTTAACCCATCTCTGGTAGTGGGGACAGTCAGCACATTGCAGCACATTGGCCATCTGACACACATAACAGGTACTGGTGGGGTTCTGATATAGTTCTGTGCCCAGTGTCCACCGTTGTGCACTTAAACCAGAAACTCTTTCCTTGATTGTCCAAAGGTTTTCCTTTAGACCACTCAGGGCTACTTAAAGTATTGTCAATTGTGACAGCCATAATTTTGTCTTTTCTCACTCTCACATGCATTTGATTGTTAAACAGAGTAAAGATCATCTATGGCAATCATAGGGGGCCCTTGTGAAATTTTTTTGTAATTTGGGCTGATTGACAAATTAAATTAAGTCCCATCAGTTCCTGTCCCTCCCTGGAAGGTGGAATTAATTTTGTATATTTTAAAAGCTTCTACCAATCAGCCATGGAAGACATCTGGTTTTTCCTCTTTAACTTGTCTGACCTCTTTTCCCTATCATAAACAGATTTCTTAATGCATCTTTTCATTCCCATAAAAGTTGCTACTATGGTATACATCATTCTTAGTCAATTGCTAGTATTATAGTCCTTGTTTGATTCTGCCAGACAAATAATAACTTCTCTGTGGTGATTTTCTTCTCTTCTTGTAAACATAGTTCATCTGAATAGTTCTAGCCTTGCAGAGCGACTCTCTACTTTTCATCTTGAGTACAGCAAGTGGTAAGATGAATTGGTCCTCTCACAAAGGTAACCCATCTGCAAACCTACTAGAGTCTTCTGAAAGTCAGCCTAGGTATTCTTTGAATTGTTGAATATCTATCACTGAAAAAGTGACTTAGACTTGAGTAATTTCTTCTGTTCCCAGAACTTCTCTCAGGCAGGATGAATCATGAGTTATAGGAGTAGAAGTTCCACTCTGAGTATATCCTATAGGACTTAAAGTAGTCTGAGGAGAATGATGATGTGGGTGGGGAATAAGTGGAGTTCTTGAGTCACTTGAATGGAAGGGGGCTGTTTCATTGTCCTGAGGATTATGTGGAGATTAAGGAAATCTTCCAATATGGTTACTTTGATCAAACAGGTGGGAGAGATCCATATTCCCTAAGTGATAGGTGGAGATCTGAGAACAGGATCATCAGTGATATCAACTTCCTCTTCCTCAGGGATCACTCTAATTATCAGAGGCTGTGGGATTTTTTTGGTAATAAAAAGTTATAAAAGCCTGAACATAGAGGATTTCATTCTATTTTCCGTGCTTTTTGCAGAAACTAACTGCAGAATAGAATTGTAATTTAAACCACCATCTTCTACCCATCTCTTGTCCTTTCCTAGTTCATACTGTACCCAAACCATATTACATTAGTAGATTAAGTTGTTCCTTTTTCAGATAGGGTCAAATTGTTCTTGCTATTGAAAGATACAAATAGGAAGGTTGCTGGGATCTGCAGTTGCTCAGGATGTTTCCCATGGAACATCCTGAAGGTGGTGGAGAGAGAAAACTAAGTCAGCCTTTTCTTCAGAGGGTAATCCCTGAATAAAGGGGGAGGGGATTCATGAGTTCACAAAGTACCCCTCGTGATACTCAAGTAGTATTTTTTTAGAACCAGACATCTCTGCTCTTAACTCTAGTAGTGATGCAGGTGTCTTAGCTTCTCAGAAGTCTTTCATCTTAAAATTCTCCATACTGTGTCCTACCAACTGCTAAGTATGAAGAGATGAGTTATCAGGGACACCCTTATCCACCTGAGAAATAGATCAGGGCAGAGCTCTGCAAGGTCTTTCATGACTACCTAAGAAACAACATCTTTTTTATCTGAGGTAGTAAGCATGGAATTCTAATTAATTACCTGAATTTTGAAACAAGGAAACACAACCCAAGTCCCATATGTTCCATGATACAGAGGCTTATTTCTTATCTATAACAGTGTACAAACTACAGTCCATGTTCATTCACAAGTCTTAAAAAATAAAATACCCACTTTTAAAATTGAAAGCAATAAATAAATACAGGAATCAACAAACAATAAATTAAATTCAGGAGAATAAGTGCTTGTAAAGAGGAAAGGAAAGCAGACAGTGTGACTATTGATACAATTAGATGGATTGGAACTGAATGATAAGGCATTAGGAGAAATCAGTACCCTAATTGTTCTCCATACTATTAATTACAAGGTCTTTCAACCTCCTGGCTATAAAATAGTTTGACTATTTTCTGCTAGTAAAGAATAGAACAACTAACTCAGGACATTCTGGGAATATAATATTCACAGACATATTTATAGATTTTAATTACCTTGCCTAATAAAGCACAGCAGGATGATTATACAATTTTTCTCACTCAGTTTTGAAAATCTGGAGGATTTCAAAGTTCTTAAGAATACCATTACCACCAGATTACCATAGTAAGCATAACATCTGCCAAATAAAAACACAATTAAAAATAATTTTAAATGCACTTTTAGTGAGTAATTCAAATCATAGTCACTTATGACTAAGAATTACAGCATGTATATAGCTCTGATGTGAAAATGGAAATTCTGTCATTCATGCACTATGCAGATGGAACCCTCTTTTAAATTGGAAGCTGTTTTGGCAATTAAAATACTTGAGGAGCACCCACAATAGGATGGGGGAAAGTGGCTCTCCACTTGAGTTTCTGCTTGAAGCCCAGCCACAGAAACTAAGGTTCATCGGTAGCCATGTCTCCTGCACATCATCCCTGTTCATTCTCCAAGGAAAGCAGGAGCATTGACCATAGCTCCCATCCTGACTACAAAGGTCTTTCCCACACACAGGGCACTGGATTCTGCTCTCAGGTTACTTGGAGGCTCTCAATATCCACTCCACTTTGGGGGATGGGCTCTCCAAGGTGGCCCAGCCTTAAAGGGGATGCACCCAACCCAGTTCTGAGATGCTGAGACTAGAGCTGAGCTGGCAGTTGCACAGGTTTCCTGCTCCACACACTATCAGCTCTGCATTTGTGGCTGCTGGCAGGACCAAGCCCCTCCCCCTTCCACTTTTTACCAGTTTCCAGTTCTCTGCCTCTTCTTTCCTATCCTTGGGAAAGAAAGGATGAGAAGGGGCTTGAAAACTGATTGGGCCTTTCTAGGAGGGAGGGAGGGAGAGAGGGAGGGAGGGAGGAAGGGAGGGAGGGAGGGAGAGAGAGAGAGAGCGATGAAACCAGTCCTTAAGTCAGTATTTTTTATTTGAATTCACAGATTTGAGAAAGGAAGTGAAACATAACCATAATCAACAAATAGTCTTAGCTCCTGGCACTCCTGGCACCTCCTTGTTACCTCCTGTGTAGCTCATCAAATATTATTGGGTGGAGTAGGGACAAGTATTGTTTACCAAGTTCTTATTATCTTGTTCAATGAATTGGTTAGGACAGTTGGTGAATGTGAAAGATTACTGTTTATTTTAGGGCAGAACTAAAAAGGAAAGGAAAAGAATCATAAAAGAAGTACACAAAGGGAAAGTTTTTTGAAGGAAAAACAGAAGATACTTCCTGAAAGTAGAATGGACCATTTCAAGAACAAAAGTGCTGTGGTGGCAAAGTGAATTACTGCTGTCTTTTTATAGCTTCTTTGAGAGTTGCTCCAGGTGATCCCACTTGATTACATGCTAGGAGACTGACATCAGGTGCTATTCTTGGCTTGGTTGCATGTCAGAAGATTTATATCAGGTGCCAGGTTCTGTGTGTTCTCATGTCAGAAGATTGGTAATGGGTGCAGGGCTCAGTTTAGTCTCATCGGACTAAAAAGCTGCTTCTCTGCATCAATGGTTAACAAGTCTCTTTAGTCATGGATACAGTTCAGTGACATAAGCACCTGCCTGGGAAGCCTGGAGTCCTGAGTTCAATTCCCAGTACCAAAAAAAAAAAAAAAAAAAAAAAAAACCTCTTCAATTAGCAGGCTGTGATTAATTGTTCTATCTACACATGACCTAGACTCTTAATTGCAAATCACTCCACTACATATTGTAATCTTATTCTTGTTGAAGAAGTAAGCACATGTCAGTTCCTTTAACATCTTTCCTGCTGTAGGCTTACCAAATTCCTATTGTATCCCTATAACACTTCAATCCAGAAAGAAACCTTTACTTTCCAGCCTTTCACAAGCAATGTCTCTTTCCTCAGCTAGAGAAGGTAGCACCATTTAGTGAAAATAGAATGATTGGCTTGAATGATAGGAATTCAGCAAAAGTAAACAATCACTTACTAGGGTCAGAGCCTTCATCTCTCTAAGCCTTTATTCTGGAGTCATAACATTGGAGTTATTGTACATTATTCATGGAGTTATTGTGAGGGCCATATAAAATGAGACTTATAAAGAATTTGGCAAAAGATGACTCACTAAATGTACATATTGTTTTACTTCTTCATAAGAGTTGAGGTACTTCAGGCATAGGCTATCATAATGTGAGATTCAATCAGTCAAACCTTGTAATTAAGGCAGAGTATTTGTAGATCTTATGATTTTGTTTGAATCCTTTCCCTTCTACTACTAGTATATAGAGATGCTTAGAATGATATCAAGCATGTACTAAATGTTCAGTAATTTTTATTGTATTCATTTTTCTGCTATAATGTAAACTCCATAAGAATGGGAATTTTGGTCAGATTTATTCACCACTGTTTCCCAGAACCTGAACAGTGCCTTAAAAATAGTAATGGCTTAGAATATATTTGTTGAGTGAATTAAATGCTCAGACTCACCTGCTCTCTTTTGCTCCACAAATCTGTTGACTAGGCTTCAGTATTTGACACAGATTAGTGGTATTACATTTTAGGGTAACAGAAGGCATATGTTTCAATCCTTAACACCTCTCCTTCTCCTATACACACTTTTCAATATCTCCACACCAGGTTCTCTTGCTGACAAAGTAAGTACTTTTAATCTTGATATCAAGAAATTTCAAAAACACTGCTGAATATTAAAGGCTGAGACTTTATTTCCAATATGTCAATTGCATTATCTCCCATGTTTGCAGCTTTTCAAAGGCAAAAATTCCTTGCTTGAAGTGCTACTGAGGGGCATCTTTAGGCATCCATTGCTGTAGGAGACAATTTGAGTGACTCCTCTTGAATGCAGAACAATTTCTGCAACTTTGATTATATCGAGACTTATTTCCTTATACTGATATGTACAGAGTTGACTATGGTATTTCCTTCTCTATCACCTCCAATTAAGTATTACAAATAAGGCTAGCCAAAATACTGGTGTGTAATCTCTAAAGCCATCAGACAGCCTCCCATTTCCTTGCATAGTGCTCTCTATAAAAGATATGGTCATAGTGGGATGGTAGAGCCAATCATCTCCAAGAATGTCAACAGGTATGAGCTTCAAGGTAGAGGCACAAAAGTTTACATATCAGAAACTGAAGCAACAGCCTCCAAAACCAGTTCAGTTGCTACTTTAATTATGCAGATTGATCCTTCTGCATATCATTATCCCTGCATTTTGTAAAGATGTTTTTTCTCACTACCTGGCTAGCCCGCTCAAGTTACTCACATAGTTCCTTCCATCCTCACTGTCACTCATCCTCAAGCCATCCCCTTCTTCACAAGATAATAAATTCTGGGAGAGGCTTTAGATCAGGGCCTCTGTCCACACATCCTCATGGGGATTGGATTTAGTATCCCTTGGATGCCCTTAACTTGGAAATTGTCTTGGTGTCTTTACTCTCACCATGGGTTGCACTGGAAGTGATAGATTGGATTTAACTTGTTGGAATTCCAATAATGACTCAATGGGATTAAAAATATAACCTATTGGGATGTGAGGAAGACTGGAAAAGAGATTACAATACTTGCATGACTTTACTTGATATTTGGGATTACAATAATGCCTTAAACTCCATAATGGGCCTTTGCTACCCCAACTACAAGTAATTGCACCCAAATTACCACTTAACTAAGGGGAAAATAACCCATATATAGGTAGCCAGTTACAAAGCATTAAGGGTTTAGTCCAGCATTAATATACAAACTAAGAAAATCAGTTCTCTTGCAGGAATTTGAATTGAGAAGTCTCAAGTGTAAACCAGTTAGGAGAGGGTAGAGCATATGAAGAAACATAAGCTAGAAGTAAATAAAATGTAGAGACAAAAGAGTAATGAAGCAGATGCTGGGCCACATTCATAATAGCATACAGCAGATATAATGTCTAGCTCCACTGTCTAGAATAACTAGAAAACCTGGATAAAACAAAATGAGCAGCATGAAGGCAATAGAGAACTGCTAAGGCAACAAAACCTAGAGGGACTAATAGTTCACAGAGAAAAGCATCTTGGTGAAGTGAATAGAATTATTTTTCCACTTTTATTTTAAGTGGTTTTGCTTCCTTTTGGCTTGGCAGAAAAATGAATATTCAAGATTTCCACTAGTGGAGAACTGCTGCTACAAGACAGGGTAACCAAAAGAGCATTTGGTGGGGTCTGGAGAGATCACAAGCACATGGCATATGTTTCTTTATATTTTTGGTAGCTAATAAGGATATCTAGGTTAGGAAGTGAAAATTGTATGTGGAAAGATAATTAAAAATACAGCAGAATTTAATGATAGTATAATAAGTGAAAAATTACAGTTCAGGAAAGTGGTCATATGAAATGTATGAGGAAATGATTTGAGAGCCCTTGAAGTCCTACATCAAACCAAATATAATCCAGGAGTGCGATCCTCAAACAACATAGCATTCAACTATATTTAATCTTGTGTGTTTGACTTACTTCACTCAAAATTAAGGTCTCATTGTGTTGCTCTGCATGTATCACTGTAATATGATAACTAACTTCTTTGGAAAGATATCTAGAAGGGGAATAACTTGGTCAAATGGAATTTATAGTTTCAATGTTTTGAGGAATCTCATAATGATTTCTATAGTCATTAAAGCACAGTACTGGCACAAAAATATACATGTGGTACAATGGAGCACACCAGTGAAAGCAGAAACAATTCCAATCATATTCAGGTATTCTGGTGTCACACTGGACAAAAAGATAGCCTCGTTAATAATTCACACTAATTACATTGTATCTCTACATGTTGAGTACTGAATCTAGACCCACATATCTTACTGTGTACTAATTAAAATCAAAATGGGCCAAAACTCCAAATTTCAAAACAGAAACACTAAACCAGGTGTCATAGTGAATGCCTGTAAGCCCAGGAGTCAAGAGGCTGAGGCAAGAGAATTTGCCATGAGTTCAAGGCCAGCCTAGGCTACATAATGAGTGCAAGACCAGCCTGAACTACTTATGAGATACCCTGTCTTTAAATCCAAAAATAAAATAAAATATAAACACAATATGCTGGAAAATACAGTAAGTAAAATTCTTGAGAATATAAAGGCAGTCAAGGACTTTCTGAGCAGAAACTCAATAACATAAGAAATAATGACAAGTATTAACAAATGACATCAAACCAAATTTTAAAAGCTTCTGCAGAGCAAAAGAAGCAGCCAATATGGTGAAGAGACAACCTATAGAATAGGAAAATATTTTGACAGCTATCCTATAGACAGAAGATTAAATATAGAATAAAGAATTCAAAAGTTAGACTTCCCAGAGTAAAAGACTCAACTAAAAATGGGCAACTGAAATTAATAGGCAACCAAAGTGAATATATTATTCACAGAAAAGAACACAAGTAGTTAGTAAATATGTGAAAAAATATTCAACATCACTGCCCATTAGAGAAATGCAAAATAAGATAACACTTATACGCCATCTTACTGCAGAATGAATGACTGTCATCAAGAAATTTACTAATAACAAATGCTGGTGAGGCTCTGAGGGAAAAGAAACCCTTCTATATTATTGATGCAGATAAAAACATACACTTCTTTATTGCTGCACTCAAAATTTTCTCCTTGTCTTTATCTTTTGGCATTTCTGCTGTGGTGCTTTTGTTTGTGGGAGTCTTTGACCTTTTTCTACTTATATTTTGTTGAGTTTTCTGGATATGTAGAAAAGCTCAGGAAACTTACCAGCTTACTTGGCAGAAATAATATAAATCAGAGGTCTAGTATAGCATATTTAACATGCAAAAAAGAGGAAGATAACATTGAGTAAAGCTACATTTTAAAAAGAGCCAAAATAATGATATTCCAAGATAAAGAAAAAGATAACTTGTTATTACAAGGAACAGTAATGAATCAAATTACTCAGGCTGAGAACAAGTAACCCCAGATTATCATTCTGAACACACACACACAAACACACATGAAGGGTACTGTTTAAAAAGTTACCTTAATAAAGATAGTAAGAATGTACATTAATTTTATACTCTTGACTAATTTAAGAAATCATTGTACAAAACCTTGGTTTTAGAGCACAATTTGCTCCAGAAACATGTTTGTAATACAAAGCACTTTCAGATCAAAATGAATTTCCCCATTGGAAATAATAAAAACTCAGATGTTTTGTTCCATAACACCAAAAATTCATATAAAAATGATTACAGCGCTGTTATATTCAAAGTAATAAAGAATATACAAACTATAAAGAAAAAGATACAAATTAACCTTTGAAAATCTTCATGGCTAGTGTAAGGGAAATAAGACAGAGGAAGGTTAGTAGGACAATTTTCACTATCACTAATGGAATCACTGCTGTCTATTGACTCAATGAAATCTTTTTCTTGTCATGCAACTTTAACAAGGAAACTATCCAATGACTCTTGCTTTTGCCTCCTTTAGAAGAATTTGTGGAAATTTTATATTGCATTGTTGTTAAACATACTCATTGTTTGCACTGCTACAGTCTTTTTTGGGTAGCACATTCCTACAAAATGTTGCACTGTTTCCCACATTTTACATAATCTCATTTCAAGTGAGAAATTATGCCACTTTTTTCTCCTCCTCTGGAGATGAGATTTCCTACATAACCTGCTGATGTTGGGCGATGATCACCCATATTCAGACAGAGAGGGAGAAAGAGAGAGAGAGAGAGAGAGAGAGAGAGAGAGAGAGAGAGAGAATTAAGCACTGACTCAGTTATGAGCATGATATTTGGTATCACATATTACTCATTACAACACGTCACTCTTTTATCAAGTTAAAATTTATTAGAAATATTTGCTCAAGTTGCAGGACATTTGCAGAACAAGTAACTTGAAATTCAAGGTTTTACTCCTTTTTACATAATGCTTTGTTGAATTACAACATATACAAATGAAACATATTTACCAACTGTAATACAAATAAGATGTCTAAGGAAAATATTGTACTAGGCTAATTAAATGCATCTAGATGTGACTCAAATATGAAGCAACAAATAAGTAGAGTTAAAATGAAAAATGAAAAGATTAGTATAACAAAAACTCAATATATATGTATTTATTCAACTTATTTAAAATAGAAAATTAAATGAAGTAACATAATCATACATAATTATAATATTATGTATTATTGAATTAATGATGTTCTTGGTACAGTACATATAAAAATAATACCACAAAAAGGGGAATAGAGAACCATAAATATAGCTCTCCCAAACTCTTTAGAAATTATTATGAATGTGAAGTTGATTCTGATAAATATAGATATATATTTGAAAATTTGAAGTAACTACTAAGCAAATAATTTTAACACATTGTGAAATAAGTCTTAAAGACAGCAAAATTCTACAGTAGAAAATATTCATTTAATTATAAAAGAAATCAGAGAATGGGAAATAGATAAAAAGATAACAATGTAGAGACAGAAAGTAAAATGGTAGACGCAAATCTATATCAAAATTGCATTAAATGTGAATGAATTAAATAATCCAATCAAAAGGCAGAAATTGTCATGATGTACTTTTAAAAGGCGATCCAACTAGGTGTTGTTATGTTACTCAGCTGACAAAATATCTCAGGTAAATCAACCTTAAAGAGGAAAGATTTATTTTGACTTACTATTTCAGAGGTTTCAGTTCATCGTAAGCCAGCTCCACTGTTTTAGGTCTGTTGTGAGATGCCAGAGGAACTGTGTCCATTTTGTTGCACCTAGGAAATGGGGAAGGATAAAAACAGTATGAAGAAAATTGTCAAGAACAAGACATACTCTCCCAGGTCACAACCTACTTCTTGTATCTAGGCCACACTTCCTAACACTCAATTAATGTACTAATTTTTTACTCTATTAATGAGAATAGCACTGTCACTTACAAAAGATCCACCTCTGTGTACATGAGCCTTTTGGGGGACATTTTAGATACAATATATTACAGCTGTCTACAGGAGATACCTTAACAGATTTGAAAATGCAAATTGAAGATTAAAGAATGAAGAGTGATATATAAATAGCTACTAAGAGAAAATTTTAATGACTACATGAATATGAAACAAAATGGAAAACAACAGAAATGTTACTAGATATACAGAGAAACATTTTATAATGATAGTTTATCTAGAAGTTAAACAATTATAAATGCATACTCATCTAGCAACATGATATCAAAATTCATGAAGCAAAAGATGACAGGAGAAAGTAAAAACAAAATAGAAAACCCAGAGTATTAGTTATACATTTCAATATCTAACTTTTAATAATGGACAGAACCATTAAACAAGCCCAACAAGAAAAATAACATTAGAACACTATGAACTAATTGAGCTTAACAGAGATTTATAGAATCCTCCCCCCAACAGTAGTAGAATACATCATTTTTCTCAAATACACACAGAATATTCTCCTTAATAGACCATATACTAGATTATAAAGCATACTTCAATTAATATAAAATAACAGAAATAATAAAAGCATGTACTCTATGCACTACGAGGAAAATTAGAAATAATAAAAAAGACATGTGTGAGAATCCCAAATAGTAAAAATTAAATGACATCCATCTAAATGACCAATGAGTCAAAAAAAGAAATCAAAAACAAAACTGAAAAATATTTTCAGATAAATGAAAATTAAGAGTCAACATATTTATGTTTATAAGGAATAGCTGAAGCAGTTTAAAGGGAACTCTATAGTTTATATGTTTGTATTAAGAAACAATTATTTTAAATCAATGACCTAATCTTTCACAAAAGATGATGGAAAAAAGTGAAAAACTAAATCCAAGACAAGGAAACTAACCAGTAATGAAGACTGCCCAATAAACTATTAAAATAGAACATAAGAAATCAATGAAGAAATCCATTGATATTGTATGTGAAGATATGGACAAACATTTCAAAGAAAATAAGAGACATTATGGTAGCCCCTGTTCATTTCCTGTTGTCTTGTTTTGAAATCCTTGTTGCTTGCATTGTTTTATTCTGATTGATTTTGTTCTATTTTGTTCTGAATTGTTTTATTCTCTTTAAAATAAAAAAAGAAAGCCATTGAAAGATTCTTTGAAATGACTGACAAAATTAAGAAAATGTTAAAATGACCAAGAAAAAAAAAGAAACAAGTAAAAAGAATAAATAAAAGGACAGTATTACTGGCCTTACAGGAATTAAAAGGATTACAAAACAGTACTATAAGGCTGGGAGTATAGCTCAGTAGCGCAGTGCCTGCCTGGCAAACATGAGGTCATGAGTTTGATCCTCAGTAAAATAATAATAATAGTAATAATAATAATTATAATAATGTGAACAAGAACAAAAAAGCCAGTACTATAAACAATTTTATGTCAATAAATTTAATACCCTACATAAAATGAACAAATTCCAGGAAGACACAAACTAGTAACATTAACTACAAAAGCAAAAGAAAATCTGAATACATTCATAATAAGTGACTAGGTTAGATTAGCAATTAAGAAAAGCTTACAGAATAATCCCAGGCTAATATGGTTTCACTGCTCAATTCTCAATTCTACCAAATGTTTAATGAATAATTAATTACAAATTTTCATGAAAATATCCAAAATATAGATAAGGAGGGTACACTTCCTAGCTCATTCTATGAGGCAAGTAATATTTGAATATCAAAATCAAAGACACTATAACCAGAAGCAAATCATAGGTTCAGTATTTCTTATACACTCAAACACACTCAAAATCTCAGGTAAATGTCAACAAACAAAATCTAGCAAAATAATAAAAAGCAATACAATATGACCAAATGCACTTTTTCCAGGTAAGCAAAGTTGGTTCAATATCTGAAAATTGGTTATTATAAGGCATTATTACTGATAATAAAAGTATACTCACACAATAAACTCATCTTGATACCTGCATAAAAACACTTGAGAAAATCTATTATCATATTTTCAAAATTTGAAACACTCAGTAAACTAAGATGGCAAAAGAACTTTCTTGATAAAAAAGACATCCAAGAAAATTGTATATTCATGAAAATTTTGACCTTCACCCTTTTCTCCTCCTCCTCTTATTCCTCTATTCTCTATCTATCTATCTATCTATCTATCTATCTATCTATCTATCATCTCTATTCCTTTTTCTTCTTCTCATTCTATCTATCTATCTATCTATCATCTATCTCTATCCCTTTCTCTTCTTCTCATTCTTCCTATCCTTCCCTCTCTCTCCTCTTGTATTCTCAGTTTTTATTCCTATTTTTTTTACTATTTCTTCTCTGTCAGCCTATAATCAAAGTTAATTACCTTTTATTCTTTTAATACATAAGTTATTTCATTTCTCTGCTCAAAATCATTAATGACTTTTCAACTCACTGAGAAATGTCAGACATTACAATGTCAACAGAAATTCTCTGACCTCATCACTAACTACCCAACCCCACTCATTCTGTCTTACTCTCACTATCCAGCTTTCTGTTTCTCACCAAGAATTTGCTCTCCTGTTTTGGATCCTTCCAAGTTCCTTTTACCTGAAATTGTTTTCAATATCCATGTCTCATTCATTCACATTTTCACATCTACACTCAAAGGTCACCTTATTATATAGACCTATCCTAACTATAATACCTAGCATAGTAACCACATCTCCATTATTATGCCTTCTTCTTATCCATTATGTCATTGATTAAAGTCTGAACTTACAGATATAGTACATAAATAGAAAATGCCTATCAAGTCACTCCATTACATAAGTTAAACATTTTAAAGATAATTTAGATGGAAAAATCCTCATAAAAATGTGATCTGAAAGGGAGATCATTTCATTAACACAGAATTTTTTCATGCCTATATCTTATAATTTGAGAAACTACTTGGAAGATATCAATATGCAGTATATTAATCATTTTAATTCATTATTATTGTTTTGAAATTATGTATTATCATCTTATTCTTTTTTATTTTAAAATAAAATATAAAAAGAAAACATCTACTCTCTCTCTCCTTATAGATAGGGCATAATTAGATATTTGTCTGAAGCTGACTCCCTCTCATTTTTCTGTATTATTTTCTCTTTTTGCCCCTTTTCATAACAAATTAAAGATTGATTGACTTAAAGTTCATTTGGTTATTGCATATATATATATAGTAGAGAGATTTAGTTTAGATAAATTGTGAAAACTTTTAAAAGAAATAAAAGTTATTAAACTATGCATCTTTTACTGACAATAAAACATTATTTTTATGATAATCTTTATAACTGTAGTTATGAAATAAAAGGTGTTAATTTCAAATTAAAAGTTTTTACATGCTTCTTTCAGTATTTTGCCAAAAGAATTAGCATAATATTTTGGTTTGTTCAGGACCAAGTTTAAATTTACTAGGATTAAAAATTTTGAAATAAACTTCACAAAGTATTAGGAGAAACATAAGCTCTTATTATTTCTATACATTATTCAAAATTAAAAATAATGTTTGTAAATGTGTATTTCACACAATTAAGTAAATATAACATGCAATTATAAACGTAATTTATAAAGTTCTCAAGACGCAGCAATGCATAAAGATTTAATGTATGAAGTAAATTATAGATATAAATTCTTACGTAACTTTAAAAATTAACATGACAGTTAATTACTAATTACTCTTTAAATACTTATAGTTTGCCCTCCACCCACCTAAAGTACTTCAGCAGGCCAGAAGGCCTGTCCCTTACACTGTGGAATCCAGAAACTGTGAATGTTGACCACACAATAGGACCCTAAGATACACATGATGGATAGACAAGAATAGTGAGACTTAAAAGACTGAAAAATGAACCAAGAGGTTAAAATGATAATATGAATAAGCAAACTGCAATTTCAGATTCCCAACACAAGTACAGAAAATATTAACATACAAGACACTGGAGGACAAAAAAATGAAATTACTGAAAAGATATCAAGTGAAGTAAAGAAATGAACCTATGAGACTATAGGGGAAATCAGATGAAAAATTGTCCCAGCCCACTGTGAGTCAACGTAGATGCTAGAGGGGGAGTGGGGATGAAAAGGGACAAGAGACATGAAGAAAGGAGACAAGACAGAAATCCAATCAAGTCTTGTTTATTCAAAGAAAGAGTAACAAATATATAGGGTATTGGGGGAGGAGGGAGTTGGGTTCTGAGATGTCAGCAGGTAACTTAGCAACAGTGGCAAGACCGAGGGTTATAGGTTAATTCAAATTTTCTGTGCACGGGCTCATAAGGCAGGCTGATTAACATAATTCCTGAATGGGCCAAACAGGCTAGGCAAGGAGCTTCTTAACTACCAAACTTAATCCTAGAGGGGGTTAAGGTGGTGCTGCCTGCAGATATAAGGTGGCAGCCAATTACAGGTCTTCCCACAAGAAATAACTTCTCAGGTTAAAAAAGAAATGACAACCTTAATGAAGAAATTGCTCAGTGTACCTAGACAAGACATAGATAAAAAATTACAGGAGCAGAAGAAAATGATGTGTAGGGAGCCACGCGACAGCCCCATTGCTGCCTCCCTGCCTCTCTCTCTCCTATGGGCACAATGTGTCTGCCTACATTAACCGTAATCTTCTCCTGCTTATGTCACATACCCAGATGTGATGAAGACCCTGTTGTATTCATCCCCATTGCCTCTTCCTGTCCCACCGGCCTGCCCTTTTCCTATAAAAGATGTAATCACTTCCAGAATAAATGGGGCCTGATTGGACTCTCTCAACTTGCCTCAGTCTCCCTCTGTCTGCTCCATGTTTTTATTTTAATCCCCGTTCCTCCTCCAGGTACACCCCACAGATTGATTCGCGGGCTGGATCAAGTGGCGCCCAGCGTGGGGGCTCCTGGCACGGGGGAGTCAACATGGGAGCCGTTTGAGAAAACCAGCTGAAAGTGAAAGCAAATTGAACCAAAGACAGCGGTTAAAGGAAAAACAAACTAAATCAAGGATCAAAGCTAAAAGCAAAAGGATATTAAATCAAGGACCGAGGCCTGCGCGGATGACTACCTGATGTCCCGCCCAAGTCACGGTGAGTGAACGGTGACCCCATCCCCTTTCCCGGACATGGGTCAAGCATTGAATGAACACAAATTGTTCATGGGAAGCCTTATAAAGGCATTCAAGACAAGAGGGTTAAGGGTTAGAACAAAAGAATTATTGCAGTATTTTCAATTTATCCATAAGGTTTGCCCTAGAGGATTCTATAGATACCAAGAGGTGGAAAGGAGTAAGAGATACTTTAAAAGATTATTATAGGGTTTTTGGTCCAGAAAAGGTTCCTGTGACCACCTTTGCATATTGGAATTTAATCTCTGAGCTGCTTGCCCAGTGGCATGCAGATCCTCAGATTGAGGAGAGGGTTGCACAAGGCCCTCTGAGCTACATTGCCTTATAGTGCCCCTAAGATGGCACCTGCCTCCTGCAGGCCTCATGGCGCTTTTAAAATGGTGCTTGCCTGATTTCCACATCAGGGTGGGTACCTCCCCTCCCCTCCCCTCCCCTCCCCTCCCTTCCCCTCCCCTCCCCGAAATGGCATTTCCAGTGATGGAAACAAACGTACCTCCCCAAGATGGCACCACACAGCTGCAAGACGGTGCAGGCGCTGCACCGCTAGCTCCACAAGTCATTAGGACACATACACCATTCACAGTGGCAGCTTTAAAAGAATTAAAGACAGTGGTTGCCCAAAATGGGCTTACAACTGCTTTCATTGTTGCTGTTTTAAATTCTCTGGCTGACGGCTGGCTCACACCTACAGATCGGCAAAGACTGGCCTGAGTGACTTTATCAGGTGGGGATAATCTTTTGTAAAAATCAGAATATACAAAAATATTGCAAAGAGACCTTATTATGTTAATAGTGGAAGATGCCTATGCATGCAGAAAGGCTCAAAAAGAGTTTAATACAACACTTTTCACTCAAATTCAAACAGCAGCTACTCGAGCATGGAGAAAGCTGCCTGCAAAAGATAATATGATCTCCTTTCTCACTAGCATTAAGCAAGGCCCCGATAAACCCTTTTCAGAGTTTGTTGATTGTTTGATAGCTGCTGATAGCGGAGTCTTTGGTTGTGCTGATGCAGGCACTGATTTTGTTGAACAGCTGGCTTTAAAGGTCCCGGCACCGTCTGCTGGGATGCTATCAGACCTCATAAAAATAGGACAGGCCTAACAGGATATACACACCTTTGTTATGGCTGCTGCCTTGCAGGGGTTTACAGTTAGACAGTTCTTGTCTCAAAAGCATAAACAGGACTGTCTTACCTGTAGAGAGACTGGTCATTTTACAAAAAGACTCTAGAGATAGAGATTCCAATGTCAATTACTTTGACTCATTTAACTGACTGGAGTGATATTGGTCTGGTCTCTTAAGTTTAATTTCAGCATATGTAAGGAGAGGACAGCTGCTGAAAGGATAATGAGAGGCACTCTGGTAGTTATTATTGTCTTCCCCAATGTCAGATCTTAAAAACCTGAGAAGCCTTCATCATCCTGTAGTGATTTGATTAGTTCTATAATATGCAGTGTGTATTTAATGTGCATAAAGATGGGCACAACTGTTTGGAGGAAACTAGAGACAATTAGATGAACAGTAAAGATCTCCAGTGGACTTGCTTTGAAATCTGTATTTCTTTAAATATTTTTTTTAAAAAACTGTTTTGTTCTGTTTCGATATGTTTGGTCTTGCCCTCTTTGAGATGGAAGGCAAGTGTGTGGGACTGATAAACATGTTACTGGGTTTTTGCTGGATCATTGAGCAGAACTGTTGGCAGTGTCAATGTTTGAATGTCACTTTACATGCTTTGATTTTGTAACCTAAACAGCTATTTCTAGGATGACAATATATAACTTATTAACTGTTGATTTCTTACTGTTTATTTTTCTGTATTAAGATCACTAGAAAACAAGCCATACAGATAGTAAAAAATTGCCTTTCTTGTGCCATACATCTCCCAGTTCCACACTTTGGGGTTAATCCTAGAGGACTTATCCTCAATGCATTATGGCAAATGGATGTCACCCACATTCCTGAGTTTGGCAATCTTAAATATGTTCATTTAACTATAGATATCTTTAGTGGTTTCATTTATATGTCTCCCCAGAATGGCAAAGCTACTAAACATTATTAGCCATATGTTAACTACCTTATGATTTCTGAGATGCCCACAACAATTAAAGACTGATAATGGTCCAGGCTATGCTAGTTCTGCCTTTGCTTGTTTCTGTCAACATCTTAATATTGATCATAAAAAAGACATACCTTATAACTCTCAAGGTCAAGGCATAGTTAAAAGGGCGCATCTCTCCCTAAAACTCACTGTTGATAAAATAAAAAAGGAGGAAATGGTACTCCACAAGGAAGACACCTAAAAATATTCTATCTCATGAATTATTCATCCTTAATTTTTTAAATTTGGATGCTTCTGGACAGTCATCAGCCATGCATTTTTGACATTCTGAAACACAAAAGCAATTTGCTTCTGTACTATGGAGAGACCCCCTGACTAATTCATGGCATGGCCCTGACCTCGTTCTCATATGGGGATGTGGTTCAGTATGTGTTTACTCTCAACAAGATAGAGAGGATAGATGGTTACCTGAGTGCCTCATGAAACAAGTAGACAGTTCTTCAAAGACCCCATGCAACACCCAGGAATAATGTGATTTCCTAAAGCACAATCTCCTGTGTTCTCTTACAGGTGACACAACTCCCCGGAGCCCTATGCTGCCTACTCAGCTTTCTCCTTGAGCTGTACCACACCCATGCTGGATTTAGACCCCTGCCAAACAGACTACAACTGCTGACAGCCATGCACAGAACCCCCTGTGACTGCGAAGAAGGCTCTTCTCAGTCTGGAGGAACATAAACCAGCCAAATAGACTGTGTCCAGTGTTATGCGAGACAAGCTCCAAGAAATAGAAGAACGACTTCAACAACAACAACAAATGGCTGCCAACCCCTTCTCCTCGATGTGTGTGTAAGGGGGAGCTTTTCTCTTACCTAGTGCCCCTTTTGGATCCACTAGCTGCCCTATTGCTTCTCCTTTCTCTGAGTCCTTGTATTTTTCAGAGGATTATGATGCTCATTAATAACTGGATAGACACGTTTATGGCAAAGCCCATTCAGGTACACTATCATCAACTGGAGATGGCAGATCAACAAACCTACCAGGAAGGAATTCCCACAAATGGCCCATATGATGATGCGGCCTAACTGCCCTGGGGCAATGGACAGGCAGTCAGAGAAGGGCAACTAGGACATGCATGTTAATTACATCGGCCACCTAAGACAGGCACAGGACCAACTGCTGTTCTGTGAGCCCATGACGGGTAAGGCCTGGTTGGATTCATGTAATGAGGCCCTTGACCTAAGACAGACGCTGTCCTCACGGGGCCTGCCATACTCCTGATTAAATAATATAGAAAGGGAGGAGATGTAGGGAGCCATGCGACAGCCCCATTGCTGCCTCCCTGCCTCTCTCTCTCTCCTATGGGCACAATGCGTCTGCCTACATTAACCATAATCCTCTCCTGCTTATGTCACATACCCGGATGTGACAATGACCCTGTTGTATTCCTTTTAAATAAAATTTAAAAAAAGAAAATTACAGTATTCTGAAGAAGTAAATTGAAGAGGATATCAGAAAATGTGAAGATATCCCTTGCTCTTGGATAGAGGATTCAACAATGTGAAAATGGACATACTCCCAAAATTGTTATACAAATTTAATTCACTCCCAACAAAATACCATTAGAATATCTCACAGACCTAGAGAAAACATTCTTAAATTTCATTGGCAAATAGAAGAGACCTAGAATAGCAAAAGCAATCCTGGGCAACAAAAATAAAGGTAGGAGACATCACAATCCTAGACTTGGTATTATACTACAAGACTACTGTGATAAAATTAGCACAGTACTGGAGAAAACAGACCTGAAGATCAGTGGAACAGATTAGTAGATGCAACCACAACTACAAAGAAGCTCAGCTACCTTATCTTTGAAAAGGGGACCAAATATGTTCCTTGGAAGAAAGATACACTCTTGAATAAATGGTGCTGTTAAAATTTGCTTCCCACATGCAAAAGACTAAAACCAGACACATGTCTATCACCAGGCACAAAAATAAAGTCAATGTGGATTAAAAAACTCAATATTAAAACAGAAACACTAAATGTACTGGAAGACAAGGTAGGTTGAAATCTTGAAGACATGGATAGGCAAAGAATTTGTGAGCTAAACACAAACTGAATGGGAAGTACTTCAAAGAATCAACTAGAATCTTACATTAAAAAATTTTTGAAGATCAAAAGAAGTCACCAACAGAGTGAAAAGAAAACTCACAAAATGACAAAGTCTTTAGCCAACTGTCCCTCAGACTTATATATAGAACATATAAAGAATTGAAAAATATCATGCTCCACAAATTCAAAGACCTAATCCAAAAATGGATATCTGAGATGAACACACTCAGATGATGAACTATAAATGGAAAATAAACATATGAAAAAAAATGTTAAACATCAATGGTCATTTCAGAAATACAAATTAAAACAATGCTGAGATACCATCTGACCCCAGAAGGAATGGCCACATTCAAGAAATCAACCAATAAGAAATGTTGCAGGAAGTGTGGGGGGAAAGGAACCCTGCTGGGGATAAGAGTGTAGCTGGTGGAAATCATGGGAAACCACTGTGGAAATCATAGGTAGATATAGTCTTTCCTTTCTTTCTTTTTTTCCTTTCTCCTTTCCCTATTTTTCTTTACATTTGAGCAGTTTGTTTCCTTTCCATCTTCACAATATCTACTGTGCATTTTGGATCTTATTTACTATTTCAGTTTTTTTACAATAGGGAGACAATATGATATTTATACTTGCAAGTCTGGTTTATTTCTCTTGTGAGTATGATCTCAAGTCACAACCATATATCTATAAAAACCTTGATGCAATCCTTCTTTATAGATGAGTAATACTCCGTTATATAAAATATCATATCTTTTTTATCCATTCTTCAGTTGATGGACATTTGGATTGTTTCCAAAATTTAGTTATTATAAATTGTGCTTCTATAAATAAAGGTGAAATAGTAGCTGGATAGTTTTCAACTATCTGTTCTCTGAATTTCTTTTATGAGTGGAGAAAGAACGAATTGGTTACTTGAATTAAGGGTAGTAATGAATATATACTACTAAATATACTGGTTATTATGTCTGATAACTATAGGTATGTGAGCAGAATAAAACATGGGATTTTATCCTTTATTTAGAAAGTTTTTAAGTGTTACAGTATTTTCTTTAAATAATAAAATTAATGAGATTGTTTTTAATATAATAAAGATAATTATATTTTAAAACTATAATTAAAGTTTTACATTATCTGTATATATATTTTATATTTGTATATATTTAAACAAAGTGTATTAAGAAATTAGGATTTCTTAAATAATGTACTACATGAAAAAAGTTAGAATCTGAGTTTTTCCTATAAAAAAGAGAAGTTATCTTTGGCTCAAATCAAGAGAGGTTCCTTTTTGTCTCCAAATTGTTCTGTTCATTCTCAGTGCTTTTAGCATAATCTTAAATCATTTTATTAGGCAATTCTTTAGATAGCACTGACCTAATTTTATTTGTTCATTAAAGCAATGTTACCATAGACCTAAATTTCCTCTTAAAACATAAATCACTCTCAGAAATTAAATCATCTCAGATGACCAGAATAACTGCTGTTACACTGCCAGGTGGAGAATTGCAGAACAAAATATTTATGTTGATAGTTCATGTGTTTTGTGGTAACTCATCAATTTAGAAGTTTAGGATGCTTTTAGAAACAAACAAAAAATCAAGGTTTTCCTATCTTAATAATAAGCAAAGGAAAAAAGTGACAAAGTGAATAATTTTTAGACACTTTAGAAATAAATGATATAACTGCATGTATATTTAAGTGTATAAGATAGATAATGATATAACTGAGTTTTGTTGGATCATTGAACAGAACTGTTTGCAGTCTCACTGTTTGAATGTCCACTTTATATGCTTTAATTTTGTAACTTGAACAAATATTTCTAAGATGACAATATGTAAACTATTAACTAGTGATTTCCTACTGTTTACTTTTTTCTGAAATTCTGTATAACTTGTACCCTTTTTCTGCTTTTTTTTGTCTTTTTCTCCTTAAATAAAATTTTTTTAAAAATCATGGCCAAAGACGCAAACACCATCTCTGAGGCCCATGGGGACCGGGAGCATGCACCCAGTAACCAGCAGTCATTCAAGAACCCTCAGTGAGGCTCTTGAGGACTGAGAAGCTGTACCCAGCATCCTGACAACACCCAGAAACCATCTCTGAGGCCTGTGAGGACTATGAACTGTGACCAGGGACCTGCAGTTACATAGGAAGCCTCACTGAGGCTCTTGGGGCCTCGAAAGCTGTGCCCAACAGCCAACTGACACCCAGATATCCTCTGTGAGGACTGTGGAGACTGAGAGTCTGAGTCCAGGGAGCTGCAGTCAACCAGAAACACTCAGTGACTCCTGCAAGGAGTAGGATGCTGCAACCAGTGATCTGCCCACATACAGGAACCCTCAGTGGTGTTCACAGGGACTGAGAAGCTGAATTCAGTGACTCACTCACATCCAGGAATCATCTCTGAGGCCTGCAGGGACTGGGAACCTGTGCCCAGCAACCTGCAATCATTCAGGAACTCTCAGTGAAGCCCACTGTGACCTCCTGTCTGTTCCCAATGATCCAGCAACATTTATTGAGGCCTGTTGTAGGACAGCCCACCAAAACAGGAAGCAAGTAGGCCTTGGCATTTTGTTAATTTGGAAAAACATAGGAAAATGCCACAATGAAAAAACAAAATGCAGTCTCAAACTTCTAACCCATCCATATCAACTTGAGGAGACATAGATGTAGATTAATTTGGAAATCACAAACATGAAATCTCTGAAATAATAGCAAAAGTAGTAAGAAAAAAATCTAGGAAGCTGGAAAGGGAATCAGATCAGAAATAATCACTGAAGTAAAAACAGAAATTATAAACATAATGAAACAATTGGTGACTATATCCAAAGAAGATACAGACAGAAAATAGAGAACCATAGGAAAGTAATAGAAACCTTTAATGAACAATACAGAAACAATTAGGATACATGAAACGGATTCAAGGAAATATTCAAGAAATCAAAAATTCCATTGAAATCTTGCAAAACTGCATGCATCAATCCAAAGAAAGACTGTGATTGGGATTAGTGATCATGAAAGAAAACAGCTTTTAAATTTAAAAGGGAATAAGGAAATAACAATTCAATAGCTGCAAGATTATGCAGAGAAACAACATAAGACTGATAGATATCCATGAAAGAGATGACAACACAAATGACATAGTAAAAGTATGTGCAGATGTAATAGCAGAAAATTTCCTAAACATGGGAAAAGGACCTGACATACAGATAATCAAGTCATATAGGATGACCGTTAGCCATAAAAAAATCTGCATATTGACATATAATAATTAGGATCCCAGAAATTCAGCATAAGAACAGAATTTTAAAAGCTGCTAGAGAAAAGAAACAGATTACCTACAAAGGAAAGCCTATCAGAATCATGACAGACTTCTCAACAAAAACTATCAAGTTGAGAAGCACTTGGAGTACAGTATTTTAAGTCTTGAAAGAAAACAACTTCCAAACCAGATTGATCTACACTGAAAAAATTGTCATTTAAAATCAATGGAGATATAAGATACTTACACGACAAACAGCAACTGAGGATTATCACGATGACCCAACTAATCTTACAAAGATAACTGAAAGATTTTCTAGAAAGAGATAGAATTGACCACAGTTCCAAGAATGAAAAAAAAAAAAGCAGGACAAGCTATTAAACAGAGTGGTAAGGGTAGGGAGCCAATAACAGAAAAATAACATGGCAAAGATGAGCCAATAGATATGTTATGATCCTTAAGGTAAATGGCTTCAATTACCAATCAAAAGAACCAGAATGGCAGAGTGGATTAAGAAACAAAATCCAACAATATGCTATATACAAGAAACATACCTAACTCTAAAGGAAATTCATAGACTGAAAGTCAAAGGATGGAAAACAATACTCCATGTGACAGGAACCCAGAAAAAAGCAAGGGTAACTATTCTGTTTGCAGACAATGTGAACTTCAAATTAAGAATGGTTAAAATAGATAAAGTCACTACATACTTGCTGGGTGAAGATTTCAAGAGGAACACATAAAAATCATAAATATATATGCACCAAATATGAGAACACTCAGCTACGTAAGACAAATATAATAGACACGAAAAATCAAAAAAGCAGTAAAACAATAAAGAGGCACTATGGTGACTACTATTATGTTAGATTATCTGGTGGTGAAACACAATGATGCTTAAATTGTTTGGTCATAGAACTGACCTATGTTGTTCTGTTAAAATGTCCTCTTTTATCTCAATCTCCCCCCTTTTTAAATTAATCTATTTTTTCTCATTTTTTAATTAGGGGAAAACTAAATTAAAAAATAATGGGACATATTATAGTAACTTTTTTGTTTTCCTTTTAACCTGATTTGAACCCCAGTATGCTCTCCCCATCTTGTTCTGTCTGATTATACAATATTCTATTTTGTTTGATAGTATCAAGTTTGAGGGTATAGGCAACCACTTTGAAGGCAATAACATGTACTCTGATGCCCATTATGGTTTGACTATTATCTTTTTTTGAAGTCCTGTAAGGTCTCCAGTGTAGGTTTTATTGGTCTTGTTCTGCACTGTTTTGATCAATTCTATTATACCTGATGATATAGGCAACTCAATTTAAAAATAGCAAGAGGCACAACGGTAACCACTTTTGATCACCTGGTATTCTATTTTTTGCATCATGTACTATGCCCATCCTTCTGTTCTAACTGACTCTGTTTTGTTTAGTCACGTTTAGTTTTATTCTCTTCAAAAAAAGTAATAAGAACTGAGTAATAAAACCCAAAAAGTGTAATTGTTATTATAAAAGAGAGAGGAAAGGAAGGTGGACTAAGGTATGTTTGAGTGTGTAGGATGGAAAACCGTATAACTGAGCTTTTGTTGGATCATTGAATGGAACTGTCTCCAATATCACTGTATGAATGACCACTTTCTATGCTTTAATTTTATAATTTGGACAACTGTTTCTAAGAAGACAATATGTAACCTATTAACTAGTGATTTCTTACTGTATATTTTTTTCTTGAAATTCTGTATTACTTGTACCCTTTTACTGCTTTGTTTTTTATGTTCTTTCTTTTTTCTCTTTAAATAAAAAAATAAATAACAGGGGATATTAACACTCCATTGTCACAAACAGACAGACCAGGTAGACAAAAAACCAACAAAAATTAACAGAACTGAATCGAACTTATGAAAAATGGATTGAGTAGACATGTATAGAGTATTTCACGCAACAGCAGAATATACATCTTTCTTAGCTGGACACAGGACATTCTCTAAAATGAACCATATACTAGCACATAAAACATCCTTAAGTAAATGTAAAAGAATCAAAACTTTGAGCACCACAGTTCAGCAGTGCAGCCCAGTATGGCAGGACTTGGAGGACTTGGAGGACTTGGAGGTTCTGAACCCTACCCATCCAAGAGCAAGTCTGTGCACCATATGACAGGGACATGGTCTGGCTAGCTACATGCTCTGGCTAGGTGCATGCTCCAGAGGCTCTGAACTCCTCCCTATGAAAGGCAAGGTCCAGGCAGTGCCACACTTGGGGTGATGCCCCTCCTAGTCACCTGGGTCCTGGAGGATCTGAACTCCTCCCAGCCAGGCATAAGGCCCTGGTACTGCACTCTAGAGGTGTGTTCTCATTAGCTGCACAGAAGATCTGAACTCTGCCAAGCCCAGAAACCCGGTAGAATCCACCAGGGGACTGCCTCACCAGTCTCACTGGTCACAGAACTACCTAGCCTAGCCCATCCCAGGGCAGAGCCCCAGAGTCACCCATTAGGGAGTTATGACAGGTCTTCGAGAATTTGAGCTCTGCCCATCAGAGCACAAGGCCCCTACTCCATAGTTCAACTATGCAGCCTAACTAGTCACATGGCAGATTTTGGATGTACCAAACTCTACCCAGCCAGGACCAATGTCCCAGGGACGCACTCTGGCTAGCTGTGGGCTCCAGAGGCTCTGATCTCCTCCCAATCAGAGGAAAGATCTAGGCAGTGTCATAGTTGGAGTAGTGCTCTGCCTAGCTGCTTGGGTCACAGAGGTTTTGAACTTCACCCAGCCACGCACTACCCCTGGTTACACACTGAGGTTGCATCCCTACTAGCCACTTACATCCCAGAGGTTATCAACTCCATTCAAACATGTTCTAGGACCCAGCAACACACTCCTGGAGTCTGGCCCTGCTAGTAGGAAGAGGATTCAACCTCTGCAAAGCCAAGCTGTCCAGAAAAAATCAGCATAGTATATCAGGGGAACACTCAGCCAACCTCACAGGCCAAGAACACAAGAGTCCAGTGCCATAGGTTGGGGGTGTGCCCCAGCAAGCCATGGGAAATATCAGAGAACTGAAACTCTGCCCAGTGCAGCACTCCAGTGCAATCCATCAGGAAAGTGCCTCACCAGCCACACAGGCCCCAGAAGAAAATAACAAAATAAAAGAGCAAGAGGCATTCTCAGTCCTCTAGCCCACTGATAATAAACCCAAGAGACAGTGAAATGAAGACACTGGAAATTGTACAACTGAACTTTCTGAAATGATAGCAAATGAAGTAAAGAAACAACTCCAAGAAGTTATAGAGCAAATAAAGTCAGAAACAATCTCTCAAATAAAAAATGAAATGACAAACATTATGAAAGAAATGCTGTGTGAAATTAAAGAGTATCTAAATAAACATATACAAGAACATGAGAAAATGATGGAAACCTTAAATGAACAATATGAAACAGAAATAGAGTACATAAAACAGATTCAAAGGGATATTCAAGAAATTAAAGATTCCATTGAAATCTGGCAAAACTGCTTGAGTGAAGCTTAAAATAGACTCTCAGAACTTGAAAAGGATGGAAGATTACAAACATGGAAGAAAAGATTTCTTAAAACTAACAAGAAGCCGGGAAACAATTCAACAGCTACAAGATGATGCAAAGAGAAACAACATAAGGTTATAGGTGTCAATGAAAAATCAGGGATAAACACAAATGACATGCAAAGATTATGTGCAGAAATAACAGATAATTTTCCAAACATGGGAAGAAAATCTGATCCAGAAAAAATCAGCATAGTATATCAGGGGAACACTCAGCCAACCTCACAGGCCAAGAACACAAGAGTCCAGTGCCATAGGTTGGGGGTGTGCCCCAGCAAGCCATGGGAAATATCAGAGAACTGAAACTCTGCCCAGTGCAGCACTCCAGTGCAATCCATCAGGAAAGTGCCTCACCAGCCACACAGGCCCCAATGAGGCATACAGAACCCCAATAACCATAAGGCACCCCAATAACCTGTATGCCCAATGAGGCATACAGAACCCCAATAACCATAGGGGTCCATATGGTTATAACCAAAATAAATTTTCACCCAAACATACAATAATTAGGATATCAGAAATTCAGCACAAGAACAGAATACTAAAAGCTGTCCGAGAAAAGAAACAGATCACCTATGAAGGAGAGCCTATTAGAATCATGGCAGACTTCTCAGCACAAACTTTCAAAACCAAGAGAATGTTGGAGTGAAAAATTTCAGGTTCTGAAAGAAAACAACTTTCAACCTATCCTAGTGTAAGCTGTACAACTCTCTTTGAACATGGAAAAATGCAATGGTCCCATGACAAAGACCAACTGACAACACATCAACATTACAAAGAGCACTGAAAGACACTCTATAAAGAGACAAAGATAACTACAATCCCAAGAACAAGAGCAAAAGGAAACTACTAAGCAAGGAAAGCAATTAAACAGAAACAGTAGAAAACAAACAAAAGAAGATAACATGACCGTGATAAGTCAGTACTTCTCAGTTATATACATCAATGTAAATAGTCTCAACTCACAAATAAAAGAAATAGACTGCAGAGTGGCTTAAGAAACAAATCCACCAATATGCTTTGTACAATAAACACATTTAACTCAAAAGAAAATTAATAGACTAAAAATCAAAGGATGGAAAATAATACTCCATGTGACAGGAACCCAAAAAAAGCAGTGGTAGCTCTTCTGTTTGCAGACTGTGAACTTCAGACCAAGAATGATCAAAAGAGATAAAGAAGATCACTACATACTTGTTAGGGGAAAAATTCAATAGGAACAGATAACAATAATAAATATATATGCACCAAATATGTGAGTACTTGTCTTAGTTACCTTTTTACTCATTGCTGAAACAAAATACCTGAAGCCCAAGTTAGGAAAGGAAAAGTTTATTTCTTACAGTTTTTGGAGGTTTCAGTCCACACTAAGTTGGCTCCAAGGCAGGCGGGCATGGCTGGACCGCAGTTCATGGTGGCTGCAAACAGCAAGCAGGAACCAGCAAAGAGCAAGACACTCCTTCTTCCTGCCATTACATTACATCCTGGCCCTACACCTAGGTGAGTATAGCACTGACACCATCAATCCAAGCACTAGACAATGAACCAATCACAAATGCATAATGCAAACTCATGAGGCCTTGGGGCCACAGACATAAACCATGACAGTATCAAACTATGTAAGACAAACTTTAATAGACCTAAAAACCAAACAATAATAAAGTTATAACAAGGGACATTAACACCCCATTGTCACAAAGAGACAGATCAACCAAATAAAAAATCAACAAAGTAATAAAAGAACTAAAGCAAACATTTGCAAAAATGGACCTAGTAGATGTGTACTGAGTATTCCATCCAACCACTTCAGAATACACATTCTTCTCAGCTGCACACAGGTCATTCTCTAAAATAGATCAAACATTAAATCTCAGAATGTGCTTAAGTAAATGCAAAGGAATTGAAATAATTCCATGCATATTATCTGACCATAGTGCAATAAAATTGGAAATTAATGACAAAAATCCCCAAAAGATACTCTTAAACACATAGAAAATAAATCACAATCTCTTGAATAACCAGTGGGTAACAGAAGAAATTCACAAAGAAATTAAACAATATCTATCATTCAACAATCATGCCAATACAAATTACCAGAATCAATGGGACACAATGAAAACAGTCCTCAGAGGGAAATTTATAGCACTAAAATTCCACATTTGATAAATGGAAAGAGCACACATAAATAACATAATGCTGTACCTCAAACTTCTAGAAAAAAGAAGAGCAAGTCAATCTAAAGCCCCCCAAAGCAGGAAATTATAAATATCAGAGCAGAAATTAATGCAATTGAAAGTAAAAGAACAATACAAAGATGAATAAAATTCATAAACCACTAGCCAACCTTATCAAAAACAGGAAACAGCTCGAATCCATGCAATAAGAAATGAAAAGTATAAAATCACTACAGACCCTGTGGTAATAGAGAAGACCATCAATACCTACTTTGAAAACCTTTACTCCCTTAGGTTTGATAACACAGAAGAAATGGAAAGTTTCCTAGAAACATATGAGTAACCAAAGGTGAATCAAGAAGATGTAAAACTGTTGAATAACCCAATTTCAGTTAATGAAATTGAAAATGTAATTAAAACCCTACCAAGTCCAGATCTTGATGGATTTACCACAGAATTCTACAAAAAATTCAAGGAGGACATAATGCCAACAGTCTTCAAACTCTCCAATGAAATTGAAAGAGAAGAAATTATCCCTAACTCATTGCTGGAAGCAACTAGTACCCTAATACCAAAGCCAGAGAAAGGCACAAGCAAGAAACAAAATTAGAGTCCAATCTCTTTAATGAGCATAGATGCAAAAATTCTCAAAAAATACTGGCAAATACAATGCAACAAGTCAGCAGGAAGATCATATGCCATAATTAAGTGGCATTCCTCCCCAGAATGCAGAGAATGTTCAACATATGCAAATCAATAAAAATAATACACCATAACTACAGAGCCAAGGACAAGAACCTAATGGTCATCTCAATTGATGCAGAAAAAGTTTTTGACAAAATACAACATTCATTCATGATTAAAAAAAAAAACCCTAGAGAAAATGGGGATAGATGATCTCTAACTCAATATGATAAATGCCATCTATGAAAAAACAAATGGACAAAAACTGTCACTAAATGGACAAAAATTGAAAAATTCAGTCTAAAATCAGGAAAAAGATAAGTATGCATATAATCACCACTCCTATTCAATAAACTTCTGGAAACATTGGACAGAACAATTAGAAAGAGAAATAAAACTAATAATCACAGGAAAGGAAGAGGTTACATTATCCTTATTTGCAGATGATACTTTACATACAAGACTCCCAAAATTCAATTGAAAGATTCCTACACATAATAACCAGTTTCAGTAATGTGGCTGGACATAAGGTCAACTTGCAAAAATCAATAACATTCCTATACACAAACAACAAACTCACCGAGAGACAAATAAGGCAAACCACACCCTTTACTATAGCACCCAAAAAAAAAAAAAAAAAAAAAAAGAAATACTTAGGAATTAGTTTAACAAAGGGAGTCAAAAACCTATACAGTGAAAGTTACATTACATGGAAAAAGGAAGTAAAACAGGATTTCAGAAAATGGAAAGATATTCCCTGTTCACAGATAGGAAGGACAAACATTTTGAAACTGTTCATTATCCCCAAATTGTGATACAGAGTCAATGTAATTCTAATCAAAATACCATTTGCACACCTCACAGATCTAGAGAAATCATCCCTAAAATTCATCTGGAATGAGAATAGGCCTAAAATAATGAAGGCAATTTTGCACAACAAAGTTAAGCCAGGAGGCAACACAATCCCAAACTTGAAATTATATTACAAAACTACTGTGATAAAATCAGCATTGTATTGGAATAAAAAAAGACCTAAAAATCAATGGATTAAATTAGAAGATATAGCCACAGCTACAAACACACTGAGCCACCTCATCCTTGACAAAGGTGCCAAATATGTTCACTAAAAGAAAGACAGCCTCTTTAATAAATGGTGCTGGAAACACTGTTTACATATGCCAAAAACTAAAACTAGAGCCATATCTATCACCATGTAGTAAACTAAAGTCAAAGTGGATCAAAGATCTAAATATTAAAACAGAAACACTAAACCTACTAGAAGGCAAATATGTAGAAATTTGACAACATAAGAGTAGGCAGAGAACTCTTGAACAAAAATCAAACTGCATGGAAAACATTTCCCAGAATCAATGACTGGGATCTGGTCTTATTAAAAAGTTTTTGCATGTCAAAAGAAATCTCCAGCAGCGAAAAAATCCTCAGAAATTGGGAAAATATCTAAGCCAACTGTCCCTCAGACAAATGACTTCTATCTAGAACTTATAAAGAATTTTTTTAAAAAATCAGGCCCCCAAAATTCAAGGACTCAATCCAAAAACGGGCATCTGAGAAATGCAAATCAATAAATTCAATAGACCATACTTAACTGAAGAAATAAAAATGGAAAATAAATATATGAAAAAATGTTCAACATCAATGGTCATTTGGTAAATGCCAATTAAAACAACAGAGATTGCATCTCACTTCAAAAAGCGTGGCCAAGATCAGGAAATCAACCAACAACAAATGCTGGAGGGGCTGTGGGGAGAAAGGAACTCTTCTCCACTGTTGGTGCAAGTGTAGATTGGTGAAATAACTATGGAAATCAGTGTGGAGAATCCTCAAAAAGCTATGATTAGAAATTCCATTTCACTTGGCTATCCCATTCCTGGGCATTTTCTCAGAAGAAATGAAAACATCATAAAACAGTAATATATGTGCAGCTGTTTTTATGACAACACAATTTGTAATAGCCAAATCTTGGAAAAGCTCAAGGGCCTGTCAATCAAGGAATAGATAAAAAAAGATGTAGTATTTTCAAACAATAGAGTATTACTCAGCTATAAAGAAACACTGCATCTAGACTTTTATAAATAAATGGTTACTACTTGAGGCCATACTCAAAAGTGAAATGAATCAAACTCACATGTGTAAATACTATATTGTCTCCCTAGAAGAAGAAACCAAAAAATATTATATATTCTAAAATCTACAAAGATACTGTTTAAAGGTAAATAACTGCACAAGGAACAAAAGAATTTGGAAAAAGGGAAAGGAGGAAAGAAGGAAGAAAAATGAAAAAGACATAAATTTGTGTATATATATGATAGCTAAAATGATGATATTACTAATTGTACTAGTTATTGGAACAGAACGGTTAATACTCATGTGTTTAAATAAATTTTACATGTCTAAATCTGTTAATCTAAACAACCTTCTTGAAGGTAACGATACACAATATTACAACCATTGTCAAATTCCTATCATGTTTTGTAAACCTATGCTGCTATTTTATTTGGTTTCTTCTTTTTGTTTGTCTATCTGTACTACTTTTTGTTTTTTCTTTTATGTGTCATTTAGAAAAAAATCAAAATTTTCTCATGAATATTATCTGAACATAATGCAATAAAAGTGGAAACTATTGGAAAAAAGTCACAAAAATGCATAAACACATCAAAACTAAATAGACAGATTCCAAAAAATATATGGATTACCAAAACTGGATCAAGAATATATAAAACTGCTGAATAAGTCAATTTCTGATAATTAAATTGAAAATATAATTAAAATCTTAGCAACAAAGCAAAGCTTATGTCCTAATGAATTAACAGCTGAATTGTACCAGAAATTCAAGGAAGACTTAATGCCAACACTTCTAAAACTCTTCATTGAAATTCAAAGGGAAGAAATTCTCCCTAACTCATTCGTGGAAGCAAGTATTACCTTGATATTAAAACCAGAGAATAACTCAACCAAACAACAGAACTAGAGGCCAAGTCCCTAGTGAACATGGATGGAAAAATTCCCACAACCAAGTGGGATTCATCCCAGGAGTTCAGGGATGGTTCAACATATTGAAATCAATAAGTCAAATAGGGCTAAAGACCAGAATAATACGATCATCTGAATAGATGTGGAATAAGTTTTTGATAAAGTTCAACACTCATTCATGATAAAAAAAACCTATAGAAAACTGGAATAGATAGTGTTTATCTTAATCTGATAAAAGACATATATTATAAATCAACAACCAACATTTCACTGGATAGACAAAACTGAAAGCTTTCAACCTAAAATCAGGAGCAAGACAAGGATGCCCACTATCAACACTCCTATTCACTATAGTTATGGAAGATTTTTCCAAACCAACAAGACAAGAGAGACAAATAAAAAGAAACTAGAACAGGAAAGGAAGAAGTTAAATTATCATTATTTGCAGATGACATAATACTGTACATAGAATACCCCAAAACTCTGCTGAAAGACTTATAGATATAAAAACCAAATTCAGGAATGTAGCTGAATATAAGGTCAATAGTCAAAAATCAATAGCATTCTTGTACACAAACAACGAACTCACTGAGAGAGACATAAGGGAAGCCACATCCTTCACTATAGCATCCAAAAAATGAAATACTTAGGAGTCAATCTAACAAAGGAAATGAAATATATATACAATGAAAACTACAGTGCTCTGAAAAAAGAAAGAAATCAAAGAGGATCTCAGAAATTGGAAAGATATTCCCTGTTCATTGATAGGAGGAACCAACATTGTGAAAATGCTCATTTGCCCAAAATTGTTACACAGGTTTAACACAATGCAATCAAAATACCATTAGCATAACTCACAGATATAGAGATGCCATTTCCAAAATTCATATGGAGCCAGAAGAAACTTAGCACAGCAAAGGCAATTCTGAGCAACAAAGGCAACACAGGAAGCATCACAAAATCTGACTTGAAATTATTATATAAAGCTACTGTGATGAAATCAGCATAGTACTGGGAAAAAAAACAGACCTGTGCACCACTGGAATCTATTAGAGGATATATCCACAACTAAAAACACACTCAGTTATCTTATTTTTCTTAATTTTATTTAAGGAGAAAAAGAAAAAAACAAAAAGGGTACAAGTAATACAGAATTTCAAATAAATAAGTGGTAGGAAATCACTAGTTAATAGATTACATATTGTCATCTTAGAAATAGTTGTTCAAGTTACTAAATTAAAGCATACAAAGTGGACATTCAAACAGTGAGACTGCAAACAGTTGTGTTTAGTGATCCAACAAAAACTCAGGAGTATGGTCATCTATCTTATACACTTAAATATACATGTAGTTATATTCTTTAGAGCACTTTCTTTTCCTGTCTTTTTTACAATGACAATTACACATTTTGGGTTTTATTACTCACACAGTTCTTATTACTTTTCAGTTATCTTATCTTTGACAAAGGGGCAAATCCATTTCACTGGAAGAAAGCCTCTAATAAGTGTTGCTGGAAAAACTGGCTTTCCATATGCCAAAAACTAAAACCAGATCCACATCTACCACCATGCACTGAACTAAAGTCAAAATGGAGAAAAAGATCTGAATATTAAAAGACAAATACTAAGTCTGCTGGCAGACAAAACAGGTAGAAATCTTGAAGACATAGGAGTATGTAGAGAGTTCATGAACAAAAATAAAACTGCACATGATGTATTTCCCAGAATCATCAATTGGAATCACATATTATTAAAAAGTTTTTACCTGTCAAAAACATCTTTTATCAGATTGAAAAGAAAATTCATGAATTATGAAAAAGGCTTAGCTTCAGAAAAAGTACTCCTATCTAGAACATATAAAGAATTAAAGATCAGGCTCCCAGAATTGAAAGACCTAATCCACAAATAGGCATCTGAGATGAATACATACTTATTGGATGAAGAAATACAAATGGAAAATAAATATTAAAAAATGTACAGCATTATGGATCATTAGATAACTGTAAATAAACACAATGCTGTGATTGCATCTCACCCCCAAAACATGGCCAAGATTAACCATTTCTAATCAACCAACAAAAAATGTTAGAGAGGCTTTGTGGAAAAAGGTGCCTTTCTCCACTCTTGGTGGTAGTGCAGGCAGGTGCAATCATTGTGGAAATCAGTGTGGAGGTTCCTCATAAAACTAGGATTAGGGGTTCAATTTGACTCAGTTATCTTGCTTCTGGGCATTTTCAAGGAAGAATTGAAAGCATCATACTACAATGATATATGTGCAACCATGTTTATAGCAGCACAAATTGTAATAGCCAGATCTTGGAAACAATGGAAATGCCCATCAACCAAGGAAAGAATAAAAAATATATGGTATTTAAGAATCACATGATCATTTCTATAGATGCAGAAAAAGCTTTCGTTAAGGTCCAACATTCATTAATGATAAGAACTTTACAGAAAATTGGAATAGATGGTCTTTACCTCAATATAATAAAGGCCATCTACAACAAACCAACAGTCAGCATCATACTAAATGGTCAAAAATCGAACGCCTTTACTTTAAAATCACCACAAGACAAAGATGTCCACTATTGACACTTCTATTTAATATAGTACTGGAAATACTAGCCAGAACAATTAGACATGGGAGAGAAATAAAAGGGAAAAAGATAGGAAAAGAAGAAGTTAAATTACCATTGTTTGCAGATGACATGATAGTCTACATAGAAGACCCTCTAAACTCTATTGAAAGAATCTTAGATATAATAAATAAATTCAGTAATGTAGCTGGATACAAAATCAATACTCAAAAATCAATAGCATTTCTATACACTAACAACAAAATCACAGGGAGAGAAACAAGAGAAGCCACACTCTTCACACTAACAACCAAAAAAAATGAAATATTTAGAAATTATTCTTACAAAAGAAGTGAAAGATCTATACAGGGAAAATTATAATAAACTGAAAAAAGAAATTGAAGATGATCTCAGAAAACAGAAAGACATCCCTTGCTCATGGACAGGAAGAATAAATATTGTGAAAATGGCCAATCTCCCAAAACTCTTATAAAGATTCAATGCAATCCCAATAAAAATACCATCAACATACCTCATAGATCTAGAGAAATCACTCCTAAAATTCATCTGGAGTGAGAAGAGACCTAGAAGGGCAAAGACAGTTCTAAGCAGCAAAGGCAATGGAGGAGGCATCACAATCCCTGACTTGAAGTTATACTACAAAGCAACTGTAATAAAATCAGCATGCTACTGGAATCAAAACAGAGCTGAAGATCAATGGAATAGGTTAGAACATACAACCACAACTACAAACACACTCAACCACCTTATCTTTGAAAAAGGAACCAAACAGGTCCACTGGAAGAACAACAGTCTCTTTAATAAATGGTGTTGGAAAAATTGGCTCTCCATTTGCCTAAAACTAGACCCACGCCTATCACCATGTACTAAATTAAAATCTAATTGGATCAAAGATATGAATATTAAAACAGACACACTAAATCTATGGAAGACAAATTGGGTAGAAACCTTGAAGACATAGGGGTAGGTAGATAATTTATAAACAGGACTTAAACCACACGAGAAATACTTTCCAGAATCAATAACTGTGACCACCTCTTATTAAAAAGTTTCTTCATGTCAAAAAAATCTTCAGCATAGTGAAAAGAAAAACCACAAACTTGGGAAAAATTTTTAGTGAACTCTCCCTCAGACAAGGGACTTCTGTCTAAAACATATAAAGAATTTAAAAAAATCAGAATCCCAAAATTCAAAGATCCAATCCAAAAATGGGCATCTGAAAAGAATACACAGTTCTGAGGATGAAGAAATACAAATGGCAAATAAATACATGAAAAAATGTTCATCATCATTAGTCATTAGAGAAATGCAAATTAAAACCACATTGAGATTCCATCTCACTCCTGAAAGAATGGCCAGGACAAAGAAAACCACCACCAACAAATGCTGGAGAGGCTGTAGGAAAAAAGGAACTCTCCTGAACTGTTGGTGGGAGTGTAGACTGGTACAACCATTGTGCAGGTCAGTCTGGAAATTTCTCAAAAAGCTGGGATTGGACATCCCATTTGTTCCAGCTATCCCACTTCTAGGCATATTCCCAGAAGAACTAAAAGCATCATACCACAATGATACATGTGCACCCATGTGCACCCATGTAGCAGCACAATTTGTAATCACCAGATCTTGGAAACAACCTAAGTGGCCATCAACTGAGGAATGGATAAAAAAGTTGTGGTATTTTTATGCAATGTAGTATTATTCAGCTATAAATAAGGGTCATATTGAGATATTTATAAATAAATGGGCGTAGCTTGAGACCATACTCATAAGTGAAATAAATCAAACTCACATATGTGAATACTGAATAGTTTCCCTAGTGCAAGAAATGATTCAAATATATAAAAGTATGTATTAATCATGATTCACCATTATGTGGCCTTGAAGCCTTATAAAGTTTTTACTCATTAATTGGAATGGCTTTATTCTGGGCTGCTTGATATTATTGCCTGTGATGAAATGAACAGCTATTTTGAAGAAAACAAGACATCATAATAGCTAGTGTTGATTTAATATCATCTTGTTTTAAAGTCCCACCAAACTGTTGCTCTTCTGTCTCCATTGGTTTTATCATGTTGTATCTTACTGGATTTTATTATATGTGAAAGTATAAATAAAAAATTTTACAGGCAAACGGATAATATAGAAACTATTGTTCATTTTCTGTAAGCTGGTTCTAAATACCCTGTAATACTTTCATCCACTTGAATGGTTTCACACTGTCTTGATTTGTTTGATGCTATAGTATATGAAGTTATATTGAAATATTCCAAGGAAAGAGACACTATGCTAACTACTATTAAGTCAGGCTATTTGGTGGTGAAGCACTAGGTTGCTGAAATTGTCATGCTTTGACCTGTACTGATATGTTGTTATGTCCTCTTTTATCTCAATCTCCCCCTTATTCATTAAAAAATTTATTTATTTATTTATTTTTAATTAAGGGAAAAATAAAAAAAATTAGCAGGATATATTAAAGTAATTTTTTTATTTCCTATTAACTTGATTTGAAGCCCTGTATTACTCCCACTATCTTGTTTTGACTGATTAGACTCTGTTTGTTCTGTTTGACAGTATCAAGTTTGAGGGTATAGGCAACTACTTTGAAGGCAATAATATTCATTATGATGCCAATTCTAGCTTGAATATTATCTTCTTTTGAAGTCCTGTAATGTTTTCAATGTTCAGGTTTTATTGGTCTTGTTCTGTACTGTTTTGTTCAACTTTATTATACCTAAAGATATAGGCAATTATTTTTAAGGAAGCAAGAGGCGTTATGGTAACCATTATTGACAACCTTGTACTCTGTTTTTACATCATGTGCTATGTCTATCGTTTGTTTTGACTGACTGCTTTGTTTTGTCATATTTGGTTTTATTCTCTTCCCAAAAAAGTAATAAGACCTATGAGAGTAATAAAATCCAAAATGTGTAAATTTTGTTGGAAAAAAAGAGAGGAAAGAAGTGCTTTAAAGGATACAACTGCAAGTGTGTTTAGATGTCTTAAGATAGATGACCATACTCCTGAGTTTTTGTTGGATCACTAAACACAACTGTTTGCAGTCTCACTGTTTGAATGTCCACTTTGTATGCTTTAATCCTGTAACTTGAACAACTATTTCTAAGATGACAATATGTAATCTATTAACTAGTGATTTCTTACCGTTTTTTTGTAATTCTGTATACTTGTACCCTTATACTGTTTTGTTTTGTTTTGTTTTTTTCCTTTTAAATAAAAAATAATTTTAAAGAATATACTATTTTGTACACTGGAATACTACTATAAAAAGGATCACATCTAGGCTCTTATAAGTAAAAGGATGAAACGAGACCATTTTCATAAGTGAAATTAATCAGACTCACATTTGTAAATAACATACTGTCTCCCTAGTGTAAAGAAAATGAAAGAATAAATACAATAAAAAATCAACAATAGATATTGTGAAAGCGTAAGAAACTTCTCAAAGGGGAAAAATAACTGGGATAAGGGAAAGGGGAAAAGAAGGAAGGGAAAAGGAAAAAGAATAATTTCATTTATATATAAATAAAATAGCTAATTAAATTACTAATTATATTAGTTCTTGGAAAGAACAGTTAATACTCATGTGATTAGATCAATGTTGCATGTCTATATCTGCTAATCTAAGCAAATCTTGAAGGTAACATGCACTATTACAGCCATTGTTAAATTCCTATCATCTTGTGTTGAAAATCTATATTGTTATAGTTTTGGGGTTTTTGTTGTTGTTGTTGTTGTTGTTGTTGTTGTTGTATTTGTTTGTGTCTCTTGTTTTTTTGTTGTTTTGTTTTTCAATTCTGTGTTTCCATCCCTTTAAAAATAAAAAAAAAATGGCCTCAGTATGAAGATCCAGAATCTTATAGTAATGCTTCAGCAGACCACTATGCTAAATAAACAGCATTAAGAAAGATAATTAGTCCTGTAAATCACAGAGTGAAAGATGATAGAGAGGGTCAAGGCAGATATTAATTGTCAGAGAAAACTGATTCAGAATAAAAGTGATAAAAGCTCCAATGCTCATTGTGTAAATATATTAACACTTTCATTGAAGTCAATCATTAAATTCTAGTTTGATCAAAATCATCCAGTTATATTTACTTTTAATCCAATTTCAATAAGGAAAGGCACTTCAAATTGAAGAGTGAAGTGTTCTCTGACATAAAGCTATAGATTTATAAACTGTACTACTATAAACTATGTAATAAATATTTCAATAGTACTTAAAATAGTGCATGGTCTCTGGGTAAGATAGTGGATAAAAATATTTTTTGTATGACTGCAGGTGAGAAGAGTTGAGTAAGAAAAGAGAAACCACATTTTGGGGAATGAAATAGACAACATGCTTGTGGAATCCGTAAAGAGGAAACAGAAAAGCTAAACAGCATGGAGAAACAGAAAGTAAAGGAAATTATAAAGCAGTCTGCAATGCTGACTTTGGCTCCCAAGGAGGAGTGAGATCCAAGCTGCAAATATGACATAATGCCAAAAAGGGTTGCAGCTCCAGTGATAAAACATCAGACTGAAGAACTAACAACAAGAAAATTGCAGTTATTTACAGATATATGCTGTAAATCCACTGTGGAGTACTCTGAAATTCACTTCTCTCACATGGCATGCTATCTTTGGGGGAAAATCCATGGCAGGGCAACAATATCTCATAATGGCAAAACCAAGAGCCATTTTGAAACAGGGCTTACTGAGACTAAATTAATTTATTTATCAGAAGTGACAGAACAACTACACTTTTAAATCCCTGGGGACACCAACTCCCTGTTATTGAATGATAGCTAGACACAAAAGACAGTGTATTAGCTTCAGGCCTTTAATCAGAGGGGAGCTCAGTATCTGGAGGACACAGTGAGTGGCTGTATAGCCTTCTGTGTTGAGGAGACAGGCGCCAATTACATGTGGGGTTTTTTTATGAAGGAAGTAGATCTGAAATTGCTGGAATCTAGCCTACAAGATTGCTTGACTTGCCTTGCTGTACTTCACCCAGACAGAACTTAATGATCTATTCATTTTCTCACCTGCCAACATGTTTGACAATATGCCGGTGCTTTGATATTTACCATGCCATCAGGTACACAGATGGGGTGGGTTGATCTTTGGAGTTAGAGGAGCAGCTAACCAGGTCACATGCAGCAAAAGTAGTTGTGGGTAGCAGTGGATTTGTGTGCAAAGAAATAAACAAACAATAGAAAAAATATGAATACAACTCTCAGGCAGGGAATATACCATTCACTGATATCCACTCCATGGGAAAGGCAAGGCAAGGCATGGCTCAAAATTCATTTAACACCATCTTATAAGATAGAAAAAAAGCAAACTCCACGTGAAATTCTCTAATCCCTGCCAATCCCAGTTGATTCCAATACCACAAGTTCTGGAAAAAGACATAAACAATACAAATACATCACTGCTATGGATTAGAAACTGGTAGTCAACTTAATGCCAGCTGGATTACATCAGCATGGCATTGAGTGAAGATGCTCCACCTGAGAAAAATTGCCATCATAAATAGGTTGAGGTGTTGAGCCGATAATGCATTGTTGCATTGAGGCATTGTGGGCTCTCCCACGAGTTGCTGTTTGAGCCATTGGTTCTCCTAGAGATGCTCTGGTCCTCACACTGAGCATTGCTTCCTGGCTTCGGAGGGGAAGATGTGTGCCACTTGCACTCTAGGATGAACTCGTCATGCTGCTTCCTGGCATGTACTTGACTGTGCTTGTCATCGGAGGAGCTCGTGTCCTCCGTGTCGCTGAGGGTGGCTGTGGTGCCTTTCAGGGCAGCCCTGGTCTTGTTGTGAGTGTGACTTCGCGGCACCATCATCCCACTAGCACAGCTTCTTCACCCCACTGATGGACTTTCTAGCTTCACCCCACTGACCTTTGGGTCTTCTTGGCACGGATCCGTAAGAGACTGGCGTGAGTCCTTCTTGTGGGCTCTGGACCTCCAGTTGGACTCGTGGGAGGCATTGTTATGAGCTCTGGGTTTTTATCTGGACTCATGTGGGACATTGCTGTGGGATTTAGGCTCTAGACTAAATAATCTATGTCTTTGGTGTTGCGGATAGATTTCCTGCATTTTCTTGTGTTAATTCCCGGTGACCATTATAAAAATAATATTATAAACTCTATGTCCTGATTCTAATTGTTCTCAGTGTAAAACCCCTAACTACAACAATCACATAGAGGAGTGTTTTTTATTTATTTTGCTTTTCCTTTTTTAAATTCTTTTTGGTTTGTTTTACTTTTATCAAATTTTATTTACTACTTTGCTGTTCACTTAGATTTTATCTCTTGATCTCTTCCCCACATCTCTTTAATCCTACCTTCCTTTTTCCAAATGTTTTTATTTTAAAAAGATTAAAAGAGAACAAAACAATAAAAACCAAAAGAAAACAGCAGTACCAATATAGGATTTTGAAACAAACTGATAGGAAATTAACAATAGTCATTATATTGCATATTTTTATCTTCAAAATAGTTGCTCAGACCACAAGATAGAGGCGTCCAAAATAGTACAAGCAGTCACAGCTTCCTTCCTTGAACTAAAAGGATCAATAGTATGATTATATTAACTGTTTCATGTATGTATATACATATATTTATATATACATGTATTTTTTCTTTTGTTTTTTTTTTCTCATTTTCCACATCCCAGTTTCTTTTCCCTTTTGAACAGTTTCTTTTCATTTCAGTTTCTATTATACATTTTGGATCTTATTTACTTGTTCAGCTTCTCACACAAGGGAGACAATTCAATATTTAGACTTGTGAGTCTAGTTTATTTCACTTATGTGTATGGTCTTTGGTTGCATCTATTTACCTATGGAAACCTTGAGTTTATCCTTCTTTGTAGCTCAGTAGTATTTCAGCATTTAAGCTGAGTAGTAGTGTTTCAGGCAAAATATCACAGCTTTGTTATACATTGTTAAGTTCATAGTCATTTGCATTTTTTCCAAGATTTAAATATTATGAATTGTTCTGCTATAAACATGGGTACACATATGGCACTGTGGTATGTTTTCAATTCTTCTGGGAAAATGCTCAAAAAGGGACTAGCTAAGTTGAATGAAACCACTAATCTTAGTTTTTTAGGAATTGTCATACTGATTTCTACAGTGTTTGTACCAGGCTACAGTTCCAACAATAATAGAGAAGGGTGCATTTTTCTCACAGTCCAGTGAGCATGTGTTACTGGTTGATTTCTTGATGATTATTTTAATTTGCATTTCCCAAATGACCAGTGACATTGAAAAACTTTTCATATATTTACTTGCCATTTCTACTTCTTCATCCTCTATATTCATCTCAGATGTCCATTTTGTGGTTGGGCCTTTAAATTTTGGAGGCCAGATTTTTAAAAATTCTTTGTAAGTTCTAGATCTGAAGGAGTCCTTTATCTGAAGGACAGTTGGGTAAGATTTTTCCCAATTCATGGGTTTTCTTTTCACTCTTTTGGAGATATTTTGACGTACTTTTTTTGACATTGCTTTTTAACAAGGCAAGATCCCAGTTGTTTATTCAGGGAAGTATTTCTCATGCAGCTCTGTTGATATAGTGTATTGAACCATCTCAGCATTCCTGGGATGAATCCCACTTGGTCCTGACGTATCACCTTTTTTATGATTCACTGCACTCTGTTTAACAGTATTTAATTGAGGATTTTTGCATCTATGTTTACTAGGGAGACTGGCCTTTAGTTCTGATTCTTGCTTGGGTCTTTCTCTGGTTTTGGTGTTAGGGTAATACTTGCTTCCAGGAATGAGTTAGGGAGACTTCTTTTCCTTTCAATTTCATTGAAAAGTATGAGTGTCAGCATTAAATCTTCCCTAAATTTCATTCACAATTCAACATGAATCCATCAGGACCTGAGCTTTTCTTTGTTGGTAAGGTTTTTTTTTAAAAAAAATTTACACAGATTAAGACAAAACAAGACATAACACAGCAGATAAGAAAAGAAACAATGTAAGCAAAACAGTATTTCACCAGAAGACAATCCATAATTAACAGTAACTACTATGATGTCTCTTTCTTTGAAATAGTTGAGTATAACTTCATATACAATAGTATCAAACATAAGAAAATACTATTAAAACACTCAAGAGAATTAGAATATTACAGGGTTTTCAGAAACAAATAACAGAAAACAAACAATTTTCCATAGGAAATTTGTTCATATTTTTACATGTTAGACTATCCAATAAGGTAAAAATGATAGAGCCAATGGAAACAGAAGAGCAAGAGCATGTAGGACTTCAGAGTAAGATGATATTGTATAAATACTGGCTATTATAATGACTTGTTTCCTTCAAATTAGCTGTGCATACCATCACAGATAATAAAATTAAAAAAAAAAACAGCACAAACACATTACAACTGCGATCATTGTAAGGCTTCAAAGCAATGTAATGGGGAATCATGATTACTCTAAACTCTTATGTACTCTAACTATTTCTTACACTAGGGAGACTATGCGGTGTTTATACATGTGAGTTTGATTGATTTCACTTATGAGTATGGTCTCAAGATGCACCCATTTATTAGTAAATATCTCAATGTGATCATTCTTTATAGCTGAGTAGTACTCCATTGTATAAAAATACCACAACTTTTTTATCCATTCTTCAGTTGATGGCCACTTAGATTGTTTCCAAGATCTGGTGATTACAAATTGTGCTGCTATAAACATGGGTGCACGTATATCACTGTGGTATGATATTTTCAGTTCTTCTGGGAATATGCCCAGAAGCGGAATAGCTGGGTCAAATGGGACCTCCAACCTCAGCTTTTTGAGGAATGTCCAGACGGACCTCCACGATGGTTGCACAAGTCTACTCTCCCTCCAATGGTACAGAAGAGTTCCTTTTTCTCCACAGCCTCTCCAGCATTGTGGTTTACTTGATCCTGGCCATTCTTTCTGGAGTGAGATGAAATCTCAGTGTTGTTTTAATTTGCATTTCTCTAATGACTAATGATGATGAACATTTTTTCATGTATTTATTTGCCATTTGTATTTCTTCATCTGAGAACTGTGTATTCATCTCAGATGCCCACTCTTGGATTGGGTCCTTGAGTTTTGGGAACTGATTCTTTTTAACACTTTGTATGTTTTAGACAGAAATCCTTTGAGGGACAGTTCATTAAGATTTTTTCCCAGTTTGTGGGTTTTCTTTTCACTATGCTGGAGATTTCTTTTGACATGCAGAAACTTTTTTAATAAGATGGGATCCCAGTTGTTGATTCTGGGAAATAGTTCCTGTATTGTTTGATTCCTATTCCTGAATTCTCTACCTACCCCTATGTCTTCAAGATTTTTACCTACTTTATCTTCCAACACATTTAGTGTTTCTGTTTTAATATTCAGATCTTTGATTCATTTAGATTTTAGTTTAGTATATGGTGATAGGCATGGGTCTAGTTTTAATTTTTGGCATATGGAGAGCCAGTTTTTCCAGCACCATTTATTAAAGAGACTGTCATTCTTCCAGTGAACATGTTTGGCCCCTTTATCAAAGATAAGGTGGTTGAGTATATTGGTAGTTGTGGTTGTATCTTCTAGTCTATTTCATTGATCTTCAGATCTATTTTTATTCCAGTACCATGTTGATTTTATTACAGTAGCTTTGTAGTACCATTTCAAGTCAGGGATTGTGATGCCTCCTGCCTTGCCTTTGCTGCTTAGAATTGCCTTTGCTATTCTAGGTCTCTGCTGGTTCCAGATGAATTTTAGGAGTGATTTCTCTAGGTCTATGAGATATGTTGATGGTATTTTCATTGGGATTGCATTGAATCTGTATAGCAATTTTGGAAGAATTGCCATTTTCACTATGTTGGTAAGCTTTTAATTACGTTTTAATTTCATTAACTGAAATTCGGTTATTCAGCTGACATATTTTTTTGATCCAGCTTTGCTAATTCATACTTTCCTAGGAATCTTCCTATTTCTTCTGTGTTATTGAATCTATGAGAGTGATCGTTTCCAAAGCAGATACTGATGACCCTCTGTGTTTCCCTAAGGTCTGTAATGATTTCACCATTTTCATTCTTTATTGCACGAGTTTGAGCTTTTTCTTTACTTTTTTTGACAAGGTTGATTAGGAGCTTATCAATTTTATTTATTCTTTGAAGGAACTAACTCTTCTATTAGTTCATTCATTGGTATTGTTTTCTTAGTCTCAATTGCATTAATTTCCACTCAGCTTTATAATTTCCTCCCTTATTTGGGCTTTGGACTTGACTTGCTCTTCTTTTCATAGATGTTTGAAGCGTAGCATTAGGTTTTTTATTTGTGTTCCTTCTGTTTTCCTGATGTGGGAATTCATCACAGTAAATTTCCCTCTCAGAACTATTTCATTGCATCCCATAGGTTATGAGAAGTTCTATTTGCATTTTTGTTTCCTTGTAGATATTGCTTAATTTCATTTTAAATTTCCTCTGTGAACCACTGGTTGTTCAGGAGGGTATTATTTTTGTTTCCATGTGTTTATGGAGTTTTTGTGAATTTTTTTTCATTAATTTCCAATTTCCTGGCACTATGGTCAGATAATATGTGATTACTTTGCATTAGATTATATACGTTCTTTGGGATATTATATGGTCTATTTCAGAAAATCTCACATTTGCAGCTGAGAAGAATGCATAGTCTGATGTTGTTTGGTGGAATACTCTGTACGCATCTTCTAAGTCCATTTGTTCACAAGTTTGATTCATTGATCTGCCTCTTTCTGTCAGTGTGGTGTTACAGCTTATTGGATTTAGTCAGTTAATATTTGTCTTATATAGCTGGCTGTTTCCATATTAAGTGCATATATATTTAAGATTGTTATATCTTCCTTCTGAGGTTTTCCCCTAACAAGTATATAGTGATATTTTTTATCTCTTTTGATCATTCTTGGTATGAAGTTCATGTTGTGTAAAAACAATACAGCTACCTCTGCTTTTTTCTGGGTTCCCATTCCATGAATTATTGTTTTCCACCATTTGACTTTTAGTCTATGAATTTCCTTTTGATTTAGATGGGTTTTGTGTATACAGGAAATATTTGGATGTGATTCTTATCTATCCTGCCAGTCTGCATATTTTAATTGGTGAATAGAAACCATTTACATTAATGGTTATAACTGATATTTATTGGCTTTTCTTTGTCATGTTATCTTTCTGTTGTTGGTTCTTTACTTTCACTTGCTGCTTAACTCTTTCCCCTGTTTGGTGATTTTTCTTTTGATATTCTTGAAACTGTAGTCATTTTTCAGGCTACCTGGAATATCTTTCAGCACTCTTTGTAGGGTTGATTTGGCAGTTATTAAACTCTTTAGTTCTTTTTCAAGGAAGTATCTTCTTCCTCCATTAATTTTGAAGGATAGGTTTCCAGGGTGCATCAATCTAGGTTGGAAGTTGTTTTCTTTTATGATTTGAAATACTCTACTCCATGCTCTTCTTGACTTGAATGTTTGTGTTGAGAAGTCTGCTGTGCTTCTGATTGGTTTACCTTTATACATGATTTGTTTCTTTTCTCCAGCAAATTTTAACATTCTGTTCTTATGCTAAATTTCTGGGATGTTATTATATGTCTGGGTATAGATTTATTTTGTTTATGGTTAGTTGGGGTTCTATATGCTTCACTTATCTGTATGTCAATTTCTTTTCCCATACTTGGGAGACTTTTTGCTATTAATTCTATAAAAAGAATCCGTTTACATCATTTGTCCTTACTCCTTTTTAATTTACACCTATCACTTATATTGTTTACATTTGCATTGTCTTGCAATTGTTGAATTGTTATTTCCTGATTCCTTGTTTTTTTAAAGATATTTCCTTTCCTGATTGCTAGCTGTAATCTTATCTTCAAAGTCTGAAGGTCTTTCTTCACATTCATTCAAGCAGTTTTGCCAGATTTTGATGCTATTTTTGGCATCCTGGGTATTTCTTTGAATATGTTCATGCATTCAAATAATTTCCTATATTGTTCATTCAGGGTTTTCTTCTTTTTCCAATGCTCATCTACTTTTTAAGTACATTTTCTTTAGATGTGTTCAATATTTCTTTTATTATGCTTTTCATTTCTCATTTAACCTGGGAGATTATTTCAGACCTGACTTGCTTTACAGCTTCATGAAGATGTTTCTTTACTTTAGTTGCTACCATTTCAGAAATTTCAGTTGTGTGACTTATACTTTTTTCAATGTCCACATCTGTATTTGTCTTGGATGGGTTGGAGTTTTCCAATTGCATTTTATTCCTTTATTTTTCATTTTCCTGCATTCCTCTGGGGCAGCTGAATGCCAAGTCCCAGTTTCTTTCTGAGTTACATTCACTGTCCATAGTAGAGGGGGTCTCTCTGGTTGAGTGGGAGTACTCATTTCTGTCTTTCCCAGGCCTTGCTGGGCAGATATGTACCTGGCCTGGTGCAGCACTCCAAGCCACCCTGACTGACTGGGGTCACAGGGAAGGTACAAACCAGATTCATATGTTTCTCAGAAGCTCTCATATGGTTAGGATCATAGGACAGAGTTTCACCAGGCCCTGTGCAGACACCAAGGCTCACCAGCTGGGTGTGGTTGGCTGGGCAGATCTCTATGAAGTCCAGCATGATTGTCGGACACTCCCTGGCTGGTTGGATCATGGGGTGGGTCCCGAGCAGACTCTGTGGTGTGGTGCTATGAAGGTCCCAATTTTGTTGGGGTCATGGAGGAAGGCTTTACCAGCCCCTACGTGGACATGGAGGTGCACCAGCTGGGTTTTGCCTTCCTTGTTTAAATATTTTAAATATATTTTTTCATTTAATAGAAAAAGACACAGAAAAAGAAAAACAAAAAGCAAAAGAAATGAACAAGTACAACAACAAACCCAAAACAATAAAAATATAAGCTTTTAAAACAAGATGATGTGAATAACAATGGTTGTTACATTGCCTACTGACATCTTCAAAAGAGTTGCTAAGGTTACCAGATGTAGACATTCAAAATTGATCTAATCATAGGAGTGTTAACTTTTCTTTTCCAGGAACTAACAGAATTAGTAAGATAATCATATTAGCCATATTATTTGTATATACAAAAACTTAAGGGGCTGGGGACTTAGCTCAGTGGCATAAGCACCTGCCTTGCAAGCAGATAGTCCATGAGTTTGATCCCCAGTACTGATAAAAAAATTGTCCTTTTCTTTTTCTCTTCCTTTTTTCCTCCTTTCCCCTATCCCAGTTACCTTTCCCCTTTGAGAAGTTTCTTAGCATTACACAATATTTATTGTAGATTTTGCATCTTATTTTCATCTTTAGTTTTTTAAGTTAGGGAGACAATATGGTATTTACACATGTAGATTTGATTGATTTCATTTGTTTAGGAGACTGTTATACAATTTCCATATTTTTATGGAGTTCCTGTGGATTTTTTTGTCATTAATTTCCAACATATTGTCCTATGGTCATATAATATGCATAAGATTATTTCAATTTCTTTGCATTTACTTAAGCATGTTCTATGGGCTAGTATATGATCTATTTTAGAGAATGACCCATGAGCTGAGAAGAACTTCTATTCTGATGTTGCTGGGAGGAAATCATTGTACACATCTATGAGGTTCATTTTTTCACAAATTTGATTCAGTTCTGTTATTCATTGAATTTTTTATTTGGTTCATCTGTTTCTTTGTGACAGTGGAGAGCTAAGGTCTCCTACTATAACTGTATTATTGCTTATTTGATTTTTCAAATCTGTTAAGATTTATCTTACATAATTGGGTGTTCCTATATTTGGTGCACATATATTTATGATTTTTATATTTTCCCCTTAAATAGTAACAAGTATATAGTGACATTCTTTATCTCATTTGATGATTCTTCATGTGAAGTTCAAATTGTCTGCAAACAGAATAGCTATCCCTGATATTTTCTAGGTTCCTGTCTCATGGAGTATTGTTTTCCATCCTTTGACTTTTAGTCTATGAATGTCCTTTTGACTTAAATGTCCCTCTTGCATGATGTATATTATCTCCTACTTTTAAAAAATTTTATTACAAGTGGAAAAAATCAATACAGAAAAAAGGGTAGCAACAATACAGAATTCCAAAAGCAATATACACTAAGAAATCACTAGTTGATAAATTACAGACTGTCATCTTAAATTAAAGCACACAAAGTGGACATTCAAACAGTGAGACTGCAAACAGTTCTGTTCAATGATTCAACAAATTTTAGTAATATGGTTATCTATCTTACACACTTAAACATACATGCAGTTTTATCCTTTAGAGCACTATTTTTCTCTCTTTTACAATAGCAATTACACATTGTGGGTTTAAATATTCCTAAAGTTCTTATTACTTTTAACACTAGAGACACAATGTGATATTTATAAATATGATTTTATTTATTTCATTTGTGAGGATGTCTCAAGTTGCCTACATTTCAATACAAAGGCCTCAAAATCATGCTTTTTACATGTGAGTAATATTCCAGTGTATAAAAGCACCATATTTTTATTTATTTTTTAAAATTGTATTTAAAGAAAAAAAATAAAACAGTAAATGGTACAAGTAATACAGAATTTCAAAAAACAAACAATAAGAAATCACTAGTTAATAGATTACATGATGTCATCTTAGAAATAGTTGTTCAAGTTACAAAATTAAAGCATACAAAGGGGACACTCAAACAGTGAGACTGCAAACAGTTGTGTTCAATGATCCAACAAAAACTTAGTAATATGGTCATCTATGTTACACACCTAAACACACTTGCAGTTGTATCCTTTAGAGCACTTGCTTTTCCTCTCTTTGTTACAATAACATTTACACATTTTGGGTTTTATTACTCCCACAGTTCTTATTATATTTTTTGGGAGAGAATAAAACCAAATGTGACAAAACAAAGCAGTGAGTCAAAACAAAGAATGGACATATTACATGATGTAAAAACAGAATACAAGGTAATCACCAATGCTTACTATAATGCATTTTGCTACCTTAAAAAGAATTGCCTATATCATCAGGAATAATAAAATTGAACAAAACAGTCCAGAACAAAACCAATAAAACCTAAACACTGGAGACATTACTGGACTTCAAAAGAAGATAATAGTCAAACCAGAATGGGCATCATAGTGAATCTTATTGCCTAGAAAGTAGTTGCTTTTGCCCTTAAAATTGATACTATCAAACAGAACAGAATAGAGTAAAATCAGTCAAAATAAGATGGTGAGAACAGTACAGGACTTCAAATCAAGTTAATAGGAAATTTAAAAAGTTACTATAATATATCCTGCTAATTTTTGACTGTTTTCCCTTAATTAAAAAGATAAATAAATTTTTTTTAAAAGGGGGAAACTCACAAAAAAGAGGACATAAAAACATAACAATACAGGCCAGAACAGAGCAATTTAAACAACATAGTGTTTCACCACAAGACAGCCCAACTTAATAGTAGTTACAATAGTACCTCTGTCCTTGAAATATTTGAGTATAACTTCATGTACTATAACATCAAACATATCAAGACAGTGTGAAACCATTCAAGTGGATGAAAGTATTACAGGGTATTTAGAACCAGCTTACAGAATACTAACAATAGTTTCTATATTATCTGTTTGCCTGTAAAAATTTTTATTTATACTTTCACATATAATAAAATCCAGTAAGATACAACATGATAAAAGCAATGGAGACAGAAGAACAACAGTTTGATGGGAATTAAAAACAAGATGACATTAATTCAGCACTAGCTATTATTATGTCTTGTTTTCTTCAAAATATCTGTTCATATCATCACAGATAATAATATCAAACAGCCAAGAATAAAACCATTTCAATTAATTGATGAAAACTGTATAAGGCTTCAAAGCCATATAATGGGGAATCATGGTTACCATATACTTTTATGTATTTGTATCATTTCTTACACTAGGGAAACTATTCAGTATTTATACATGTGAGTTTGATTTATATCACCTATGAGTATGGTCTCAAGCTGCACCCATGTATTTATAAATATCTCAAAGTGATCCTTCTTTGTAGGGAGCCGAGTGACAGGCATTGCTGCCTCGATGTCTCTCTCTCTCCTATGGGCACTGCGTCTGCCTACATTAACCATAATCCCCTTCTGCTTACGTCACGTATCCGGATGTGATGGTAACCCTGTTGTATTCATCTGTTTAACCTCTTCCTGTCCCAGCTCCCGCCCTTAGCCTATAAAAGGTGTGATTATTTTCTGAATAAACCGGAAGCTTGATCGGATTATTTCGTCTTGCTTTCGTCTCTTTTTGTCTCCCCCATGTCTTTTGTTTAATCCCCGTTTCCCTTCCAGGAGTTCTGAACTTGTTGATCTGCAGGCCAGATCACTTCTTTATACCTGAGTAGTACTCCATTGTATAAAAATACCTCAACTTTTTTATCCATTCCTCAGTTGATGGATATTTAGGTTGTTTCCAGGATCTGGCGATTACAAATTGTTCTGCTATAAACATGGGTGCGCATATATCACTGTGGTCTGATGTTTTCAGTCCTTCTGGGAATATGCCTAGAAGTGGAATAGCTGGAACAAAGGGGACTTCCAATCCCAGCTTTTTGAGAAATCTCCAGACTTACATCCACAATGGTTGCACAAGTCTACACTCCCTCCAATGGTACAGAAGAGTTCCTTTTTCCCCACAGCCTCTGCAGCATTTGTTATCGCTAGTTTCTTGACCCTGGCCATTCTTTCAGGAGTGAGATGGAATCTCGGTGTGTTTTTAATTTGCATTTCTCTAATGACTAATGATGATGAACATTTTTTTCATGTACTAATTTGCCATTTGTATTTCTTCATCCTCAGAACTGTGTATGCATCTCAGATGCCCCTTTTTGGATTGGATCTTTGAATTTTGGGGACCTGATTTTTTAAATTCTTTATATGTTTTAGACAGAAGTCCCTTGTCTGAGGGAGAGTTCACTAAGATTTTTTCCCAGTGTGTGGCTTTTCTTTTCACTATGCTGGAGTTTTTTTGACATGAAGAAACTTTTTAATAAGAGGTGGTCACAGTTATTGATTCTGGGAAGTATTTTCCGTGTGGTTTAAGTCCTGTTCATGAATTCCCTACCTACCCCTATGTCTTCAATGTTTCTACCCAATTTGTCTTCCAATAGATTTAGTGTTTCTGTTTTAATATTCATATCTTTGACCCAACTAGATTTTAATTTAGTACATGGTGATAGGCATGGGTCTAGTTTCAGGCAAATGGAGAGTCAATTTTTCCAACACCTTTTATTAAAGAGACTGTAGTTCTTCCAGTGAAACTGTTTGGTTTGTTTATCAAAGATAAGGTGGTTGAGTGTGTTTGTAGTTGTGGTTGTATGTTCTAATCTATTCCATTGATCTTTGGCTCTGTTTTGATTCCAGTAGCATGCTGATTTTACTACAGTTGCTTTGTAGCATAACTTCAAGTCAGGGATTTGATGCCTCCTGCCTTGCCTTTGCTGCTTAGAACTGTCTTTGCCCTTCCAGGTCTCTTCTCACTCCAGATGAATTTTAGGAGTGATTTCTCTAGATCTCGGAGGTATGTGGATCACATTTTTATTGGGGTTGTATTGAGTCTGTATATCAATTTGGGAGAATGGCCATTTTCACAATATTTATTCTTCCTATCCATGAGCAAGAGATATCTTTCCATTTTCTGAGTTCCCACATCCGGAAAACAGAATGAATACAAATAAATAAGCTGATGTTACACCTTAAACATCTAGAAAAAGAAGAGCAAGTCAAGCCCAAAGCCAAAAGAAGAGAACAAATTACAAAAATCAGTGCAGAAATCAATGCAATAAATACTAAGAAAATTGTCTTCAATTTCTTTTTTCAGTGTATTATAATTTTCCCTGTATAGGTCTTTTGCTTCTTTCATGAGAGTAATTCCCACATAGTTCATTTTTTTGGTTGCTAGTGTGAAGGATGTGGCTTCTCTTATTTCTCTGCCAGTGATTTTGTTGTTAGTGTGTAGGAATGCTATTGATTTTGAGTACTGATTTTGTATCCAGCTACATTACTGAATTTATTTATTATATCTAAGTGTCTTTCAATGGAGTTTTGGGGGTCTTCTATGCAGAGTACCTTGTCATCTGCAAACTATGATAATTTAACTTCCTTTTTTCATTTTTTTTACCTCTTTTATTTCTCTCTCTTGTCTAATTGCTCTAGCTAGTTTTTCCAGTACCATATTAAATAGGAGCATGATAAGGGCATCCTTGTCTTGTGCCTGATTTTAAAGTAACAGCATTCAATTTTTGGGATTTAGTACAGTACTGGATGTTGGTTTGTCATAGATTGCCTTTTTTATATTGAGGTAAAGACCACCTTTTCCAATTTTCTGTAATGTTCTTATCATAAATGAATGTTGCATCTTATCAAAAGCTTTTTTCTGAATCTATAGAAATGATCATGTGTTTCTTCCTTTTGGCTTTATTGATATGGTGGATTACATTTAATGATTTACGTATATTGAACTATCCCTGCATGCCTGGGATGAATCCCACTTGGTTATGGTGTATAAACTTCTTGATGATTTGCTGCATCCTATTTGCCAATATTTTATTGAGGATTTTTGCATCTTTGTTTCTTAGGGAGATTGGTTTGTATTTCTATTTTTTAGTTGGGTCTTTCCCAGGATTTGGAACTAGAGTAATATTTGATTTCAGGAATGACTTAAGAAGGATTGCTTCTCTTTCAATTTCATTGAAGAGTTTGAGGTGTGTCCACATTAAATCTTCTCTGTATTTCTTGTAGAATTCTGCAGTGAATCCGTTTGGGCCCAAGCTCTTTTCTTTAGGTAAGAACTTAATTACATTTTCAATTTCATTAATAGAAATTAGGTTATTCAACAGTTTTACATCTTCTTGACCTAGCTTTGGTACTTCATATGTTTCTAGGAATCTGTCTATTTCTTCTATGTTATCAAACCTATGAGAGTAGAGGTTTCCAAAATATGTGTTGATGATCTTCTACAGATGTATTTCTACAGAGTCTGTACTGATTTCACATTTTTCATTCCTTATTGATAGAATTTGAGCATTTTCTACCCTTTTTAAAATAAGGTTGGCTAGGGTCTTACAAATTTTATTTATTCTTTCAAAGAACCAACTCTGTGATTCATTGATTCTTTGGATTTTTTCTTAGTATTTATTGCATTGATTTCTGCACTGATTTTTGTAATTTATTCTCTTCTTTTGGCTTTGGGTTTGACTTGCTCTTCTTTTTCTAGATGTTTAAGGTGTAACATCAGGTTATTTATTTATATTCATTCTGTTTTCCGGATGTGGGAACTCAGTGCAATAAATTTTCTTCTGAGGATGTCTTTCATTGCATCCCACAATTTCCAGTAAGCTGTATTTGTATTTTTGTTTGCCTGTAGGTATTGTTTAATTTCTTCTTTAATTTCCCCTGTGATCCACTGATTCCTCAAGAGTGTGTTATTCAGTTTCCATGTGTTTGAGGGATTTTTGCAGTATCTCTTGTCATTAATTTCAAATTTCATAGTTCTATGATCCATTAACATGCAAGGGATAATTTCAACACTTTGGAATTATTTAAATATATTCTGTGAGCTAATATATGGTCTATATTAGAGAATCACCCATGTACTGCTGAGAAGAATGTGTATTCTGATGTTGTTGGATGGAACACTCTGTATATGTCTATCAAGTCCATTGGTTCACAGGTGTGATTCAGTTCTGTTATTTCTTTGCTGATTTTCTGTCTGGTTGATCAGTCCCTTCGTGTCAATGGTTTGTTAAGGTCTCCTGTTATAATTGTGTTACTGAAAATTTGGTTTTTCGTTTCTGTTAATACTTGTTTTATATAACTGGGTGCTCTGGAATTTGGTGCATATATATTTAATATGGTTATCTCTTCCTCTTGAAGTTTTCCCCTAACCAGTATGTAGTGACCTTCTTTATCTCTTCTGATCATTATTGGTTTAAAGGTCACATTGTCTGCAAACAGAATGGCTACTCCCACTTTTGGGGGGGGGGTTCTTGTTGTGTGAAGTATTGTTTTCCATCATTTGACTTTCGGTTTGTGAGTATCCTTTTGGGTTAGATGGGTATCTTGTAGATAGCATATCTTGGATTTTGTTACTGGATCCTTTCTGCCAGTCTGTTTCTTTTAACTGGTGTACTGAGACCATTTACATTAATGGTTATAATTATTATATGTTGGTTTATTGTTCACATGTTATCTTTCTGCTGTTGCATCTTTATCTTTCCATTCTGTTTAATTGTCTGCTTTGCTTAGTGGTTTTTTCTTCAGTGTATCTAAACTGTCTTTCAATATTCTTTGCAGGGTTGGCTTGGTGATCATGAAGTTCTTCAGCTGTTCTTTGCCATAGAAGTATCTTATTTCTCTATTGATTTTGAAGCATAATTTTTCAGGGTACATCAGTCTAGGTTGGAAATCATTTTCCTTTAGGATCTGGAATACTTCACTCCATGCTCTTCTTGAATTTATTGTTTGTGCTGAAAAGTCTGCTGTGATTCTGATAGGTTTTCCCCTATAAGTGATATGTCTTTTCCCTCTGACAGCTTTTAATATTCTATTCTTATGTTGGATTTCTGGGATGTTGATTATTATATGTCTGGTTGTAGTTCTATTTGGGTTATGACTATTTGGAGTTCTATATGTTTCACTGATCCTGATGTTGGTTTCCAATCTCATGTTTGGGAAATTTTCAGCTATTACTTCTCTAAATATCCTCTTGACATCCTTATGTTGTCCCCTTCTTTTTCATTAATCCCTGTCAATCTTATGTTCTTTTTCTTTGTGTCATCTTGAAGCTGTTAAATTATTTCCCAATTTCTTTTTATTTTTAAAATATTTTTCCTTTCCTGTTCACTAGCTGCAATCTTGTCTTCAAGGTCTGGAATTCTATCTTTACTTTCATTGAGGCAGTTTTTACAGCTTTCAGTGGAATTTTTGATTTTCCTGTATATCTCATTGCATCTGCTTTATGTATTCTGTTTGTTTCTTATATTTCTCATCCAGGGATTCTATCTTTTTATTTAGTTCCTCCAATTTTTTAACTGTGTCTTCTTTAGATATGTTCAGCATCTCCTTCATTTATTGTATCATCTCTTCTTTTACCTGGGAGATTATTTCTAGTTTGAATTCCTTTAAAGCTTCCCAGAGTTGCCTCTTTATTTCAGTTGCTATTATGTCCAATATTTCAGGTATACAGTATATATTTTCTTCTATGTACATCACTTCTAAGGTTTCTTTGGATGGGCTGGAGGTTTGAGATTATAATTTGGTCTTTCCTTTTGTCATTTTCCTATATTTCTGGGTTTCAAGTGTTATTCCAAGTCTTCCCCAGGGTCTGTTGGAAATCTTCTTCTATGTCCTCAGCTCCTGGGACTCTGGCCACCCAGTTCTCCGGATTGAGAGAGTGTCACTGGGTGTGGGGCAGGCTGGCTCAAGCCCAGCCTCTGGAACCAATGGTGCCTGCTTGCTTTCTTAGAACTCCAGAGTCTGCCAAGCATGGCCGGGAGTGGGGAGGCCATTGCAGGCCCACTCAGGACCCACCAGGCTGCTCCAATGCACCCAGAAGCCACAAAATTCCCTGTCAGGCCAAACAAGGGTCTCAAACCAGCTGGACTTGGTGGAAAGTGCGTGGGGGACTTACACCAGGTCTCCCAGCCTCTGGAACCGATGGCACCCGCTTGCTTGCTTAGAACTCCAGAGTCTGCCAAGCATGGTCGGGAGAGGGGAGGCCGTTGCAGGCCCTCTCAGGACCCACCGAACTCAGTACCACGTTTTTTTGACCCTCTCTGCAGTTGATGCGCATTTTAGTTGTTTCCAAGTTTAGCTATTACAAATTGTACTACTATGAACATGGGTGTACATATATCACAGTGGCATGACCTTTTCAGTTTTTCTGGGAAAATTCCTAGGAGGAGAATAGCTAAATTGAATGGAACTTCCAAACCTAGTCTTCTGAGAAATCTTCTTAGTGTTTTCCATAATTGCTGTGCAAGTATACACTCCCACCAACAATGAAGCAGTGTTAATTTTCCCCCACAGCCTTGCCAACATTTGATATTGGTTGTTTTCTTGATGGCAGCTATTCTTTCCAGAGTGAGATGAAATCTCAAGGGTGCTTCAATTTGCATTTCTTGAATGACTAGTGAACATTTCTTCATGTATTGATTTTTATATCTTCACTTGAGAAATGTGTGTTCATTTCCGATGCACATTTTTGGAGAGGGTCTTTGAATTTGTGGGCCTTGATGTTTTTCAATTCTTTATATGTTCTAGTTATAAGCCCTTTGTCTGAGAAGTTGCTGGCTATAACCCTTTCCCATTCTGTTGGTTTTCTTTTCACTCTGTTGGTGATATCTTTTGAAGTGCAGAAAATTTTCAATAACATGAGATCCCAGTTGGTAATTCTTTGAAGTATTTCTTGGGCAGTTTCTGTTGGGTTCATGAATTCTCTGCCTACCACTATGTCACCACATCTTCTACTTAGCTTGTCTTCTAGTAGATTTAGTATCTCTGTTTTAATATTTAGATCTTTGATCCATTTAGACTTTAGTTTTGTGCATGGTGATAGGCATGGGTCTAGTTTCAGTCTTCAGCATGTGGAAAGCCAATTTTTCCAACACCATTTATTAAAGCTGCTTTCCTTCTTCCAATGAATATGTTTAGCCCTTTTGTCAAATATCAGGTGGCTGAGTGTCTTTGCAGTTGTGCTTGCATCTTCTAATCTGTTCCACTGATTCTCAGGTCTATTTCTTTGCCAGTATCATACTGATTTTATTGGTGTGGCTTTGTAGTATAGTTTCAAGTCAGGAATTGAAATTCTCTTGCCTTGGCTTTGTTGCCCAGAATTGCCTTTGCTATTCTAGATCTCTGTTTCCAAATGAACTTTAAGAGTGATTTCTATAGATATGTGAGGTATGTCTAAGGTATTTTGATTGGGACTGCATTAAATCTGCATAACAGTTCTGGGAGTATGGTCACTTTCACAATGTTGATTCTTCCTAGCTAAAACCAAGGAATATCCTTCCATTTTCTAATACCCTTTTCAACTTCCTTTTTTAGTGTAGCATAATTTTCAGCACATAGGTCTTTTACAGTCTTGGTTAGGTTGATTCCTAAGTATTTCATTTTTAGATGCTTTTTGAAAGGCAATATTTCCACAATTTCTCTCTCGGTGAGTTTTTCATTTGTGGACAGGATGTTATTGATTTTTGAGCACTGACTTTGTATCCAGCTGCACTGCAAAAAACAAGTTTTTGTTTATTACCACTAGTAGTCTTTTAATGAAGTTTTGGGGTCTTTTATATAGAGGATGATGTCAACTGAAAATAGTGATAGTTTAACTTCCTGCTTTCCTATCTTCATTCCATTTATTTCACTCTCTTTTCTGATTTCCCTGGCTAGCATTTCCAGAACTATATTGAATAGGAGTGGTGATAGTGGGTATCCTTGTCTTGTTCCTGATTTTAGTGTGAAAGTTGTCAGTTTTTGTCCATTTAGTATAATGTTGGCTAATGGTTTGTCATAGATGGCCTTTATAAGATTGAGGTAGACACCATGTATTCCAAGTTTCTGAAGGGTTTTTATCATGAACATTTGTTGAACTTTATCAGAAGCTTTTTCTACATCTATTGAGATGACCATGTGGTTTTTGTTTTGGGCTCTGTTGATATGGTGTAGTACATTTATTGATTTGCATATGCTAAACCATCCCTGAATTCCTGGAATGAATCCCACTTGGCCATGATGTATAATCTTCTTGATGATTTGCTGCAATTTATTTGCTAGTATTTTATTGAGAATCTTTGCATCAATGTTCATTAGTGAGATTTGCCTATAGTTACCCTTTTGGGTTGGGTTTTTCTCTGGTTTTGGTACGAGAGTAATACTTGCCTCCAGGAATGATTTAGGGAGGATTGCTTCCTTTTCACTTTCACTGAAGAGCTTAGGGAGTATTGGCATCAAATCTTCTCTAAATTTCTTGCAGAATTCAGCCATGAATCCATCAGGACCTGTGCTTTTCTTTGTTGGTAATTTCTAAATTACATTTTCAATTTCATTAGCTGATATTGGGTTATCAAAATTTCTATACCTTGTTGATTGAGGTTTGGTAGTTCATATGTTTCTAGAAATTTGTCCATTTCCTCTGAGTGTTTGATCCTATATGAGTAGAGATTTTCAAAGTAGATATTCATGAGCTTTTGAATTTTCATGGGATCTGTAGTAATTGCCCTCTTTTCAATCCTTATTGAATGAATTTGAGTTTTTACTTTCTTTTTCTTGGTAAGATTAGCTACACATTAGTCAACTTTGCTTATTCTATCAAAAAAAACAGCTTTTAGATTCATTAATTCTTTGTATTTTTTTTAGTTTCAATGGTATTGATTTCTGCTCTAATATTTACAATTTCCTCTCTTCTGTGAGATTTGGGTTTAACTTGCTTTTCATTTTCTAGAAGCTTGAGATGAAGCATTAGGTTGTTTGTGCTCATTCTGTTTCCTTGATATAAGAATTTATTGCTATAGAAAATCCCTCTTAAGACTGCTTTCATTGCATCTCACAGATTGCAGTATGTTGTTTCTGCATTTTTATTGAATTGTAGGTATTGCTTTATTTATCTTTTAATTTCACATGTAGCTCATTGGTTGTTCAGAAGGTTATTTAATTTCCATGTATTTAATTCAGGTTTGCTAATTTTTTGCCATTAATTTCCAATTTTAGTGAGCTATGGTCAGATATTACACATGGGGTAATTTCAAAACCTTTGCAGTTACTTAAGAATATTTTATGTGGGGCTGGGGATTTAGCTCAGAGGCATAAGTACCTGCCTTGCAAGCAGGCAGTCATGAGTTCAATGCCCGGTACCAATAAGCAAAGGAAGCAAAAAACAATATTTTATGGGATAATATATGGTCTATTTTGGAGAATGTCCCATATGTAGCTAAGAACAATACGTATTCTGATGTGGTTGGGTGGAACACTCTATAAACATCTACAAAGTTCAATTGCTCATAGGTATGCTTCAGTTCTATTATTTCTTTGCTGACTTTTTGTCTAGTTGATCTTTTTTTGACAGTTTGGTATTAAAGTGCCCTGTTATAATTGTGTTCTTATGCATTTCATTTTTCACGTCCATTTGTGTTTTATATTTGGTGCTCCTGTATTAGGTACATGGACATTTATAATTGTTTGTTCTTCCTCTTGAATATTTCCACAAAGGAGCATGTAGTGACCATCTTTATCTCTTTTAAACATTTTATTTTATTTTTTTTAAAGTTAAAGTTTATTTTAATCACAAGAATATATTCTTTTCAAGTAACTGGGCTTGTCAAAATATTACAATCAAAATAATGACAGAATTAGTGGTTAATATTAATTAGTGTGTTAATATTAATGTTTTTTTATTTAAGGAGAAAAGAAAAAAAACAGTGAAGGGTACAAGTTATACAGATTTACAGAAGAAAAAAATGCGCAGTAGGAAATCACTAGTTAATGGATTACATATTGCCATCTTAGAAATAATTGTTCAAGTCACAAAATTAAAGCTTGTAGAGTGGACATTCCAACAATGATACTGCAAACAGTTCTGTTCAATGATCCAATAAAACTCTGGGATATCATTTTCTATCTTATACACTTAAATATACATGCAGTTATATAGTTTAGAGCACTTTCTTTTCCTCTCTTTTGTACAATGACTATTACACATTTTGGGTTTCATTGCTTCCACGGTTCTTATTGCTTTTTTAGAAGAGAGTAAAACCAAATGTGACATAACAGAACAGAATCGGTCAAGTCAAAAGGGTGGACATAATAGATAATATAAAAACATAATACAAGGTGATCAACAATGGTTTCCATAATGCCTCCCGCAGTTCACATTGTCTGCAAATAGAATAGTTATCCCTGCTTTTTCTGGGTTCCTGTTGCATGAAATACTATTTTCCATACTTTGACTTTTAATCTATGAGTTTCCTTTTGGTTCAGATGTGTTTGTTGTATATAGCATATTGTGGGATCACATTTCTTTATTTTATTTTATTTTATTTAAAAGGAAAAAAAGCAGAACAAAACAAAACAGTGTATGGGTACAAATAATCCAGAACTACAAAAAACAACAACAACAAAAAAAAAACAGTAAGCTATCACCAGTTAACAGATTACTCGCTATCATCTTAGAAATGGTGTTTCAGGTCACAGGATCAAAGCACACAAAGCGAACATTCAAACAGCGAGACTGCAAACAATTGTGTTCAGTAATCCAATCAAAAATATTAATATGGTCTTCTATGTAACACACCTAAACACGCTTGCTGTTGTGTCCTTCAGGGCACTTTTCTTTCCCCCTCTTTATTACAACAAAATTTACACATTTTGGGTTTTATTGCTCCCTTAGATCTTATTACTTTTTTTTGTAAGAGAATAAAATCAAGCATGATAAAACAAAGCTGTCATTCAAAACCAAGGATAGACATAGCACATGATGTAAAAACAGAGTACAAGGTTATTAACAATGGTTACCATAATGCCTCTTGCATCCTTAAGAAGAATTGTCTATCTCTTTAGGCATTATAAAGTTAAACAAAACAGTAGAGAACAAGACCAATAAAACCTAAACTTTGTAAATCTTACAGAACCTCAAAAGAGGATAATAATCAAACCAGAATGGGCATCATAGTGAATATTATTGCCTTCAAAGTAGTTGCCTATACTCTGATACTTGATACTTTCATACAGAGCAGAATAGGGTCTAATCAGTCAAAACAAGATAACGGGGGTATTACAGGACTTCAAGTTGAAAGGAAACAAAAAAGTTACTATAATATATCCTGCTAGATTTTTGACTTTTTTCCCCTTAGTTTAAAAAAGAAATTTAAAAAATTAAATAATTTTTTAATGAATAAGGGAGAGGTTGAGATAAAAGAGGGCATAACAACATAACAATACAGGTTAAAGCATGACACATTCAGCAACCTAGTGCTTCACCACCAAATAACCCGACTTAATAGTAGTTGCCATAGTGTCTTTTTCTTTGAAATATTTGAATATAATTTCATATGCTATAGCATCAAACATATCAAGACTGTGTAACACCATTCAAGTGGATGAAAGCATTGTAGAGTAATTAGAACCAGCTAACAGAAAAATGATCAATGGTTTCTATATTGTCTCTTTGCCTATAGCAATATTTGTTTATACTACCACATACGATAAAATCCAGCAAGCTACAACATGATAAAATCAATGGAGACAGAAGAGCCATAGTTTGGTGTGGCTTTAAGACAAAATGGTATTAAATAAGCACTAGCTATTATGATGCCTTATTTTCTTCAAAATAGCTGTTCATTGCGTCACAGGCCATAATATCAAACAGCCCAGAATAAAGCCATTCCAATTAATGAGTGAAAACTTTATAAGGCTTCAAGGCCACATAATGGGGAATCATGGTTACCACATACTTTTATATATTTGAATCATTTCCTACACTAGGGAAACTATTTGGTGTTCACAGATGTGAGTTTGATTTAGTTCACTTATGAGTATGGTTTCAAGCTGCGCCCATTTATTGATAAATACCTCAATGTGATCCTTCTTTATAGCTGAGTAGTACTCCATTGTATAGAAATACCACAGCTTTTTTATCCATTCCTCAGTTGATGGACATTTGGGTTGTTTCCAAAATCTGGCAATTACAAATTGTGCTGCTATAAACATAGGTGCGCATATATCACTGTGGTATGATGTTTTCAGTTCTTCTGGGAAGATGCCTAGAAGTGGAATAGCTGGAACAAATGGGACTTCCAATCCCAGCATTTTGAGAAATCTCCAGACTGACCTCCACAAAGGTTGTACCAGTCTACACTCTCACCACCAGTGTAGGAGAGTTCCTTTTTCCCCACAGCCTCTCCAGCACTTCTTGTTGTTGGTTTTCTTGATCCTAGCCATTCTTTCAGGAGTGAGATGGAATCTCAGTGTGGTTTTAATTTGCATTTCCCTAATAACCAATGATGATGAACATTTTTTCATGTATTTATTTGCCATTTGTATTTCTTCTTCTGAGAAGTGTGTATTCATCTCAGATGCCCATTTTTGAACTGGGTATTTGAATTTTGGGGGTCTGAGGTTTTTTTAATTCTTTATATGTTTTAGACAAAAGTCCCTTGTCTGAGGGGGAGTTCACTAAGATCTTTTCCCAATTTGTGGGCTTTCTTTTCACTATGTTGGAGATTTTTTTTTACTTACAGAAACTTTTTAATAAGAGGTAGTCCCAGTTATTGATTCTGGGAAGTATTTCCCATGCAGTTTGAGTCCTGTTCATGAATTCTCTACCTACCCCTATGTTTTCAGGGTTTCTACCTAATTTGTCTTCCAATAGATTTAGTGTTTCTGTTTTAATATTCAGATCTTTGATCCATGTAGATTTTAATTTAGTACATGGTGATAGGCTTGGATCGAGTTTTAGTTTTCGGCAAGTGGAGAGCCAGTTTTTCCAACACCATTTATTAAAAAGACTGTCATTTTTCCAGTGAACCTGCTTGGCTCCTTTATCAAAGATCAGGTGGTTGAGTGTGTTTGTAGTTGTGGTTGTAGCTTCTAATCTATTCCATTGATCCTCTGCTCTGTTTTGATTCCAGTACCATGTTGATTTTACTAGACGGCCTTTATTATATTGAGGTAAAGACTATCTATTCCAATTTTATGTAAAGTTCTTATCATGAACAAATGTTGGACCTTATCAAAGGCTTTTTCTGCATCTATGGAAATGATCATGTGATTCTTATTTTTGGCTTTATTGATATGGTGGATTACATTTATTGATTTATGTATGTTGAACCCTCTCGGCATGCCTTGGACGAATCCCACTTGGTCATGGTGTATAATCTTCTTGATGATTTGCCGCATCCTATTTGCCAATATTTTATTGAGGATATTTGCATCTGTGTTCATTAGGGAGATTGGACTGTAGTTCTCTTTTTCAGTTGGGTCTTTCTCAGGTTTTGGTACTAGAGTAATATTTGCTTCCAGGAATGACTTGGGAAGGATAGCTTCCCTTTCAATTTCATTGAAAAGTTTGAGGAGTGTCGGTATTAAGCCTTCTTTGTGTTTCTTGTAGAATTCTTCAGTGAATCCGTCTCGGCCTGGGCTCTTCTTTGTAGGTAAGGAATTAATTACATGTTCAATTTCATTGATAGAGATTGGGTTATTCAGCAGTTTTACATCCTCTTGATCTAGCTTTGGTACTTCATATGTTTCTAAGAATCTGTCTATTTCTTCTGTGTTATCAAACCTTTGAGAGTAGAGGTTTTCGAAATAGGTGTTGATGATCTTCTGTATTTCTATTGAGTCTGTAGTAACTTCACCTTTTTCATTTCTTATTGCGTGGATTTGAGCTCTTTCTTCCCTTTTTAAAATAAGGTTGGCTAGGGGCTTATCAATTTTATTTATTCTTTCAAAGAACCAACTTTTTGATTCATTGATTCTTTGGATTGTTTTCTTAGTCTCTATTGCGTTGATTTCTGCTCTGATTTTTATAATTTCCTCTCTTCTTTTGGCTTTGGGCTTAACTTGCTCTGCTTTTTCTAGCTGTTTGATGTGTAGCATCATGTTGTTTATTTGTTTTCATTCTGATTTCCTGATGTGGGAACTCAGTGCAATACATTTTCCTCTGAGGATGGCTTTCATTGCATCCCATGGATTCCGGTAAGTTGTATCTGTATTTTCATTTGTTTGTAGGTATTGCTTAATTTCTTTTTTAATTTTCTCTGTGACCCACTGATTCCTCAAGAGTGTGTTATTCAGTTTCCATGTGTTTGTGGGATTTTTGCAATATCTTTTATCGTTAATTACTAATTTCATAGCGCTATGGTCCTATAGCATGCATGGGATAATTTCAGCTCTTTTGCATTTATTTAAATATGTTGTGTGAGTTAATATGTGGTCTATTTTAGAGAATCACCCATGTACTGCTGAGAAGAATGTGTATTTTGTTGTTGTTGGGTGGAATACTCTGTATATGTCTATTAAGTCCATTTGTTCACAGGTGCAATTCAGTTCTTTTATTTCTTTGTTGATTTTCTGTTTGGTTGATCTGTCCATTGGTGTCAATGGTGTATTAAGATCTCCTGTCAGAATTGTGTTACTGCTGATTTGATTTTTCATTTCTGTTAGTACTTGTTTTATATAACTGGGTGCTCTGGAGTTTGGTGCATATATATTTAACATAGTTATCTCTTCCTCTTGGAGTTTTCCCGTAACCAGTATGTAGTGACCTTCTTTATCCTTTCTGATCATTATTGGCTTGAAGTTGACTTTGTCTGCAAACAGAATAGCTACCTCCACTTTTTGGGGGGTTCCTGTTGCATGGAGTGTTGTTTTCCATCCTTTGACTTTCAGTCTGTGAGTATCCTTTTGAGTTAGGTGGGTTTCTTGTAGACAGCATATGGTTGGATTTTGTTTCTTGATCCATTCTGCCAGTCTGTTTCTTTTAATTGGTGTAATGAGACCATTTACATTAATAGTAAGAACTGTTATAAATTGTTTTATTGTTGACATATTATCTTTCTGCTGTTGCATGTTTATCTTTCTGCTCTCTTCAACTGTCTGATTTGTTTGGTGGTTTTTTCCTAAATGCATCTAGTCTGTCTTTCAGTATTCTTTGCAGGGTTGGCTTGGTGATCATGAAGTTTTCAGCTGATCTTTGTCATGGAAGTATCTTATTTCTCCATTGAATTTGAAGGACAGTTTTGCAGGGTACATCAGCCTAGGTTGGAAATCATTTTCCTTTAGGATCTGAAATACATCACTCATTGTTTTCTTGACTTTATTGTTTGTGCTGAGAAGTCTGCTGTAATTCTGATAGGTTTTCCTTTATAGGTGACCTGTCTTTTCTCTCTGACAGACTTTAATATTCTATTCTTTTGTTCAGTTTTTGGGATGGTCATTATTATATGTCTGGGTGTAGATTTATGTTGGTTGTGACTATTTGAAGTTCTATATGCTTCACTGGTCTTGATATCAGTTTCCAATCTCATGTTTGGGAAATTTTCAGCTATTAATTCTCTAAATGTCCTCTTGACATCCTTTATGTTGCCCCCTTCTTTTTCATTTATCCCTATCAACCTTATGTTGTTTCTCTTGCGTCATCCCGTAGGTGTTGAATTGTTATTTCCTGATTTCTTGGTATTTTTAAAAGATCTTTTCTTTCCTGTTCACTGGTTGCAATCTTGTCTTCGAGGTCTGAAATTCTATCTTCACATTCATTGAGGCAGTTTTTACAACTTTCAATGGAGTTTTTGATTTCCTATATATCTCTTTGCATCTGTTTTATGTATTCTGTTTGTTTCTTATATTGTTCATCCAGGGATTCTATCTTTTTGTTTAGTTCCTCCAATTTTTTAACTGCATCTTCTTTAGCTATGTTTAACATCTGCTTCATTTCTTTTATCAATTCTTCTTTCATCTGAGAGTTTATTTCTAGTTTGAATTCCTTTAAGGCATCCCATACCTGCTTCTTTATTTCACTTACCATTATTTCAGGTATTTCAGTCATGTGGCATGTGTTTTCTTCTATGCACATGGCTACTGGGCTTTCTTGGGATGGGCTGGATGTTTGAGATTGCATTTTGGACTTTCATTTTGTCATTTTCCTGTATTTTGGAGCTTCAAGTGTTGTTCCAGGTGTGGGAGAGAGGTCCACCAGCCTGGGATGAGGTTCCCTGCAATGGCCCCACTCACTGGACCAAGCAGGGAACTACGGCCTGATCCTCAGGCCAGGAAGAGTGTCTCCTCAGGCTGGGCAGAGCTCCCAGCTGCTGCTGCCACAGTCTCTGATCTGGCCTGGTCCCTGGTCCGGTGGGGAACTGGCCTCAGTCCCCAGGTCAGGGAGAAAGTTCCCGCAGGCTGGGCAGAGCTCCCAGCGCTGTTGTTACACTCACCTGTCATGCCTGGTCTCTGGGATCACATTTCTTGATCCATTCTCTCAACCTATTTCTTTTGATAGGTGAATTGAGGCCATTTATATTTATGGATATAACTGATATATACTGGCTCAACTTTGCCATGTTATGTTCCAGTTATTTGCTTTCTGCTTTTCCCCTTTGTTTAATTGCTTGTCCTACCTGCTGGTTTCTTTCTGTTGTTGTTCTGGGGATTGTGATCATTTTTATCTCTATCTAGTATGTCCTTCAACACTCTTTCTAGGGTTGGTTTGGTGGACATGAATTTCTTTAGTTGTTCTTTGTCATGGAAGTACCTTGTTTCTCCTTTAAATTTCAATGAAAATTTTGCTGAGTACATCAGTCTGGGTTGAAGTTTGTTTTCTTTCAGAACTTGAAATACCTCACTCCAAGCTCTACCTGACTTGATGGATTTTGCTGAAAAATCTGCTGTGATTCTAATGAGCTTTCCTTGATAGGTGAGTTGTATGTTTTCTCTAACAGCTTTTAGCATTCCGTTGTATGCTGCATGTCTGGGATTTTAATTATTATATGTCTGGGTGTAGGTTTATGTTGGTTGCAAGTATTTGGTGTTCTATATGCCTCACTTATCTGCATATCAGATTTTCCCCCATGTTTCAGAAATTTTCTGCTATTACTTCTGTGAATAGGTTAGTTATGTCATTTGCATTTATTCCTGCATCTTCACTAATGCCTGTTAGTCTTATATTGTTTCTCTCAGCATCATATTGGAGCTGCTGGATTGTCATTTCATGCTGCTTTGTTATTTGTAAAAGTTCTATCCTTTCATGATCGCTAATCGTGATCCTGTCCTCAAGGTCCAAATTTCTATCCTCAGCTTCATTTAAATGGTTTTTCCAGCTTTGAATAGAATTTTTGTTTCTTGGATGTCTCTTTGAGTTTGTTTCATGAATTCTGGTTGTTTTCTATATTGTTTATTCAAGGTTTCAATAAGTTTCCCATGGTCCCATACTTTTTTTTTTTAAATCTATTTCTTCTCTAGCTGCACTGAGCAATTCCTTTACTGTTATTTCTGTTTTTACATGAGAGATTACTTCTATAGCCTGTATAAGACTATAGTCTTATGGATTTGGTTTTTATTTCACTTGCTATCTTTTCAGAGATTTCTGGTGTGTTACTTTTGTTTTTTTCTATTGCAATGTCTCTTGTACTTGCTCCTTGTGGACTAGATGTTTGAGATTGCATTTTACTCTTTCATTTTGCCATTTTCCCCTTTTGGGTTAATATTTGGTTCTTCAATCCCAGTAGCATCAGCTGTTGGTATTGTGTATCTTGGGGTCCTACTGTAAGGTTGATGTTTGCCAAATGTTGGGCCTCACAATAAAGAGGTGGCTCAGTCATCTGAATTCCCCCTGCAGGGCCTGTTGGGTGAGTCCTATGTTCTTCCTAGGTTTACAAGCCTAGGAGTACTGATGGAAATCAACCTCTAGTTCCTGCTGTTATTCAGGTTTTCAGTGTCACCATCTCCCTGCTTATAGTATTTGTCTCATGTGGGACACTACTGTGTCTCTGGGTGTCCCACAGGCCCCCTTTATTTTCTCCAGGTTGAGGAGGCCTTGTTGGCACCTTCCTCAACATACCTGATATTCTCTGTGTGGAAGAAGGACTCACCTACCCACTTACCAAGCTCATCTATGGCCTACTTCTGGAGGGGGCTTCTCTGTTGCTCCTGTTTACCTACTGAAGGTGGCAAACTCTATTCCTATTTTAGGGGCAAACACCTCACTAATGGAAGCCTGATAAGTTATTTTTACTGAGTTTCCCCCTCTATACTGCATGGTTAATTCACTGCAGTCCAAGGTTTGGGGGGGAGATGTGGGAGCCAAAGATCAACAGCAATGCTAGGTCCAGAGGTGGAGGGGTCCCTGATGGCTGCAGTGGGATTGTGGGGGTGTACATCATGTGTTGGAGTTCCTAGACCCTAAGGTGAGTGGCCAGGGCTGTGGGACATGGTAGAGGCCCGTTCTGGCCCAGCCCCATGCATACCTCAGCTGGAGTTCCTGGTGCAAGCAAGGTGGTCTGTGGAGACAGCAGGAGTTGCAGGTGGGGCCTGGGTCTAGCCCAGCCCTGTACTAGCCTCTGGCTAGAGTTTCCAGTTTCTGGGAGGTGGCCTGCAGAGATCGTAGGAGTTGCAGGAGGGGCCCGGGTCTAGCCCGGCCCTGTGCGCGTCTCTGGCTTGAGTTCCTGCGTCCCATGAGATGGTCTGCAGAGACAGTGGGAGTCACAAGAGGGGCCCAGGTCTAGCCCCCACATATTGTTGAATTTTGTTTCTTAAGCCACCCTGCCAGTCTGTTTCATTTTATTGGTGAGTTGAGACTATTTGCATTGATGGATATAACTGACATGTACTGACTTAACACTCTCATCTTTCTGTTGTTGATTCTCTATTTTTTCTGTTTATTTGTTTATCTTGTTCAATGGTTTCCTTGTGCTGTTGTTTTTGGAGTTGTAGTAAACTTTAGGTCTTTCTAGAGTAAATTTCAGTACTCTGTAGTGTTGGTTTGGTGGTCACGAATTTCTTCAGTTATTCTTTGTCTTGAAAGTTTCTTATTTCTCCATCAATTTTTAAAGGTAATTTTTCAGGGTACATCAGTCTGGGTTGGAAGCTGTTTTCTTTCAGGATATGAAATACTTCACTCCAAATTCTTCTTGATGTGAAGGTTTGTGTTGAGAAGTATATCATGATTCTGATAGGCTTTCCTTCATAGGTGATCTGTTTCTTTTCTCTGACAGCTTTTAGTATTCTGGTCTTGTGCTGAATTTCTGATATCCTAATTATTATATGTCTTGGTGAGGATTTATTTTGGTTATGGCTAATTGGGGTGCTATATTCTTCACTTATCTGTGGATCAGATTATCTTCCCTTGTTTGGAAAAGGTTCTGCTATTATTTCTGTATATAGTGTTCTGTTGTCATTTGTGTTGACACATATCAGTCTTGCATTGTTTGTCTTTGCATCACCTTGAAGCTGTTGAATTATTATTTCCTGGTTCCTTGTTATCTTTAAGAGATTTTTCTTTTATGATCATAAGCTTTCATCCTGTGTTCAGTGTCTGAAAGTCTATCCTCAGCTTCATTCAAGTGGTTTTGCAGGTTTCAATGGAATTTTTCATTTCCTGAATATCCCTGTAATTTGCTTCATGCATTTTATTTCTGTCTTATATTGTTCATTCATGGTTTCAGTCATCTTCTTATCTTCCTTTATTTTTATCTGGATCTTCTTTAAATACACACAACATTTCTTTCATAATGTTCCCCCCAAACCCTTTTTTTTACCTGAGAGGTTACTTCTGTTCTGATTTCCTCTACAGCTTCATGGAGTTGTTCCTTTACTTCAATTGCTAAAATTTCATAAAGTTTTGCCAGGTTTCAATGTGAATTCCAGTACCTTCCAGTGTCTTCCATTTCTATGTCTCCTGGGTTTGTTTTTAGTTCACTGGAGTACTGAGACTGCATCTTGCTCTTTCATCTTGCCATTTTCCTTTGGATCTGTGGCTGGCCAGACACTCTCCCAATGGATTGCATTCAAATATGGCACTGGGCAGAGCTTCAATCCTGTGATATTGCTGCACTTGCCAGGCCACATCCCCAAACTATGGCATCAGAGCCATAGTTCTGTGCACTGTGAGGCTGACCAGGCACTCCCCTGATGGAGTGTACTATGTTGCACTGGGCCACTGTGCCAGGCATGGTTTGGATCCTCCATGCAGCTAGAAGGGATGTACCCCTTAAAAGTGTTGCTAGGGCCTAGTGTTGGTTGGAGTTCAGAACCTCCACAATCCAGGTTGTACAGAACCCTGGAGTATTGCACCCAGGGCCTTGCACCTAGCTGGGAGGAGTTCAGAGCCTCTGGACTCTGGGCATAGCCTGGAAACACTTCCTTGTATGCTTCCAGGGCCTTGCTCCTATATTAATATATAATAATTATATAATTTAATATATATTTATATTAAATATATGAATGTATACATTTACTATATAAAATTATACATTAAATATATATTTATGTATGACATAAATATACAAATTTATATATTTAATATATTAATTTATATATATATATATTTTTACACTGATTGGTCATGTGAAAGTTCAGATGAGTTGTAGTTAATGAGCTGTAGTTTGTGACATCATTATCTGTTGCTGCTACTCCTTTCTGAGTATGCCTGGGGCCCTTTTGTGTGTTGTTATCCAATCTCAGTTACTGGGGTGATTCTGGGGCAATCTGGCTCATGTGGTGACTGAGAGGGCTCTATGTGTCCCTGTGGCATTCATGATATAGATTCACCACCACAGGTCTAGCAAAATTTCCCTGTATTTTATCTCTGCTGATTGGTGGTGAGGTCTTCTGATAGCACTGAGGAAACAGGTGCTAAATAGTCACTAAAATGAAAACATAATTATACCTTTTGAAAAGTGCTATTAAAGAATGGGATAATATATCACTATGAGTAAATCACTTTGTACAAACTGGTGCCTCAAGGCAAGATGGTCTGAACTGTTAGCTTTTAACACAAGAGCATAAATATAAAGAAGTGGCTCACAGCAGGAAAAATGTTCAAATCAAAAGAATGTGTGCTGCTGGAGACAGAGAGAATTGTATATTTGAGGAAAAGAAAGAAGGTAAGTTATCTGGAAGAATATGAACACCTGAGGAAGAATACTGTGAGAAGAGACTCGAGAAGTAATCTCTGGATGTACTATAGAAATTTGTAATTTATTAAAGATTTTAGACATCAACTGCAGTGGGAAAGATATGAACACAAATGAGGCTTGATGCAGTTTACATTTTTAAAAGAGCACTCAAGTTACTATATGATGAATATGGTAAAATGAGAGGAAATGAGGAGAGCACTTATGATGCTATTAAAGTAGTTTAAGCATGAAAACAAATCTATAATGTTACCTGGATTGGCTTGATAGATGCCTGGTTTTTGGTAGTTTAGATCTGAACCCCCTCCCCATTTGCATAGTACCCCATATTCAGAGGTGGAACTTATAGAAAGCAATAGGATCATAGGCATGCTATAGTCTCAGCGAATGAGTTTATACCTGAATGTGCTATTAGATGGTAGGATCATGTTGGAGGAGGTGGGTAAATGGCAGCATGTCTTTGGAGGATATATCTTTTTCTGTGGCTCTCTTCCTGTTCTCTATGATTTTGTCTGTAGTGGTTGATTGATTGTGTCAACTTGAAACATTTAGAAGCTCAACTAAATGAGTTTAGCAACTCTACACCCAAGGGTGTAGAAGACCCACCCTAGGATGGCTAATCACCTGGAGTTATAAAAGGGAAGGAGGAAGGATGAATGCATTCCATTCTTTGTAGAAGCTCCAGTCTTCACCTTTAGTTTGGACCTTGTTTCCTGACTTCCAGTGTAGACCCTTCAGCTTTCCGGCAAAGACTCTTCAGCCTTTCATTATTAGAGCCTTCAGTCTTCTGTTGAAGACCCATCAGCTTACTGCTGTTGGCTTGCCTGAGACACTAGGGTGAACTGCAGACTTGGACGAACTCCTTCGGCCTCCAGCATGTAGAAAACCTCTGCATACTTCTGCATTCAACTCTATGGCTGACCATTGTAAACCAATCTTGTTATTTCTAATATATTTGTGTATCGTGTGTTATATCTGTTTTCTCTAGTAAAACCCTGGCTAATATACTGGCTACCATGCAATGAACAGTTTAATAAATTTGTCAGGCCTATACAGAGATTCCATCTCATTCGAGAAGGAATGGCCAGTATTAACAAAACCACCAACAACAAATGCTGGAGAGGTTTGGGGAAAAAGGAACTCTACTGCACTGTTGGTGGGAGTGTAGACTGGTACAACACTGTGGAGGTCAGTCTGGAGATTCTTCAAAAAGCTAGTGATAGAACTGTGGGGGACCAGCAGTGGCTTAAAAGATAACAATTATGAAATGTAAATGACCTTTATTTTGAGAATGTGGGGAGAGACACCCCCAACCTCCTGGGGCGTGGTATCTCCCCCTGGGGTCTGCAATCTCTCCGTGGAACATGTGGAGTGGAGGCATATATGTAGCTTAGGTTTGGGGTAGAGCCTGAGGGGCATTAGGGATGCACAGGTAGCCCGTTGATATTCTTTTGGCGCCAGAGGTAAATTCCTAGGGGTGGGGGAGATGGAACTCCTTGGTTCTGCCTGAGGCTTTACTGGCTACAGTGTCCTGTCTGGGCCAAAACTCTTTCATATCCTGTCTTATGACTATTATTATGAAAAGGGGTGAAGATTTCTCTCTTTACTGTTTCCTGCTGGCATGGGGGCACTGTACTGGGGTCTAGGGGAGTTGACGGGATGATAGTTGATGCCCAGGTAGAAGCTGGTGCCAGGTGTTTTAGCCAGGACAACTTCACTGGTGAATGCATGTATGTTAGACTGGAAAAACAAAGAGACAAGATGTTATGAGGAGGCATGGCACTGTCATGTTTAAGGACCCAGGTGAGGTAGAAGGAAAGGTGCCTTTGATTTAGACATGTCATTATATCAGGACCATGTTGAGGTAGGATCATTGTCACGATGAGGTAGAATTCTGAAAAATAAGTGAGAGGTCAGGAGGAGTGAAGTTATGAGTGGTGATTAATCCCCATCTGAAAGGGTAAAGGTTAAGATGGTAGGTAAGTAAGGCTTGTCTCTGGTAGGCATGACGTTGGAGTCTTTAGGAAATACTGTTAAGAGTCCTGCTGTAAAGAGAATAAGAAATTAGAAACCAAATTGGATAAAAAAAAAAAAAAAACATGACAGCCTGAGAGTTGTAGCTTTGGGGCCTTGGTAAGGCAGAGATGAGTAGGCAAAAGGATGGTGAGATCTAGGGCTGGAAGGGCACCACTTAGCCTGAGTGATGTGAAACCAGGATGGCAGTCTAGCAACTTTGATCACTGTTGAGGTTGCCAAGAATATCAGGTATGGGTCACTGTAACCTGGTTGTAGTCCTTGGAATGATTTGCTGTAACATGATTTTAGTAAGTATATCAGCAGCTCCCAGGTTGTGTGAAAGGCTTTTATGTATCCTTAAAAAGTATAAACAAAGTGAGAAGACAAAATGTATCTGCCAGTCTTGATCAGGGTTGTCTTAGTGAATAAGAAAGGAAGGGGGTGGTTTAGCGACAACAGGTGCAAGCTGTTGAGGCTTCAGTGTCTGGATCAGCCTATATATAAATACAAAGGAATAAAAAGCATTTTAAGATTTAGGACTGTAGAGTGAATGGTGGAGGGAAGATTTGGCACCACTGGGTGGACTGGGGAGAAGCAGTCTGGGACCTGCATGAAATAGGCCCTGTTTATAAATGGCATAGGTTGATATTTAATACCCCTAGAGGCTGAGAATTTAATATAGCAGCCTGAAAACTCAGGAAGAACTCTGTACATATGGCCTCTATGTCCACAAGTATAGAGAATGTCTTACCTGAGACTTTTAGTGAGACTTGGACTCTGAGACAGACACCTTAAAGTGGGCTGTTGTTGGCCCTGAACCCCGTCAGTCTTTAGCAGCAAGTTTAAGCAGATCTGTCAGCGATGAATCTGGCAGTGTTGGCATTTCCTGTGAGGGCTAGAAGTTAGGATAGCTTACCCACTCTCTGGTGGCTAAGACAGTCCAGTAGTCCTGGGGTAAGGTCTCAAAGGAATGCCAGGATGGGACACTCTCTTGCCCAATGTCTTCTGCTGCATTTGAGGCATGGTCCATGGGGGGGGGAGCAGGCAGCTCCACTTTGTGTTGGTTTACCTGTCTCAGAACTCCAAGTGTCACTGTTATTGTTATCTCTGTTGTTGAAAACACAAAAAGCCATATTAAGGTCTCTATGAGGTTTGAAGGTCAAGTTTTGCCTTTTTGTTTGGGATTTGGACTACAGTAGAAGATATCTATAGAATTAAGTAAGTATGCAGGAGTCAAAGATAATCAACAGGGTATTTATAATTTTAGTCATGACTTCCCATAAGGAGGACAGGTCCAGAGAATTTTAGGAACTGACATGTTATTTATGTCATATATATAAGTATCTCTTTATGTTATTAAAATGTCTAATGCCACCTGATTTTTAGAGGATACCCTGTTTATTAATTTTTACCTTTTTATTTAGGAGAGAAAACAGCTATGGTGTTATTTAATATCAGTTGAATATAGTTAATTATGGCTCGGTGGAGGGCTGAGCCAGGGAAGGCAGATAGGCTAGGAAAGGTTTAAGTTTGGCTTCTGCCTCAGTGTTGGTTTTGCTGTTTTGCATATATCATACAACCATTGTCTTGGAAAAGAGCTAGTGGTTTCCAGCAAAAGGAATTTATAATGTTTTTTTAATTTTAGTTGTTGACCAGGAGATCAGTGACAATGCAGTATAAAATAGGCATTAAGCTTAACACAGAACACCACTGGTGGTTTCTAGCAAAAGGAATTCATAAATACCTCTTAATTTTAGTTGTTAAACAGGAGATTACTGAAGGCTTTATTGATAAACAAGGCTGGTAAAATTACCAGGTGACCACTTTCCTGTTTATCAGCCAAAATCTTGTCTATTGCCGATTTATTTAACCTTGATTAAATGGCTTGAGAATGTAAAAAATGGCATCTCTGAGCCGAGCCACTGAGCTGCTGTTTATCTGTGTTTGTGGTCCAGCACGCAGGCAGAACATGCCCAGTGTGGGGGTGGGGCATGCAGAGTGAAGGCAGGGTGAGCGCCGGGATGTAGTGCGTGGGGCGGGCTGGGACTGTCCCCAGAAATGCACGCAGGGTGGCGGTGGTGGCGGGCACACGGTGCATGGGGGGGCGGGGCTGGGATGGTGCATGGGGGGGCAGTGGTGTGGCGGCAGGGCAGTGGCAGCAGTGGTAGTACACACTGGGAGGCAGAGCTGGAACACGGTGTGCCGGGATCCTGCACGCTGGGACCCCTGGGGCTGCTTGCAGAGCTGTGGCGGACAGCTGGACCACCATGGGAGCCGAGCCGCCATGTGGAGAAACCGCTCATGGGACTCGCAGACCAGGGCATGGTGTTAGAGCTGGCCCACATGGACCTGGAGTGCCACATGAGAGCTGAGATACCGTGCAGAGTTGGGGTCCACCATGAAAGCCTAAAGCAGCTTAAAGCTTAAAGCAGCCCCACGTGTATCTCTCAACACTGTTTGGGCTCATTTTTACCATCTTGGTGGGGAATGGGTCGGGGTGCAGTGAGGGGAAGGAAAGCAGCAAGGAAACAAAGGGATGCTGGCAGGAAAGGACACACATTCCCAAAACAAAGGCTTAAAGATAGAGAGTTTTGCAAACTTGTCGTCAGTGTGATAAACCATAGACAGGTATGTTTTTTGGGGGGGGGACAGGAAGTGGTCCCCAAGATAAAATCTGGCGTGGGATCTGGCCCATGGAGGTATAGCCAGGTGAAGCAATGGACCGCGGTCTACTAAGTGTAAGTCGTCACTTTTTACTCTAGACCAATTGGTATTATATGGTTCCAAAACTCATAATAATTGGCCGTCACCAGTATATATGAGTGGATTTCACGTGGGTTTAGTAACAGCTCTGCCCGTGAGAACTTAAAAAGCTCTGAAGGATGTGAGAATCTCTCAGTGTGGACACAGGCTGGCCCAGGAAAACTCTGCCTTGGACTATCCGAACCCAAAGGACGTGAGAGTCTCCCAGTGTGGATACAGGTTGGCCCAGAAAGACTCTGCTTTGGGCTATCTAAAGATGTGAGAGCTTTACACGAACCCACGGAAAGGGGGAGAAAACCTGCCTGGGGCCTGGCCCAGAGGGTTGCTCACCTGTGATAAATTGGGTCAGTGTTGTTTGTGAGCAAGCAGCAACAAGTTTACAGCTCCTGAGTGTAGAAGTGAGGAATTAATGGAGAATGCAGTCTGGTCCTGGTCCTGAACGGCAGGGGACTCAAACTGGGAGGACCCAAGAGTCTCTCATCTGCCATTCCCAGTCAGGGAACCATATGATAGAACTGTAGGGGACTAGAGGCAGCTGAAAAGATAAGAAGTATGAATTATAAATGACCTTTATTTTGAGAATGTGGGGAGAGACATCCCTGGAGAGTGGCATCTCCCCGTGGAGTCGGTGATCTCTCCATGGAACATGTGGAGTGGAGGCATATATGCAGCTTAGGTTTGGGGTGGAGCCTGAGCAGGCATTAGGGATGCACAGGTAGCCCACTGGTATTCTTTTGGCGCCAGAGATAAATTCCTAGGGGTGGGAGAGATGGAACTCCTTGGTTCCACCTGAGGCTTTACCGGCTACAGTGTGCTGTCTGGGCCAAAACTCTTTCAGCTAGGATTGGAAGTCCCATTTTTTTCCAGCTATTCCACTTCTAGGCATATCCCCAGAAGAACTGAAAACATCATACCAGAGTGATATATGTGCACCCATGTTTATAGCAGCACAATTTGTAATAGTCAGATCTTGGAAAAAACTAAGTGTCCATCAACTGAGGAATGGATAAAAAGTTGTGGTATTTTTATACAATGGAGTACTACTCAGCTAGAAAGAATGATCATATTGAGATATTTACTAATAAATGGATGCAACTTGAGACCATACTCATAAGCAAAATAAATCAAGCTCACATGTACAAATACCATATAGTCTCCCTTGTGTAAGAAATAGTAAGAGTACATAAGAGTTTATGGTAATCATGATTCCCCATTACATTGCTTTGAGGCCTTATAATGATCACATTCATTAGTTGGCATGGGTTTATCCTGGTATGTTTGATTTTTTTATCTGTGATGGTATGAACAGCTATTTTGAAGAAAACAAGTCATTATAATAGCCAGTACTGATATAATATCATCTTACTCTGAATTCCTACCATGCTTTTGCTCTTCTGTTTCCATTGGCCCCATCATGTTGTATCTTATTGGATTATTACATGTGATAGTATAGACAAATTTTCTATGGAAAATGAGATAACATAGTAGCTATTGTTTGTTTTCTGTTATTTGGTTCATAATGCCCTGTAATACTCTAATTCTCTTGAATGTTTTTATACTATTTGGTTAGGATTGATAGTATTGTATATGAATTTATGCTCAACTTTTTGAAAGAGACATTGTGGTAATTACTGTTAATTATGAGTTGTCTTCCAGTGAAATACTGTACTGCTTACATTGTTCTGTTCTGATCTGCTTTGTTCTGTCCTCTTTTGTCTTAATATCTTTAAAATAAAAAAAAATTTGTCAGGCCTATCTGACATGACATTTCTGGATTTTAGCCAGTCATACAGAGACTAAAACCTCTGAAACTATGAAACAAATTAAACTCTTTCTTTTTTCAGTTGTAAATATCAAGTATTTGGTCACAGTGACAAAAAGCAGTAAAAAATTTGTATTAGCATTCACACTGCTGGACAAAAGTATCCAATATCCAAAATTTAAGGGAAGAAAGGTTTTTACCTCACAGTTTCCAATGGGTTCTGTCAATAGTTGCCTTGCTCCAAAACAGAAATGGCATGTTGCAAGGATTTAAAAGACATCTTCTCACTCCATGTTAGACAGAATGTAGAGAAGGAAGAGAGGATCTGGGGACAAGAATAGATCATACCAAGACACACACCCAATGACCCAGTTCCAACCAAGCCTCACATCCTAAGAGCACATTCACCTACTGAACACATCAATAAATGTATTTACTGATGAATATAGTGCCCCCACAATCCAATTAACTTCTAAATACATGAGATGTTTGGAAAATAATTTAGATCTAAACCATAGTATACTTTCTTTGGTCCTCAAAAGCTTCATGTCCATTTAATTATGTGAAATGTGTTTATTCCATCTCCAATAATTGACAAGGTCTTGACAGCTCTAGCATTGTTGAAAAGTTCAAGCCCAAAGTTTCCTCTGAGACTCAAAGTAAGTTCTTAAATGTGAGTCTCTATAAAGCATTTTAAAAGTTAAATGCTTCTAATATACAATAGCACAGGGAAAATATTTCCACTCCGAAAATGGGGCAAGTGAGGTTAGAAGGGAACCAGACCCAAAGCAAGACAAAAACATTGAATTCTGTAGCCCAACTAATGGCCATTCAGGAAATATATCTTAGGGTTCGGTCATCCAGACACTCAGAGGCCACTATAGCCACATTTTGAGGGATTCTGGATACTGCTTTAGGTGTCAACAAATCTTGGTGTTACCATGCACTGCTGTTTGTGCAGACATTCAGAATGCAAGTTATGGGGTCATATAGGCATCAATCCTTATTTCAGAGGAAAGCCTGGTAGGCCGAGCAATGTGGCATAACAGGGTTGTAGTTCCTTCCAGCTATCTCTGAAACGCAGATTCATAAATCTGTAATAGTGAAACTAAAACTATGACAGTGACCCCAGGAAGTTGAAGCTGCAAGGAATATGGAATATCTGTTGGGCAACCCTGTAGGCAGTAAACGGAGAGGTACAAGACCTAAGAAAATGACCACGTGGGCTGCAAGCAACAAGGCTATAGGGGTGGGACTTTCCAAGACCTTTGGAGATCACATCCAAGCCCAACTTGCCACAGGTGTTGGACATGAAGCTTTGGATTTAATATTTTCCCCTGCTGGGTTTGGTCTTGTTTTGGTTCAATTCCTTTCTATTCCTACATTTGACTCTTTTGGATTGGGAATATTTACTCTGTCATTGTATGTTTTAAGTATTTAATTCTTTGATATTTATAGGATCTCACAGCTAAGTTTGTCTTGAGTCTTAAAAAAGAATTTGAACTTAGATGTTTATTGATGGTGAAACTGTTATAATTTTAAGAATTCTGGGAGATGAACTTAATTCCATCTTGCACAATGAGATGGATATAAACATTTGGCATTTCAGAGTCAGAATATGGTGGTTTAGATCTCAAATGTTCTCCAAATGTTTCATGTGTGTAGAGTGGGGCTTTTATAAGGTGACTGAAATGTAAAAGAGCTAAACAGATATACCTCATTTAATGACTTACATGTTTAATGAGTTTTCAAATATGAATGAAGTGTACTGTTAGGACTTATGACCTATCACTTGGACCTATGACCCATTTTTTGGTACCATTTTATATGTCTTGTTTATATAACTTCAATGTCTTTTTACATAGCTAACCTTATTTATACAGTACTATCATTTTTGCTTATTGTACCATATAGTACAGTATTATAGTTTTATATTCTATTATACATTATAGTACTGCATGTAAGAGGTATGCAAACAAATAAAAGCAAAATTTTCCATTTGGGGTTTCCTTTTACCAATTCTTTGTTCTGCATATTGTAATGTACATATTATATGTACTTCCTCATTTAGTGACTATTTCATTTAATAATCTAATCTATAAATAAACTTGGTTTTTTAACAAGGCATGTCCATACTTATCGCTAGCTCAACACATTGGTGAGTTCATAGCTGAATGTTAGGAGGTGAGGATCTGTTATAGGAGGTATATAACAAAGTGTGCCTTTGGAGTATATAGCTCTTGCTACATCTTTTTTTCCTGTTGTTTCTGCTTGCTGGACGCCATAGGTTGAACAGGTTCCCTTTATTGGGCCCTTCTGCCATGCTATTTCTGCTGTAGAGCCATGTGTCCATGGACTAAACCATTTTAAACCATGAATCAAAATAAACCTTTTCTCCTTTAAGTTGTGTATCTTGTCTCAGTAACAAAAATTTAACTAACATAAAATTAGTAAAATACACTTTTGATTGTGTCTTATTGCATCATGGAAGTGTGACTTTGCAGACTGCAGATCTGGTCCTTGGCCACTTTCTTTCTGGTGCTATTCCCCTGATCTCTGCTTCCCAAGTACCATGAGTTGTGGAGCTTTTCTCAACTGTGCCCTTCTGCCATGGCATTTCTGCCTTGGATCTGGCCATCAATGGACTAAAACCTCTAAAACTATGAGCCTAAGTCAATATTCCTTAAGTTGCAAGTGTCAGATATTTTGTGCCAGCAACTGGAATCAAACCAGTATACCAGGCAAGGGATTCTGATGTTTTAGTCGTAATTGATGGTCATAAAGATGAAATGAGTGTACAGAAACACATTTTACATATAGAATTGGAAGGGCTTACTGATATTGAAGAGTGTTAAATGATATAAAGAGAATTCCAAATGATGCCCACAGATATTGACATGGGCCATTAGGTGCATAGAACTACCAGTTGCTGAGATAAGAAAATAAAATGAGAGTGGTAGATTCTGCCAGTCTGGGGTTAGCTGTCTCTAGCATGGCATCTGCCCAATGTGGTAACTGGGCTCACAGAAGCAACCTATCTCTCTAAGAGTAACTTCTATGTTCTCATTTTATTTCCAGAAATAACCTCCTGCACCCTTTTTGCATGTGTGCTGAGCCCTCTCCAATTCCAAGACTGCACAACCACCCAAGCACTCCACCCCCAACCCCCAGTAAAACTTTCAGTTTCCTGTGTTGTGCACGCAGATGCTGTTTCAAATCACTGGTTGATATGTCATTTTGCCCACCTCCCAAACTCCTCCCCCAGGCAGAGCTGATAAAATACTTCTACTTCTTTGTTCTCACTAAGGGTGCCTGCCTCTCTTCTGCAGCACTCCCATATCTGCAATAAAGGCCTCTTTTGTCCTTTCTCTGTCTGAATGAAAATCTTATCAAGATGGTGCCTTGACTCAGATAGCAAGGAAAGTAAAACTCCTGGGAATCACCACCAGTTTGAGTTCCTCTCCCTTACAAGCCTTTTTTATCCTTTTTTCCTCTGCCTTTTCCATTGCTGTTACTGGCTTCCATCCACTACCAGCCTCTTCAATCCTTGAAGGTCCAAATGTGAGCCAACTCTCACTTCAGGGTCTCTATCTTGTAAACCAGAGGCCTGTGTCAGAAACCTCTACATCCTATTGGACATCACTCTTCAGGGCTTCCCTTCTCATTCCACTAGTGATAACTGCTAGCATAGGTGTTGTGGATCTCTCTCACATTCACTCTTCCTGGAAAGGTGATGACTCCTTATGGCAGTGTGACTCACTTTTAGCCCTTTGGCTCACTTCCAATTGATTGCAATGGGCAAGGTTACTTCTTGCCCAACAAATCAGACTCCATTTGGGTGCCTATTGAGGCAACTACTCACTCCATAAATATTCTCTCTTGGTCTTAGAGGCACCTTATAGCCTAAAAAATCATATTTTATTGCCAGATTTCTTGTCCTCATTACAAGCTTGATAACAGCCACCACCTTCTGTGACTTAAACAATTTTGCTACCTTAATGGTAAATGGTCAAATTCCATATCTTCAGGCCTTTCTTGCTCTCAGGGCATGCCACTCTCTCATTCAGGCATGTGGGGCAGCCCAAATACTTTTGGCTTGATGCACACTGCCAAAACCCTTACCTGACAATCATGCTGACCTTACGGACAATGTCCCTTCTGCTCTCACACCCCCACCACACCCACAAAGCTCTCCTTGTTCTCCTCTGCCACCATCTTCTCCTCCACTTCCTACCTCTCCTACTACTCCTCTTTTGCCATCTTCTCCTCCTCACCTCACCCCCTCCTTATTTTCCTGCTCCCCCTCTGCTTCACCTTTGCCATTTTGTCTACCACCATACCACACCAGATCTTACTCCTCCCTTTCACTGACATCTTGTGGTCCCTCACACTTGCCACCATCTAGAAACACTTCCTACATGTTGTCTTCATTATCCCTACACCAATTGCCTTTGACATGATGTTCACTCCAAACTCTCCTTTCCCTTTGTGAGGTGACAGGTACCAAAGGCATAATGCACATTCATGTGCCTTGTTTCCTCTCCAGTTTTTCACATATCTTCCAGTATTTAACACATTTTGCTGCTGACCCATACAATTGTATCAAAAATATTAAATTTATCATTTAATCTTATCTATAAAGATCTTTATGTTATTCTTGTTTTCACTCTGTCCCCTTAACAAAGATTAAAATCCCATTTTATTTCCCAAGAAGCACCAGACATTCAGACTAAATTTAAAAAGGCAGACCTTGGTCCTCAGTCTCCCCAGGGAGACCTTTGGATATGGCTTTCCATGTCTTCAACAATAGATAAGAACAACAAAAACAGGATAACCTTTAAAAGGTTATCCTGACAGGTTATCCAGGATGACCTTAAAAAGGTTGCATTCCAGGCTAAACTCCAAGGCCAATTTCTGGCTGCAGCTGCATTGGTACTTGGGGCTCAAAATAAAACAGAAGCTGAGAGAAAAATTCTAAAAACCCAAGCCCCACCCCATGCTTCAAGGGCAGCAGAAAAAGGGCACTGGACATGAGCCTGCCCTGACTCTCAGCCATGACTGGGAACTTGTCCCATCTGTAACCAAGAGGTCCACTGGAAGGTGATTGTCCTGTTCACTGCAAAGCCAGTAAAGTCATCAACTCCCCTGCCTTCACAGGATGCAACAATCCTGCCTCTAGACTCATCACTGGCTGATCTGCTTGACATCACCACTGAAAAGAATGGATGGTGCTTGGGGCCCATGTCCCCCTCCCCCAGGTATTTCTCTCAGAGCCGCAAGTCTCATAGACATCTCAGGTAAAACCCTCTCTTTTCTTGTTGACATGGAAGCCACCTATAGTGTTCTTCCTGAGTATTCAGGCTCATGTTACCAGTCTACAGTCTCTGTTGTGGGAGTTGATGGTCAACCTACATGATCTCCCCAGCCAATCTCACTCTTGCCACCCACCTTACTCCAGTGCTAATTTGCCTCAAACACACTTCAGTTTTCCCTTATGTTCCACAATATCCAATAGCCCTAAAACATCAACAGGGGCTCAAGCTTATAATTCACTATTTGTTAACTAATGGGTTTTTAAAAGTCACTCATTCACCTTACAACACCCATATTCTCCCTTTCCTTAAATCTAATGACTTCTACAGATCCCAGCACTATTAACAATACAATAACAACAATTCACCCAGTGGGGTGGGTCTCATATTCCTCTGTGTACCAGTCACTTTTCTGTATTAGACCCTACAGATGCATTTTTCACTATCCCCTTACACCAAATTGCCTAGATTTCTTTGTCTTAACATAGACAGATCCAGACACTCTGCAATCTATACAGCTTACCTCAACAGTCCTACCCTAAGGCTTCTAGGACACTCCACACTTCTTCAGCCAAGCCCTTGCTGCTGACCTTGCAGCTCTCAATCTTAAACTAACACTCTTCTCTAATATGTAGATTATCTTCTTCTCTGTTCTCCATCCTGTGCTCTAACTATACAACATATGGCTACCCTTCTCAACTTTCTCTCAAGTCATAAGCACAGGCTATCCCTTACTAAACCCAAATAGCTTAATCAAATGTTAAATACCTGGGTCTCACCCTCACCCCCACCACTTGCTCTATAACCTTAGACCACAAAGCCCATCTCCATGATCTCCAGGTACCAACTACAAAACAAGTTTTATCTTTTCTAGGTTTAATAAACTTCTGTCATCTCTGGAATCCTAACTTTGCTGCACTAGCTCAACCTCTTTTTAAGGCATTTAAAGGTTCTTTATCAGAGCCTCTCAACCTCGCTACTCCTACACACTTCTCATTTTGAAAACTAAAAGAGGCCCCAGCCCTCACTCTCCCTAACCCAACCCAAGCTTTCTAATTCTCAAGATCATAATGCTGTAGGAGTTTTAGGGCACACATTAAAAAATAAAACCTCTTTTTAAGCAGTAGCCTACCTCTCAAAACAATTAGACAACACAATACTGAGCTGGTCTCCCTGCCTTTGAGCACTTGATTCAGCAGCCACACAAATACAAGAGGCCAAAAGAGTTCACTTTAAAGCAATCAATTACAGTCCACTCTCCCCATTGCCCCAATGGTCCTATTTCACACAAGACACTTCCTGCCTCAGTGACAGCTTCTTGCCTCCAACAAGTTCACTTAATACTCGCATAAGATCCTACAGTCACTATCTCTGCCAGCAGCTCCCTCAACCCAGTCATCTTAGTTCCCACCTCTACTGAGACCCCTGTCCATAATTATATTGAGATCTTACAGATGATTCCTACTTCCTTCCCTCACATTAAGAGTATTCCCCTTCCTACAGCTTCTGATACACTATTCATGGATGACAACACAACCAACACACTCAAAAGAAGACAAAATATGCTATAATCAATTGTTCTAAGGTAAAAGAAGCAAACCCACTGCCACCCAAAACATCTTAACAAAAAAATAAAATTAATTGTCCTCACAAGGGCCCTGACACTAAGGACAAAATCATAAACATCTATACTGACTCCAAAAATACATTTAACATCCTTTACTCTCATACCATTGACAAAAAAGAGATCTAATTAGTACTCAAGGGACACCCATCACTAATGCACCTCTCATTCTCAAACTACTAGAGACAATACAACTTCCAAAACAGATAACAATCATTCACTATAAAGAACACCAAACATCATCAAACTCTATTTCTCAGGAAAATACATTTGTGAACAAACAGGCCGAATTAACTACACAACAGCCATCTCTCTCATCTTTTCCCCATTATCCTAAACACCTTGCCCTCACCTCAGTATTCACCTACACAACCACAATTAATTCACAACCCCACTTATAACCAAAACACTCAGAGATAGTTTTTCCAAAAATCAAACCTCCTCCTCCCAAATCAACAAGTCTTAGACATCATCTCTAACATATGTAACTGCTTTGATATAGACACTCAAGCCTTGTATCAACTTCTAACTCCAGTTACTACTCACCCCTCTCTAGAAAATATTCATCATGTCACTTACAGTGTCATCTTTGTGCTAAAACCTCTCCTCAGAGACAGTTACCTGCTTCTTTCCCAACTCACCAAGTTCATGGACACACTCCAGATAAAACTAATAGATTTGACACACATGCCTCATCATAAGACCTACACACCTCTGCCTCGCCCATTCATAGCCCAATGTTCTGCTATTCCCTTTACTTCTTTGTCACTTTTTACTACTGGTTCTCATTTTCACTGTCATACTTTGGATAATCTCTCCCTACACCAAAACTCTCCTATTCTTCACCACAATTTTAGGTTCAAACACCTTATACTGCCTAAAACAAAGTCCTTAATCTTACTCTCTCTTCCACTATTCCTTCTCATTCTCCTTCTAGGATACACAACTTTACTGACAGCCTACTCTACAATTTTCAACCTCACTATTCCTCTCTCCCACATACAACCCAACCTAAAACCCCAAGTTCAAACCAAAATTCTCCAACATTACAACACAACAAATAACCCCAACTCAAACCAAGACCTTTACATGAGCTCTCACAATGCCCCCACCTTTGTCTCTACCATCTCCAAAAATGAAAACAAAACCCTTGCAACAATTAACTACATAGCCATCAATACATCTGTCACCTTCATTTCCTATACTGTTAGCTTTACCCTTCCACATAAACATGAGACATAACTATAAAAACTAACAAAAAATCACTTGAGACATAATCATCCAACACACCTCCTTTCACCAGTGCTCTTCAGACAAAGCATAGATTTATACATTTTATTATGTACTGGGTCTCTCCTCAGGCCTCATTGTATACTAAACACCCATTAGAGCCCTACTCCAAAGTACCCTTGCTGATGTTGTCTCTTCCTCCACCATGCCTGGAATCCCCACACCACAACTCTCCAGTACTTCTCTCCTTAAGCAAAAATTCAATGCTCCATCCAGCAATATTAATATCACTGACAAGGTTTTTCCATCTGGTCTCTGAGGGGCAAGGCTCCCTATCTTCTCTTGACAGAACCTCTCATACTACTTGTCATATTTTTATTTATAGCTCCCTGTCTTTTAAAAATTTTTTCCAGATCGCGTCAATCCAGAATACATACCTTTTCTACCAGAGATCTCCTTGCCCTGGCTGAGACCCCTGGCATCAGCTTCTACATGGGTCTAACCCATCATCTGACAACTGCAATAACCCACATCATGGAGCCCCTTTCTAGCAGGAAGCAGTCAGGAATGGCCATTGTCCCTGTTCACCCATAAATCAGTAAGATGGGAAACGATAGACTCTGCTAGTCTGGGGCTTAACTATCTCTAGCATGACAGCTGTCCAACTTGGTACTGGGCCCAGAGAAGCAACTTATCTCTCTAAGAGTAACTTCTATGTTCTCATTTTAGTTCCAGAAATAACCTCCTGCTCCCTTTTTGCATGTGTGCTGAGCCCTCTCCAATCCCAAGACTGCACAACCACCCAAGCGCTCCACCCCCAACCCCCAGTAAAACTTTCAGTTTCCTGTGTTGTGCACGCAGATGCTGTTTCAAATCACTGGTTGATATGTCATTTTGCCCACCTCCCAAACTCCTCCTCCAGGCAGAGCTGATAAAAGTACTTCCACTTTTTTGTTCTCACTGAGAGTGCCTGCGTCTCTTCTCCAGCTCTCCCAGACCTGCAATAAAGGCCTCTTTTGTCCTTTATTTTTCTCTCTTATCATGCTAAAATCTTATCAGAGAGAACATTTCAACTGGACAAGAAAGGAAAAATCAAGAGCTCCGTTTTGGTGTTTAAGAAATAAGAAAAACTGGGAGGAGGAACAAGAGATAGAAGAGGAAGATGAGGAAAATGGGAGGGAGAATGGAGAAAGAAAAAAGGACAGTGAAGGGCACGATGGCACACACCCATAACCATACCACTCTGGGAGACCAAGCTAGGAGGATCTCAAATTTGAGTCCAGCTTGCATAGCTTGATAATTTAGCCAAGACCCTGGGTCAAAAAAATGTTTTTTAGTTTTTTAAAAGGTCTGAGGGTATACCACAGTGCAGAGAATCTGAGTATAATCTGCAGGACCACCAAACAAAGAAATTCAGCAAAAGATAGACAAACAAATCCTAAAGCAAGCAAAATAAAGGAAGTACTGAAGATCAAAGTAAAAGACAAAGAAACAGAAAAAAAATCAATGAAACATAGAGCTAGCTCTTTATGAAGATCAGTAAAGTTGAAATCTATCTAGGCTGATCAACAAAAAATAGATGAGAGACCCCAGCCTCTTCCTGAGTCAGTGCCATTCATGGACCAGTAATAGAGAGAAGTCCATACTAGGAAGCAAGCCCAGTCTGGGAACCAGTATCATGTGTGGGCCACTGCTAGACTGGAACAGACCCCAGCCACTCCCTGTGAGTCAGCACCACTTGCAGACCAGGGATAGAGAAAAGAAGGCCACACCAAGAGGCAAGCTCCATCTGGGAACCAGTGCCATGTGCAGTCCACCACCAGAATGGAACAGACAGACCCCAATCTCTCCCTGTGAGTCAGTGCTATTCATGGACTTGGGAGAGAGAAAAGAAGGCCATACCAGGAAGCAAGGCCAGTTTGGGAACTAGTGGCATATGCTGGCTGGTGACAGACTGGAACAGACAGATTGCAGCCTTTTGCAGTGTGCAGGCTGGCAAACAAGAATTATCAATCCCTGTCCCCCCACCATAAGTGCCCAGCTTATCCAGAGAAACACAGGCTGTGATGATAGCTATAGAGGTGAAGTGCAATTGGATGCCTGTGATGTTTGGTATTCCACTATAATTGCAGGTCTAGGGCCAGTGGTCTGACCATAGATTCAGAAGATAGAGGTATGCAGTGTGGCATCTGGGGGGTGGGGATCTCCTGAGGATTGTAGCCATTGTTGAGTCCCTATGGTCTTGTTTTGGAAGTCCTATATTGTTTCCATTGTTTTGCCGGGTTGGGTTTTCTTTTGTTTTGATTATAGAAAATCCAATGGCAGGAGCAGCTATTTCAATGATAGCAAGAAATATTATGGTAACAATTTTGGATTTACCATTGGATCATGTTGAAGTTCTTTATGGCATTCATTGTTTTATTTTTATTGTTTCTATTCTATTTTGTTCTGTTTGATTTTTACTATGTCCGAAGATTTCTGCAGCTATTTTGAAGACATCAAGAGGCATTATGGTAGCTATTATTGATTTTGTAATGTTTTGAAGTCTTGTATCTCTTACACTGATTTGTTTTAATTGGTTTCATTTTATGCTCTTTAAAATAAAATTAAAAAAAAAGAAATCAGAGAAACTAAGATGTCAAATAGGTGGTTAGGTTAGTAAATGTGGAGCTCAGAAGACATGGATATGTTTGAGAGGGATATTTGAGTTTTTGGCATTAAAAAAACATGACACAGAGTACCATGTATTTGTTAAACTGATGTGGGGTCATTTTTACCCCTTCAAATATATTTCTTCCTCAGATTTACAGAGGAAAGGAAAGGAAGAAAGTTTAAGAAGTATCTTCTTGAAAGGAAATCAGTTTTATCTTCATAGTTGGAAAAACGTTCAGGTTGTTGATTGACCACTACTGCTGCTACTTCGACAATTATTTAATATTAACTGAGCACTTATTAATGGCTAACCATGGATATTTGGGTTACATAACTCATCCATATTGGTATAGCTTCCAAGTGCAAAGTGAGAATAAATTCTATAATCTGTCTCTAGGCTCCTTTTTTCTTATCCATGGAAATACAGAGGAACTTGAGGAATAGGGAGGAAAGTTATGATGTATGGGTTAAAACATAAATGCATATCATAATGGTGCTTATAATCCTTTAGGAGTTAGAGGTTAGAGACTAGGGTCTGTTTGGCAGTTCCTAGCAAAGAAGACCAAGGGAGCAACAGAGGAAATAAGTTTTTTAAGCTCTAGCCTTCAGGCTTAGAAAGGAGAAATAATTCTGAACTTCACATAATGGTAGTAGGGATAAGGAAAAGGTGAGGAAATGTCAGGACTCAGGTTATCTATGTCCCACCTATCTCATATTATGGTGGTTCTGGAAACTATTGGGATGGAGCCTGTCAGCATTATGGGACTTGGGTGGAATAGTAGAGGAAGCATAAACTAGAGTGATAAATCCAAGGCTGCTGATATGCTAGGCAAGTCATTTCCCACAGGCATGCCAATAACTGAGAAAGGGTAGGCATAGAGAAGGACACATTATAGCTTTGCTCTCCAGAAACATAAAAACCTTCATTTTTAATCTTACTTTCAGGTGCCAAGGTATTCAGACTTCACTGAAGTTCAGAGAAAATTTGAATGCCTGTAGCTTTCATCTGGACTGTCCCTCAAAGTGCCAAAAGGGTAAGAGATTGGTCCCCAGTATGGTACTATTAGAAAATAATGGAACCTTTAATAGGTGGGACCTAGTGGAGGCCTTCAGGTCCTTGGGCATGTAAGTTTGAAGGGGATAGTGGGACCTCTACCACTTCCTCTTCCTGTTTCTTTTGCTTTCTGAACGTGGATGCTTTTGCTCTGCCATATTCCTTTACCATGATGTACTGCCTCATCCAAAGCAACAAGGACAACCAATCCTGGAGTTAAACCTCTGAAACTGTGCACCAGAAGACATTTTTCTCTCTCAGGTATTTGTTGTAATAACAGAAAGCTAACACACATACCAAAATGGGGAGATCCTGTATTTCATAGGAGGCCCCCAGTGGAAGTACTACTCTGTATAGCACATTCCTGGGAGCCACTCCATTTTGACCCCAACTATCTGACATGACAGTCTCTCCTACCCTCCATAAAAAATAGATATGGCATCTTCATTTTGCAGGTCATTGATTCTATAAAACCTAGCATGGTTCTAAAGTTAACAAAATCCTTCAGAAAACTTATCTGTCCTAAATTGTGATGTCAGAACACCAGGTCACTGAGAAAAAGCTTAGAGGATCAAAATATAAGGAACTTTCAAACCAAACTGGCCTTAATCTCTCTTCTAGCGGAGTTTTCCCAAGATAGTGGGTTAGGATTTTCCCAGGAATTAAGTAAGGAAATAGTATGGATTTGAATACTGCATTCACTATTTCTTGGCTGTGAGAAATTGAAAAAAATTCTGTTTTCTCATCTACCAAGTAGAGATAATATCAGGACTTAGGACAAATTCAATAAGTGCATAAAAACAGTTAGAAACACATTTTTCATGTAGGAGACATTGTGTAAGTGTTAACTCTAATGGTCAAGTGATATGACCATGGGAAGTACACTTCTCATCTTGGACTTTTGTGGAAAATACTTTTGCCTCTCTTCCTAGGGCTGGACTGAAATTGGTTAATGGATTAGTCATCAGCACAAAGGTACCATCTGGGAAAACCATCTGCTTCCAGAATCCCATTGCACTCTTGCTACTACTTCCTCTAGTGTGCTGCTCAACTGCGCTATGTGAGTTTGGCATATAGGAGAGTTTTAACCCTGGAATGAGGGTGCTACCAATGAGGTAGCATCTAATGTGTTATTTTATTCCTCTCCAGAATTAATCTGTGATAATCACATGCCTTTATGCTGAAAAGTGAGCTTTAGTAGCAACTTCTTCATGCCTATTATAAGCACCCATTATGACTCGAGGAAATTCCATACTCTGATGTCCACAACTGTGGTTACATGGCAAAAGGGAAGTTAAGCATGTTATTAAAGTTACTGTTGACTTCAAGATAGAGACCAAAAAGACAATCCAGGATTATTTGACTGGGAGCAATGAAATCACTCCAGTTGTGGAGTATAAATATCAGAGTCAGAAAAGGAAATCAAGAGAAATGAAGGGAAAGCTAAAAAATTGACACATTGTTGTTCACTTGATGATGCAAATAGACCTATGTTCATAAAGTGAGAACCTCAGTGCCACAACATAAGGAAGTGAATTTTTCCAACACCCACTGAGGTAAGAAGACTCAGACAGCAGCCATAGGCCATCTGACTTTGCTTTAGCTCACTGAGAACCATAGCAGAGGATCTAGCCATGATAGCCTAAACTTCTTACCTATAAACACTGTGAGATAGCATATACATGTTGTTTTAAGCTGCTAAATTTGTGATTTGTTACAGTAGCAATAGATTTATGCTTTGCTGCTGGGATTCAACTTGTGTGTCTGTCATATGGGGCAAAATATTTTTCCTTCCTAAATTATGGAGCTATTCTAAGGACAAAATGATTTATGGAACCTAAGAGTGTCCTGAAAAATATTAAGTCAAACAAAGATTAGAGACTCCAAGAGAAAAAAAAAATTGAAGCAACTGAATTGAAGAATTACTAACTTAAAGCCCATTATATTTCCCATGAGGACCCAGCATTTGAAGTGCTGCATCTCCCCTAAAGAAGTAGTAGAGCAAAAGAGAAACCAGGTAACTTAATTTCCTGACTATGTGATTTTGGGTATGGTATATCACTTCTCTGAGTCTCAATAATATGGGGATGACATAGCTTCAAGAGGTTCAAATGAGTTAATAAGTATGAACATGAGATGGAGACAAAGCTTCTAGATGGAAACCATATCGTTCCTCCCCAGTGTGTGGCCTGTTGCTGGAGATAGGTATCTAGACTCTGGTATACTGATCACCCCAAAAAAGTGGGGTTGAAATACCTTTGTACTGGCAATGAGTACCTGTTTTCTGTCTTTGGCTCTGGTGTGTGCCCTTAAGCAAGTACATTTCCATATTTTGAGGTTATTTCTCCATCTCTAAGAGGTTAATTTACAGCTAGTGGCATTCAGATAACAGGTATCAGACTCATGTTAAAGAGATAGTGGGAGAACAAGTTTACCTCTTTTATATATCCCTTCTACCCCATAACACTATCTCCTAAAAGGCACAGTTAATCTTATTAGATCATGCAAAGATGGTATTAGATCATGGTATATGAGTTGATTTCTCAAGTATGGTTTGAGGTCACTGCATTTCAAAACAGTATGGATGTTCTGTTACACTTTATAAGAACTGGCTAATTCCAAGTTGTTGAACTAGTCATGTCCTTTCTAGTACCTTGAAGTTTCCATTCATGTTTCTTTGCCATTACTGTTAAATTTCTTCCCAGAATAACCCTTCTTATTTGAACTAAATATTGTTAACTATGGTCAAAGACCAGCAAAATTTTCCATTTTCATTACAATAAAGACTTTGGCAAAATTCACATCTGAGGAAAACAGAATGTCAAAGGTGTAAAAACCATTTTTGAACTGCCTGACTTAAAGAATTTGAAGCTTAGAAAGAGAGGAACTTGCTCAGCATTGCAGGAAGCCAGTGACAAAGTTTAATCAGGACCCTTGAAGCTCTTGAAAGGAGTTCTTTCCAATCGCTCTCCCTGTTGCCATTCTACTGCACAGAATTTGAAAGCTAAGTAACTTTCAGTCTTATTCTCTAGGTTGGTCTCATTAGTGAGGTAAAGAAACTTCATTCACTTTCACCAAAACACAAGAACATGTGCAGAGCAATGCAGGAAGCACGCAACTTTGTGTTCAGTGTTTGTAATCATTCTCTACTTATAAGACCAGCCTTACCCAGTTCTTCTCAGAAATGAGTATCATTACATTGTTTTGAGGACTTATAATGATCACAGTTGTAATGTGTTTGTCCTAGTTTTTTTATTTTATTATCTGTGATGGGATGAACAGCTAATTTGAGGGAAACAAGTCATTATAATAGCCAGTATTTATACAATATCATCTTACTCTGAAGTCCTACCATGCTCTTGCTCTTCTGTTTCCATTGGCTTTATCATTTTTACCTTATTGGATAGTATAACGTGTAAAAGTATGAACAAATTTCCTATGGAAAATTGTTTGTTTTCTGTTATTTGGTTCTGAAAACCCTGTAATACTCTCATTCTCTTGAGTGTTTTTATACAATTTTGTTATGTTTGATACTATTGTACATGAAGTCATACTCTATTTCAAAGAAAGAGACATCATGGTGGTTACTGTTAATTATGGATTGTCTCCTGGTGAAATACTGTTTTACTTACATTGTTCTGATCTGCTGTTATGTCCTGTTTTATCTTAATCTCTTTAAGATAAAAAAAAGAATCTCTTAGAGATCTTAAAATATAGACTCTAATTCTAGATGTCTAGGGTAGGTCCTGAGAATGCATTTCTAAGAAGCTCCTAGGTAATATTGATAACAAGATAACATTTTGAGTAGCAAGACTTGCAGATGTTTTAATCAATCCTATTTCTCAGTATATTCTCCTTATCTCTAGGACTCTTTTTTTTTCTACTGCTGGAGAGTAGCAGAAAGTTCTTTGTAGAGTCCAGTCCTGAATTTTTATCAATTCCTAGTGTATAATCTTGGACAAATCATCTCTCATCTTCCTGAACCCCCACCTTCCTTATCTATAACATAGGACTGTCAGTTATCACACAGGGATGGTGTGAGGCCTGAGGGAATGAAAGGCCATGATTCAAACTACATATAGTGGATTGAGCTTCTGAGGTCCAAAAAGAATTCTGTGCCTACATATATTTAGATTTGTAAAAGATAATCTGAGTAGTAAGTAGTAGCTGTATCATGGTGTCTGATATGCTCAAAGACTGTGTCCATGATAGAACTGCATATGAAGACCATTTAGACAGTCTGTATACTTTATTGAAGTCAAATGAATGGGTCCCAGTATATCTTTTTTCCCCTAATTTCACACATACATTCCATATAGGTAGTCTTTTGAATTCTTATTAATGTCCTTGGCATCAACTGCCTCATTTTTGGGTGAAAATGAAGACCACTTCATTAAAAATATCTCAAGTTACCTTGTTTCTCTCTGCAACTTTTTTTCCCGAAGCTTTTTGTGGGCTTCTAATGTATTAAGGCCACTTGTCTATAACTACTTTAATAGTAGCATGATTAATCTACATTCTCTCAAAAGACAATTTTTTTTAGTCACAGAACTACTAGTGTATTACTTTATTTGTTCTAGTTATCACAGAATCAAGGAACTTCTTGAAAATGGAAGGCTATCTCCCCATGATAGTATTTTAAAAATAATTTACACGACAGTATTTTAATATGAAAATTGGATGCCTGGTTTTGCCTCTCAGTGGTGTGACATCCCCAAACACCTTTTACAAAACCTCAAAAATAAAAATTCAGTAATATTTTTTTTTTAAAATCTCATGACATTTGTTATCACCACCGAAAAAATTTGTAGGGCTATGACTCCAAGTCATCAAATACTACAGAGGCATAGCATAGAAACTTTTTCTGCTTCTCAAACTGCATTCCGGGGGTGGGTCACCAATCTCCTGGACTAAAGTTGTACATGCTATATCCCTGGCAAGATTCAAGAAGTACAGATACAAACATAAGGATCTTTTCCCGTTGAAAACTGGGTATGGCTTTTAGAAAATTATTACCAAATGGGCAAACTGAAGATGAAGAGAAAGCCCAACTTGGGCACATTTTTTAGCCAGTTTTCATTCCCCTGTAAAGGACCTGCATCTTCTCCCTCTCTCAAATGCTTACCTTTTAATATTACATTAAGCAGGAAAGAGTCAAGAGTCATGCAAAATCCAGTAATATGGCCTTTATTCAAACACCTACCTTACTGTAACAAAGGGAAGATAGCATGAGGTATAGAGTCAGAGATTCCTGGACCCAAAATAATAGTTCTATTATTTACTATCTCTGTACTCTAGTACATGTTATTTAAGCCCACTGGGTCATAATTCCTTTATCTGTAAAATGAGATGAGTACTTCAGTGATTGTTAAAAGGATGAAATGAGATAATCTATATGAATTATCTAGCACTTCATATGTATTTCATAATTGTTAGCTTCTTTAGTTCAAGAGCTACAGTCTACCCATTGGCAATTTCTCTAATCTACTGGCCAAGGTTGCTGATAATTTCCTATAGCAGCCACTATCTGATTATCATCCTCTTGCTATAATCTGTTCTGAATGACCATCCGTCAAGCCTAGGCCATGCCAATCTCATACCCAAATAGCCTGCCTCTCCTTAGAAGCTTTTGCTCTTTAAGTCAGAGTGCCAATGGGAGACACTGTAGTATATTCTTTAGGGATAACCCAGTGCAGGTGCAGAGATAGCTAACCACTGTTCTCTGGCTTTCAGTGAGACTAGTGGCCCAATCTCTTCAGGATAGCTGTGTTCTAAGGAACACAGCAATGTTCTTCCCAAGTTTCTGAATACCTTTTCCACTTGGACTGCAGAACTTTTCTAGGCCTGATACTCCAGTATTTGTACTGGTGATTGTGGCATTTTCATCCAAGAAAAACCAAAGTCAAACCATGTCTCTACCATCTTCCAAAGTATTAAGGTTTCACTATCTACTGCTTCTGTGGCCAACTTCTGCACACCTAACTACTTTAGTTAGCTCAACAAAGCCCGAAAGCCTCAGAGAGACTACTTTTGAGGGTGAGCAGCAGATGGAATGATGGTCATTTGGCTCTCTTGCTCCTGATTTCTTAGTGACATAGCCTTTGAGATTGGGTGGAAAAGGTCATTGTGGCCAGGTGGGCATGTTTTGATTTAAAATGGTATCAAGTTTCTACTTAATTATACTCACAAAGGCTTTCACTGTGTTTGGAAGTGTTCCTAATCCAGAAATAAAATATTTCTGGAACCCAGTCTTAAAACTATCACTTTTCAGTAGCATTGTACAAAAGGCATGTAGGTTTGGACATATGTGCTTCTTCCTTCCCCTCATCAAGTGAACTACCAGGGTCTTGCAAGTTGGAGAGTCCTTTCTCTTATATTGGACCCTATAATAATTATATAAACCCTAAATACAGGCTCTGGCCTGTGCATCTAAAGAGAACACAAGTGGGACACTCTTTCTAGCAGCTTCTCTTTAACAAACAGGATCCAGAAAGGTCTATTCCTCAGATCTTTGATCCACTGCACTGAATTTTATTAGTTCCCCTCCAGTGATTGAGATGGCAAATTGGATGCAAATATATTGGGCTCAAAGATGGTAAAGCCAAATCCACAAAATAATGACCATCAAAGTCACTAAACATGAGGATCTTTGCTATGTAAGTGTGGTATAATAGAAATAACCTTGCTTAGGAGCCTGGGGACCTGAGATCTTGTTTTGCTGTGGCCACATTCCTCTGCCAGTAACTAGACTAGTGGACTAAATGCTTTTGTAAAACCCTTCTAATAAAGAACTTTATGGGTACTGAAGAGTCTTTTATCTCAGGGATTACGCTTTTGAACATTTATTGGGTCACAGGCTCACTGGATATTTGTCTGCCCAGAAAAGGCATACTGTCATGCAATTATGTATATCATCTTAAGGGCATTATGGAATTCTTGAATCCACGGGCACTGGGTTAAGAACTGGTTTTTTTAGAAGACAAAAAGAGCTTATCAGCAGAAGACAAAAATGAACCAACAGCAATAGCTGCTTCATCTCAACCCATTTTAACAATTTTTTCTAGCATATGACCGAAGAATGGAACTGCGACAAGACAAAGTCTGCTTTCTTCAAATATATGTTTTCCAATTTTGTTTTTTCATTTTCTATTTTTCTTGATTGCTTAGAAAGGAAGCTGTCAGATGAGGATGAAGATGGAAGGAATGATAATCCAAACAGATATAGACTTCCATATGCAAAATATGTTTTGCAGATTTGTTCTAAGTGGTTGTATGCAAGAGTGGGTTCATATGGGAGGAGGATCCTATTGAGGCATCATCCATGCCATCTAACCCCTCAGGAGAAGACAGGTTCTTGGCAACATGCTGCAGCACCAGAACATAAGCCTGGCATCAGTGTCCACATTCTAAGTAAGAGACATGTTAAGATTCTCCATTGTTCAGGAAATGTTTCTACTTCCCTCCAACCCAAGTAAGCAATGGCCCCAACTCAAGTGGCCTTTAGTTAAGTGAAAGCTCCTGAGATGGAGCTTTAGCCCTGAATGTTTCCAAGTTCAGTGGCCTTTTGAGGAAGCAGGCAGTTCAGAAGAAGTTGAAAACTAGGCTCCCCTCTTCAATTCATCAGTGGAGAGCTTGGTTTTTGCAGAGGGAGTTCAGCCATTTCACAGTGTTACAGGAGCTCAAGATAGAACCTCTGAGAAGATGAAGACAGAATACAAAAGAGAAATAAGCATGTTTCTAAGACATGTGCCCCTTATTTTATGAATTCCCAGAGCCTGAAGTTGAAGAGCCAGGAAGGAGCTGCTCTTCAGCATAGAATGATTCAGTACACCAGGGTTTGAAGTAGACCCTTTCAGAACCTGGAAAGGGTCCCTCGAGGTCAAGGCTTTTAAAATCTGAAAGGAAAAGAAAAGAGTATGCAATTAGCACGATTGGCTAAAAACTTAGTAGCCAATGAACTTTGGGACCTTTCTTGAATGTAGCTGAGCCGAGGATTGGTAGCTAAACTTCTGAGCAACAGAGGCTAGCTTACAGCTCAGATCCCATAAAACAGTTCTAAAATGGTGCTATAATCAGACCTGGAGATTTTATGCCTTTGATTGCAACTCTGATTTCCAAAATGCTTACCAAGGAAAGTACAAGTTTGATATTGGGACTTCTGAGGTTACTCTCATCTATATCATGACCACTTTTTCAATGGCCCTACAGTATCTCCAATATTCTTTTTACTGGGACTTCATCTTTATAGGGGCCAATAAAAATGGAGCTCTGAGGACTGGCAGAGATAGGAAGAAACAAAAGACTAAAAGTCACATGACAAGACAATCTCCAGATACTTGGGCCTCATTTATGTGTGCATTAGTCCATATCATATCAGAAATCTGATAAGCAATCTTAACTTCAAGGTAGAGAAAGGCATTTCCTTGGCCTTCAATGCTATGACCCTGACAAATGACTTATCCTCTGAATTTCAGTTCATTTATTTGAGTTAGAACATACATTATCTTCCTTGTTCCAGGCGTGATTTGTCTGAAACTGGATAATGGATATGAAAGTACTCTGTTTTAGGCAAATATAAAGGTCTAAGGATGAAGGTTCAGGTGGGTATTACTCAAATAGTTATAGGGTCTGAAGGGATGAGGTCCCACTATTGACACTGAGGTAGCTTCCTGATACCTGTTACAATACCAAAAAGGAAGTTACTGCTTTCCTTATGGATCTAACAGCTTTCAGAGTTACAAGGTTCCAACTACTCATTTTATAGACCAAGAAATTGAAATTTAGAAAGGCAAGTGTACTTGCCCAAAATATCACAGACTAGGATTTCTAATGCATTCAATTCAAAGGCAAACCATAAAACTACACTATAGTTCAGCTGAAAAAGAAAAAAAAGGCTAGGAGAAGGTGACTTAAATCATATAAAACCTCAGAATTGAAAGGAACTAATTTTAAGTGCCATGCAATTTTAGACTAATGAACTGAGGCATGGAGGTAGGTTCCTACTCTCTGGATTTACATGTTAACCCAGTCCTCGAAAATTCACATTCCAAAAAGAAGGCTTAATGGAACAAGATTCTATAATCAAGGGTAGAAACTACATACCTATGGCCTCAACTCTCATCTCTAGGAAGTCTGTCTTGAGAACTGTGGGCAAAAGAAGAAAGATATCTCAATAAGCCTCTAGAACAGGATAGGAAAGACAAACTAAGGAGATGGGGAAACGCTCCAGACCAATGTTAAACAATTCACTTGAAAAATGGGAAAGTGATTCTGTCCAGATATTTTAGAGCATATTTATAGTTGGCCAACTTCTCTAATAGATTTAGAGAGCCCAGTGTTCCACACACAAAGACACCTTTCAAGTGGCAGAAGAATCCTTTAAGAACCAGACTATGGACCTGGGCTGCCAGAGTTGAGTTCCAGCACACCAGCTTGGCCAAGGGAGAGTATAAGATCATGGCTCCCACTGGTCAAGGACTTGCCCAGCTTCCAGCCACACTAACCTAGGCTCTGCAGGTTTTGTGGCCTGGCTGAGCCATGAAAATCTGCCAAAGATTACAAACTGCATTCTGTGATCATCTCTAACAGTGAGAAGGGCAAAAGGGCAGAACAAGTACCATGTAAAAGATCGATCTTTCTTTGTCTTAAAGACCAAACTGCCTTACCCAATCACATGATGTGTTTAGATTAATCCTAAATTACACTTTTCTGGGGACAATTTGGAGAAAGAGACAATCCTGGAGAATACATTCCCCTATACTGTGAACAGAGCATCCCACACAACAGCTAGTCCCTATAGCCATGTCCTCAGCCTTCTGTTTTTTCTGTTCTCTCTTGAAATTGTTTATATCTATCACATGAATGATCTTATTCTCACCCATTATTTCAATTATCACCAAACATTAGGGTTCCCCAAGTGCTACTATTCATGCTCTTAGTGTAGTATATTTGGATGCTCCACACTTGAGTTACATAGTTGCTGTCCTCAACAGTTGTATCCCATACATTTGTGTAGGTCCTGCCCCAACTACTAGTCTAAAGTACACTGACACACTTGATACCACTCCTTGGATATTCCATAATGTCTTTAAAATCACTATCCAAAATCTGGCACAACAGATTTCTCATGTAAGGGTGTAAAGGACATTTCACAGTCACAGGACTGCTTATGCGAAACTGGTTCAAAAATGATTAGTATTCCACTTTGGCTAAAATTTTGAAAAAGTAGAGGGAAGATAGGCTGAAGGTGAGACCAGGAAAATGGATTGGAGTCAGATTATAAAGACTGTACAACGTATTAAAATGATTTCTCATGATATCTGCTCATCTGTGTTTATTGTACCATCTATTTAACTGCCCGAGATACCGAGATACTCTTTTCTCTTTCTTATTCCTTCTACAATATCTCACATTTGAAAAGTCATCAGGGCAATACTGACCCTATGCTAAACTTGTCTTTTCAACTGCATTCCCACTGCCAATGCCACAAGCAAGACTTTATTAACTCTTGCTAGGATGATGAGTTTCCTTACTGATCTCCTTGCCTCCAGTCTTTATTGTCCCATGTGTCTTCTCCATTTTACAAACAAAGAGATCTTTACACATTGCAGTCATTTCAGAAAATTGACTGTCATATTTAAGCATCATTTGTGATATTCTCTCCAAGAATAATAGTATAAAGCCCAAATACCTTAATATGTTGTACAAGAACTTCATAATCTGATCCCAATCCATTTTGCTGGTCTCACCTTCAGCCTACTTTCCCTCTACTTGCTCAAATGTTCTAGCCAAAGTGGAACACTAATTACTTCTGAACCTGTGTTGTATAAGCTGTCCTGTTACTGTTAAATGTCCCTTGTACCCTTTTTTTTTTGTTTTTCTCTAGCTTATTATGAAATTTTTTTTATTTAAGGAGAAAAAGGAAAAAAACAGAAAAAGGGTACAAGTTATACAGAATTTCAGAAAAAAATAAACAGTAGGAAATCATTAGTTAATGAATTACATATTGTCATCTTAGAAATATTTGTTCAAGTTACAAGATTAAATCATATAAAGTGGACATTCAAACAGCGAGACTGCAAACAGTTCTGTTCAGTGATCCAACAAAACTCACTAATATCATTGTCTATCTTATACACTTAAATTTACATGCAGTTATACCATTTAGAGCACTTTCTTTTCCTCTCTTTTGTACAGTGACTATTATACATTTTGGGTTTTATTGCTCCCACAGTTCTTATTGTTTTTTTTTGGAAGACAGTAAAACCAAATGTGACTTAACAGAACAGAATTGGTTAAATCAAAAGGGTGGACATAATAGATAATGTAAAAACATAATACAAGGTGATCAACAATGGTTACCATAATGCCTCCTGCTATCTCAAATAAAATTGCCTATATCATCAGTTATAATAAAATTGAACAAAACAGTAAAGAATGAAACCAACAAAACCAAAACATTGGAGACATTACAGGTCTTTAAAAGTAGATAATAGTCAACCAGTATGAGCATCATAATGAATCCCACTATCTTCACAGCTGTTGCCTAAACTTTCGAACCTGGTACTATCAAGCAAAGCAGAATAGAGGAACAGCAGTCAAAACAAGATGGTGAGAGCAATACAGGGCTTCAAATCAAGTTAACAGAATATCAAAGTGGTTACTATAATATACCCTGCTTTTTTAAAATTTATTTTCCCTTTAATTAAAAGGATAAAAATAAAAAAGTAAATAATAAAATGGAGATTGAGATAAAAGAGGGCATAACAACTAAACAGTGCAGATCCATACATAACCATTTAAGCAAAATAGTGTTTCACCACAAGATAATCCCAACATAAAAGTAGTTACCATATTGTCTCTTTGCTTGAGATCTTTGAGTATAACTTGGTATAGTGTAGCATCAAATATATCAACACAATGTATAACCATTCAAGAGAATGACAGTATTACAGGGTATTTAGAATCAACTAACAGACAATGAACTATGGTTTCTGTATAATCTCGTCTATAAAAGTTTTTGTTTATACTATCACATATAATAAAATCCAATAAGATAACAACATGTTAAGACCTATGGAGACAGAAGAACAAAAGCTTGATGGGACTTCAAAATAAGATGATACCAAATCAGCACTACCTATTATGATGTCGTTTTCTCCAAGATAGCTGTTCCTATCATCCAATCTTCTCTGCCTCATGTCTCTTGAGCTCTTTTTCTGTCATTAGCTGTCAGTTTTTGTTCTTCATTTTTTCTGCTCCATTCATTGTGGCCTCTCTGCCACTATTTCTGGATTCTTCATATTTTTGTTTTTTAGAATATCCTGCAGTATTCTCTGTAGAGTTGAATTGGTGGTTGCATATTCCCCTAGTTCCTCTTTATCCTGAAAGCACCTTGTTTTTCCATCAATTTCCAGGGATAGTTGTGCAGGATATCTCAATCTTGGCTGGAGGTTATTATCTTTCAAAGCTTGAATTATTTCCCCCCACGCTCTTCATGATTTGATGGTTTGTGCCGAGAACTCTGCTGTAATTCTGATGGGTGTTCCCTTGTAAGTGATCTGTTTATTGTCTCTGACAGCTTTTAATATTCTGTTCTTATATTGGATTTTGGGAATTTTGATTATTATATGCCTGGGTGTAGCTCTATTTGGGTTGTAGGTAGCTGGAGTCCTGTATGCCTCACATATCTGAGTATCTCTACCATTTGCTAAATTAGGGAAATTCTCTTGGATTATTTCTGTGAATAGCTTTTGTAGTCCATTTGTTTGTGTCCCCACTTCTTCTCTTATGTTCTTAATTCTTAAGTTAGATCCTCTTATCATCTTCCAGCCTTTGTATAGTTGCTGTTTGTTTTTTTTTGTTATTTTTAAGAAGTTTTTCATTTCATGCTCCCATATTACAAATCTGCGCTCCAGTTCAGATAATGTGTCCTTAGTTTCTTTCAAGCTGTTATGCCAGTTTTTGATAGAGGTTTTAGTTTCCTGGTAATCCCTTTGAACCTGCTTCATGTATTCTACATGTTCTCTATTTTCTCCATCAAATAATTCTCCCCTCTTTTTCTGTTCTTCCATTCCACCATCTGCTTTTCCTTGGGTGGTGCTTAGCATTTCTCTGACTATTCTGTTTATGTCTTGCTTCAGGTCATTAATAACTTCATTCCTGAACTTGTCTATGAGGCTCTGGAGATAGCCTTTTATGTCTATTGGTGGCGTGTCTGCTATTACCTGTTTCTCAGGATTGGGGCTGAGGAACCTTTCTTGTTGCTCCCTCTTCCCATATTCTTTGTTCGTTATATATGCAAGCATATATGGGAGGCCCAGCTTCCTTCCCTTTTGGCCACAGTCTGACTGACTTGCGCTGGCTAGGTGTTCCCGCCCACCGCAGCACACCAAGTAGTCTATGCGGGGCCGCCCCTCCAGGCCAACCTAAGGAAAGGCCTCATTGCTAGGGTGCACCTTCAGGCGCTGGGATCTGGGTTGTGCTAGCCTACTGTGTCTCACACAGCAGAGTCACATAGGCTAGGCACTGCTCACCAATCCCACTTGAAAGGGGGATATGTGACTGAAGTCACTACAGCTCCCTGTTCCAGCAAGTCTGCCTGGTCCCAGAATGTCCTCTGTTGGCGCCTCCTAGACCGTGGGAGAATCCCAGTTTTTCTCACTCACCAGAGGTCGATGTACGGCTCCCCGCCCACCCAGCTCTTAACTCCGTTCACCAATTCCTGTTCTTAGCGCTTTCGTGCATCTCTCTCCCTGCTGAGCTGATTCAGATGTAGCCGCGGCAGCAGGAAACCCAAATCACGGCTTTCAATGGCACGGGCTCCAGCTTCCACACTCAGGCTTTATCTGTTCCTATTATAGCACCAGGATTGCATTCCCAGTTGGTATCTCTCAGCCCAGTTCGTTCTTGGGTCAGCAGGGTATATCTCCTCTTGCTTAGGATTCCTCCCTCTGCACCATTCCTGGATTCTAACCTGGGTCTCGGAGAGAACCTGCGTAGCTGCTGCTATCTGTCCGCCAAGTTCTCTGGATCTCCAACCCTTTTCTTCTTGATAACTTCTACTCATTTTTTGTTTTACCCAATATTATTTTTAGATTCTATTTTTTAAAAAATTATTGATACTTATCTGTAGTACATTATGGTTACATTCATCATGTGGAGCTGGTACATGTACATGACATTTTAAAATGGTAGAGTGGTATTTATCTACTCATTTTAAAAGTTAATTTTTAAAAGTTGTATAATGGACTAGAATGGAGTGGTATAAATGGCAAGCCAAAGGAACAAAGCCATTGGTTAAACAGATACTCATTTTCATCATAGATGAAAAAAAAAAGATTGACAACCATGACTGGATACAATTGACCATTGTCTAGCTTGAGAACCTTGCCCAGTGACCTGCATGTGGGTATACTGATGGAAGTGATGATTACATAGTGGGGGCCTACATAGAAGAAATGCTTTCTCTAAGTGGATACTGAGCAGCAGTGGTCCATGAGGATATGGGTTGGAGGCTCATGACAGTTTAGCAGCATGAGTCTTACCTATGCTCTTTCCAAGCTGCAATAGGATAAAGAATACGATTAATTGTAGGTTCTAGAACAGTGATAGGGGTACCTTTTAGATCTTTCAAGGATATAAACAGCCCACTGCAACATGCATGCCATAGGTTTGCCACCACTGTACTAGAAGCTAGGATATAAGATAGGTACTTTAGGTTTAAGTGTTTTGTTGTGGTTGGTCTAAGGATTCCCTATGCATTGGTTAATAAAGTCCACTCCATTGGCAATGTGCCCAGTCTTGCCACATTTGTAATACCAGGTTGGCAATAGCTTCCTTACTAGTAGTTTGTCTGCCTTAAAGATACTGGACTAGTTCATGCCTCTTCCATATTGTATTCTCCATACCTTGGTTCCTTGTTCAAGGGTACACATTGGTTCCCCATAGTTTCTGTGTATTTCTACTTACCTTTCAAACTCTAGCTCAAATATCACCTCCTTTAAATTTTTTTCTTTAGGCATGTCCAGTTCATTCTAGTTAGTTTCACTCAATTTGATTGTTATGTATTTCTCCAATGACTTATCCCAGGGAAGAAGGGAAGACCACCAAGCAGTCCTGCTTCTAGCTGCATGCCTCATTAACAATATTCAGTGACTCATGCTTGCTTTTTCTCCCACTCTCATCTAGTGGACATTAAGCCTGCTTTTAAAACCTCCTAGGTGAAAATTTTTATTTCCATGTTATTGTTAAGAGAAATCTCAGCATTTATGCTACTAACAACTGTTTATTGTCTAATTATTGTCTAAGGAAAATCTACTCCAGTCTAGCGCTCCCCATAGCTCACTGCAAAGTAGTACTAAGGTGACCTGCTGTGCCTAAGCAAACCTGGGTAAATTACATCCTTCAGTTTTGATGAGAGGTTGCCAAACTTCTCCCAACTCCACTGTTGGAAAAGTTCTGTTCTGCTTTCAACTTACTACCTAGAAGAGTTATATTCCTATTACTTGTTAGAAAGCACAGTTTCAAACTCTCTTATTAGTAATGGCACAAAATCACAGAAACCCTGAAGGCTAAGCAAGTAATCATTTTTCCACATGTTCTACTTTGAAGGGTCCCAAATGTCCTGGCCTTGGACAGTCTGTACCAGCACTTGAGAAGTTTTAAGAACAGATGTTAAAAAGGAAGAAACATAGGGAGGAAGAGAGGTAAGGAACAGGAAGAGAGGGAAAAGAAAGCATGAAACAAGCATAAAAATTATTCCAAGGTTTTCTTCCTAGGGATTGTTTCAGCAGGTCTAGAGTGGAAGCCAGTAAGCTTTATTTTTTTCCTCTAAGTTTTCTAAGTGATTAAGACATGAAGCCAGTGTGAGAATCATTGCCTGTGTCTACTATTTACCTTTGAATTGGAAGCCATGTTTATTCTAAGGGTGTTTATGGTAGAATTATATATTCTACATGTCCCTGTAAGCTGTAATTTTCAAATATAATGGAGGTTAGACACTTCCTGAAATATGGTACAGTCGTGAGCAGCAGAGAACTGGAGTACAGACACTAGAATATAGTGACTTGAGGAAGAGAAAAGGAGGGAAGCAGATTTCCTGGGCCCAGAAGGAATCTGAAGTGAGAATGGAAGCCCATGTGAAGTGAAGAAAGTTAAATGATGAAGGAGATAGCTAGTAGAGTCTTTTCCTTGAGTCAGGACTCACTGCATGGGAGGAGTGGTTCAAACTTGTGGAAACGCAGTGATATCTGGCAACCCCAGAGGCCACCATGGAGAGACACAGCAGTGAAAAGAAACAGTGGACATGAAACTCTCATTGCCTGTTGGTAAATGGTGTGGAATTGAACATCTTATGAGAGAGGGTGATTAGCCAGGAGTCATCTTGGAGAGGGGCCAACTGAGCTTGGAAATGTGAACAACTATTAGATCCATCTAGTGGTTCCCAGCTTAGTTCAAGTATGCAGAAGGTGCACTGACTGCTGCAGGATGAACGGGATAGTCCCAGCCTCATGGCCACAAATCAACCTGAAATTCAGGGAAAATAAAGGTGCATGCTTGCTGAGATTATCCAATACCCACCATGAAACTACTGCTGGCTTAAATCATGGATATGAACTCTGTTTGCACACATTGTCTACCAATGACAGTAAAAACAAACCTGGAAGTGGACTTTCTTTCTGTCTCTGTCTGCCTGTCTGTCTGTCTGTCTGTCTCTGTGTTTACCTTCTGGTGTTTTTCCCCTTCATTGTTAGATCTTGTTTTTATAAGAGTGTGAATGTGGTTTCTAGTTTTATTGTTCTTTTTCTGCTCTTTTTTTTTATTTCTTCCTTTTCTCTTTTAAACCTGTCTTCTGAATCAGGTTCCCAAAGTCTGCATGAACCTCACTTGTCCTCCAGCCTTGTTTCTAATTTCTTCTGCCTTTCTATTTCTGTATTTTCCCCCTACCCCTTTTATATTTTTTCCCTGAGGGTAAAATTGGTGCATTGAGGGATTATTTACTGCATAAAAATTTCTGGTTTGTTTTAGATTTTGTTATATAACCACAAATCTAGTTCATATAGTTAAAGACAGAAAATTAATGGTTACCTAATTTTGTCATCTTCTAGGCTGTTTGATACTACTGTTATTGCTGACTGTACCACTTTAGCCAAAGTTACATAATTATTCTAACTATCTGTTCTTTCTGGTACAACAAAACTGAGATTACCGAAGGGTCACAGAAAATAGTGTGTCAGTGCCAACAAACCAGGGGCTGGGCCAAACAAGCAGCAACTTCTTATCCCAACAAATTAAAGAGGTAGGATCTTGCAAAAGACTCAAAACCCCAAAACCTATACCTATAAGACAATTCTGAGAAATAGGGTTCTAAATACTAGCAAAAAGCTATTTGCAATAGGTAATTTATAAGCATAAACCCAGGAATTAAACTAAAAAAAAAGAAAAGAAAATGAGAAGATATTTAAATAAGATGTAATGCCAGACATCCAGTTCACCAAAGGCCAACTTAGAGGGCAATGAGGTAGGATGTTCCAAAAGTCACTCACTTGACCTCTCTTCAGTGGTAACAACAAAACGAATGGCGGTTTAGGAAAAAATCAAATTAAAAGTAATTTCTCAAATAACTACAGATATAGTGACCACAACAAAAAACATGCTTAGTGACTCTAGAGTAGATACAGGTAAAAAAATAGAGGGGCTTAGGAAAATGATGGAAACCATGAATGGTCAACATAGGAATGAAACAGAATTCATAAAACAGACTCAATCAGATATACAGAAAACTAAAAATTCCATTGAAAGTACCCACAGAAGAATAAAACAATGTGAGGACAAACACTCAGACACAGAAGACAAAGCTTACAATTAGAGATCATGAAAAGAAAGGTTTTTTAAAAATAGCAAGGGGCCATGAGAAATGAATCCAGCAGCTGCTAGATGATACAAAGAATAACATAAAATCGATTGGAGTCAATGAAAAAGTAGGAAATAGCACAAATAATATATATATATATATATATATATATATATATATATATATATATAAAAACTTGTTCACAGATGTCATGGAAGAAAACTTCCCTGGCAGGGAAAAAGAATTTGACCATTTAGCCATGATCGAAAAAAAAAAAAAAAATCTACAGCAAGAAGATTCCAGAAATTCAACACAAGAAAGGAATATTAAAACCTTTTAGAGAAGAGAAACATATCAACCATGAATGAAAGCCCATCAGAATCATAGCCGACTTGCCAACACAAATTCTCAAGGAGAGTATGGAGTGAAGTATTTCAAGCCCTAAAAACAACAACCTCCAACCCAGACTCATGTACCCAGTAAAACTATCATCTTTCAAATATAATGTGGTCTGATGTATCCACTAAAACTATCTTTCAAATGTAATGGGGTCTAAATCAACACATTTAAAACCTACATTGGGTATAAATTTTTTATAATACAGCGTGGTGTGTATACATGTGTATGAGCATGTGCAAATGTGCGTGTCTGTGAGACAGAGAAAGAGGAACAGAGAGAAACAGATGAAGAAGTTAAGAGGCAAGAAACAATATAACAGATATAGAGACAGATCTAAGAGAAAAAAAGCAGGAATAGTGACACAATCAGAAACACAGATATAAAAGCAAAAAGAATAAAAGACAGTAAGAAAGACACAAAGTGAAAGTGAATGATAGAAATAGAAAGAATAAAACAGCAAGACAGCAAAAGACATAGACAGATAAAGTTGGAGGTGGGAGAGAATATGGTAACAATAGAGAAATAGACAAATTGAAGGTAATAATGAAACCCAGTGGGAAGCTTATGATACATTATTTAAAAATGCTGTGCTGTTGCTTGTGTCCTTACCTTCCTGTTTTCCGGGAAGCTGTTTCAAAGAACCTGGTCCTAGAAGCCACCCTGCAAAGAGAAGCCAGTTCAGTCTCATAAACTGTTCTGGAATACAAGGGAGAACGAAGGGCAAATAAAACAGACAGGTGTCTCTGAACCATATGGGTTACCAATGCTAGGTCCTGACTTTGTTGGCAGAGGGTATGGGTCTCAGGAGCAATGCAGTATCAGAATAGGAAATGCCCCAGAGTCCATAGGCAAAGCTACAGATAACATCCTTCCCTCCCAGTTGGTCCAGAATGGTCTCAAAACTTGTTGCCCATTCAGGATTTTCTTCAGGAGAAATAAGTGAAAACAGTTCAAATTTGTTTGCTTGTTTCAAAGTGTAAGTTTTGGCATTTTATAAATATATTAGCTAATTAGTTAAAGCTGTAGGGGCTTTGTCCCTTTTCCAGTGTTAGAATTATGGAAAACAAGAGATGCATGAAAAAGAAAGATCAGGAGGCAGTATGCAAAGAAAGGGTCCCAGTCACTGACTGATGAGAAGTCAACCAGACTAGCTGTAAACATCAAGGCTGGTCCCTGAGCGCTGCTGTAGTCCCATGCTAGTGTTTCTTCCCTGATTTCTTGGTTTGCAGCTCAGCCTTAGGGAGGCCTGCCAGATGTCAGCTCAGCTTCTACCCTGTGACAAGCTCTCTGGAGAACTTGAGTCATTCTGGAAGATTTTAAAAAATTGTACTCTTTGCTAAAAAAAAGAAAAACCTCAAGCACAAGTACGATGAAAAAAAATGTACTCATTAAATTATTTTAAAACCAGTATCAATAACAAGGAAATAAAAAAGAAATTTCCAGAACCAAGTAGGCTAAAAACAGAAAGTAAGTTTATCACTTTACAAGGAAACTAAAAAGAATGGGGCCCCTAGGAGGTACTAAGGTTCAAAATCTTTTGAGAGGATCTTTCGACCTTTAGTATCAAGTGGAATACTCCCAACAGGCCTGGCTATGCATTGTATCCAGATGCTGAGGTGAATAATGCCCCAGGGTTGTGCACTTAGCAGATTCAGATAGTGATTTTGAAGGCATTCCTGGTGGCCTATGATAGACCTGAGGTCAAGTTTAAGAACAATGCTACTTACACAGATGATGGGATTTCCCCTGCATTGCCAACCACAATCTCTGGCTTTGATTCAGGCTTTTGGGGAGTTGTTGCCCGACAAGGAGGGTCTGGGGGCCTTACTGGGGGGCGGATGATGGTTGGTTTTTCTCCTGGAGGCCGCACTTTGCTGAAATTGTCAGCATCCCCTGGAAGAGAATACACCACCAGGGACTTAAATAGTTAGCCAAAAGGAACACTACTCATGAGCCAATATTGGAGTTACCTGGGCTACCTGTGTTGGCCGCCACTTCTCCTTGGTCATTAACAAATGTCCTTTTTTTGGTCATTCTAGCAGTTGTCCCTTTAGAAAGTCTGTTTGAGCCCCAGCTCTGGAACTTCATATGCCTTAGGTTATCATATAAATTTCCTAAATCTCAGTTTCCTCAGTTATATAACCAAGATTAATATTCCATTATTTGACTGAGATATTGAGGGAATTAAAGTAGGTAATAACATGTTTAGTACAAGCCAGTCATATAGCAGCTGCTATAATGGATGATGCATTTGAATTTGATATATGTAACGTCACTGAAATACCAGTCTTCACTTAGGCCTAACTCATCTAACTTACATTACTGCTTCTACATCTCTCATTTCTGAGTCATTTGGTACAAAAAAAATATAAATATTTTTTAAAAAAATGATTCTGGCAGAATTCTGGTGAAACAGATATATATTTCCAATGGCACTAAAAACTGGGTTCACTCTATCTAGTTATTCATCAAGCATTCCAGAACAACGTGAATGAAATACAAAATCACATATATGAGACAGTGTATACTTGCTGGTCCTGTAATTCTGTTGTGAAAGACAGACTCAAAGGACTTAATTCACAAAAAAGAAATAAAAACCAGCTGGCACAAACCTGTGCATCTTGACAGCAAAAAGTGATATAATCACAAAGACTAACCAAACAGTTTAATTCTTACAAGCATTTAACCAACACATATTATACTATACATATACTGACAAGGATTTGGACAAGGTCAGAACAAAAATATACATATAAATAGGAAGCAAAAGAAGTGCACAAAAAGGGCTCATAGCTTAATGAATATTGAAGTTTAGGTATGTGCAACTACGTATTAGTAGATCCTGATATCTGTTTAACTGTTTCATCAGATCTTGATGTTCATTCTAGTTTTTCCATAAAAATGTTTAAAGAAAACACAAAACATATTAACAGAACTTGCATGATTCTGCTGTATAATTTTCCTTAATCATTCGTATGCTTTTTCCTCAACTTCAAGACCAAAATTCATGGCACAAAGATCAAGCTCCTTAACATTAATTCAAGACAGTCCATGAGGTGGCCACAATTCACCATCTCTGGACCTTATCTACCAGATATACTCTATCAAACTGTTTTTCTCACTCTCTGATCAAGGCGAGCCACTGATTCTTACTTTTTTTTTTTTATTTAAAGGAGAAAAAAACCTAAAACAGTATAAGGGTACAAGTAATACAGAATTTTTTTAAAAAAGCAAGAAATCACTAGTTAATAGATTACATATTGTCAGCTTAGAAATACTTGTTCAATTTACAAGATTAAAGCATACAAAGTGGACATTCAAACAGTGAGACTACAAACAGTTGTGTTCAATGATCCAACAAAAGCTTAGTAATATGGTCATCTATCTTAACACACCTAAACACACTTGCAGTTGTATCCTTTAGAGCACTTTTTTTTTCTCTCTTTTTTACAACAACATTTACACATTTTGGGATTTATTACTCCCATAGTTCTTATTACTTTTTTTTGGAAGAGAATAAAACCAAATATGACAAAGCAGAGCAGTCAGTCAAAACAAAGGATGGACATAGTACATGATGTAAAAACAGAATACAAGGTAATCAACAGTGGTTACCATAATGCCTCTTGGTACCTTAAAAAGAATTGCCTATTTCATTAGGTATAATAGAATTGAACAAAACAGTCCAGAACAAAACCAATAAAACCTAAACATTGGAGACATTATAGGACTTCAAAAGAAGATAATAGTCAAACCAGAATGGGCATCATAGTGAATTTTATTGCCTTCAAAGTAGTTGCCTATACCTTCAAACTTGATACTATCAAACAGAACGGAACAGAGTAAAATCAGTCAAAACAAGATGGTGGGAACAATACAGGGCTTCAAATCAAGTTAATAGAAAATCAAAAAAGTTACCATAATATATCCTGCTAATTTTTAAAATATTTTCCCTTAATTAAAAAATAATAATAAAAATAAATTAACAATTGTTTTTAAAAAAAGGGGGAGACTGAGATAAAAGAGGACATACCAACATAACAATACAGGTCAAAGCATAACAATTTCAGCAACCTAGTGCTTCACCACAAGATAACCCGACTTAATAGTAGTTACCATAGTGTTTCTTTCCTTGAAATATTTGAGTATAACTTCATATACTATGGCTTCAAACATATCAAGGCAGTGTGAAACCATTCAATAGGATGAAAGTATTACAGGGTATTTAGAACCAGCTAACGGAAAACGAACAATAGTTTTTATATTATCTTTTTGCCTATAAAAATATTTGTTTATACTATCACATATAATAAAATCCAGTAAGACAACATGATAAAACCAAGGAGACAGAAGAACAACAGTTTTGACCCTTACTTTTTAATATGCTAGAGAAAGTACAGAGTCTGGCACTGTATAGATCTAGCTTCTCATTCTATTTACAAACTATGACACTCTGGACAGTTACTTCACCTTTTTGATTATCATTACCTCATCTTGGAAATGAGCATAATGTGACCCCCACAGATGAATGTAAGAGCTAAATGAGATGCATTATAGACCATACCTAGCACATAGGTAAGTGTAACATTGTGTTCTTTCTTTTTCCTTACACATGCTCCTGATCTCATGTCACTTCCATTGTAACCATCACTCAAGATTCAGCTCAAACCTTACTCCCTGAATATTCTGGCAGGCATACATAACTTCCAAACATGCAAATGTTCATGAAGTGCTTACATATTGGTCTGCATGTATGCTTTTTAATTCATCCACCTAGCCATTCTGGTGAGACAGGTATAAAGAGAGATAATAGTAATACAGTGTGACTGGTTATCTAGAGAAGAAACAAAGAAAACATTACTCATTCTTATACATATAAATTCTCTCTCCCTACCTAGTCTGTATCTTACATTTCTGGACATGTCATGCTCCTTTAGCGCTTGGGTGGAAATACAGAATTACACTAAAAATTTAATAATCTATTTTTCTAGTAAACTTCATATAATCTTAGGAAACTAAGGTTCAGAAAGGTAAAGCAATTCACTCACAAACATGTGGCTAGATAAGTAATAGAGTGAGGAATGAAATTCAAATCTCTGGTTTCCATATCCACCACCTTCCCCAGGGTCTGCTGTTTTCTTGTTATTACTGATAGTATAAAATTGTCAATAATACTGGTAAAAAGCAGTAACAGCAAATACATTTTTATTGAATATCTGTTCTGTTTCACATACTGTAGTATCATAATTAGGACTTTGTATACATGTTTGTTAATTAATATTGTCCATAATTCTGAAGAATCCTACTATGCTTTTTCTACTCCAAGATAAGAAGTTGTGGTTCATAGTTCATTAGCAACAGAACCAGGCCCATCTGATTGCTGAAGTCCATGCAATCCAAACTACCAGTGGTTTTTAACCCTGGCTTCACATTGGGAATATGCAAAAAGCTTTAAAATTATGTAACACCTGGAATCCAACTACAGAGCTCCTAACTGGGTGGCATCAGTACATGGGTAGAGTCAATGCTCCCTAAGTGATGTTATGTATACCCAAGACTGAGAACCGCTAAGCTATAGCAGACAGCTTCCTCGGTGCAGCTCATAGATTATCTGAGCTGACAGTACTGCCTCATTTCTGCTGGTTACTGAACTAAGAGTCAGTCAGAAAGGATACATTATACTGTTAGGGCCAGAAAACAATTCTACCTGAAACCATGACCATTCCAGGGCTATCGTTTCTTCAATGAGTGAACCAGGTGACATGTATCAAAGATGAACACCATTCATACCCAACTTACAGCCACATACTAATGGCTATTAATCTAGGGCCTTAGACAACAAAAATCATTAACCCTATATTCCTAGGATGCCATTTATTTGTAGCTCCAACTTGATGATTCATTACAAGTCAAGTTTAGAAATAACTCAAAAAGTTTTCTTGGCTGTAAGACCCCAGTGTTATTCTTTCTTGCCTCTAATTTGTCTCAGTCCAAGTTATGTTACAATGTCAAAATAGCAAGATGGGGATGGAAGAGTATTAGAAGTATGAGTCAAGAAACATGGATTCCAGTCTTTGTACTAAAACTAATTTGTGTGATCTTCACTAGATCACTTCCCTACCTGTACAACATGGGGGTTGGACTGTTTCCAAGATAAGTCAGTCTATAATCTGTATCTCTCTGAGCTGACTTTTATATGCTGCTTTTAAAGTACCCCGGAAACCACACAAAACAATCTCTTCATATCACTCTCAAACTCTCTATTTTTCTACCTGTCACTCTCTGTCTGTCTGTCTCTCTCCCTGAAGTAGATTTAGAAATCATGGATTCATGTTACCTGAAGAATACACCCAAAAATGTTTAACCTGGCATTCACTAGTCTTTTCCTTTTGGCATCAACTTCTCTTTCTGATCTAACTTTCCATCATTCTTCACAATCCTACAGTCCAGACAAACAGTATTACTTATTACTTTATGTACATATGTTACAATTAATCATCCTTTCAAGATACTCTTTATTCTATTCCCACATGCCCAAATTTGCATCATCTTAAATGCCATGTCTCTTTGGAAGGCTAAGATGCTCCAAGACCCTTTCACTCCTAAGGCAATGATCATTATGTACTTTGAATCCTGTATTGTGGCTCTTTTTTCATGGCCGTATCTCTATTAGAATGGGAGCAACTCAAGAGCAAGGTTCAAGTGGGATTCATCTCATATTTGCAAGGGACCCAAATAAGTGGCTTTGCATGTAACTGGCAGATATTCAACAAATATTTACTGAGTAAAGAAAAATGTAGTTCAGTTTATTAGAAGGCCAGTGGAGAAAGCTTTCCCATTTTAGGTTTCCAGCTGGACTACATGTGACATACACACACAAATATGATATCCCCAAGCTTGAGGGCTATTCTGAATTCTAAATAGAAAGATATTTAATATACTGGGAGTTTTATGAGAGTTTTCATGCCCAATCTTATGCTTTGAAAAGGAATGTACAAAAATGATCTGAACAAGTCCTTGAAAGGTCTTAAAACTAATTAGGGGAGGGAATTTGTATTCATGGGAAACAAGTGTAAACACTATAATTCAACATCCATATAAGAGAGCCAAACTTGGGTACACAAATACGTTAGGTAAGAAAAAGCTCCCTGGGCCAGATTGTGAGAAAGCTTTGAGGAAGAATTAAGCCTTGAGCATGACCCAGGAGAAAGGTTAAGAGTCATTCCTTGCCCCTTTCTTCAACAATGGCTTGCTTCTTTCTGGGTATCCAGCATAGTCCAGAACAGGCTAAATATAGTATTGGCCTCTTTTCTATCATTGGCATTTTAGGTTTGAAGCTTTTCATTGGTTCTAGTATACAGGCAAGTAGACACCCCATCTCTCATGCCTGTCATTTTCTAAAGGGCTATTACTAGGAACTCTCCTACTTCTCAAACTTCTTTTATATCAGTAGATGCTTTGTATACCTCATTTAACTTAATTCTCAAAGGGCTTTTGCTTGAAATCCCTATTTACAGTAAGGAAATCAGGAATAAAGAAGTAAAACTGCCCTAAAGGAAGTTGTGTAGGTATTAACAGTCTCTTTAAAAATAGAACAAATACCATTCACTAAGCACTCACAGTGTGCCAGGCATACAGATGTCTCCTATCATTGTAATGGCAATTAAATGGGCACACTTATCCTTCTACAATTGAAAAAAATTAAGTCTCAGAGAGGTTTTGACTTGCCTGATGTTCCAAAGTTAGGAATAAGAAGAGTCAGGATTCAAACTCTTATCTGGGAGACTTCAGAGCCTTAGGATTTAGACATTAAGTTTCTTTAGCCTATGGCCTTTCTATCTGTTGAAAGGAAATAGTGTTTCCTTTCAACTTCTTCTTAATCTTCATTAATAACCTGGTTTATACTACAAATTTGATCTCTTTTTTCAGTCTAGTCTGTAACCTCTTTTCCCTATTCTCTGTCAAATGACAGTAACCAAAGAATCCTAAGAATTTGAAGATTTCTTGGGACCCAGTAGTCACAAGTCTTTATCCTTAAGCAACTTTCTTTACCCACCCTTACACCCATCCTTACACTCAATATTGTGGCACAGAGTAAGGGGATGTTGTTTCCACTTGTAGATTTCTCCAGTCTTGTACAATGATATATTTGATTCTATGACAGTCCTCTATACTCATCTTATCCATTAATTACCCTTGTGTAACAATCTGGAGTTGGACTCCAAGAAAGGCAGAGAATGAATAGCCAAGGAGTAGATTATGAAAGCATAATCAGTCCAAACAAGAAAGTGTGGATAATGGCCAGCAACGCCCATTATTGCAAGAGCTTGTCTGTTCCTTATACTTTTAAAGTAGATGTTAATGTCACTCAGCATTAGTCATCCCAGTGAAAAATTGATGGCCCTATGAATAAGCAAGATCTTTCAAGTATCCTTTCTTCAAATCCAGGAGCACTCCACCAGATACAGTCATCTCTCTCTAACCAAGACCAAGGAAAAGACTGAAGGAGGGCTCTAAGTCACAGTTCACAGGATTCATTGTGTACTATGCTCTCCACTTTAATTTCACTGCCTCAGGCAAACTATAAGGTTCTTTACCACATACTCCTACTGGATTTATTCTTACTCTACTGCAATATGGATTACACTGGGTGGACCTAGTTGCCTGCATAAACTTTTAGAAGGTAAGACCTTGGTCTTTGAGTTACATCCTTCCTATCACATATTTCTGTCTGAATAAATGAGCAACTGCATTTAAGTCGGTGAGTTGCAGTCCTCCCACAATTCATTCTCCAAAGGAAAGTCCTAGACCCCTCTATCATAACTATATACTTGTCTTCTGCAAAGCCCGGACAGGTGAGAGGCAATAACATCAAATAAAGGAACAAGGGGGCTTGTGTCAACTTGAGAAGTTTAGAAATTTAACTAAGAGACTCAGCAGGAAGCCAGGGCTCTTACTTTGTAAATATCCTCCACCTGTGCAAGAGGAGGGCACAGAGGTGGTGTGAGTACTACACTGTCCCTGGTTGGGGTAGACTACTTACAATATAAAGGAGTAGCATAGGTTTTTTCCCCTTTTTGCTCTGGTTGCTTTTGCTTGATGCTGCCTTGAAGAGTTGCCCTGGTGCCATGCCACCCTGCCTTGGAGGCACCCTCCACAAATAGTGAGCTAAATAAACGTTTCCTTACTTCATTTTGAGTGCTGGGTATTTTGTTTCAGCAATGAGAGAAAAGTAACTGACACAGAATTTGGTACCAGAGAAGTGGGGTCATTGTTGTAACTATACCTGACCATGTGGTTCAAGAGCCTTTGGGAATGGCTTGTTGTTTAGAAAGTTTAGACTAAAGATTCAGTGATGTTGCCTGATAGAGTAGTACTGGAATGCCTAATGCTGTTCTGTATGGAAAATTCTGGTCAGAGCTTAGAAGATTAGAAGGCTAATAGAAATCCTACTGGTAAAGACCAGGCTTGGGAGGTTTCTGCTTGGAAGAAGGACTGCATTGGTTATTGGACTCCAGATGATATGTATTATGGTTGGCAGAAAGTTTGTCTGCATTTGCATGTGTCAAGAGAATTTGCCTGAGACTAAGTAAGATTAAGGGCAGCAGACTAACTAATAAGGCAGAAAAAATTTCAAGGCAGTCAAAAGTTGAACCTGTGGCATGGCTACTGTTGGGGGCTTTTCACCAGATTTATGTTGAGAATCAAGAGAAAAAACCCCAACGGGATGATTTAAAGTGTTGTGAGTTTGACCAGAAAGGAAGCTCCAAAACAGCTGGAGTGCAAAAATAGAGTTGAGAAAAATCTCCATTGTTGAAAAAGAACAGGAGAATAGAAAAGATGGCCTGGAGGCATCACGGGAGGAGGCAGTGGGTCTGCACCCTTTGCACCCTCAAAGCTGCAAAAGACTTTGCTTGGAGGAGAAAGCCACAGAGCACCATGTTCCAGAATGGTAGCAGCAGCTGTACCAGGTTCCAGAACGACAGCAGCATGGAGAATTTGTTCCTTGCAATCAGGTTCAGAATCCCAGTGATCCAGGCACTCAACCCTACAACTAAGAGAGGGGAATCCCTGGCTATGGATCCAACTGGCAGCAGACCTAGGCATCATCCATGTGGTACTGATTTTATGTGCATATAGAATGCAAAAGTTCTGAGGTTAAGAAGGCTTCTATCTAAATTCTAAAATGCCTGAGAGGCCAAGCAGTACGTCCCTGTGAGGGCAATGTGTGAAGATATGAGTGTGAAGCCAAAGGTATACTGGAGACTTCAGAAGTTTGGAAAAACCAGGAACATTGGTCATCTAAGGAAAGCTGCAAGGAAAGCGCAAAGTGGACCTAAGAGAAAACCTGTAGGAGCTACAACCATCAGAAGTGCCATAGGGGTAGAACCACACAAGCCCTTTAGAGCTCTCAAGTTGCCACAGATTGCTGCAGATGCTGGATGGGCAACTACAGGCCTTAACATTTGCCCTGCAGGATTGTGGACTTACTTTGGTCCCAATCGTTTGTATTTCTGTTTTTAAGTTTTTGAATGGGAATGCTTACCTTTTTCCATTGCATGTTGGAAGTGTTTAACTCTGTTTTTATTTACACAGGGACTTGTAGCTAAGGTTTACCTTACATCTCAGAGGAGACTTGGGAACTGAACTTTTAAGCACTGTGGGAACTGTTAAGACTTTGGCAATTTTTGCAGATGGACTAAATATCTTTTGCATAAGGAATGTGTATTAGTCCTGGAGGAGGGCAAGGGTGAATGTTATGGCTCTAATGTAATATAATGTTGATAGACTTAATACTGGTTCTTAAGGATTGTTAAGCTTATTTTATAATGTTCAAATTGTAAAATGGTAAGAATAAGCATGCCATTGTTATCTTGAGACCTGTTTAGAGAAATGGATCTGCTTGCCAAGTTGACAAGGGGTGGACTGCTATTGTTGATATACTGTGTCAACTTGAGAAGTTTAGAAATTTACCTAAGAGACTCAGCAGGGATCCAGGGCTCTTACTTTGTAAATATCCTCAGCTTGTGCAAGAGCAGGGTACAGAGGTGGTCTGGACACTGCACTGGCCCTGGGTGGGGGCAACCTGCTTACAATGTAAGGGAGAAGAGGCTTGTTTTTTACCTCTTTTCTCTTGTTGCTTTTGCTGGCTGCTGTCTTGAAGAGTTGCCCTGGTGCCATGCCACCATGCCCTCGAGCCAGTTGACTATGGACTGAAACCTCCACAAACAGTGAGCTAAATAAACCTCTCTTTTCCCCTCATTTTGAGTGTCAGGTATTTTGTCCCAACATTGAGAGAAACGTATCCAAGACAAACCCCTCAAAAGTGAGTACTGTATCTCTTAGAAAGAATAGAAAGAGAATGCAGCTAAACAAACAAACAAAAAACCCAATATGGTATTAAGTACAATCCTAATCTTGGACCAAAGAAGCACTGATACAAGCCTGATCTCATTTTACCTCACAACTTGAGTGATTCTGAGCAAGTTGTTTCATGTCTCTGAGCCTCAGTTTTTTCACTCATGAAATGGGAAGAAAGACTATCTTACAGGCCTGTCACAAGGATTAGATGCAAAGGAAGAAGAAAAAGTATCCAAATCCATGTCTAGAACAGAAAAAATATCTTGATAAAACTGTATCAGCAAACACTATTAATTCTATTGTTAAATCCACTGTCATTGAAAGTAATTTAAAATGCACCATGTCTTTGCTATTTTTAATTGATGAGAAAAAAATGCTGAAACTATCAAGTTCCTTCGAATGTTGGATCACTGCAAGGGGTAAAGATGAGGGCACAAAATAGTAGCACATTTGGATCATTAAGGCTGTGAAGTATCCTGAACAATATGCTAAAGTAGAGTGATAAATGTGAGATGCAGAGTGGATCAGCAGTGACTGCCTCCTCCTTCTAATACTGTCATTCAGGCTGTTGGCTGACACTTGGGCAAACAACTGTCATCTATGGCACAAAGTCAGAGCTATTTGCAGCTTTTATTTAATTGATAACCTTTTTTGATGTCCAGGAATATCCTACAGAGCAGTAGCCAAAATGAGGAGGAAGAGAGGGAAGAAGAAACTAGGAAGAGGAGTGAGCATAGTTGAAAGAAAACAACTATAACAGAGTTTTGGCTTATCCTACACAAAGGCCAAAACCAACTCAGTTCTGATTTCTGTAGCGAAGGCTGGAGGCCAGGACCTTTGAAAAAAGCTGCATCATGCCAGCCTGCTATTAACTGATGTAAGACAGAAAGCAAAGATTGATAATGCTCTCAGATTTAGATAGTCTGGCAGATACTAGATAAGACAGACAGGTACTGAACATTAACTAACACCACTGGATCACAGCAACTGCTGCCAGCAGCACAGGGGACAGGACTGTGTAGAACAGGGAAAAAATGCTGCTGGGATTGAACTTTGCAGCAGAAAATGGTGAAGGCAGAACTGACAGGGTGGGCAGTTACTATGTGTGCTGAGCTGACAGGATTTGACTGATCTCAAAGTTTGGTGATAGGCAAGACAAATTTACCGTGATAAATATAAGTGGAGTGACACAACTTTCCACTAGCCTTATGTGAAGGTCAGTATATGACTTTTAAAGTGAAGCAGATATGTACATGGAAACCTGGCCTTTCTTGGCTGCTTCTCAGAAAAGGCAAATTTTAGAGAAAGGGGGAAAGAATTAATATTATATTTTGAATATTGCTTAAATACCAGATATTGTTATTCCTTTTAATCCCAGTAATAACTCTGTAAGAGTTGTTTCTCTCATGTTATAGATATGGAAACAAATGTACAAAGAGGTTAATTAACTCTAATCACATAAATATATCAGGGGATCAAGCCAGAGCATTCAGTGTCAGTTATTTCATGGAAATTTTACTGGATCTGACACAGAATAGAATTCTTACTAAATTATGTGTCAAAATCCATGGTTGAAAATTTCCCCTAGCCTCAAAATTAGAAGAGCTGTGCTTTACCTGAACAATGTGAGTGCTTTTCTTCTGAGAACTTAGAATTTTGTTTTCTCTAAAACGTTTGGAACCAACTCTGTGGTGGTATCCCAGCAAGTATATAAGACTTCATGGCAGACATTTTGCATTCTAGCTTCATTTGTGCCATTTTCCTACTATCTTCCCCTTTCCTACCCACTCTAGGATTTGTATTTTCTACTTACATTCTAGAATCTTAGGCAATGGTTGGCAAACATTTTTTGTATTGTGTCATATCATTAATATTTAAAGCGTTGCAAGCCATACGGTTTATGTTGCTCCAATTCCATTATGTTGCTGTAAAGTGAAAACAGCCTTATATGGTATGTTAAAGAAATGGTATGCTTAGGTTAATAACACAAATTTGAACTTTTATAATTTTCATGTATCATGAAATATCACTTTGTTTTATTTTCTCAAACATTTAAAATATAAAAAGAGTCAATGGACCCAGTATAGCCCATATTGCATAGCTTTGTTCTAATCACAAGTCACATTGCATGTCTTTTTCATTCCTGTGTCCTCAGCATGTCGAATGGGGTCAGGCACACACTCAGTACTTAATAAACAGTTGTAAAATACGCTATGTTTACTATTTTAAATGTTTTTACATTTGGTTATACTGTGAAATGCCTTAATCATTTTAGAACAGGACAGCATATAAACATGTAATGTGGCAAGCCACCTGCCCTCCAGGGAAAGAAAAGTCAGTGTCTCCTGAGAATCGGCCATGCTAGGACTTGGTGGACCAACCAAGAAATCAACTAGCCAGCCTTCCTGGTAATCTGTGCAAGTCGCTCACGTTCCAGGGAGATAAAAGTCAGATAGTTCCCCCTGTGAGCCCTACTGGTTTGCAGGCTGAGAATCAAACACCATCTATATACCCCATCACCACCACAAACAGGTGGAAAGTTCCAAAGTCAGCCTGAGTTGATAGCAACTAAGACACATAAAACAACTAAATGCTTGCATTGTTTGGTTGATTATGCAGGCCTGGGAACAGTGGTCTGAGCATCTCTTGGGAGGATGACAGCATGCAATAGAGCAAATATGGGGGATTCTTTTCTACCTTGTCTTTGAAGTCCAATATTGTTTTCACTATTTTGCTTTGTTCTGATTAGCTGTTTTGCATTATTCAATATTCTGTTTTGATTGGTTTTATAGTGTTTTGTTTTCAGTTTGATTTTGCTGTACCTGATGAAATGGATAACTATTGAGAAGGTAACAAGATATACTATGGTAGCTATTATTGTTTTCCCAGTATCCTGCTTTGAAGTTATGTACCAATTTCACTGCATTTGTTTTGATTGGCTTTGGTCTGTCTTGTTTTGTTGGATTTTATTGTCTTTAAAATAAAAAAATAATGCATATGTTTAGAATATCATATAGCTACAAAGTAGAAAAGTCAGAATTTGGATTGAAGCCTGTCCAAGACCCAAGTTCATATTCTTCCCATTATACTATATTATCTTTACAGAATTATATCCTTCAAAACTTCCTTCTGGATCAACCACAACCCCTTGATGAGTCTTCATGTACACAGCCAATGAAATTCAACATCCTGAATCTGTAATAATTTCAAAAGTCTGGAGTTTTGGAGGAGATGGACCCTTTTGTCCTTATTCCCAAATTGGAAACAGACTAAGAAAATAATAATTTATAAATTCAAAGATTCTTATCAGAAGGTAAAGTGGTAGGCCTTTGTGGAAAGAACACAAACTTTGTTCCCTGCCAGATGTGGTAAGATTTAGATCCCCACTCTGCTAATTATCACATATAAATAAATTTTCTTTCTAACAAGGAAAAAAAAAACAAACAGAAAACCCCAATACATTTTATATAGTATGGTCATGGGAATAAGAAACAGTATGACAAAAGCCAGAACAGTGCCAGGTACACATAAAATATTTCATAAGCAATAGAAGCCAGAGTATTCTTGGTGTAATTCATTATTTAATTCTACAAATAAAAAGTGCCTACTATGTGTCACCCAGGTATTGTTCTAGGCACTGGGGTGATAGAGGAAAATAAAACAGGACCCCAAATACTTCCCCTAATAAAGCTAACATTCTAGTGATTATTGTGAATGGCTTTTATAGTTTCACACACCATTCCAGAATGAGTACTAGTACAGTAGAATTGATTTCCACTTAAAGATATCTCCAAAGCCAAAAGGATCACAAGGTAAGAAATAGGTGAGTTCAGTTCTAGAGCACAAGGGATTCTCAAACACTTACCCTCCTTCTGGTGAGCCAGAGGCCGGGGAGCTTGTCTCTTTATGTGCAAAGAGGGGGTCTTCATGGGCCCAGAGGCTGGCATAAGTCCATTGGTGCTTTTGGGGGTGGCCTTGGTCCCTCCATCCTGCAGTTTAGACACCAATTTCCCCACATCCACCTCAGGGCAAGGCTCTAATTTGCTATCTGGAGCAAGTCTGCTTGGAGACTTCCTCCCAGGATCAGCTTCTGCATTCCTCTGTATGGGCGGTTTGAGATGCTGTAGCAGTTTAGGTGGTTCTAGGCTGCTAATGAAAGAACCGTTGGGTGTTTGATGTTGGATGTCATCTGGGGAAAGTTGGTACAAAAGGGAAGATTAATGATAGCCTTTAAAACTTTTCCATTTTAATATATGCATACATATATAATTTTGAAAATTTGTAAACATTTTCACAACACTATACCCTGTGGCAAAAATTTCACAAGATTAGTCGTTACCCTCTCCAATTCATATAATGTCACAGGTTCCATCCAAATAAGGAATTCAAACCAAGATCCAAGTATTATTTTCACCATCACAATTCAATGAATCACAATAAACCAGGATGTTTTATTCAAAGGGATATGTAATTCTAAAGGGACTTAGAATCTCTAGTGAATTACCTATTTTATTGTTTCTAAATAAAGGCATCAGATAATTCTTAACTATTTCTTTCAAATCTAATATGTTAAGGTCTCTCAAATTTCAGGCTCATAAACATAATACAATTTAACTTCTTTTGCTGCCTTTAGACCCTTCTGAGGGCCCAAAGAGACCCTCAAATGGACACTCTATGTTCTCTCCTGGCCTTTACAATCTACAATTTCCGCTGATATTAATATATGCTTATCAGTGAGTCTGAGTCTAACTTAAGAACTCTCAGACTCTAATGTGAAACAGGAGCCTTTATCTTAAAAAATTAGCTTATACAAATACAGTTAAAGTTTGGAAGACTAATTTTAATCTGATTCAGAGTCCCCTGAATCTGTCATGCCCCCTGCCCCAGATCAATAACACCTGCTCTAAGGAAACTGTCACCTTCTTTGGTAATAGAAAACTTAGATTAGAGTTTAGTGATTAAGACCATAGGTATTGGTCAGCAAAATAAGATCTGAGAGCTAAATCAAAAGACTATAATACCTGGATTGTATCTGGATCCTGTTTTCTCTTTAATCAGATGATAGAAAAATCTGGATGTCAACTAAATAATTGATCCTCAAGAGTTGTATTGTTTGTGTTTGGTAGGATGAGTATGATAGTTGTACTTTAAAAAAGAATCTTTATCTTTTAGTGATACATACTGAAATATTTACATTTACAGATGAAAGAACATGATATCTGCTTGAGGAATAGGTAGTGGATATAAATGAAAGAAGAATAGACAAAGAACAACTTAGATGAGTGAAAGCAAAGGTTTGTCAAAAACTTTTAAAAATAAACAGTCTTATTTGGCTTGAACATTTGAGAGAAAAGGTGTGAGTAGCTAGAGATAAGGTTGTTAAGACATTGGTGCTGTTATCATTAAGGCTGTGAATGCTAGACAGTAATATAAGCTATCTTTGGACAGAGAAATGGCTTTGTCAAATACATGTTTTTAGAATAGCCCACTGGTTCATTATGAAAAGTAGACTGGGCCAGAGAGACTGTAAGTAGCAAGATCAACTATGTGAATGATAATGAGAAAGATCTAAACTGGAACAGCATCAGCAGACACAGATTTAAGAGATGCTGAAGAGACAGAATGGCAAGAGCTTAGATATGGGTGTGTGAAGGCATCCAAGAGAGTGGTGGAACGATTCACTGACATACTATTTTAAAACAGAATAATAAGTCTGGAGTAAGATAATGAGTTACTGCAGGTAAAGAACATTGGTGAGTAGAAGGGTTGTTTTTGTTCTTGGCACAGTGTTCAGACAGATTATGGGAAATACTATATTGTAATAGGAAAATGAGCTTTGGGATAAGATAATTTGGTACAAATTGTTGTTGTGTCATCTAGCAGAGATACTAATTAGGCAAAATACTCATTCTATCGGGGATTCCAATATTTTCACTGTAAAATGTAGCCTCATATGCCTATCTCACTCAGGAATGCTGAGGATTAAATGACATTACGAATTCATACCCACTTAGGATGGCAAGAATAAAAAATTAAGATTATAACAAGTGTTAACAAGGACATGGAGCAACAAGAACTGTCATCCACTGCTGGTGGTAAAGCACAGTGATATACCTCCTTTTGAAAAGAGTCTGGTCATTTTATAAATTTAAATATAGAATGATTTTCCTGATGTGGCTGGACACACCTGTAATCCCAGAACTCTAAGATTACCACAAATCTGAGGCCAGTCTAGGCTACATAGTGAATTCAAGACCAGCCTGAATGACATAGTGAGACCATGTCTGAAAAAGCCGAAAAACAAAAACAAAAAATCCTATAGGGTAATCATAGAACCAAGGTTCTAGTACATAGTCAAGACAAACAGACATTCACACAAAAATCTGCAGCATTATTCATAGCAGCCCAAAGGTGAATACACCTTAAATTTCCATCAAATGATGAATGAATAAACAAAATATGGTGTACCATATACATGGCTATTATTTGGTACAACATGGACAAAACTTGAATACATTAGAAGTGAGATAATTTGCCATCCAGGAACAACTATATAGTGAGTTAGGCATATTGACACAATCCAATAATCTCAGAACTACGAGAGGCTGAGGCAAGAAATTTTCAGATTTGAGACCAGCCTGGGAAAGTTAGTAATTTAAGGAGACCATGTTGCAAAAAAAAAAAAAAAAATTAAAAAAAGGGTTGGGGGATATAGATCAGTGTGAAGGCCTCAAGTTTAGTCTACAGTACTGCAAAAAGAAAAACACAACAATAGCATCATTTATATGAAATAGGTAGTTTAGTCAAATTTGTAAAAAAAAAACAGTAGATTAGTAATTATCAACTAATGAGAGTGCAGGTAATCGGAAGTTATGAGTTTCTGTTTGGAGTAATGCAAATGTTCTGGAAAAATATGTTTGTACAAAATATACTAAAACTACTGGGTTGTTCAGTTTAAAAGGGTGAATCCCATGGTATGTGAGTTATATTTCAGTCTAAAATAAAGTTAAAAAATAAATGTCAACACTGGGTGAACTCACTGGAGATCTTCTGGTAGATATCATTCAGAGCAGACACTGAAACCCAGAAAGGAAAAGTGGCTAACTTAAGTTACTCAACAGACTACTGGCCTCAATGAAATTAGACCTTAGGTCTATTGACACCTGGTTCATTCATTTATTATGTTCATTTTCTGAAAATGTACTATGTACCAGGTACTATTCTAGTGCTGAGAATACAATGAGAAAAAATATTTCTGCAGATATAGAGTTTATATTTGGGAAGACTTTAAACAAATAAAGTTATTCTATAAAAATGCTAGCATGGTGATGCACATATATAATTCTAGCACTCAGGGATATTGAGGCAGGAGGATCACAAGTTCAAGCTTACCTGGCCAACTTAGCTAGGCCCTGTCTCAAAATAAAAAAGCATACTGATTTATACCTCAGTATGAAGGCTCAGGGTCCAATCTCTAGGAGTACAGAAAACAAAACTAAACAGCAAGCAAGAGAGTTTATGAAAAAAACACAGCACATAGCGTTCCCTTCCATTTTGTCTTGAATAACAAGTTGCAACCTCTATGAGAAAATTGATCCTTAAGCTAGGTAATCCCTTTCTCTTCATCATTCTTTATATACATTCTTTCAATTACTCTATAAATGCATAGCAGTAATTTTCTAGGAAATGTTGATAAAATAAATTTTATATTCTATGTCAAAGACAGATAATATTGATTATAGCAGGTGATATGAATAAAATAAAACAGTATATAGAGAAAGGCAGTGATTGGAGGAGGAGAAAAAATTATTTAACTAGAGTGCTCTGAGAAGCTGTTTATGAGGAAATAGCACTTGGCCAAGATCTAAATGAAGGCATAAGCCTTGTGAAGTTCTAGAGGAGCAAGAGAATAGCAAATGCAAAGGCGGTTTGGCAAGCTCGACACCTACCGGTAACATCACAAACAATGAGATTATAGCAGAGAAATCAAAAGGGATGATAAAACTGTGAAGTGCATCAACTAAGATCAGAGAGATAATGAAGTTTTATATAATACAGTATAAAATGAAAATTATATTCTCAACATGAAGGGCAGTCACTAGAAGTTTAGAGCAGAGGGAATGATGGGATGTGACAATTTTTTTTTAATTTTTATTTTTTACTAGTACATGTTTGTAGCACATAATGATCACATTTCTCTTGGGACTTGGTACATGTATATAACACATCTTAATATTTTCAGAAGCATGTACATTTCACATGCTGCTATGGAGAACAGATTGGAGGTAGGTAAGAAGGCAAGCAAAGATACCAGGTGAGAGATAAAAAAGGTTCAGTCAGAAGGGTAGCAATGGAAATGGAAAGATTTATTTAGCAAAAATAATGTGCAGTTAGAGCTGATAGAGAGTATTGATTGATCAGATATAAGGGCAAAAGAAAGACTAATCAAGGATGATTCTAACATTCTTATCCTTAGCAATCAGGTGACTGGTGCTACTAGTTCCTACATATAGACATTTGAAAATCACCTTCAGCACTCAAATGATATTTAAACCAGAGATTTATTGAGATCACACAGGAAAACAACAAAGGGAAGAGGGATAAGAAAAATCTCTGGTATCTTCCAACAGTAGTAGTTGGGCAAAGAGAGAAACCAGTAGAGAAAACTAAGATGGGACGTTTAGTGAGATAAAAAAGGAATTTATTATTCTAAAAACCAAGTTCAATGTTTCAAGAAAAAATAATATGTCAAATGCAGCTCACAAGCTGGATATGATGAAAATTCTGGTATGATTTTTAGTTTTGGTCACATGGAGATTGGAAACCTTCACAAAAGTAGTTTCAGTGGAGTAGTTGGGGGAGACTCATGAAGAATGGATATAATTTTCATACTAGCAATTATTCCATTGGGTGGCACATATTTGTTCATATATGTATGTATCCTTTATCCTGGAAGCTCCTTGAGACCAGGGAATATGTCATAATTTCACCTATACCTGGAACATAGCAGTTATTTAACCTATATTAGTTGAATTTGAATTTAAAATCTCAGAACATTTGAAAAACCTATTGTTCACATATTTCAGTGTACTGGGGGCATTGATCTAAGAACATCTTGGATCCTCTATTGGTCCTATTAGGGATCATGTTAACTTCTACAAATGCATTCATCTTCTACCCATGGCCAAAGAACTAATACCTTCTCTGGGTACAAACTATAAGCCTTGCTTCTCTTGGCTGGTATTAAGTCAGGACTAAGAAAAGTCTATATTTGTGTGGAGAAAAATGACTACACCTTATTTCACCCCTATTTAAGTTTAATCTTGATTTAAAAGCTAAGGTTGAATTTCAATACAAACCTTCACTTTCATCCATGGAAGAAGTATAGAAAATTGTCCTTTCTCGCAGCAAACGTTTTGAAATCGTGATTGGTTTGTGTCTTCTTGCTGTCACTCGAGGTGGAGGCACTGGGGCTGTAGCACTTTCCTCAGGTGGACCTAAATAGATCTGTAGAGGAATAAGAAAGACAACCAAGTGACAGAGTAAGTTATATATCTCCTCATACGGCCCACCAACTGATGCCTACCAGGATTACAAGTAATATCTCTCATGTGAATACTAGAATGGTTAAAGGAATTGGAATTTTCTCAATCATTCCAATTATCAGCAAGTTTTTAGATATAACCTCCCATTTTCTAGGCACAAGACCTGGAACTCCTTAGTGTGGCTGAAAGAATATTTTAAAAAGACAGCAACATCAGCCCTAGATGCTCTATTTACTGCCTGGGAGACCTCAGGCACAGTACCCTGTTCTCTGAGCCATAGTATACTTACTGTAACTTGAGGACAGCACCATCTGAGTTTTAACATCCTCACTATAACATGAGGCTAGCATCATTTACCACTTGCAGAGTGGTAGGAATCAAGTGAAAAAAGTTAGCAATATCAAACATGTTCACTGAGCTCAAAGAAGATGTAAATTAAAGATGTTCAAACAGCTTTAAGAATATACAAACAAAAATAAGTTTACTGAATTAGAGGAAACAATGTAAATCCACATAACCACTTTAGTAAAGAATTAGAGATTACAAAAAGAAATAAAGCACAAATCCTGAATACAAAAACTCAATTGAAAATAATATGGGAAGCAGTTGTGACTGATCTGAGGAAAGACTGCCAGGACCTGAAGAAAAGGTTCATGTAGTAAATTATGTACTCAGTGATACCCTAAAATCCAGATGCAAGAAAACCTCGATCTAACAGCTGCTACATTACATGACTAAACAAGTACTAAAAATTATAAAAGTTAAGAGAAGAAGATGACACTAAAAGTATAAAAAATTTATTTACCAAGATCACAGTACAAATGATTTGACATTTATGCAGGTAAATGAGGCATATATAAATCCAAATATCCACAACCCGAAAGAACTTTATCATAACATATCATAGTAAAACTCAAAGGAATTCAACTCAAAGAGAATACTAAAAGCTGTTAGAAAAAAATCAAGTAACATATAAAGCCAAGTTTCTAGCATAATAGCAGATTTATAAAAACAAACCATAAAGACCAAAAGAGTGTAGTATGAAGTTTTCCAAGCCCTAAAAACAAATAAATATATAAATTATTGCCAACCCAGATTACTATATTCTGCAAAATTTTCCTTCAAAACTTATGACAAAATAGACTTTTCAGCCCAAGGATTTAGCTCAGCGGTGTAAGTACCTGCCTGGCAAGTGAAAGGTCATGAGTTCTATCCCTGGTACAAAAAAAAAAAAAAAGACTTTCACAACAAAACTGAAAAAAACTAATGATCATAAAACCAGTACTACAAAAAGCTCTCAAGGGAATCTGAGACAGAAGAAAGCAAGGACCAAAGGAAAGAATACATTTAAGTGGAAGATTAGTTAAACAAAAGGAAAAAAAAACAGGAATCAGTACTGAAAAGTTAATTTAATGACAGGATACGGTAAATACTTTTCATTAGTAACTCTCAATATAAATGATTGTCAGTCTGTAATTGAAAGACACAGATCAGCAGAGTGGATAAAAAACCAAAACCCTGTATATTGCCTTCAAGAGACATACCTCATCCACAAAAGAACACACAACTTTAAACTGAACAGATAGAAATGATATCCCTTGCAAAAGGAACCCAAAAGCAAGAAGTAGCTAATCTAATTTCAGAAAAAGAAACTTCAACTCAAAACTGATAGGGGAGAAAGAAGGTATATAATGATAAAGGGAAAATTCAATATGAAGGGATAATTGTAAATATGTATGTGCCAAATACTGGAACATCACATTTCATAAAACAATAATTACTGGATGTAAAATAAGAGATAGACACAAAGGGGACTTCATCAACTCATTCTAACAAATAGATCAACCACATATTAGAGTTGAACCACACCATCAAACAAATGATATCTATAGAGATTTTTACCCCGTGCTAACAGAAAACACATGTTTTCCTCAGCAGTAATGGACTTTTTTCCAAAACAGACCATATCTTATGTCATATAGCATACTTACATAAATACAAAAGAACTGAAATAATCTCCTGCATACCATCTGATCATGGAAGAATGAAACTAGAAATCAACAGTAACAGAAACTATAGGCAAACATGGAGATTAGTACACCCTTGAAAAAACAGTGCATCATAAAAGCAGTTAAAGGAGAAATTCAAAAGATTTGGAATCAAACAATGGCAAGGCAACATTTCTAAACCTATGGGAGGCAATGAAAACAGCTCTAAGAGGGAAGTTGATAGCTATGAATGGCCACATTAGAAAAACAGGAAAAAAATTAGAGTGATTTTACCCCAAACTCCCCCAAAACTCTAATAGTACATATCTTGGTCCTATAAAAACCAGAGCAATCCAAATCCAAAACTTGTAGAAGGAAATAATTTATAAAGATCAGAGCAAAATTAATGAAACTGAGACTAAAAATAATAGGAAAGATCAATGAATCAAAAGTCCATTTAAAGCACAAATAAGAGCAACAAATCTTAACAAAACTTATCAAAAGAAAAGATTCATAACAATACAATTAAAAATGAAAAAGGCTAAATGTGCCAATTTTGGCAGATACTGCCAAAATGCAGATGATTACAGGGAACTACTTTGAAAACTTATATTTCAAAAAACAGAAGAGTTTAGAAGAAGTAAATTCCTAGACACATATTAATTATCAATCTTTATACTAAGATGACATAAAAACTCTGAACTGACCAATGGTAGACAATGAAATTGAGGCAGTAACAAAAATCTTATCAACAAAGAAAATCCCAGGATCCAATGAATTAGTCACTGAATTTTATCAGAAGTTCAGGAAAAACTAATGCCAAAACTCTTTAAAATCTTCTATGAAATTAAAAGGAAAACTTGCAAATTTTTTTCTTGATGCTAGCATTACTTTATTTTTTTATTTTTATTTTTTAATTTTATTTTGAACAAAATACAACAGAATAAGACAGAATAAAGCCAACTGAGAGCATGAAATGAGATTGGTACAGAACTTCACAGCAGCTTACAGGGATAACAGTAATAAGTATCACAGTATAATTTGTTATCTTTACAATAGTTGTTCTTTCAATAACGTATATCAAAATAAAATGAAATACAGAATATTATAGAACAGAATATTGAATAGAGCAGTACCATTAATCAGAATAAAGCAAAACAGTAATAAAAATATTTGCCTTCAAAGAGATGGTAGAAGGTAATCCTCCTTATTTGCTATGGTCAAACTCACAAAAGATGCTCAGATTTCTGGTTCCCATCTGCTAACAGGGTGTGGGGGGTGCAGGAGAAGTGGGATGTATGACTCTAGGTCGTGCACCAGTAGGTTCACTATTGCTTAGCAGGGAGGCAGGCTGGATGCTTGGTTTCCCAGTGTCCTAATTTCCAACATGGTATGGATCTCAGAAGACACTGGTGGTTCTCCCCATGGAGGGGCTCCAGTCCGCCACACCACAGCCACTTACCAGGGAGACTAGCTGCTTTCTTAGTTTCCCAGCGTCCTAAGTTCCAACATGGCGTGGATCTCAGGAGACACTGGTGGTTCTCCCCCTGGAAGGGCCGCAGTATGCCACAATGCAGTGACTTACCAGGGAAAAGGGCTGCTTGCTTGGTTTCCCAGGGTCCTAAGTTCCAACATGACATGGATCTCAGGAGACATTGGTGGTTCTCCCGATGGAAGAGCTGCAGTCTGCCACACCACCACCGCCTGCCACACAGCAGCCGCTTACCAGGGAGGCGAGCTGTTTGCTTGGTTTCCTAGGGTCCTAAGTTCCAACATGACGTGGATCTCAGGAGACAATGGTGGTTCTCCCCCTGGAAGGGCCACAGTCTGCCACACTGCCGCCCCTTACCAGGGAGGTGAGCTGCTTGCTTGGTTTCCTAGGGTCCTAAGTTCCAACATGGCGCAGATCTCAGGAGACACTGGTGGTTCTTCCCCTGGATGGGCCACAGTCTGCCACACTGCAGCCGCTTACCAGGGAGGCCAATGCTAGCATTACTTTGATACCACAACCAGACGAAGACTCAATAACAACAGAAAAAGAATACTAGAGGCCAATGTGCCAAATTAGCATAGATGCAAAAATCCTCAACAAGATACAATACAATGCAAAAAATCATTAAATAGAACATAAATCATGACCAAGACAGCTTAAATGCAGAGATGTAAGGAAGGTTCTATACACATAAATCAATAAATATAATACACTACATAAATATGCACAAGGATAAAATCACAAGATCGTTTCAATAGATGCATAGAAAGCTACTAACAAAAATCCAATATTCACTCATGATTTAAAAAAAAAAAAACCCTGATGAAAATAGGTATGGAAGGCCCTTATCTTAACCTCACAAAAGTTGTTTTATGACAAACTTACTGCAACATTACATTAAATGGGAAAACATTGAACATTTCCTCTAAAATCAGCAGCAACAAAAGGATGTCCCCTCTAACCACTCCTTTTCAATATTGTATTCAAAACTTTGGCCACAGCAATCAGGAAAGAGAAACAAAGAAAAAGGGCATAAATAGGTAAGGAAGAACTCAAATTATTTTTATTTGCAGATGACATGAGTATACAGAGGACAAAAAAACTCCATCAGAAGACTCTTAATTAACAAACAAATTGAGCAAAGTGGTTCAACATACAAAGCTCAGTGGCATTCCTGGGCAACAACAGCAAACCCACTGAAAAAAATTCAGTAGTACAATTTCATTCATAATAGTATCAAAAAATTAAAACAGTTAAGAATTAAACTAATCAAGGCAATAAAATACCTCTATAAAGAAAACTGCAGTAGTATTCTAGAAAAAAAGACTAGCAAGGACATTAGAAAATGGAAACTTATCACCTTTTCCTGGATAGGTAGAGCCAATATTGTCAAAATGACAATAGTACCAAAAATGATATATGAATTTAATGCAGTTCCAATCAAAATACCAAGAGTATTATCACAGAATTAGAAACAAAATACTAAAGTTTACATGAAACTAGAAGTGAATAAAAATCACCTAAGTAATCCTGAACAAAAAGAGGAAAGCAGGAAGCAATCCTGGATTTCAAGTTATATTATAAAGTGACACTAGTGAAATCAGCATGATACTGGCATAAAAATAGCCATGTTCACCAAAATAATACTGAAGATGCAGAAACAACTTTATGCATTTTCAGCCACCTGATTTTCTTTAAAAAATGGTCAAAATTTATGCTTCAGAAAAGACAGTATCTTTAACAAATGGTGCTAGGAGAAAAGTAGTTATTCACTGGCAAAAGAATAACTCTAAACCCACATAGCTCACTCTGTATTAAAATCAAATCAAATCAAAATTGATCACAGACCCAGATATAAAAACACAAACACTGAATCTTCCAGAAGATAAAATAAGTAAAACTCTTGAAAACAGGCACAGGCAAGAACTTTCTGAACAGAATTCCAAATGAACAAAAAATAATGCCAAAAATCAACAAATGGGCTTATGTAAAATTTGAAAGCTTCGGCACAGCAAAAAAAAAACAATAGTATGAAGAGGCAACTTACAGAATGGGAAAAAAATTCACAGCTATTTCTCAGACAGAAGACTAATATCTAGAATGTGTCAAGAACTCAAAAAAATTAGAATCCACACCTACAAAAAATAAAAGACCCAATTAAAAACAGGCAATTGAAATGAAGACACCTCTCAAAATAAGTACAAATGGCTAACAAGTACAAAAAATTATCAGTATCTTTGGCCATTAGGGAAACATAAAGCAACACTGAGATTCCATCTTATTCCAGAAAGAATGGCTATCATCAATAACTCAACAACAAAGGGTAGTGAGGTTAAGGAAAGAGACCTTCTACATTGTTGGTGGAAATATAAACTAAAACAATCATTATGGAAATCATTATGGAGATTCCTCAAAATACTAAAAATGCAAATTCCATTCAACTCAGCTATTCTCCATCTAGATATCTCCCTGAAATAATTAAAGATACAATATTACATTGATATATGTACAGCCATGTTCAATGGCAACACAATTTACAATAGTCAAATCTTAGAGGTGGCCTATATGTCCATCAACATATGTCTATATACATAAAATGTGGTTATGTGTATATATATATATATATATATAAAACCACTAGCTATAAAGATTGATACCGTGAGTCATTTGTATGAAAACTGATGGCTCTTAAGACTATAATTCTAAGTACCGTAAATCAAATGCAGGTTAAATGTCACATAGATTTTCCTATATGAGAAACCCAAAATATACATAATTTAAAGAACAAAATAAAAGAGAGATCAGGAAACAGGGAGGTAGACTTTGTGGAGATAGGAGAACAATCTGAGAAAAGGAAGAGGGAGTATGGGGGAAGAGGAGACTAAAACTGATCTAGCTGTGATAATGTACATGTGCCAATATCCTAAAATGAATGTAATATTATGTACCACAAACATATAATAATAAAATTATCAAGGTGCATTGTATGGATGAAGGTCAGATTCAAAGACAGACCGAATGTACCTACATCCACATATACACATATATACTTAATATTTCTCAAGTACCAAAGGATCCAGTTTCATTGTTTATCTCTAGGCAGAAAAGAGATGAGAAAACTTATTTTGCTCTCTTACATAATTTTGTTCTTTTAAAATTTCATATAAGGGTGCATTACCTATTCTAAAAATAAAAGTAAAATAAAATTGAAATGAAAAAAACAAATAACAGCTTTAGATAATATCCATAGTGCTTCAGGAAGAACTGTGATTAGGATTTTTATAGTATTTCATGTAAACATAAGGATTTTTGTCTCTCTGGGGAGACTGGCCTTTTGCCCTGAGTGCACATACTTTGAAATGATAAACATATGTGTTAAGAGAGGAAGAGGACTATGGTTCATCCAGTAAGAATAAAAATGTTGACCTTAGTGATTAGTCAGAAATGAAATATCAGGCCCAGCATCCTGTCAGGGAAGCGTCACCATGGAAATCACATGATTGGAAACATACAGAGAGCCTGTGTAGAAGTTGGTCAATGAAAATGTAACAATGTGTGAATAATTAAAAACCAGTAATATATAGTATCTTGTGGGTATTAAGAAAGAATATGACATAGCAGCAAGCAGATGAGCACTGAGGCCAGAAAATTCTAGATCATATTTCTTATTGTGTCATCAGGAATAATATTCTAATTGGTTACCATTTTTATGAGCAGATGCTCTAGGACTGTAACAGTAGTTACAAATATTTCTTTCTGTTCCTGAAATACAACAAGGTCTTTACACTGACTTTTTCTTGTACCTGGAGTACTCTCTCTTCCCTCTCCAGATATAAATGCAGATTGCTCTATCCATTTCCTAGGATTTCAATCAAATATACTTTTCTCTGGAAGACCTTTCAAGTTAATGTGTGTAAGCTTTGACATACTTCAGTCTATACAACATTTACTATCTCCATTTCTTTTTATTCTTTTTTAAAAATTTTAAATTTTTAAAGAGACTAAAACAAAACAAAACGATAAAACAAAACAATGGAAATGATATTGTATTTCAAAATCAAGACAGTAGGAAATCAACCATAGTTACTGTAATGCACATTGTTAATACTCTATGCTCAGACAGCCAGACACAGGCATACAAGGTCAATCAAACAATACAAGCACTAAGGTGCTTCTTTAATTCAGTTGCCATCATCTCAGAAACTTCAGGTATGTGGCTTTTAATTTCCTCTATGTCTATGTCTCTTGGACTTGTTCTGGGTGGGCTGGAGGTCTGAAATTGCACCCTGCTCCTTTATCTTGATATAATCAGCTGGTTGCTAAGTCCCAAGTATTTTCTGCATTGGCAGTGCATCTGGTGGTGCAGGGGATTGCAGTAGGTACTTGGGTTCCTCTGATCTGAAGTGGCTGAGATGGCAGAGGTGAGAGGTGGCTGCTCATTGATGTTCCTCTGATGACAGCAGACCCCTAGAGGCTTGGCTATCTCTCTTCCACCCACCCAGTATTGGGCTCACCAGGGAGCATGGTTCCCTCTCCTCTGGCAGACAACAGACTGCTCACAGGGTTGGGGGTTTTGTTTCTTTCTAACTAATTAACCATTATATTTCTAAAGTTATGAAATGGCTAACAGATCATAGAAAGATACCACTTTAGGCTTCTGCTTGAAACCAACAGCTTCAGAAAACTGCCATCCTTGATGCAGGGCCATTAAGAAAGTGCCAACATTTTCTTGACCATTGTGGTCATAGGTATTTCTTCACTGGGAGTTTATAAATTAAATTTTAATTGCTATAGGATGATTCAAATTATCTACTAAATTTGTTCATGTTTTACAAATCAATATTTAAATCAATTTATAAATAAAAAATGAACACTAAAATAGGTAAACCATGCATTCTTTCTTCTTATTGGTTACATATTCTTACTGAACAGAATTCACTTAGTGCTTCTTCTGCTGCTACATTTTCAAGTTTTACCCATGCCTTGCTAGGGTAAAAAATGCTGTAATGGAAAAATAAAATTGATTTCAACTGATACTTCACCAAAGAAGTCATACACATAGGTAACATAAAAAGATGTTTGATAATATTAGGTCATTAGGGAAATGCAAATTAAAATCACAATGACCTACCATTGCACACTTATTAGAATGGTTAAAATTTCTTTAAAAGACTTAAGAGTACCACATTAGAGAGATGGAGAAATTAAAACTTGCATTATTCGTGGGAATATCATGTTACAGTGGCATAGTGGATTAAAAAAAACATGACCCAGTTAAATAGATAATTTGAATCATCCTATAATCACTAGAATTTTGAATTGATAGTTTAAAAACTCCCAATGAAGGAATACCCAAGGACCTGATGGTTAAGAAAATGTTGGCACTTTCTTAAAAAGTAAAACATACAGTTACTATGTGATCTAAAGAAAACATACAGCTACAGATTTGTATATAAATGGTCACTATAGAATTGTTTATAATCTCAAACTGTAAACAATTCACACACTCACTGGCTAGTGCATAGATAACCAAACTGCAGCATATAGGAAGATTTAGTATTAAATTAAGACAGAAATAATTTATGGAACAATTTGCATTAATTTCAGAAAAAATTATGCTGAATAAATTAGAGTCCCCAAAAAGTACATCTGATGTGATTATACTTACACTAAACTCTTAAAAATGCAAATTAACATATATTGACAGAGGCCTAATCAACAGTTGCCTGAGATGGGGGTGGTGTGGATGAGACTTCAAAGGGACAAGGAAAAACTCTTAGGGGAGATAATCATTCCCTTGATTGTGGTAATGGTTTCACAGGTATATACATTTTAGAAGTTATAAAACTAATTGTTTTAAATATGTGTAGTTTATTTTATGTAAATTACTCTTCTGTGCCTCTACAAAGCTGTTGAGAATCAATCATAACAATTTATACTTCTATCAATAATCTTAAGACTGTCTTTTTCTTAAATGTGTTTGGTAAGTATATTTCTTTATTTAGGTCATAGATGTATTTTCATATATACCTTAAGTACTATTTTAGTATTTTCATGGTTAGGCCTACATTCTAGAAATTGGAATTTATTTTCTGAATGTTATATGAAATACCCACAGAGACAATTGTGTTTTTAACCAAATGGATAACTTTCCATATTAGAATTCTAATATAAATCTTTTTTTTTTATTGGTACCGGGGATTGAACTCACGACCACCTGCTTGCAAGGCAGGTGGTTATGCCGCTGAGCTAAATCCCCAGCCCCAGAATTCTAGTATAAATCTTAAAACTATCTCCCAAATAGGCTTTTTAATACAAAACGGAAATAGCAGTTATCATGGAAAATAATGGCACCTGTGACTTATAAACATTATAATTTCTTTAAGGCAAAAGACATCTTTAAAAATCATTAAGGTAATCAATAAATTATGGAGAAGTATATTAAACATACATAGTAGATAATAAGTTAACATCAAGCCAATAAGAAATAGATTGCTAAAACAAAGAAATGAACAAAAGTATTAAAAGGTACATGCAAGAAGAAAGTGAATAACTCATAAACATAAAGTAAACTCCACCAGTCATCATAAAAATGCTGTTAGCCAGATGTGGTGGCGTGTACCTGTAATACGAGCACTTGGGACGCTAAGCAATAGGACTGCCCCAAGTTCAAGCCCAGTTTAGGGTACATAATGAGTTCATGGTCAGCTTGTGTTACATAGTAAGGCTCTGCCCCAAAAGAGAAAAACAAAAACAAAAAATAATAATAAACAAAAAAAACCCTGCTGTAATAGCTTTCTTATCACTGAGACACAATATCCAGCACCCAGGAAGAGAGGTTTAATTTGGTTCACAGTTTCAGAGAATTCATTCCATGGTCAGCTAGCTCCAATGCAAAGACATTATAGTGCAGTGTATGGTGCAGCAAAGTTGCTTAGTCAGAGTGGACTGGGAAACAGAGCACGTGAAGAGTGCCAGAGGGGTAAGGTACCAGACATAAAATGCCAAGGCCATACCCAACACACCTACCGACACACCTAGAAACGTGCTCTACTCATTCTCTGAGATGGATTTAAAAGCCATCCAAGTTGTGAAGCTCCCCTTAACTGTCACAAGTGCAAGTAAAAAGAATGATATCACATTTTGTCCATCCAATCGGTAATTTGAGAAAAATCTCTATTGTCCTCAAGTAGCAAAGGAATGGGTGAAATGGCTTATTAAGCTTGTGTTTGCAATGTGATTGTTGTAGCCGTATTGGCGGAGATGATCAATCTAGAAGTAGCAAGCATGTCTTTAAATGTCTTTTTAATTCTCACTACTTCTAGGCCTCTTAATTGAGCAGAAATGCTCACACATATACACACTGATCTCTCCCATGCATCGTTCTTTTAAAAACACATAAATATCTAATAACATGGGGAAAGCTTCATAAATTGTGGTCCATGTAAAGAATGATTAATACTATGCAACTATTAAGAAGTACTATAGATTTATATGAACTGACATGAAGAGATTAAATATTCTCAAGCAGCTTATAAAACAGCATGTATAGTATGATACTGTAATTCAAATATCACTTTGTGTGTGTACATGTATGTCTTTTTTATTTGTTATTGTTGTTTAAGAAAAAGATATATATATATATATATATATATATATATATATATATTTAAATTTATGGCAGTTTACAGGTCCATGCTCCATTGAGGGTACTCCTCCAAAGACCACACAGGGCCACTGAGGATCTATATTTTAGGAATCTAACTCACTTGATTTAAAATCCCACCACAATCATTTATTGCCTAAGCCATCTTAGATAAGTCATTTAACTTCTCTGAGTCTTAATTTTATAATTGGTCAAAGGGGAGCATACCTACATTTAATTAAAATTGTCATAATCAACTGATAAATATATGTACTTATGTAGTATAAATTCTTGTTTTCTCTCTTGAGCTCTTTCCATTTGTCTAGAATAGAGCTACTCAGTTGAAGCTCATTTTGTTTACTAAGACACATTCCCTGACATCTGTGAAAATATTTTATTGTTACAACTGTGGGAAGGGCTTGGTATCTAGCAGTAAAAGGTCAGACATGCTCTTAAACATCTTACAATGCACAAGATAATCTCCACAACAAAGAATTATTTGCAAAAATGTCAAAAGAGTGCCAAGGTTGAGACAGCCTATTCTAAAAAAATTAACAGAAATGGCAAAGAAGAATATAATTACTAACGGCAATGAGATTCAAGAAAATCTTTATCTTGGACTGAATTTCTGAAACTTTGGAAAAGCTCAGTGGGTGGGAGGCAGAATATATACATAGTATGTTTATTAATATGTTCATCACTTTAGATCCACAAAAGCAAATGTTATTAATGGAGATAAATTCATCATCTATCATTTCCTCTTGCATAGATCGATGTTATCCTTGCCGGGAATTTGTGATTCTAGACCACAGGTAGCCCCTCCTCAGATTACCTCACCTCACAGAGAAAAGAGAATTCACTGAAGTAAACTTCAACTTGCTCCCACTACACTGACAAAATCATTGGCATCCACATTCATGTACTTACTTTACCTCCTTCTCACTTTCCATTTAAGAGCAACTCTACCCGTACTCTAGATCCCATCTAATTATTTCCTGGTTCCTCAGGGATGTTCCTCTATCATTTGCCTCCTCTATTACACTACTGTTTTCCCAAAGCATTCAAACTAACCTAAGTCTCTATCTGAACAGCTTTTCCCCACATGCCATCACCTTTCTCTTCTTCACTTCCCAGCTCATCCAGCCCCTACTTCTACATCCCCCATTTGCTTTTCCAGTTGTCCCTACCCACACCCACTGTTTTGTAACTATTTTACCAATAATCACCACTATTCTCTCCTAAAATGCCAAATCTTTCACATTTTGCAATTACTTTTAACTTTTTTAAGCAGCTGCAAATTATCCATTACCTCTCTAAAAATGCTTTTCTCTTTCTCAATGGCCACATTCCTACTTCTCTGAATCCTGCCCAATCTGTTTCACTGGCTTTCTCTAAATGTTTATATTCTCCAGTATTGTCTGCTCAGCCCACTAATGATCTGCTAACCTAGACTTAATCGCTTGCTCAGCAATTTTATCCACTTTCAGAGCTACCGGATTTCTCCATTCCATTATTTCCAAGATATCTAAATGCCTGCTCAATGTTATCATCTGGACAACACAGAAGTCTCTCAAACTCAACATTTCTAGAATTAAACAGATTTAATTCTTTTCTTATAAATGTTTATTTCCTAAAACAATACTAATGCTCAAGCCAGAAATCCTCATAATTATTGTACTAACATCCTCTCTTGCACATCTCACATCCACTTAACCACCAAGTTTTATCACTTATTTATTCTTTTTATCTCTTCAATCTACCCACTTTCTTCACTGTCACTGTTCTAGTTCAGAATCTTGTGTCTCTTTCTGATTACTATAATCATTTCCTAACTGTTCTTTTTGCTAAGTGCACAAAGAGAGATCTTTCTAAACTGAAATCTAATTATGTTACTCTCTTGCTTAAAACATTTCAGTGGCTCCTCACTGTCTGCAGGATAAAGTCTGAATTCTTTAGTTCGTGTAAAGTGCTTCAAAATCTGTCAACTGCCTAAAATAAAGTTCACATTTCCCCATATCTCCTTCATTACTTTATATGACAGCCACACTGAATTATTAAAGTTCATTTTATGCTTAGTGTTTTGGTTTCTTATAGTTCTTCATTTATTTGATCTGTCATTCCTGTATGTATCCAGAGTTCCCTATCCCTAGAACACTCCCCCCACCATGACAGGAATTGCTAATTGCTTTCCTTCTCTTCTTCCTTTTACTAATAGAAATCACTGAATTTTAGCTCAGTACCCACACCTACATTTCTTAGTTTCCCTTGTTGAAAGTTAATTAGGTTTTCAGCAATAGAGAACAAGTAGAATTGATGTATCCAAACTTCTGAATAACGTTTTAAACTTTTAAAAAACTGTCTATATTGCATTCTTCTCTTTTCCGTTTCTCTGAGTGGCAAATGGAGATTCATGAAACACCAGTGAGGCCTAGATATAGAAGCCAAGTTGTAAGTATGGCAAAACTATCCATCAGGCTTGAGACATTAACATGAGATGAAAATGAACTTCTATCTTACATAAGCCTCTGAACCTATAGTTCACCTGAAACTTAGTTCCTCCAATTGCTTTTAGGACTTACCTCATGCATTACCAACTGTAAGAAGCCTTCTCTGATTCCTAAGACAGTGATGACAGGCTTTATTGCCACATGGTCTCATAGGATTTGATGCACATTTTCATTACAGTAGTTGTCACAATACATTGTGAATATTGGTCAGAATCCCCTACCAGTCCCATGATTTTTCTGACAGCACAGATTTCTGTCTATTTCATCTCTAGAAACTTGGGTCTCTAAGGATGCCAGCAGCTCAGTGGTAGTTTTTATGGAGGTACCAAGCAGCTCAGTGGTAGTTTTTAGAATGACATGGATGAATCTTGGCTGCCAGGTTCTTCATTCCTCCATTTATTCCTTCTCCAACTGAAATTGGGAAGGTAGTATAACATAAAAAGTCAAGCTGGAATCAGATGCAGTTGTGTTAAGGTTTTGCCACTTACCAGTTATATGACCTTAGGCAAAGTCTGTTAACTATGAGTCACAAGGCTCTGTTTGCATTTTAAAGCTTCATTTGCAAAATGAAGATAACAATACCATTTATCTCACAGTATTATAATAATTCAAAAACAGATGTAAAGAACATAGTTTAGAACATATTAAGCACTAAATAGTTACTATTGTTCTTATCAAGCCTAAAAGTAATTTAAACCCATGTTTCCTTAGACAGAGACAGAAACACATACACTCAGAGGTAGAGACAGGAAAGAAAAGGAAGAATAGAAAGAGAAAGATTGAGATTGGGGGATAGGATTTGAAATGTTTCTGTGCTGTACAAATCATATGATTCTTCAAGGTCTCTGCCAAATTAAGTAATCTTATTTGCCTGTTCTAGTTATACAAATTGCCCACTTTTCATTGACAAGCCCCCACCCCATTCTTCAGAGAGCCACTCAGTCCTTAGGATGGATAGCGGTTCATAGATATCTAGGTTTGTATTGAAAATTGCCAATGGTACATGAACAGTGTGTGTATATAAGCTCTGTGTCCTCCAAGTAGACTAAGATATCCATCGGGTCCCTTTTGAAACCCAGCCTATCAATGTACCAGTAGGTAGGACTGAAAGAAAGTGATTGGTAGGCTTAAAATCATATTCTGTTTAAATGAGAAAAATCTAGAAAAGCAGAGGGGACAATTCCTATTGTGTGCCCTCTGAAATGAAAATGTGGACTGCATAATGCTACAGTCAAGATGGATTGCAACATCCTTTCCAAAGCTGGCCTACAGATGTAAACCATGGAGCCAAGATTTAATGTGGAAATATTGGCAATTACTGAGTTAGTAGAAATCTATGTAGCATTCTTTTCTGTGCTGTGGGCCCTCCTGAGACCTCACTTCTTTTTTAATGATGAGCTTCAACCTATATGGCACTATTTGCTTTGGGAAAAAAAAAATTACCCTTCTCGCTCATTCACACTCCAGTTATGCTGGTGCTTTTGCTGCTCAACATGACAAGCATACTTTGCCTTAGGGCCTTTCCACTTGTTTCTCACTATTCATTGATTATTCTTCCTTAAGATATCCACTATAGCTTGTATCCTTACTCTATTTAGTTATCTGCCTAAATATCACATTAACAGAGGCCTTCCCTAACCACCTTAAATAAAATAATAATGTTTTATTTTTCTTCAGAGTTCTTATGACCATCTAATATATCAAATTGCTTATAATCTATTTCTCTCCATAGCATATAATAAGACTCACATAAAAGGGCCCTTTGTTTTGTTTACAGGCATATTCACAGTGCTTGGAAGTTTGCCTGACATGTAATAAGAATTTAGAAAGTATTTACTAAATGAATGTATACCACTACTGTCCATTAGGACCATCAACTGGAGATATAACTTGAGGCTTGGGAAAAGTACAGGAAAAACACACTATTTCTATTAAGCAAGGGGAAAGGAAGAGAAGACATACTACATACTCCTGACATACTATTGGCATACTAAAGTTTAATAATAAAACTTATTAGATCTGAAGGGAATTAGAAGCACAAGAAAAATAAATTCTGCCTGCTCTATTTAATCCCCAACTTACTTCTTGAGTATCCATGAACTTACTACAAACAGGTCCTGTTAAGAAATAACAATCTACCTTTTGAAAACAGAAGAAACAAATCCAAATTCTCAGTGCACAGGGATTTTCCTTAAGGCCAAATACTAGGCAGCTCGGGATGTGAAGCTAAGCTTCCTGCACCTCATGCCTCATTGCAAATGGGAGGTAACAGCAATGGGAGGAGAAGGTGTTTACAGCCACTGATCCAAAATGCCTAAAAGATAGCTTTGGTGGTACAAACTTTTCCCAAGTTGAAGCCATAGTTTGGAGTTGGTTTTAGTGGTCAACTCCTATTTCATGTCAGGCACAATTGTGTTTTATGTATATAGACTCATTTATTGACTGTTCAAAAATTCTTTTCTCCCCAAAAGAACTTGGGCTTGAAGTACATGGTTAGTCAACTAGCACATTAGGAAAAACACAGAAAGAATACTTCTGTACTCTCCTTTCCACAGAGGAGAGAACTACTCTTTCATTCTCTATCCAAAAATGAAAGGATAATTGGAGATATAAATAGAAAGTTGAAGAAATCATCACAAGAATTTGGCAAGATATTAGTCTTCATTTTTCTTCCCTTGGACACTATACTGTTTTTTTTATATATTTCAAAAATTAAATAGACATCCTTAACTCACAGATAGATTACATCAATACTGGAGAGACGAACAGAGGGAATTTGAGGCCAACAGCTTTGCTAGAATAAAGCATGTGCACTGTCCAAGGTCACCTGATAGTAAGTGTCAAGGGTATGATATGAACTCAGATGTGTCTGACTTCAAGGCTAACAGTTTTCACTATATAAGGAAGGAAACATTTGAAGTTTAAAAAATAATTCCCTGGGTGGCAACAGTATCAGGCAGAATTTATTTTCCCACCCACTAAAACTCCAGAAACAGCAGCAGACTAATTTATCTTCCACATACTAGTTAAGAACACACAGGGTGGGAGGTGCTTCATGATCTTTGATAGTGACTTTAGGAAAGAAAATTCCAGGGAGTAGGTAGAGTGGAATCTAGGGGCACACCAGTGCTTATTGTTTTCTGGGCATACAACCGCAGTGAGTGAAGGATTGTGAATTTTAAAGGCCTGATCTAAGAGAATTAAATATCCAAGGAATATTATTCCATTCAGATGGGGCTTGGTTTTTGCCTGGGATTGTGTTTAAGAGCCCAACTTCTGAGAATTTCTCTTTTGAGGACTAAGTCTGTATGATGCCATTTGTGGGCTTTGAGGCACAACCAGGAAAAAGGATCACCTCTACTGAGAAAGAGGTTCAGGTACCACTTGTCTAGGTTTAGTCACAAATTAATCTCCTGTTGGATTCTTCCCTGCCATGGCTTTAGGTGCCAAAGAAAGAAGAAATTTAACATAATACGCTCATTTACAATTGTGAAAGGTCAAGAGATCCAGACTCAATTCTTGGAAAATACAGCAGAACTGAGCAAATATCCAGATTCACCCCAGATGCTGCTTCAGAGTTGCAAATATCAGATTATACCTCTAAAATCTTTACTCTCTATAATTCGAAGCCACAATATTTGGCCCTGATGAGTCCCAGCTTTCCAATGAGTTTCCATTTACACTTTGGCTGATGCTATGCTGAGCTTTCTGGGGTCTGATTACGTTAGGAAAAGCTATATTTTTTACTACATTAGAAACAAAGGTGGTGAGTGGGTCAAAAATAATGAGCTCTTAGCATTTGGCACAAAGGACTTTAAACATCAAATATGTCACTAAGTTTGCTTAGAGTATGTATAGAACTTTAAAAATGTCACGTCTGTTGTTACCAAGAGCCAACTTTCTAAAGTGGGATGTCACTAAGGCTGTCTTTGGACTTAACAACATAAGCAGCACAGTATTTAAGGCTTTCTCAGATGTTATATTGAAGAATCCTATCTAGTCCTACTCATATTATTATACTCATATATTATACATATACTGATATGTATATGTATATACATACATACATACTCATATATTATACTTACACAAAAGTTAATGTCTAAAGGGAGAAAATGACTTGCCTAAGGCCCCAAAGCTAGTAGATGATGGAAAAAACTAGAACCCAAGAGTTGTAATGGTGTCTGGTTCTCTTTCCTCTTAAAACATAGCACTCACTATAAGAAACAGTTACAGACTCATATTGACCATATATAATAGATCTGCAATGCATGCTCTGATTTCCCATTCCCTGAGGCAGTTTACTTTAGAAAGAGAATACCATACCAATGGAGAGAGAATGAAGTAAGATCCTGTTAAGAATCTTTCAAATATAACAAGAGGCATTATAGTAGCCATTATTGATTTCCTTGTATTTTGTTTTAAAGTCATGTACCATGTTAAAAAAAAAAGAATATCTCTATATACTCAGCATGGACAATTCTGTGTTTTCTACTGAGAATGAGATGGTACAGTATATTTTAAGTGTGGTTTTCCTTTTAGACCAAGCTGGGATACTTTTTCGGTTGGGGAAGAAAAGAGTTTCTCTGTCTCTTAGCAATCTAAAGAAATAATTATCTAAGGACTTCTAAGAAAAGCCTCTTTCAAGTATAAAGACTTAAAAGATACCAAAGTAAAAGGATTATAGGAAAATGTCAGGCTAAGAAAAAGTTCATTACCTGTCAATATAGAAAAGGGTGGTGGTATAGGGAATGAAGAGATACTAAAACTTGCTGGGCAATATACTATGTACAGAGTACTTGACACATTTATCTCATTTAATTCCAACAGCCCAGGGAGGCAGGTGTAATCATAAGCTTCTTTTTAAAATAAGGAAAACAAGGCTCTGGGAGGTAATAGGGCTTTCTCAAAACCATCCAATTAGTAAATGATGGGATTGGGATTCAACTTCAGTGTTGTGTGGGTCGAAAATTATCTCTCCATTCTTTCCATTATACTTTTACCTCTAGGAGTATTTGGAAAGTGTGTGGAGGATGCCTGGACATTTATAGGTTTCTTTGTGTCAACCCATTCATCAGGTAAAAAATTCCAGAGAAAGGAACAGTCCCCCCAGTTTCTCAATGCTTCACTGACTCCTGGTCTTTCAAATTCTTATTCACTCTATTAACTGACTATGGAAACTCAATCTGCTTCAAATCTGGCTTCCACAGGACACTCATCAAGCCTCTAGAATACCGACTCCAGTCTTATATAATCTCATCTCATCCCCTGTATTCCAAACCAAGACCTCAAAGTCAACAAAATACAATGGCAAAAGTAGAAATATGCAAGTGAAAAAAATCACTGCCCATTCAGGTAAGTAGACTATGGCTTTGGAAGTCTTTGAAAGTCTCAAAAATCTGATTCGTTATTCTGTATTTGTGTCTGTCTCTCTTCTCCCCATCCCCCATATCCCCAAATCTACAAAAAGAAAATTAAAAATCAGATATTTAAATTTTGATCATCCATACAATGGAATCTCTTTAGGTCTCAGTTGACATGTAAGTAAAGTGGGAATATCTTATAATGATAGCAAGGTATTATTATTTTTAATGTTGCTGTCATTATTGTTATTGCATTGCCAGCCAGAGAGGAAAAGGGAAGCTGAGAATATTCTCATCCTTTGCTGAAGAAAATTGTTAAGAGTGACCAGAATTAAAAGGGGGATCCAAAGGGAAACATTCCATGACTCTGACTGAACATTGTGCGGTAAATCTGATTTATAGCTTTACCACATATCTAACCATCCTATCACATCAGGCTTGGCTATGCTTAGGTACTGACCTTGTTCAAAGCCTAAGAGGTGAAAATTTCAATTTAGTTAGGATGGCAAATTGAAGCTATGTTCTTAATGATTCACTATGACTAATGAATTCATTTGAAATTTCTCAATTTTAATAATTCTCTGCTCAAAGATATTTTTCTGAAGATTCATTTGAAAATGTTTGTCAAATTTCCATCTAACCACAGAGCACACTGAAAATGTTCTACCATGTACAGCCTAATAACAATATTTTAAATAACTTTTAGCTAAACCTGATCATTTCAGAAATTAAAAGCAGTGGAGAGAAGACCTGGCTTGAACAGATTCTCTCACTCTCATTCTTTTTTTTTTACATATACATAGAAATATCTCTGTGTATCTATGTATTATACATATATATATATATATATATATATATATAAATAATCAGGTATTGAGATGTTTTAAAATATAAATATTTACAGTAAAATCTGTAAACTAGAATAGTTATATTTGCTTAGATTTTAAAATATCTACATATGTTTATCTGTCTACCTATCAATCAATCCATCCATCTATCAGCCTAGAGAGCCAAGGTAACTGAACATATTCTTATGTGCTCTTGCTGCCATCTAGTGGCTGCTTCAAATTCATAGAAGCCACATTTCAGAGAGAAAACAGGAAAAGAGAAGAGTCTATTTCCTTTGGGTTGTGAGACTGGGTACCTAAAAGCATACATAAATCAGAGTGATTTCTTAAAAGAGGCTCCTGTTTGCCTCTAAATCCATTTTTTTTTGCTAAGACACTGGTCTTTCGCTGACCCAAGTCCCATTCAGCTTTTTAGGAACACAAGCAGCATTTGAAAATCCACAAACTGTATTGAGAAAATTTTGCTTTCTCAAGCAAGTTTACAGAAAGAATTACCCTCAACTACCTATATCTGCAGTAAGTATTGTATCATTTGGGTTTCTAGTGCCCTCAACCAATGGCTTCTATTTTTAGACTAGGGATAAAGTTCAATTTGGCATACACTGATAATTGATTTTCTAATTATCATGAAAACAATCAATTTTTCCCAGAAAATTAAGATAGTAAAGCAATATCCTGTACGATTAAAAAGCAGTTATCTACACAGTAACATGGAATGATAGATTTGAGAATACAGCTCAGTTTAAGATTGTTTGCCTGGGACAAATAACAGCAGCCATGGAGGCTCTCTGAGATTACCAGTTTAGAATCCAGGAGCGGTGCCATGTGAGGAGTCCTACGCGAGGGGAGATGTACCCTGCCAACCCAGGAACGAACTAAGCTGAGATAAACCAACTGGAAATGCAATCCTGATGCTGTAACAGGAACAGATAAAATCTCAGTGTGGAAGCGGGATCCTGCGCAATTGGAAGCCGTGATTTGAATTTCCTGCTGCCGCTACTGCGTCCCAATCCACATAGCAGGGAGAGAGACACACAAAAGTTCTGAGAGCTGCAATCAGTGAACCAAATGGCATTGAGAGTGGGACTGGCAGAGAGCCCTGCACTGGCCTGCGGTAAGAGAAATGGGGATCTTTTCATAGACTAGGAGGCTCCAACAGAGGACATTCTGGGAACGAACAGACTAGCCAGAACAGGGCCCTGCAGTGACTTTTGGTTGCATATTCCCCTCTCAAGCAGGAGTGGTGGGGAGCGCTTCGCCTGGTGGTGCCGTGGACTAAGATCCAGTAGGCTAGCCCAAATCAGGTCCCTGCACCTGGCAGTGCACCCTAGCAGTGAAGCATTCAGTAGGTTGACCTTGAAGGGCGGGCCCAGCAGAGGCTGCCCAGGTCTGTGTCTCCCTAGTACACTGAAGTGGGTGGAACACCTAGCCGGCAGATTCAAACAAACTATAACAGACAAAGAGAAAAAAAAAAAAAAAAAAAAACTAGGCCTCCTACATACACTTGTATGGAAGGAACAAAAAGTATGGGAAAAGGGAGCAACAAGAAAGGGTCCTCATTCCCCAATCCTGAGATCACTGATCCAGGAAAGGTAAATGCAAAAGAGAATGAAGACAGAAAACATGCAATATCTGACACGGCACCTATAGACATAAAGCGGAATCTGCGGAGCCTCATAGACGAGTTCAAAAATGAAGTATTTAATGAAATAAAGTGAGAAATATGTAGAATAGTTAGAGAAATGCTAAGCACCACCCAAGAAAAAAAACAGATGGCGGAATGGAAGAACAGAAAAAAAGGGGAGAATTGTTTGATTGAGAAAATAGAGAAAACATAGAATACATGAAGCAGGTTCAAAGAGATTGCCAAGAAACAAAAACTCTATTGAAAGCTGGCATAACAGCTTGAAAGAAACTAAGGATAGATTATCAGAACTGGAGGACAGATTTGTAAGGTGGGAGCATGAATTGAAAAACTTCTTAAAAATAACAAGAAAACAAACAGCAATAATACAAAGCCTAGAAGATGATAAGAGGATCTATAACTTAAGAATTAAGAACATAAAAGAAGAAGTAGGGACTCAAACAAATGAACTACAAAAGCTATTCACAGAAATAATCAAGAATTTCCCTAATATGGGAAAAGGTAAAGATACTCAGATATATGAGGCATACAGGACCCCAGCCACCTACAATCCAAACAGAGCTACACCTAGGCATATAATAATCAAAATTCCAGAAATCCAATATAAGAACAGAATATTAAAAGCCGTCAAAGACAAGAAACAGATCACTTACAAGGAAACACCCATCAGAATTACAGCAGACTTCTCGGCACAAACCATCAAATCACGAAGAGCGTGGGGGGAAATAATTCAAGCTTTGAAAGATAATAACCTCCAGCCAAGATTGATATATCCTGCACAACTGTCCCTAGAAATTGATGGAAAAACAAGGTGCTTCCAGGATAAAGAGGAACTAGGGGAATTTGCAACCACCAATTCAACTCTACAGAGATTACTGCAGGATATTCTAAAAATGAAAAATACCAAGATTCCAGAAACAGTGGCAGAGCGGCCACAATCAATGGAGCAGAAAGCGAAATGAAGAGGACAAACTGACAACTAATGACAGAAAAAGAGCTCAACAGAAATGAGGCAGAGAAGGTTGGATGGTAGGAACAGCCATTTTGGAGAAAACAAGACATCATAATAGGTAGTGCTGATTTAATATCCTCTTGTTTTGAAGTCCCATCAAGCTTTTGTTCTTCTGTCTCCATTGGTTTTAACATGTTGTATCTTGTTGAATTTTATTATATATGATAATATAAACAAAAACTTTTGTAGACAGGGAGATTATACAGAAACCATTGTTCATTTTCTGTTAGTTGATTCTAAATAGCCTGTAATACTGTCATTCTCTTGAAGGGTTTTACATTGTCTTGATACGTTTGATGCTACAGTATACGAAGTTATACCCAAAGATTTTAAGGGAAGAGACACTATGGTAACTACTTTTATGTTGAGATTATCTTGTGGTGAAACACTATTTTGCTTAAATAGCTATGTTTTGACCTATGTTTTGGCTGTTTTGTTGTTATGCCCCCTTTTTTATCTCAATTTCCTTTTTATTATCTACTTTTTCATTTTTATCCTTTTAATTAAGGGAAAAATAAATAAAAAATAGCAGGATATATTATAGTAACCCACTTTGATTTCCTATTAACTTGATTTGAAACTCTGTATTGCTCTCACCATCTTGTTTTGACTGATTTTCCTCTATTCTGTTATGCTTGATAGTACCAAGTTTAAAAGTATAGGCAACAACTATGAGGACAATAAGAATCATTGTGACGCCCATTCTGGTTGACTATTATCTTCTTTTGAAGTCCTCTAATGTCTCCAATGTTTTGGTTTATTGGTCTTATTCTTTACTGTTTTGTTCAATTTTATTATAACTGATGATATAGGCAATTCTTTTTAAGACAACAAGAAGCATTATGGTAACCATTGTTGAGCACCTTGTATTTTGTTTTTACATTATGTATTATGTCCATCCTTTTGATTTGACTGACTCTGTCCTGGTATGTCACATTTGGTTTTACTTTCTTCAAAAAAAAAAGTAGTAAGAACTGTGGGAGTAATAAAACCCAAAATGTATAATTGTCATTGTACAAAAGAAAGGAAAAGAAAGTTCTCTAAAAGATATAATTGCATATATATTTGTGTGCATAAGATAGATAACCATATTACTGTTGGATCATTGAACAAAACTGTTTGCAGTCTCACTGTTTGAAAGTCCCCTCTATATGCTTTAATTTTGTAACTTGAACAACTATTTCTAAGATGACAATATGTAATTAACTAGTGATTTCCTACTGTTTAATTTTTCCGAAATTCTGTATAACTTGTACCCTTTTTCTGTTTTTTTTTTCTCCTTAAATAAAATTTAAAAAAAAAAGAGTGTTTGCCTGGCATGTGAGAGGCCCTGGGTTTGATCCTCAGAACTGCAAACCATTGTTAATCTCCTATTATTTTGTTTTGAAATTCTGTGTCATTGTGTTTATTCTTTTTCATTTTAAAATATAAAAAGGAAGGGAATAGGGGAGGGAGGAAGGGGGGAAGGGAGGAAGAGGGACTAGAAGGAGAGGGAGGGAGGGCTGGAGAGAGGCAAGGAGAGAGGGAGAAAGACTTTGGCAAAGAAGAGGAAACATGAGGAAGACAAGAACAGCTCAGCCAACAATACCGATACACAGACAAGCACAACTCACTACTGCTTTTAGCATCTCATATGAAACATGTCCCTATTCCCTAAGGCACAGTCTTAACCTGACAAATCTACATTTAAGTTTCAGTTTTGCCACTTACTCCAATCAATAATTTGTTTTCTAATCTAAAAATGATAATATGTATCACTCAGAGACTTAGAATAAGGATTAAATTAAGAGAACCCTATACCACAGGGAGCACAGAGCCTGATTCTATGTTCCTTGAACACAGATCTCAGTCTGAGGAGGCAGACTGAATGGTTTCAAGCTTCCAAATTGTGGTCTCAAAAACAATAAAGGAGGGAAGTGGTCAATGCCAGGTTGTATAGTTGACAAAATGAGCTCCCAAAGCACAAATGAGACAGCTGGTACATGTCTAGGGCTGGTATCTGAATTCTTTCATAAACTAGCTAGAGAAATGCAAACTTGTTACTGTTCCTGCAACATGAGAAGAGAGGCATTATGTAAACTGAAGAGCCTGACAAGGTCTTTAAGATCCTTTTCCACTTGTAATACTCAATCGGATATCTTCTGTATTTTGTCCCCTTAAGTGAAATAACATTCTGTCCCTAAAACTAAATCACTATGAACTACTTTCACAACTGACCTTTCTCTCTGTAATTCCCAGCAATTTCCCAAAACAAAATGTTCACAAAACAGAAAACAACCTTCCACTATTGGTCCAAATTACTTCTGTGTTTCAATCTAGCAGCATCAGGTTCAGGCATCCTGATACATACCATTTAGTGATCTGGGAAGACAGAGAACTTCACAATAATTGACAATATTGTTCTAGGCTATTAGTGTAGAGATAAATCATTTCCCCCCATCACTTAACTACTCTACAATTTAGTAAAGCAATTTATGGAACACGATTCAAATGATTTAAAACAGACAGGTCAGATTCCTTTAAGTATCAGTTCTCCTGATACCTTTAAATTGTATTTATAGATTGTAGATACTCTTAAAACAGAGACTAAAGGAAGGGAATGACAAAGAAACATAAAACTAATGTGGTTAATCCCTTTTCTATTAAAGAGCAAATGGAAATGGAAAAAAACACATCACTGAAATCATAATATATGTCAACTGAAAAATCATATGCCATTAACTGAACAACAGGGCAGGAACACATAATCCCTGATACTTGTGGAGCAGCCTCAGCTCGCACATAATTATCTCTTAATCCTCAAAACCATTCTATGAGGTCACACCTACAGAAGGTTCAGAATTTCTGGAACAATCTCACCCACACATCATTTTGCTAATTTTCAAAAAAGGCCATTTGATAAATGGATGATAAACGGGTTATTTCATCTCCCCATGTAAGATGCTTCACATGAAATAAATTCATAACTTGGAAGAGATTCTTGATTACCATGTCACTGTTTAAAAAACATGACCAAAGTACATATCTAGTTTCACACAAAGGCCAGATCTTCAATTATTTAACACATATTTAGAGATTACAAGGCCATGACAACTTTACTCAAAAGCTGGCCCCTGGTTGTTGAAAATGATCTCATATTAGATCCTGACTGTAACAAATAAGTAGCACTTTAGATGCCCTGAAAATCATGCCACAGAATATGCTTTTGGATCCTGACTAAAAGCACAGTAAAATAAATTTTGCTAGGACCCAGTTAGGACTGAGGTCATTCACTTAAAAACATATTTTTGTAAAAACTAAAGTGAGTATTTTTAATAAAAATTTTTATAGAATAAAAAATAGCACATTTGTTACACTAATAATAACAGAATAAATATGTGAGTGCCACTCTTCTATCCACATAAAAATGAAGACGAAAATTTAAAATGCAACGAAGTATAATGTACTGAAGAGTTTCTGCGGCTCCTTATTGCCTTCATGGTAATGACCAAACTTAGCCAAGCATCTGGGATCCTTGATTTGTTCACCAAACATTAGGATCTAATATTCTAATACAAATTTTAAATATGTAGACGGCCTTTTGGCAACTCTTGTTCCAAAGTTCCCTGGCCTCTTAATTTCTAATGACTTGCTCTTCACTTATTTGTGACACCCATTTTCAAGAACACAGCAAAGAACCTGAGGCAATCCAGGATTTGAACTACCTAGTTTCAAGTCTGAGCTCCAATAGTTGCTTACCCTATGACCATGGACATTTAACTATCTGTGTCTTGATTTCCTCACATAAAAAATTAAATATAGTAAATATACTAATACATGTAAAATACTTAAAACAACATTTAGCAAACAATAAGGGTTTTATGAATAAATGAACATCTGGGCAGAAGTTTTATTTGGGACAAATGCCTAGGAAAGTAAAAGATGGGTCCTAGAAGAAGCACATTTTGTTTTGAACTATAAAACTGTTTTCCAGAAAGGCTGTCCTGTTTTAAATTTCTATTAGATGTGTATCAGAAATCCAATTTCTATGCACCTTTGTCAGCACTGGTATTTTCACTACTTTTTACTTCAGTTGTTCAACTAGGTATGTAATAATATCTCATTATGTTCTTAATTAGTATTTTCCTATTAATAATCTTGGACATTTTGTCATGCACTTATTTGCCATTCATATATTCTGCTCATGTCTTTTGCCCATTTTTAATTAAATGATTTGATTTTTTGCTGCTGAGTTTTGAGAGTTTTTTAAAATTCTAGCTATGAATATATAGCTAGCTTTGTCAGATACATTGTTGGAAAGTTGCTTATCTTTTCACTTTATTAATAGGGTCATTTGTGAACAAATTTTTATTAGGTCCAATTTATTCTTGATTATGTACTTTGATGTCATGCCTGAGAAGTGTTCAATAAGTCCCAGGATATAAAGATTTTCTCCTATCTTCTAAATGTTTCATAGCATGGGTGTGCAATCTTTTGGCTTGCCCAGGTTTCATGAGGTAAAAAATAATTGTTTTGAGCTGCTTATAAAATATAAGCTAGAGATAATATATGTAAGTAACAAAACTTAATTTTACTGGTTTTTATTATAGCATTGAATGGAATAACAGAACAACCCTAAGTTTAATAATCAGATAAAAAACTTACATGTTTGATTAATAACAATAAATGTCTATCTTCATTGGCACACATACATATATGTAGGTTGAAATACTAGTATGAGTAAACACTGAGTTTTATTTGCTAAATTACACCAAAGCATGTAACATCTGATAAGACACTGGTTTTGAGTCAACTGACTACATGTGGGGCACAGGAGGCAGAGTTATCATGGTAGTGTGCCTCCCCTATACAGCATTCTATTATAGCCTATGCAGTTCGTGATTGAGCATCATGAACTAGTCATTAAAAATATTGCTAGAAAATGAGGTAATAAAATAGTGCAGAAGGGAACAGCAGCAAAATACAGCCTCTCCAGGATCTGAAATTCAAACACCTGAAAAAAAATAACTTGATGGAGAGAAACATATACATAAATATCTACAAATCAGGAGAGAGCTGAGAAAAAAGCAGAAAGTACAGAGACACTAGAGAAACAAAACACAATACGGAGAAAGTAATGCAACAGTCAGGAAAACTAAACTTGGCTCCTGGGAAGGGAAGCATGTCTCCTCTCATAACAGGTAAGTCTAGAAAGGGTTGGCAGGTTCTAGGAGAAATAATGCACCAAGTCTTCACTGCTAGTTCAAGGAAAAGCCAACAGCTATCATATCCTATAAAACCAATGTGAGATTTTACTCTAAAAGTAGATACTTTTTACTCGGTAGCATGGTAAGTTAGAGTTGAAGAAATCCAGGGTAGTGCCTGCCATATTTGAGAAGATTTAATCAAGGCCATTCTGAAAAGGGATTAATCATTTAAGATGGAACCACAAAACAACTATATGTCAGGGTTTCCAATGTTGCCCCACTACAGACACTGGGTAAGAAATGGCCATAAGAGACATTTGTGGAGAGGGAGAAAATTAGATATACACATAGCGAGAAGTTTTTTTCTCAGACCAAGAAAGATGTGGGAGTTCTGTCCTACATGCAAGGCTGGTCATGTTTGGCTTTCAGAGGGGGTTGGTCTGAAAGTGTTGATATTAAGTCCAGTGGTCTGGTTGAATCCTATCCCACTGCCTATATCTAGAATAGAATTCAGTGGTCTGCTTTTCCCATCTGCCAGTGTGAGAAAAAATAAATATAAGTTTAATGGTGCTATGGCTTTTGTCTAAATGTCCCTTCAAAGCCTCATGCAGCTACAAGGGGTGCTTTACCTTTGTAAAGGTGGCTGGATTTAGAATGTACAGTACTAAGATCAGGGGTGTGTGATTACTAAATGGTAATCACTGATTGGTTTGGCATAGTTCTGGCTAGGATTAAGGCTGTGAGTGCTATACCTGTTACAGGGTGGGTAGCCTGCATAAAATATAAAGAATAGAAAGAGAGCTAATGTGGTTTTATCTGCTTGGTTGTCATGAGTATTTATCCTCTGCAAAGCCTGTCTGCCATGCTACCCTGTCTTGGAGCCCTGTCTTGGAGGCCTGTCTTAGAGTCTTGTAGCCAACCAACTATGGACTAAAACCTCTACAAACTATAAGCCAAAATCTCTTTTTCTTTAACTTTGGGTGCTGGGTATTTTGTCTCAGCAACAATAAAAGTGACTAAGACAAATGGTTTTTCATAGTCCAGGATGTACAAAGAGGCCTCTGTAGCAGTGAAGCATCTCACAAATCTGCAGGCCATAAAGCAGAGAAAATTGATTTCTGATGTACAGGGGGACACAGAAAGAGGAAGCTGCTGGAGTGACTGTAGCCTTCTGATGGATACAACTGACTGACCATACCTAGTAGGAAAGGCACAGCAGGATTCAAGATTCACACAAAACAGTTAACAGTGTTCTACACCAGAGTCACTGTTATAGAAACAGTGACTCATTATCCCTCTTATGTGTCTGGAGGATTCTAAGACTGTAGACCCTGAAAAGAAACCATTCATTCAAAACAAAGGAGAATTGTTTTTTGTCTTCATTGGCTTTTGAGGAATTGAGAGGGCTTTTTTTTATTCCTGTTGCTTATATTTTTTATGTTGTTCTATTTCTTCTTCTTTCTTGTTTTTTTCTGGTATTTTTATCTAATTCTATTAACTTTATTTTACTCCTTAATAGAATTCTTTATCATTCTTTTTTCTCCTCATTCTCACTTTCTTTTTTTACTTTTCAAAGTTTACTTCTTTCATCTTACTATTCCCCACCCAGTCCCATTTTTACTAGTGTAACATTAAACTTTAACAATCTTTAGACATTTAGTTAATTCTATGTTACTACTATGTTGAATTCTGGTCTATTGTTAAAAATGTAGTTATTAAATTTATTAGATATTTACTATATTTCAACATTTGGTTTGTCTTAGTGTCTGTATGATAATGATAGATCTCTTTTCTATGTTAAGAGTGCTACCTTTTATAGATTAGAATATGTCAACTTCCACTTTGTCTTTGATGCCATTATTGTTGCTGATTTTTTTGCTATCCCTGGGGGTTAAATAGTTGTTACATTTTTTTTTCCTGTAGGGCAAGATCTAGTTTGTTCTTGTGTTAAAAATAAGATTGCAGTCCATTTCCAGTGAACTGGGCTCTGGGCCAACTATACTGCATTCTCCCCTCCCAATTTAATGGAAGTCATTGCATCTTGGGCCAGGCGAAAAGCCTATAGTCAATTATACCTAGAGTGCACAAAGGAAAAAAACAGACACTAACTAAATAGATCTCTGTACTAGCAACAAAATTTTAACACTATAATTGAGACAAAATCTTAACACACACACACATCAGAGAGTGAGAGTAACAGTGAGTGAGGGTGAACGAGAGAGAGAGAGAGAGAGAGAGAGAGAGAGAGAGAGAGAGAGAGAGAAACATGAAAACACAGGCCCAAAAATGCCTACAAAACTTTTCAACTTCCCCAAAGCTGTCATATGGTGAATAGATGGGGGGAAATCAAAAGGCATAGAGCTAAATTATACAAAATGACAAAAGAGGAGACAAAAAGCAGATAAATAAGATACTTGGTAAACTGAAAGAAGCTGCAAATAAACCGATAATGGACTTAAAAAAATCTGCGAGTTTACAGAAGCCACTAATAAAATGCTAGCTCAGTTAAGCAGAACAGTAAAAAAACGGAAAGACCTTTTTGCAAAGACTGAGAGTCCATAAAAATATACTAAAGAGAAAACCAAAATACTATTGAACATATGAGGAACAGAAGTGACAAATGAGATCAGAACTAGAAGACAGGTATAAAGCAGATGACCATATAATGCTAAAAATGAAAAGAAAACATGAAAAATGGATCCAAAGCTGCTATATGAAATCAAGAAGCCTAATCTGAGATCAAAAGGAATTTGTGAAAAATTGGAAAACAGCACAAATGCCATAAAAACCATCTCTACTGAAATAACAGAAGAAAACTTTCCAAATATGTGGAGAGAATTTAAGATAAGTAGGCATTTAGAACTCCAAGAAGTCACAATCAGAACTGTACTTCTTTAAGACATATCACAGTCAAAATTTCAGAAGTCCAACACAAGGACAGAATTTTAAAAACTGTTAGAGAAAAGCAACAAATTATTTATAAGGATATAATAATTCCTTTATAGTTATAGTAGACTTTGCAATATAAACCTTAACAAACAGGAGAACTGACCATGAAGCCCTAGAAAAAAAGGGAATCCAAACCAAACTAACATATCCTGTGAAACTGTCTTTGGAAGTTGATGGACAAATAAGGTCTCTCCATGACAAAGAGCATCTTAAGAAATTCATGACCATGAAACCAGCAATCTCAAAATTTTTCAAGCATATTCTAAAAAAAGATAATAAAGCAAATAATGTCAAGAACTCTACTGTAATGAATACACCAGGTACAATGACAAGTATTGGCAACAAAAAGAAAAAGTAACTGGAAACAAGAAAATAAAGCAATGACAGGAATAAGTCAACTTTCAGTAATTAACTTTCAGTGTGAATGGTCTTGATTTACCAATTGACAGGTATAGACTAGCAGAATGAACAAGAAACAAAACAAAACAATATGCTGTATATTAAAAACGTATTTTATCCAAACAGAAGTTCATAGGCTAAAAATATTAAAGTTGGAAAACAATACTTAAAGGAACTAGAACCCCAAAACAAGCAAGAGTAGCTATCCTACTTTCATAAAAGTGGACATCAAGCCAAAGCTAATCACAAGAGGTGAAGGTTACTACACAGTGGTTAAGCCAATACAACAGGAAGAGATAAAACTTATAAATATATATGCACCATTTGCACACCTAACTTCATAAAAGAAATGCTATGGAATATAAAACAGGTAAAAAAAACCTACAAAATTATAGTAGTGTATCTTAATACACTACTGTTGAAAATAGACCAATTTAGACAAAACAACAACATAATACTAGAGGTGAATCATACCTACCCAAAAAAAAAAAAAAAAAAAAGACTTCCTAGGTATCTATGCAGTGTTCTACTCAGAAACTACAGAATACATACTCTTCTCAGCACCATGTGGATCTTTCTCCAAATGCACCATATATATATAATATAATAAACCACACTTGAATACATGTAAAAGAATCAAAATTATCTCATGCATAAAGCTACAATGAACAATCAAACTAGAAAACTTGAATCACTGGCAAAAGAAGCTACAGAAAATAGGCAAACGTGGAAATTAAAATACACATGCATAAATAATCAGTGAGTCATAAAAAATCAAGGAAGAAATTAGCCTCTTTCTAGAATCAAAAACATAATGACAATATAACAAAGCACAATTTATTAGACCAACTTAGAGCAGGGCTAAGAGAAAAGTCTATAGCTGTGAACATGCAAATCAGTAAACCAAAGAAATCAGTAACCAAAATCAGTAAACCAAAGAAGCCCAAGTACATTAGTCATGTACCTCAAAGGCCAAGAAAAGCAGGGACAACCTAAATCTAAAGGAATACAAAGATGGAAATTACAAAAAGTGTAGCAAAAATTAATGAAATTCAGAGTAAAAACATACAAAGAATAAATGAGTTGAAAAAATAGTTCTTTAAAAGAATAAAAAGATAGAAAAACCTTTAGTCAGTCTTATCAAAAGAAAAAGAAAACACCCAGACCAATATAATTAGAAATGAGAAATGTGAAATCATAATGCATACTTCCAAAATCCAGAATATAATTGTACTTACTTCCAAAACATTGTACTACAATAAATTGGAGAATCCAGAAGAACCAGACACATTTCTAGATACAAATGAACTACCAAAACTGAACAAATAAGGATTTACACTAAGCCATTCTTGTTTAATATAGTACTTGAAATATAAACTATAGTAATCAGACAAGAATAAAGAGAATATGTATAAGAAAGGAACTAGTGAAAGTATTATTTAGAGATGACATGATCCTCTACATAGAAGACCCAAAATTCTACCAAAAGACTCCTAAAATTTATAAATAATTACAGTAAGAAACAAAACCAACACACAAAATTTAACTGTTCTTGTACACCAACAATGAACTCACTGAGAAAGAAAACTAGGGAAACAGTAACATTTATAATAGTACGAAGAAAAATTAAACATCTAGGAAATAACCTAATCAAGTCAGTGAAATACTTCCATAATGAAAACTATACTATGAAAAAGGAAATTGAAGAGGACATCAGAAAATGAAAAGATATTCCTTGTTTCTGGAAAGGCAGAACCAGTATTTTCAAAATGATCAGACTTGCAAAACTGTTATACAGATCTAATGCAATAATCCAATCAAAATTATTCACAGAAATGGAGAAAACAACTCTAAAATTTATATGGAAGCAGAGGAGACCCAGAATACCAAAAATAACCCCTGGTAACAAGAGCAAAGTGAAGGCAATGTATTCTTGGACTTGAAGTTATATTGCAAAGCTATAGTAATAAAAATAGCACAGTACTGGTAAAATAAAAATAGACATGGGGATCAATGAAATAGAATAGAGGATACAAAAATAGCCTCTAGCGCATTAAACAACTTGATCTTTGGAAAAGGGATCCTAAACATACACTGGAGGAAAAATCTTTGATAAATGGTATTGGGAAAATTAACTGTCACACATATGCAGAACATTGATTCTGGACCCATATCTCTCACCATGAACTGAATTAAAATCAAAATCCATCAAAGAAGTAAATATTATAAAAGAAATACTTAACCCATTGGAAGACAAAATAGGTAAAACTTTTGAATTCATTGGATTAGTCAAAGAACAGAACCTAGGTTGAGTAGGAAAAAATACTGAGAATAAATGCAATTATATCAAAATAAAAAGTTTCTGCACATCAAAAGAAAGCAATCAACAGAGTGAAAAGAGTGGGAAAAGCTACAGCATGGGAACACTTCTACCAATTTTCTCAGAGAGAAGACAAATATCTAAAATATATAAAGAAATCAGAAAAATTAGACCTCCCCCCAAAAGACCTAAACAAAATTAGGCAACTGAAATGAATAAAAACTACATAGAAGACAAAATCCAAATAGCCAATAACTATATGAAGAAATGCTCACCATAGCTGGCATTAGAAAATGCAAATTATCACAACACTGAGTGAGGTTCTACCTTATCTGAGAAAAAATAGCTATCATCAAGAAATCAAACAATGGAAGACTGTAGAGGAAGAGAAGAAGTCACCAAGAAGCAAGCTCTCCCTGCAAATTGGCGCCATTTGCTGGCCACTGCAGGGAGAGGCAGATGTCAGTCCCTTCAGGCACATGGGTTGGGAAACAAGAAGAGCCAACCACCCCCCTCTACCCTCACCTTGCTGTAAGTGACCGGCTGATCCAGAGAAACACAGGTTGAGATGATGGCTATTGAGGTAAAATACAATTATTGCTTGTAGTGTTTAGTGTTTCACTGACTTTGCAGGTCTAAAGCCAGTGATCTGATCATCTATTCAGAGGATGGCAATACATAGTGTAGCATCTATGGAGGATCTCCTTTTGAGGATTGTGGCCATTGTTGATTCTCTATTGTCTTGTTTTGAAGTTCTATATCATCTTCACTGTTTTGTTGGGTTGTGTTTTGCTCTGTTTTGTTTGATTTCACTGTATCTGATGGCATGGCAGCTATTTCAAAGATAACAAGATGTATTATGGTAGCCATTTTTCTTTTACTATTATCTTGTTTTGAAGTCTTTTATTTTATTCATTGTTTTGTTTTAATGGGTTCTATTCTTTTCTGATTTGTTTGATTTTTACTATGTCTGAAAGTACCTGTAGCTATTTTGAATACACCAGAGGCATTATGGTAACCTTTGTTATTTCCTATTGTTTTGAAGTCCTGCGTCACACTAGTTTATTTTGATTCGCTTTGTTCTGTTTTATTTTGCTTGGCTTTATTCTTTTTAAAATAAAGATAAAAAAATCAAATAATAACAAATGCTTGTGAGGCTGTGGTAAAAAAGGAAACCTTCTACATTGTTGGTGGGAATGTCAAACAGTCCAACCATTATAGAAATTGTCTTAGTTACTTTTTACTCATCGCTGAGACAAAATACCTGAAGCCCTAAGTTGGGAAAGCAAAGGTTTATTTCTTACAGTTTTTGGAGGTTTCAGTCCACACTCAGTTGGCTCCCAGGCAGGCCGGCATGGCTGGACCACCGTTCATGGTGGCTGCAAACAGCAAACTCGAACCAGCAAAGAGAAAGACATACCTTCTTCCTGCCATTACATCATATCCTGGCTCCACCCTTATGTGGATGGAGCATTGACACCATCAATCCAAGCACTAGGCAATGAACCAATCACAAATACACAATGAAAACTCATGAGGCCTGGGGGACACAGACATAAACCATGACAGAAATCATCCACTTGACCTAGCCATTTCTCTTCTATGTATCTTTTATAAAGTGTTAAAGTCATGCCATTATAGCGACACAAGTATAATAGCTAAATCTTGGAAGTGGCCTATATGCCCGTCAACAGATGAGTGGATAAAGAAAATGTTGTATTTACATACAATGGAATACCACTGTGCCATAAAGAACAATAAACTTGATTTGGGGGGACATTCATGTACCTTGTGGCCAAATTGTTAATGTAAACTGAAATAATCCAGATATGCAACCTTAGATATTGCATGGTTTCTTTTATATGAGAAATTCAAAGTATACATAAAGAACAAAATAAAAGATAAATAATAGGATGTAAGGTGATAGATCTTTCTCAAAGGGGAAAGGAATCAAAAGATGCAGAAAAGGAGAGAGAGGGGAGTGAAAAGATGAAAAAAAGAATTAAGATGTGTTATGTACATGTACCAACTCTCCTCAAAGGATGTAAACATTATGTACCTAAAAACATGTACTAACAAGGAAAATAATCTGAAAAAAGGAAAACAAGGTAATACAATAAAAATATCCCTATCATAAAATGTTAAAATTTTATGATCATGTGTGGCTAATCACTAGCTGTCCAGGGCTGCATGCAGAAGTATGCTGTGGGCTAGGAATGTCTTCTTTATATGTAAAGATATAGTCAATTTTGTGTTAATTTTTCTGTAAGATAGGAGGCTTAGTTTGAGCTTCAGTTTCACTGCATATTGATATGCTTTTGCTCCAGCACCATTTGCTGAGGAGACTATTCTTTTTTCTTTAGACTGCCTTTGTAACTTTGTTAAAATTTATTTGGTTTTATGTATGAGGTTATTTGTAGTGTATTCTATAGTACTGTTCTAGGCATCTATACCTGTGTCTTGATTACAGACATAATATATTAATCTTTACTATTAAATAATATCTTCTAGTTTGCTTTGTCAAAATTATGTTGGCTTTTATAGTTCTGTTTTTTTGTAGTATACATTTTGAGTACATGATATTTACATTCATCATAGGGTATAGGAACATATACTTAACATACCTTGATTGCTTTTATTCCCCTTCCTTTCCTCATTCTCCTCCCTCCATCTTGATATCCCCTATAGTTACTTTTTATTTCCATATACCATTATTATAATGTTGTCTCTACCTACGAAAAATATCTTTGGTTATATATTGTTATGGATCACTGTAAATTTGTACATTAATTTGGCAGGAATCATCATCTTTACTCTGTTGAGTATTTCAATGAACACAATTTACCTAGATTTTTTTTTACATCTCTCATCAGTATTCTGTAGTTTTTAGCACATAAATTCTACAGATGTTTTGTTAGGCTTACATTTATGTATTTTTTTATTTTGGGTGATTGTTAAAATAGCACTGCATTTTATAATTCCATTTACATACATTCCTTAAAAATTATGTAGAGATACAATTGATTTGTGCATATTTATCTTGTTTCTTGTAATGCTGATAATCTTACATATTGATGAGATTTAGGGGAGTGTTTTATAGATTTCCTGCAATTTTTAATGTAGACAACTACATCATTAGCAAAAAGGGAAATTGTTCTTTATCATGCAAGTATCTTATTTTTCTATCAATTTTGAAAGACATTTTTTGCAAGGGAGATCAGTCTAGGTTGGAAGTTGTTTTCTTTCAGGGTTTGAAGCACTTCATTCCAAACTCTTTTTGACTTGATGGTCTGTGTTGATAAGTCTGCTGTGATTTTGATTGGTTTTCCTTTATAGGTGATCTGTCTCTTTTCTCTAATAGCTTTTAATATTCTGTCCTTGTGCTGAATTTCTGGGATCTTGATTACTATATGTCTGGGTGTAGATTTACTTTGGTTATGGCTAGTTGGAGTCCTATATGCCTCACTTATCTGCATGCCAGATCCACTTCCCATGTTTGGGAAGTTTTCTTCCATTACTTCTGTGAATATCCTTTTAATTTCATTTGTGTTGACCCTTGCTTCTTCACCAACACCTATCACTGTTAAATTATGCTTCTTTGTATCATCTTGCAGCCACTGAGTTATTTCCTGATACCATGCTGTTTTAAGGGATCTTTCCTTTCATGATAATTAGCTACAATCCTATCTTCAAGGTTTGAAAGTCTATCTTCAGTCTCTTTCAAGTGGTTTTGCCAGCATTCAATTGAATTTTTAATTTCCTGGATCTCTCTTTAAATCTGTTTCATGCATTATAATTCATTTTTATATTCATTTAAGTTTCCATCATTTTCCTATGCTTCTCTTTTTTGTCTATGTCTTCTTTAGACCTGCTGAACAATTCTTTCATTACATTTGCGATTTCTTTTACCTGAGACATGATTTCTGATTTAACTGCTTTTACAATCTCATGAAGTTGTTTCCTTACTTCATTTGCTATCCCCTCAGAGATTTCAGGTATGTGACTTCCATTTTCTTCCACGACTGTATCCCCCAGACATTCTGTGTGGTCTAGAGGTCTTACTTTGCCTTTTGCTCCTTCATCTTGACATTCTTCTGGGTTCCTCCCAACAAGCTGGTTGTGGGGTTCCAGGCACTTCCCACATTGGCTGCCCCTAGGCAGTGTAGAGGAATGGGATAGCCAACTACATTCCTCTAAATCTAGATTTACAGGGAGGTAGCAGAGAATGGGGTGGGCTTCTCCAGACATGTGTAGCTACACTGGGGCTTCCCTGATGATCAGGGGTGTATGCAAGTGGGACTGCTTCTCTCAGCCTGCGTACCTACAGTGTACTCCCATGATGGTGGCAGACACACAGGGGTGTGTTTGTCTGATCTTGTTAGTAGTTGATGGCTGCCCGAGGGAATCAAGGGCTTCCATTGGTGGCCTACAGATGCACAAGGCTTACCTCACTGTGTGTCCCTGCTCTTTGTTTGCTGCCTGCAGGAAGAAGCCTTCCAGTGGAAGCTTCCTGAAGGTGAAGTTAGATCTGATTATCTCTGCCCACACTGGCTGCATGCAGGGTGTGGTCTTTTGGTGGTGGTACATGGCAGGCAGATGTGGATCTGTCTGTGTCTCTTAGCTTGTTTACTGGGTGTGCAGAAGAAATGGCCTTCTGGGGGCAGCACCCTGCAGGCAGGCAGAGGCAGATCTTCTGGGTCTGTCTGCCTATACTGGGTGTGTGGAGGAAAGGGCCTTCTGCTGGTGACCCTCAGCAGGCAGAGGCAGATCTGCTAGCTCTCTCTGCCCACGCTGGTCACACAGTGGAAAGGCCCTTCTGGTGGTGGCAAACAGAAGGCAGAGGCGGATCTTCTGGCTCTCTCTGCCTGCACTGGGCACCCAGAGGAAAGGGCCTTCCGGTGGCAGTGCCTGGCAGGCAGAGTAGACCTACTGGCTCTCTCTGCCCACACTGGACACACAGAAGGCTATGGTATTTTTTACATAAATTTTTATCAAGTTAAGATATTTTTTCCCAATTCCTTCTTTGGATGTTGATTTTTTCAAACATTTTTTCTTCATAAATTATTATTATCATGTGGTTTTGCTTCTTCATATATATATATATATATATATATATATATATATATATATAAAACATACAATATATAATGTCTCACTGTGTCTCTTGCTTCCCCTGGCTCCCTTCAGTGCCCCCTCTCACCTGTGTGGAGTATGGGCAAGGGAAGGGGAAGGTGGGGGGGGCACTACAGTCCCCAGGAAACCCTACACGAGGGAAGGCAGAGGCTGGGAGGGACTCTGGGAAGCCATGGACATCCAGAGGCTGCAGAAGGTACTGAAAGATTTTGAGAAAAGTGGGGGGAAAGAAAGTTTGGCCTGTCCTGGATCAGTGTTTTGTCATGTAGCCAAGACTGAAGAAACAATGATTCAGTGGTCCCAATTGAAAGGCTGTTTTATAATCAAACTGGAGAAAGTGATAGATGATTTCAGAACTTTAACTCCCAAACCGACAGGTCCTTCAAATCCTAATGTAGAATATATTCCCTTTGATGAAATGAAGGAAAGAATACTGAAAATTTTCACTGGATTTAATAGTATCCCTTTTACTATTCAGCAACTTAGTGAATTGAGAACAGATCCAAGGAGAAACTATACAGAAATAGACAAGTTTCTCAGAGGAGCAGAAAAGAATGTGATGGTTATTAGCTGTGTGTATCCTTCTTCAGAGAAAAATAATTCCATATACTGAGAGTTCTAACACAAATGAGCCTGGAACACCCAGGGCACTTAATTGCCCAAAGATTTCTTTGTCAGCCCCCTTGAAAACAAATGGCTTGCATGAGAACACAGAGAGCAAAGAGTCAATCTTACAGCAAAATGAAGAGAAAAATCCTAGTGATCCTTCAGAATCTGAATCAGAATTTTCCTCCATGAGCCCTATAAAAAATAAATATCTAGGTGAAGACACTGTGGAATCTGAGGGGCATGAAGTAAAAAGCCTCAGATTTGACAAAGAAGGTGAAGTCAGAGAGACAGCCAGTTAGCCTCCAGTGAGATTTCTTCAGTTATGGAAAAAGAAAAAGAAGCATCATTGTTAACTCAGGATAAACACAAAGAAAGTAGCTGTACCAGGCAGCACTGTACAGAAAAAGATGAAAAAGATGATGATGGTGAAGAAGAATCTTGTATGACATCAAGAGACATGATCCCAGAAAGAAAAAATCAAGAAAAAGAATCTGATGATGACTTAACTGTGAATAAAGAGACTTCTGAGGAAAATAATCAGATGAAAGAATTAGATCTGTCTCAAGCTGAGAAATATTTACATTCTGAAAGTAGTGAAAATACAGGCCCTGTCAGTAGTTCAGACTGCCATGAAACAGAAGAATTAGCAGGCTCTAATTGCAGTAAAACTGGAGATGGTCTCTCAGAATCATCCATGGAAAATGATGAGGAAACCTCAGAAGTCACAGATGAACCAATGGAACAAGACTACTTAGAAACATTTAGATAAAGTATTTTACAAATGGTTCCGGTTTTACACTGTATAAAAAAACTTTTATGTCAATAAGGTTCATTATGATGCCCATTCTGGTTTGACTATTATCTTCTTTTAAAGTCCTGTAATGTCTCCACTGTTTTGGATTTGTTCTTTACTGTTTTGTTCAATTTTATTATAACTGATGATATAGGCAATTCTTTTTAAGATAGCAAGAGGCATTATGGTAACCATTGTTGATCACCTTGTATTTTGTTTTTACATTATATATTATGTCCATCCTTTTGATTTGACTGACTCTGTTTTGTTATGTCACATTTGGTTTTATTCTCTTCAAAAAAAAGTAGTAAAAAACTGTGGGAGTAATAAAATCCAAAATGTGTAATTGTCATTGTACAAAAGAGAGGAAAAGAAAGTGCTCTAAAGGATATAACTGCATGTATATTTAAGTATATAGGATAGATAAGTGTATAGGATAGATTACTGAGTTTTGTTGGATCACTGAACAGAACTGTTTGCAGTCTCACTGTTTGAATGTCCACTTTGTATGCTTTAATTTTGTAACTTGAACAACTATTTCTATGATGACAATATGTAATCTATTAACTAGTAATTTCCTACTGTTTATTTTTTCTGAAATTCTGTAAAACTTGTACCATTTTTCTGTTTTTTTTTCTTATTCTCCTTAAAAAAATTTAAAAAAAAACTTTTATGTAATAAAGTGGACCTTTAATTTTACAAGAGAAACAGGTTGAAAAATAAAGTACTTTAAGGATAAATCCTCTAAGAGTTGTTTATGTAAGAACTGTGATCTTCTGGGTCCTGCTTACTGCCAACTTTATTCTGAGGGGGTAGGGTGGCCTGGTCAATTAGTGGTTTGTGTATAGATTTTTTAAAAATTTAGAATTACAGTTTTTAAACTGGAAAATAATTATAATTTTGAAAATATTTTCAAGATTGTCACATTAGGTTTACATATATGCAAAAATAGTTTGTCTTGTCTGAAGATGTAACATGTGAGTCATGCTGGTTTCCAGATTTTTATTGTTTGACTATGTACAATGGAATATATATATATATATATATATATATATATATATATATATGTAATTCTAAGGGGGAAAGTTGTATTTTTCTGTTTCTATAAGGTAATGATTGAGTTCACTTCTTTCAGAAGACATTTTATTTCCCTTCTGAGTAATTTAAATAAAATCTAGCCCTTGTAGAACCCTGAACATCTTACATCTGTTGAAATACCAGGTTAAACACATTCCATGAAATCTGCTCAAACTAAAGTTCTTTTATATATTTCTGAGGTGCCTGAGGAAAAAAATAAAGACTTCATTATTTATGAGAAAATGTGCTATATCTTGGAAATTGTGTTCAAATCTTAGGTGACTATTTCATAGAGTGAATGCTTATGAAGCTGATTTGAGACCATCTCAGAAGAACTCAGCAAGTTCTTTAATCTTTGGTTTGCTTTTCTAAGCATTGTGAATAACACACATTTCTTTCTAAATTATCCTAGAGAATGAAAATGTCATGGTATGAAACACCACTGTCCTGGGAGAGTAAATATATTACTTCAGTAATGCTAAAATGACTGAGGCATTAGGGGTACATAGAAACCGCCATAGTTTATATGACATTTTGAAGTGAATAAAATATTTTTGGAAATGCTTCTTTGACACCCAGTGTTATATTTGTCAGATCAACACAAAGGAAAATTAGTCTAAATTCAATATTTTCAAATCCACATATTTAAAGTCATGCAAGCCACAAATTTCCTGTCAAAATTACTGGCTGCCAAATTTATACCTGTTTTTTCAGCTGTACCCTTTGATATGTAAAGTAGATTTTGTAGAATGTAATATGTTCACTACTTTTGTGAAGCAGTATATAATTATATAATTTTTATGTGTAAATTGAATGCTTGGGCTTTCAATAAAGTATACATATAAAGCAATAAAAATTAATGTTATGAAAAAATATAATATATAAATATATTTAATTGCTGAATTTTGTTTGGTATTATTTGGTTAAGAACTTTTCCACTTATATTTTTTTATTTTTTAATTGTTTATTGGTACAATTTATATATACATAATGTTCATATTCATCATATGGAATTTGTACCTGTATATGATATTTTTTGGTTCTTGTTTTTTCACAATCCCCTCCTATATTTTCAACCCCTCTCCCCTTCCCTATATACTTTTGTTGTGCTGTCTTTTTCTGGTTTTGATACCAGAGAAATGCTACTGTCATAAAATGAGTTAAGAAGTACTTCCTCCTATTGGTTTGGGGAAGAAATTGCATAGAATCGGTATTAACTTTTCTTTAAATATGTGGTAGGATTCTGCAGCATAACTATTCAATTCTGAAGATTTATTTTTCATATGGTAATTATGAATTCAATAGCCTTAAGTTATAGGGCTAATTAAATGGTCTATTTTATATTGGGTGAGTTTCAATAGCTCGAAATTTTTTTAAAAAGCTATTGAATCTAAATTGCCAAGTTTGCTTATACCGACTTGTTTACATTACTTGTTTATTATATTTTTGATGTAAATAGGATTAGCAGTGATACCTTGTTATACTCTTTTGTTCATAATTCATGGCCTGCTTTTTAATTTTTCAGTCTTACTAGAAGCTTTGTCAACTTTATTGATCTTTGAAGAGTGGTTCTTTGGAACTAGTTTTTTGATTGACTTAAATTTTTTTTTTTTTGCTTTTGATGCTAGCAATTTCCGACTTTATCTTTTATTATTCTTTCTTTCTTTCTTTCTTTCTTTCTTTCTTTCTTTCTTTCTTTCTGCATGCTTTGTGTTTATTTCACACCTTTTTACTAATTTCTGGAAGTGAGATTACAGATTATTGACTTCAAACTTACCCATTTTTCGAAAGCAAACATTCAATCTTATAAACTTCCCTCTCAGCAATGTCTTAGCTGTATCCTATAAATTCTGATTCTATTCATTTTCACTCAATTCAATATAATTTATTTTTTCAATAACTTACATCTTTACTCACAAATAATTGAGAAATGTACTTTTAATATTCAACTATTGGAGGATTTTCATATTGCCCTTCTGTTACTGGTATTTGCAACTCTATAAATGGCATATAACACATCAATAGAATCTAGGACAAAACTTACATGGTGATTTCAGTACATTTAGGAAAAGAATTTGATAGAATCCAACATTTCTTCACGATTTCCTTGTGATCAGAGAAAACACTGTGTGATTTCAATTATTTTAAATTTTTTGAGATTTGTTTTATGGATCTATATAATATATGTTGTGCTGGCAATTAAAAATATGTTCTACTGTTGTTAGATATACTATAAATTTCTATCAGATCCTACTGTTTTGGTACTCTTGAACTTCTCTAAATCCTTTATTATTTTCTATCTAATTTTTTTTTTACTTATTTAGAGATAAATGTTTAAGCCTCCAAGTATAACTGTATTTCTATTTCTCTTTCCAACTTGCCAATTTTTACATTATGTATTTTGAAATTTTATAATTTGGTGTGTAAAATTTAAGACTGCTGTATTTTCAGCATTTTTTTGGAATTCCATTTTAATTTATCTATAGTGCTTTAGGTAAATATCTTTATATACATCTTTAGCGGTTGCTTGAGAAATTACAAAGTTTTTCATAGGCTACTAGCATTAACATTTTATCTATCTGGGTAAACTACACAAACCTTACTTCCTTTAATGTTCTTTACTCTTCCTACTTTTAAAATACATTTGTATTAAAATATCTACTCTATATACCTAAGAAAATACGTGCTATAATTTTATTTAACCAGTAAATATTATAGATAAAACTCAACAAGGAATGTATTTCAAATAACTCATGATTTTGCTGCACTGCTAGTTATTTTTTTCTAGTATTTCAAAATTCCTGCTTTTATTGTGCCATTTCTGTTCAAGGAACTCCCTCTCCCCACTCCTTTAAGGTATAGCTGCTGCTAACAAACTCTCTTACCTTTCCGTTATTTGGGTTGCAGAATTTCTGTTCTATCTTCAAGTTCACTTATTATTTATTTTGTCTTCTCCATTCTGCTGCTGAGCTTATACAATGAATTTTTAAAACTCTCACTGATTGCATCATTCCATTATCTAATTTTCATTTGGTTTTCCTTTGTGTCTTTTATTACTTTGCTGAGATTTTTAAAAATATTTTCATTTATCTCAAACATGTTTAGCAGTAAAATATTTTTATGACATACTTTAAAATTTCTGTTAGATAATTACCCATCTGTGTCATCATGGTGTTGTTTCTTGGTGGTCTTTTCATATTCATATTGAGATCTGACTGATATTCTACTGAAGTCTACACATTTTGGGCATTATAAGAATGTAATCTTTAGTAAATCTTCCATTGTAGCTAATTTCCTCTGACACTGCCACCACAAGGGATGGAGAACACTGCCTCATGTACTGCCAGTATGGTTAGAAGTTCAGGTTTCGCCTTTGGCCACCACTGACATCTACAGAGAAAGAAAGGATATCCATTTACACCTAGGCAAGAGGAGTTCAGGCTCTTTACTAGGCCCTTGCTGACACCAAGGGCCTGACTGGAGGAGAAGGAATGTCAATACTGTTGACTGGAGGGAAAGATATGTCTCATTACTGTTCCAATGTGACTTCCATTATCACTCCACTATAGTAGCTCTGTTATTACTGAGTAGTGAAGAAAGTTCAAGCCTCTTCTGATACTACTCGCGTGTTAAACGAGTATGTGAATCCAGGCACTTTATTTGGCCTCTACTGACACCATAGGAGTAGTGGAGATTATCTCACTACTATCAGGTGGAGAGCAAAGTGCAGTTCTCCAGTTGGCCTTCTCTGATACAACCCCAGACAGGGGTTTTGCTGCCTTGGTAAAAAGTGGCAAAGGTAGGAGTCTAACCTTTGCATTTGGCCTTTGCTAGCAGGGATGAGGGAAGGGCTATAATTTTTTTATGTAGTGTTTGACTAGTGTACAGAGGTTATCTAAAGTTTTGTGTTTGTGTTATTAAACTGTCTCTAATTGTTAAAGTCAGCAGGCTTTTGTGGGGGTAATTTTTGTCTGCAATTACTGGTAGTTTTAGGTTGTTATTGCCTACAATAACCAGTCTGAGACATATGAAGATAAAATGAAAGCTAGATGGCTCATGGCAATATCATTCCTCAGGTTCCAATGTCCCTTGCCATCTATCACCTTTCTCCATATTTAAGAGTCATCTTGTGGTTTTTTTTTTTTAATAAATACTGTAATGTCCAGAGGTTTTGGCTGTACTCAGTAGATGAACAGGGAAAAGTTTGACTGCACTATTATATATAAAAAATCTCTTTGCTTTCACTCTTGTCCCTTATAGTCATTTTTCACATATCAGCATAGTAGTCCTGTGAAAAATAAGTCAAATCATGTTACTCCCATGCTCAAAATCCTCCTATTTTAGAAAAACCCAAAATCATTGCAATATATTCTAAGGCTCTATTCTAAGATCTATTTTGCTTTCTATTTTTCTTCTCCTTGATGTTTTTCTTAATCTACTCTAGCCAAACTGACCTCCTTATTATACTGTGAACATAACAGACACAGTTCTACCTCCATGATTTTGCACTTACCATTTCCTCCACCTAGAATATTTTTCTCTAAGCAGCAGAATGAGTTACTTCTCTGCTTTCTGTGGGTCTCTGCTCAAAGCTCAACATCTCCTATGGCTTACTACAAATTTCACATTTCCTTACTATGTTTCAAATGGCCAAACCACTTTCTAAATCCTCCTATTCCTTTCTATGCTTTTTCTCTTTAATCCTCATTGTCATGTAGTTAAATATTTTACTTAGATATTGGTATTTTACTTAGGTTGAATACTGGTTTTGTACTTCTACAATATAAACTCTATGTAGGCTGTCTTTCTAAGGTCCAAGAACAGTACTTGGCACACAACGCATACTCAATATATGTATTTGCTAAATGAAACAATCAATCTATCAATAAATGACAGCTGGATTTAGACTGGGGTTTATTAAAGTACAGTCCATAGGCCTATTGCCTATTTTATAAAGTTTTATTACAGTAATGTTACACCCATTTGTTAAAATATTGTCTGTGGCTGCTTTCCCACTACAAAGAGAGAGTTGACTAGCTTGATAGGGATCACTGGTCTAAAAAAATAAATTATTTTTATTATACGTACTTTACAAAAAAGCTCATTGATATTTGCTTTAGATTCACATAATGAGCTACTTCTTAGCTGCTGCCTTTTGAAGAATTTTCAAAAATCTTAATCTAACTTGCTCCAATGACTGCTTTCCCTTATCTCCTCATTACTTTTCTATTCTATATTTCCAACATATCTGAAGAACCACCTCATTCATTCAGTCAGCCAAGTCAGAGAGATCCAGGATTCAGAAATATGCCTCTCCCACATTTTCCACTTCCAATCACCAAGTTCTGCTGCTTTTGCTTCTCTTTCTTCTCACTGACCTATCTCAGATTATAATTAATTCTTGGCTCAGACTATGGCATAACTTTCTCTTTTTCTGTTTCTGTCCTGTATACTACAGTTGTAAAAATGTCTCCAGAACATAAGTCTGACCATAATACAATTCTATTTTCAAGCACTGCTTTCTCAGTTCCAAACATTCTAAACTCTTCAATCAAGAAATCAAGTGGTCTCTGTCTATCTCCAACCACATTTCTGGCCATTTCTATTTTAGTTCTTGTTTCAACAATACTGGTTTTTTTGTGGGTTTTTTTTTTTAGCCCAGGGCCTTTGTTTACACTGGGAAATCTCACTGAAATTTCTTTTCCTGACTTCTTTTTTTTGTTTCTCCACCTTCAATAACTATGATGGTTAATTTTATGTCTCGACTTGGCTGAATTTTGGAATATCTAAAAAGTATTCTTTTGGTTGTGTCTGAGAGTGTTTCCAGAAGAAAGTAGCAAGACTGCTTGGACTAAATGGGAAAAGTTGCCTTCAGTGTGGGCAGGCACCATCCATTTGGTTGGGAACTCAGTTACAACAAAAATGAAGACATTTTTCACTGAGAGCCAGGATAACAGAACTCTCAGATCTCTGACCTTTGAAAACCAGGACTCACACCAGGGAGCCTACTCCCCCTCCTCCATCCATCTGCATTCTGCCTTAGGCAACTTACACAGTTGGCCTTTTGATTTTGAGACCTTCAGCCTTGGATGAAGCCATGCTGCTGGTATCCAGATTCTCCAGCCTATAGATAGCCTGTCATGGGACTTTTTAGTTACCATAATTGAATGAGACAATTCCCCTAATAAACCCTCTGTCATAGCTACACATAAATCCTAATGGTTTTACTTGTCTAGAGAACCCTAAATAATACACAAATGTAAGTTGTACTTCTCTGCAAATATCCCTTCTTAAAAATCCAAAGGTGTCATGTACATACTTAATAATGTCACAGTACCAAAATGATTGGTGATGCTGCAGTGCACAGTGATTAAGTACTGTGATTATTACCAGGCTAATTTGATTAAAATTTCAGTTCTCATTAAAAATTTATATATACATTCATGGGCTACAATGCAGTAATTCAATACATGTAATATAAAGTGTAATGGTCAAGTCAAGAAAATTAGCATTTTCATCTCCTTAAGCATTTACCATTTCTTTGTGGTAGGAGCATGTAAATTCCTCTCTTTTACTTGTTTATAAAATATGCAATAATGTATTGTGAACCCTATTACAATATTGTGCTGCAGAACACTAGAACTTATTCCACCCTAACTGTACTTTGATCTGTTATTCACCTATACCATTTACTAACAAATAACCTCAGGCATGTGATTATCACACACTATTATCAACCTTACATTTTAGCTAAATATAAATGATTATCAGAAAGATAAAGTAAGTTGTTTGAGGTAACAGATAACATGACAGTGAATGGTGATTGTTCTCTAGTATACATTCTCTTCTTTATTTGAGTCTTAGTTGGGCATGTTCTATACCAAATAAAAACTGTACTTCCCTGTCACAGCATCTGAGATCATGAGATTAAATTCTGACAAATGGGATGTAAATGAAAATTGTATCTGTATCTTCCAGGTCATCGCAAAAAAAAAAAAAAAAAGCTTTAACCCACTTCCTTTCTTTCATCCTTCTCAATCAATAGAATGTAGATTCAATCATGAAGACAAAGACAATTCCCTAGGAAGAGTAGAGCAACAAGAAAGAACCAAGGATCTTGATGCTGTCAAATCATCTTACTAATCTTGTAACATCTTGTTGGACTATCTTACAATCAAGAAATAAACGTCTATTGTGCTAGATCCACGGGGGGTGGGGGGCCTTAGCACTCCAGCTTGTGTCTTCGCTAATGTAGCTAACAGTGGCTTGAATTGTGGACAGTTCCAGCCTCTTTGTCCTAAGAAAAATTTTTAATAAATTATGTTCTCAAGGGTGGCACTGGCTGCTACAAAGCTTAAAACCAAGTATTGCGCTATTTGTGGCAAAGATATCTTGCTCCAATACCTTCTTGTTCTAATGTCATTCCTGCATTTACTATCTGTTTCTCCCATTATTTTACATTTTTCATTGTTTTACCTGATTATAATGTATGTTTGCTTATATCTTATGTATTGTATCAAATCAAGAGACAACTGAAATACATGATAAATGCTTCCATAAAGAAATTTATTACAATAAAAGTCACATTGAAATTAATCCCTTGAAAATACTCCTCTTCACTGTGAACACACATCATTCTTTCCAGTTTCTAAAACAGTAACAGAAATCCTCTTTTGTGAGTATATTTATGAGATATGATAAAAATACAGTGACTGCTACTATCATGTGTCAGTTAATGGAAAGGGAAATTTGTAAAACCATTATGGCATATGTCCTCATCTACTGTATTCACCAGATCTGGTACTTTGAAATTTTAATTCTTCCCCAAAGTTAAAATGACCTTGAAAAGGTAATATTCTGAATTGATTCAGGATATCTTAAGGGAGTTACAAGAGCAAAACTAAAGGCATTCATGAAAGATGACTGCCAGAACTGCTCCAGAAAGTCACAAGAATGATGGTTTAAGTGTGTTCAAATTAAAGGGGAGTATTTTGAGGTGGATTAATGATAATGTGTCTTTCACTGTATTTTTTAAAAATATAAATATTCACTGTACTTTTAGATCACATGTAGTGTACTTACCTTAATTATTTTGAAATAAGAGGTGTTTAAGCAAGTGTACAACTGATTTATACATGGTTTTCATGGAGTTTAAAATAGGGTATCTTGGTGTTTGAGTAAACAGCAAAAGCAAGCAGTTCTTTTAGGCCTCCTCTACCCTTCTTCCCTCAAATAGGCCATAAAAGAATTCCTTGACTTTGTTCTAAAGTAGATCATAAAATTTTTATTCCAGAGGTAACCTCCTTATTCATGCAGGAAATAACCATCCTTATACTCAAATAAATTGAAATCATCACAAAGAATCGGAACAAACAGGTCTTCTTGAATTCCTCTGTTTAATAGAGTTAGTTAATACCTTTTATCACTAATCATATTTCTCCAGACTATCCATTTTTTCATCAAACTATTAGAAAAAGTTATAAGTTTACCTGTTCTTTGGGTCTTTACTTTGGAAGGCTTCCATGTTACATAGAACTTATTAATTAAATAAATGTGTCTATCTTTCTGTTATTAATTTGTCTCGTTATAGGGACTTCAATCATGAACCTTGTGATAGGTAAGCAGATATATCTCTTCTCCCCTACAGTTTCATTGTACATTTATACCAATTTTGTATCTATAATTTTCTTGTGTTTTCAGGTTTGCTGCCATACTACTCTGTTAACTCCTTAAAGGCAAATAATGACTTTTCTTTACATCCCCACCATTTATCATGGTACCTGATAATAAAATAGTTACATGTTTAGCCAACAATGACTAAATACATAAAATTCCTAGGGTCAGATTATCATCAGTTGTCATCATGCCATAATGGGACTTCCTTCAATTGTCAATTTGAGCCAAGGAAGACAAAATCCAAAAAGGCACCTGGGGGCAAGTGTTTGTGCTTGGAGGAGTCCCCATAAGGACAGGAAATGCATACCTTATCAAAGTGCTCAATTAGGATTTCTACCACGATGTTCTGGAATTTGATGTTCATCATGGCAGCCACAGTATCTTCTTGAGCACGCATCAGGGTGGGCCCAAAAATCACTCCCATGTTGGAAGGGGTCATAAGATTCTCTTTGCTATGTTCACAAACACTGCCAGAAAAGAAAGAAATTGATTAACAAGATTTGTTCAACCACTTGTAACTGAAACTAATAGGTATATATGTAAAAGAAGCAAAAATGTTAAAGGAAGAGCACAAAGTACATATGGGAAGAAAAGATTAAAATGGTAATACCTAGCCAGCAACACAACCTAGTATGTAACTAGGAGTGATGTCAGTTAATCTTGATTATCAATTTGATTAGACTGAGACCCATAAAGAAGTGAATGGATCATGGGGGACCTAAAATCATCAATGGATTAATCAAAATGATGTCCACAGACAAACATGCTATGAGGAGGAGGAAATAGAGCTAGGTTAGAGATGGGTCTGTGAGGGTGTGCCTTTGGAGGGTGTGTCTCTTGCTGACCCTCTACCCCTGTGCCCTACTTCCCAGCTGCAATGAAGTGAGCAGCTTTGCTCACCATTTAGTTCTTTTTTTAAAAATTTTATTTAAAAGAAAAAAGAGAAAAAAACAAAACAAAGTGGTGTAAGGGTACAAGTAATACAGAACTACAAAAAAAAACCAGTAAGAAATCACCAGTTAATAGATTACATATTATCATCTTAGAGATAGTTGCTCAAGTCACAGTATCAAAGCATACAATGTGGACATTCAAACAGTAAGACTGCAATGATGCAACTGCCTTAGTAACAGCTGACCATGGACTGAAACCATGAGCCAAAATTAAATCTCTCCCCCTTTAAATCACAGGTGTCAGGAAGTTTGTTTAATGATAGGAAAGCTAATACAGAAAAAATAGTACCACAGAAATGGGGTAGCTTTTGGGAATATAACTGACCATGTACTTCAGAAACCTTACAATCTAGTTTATGGGAACGTTTAGGGATGTGGGATAGAGAAGATCTAGAATGCCATATGCAGAGCTTAACAGGAGATTCTGGTCAGAACTCAGAATACCAGAACAATTAAAGAAATGCATACAGTAAAGACCAGGCTGAGAAAGTTTCAGTTGGGAACTAGAACTCTATTTAGAATTGGACTACAGGTCATACATGTTTCTTTCTGGCAAAGAATTTTTCTACATTTTATGTCCTAAAACTATAGCTGAGGCTGACTTAAAGACAACCGCCTAACTGATTTTGTAAAGGAAACTCCAAGCCAGCCCAGCATTCATGTCGTAGCATGAGGATGACTGGCTATGAGTGAGATTTATAGTGGGAGTTAGAAACAAAAAGCAACAGAAAAATATTTGAAAAACTTAAATTTGGCCCAAAAAGAATATGTGTAAAGTTGTGGCAAAAGGAGTGGTTTCAAGAAATTAATGACATTAAAAAGGAAACAAATACTTTATTTTTTTTCAGTGAAACAGTAAGTATATGTCTGGATCTCAAGCATATACCATACTTATGATAGTCACAGGTTTTGTTTTTAACCTTTCTTTTGTTAATGCATATTTGCAATATATGATAATTATATTTTTGTGGGGAGTTTGTTTATGTATATAACACAGTTTAATTCCCTTTTCCTGTCTTCTTCCTTTCTCATCCTACACTATTTGCACCTACTCTTCCACTTTCCATTTGTAAAAGTTCTTCTTCTACTTTTTTCTTCAATTCTCTTTTTCAATCACTTTTATCTTTCTTCCCTAGTCGTTTTCTCCATCTTTTGCTCTCCTTCCAATTTGAAAAAGATCTCCTGCTTTTTGCAATGTTTTCCGCAAGAATGAAGACCATTCTCAGCAATCAGACTGTCGACATTCCAGAAAATGTCACTATCACTCTGAAGGGATGCACAGTTATTGTGAAGGGCCCCAGAGGAACCCTGCAGCAGGACTTCAACCACATCAATGTAGAACTCAGTCTTCTTGGAAAGAAAAAGAAGAGGCTCCTGGTTGACAAATGGTCAGAAAAAGATCTCCCTACTTCTTATTATGTATCTTCTATTTTACTATTTATTTGTACTTTGAGTTTCTTATATAAGAGAAGCCATATGATATTAAGATTTTGTGTCTGATTTATTTCACTTAGTATTATGGTCTTACAGTCCATTCATTTACTTACAAATGGCTTCTTTAAAGCAGACTGGTATTTTGTCATATATAAATATCACAATTTCTTTACAACTCATCTGTTGATGGGAATATAAGCTGTTTCCAAGACTTCACCTTGTGCTTGTCTGGCCTTGCCTGGTCTTGAATTCAATTCCCAATACAAAAAAAAAAGATTTAACTATTATATATTTTGCTGCTATAAACATGGGTATGCAAGTATCACTATAATAGCACACATAATACATGTAATAGCATTCTCTTTATGGAAGGTATTTCAGAGGGGAATACCTGGATCAAATGGAATTCCTAGCTTTAGTTTTTTTTTTTAGTAATCTCCATAGTAATTTCCATATGGCTGTACTACTTCACACTCCCAACAATGAATGGGTCCCTTTTCTCTCATACACAATCTGAAGGGTGACAACTCTTCAAGGGATTATTGTTGGCTTTTTTAGCCTCCATCTAATTCAGCTGCATTGGAAAATACTTCTTCCTGCCCCGAAAAAGCTATTAAACAAAAAAAGCTGCCTTTTGACTGCCAGATATCTTAGCCACAGCACAAGCTTGATAGTGCCCACCAGTGACTAGAGAGGAGTAGCTTCTATTATGCCAATCTCTGTGATCCAGATAATTTTTGCTATTGTAACAACAAATGGGTAGAGATTCCTTATGTGCGGGCCGTTTTTGCTTTCAGAGTATGTCCCTCCATCACTGAAGCATGTAGGGCAGCCCAAGCTCTTTTAGCCCACTCCCCACCACCAATTCCCTCACCTAACAATCCCACTGCCCCTATAGATGATGTCCCTTCCACCTTCACCCCTCTTCCATATCTCCAAGAAACATCCTGTTCTTTGTTGCCATCTTTCCTCCCTTCTCCATCACCCCTTCTCCCGCTCCTCCTCCAGCTGGCCATCGCTATATTCCCCTCCTGCCTGATGTTGATCCTCTCAACCTTTGCCACATTCTGACCCCTCTCAGACTCCACCATCCCCTGGCCCCTCCTGCTTGCCACCTCTTTCCAGTCCATGAGGTGCCAGGTCTTGTCATGTCCCTTTTTCTCTTTCGGACCTATTCCAAATTTCTCATAGACTAAGCTCCTTCTCCACAGATTCCTACAACTATATGAAAGAGCTCCATTTTGTGATTAATTCCTATGACTTCCTAATAGTTATCTTTGCTTTAATAATTGTCTTTGCTTTCACAGGTATTAAAGGTTTTATTCCTTTTGATTTTACTGTAATAGATATCCGCTAATTGACCTACAAAAAGGTTCTAACTAGTCTATACTTAAAAATGTAAAAAGTATAAGAGTTATTATAATTCAAATGGTCAAATATATTTGAGTGCACTCTAATTTTATAATGTGTTTGTCTGTTAAGCTGTGCACATTTCTGTATTCAACATGTACAGATCATCTATATATGTTTCATTTGTCTTACAAACAGCTATTTTTTACTTGAATTCAATATTTTTTCCTTTTCCATTGTTGGATCATTTGTTCAAAATTTAATATGGGTTATAGATCTAAATGCATGTTTCCACCTGAGTTGCCAGCTGGTCAAAATGATGCTATAATTGGTTGTATAAATTTAATGTATACTGTTGTTTCTGTATCATGGCTTAAAAGTTTCTCATTCAAAAATACTATGTTAATACTAGGTTTTTCATAAGTCATTAAATTATTAAGATAATTAAACAAAATCCCTTGGGATAGGGAAATTGTTGGATAGTACTTCAATTCATGAATAAGAAAGTGGCCACCTGGTAACATTTAACCTTTTCTTGCTCACTGATTTGAGGCCCCAATGATCTCTATAGCCTTATGAGAGACACCCCAACTAAAGTTATAAAAATGTATTATTGTAATATGTTCACATTGGTCATCATCAAAAGAAAAAAATAAAGTTTTTGATTTAAAGTTGCTCTGATACAAAGGTTTCATATGGCTATGACAGATTTTATTAACCTGATGCTACATTTAATGTATTCATTCCTTCAAATGTGCAAGTCTTCTAAAATGTAAAATTGGAATTGTTTATTGTGACAGACATCTTTCAGATCCACACATCTGCCTTTCTCTTGTGCTCCAGCTACTTGTGATAGAAGGTTCAAGTCAAACCAACATGTGGTCACCAGTCAAATAGTAACTTTTAAACAAAAATTTATGTAATGTATACGTTATAGATGTGCCACTATACTTAGAGATGCTTAGATATTAAACAGTCCAAACAATATCATGAATTTCTACAATGACATCCTATTAAAGGACAACAAATTGGGTGAAAAATTCTTTTTAGAGATGATTACAAAAATATCATCATGACTGTTACACTAAAATATTATGTATGCTTTTTGATCTCAATTTTTCTCTGTAAAACTATATAACTATTGTCTGCTGACACTACAGGGATTCAACTAGACATGAGTGGTTAATAAGAAATAACAAATCTCTGGCTATACTTTATATTCTAAAATGCTTAATATCCAGATAATAATGTTAACTTACTGACTTATTACACTATAATGTTATCAATTCTCTCTTTTGAGTGTTCAACAACTGAGGTTATCATGCCTAGGTAGGCTAGGAGGGCAACCAATAGTTTGGATCCTTCCCTCTGAGGTCAGGTGAAGACGCTGAATATAAGAAAACCTCTGCAGTGATATTCCATGACTCTATGAGTCCCTGGTCTTCTGATCAAGGTGACTGTGAGACCACAGAGGAAAGTGATCTACCATATGTTGTACACCTAAGGAGAGTCACCAGGAGAAAAAAAAATCTCCCAAACTTTCACAAAACACAACTTGGTCAAGCAATGGCTTTGCTTGGTCAAGTAAAGGATGAGCTAGCACTGTCAAAACTGAGGGACTCTATACAGGGTTCCAAGACAAATCCTGAGGAGACTTAACTGATCTTGATAGACAGCAAGAGGTTAATTTTAATTAGTACAGGACTCAATTTAACTTGGTCTTAAACATCCAGCTGAAAAGTATAATCAATATATATATATATATTAGATATAAAAGGGGGCACCTGTGGCATGCTAGAAAAAATGTTACTTTTTTTTTGTCTTTTTCATTTTTATCGGTACCAGGGATCAAACTCATGACTGCCTGCTTGCAAGGCAGGCACTTATGCCGCTGAACTAAATCCCCAGCCCCCAAAAATGTTACTTTGTTAATCAATCAGGTATCATGATGAATAAGGTAAAAAATCTACAAATATATTGCCTCTAAAACCAAAGAGGCCTCTCACCATGATTTTTCCATCTGGTCTTCCCTAGGACACAGGGTCCCTTATCTTCTCCCTCTTGTGGGATCTCTACTTCTTATTTTTTTGCTTATAGCTCCTTATCTATTTGAACTTTTTAAAAGATTTCTTCTATCCCAGTTTGCAGGGTTTCACTATAAGACAATCCCTTGTCCTGGCCAAGACTCCATGTAGCAGCTTCCAGATGGGCAACACCAGTCACCATTACTACGCCCTCGTTCAGCAGGAATCAGTTTAAGAGTTGTTGATCCTCTAATGACCAAAAGATGGGAATGATGGGTTCTGCTTGTGTGAAGCTCTGCCAGGCTCAACATGGCATCTGTCCAACATGGCACTGAATTCTAAAGACAACAGAATCTCCCTTCAATACTGACTTCTCTGTTCTCCTTTCAAGCCAAAATTGAACTTCCCACTTTTTGCACGTGCCAACATTCTCCGGATCAGCTGTCAATGTCATTCTGCCTGCCCCTGCAAACTCCACCCCTTGTCAAACCAAATAAAAGTCTGCTACTTTTTTGTCCACCTCAGAGGGATCTTGCACTCTTCTGCAGCCTTCCTGTGCCTGCAACAGAGGCTTTTTTTCCCCCCACTTTCTGCTCTTGCTTCTCCACTGAACCAAGGAAAATCCTTTTAATTATATTTAATAAAATCTTTAACAATAATTTATAAGAAAAAAGAAAGGTAATAGGGAAACCTATACACTGATAACATGGTAAAAATACAGAGTCCTTATTGTATATCAAGCCTGGGCCTCTGTGTTCTTTATTAGCTCTCCTAGTGTTTCTCGTGCTTATCAAAGTTGGAGAACTATGATTATAGATTAGACATCCCCAAACTATAACAATTCAGACAAAATTCAGTATATCATTTGTATTTTTATAAAAACACAATTTTGCTGTTTGTTTAAATATAATCCATGGCTGTTTTCATACTACAATGATAAAACTGGAAAATTGTGACAGTGTCGATATTACTTCACAAGGCCTAAAATATGGACTATCTGAAATTTCATGGAAACATCTGTCAATTTTAGCCAGAGTTTAAAACAGGCTTAAATTCATTTCATCATATTGTTAGGTATATGAGCATTTAGGATACTATTCAAAGGGGAAAGTGATATATTTGAAACCACTAGGCATTTGAACACAGGAGATATTTTATATTAAGTAATTATTATTAATTTTTTAGATGTGATGATTTAATTGTAGTTAAGTTCACAAATAGTTTTCTTATTTTTAAGATATAAACTGAAATTTTTATGGGTGAAATAAATACAATGTCTTCTATTTCTTTCAAAATAACATGGGAGGAGAGGGGAAAATGGAGGATATGGATGATAAAAAATGGTCACACGTTGATAAGAGTTAAAGCTCAGTGATAGATACACAAGAGTTCCTCATATTGGTTCCTCTATTTTCCCATACACATATTTAAAGATTTACACAATAGAAAGTTCTTTAAAAAGAAAAAGTAATAAGGGAGAGAAGACTGAGTTAGTGTTCTAAAGAAGCAGCAGTCTACCCAAGAATAGTGCCCTTGGTAAAGGACAGATAGCTTTGTTGTCCTCCATGGGTACTATATCATCTGTAAATTAGTTTAAATACTTAAGCACAGCACCATAGCCTGCATTTCATAAATGCATTCAATAGCAATCAGACTTTATTACCACTAAGAAAGAATAATTTCACCATCAAATCATCATATAATATTTTTGGAGACATTTTAATAGAAAATTAACTGAAAATAAACATAACTGAAATGACTATACTATCAACAGCTATTAATTAGTTCAGACAGGCAAAGACTATAGTTACCTCATAATGGTTACCTGACAACAGTGTTAAGAAGAGATTGATTCTAAGCTGAATCTAGAATTCAGATGACAATTCAAGAAAGAAAAGTGTCCGTAGAACTGATAAAATTTGGTACATATTTTTGTTAGTTTACATGTGTGCTGCAGGGCAGCTTAGTTGTTACTGTAACATTCTAATTATGAATACATATATACTCTAAGCATGAATTAGTATTTTAAAGACTAAGTAGAATCAAGGAGGACTGCTATAACCTTTAGCTAATTTCATCTCTAATTAACACTGAAGGCTTTGTTAATTACATGACTAGTGGTAAAAATGGTTTTTCATTGCCTGAATGTGTTCAAGCTATCCATGTCTGATACAAATCTTGTATAAGCAATGCAACATAAATGTGGTAGAAGACTATAAGAATGGTCAATTTTAACATCAGTAAGGTAGATAAACTAATATGCATCTTCAGATGTAATATAACTATATATATAGATATATATATCAACTATGATTTGTTCTACTCAAGAAATATATGAAGAATCTATTTATAACCTTTAGACATAACCTCTGCTTTACAAGAAATACAGGCAAAAGGGGGAAAAGTTAAAAAATAATTCAATGAAGAATGCAGACAGAATAGTAAGTTACAATGTGTAGGACAATTGGCCTTTTCAATAAATAAATGTCATAAAAAGTGGAGGACTACTCTTAAGTTATGAAAAGAATATAAGTACATACAATGTATCACCCTATAATGAACATTAGTTTATATAAACAAATATAAGTAAAAGATAGTTTTTAATTAATTAGGAAAATGCTAATATTGTCCAGAAAGATAGAAGGTGTTGATCTGAAAATAGGTAAGCTAAACAATATAATTTTATCTTGGTAAAAAAAATACAAATATGTACTAATAGATAAACACAGAAAAAGAGAGAGAAGGTAGAGAGACAATTTCAGAAGAATATGTATTATATTTTCAGTGGTGATAATTTAATGCTTGGAATGGAAAACTTTTACTTTTTCTCCAAGTATTTTCAAATTTACAATGTACTGTACTGCCTTCAAAATAAGAACAAATATTATTACAAAAATAAGACAGCTCCACTAATCCTAAAACCTGTGACTTTTACAATGGTAATCCAGGCCTGAGACTGCACAATCTTGCGTTCACACACTAGGGGATCATAGGGTTGTATTGTTTGGTTCCAATTTTGTCACTATATTGTGTCTCATCTACCTCAAGTAAAACTTTTATAACAGATGCTGTCAGAGCATATGAGAGAACAGAGGAATGAGATTTCATTGAATTTATAAATATATTACACAACTTTTTTGCATCTGCTTATTGATAAACACATGTATGAAATGCAGAATTAAACCACAGACGTGTTTCCATTGTAATATTCCACTGGTAATGAGATAACTGGGGAGGGGAATCATAGTGGCCTCCTCTCTCTGAGTCATGGAAACTTCAGGTCCCAAAAGGAAGTGGATAATTGAGAACCTCAAAATGGCTGAGGTTAATTTGTTTTTGGCTGCTCTTAACCAAAAAAAAAGTGGGGACATATTACAAAGGCATAGATAGAATCATTAGATTATGAGAATAGCATTCGACAGGCAGGATAAAATTATGTGCATTTTTAAAAAATTTTATTTAAGGAGAAAAAGAAAAAAAAGCAGAAAAAGGGTACAAGTTATACAGAATTTCAGAAAAAAATAATGGATTACGTACTGTCATCTTAGAAATATTTGTTCAAGATACAAAATTAAAGCATATAGAGTGGACATTGAAACAGTGAGACTGCAAACAGTTCTGTTCAATGATCCAACAAAACTCAGTAATATCATTGTCTATCTTATACACTTAAATATACATGCAGTTATATCATTTAGAGCACTTTCTTTTCCTCTCTTTTGTACAATGACTATTACACTTTTTGAGTTTTATTACTCCCACAGTTCTTATTACTTTTTTGGAAGAAAGTAAAACCAAACGTGACATAACAGAACAGAGTCAGTCAAATCAAAAGGGTGGACATAATAGATAATGTAAAAACATAATACAAGGTGATCAACAGTGGTTACCATAATGCCTCCCGCTATCTCAAATAGAATTGCCTATATCACCAGTTATAATAAAATTGAACAAAACAGTAAAGAACGAAACCAACAGAACCAAAACTTTGGAGAAATTACAGGTCTTTAAAATTAGATAATAGTCAACCAGAATGGGCGTCATAATGAAACCCACTATCTTCACAGCTGTTGCCTAAACTTTCGAACCTGGTACTATCAAGCAAAACAGAGTAGAGGAACATCAGTCAAAACAAGATGGTGAGAGCAATACAGGGCTTCCAATCAAGTTAATAGAAAATCAAAGCGGGTTACTATAATATATCCTGCTTTTTTATTTATTTTTCCCTTAATTAAAAGGATAAAAATAAAAAAGTAAATAATAAAATGGAGGTTGAGATAAAAGAGGGCATAACAACAAAACAGCGCAGATCAAAACATAACCATTTAAGCAAAACAGTGTTTCACCACAAGATAATCCCGACATAAAAGTAGTTACCATATTGTCTCTTTCCTTGAAATCTTTGAGTATAACTTCGTATACTGTAGTATCAATTATATCAAAACAATGTAAAACCATTCAAGAGAATGACAGTATTACAGGGTATTTAGAATCAACTAACAGAAAATGAACAATGGTTTCTGTATAATCTCCTTGTCTATAAAAGTTTTTGTTTATATTACCACATATAATAAAATCCAATAAGATACAACATGTTAAGACCTATGGATACAGAAGAACAAAAGCTTGATGGGACTTCAAAACAAGATGATATTAAATCAGCATTACCTATTATGCCGTCGTTTTCTCCAAAATAGCTGTTCATATCATCCAAACTTCTCTGCCTCATTTCTCTTGAGCTCTTTTTCTGTCATTAGTTGTCAGTTTGTCTTCTTCATTTTGCTTTCTGCTCTATTCATTGTGGCCTCTCTGCCACTATTTCTGGATTCTTCGTATTTTTTCTTTTTTAGAATATCCTGCAGTATTCTCTGTAGGGTTGAATTGGTGGTTCCATATTCCCCTAGTTCCTCTTTATCCTGGAAGCACCTTGTTTTTCCATCAACTTCCAGGGATAGTTGGGCAGGATATATCAATCTTGGATGGAGGTTATTATCTTTCAAAGCTTGAATTATTTCCCCCCATGCTCTTCGTGATTTGATGGTTTGTGCAGAGAAGTCTGCTGTAATTCTGATGGGTGTTCCCTTGTAAGTGATCTGTTTCTTGTCTCTGACAGCTTTTAATATTCTGTTCTTATACTGGATTTCTGGAATTTTGATTATTATATGCCTGGGTGTAGCTCTGTTTGGGTTGTAGGTGGCTGGGGTCCTGTATGCTTCATACATCTGAATATTTTTACCTTTTACTAAATTAGGAAAATTCGCCTGGATTATTTCTGCAAGTAGCTTTTGTAGTTCATTTGTTTGTATCCCTACCTCTTCTTTTATGTTCTTTATTCTTAAGTTATAGATCCTCTCATCATCTTCTAGTCTTTATATTATTGCTGTTTCTTTGTTATTTTTAAGAAGTGTTTGATTTCATGCTCCCATATTATAAATCTGCCCTCCAGTTCAGATAATCTATCCTTAGTTTCTTTCAAGCTGTTAAGCCAGTTTTTGATAGAGTTTTTAATTTCCTGGTAATCTCTTTGAACCTGCCTCACGTATTCTATGTTTTCTCTATTTTCTCCATCAAACAATTCTGCCCTTTTTTTCTGTTCACCCATTCCACCATCTGTTTTTTCTTGGGTAGTGCTTAGCATTTCTCTAATTATTCTGCTTATGTATTGCTTCAGGTCATTAATAACTTCATTCCTGAACTCATCTATGAGGCTCTGGAGATAGCGCTTTATGTCTATTGGTGCTGTGTCTGCTATTGCCTGTTTCTCAGGATTGGGGGCCAAGGAGCCTTTCTTATTGCTCCCTCTTCCCATATTCTTTGTTCCTTATATACAAGCATATATAGGAGGCCCAGCTTCCTTCCCTGTCAGCCACAGTCTGTTTGAATTGCGCCGGATAGGAGTTTCCGCCCACGGCAGCGCACCAGGGAGTTACGGACTGGACAGCCTATGCAGGGCCCACCCCTCCAAGTCAACCTACTGAAGGCTTCACTGCTAGGGTGCACCTCCAGGCACTGGGACCTGGGTTGTGCTAGCCTACTGGGTCTCAGCCTGCAGCATCACGTAGGCTAGGCACTGCTCACCAATCCCGCTTGAGAGGGGGATATGTGACTGAGGTCACTACAGTGCCCTGTTCCGGCAAGTCTGCCTGGTCCCAGAATGTCCTCTGTTGGAGCCTCCTAGACCATGAAAGTGTCCCAGTTTCCCTCACTCACCGCAGGTCGATTCATAGCTCCCTGCCCGTCCCACTCTCAACTCCGTTCACCGTTTCCCGTTCTCAGAGCTTTTGCGCGTCTCTCTCCCTGCCAAGCTGATTCAGATGCAGCAGCGGTGGCAGGAAACCCAAATTGCGTCTTCCAATGGTGTGGGCTCCAGCTTCCACACTAAGGCTTCATATGTTCCTGTTATAGCACCAGGATTGCATTCCCAGTTGGTTTCTCTCAGCCCAGTTCGTTCTTGGCTCAGCAGGGTATATCTCCTCTTGCTTGGGATCCCTCACTCCGCACCATTCCTGGATTCTAAGCTGGATCTCTCAAAGAGCCTCGGTAGCTGCTGCTATCTGTCCACCATGTTTTTCCGGAAGTCAGTTGCTCGTATTTCTAACACACTCAGCTGCAATTGATGCCATGACACCGGAAGAGCAATTATGTGCATTTTTAAAGCACAGGAATTTCTTCTGCATAAATTTCCTAAACAAAACTAAACCTGTATTTAAGTTTCCATTTCCAATACAACTTTTGGTTGTAAAGATTTTTCAAACATATAAAAATGCTAGAATATTGATGTTATAAACACTCAGCCTATATCTAGATTTAAGACTTAAAAGTTGGCCACATTTTCTTTTTCTCTCTGTATATCCTTACTGAACTTTTGAAAGTAGATTCTTTTAACATTAAAATATTTCAGCATGCATTTTCAATGAACAAGCAAGTATTACTATAAAACCATAGGAACATGTTTACATCTTTACAAAGCTCAGTGTAATTTTATATCATCGAGCCTACACACAAATTTTCTCAAATGTCACTGAAAGTCTTTCATAGATGAGTCATTCAAATCTGGATACAATCAAAGTTCATACAGTGCATTTGTTTGTTTCTTTCATCTTAAAATAAAACAGAAGCCTTACATGTTTTTGATAAGTTGAAGCTAGTTGTCTTATAGAATACCAAATATTCTCTATTTTTCTATACCTTTTATCTTTTGTATACTTGATGAGCTTAATTTGAATCAGATCCAACATTTTTGGCAAAAGCATTCGAGGTTATGCTGTGCACTTCTTACTGTATTAAATTGGATGCAATATAAAGTCACTTCATCAATTATTTAAGGTAGTGTCTATCTCTTGCATTGCTTTATTGCAAAAGAACTATTTCATTTCATTTTAATTAGTAAGAAATCTGCAACACAATGAAATTATGTGAATACCCTGTTTATCAATACTCTTTTACCTAATGATTTCGATGACTGCCTAAAATGGGGGAGGTGTGACATTTCAGACTAGAGATAATTCTATCATTGTTCATACATTGATTAACTGTTGTTTTCTGTAATAAAGAGTTTTCCTTCCTTTACAAAACCCCATGTAGTTTTCTTTATTCAATGCATCAAGCAGTTGGTTCTGGTATCCTTTTAAATATAATCCTATTTAGTATTTCTGCTCTTCCCTGTTATGCGACCGTATTTATTCAAGAGTCGCCTTATATATTTTGTTGTCACACCTGACACAAGCCATTTCTTAAAGCATCCCTTTGAATAGGGAGTGCTATTTAGAAACAAGTACTGGGCACTAGATATATTCATTGCTGTTTGGGTAAAGTCATTTCAACACAGGTTTAGTGAATAGAAGATTTTGTTTCTTGTTTTATTTTAAAATCATGAATATTAACATTCTCAATTTAACTTTCATGTTATATAAAATTTCTTTGCATCTTTAATTTTGCACCCATATATTTTTTTGTATCACAATTCTTGGTTCTGATAACATTAATGTATTTACTTTTTTGTTCTGTCCTTGTGAGATGTGCATCTGCATGCATTTTAAATGATAATTATATCACTACTAATAAACATACTGAATTACACTTATAAGTTTTTGCAACTCTTCTTGTTTCTAAAGTATATCATATGGGGCCAGGAATTTAGCTCAGCAGCATAAGCTCCTGCCTGGCAAGCATGAGATCATGAGTTTGACCCCCCATACCCCCCCCCAAAAAAAGTATATCATATTAAGCATGAGTTAGAGAATATGGTTGACAAATTAGCTGAAATAATTGCTTTTTTGTGTCATTATTATATCAAATTTATAAAGATGTAGATTCATTTGCTCTTTTAGTATTCAATTTTAAGATTATAATTTTTGGAAATTACATTATTAATTTCATCTAAAAGTTAAAATTATTTAGTAGGAAATATTAGTGGATCCTAGCTCTTATCCTTATCTTCACCACATTATTTAACACTTATCCCTCTGTAGACATTCTCAATAGTTCATTTTTATAACTTTATTGTGATATATTTCACATGTTATAAACTCAGTTTTTAAAAGGGTAATTAACATTTTTATACATTCACATAATGATGCAGTCAAGAAGTTATCATTACTCCAAAAAATCATTCCACATCTATTATCAGTCACACTCTATTCCTTTTCATACCACTACTTTCTGGTCCTTGTCAACAACTAATTTACTTTCTGACCCATCAGATTTAGCATTTCATAGAAACAGAATCATATATGGAGTTCTACATCTGATTTCTTTTACTCAGCATGTCTTCCAGGTTCATCTATAGGATAGCATGTAACAAGACTTCATTCCTTTTAATGGCCAAATAATATGCCTCTGTATTGTTTTGTTTTTCCATTCATCTACTGATGCACATTTATTTCTACTTTTGGATAACTATGAATAATGCTGTCATGAACATTTGTATCCAAGTCTTTATATGGGCATTTGTTTTTATTTATTTTGAGTATATACTTAGTAATACAATTTCTGGGTAATGTGATATCTGCATTTAAGCTTTGGTGTCACAAGTATTTTTAAAATTTACCTTGCTGGACCTCATTTGAAAAATACAATACAATAAATCATAAGGCTTTAAAAAATTTACCTGACTGAATTTCATTTGAGGAGAATAATACTGAATTTCATTTGAGGAGAATAATAATGTGAATATTCTTCATTTCCTCACAAAAAAGTGAGCATTACATATCCTGATTTAAACCATGGGTTTTTTTTATTGATTTTTGTTTTTTATCCTGAAATTTGTAATGCACTCTAGAAACTGCTCCAAAAATAAATTCAAGGATATCTTTCTGATACAGTTTTGTTATGGTTACATAACACATAGCTGAATAAATCTTTACTTCATAATTCTACACAGTTGGAATTGATATTATTTCCAATCTTTTCTTATTAAAAGTATGCTGCAATTACAAACCTTATGCGTATTTGTACAGGTATATCTTTACACTTGACACCTAAAAGTGGGACTGCTATACAAAGGTTTGCTAGCTCCCAGCAAGAGTGCTTTCTGCCTGTTTTTGAGCCAGGTAAATTTATCTTTATTTATAACACTGAATCCTCTGGCTAGGAAACAGCCCTGTGGAGCATATGTGCCCCTTCTACACATCTATCTGAGAGCCCATTACCTACTCTCTGCAAAGTTGCTATTACTACCTGCCACAAAAGAGTAAGACAATGACAGGAATCCCAACAATTCCAACTTCTTGAGATTTTCTTGTGCTATACACTGCTTTCAGGTTCTTTATAATCCCCATTAACAATCCTGCAATTTTAGATTTACTGTTCTCATTGCAAAGATGACCAAATAGGTTCAGAATGAATTGCCTATGATTATATAGCTAAAGGAGCTGTAGAGTTACACTCAAATCCAGTTTTGTCAAATAGCAAAGTCTGTACCGTGTACTCTAGTGTTACCCTCTGATAGACAAGTCAGCTGTGTGATGACTGAGAGAATACATACAACGGTCAGGGCAAATTCACTTTCTACTGAGTAGTTAGCCTGTCCAGGCAGCAGCTGGGAGTAAGCACTACACAAACTGGGACTTATGAGCAGTTTCTCTGCAGCCCAGTCATGTGGACCACTATATTGATAGGAACTCTTTCTGAAAACTCAATAGTTACTTACTTGACCAAGTGTCTTATCAAAAGTTCCAGCATCTCACGGTTCTTTTCTGGTAGCTTATATACAAGGGAATGAATGGCTCCAAGCCGATAATCCAGGTTGTCTGATTCTGTCAAAGGAAATAGTGTGAGAAATGGTTTGGCTTTCTGGACAAATGTACTGAGAAAACTTTCCTATGCATGCACACCCACATAAACAGAACAGAGGCAAAGATGCAGAAAAGGACAACCAGAGAGAGAGTCAAAGACAAAGACAGACAGACAGATAGGTAAGGACAGAGAGAGGAATAGAAAAAAAGCTATGGAGAAAGACAGAAAGAAAGTTAGAGGAGGGCAAGATAGAAGCTAGGAGAGAACACCAGACTATCTCAGAGGAAGACAGAATTTTAGTCATAGCATGTTACTCCTAAAGTCCCACACATAAACTTCCAGTTGGAAACCCTTTCCTATCTACCTTTTCTTGGGGTACCCCATGGGATGCTGCTGCCCCTGGATGCCTAAGAAAATTACCAGGAGAATCTAGAAGTGCATAGCAATCCTCCCTTGCCTCAATAAAGACCCACTAAGAGGTCAAGATCCCTGAAAACTTATCCTGCCCCCCATACAGAGCACAATATAAGAGGGAGTCCAGGTGGGAGAAAGTCATGTATAGTGGACTCAGCCAAAACTCTTAATGGATCAACTACCAACTCTGGAAGTGATTCTGTATGTCCTACTTCCCATGTACCCTTCGGTCCTTGCCCTACGTCTCTTCTAGAAAACAGGAAGCTAATGCAAAAAGATTAGCTATGGTGCTTTACAATGCAACTAAAAATAACTTGAACAACCAAAGTGTTGAAACAAGCTGAAAGAGAATCTATAATGTAACCGTTTTTCTGTCCCTTGGTGATGTGAGCTGGTTTTCTTATTCCCTAGAAGAGGTGTTAAACAAATAAAAGACTACATCTGGCACACTCCACAAGTTAGGCAATTTTTTCCAACCTATGCTACAAACATTGATTTGTCAAAAATTAAACAACTCTTGAGTTAGCATGCAGGGATACTCTCATATGGGAATGTATGTTTTTGGTTTTCAGGCCTCATGCAGTTTTCTTGGTTTACTGATATATACCTTATGAAGAAATCAGGACAGCACAATTAAATAGTTACATAAATACTTACTGGCAGCTGAGACCAGCTCTTTATGAAGCCTGTAGGTCATGACGGGTTCAGAGAGATTTCTGAAATTATGGAAGGAAGACTATAAATTCCTTTTGAAAAGAAATAGGTCTTGAGTCACAGTTCCATTGGCAGCATGGCAAAAAATTTGGAGCCCCATACTTTAGTGTGATTATATGCATTTTTTCTTAACCTGAAGCTTTACAAAGGGAATACAAGTTGCTAATAATTCAATAGAAGACATACAAAAGTACAAGCTGAGGCATTTAGCAAGGTCTCCAATTAGCCCTCCAAAATGAAAGGAAGAGCAAACCAGTCCTTCAAATTTCTGAAACAGACTTATTTTGAGGGTTACCGTGCATACCTTACAATTTGATAGATCCATGGAATTTCTGAAGTGATTTTGTACCTATCCTTGCACATTTGCTCCTTACAATGATCCAGTATGATGAAACAATTACATTATTCAAGTCCCAATTTCATGCTCAAATTAGTTTCTTCATTTGGTGAAAATATATTGGCTGGTGAAAAAAACTTGTGTCTGGCATTGTGCCACATATTAGGGATCCAGAGATGAATACAAAATAATTTAAACTTCTAAGAAATTAGGAATCTTATTAAGGGCAGTACCATATACAAAATTTTCAATGTAGTGGGACAAGTGCATAAACCAAAGGTAAGTGATACAATGGCTCAGAGGAAAGAAGTAAAACCGGTAATTAAAAATAGCATACGTTCTATTGTTTTAAGTGATTTATATGTTTTAACTCATTTAAATCTCATGGAAAACTGGGGAAGTAGGTGCTATTATTATCTCCACTTATAGATAAGGAAACTAAGGCCTAGGATATGTTAAAGAACACACTCAAGAGAGAAACTGCTTCTTTGATATTTGGAATCCAGCCACTAGAATATAGCAATGTGAGAAAGGAAGGTAGGAAGTGGGTCTCAGGGATCTAGCAAGAATCTAAAGTGCAAATTAGAGCCCACAGGGAGAGAAAAGAGAGGGACCATATAGCAGAAGAGGCAGAGGGCAAGAGGTACTTGCATCTGGAGCCCAGGCTCAAGGCGTGGGAGGGCGACTTTAACTTGTAAAGGCATGTAGATTACTGGTGATCTGAGATATCTCCATGGAGAAATTAACCAATGGAACAGAGCAGTGGACACAGCAGACTGCAATAGCTGGTGAGTTATTTCGGGTTAGGATCCCCCTAAGAGAGGGCAACTGCCCAACAGCTATCTTTAACATATCCTAGGCCAACAGAAGTCAGAACTCAGAGAAGATACTAGGTTAGCTCCACCTAGTGGCTCTGGCACAACTGAGCTCAAGCAGGATGGTCAGGAAGCTGAGCTCAGGCCAGTGGGAGGCACTCAGACTGTTGCAGTCTGAAAAATTCAAGCCCCAAAGAGACAAAGAAGGTGACTACATACTTGTTAAGGAAACAATCCAAGAGGAAGCGATAACAATCATAAATATATATGCATCAAATATCAGCACAACCAACTATATAAAATAAACATTAATAGACTTGAAAAATCAAGTAAGCACTAATACAATGTAATGGGAGACCTCAATACCTCACTATCACAAATAGATCAAATACACAGAAAATCAACAAAGAATTATCACCACTGAACCGAATTTTTGAACAAATGAACTTTGTAGATGTCTATAGAGTGTTCCAGCTCATGACATCACAATACACATTCTTCTCAACCATGCATGGGACAACTCCAAAAGAGATCACATAGAACATGAATAAGCAAACATTCAGTTACAAAGTAACTGAAATTATCCCATGCATATTATCAGACAATAGTGCAATGAAATGAGAAATCAATGGCAAAAGGAACCACAAAAACTGCATAAACACATGGAATTTAAGTAACACCACCCTGAATAACCAATGAGTCACAGATGAAATTGAAAAAAACAAATCTGACAGTTTCTACAATTAAATGACAATGCCAATAAACATACCAGAACTTATGGGATACAGCGAAAGCAGCTCTATGAGGAAACTTTATAATAAATTCCCACATCAGAAAAACAGAACAAGCTCAAGTAAATAATCTAATGTTGAAACCCAAGCTTCAAGAAAAAGAAGAGCAAATAAAATTCAAAGCTCATGTGTGGGAGGAAATTGTTAAAATTAAATCAGAAGTTAATACAACTGAGACTATGGAAACAGTACAAAGAATCAATGAATCTAAGAGTTGGTTCTGTGAAAGATTAAATAAAATAGGCAAGACTACAGCCAACCTTATCAAAGAAAAGAAAGAAAAAAATCAAATCTATGTAAGTAGGAATGAAAAAAGTGAAACCATAATGGATTCTGCAGAAATTCAGATTATCAATATCTACTTACAATCTAATAAGATGGAAAACTCTAAAGAAATGGACAGATTCCTAGATACATATGAATTACCAAATCTGAAAAAAAGAAAATATAAAAGTTCTAAATAAATCTATGTCAATGAAATTGAGGATATAAGTGAAAAAAAATATCAACGAAGAAAAGACCAGGTCCTGATGAATGAATTTGTTGCTTAATTCTTTAAGAATTTAGAGAGGATCTAAATCCAGTACTCCTCAAACTCTAATGAAACTGAAAGGCAAGCAATACAGTCAAACTCACTCCAGGAAACAAGCATTACCCTGATAGCAAAACCAGAGAAGGATTCAACCAAAAAAGAGAGCTACTGGCCAGTCTCCCTAATGAACACAGATGTAAAAGTCCTCAATAAGATACTGGCAAACAGAATGCAGAAAAATTGAACAAGATTATACATTAGGACCAAGTAGGATTCAGGTGCAGGGTGAGGGTGCAGGGATGGTTCAATATATACAAATCAATAAATGTAATATCAACAGAGTGAAGGAGAGAAAACATGCTCATCACAAAAGATCTAGAAAAAGCATTTGACAATGTCCAACACATATTCATGATAAAAACCCTAAAGAAAACTGGAATAGATGGTGGTGTAGTCAGGGGTTGCAAGGACAATTACATACAGGACACAGAATTTATAATATTATTTTATGATGGTCACCCAGAGTTAAATACAAGAAAGTGCAGGAAATCTCTACATAAAACTAAAGATCTAGAAAATCCAAGCAAGTGCCTGCATTCCACAGCAATGTCCCGCATGAGTCTAGCTAAAGACTTAGAGCCCATGACAGTGCTTCCCATAATTTCAACTGGAGATCTAGAGCCCACAACAATGACTTATGTAAGTCTGTTTTATGGATCTGCATTAGGAAGGCCCAAAAGGTCAGGAGTGGAAGCTACTCTGTGCCAGTAGTTTGAGGATTCTACATTGGAGCAGAGAAGCGATGCTCAAAATAAGGATGAGGGCTCCCCCTAAAAAGTACCACAGCCATCCTTAAAGACAATGAGTCCTGAGCTCCTCTGACAATGAGGACAGTGGAGTATGTGTCAGGAAGCCAGTGTGACAAGTTTCTCCTAGAGATTAAACAGTATACATCTTCCCCTCCAGAGCCAGGAAGTGATGCTCAACGTAAGGACCAGAGGTCTCCCAAGGTGAACCACAGCAACAAGGTCCCAAGCTCCACCAGTGATAATGGCTGAGTTCATATCAGGGAAGCTAGCCATGACAAGCTCCTCCAGGAGAACCAACAGCTCCAAACAACAACACAGGAGAATGCACAATGCCACAGTCTTTCTCTCCACGTCTCCTTTTATGCTGTCAACTTTCTTCACGTGGGCCATCTATACACAGCACCATGCTGATTTAATTCAGCTGGTGTTAAGTTTACCACCAGTTTTTAATCCATAACAGGTGGTATTTATCTCAATTTGATAAAAGTCATCTATGACAAACCAAAAGCCAACAACATGCTGAATGGTCAAAAACTGAAAGTTTTCACTCTAAAATCAGGAACAACACAAGGATGTCCACTACAAACACTTATTCAACATAGTTCTGCAAACATTAGCTAGAACAATAAGACAAGAAAAAGAAATAAAAAGGATAGGAAAGAAAAAAGTTAAATTATCATTATCTGCAAATGGCATAATACCCTATATAGGGGACCTCAAAAATCCCCCCCAAAAAAACTTCTAGATTTAATAACCAAATTCTGTACTGTAGCTGGGTACAAAGTTCATGCACAAAAATAAGTAGCAATCCTATACACAAATAACAAACTCATGGAGAGAGAAATTAGAAAAACTACACGTTTCAAAATAGCATCAATAAAAATGAAATACTTAGGAATCAATCTAACAATACAAGTGAAAGACCTAAACACTTGAAACTACAGTACTCTGAAAAAGAAGATTGAAGAGGATGTTTGAAAATGGAAAAGTATCCCTTCTTTTTGGGTAGGGAGAACGAACATAGTGAAAATGGCCATGCTCCCAAAATTGTTACACATATTTAATGTAATCTCAATCAAAATACTAATAGTGCACCTTACAGAAATAGAAAAACAATCCTTAAATTAATTTGAAACTACAAGACACCTAGAATAACAAAAGCAATTCTGGGCAACAAGGGCAAGACAGGGGGCATCACACTTCAGATTTGAAATTATGCAAGAAAGCTACTGCAATAAAAACAGCATGGTTCTGATTTTTAAAAAAGACCTGAGAATCAATGCAAGAGACCGGAAGATGCAGAAACAACTTCAAGAACACTCAGTTACCTTATGCTTGACAAAGGGACCAACCACATTCACTGGATAAAAGATAGCTTCTTTTAATAAATAGTGCTGGAAAAACTGCTTTCCACATGCCAAAGACTAAAAGTAGACCCATGTCTCTCATCATGCACTACACTAAAATTGAAATGGATCAGAAGGCTAAATATTAAAAGAGAAACACAAAATCTTCTGGAAGATAGAATAAGTAAAACTCTTGAAGACACAGGTATAAGCAAAGATGTTATGAACAAAACCCCAAAGGAAAAGGAAATATCACAAATAATTAACAACTGGGATCTCATTTTACTAAAAAGCTTTTGCACAGTAAAAGACACTACCAACAGATTGAAGAGACAACACACATAGTGGTAAAATTCTTTTGCTAGCTGCTCATCAAAAGATTAGTAGAGTATATAAAGAACTCAAACATATCAGATCCCCTCACACACAAATATAAAGACCTAATCCATAAATGGCTATATGAAATGCAAAGACACTTCTCAGATGAAGTAGAAATGGTAAATATATGAAAAATGTTCAACATCACTGATCAATGGAGAAATGCAAATTAGAATAGTACTTCAGATTTCATCTCACTGTAGAAAAAATAGGTATTATGACAAAAGCAACCAATAACAAATACTAGCAGGGCTGTGGAGAAAAAGAAACACTTCTCCAACACTGATGGGAGTGTAGACTAGTGCAACTACCATGGAAATCAGTGTGGGGATTCCTCAAAAAACTAAAACTAGAGGTTCCATTTCACCCAGCTATTCCTCTTCTTGGTATCATCCCAAAAGAATTAAAAGCATCACACCACAGTGATATATGCATACCTACATTTATAACATACTTTGTAATAGTTAAAGGCTGGAAACAGACCAAATGTCATTAATTGAGGATGGATAAAGATGGTTTTTTAAATATAATGAAGTACTACTCTGCCAAAAAGGAGAATTATTTCTAGGTAAATGAATGTACATTGAGATCATACTCTCAAGTGAAATAAATCAGATATACATGTTCAAATATCACCTGCTTTCTCTGTCATGAAAAATTAGAAGTGTAAGTAACAATCAAAATATATTCTAGATATTGTGAAATAGAAAGAAAATGTTCAAAAAAGAAGGCAAAATAGGGTAGGGGAGGGGAAAAGGAAGGATGGGAAAAGGAACAAAAGAGAATGGAAGGAAAAGAATGAAAAAAGCAATGTGTTTATTTAGTTTGCTTTCCTCATTTTCATTTTCTGGTCCCTGTAGATATTTGAAATTTTTAATACTCCAACATAGAGAAAGAGAAGGAAGCCCTGGGAAATATAAGGAATAGATACTATAAAGGGGATTGCCAAGAATAGCAAAAGAAGTTACAGCAAACCATAAGCAACGCAGCAAAATCCAAAACACTGAGGATAGTTTAATAGCTACAAATACTACAAGCATGTGAAATAAGGCAAAGACAATTGTGTTTTGTGTGCAACATTGAGGGAGTCACTGCCAATTTTGACAAGAGCATAGTCAGTGGCACAGTGAGACAGAGAGTCAGATTACAGTGGGTTGAAAAGTATACTAGAGGATTATGAAATGGAGATAGGCTATATTACTTGATATAGAAGCTTAAATGGAAAAGGGTGGAGGATCTCATTAGATAATTTTGCCTAAGCTCTGGGCTTGAAATATCATCTATTAAACAATGATTCCTAAGGTTTTAGATTAATCCCAGAACTCATCACTGTGATTCGGACCATTATATTCAATTGTTTGTGTAACATACTTCCCTCATTTTCTTCAAAGATACTCAAAATCCAACTTGTTATTTCCCTCAAATATTGTCTTCTTGTATTTTTCTAATCAGCAAATATAAGGTCATTATTTGGCTGTATGGCCTATAAATGTGGATGTCATCATTTTACCTGCATCTACCTAATCATCATATATCATTCAACACCATTATTCACTAAGTTTCTTGAATATGCTTAAGTCTGTCAATCTCCAATCCGATCCTCTGGTTAAAGCAGCACTATCTCTTGTCTGGACTACAGCAATAGCCTGCTAACTGATTGCCACCATTTGTCTCCTTCTAACCTAATCTCCATATTATATTTTACAAAAATATAAATGTCAGCATGTAACTCCCTGCTTAAAATATTTCAGTATATTCCTATTCCTTTTAAGGTAAGTCTAGGGTTTAATTCTTTTTATTTTATTTTTATTAGTACATGTTTTCAACACATAACGATTACATTCATTGTAGAGAGTAGGTACACATACATAATACATCTTAATTCTTTCTTTTCATTCCCTTTCCTTTTTCTGCCTTTCATTTCCTCCATCTCTTGATCCTCTTTTCTCTAAAAGATCTATCTTCCTGTTTCCTATTATGTTTTACTTGTCTTATAATTCATGTGTATTTTGAGTTTTTCCTATAAGAAAAATCATGAGATATTTAAGCTTCTGTGTGTGATTTATTTCACTTAATATTCTCGTCACGAGCTGCATCCATTTTCCTGCAAATGACTCAAGTTCCTCCTTCTTTAAGGAAGAACAGTATGCTATTATGCATAAGTGCCACATTTTCTTTATCCATTTATTTATTTATGGATGTATAAGCCATTTTCAAGAGTTAGCTATTATGATATGTGCTACACTACTTCATCACAAAACAGGTCAGGAGAGACAAAGGGGGATAACTAAGAATTTATTTAAAAACAATTTAATAGCAAGAAGTAACAATTATAAGCATATATGCACTGAACCAAGTGCACCAAACTTCATCAAATAAACACTACTGAACATGAATGATCAGATAAATATTGACACAGTTATACTGGTGGACCTCAATACTCTACTTTCACAAATAGACAAACTAGACAAAATATCAGCAAAGTACCACAGTTGAACAAAACCTTTGAAAAAATCAGTGTAATAGATACTAACCAAATGTTTCACCCAACAACAAAATACATATTATTCTCAGTAGCACTTGGAACATTCTCCAAAATTCACAGCATGCAGGCCAATAAATCATGCTTGAAAGTATAAAACTGAAATAGTCTCACCCATATAATCACAACACAGAGCAATGAAACTAAAACTCAATGGCCAAAGAAACCACAGAAATTATGCAAATACATTGAAATTAAATAATACGCTCTAGAATGATCAGTCGGTCATGATAGAAATCAAAGAAAAAATTTTGGAAGTACTAGAATCAAACAATAATGCCAATGCAACGTATCAGAAGATATGGGACACAAGGAAAGCAGCCCTGAAATGAAAGTTTATAGCTGTGAATGCCTACATTAGAAAAACAAAGCTGGCCCAAATAAATAACCTAATGATCCACTTAAAGGTCCTAGAAAAATAATTCAAATACAAAGCTAGTACAAGGAAGGAAATTATAAAGAGCAGAGCAGAAATTAATGAATTTGTGACTAAAATACAAAAAAAAAAAAACCCACAATACATCAAAGAACTGGTTCTTCGAAAGAATAAACAAAATAGACAAACTTTTAGCCAATCTTACCAGAAAGAAACAGACCCAAATCAATTCAATTGCAAATTAACTGGATGAAATTATGACAGAAAACTGGCAAAATCCAGAAGATTGTAAGTGTCTATGCTGAAAATTTGTACTCTATTAATAACTGAATCCAGAAGAAATGGATAGATTCCAAGATGCACATGAATCACCAACACTGAACCATGAATATATAAAAATGATGAATAATCCAGTAACAGATAATGAAATTAAAGCAGCAATAAAACACCTACCAAATAAGAAAAGCCTAGGATCCAATGAATTTACCATGGAATTCTTCAAAAAGTTTAGGAAAAATATAATGCCGATATTCCTCAAACTCTTTAATGAATTTAAAAGGAAAGGAGTGTCCCTAAATCATTTCTGGCAGCTAGCATTACTCTGATTCTAAAATCAGACATGGACCCAACCCAAAACAGAGACTATAGTCCAATCTCTTTAATGAATATAGATGGCACCCGAAATAGCAAAAGCAATCCTAGCCAACAAGTGCAAAGTATTATTGCAATCTTGAATTTCAAATTATATTACAAAACACAAATCTTCAACAAGATACTGACAAAAAGAACACAAAAAAATCCTCAGAAAGATCATATATTTTTACCAACAGACTTCATCTCTGGGATGTAAATGTGGTTCAACATAAAGAAATCAATACATGTAACACATAGATCATCTCAATAAACACAGAAAAAAGTCCTTGACATAACATTCATTCATAACAAAAGTCCCTGAAAAAAACAGATATAGAAGAACTTTATCTCACTCTAATAAAAGCCATTTATGGCAAGCCTATTGCCACATAATGTTAAATGATAAAGTTGAAAAGCTTTTTTCTGAATCAGGAACAAGATAAGAATGTTCATTATCACCACTCCTGTATAATATACTGTAGTGATCAAAATATAAACTAGACTAATCAAGCAAAAGAAAGACAGAAAACACAAAAGGAAGGACTCAAATTAGCATTATGTTCAGACACTAATTCATAGGAGACACAAAAATTCTACCATGAGATTCCTATAATTAATAAATTCAGCAATGTAATAAGATAAAAAATTAATGCACAAAAATCAATAACATTTTTGTACATCAGTAATAAAGTCACCAATAAAAGAAATTAGGAAAATAATGCCATTCAAAATAGCACCAAATAAAAGTTAGTACTTAAAAATTAACCTAAACAAGGAAATGAAAGACCACTATAATGGAAATTATAGTATTCTGTGAAGGACATCAAAGAGGATATTGGAAAATGGAAAGACACCACCTGTGGATAGGCAGACCTAATATTGTTAAAATGACCATACTTCCAAAACTGACACATTTAATGCAATCCCCATGAAAATACCAACATTTACAGATCTAGAGAAAACAACCCTAAAATTCATGCGAAAATAGAAGGTGCCCAGAATAGCAACAGCAATCCTAGGCAACAAGAGCAAAATAGAAGGCATTGCAATCTTGGATTTCAAGTTATGTTACAAAGTGACAATGATAAAAATAGCATGATATGGGTATAAGAACAGACATGTGGATCAATGAAAAAGAATAGAGGATAAAGGAAAAGATCTAGTCATTCAGTCATCTGAGAAAAGGGGCAAAAACATATGCTGGAGGAAAGATAAATAGTGCTGCTGGGATATCTGGCTATCCACATGCAGTAGATTGAATCTAGACCCATTCTCTCACCATACAGTAAACTAAAATAAAAACAGGGAAAAGATCCAAATGTTAAAAGGAAAATACCTAATCTTCTGGAAGATAAGACAGATAAAACACTTGAAAACATAAATCATAGGCAAAAACTTTCTGAACAGAACTGAAATTGTACAAAAAAAAACATCAAGAATCAAATAGGCTCCTATCAAAGTAAAAAGCTTCTGTACAGAAAAACAAAACAAAGGAATAACTCAAAAACTTAATGAACAGGAAAAACATTTGCCAGCTAACACTCAGAGAATTAATATCTAGAATAATTTTTTTAAAAAATTAGACAGTCCCAGTAAAGATCCAGTCAAAAATGGGCAACTGAAATAATAAACACCTCTCAGTAGAAGTACAAATGAAAAAATGATCAACATTTCTGGTCAATGGAGAAATACAAATTAAAACAACACTAAGATTTCGTCTTACTCAAAAAAGAGTGGCAATCAATAGGAAATCAAACAATAACAAATGCTTATGAGGATGCAGGGGAAAAGGAGCTTGCATGCATTGTTAGTAGGAATGTAAAATAGTGCAACCTGTGGGAAACCCTGTAATTGGCTGCCACCTTATATCTGCAGGCTGTACCACCTTAACATCTGCAGGCCACACCACCTTAACTCCCTCTAAGAGTTAAGTTTGGTAGTTAAGTAGCACCTTGCCTACCTAGCTTGTTTGGCCTATTCAAGAATTATGTTAATCAGTCCGCCTTATGATCCCGTGCCCGGGAAATTTGAATTGACCTATAACCCTGGATCTTGCCACTGTTGCTAAGTTACCTGCTGACATCTCAGAACCCAAATCCCTCCTCCTTAATACTCTATATATTTGTTACTCCTTCCGTGAATAAAGGAGACTTGATTGGGCTTCATCTTGTCTCCATCCTTTGTGTCTCTTGTCCCCTCTTCATCCCCACTCCCCCTCTAGGGTCTCCGTGGATTTACCTGCAGGCTGGGACAGCAAACATTATAGAAGTCAGTATGAAGATTTCTAAAAAATCTATGAATTCCATTCTACTGAGCAATTTTACTTACTGGTATCTTCTCAAAAAACTTAAAAGTTATCACAGACTCCTGGGAATAGAGAGAGGGGAAGAAGAGGCCCCAGAATAGTGGCTGTGTAATCGAGAGACACTTAGGTTTAAAACACTAGCTGCACTTATGGATGATACTCAGTGGGACAAAGGATAAACTCAGTTTCCTCATCTATAAATGAGTATTGTATCAACTATGGTGCACAGTTATTAGGAAAAAAAACAATGAAACTGTCAATGCAAGCAAGTAGCACATTGCCTAGCACACAATGAATTCTACAATAGCAACAGTTCTTTTCTTCTTTGGCAAATGCAGAAAAATACTTCTAGAAAGAGCACTGGTTTTTACTTACATCATGGATTGCCACAACTCATCATTTTACTAATGATCTATCATTCCATCAATTTTATGAACAAATGACAAAACTTCAATAATTTCAAGGGCATTTTTTGAATAACATGATTTTTCAAAAGCCTCTTTTCAATAATAATTTTCCATTGTATATTTGCCTTGCTTACATTCTCACATATTTTAAAAGCCTTTTAATGCATCCTCCTGTTTGATAAGAATCCTTATCAATTTTTAAAAAAATTTCAGAGTCTTATCCAACTTACTAAAACTGCAACCATATTTAACTTCAATCTCTATGCAGATAAATTTCATCAACTATGAAAATAAAGGTCTCAATTCAAACCAAGCATACCTCAGGTAGAATTTCAAGGAGCTGGTGATTGTCTTAATGTCCCAGTCACTATTATGAAAATCAACATCTCCTGGGCATTTGGGATCTATTTGAGAAAAATAAACAAAATTTAATCTTGCAACAGGTCTTACATTTTACACCTTTAAAATTGACTAATTAAAACATAGTTACTCAAGCTTTCTAAAGATAAAAACCTTGCAATCAGTAAAGTCCCTTTCAGCATTTAAGAAGCTTGGAATTTATTGTTTCATTGAAACAATAAGAAAATGGCTCAACGAACTGAGAATTAACTCTTAGATTCATCAGAGAACTGAGGTCATGTGGCAAATTGCTGCCCTCAAAAACTGAAGGGGGGGGGGCTGGGGATTTAGCTCAGTGGCATAAGTGCCCCAGTACTGATAAAAAAAAAAAAACCTGAAGGGACAAACACAGGCAAACACAGAGAATCAAAACTTATTGGAGTGGAAGCAGCCCAGAAAGAAGACTCTTCTCCTTGAAAACAAATATTAGAATAGGAAAGCCTAATTTGCAATTGACAAACAACTGGAGGCTTACTATGTAAAAATGTGATTACTTAAAAACTCCTGAGGGGCACAATCCTAGGAGTCACCCCTCCATTTTACCTCAAAGAACCCTATCAGAATCATATAGCAAAGATCTGAGAAAAATCCTCTTATGCTTTTATGATTCTGTCAGGGACAGAAGGAAAGCAGCCATTTTTTCTTCATATGCTCAGAGCCTTCTTTTCTTAAGAGTCCCTCAAGGAACTATTTTTATCAGACCCTAACCTATTGTAGTTTTACTGGAACCTAACTTGGGTGAAGGGAAACACATAATTCAGATACCACCTGCCTTTATGTTTCTCCTAAAGAGGAAAAAAGCAAAACATAACAAACTGAAAGGCACTTGGGAAGAGCACAGGGCAAGCAAGGCACAGCTTACTAAGAGAGACATAATCATAGGCCTATAGAACATTTCCCCCCGGTGACATCTTAATAATGTATAACTAGACCTCCTGTGTAACAGAAAAATATAACTAAAACTTATACTTCTCAACTAGTATATAAAAAATCTATATGGGAAATCAAAGATAATAGAAGAGACAGAAATAAAAACACCATAGGAATATTTAGCCTCTATCATCTACAGCTACAACAGAATAGACAAAACGCTAAAACTTGTCTTGATAAACATGAAAGCTCAACAGTAAAAACCTGTATGCTTCAGTTTCCTTTACCCCATACAACAGGTATGACTTGCAACAAAAAAAAAATTACAAAGCAGAAAACATAGTTTGAAGAGGTTCAGCAAACATCAGAACCTTATCAGACACATTAGAATTTTTAAAACAACTATGTTAACATGCCAAGGGCTGTAACAAGGTAAAATAAAAGAGGAAATTAATACTGTAGGAGAGGGATGGAAATCCTAAGAACAGAATCAAAAGAAAATGCTAAAAATCAAAAACATCATAACCATAGAAAAGAAAGCCCTTTAAGGGCTCATGAGCAGACTGGATATAGAGAATCAAAGACTCACTGAGCTTGAAGAAATGTTGAGAAACACTCCCAAAACTGGAATGCAAACAGAAAAAGAATGAAGCCATAACACATATAAATTCTGTCGGACAATTATGAAAGATATGATGGAATGTCAGAAGGAGATGAAAGATAAAAGGATAAAAAAGTATGCAAAGTAATAATAGCTAAGAATTTCCCAAAACTAGTGATATATGCCAAATCACAAATCTAGATAGCTCAGATTCTTTAAGCAGGATATATACCTGAAAAATCTAGAGTGAAGCACACAATATTCAAGTTTTTAAAAAGATTAATGAAAAAGGAAAAATTCTTCAAAGAAGACTGAGAAAAAATTCTTTACCTATAGAAGAACAAATATAAGAATTACATTACATTTCTCGAGAGCAGTAGTGGTGAAGCTATGGGACACATGCTGCAGCCAGCTGGCTGATATCATCAAAAGTCCTGAAAGGGGGGCTGGGGATTTAGCTCAGCAGCATAAGCGCCTGCCTTGCAAGCAGGCAGCTGTGAGTTCGATCCCCGGTACCAATAAAAAGGAAAAAGACAAAAAAATAAAAATAAAATAAAAGTCCTGAAAGGTATACCATCACTGCTTTAGAGAAACCATCCAAGCAAGAAGAGAATAGAACAAAATATTTAAAGTATTATAAGAAAGAAGACCAAAAAACATGCGTTTTAAACTTATAATATCTTTACAAAGTTAGCAATTTGAGTAGAAGTATAGGCATTTGCCTCATATCCTCTTTCTGCTGTAGAAAAGAATGAGCAGGAGAAAAATTTTGGTTCCTGGCTTCCGCAAAAGAAAGAACTGGAACACATTTTCAGTTGGACATGGAAAAGATGCAAAAACAATATGTAACATCACAAAGAAAATATTGGTAATTTGTATAAAGTTAAAATATTATAAAGATTCTGTAACAATTGAGTAAAACTAAAAAGAATTTTTAATTCTATTTCACATGGAAATTTAAAAACTATTTATATTAAATCAGTTTCTAGTAAATACAAGAATAGAAGTAAAAACCAAAGAACATCTAGGGCTGTGGAGACACAGTAATAGTATGGTTCAAGAATGCTTCTGTTCAAGAACAAATTGGTTCATGAACAGAAACATTTGTCAAAATTTTCTTCTGTTTAGAAACTCTACACTGAGTGACAAACACAACTATAACCATCTCTCCAAGAATTGTGGAACTAATCAAGATCATAAAACAAGGTACCACCATATCTCAATGGTAAAACACTTTCCTATCATGTGTCAGGCCCTGGCTGGGTTCCATTTCTAGCATCTCAAAAACAAAAGAAAAAAAAAAGTCTTTACAAATCATGAAAATAAAAATTATATATCAAAATATGTGAAATAAATTTAATGAGGAGGCTGAAATAGTCATGCTTTAAACATGCTCATCAAAATAAAAACAGAAGTAAATCTTGACTCTAGGCAAGGAATGTAACTCAGTGACACAGCACTTTGCTGGGAAGAATAACCTGAGTTCAATTCCCAGTATTAAAAAAATTATCTATCTATCTATCTACCTATCTATATCTATATCTATTTATCTATCTATCTATCTATCTATCTATCTATCTATATAATAAATTTTGAGTCAAAAAGCTAAAGAAGAACTTGACATGGTGTCACAGTCCTGTAATCCCAGTATTTGGGAGGCTGAGGCAGGAGGATCACTGTAAATTCAAGGCCAGTGTGGGCTACAAAGTGAGTTCAAGCCAACCTGAACTACATAGTGAAACCTGTCAAAAAAACACACAAAAAAGCTAAAGAAAATACAACAAAGCAAATAAAGGTAAAGAAAAGAACGAGTAACAATAAGAGAACAAATTAATGAGGAAAACATTAAAAAGCTTTTCATATTAATACAACAAATTCTTACTTTTTGAAAAATTAAAAAATACATAGGCTACAAGGTAACATCATTAAAAATAGACAATAAGCACAAATATAGAAAAGAATAAAACTATTGAAATATAATTTAAAAAGTTATAAAGTAGTTTGTAAACTTCAAGAGTGATAAATTTCAAGGTCTAGAAGACATTTTATCAAAATTGACCTCATTAAAGTTCAAATGCTTCAGCAGATATTATTTTCCATAGTAGAAACAAAGAAAAGTTATTATAAAACTACAACATTCATAACACATATAAAACACCCCCTGAACAAATTCTACAAATCATTCAAAGAACAGAGTGCCAAAGTTCAATAAATTTTTAGGAGATATTGAAAACAAAAGAAAAAAGTTTGTGCTTCTTTCTATAAAGTAATGATAACAAAACCTGATAAAGATAGTACTTGTTGAGGGGAACCTTTTGAACTGAGTAGTGGAAGACAAAGGCCTGCACAGTGAACTCCACCTAGCCATGTAAGCTCGGCATGTCACTCAGAACCTCATAGGGTCCTGCCCAGAGCCCTTAAACAGCTGGAGGCCTGTGGTAGGTCACTCAAGTCTTGGCTAGGCCATGCCCAGCTACCCTGAGTGGCAGGAGACTTGTCTGTGCTGAGTGGTGCAAGCCAAAGGCCTGCACAGTGAACTCCATGTAACCTTGCAAGCTAAGGACCTTGCTTGGACACTTATAGGGCCCCGTGCAGTACCCCTATAGCCAGGGGCCTATAGTCCAATTCTCAGGTCCTGAATGAGCCCTGCCCAGCAACCCTAATTGGCAGGGGAAAATCCTGCACTGAGCGGTATGAGCCGAAGACCTGCAAATAAACTCCACCTAGTACTAAAGACTGGATCTGGTTCAGAACCTGGTGGGGCCACACCCAGGACCTTCAAACAGCTAGTGAGCTTTGAGGCATCATGTGGAATGAACTGAAGACCTGCATGGCATTAGGAGAATGTTTAGCTGTTCAGACTTGGTAAACCACTCAGAACATGGTAGAGTCCCATCCAGTAACCTCAAGCAGCTGAGGAGCTTCAGCGGGCCACATGGGGTTTGCTGAAGGTCTGCCCAATACACTCCCCCTACTTGAGGAGCATTGGAGTTCCTCTAGGTACATGATAAGGCCTGCTTAAAGACTCCCACTCAACTAAAAAAGTCCCTGCAGAATGAACAGCCATTATCAACCCAGGAAGCAACTGATACTTTGTATTCGGCTTCCCAAAGGGAATAAGGAAAATAAAAAAAAGAAAGAGTAAAATGTAATCTCAAACCTCTAGCCCAACCTTAAACAAACCTAGGAGATGTGGACATAGGAGAAATTGCAAGCCATACACTTGAGAATTCGGAAATTATAGCAAGTGAAGTAAAGAGACAACTCTATGAAGCTGTAAAGGAACTTAGATGAGAAATAATGTCCCAGGAAAAAAAAGAAACGATAAATGTAATAAAAGAAATGCTGAAAACAATGTTAAAAAATTGAGCAGCAATGCAAAAAGATGGAAACCTTGAATGAATAATATAAGAAAGCAACACAATGTATGAAACAGATTCAAAGAGATATCCAGGAAATCAAAAACTCCACAGACAGCTGGCAAAACCACCTCCATGCATGTGAAGATAGACTCTCAGACCTCCAACACAAGATTGTAGCTAGTGAAAAAGAAAGAAAATATCTTTTAAAAATAACAAGAAATCAAAAAATAACAATTGAACAGTTGCAAGATGATGTAAAGAAAAACAATATGGAAAGGTGGTAATGAAAAAATAATGATGACACAGTTTCTAAAGACTATTTACAGAACAAAAGCCAAAAAACTCCCAAACATGGGAAACAAAGGACATACAGATGAATGAAGCATATAGGACTGCAATTAGCCATAACAAAAATAAATCTACATCCAGACATATAATCATACACATCTCAGAAATTCAATATAAGAACAGAATATTAAAAGCCATTAAAGAGAAGAGAGAGATCACCTATAAAGGAAAGCCCATTAAGAATCACAGCAGACTTCTCAACACAAACAATGAAATCAAGAAGGCCATGAAGTAAATAAAGTATTTCAAATCCTAAAGGAAAATGACTTCCAACCTAGATTGAGGTATGCTGCAAAATTATCATTCACAATTGATGGAGAAGTAAGATACTTCCATTATTAAAAAAAAAAAAAAACAGCTGAAGAACTTCATGACCAACAAATCAATTCTGCAAAGAATACTGAAAAATATTCTAGATAGACATAAAAATAATTATGACTACAAGAACATGAACCAAAAAAACCACCTGAGCAAGGCAAACAGTTTCACAGAAGGTAAAGGCAAAGAACCAAGAGCTGAGCATATATATTAGTTATAACCATTAATGGAAATGGCCTCAATTCATCAATTATAAGGAAGAGACTGTCAGAATGGATCAAGAAACAACATCCATCCTTATGCTATATACAAGAAACCCATCTAACCCAAAAGGAAATTCAGAGACTGAAAGTCAAAGGATGAAAGTCAAAGTCAAATAATATTTCATGCAACAGGAGCCCCCCCAAAACTAAGTGTTGCTATTCTGTTTGTAGACAACATGAATTTCAAACCAAGAATGATCAGAAGAGATAAAGAAGGTCAGTACATAAGGGGAAAACTTCAAGAGGAAGAGATAACAAACTTAAATATATATGCACAAAATATAGAGAACCAAACTATGTAAAACAAATATTAATAGAAATGAAAACTCAAATAAACAATAACACAATTACACTGGGAGACCATAACACCCCACTGATATAAAGAGACAGATCAAATAGGCAGAAAATCAGCAAAGAAGAAACAGAACTGAATCAAACTTGTAAACAAATGGATTTAGTACATGTATACAGAGTGTTCCACTCAACAACATCAGAATATACATTCTTCTCAGCTTCACAGGAGACATGCTCTAAAGTAGACCAGATTCTAGCCCAGAGAACATGCTTAAGAAATTGTGAAAGAATCCAAATTCTCCCATGCCTATTATCTGATGATAATGCCATGAAATTAGAAATTAATGAGAAAAGAAACTGCAAAACCCCAGCAAAACATGGAAATTCAATAATACACTTCTGAACACTCAATGGATCACAGAAGAAATTAAGGAAGAAATAAAACGATATCTACAAGCAAATCAAAATGTGTAATAAAACTTACTGGAACTTCTGGGATGCAATGAAAGCAGACTTCAGAGGGAAATTCATTGCGGTGAACATCCATGTTAGGAAAAAAAAAATGAACACAAAGAAGCAACCTGATGCTACACGTCAAACATCTAGAAAAAGAAGAGCAAATCAAGCCCAAGGCCACAGCAATGGAGAAAATTGTAAAGATCATAGCCCAAATCAATGCAATAGAGGCTAAGAAAACAATACAAAGAATTAAGGAATCAAAGAGTTGATTCTTTGAAAGAACAAATTAAATTGATAAGCCACTAGCCAACCTCATATAAAAAAGAAAAAACCCAAATTCACACAACAAAGAATGAAAAGGGGAAAAACACTCAGATCCTTTTAAGTACAGAAGATCAATACCTACTTCAAAAACCTTTACTCTCATAGATTCAATAATGCAGAAGAAATGGTCTGATTCCTAGAAATGTATGAATTATCAAAGCAGGATCAAGAAGATATAATGTTGCTGAAAAATCCAATTTTAATTAATGAAATTGAAAATGTAATTAGAACCTTAGCAACAAAGAAAAGCCCAGGTCCTGATGGATTCACTGCTGAATTCTACAAAAAATTTCAACAAAGATTTAATTCCAACACTCCTCAAACTCAATGAAAGTAAAAGAGAAGCAAGTCTCCCTAATTCATTCCTAGAAGCAAGTATTACCCTAACACCAAACCCAACCAAAAAAGAGAACTTTAGGCCAATCTCCCTAATGAACATAGATGCAAAAATCCCCAATAAAATACTAGCAGTCACAAAGAAGCAAGTTATCAAAGATTATACAACACCACCAAGTGGAATTCATCCCAGGAATGCAGGGATGATTGAAGTTGTGCAAATCAACAAATGTAATGCACATATCAATAGAGGCAAAGATGAGAATCACATGATCATTTCAAAACATGCAGAAAATGCTTTCGATAAAGTCCAACACTCATTCATGATAAAAAGCCTACAGGAAATTGAAATAAATGGCCTTATCTAAATCTGATAAAAGCAATCAATGAGAAACCACAGGGAGCATCACATTAAATGGTAAAAAGCTGAAAGCTTTCACTCTAAAATTGGGAGCAATACAAGGATGTCCATTATCATCATTCCTGTTCAATATAGTGCTATAAAAATTAGCCAGAATAATTACACACGAGAGAGAATAAAAGGAATAAGGATAGGAAATGAAGAAATTAAATTATAATCTGCAGATGACAAGATAATCTACACAGAAGAACCCAAAATTCCATTGAAAGAAGTCTATATGCAATAACCAAATTCAGTAATGTAGCTGGATACAAAGTCAACACTCAAAAATCAATAGCATTTCTCAAGGCAAACAACAAACTCATTGAGAGAGAAATAATAGAAGCCACTTCCTTAACAATAGCATCCAAAAAAGGGAAATATTTAGATATCAGTCTACCAAAAGAAGTAAAAGATCTATTTATTGAAAATTGCAGTACTCTGAAGAAAGAAATTGAAGAGTATCTCAGAAAATGGAAAGCTTGGAGCTAATTGGTAACAAAATGCTTGGACTGAGTCCCACCCCTTTGCAAAGTCCAATACACACTGCCAAGGTTTCCTGAAAGCTATCTGTAACTAACCCCATGCTTCTGGCACCCACTAAAACTTCCTGTGTTTGACCAGCTCAGAAAGGAGGGGCCAGCATGCCCCGCCCTGCTTATACTCCAGTAGTCACCAGCAGACTGGGGAAAGCAGCACCCCATGCTTCTGGAACCCACTAATACCTTTTCTGTTTGACAAGCGCAGAAAGGAGGGGCCAGCCTGCCCCCCCTGCTTACACTCCAGTAGTCACCAGCAGACTGGGGAAAGCAGCAAACAGCAGAAATACCTAGCCAACACACTTCAGAGTAATTATAACCAATATAGGAAGTGCCAAGGACCCCACTACCCACTTGTCAGGAAGAAACCAGAAACATGACAAGAAGAAGTAAAAGGCAGTCTCTGGCCTCCAACCCAAGCAGTACTGGTCCAGGAGATGTAAACAGAGAAGACATTGGGAGTTGCACACCTGTAGTTTTTGAAGCAACAGCAACTGAACTAAGAAACAACCCCATGAAGCTATAAAAGAACTTAGAAATACTATTACATGTAAAAGAACATAGGAGAAACATAATAAAAGAATTGCTAAGAACCTCTAAAGAAGACACAGATGAAAGAATAGAGGAGCATAAAAAAAGGAGGTAAACCTTTAATGAAGAATATAAAAAAAATTAGAAAACATGAAAGAGATTCAAAGAAATTACCAGGAAATTAAAAATTCCATTGAGAGCTGGCAAAACTGCTTAAAAGAAACTAAAGATAGACTATCAAACCTTGAAGACAGGTTTGCAGCTTGCGATCATGAAAGGAAAGATCTCTTAAAAATAACAGGGAACCAGGAAGTAACAATGCAAAGGCTTGAAGATGACAAGAGGATCTATAACTTAAGAATAGAAAACATGAGTGAAGAAGCAGGAGTAAACACAAATGAAATATGAAGGCTATTCACAGAAATAATTAAAGAGAACTTTCCAAGCATAGGAAAAGGAAATGATATTCAGATATATGAGGCATACAAAACTCCAGTCAGCTATAACCAAAATAGATCTATACCCAGACATATAATAATCAAGATCCCAGAAATTCAACACAAGAATAGAATATTAAAAGTTGTCAGAGAAGAGAAACAGATCATCTTTAACAGAAAACCCATCATAATCACAGCAGACTTTTTGACACAAACCATCAAATCAAGAAGAGCTTGGAGTAAAGTATTCAAAGTCCTGAAAGAAAATAACCTCCAACCCAGAATGATGTATCCTGGAAAACTATCTCTCAAACTTAATGGAGAAACAAGATACTCCCATGACAAAGAGCAGCTGGGGGAGTTCATGACCACCAAACCAACCCTACAAAAAATACTGAAGGCATACATATATATATATATATATATATATATATATATATATATATAGAGAGAGAGAGAGAGAGAGAAAAGACCATGGTTTCAGGAACAGTGGCAGAGGGGGCTCACTAAACAGGGCCTACAGTGGAATGAAGGGAAAAAGTAAACAACCAATGGTAGAAAAATAACATGACAAAGATGAGGCAGAGAAGGTTAGCTATAATCAATACAATGGATGGCCTCGATTCACCAATAAAAAGAAACACAGGCAGAGTGGATCGGGAGATAGGGTCTATGTAACCCAAAAGAGAGTCTATAGACTGAAAGTCAAAGATGAGAAAACAATGCTCTGTATGACAGGGAACCAGATAAAAGTGGGAGTAGCTTGCCATCAGCTGCAGGTTGGCTAGAAAGCCATAACACTTTTATACAATAGAAAACTACTCAGCTATAAAGAAAACCTTGAGGCTCATGCAGGTAAATGGATACACCTTGAGATCATGCTCAGGGGTAAAAAGGGTCAGAATCTCTTAGGTGAATATCGGGCTGCCTCCCTAATCTAAAACTAAGTGAGTTAGTGGGATGCAAATTGTACAATGCACCCTTGAAAGTAAAAGGGGAGGAACTGTCTAAAAAGGGAAGGCAATGGCCATTGTTAATCTTGTAACATGATTTGAAACCCATATTGTTTTCATTGTTCTCTCTATTTTGGTTTTATTCTGCTCCAGTTTGTCTTCTTGTATTAGATTTGATGGCATGGACAGGTATTCCAAAGATAGCAGGATATATTATCGTAACCATTTTTGACATCCTATTAACTTTATTTGAAGCCATGTATTGCTTTCACTGTCTTGTTTTGACTGATTTTACTCTATTCTGTTTTATTTGATAGTACCAAGTCTGAGAGTATAGGCAACTACTTTGAAGACAGTAAGATTCACTATGATACCCATTCTAGTTTGACTATTATCTTCTTTTGAAGTCCTGTAATGTCTCCAGTATTTTGTTTTTATTGGTTTTGTTCTGTACTGGTTTGTTCAATTTTGTTATACCTGATGATATGGGCAATTCTCTTGATGATAACAAGAGGCATTATGGTAGCCATTGTTGATCTCCTTGTATTTTGTTTTTAAGTCATGTACTATATCCATCTTTTTGTTTTGACTGAGTCTATTTTGTTTTGTTACATTTTGTTTTATTCTCTTCAAAATAAAAAAAATTAGTAAGAACTGTATGAGTAATAAAACCCCAAATATGTAATTATTATTATAAATAAGAGAGGAGAAGAAAGTGCTCTAAAGGATATAACTGCATGTATATTTAAGCGTGTAAGACAGATAACCATATTACTAAGTTTTTGTTGGATTGTTGAACAGAACTGTTTGTAATCGCACTGTTTGAATGTTCACTTTGTATGCTTTAATTTTGTAACATGAACAGCTATTTCTAAGATGACAATATGTAATCTATCAATTAGTGATTTCTTACTATTTATTGTTTTGAAAGGCTACATTACTTCTATCCCATTTTCTGTTTTGCTTTTTTTTTCCTCTTTAAAATTTTTTTTAAAAAGACACTGTCTGGCTTCCAATCTATGCAGAGCTAGGCCAGTAGATGTGAACAAGAAAGACATTGGGAGTCACACAACTGCAGTTTCTCAAGTGATAGCAATAGTAGTAAAAAAACAACTTCATAAGGATATAAAAGAAATTAGAATAGAAATAGTATCTCAGGTAAAAGAAAAAATGAAAACCATAATAAAGGAATTGCTAAGCACCCATAAAGAAGACAGAGATTAAAAAAAAATAAGAGCAGAGGACAATGAGGGAAACCTTGAATGAACAATATAAGAAGGATTCGGGATGCATGAAACAAATTCAAATAGATATCCAGAAAATAAAAAAAAAATCCATTGATAGCTGGCAAAACTGCTTGAAAGAAATTCAAGATAGACTTTCAGACCTTGAAACAGGTTCATAGCCAGTGATTGCAAGAGGAAAGATTTCTTAAATATAAAAAGGAACCAGCAAATAACAATTCAATGGCTGCAAGATAATTCAAAGGAAAACAATTTAAGAATAATAAGTGTCAGTGAAAAAGCAGAGGACAACACAAATGACATAAAAAGTCTATTTACACAAGTAATAGCAGAAAACTTCTCAAGCATAGGAAACGGACGTGACACATGCAGATAAGTGAGGCCTACAGGACTCCAGCTAGCCATAAGCAAATTAAATATATACCCAAATATATAATAACCATGATCCCAGATATTCAGCAAAAGAACAGAATATTAAGAGCTGTTAGAGAAAAGAAACAGATCATCTATAAAGGAAATCCCATCAGAATCATGACAGATTTCTCAACACAAAACATCAAGTCAACCAGAGGTTGCAGTGAAGTATTCAAGTCCTGAAAGAAAACAACTTCCAACTCAGATTGATGCACCCTGCAAAACTATCCTTCAAAATTAATAAAGAAATAAAATACTTCCATGACAAAAACAACTGAAGGAATTCATGACCACCAAACCAACCCTACAAAGAATAACCTAAGATTAATTGGATTTATTGAAAATATCACAACATAGCACAAATGGTATTTAAAAAGTACTTGCTGAAGTAATAGCAGAAAACATTTCACATGTGCAAGAAATTTTTAACATCAGATAAAAGAGAGATATACAACCCCAAAAAGTCACAATTAGACATAGAAACTTAAATACTTCATGATTTCTCTTATGTGAGACTTCCTAAATATAAATAGCAAAATAAAAAAGATAACAAGAAACAGGGATAATGACTATTTTCAAATGGGAAAAGAATCAAGATATGGAGGAAAGTGGGAGTAAGGGAAGAGAAAGGGGATGAAAAAAGGATTTAGATTTGTTATTAACATGTAATAACTACCCCAGAGAAATATAATCAGTAATATAAAATAATTATTATTTTATACTATACTAATAATTATTATTTTATAATTATTATTTTATACTATACTAATAATTATTATTATATACTATAGTAATATAAAATAAAAATTGAAGAAGCAAATCATGAAATTGATACTATAAAAATGTGGAAATGTGTGAATCTTAGAATCAACAATATATGTTTATATTTATTTGGGCAGATTTTGTTCTACTAGGTTTATAATATGTTGACTATTAGATGTACTAAATTCCATTTTAAACTGTTTTAGAACATTTCATAAATCACTAGACATTTAGGATATAGTCCTAGTCTTTTTGAATCAGATACTATGAAAAGCCAAAGGAAGGAAAAAAGATGAAGGCAGAAATAATTCAATTCTAGGAAAGTTTGCACTGTTGAGGAATTAAGGAAGTAAGGACCTATGGCACATTAAATAATGGTCAACTTGTAACATGCAGGTCAACTGAATCAGCATGGTTTCGAGTGTGGAAGGGCCATCTGAGGATTTTTGCCAACACTTGTCACACTGCCTTTCCTGATATGAACTCAGCTCTCCTCATTGTCAGAGGAGCTTGGGTCCTTACTATGCTGAGGATGGCTGTGGTTCTCTTTGGGGAACACTAGTCCTTACCTTGAGTGGCACTTCCTGGCTCCAGGGCAGATCCCTTAGCCTGCTGGCACAGATCCTTCATCTCACTGGTACAGACTTTCTAGCTTTCCCACCGACCTTTAGGCCTTCCCAGTCCAGATTCTTGATACAGATCTGCATGAGATATTGTTGTGGGGTCTAGGTCTCCAGCTGGACTCATGCAAGACATTGCCATGGGCTCTAGGTCTTCAGCTGGATTTGTGCAGGACACTGCTGTGGCATCCAGCACCTCAGGTGGATTAGTTGGGTCTATAGTGAGTGGACAAATTTTCTGCTCCCTTTTTGCATTGGACTATTTGGGTGAATATTTCCAAATAATCCTATAAATTATGTATCCTTGTATTAAATCCATTCCCTTTTAAGCTCTGACTGCAACAAGAAAGATGGAAAAATCATAAATAGCAAAAAGTTGTCCATGGACTGGAAAGTCCTGGAAATAATGCCCATAACAGAAAACTATAGCAAAGAGCCCTTGAGTTCCACCCTCAAGTCCTGACTCTAATACTTCTACATAGTTTCTCAAATATTAAATAAGCATCTGTTCAGCCATGTTTTGGATAATACTGAAACATGACATAAAACAACTAAGAAAATACTACAGGTCACTAATAAACAGGAAATTCTGTAAGCTCACATAGGTGTTTTACAAATGTAAATGGTAAGGTTATAGTAACTCTTAAAGAACATACAGTATAATGTAGAAGACAAACATGAAATTAACTTTTTTAATATAGGTGGACAGGCACACATACACAATTAGTTGTCAAAAGTAATGCAACTTGTCCCCCAGATCACTTTAATATGAGGAATGATATTTTAGTGGTGAATAGCATCAGTATTGGCATAGATTTATGAAATAAAAATCATAAGGTAAATTAATCATTATTTACTCAATGATTTGTGGTAACAAAGCTAAAACTAGAGAACTATGGGTAATAAAATTATGTGAAAAATGTGCATCTGCTAAACAACTCTCAGTAGGATTCATGAAATAAAGTTTTATAAATCCCCTATCCCTTGATTTGTTTGACCTACTGTTGTAGTCAGGGATTTTGAGGAGGACAATTAAAATCAGGACATGGAATTTATAATATTATTTTATGATGGTCACCCAGAGTTACCACAAGAAACTGCAGGAAATCTGTGCACAACACCAAAGACATAGAATATTCAATTAAGGGTCTGAATCCCACAACAATGTCCTGCATGAGTCCAGATGAAGACCCAGGGCTCAAGACAATGCCTCCCACAAGTCCCACTGGAGGTCTAGAGCCCGCAAGAAGGACTCACGCCAGTCTCTTTTACAGACCTGTGTTGGGAAGGCCAAAAGGTCAGTGGTGGAAGCTAGAAAGTCTATGCCAGCAGGGTGAAAGAGCTGTGCTGATAGGTTGATGGTTCTATGCTGGAGCTGAGAAGTCACACTTGAAACAAGGATCAGGGCTGTCCTGAAAAGCACCACAGCCATCCTCAGTGACACAGAGGCCCTGAGCTCCTCTGACAATAAGCACAGTTGAGTACATGCCAGGAAGCCAGCATGACGAGTTCATTTTGGAGATTAAGTAGCACACGTCTTCCTCTCCAGAGCCAGGAAGCAATGCTCGATGTGAGGCACAGAGCTTCTCCAGGAGAACCAACAGCACCAACACCAAAACAGGAGAACCTACAATGCTTCAATGCCTCAATACCTCCCTTCTCCTTCTCCATATCTCTATTTATGCTGGCAACTTTCCTCAGGTAGAACATCCACACGCAGCATCATGGTGATTTAATTCAGCTGGTGTTAAGTTGACCACCAGTTTTTAACCCATAACACCTACCTTCTATTATGTTTACAAAAGTGATGAGGGATTTCAAGAAAATGGCAGAGCAGTAAGCAAAAACAACTCACTTTCTCCAAGATTTGGAATTCAGGCACTAGAAAATAACAACTTAAAAAAGAGAAATTAAAAAAAGAAGGAGGTAGATTTCTGGTACATATGAAGGATCTGAAAGAAAAATTAAAATCTACAAAAATTTTGAAGCAACAGAACATAATATGGAAAAGAAAAAGGACAACCTAGCACTCTCTCCCTGGCTCCCAACCTGTGGATCATGATAAAGGGAATTGAATCTATAGAGAAAAATTCAAAGTGAAGGACTCCAGAGGGATTCAGGAACAAATGCAGCAATGGAATAGATAGGAAAGTGCTGTGATCTGCAATAGCTAGTGAGTGTCTCCAATCTAAGCAACTGTGATAATCCCTGGAGAGAGTGCTTGGTTGGATACCATTATGGGGAAGGGCTATTAGTTTGAACTTGAGTCTCACAGCAGCCATGTGTCAGCTTCAATTTCGGGTTCCAAGTATTATATTTCCATAGTCACTAGGTGAGAGATAAACATAGGACACATGTACAGTCAGAGAATCTAGGTCAGGCTGGCAAAAAGCACTCTGAGAAATTTAAGCTGAAGGACACAGGGGCAGTGCCATGGCCAGAGCCTAGACTCAGCCTGAATTGCTCTAGATTTGAAACTTGCAGAATGAGTGTCCTACTGCCTGATGGTGACTGCATCCAGCATAAATTTGGGGTCTGACTAACTTTTTAATCTACCAGTGTGAGCAGGGCTACATATTCACTTGGACACAATACCAAAATTACAGATCTTGGAAAAAAACCACACATTCAAAATCACAGAGAACTTTTGTTTGGTTTTATTGTTTTGTTTTATTTTTTGAACATGCATAATGTTTTTGGAGTTTTTCAATTGAGTTTTTTTTAATTTCTCTTCTTTCCTTTCCTCCTTTTTCTTTATCATTTTACTGGATCTTGGAGAATTGTACTATGTCCTACCCTACTTCCTTGTTTCTTTTTATTTTATTTTTTTCTTGCTTGCTTCTTTTCTTTTCTCATTTTCCAATTATCCCTTTTAAGTTTCTTCCCTTTTTCTCTCTTATTACCCTCTATATAATTTCCTTTTATCTTGCTCTTTGCTTTGAGTTTCTATTTAACATCAGCTTTTTCTTTTACTTTTACTTACTACTATAAACATCTTTCTATTCCCAATTAGACCTCTGTACCAATACTTTCTTTGTAATCATACAGTTTACAGTTTCAAAGTCCTCCTCCTGCCTTCCCTATTACAAAACCCTGTATCTTTCACAGTATAACAACTAAGCATTGTTAATCTTTTGATAAGTATTTAACTCTAAAATTACCAGAAATTGTTCCCTACCATCAGTACATATGTAACTGTTGTATTTAGCTATATTAGCTGAAAGTCAATACCTGAATTGTCCTAATATTTACAATATAATTCTGCATGTATTCCTTCATACTAAGCGTGGCACATAATTGGCTCTTATAATATGTTAAAATTCAATTTGTCTTGGACAACACATCTGATTCATTTGATATTAATATGTTTACATAATTGGCACTACTTTTCTGTAAGCCAACATTCAGATAATTGTCATGACACTAACAATACTAGAATACATTCCCAGTGAATTTGGTTGTTGGGCTGCTTAAATTATATACTCTCCTCCCAAACTGCCCATGCTGGTCAGATCTTAGTGCCATGAGGTAAATTACTGAAAAGCAACTAAAGAGATTTCTATACTAGCAAAAAGTCTTTCACTATAAGCATCCACAAACTTTACCACAAAGAAAAAAACAACAACAAACAAAACAATAGGAATATGACAAGAAAAGGTAAAAAAAAATGCCTCCCAAACCTCCCAAAGCCCCTGAAGTCAATCTAGATGGCAACAAGGGGAAGAACGGCATAAGCCAGACACCTGAATTACTCAAAAGAATAACAGGTGAGAAAGCAGATAAAAAAGGCACTCAGTGGAACCACAACAGATATAACTAAATAGATAATGGAAGTCATAACCAAAATGATCGAAGAAATTTCAGATAATAGTAATAAAAAGGTAGATGCTTATGCATGTATGCCGCAAAATTTCCTTCAAAACTGACAGAGAAGTAAAGTGTTTCCAAGAAAAGACACATCTGAAGAAATTCACTACCACCAAACAAAATAAAACAAAACACAGCAAAACATGAATGACAAGTTAACCAAAGAATTAGAGTCAATGAAAAAGTTTTAATCAGAAATTCAGGAGATAAAAGACAATTTTGAAAGTATGGGCAGCAGAAACAAGCAACGTGAGGACAGAATTTCAGAACTAGATATCAGTAATGCCCTCAAAGGCAAACTATTCAAAGACACCTTAAAAACAATAAAGTATGAAAAATTGATTCCACAACTGCTAGATGACACAAAGACAACTAACCTGAGAATACTTGGAATAAGTACAAAATCAGAAGACAACACAAATAGCATGAAAACCTGTTCACGGAAATAATGTCAGAAGAATATGTTCCTCTGAACCAGCAGTAGCCATGCAGGCCAGGAATAGAACTAAGAAGAAGCCAAGTCCTTTTTGTGAGCCAGTGGCAGGACAACCTCTGCCTGTGAGCCAGCAGCAGCCATGTGGGCTGGGAAGAGAACCAAGAAGCAGCTAACCCCTTCCTCTTAGCTGGCTGGTACACAGGCTGAGAAACAAGAAGTGCAGAGACAATCCACCCCACCCCGCCTTCCCATAAGCAACTGGCAGATTTGGAAAAACACAGGCCGAAATGATAGCTACTGAAGAAAAAAAAAAATTATGGCTTGCGATGTATGATTGACTTTGTAGGCCTAAAGCTGGTATGAGCATCTACTTGGAAGATAATAATATGCAGTACAGCAAATATGAGGGATTGCCTTCTGAAGGTGGTAATTCCCTATTATCTTGTTTTAAAATCCTATGTCACTTTCATTGTTTTGCTTGGTTTGGTTTTATTCTATTTTATTTTGCTGGACTTTATTATGTCTGATAGTATGAGCAACTAATTTGAAGATAATGAGGCATTATGGTAGCAATTGTTGATTTCTTATTATTCTTGTTTTGAAGACCTATACCACTTTCACTTTTATTATTGGACATATTCTGTTTTACTTTGTTTGGTATTATTGTCTTTAAAATAACAACAACAAAAGAACAACAACAACAATAATAGTAAAAAAATAATGGCAGAAAACTTCTCAAATATGGGAGGAAATGAGCATACAGGTAAGTGAGGCATATAGAAACACAAATACCAAGCCCAAAAGATAACCTTTGTAGGCCACATTTTACTTAAAATTACTGAAAGTTTATCAGAGGGACAAACTCTTAAAAGCTGTACAAGAAGGTAATAAATCAGATATAAATATAAACCTATTAGAATTATAGCAAACTTCTCCACAAAAACTTTAAGGCCAAGAGGGCTTGAATCAATTTCTCATGCCATAAAAGATAACAACTTATCACTCTAACTTATGTATTCTGCAAAATTTCCTTCAAAATTGATGGAAAAATAAGGTATTTTTCAAGATAAGTAGCACCTCAAAAATTCATTACCTCCACAAGAACATTACAAAAAATTCAAGGTATTCTAAAAAGACCCATTGAAACCATAAATGCCAATAAGCCAAAAAGAATGAACGCATCTGGCAGGACAAGCATCTAATTAAAAGAGAAACAATAAAAAAAATAAGTACTAGGAAAGTAATGCAATGGTAAGAATTAAGTAAATACTTCTCATGAATAATTCTCAGTGTGAATGGTCACAATATCCCAAGTGAAAGACATGGATTGGCAGAATCTGCAGCAGACCCAAAAATATTCAGCGTACAAGGAACACACTTATTTCAAAAAGAAACTCGCAGATCACAAATCAAATGATGTAAAACAATATTGCATTCTACAAAAATCTGGAAGAAAAAGCATGAATAATTATCCTAATTTCACACAACATGGATTTCAATCCAGAACCAATTAGAAGAAACAAGGAATTTTACTACACATTGCTTAACACATTCACAACTGGGTCCTAATTAATATGTCTTATTTCAAAGCAGCTCTGATTTGACTTCCATCATGTGATGTTCAATAGCTAACCATCAGTATGTTCAATCCACTTGATGGGATAATCAAAATTTTGCTATCAGTGATTCAAGGCAGTGGGTACATGTTAAGGGGACAATTCAATAGGAAGACATAATAATCATATACGTATCAAATACCAGAACACCCAATTTCATAAAACAAACCCTAATTGACATGAAAAATCAGATAACCACCTATACAAGTGTATGTGTGACCTCAATACCCTTCTCTCACAGATAGATAGATCGACTAGACAAAAACTGAAGGAAAGTAAGAGTTGAACCAAACCTTCAAATGCATGGACTTAATAGATACCTACAGAGTGATCTACTGAAAAGCAACAGAATAGCATTCTTCTTAATAGCGCATGGGAATTTCTCCAAAATATACCACACTCTAGCTCATAAAGCATTCTTAAATGAATGGAAAATAATCAAAATTATCCCATGCATATTATCAGATCGTAGTACAATGAAACTAGAAATTAATGCCCAAAGTAAATACATGGTGTCATGGTTTATTTTGCTGGCTTCCAAGCCTCATGCATTTGCATTATGCATTTGTGGTTGGTTCATTGTCTAGAGCTTGGATTGATGCTGTCAGTAATACACCCACATTGGGGTAGAGCCAGCAGACAATGTAATGGCAGGAAGGTGTGTCTCACTCTCTTGTAGGTTCCTGCCTTCCTGTTTGCAGCCACCATGAACTGCAGCCCGCCATGCCACCCTGCCTTGGAGCCAACTGAGTATGGACTGAAACTCCAAAATCTGTAAGAAATAAACCTTTCCTTTCCCAACTTTGGGCATCAGGTATTTTGTCTCAGTGACGAGTAAAAAGTAACTAAGCACATAGAAATTAAATCATACCTTCCTAAATAATTAATACATTACAGGTGAAATTAAAGAAGAACCTGAATAGTTCATACAAGAAAAGAAAAATGCCAGTACAACATATGACACACAATAAAAATAGTCCTAAGAGGGAAGTTTATAGTGCTGAATTCCCACATCAGAAAAACAGAGTGAGATCAAATAAATGAGCTAAAGATGCACGTCATCATCTTAGAAAAATAAGAACTACAAATACAAGACTAATATCAAAAAGGAAATTATAAAAAACAGAAATGTGGGGCTAAGGATTTAGCTCAGTGGCATAAGCGCCTGCCTTGTAAGTGCGCAGTTTTGAGTTCAATCCCTGGTACCAAAAAAAAAAAAAAAAAAAAAAAAAAAACCCAGAAATGAATTAAATACACTCTAAAAAAATCAATAGAAAAGAATCAATAGATTAAAGAGTTGATTTTTTTGAAAGAATAAACAAAAATAGACAAACTGTTAGCTAGTTTTACCAAAATAAGGGGGAAAAAAGAGTCAAATCCATGCAATTGGAAATAAAAAGGCAAAATCATAATGGATTCTGGTGAAATTGATATTATAGGTAACTACTTTAAGAACATACATTGTAATAAAATGGAAATTAAAGAAAAAATGGATAAATTCTTAGATATAAATGAAATACCAAATTTGAACAAAGAAGATATACAAATCCTAAATAAACCAGTATCATTCAAAGAAATGGAAGAATGATAAAAATAAAACTACCAACTAACAAAATCCCAGGGACTGATTGATTTGCTGCCAAAAGCAATGAGAACTTTAGAGACATGATAACAATACTCCACAAACTTAATGAAATGGAAAAAGAGGCAGTACTACCAAATTCATTCTTGGAAGTGAATGAAACCCTGATTCTAAAAGCAAAGAAAGACTCAATCAAAAAGATAATTTTCAGGCCAATCTTTTTAAGAACACAGATGCAAATATCCTCAATAAGATGCTGGCAAACAGCCTGCAGTGAATTATCAAAAATACCATACAACATAACTAATTAGAATTCAATCCAGGGACATAAGATGGTTCAACATATGCAAATCAATGAATAGATCATAAAAATAGAAGCAAGAACAAAATTCACACGAACATCTCAACACATATAGAAAACTCATTTGACAAAATTCAATGTCTTTTCATGATAAAAATTCTGAAGAAAAATGATAGGTTTTTTTTCTCAATCTGATAAAAGTTATCTGTGACAAACCCATGGACAACATCATATTAAATGAAGAGAAACTGAAAGCTGTCCTTTTAAAATCAGAAACAAGACAAGTATGTCCACTATCAGTACTCTTATTGAATATAGTTCTTGAAACATTGGCCAGAGTAAATTGACAAAAGAAATAAAGAAATGTAGATTGGAAAATAAGTTAAATTATTATTTGTAGTTGACATGATTCTCTACATAGAAGACTCCAAAAACTCCACCAAAAGACTCTAGAATTAACCAAATTCAGTGGTATTGCAGGATACAAATTCAGCACTCAAAATCAATAGCATTCCTGTATGTCAATAACTAATTCACTGAGAGATGTATTAGGGAAATAATACCTTCCAAGAAAGCATCAAGAAAACTGAAATATTAAGAAATCAGCATAAGCAAGTAAGGAAATACACTGTGTATTCTAGATGTTAGTCTTTTGTCTGAGGAGTAATCAGCAAATTTTTTCCCATTCTGTAGATTATCTGTAGACTCTGGAGGTGGTTTTCTTTACGGTGAAGAAGCTTTTTAATTTGATGTGATATCATTTGTTGATTCTTGGTATTATTTCTTGTGCAACTGGATTTATGTTCAGAAAGTTTTCCTACACCTGTGTGTTCAAGTGATTTTCCTTCTTTGTCTTCCTCCAAATTGTTTGTTTTAATATTTATATCTTTGCTGTATTTTAATTTTAGTTTAGTACATGGTAGGTCTAGGCTTAGTCTCATGGCTCACAGGTGGAGCTTTTCAGAGATGGCTAGATCTAAGGTATGTAATACTGGGATTGGGGGGCATGATGCTGGATTTGTCCACTAATTGCTTTGTCTTAATTCTGTGTGTGGATAATGTGAAGGAAATCCTGGAGGTGGCTGGTACTGCCAAAAAGGTTTATAGCCTAGATGGGATAAAAGGGAAAGGGAGACTTATTTCTGCTGCATGCTCCTTTTTTCTGCCTGCCTTAATACAGTCCTTCTCCTCTCTGATGCCATTCTGCCATGCCACAGTGGCTTGCAGCCAGCTGACTATGGACTGTGACCTCTACCAATTGTAAGCCAAAAAAAAAAAAAAAAAAAAAAAACATTTCCTTCTTTAACTTGTGAGTGTCAGGTATTTTGTCCCATTTTGGAGAAAAGTAACCAAGACAATAGTGAACTCAAAAAAGTAGATTTCCCTAAATTTAGGAAGCCAATCAAAAACTTGTGAAATGAAATGAATAGACACTTTTCAGATGAAGAAGCACAAATGGTCAATAAATACATGAAAAATGTTCAACATTACTGACAATGCAAGAAATGAAAATAAAAACAACACTAAAATTCTGTCTTACTCTAGAAAGAAATCTTATCTTCAAGAAATCAACCAATACCAAATGGCAGAGTATCTGTAGGGAAAAAAGAACCTTTCTTTGTTTTTGGTAGGAGTATAGATACAACCACCATAGAAATCAATATGGAGAGTACTCAAAGCACTTGAAACTAGAGGTGCCATTTGACATAGGTATTTTCTTTTAGGTATCTGCTCAAATGAATTAAACACATACTACAGAGATGTATACATACTCAGGTTTATAGCAGCACAGTTCATAATAGCTAAATCTTGTAAGTGGTCTATATGTTCATCAACAGATGAATGGGTAAAGAAAATGTGGCATTTATAAACCAAAGACATACTGACATAAAAAACGATAAATTTGAGTCACTTGGAGGAAAACGGATGCACCTTGGGACCACAACATTAAGTGAAGTAAAACAGACACACAACTTTAAATATCACATTTTGTATATGAGAAACCCAATTTATAAGTAAGGTTCAAAATAAAAGATCAACAATAGTAAAAAAGAGATAGAAAGATACTGTAAACTAGTATGGACAATGTATCTAAAAGTGATTTAGTTGATGTATATAAAATTGATTTAGTGTAACTAACTGTCTTATGTGCTTCATATATTTTTGGTTTGTTATTCTGGCTGTTAATCTGTATGTAAGATAATGAAGTTTATAATGCCTTATAAGATATAGAAATGAATCTTATACTAAAAAAATTTAGAGGAGGTGAGGGGGAGTTAAAAGGGGAGAAGAAATTGAGATGTGTTATATACTTTTACCAATTCTCCACAATGAATGTAATGATTACTTACTGCCAACATGTACTACCATAATAAAAACTTTAAAAAAAAATTAAGAGATTCCCTGTGACAATATTTAGGACACCTGTGATATAATATGTGTGTGAATATTGCAATGATAGGTTACAGTCAACACTTGAATTGTGACTATTCTTTATTTTCTTTAATGAAAACCTATGATCTATTTCACTCAGTATAGAGTAAGTAGTCAAATGAAAAACTTCATAGCTTAAAAAGTCTCGATGTAAGTGAGCATCTTGGTATCTAGTCTAGTTCAAGGATCTTTTATTATATATAATTTAAATGCTTAGTTTCTCAAATTTGCATTGTGGTCTCTTATCTTCTATGTTAAGACAGCTACGGCATAAGCTTTCTAAATTTACATGGGTCATTTATATAGGTTAGTTCCTTTATCTTGGATTCACATTTGGAATACCTCTTCCCCTAAGAAAATCTGGGTTCTTTATGAGAATTCTGGAAATCTCACGGTCTCTCAAAAGACAGAAAGACATGGTATCATTCTTTCGATCATGCCCTTTCTCTAATATATAACGTGATTGCAAGGAGAACTGTCCAATACTGGCTCTTTTGTAGAACTGTTTTTTTTAAAAAAAAAAAAAAAAACAACAATTTGTATATGTTAATGATTTACCACAACCTCCACAGTAGGCTAGGAGGTAGGAAAAGGAATCTTCACACTATTTAAAAGACAAAAACACTTTTGAGAAACATTTAAAGCCATATTTAATGGTAAAGGCATACAGCTGAAAATGTCCAAAAAAACCCCAGAAAAATACTAAGTGACAATCAATGAAATCAGATTTCTTCATATTGTGAAAAACTAATAACATAGTGGTAAGAAACCCATATCTCTCAGCTGATACAGTGGGGCTACGTGAGTAGATAGTATCTCAAAGAGAAAATCAAAGTAGACCAAATGAAAATATCACATGTGACTTCAGTCACTGCAAGCTAATCAATAGATGTAAAGTTTTTTGATACAGAAAAATAGTCCTGGAGAGTATCATAAGATAATAAATTAATATTGCTTCATATTTACCTTATGAAAATTTAGTTTATGAATTTTTCTTTTCTACTGATGGTCCAAAGAGTGCCACGACAATATACCTTTATTTTATGTGACTGATGTCTAGGAAAGCTGTTATGCTTTATATATAGATGGTCCCCCAAGGCATATACAATCATAGATGTGACTTTTCTGTGATGATTGGATTATGAGGGCTTATAAATGACTTGTTGTTAGGAGGCAGGATCTGGTGGGAAGAGGTGGGTCACTGGGTGTATGGCCTGAGGATATCCTCAGCTCCTGCCCTAATTTGTTTTTCTGTTTCCTGCTGCTATGCCAAGAGCCATCTCTTCTTTGCCATGCTCTCTTCTAAGTCACCTTGCCTTAGAACCAGCTAAGGATGAACTGAAAGCTTTATAATTTGTGATTCAAAATAAACCTCTTCTTTTTAAATCTGCAGGTATCAGGTATTGTGCTCCAGATATAAGACAGTAACTGAAACAGTCATGTGATATGCAGAAATGCAGGTCTGAGCTACTATTCTTAAAATGCCTGCTGGCAAGGTGGCCCTTAATTAGAATATGGGAATTTAGATTTTGGGTGGGAGGGTCCCTCATATTTCTGGAACTGATGAAGCCGCACACTGTACCCAGATTGCTTATGCAAACAATGTGGTTATGCAGAATACCTGCTTTTGTTTGGGAGTTAAGAATTGTCATACATGCTGGGAAAAGATTGCGTTTATGATCAGCCCCAGTAAAAATTTTGGGCAGGCTCTGATTATCACCCCTGTTAGAGAATATTTCACACATATCACAGTCAACCCTGGAGGAAGTGTTTCCTGTGAGCCTCCATTGGGAGAAGACTTCTGAAAGCTCGTGCTGAGTTTTTCTAAACTTTGCCCTATATGTCCTTTCTCTTTGCTGATTTTACCCCACAAACTTTGACCATAATAAATCATAGTCATAACTGTAAATATATGCTAAGTCCTATGAGTCCTAATAATGAATTACCAAATGAAGGTAGCTTTGGAGGTCAATTTCTACAAGTAACTCATTTTTAGGCTTTGCTCAGAAAGAGATAAATATTAATATTCTGGTAACTCAACTGATTACGGAGATTGTACTATAAAGGGGAGCAATGATGGAGAATCATGTTCTAAAAATGACACTTAAAAGGCCATAGTACAAATGTAACAATTAAGTACAAAGAAATTTTGCACAGTCACATGAATAACTTTCAGTTTAAAAAGGAACTATAAGTTAGCATTTAAAGTTAAAGTTTAAGAAAAAAAGGAAAATCATCACAAACTGAGAATTCTGAAAATTTTCCCCTGCCACCTTGGTATCTAAAGCTTTCTTTACAATTTCTTACCAGAAATTATGCAAAACGATGTCCTCTAAAAAAAATCGTTCATTTATTTTTTCAATACACACTGTGCAGCTATTTTATGCCCAGCACTGTTTCAAAGTGCTAACAATATACAGTAAATAAAACAACATTTCTACTTTCACGTAGTACACTGTCTGGATCACTTCACGAGTCTTAATTAAATGAGTTCAACATCAACAGGAACACATGCTAGCACTGATCCTTACACAAAAAATATGATTATGGTATCTAATATTAGAAGGAAGATAAGTTCTAAGATAGTGTTGGGATGGTCAGAGGCAAGTCTGAGAAAAGACTTCTATGACAAAAGAAATAAACAATTAGACTATAAAATAATTAGATCTAACCAGCACAACCTGAGTCTGTATATGAGATAAAGAAACAACAGAGGTAACAGAAATGTAGCATGAATTATGTTACAAAAGTAGGTCATAAAAAGTGATTGTAATGTGTATATACTGTTAAGAAGTTTTAAAATGATTTTAAAAATAAAGAAATATAGGTTGAAGATACCTTAAAGTCCAAATCACCAATCATGAACTGCTATTGCATTAAAAGCTTCTAGATACATGTAGATTTCAACCTGCTGACATAAAGATTCATCTTTTTCTACCACACTGATATTCACAGAAATTTGCCACCATACATAGCAGAGGATATACAGTGATGGCAGCTTAGTCAAAATCAGCATACAGACATGTTTTGATTGGCTTGTGTAATGTTAGTTTTTAAATTTCTAAAATATTTCACACAAAAACAGAAAAATAGCAAAATACAGCAAACTCATGTGCTAAGCATATCATATTGTTATTTAATTTAATAATTTTATTAAAAAGTGAATATTGTAATTAAATTGATGCTGTCCTGGCATCAACTGTTCCCTCCCTAGAAACAACCATGTATCAATGATTGCGGGAATTAACATTTCCAAATTATGTATCTATTCATACATGCATAAATATTATTTTTCAGTTCTTTAAATTTTATCCAAAGAGTAATAAAATACATAAATTCTTCTACAACCTACTTTGTTTTGTCAAGTTATGTTTCTGAGATTTATACAGATTTTGATACACCCTATCTAAGCTCAGGGTTAACAAATTACCACTGCTACTAATGGTTTACTTACTTTTTAAAATAAAGTTAGGGGGATCCTAGAGATTTGAACTCACAGCCTTTGCTGTGACATATATTCCCTACCCTTGTTTTTAGTTTTGGGACAGAATTTTACTAAGTCATTAAGTTTCCCAAGTCGGGCTTAAATTTGCAGTGCTCCAGTCTTAACCTTCCAGAAATCTAGAATTACATGCATGCACTACAAAGCCCAGTCTTTTGTTTGTTTTTTTCTTATTTTTTGAGACAGGGTCTCTCATATAGCCCAGGCTGGCCTGGAACTCAAAGCAATAATGCTGCCTCGGCATCTCAAGTTTTGTGATTAGAGGCATGCACCACTATGCCTGGCTAGCCCAGGCTTTTGTAATTTTATTAGAACATAGTCATACTTAGTAGTTTACATACTACTTGGAAAACAAACTACAATGACAGCATTGAGTAGCTGAGACACAGAGCACATGGTATTAAATCCTAAACTATTTACTTTATGGCCTTTTATAAAAAAGTTTGCCAAATTCTACAACAGTTCATTCACTTTAATTACTGAATAGTAATCCATTAAATTGATTCACAACCTGTCCATAGAAAGCTATATTTCTTCAATTTTTCACTAAAAATCTCACTTATATGAACATTCTCAATAACATAATATTTTAAAATTTAGGCCACTATATTAAACAATTTTTAAATGCCAATATTTAAAAACTAATATTTCAAACTACTACCTGGACCTCTTGCTTCTTTGAAAAATCAGAATCTGTGGGAGCACTAGGCCTAGCCAGTTTATAGTTTGTGGTGACTGAGAAGAAGTCATTTTTGAGAACCCAATCTAAGTAACCTGTTCACCTGCCTATCATATGAATTTGTATTCCACAACAGTCTGTCTCTTTGTTGTGTCAAAAATTCAAAGATTATTCAAGAGATTAGCAGATTCTAAAATCCGAATCTTTATCAGAGAATAGAATGAAAAGAAATATTAAACAATGATCAACACTGATAACCTGACTTTATTCTTTATTTTGTATAAGCTTAGCCAAAGAGTTAAAGAACTAAACTTCCACTGTATCTATCTAACATACTCTGAGCCATAAGATATAGGTTGAAAAATCTGGCCCTCATCCTAAGCTTAAAAACATCCTGGCATCACATGACAAAACAGATTACAGTACTCATGGAAAGACAATTAGGTCAACAGAAAGGCCTAGGAAAGTTTATTGAAACTCTGTGTGAAGGGTCCTTCAGACAGATGTTTCTGGGAATTAATATAGTTGCAGTAACATAAATGGAAATCAAGCTCCTCAAAGACTTCAGCTGCTTACAATAAAAGGATTATGGTGACCATCCATAATCCATGTAGATGTGTACAGGTATGTGTATACCCAGAGACATGTGTATTTACACACAGATACTCATGCATAAAGTCTGTCTGCATATATAACCAAATCTTTGTAATGAATATGAATTTTTAAAACCAGAAATTCCATGTTAATATTTGCACTAAATCCTCCATAACAGCTCTTATTTGTACAGTTACATTTAAGATGACTGAGAGACTAGGACATAGCTCAGAGCACTTGCCTAGCATGCACAAGATCCATCCACAGTATTGCAAAGCAAGAAGAAAAGAAGGAGAAAGGAGAAAGAAGGGGGAGGAGGAGAGAGAGGAGGAGGGAGTGGAGGAGGGCAGAGAGAGGAGAGGGAGGTGAGGAGAAAAGAAGAGGAGGAAGAGGAGAAGCAAGAAGAAGAACAAGAAGAAGGGAACAGTATGGAGAGGGGAGGAGAGATTAGAGGGGCAGAAAAAGAAGACCAAAAGGCATAAATAACACATTTAAACTATGATAGAAATTCATTCCCTAAGCTCAGATACATCCCCTCATAGTAAGTGGCTACACTTGTTTCAAGGATGTTCTGGGAGAATTACTTCTTGGTGAGTGTCCTCCTTACCCAGATCAGATCTATTCTAACTCATAGTGAGAATTTAAGAGGTTGTTGCTCAAAAAGATGCCCAGTTTGGCAGGAATTAAATATATTTCAAAGCACAATTATCAACCCAGATATAGCCTTTGTTAAAGAAATGGGATATAGAAATGTAGAATGCAATATCACTGGGCATTATATAAGCAATACCTGGGCTGAAAATGTAGCTCAGTGGTAGAGTACTTGCTTAGCCTGTGTGATGCCTTGGGTTTCATCTGCAGAATCATAAGAACAGAAAAGTAATTTCTAGTATATTTGTCCTGATCACACTTGATTTGAAGAAGGCATTTTGGTTTTTAACGTCCCTGCTGAATATTAATTTGTGATGACTTTTCCGGGGTATGCTAGTATATGAACAAGCTTTCAAAGAAGAAAATTGAAATGACGTAAGTCTGTGAGAATAGAATTTAGAAAAATAAAACAGGAAAAATGACAATCTTAATTCTCACTTTCTACATGACCTTGGAAAAGTTATTTGACTTCAATGAAATGATAGTAAAATAATACCTTTTTTATAAGAAGTACTATTATACAGTTGATAATCAATAGGAATTGAATGATGTTGCATTTTAAATTATCAAGTTTATAAGAATTTGTTATAGCAGTTCTAAGAAATGAAAATAACTACGTTTCCAATATTGAAAATAAGGGTATCTAAGGTAAAATCCCTTATTTTATTTGTATCTCAGAACATCACTCCTAATTAGGTATTAATGTAATCAATTTACAGATGACAAAATTGAATTGAAAGACATAAAGCAAATAATAACAAAACCAAGATTTACGCGAGGTCCTCTTTCTTTTTCCCAGCTAGCTTCCCAATCTTGGCCACTGTCAACCACTGAGGACAATAATCCTGCAATAGTCAGAAGCACAAGAATCAGGAAAGAGCATAGAAGGATCTGTCCTACCAAAAAGTATAAAGTTTCTAGAAATAAAGAATCCATGGTAAAATGTTGGGTTTTGTAACGGGATTTTTTTTTATTGTGTGGGAGGGGTGGAGAGGAATACATGGAAATGTGGACAAAAATGGAAATATAAAGAGTTATGAGAATTAAATTAACTAATATATGCAAAAATTTAGAATCTAGACACACTAAGTACTATATAAGAATTTGCCACTAATAATAATACTAACTCTGGTTACTTTAAACTACTAGGTCCCTTGCAGTTCTGAACAGAAAGGATGTGGGGTTTTTCTTTTCCAGCTTGCTGGTACTGTTAAATGCCTTCCATGCTGCTAGCAGAAACTCAACCTTCTAACTACATCTAGCCTCAAACTGGTAGGCAAGGTCAGAGGTCAAGTTTGAGACAGGCTTCCCAATAGCTGACAGCTTAAATGATAACAAGCGGGACATAAAGAGTAAAAACAAAAATGAAACGAAATAAGCCAGAAAATAAGAGTCATAAGCCCCTATGAAACAAAAGGAAGGGACAAATATATGATGATCTGTTTTATATAAAATGGACATTTCAAAGTAGTTTTAAAGAGCATATTGTTCTCAGAAAGTAATCATTGGACTATCTAGAATTCACATTTCAATAATATAAATCACAAAGGTCAACCCAATATCATAAGACATGTGTCCAAATAAGCAGGGCTGACATCCACTGCACAGAGCAGGCAAAATGCCTAGAACATCTCATACTTTTAGAGACTCATTCAATGTTTTAATGACTTTTACAGTCAGAATACAATGTGAATACAATGCACCCCATGCAATCTTCCTCTCTAAGCAGTCATCAAACAGAATTATTAATACTTTTGGAAGACATTTTTAAAATTTTATGGAAGAATATTTTAATGGTGCATAAAAGCAAAAGTGTTTTAAGACCCATGAAAGCCCTGCAGATACTCTTTCAGAATTCCCAAGTTTAGGAATGCCATTATAAAAAATAACAAAGTCACAGTTGACATTCATATGCTTGTAACTACCAGACTCCACTAAATGGCTCCTTCCCCCACCAGTTTCAACCTTGAAATTCAAACAATTTAAATAATTAATTCAGGGCTGGGGATTTAGCTCAGCGACATAAGCACCTGCCTTGCAAGTGTGTGGTCCTGAGTTCGATCCCCAGGACTGATAAAAAAGAAAAAACAAACAAAAAAATAATTAATTCAGTCAAATGAAAAATCACCACACATACTGAATTTTCTGAACCCTTAGCAAACAGGGAAAATAACTATTATATCTTTGACTGGCAAGTGCTAATTAATATAGTATAAACCAATTTATGAGTCATTTACCAAAGGTTTAACCAATGTAAATTAAGTCCGCACCCAAGTATTAAATGCCCAGATTCACAATTTTCTGCCAGTATTTTTTCTTAAAATAATTGTTATTTATGTATAGCCTGTTTATTAAAAGTATGATGGAAAAGTAGAAATGTAGATAAGATCACAGTACCAAAACAATCATATGACTGGTCACCAAGCAAATAAGACATTCAATACTGTTAAGTAAAATGAGACTCAAAACTACAAAGCGATGCCACTTTACATTCACAAGGATACCTATAAATAAAAACAAAACTAAACAAAACAAAACAAACAAACAAAAAAAAACCAGAAAGTTACCTGGGTATGGTGGCACATGACTTTAATTCCAGCTACTCAAAACACTGAGGTAGGTGGATCATAACTTTGAGCCCAGCCTGGGAAACTCAATAACTCTTTGCCTCAAAATAAAAAACAAAAAGACCTAAGGACATAGTGCAGAGTAGAACATCTCTAGATTCAATCCCCAGTACTGCAAAATAAACAAAAAGGCAGAACACTACAAATATTGGAGAAAATGTAGGAAAATGGGGAGGTAATCTCTATATTGTTGGTTAAAATATAAAATGGTTCAATGGCTATGAAACAGTAAGTAGAAAATATAGTTTGCATGAAAAAGTTAGTAGATACTTGATAAATTGAAGATAAAACGATCATATAATCTTTTAATTTGACTCCTAGATATATACTCAAAGAATAAATAACAGGGAAGCAAAAAAGTACATGCATAGGCATGTTCATAGCCAAACTATTCACAAGAAGTGAAAAAAGTAGAAATAGCCCAAATATTCAACAGTGAATGAAGAAAATGTGAGATATCCATACAGGAGAATAACATTAGCCATAAAATAGCCTGAAACAGTATTCTAAGTGAAAGAAGCTCAACATAAAAGATTAATCTGTTGCAGAATTTAATCCACACAAGATCATCAGGACATAACATGTTCAGAATATGCAAATCCACAGAGATAGAAGTAAGACTGATGGTTACTGGGGAGGAGAAAGAGGAAATGGGAATGAATGCTCAACAGGTATGGAGTTTCCTTTCAGAGTAAACAAAAAGTTTTGAATGTAAATGAAGATGGTGGTTGCAAAACACTATAAGGATACTAAGTGTCCCTTAAATTTAAAAGTTACCTCAATTTTAAAATAGTTCATGTATGAATTTCATCTCATAATGTAGAAAGATAAGGCAGCCAATATTTTATACCAAAGGAGGATTTTAGGTCTGAAAGTGCTGACAAATGCAGCTATAAACATATGTAACAACACTGAGAGCAATTTTGATAATAATGATAGTAACAAACACAGTTAATATTTATTATTATATGCTAGGCACTATACTAGGTGCTTTCTACATACTAGCTCATATCTTCTTCACTATAACTCTGTAAGGTGGGAACTGCTATTTTTTACTTTTGACCTACAAGTAAATAGAGGCTCAAACTGGTTAGATAACTAAATTAGCAAAAGGCAGGGACTCTCTTCACAAGGAATGATCTCCCAAACCCCATTCATCTGTGCATACATAGGGTTCTTATTAAAAAAATGGCAGCATCCAAGGAAATATATCAAATAAAGGACAGTACATCATTTTTTAGGGTCAATAAACAAAGTATTTACAAACTGCCAAATAAAATGTATCAATTCCTTCTCTCTCTTGGAGTAAATTTCTCATATTTTAAGTTTAATATAGAATATAAATAGAGGGATTATAAACATGAAGCATTTGAGATTATATTTTGTAATTGGTCTACTATCAGACTTATTTTGAAATAACAGTTCTTTGTCATTCCTTGGTAAATGTAATATAAGGTGTTAAAACTTTTCTGATTGCTGAGAAAGACAAAAAGTTACTGCAATTTATGTATGGTTAGGTTATTATTTCTATACCTTTCATATTTCCTATGAAATGCCAGAGATTACAGATCTTTAGAATTCTATGGCTTCTCTGTAGCTTTACAGATTTCCAGTGAAATGCAAAGCTGGATAGAATCTCATCAGAAACAAGAGGTACTGTTATCTTTTTTTTTTTTTTTTTGTCTTTTTCCTTTTTATAGGTACCGGGAATCGAACTCACAACTGCCTGCTTGCAAGGCAGGCACTTATGCCGCTGAGCTAAATGTCCAGCCCCGAGATACTGTTATCTTTAAAACAAGACAAATTTCTTGTTGATCAAGACAAACCACGGGGAAATGAGAACAAAAGCATTGCTAGAGGGCATGAAAATAGAGTCCTTATTAGAACAGCAAGATCATAAAATGAAACACAGAGTTTTAATGTAAAGTAGCAAAATTCTACCCTTGTGCAGTAAAAGCTAGCATAATGAACTAAGAAAACATTAGAAGGAACAGGAAAACTGTTGTGAAGAGAGGAGGTTGATAGGGAGATTTTGGTCAAATTAATTAAACTTAATTAAAGTTTGATGAGAATATTTTTAAAGAATGTCCAGAATAGGAAAATACATAGAGATGGAAAATAGAACAATTTTGCAGGGGAAAGGGGTAGGGAGAAAAAGAGAGGTAGCAGATGTGAAGAGCAAATGGCTAGGGAGTTTCTCTTTTAAGTAATGATAATGTTTTAAAATTGATTGTGGTGGTGCTTGCATAACTTGGTAATGAAACAATCCCAAAGTAACTTGAATTTACTCTTTAAATGGGTGAATTTATAAAGTGTTCTGAAGTTATGCATTAGAAAATTCAAAGGCAAAAATCACTATCCAAGTAGGTGGTTGTCAGCCTTCCATGTACATAGGAATCACCGAGATTCTCAGGCCTGCCTTGAAAGATTTTGATTATTGTGTCCCAGAATCAAAAAATACTCCAGATGACTCACACACAGTTCACCATCCACCACATGTGGTGGACACTCCCATGCACAGGCTATGTTTCTTTTATCTCACTAGAAATCACAGCCTAAAAAACACATCACAAAATAGGAAGATTGTGATCACAAAGAGAAAGAATTTACGATTCCTTTGAAATTTATTATTCCTTTGAAACTCAATACAGTATAGCAAATAAAGCATAAGAGATTTGAAAACAACCAAGAAAAAGAGATAAGTCCCATATAGTAACTGGCACTATCTGCCTAAAGTACCAGTGGAATGTCATAGAAAGAAAATGTGTTACCAACATCAAGATCTGAAGAGAACCAAGCCACACTCAGCCACCTCCAAGCAGCAAGCAGGGCCCAGAATCCAGTCCCAGACCCTGACTGCTCAGGGGTTTTAATTCCAGTGCGTGCAGAAGCCTTAGAACTTCGCTCCCAGGCAGTAATACCACGCCCTGTGTCTGAAATCACCAAAGGACACAGGGAGTCCCTGCAGGCCCAACTGGACCACATCCAGCTAACTTCAAGTGGCAAGCAGTTGCTAGCCATCTGCCCCAGGAGCCGAAAGTGGGCCAGGCAATTCGGAGTGCACCCAGGAAGCTTTGAAACATCCCTCAAAAATTGGAAATAGGCACGACTCCAGCAGCATTGAGGAACGCCACATCACCTGGGACCTTGGCCCGGGAACCTTAAGCTTCCTGAGGGACTCCTGCCAGCCCTGGGGAATTGTGCTACCCTCAGATCTTGGCCCGCACAGCTGCCCACTTCCTGCAAGACTGCAATCAACACTGAGAACTCCACGCTGCCCTGGGACCTTGGTCCAAACCCAGCAGATGCCCAGACCCAGGACATCTGCTGGCCTCTCGGGGATACTCCCTACCTCCTCGACTTAATACTGTGGATCATCAGCTCCCACTCTTTTTCCCAGAAAATTGGAATACAGCAGATTGACTCTGCTAAGAAATACATCAATAAAACAAAGAAAGAGATCAATAAAACTGCTATTTCTATTTCTGCAAAGAAATAGATCAATAAAGCAATAAAACAGAGATAGATCAATAAGACAAAATGTCAGCAAAGAAATCATAGAACTGAATCATACCTGTGAGGAATTGGACTTAGTACATGTTTACAGAGTGTTCCGCCCAACCACATCACAACACACATTCTTCTCAGCTGCACATGGGACATTCTCCAAAATAGATCATATATTTTCCCAGAAAATATTCTTAAGTAATTGAAATTATCCCATGCACAATATCTGACCACAGCACATTGAAATAGGAAATTAATGGCAAAACAAAGTGCAAAACCTGCATAAATACATGGAAATTAAATAACAACTTTTTGAACAACCCATGGGCTACAGATAAAATTAAAGAAAAAATAAAACAATACCTACAATTCAGTGAAAATGCAGAAATAACATACTGCAATCTGTGGAATGCAATGAAAGCAGTCTTAAGAGGGAAATATGTATCAATAAATTGTCATATCAAGAAAACAGAATGAGCACAAACAACCTAATGTTTCATCTCAAGCTTCTAGAAAAAGAAGTTAAACCCAAAGCTCATAAAAGAGAGGAAATTGTAAAGATTAGAGCAGAAATCAATGCAACTGAATCTACAAAAAATACAAAGAATTAATGAATCAAAAAGCTGGTTTTTTGAGAGAATAAACAAAATTGACAAATCTCTAGATAACCTTATCAAGAAAAAGAAAGAAAAAACTCAAATTCATGCAATAAAGACTGAAAAGGGGGAAATTATGACAAATCTCATGGAAATTGAAAAGATCAACTATACCTACTTTGAAAATCTCTACTCACAGAGGAAATGGACAGATTTCTAGAAACTTATGAACTACCAAAGCTCAACCAAGAAGATATAGTAATTTTTTTTTCACTTCAGTCAATGGGCTTCTTGCCAGACTTTCACAACGCTCACTGGCTTTACTTTTTATTTTAAAGAGATTAAGACAAAAGAGGATCAGATCAGAAAAATGCAAGTAACACAGCATTTTACCACAAGACAACCCATAATTAGCAGTAACAACCATAATGTCACTTTCTTTGAAATAGTTGAGCACAGCTTCATACATGATAGTATCAAGCATAACAAAACAGTATAAAACCATTCAAGAGAATGAAAGCATTACAGGGCTTTCAAAACCAAACATCAGAGAATAAAAAATGGCTATTATATTATGTCATTTTCCATAGAAAATTTGTTTATACTATCACACATAATAATATCCAATAAGATAGAACAGGATAGAACCAAAGGCAACAGAAGAACAAAAGCATAGTAGGACTTCAGAGTAAGATGATACTAAATCAGCTCTGGTTACTCTAATGTCTTTTTTTTAAAATAGCTTTTTATACTATCACAGATAATAAAATCAAACAAAGTATGATAAAACCATTCCAACTAATGAATGCAGGCATTATAAGGCTTCAGAGCAATGTAATGGGAATCTTGATTACTATAAACTCTTATGTACTCTGACCACTTCTTACACTAGGAAGACTCTATGGTATTTATACATGTGAGTTTGATTTATTTCCCTTATGAGTATGGTCTCAACCTGTGCCCATTTACTTATAAATATTTCAATGTGATCATTTTTTATAGCTGAGCAGTACTCCATTGTATAAAAATACCACAGCTTTTTTATGCCTTCCTCAGTTAATGGACACTTAGGTTGTTTTCAAGATCTGGATATAGCAATTTTGAATAACCCAATAGCAGCTATTGAAATTAAAAATGTAATTAAAAACTTACCAACAAAGAAAAGCCCAGTTCCTGATGGACTCAAGCCTGAATTCTACAAGAAACTTAGAGAAGATTTGATGCCAGTACTCCTTAAACTCTTCAATTGAAAAGGAAACAATCCTCTCTAATTCATTCTTGGAGCCAAGTATTACTCTCATACCAAAACCGGAAAAAGACCCAACCAAGGAGAACTATAGGCCAATCTCACTAATGAACATTGATGCAAAGATTCTCAATAAAATATGGCAAATACAATGCAGCAAATTCTCAGGAAGATTATACATCATGATCAAGTGGGGTTCATCCCAGGAATGCAGGGATGGTTTAACATATGCAAATCAATACATGTAATACACCACATCAACAGAGCCAAAAACAAAAGCCACACAGTCATCTCAACAGATGCAGAAAAAGCTTCTGATAAAGTCCAACACATGTTCATGATGAAAACCTTTCAGAAACTCGCAATACATGGTGTCTACATAAATCTTATAAAGGCTATCTGTGACAAACCAACAGCCAACATTATACTAAGTGGACAAAAACTGAAAGCTTTCACTTTAAAATCAGGAACAAGGATGTCCAGTATCACCACTCCTTTACAATATAGTTCTGTAAACACTAGCCAGAGAAATCAGACAAGAGAGAGAAATAAAAGGAATAAAGATAGGAAAAGAAGAAGTTAAATCATCACTATTTGCAGATGACATGACACTCTATACAGAAGACCAAAAAACTCAATTAAAAGACTACTGGAGGTAATAAAGGAATTCAGCAGTATAGCTGGTTACAAAGTCAGTGCTCAAAAATCAATAGCACTCCTGTATCCAAACATAAAACTCACTGAGAGAGAAATTATGGACATATCTCCCTTCAAAATAGCATCTAAGAAAATGAAATACTTAGAAGTCAAGCTAACTAAGAATATGAAAGACCTATGCTGAAAATTATGCTACACTAAAAAAGGAGATTGAAGATGATATTAGGAAATGGAAGAATATTCCTTGCTCTTGGCTAGGAAGAACCAACATTGTGAAAAAGGCCATACTCCCCAAACTGTTATACAGATTTAATGCAATCCCAATCAATATACAATTAACATACCTCACAGCTCTGGAGAAAACGCTCTTAAAATTCATTTGGAAACAGAAGAAATCTAGAATAAGAAAGGCAATTCTGGGCAACAAAGGCAAGGCAGGAGGCATCTCAATTCCTGACTTGAAACTGTACTACAAAGCCACAGTGATAAAAGCAGCATGGTACAGGCAAAGAAATAGACCTAAGGATCAATGTAACAGATGAGAAGATGCAAACACTACTGCAAAGACACTCAGCCACCTGATATTTGAAAAAGGGGCTAAACATGTTAATGGAAAGGACAGCCTCTTTAATAAATGTTATTGGAAAAATTTGCTTCCCCACATGCTGAAGACTGAAACTAGATCCATGCCTATCACCATGCACAAAACTAAAATCTAAGTGGATCAAAGACCTAAATATTAAAACAGAAACACTAAGTCTACTGGAAAACAAGGTAGGTAGAAGTCTTGGAGACATATGGGTAGGCAGAGAATTCATGAACAAAACACAAACTGCCAGTGAAACACTTCAAAGAATCAACAACTAGGATCTCTATCTGAAAAGTTTCTGCACTTCAAAAGGAATTACCAACAGAGTGAAAAGAAAACCCACAGAATGGGAAAGAATTTTAGCCAGCAACCCCTCAAAGGACTTATATCTAGAACCTATAAAGAATTGAAAAACATCAAGCCCCCCAAATTCAAAGACCCTCTCCAAAGGTGGGCATCTAACATGAACATACCTTTCTCAGATGAAGATGGCAAATAAATACATAAAGAAATGTTTACCATCACTGGCCATTCGAGAAATGCAAATTAAAACAGCATTGAGATTTCATCTCACTCTGGAAAGAATGGCCGCCATCAAGAAATCAACTGATAATAAATTTTGGTGAGGCTGTGGGGAAAAATGAATGCTTCTCCTGTGTTGGTGGGAGTATAGACTGGTTCATCCACTATGGAAATATGGAGATTCCTCAATAAACTAGGATTAGAAGTTCCATTCAATCCAGCTATTCCCCGCTTGGGTATTTTCCCAGAAAAACTGAAAAGGTAATATCACAGTGATATATGTGCACACATGTTCATAGCAGCACAATTTGTAATAGCCAAATCTTGGAAACAACCAAGATGCCCATCAACTGCAGAGTGAAAATGTTGTGGTATTTTTATACAATGGAATATTACTCAGCTATAAAAAAGGATGATCTTGAGGCCTTCATAGGCAAATGGAGACAAATTAAGGCTATTCTCACTAGTGAAATAAATAAGAATCATATTTATAAATATCACATTGTGTCTCTAGGGTAAAAAGTAGTAAAAAATGTAGAAGTAATAAAACCCAATATGTGTTATTGGTATTATAAAAAAGAGGGAAAAAGAAACTGCTCTCATGAATATAACTGCATGTATGTTTAAGTGTATAGCATTGATAACCATATTACTAAGTTTTTGTTGGATAGTTGAACAGAAGTGCTTGCAGTCTCACTGTTTGAATGTCCACATTTTATGCTTCACTTTTGTAACTTGAATAACTTTGTAAGAGGACAATATGTAATTATCAACTAGTGATTTCTTACTATTCATTTTTTTTGAAATTATGTGTTACTTCTACACTTTTTCTGTTTTTCTTTTTAAATAAAAAAATACAATTAACAAAAAGATCTGAAGGGTTAGTTGAAAATATAACCATAGTGTAAAGAAAATAAGCGTAATGACATTGTTATGCAAATTTTATGCATTCCCTGAAATTATCACAAATTTGCTAAAGCAAGTAAAAGAAAAGGAATACGTTATGTTTGCCACAGGTACTGATAACTCAAATAATCTTTTAGCTGTTTGGATAAGAATGAGTTAGGTTATTGGTTTAAAATACAGATTTCCATCTTAGTTTTATTGACTCAGAATTTCTGAGGGGAAAATATCAAGAAAAACTTGTTTTCAAGCACACACATGCTTGCACGCATATAAAAACACAAGTACCATTACAATTCAGAGACTTTTAGTATATTTTACAAGGTGTTCCATCCAGAACCATAGTTAACTATATATACAACATGCTCACCATTCCCAAAGAATATCCCATATTAGCAATCACTTGCCATTGCCTCTCTTTTTCTCATTATTCTAGGCAACCACTAATCTATATGCTTTTTCTGAAGATTTGCTAAGTAATGAAATTTTGAGACAGGAGATTAGGCTGTGACAATGTTGGTTTTGGAAGTAGCCAAGACCTGTTGATTAAAAGATCCCAGTCACACATGCAAAACAGCTCCTAAAGCCCTCCACATAGACTTCTTAAGAGTACTCAAGTAGGCTTTCAATAGGATTGTCTAGATTTGACTTCAGTCTGAGATGTGGGATTCTAGCACCACCTCTTCTCAGGATCTTTATGGAGAAATATTTGTGTATTTCCTTAAGATTTGGATGGCGTAAAAGGACATAGAGGCCATGAAGAGGTTACCATGGCTTTGCTCATGATAACCCACCCTGAGTCCTCCAGTGTGTATTTTTTATCTTGCTTTTTCCTGTTATACTCTGCTCAAGGTCACATTTCAGAGCCAATTTCTCCATCAGTCTGTACTTTTACATTTTCAATAAACTATATATATATATTTGCTTGTTTTGTTCAATTCTTTGTTCAAGATGAGAAAAACCTGGAATTCAACTCCAGAAGGAGGCCCAAGCACAGCAAAACCTGGTAACATTTATTTGGATAGCCACATTTAGAAGCTACTCAGTAACACTCCTGGAATATCTAATCTTTTACCACTCCTTTCAATCACTACAATATTTTCAAGGTTCATCCAAGTTGTTACATGTATCAGGACTTCATAGAATTTTATTGCAGAAAAATATTAAATTGAATAGATCAATAAAAGTTTGTATTTTAAATAAGTACCTGATATGAAAGAAGCAATGAAAGGAGAATTAGATGTTCAATTTTACAATTAAGCAGAAATCAGTTTGTGATCTCATATGTAAACAATTCCCCAGAACCTATCCTTCATATTACCAGTAGTTATAACCAAAAGGAGTTTCTATGAAATTTCAAGAAGCATAGCTTCCCAAGAGGCTCAATATGTAGAAAAATTGATAACAATGCCAGAAATGTCAATTAAGAAATATAAATATAAAAGAAAATTAAGCCTTGAAAAGACCCTATGATAAAGCAAGTGGTTCTCTGGGAGCTGTACTATCAAGTAGCTGTATTTACATCCGGGCTTTACTTAATTTACTCTTAGTTTAAATTAATTAAAATTAGCAATGTAGTTGCACAAGTGACTTGTTTACCCTCATCTAATGCATGAAGCTAGCATCTACATATTGGACAATGTACACAAGAACATTTTCATCATCACAGAAAATTCCACTAGACAATGTACCCTTAGATACAGATAAAATTGTTGTACCATAGCCCATTTACTCATTCTAAAATACTTATTAAAAATTTACAGTGGAGTCATGGGGCATAGTCCTCTGTGACAGAATGCATGCTTAGCATGTTTGAAGGCCTGGGTTCAATCACCAACACCACACACACACACACACACACACACACACACACGCATAATACTGTTAGGTTCTAGGAATGCTACCATATACAAAAGAGACAAAATTATTTACCTGGTGGAGCCTAAGTTCTAGAGACAGGAAAGAGAAGGTAGACAAAGCAAAATAAATTACATATATAAGTGGTGATAAAATAGAAAAATCCAAAGGAGTGAAGAAAGATGAGGTAGCACTCTCTTGACAAAATAGTCCAGAAAGTCTTTGTGATAAAATGAGCCTTGTACAAAATTTAAAGAAAAGAGGGAATCGATCTTGTGTGTGTATATATATATGAGGTAAAAAATCACACCAGAAAGAGAAAATAGCTATATAAAGGTCTGTGGCTGGAATAGGCCGGACATGCTTCAAAAAAACAGTATCACAGTAATAAGAAATCATGTCTCACCGCAGCACATTAATAAGTAAAACCAAAATAGAAGCGATTAGATAGGAAGCATGGATTTTAGGGCAAATTTTATCATTTCCTAGAAATTTTGATTAGGTTATTGTTATTCTAGTACATTTTATTATGTGAAATGATTCTCCAAATTAAAAGAGATATATCTGAAATGGAAGCAACAAGGAGCTCCACAAATCTTCGCACCAAAAAAAACATGACTAGAGAAAATTTTAAAAATCAATTATTTAGCATCTCAAGAAACTATCTTAATTATATCCCATGAATGAAAAAACATTTCTAGTGAAATCTATGAAATCTCAAAATAGCAATAAATACTATATATACAACTAAGAACAAAATAGAAGAGAGGTAAAGAGGAAGCAGGGAGGAGTTCAAATACTTCCCCAAATTACATAGTGTGTTGTTTTAAAAATATTTCAATATATATGCTGATTTGTTCCATTTCTATTAATAGTTTATCTTAGTTTATTGAAAAAAGTTTGCTTTACTATCAGTTTATTTCTTTTCTGTAAGAATCTTTTAGGTCTATGTCTTGTACTATGTAACTACATGGAAAATGATATATAGTGTAATATTACTGTCCTTCTATTATTTATCATAATTTGTTTTACTTTTTATAAAACAAAAAACTAAAAATTCTTTTATATTTGAGCCACAACCTATGCCAGCTCAACCTCTTCTTAATTTCTCACGAAGAGTAGTTTCACAGCAGCAGAATGTCCCTAGAAACATACTTATCTCTCTTACTATCTCTAGCAGGACCTATCCTTACAGTTGAATTATCATAGCGGGCTGGACTGTGGGACACAAAGGCCTTTAGTAGCCATGCTCAGAGGGCATCACTAAAAAGCAGATGCTAATTACTGATTTCCATAATAGAAACAAAGTCTTTACATTATAAGTGCCTGCAAACCTTAGCACAAAAATAACATATATATACAAATACAAGGCTACAAAATGCCTCCAAAAGATCAGAACTCTCCCAAAACCAATCCCCAATGCACTAAGAGTATATGCAAATAAATTATTTGAAAGGATAAAAACGTCATTTAAAACAGATCAATAAAGGGTATTTTTTTGCAGAGATCCTTTTTTATTTTAAAAAAATGAGATTAAGATAAAAGAGGACATAACAACACAGGTCAGAACAGAACAATTTAAGCAACACAGTGTTTTACCACAAGATAACCTGACATAACAGTAGGTACCACAGTGTCTCTTTCCTTGAAATATTTGAGTATACCTTCATATACTATAGTATCAAACATAAAAAGATAGTGTAAAACTATTCAAGAGAATGAAAATATAACAGGGTATTTAGAATCAACTAATAGAAAATGAACAATGGTTTCTATATTATTTCCTTGTCTATAAAAATTTTTGTTTATACTATCATATATAATAAAATCCAATAAGATACAATATGATAAGACCAATGGAGACAGAAGAACAAAAGCTTGAAGGGACTTCAAAACAAGATGATGTTAAATCAGCACTAGCTATTATAATGTCTTGTTTTCTTCAAAATAGCTGTTCATATAATCACAGACAATAAAATCAAACAACCTAGTATAAAACCAATCCACTTAATGAATGAAACCATTATAAGGCTTCAAAGCAATATAATGGGGGATCATGATTACCACATACTTCTATGTATTCTTACCATTTCTTACACTAGGGAAACTACTTGTTATTTATACATATTGAGTTTGATTTATTTCACTTATGAATATGGTCTTAAGCTGTATCCATTTATTTATAAATATCTCAATGTGATCCTTCTTTATAGCTGAGTAGTACTCCATTGTATAAAAATACCACAACTTTTTTATCCATTCCTCAGTTGATGGACACTTAGGTTGTTTCCAAGATCTACCTATTACAAATTGTGCTTCTATAAACATGGGTGCCCATATTTCACTGTGCTTTGATGTTTTCAGTTCTTCTGGAAATATGCCTAGAAGTGGAATAGCTGGAACAAATGGGACTTCCAATCTCAGCTTTTATAGGAATCTCCAGACTGCCCTCCACGATGGTTGCACCAGTCTACACTCCCACCAACAGGGCAGGAGAGTTCATTTTTCCCCACACCCTCTCCAGTATTTGTTGCTGGTAGTTTTCTTGATCCTGGCCAATCTTTCAGGAGTGAGATGGAATCTCAGTGTGGTTTTAATTTGCACTTCTCTAATGAACAATGATGATAAACATTTTTTCATGTATTTATTTGCCATTTGTATTTCTTCATCTGAGACTTGTGTATTCATCTCAGATGCCCACTCTTGGATTGGATCTTTGGATTTTGGGGGTCTGATTTTTTTTAATTCTTTATGTTTTAGACAAAAGTCCTTTGTCTGAGGGACAGTTCACTAAGATTTTTTCCCAGTTTGTGGTTTTCTTTTCACTATGCTGGAGATTTCTTTTGATATGCAGAAATTTTTTAATAAGAGGCGATCCCAGTTATTGATTCTGGGAAAATTTCCCATGTGGTTGATCAATAAGGTTTGTAGAAAGCACAAAGCAAATATAAATAGATAATGGACTTAATAAACAAAACAATCAACAAGTTTAGATGAGACACTAATAAAAAACTAAATCAAGTAAACAAAATGATACAAAACAAATGAGAGTTTAGCAGAAAATTCAATCCAGGAAAAAAGGTACCAAACAGAAATCCAAGAAGTTAATTCTAGTATAAACCCACTGGAATGACAGCAGACTACTCAACACAAACCTTAAAAGCAAAGACTTGAAGTGAAATATTTTAAAGTCTGAAAGAAAACAGGCCATTTGTAAACTTCAGCAGGAGAGAACCAAGTTTCACCAGGAAGTGATCCCCACCTGGAAACCAGTGCCATCAGCAGCCTGCTGCCCCAGTGGGGACAGCCCAAGCCAAGCCTCCCTCCATGAGTCAGTGCCATTTGGGGACTATGACAGGAGAAACTAGGCCTCACCAAGAGGTGACCCCCACCTAGAAACCATATCATTTTCATTGTTTTGTTGGGTTGAGTTTTATTTTCTTTTGTTTGATTATGTTAAACCTGATGGCATGAGAAGCTATTTAAAAGATAGCAAGACATTATGGTAGCCATTTTGAATTTACTATTGGCTTGTTTTGAAGTCATTTCTTGCAGTCATTGTTTTTATTGTTTCTATTCTATTCTGTTCTGTTCAATTTTTACTATGTCTGAAGGTATCTGCAGCTATTTTGAAGACAAAAAGTCATTATGGTAACTTTATTTTGATTGGTTTTATTCTCTTTAAAATAAAAAAGAGAATAAAAAATAAAAGAAAACAACTTCCTATCTTTCAAAACTGATGCAGAAACGAAGTATTGCCATGACAAACAGCAAAGATCTTAATAGGTTCATGGACACAAAAGGAGCACTCCACAAAATGCTCAAGGATATACTAGAGCAATGCTAAAAAGTAAACACAATGAATACACCAGGCAGGGTGTACATTTAAGCAAAAGAGGAAAAAGGGATCAGCAACAAGACAGGAACAAGTCAACAATATTTAGTAATAACTGTTGAAGTGAATGATCTCAAATCTCTGTTCATAAGATACAGAGCAGAATGAATCAAGAAATATAACCCGAGTATCCTGTATAAAGCCTAAAGCCAAAAGAAGGGAGGAAATTATAAAAACCAGAACAGACATGAATGCAATAGAGAGTAAGGAAAGAATCCAAAGAATCAATGAATGGAAGAGTTGGTTCTCTGAAAGAATAAATCAAATTGATAAGCACTTAGCCATCCTTATTTTAAAAAGGAAATAAAAAGCTCACATTCATGGAATGACAAATGAAAAATGTGAAATCACTACAGACTCTACAGAAATACAAAAGATCATCAACACCTATTTCAAAAACTTCTACCCACATACGTTCCATAACACAGAAGAAATAGAGAGATTTCTAGAAACGTATGAACAACCAAAGCTGGATCAAGAACATATAAAACTGCTGAATAACCCAGTTTTTATTAATGAAATTGAGAATGTAATTAAGTTCGTACCTACAAAGAGGAGCCCAGACCCAGACAGATTCACTGTGGAATTCTACAAGAAATACAAGGAAGACATAATGCCAACACTCCTGAAACTCTTCAATGAAATTGAAAGGGAAGCAATCCTTTCTCAGTAAGTCATTTCTGGAAGTAAATATTACTCTAGTACCAAAATCTGAGAAAAACCCAACTAAAAAGGAGAACTATAGGCCAATCTCCCTAATGAACATAGACGCAAAAATTCTCAGTAAAATATTGGCAAACAGGATGTAGCAAATCATCAAGAAAATTATACAACACAACCAAGTAGGATTCATCCCAGGCAGGCAGGGATGGTTCAACATACGCAAATCAAAAAATGTAATCTACATATCAATGGAGCCAAAAGTAAGAATCACATGATCATTACTATAGATGCAGAAAAAGCTTTTGATAAGGTCCAACATTCATTTATGATAAGAACCTTACAGAAAATTGGAATAGATGGTCTTTACCTCAATATGATAAAGGCTATCTATGAAAAATCAACAGTCAGAATCATATTAAATGGCCAAAAACTGAAAGCTTTTATCTTAAAATCAGTCATAAGACAAGGATGTCCCAGGGGAGGAGTAAAGATGGCAGATAGATAACAGCTGGCTACAGAGGCTCCCTGAGATAGTCAACTTAGAATTCAACATAATACAGAGTAGGGAACCCCAAACAGAGGTAGATGAATTCTCTCATCGCAAAAAGAAATTAAGGTGACTTGCCGACCATCCGAGGTCCCGCTGCAACTGGCCGACGCCGTGACTTGCCAGGGTCCCGCCGTGACTCGCTGAGGTCCCGCCACAACTGGCGAGGTCCTGCCGTGACTTGCCAGTGTCCCTTGCGACTGGCCAGGGTCCCGCCATGACTTGCTGAGCTGTCCGAGGTCCCGCCACTTCGACTCACTGGAGGCGCAGTTACATTGAGTTTGGGGGTCAGCAAGCCAAATGGAGAGCTGAGTTGGTAGGGAGCCTACATCAAACTGTGGTGAGTGATGGGAGTGGAGCCATTCCATAAATAGAGGGGCTTAGGTGGATGACATTTTGGACCTGGGAAAGACTTGCAAGTACAAGGGGCAGCAGTGACTTCAGTCAATTGTTCTCTTCCCAAAAGGGATTGGAAGAGTGAGCTAGGCCTGGGTCATGTAACCCGGCTGAGACCCAATAGGTTATCCGAGGTCAAGTCCCTGCAGCGGTGGTGCACACTAACCACACTGGCCCAGTGGGGCCTCAGAGGTTTGGCTGGTCTGTAGGGGAGGTAGCGTAAAGTAATACAGTAATGCAGGCCACAGCAGCTTGACTGATCTAGAGGGGAGGAGATGGCATACACTGTCCCTGTCTGCAACTCACTAGCACACTGCAGTGTGAAGGGTCATCTAGCCAGTATGATTCAGAAGAATTGTAACCAGCAAAGAAACAAACTGGGGCCTCCTGGAAGAAACAAAAAAGATGGGAAGAGGAAGCAATAAGAAAAAGTCCCCAGGTTCCAACCCTGAGAACATGGACCCTGGACAGTTAAATACAAAGAAGAATGAGAACAGCAAACATGCAATATCAGACAGAGAGCCAGTGGACATCAAGAGATATAATCAGGACCTCATAGATGATTTCAGAAGTGAAATATTTGGCCAAATAAAGTAAGATATAAGAAGATCAATAAAAGAGATACTAAGCACCCCTCAAGCAGACACAGACGGAAGAAGAACACAGGAGAGAACCATTTGGTTTAGAATATAAAAAAAAATATAGAATACATGAAGAAGATTCAAAGAGACCACCAGGAAATTAAAAACTCTATGGAAAGATGGAAAATCTGCTTGAAAGAAACTAAGGATTGATTATTCAAACTGGAGGACAATTTTGCAATGTGGGAGTATGAAAGGGAAAACTTTTTAAAAATAACAAGGAAACAAGCAGTAACAATACAAAGGATAGAAGACGACAAGAGGATGTACAACTTGAGAATATAGAATGTGAATGAAGAAGCAGGGGTATGAACAAAGGAACTACAAAGGCTCTTCACAGAAATAGATAAGGAAAATTTCCCAAACATAGGAAAAGGAAATAATATTCTGATATATGACGCATACAGAACTCCAGCCACCTACAACCAAAACAGAGCTGCACCGAGGCATATAACAATCAGGATCCCAGAAATTCAATATAAGAACAGAATATTAAAAGATGTTAGAGACAAAAAAACAGATAACCTACAAAGGAAGGCCCATCGGAATAACAGTAAACTTCGCAACACAAACCATCAAGTCAAGAAGAGCTTGAAGCAAAATATTCCAAACCCTGAAAGAAAATAACCTCAACCTCAGACTGATATACCCTGCTAAACTGTCTCTAGAAATTAGTGTAGAAACAAGATGCTTCCAAGACAAAGAGGAACTTGGGAAATTTGCAACCATCAATGCAACTCTACAGAGAATATTACAGGGCATTCTAGAGAGAGAAAAGTACTAGGATTCCAGGAACAGAGGCAGAGAGGTATAAATGAATGGAGCAGAAAACAGAATGAAGAAGATAAGCAGACAACTGATGGCAAAAAAATAGCATAACAGAAATGAAGCAGAGAAAATTTTATTCAAAACTGATACGATTGACAGTATCAAATCTGAAAGTATAGGCAACTACACAGGGATGACAAGACTCAATGATACATTCTGGTTTGATAACTGCCAGTTTTTGAAGTTCTATATTAAATACAAAGTTGTGTTTTTATTAATGTTATATACCGATACATTGAATTATACTATGTCTGATGATATAGCCAATTCTATTGGAGATAACAAGAGACAACACAGGAACTATGGTAGAACGATTTGTACAATGGTCTTATATGTTTATTTTGTTACATGTATTTATAGGAATGTTTTGTTTTGCCTTGGTTTGTTTCTCCCTCAAATATAGAAATACATGTTAAGACTCATGCATGTGTAGAATCTATAAAAAGTTTACGAGAACTGATCATACGACACCTGATGAAATGAACAGATACTTTGAAGAAAAAGAGACACTAAAATACCCAGTGCTGATCCTGGAGTATCATAATGTGAAAGCCAGCAATAGTATCATTCTTTGTTCAGAGTGATATTAGCCTACTTGGGTTTATTCAATCTCAACATAATTGAAGATATGGATAACTGCATGTATGTTTCAGTGTATAGAATTGATAACCATATTTCTAAGTTTTTGCTGGACAGTTGAACAGAACCCAGTGCAAAATCACTGTTTGAATCCCCACTTTATAAGCTCCACTTTAGTATCTTGAATAACTATTTATAAGAAGACAATCTGTAATCATCAACTAGTGATTTCCTACTGTTTATTATTTTCTTTGAAATTATGTATGATTTCTACCCATTTTCTGTTTTGTTTAGTCTTTGTTTAAATTAAATTAAAAAAAAAGACTCTACAGTTCCCAGTGCTGATCATGGAATTTCATGATGTGAAATCCAGCAATACTATTATTCTTTGTTCAGAATGATTTTAAACTGCTTTAGTTTATTTAATCTCAACAAAAATGAAGATATGGATAACTGCATGTATGTTTAAGTGTATAGGATTGACAACCATGTTACTAACTTTTTGTTAGACAGTTGAACAGAACTGTTTGCAGTCTCAACTGTCTGAATTCCCACTTTACATGTTCCATTTTTGTATCTTGAACAACTATTTGTAAAATAAAAATATGTAAATATCAACTAGCGATTTCTTGCTGTTTATTTTGTTCTCGGAATATATGTATTATTTCTACCTATTTTCTGTTTTGTTTAGTCTTTCCTTTGATAAAATTTTTAAAAATGACTTAAAAAATAGGATGTCCCTTATCACTGATCCTATTCAAGATAGTACTGGAAATTCTAGCCAGACCAATTAGATAAGAGAGAGAAATAAAAGGAGTAAAGATAGGAAAAGAGGAAGTTAAATTATCATTAGTTGCAAATGACATGATACTCTACATAGAAGACCCCCAAAACTCCATTGAAAGACTTCTAGATATAATAAATAAATTCAGCAATGTAGCTGGATACAAAGTTAACACACAAAAATCAATAGAATTCCTATACTCTAACAACAAAATCACTGAGAAAGAAGTAAGAGAAGCCACACCCTTCATACTAGCAAACAAAGAAGTGAAATACTTAGGAATTAGTCTCACAAAAGAAGTAAAAGGTCTATATAGGGAAAATTATAATACCCTGGAAAAAGAAATTGAAGAGGACCTCAGAAAGTGGAAAGACATCCCTTGTTCAAGGATAGGAAGAATAAATATTGTGAAAATGGCCATTCGCCCAAAACTGTTATACAGATTCAATGCAATCCCAATGAAAGTACCACTAACACACCTCATAGATCTAGAGAAATTACTCCTAAAATTCATCTGGGACCAGATGAGACCTAGAATAGCAAAGGCAGTTCTAAGCAGCAAAGACAAGGCAGGAGGCATCACAAACAAATTGCTCTAAAACAGTTGTCAATTGTACATATGTCCCCTTTGACATTGTAGTCCATATTTTATTTGCCACAAACACAATTTTTTGGTAGACAGAGAAGGGAAGGCTTTACTAAACAACAAAGTCAACAGTTATATATCAGAAGAGAGGTCAATAGGAACAGAAGGGTGTGTTATTTAGTATTAAAAAGTAGCTGTAATTGTCTTTTTGACTAGTATATAACATGAGACATAAGGAAAGAGGACAAGAAAGTCCACATGTAAAAGAAAGTAAATATTCTTAATCCTGAATACATCATGGCAGAGCTACATATAACCAAAGTAGCAAGCCTCTAGGTGAGAAAGGAATAAATTACAAAAAGGTAAAAATAAGCAAGACCACTTTAAGGAACCCAGGGACAGTTACCAGATGACATGAAAGGAAAGAAAATTAGAAGGGACCATAATTAGATATTGTAAACTAGCTGAGACAGCCTTCCCAGTAACATAAGCCCCATGAAGTTAGGAAATAGTGGTACAATCACTGCTAAATCCATAGCCCCAAGCATAATGACTGTTCATTAGTAGGAACTCAAATATTTGCTGAAGAAAAATAAAATGAATAATCATCATCACCAGTTTTGGGATTTCCTACATTTGAGGCAGGGATCTGCGCTTACCAGATTTATACACAAATAAGGAAATCAATATTGTTTGTGTTATATCTATAAATATTTGTAACCAGATTTTCCTAGAATGTATTTCAAATATTCCTATTAGTACTGATATTTAGAGGAAAGCATTAAATAGATGGCATAAGACAAGTCTTCTATTTTCCTTGATATCTGAATCAAATTGCACTTCCATATGTAATCTGAAGTAACAATTTCAGTCCTATTAAATCCCAAAAGAGAATCAATAGGATGCATTATGTGGCATTTTTAGCTTACAATAGAAGTAAAAGAAAGTAGCTATAGTAGAAACAGAAGCTGTCACTTACTTTACATGTTTCAAAAAAGTCCTTTTACCTAATGAGATGGGCTGTAAATTGCCGAAGAAAGGCAGCTTGAATTTTTTTTTAGCAACTTGAATTTTTTTTTTGCAACTTGAATTTTTAAAAGTCAAAAATGCTAAATGATTAAAGAAAGCAAATACTGAATTACTAGTAATGCAATCCACAACACAAAATTTGCACACCTATTTTCTGGACACTGTAGCATCTTGAAATGCTAATACAGTTGACAACGATAAGCCATGCATCACAAAAAAATCAAATTATATATGCTTTATTCAAACTGCATCTTTTTACACTCAACTTGTCCTCTAACACTTTGGAAAAACTGAGCTTACCAGATACTTCACCACCCCCCTCAAAAGGAAGAAAAACAGGCTTACAGAGAGAGAAAAATGAATTTTAGCTACTCTCATGTCAAATGTAGGTACCTGTGGAATAGCTGTGTAGAGGAGGCTTGTGCAGAGATTTCAATAATGATGCCCTATGTCATGTCTCTTTAATGTATGTTATAGATATGATCATTGATATATGCCACATGCAAGAGTAATTAAGAAACATAGGTACAATTGGAAACTGTACACATTAGTTTTGAGCTAATGAGATGATGCCTACAATAGAGATTTTAGGGAGCTGTCAGCATACATGGTGCTTGTAGAAACCACACAGAGGAACCTGCTCTCCCAGCCATGGTGGACTAACTGGTACCAGACTTTTCCTCCTGCTGTAACAATTAGAACATCAGGTAATATACATGAAACCAGCTCCCAAGAGTTAGTGCCATGCACAGCCTGTCTGAGAGAGAACCAGATGCCAGCCCTTTCCTGTGAGTCAATGCCATTGGCAGATTGTCAGGGAAGAGAACAAGCAGTCAACAAGAAGCTAAGACTTCCTGTATGACAGCATCAAGCACAAGCACCTCTCCTGTGAGTCAGTGCCATTTGCAGACTGTGGGAGAGGAGAACAAGCAGTCAACAAAAACATAAGACCTACTGTGAGTTGGTACCATGTGCAAAAGCTGACTGGGAAAGAATCAGACACCAGCCCCTTCTGGCAGGTGGGCAGTGAGACAAAAAGAGAAAACACCTGGCCCCTCCCCCCACCTCCTATAAGCCACTGGTTGATGGAGAGAAACCCAGACTGTGATTCTAGCTAATGACTTACTACAACTTACTGTTTGTAGTGTTTAGTGTTTCACTGATTTTCAGGCTGAAAGTTGGTAGTCTGAACATCTATTCAGAGGACAAAAATATACAATGTGGCATATATGGGGGATCTCCTTCTGAAGGTGGTAGCCATTGTTAATTCCCTATTATCTTGTTTCAAAATCATATATCATTCACATTGTTTTGTATGTTTGGGTTTTATTTTGTTTTATCTTGTTTGATTTTGTGTTATCTGATGGCATGGGCAGCTATTGCCAAGATAACAAGATACATGATGGAAGTCATTTTGGATTTACCATTATCTTGTTTTGAAGTCCTGTATTTCATTCACTGTTTTGTTTTTGTTGGTGCTATTCTGTTCCATTGTGTTTCATTTTACTATGTGTGAAGTTAAGGGAAGCTATTTTGAAGACAATAAGAAGTATTATGGTAACTATTATTGATGTCCTATCTTGTTTGGAAATCCTGTGTCACTCACACTGTCTTGCTTGGATTGGCTTTATTCTGTTTTATTTTGCTTTTATGCTCTTTAAAATAAAATTGAAAAAAATATATATATATAGTTATATATGAAACCACTCTCCACAATTGTTGAACAATGTACAACATGGGACTATTATTTTAAGAAAAGAGAAACAATCCCTATAGTGGCTACAACTTGCTACCTAAAACTCAACATGCCAGTATTACTCAACTGAAGAAAAAAAGTTCAGAATTCTAAGAGGCTGATATAGATAGAATTTCCAGGGCACAGTACCAGAGAAGGAGCTCTTTTGATAAAGAATTCACAAAAACCTACCTATGGGTCCCCTTGAATCAGTCACTAAACACAAAGCCTTATGTGTATAATAAGCCCTAGGATGAAACTCCATAGGCTGGCCCAAAACCACCAGGAAACTTTCAGGCAAATATTCTCAAAATTCACACAGAACTTGGAGACATCTTTGTTCTAAACAGTAAGAAAGAGAAAACAAGAGAAGGCAGGCCTTACTAGGAGGTCTAAACTAGCCACTGAATACGTTATGTTTGGCCTCACAAAATTTACAAAGAAGTTTTGAATAGATTGAGCTGATCCACAGATAACTGCATACCAAGCAATATTCAAGGCTTGTTTGAAGAAGTCAACAAATCAAGACACTCAATAAATCATAGTATCCAGCATCCAATAAAAATAACTAGATATATATCACAAGGAAAATGTGACCCATAAGCAGCACAATAAAATCAATTGACAGAAAAATATGGAGAAAAAGAAACAAAAGGGAACCAAGACAGGACTCTGGGAAACATCCAGATATGATTTAAAAAATAAGAGGAAGAAAAGGATCCAGAAAGAGGTAATAACAAGGAATAGAATGAGGATTCAATCGCGCCATGGAAGCCAAGTGAGGAGAAAGTTCCCAAAAAAGAGGAAGTGATCAACATGGAGATAAAGTGAGAGAATGAAGAAGACTCACCATTTGAGTGGACCTACTAAGCATGGCCAAAAGTCTAGATGAAGACATAGAGATAGAAGCCAGACATCAAAAGGCATTGAGAAGTGAAATTCATGAGAGATGACAACCATGTTTTCAAGGAAACATTGTTTCTTATTCAGGGTGGCAAAAAGATATGTACATTCAACCTTCAGAAATATTTTTAAATACACCATAGGTATGACAGCACATGCTTCTAGGTCCCAGCTACATGAGAGACTGAGGCAAGAGGATAACTTGAGCTCAGGAGTTCAAGATCAGCCTAGGAAACAGATGTATTTTAGTATATATGCTGCAGAAACAAGCACGAGGGCAGCAGACTTAGATCTTGGTTCAAAAAAAGAAAAACATTCTACAACTTTCCTTATCAATATCTGTTTTATCTTCCAATCACATTAGTTTCTAACACATGAACTACTTCCAATAAGAATTAAAATCGTTACCAAAGAAGGCATTCAGTAGCTTCTGAACTTGAATATTGCTACCAACGGTGCGGTATAACCCTTCTGTCTTGATCCCTAAGGAAAGAAAACCAAAGTCAACTTTGTTTACATAGCTAGAGTTTTCAACTCCAGAGGAAGTACTTGTACAAAAGAGTCAGTTAAGTCAGGAAGGGAAATCCTTATGTCTTCAAGCTCCCCAGCCCTCCTTTGTGACAGAGGAACACTCCTAAAACACTTCTCCATAATCAACTATGTTTTTATTTGGACTGCTCCCAAGCCACATCAACCTGAGAAGAGAACATGTTCTAAGGTAGATAGAAGGATGTGATTAGGTGGATGGCAGTACATAGCTGAGAATGATAGTACCATGTTGAAAAGGAATTAGGGTTTAATTTAAAAAAGAAGAAATACCAACCCTTAAATTGCTTCCAAACAACAACAGAGGAGGAGAAGGCCAGAATTTAGCAGATGTAAAAACAAAAAAGGTCATTTCCTGAGCTAAGAAAGGCTTAAACAACATGTCAAAGCAAAAAGAGGCTGAGCCGTATTATACATTAAGCCCACCCATATTCCAAATACCCTTAGAGTATCTTGCACTGGGGAAGTATGCTGATTCCACACATGCCTAAGTTTACCTTTGTACCCATGAGTATTTGAACCAATATACATTGTGAAATAAATTGAACTCTGATTAGGGTAGAACCATCTTGACACTGCTAGAGGAGTATCACATATCATTTCAGACCAATTTATAAGCCACTTAACATTCTGTATCCTTAAAAGTAAGAAAACATATATTATCCAAGCATGTTTAGATACTACCGGTTTGGAATTCACTAAAATTTTACAAATTATGTTCACTGTACGTTTATAAAGAATCACCACTATATGAAATACTGTGTTGCTTACATTGCTCTGTTATGATCTGCTTTGTTATGTCCTCTTTTGTCTTAGTCTCTTTAAAAATAAAAAAAAATTAAAAATAGAATCACCACTATAAATATGAGTTCTGACCAATACATATCATTTCTCTTTTAGGGAAATTGCCCCAAACCAAATCAGAGTGACCAGATTCAAATAGTGACAAGGCTATGGTTCAGATCTTACCTTTGGTCTCTATGATATTGATGCACTTCCTAACAAACATAAACCCCACTTCATTCAGCTCCACTGTTTCAAGCAAAGGAAAGAACAGTTAGATCCTGCAACAAATGTAACATACCACATATTTAATGGCCATATTAAGGGACTACTGTGAGGGAATGAGGGTTTAGCTGCTTACTGTCAATCATCCTTACATGCAAAGATCATTTTATTCACAAGAGGTTCAAGGTTTTAACTTTTATAGCACAAAATATATGTTTGTTTAGCCCTTTGCATTTATGTGCACAAGCTAAAATAATGTGACTTTCAGTTTAATCAATGGACAATTTAAAAACTAGGGTTGAATTTTATTTCTTACAGAGGTATCCATAATAGAGTCATACATCACTAGTACATATCACTAGTGATAGCACTAACCATAACTATGACAATCCATAGATAATAATGTCAGTAAAGCAAAAATTTGAATAACTTACTTTCTTCCTGTTTTGTTATGGGGCTGTGGTATATCTGCAAAAAAAAGAGAGAGACAGAGAGAGAGAAGAGACAGAGAGAGAGAGAGAGAGAGAGAGAGAGAGAGAATGTGCCATGGCTATTGTGAATTACTATAGGTATGGAGGGGAAAAAGTATTAAATCTCTTTCCCAACCTAGCCCACCAAAATCATTAGATACTCTAGGACAGTGATGGCGAACCTTTTAGAGATGGAGTGTCTAAAATGAAACCCAAAACTCACTTATTTAATCACAAAGTGCCAACACTGCAATTAAACCTGAACACTGAGGTTTTAGTCTAGAGAAAAACAACTGATACATTAATATCTTTTGTCTTAAAAGAAAAACAAATAACATATGTACCATAAATTTGCCATCACTACTCTAGGATCATAAAAAGGAAAATTGGTCTAAACAGAATCATCTTTACTTATACCCCTATAAAAGTTTCATGATCCACAAAAACTACACTGGAGTTCATTGCAGTGGAAAATGTGCCCAGTCCATCTTAGACATTTACTTATGTAATATTTGGATCATTTTTAAGATGGAACAAGAGAACATGAATGAATGATAAGTAGCTTTCTCATGGACACTGGAGTAACAGGCACGAAAGTTAAAATTTAAATGTTTACAATAAAAATCTCTCTCCTAAATACTAGTTAAAGGATGCTTCTCTTTGAAAGGCAAGAGTCCACCTGAAAGAGGCCCTTGTATTGACCAAGAATTCTCTATGCTATCTTCAAATAAGCATTGTGATAGCTGTATATGAGACCAGAAAGGAGATTCCTCAAATGCAGTCTTGGCTCTGACCTTCTTTCACTAGGCATGCCTTTATTTTCTACATGTCAAATTTTCTGCTGATAAAATGATCAGTAGGGTAGGAACAGATGTTTCTTAAAGCTCTGATCTTCTTTGACCCTCTAAGCAAAAGGATGCATGTGATATGTAAGACAGTGTGTTAGAGTGCAGGGTAAAGCAACAACAATATCAGAAATTTGAGGCTACATGAAGAAAAGCTATCTGTTAGAATCTGCTTTAACAATCTCTCCTTTTAAAAGAACACTTTACATATATGTGTGTATGCCCTGGGTACTTCAGTGAGAGTTTCTGCACTAACTAGCCTTTGCTGCCACTTTTATAAACTTCAAATCTTTTGAAGTCTGTCATGATCAGGCTGGTGAAGTTCCATATTCATTGAGCCCATATTCTACCATCACTCTCTACAAATAGTTACCTGTATCCTTGGATGTATTAAAACCTATGGAGAGAGCACTTTCAGGACAGGGAAGCAAGAGCTAAATGCCTTGCTATGCCTCTTTGCATCCTCCTAGAGAAACATCACCAGCATACAAGAGCTAAGTATTAGGTTTCTCTGAAGTTTAATGTCAAAGCCAGGCTTAATAATGTCAGAACCAGGACACAAAGCCAAACTTTTGTGATTCTAATGCAAAGCAGCTAATATTATTTCATATGCCACTATAAGAAATATAATAGAAACATACTGAAGAGAGACTACTTTAATAAATTCTGACTGTTCATGTCAATCTCTCTAGAATAGTCACTAAGCCCTTTAAGGGATCACTTATCCACCTGCCTAAAGTTTTCTATGTGGAGTATCCTAGGACACAGGATGACAACTCCATTTCCTCCAGTAGCTCAACCCGGAAAGAGAATAAACTGAGTAGGGGTAGAAGAACAAAAAAGGATTATTTTGAATAAAATCTTTAAAAATGCATATTTACAGCCATGGTAATTATTTTCCATCCTTCTATAGGATTAATTTTATAATCTGAGAAAATGCTACACTAAAAGTAAAACTCTGGAGTAAGAAAGGTGATCATAGGAAAAATCCCTTGCCCTCTCTTAAACTCAAATTGCCTTACCTACTAAACACTCACTGTATTTCTTATTTAGAAAAAAAATTGCAGGTTGCAGCCCACATTCATTTAATTTTCAGCAATACAAAATTACTGTATTTTATAAATGGAAATACCACTGCTAAAAATAGAATGCTATATACAAAATGAAATCTTTTGTTTCTGATGACTGTTGCTATATTAGAGCAATACAAAAATAATAAAAATGAAATATCTTGTGGCAAGCTGTGGAGGTAAGGTTAAGAATATAATCCATGAGTTATCTTAGGGTAAATACTGCAGCCACAAGTACTACCAGCAAGTATTCTCAGAGCAATCAGGAAATTAGTTTCAAAATATTCACAACAGGGTTGTAATTCTTATGTCTCACTTGCCAAGCAGCTTGAATCACCAGTGGTACATGGATAACTCTCCCATCAGGCAGATTTTTACTAATTTTATTAGAAAAAACAATAAAAGTGATTAGATTCATTTGTGCTGCTGGTGGTATACCCCCTCCCCTCCAATGGGTGGTTCAAGCTGGCAGGAATGTGTTTAAAAAGTGATATGGGAACCATAATTCCTTCCAGCTCTAACATTTTGAATTGTAAGAATCTGACCATTTAATTGTTAGGTCCAATAATACCAGTAGAGGGCAATCATACACTGACCTATGCTACTGAGATTTCCTCTGTGTCTGTGGTAACTTACAGGTTCTTTCCCATCCATGGCTTCCATCCATAGCCTTCTATTAGCTTCTGAAAGAGCCTGCAGAGTGATAGTTCCTGGCCTAAAGAGAAAAATGACAAATTAAAAACAGAAAATTCATTAACGAGAATGGAGTCTTATGGTCTAGAGTCCTTATTTCCCTGGAAGGTGACCCACTGAACAGTCACTGCCCTATGAAATTCTAAGTTTTGAAGACTTTCTTTGAACCAGACAGTAATGGGAAATTTGTAAATAAGAACTTTGCAGGCCCTAGGGGAGATAGTATTTTGGCGTTCAGAAGTCAAGTTCAGGCTAGGAAAGAGGAAGGTGGATCTCAAAGCACCACATCATAATACACACATAAATTTGACTCCATTGTGCTTAAGCCAAACTCAGGATCTCCCTATCTCCTCTCTTTTGAAGCCAGCCACTTGGTCCAAGCTCTAGAGGTAAGTATGTACATCACAAACACATTCACCTGTCAAAAAAATTGCTCAGTTCCTACCATCCCACCACAGGATGTCCAGTAAACATTTCCAGTTGGAAATAATTCAGCAACTTGCAGACTGGCTAAGCCACAGTGAGGAGGTCTTTTGGCTGACAAGCAATCTAAACAATTAATAACAACAGCTAATGCTTATCAAATGCTCACTAGCTGCCAGGTTCTGTTCTCAGTGTTTTTACATATATCAGTTCATTTAATCTATCCAACAAGTCTATGAACCAGTTTACTACTGTAAGTTGTCTCCATTTCAAAGAAAGGGAAACTGAAGCACGGAGAACTCACCCAAGGTAATACAGCAGGTAAGTGGCAGACAAAAGATTTAAATCTGGAAAGTGAACTCCAGCAGTCATAATCTTAGCCACTACATAAAAATGCATCTACTGAATGACAGATAGCTTCAAACCAAATTGTGTTCTATTTGCTCATAGGTTATCTGCCATGGCCTAACTCCTAAATTTAATTCATGAATTGAAAGAATCACCATGTGACAACATAAAGAGCTAGGATATTTAAGAAGTTATGAGAGTGGAGCCTCCGAGGAAGACATAAAAGACCTTATAAAAAGGATTGAAAGTGTGCATTTGTTCTCTTGCAATCCTTCTGCCAAGTGAAAAATGTTTAGGGCATAGCACCAAGGAACAATGTTAGAAGTAGAGACTGTGCCCTCCCCAGATACTGAGCTCACCAGCACTTGATCTTGGATTTTTCACATTTAGAAGTATGAAAACAAATTCTGTTGCTTCTATATGTATTGCCTAGTCTCGGAAATTTTGTTATAGCAGCACAAATGAACTAAGACTCTATTTATACCCTAACAAAACCAAATTAGGTATATCCCTTATGGTCACTTAGACCTTGACAACCAAACTGGAAATTAGGGTTTGACCATACTACTTCTTATTTCCAGATAAGAAAATGACCTCTGTCTGTTAGTCTATTCTTTGTAATCTCAGTCACTTAAGGCTTTGCTCATGTAACATTACAGTTCACCCACTGAGCTCTTTTCTAGCAATCTGGTCATGTTAATAAATTGTATTCTATACTCAATGTCTAATATAGAGAAATAACAGATTAAAATAAAATCAAGACACACATGCACTCACTAAATTTTGGATCAACTTCCCAACCACAAAGAATCCCTTTCTCTAAAATAATGCTAACGATTCCCATTTTTAAAAGAAAGATAAAATTGACTAAAAATTAAGAATTGGCTCCAGACACTGTAGTCCATATATAAACAATGTAACAAAGTTCAAAATTTACAAGTTGTACCTTTAGTATCTGTGTGGAGAAACTTCCACTTCACATATGTATCTGGCAAGTAGGGAATCTGTCTCATTTTTCACCATAAAGGAAAAACAAATCTAGAGAAAGCACCTCCACCCTCCACCCCATCTGCCTTCCATCAATAACACAGGCCAATAAACTTGCTGTTTCATATTATAATAAAGATATTTTAAAAGAACTAATTTTGTTAGTCTGTCCTTTTTATGGAATCACATTTTGTATATGTGATATCAAAAATACCTAGCACAGTTGAGGCAAACTTGGAGGGGCAGGGGAAATCAGTTCTGTGTCAGGCCTGGCAAGGACGCTGTGAAGAGCTGGCAGAAGAGACAAGACAATGCTGTCTTGCATAGATTTGCTCATTTTCAACAACAGGGGATGATAAAAGACCTACCTAGGAAAATAAAAGACCTATCCAGGCTCAGCATCTGGCATGTGTGGACATAGGCAATTCATAGCAGTGCAGCTTACCTTTCATTAGTTTCTATATCAAAACAGAACCTCTTGTCAATAGACTCTGTCTTCCTTCTCACACAGTACTTCAGGGTTAAGTCCAAGGGTACCTGATATGAGAGAAGGATTAAGATGCAATTTGAAAAAATGCAGAGAAGCTTCTTCTGCCTCCCAGTGGCCTCAGTGACACTTGGAAGGCATAAACCAAGGCAGCAAGAGCAACATGTAGACTCACTGAGAACCCTGTGCAACCAAAGAGTACTTGAGACAAGATGGCAGATGATTTCTCTATTCTCCAAGAATCAAGGGCTGGCACAGTGAGAAATACTCAGAGTAGGCTAGCATTTCTCCCTTAGCATGACAGATTAATCAGAAAACTCTATTCATATCACACAAGGGCAGAGTAGGAGAAATGGATTACCTGAACAGCATTAAGTATACAGAACACAAATTTCATGAGGTCTTGTAGGGAGGATGCAAAAGGCTTTCTGATAATATCCGTAAAAAGTCAGAGGCAAGTTGAAGAATAAAGCAGCCATTAAAGTGGCAGATGGAATGGGGAAGACACATTTCTGTTCCCCACTCCAAACTCTTGAGGATTATAACAAAACAAACCTCCTCAACGACATGGACAATGTCCTGAATCTTTGGCACATACCAAATAGGTAGTACTCGATAAATGTTTATGAACTAAATCATCATCCTTGTCACTTTTCTGATGAGGAAACTGAGACTGAGCAATATGAAATAATTTAACCAAGGTAAAAAAGTAGACCCTACAGCTAGGATGTGAAACTCACCTTTATTATATGTGATAGTATAAACAAAATTTTTTATAGATAAGAAGATAATATAGAAACCATTATTCATTTTGTTAGTTGGTTCTAAATACCCTGTAATACTTTCATTCTCTTGAATGGTTTTACACTGTCATGTTGAGTTTGATGCTATAATACACAAAGTTATACTCAAATATCTCAAGGAAAGAGACACTATGGTAACTACTATTATGTCAGATTATCTTGCGGTGAAATACTATGTTGCTTAAATTATTCTGTTCTGACCTCTGTTTTTATGTTGTTATGTCCTCTTTTTTCTTAAACTCCTTTTAAAAAAATTTTTTAATAAAAAAAAGAATCAAAAATGCAGTGTTCTTTTTTCTTACTACAATTTCTAACATGGGATGAGGAAATACAAAAATACTTTTTGAGAAGTCATAAGTAAAATGAGCAGTATAACACAAATGAGAAATGATAGGCTGAGATAATAGGACACTGAAAAGGGAGAGTCAGAACAATGGTCAGTTCTTCCATTTTTAAATTAGGTGCATGATAATGCAATGTGCTGCTAAAGGAATAAACAAGGAGGCATAGGACAGAATATATCTGGCTCAGTGCTTGACACCCAGCTGGCATTCAAGAAACAGAGATTTTTATAATACAACAAAAGCGTTGTTGCTGGGTGTGGTGGCACATGCCTCTAATCCCAGCACTCAGGAGGCTAAGGCAGCAGGATCCTTCTCAGTTTGAGACCAGCCTAGCCTACAAAGTGAGCTCAAGGCCAGTGTGAACTGCGTAATAAGACTCTGCTCAAAAAGACAAGAAAGAAAGAAAGAAAGAAAGAAAGAAAGAAAGAAAGAAAGAAAGAAGCAATCATTGTTACATTATTTACATTTCAGTAAAGAATAAAAGTAGTACTACAACTGAGTCAGAGAACTGACAAGAAATCATTTCCAACTCCAATTTCAGGGAAATTCAAATAAGTGCTTCTCTCTTTCTGCCCTCTGATCCTGCTACTAAATGGGGAAACAAGTTCCTCTTTCCCTTCCATAAAGAACCCCACATGAAAACTGCTTACACTGACACTACTGCAATTTTGCAAGCAGTAACTCACTGCAAATGAAAAAAGAAAAGACAACTGAAATGAAATTTTTACTCTCATTTGCCAGGAGGAAGTAAAAGTAGTGCCTGCATACTTTATTTTGGGCTCAGCAATATGTACTTCTGAGGAAAAAAAGGGCCTCAATGACATTACTGACTATAAGACCATTATAATACCCAAGAGTTAGAATGTAGCATGTGTAGAAAAATGAAAGGAAAAGACAGTAGGATAGTGGTGCTCAGAAACACTTGCCAGTGAAATAAATCAGCTAAATTCAAACTGACTTGAGACACATTTTGAGCTGCAGCACAAGGTGAATTCACTGGAAGTCTGCTGAGAGGCTCTGTGGCAACTGGAAGGCTGGAAAGTAAAGACTGCTTTGAACTAGTGTATGAGTAAATTCCCAAGACAAAGGCATAGGTGAAGAGTCCAGAAAACCCTGTTTTGGTACATTTTACTAGAAGTTCATCTCATATCCATCCACATTCAACACATTGACCAACCTTGCAGTTAAAAACCAAAGAAGTAATCTTCAATAGCATGCAACAAGATCTTAGTCACCTGTAAATTTATATGAATGAGTCACCTCATTCATATGAATGAGATCTTCCATGGAAAGCACCAGCAATGAAGGGAAATCTGTCCAAATTTTTTCTCCATATTCCAACCTACCTAAATTGGGTCTTCATGTGTTACTTTCAGTACTAACAAGTGAATCTAAAAGTGCTGCTAACAGCTTATAAAAACTTAAAACCATGCACCAAGAGCTTGTATGAGAGCAAGTTAAAGGGGAAAAAATGCACTGAACAAGTATAATATTAACAATCTACCTGATGATCAACTTTTAATCTTAGATATATGGGGGGTGTTACATAAAAGATCAAGTTTTTCTGAGGGAGTAAACTACTTTTTCAGTTTGTTAAACTTTTCTTTCCATTATGGGGAATGGATTGAAGTTTGAAGAGGAATAGAAGAGATATTATTTGCTAAAAAGTATTTCAGTGCTGCACAGCTTCTGAGTATCAGTTATGCTAATTTTAGGAAATAGACATACACTTTTAAAAAGGTAATTCTGAAAACTGATTCATGTTGTTTGTAAACTTTTTATTTAAAACAATTCCACAGTAGAGTCTTCCTAAAATCAATGCATCCATATTTTCCCTTTTTTTCTTTTAAAGCGTGACAAACTATAACACTAAATGATCTGAAAGAGTACAGGCATTTTCAAAATGTCTCATGGAATTCACTGAGCAATTATGTCCCCAACTGAGTGGTTTCTGACCCAGTGCAGACTAAGGCCAAGAAGAACATACATTGTCACGGCTTCACATAATAGAGTTGGGGTTAATTATTTAACAGGATTTCAACAGAAGTTCTTCTCTGAGCTGTAGTCAAAAATGCATCTCAAAAAATCTTGATATAAACATGCACTGACCTGCTTAGCACCTGGCTTCTGTTCCATAGGTGTCATGGTGAGTGTTTTAGTTTCCTTCTCATACTGGCAATAGTACTTCACCCAGGATATTCCCAAAGCCCCTACAAACAAAGGAAGACAATAAAAGTTTCAGCACACTAAGGCAGAGGCTGCTTACAGCCTGTTCTTTATGGTTAAGCTCTAGATCCAGCCCTACCTTTCCCCTAAATTCATCTTATCTAACCACTTGTCCACAGAGCATACGCAGGTATTAACCATTACCAGCTGCTTTCCAAATCTACTCTTTACTTGCCCCAAACCCATTCTCCTTGCCATGTTTCCAATGAATGGAAGCACCATATATCCTAACAGCTGAAAATTCCATTACCTGCCCCTTTTTCACTATAACTAATCTATTTAGTTATAGAGGTCCACTGGGTTGGACCTCTTTTATTACCTACCTACAAATCTTTCCAACTGGTTTCTCCTCTATCACTTTCAGCAGGGAATTAAAAACATTATTGCTGTCTTTCAAAAAATGTTTTATGAGCTATTTCAAACAAAAATTCATTATTTCTCCACTTAATTGTTTTAGTGGATGTTTTCTCTATATCTGATCACTCTTTTGCAGTCTATTAATCACTTTTGTTAGAGTAATACTAGTTTAAAGATAAACACTACTTCAATGCTAATGGCAAACTAATGATCAGCAGCAATATACAGCCTCTCCAGGACCCAGAATCAAGATACCTGGAAAATACTAAATTGAACAATGAGAAAAAGAAAAGAAATTGATACCTAAGAATTGGGAAGGAGACAAAGGAAAATTAGAAACTACAGAGAAGTTGGAGAAATGAAACACAATGCAGAGAAAACAACACAGAAATATGGAAAGCTCACACTGTTTCCAGGGAGGGGAAATGGTCTCTTCCAATACAAGGTAAGTCCCCAAGTTCAGGAGCTCCAGGGAGAAAAACTGGAACTGGCTGGCCATTATTCACCCTAAGAAAATCCTAAGATTATTGTAAACTATAAAAAAGTCTAGTTTTACTTTGAAAGTGACTCTTTCAACACAGTAGGCTAGAATTGAAGAAATCAAGTTAAGAATCCACCATATAATGAGGAGCCATTTTGGGAAGAGCTTAATCATTTAAGACTGAGCCACAGAATAATTACTAAACAGCTTCACTTCAGAGCTTATAATGTAATCCTATCACATAGACTTAGTGGGAAATGGTCACAACAGACAGACACAGAGAGTAAGTAGGCTAGATATATATCTCCTGAGATGTTTAAGCTCAGGCCAGGAGGGCATGGTGGTAGTGGGGGTGGGGGACATTGCCACAGTTGAGAAGCCAGGTGTGGTATGTGTGGTTTTCAGAGATTGCTGGGTATAAAACAAATTAAACTTGAAGCCCTGACCCTATTGCCAATATCCAGAAAAGAGATCAGTGGTCTAATTACTTTCTCCATCTACCAAGATAAGCAGGACATCCTTCAGGTTGAACAGTTATTGCAGCCTGGTGTGAACAAACACAGGAGCCTTTCTGGCACTGGGCGAGAGCACATCACACATCCACAAGCCATAAAGCCAACTGAGAAAACGGTGACTGGGGGTGCACAGAATGGCACAGAAAGTAGGAGTTGCTGGAGTGACTATAGCTTCACAGCTGTTAATGCTGATTAAGAATGACCAGTAGAAAAGGTAAGGCAAGATTCAGCATTCACATACAAAAACATGAATGTGAAAACAAAATAAGTCTTAGGAGATACTCATTATCCTTCCCCCTTGTCTGATGGATTGAGAGACTGCTGATGCTAGAAAGAAACCACTCATTCAAAAACACAAATAGTTTTTTCTTTCTTTCTTTCTTTCTTTCTTTCTTTCTTTCTTTCTTTCCTTCCTTCCTTCCTTCCTTCTTTTCTTCCCTCCCTTCTCCTTCTTCTTGTTTTTTTTTCTTCTCCTTCTCCTCTTCCTCCTCCTCCTTCTTCATCTCTGTCTTTATCTTTTTCTTTGTCTTCTTCTCTTTTCATGGTTTCAGGTTGCTTTTTTTTAGTCATCTTTTCTTTTTTTCTTTTTTCTTATTTTTCTCTTTTTTCTTTAATCTTATTTTTCTTATTTGTTCCTTCCTGTTACTATACATTTATCTAATTCTATTAATTTCACTTTCCTCCTAACTAGAGCCTTCATCTCATTATTTTCTCATTCCCCACAGGATAAATGAAAAATAGATCCAACAATCACTAGATGACACAAAGAAGACTAATCTAAGATTAGTTAGAACTAGTGAAAAATCAGAAGACAACACAAATGGAATAAAACACATGTGTACAAAATACCAGAAAAATTTCCAAATATGGTAAAAGAATTTGACATACAAATAAGGCATATAAAATACCAAATAGCCATGATCAGAAAAGAAATTCTCCACAACAAATTGTAATCAGAATTCCAGAAATCCAAAATAAGGACAGACTCTTACAAGCTTAGAGAAAAGCAATAAATCACTTATGAAGGTAAACCCTTCCAAAGTACAGCAGACTGCTAAACAAAGTATAAAGCACATCAGAGATTTGAGTGAAATATTTCAAGCCCAAAAGAAAACTTTAAAATTAAATTGATGTATCTTGCAAAACTCAAAATTGATGAAGAAATCAAGGCTTATCATGACAAACAGCACCTTAAAAATTCATGAACACCAAAAAAGACGCAGAAGGAGACAGTTAAGATGACAGAAAGGGGAAAAGACACCAGCAACATAAAATGCTGCAGTGACAGGAATAAGTCAATACCTCTCCAAAACTCCTTATGAATGTTCTCAATTCTCTTATAAATGATCTATTAAAAGATACTGATTGGTAAAATGAAAAAAGAAATAAAACCCAGCAAAATGTTGAATAAGTGAAACACATAAGTCCAAAGCAAATTCATAGATTGAAAAACAAAGGATGGAAAACAATATTCCATGTAAGAAAAACTTAAAACATTCAGGAGTAGCTATCCTATTTTCAGACAAAGTGAACTTCAAACCAAAACTGATAAGAAGAAGCCAAGATGGTCACTATATAATGGTTAAGGAAACAATTCAATAGAAAAAAGATAATGATTATAAGCGTATTCAACCCAAAGTCAGGAATAACCAACTTCATAAGTCAAACAATATAAAAGATCAGATGAACATCATCAAAATTATAGTGGGGTACCTCAATACTCTACTGTAACAGACTGCTGAACTAGACCAAAAAAATCAATAATAATATAAAGAGTTGAACCAAACATTTGAACAAATAAATTTAAACAGATACATAGAGTGTTCTACCCAACATTATACATATCCTTCTCAACAGCACATGGAACTACCTTCAAAACAGACTGTACATTAGCCAAGAAAGAATGTTTACATAAATTCAAATGAATCAAAATAATACACTGCATACTATAGACTATAATGAAATGAACATAGAAATCAGGGGTAAAAGAAACCACAGAGTTTGTAAACAAATAACTTTCAAAATGCAGGAGTTTTGTTTTGTTTTGTTTTGTTATTGTACCAGGGATCAAACTCATGACCTGTACTTGCCAGTCAGGCACTTGTGACACTGAACTAAAACCCAAAACCTTAAAATGCAATCTTAATTAACCTGTGTGTCACAGTGGAAATCAAGGAATAAAGACAGTTCCTAGAATCAAATAATATTGCCACTACAACACACCAGATTTTAAGAATTTAATGAAAGCAGTACTAAGAGGTACATTTATTGTTGTGAATGTTCACATCAGAAAAGAAAAGGGAACACAATAACCTAATGATGCACCTCCAGCCCCTAAAAACTAAGAAAAGTCCAATTTATAAGTTAATACAATGAAGGAATTTATAAAGATCTGAGTAGAAATTAATGAAACTGAGACTAAAATAACAAAAAAAATCAATGAATCAAAGAGCCGGTTCTTCAAAAGAATGAACAAAATACTTTTGGTAAGATCTTAATTAGTCTTCGCTCCCCCCAAAAAAAAACAAAAGAAAAAGAAGGATCCAAATCAAGGCAATTAAAATACAAAAGGTTAAATCACAAAGAAAACTACTTAAATTCAGAAGATTATTAGTAACTATTTTGAAACCTATACACCAATGAATTGGATAATCCAGAAGAAATGGACAGAATCCTAACTTCCTAGATACATATAAATAATAAAAGTGAACCATGAATTCATAAAAACCCTGATTAATCCAATAACAGACAATGAAATTGAGGCAGTAATAAAAACTGCATCCACTAAGAAAGCCTAGATTTAATGGGTTTACCACTGAATTCTAGAATAACTTCAAGGAAGAAATAATGCCAATATTCCTCAAAGTATGTAATGAAAGGTAAGGAGCCAGGGATTTAGCTCAACAGCATAAGCACCTGCCTGACGAGTGCTAGGTTGTGAGTTCAATCCCAGGCACAAAAAAAAAAAAAAAAAAAAAAAAAAAAAAAATCCTAAATAAAATAGGTACAGAAGGTTCTTATGTCAATTGATTTTTTGTTGTAAAGAGAATAAAACAAAATAAAGTAGATCAGAACAAACCAATGCAAGTAACACAGGATTTCAAAACAAGACAACAGGAAATCAACAGTAGCTACCGCAGTGTCTCTTGAATTCTTCAAAATAGCCATCCATACCTTCACTCACAATAAATTACTACAAAATAAAATAGTATTAAAACAAAAGAATGAGAGTCTTATGGGCCTTCAAAACCAACCAATAAGCAATCAATAATGGCACCAAATATCTCTTGTTCTCTTCAAAATAGCTGTCCATACTTTCATACATATTGAAATCAAATAATAGAAAACAGACTAAAACCAATCAAAACAAAGAATAAAAGCATTATTGGACTTCAAAACAAGATGATAGCAAATCAATCATGGCTAACATGATGTCTCATTTTCTTCAATATAGTTGTTCATATTATCACACATAATAAAATCAATTCTTGTAAACTCTTTAGGAGAAGCCCTAGGCACATATAAGCCTATACATGTACATCTATCCTTTCTGTATTAGAGGAAGAAAAATGAAATATAAGAAAAACAAGAAACAAAAGAGACAAATAATGATAACAAAAATCCCAAAACAATAACAATGTAGGCTTATCTCAATTTAATCAAAGCCATTCATGACCAGCCAACAGCCAACATCATATCAAATGGGGAAATCCTGAAAGCTTTTCCTCTAAAATCAGGAACAAGACAAGGACATCCACTATCAACACTCTTATTCAATATAGTACTCAAAATATTAGGCAGAGCAGTCAAAGAAAAGAAAAGAAATAAAAAAGCTTGTAGGGGAAACAAGTCAAATTATTATTATTTCCAGACAGTCTGACCTCTCTATAGACAATCCAAAAAGAATTCATAAGAAGACCCCTATAATTAATAACCAAATTCAGTAATATAGAGGAATATCACATTGATATGCAAAAATCAAGTGTTCTTATACACCAATAATGAAATGACTAGTAAAGAAATTAGGAAAACAATGCCGGTTTTAATTTCTTTTCTTCTTGCTGATACAAATTACCTGACACTTAAATTCTTTTTTTTTTTTTTTTGTTGTTGTTGTTGTTGTTCCTACCAGGAATCAAACTCAAAACCTTATGCTTACCAGTCAGGTGCTGTGCCACTGAGCTAAATTCCCAGTCCTGGTCATATATATTGCTAACATATACTGATAGACATTAAAATTTAACAGAAAAAAAAGATATCTCTATATCACTCATCTTAGTATAAACTACCTATAGCCTTCCCATTGCCCCAAACTCCTTAGCCTGCCTTCAGGGCCCTTTACAATGTGATCAGAGCTTGTTTTTCTGGCTTTGTCTTTTGGTATGCTTATCTCTATGCTCTGGTCTTTCTGAATTACTTTCAGTTCCCAAATAAATAAGTGGCAATTCAACTTATAGCTCCATACTAGTACACACTTAAGATAAATAGAGTAGTATGAATAATGACATCAAGATAATAGATCTCATCTTAATCTCTTCTTGGCAAACCAGGACCCTACAAATAAACTATGTTTTCCACAACTGTAGGCCTTAAATTTATATAGTGGTCTACCTGATATTCTCCTACTTCTTTACTTTATCTATCAAATGTTCATTCAGTGCTAAAGTTCTAGTTCAAATATTGCTTCTTCCTTTAAATATATATCCCAGTCAGAGTGCCTTGAATATTTTACAGACATGCTTGCCTATCTTCTACATCTGATCATGAATTTTTATTTTTTTATTTTTGGATTGGAGAATGAGTTCACGACCTTGCACTTGCCAAGCAGGCACTTGTGCCACTGAGCTAAACCCCTGGCCCTGACAAGGAACTTCTTAAGAACAAAAACCTCAATTAATTCATCTTTTTTGTACCTCTCATGTACTCCATAGTGTCTGGTAGAAATGATGTTCAAAATATTGTGTGCCCACATTCAGCTGAGTGGCAAAGTCATATGTATTTGATACATTGAAAAACTGCAGCACAGCACATCATACAGCATAAAGCAGTGGTGCTGAATTACAGGAAATTTTCTTTCTGTTAGACATTTGACAATACATGGAGACATTGTATGTTGTTATGCCTAGGAGTGCTATTAAAATAAAGTGAAGACAGGCCTTTATACTGCTAAACACACTATCCCATCAAAAAAAAATTATCCAGGCTAAAATTTCAGTAATGGTAAGACTGAAAAAGTGCAAAGAAAAGTTAAAGATAAAAACCTCAAAAGTAAGAGAATACATCTTTCAAATGTATCAAAATTCAATTACTCTAAGGGGGAAAATCATGATAACATCACTGCTAAAGTGTTATCCTGTTGGCATTTCACACATCTAAATTTAATCATAGTTTGCCATTTGTTAATTGGATGACTTTCACATGGTGGTTACTCCGAGATTTCATGATGTCATGTGTAAAATGGGTGTGTGGTGGAATCAAAGATTACTTCATGAGATCAGCGTGTTCAGGGTAGAATGGCCATAGACTCAAAGATTAATCAAGACAAGGGTCTTAAGCACTCAACTCCATGCCAGGAACACAACAGGTGTGATAAACATTTTTCTGACTCCATTTTGTCCCAAATAGTCATCACAAGGATTAAGCAAAATTAAAATCCTCATTTTAAATCTCATAGAAAACCATAGGTCTTATCATTTTATCATTTAAAAGACTCTTAATTTCACCTCAGTTTTCCTTCTTTGTATTTATTATTGTTACCCTGACTTCCATGTAGCTGGAGCTTTAAGACTCTATGAATGATATGGGTACTCAGCCTACTGTAACCCAATGTACACCCTGAGTTCCCACACACATTTCTCTTGGGTATAAAGATAGCCTTCAATGGTTGGCTGTCCTGGAAGCTTGCACGTCTGGGGAGCTTCTTTCATCCTTTTCTTAAGTTCTTCCATCTCTTCCCGGGTACTGGAGAAATGATTTCTTGTCTGTTAAAACATCAGTATCATAATGAATATCATTATTAAATCACCATGAAGAAGTATTTATTTAAATCAGGTACAAAATTTTCTCTTTTTCTATTATGTAATACAACATAAAAATAGATTAATAGATAAATAAATGTGTGTGTGCTGAATAGTGTAGTGACAGAAAATAATTTTATAGAGTTTAATCGTACTAATTAGAAGGAAAACAAAAGCATAATTAGCAATATACTCATAAAACCACAAACAGAAGACTTTTTTCCAATAAGAATCATGTAAGGCTCCAATAAATAAAGAAGTTTACAATTCTGAGTACCAGATTGAATCTTGTACAACAGTGAGATTGCAGAGTAGGTTCCTAAAGATAGTATTATCATGGCTGTGTCTAAGTTCTTCAAATTCAATTACTCCTTATCTCATCTTGAATAAAGTTCTGGCCATGAGGATAAGATATGTAAGTGCCACTTTTTGTAAATATGCTAACAGAGCTTAGTGTCGAGACCATAACATATCAGATTTTTTAAACGGTAAACACTGTTTTCTATTATCCTGAAAATCAGACAGTTGTATGTAAATATGTAAAAAGTTGCTGCCATGCATTTTTTTCAAGTAATCTATAGAAAAGGACTCAAGTGATTATTTTGGTTGTAAGTACAATTCTGTAAATTGGCAGAAGATTGGGTCTTGATTTTGGTGAATAACACTACTTAGCAAAAGAAGGCAAATACATATAAAGAAAAAAAAACAACAAAAACTTCAAATCATAATTCTCCTTAACAAGGAGAGATTGATTTCGGCTATGATTTTTTAGCATTTTCAACTAGAAATACATCTATAAATTATAGACAATGGAATATCTAGTATGATGTCACCTAACGTCAGTGATGCCTTCTCTCTGACTCAGGCAAGAGTTGAAATCTCTGTGCATTATTAAAAGTTTTTATCTTGATTCTACTGTAGCAACTATCAAAAGGATCATGATTTATGTGTCTCCTCCAATAAATCATATGCTCCTTTAAAACATAAACCTTGCATGTCTCATTACAATATGACTGGTTATTTCACAATGCTTAGCATAGAACATATGCTCCCTGTATCCATAAACATTCATTAAGTGTGGGTCACATAAATGAATGAACAAAAGAATGTAGTGAAACCATAGTTGTTCCAATATACAGAAAGGCTCTACCCATTGCCTTTCTGTAAGAACCAGAAGGGGAAGAGGACAGAGAAAGCCTTTAAAAATAAGTTATTTAGCACTAGTAATAAGTGCTAAAAATAACAAAGAGAAAACAAAATTGTCATTCATGGTAATAAAACCCATTGTGAGAATATTTTGATGACCATGAAAGTAACTTAAGACCTAAACAAGCCTAGGATTGCATTCTGATATGAGAGATGTAGCACATTAGCAACACTTAATAAATACTGGCTAAATTGAAATACTGGTCACACTAAAGGAGAAAAGTGTTAAAAGTTGAAGAGCATAAACTGGAATAACCCAAAATTCCAAGGTTAAGACCACAGTGCCTAAAATTCAATTTGACACACAGGTGACTAAATCCACATGCGGGGCCGAGATGTAACTCAGTAGCTGCCTGGCAAGCATGAAGCCCTTAGTTTGATACACACTACCAAAGCTAAACAAAACAAAAAAAAAATCCACATGTGACTCACATTCTGCAAACTGAGCTGGAGCTGCTGTTTGTAGGGGAGGAAATCTTGTGTGAGTTCCACAGTCAAATTGTTGGAAATGAAGAGGCTATGAAGAAAGGCCAAGACCTAAAGAAAGCATGCAAAAGTAATTTTATCACCAAGATCTTCTAAGTATTCAAAAAAGGAAAAAGGAACTTGGAGGAGACTCTCTATGGTGCTTATCCAGAATAATGTTAAAAGCAGACAAGTAAATACAGGTCTACAAACAACTATGCTCATATTAGTTTAAACTTTAACATTGGACTCAATTTGAGAAATAAGTAACAAATTTTCATCTAGAGCTTCAGATTGCATACATAGCCATTAATAATTTGGTGTGGGAATGGATTATCTTCACTCTGTACAGGATGAGCACCTGTAATTCAAAAATCTGAAATCCAAAGTGCTGCAAAATATGAAACTTTTTTGAGCACTGACATGATGCCACAAATGGAAATTTCCATGCCTGACCTCATATGATAGGTCTCATTTAAACACAGACACAGTAAAAATATTATATAAGTTACCTAGGGCCTAGAATACATAGGCAACAAAAATAAAACTTTTATTTAGACTTTTGCCTTATCCTCAAGATATTTTATTACATATGTGCAAATATTCTAAAATAAAAAATTCAAAACACTTTCATGCAAGCAATTCAGATAAGGTATAATGAACTCCTACATCCTCAGTTCTGTTACATAGTAGGTGTTCAAAAAATATTTGTGGAAAAAAATAATAATAACATAGAAGACAAAAGGAGTCGCAGCCAATTTTCAAGTTACAAATGTTTTAGGGGATTTTGGAATAAGACATACAAATGATCAGTAATGAATTTTTAAATGTTCAACCCCATTAACAACAAACCATACATAAATAAAACCCAAAAAATGACTTGGATATTGTTGTACCCCCCAAAAAAGAGGCCCCAAGATGTTATTCAACAAGAAATAGAAAAAAAAAAATGGGACAGCAAGATGTCTTTTAAAAAGAAGCGCTTTTATTTAAGCTGGCACCAACAGCACAGTGCAGGTGGAGGTTGCAAAGCTGTACAACTGGGTTAGAATTTTGACAGATTTTTATAGCAATTAAACTGCAAAGTAAGTAGTGATGTGAAGTGAGTAAGAATGTGGAAGGCCTTTGTTCCCCTTTGCTTGGGGTCAGAGATGTTTCACAGTTGGTGGTTAGCCCTTTCTTTTCTTAATTCACACCCCTTGGTTTGCTAATTCCAGGAACATCTGTTTCTCACAAAGGGAACAAAGGTTGACACAGCATCATTTGTTTCTCACAAGGGAACAAAGGTTGATGCAGCAAATAGGTTACTAGGGTGATGACACATACAGAACAGTTTGATGACACATCAGATAATCTATAACTGTGTGGTTGGTGCTCCAGTCAATCTTTTTAATTTTTCATTTGTTTTTTAAGCATTTTAGTACCACATTCCCTAATGATTTTTGTCAGTGATCCAAATCATGGCTCATGGAGTTTTCAAACAGAGGTATCTGTTCATAAACTTGTGTCCTTAAAATCATGAGTTTTGTAGTTTGAACCTGATCTTTGAAATAATTTACGAATTTATTTATAATGCAGGGTCCAACTGTTAAACAAGTAAGTAAAACTAACAGAGGTCCAGAGGTTGCTGTGATTAATGTTATCAATCAGGGAGATAGAGAAAACCATTGTTCTGTTCAGCTTGTCTGGCTTGTTCTCATTCCTGTAGCTCCCTTTTAATTTTGGCCATACTTCATCAGATAACCTCAGAATGATTGTCACACAAGCAACAATTTTCTCCTAATGCCAGACAGAAGTCTCCTTCCTTTAGGAACAGGAGATCTAGACCCCACCGCTTTTGTAAAACCATCTCAGCCAGTGGAACTTAAAGAATCATCTAATTTGTAAACAGAGTCACTAAGGGCTGCTAAATCTTGCTCAATGAGTGCACTTACGTGCACTCTAATTTTGGTCTCCAACTATTAGGCTGGAAATTCCTAAATCTTATTGACCCTGCCATCCCAATTCCCAGTAATACAGGTAAGAGTAGGGAATTTCTCTTCATTCGGACCAGACTCTTTAAGTCACAGCTAGGAAACAAATGACTCCTACCATTATCTCCAGAGTACTAGTACACTTGGAGAAAGATATGAACTAATATGCAAAGCTCAGGGTGCTGGGTGAACAGGTGATGCATGGAACAAGGAATTATACCAGAAGTACAGGCAAATGAGGTTCCATTGGGAACAACAAGATGCTGATTAGCAGGTAGGAAAAATTATGAATTAAAACTGAAGAGGTAAGATTACAGAGTGCAACATAAGGGGAGGTGCACAAGGAGTAGGAGGCAGAGTAAACACAGGTTCCTGGAGCACTCTGTACATTATCCAATGTGAACAGGGGCCTAGCACCACCAACAAGTGGTGTCATCTGCAGAGGAATTTAAAAGTTGATTTGCCATAGCAGTCACTGGGGTGCCTGTGGAAGGCATAGCCAGCAGTCAGCAGTGAGGTTTGGGGCACTAAGATTGAGAAACTGGTAAGCAATGTCCATAGGCAAAAGGGATCTAAGAGATGGTGCAAAAATAGCAGAGGGCAAAAAGGTCTCAGGAGCAGGAAGTCTAGTGAAGGAGGGCTGAAGATGAGTGACAGGAAGAGATCGAGGTGCCTGAGGAGGGCCTATGGGCCTGGTGGGGGCTGTCTGAACAGGCCCAGGAATGAACTGAATAGTAAAGGCCCTTCCAGGGTCATATCCAGAGACCCATAACCTAATACCATAAAGTAATCCTGCTTTCCAAACAGGATCAGTTGGGATTTTGGGCCTCACTAAGTAGTTCAGGTTGGCCTAAAAATCACTGTGTAGCGCAAGCTGGCTTTGAACTGTCACGCACCACAATGCCCTCCAATAAACTTTTTTTAAAGGAGCTTTTGGAGAAAAGCACTTTTTTTTTCTCTTTGCTTTTTGGTACCAGGAATCAAACTTAAGGCATTGTACTTGACATAGGAGGCACTGAGCTACATCTCCAGCTGTCTTTGGATCTCAACTAAAGTGGTATTTCCAGAGGTCTTCCTAGACAACTTCATTTAGAGTAGATTTTAGAGCTTTTTGGTCTCTTTCATTGCGTACCCTGCAATTATATTAATTTGCCAATCCTTTTCTTTCTGCCTAACCCATGAAAGTACAGTCATGATAAATAAAGTCTTTCTTGTTCACTGTAATATAATCACTGCCTAGCACAGTGCCTAGAATATAACAAAAGCTTACTAAATGTTGAGTAATGAATAAATAATTGTCAGCACATATACATATATATTTATGCAAATATAAGTATTGATATATATGCACAGATACACATACTTATGTACTATATATAAATGCACACATATGTACATATAGCCACACCTATGAGTACACATGCACACAAAGAGATATGATACATATAGAAACTTTGAAAGTGAAAGTGCCATAATGTTACCAGTGATTATTTCTAAGGGATCTATTGTTTCTGTATTGTCTAATCTATGCATTTTTTCTAACATTTCCATAATTTGTGCAGCTTTTATAATAAGAAATAAAATATGAAGATTTGGCATAACCAACAAACAAAAGTATATTATCTTTTGTAATAAAATAAGAAAAATGAAAAAGTTACACGTGATACAAATTAACACAATACACTCTAAAGTCTTTTGAGTATGAGGGACATGGTTCTTAGCATGGGAGTGTAGGTGCTTTCAGAAGCTTTCTGAAAGAATGAGAGAAAGGAAGGGAAAAGATTCAGGTAATAGGAGGAGTGGCAGAGAAACTGAAGGATAGAAGGACAAAAAAAGGGGGAAGAGAGAAAATAAAAAGAAAGAGAGGCAGCAAAGACATATTAGTAAAAAAGAAAAACATGCAGTATTGCCTATGTTGTTGACATTCAAGACTGAGCACTGACTGTCCATTGTATTCATTGAGATTACAATTTTATAAACAATGCTCTTCACAATCACCTAGCATTTGGGAAATATTTTTACACCATTCATCATCAGAAAGAACTTACTGGCTCCACAATATTGAACTTCTTGGATTCCTGAACTTCCTGGATTTGATAAACATAATCAAGAGAAGACTCGAAGAAATTATGTCTCTCTTTGTCCACCTGGAGGTCTGCCTGTAGAAGAACAGCAATATATAACACACATGTGAATAATCATTTCTGGTTGTTTGTTTTTTTGTTTGTTTGATTGGTTGGTTTTGGGTGGAGTTTTTTTGGTGCTGGAGATAAAATTCATGATCTCACATTTGCCTTGCAGGCACTTAGGCCACTGAGCTAAACCGCCGGCTCCATCATTTCTGAAAGTCAGTGATTATAGACTCAACAAGATTCTAGAATCAAACAAGCATGTAGCCACAAGTAGTACACCATCTCACTATTTTAAACAGAATATGGAATTACAAGTTACTGACCAAATCTTCTGGGTTCTAGTCCCACATGTAAGAAGCTTGAAAGTTGTCATACTCACCCTCACAATAGATAGATGGATCGATAAAGAGATAGAGAGATAGATTCTATTTAGAGCCAACAGAGAACTGAAGTCAGAGAGAAACATGATGCTTCAAAGAGCAGATGGCAGTGAACACAGAAAACTAGAGCTTATCACAGCATAAGCCCAGGAGTTAAAACCTGCTGCTGCAGCAAACATGAAAGGACATTACAACTATGAGAAATGCCATCTTTGGATGTATTGAAAAAGAAATTGCTAAAAAAATTCAAATACAAAACAAGGATATGAGAGAAAATCTTAGCCTCTCAGTACAGCAACAGCAAATAAAGCACAGCCTAAGTCCTGGCCAGATAAAATTTTTAAAAATGTTGTAAAGAAAAAATATTCTGAAAAAAATGAACAAGCATCAGAAACAAACTCAAATAATGCAAAAATTGTGGAATTATAAGAGAATGAATTTAAAATAATTATGATAAATACAAGGGCTCTGATGAAAATAGAGGACAATATTCAATAACAGATAGATAACATGAGCATACAGATAAATACTTGAAGAAAAAATTCAAAGAAAATGCCAGCAACATTAAAAATTGTAGCAGAAACAGCAAACGTTTCATGGGGTTATCAGTAGACTGCACAAGGTTGAAGAAAGAATCAGTTCCCTGGGGTGTGGATCACTAACAAAACATCATAAGCTTAAAGGTGTGTCAACTTTATATTTAAAGTTGAATAACTGAAATTCACAAAGAAAAAATAAAAATAAACAAGGAGTAAAGATCCAAGAACTACAGGGCAATTGCCAAAGGATATATATATATATATATATATATATATATATACTATTTTATATATATGTAATATATTACCTTTGGTAATATTCACATGAAACAATATTCACATAAAACAAAGAGAATACAGAGAATGGCCAGCCTAGCCCTTGCATACACAGTGGTCACCATAGGGACTCTCCTACAGGTAGCCAGCACAAGTGGGTAGAAGCAGCAGCCAGGCATACCCCTACAATTATGCTGGCCAATATTGCCTTGAAGGACCTGTAGCCAGCTGAGAGAACCAGCCAGCCGCACCTTAGAGAAGCTGCTAGTGTCTGGAGAAGTCCATCCCATACCATCTTCCTGGGAACCTGAGTTCAGAGAAAACCAGGTGCCCTGAAACATTTCCCTATATCATGTATAGGTAGCCAATATGATGCCAAAACCTGTTCACCTGAAAGAACCAAAAAAAATGCCAAGATGAAGAACCAAAAGGGACTCTCTAGCTTCCAGCCCAAACAGAACAAGTTCAAGGACATGGTCATAGAAGAAACTGGAAGTCTCATACCTGAAATTTCTGGGACAATGTTAAGTAAAGAAACTACTTTATGAGGCTATAAAAGAAATCAGATCAGAAATAATATCTCTTGTAAAAAAAATGACAAATGTAATAAAAGGGTTGCTGAGCATATCTAAAGAAGACACTCACACACACACTCCATAGGAGAATGAGGGAAACCTTGAATGAATAATATAAAGAAGAATTTGGAATAAATAAAACAGACTCAAAAGAGGTATCCAGGAAATTAAAAACTCCATTAACAGTTGGCAAAACTACTTGAAAGAAACTGAAGATAAACTTTCAGACCTTGAAGACAGGATGCCAGCAATAGATAGTGAAAGGAAAGATTTCTTAAAAATAAAAAGTAACCAAGAAATAAAAACTCAATGGCTACAAGATGATGCAAAGAAAAATAATTTAAGAATAATAGGTGTAACTGTCACTGTTTTGTTTTGATTGGTTATATTCTTTTTGTTTTGTTTTGTTTTATTCACTTAAACATAAATAAACAAAAGATGAATAAAAGAAACAAAAGAATATCTGAAGTAAAACTGAGAATTTTCAAAAATAAAAGACAGATACTAATCATAAATACAAGAAGCTAGAGACCACTAACCAAGGAAAACATTTAAAATCTATATACAAGCATATCATATTCAAACAGCATAAAATAAAAGAAAATCTTGACAGAAATCAGAGTAAGGATAAAGAAACTTTTGCATTAAAAGTCCAATGATAACTACATAGGACTTTTTCTTAGAAATGTTTAAGGCTTTAAAAGAATAAACATCAACTTAGAATTCTATATACAATACAATTTTACTATAAAAGTGATGGAAAAGAGAATTTCTCAAACAAGCAAAAATTGAAGAAATGTGTTGGCAGTACACTTTTCTTTTAAGAAAGGCTAGAAGCCATTCTCTAGACAAAAAGAAATCAAGAAAGTCAGAAATTTGAATCTATATAAAGAAAAGAAGAGCACTAGAGAGGTAATAAATAAATATAAAATAAAATCTTATCATCTCCTTTTTGTTAATATTAACTTTATTCTATTTTTAATTGATCTTACAGATAGGAGATTTTCTAAAATAGTGCTGCAAAAATATATTTGGTGACTATTGCTTATAGATAAGTGCAAAGTAGAACAGATATTATTAGGAACAGAAGAAAAAAACTGAAAATACTGTTAAAAAGTTATTTTACTACACAAATAGCAGCATAGTTAGTTAGAAGTATACATGCAATAACAAAGGCATTCTGAAAGCTTTAAAGGAGCCCCTAAAAATGTAACACAGAAAAAAAACAAGTACACTTGATCTGTTAAGAGGACAGAAAAGAAGGTCATATAAATTTTTCAATTGAAGAAATTGGCAGAAAACCAAGTACTAGTATCAAAGTAGACATAATTCCAACATTATGAATCATCATTTTAAATACCAATTGTCTAAGTATATTTTTGATAGATATTAACAAAGCGCAGGAAAAAAGCCAATCATATTGTTATCTAAAAAAAACATTTTAAATGTAAAAACAAATGTAGACTAAAAGTGAAGCTATAGACAAAGGAATATCATGGTATTATTAATCAAAAGAACACTAGAATAGCATTAGTTTCAGGAAAACTACACTAAGGCACAAAGAAATGGAAGATACAACACAGTGTTACAGACTAGTTCAATTTTCTAAGAAGCCCACAAAATCAATAATGTGAACAGAGCAAGAAAATATGTAAGATAAAAAACTGATAGAACTGCAAGGAGAAAAATACATCCACTATGACAGATGGAGATTTTAATCCTAGTACTAATTAACATGGCATAAAATGAATAATGATCAGATAAGGGCCATCGATCTATTGGAAACCAAAAAACTGCACAGACTACTTCACAAAATGGCAGAATAGACATTGTTTTTAAGATCACAGTGGATAATCATTGCAAGAAATCATATTTTGGGATATTTAATACACCTAAACAAATTTAAAGGAAGTGAAGTAACAAAAATTGTGCTCGCAAATTATAGCAGTATTATACTAGAAATCAATAACACAAAAATCTAGAAATTTCTTCAAGCAGTTAAAAAGTAAATTATATGATCCAATGTGCATCAAAAAGGAAGTCAAAATAAATTCTTACATATTTTGAGTTAAATGAAAATGGAAGACAACTCAGGATTTGTGGGATGCAGCAAAAGCAGTAGAAGAAAATTTACATCACTAGGTTCATAAATTAAAAACAAAGAAAGACCAATTAATAATAATCTAAGAAGCTTAAAAATGGCACACTAAAGACTGATAGCAAAATACACCTTCTCTGGTACTAGGAATCAAGTCACCTAGGAAAAAAAAGAACTATGTGAGGAGGAAAAAGAGACAAGTAAATCCCCAGGAATCAGGAGAGAACTGACAGAAAATGTAAAAACTTCAGAGAATCTGGAGAATTAGAGCATGATGAATTGAAAAAACATGAAGCACTCTGGAAAACTCATCCCACTCTCAGGAAGGGGTACATGTTTTTGTTTAAAAAGATAAACCTAGAAAAAAAATGACAGACTGAGCAAGTTTAGTTACTCCCCAACCCCAAAAAATCCCCTGGTTACTGTAAATGCAAAGCATCATGATGTTTTATACTGAAAGTGATACACACCACACAGAAGCCTAGAGTTAGATAAGAAATCCAGGCTGCAGCCACCTGAGGGAGCAAACCACCACCAACTCCTGAGATACATGCCATGTTGGAACTTAGGGCACTGGGAAACCAAGCAACCAGCTCGCCTCCTTGGTAAGCAACTGTGGTGTGGCAGGCTGCAGCCAACCAAGGGGGAGAACTACCAGTGACTCCTAAGATCCACGCCATGTTAGAACTTAGGGTGCTGGGAAACCAAGCAACCAGCTCTCCCCCTTGGTAAGTGGCTGTGGCTTGGCAGGCTGTGGTCACCCCAGGGCTTAAACCACCAGCAACTCCTGAGATCTGCACCATGTTGGACCTTAGGACATTGGGAAACCATGCAACCAGCTGGCCTCCTTGCTAAGCAGTAGTGAGCCTATTGGTGCACAGGCTGAGAAGCAAACATCCCACCTGTACTCCGCCCCCTTAGCAAATGAGAGCCAGAGATCTGAGCATCTCTTGGGAGGTTGACCACATGCAATATAGCAAATAAGCAGAATTTCCTTCTACCATCTCTTTGAAGGCAAATATTTTTAGTACTATTTTGCTTTATTTTGACTAATGGTATTGGTCTATTCAAAAATCTGTTTTGATAAGTTCTATAATATTTTGTATTTTGTTTTATTTTGCTATACTCATTGAAAGAAAAATTATTGTGAAGATAACAAGATATACTGTGGTACCTATTACTGTAATCCCAGTAACCTGCTGTGAAGTTCTATAGCAATTTCACTATACTGTCTAAATTGGATTAGTTCTGTCTTGTTCTGTTATATTTTACTACTTTCAAAATAATAAAAAAATTCAAAAAGAAAAGAAATCCAGTGAAGTGCTCCCCATATTTGAGTTTAATCAGGAGCCATTTTGGGAAGAGATTAATTGTTTAAGATAGATTCACAGAACAATTTCACCTCAGGGTTTGCCGTCATCCTACCACAGGGACTGAGAGACAGCTATAAACAACAGTAAGAGAAAGGGTGCTGGTTATACAGAAACACATTGAGAATTTTAATTTTAGGACAAGAAGGATACTGGTATTCCAAACTCAGTTGACAAACCAGGCCTTGGGAAAGAATTCATTCTCCTCTTCCTACAATTTTACCAGTGCTACCATTAAGCTTCATTAATTTCTGGCTTTATACACTACAGCAATGATTTTATGCTAATATCATTGAAATCTTCTCTTTTATAAAAGATAGTATGGTTGCATTTAATAGATATTAACTGCATGCTAATTTTTGGTTTATATTTCTTTCTATATTATAATTATACATCTTTTTCTTATTGTGAAGTTTAGCAAAGTGGCAGTTTTCATTGGATTTTATCTTATTCCAAAATCCACTTTATATATGATTCTGTTATTGTTGCTGACTTGGCTGCTATTGCTAAGACGGCATAGTTGTGGCTATCTATGCATTGGTTTTTACTATATACCATTATCTGGTTGGTTAGTGTCATCAAGTATGCTGTGGTTCATTTTCCTAATAACCATTTGTTTGGCCAATTCTATTGCACCCTCTCCTCAAACTAAGCAAGGCAGTAAGATTTCCAGACAGAGACAAAGGCCTATAACTAGTTGTGCCCAGAGTGCATCAATGGAAGGCAGACACTAATGAGATCTCTGCACAAGCACCAAAATTTTTCCATTATACTCTCTTGCCAAATATGAGAGCATGTGCATATATGTGTGTACACACACACACACACAAAACAAAACGTAATAATCACCCTACCAGAAATCGAACAAAAGAATAGAGTATTAAAAGCTGTCAGAGAGAAAAGGAAGATCACCTATAAAGGAAAACCTATGACAATTACAGCAGACTTCTAAGCACAAACAATGAAGTCAAGAAGAGCATGGAGTGAAGTATTTCAGATCCTAAAGGAAAATTATTTCCAACCTGCACTGATGTACCCTGCAAAACTGTCCTTCAAAATGGATGGAGAAATAAAACACTTCCATGACAAAGAACAGCTGAAGAACTTCATGATCACCAAGCCAACCCTGCAAAGAATACTGGAGGACAGCTGAGAAAGGTGTAGGAAAAACCACTAAGCAAAGCAGACAATTAAACAGAATGAAAAAATAAAGATGCAGCAGCAGAAAGATAACACATCAACAATAAATCAATATCTAAAAGTTATAACCATTAATGTAAAAGATTTCAATTCAACAATTAATAGAAACAGACTGGCAGACTGGATAAAGAAACAACATCCAACCATATGCTGACTTCAAGAATCTCATCTAACCCAAAAAGATATTATAAACTGAAAGTCAAAGCATGGGAAACAATACTTCATGAAATAGGAACCCAAAAAAAAGCAGGGGTAGCTATTCAGTTTGTAGAGAGTGGGAACTTCAAACCAAGAATGATCAGAAGAGATAAAGAAAGTCATTACATACTGGTTAGGGGAAAACTTCAAGAAGAAGAGATAACTATCTTAAATATATACGCACCAAATTCCAGAGCACCCAGTTGTACAAAGCAAGTATTAATAGAAATTAAAAATCAAATTAGCAATAAAACAATTATAACAGGAGACCTTAACACACCATTCACACCAAGGGACAGATCAACCAGACAAAAATATCAGAAAAGAAATAACAGAACTGAATCACACCTGTGAACAAATGGACTTGACAGACATATACAGAATGTTCCGTTCAAAAACATCAGAAAACACATTCCTCTCAGCAGTACATGGGATATTCTCTAAAACAGACACAGAGCACATTTAAATAAATGAAAAAGAGTTGAAATTAAAACAAGCATATTATTTGAGCATAGCACCATGAACCTAGAAATTCATGATAAAAGAAACTGCAAAAATTCCACAAACAAATGGAAACTGAATAACACACTCTTGAGCAATGAGGGGGTCACAGGAAAAATTAAAGAAGAAATTGAACAATACCTACAAGCAAATGAAATACAAACATAACATACCGGAATCTGTGGGATGCAATAAAAGCTGTCCTCAGAGGAAAATTTATTGCATTGAGTTCCCACATCAGGAAAACAGAACGAATACAAATATTCAAACATGTAGAAAAAGAAAAGCAAGTCAAGCCGAAAGCCATAATAAGGGAGGAAATTACAAACATCAGAGCAGAAATTAATGCAATAGAGACTAAGAAAACAATCCAAAGAATCAATGAATTGAAAAGTTGATTGTTTGAAAGAATAAAATTGATAAGCCCCTAGCCAACCTTATTTAAAAAAGGGAAGAAAAACCTCAAATTCATGCAATAAGGAATGAAAAATGTGAAATCACTACAGACTCTGTAGAAATACATGTCATCAACACCTATTTCAAAAACCTTTACTCTCATAGGATTGATAACACATAAGACATAGACAGATTCGTAGAAACATATGAAGTACCAAAGCCAGGTCAAGAGGATGTAAAACTGCTGAATTACCTAATTTCTATTAATGAAATTGAAAATGTAATTAAGTCCTTACCTACAAAGAAGAACCTACACGCATATAGATTCACTGCGGAATTTTATAAGAAACACAAAGAAGACTCAATGCTGACACTCTTCAAACTCTTCAACGAAATTGAAAGGGAAGCAAGCCTTCCTCAGGAAGTCATTCCTGTAAGCAAATATTAGGCTAGCACCAAAAAATGAGAAATACCCAATGAAAAGACAGAAGTACAGGTCAGTCTCCCTAATGAACACAGATGCATAAATCCTCAATAAAATATTGGCAGACAGGATGCAGAAAATCATCAAGAAAATTATACATCACAACCAAGTGGGATTCATCCCAGGCATGCAGGAATGGCTCAACACACATAAATCAATAAATGTAACCATGATATAAATAAAGCAAAAAGTAATAATCACATGATCATTTCTATAGATGCAGAAAAAGCTTTCAATAAGGTCCAACATTCATTCATGTTAAGAACCTTACAGAAAATTGGAATAGGTGGTCTTTACCTCAATATGATAAAGGCCATCTGTGACAAATCAATAGTCAGCATCATATTAAATGGCCAAAAACTGAAAGCTTTTATCTTAAAATCAGTCACAAGACAAGGATGTCCCTTAGCATCGTTCGTATTTAATACAGTACTGGAAATACTAGCCAGAGCAATTAGACAAGAGATTGAAAGAAAAGCAGTAAAGATAAGAAAAGAAAAGAGGAAGGTAAATTATCATTATTTGCAGATGACATGATACTCTACATAGAAGAACCTCAAAACTCCACTGAAAGACTCCTAGATATAATAAATAAATGTAGCAATGTAGCTGGATACAAAATCAATACACAAAAATCAATAACATTCCTACATATTAACAACAAAATTACAGATAGCGAAATAAAGGTAGCCACACACTTCACACTAGGATCCAAAAAATGAAATACTTAGGAATTATTCTCGTGAAAGACCTATATAGGAAAAATTATAATACATTGAAAAAAGAATTTGAAGAGGATGTCAGAAAGTGGAAAGACATCCCTTGCTCATGGATAGGAAGAATAAATATTGTTAAAATGGCCATTCTCCAAAAATTTTTATACAGATTAAATGCAATCCCAATAAAAATACCATCAACATACATCACAGATCTAGAGAAATCATTCCTAAAATTCATTTGGAACCAGAAGAGACCTAGTGTAGCAATGATAGTTCTAAGCAGCAAAGGTAAGGCAGGTGGCATCACAATCCCTAACTTGAAGTTATACTACAAAGCAACTGTAGTAAAATCAGCATGGTACTAGAATAAAAACAGAGCCAAAGATCAATGGAATAGATTAAAAGACACAACCACAACTACAAAAATGCTCAACCACCTTATCTTTGATAAAAGGGCCAAACATGTTCACTGGAAGAACAACATTCTCTTTAATAAATAGCGCTGGAAAAACTGGCTCTCCTTATGCCAAAAACTAAAACTAGACCCATGCCTCTCAACTCGTACTAAACTAAAATGTACACAGATCAAAGATCCAAATATTAAAACAGAAACACTAAATCTATTGGAAGAAAAATTGGCTAAAAACCTTGAAGACTTAGCGGTAGGGAGAGAATTCATGAAATGGAATCAAACTGCATGGGAAATACTTCCCAGAATCAATAACTGGGATCACGTCTTTTTAAAAAGTTTCTGCACATCAAAAGTAATCTGCAGCACAGTGAAAATAAAATTCACAAATTGGGAAAAAATCTTAGTGAATTGTCCCTCAGACAAAGGTCTTCTGTCTAAAACATATAAAGAATTAAAAAAATCAGACCACTATAATTCAAAGATTCAATCCAAAAATAGGCATCTGAGATAAATATACAGTTCTCAGAGAAAAAATACAAATGGCAAATAAATATATGAAAAAATATTCATCATCATTACTCATTAGAGAAATGTAAATTAAAACCACACTGAGATTCCATCTCCTTCCTGAAAGAATTGCCAGGATCAAGAAAACTACCAACAACAAATGCTGGAGAGGCTATGGGGAAAAAGGAACTTTTGTGCAATGTTTGTTGGAGTGTAGATTGCAACCATTGTGGAGGTCAGTCTGGAGTCTCCAGCAACTGAGGAATGGATAAAAAAGTTGTTGTATTTTTATACAATGGAGCACTACTCAGCTAGAAAGAATGATCACATTGAGATATTTATAAATAAATGCATGCATTTATTTCATAAATGAAATAAATCAAACTCCAATGTGTAAATACTGTATTGTGTTCCTAGTATAAAAAACTGAAAGTGTAAATAAGATACAAAATTTTCAATAAATATTGTGAAAGGGTAAGTAAATGTTCAAAGGGGAATGAATAACTCAGGGAAAAGGAGAAAAGAAGAAAGAGAAAAGAAAAATGAAATGAATTTGTATATACACACTTAAGATAGTTAAGATGATTGTGTTACTCATTTTATTAATTCTTGAAACAAAACAGTTAACATGCATAGGATTGGATCAATTTGCATGTTTATATCTGGTAATCTGAGTAACTATTTTGAAGATCATTATGCAAAACACCCTTAGTTATGCTCCCACCAATTGTTTTGAAAGCCTATATCATCATTGTTATGTGCTCTTTTTATTGTTATTTATTTGTCTCTATTGTTTGGTTATCATAATATGCTTAATATTTTTGTTTCTCCCTCTCACACAGAAATGATAGATGTACATGTATAGACTTATTATACATGCCCAGAATTTTTCCTAAAAAGTTTATACAAATAGATTTTATTATTTGTGATACAATATAAAATGCATTGAAGAAAATGAGACATAATGGTAGCCATTGCTGATTCCCTATCATCTTTTTCAGAAGTTCAGTAATGCTTTTATTCTCTGTTTTTAATTGGTTTTAGTCTGTTTTACATTATTTAATTTCAATATGTGTGAAGGTATGGACAGCTATTTTGAAGACAACAAGAGACACTGGTGGTAGTCACTGTTGATTTTCCTACTGTATGGTTTTTAAGGCTTGTAGTGCTTTCATTCTTTTGTCTTGAATGGTTTTATACTATTTTGTCTTGTATGAAATCATTGTGTGAGAAGATATAGACAACTATTTCAAAGCAAACAAAAAACATTATGGCAACCACTGTTGATTTCCTGTTGTCTTGTTTTGAAGTCCTGTGTAGACCGCATTATTTTTTTCTGATCTGTCTTATTTGGTTTTGTTTTGTTTTATTATCTTTGAAAAAATACTGTATTGTCTCCCTAGTTTAAGAAATGTTAAGAGTACATAAGATACAAAATTCCCAATAAATAGAGTGAAAGGGTAACAATCTTCTCAAAGGGGGAAAAAGTAATATCTCAGGGAAAAGCAGGAAAATGAAAAAGGAAGGGAAAAGAAAAAATACCTAAATTTGTATAAACATACTTAGGATAACTCAGATGATTGTGCTAAAAATTCTATAAGTTTGTATAAAAAAGCAGTTAATATTCATAGGATTGGAAAATTTTTGCATTTTGCATCAGGTAACCTGAGGAACACTTTAAGATCACTATGTAAAATATCAATCTTACCTGTGTTCCTACCACCATGTTTTGAAGGCCAGTATCATTACTGTTTTGAGCTCTTTGCTATTGTTATTTATTTTTCTTTTTTGTTTCTTATTTTTCTAGTAATCTGTTTTATTTTGCTTTGTTTTTCACTCTAATACAGAAAGGATAAGTATACATGTAGAGGCTTTTACATGCCTAAAAAAAGTGTCCTAAACAATTTATGACAATCAATATCAAGTGTGATGAAATGAACAGCTATTTTGAAAAAAAAAGACATTATGGTATCCACTGCTGACTTTGTATCACCATGCTGTGAAATTCAATAATGCTTCTATTCTTTGTTCAGAGTGGTTTTAGTCTGTTTTATATTGTTTAATTGCAACATACATGAAGCCATGGACAGCTATTTTGAAGAGAACAAGAGACATTATGGCATAATTTTCATATTGTCTGGTGTTGAAGGCCGGTAATACCTTCATTACCTTATTCTGATCAGTTTTATACTATTTTGTTCTGTTTGAATTCCTTTTGTGTGAAGATACAACCATTTAGAAGAAAACAGAGACATTATGGTAGCCACTGTAGGTCCTATTTTGAAATCTGCATCACTTACATTGTTGTCTTCTGATCGGTTTTGTTCTATTTTGTAATGCTTAGTTTTACCCTATATTTGAAAATAAAATCTAAAATATATAAAAATGAAAAATAAAATGACAACATGAAAATAAGACACTTAATTTAAAAGTAGGCACAATAGCTTAACATATACCACACAATAAAACATAACACTGATGGCAACTAAGCCCAAGGAAAGATATGAAATATTATAAATGATAAAGGGACTACAAGTTACAACAGCAATCATATATAATTTTGTATCTATTAAATGACTAAAATCCAAAAATGCTGAAACGAATGAGGTACAACAGAAAGTCTCATGCTTTGCTGATAGGAATGAAAAATAATACACCACTTTTGAAGTGACACACAACACATTGCTGAGCAGGCTTTGGAATTAATAAGCTGGATTCCTATGTTAACTTATCAGTCAGTCCCAGGCCTAAATGACTTGTCTGATGTATCAACCACTGGCATGCAGAAACAGAACTCTCTATGCCAATGGTCACAGTAGAGGCCTGCAATGTCCTATGACACTGTGACATCTCTGAAGACAAGGTAACACCACACCTGAGGACACTAAATCTCACTCATAAATCCAGGGCAATAACTCCCAACCTTAGAGTTAAAACAGATTTCTCATTAAGGAAAGATTTCCTGCTTGGAATATCTTTGTTCCATTTTCATACAGCCTTCCTCACTTTTACAGCTTTTGATGCAGCTGTTTCCTGCACTTTACTGCATGAGCCCTGCTTTGATATTTCCAATAAACAGTGGTTAGTTTGAAGAAGTCAGAATCTTAACCACAAGTCCTTTATCATTCCCAGAACCCTGTACACTGTATTACTTTGGCTATTGTCTTTTATCCTTTACCATACATTCATGCAGAAGATAATGAGACTGGCCAGTCATATCATCCCCCAAAGAAGGAGAATATATCCTTACAAAATTAATCATAGTCTTATCATAAACAGAGCAATTGTAATCTTTGGTATTTACCCAGACAACTGTAAGAACTATATCTACAAATATGTGCTCACAAATATCTATCAGTTTAATTAATCATTGCCAAAATTGAGAAGAAATCAAAATGTCTTCAGTAGGTGAATGGGTAAGGAAACAGTAATACATTTGGACAACAGAATTCAATTGAGCCCAAAAAAGAAATGAGCTATCAAGTCAGGAAAAGACATGGAGGCATAATGTACATATTGCTAAATGAAAAAAGCCAGTCTCAAAAGCTACTATGTAATTCCAACTGTATGAAAGTCTAAAACTAAGTTATGAAAAGATCTAGGTTTGCCTAGGATTAGAGAAGAGGAATAGAGAGATGAATAAGTGCAGCACAGGGCTATTTATGGCACTTCAAGTAGACTGTATGATACTGTAATGCAGGTTACATATCATTACACATTTGACAAAACCCACAGACTGTACAATACAGTGGCTCATCAGTTGTAACAAATGTGCCGCACTATATAAGATGTCAATAGTGTGAAATGCATATGGGGAACCAGGACTTTATGTCCTCTATTAATTTTTTTATTATTTTGAAGTTAGTAAAATACAACAGAACAAGATGGAACTAATCCAATTTACACAGTGCAGTGAAATTTGTACAGAACTTCATAGCAGGTTACCAGGATAACAGTAATAGGTATCACAGTATATCTCATTACTTTCACAATAGTTGTTCTTTCAATCAGGTATAGCAAAATGAAATGAAATACAGACCATCATAGAACTTATCAAAACAGAACATTAATCAGAGCAGTGCCATTAATCAGAATAAAGCAAAACAGTACTAAAAATATTTGCCTTCAAAGAGATGAGAGAAGAAAATCCTCTTTATTTTCTATGGTCAGCCTCCCAAGAGATGCTCAGATCTCTGGCTCCCATTTGATAATAGGGGTTGGGGGTGGGATGTTTGCTTTTCAACCCAGGCACTGGTAGGCTCACTACTGCTTAGCAGGGAGGACAGCTGGTTGCTTGGTTTCCCAGCATCCTAAGATCCAACATGGTGCAGATCTCAGGAGTCGCTGGTGGTTCAAGCCCTGGGGTGACCTCAGCCTTCCAAGCCACAGCCACTTACCAAGGGGGAGAGCTGGTTGCATGGATTCCCAGTACCCTAAGTTCTAACATGGCATGGATCTCAGGAGTCACTGGTGATTCTCCCCCTTGGTTGGCTGCAGCCTGCCACACCACAGCTGCTTACCAGGGGGGCGAGCTGGTTGCTTGGTTTCCCAGCACCCTAAGTTCCAACATGGCATGGATCTCAGGAGTTGTTGTGGTTCTCCCCCTGGAGGGCCACAGCCTGCCACACCACAGCTGCTTACCAGGGAGGTGAGCCGGTTGCTTGGTTTCTCAGTGTCCTAAGTTCCAACATGGTGCAGATCTTAGGAGATGCTGGTGGGTCTTGCCCTGGGGCAGCTGCAACCTGCCACACCACAGCCGCTTACCAGGGAGGCAAGTTCCATTAAGTTTTTCTGTAAATATAATACTGTTCTCAAAATGGAATTTCTTAATCAGAAAAGGTATCTGATCCTAAATCCACAATGACACTCTTTAATGTACAGTGTAAAGGTGGCATGATACATGATCAGGAAAGTCAACAAGGACAACACTAGACTGTTAAAACCTCCAGAAATCTTCATTACAAAAGCTCCCAAAAGTTTGCACTGTGTCTAGGGTCCTCAAGACCAACTCTATGTTTGGAAATTCACTAGGATTCACAGAATTCAGCACATCTCCATAGTCACAGTTAAAATTTACCTCAGGGAAAAGATCCACAGAGAAACAAACAGAAAAGGTGCATGGGGGAAGTTCTGAGGAAATTAGGTATAAATTTCAAGTGATCTCTTAATGATGTCACACAGGACAGACCTAATTACTCCTTTGATGAGCTCTATAACAACACAGGTAAAAATGCTCTCTGCCAGGCAAGCTCATTAGAGACTCAGTGTCATAAGTTGTTCTTGGGGTCTAGCATGTACCAAAATTGTAGGTTCTCTGCAGAAATATAAGCAAATAACCTGCATACTTCTGTGTAAGTCATATTGTTTGTACAGGCAATTCATACTCAGCAAGCAACTCTTATTATGTAGGAAAACTTTTATATCAGTGTAGGGGACTGTTTAACAATCAAGTTCCCAGATGCCAACCAAGGGACACAGATAGATAGCAGTCTAGGTTCTGTGATGCTAACTCTTTTCTGCACAAGAACCCTAGTATAGAATGAACAAAAATGGAAGAAAACAAAAGTAGGCAAAAGAAAGATGGTAGAAGCCTCTACACTTAATTCCAATTTGTGCAAAAGAAGTAGACCTTTTTTGCTATACAATACTAACTCTATCTATCCTGAGGCTTGTGACATATCACCTTTAAGCTCCTTACATGTAATGGAGACTCACTAACCCAGGTACCAGGAGATGAGCCCAATCTGTGTGACATTGCACAAGACCTTATATTAGTCCATTTTCTGTTGCTATAACAAAATACCTCATGTGAAGTACTTTACAAACAGAAGAGGTTTATGTAGCTCACAATATTGCAGGTTACAACTCAAGATGAAATAGATGAATCTTTCTTGTTTCTAGTGAGTAAATAAGTGACCACATGGCTAAGAAATGGACAGGAAATTGGCTTCATTAAGGAGGGAGAGTTCACTTGCTGAGATAGGAAGCAATACCAATTCAATTCCCAAGCTCACATTTTTTATAAGCACTTACTTTCATGGAATTTAACTAGGAAATCTATGGATTCGTAATTCCTTCTAAGAATAATGTCCACAATGACCTAAACACCTTCCACTAGGCTCCACTTCCTTAAAGGTTCTTCATAACACCCGATTGGGGACCAAAATTCTAGCATATGACCTTTGAGGAGACACAGTAAAACCATATGCAAATTAAAGCAAATATTTATACCTTCTGTTCATGATCTTATTCTAGCAGGTATCTAATTTCATACTTGAATCTTCAGTGTTTTCATCTTTTATTGGCTCTCTATCTAGCATATAAATACCTTCTACCATAAAAAGTCTTACTTAGTTAACTCCTTGCTTCTCATGCTCAACACCATTCTCCGGCTCAGATTCCCTACTGTAGATCACTGCAAACCCTACTGATTTTCCTACTTTCTAGTCTCTCACTGCCAGTTTAAGATTCCTAAAACAGAATTCTACTCATGTAGTTTGCATGACGAAAAGCTCTCAACATTCATGATGTGAACATAATTAAACAAAACACTTTAGCCTGAGACACCACAGTATGTACTCACTTGGCTGAGCCAGTCTTGTCTTTCTCTAACCTCTAGTAGTAATGTAATATCAGACCAAATCATTCTCCAAGGATCTATATGCTTTTCATTCTAGGGGCCAGTGACCTCTATCTTAAAGATCAATTTCTCCATTTCTGTCAAACTATTTACATATTTCCAAATGAACATCAAATTCAAAAGACAACATTCTTCCACAAAGCAAATTCCCCATATCCAAATACATCTTCAATTTTCTACTTCCTCATCCTGAAAACACTACTATATACATACACACATACCACACACACACACTGCAGTTCACAAACTTGACTCTTCTTACAATTCTGGTTGCAAACTGAGTTGGATGATAATGGAATCAAATTGAATGATTAGGGTCAATGGTTACCTTATGGGGAAATTTGATATGGTTCTTGTCCAGTTCAGTTTGCAACCAGTATAATGCAGGAAATTGAGTTTGTGAAACAAGGCCTATCTATCTATCTATCTATCTATCTATCTATCTATCTATCTCACATTCTGCTCAATAGCAATGTGTATTCTTATCTGAACATCCAAACTGCAAGCTGCAAAGGAGCAGAAAATTTGTCTTACTTCTTCTTCTGCAGCTAGCACAGTGATTCACAAGTGCTGAGTAAGCACTCAATAATACTTTATTTCAGCCATAGCCACTGTATGTCCAATACATACATATAAGCAACTTTCCTACCACTCCCCTGCCCACCAACAAACTATGGATTTATTTCAGGGGAGAAATGTAAAAGATCTATTCCTAGTCTACAAATAAAACACTAGTTAAATTCTATCCTCCCGTGGCATGCAGAATTACAGCCTCAGAGACATGAAATTAAAAATCACTCTGGAAGTCACGGAGTGCCAGTTTTCCTCTTTCACAAAGAAGAACTGAAGCCATAAAATGAAGTACCTTATCCAAGATTACACAGGGAGAGAGTGGAGTAGCTGGTTCAAGAACTTAGAGGGACTGATTCCTAGGCCACAGTTTTCATGCAGGTACTGACAACATATGGTTCTCTGCTAAGGTTGGATGGAGAAAGACTTGTAATCGGAAAGCATCACAGTTTCTGAGGCCAAGCTGGCAACAGGAGGTAAGGGCAGGCTTTGTGAACATACCTCTTGTAACTGAGATTCTTTCTTTTTAGATGACAAATGTAAGTGTCGATCCAATAAAGAATAAAACTTCTCACCATCTTTTTCAAATTTCTTTTTCCGCTCCTAGATGTGGAAGACAAAGCACAGATTATCGCCTGTCGTTTTAATTCTATGTGCTTGGAAATGAGAATAAAGGCAACAGAATCTTGTTTCATGTGATTAATTCCTCTAGCTCCTAGGAAAAAAATTAAATGATAATTTTCCTTTACATTGGTCTCAGCAGTTTTGACCTCTTCAAATATAACACCAAACCATTCTGCATATAGAATAGCCAGTTTCTGCTGACACAGTTGATCCTCCACACTAGCAGTTGAAGGGTGTTCTGTGGTAGACACTTTTTTTGTACCTCCACTATTTTCTACATGCATTAATCATTCATTCAATATTTGTCATTCATTGTTTGTTTATTTGTTTAAGGAAGGGTCTTGCTATTAACTTCAGGCTGGCCTTGAAATCTCTATGGAGATGAGGCTGGCTTCAAACCTGTAATTCTTCCACCTCAGCCTCTTGAGAGGTAGAATTACAAGTATGCATCACCAAGCCAAATTTATTCAATTTTTTGACAAGAGAATAGAAGAGTGAACTAAATACAACATGGAAAAATTAATCTGCAATGCATTCCAACTGCCTAATAATAAATCAAACATTTCCACAATAACAGGAACCTGGGACTATCTCTTTAATTGAACTCTTTGGTATCACTTAAGGATTTCACTAGTGCATAATAAAAACTGTGACTTAGCCAGGCGTAGTGGCTCAGGCCTATAATCCCGGTACTTGTGAGGCTGAGGCAAAGTGAGCGCAAGATGAGCCTGAACTGCACAGCGAGACCGTATCTCAAAAAGACAAAAAAAAAAAAAAAAAAGGCTGTGACTTAAAAATGGGAGAGAACAATCCTGGAACATTTAACTGGAAAGCAAGAACTGAAAACATTTATGGGGATAAAAGAATTAGCATTCATCTCCCCTTAGGTAAAAATTTAATTAAGTTCTCTGCTGCTCAGCACAAGTGAAATCCACAGTCTCCAAAGTAACATTAACAATGTTCATTTGTCACAGATGATTTCTGACATTCTACAGTCCTCTCAGTACCAGTCTGTGTAATCCATGAAAATGTCTTGTGTGATCTGATAAGAAATCCAAACTCAAAAAAAAAAGAAATCCAAACTCACTGAGCAGCAATACCAGGTACAATAAAACGTACAAGGGAACACACAAATGAAAAGAAAAGAAACCTCTACCTATAGTTTATTGCTACATTTAATTCATTGTTGAACTGGAAGCTAAGTCAGAGCCAAGTGACCTCTAAATATAGAAAAATATACTATTGCCAGACATGGTCATATGCATCTGTAATCCTGTCACTGTGGGACACCAACAAAGGAGGAGGATCTCATGTTCAAGATAATCCTGGGCAATTTAGTGAGACTCTGTCTCAAAAATAAAAATTAAAGTACAGGAACTAGAGTATTTTAATGGAAGAACAAAAGGGAAGAAAAATTAATTGACATATCAGGACAAGCACTGTGATACAAACCTTTTATTTGTCTTAGTTTATGTTAGCTGTACATAATAATTACACTTTTCATGAGAGCTTGATACATATACATGACATGTCTTCTTACTTCCACTCTCTTCCCTCTCCCATCCCTTGAATACTTAAAATGTTTTATTTCCATTAGTCTTTATAACCCTTAGAAGCAGAAAATGTGAAGAAAATTAAGATTCCAATGAGGTGAACCAACTTATTGAAGGTTGCATAATCTGTAGCACTAACTCTTTTCACATAGTCAAATGTGTCCCAGACGATAAGAGGAATAACACACAAGAGTACCTATAATTAAATAACTGTGGTACACTGTTAATAAAGCTGAAATATGCTCATTGCCCTATCACTGATTAAGATACCAAACCACAATAGATGGACATTTTCAAACAAAACTTCAGTGGCACAAACTAACTGTTTGCCCAACTACTAAGTCAAATTAAAGTGTCAATTATCTGAGGAAAGCATGGGAGTCAGAAAACCTTTGTGACTTTGGCAGAAACTGTTAAAGTGTTATGAGACGATTTTTCTTACACTTATTTTTAAGGAAAAACTAAGATATAATTTACATCATAAAATTCATCCTTTTATAAATACAATGGTTTTTCTACATCCATAAAGTTGTACAAACATCACTTCTATCAAATTAAAAAAATGTTCCATTGTGGGAGACAACTCCAGTGACTCCCTTTGAATCCAAAACAATTACTGTGACTTTGATTTACTTGGAGACTCACTTCCTTATACTGATATGTAAAAGGCTGACTAGGGTATTTCCTTCTCTCTTCAATTGGCTCTGAGCATTGCAAATAAGGCTAGCCAAGGTGCTAATATGCAAAATCTATAGCCATCAGACAGTCTTCTTTCCTTGCATAGTGTTCTCCACAATACAGGATTGAGCAAACAGCTCTGGGAACGTTAATTGGGTATGAACCTCAAGATAAGAGGCTATGACTCCCCAGCACACAAGAGTCTGCATATCAGAAACTGAAGCAATAGGCCCCAAAACAATTCCACTGCTACCCTAATTGGATTACATAAATTGATTCTTCTTTATATCTTTATCTCTACAATTTAGAGATGCCTTGATCTTGTACCTGGCCAGCCACGTCAAGTTACTCACATAATTCCTCACAGTCCTCACTGTCACTCATCCCTGAGCCATCCCCCTTCTTCACAAGATAATAAATTCTGGGAGAGGTCTAGGACCAAGGCTTTTGTCCACATGTCCTCACAAGGATTGGACTTAGGACCCCTTGGTTGCCCTTAACTTGGAATATGTCTTGGTGTTTTTACTTTCACTGTGGGTTGCATTGGTGGTGGTAGATTGGAATTATCTTGCTAGGATTCCAGTGATGTCTCAATGGGATTACAAATATGACCTTTTGGATTGTGAGGAAATTTAGAAAAAGGATTACAATACCTGGATGACTGAACCTGATATTTGGGTTTACAATATCCGTCACTCCAACAAGAAAATCTATATACAACTAGTAGGAATTCCCTGTTCTTTCATACTAACACTTTCAAGAAGCCACTCTACTCCCTATTTCCATGGATTTTCTTATTGTAGCATTTTCATATAATCAGAATTATGCATTGTAGTGTTTTGTGACTGCCTTCTTACACTTAGCATATGTTGATGGCTTATGCACACTAACATGTATCAGTTTAATAGTCCTTCTGTGACTCAGTATCTGATTGCATACAATACAATCAAATTTTCTTTATGATTTCAGTTGATTTGGGTTATTCTTTTTGGATTTTATGAATAATGCTGGTATGAATACTCATATGCTAAAATTGTTGTGGGTATGCTTTTTTGGCATATACCTGGAAAAGTAATTGCCAGGTAATATTAAGTCTCTGTTTATCTCGCTGAGCAACTGCTAAACAATGTTCTGAAAATGGCTGCACATTCCCAAAAGTAATAAATGGAAGCTCCAAGTTCTCTATACCCTCACAAATACTAACTATTATTATCAACTGTAACAAGCCACTGGAAATGAACTACTTGCTAATGTTTGATTGCATTTTAAAATTCAATTCAATTTGAATATGAATTTGAATATTTTCTTCTTTATTTATTTCACTTTTATAATACTAAGAATGAAACTCAGGACCTTGTGTATGCTAGGAAAGCAATATACCACTAAACTATCCCCTCCATTATGTAACTCTTTATGCAATTATCAGACTTTTGTGAATATTTTTGGCAAATGTTTACTATCCTATTTTATTCATTTTTGAAAGAGGTGATCTATCTTTTTCTGACTGAGTTATAAGAATTCATTATACATGAAGGGAATACATATATAATCAGGAAAGAGGAATAATGTGGAAGAAAATTATCAGACTATGTTATACACATCTAACACTATACAAAAGCAAGAAATCTAATTTTTCTGTATTACTAATACACACTGACAAAAAAGTAAAAGCATTTTATTTTTGTGCTAGCTTTGAAATTTCATGTAAGCATTGGTTTTACCCATAAGCCAATCTTCCATGGAAAAAGCACTGTAGGATCTATAAAAAGGAGTGTGTGTGCATGCTTGTGTTAAAAAAAAATGATGCTGCAAATTTACTTGAGAGTACAAAATTCTGAGACATTGATTTCATCTTCTTTAGATGATATATACACTATCTCTTGTCTGTCTTTGTGTGTTTTCTATCGCACAATCAGTCTGTCTCTCTGTCTGTTTCTCCATCTTTCTGCAGCTTCTGATGAGACTTTCTTAATTTTAATATAACTCATTTCTTATTTGCCCCAAATGTATTAAATGTCATTTGTTCAATTTAAGAAATCTTTTTCATTTTGAAGACCATAGATGTGTCCTTTATTTCCCATTTAAAATGTCATACTTCATATTTAAAAAGTAAATTAATATTCTATTCAAAATAGGTTCGTGGTGTGGCTAATGATTTAGCTTTTCTCCAGCTAACCACTAACATTAAATTTACTCTGAAATTAGAAATTCATTATGTATGTTCTGAATATTACATTTCCAAGTATTTTCTCCCATTGTTTAGACTGTCTTAGCATTCTCTTTTCTTTATTAGTAGTGTATATTTATGCTATATAACAACATTCATATTGGGGAATGGGTATATATACATATCATTTTGTGATACTTTTTACTCCAGATTTCCTCCACTCTACCTTCTTTCCTGTTCTTACAATCTCCACAAATTCCATAACCCCCTATTTCCTATCTTCTCTCTTTTATTTAAATTACCTATATTATTGGTCTTTCATGTTATAGAACTCATGTGGTAATGAACCTTATCTGTCATATTTATTTCCTCTGGCATTATGATCTGAAGAGCTATCCATTTTCCTACAAATGACTCAAATTTATTGTTCTTTCTGGTGAGGGATATATATATATTCATATATACATAATTTGCCTAATATACTTCATATATACATAATTTGCCTAATGTAAATACTGCTGTTACAAAAATGAGCATGCATTTGTAATATGAAGACTATCTCTTTTGGAAAGACATGCAGATGAAATAAACCTGAGTAGAATGAAATTTTTAATACTAGTTTGAAGAATCAGCATACTGATTCTCCAGTGGTTGACATTTGTACCAACCATGTAGAAGTGTTTCTTTTTACCTACAATGTCACTAGCATTTGCTGTTGCTTAAGTCCTTGATGATACCTATTCTTATTGGAGTAAGATGAAAATTCAGTCTTGTCTTGATTTTATTTCTCTACGGCCAAAGATGCTGAACATTTTTTTTTCATTTACTTACTGACCTTTTGTATTTCATCTTTTGAGAAATATTTCAATCGCCCATTTTTTCACTCAGGCTGTTACTTTGGAGAGGAGTCTAGTTTTTGGGCATTTTATATACTATTCTAGATGTTAGTCCTCTGAGGAGTAATTTGAAAAAAATGTAACATTCAATCTGTTGTCTTTTTATTATGTTTTTTGATGCCTTTGCTATATAGAAGATTTTTAATTTGATAAAATCTAATTTGTTGGTTCTTGGTATACCTTGTAAAACTGGGTTTGTATTTAGGAAGTAGTTACCTAAACCTATGTCTTCAACAGTTTTACCAGCTTTATCTTCCAGAAGATTGTTTTCGTTTTTATGTCTGAGTTTTGGTCCATTTTGATTTTAGTATAGGGTGTGAGATATGGATTTAGAGTAATTCTTCTACAAATAATCATTTTTGCCACTGCCAATCATTAGTCTATCTATTCTCCAACATATATTATTGACCCCTGGCTCAACAATCAGAACACCAAAGATGCACAGCATTTGTTTTGTAACATATGTATTATTCCATTGCTCAATATGCCTGATTTTGTGCCAGTACTGTGCTAATTTTATTACTATACCTTTATAGTATAACTTGACTTTCACAACTATAATGTCTCCTACGCTTCTCTTATTGCTCAAGACTGGTTTGGCTGGTCAAAGTTACTTTTGTATCCATATAAATTTTAGGGCTGATTTTTCTACTGTGCTAAATATTTATGGCACTTTTATTGGATTGCATTTAAAAATACAAAAATTTTTCCTTTTCTGTCCCCTTTCTTCTTTACTGGTGGTTTTCCTCTCCCAATTTTTCTTTTTCTTTTTTCAATTCACATTTTCCTGTTCACTTTTTGTTGTTTTGCTTTTATTTTTCATATTTTTCCTTTTCCGCTATTTTTTCTTTTATCTGCTTTTTCCTGTTTATTTTTCCTATTACTTTTATTAAATTCTCCAAAAATTCTTCTATTCCTTAATAGGATCCTATGTCTCACTTTTCATTCTTCCTTTTCATCTCACATTGGTGAAATTTTCAAACTTTTTCATACACTCTCTAGTTCCCAAGCCCTTACTTCTCAATACTAAAAATATTAAGCTTCATTAATTTTAAGACTATTAACTAAATATTACTACTGTTGAATACTTTTCCACAGTTAGTACAAATATAGTTGCCCATTTAGTATATATTTGCTCTTTATCAATATTTGGTTGCTTTTAGTGTTTATACTGTAATTACAGATATTTCTGGTGGTACATTATTTGTTTTTATAGTACATCAATGTTCAGTTTGTCTTGGATGAAACACTTCCGAATAATGTACTATGTACAAGAACCACATTTAATCCCCAGAGAAATATACAGATTAAAAATCAAAGGATAGAAAATAATATTGCATGCAATGACAACCCAGAAAAAAAAAACAGTAGTAGCTATCTTAAGACAAAGTGTACTTCAACACAAAATTGACCAGAAGAGGTAAAGAAGGTCATTACATATTAGTTAAGGGAATATTCAATAGATAATAATTATAAACATATATGAACCAAACACTGACATATAAACATATATGAACATCAAACAGTACTAGACATAAATCAGATAAACACTAATTGTAATGGGGGAGTTCAATACTCACTGTCACAAATAGATCAACTAGACAAAAAGACATAAAAAAACATCAGATTTTTAGCAAACTGTGGAACAGATGGGCTTAAAAGATATGTTGAGCGTGTTCTATCCAACAAGACATTTTTCTCAGTAGCAGATAGGACTTTCTGCAAAACAGACCACATGCGAGCCCATACAGCATTCTTAGGTAAATGCAAAACAAAATTATTCCAAACATATCATCTGATCATAATACAATGAAACTAGAAATAAATGGCAAAGGAAACCACAGAAATTAAAAAAATTTATTGAAAGTAAACAACACTATCTTGAGTAATCCAAGAGTCACAGAGAAATCTAGGAAAAAATTGGACTGTTACTAGAATAGAAACCAGTGGACACAATGAAAGCTGTCCTTAGAGAAAAGTTTATAGCTATGAATTCCCACATTGGAAAATCAAACCAAGGCCAAAAAATAATGGGATGATGTACCTAATCTCTAGAAAATATGATCCACCAAAAGAGAAAGACAAAAATCTTCAATTTGAATTGAAAAAATGAAATTGATATATATATATATGAAATCTAGAATATTATTAACTATCTTGAAAAACTTTAATAGATTGGAGAATTCACAGGAAATTCATAGAATCCTAGATATATATGTATTACCAAAACTGAACCAAAAAGATATAAAAACTTTCAACAATCCTGTAACAGGCAATAAAATTAAAGAAGTAATTTAAAACTCTTATCAGCTAAGAAGACACAAGATCTAATAGATTCACTGCTGAAATATGTAAGAACATCAATGAAGATCTAATGCCAATAGTGTTTAAACTCTTTAATGAAACTATAAGTCCTAAAGTCACTGCTGGAAGCTCCCATTATTCTGCTGCCAAAATGAGACAAAGACCCAATCAAAGCAGAAACTACAAGCCAATCTCTTTCATGAACATAGATGAAAAAATCCTCAACAATATACTGTCAAATAGTATAAAACAAATAATCAAAAAGATCATACATCATGACCAAGTAGGCTTCATCCTAGGGATGCAGGCATGGTTCAACACAAGCAACTCAATACAACATCTAAACACAAGCCAAGATGAAAATTGCATGATCATTTCAATTGGTACATAAAAGGCCTTTGACACAATCCAAAATCTATTCATAATAATAACACTGAAGAAAAAATTAATAATCCTGAAGAAAATAGAATAACCCTATGTCAAAATGATCAGAGTTATTCTTGACAAAGCAATGGCCAATGTCATATTAAATAGGGAGCAGCAGTAAGTGTGACTTCTGAAATAAAAACAAGATGTCTGCTATCACCATTCCTGTTCAATATATTTCTCAAAACATAAACCAGAGTTATCTGGCAAGAGAAAGAAATAAAAGTTATATATATATATGAAAGGAAAAAGTAATATCATGCTTATTTGTCAATGACTTGATCCTCTACATAGAAGAACCCAAGAATCCACCAAAAGACTTCTAAAGCGAAAAACCAAATTCAATAATATAGTACAACATCAACACAAAAAGTCAATAGCATACAATTACATAAACAATAAACTCACCAAGAAAGAAATTAGAAAGAACAAAAACTAGAGCACTCTGTAAGTCAGTTAAAGAGAAGATCAGAAAATGGAAAGACATCACCTGTTCCTGGACAAAAAGAATCAGTATAGGCAAAATGGTCATATTCCCAAACCTGATATCTTGATTTAATGTACTTCCACTCAAAATAACAAAAGCACTTCTCACAGAAATAGAGAAAACAATCCTAAAATCCAGAAGATCACTAAAATAATAACAACAAAAAAAAATTCTGGGTAACAAGAGCTAAGCAAGAAGCATAAAAGTTTGGTTCTTTGAGAAATACTGCAAAGCTACAGCAATAAGCAAACAAAAAGAGAATGGTTTTGGCATAAAAATTAAATATGGATCAATGGAACAGAAAAAGCATATATAAACAACTTCAGGCACACTCAGCTACCTGACCTTTGACAAAGGAATCAAAACTGTATATTGGAGGAAAGATGGCTTCTTTAACAAGTAATACTTGGACAGCGGGGTAGCCACATGGAGTAGATTGAATCTACACCCATATCTCTCACCATGTACTAAACTAAAGCACAAAATGCATCAAAGATTTAAACATTAAAATGGAAACAAACAATCCATTGAAAGATAAAATAGGAAAACTCCTGAAACCTAGGAATAGGTAGGACTTCCTGAACAGAACTGCATGACAACTAGAACCAAAAATCAGGAAATAAATTACAGTACATTTTTTAAAAACTGCATAGCAAAGAAAATCATAAAGTGAAGATACAATCTATACAATGGGAAGAAAATGTCAGTTATTCTGTGGACAGATGACTAATATCAATAAGATACAAAGAACACAAAAGAGTTAGCCCACCCAAAATCAAAGATCCAACAAAAAATAAGCACAATCACTATACAAGTAAGTATTCCTCTAAAAACTAAAACTAGTAATTCTATCTGGCCCACCACTTCCTAAAAGAGTTAAAGACATCATATTACAGTGATAACATGCATACCTGTGCTTATAGCAGCATAGTTCACAAAAACTAAATCCTGGAAGCAGCATATATATCTATGACAGATGAATGGACAAAGAAATGTAGCATTTATACAAAATGGAGTACTACTTTGCATAGTGGAGGATAACTTTGAGTCTTTTGTGGGAAAATGGATGCAATCTGAGACTACAATGTTAACTGAAATAAATCAGACACACAAGTTTAAATATCACATGGCTTCACTTATATTGGAAACTCAAAATATAAAGAGCAAAACAAAAGGAACATAATAGGAAGTAGGGAGATATATCATTTGCAAATGGGTAGGGGACCAAGGGATAAAAGGAGTAAAGAAGGAGGAGAGGGGAAAGGACAAAAAATGATTAAGATGTGCCACATGCATAGAACAAGTCCCCATGAGAATTGTGATTATTATGTGCTACATATATGTACTACTAAATATTGAAATAAAATGAGATTTCCATCTCTGGAAGTATGGTAGCTGTAGATAAGATACAACTGACTCTTTACTAAAGGTCTTCAATATTTTATAAAATATTCTTATTCTTTTAAAATGCAATACTATATGGCAAAAAAGCAAGATCTATGCAGAGCCTCCAAAATAAAGTAAAAGAGATACAGAAAGGCACTATTGCTAACAATTTCTTAAAAATCCTGCAGACCTTGAATTTCCACTCCGATAATCACTTATAGAAGAGATAACACAAAGCAAGTCTGTGTTTTCCCTTTTTCATCTAGCCTTTTCCACCATCTAAAGTCCACCCCTGTTTTGGAGTGTTTCATAGGAATCAAGTTTTATATTTCCGTGTATGGTGATTCAGTTTTCCCAGAACTACTTACTAATTTTTCTTAACATCCACTAATTTGCAGTATTTTTATTATATATTAAATTAGTATATACATTGGTTTGTTCCTCTCATTCTTTTTCACTGGTCTTTTGGTTGGGGCCCCTACAAAAAGGTTTCATTCCTTGAGTTACGAGGATGCTTCAGTATCTAGCAGGAAAAATCTCCTTTGTATAGTTTTCCTTTTAAGAGGCTGGTTCAACTGTCTATGAACTTTAAGAGGTGCAAATGAACATTAGAATAAAAATGCAACTGAATATTAATTTATAGATTAATTTAAGAAAACTTAACATCTGCACAATATGAAAGTAAAACATTTGACTTTTTTTGCCCCTTTTGCTCTTGGTGGTTGTGGCCACCATGAATGGCTCCCCTTCAGCCATGCCACCCTGCTTTGGAGCCAGCTGAGTATAGACTAAAATATTCCAAAATTTGTCCAGTTTCTGGGGATATTGACAGCAAGAGGACAGGAAAATAAAGAAAAGAGATGAAAGCTGAGGCAGGCAGCCAGCAAGGGCAGATAGAACTAGACAGATCAGCTGACACCTGCTGGCCTCCACCACTGGAAGACTTCTTCCTGCAGAAGAGCAGCCCCACATCCATGCACCTCTGGTCCCTGTGGAAGCCCCAAGATAGCTGCACAGGTCTGAGAAGTCTGCCCCACACCCTGCTACCTCCATGTAAATCTGGGGTCAGAAGAGCACAAGTACCTATCCTATTCCCCTATACCATGGAGGGGCAGTCAAAGTGGAAAGTGGATGGGCTCCCATGACCAACTTGTTGAGGGAACCCAGGAGAATGTCAAGAGGAAAGAGTAAAAGGTATTCTCAGACCTCTGGCCCACACAGAACAAGTCTGGGAGATACAAGTCATGGAAGAAAATGGAAGTCACACACCTGAAATCTCTGAGAGGATAGCAACTAAAATAAAGAAGCAACTTCATGAAATTGTAAAAGCAATCGAATCAGAAATGTCTTAGGTAAAAAAAGAAATAAAAACATAAAGAAATGCTCAGCATATATAAAGAAGACATACATAAAAACAAGAAGCATAGTCAGAGGATAGAATGGCAGAACAAACTAATATATGCTGGTTGTAACCATTAATGTAGATGGCCTCAATTCAGCAATAAAAAGAAACACAAGGACAGTGGATCAAAAAATAAGAGTCATCAATATACTGTATACAAGAAAAAGATTTGACTGGAAAGGAAATTCACAGATTGAAAATCAAAGGAGAGAAAACAATTGTTTCATGTGACAGGAGATCAAAAAAAAAAATCATGGGTAACTAACCCAACAACCACAGAATGAATAAGAAAGATATGGTACTTTCATACAATGGAAAGCTACCCAGCTGTAAAGTAGAATAATCTCAAGGCTCTTGAAGGTAAATGGATGCAACTGGAGATCATGTTCACTGGCAAAACAGTTTGAACTCATATGGGTGGACCCTAACATAAAAAACACATCGGGGGTTGGGGATTTAGCTCAGCGGCATAAGCGCCTGCCTTGCAAGCAGGCAGTTGTGAGTTTGATCCCTGGTACCAATAAAAACGAAAAAGATAAACAAATAAATAAATAACAGATGGAGTTAATGGGATCCAAAAAGCAAAATAGTTATTATAAGAGGGAAAGGGGAGGAAATATCTGGGAGGGAAACTACTCTTAATTTCACGTCTTGTCTTGTCTTGTCTTGTCTTGTCTTGTCTTGTCTTGTCTTATACTCTTGTATTGTTTTCACAATTTTGTTAGGTTTGGCTGTTTTGAAGTTCTATCATGGTTTTAACCTTCTGTTTTGATTGGTACTGTTCTGTTGTGTTTTATTTAATTTTAATATGTGTCATAGAATGAACAACTTTTTTGAAGAAAATAGATATTACAGTAACCATTTTTCATTTCCTGTTAGCTGGTTTTGAAGTCCTGTAATGCTTTCATTCTTTTAACTAGTTTTATGCTGTTTTGTTATTTTTGATATTATTGTATGTGAAGTTATGGTCAACTATTTCAAGGAAAACAAGAGACATTACAATAGCCACTGTTGATATACTACTATCTTGTTGTGAAGTCCTATGTTGTTTGCACTGTTCTGTTTTGTTTTAGTCTCTTTAAAAAAAAGTTTAAAAAGAAAACAAAATCTTTGAGAGCTGATTTAAACTTATTTAAATTTTCTTCCATTTCCTTTAACACATTAATTTTTTCCATTTAAGTCTTAAGTACTTTCACTAAAAATAAGTTTGCATATTTCATAATTTTTATTGCTAATATAAATGGTATTACTATTTATCATTTTTACTCATTAATTATGGCAAGTGTTGAAAATAATATTAATTTTTATAGATGACTCATAACTGCCATTTTGCCTAACTTTTTTATACTTGGTATATTTAATGGTCATACTGATTGTTTCACTTAAGTGGCTACTACATCTGTAAATAAGGTCAATTTTATAATTTCTTTATACATGTAACTTTCCAATAGGACTGGAAAGATCTTTCAGAATTGGATTAAACATTACTAAATAAATTGCATCTTGTCCTTTTTCTCAATTTAAGAAAAATGTATTTAAGGTTCTCCAATAAGTAAGTTTGCTATGGGTTTTTTTCATATAACCATTATGAGTTAAGGAATTTTCCTCTAATTCTATTGTTTTTTCTTAGCACATGTAAATTATAGAATATATATAGAATATATATATAGAATAATTATATAGAGAGAATATATATAATTATAAATATAATTATAAATATATATATAGAATAATTATATATTTATAGAATAATTAGGATGTTGTGTTGATATTTTTGCAGTAAGCTACATCTATAACCCTTTGTTAATATTTTTTGAAGAAAGGTCTCACTAAGTTGCTAAGTTGCCAGGGAACTTGAGATCTTCCTGCCATAGCCTCCTAGAGTGCTAGGATTACAGGCTTGCACCTCCATACTGCAATCAAAATAATGGATTTCACTATGATATTTCATACTTGAACATAACATATTTTTATCACACTTATCTGTAACCCACTTCATCCCTCGCTTGGTCCCCTTCTTCCTTTCCCTTCAGGCCTATAATTTCTGAGATAAACACATAATTTTTATTCTTTATGGTAATAATGAAAAAACTTGCATTAACTGACCTTCAAGACTAATTTTAGTGAGAGAGATTCTTGAGATAAACCCTAACTGATTATGATGTATATTTTTTACCACTGAGTTCAGTCTAACATTTTAAGATTTTTACATCTATGTTCATAAGTAAAATGGATATTCTGTTTTTATTATATTTTCTATATTTCATTTTAGATAACTACTAAGCTTTTACTGTTTTCCTATTTCCTGGAAATTTTATTTGTTCACTTAAAATTGTGATAGAATTCACCAGTAAAGCCAACCGGCACCAATTCTTGTTGGAGCATAAACAGAAGATTAAATTTTTCACCCTTCATTTCAACTTAACAGTCTTCTCAAAGTCTCTCTTTTTCCTTGTGCCAAATTTGGGCCATTTGTAATTTTCTAGACACTTCTCTTTTTTCAAATATTTTAGCATACAGCTCTTTATAATCTTTTGTCTTTTTAAAAATATATTTTGTATGTAATATTTTACTTTTTGTATTCTCTATCCTGCACTATGTTTATTTGTATATTCTCTTTCCCTGATCAGTCCTCTCAGTGATCTATCTGGTTATTCATTTAGTCATTTAATATTTTTTTAATTTGGTTAATAATGACTCCTCTGACTATAATGGTTATCATTGCTATTTCTTTGATTTCTGCCCTTAAGTCTTATATGCTTTACTACTTTGTATAAGCTACATTGTTTTTTATACACACACTTGTTTTTAAGTTTTCTTATTAATGTTAAAATACTTAATATACTATTTCTTAATATACTATTTCTTCATCAATATTTTCAAAGCAATAAACATCATTTCTACATAATGATATGTGCCCCACAAATGTTTATATATGGTGATTTTGTCATTTCCTTTAGGAATACACGTACTCTACATACAAGATCCCCAAAACTCCACTAAAAGACTTCTCTATTTAATAAGCAAATTCAATAGCATAGCTGTGTATAAAGTCAATACTCAAAAATCAACAGCATTGCTGTACAAGAACCACAGACTTACTGAGAGAGAAATTAAGTAAACAATTTTAATAGCATCCTAAAATAAATACTTAGGAATCAATGTAATGAAGAAAGTAAGAGATCTATATATATATATAACTATAGTACTTTGAATAAAGAGATTGAAGAGGATATCAGAAAATGGAAAGATATCCCTTGCTCTTAGGAAGAATCATCATTGTGAAAGTGGCCATACTCCCAAAACTATTATACAGACTTAATGTAATCTTGATCAAAATATCATTAGTATACCTCACAGATCTGCAGAAAATATTCCTAAAATTCATTTGCAAACAGAAGAGACCTAAAAGAACAAAGGTAGTCCTGGACAATAAAAGCAAAGCAAGAGGCATCACAATCCCTGCCTTGAAATTACAATACAAAGCTACTGTAATAGAATTAGCATGGTATTGGGGAAAAACACAGACCTCAGAATCAGTCGAACAGATGAGAAATGCAGACAGAACTATTGACATTCAGCGACTTTATCTTTGACAAAGAAGCCAAACATGTTAACTGGAAGGAAGATAGCTTCTTTAATATATGATGTTGGTAAAATTGGCTTTCCAATCCTGAAGATTAAAACTAGGCCCATGTTTATCACTATGTACTAAAGTCCAAATGTATCAAAGATCTATACACTAATTGTTGTAAAAAAGGGAAGAAAAGAAAATGGTCTAAAGGATATAAATGCATGTATATTTAAGTGTGTAGGACAGAAAACCATATTACTGAGTTTTTATGGAATCATTGAACAGAACTATCTGCAATCTCACTGTATGAATGTGCACTTTGTATGCTTTAATTTTGCAATTTGGACAACTGTTTCTAAGATGACGGTGTGTGGTCTACTAGCTGGTGATTTCTTGCTGTATCTTTTTTTCTTGAAGTTCTGTAGTACTTGTACCTTCTTACTGCTTTGTTTTTTTTTCCATTCTTTTTTCTCTTTAAATAAAAAAAAAATCTATACACTAAAACAGAAACACTAAATTTACTGGAAGATAAGATAGGTAAGAATCTTGAAGACAAAGGGCTAGGCAAAGAGTTCATAGATAAAACACAAACTGCATGGAAGTACTTCAAAGAATCAATAAGTGGGATATCATCTTAGTAAAACAATCTTGCACATCAAAAGAAATCACAAGAGCCAAGCAAGCACCTCCCCTGCCTGGTAGGAACTAGTGGTGTGGCAGACTGCGGCCCTTCCAGGGGGAGAACCACCAGCAGCTCCTGAGATCCGCACAATGTTGGAAATTAGGACACTGGGAAGCCAAGCAAGCACCTCCCCTCCGTGGTAAGTGGTGGTGGTGTGGCAGACTGTGACCCTTCCAGGGGGAGACCCACAAGCAGCACTTGAGATCCATGCCATGTTGGAACTTAGGACACTGGGAAACCAAACAACCAGACTGCCTCCCTGGTAAGCAATAGTGAACCTACTGATGCAAAGCCTAGAGTCAAATATCCCACTTCCCCTACCCCTTCTCCTGTCCTCCCATTAGCAAGTGGGAACCAGAAATCTGAGCATCTCCTGGGAGGTTGACCATAGCAAATAAGGGGGACATCCTTCTACCATCTCTTTGAAGGCAAATATTTTTATTACTGTTTTGCTCTATTCTGATTAATGGTACTGCTCTATTCAATATTCTATTTTGATAAGTTCTATAATGTTCTGTATTTTATCTCATTTTGATATATGTGATTGGAAGAACAACTATTATAAAGATAACGAAATATACTATGATGCCTATTACTGTTACCCACATAACGTGCTGTGAAGTTCTGTACCAATTTCACTGTACAATCTTAGTTGGCTTTATTCTGTCTTGTTCTGTTGTATTTTCCCACTTTCAAGATAAAAATAAAAAATTTAAAAAAATGAAATCACGAACAGCGTAAAAAGAAATCCCACAGAATGGGAAAAAAAAATCTAGTCAACTGTCCCTTAGTCAAATGACTTATATCCAGTATATATAAAGAATTAAAAAACATCAGCCCCCCCCCAAATTGAAAGACCCAATCCAAAAATGAGCATCTTGAGATAAACATGCATTCTCAGATGAAGAAATGCAAATGGAAAATAAATAGATGAAAAAATGTTCAAATTCACTGGTCATTTAAGAAATGTAAATTCTGCCTTGCAAGCAGGCGGTCGTGAGTTCAATCCCTGGTACCGATAAAAATTTTTAAAAAAAGAAATGTAAATTAAAACAATACTGAGATTCCATCTCACCCCAGAAATAATGGGTATCATCAAGAAATAAGCCAACAACAAATGTTGCCAAGGCTGTGAGGAAAAGGAACTATTTCCTACTGTTGGTAGAAATGTGGACGTATAAAACCACTATGGAAATCAGTATGGAGACTCCTCAAGAAATTAATCTTGGAGGTCCCATTCAATCCAGCTATTCTGCTTCTGAGTATTTTCCCAGAAGAATTGAAGACATTATGCCACAGTGATATATGTACAACCAAGTTTATAGCAGGATAATTTGTAATAGCTAAATAATGGAAACTATCCAAATGCCCATCAATCATGGAATGGATAAAAAAAGATGTAGCATTTTTATACATAGAGTATTACTCAGCTATAAAGAAGGATAAATTTGACCTTTATAGGTAAATGGATGCTGCTAGAGGCCATAAGTGAAATAAATCCAACTCACATGTGTACTTATCATATTGTTTTCCTAGTGCAAAAAAGTAAGTAAGATCCAAAATGTCCAAGAGATATGGTGAGAACAAAAGAGAAAGAAAGTGCTCAAAAGCAAATAACAGCTGGAATGGGGGAAGGAGAAAAGAAAGAAGGGAGAAGATTATATACATTTATAATATATAAATATACACAAGATAGACAACTATACTACTAATCTCTGTTCATAAAAAAGAAGTTTGTATTTTCATTGTCTTCTTGTTTCACCATTTTTTTTCTGACTAAATCTTGTAATCTGAACAACTACCTTTAAGATAACAATATGCAATGTATTAACTAGTGTTACTTTCCTATTTCTTTTTTGTTTGTTTGTGATTCTGTGCCTTTTTTTGTGTGTCTATTTTAAAAGGAAAAAAACCTGTAAGAAACCAGAAAAAAAGTTACATAATCCCAAAGTACATCACCACAGTAAAAAACATTCCTATTCCAAAAGGGAAGACAGAGCGGATACAGCCTTGCTGACTGTAGCTCACACACCTTCTCTCTTGGGCTGGCTCTATAATCTCAGACTGCAGCTTTACTCAGCATACAGTCCATGTTTCTGGTATCTCTAACTCCCTGGGTCTCCACTGCAATGTAAATTTTATTCTCATGGTTTCTGCCGTCTCAGGGGCTCCTTGCCTGGCCTTCCAGGTCTGTATTTGAAATCTGTATTGAGTCACCCCTGATCCCACATTCTGCACGTTGGAAAAACCAGCATCATGGGGGACAATGCCATGGTTAGCTGCCAATTCAAGCAGTACCCAGGCCCATGTGAACCATGATGGTGGCAGACTATGAGTGTGTGGAATGCTGAGCAGAAAAAAATGAATCCCAGGTGTCTTAGTTACTTTTTACTCATCGCTGAGACAAAATACCTGAAACCCAAAGTTGGGAAGGGAAAGGTTTATTTCTCACAGTGTTTGGAGGTTTCAGTTCACACTCAGTTGGCTCCAAGACAGGTGGGCATGGCTGGGCTGCCTTTCATGGCGGCTGCAAACAGCAAAAAGGAACTGGCAAAGAGCAAGACACACCTTCTTCCTGCCATTACATCACATCCTGGCTCCACCCCTATGTGGGTGGAGCACTGACACTATCAATCCAAGCACTAGACAATGAACGAATTTAATGCACAATTCAAACTCATGAGGCCTGTGGGACACAGACATAAACCATGACACCAGGGAACAAATTCCCTGGCTGTCTTTCCAGAGTAAGCATTTCAGAAACTGTCTTCTCAAATGAAAGGTTTACATTTTTACACCCTTGAGTGTGTGGTAAGTAGGGTCTTGCTTATTCCTGAAATGCCTGCAAGCCATCTTTCTTCTTATCCCTGTTTCAAACTATTTGCTTTCTTTTCAACAGTATTAGTCTCTTTATTAGACACACTTCCTTTGGCCCCAACTATACACACAGTTCTCTCTGAGCCTAAATTTAACTTTCACAAATAATTCTGCTTTACCTTTTGTCTTGAATTTTCATTATAAATTTGGATAAAACAACCACCAGTACCCACACAATGTACAGCTTTCTTAAAAATTTCCCTACCACATTATTTAGTACATTCACCTTAATTTTGGCATCCTGAAAAGTCTCAGGACTTCAAGGGAAAATGTACATGAATTTTTCTCTGAACAGTAATGCACATAGGCTTAATTCCAAATAGCAACATGGTCCTTGTTTTCAACTGAAACTTCCTGAGTTTAGCTATTACTGTCCACATTTACATAAGCATTCTGCCCCCCTGAGTTCCAACCAGAATCATTCATCAGGCTGTGCTTACTGCAGTTATTTCATAACTTCAAAACAAAGAGTAATAAGTGTAATTAAAATAAGTGAAATTATATAAGCAAGAATCATTTCCATATGTTTTGTGTAAGTTCTTAAAATGCTAAAGACTCATTATAACATCAAAAGTGATCCAAAGAGCATAAAGTTAGGAATTAGAAGAATGAGATCTATCCCTGATTCTGCCACTAGCTTTCTTTGAAGCAAAACTTCCATGGAGGTGGTCAATTTTCTCACTGGTCTTTCAGTATAATCTCTCTTTGGAAGACAACACCAGTGAAAGTTGCTGTATGATTATTATGTTTCAGTAATATAAGCAGATGACTATAAGTTTTATCTTTCCAGTCCTTAGTGTATATTCCAGAAAAACAATGGTTAGGCTCCAATATCCCTATTTTCAAAAGGCCACGATGGCAGTCAGGATTCTTTGCCAACTTACTAGGCATCTTTCTTCTTCCTGGCTCTTTGTATATCAAGTTGGCAAGCAATGTTCTCAAAAAGGCAAGCATTTCTATTGGGCAACACAAAGTCTTAGTTAGTACTCCCATCCTCTTTGCCAATATTGACCTAAGAGCTAGCCCACACTTTACGTGCTGCCAGTAAGGCATATGGAAGTTGTCTGCTGTTGACTTTGCAAAGACAAAAACTGCAATGTCAAAGGGCCCTTTTCTTTCCTTCCTGCTTGGTATTATAATATATGACAATAGCATATGTTGACCTGTGACCTGTGACAAACTTATGCTGCTGAGCTAAAGGATAAGAAAATTTCGCAGAAAAAATCTGGATACCAGTGACTAAGCTTTGGAGCTGTATAATGACCAGAGGTCTTAATCAACAACAAATGTTCTCTTGGTGATGATTAATTTTATGTGTCAATTTGGGTAGGCCACAGTATCCATATATATCATCAAATATTACTCCAGAAGTTGCAGAGAAAGTAAATTTTAAATTGACATTTAAATCAGTAGACTTTGAATAAAGCAGATTACCCTACAAGACAGGTGTATGCTTCTGTTGTGGCAGAAAAAGGCTGACACCACATTAAAAAAGAATGTATTCAAACATGAGCTGCAGCATCAAATCTTCTCTGGGTCTCCAATCTACTGGCTTACTCTACAAATTCTGCATTTGCCAGACCCTAAAATCATGAGCCAATTCCTCAAATCTCCAGATAGATTGACAAATAGATGATGAATGATTCATAAAGACGTTATATACTGATAAAATCTTCATAAATTGAAAATATCTTAAATTGAAAATGCTTTTCCTACACCTAGCCTATTGACCATGAAAATTTAGCACTGGAGCACCATATAGTAAGGGTCATTTCCACTTGCAATCACATAGTTGCCTGGGAGCTCTGACTCACCACCTTGTCCAAGATATACTGCTAATCTAGGAAAAGATCATAATTCAAAATTCTAAGTATGATTTCTACTGAATGCATACTAAAAGTCAAACAAAGGCCTAAATCAGTGACTGTTCTGCCCTGGCAAGGGCATGCTTGAAAAAACTGAAAGTATCATACTGTGGGTAATTCTAACAATACTAAAAAACCATGAATCAAAGAGTGGAAACACTCTTTTCTGTCATGTGTCTAGAGGGTATGAGTGAGTCTTTATTCTTAAATCTTTAGTGGACAGTTCAGCATTCTATATTACAGGATGAAAGACACATCATTAACATAGCTAGTGTAAGTCTTTTTGTCCTTCCTTGATCTGGGGTCAGGGGGAGAAAAAGTTACATGGCAGGGGAAGGGAGACAGTGGTAAAACCCTAAAAATAAAACAGGAAATTAGGCTAGAAAGGGAAAGAAGGAGCTCATTCTTGATCTCCACTAGCCACCAGAAAATAACACATATAATAATCCAATATAATACATGTCAAAGTTCATGGACTTGTAACCAAAAATTTTGGTTCAATTCCTGGATTTGCCATTGCCTTTTAGCAGTGAAATGATCCTCGTGAAAACTTCCAAGAAGATTTGACTAAGATTCTTGCTGAGAATAGTAATGTTACCAATTCTAATGCTGAAAAGAGAAGGTATGGTGAACAAAACTTGATGGCTGAAAGGGAGAAAAGAAAAAAAAGAGGTGCTAATTTCTTCATCTTACAAAACTAAAGTCAAAAGTGGATAGAGTAAGAAATAAAGGTTTAAGTATATTATTTAAAATAACAGGAAGGGATCTAACAAAAGAAGTAAAATGATGTAATTATGAAAAAATAAAGAAGGAGAAGAAAAATAAAGGGGAGTGTGATCATGAAGAAATAATTTCTAAAGTTACAAAGAGTAATAGAAACACCTTTTTTGAACATATAAATAACTAAAAGGAGCATAAAATAAAAATAGTTAACAGTGATCCTTCTGGGGAGTGTAAAACCAGTGAAAGACTGTTGATTTTTAATATAACCTGAAGAGCTATTTTATTTTATCCATAGGTGCATGCATGTGGGAGTTACATAATTTCAGTTTTCAGAATGGAAAAACTATCCATTAATTATTTTTTTCAAATACTTAAGCATCATGAGCTGGGCATGGATGTATATTGCTGCAGTTCTAGCACTGTGAGAAGTAGAAAGACCACAAGCTCAAGAATAGCATGGTTGGCAGCTTCCCATGCACCATATTGATGCACAGACCAGCACCACTGGCCTGCAGCCTAGGCCCAGACCACCTACACCACACAGTGCACTTTCTGTGTAACCTGCCAACACACAGACTGCTGCATCAGCCTGCCCCATGGCCAAGACCATCAAGGAATGGACCACCACTACTGTTCTGCCCCTCAGGGACCCCCACCACCTCCTGGACCTAATACTGCTGTTGATCTTCAGCTCCAACCCCTTCTCCCAGAACCTTGGACTACAGCAGATTAACCATGCTGTGTTGATAGGAGACTCAATAATCCCTCACCAAAACAGAGGATCTCAGAAGGCTACAATCAGTATGATAAATTTGTCCTTAAAATAGAGGTCTACAGTGGGTAAAGTGAAGCAGTAGTGAAGCTCCCTCCAGTTGAAAGAACTTGGCAAAGCTTAGCAAGAAGGTGGGTGATTTCCTCTAAACAGAGAACATCAGGCAGGTTGAGGAATGTGCCAATAAGGGCCCATAAAATTGGAGAAAATTAAAGGGCTTATAAGACACACAGTGAAACAGCAGGGACTCAGCCAACAGAAACACTATAGACAGGGAGATCTGGTGACCTGCAGTAACCTGAAGACATAGTAAGAGCAGGAACTAACAGTTGACTTACATCAATACTTCGAGCCTAGTTAGCCCAAGAATATAGGACTCACCCACAGGCCCTGCAGGAGGAATTCATATGACTGACCCTCCTCTTCATTGTGGTACTCACCAATCAGAGAAACACAGTAGGACCCTAATATTCACACTACCAACAAATGACACTAGTGAAAGACCAAAAATTTCTCAAAGGGTGAAAATGACCAAAAAAAAAAAAAAAAATGCAAAATGAAATCTCAAACATCTAGTCCATCAGTAGCAAGAATAGGCAACATTGAAATAGAGGACCTTAAAAGTCATACTCCAGGAATGTTTTAAAAATATAGCAAATGAAATAAAGAAACAAATCCATGAGGCTATAGAGGAAATCAAATTCGAAATAGTTTCCCACATAAAGAACAAATAACAACCTTAGTAAAGGAGTTACTCAGTACAGGCAGAGAATATGTTTAAAAAAAAACCAGGACCATGGGTAATTGATTGAAACATTGAATGAACAATATAGAAAAGAAACAGAATCTATGAAACAAATTCAAAGAGATATCCAAGAAACAAAAAATTCTATTGAAAGCTGGAAAAAGCACTTAAATGAAGCTGAGGATAGAACTTCAGGTTTTTAGGACAGGATCACAGTGATCATGAAGGAGTAGAACTTTTAAAAACAACAAAGCAGCATGAAAGGACAATACAGCAGCTTCAGGATGATGCCAAGAGAAACACTATAAGACTTACAGGCATCAATGAAGATGCAGGAGTCAACACAAATGACATATGTATACTATTCATAGAAGTAATAGCAGAAAATTTCCCAAACATGGGGAAAATTCTGATATACAGATAAGTGAAGCAGATAGAATGTAAAACAGTCACACCCAACATAAATCTACACACAGACATATTATAATTAGAATCCCAGACATACAACATAAAAACAGAATACTAAAAGCTGTTAGAGAAAAGACACAATTTACCTATCAAGGAACACCCATCAGAATCAAGGTAGACTTTTCAGCACAAATTCTCAAGTTAAGATGAGCTTGGAGTGGCCCTGAAGGAAAACAACTTTCAACCCACACTGAGGTACCCAGAAAAAACTGTCTTTCAAATTTAATGGAGAAACAAGATACTTCCATGACAAAGAACAACTGAAGAAATTCATGTTCATCAAGCAAACCCCAGAAAGAGTATTGAAAGACATACTAGAAAGAGATAAAAATATGCACAATCTGCAGAACAACAACAGAAAGACACCACCTATGCAGGCAGGCAATTAAACAAGGGGGAAAAAGCAGAAAATACACAAAAGTAATGTAACATGACAAAGTTGATCCAGTTGCATATCAGTTATCTCCATCAATATAAATAGCTTCAATTCACCTATCAAAAGAAATAGGTTGACAGAATGGATCACGAAACAGGATCCTACAATATGCTGTATACAAGAAACACATCTGACTCAAAAGGAAACTCATAGATTAAAAGTCAAAGGATGGGAAACAGTATTCCATGAAATAGGAACCATGAAAAAAGCATGGGTAGCTATTCTGTTTGCAAACAATGCGAGCATCAAACCTAAAATGATTAAAAGAGATAAAGAAGGTCACTACATACTTGTTAGTGGAAAACTTCAAGAAGAAGAACTAACAATTATAAATATATATGCACCAAAAGCAGGAAAATCCAATTATATAAGACAAATAGTAATCGACAGGAAAAACCAAATACACAGTTGTAATAGGTGACCTTAATACTCCATTGTCACAAAGAGATAGATCAACTAGACAAAAAGTCAACAAAGAAATAATTGAACTGAATCATATCTGTGAACAAATGGACGTAGTTGATGTTTACAGAGTGTTCCACCCAACCACATCAGAATATACATTCTTCCCAACTGCACATTCTCCAAAATAGACCATAAGTTAGCCTATAAAACATTCTTAAGTAAATGTAAAGGGATTGAAATTATCCCATGCATAATATTTGATAGTAATGCACTGAAATTGGAAATCAATGGCAATAAAAATGGCAAGACCTGCATAAATACATGGAAATTAAGTAACAACCTTCTAAAAACCAGTGAGCTCTAGGTGAAATTAAACAAAAAATAGAGTAATACCTAAAATTCAGTGAAAATGCAGATATAGCATACTGTAACCTGTGGGACATAGTGAAAGTGGTCCTAAGAGAGAAATATATAGCAATAAATTTTCACATCAAGAAGACAGAACAACTCCTTTCTTCCATGTGCCCAGTGTGGGCACAGAGAACCTGGGTGCCACTGCTGGAAGACTCTTTCCTCTGCACGCCCAGCACTGACAGAGAGAACCAGAAGATCTACCTTGGGCTGCTGGGGGTCACCACCGGAAGGCCCTTTCCTCTGTGTGCCCAGCGCAGGCAAAGAGACCAGAAGATCCGCCTCTGCATGGCAGACACCACCACCAGAAAGCCCTTTTCTCTGTGCGCTCAGCACGGGCCTAATAAAACCAGAAGATCTGCCTCAGCCTGCCAGGCACAACCAGCAGAAGGCCCTTTCTTCAGCACACAAAGCACGGGCAGAGAGAATTAGAAGATCCACCTCAGCCTGCTGGGTTCCTCCAGCAGAAAGCCCTTTCCTCTGTGAGCCCAGTGCAGGCAGAGAGAGCCAGAAGATCTGCCTCTGCCTGCCAGGCGTCACCACAGGAAGGTCCTTTCTACCATGCTCCCAGTGTGGGTTGAGGGAGACAGACAGATCCACCTCTGCCTGCTGTGCACCGCAACTACTGGGCCACATCCTGCTAATGGAATCGAAAAGCAAAATAGTTAATGTAAGAGTGAAAGGGAAAAAACAACTAGGAGGGAAAGGTAAAAACTACTGTCAATTTGTTAATGTCTTGTCCTGAACTCCTGCATTATTAACACAATTTTGTTAGGTTTGCCTCTGTTCTGTCTTGTTTTCTCAGATTTTATGCTGTCAGATGGTAGGGGCAGCTATTTTGAATATAATGGGATATATTATGGTAATCATGGTTTCCTGTTATATTGATTTGAAGTCTTATAATGCTTTCATTCATTTGTTTAATTGGTTTTTTGTTTGATTTTATTGTTTATGATGGTATGAGCAGTTATTTTGAAGAAAACAAGACATTATGGTAACCACTGTGGATGTACTATCAACTTGTTTTGAAGTCGTACCAGGCTTTTGTTCTCCTGTTTTGATTGGTTGTATCCTCTTGTGTTTTATTTGATTTTATTATGTGTGATGGTATAGACAAATTTTTTGAGGAAAATGAGGTATCTTACTAGCCATTGTTCATTTCCTGTTATTTGCTTTTGAAGGCCTGTAATGATTTGATTCTTTTGAATGGTTTTATACTATATTATTATGATTATTATTTTTTACAATGCTTTTTTTTATTTTAAAGAGATTAACACCAAAGAGGACATAATAAAGCAGATCAGATCAGAAAAATGCAAGCAACACAGAATTTTACAAGACAACCATAATTACCAGTAACTACCATAATGTCTCTTTCTTTGAAATAGTTCAGCATAACTTCATATACGATAATTTCAAACATTACAAAACAGTATAAAACCATCGAAGAGAAGGAAAGCATTACAGGGCTTTCAGAAGCAAACAATAGAGAATGAACAATGGCTACTGTATTATGTTATTTTTCATAGAAAAAATTGATTATACTATCACACATAATAAGATATAACATGATAGAACCAAAGGAAACAGAAGAACAAAAGCATAATAGGACTTCAGAGTAAGATGAAATTAAATCAGCACTGGCTAAACTAATGTCTTATTTTCTTCAAAATACCTGCTCATATTATCAAAGATAATAAAATCAAACAAACCAGGGTAAAACCATTCCAGTAATGAATGCAAACATTGTAAGGCTTCAAAGCAATGTAATGGGGAATCATGATTATCATAAACTATTACGTATACTTACCATTTCTTATACTAGGGAAACTATTTGGTATTCATACCGAATAGTGAGTTTGATTTACTACACTTATGAGTATGTTCTCAAGTTGTGTCCATTTATTTATAAATATTTCCATTTGATCACTCTTTATAGCTGAGTACTACTCCATTGTATAAAAATACCAAAACTTTTTTATCCATTCCAGAGATGCTCGTCACTTAGGTTGTTTCCAAGATCTGACTATTACAAATTGTGCTGCAATAAACGTGGGTGCACATATATCACTGTGGTATGATGTTTTCAGTTCTTCTGGGAATATGCCTAAAAGTGGAATAGCTGGATCGAATGGGACTTCCAATCCCAGCTTTTTGAGGAGTGTCCAGACTGATCTTCACAGTGGTTGCACCAGCCTTACACTTCCACCAACAGTGCAGGAGTGTTGTTTTTCCCCATAGCCTCTCCAGCATTTGTTGTTGGTAGTTTTCTTGATCCTGTCCATTCTTTCTGGAGTGAGATGGAATCTCAGTATTGTATTACTTTGGATTTCTCTAATGACCAATGATGATGAAGATTTTTTCATGTATTTATTTGTCATTTGTATTTCTTCACCTCAGAACTGCGTATTCATCTCAGATGCCCATTTTTGGATTGGGTCTTTGAATTTTGAGGGTCTGATTATTTTTTAATTCTTTATATGTTTTAGAAAGAAGTCTTTTGTCTGAGGGAGAGTTCACTAAGATTTTTTTCCCAGTTTGTGGGTTTTCTTTTCACTATACTGAAGATATCCTTGACATGCAGAAACTTTTAAATGAGACATGATCCCAGCTATTGATTCTGGAATGTATTTCCTGTGCAGTTTGATTCCTGTTCATGAATTCTCTACCTACCCCTATGTCTTCAAGATTTTTACCTAATTTGTCCTCTAAATTTAGTGTTTCTGTTTTAATATTCATATCTTTGATCCAATTAGATTTTGGTTTAGTATGTGGTGATAGGCATGGGTCTAGTTTCAGTTTTCAGCATGAGGAGAGCCAGTTTTTCCAGGACTATTTATTAAAGAGACTGTCATTTTTCTAGTGAACATGTTTGGGCCATTTATCAAAGATAAGATGGTTGAATACATTGGTAGTTGTGGTTGTATCTTTTAATCCATTCCATTCTTCAGATATGTTTTATTCCAGTACCATGTTGATTTTATTATAGTTGCTTTGTAGTATAACTTCAAGTCAGGGACTGTGATGCTTCCTGACTTGCCTTTGATGCTTAGAATTGCCTTTGCTATACTAGGTCCCTTGATATTATTGTCTTTGAAGGTATGCTCAACTATTTCAAAGACAAGAAACATTATGATAGCTACTGTTGATTTCCAGTTGTCTTATTGTGAAATGCTGTGTTGCTTGCATTGTTCTGTTCTGATTTTCTTTGTTTTGTTCTCTTTTGTTTTATTCACTTCAAAATAAAAAATTAAGAAGAACAAGCACAAAAAAACCGACCTAATGCTGCATCTCAATCTTCTAGAAAAGGAAGAGCAAGTCAAGCCCAAGCCTCATAGAAGAGAGGAAATTATATAGATCAGAGCAGAAATTAATGTAATTGAAACTAAAAAAAAATACAAAGAATTAAGCAAAGAGCTAGTTTTTTGAGAGAATAAACAAAATTGATAAACCTCAAGCCAACCTTATCAAGAAAAAGAAAGAACAAACTCAAATCCATGCAATGATGGAAAAGAAGTAAATTAGTATGGATTCCATGGAAATTCAAAAGATCATGAACACCTACTGTGAAAATCTCTACTCACACAGAGTGGAAAACACACTGAAATGGATAGATTTAAATAAACATATGAACTACCAAAGCTCAACCAAGAAGATATAACAATTTTGAATAAACAAATATTACCTACTGAAATTCAAAACGTGATTAAAAACTAATGATAGTGAAAATCCCAGGTTCTGATGGACTCACAGCCAAATTCTGTAAGAAATTTAGACAAGATTTGATGCTCATACACCTTATACTCTTCAATGAAATGAAAAAAGAAGCAATCCTCCCTAATTCATTCCTGGAGGCAAGTGTCACTCTAATACCAAAACAAGAGAAAGACCCAGGCAAAAAGGAAAACTATAGGCCAATCTCACTAAATAATATTCACCCAAAGATTCTAAATAAAATATTGGCAAATAGAATGCAGCAAATCATCAAGAAGACTATACACCACGACCAACTGAGATTTATTCCAGGAATGCAGGGATGGGTTAACATACACAAATCAATAAATGTAATACACCACATCAACACAGACAAAAACAAAGATCACATGATCATCTCATTACATGCAGAAAAGGATTTTTATAAAGCCTAACATTTGTTCACGATAAACACTCTACTCAGAATAGAATTGTACTACAGAAACATGGAATAAGACGGTATGTAGCTCAGTCTCATAAAGACCATCGATGACAAACCAACAGCCAATATGATACTAAATATACAAAAACTGAAAGCCTTCACTCTAAAATCAGAAACAAGACAAGGATACACACTATCACCACTCCTACTCAATATAGTTCTTGAAATATTATACAGAGCAATGAGACAAGATAGAGAAATAAAAGCAATAAGGATAGGAAAGGAAGACGTTAAATTATCACTATTTACAGATGACATGATATTTTGTATGGAAGACTAAAAAACCTCCATTAAAAGACTACCAGAGGTAATAAACAGATTCTGCAGCATAACCAGATACAAAGTCAACAATTAAAAATCAATAACATTCTTGTACACAAACATAAAACTCACTGAGAGAGAAATTATAGAAATATCACCTTTTAAAACAGTATCTAAATAAATAAAATACTTAGAAATCAACCTAACTGAGAATATAAAATACCTATATGCTGAAAATTATACTACACTAAAAAAGGAAATTGAAGAGAAAATTGGAAAATGGAAGGATATTCCTTGTTCCTGCTTAGCAAGAAACAACATTGTGAAAATGGCCACACTTTCAAAACTCTTATACAGATTCAATGCAGTCCTAATCAAAATACCATTAACATACCTTACAGATCTAGAGAAAACACACCTAAAATTCATTTGGAAAAAGAAGAAACCTAGAATAGCAAAGACAATTATGGGCAAGAAAAGCAAGACAGGAGGCATTGCAATTCCTCACTTGAAATTACACTACAAAGCCACAGTTATAAAATCAGCATAGTATTGCCAAATAAATAGACCTGAGGATCAATGAAACAGATTAGAAGGTGCAAACAGAACTACAAAGACACTCAGCCACCTTATGTTTGACAATGGGCCTGAACTTGTTCACTAAAAAAAGGATAGCCTCTTTAATAAATGATATTGAAACAATTGGCTTTCCACATGCTGAATACTGAAACTAGACCCATGCCTATCACCATGCACTAAAGTCAAAATGGATCAAAGATATAAAGATTAAAGCAGAAACACTAAATCTGGGCGGAGCTAAAATGTCAGATAGATAAAAGCTGGCTACAGAGGCTCCATGAGATAGTCAACTTAGAACTCACCATAATACAACATGGAGAGTCCCAAACAGAGGGAGAGGAATTCTCTCATCCCAAGAAGAAACTAAGGTGAGAAAAACGAATCAAACATACACTCCTGGCCGGATGCACTACCATGCAACCCTGAGCACCTCAGGGCCTCCGGCGAGACAGGCCATCCCCACGCCACCGCCTCCAGCCGCATATCCAACTCTCTCGCCAGGAGCCCACCAGAGGTTGGGGGAATAAAACAACTTAGTGCCCACCGGCTGCCCCTGTCCCAGCCACCACCACTGCCACCGCCACTGCCACCCCCACCACCACCTCCACTGCCTCCCCAGACCCGGGCCATGTCCAGGAAAGCCTGAGAAACAGGACGTGCTGCAGCACCGCGGGTGCGGACCGGACCTGCTGGAATACATTACTACCTTCGCACTTGCCTCTGGCGCAAGGCCCTGAGCCCATGGAACCAGCGTTGTGCAGGCCCCCTCAACTGGAGCACCCATGAGTTCCCCAGGCAGGCGAGTGTGTCTTCGTCACCACCAGGCCTGCATGACCGGAACCCACGGAGTCACCACTGCTGCTTCTACTGCCTCTTCCACCTCCCAGGATCCAGGCCCTGTTCTGGAGGGCACAAGGAGAAGAGCACGTTGCAGTGTCACAGACATGGAACAAGACCTACTGGGATGAATCGCCACCTATGCACTCACGACTAGCACGAAGACCCAAGCACACTGCCCAGGATGAGCAAGTCCCCGCTGCCGGACTGGCCCCTGAGATCCCCGGGAAGGTAAGTGTGTCTTCGCCACCACCAGGCCTGCATGACCAGAGCCCCACAGGGCCCCACCGTGAAGGGAGCCCAGAGAAGCTGCTTCTGAAAACACCTCTTCAGACAATAATCAAAAATACAGAAATAGAAATTTCCAGTTTCCTACCATGATTGACAGGCTACGGGGAATTAGGCCTGCCTGCCTGCACCCTGAACTATGGACTGGGTGGCCGGGGATGAGTGTCTCTGCACCATCCCAACCCCCTGGGATGGAGTTTAAGATACCTCAGGTAACAGGAAATTGGAGAGGGCAGCAAAACCCCAGTCATCATGCTTTGAAATGACCCTAAGCAAAACAGAGAGGGAGAGAGATCCCCCAGACACACCTCTCTGAAAGAAACCAGAAACATGACAAGAGATAGAAATAGAAAAAAACCTCTAGCCATGAACCCTGGAAAAAATAAGCCCAGGAGAGATTAAAGAAGAGAAACAGTGCAGTAAGCATGTAATATTAGATACAGCTTCAGCGGACATAAAGAAATACCTTCATGACTTCATAGATGAAATTAAAACTGTACTTCTGATCCAAGTGAGACAAGATATCTTGAAGAGAAATTTATGGTGTGTGATCATGAAAGAAAAGATCTCCTAAAAATAACAAGGAACCAGAAAGAAACAGTACAAAGGCTAGAAGATGACAAAAGGATTTATAATTTAAGAATAAAAAAAACGTGAGCGAAGAAGCAGGAGTAACTACAAATGAACTACAAAGAATATTAACAGATATAATTAAGGAAAATTTTCCAAAGCATAGGAAAAAAAATGATATCCAGATAAAAGAGGCATACGGGAACCCAGCCACCTACAACCAAAATATATCTACACCCAGACATATAATAATCAAGATTCCAGAAATCCACCACAAGAATAGAATATTAAAAGCAGCCAGAGAAAGAAGCAGATTACCTACAATGGAAAAATTAGAAAAATAACAACAGACTTAACAACACAAACTCTCAAATCGAGAAGCGGCTGGGGGGAAATAGTCCAAGCCCTGAAAGAAAATAACCTCCAAGACTGATCTATCTGGCAAAACTCTCCCTCAAAATTAATGGAGAAAGAAGATATTTCCAAGACAAGGAGGAAATGGGAGAGTTCATGGCCACCAACCAACCTTACAAAAAATACTGAAGGAGATTCCAGATAGAGAGAGGAAAAAAAACCAGGATTCCAGCAACAGTGACAGAGATACCTCAGTAAATGGGGCAGACAATGGAATGAAGAAATAAAGTGGACAAATAATGACAGAAGAATAAAATAGCAAAAATGAGGCAGAGACGGTAAGCTATAGTCTTTAATATAGAGAGCCCTGATATACTAAAAAAAAAAAAAGAAATACAGGCAGAGTAGGTTAGGAGGCAGGATCCATCGAGATGGTCTGAATACAAGATACACTTACCTTGAAAGAGGGTTAATAAACTGAGAGTCAAAGATGAGAAAAAAAATACTATATGTGACAGAAAACCAGAGAGAAATAGGGACAATGCATTCAGCAGCCGCAGACAGACTAGAAAGCTATGACACTTTTGGACAGTGTAGAACTATACAGCTGGAAGGAAGGAAAACCTTGTGACTTTAGTAAGTAAAAGAGTACAGATCAAGATCAAACTCAGGGGTACAAAGGTTTAGCAACACTGAGATAGATAACAGCTTTGCCCCCTAATCTAAAAACTAAAAGAGCTAGTGGAACCCCAATATACAAAGCTCCCTGAGAAAGGGAAAAGGGAAGAATTGTCTAAAAAAGGAAGGCAGAGGACATTGTTAATAGTGTATCAGGATTTAAAAGTCACAGTGGTCTTATCACTCTGTTTAGTTTGATTATATTTTGCTCTGGTCTGTCTACCCATATTAGATTTGAGGGCACAGACAGCTAATCCAAAAATAGCAAGTTATACCATAGTAACTATCCTTAATTTCCTATTAACTTAAACTGAAATCCTTTATTATTTACATTGTCTTACTATGACTGATCTTATTTGAAGCTGGTTTGTTAGACCGCTGTTTATACTTGACTGATTTCATTCGAATTTGGTATCTTTGATAGTATCAAGTCTGGGAGTGGAGACAACTACTCTGAAGATGACAAGATGTAAAAGATATCCATTCTGGTTTTGATTATTAACTGCTTTCTAGTCCTATAGTATCTTCAAAGTTGTGTTTTTAAATAAAATAGCTATGTAATGTTATGTTTAATTATATTATGCCTGATGATGTGGACAATTCTATTGAAAATAACAAGAGAAAGCATAGTAACTACTGTAGATCACCTAATATTTCAGTCCTATATGTCTTTGTGATTTCATGTTTTTCAAGGAATTTATTTTGTTATCTTATTTTGATCTGTTTTTCCCTATAATATAGAAAGGATAGATATACATGTAGACATTCACACATGGGAAGAATTTCTAAACTATTTAAGAGAACAGATTATATAATACACGATGTAATGAACAGATGCTCTGAAGAAGAAGAGACACTAAGAAACCCAATGCTAATTCTGTAGCATTGTGATATGAAATCTAGCAATACTATTATTCACTGTTCAGAGTGATATTAGTCTAGTCTCTTATGTTCAATTTCAGGATATGTAAAGATAAAGATAGCTACTAGGAAGAGACTGAGAAACATTATGGTAGACATTGACTACCCCAAAATTAGATCTTGAAGACCCAAAAAGCCTTCATCATCCTGTAATGATCTGATTAGTTCTATAATGTTCAGTATATATTCAATGTGTGTGAAGATGGGGACAACTATTTGGAAGAAAACTAGAGAAAATAAGATAGACAGTGAAGATCTCCAGTGGATTTGCTTTGAAATCTATGTTTCTTTAAATTGTTTCCTTATAAAGTGTTTTATTCTGTTTTGTTATGTTTAATCTTACCCTCTTTAAGATAAAAAACAAGTGTGTAGGACTGATAACCATATTATTCAGTTCTTGTTGGATCACTGAACAGAACTTTTTACATTGTCATTGTTTGACTATCACTTTGTATGCTTTAATTTTGTAACTCAAGCAACTGTTTCTAAGATGAACGTATGTAACTTATCACCTGGTATTTTCTTACTGCTTATTTTTCTGAAATTCTGTCTTGTTTTTACTCTTTTATCTCTTTTTTTTGTCTTTAAATAAAAAAATTTAAAAAGGAAAAAAAAGAAACACTGAATCTATTGGAAGACCAGATAGGTAGAAAACTTAGAGGCATAGAAGTAGGCAGAGAATTTATGAACAAAATGCAAACTGCACAAGAAATATTTCAAAGAATCAACAACTGGACTCTCATCTTAAATAGTTTTTGCACTTCAAAAGAAAACACCAACAAAGTAAAAAGAAAATCCTCAGAATAGGAAGAAATTGTAGCCAACAATCCCTCAAAGGACTTATCCAGAATATAAAAACAATTAAAAAACATCATGCCCCTCAAATTCAAAAACCTTTTCAAAAATGGGCATCTGAGAAGAACACACATTTCACAGATGATGATATTTAAGTGGCAAATAAATACATGAAGAAATGCTCACCATCACCAGTCATTTGAGAAATGCAAATTAAAACAGCACTGAGATTACATCTCACTCCAGAAAGAACAGCTGCTATCAAGAAATCAACTGATAGCAAATTTTGACAAAGCTATGGGGAAAAAAATGAATGCTTCTCCACTGTTGGTAGGAGTGTAGACTGGTGCAGCCACTTTGAAAATATAGAGATTCCTCAATAAACTAGGATTAGAAGTTCCATTCATTACAGCTATTTCCCTCCTGGGTATTTTTCCCCCAAAATTGAAAAGATCATGCAACAGTGATATAAGTGCACCCATTTTTATAGCAGCACAACTTGTAATAGCTAAGTCTTGAAACAAACAAAATGTCCATCAACTGCAGAATGGATGAAAAAGATACGGTATTTTTATATAATGGAATATTACTCAGCTATAAAAAGTATGATTTTAAGGATTTTGTAGGTAAATAGAGGCAACTTGAGACTATCCTCACAATTAAAATAAATAAGATTCACATTTGCAAATATCACATTGTATCTCTAGTGTAAAAAAATAATAAAAAGTGAAAGACTAATAAGATCCAAAATACATAAGATATTATAAAAATGAAAGGGAAGGATAGTGCTCTAAAGGATATAACTGTACGTATAAGTGTGTAAGACATGACCATATTCCTAAGTTTCCATTAGATCATTCATCAGAATGGTTTTTACTGTCAGTGTTTGAGCTTTTTGTCTTCTGTTTATGCTTTGATTTTGTAACTTGAACAACTATTTCTAAGAGGACAATATGTAACTTATCAATTACTAATTTTTAGTGTTAGTATTTTTCTTTAAAATTCTGTATTACTCCTATCCTTTTTTCTGATTTTTTTTCTTTTTTTCTTTAAATTTTTAAAAAAGAATAGTATAGGCAACTTACTCTTGTGTCAAAAAAATAAAATGGTTCAGTGATGTAATTCAGGTGAGAATACCCTGGGTTCAATCCTAGTCAAGTGGGAAAAAGAAAGATAGAGAAAGGAAAGGAAGGGCAGGGCAGCGCAGGGCAGGGCAGGGCAGGGCAGGGCAGGGCAGGGCAGGGCAGGGAAGGGAAGTGAAGGGAAGGGAAGGGTAGGGAAGGGAAGGGAAAGGAAGGGAAGAGAAGGAAAGGGAAGGGAAAGGGGAGATAGGAGAGGGGAGAGAAGAGAGAGAAGGAAGATAAAATGAGATTAGGCAGATAAACTGTAGATACACTAAAATATATAAATATTAAATGTCCATCTCATTGCATGAATCTCCAAACTGCCCTAAAGAAGTTGAAAGACAGGTCCTATTTACTTAGAAATGGAAGCTCTGGCTGGGTGTGGTGGCACATTCCTGTAATTTCAGCACTGGAGAGGCTGAGGCAGGATGACTGCCAGATCTCCATAGCTAAAACCTGTCTTAAAAAGACCAAAAAGAAAGAAAGAGTTCTACCAAGCCATAGCACAAAGAGTAGTCCATAAATAATTTTAACAAATGAGTTCTATGTTGAAAGAAATATTATTTTCAAAATCCAGTATATACAAGTTTCAAGGGAAAGTAACCTGACTGAAGCAGCACATCCAAACAGTTTCCTCTTAAGGAGAAAACCTCTCATACAAATGGTATCCATGAGAATATGTGTGCCATATGTCCATTGTTGGGAAGCCAAATATCTAAAAGTCACTTAGAAGCTACTTTATAACAGAAGCCAATGCCCAAAGCATCATAGAATGACTCAGTTCATGAGAAATGTTGTCATTATGATATGACTTAAGTTATAAAACAGCCCTTTGACATGATGGTTATTCAGAGAATCTGAGACTCACTGCTCAAGTTGAACAAACACCAGATTTTGCTGGCCTGCAAACTGAGTGACCTGCATTCACCAGCAAAACCATCCCTGAACAACAGAATACATTCGAGAATATTCTTTGACTTTCATTTGCCTGTTCTCCATGCTTGGTTTGTTTCCCTTTCACAGATTTCTGAGGACCCATTTTTTTTCAACCAGTGGTGGTAGCATCTGTGCCACTTAAAGAGGTTAATCCTGCTTGAACAACAGAACATGCTTATTCAAAACATGTTCCTATTAGTTTCCAGCATTTTCTGTGACATTTTGCTCCTTTCTTCCATCTTTCTTTTCTCAGTTCAAATCCAAGCTCTGCTATTGCCTGGATGAGTGACCTTAAGTATTATATTTCATTGACTGTTAATATTTTTATCTCCCAGTGGAGAATAACATCTATTTTATAGAGTTGTTCTGGGGTTTATATAAGGACTTTACACAGCATCCACCACTGCCAGTGAAACCAGGAGCTAAGCTAGAATTCATGCTGAATGTTCCCATCTCAATGCAATCAAATATAGAAAGCACTAAAAATTGTGTAAATTATAATAACAGAGTAACTGTAAGACAGAATGAAATTCTGTATGTTCCCCTAAGGCTAAGGGTACATAGCCAAAAAAGAAAAATTTGGACAGAGGTCAGATCTCATTGAGAAAGATAAATTTTAACCTACTGAGAAGCAGTGAAGTCTCCTGATTTGGCTTAGTGGTCTACAATTTCATGCAAGAGGAAATTTCCCAAAGTGCAAGTAGGGGGAAAATAACCCTGCAGCCATGGAATCCATATGCAGAGAGGGTAGGAACACTCTAGGTTGCAGGTAATCCTCAAAGTGTCAGCCTGCCTCAGTGCAAACATCCTAAAGTAGAAGCAGAGTATGTAGAGGGTCCAGAAGATGGAGCAGCAGACTATATTTACCTTTCATTCAGCAGGCACGTCATGTTTAGAGGGATACTGAGAAACAGGATGGATGGAGGAGACCATCAAGGAGATTGTTTCCATGTTAACAAGCCTACAGAAGCACACTGGCAGATCAGATAGAAGTTTTGAGGTAAATAAGGCACTGTGAGTGGCTGGGTCAGAACTCTACCACCTCACCACCAGGCTGCAGCTAAAATGTTCAGAAAAGCCTCTTCCTCCTATGGCGTACCCTCAACTGAGAGAACTTAACATTGTGCTCATTATAAAGGAGATACAGCACCTCCAAAATTCATTTCATTATCACAGAACAGGTATGGAAGGGTGAATTTGGAACTTAGATTCAATAAATGAGTAACACATACAGGTAGACTAGAAACTGTACTTTCCAGTCATTAGTTAAGTGTACATTCTTCTACCGTAGATTTCACCACTCGGATAGTTCTACATATTCTATTGGAGACATGAGTTGCACAGTGAGCCAGTCTTTGTAGGAATGCCAGTAGGCTCACTCGTAAAGAACTAGGAAAGAAGACTAATACAATATGTAACCTTTCTGAGTAACATTTCCTACATTAGGCCAATAGATATTTAAAATCTTACCACACAGTTCTGCCATGAAAATTAAGGAGAGAGAATGTTTAAAGCCTCAGCTCAGGCCTGAACCTTAAGAAATACATAATCAAATTAATTATAATCCATTCAGAGGACAAAAAGTCAATCACCACAACACACCCTTATTTACCTTCTGCTACTCTCCTTTAGAAATAGGGTCAAGTCAGGTGTGAGGGTTTTCTCAATATACAAACTTTCTGTCCTCTTTATTTAGTGTTATATAACAATTCCCATGTTATTTAGAAAGTGTTTAATTATTTGCATATCATACGTGTAATTTTTAAGATCTGGCCTTTGATTATATCCTTTGCCAATTAACTGTTATTGCTAATAAGACTCCATATGAAACTAATAGAATGCAGTAGTGCTGGGCTATCTAGAGAGCCCACATTATTTAAATGCTGGTCATTGTTAACAATGCTCCTGTCAAGCTGATTCACATTAGGGAATGGGAGTACCTGCATTAGTTTGTCCTTTTATTTCAGAACTTGTTACTTTCTTATTCTTTATCCAAACTGATTATAATGATATTTCAAATAATACAAACAGGATAATAGGTTCTTAGTCCTAAAATGGCTAGATGTTTGATCAAGAGGCTAGATGTAGGCCTAGTAACACTACATGTTTGAAACACACTGAAAATAGGCCTAAACCCAGCTAAAAAGACTAAAACTGAAAATTATTCATACTCATTTATAAGACGCTAAAGAATCAGACAAATAATTTCAATATTATCTGGCACAGCACTGTGCAGCAGAACTCTCTACAATGACAGAAACGTTCTCCGTCTGAGCTGTATAACATAATAGCTACTAGACATATGTTACTACTGAGAACTTGAAATGTGGCTGCCAAGACTAAGCAACTGAACTGTTAACTTTATTTAAATAGGTAGTGACTTCCATAATGAACAGCACCAATCTAGAGAGCATAGCTTAATAGAAGAATCTGGCAACTAAAGCTTAAAAACACAAAAACTAAATCTGGGGTGACTGTCACTAGCTACATATATTTGGTCATGTTATTTATCTATATATGTTTGCTCATGTGCCAGCTTCAATCACCTTGTTTGGGAAATATAGAAACAATAGAAACTTCTAGAGTTGCTGGATGAAGAAATAAATGTGGAACACCTAGCCAAGTACTTAGCACATAACAAGTACTTGCTAAATGATAGGTATTACTACCTAGCTCCTCACTTTCCAGACAAAGCAACTTCAATGCTGAAAGGAGGCACATGTGATCCACAGTTACAGAACTGTTTACAGACCTAGAAGCCAATTCCAGATTTTCTCATGTTTTTTGATAATTGTCTTTCTTTATGGAGACTAACCAACTGCTTTTGTCTTATTCAGTTTGGGCTACCATAACAGAATATCACAGACTAGGGATTAATCAATAGAAAATTACTTCTCACAGTTTTGAAGGCTGGCAGTCCAAGATCAACACACAAGATTAGCGTTTAGTGAAGGCATTCCTGTTTTCCAGGCGGACATGTGCTCATGATGTTCTTGCATGGCTTATGGATAAATTCACTGTCATGAGTCTTCTTATAACACTAAGGTGATTCATAAGGACTCCATTATCATGACCCAATCACCTCCCAGAGTTTTTAACCTCCTAATAAGCATCACATTGGGGGTTAAGTTTTGAAAATATGAATTTAGACAGACACAATCAATCAATCCATATATTCCACTTACTGTCAAAATTTATGCTCTTCTCACATGTAAAATACAATTATCCCATCCGAACAACCCCAAAAGTCTTAATTCATTTCAGCATCAATTCAAAAGTTGAGTCCAAAATGCCAACTAAATATTATACAAATTGTATGTAGTTGATGCTTGAGCCTGAGACACATTCATCTTGAAGCAAACTGCCTCTCTAACTGTGAAGCTGTGATACCTAGCAAGCACAATAACTTTCCCATCTTCACAGGTTGATCCTCCCCACCACTCATGATGCTTTTTTTTATGTAGGTGAAAAGGAACTTGTTATTCACACTGTTTCTCTTCAAGGCCCATCCTTTGAAGCACTGTGCGGGGCATCCTTACCCTATGACACTGGCCTACCCTCTGAAATTGCCCTCTCCCATGGTCTGTGATAAGAGGGGCATGCATGATGATATGAATCAAATTTGAAAAGCTTTCTTTTTCTTGAAGAATAGTATAGGATCAGAGACCTCATCCATCTATTTTTCTGTTTCCTTTAGTCTCAAATGGCAATGTTTCTGCTACTATAAATCAACCACTAAATAGGCTTCTATTAAGATGGCTGATGATAGCCAGGCATGGGGGCACATACCTGTAATCTCAGCACTTGGAAGGCTAAAGCAGGAGGATCCTTGTAAATTTAAGACCAGCCTGGGCTACAAAGTGAGGCCAAGGCTGGCCTGAACTGCCTAGCAAGACAGTCTTAAAAAGATTTTTAAAATGGCTGACGAGGGCCTTGATTTGTGCCCATACTAATCTTATCATATGGTCCATCAGCCACACCTGAATAAGCTCTTTTCAGAAACCTGCTTTTTCAGTCTTTAAAATATGAAGGCTGAGAACCTTACAACTATTTAAATTTTGGTTCATTTTTGCTTAAGAATTATTTCTTTCTCCTTGAATTATTTTATAAACAGAAAAGAGGTACCATACTCTTCCTTAAATATTTTTTTAGAAATGTTCTGTGCTAAGTAACAAATTTCACTGCATAAAAATTTCACCTTCCATAAGCTAGAAAACCAACATAATTCAGCCAAGGTCATTATCATTTTATAATATGAATTCTCTTTTCAATTGTCCTCATTTCCATTCAAGATCTCATCCAAATCATCTTTAATGCCTATACTTCTGCCACAATTCTGAACATGGTTATCTGTGTATTCTCTATGAAAATGCAAACTTTCTCTATAGCTCTGCTGTTCTCTTTCCGATCCCTCACCAGATTTACAAGTTTCTTCACAGCAATGTGAGCTTTTTCTAGAACCTCTTCCAACCTCTACCAGTTACCTAGCTTTATCAGTGATTTCATATTTTTAGATATAGTCATGTGCCACATTAATGATAATTTAGACAACTACAATAGAGCAGAAAAATTCCTCATAACACTGTAGCCACAGTAATGTGATAGCATGAGACATTACACATGTTTTGTGCTGATGCTAGTATAAGCAAACCTACTATCCCACCAGTTATACTGAAAAAGTATAGCATATACAATTAGGTACAGTATCTAGTACTAAACAATGTAAACTACAACAATAATTAATGGTTACAGTCCTGTTTTATCTTTATTTTAAAGAGAAAAAACAGAAAAAAAAACAAATATCTACTTACTTTTTACTATTATTTTACCGTGTACTCCTACTAATAAAAAAGTTTACTGTATGCTATGCTACACTGCTGGAAGCCTTTTAGGTCTCATGTTTATTGCATTTCTTTATTGAATCAAGGGTCATGTTGAGTGACGGGCCTACACCATCTAGACTAGTGTAAGTAGTCTCTGTAATGCTCACACAATGAAAAAATCACCTAAAGATAAATTAATCAAAATGTATCCATTTGTTAAGTGATACATGACCCTATGTATTACAGAAGATTCCTAATTCTTTGTACCAACTTCTGTAAGACATTGACTCATATGATAATGGAAGCTCAAGAGTCATGTGATCTGTGATCTAGAAGCTAGAGACCCAGAATGGATGCTGGTGATATAATTTGAAAGCCCAAGAGCCATTGTTATGTATTCCAATCCCTGTATAAAGGCCTAAAAACAAGGCATACTAAGGACAACAGAAGACTGATATCTCAGGTTATGTGTTTTGTTATATTCAGGCCCTCAATGGTTTGGATGATGCACACTCAACATTGGTTAGGGTAGGTCTTCGCTCAGTACAGCAATTCAAATGCTAACCTCTTCTGAACACAACCTCACAGACACAACCAGAAACATTTAACTAGCTATCTAAACATCTTGCGGCCCCATAAAATGAAAAATAAAATTAACCATTATATTAAACATTATACCCTTATAAGGTGAAGAGCAGTAGCCCAATAGTTACTAAAAAATTATATATACATATATATGTGTGTGTGCGCGTGCGTGTGTGTGTGTGTGTGTGTGTGTGTGTATACATATAAATGAAAATGTACCTTTGTGAAACCTATTTGCTCCTTCCGGAAATTTTCCAAGGGTTTAATCAGCAAATCACTAGCATTTTGGACCTGGAATAAAAGAAAAATATATACAAAACAACGTTTAGGTTGACAAGATTCAGTTACCAGTTCAGAAGTTTCCTTGTTACTAGAATATTTTCTTGGTGTAAAATATTACCTAGGGCTGGCACTATAGTTTAGCAGTACAGTATATGCTTAGCCTCAGGTTCAATTTCTAATACCAAAAACCAAAATGTTTTTTCGACTTATTGTTAGCCTGTTTTTGTTTTTACTTTTTTTCTACCTTGTCTCTAAAAATTAAATGCTTTGAGAGAAAATGAGAATACGAATTTTAGAGGCATTTCTCTGCAACTGTAACAGTCTGACCTGTATTTTTAATCAATAAATACGTAAAGCAATGTCCAGCAACAGACAAGGTAAACAAAGAGACTGGCAATATGTATAAGAAGGGCAACTCCAAAAAGTGCAAGCCATTTTACAGAGAGCAAGTGAGTTATCAGTAACAGCATTAGCATAAATCATTTCCAGTCCAAATCTAGTGGCATAAAACCAGAGCATCCCTTCAGATCACAAATCATAGTATTACAGCATCCAGACAACACTGGATTAGGACTTCATCTTATATCACTATACATGCTTAGAAGCTGATGGGAAATGCCTGTTCCAGTACTACAAACATACAGTGACAAGTTTTCAAAATATAAAAACATCCAATCCAAAGTGTCATATTTGTTCAGTGCACAGGTAAAGATACACACTACAGTAATGTCTTTATATAAATCTCATGGGGAAATTACATCTGTCCAAGGCAATATATGAGGTTTATTTGCTCAGTGTTCAGGATCAACCTCACTATCATAGAGCACTTCAGAGAAGGCATGTGCAGGGCTGGCTCATATGACCCACTTCATTAATTTCTATGTTACAAGAAAGGAGAAATAAGGGACGAGTTTCCCAAATATTGTTATATTGGACATAAAATTACAGTAAAAAAGTTGCATTTCTTTAATTTTAAAGACAATAAAACCACACAAAATAAAAGAGAATAGAGCCAATCAAAACAAAACAGTGAATATGATACAGGACTTCAAAACAAGATAATAGGATATCAACAATGGCTACCATAATATATCTTGTTATCTTTGAAACAGTTGCATTTTGATAACAAAAACAGAAGGCAGAATTTAGAGGTATAGCTCAGTTGTAGTGACTGCCTTGGATGGGCAAGGGTCTAGGTTGGAGCTCCAGCCTCTCTCTCTCTCTCTCTCTCTCTCTCTCTCTCTCTCTCTCTCTCTCCCTCTCTCTTTGTTTCTCTCTCTCTCTCCCTCTCTTTGTTTCTCTCTCTCTCTCTGTTGCTCTCTCTCTGTGTTGCTTTCTCTCTCTCTCTCTCTCTCCCTCTCTCTTTGTTTCTCTCTCTCTCTCCCTCTCTTTGTTTCTCTCTCTCTCTCTCTGTTGCTCTCTGTGTTGCTTTCTCTCTCTCTCTCTCTCTCTCTCTCTCTCTCTCTCTCTCTCTCTGACACACACACACACACACACACACACAAAGACAGAGTAGGAAGTCACTCTTGATTAGTTCCTATTTTTCCAGCATAATAAGCACCTTGCAACCTACCAAAAAAAGCATGAAAAGTTAAAATATTAGTACATATTTTATCCACTTGCTTTAGGCACATTGAGCCTTCCATTTCATGTCTAGGTATCATTCTAGTTTCAACTAAATAGGCAAACAACTAACAAGGCAACGCTAGTGTTTATATGATTACATCCTGATGAATCCTGACATTCTGCTAAAACTAACTCCCAGGAATGAAAACACCTCGAAAAAAATATAAAATTAGGCAAGAACAAATAATTTTTGCTTCAGTGAAAGAGTAATTCTCTATCTGTTTCCATAGATGCCTTCCTAAACCCTGTGTACTGTAAGTCTAAATTTTTATGATCATGTAACTTTTCCCTACCCTTCCTGACTTATAAAATAAATCTCTTGTCTACAAGGACAGTCAGTCCCCATCTTACTCTTATCACATTACTTCTCATTCATTGGATCTTTGACACCATTTACCAGATACCACTTGGTCCTAATCATACTATAACTTACCTACCAGTATGACACGTAACATCCCCTATATATTCATTAGCCAAAGGCAGAAAAGTCCTTGAGTCTATGACCCCCCTGGATAGATATTTCTATAGAGTTCTCTGATTCTTACTGCAATCCACATGGTCTCTCATCTAATCAAAACTATACTATCATTTCTGGTACCAAAAATAAAGACATCAGTGACTCATTTTGATTGGAAACAGAAATAGTTCCACTAAAAGCACTAGTCCAGACCTCTTCAACACATTTTACACTTCCTTGGACTGCAGATTACACACCATTAATTTTGTGCACCTACCTATAAACAAATTAAGAGATTGGTATCACAGACCCTACACAGGAATCATTTTTCTTCCTTACTATTGTGAAAGCTATAAAACATGACCATAAATACTTTGACACACACCTCATTGAGAAATGGCAGGTAAGTCCCCTCCATCCTGAAGATGAGTGACATTGTTACTGTTTTGAACAGAGCACTACAGAAGTGATACTATGTATCTTCTGAAGCTAGATCATAGAAGGCCAACAGTATCTACCTAGTTCTCTTGGAATACTCTCTGTGGGGGCCCTGAGAGATTATATTTGAAGTTGGACTACCCTGAGACCAAAAGCTAGAGAGGTCAAATATAGACATTCTGTCAATATCTTATAACCAGCCAAATGCAGCCTTCCAATAATCCCCATCACAGAGACAGACATGTAGGAAGTTTTTCTGGACTCGTCATATCAATTTATCTGTAAAATGAATACCAACATGTGGAACAAAAGAAACACCCAGCTGACCTTTGCCTGAACTCCTGACACACAAATGTATGAAATATAACTAGTGTCAATGTTCTCTGCTAAGTTTATAGAGCAACGGATAATTTGAAAAACCTTTTCCAATTTCAGAAAGGTAATACATAGAAAAGTGGTCATCTATGAAACACTAAGGAAGTATACTTTTCAACAGGAAGTAAACATGGCACTTATAAAGAGAGTACACATACCAAGTCTCTGTATGCTTGCTCAGCTGGGCCCTTGTATATTCACACACCACCAGGATGGCACATTTGTTGAATTTACCTTTAAAAATAGGACTGTCCTGGACAAGCATGTGTGGAAGCAACTTTATCAAAGTCAGTAAGTCTTTGCTGTATTTGGCCCACGCTCAGTCTAGGAAACTAATACATGACTCACTGAAATGGTAGTTCATAGTTTTTCATTTGCAAAATCAATGAAACACAGGTCATATCCACTTTCTAGGGCCGGGAACTTCCTTACTGTGGTTATTCCAAATCTAATTTTGAACTCTGCTTTAAGAAAGGATGCAAAGCTGCCAAATACTTCCCAGGTTACCCAGATTGAGATAGAGGAGCCCTTTTGCCACAGACCCAAAAAATGAATCAGGTATAAGCAAGCAATGATTTCCTGGCAAGGTGTAAAAGGCTCCCATTAACCTTTACAGCATTCCTGGAATTACAGGCAAGTGGAAAATATGCAATACACGACTGAAAAGTTGTAGAGAAGAAAAGTGTACAACATAATTATAAAGATAGAACAAATGATTCAGTCATGTGACAAAGAGCCACCTAAAAGGTTACAGCTTTGTTACTAGGTAAAACTGATCAAGAAATAACTAGAACTAAAAAGAAGTACACCTAAACTTTCTAATGGAATGTGAATAACATGGGACATATCGTTCTGAAACCAAAAAGGGCAGCAATGCACAAACTCTTTTTGAGCACAGGATACTATTAGTAGGGTATGGGTAAGCTAGTAGACTGTATACTAGGATTAGGAGAAATCACCTATGTAGGTCTCTTCTTCTCACATTTAAGAGTAAATGTCTTAACCTAAAAAAATTCTCAAATCACATCTCCCCAGACAGAATCTATGAGTAACCAAAGATAACTAAATAAACGTAAATAATCAGTCTTTATCCACTTTATGAAACAAGTCTGTATTTAATATAATTGTAGTCCTTTATGATAAGCATAAGAGGTAGGGATGTATTTCTTCACATTGCAAATAAGAAAAGGGAGGCCCAGAAAAATAAACTAATTAGGTTGAAGTCAACAAATGACATAATGGCAGAGCCAAAATTACAGCCTAAGCCTCTAATTCCCCTTCATTATTGTTTTGCCTCCAACCATATACATCTAGGAGCCTAGATTAAGTAGAAATAGTATTTTGAAAAGCCAGCACCACCTTCATGAAAATGAAGGAGGATTGTGGATTTAATATAAGTTCTAACTGATATAAAAGAATTTTATAAACCTTGCATGTGAATAAAAAGTAAGTCTACAAAAGAAAGGGAAAGTAGACTACTTTGCTATCATCTTATCTTATGGTTTTTGGCACTAATGAAATGAATGTTGATTAATGTAAGTATTTACAGACTAAAGGCCCAACAGGAGGGGGCTAAAGACCTGAATTTCAAAGCAATATCCCAGATGATGCTGGTACTGCTGGTCTAGGGGTCACAATAGTAAGATTATTTTGAAACTATTAAAATAGACTATTCAAAAATATACAATCCTTATACACTAATCTAGCAATATGTATAAAAGATATACATGAAGAAAATACAAAATTATTATAAAAATCAAATAATATAAATAATAAATGGAGAGATAATCCATTTATTATTATAAATTATATTATATATAAGTCCCTAGATATAGCTTCAATAGTTTTAAGATTTCAATTCTTTGGGATTCTGGAGTTCTGGGCCTCCCAGTGCCATTGGTTACAGAGGCTGGGCAGCCGAGGGTGAGTGTCCCTGCACCATCCCCTGAGCCCAGCTAGTTTGAGATCTTGCTAGGCCCCAGACAGGGAACTTTGCGGGTTCCTGTTGCACTGGACAAGCTCAGCAGGGCTTCAAGTGGCCTACCCCACCCACAGTGACCGTCTCTCAATCCAGGGAACTAGACAGCCAGAGTCCCATGAGCTGAGGGCATAGAAGAGGATTTCCAACAGGACATGGGAACACCTTGGAATAACACTTAAAACACAGGTATTAGGAAAATAACAAAATGAAAGACCAAATTACAATCACAAACATCCAGCACATCCCAAGAAACCTTAGGAGCTATGTACATAGAAAAAAAAATATATGCCATACAACTGAAATACCTGACATAGTAGCAACTGAAATAAAGAAGCAACTCTAGGAAGCTTTAAAGGAATTCAAACAAGAAATAATCTCCCATGTAAAAGAAGAAATGATAAAAGAAATGAAAGCAATTCTGAACATATCTAAAAAAAGACACAGTTAAAAAATTGGAAGAACTAATCAAAAAGGTGGAATACCTTGGTAAACAATATAAGAAACAAACAGAATACCTAAAGCAAATACAAAGAGATACACACAGGAAATCAAAAATTCCACTGAAAGCTGTAAAAACCATCTCAATGAAAGTGAACATAGAAATTCAGATCTTGCAAAAAAGACTGCAGGTAGGGAACAGGAAAGGAAAGATCTTTTAAAAACAACAAGAAATCAGGAAATAACAATTCAACAGCTGTAAGATGAAGCAAGAAAAAACAACATACAATTGATAGGGAAAATTAAAAGGAAGGGGACAACATTTATGTCAAGAGGATATTTAAAGAAGCAATGGCTGAAAATTTCCCTAACATGAGATTGGAAACTGGATCAGTGAAGCATATAGAACTCCAAATAGTCATAACCAAAATAAACTTATACAAGGACATTTAATAATCACCATCCATCCCAGAAATCCAAAAAAGAATACAATATAAAAAGCTGAAAGAGAGAAAAGACAGATTGCCTATAAAGAAAAACCTATCAGAATCACAGCAGACTTCTCAGCACAAACAATAAAGTCAAGAAGAGCATGGAGTGAAATATTTCAGATCCTAAAGGAAAATGATTTCCAACCTAGACTGATGTACCCAGAAAAAGTGTCCTTTAAATGGATGGAGAAATAAGACACTCCATGACAAAGAACAGCTGAAGAACTTCATGATCACTGAACCAACTCTGCAAAAAATATTGAAAGACAATTTAGATACGCTTAGGGAAAAAACACTAAGCAAAGCAGACAATCAAACGGAGCAGAAAGATAAAGATGCAGCAGCAGAAAGATAACATGTCAACAATAAACCAACATGTAACAGTTGTATCTATTAATGTAAATGGTCTCAGTGCATCAATTAAAAGAAACAGACTGGCAGAATAGATCAAGAAACAAAATTCAACCATATGCTGGCTACAAGAAACCCATCTAACCCAAAAGATACTCACAGACTCAAAATCAAAGGATTGAAAACAATAATTCATGCATCAAGAACCCCCAAAAAGTGGGGGTAGCTATTCTGTTTGCAGACAATGTGACTTCAATCCAAGAACTATCAGAAGAGATAAAGAAGGTGATTACATACTAGTTAGGGGAAAACTTCAAGAGGAAAAGATAACCGTCTTAAATATATATGGCAAAAATTTCAGGGCATCCAGTTATATAAAGCAAGTCTTAACAGAAAAGAAAAATCAAATTAGCAATAACACAATTATAACAGGAGACCTTAACACACCATTGACACCAAGGGACAGATCAGCCAAACAGAAAATCAGCAAAGAAATAAAGGAATTGAATCACAACTGTGAACAAATGGACTTGATAGACATATACAGAGTGTTCCATCCAACAAGATCAGAATACACATTCTTCTCAGCAGCACATGAGATATTCTCTAAAATAAACCATATATTAAGTTCAAAGAACATTTTTAAATAAATGCAAAAGAGTTGAAATTATCCCTTGCATGTTATTGGACATAGTGCTATGAAATTAGAAATTAATGATAAAAGGCACTGCAAAAATCCCACAAACAAATGGAAACTGAATAACACAATCTTGAGTAATCAGTGTCTCACAGGGGAAATTAAAGAAGAAATTAAACAATACCGACAAGCAAACAAAAATGCATATACAACATACCGGAATCTGTGGGATGCAATGAAAGCTGTCCTCAGAGGAAATTTTATTGCACTGAGTTCCCACATCAGGAAAACAGAACGAATACAAATAAATAACCTGATGTTACACCTCAAACATCTAGAAAAAGAAGAGCAAGTCAAGTACAAAGCCAAAAGAAGAGAGGAAATTATAAAAATCAAAGCAGAAATCAATGCAAGGGAGACTAAGAAAACAATCCAATGAATCAAATAGCTGGTACTTTAAAAAGAATCAATAAAATTGATAAGTGCCCAGGCAACCTTATTTTAAAAAGTGACGAAAAAGCTCAAATTCATGCAATAAGGAATGAAAAAGGCAAAATCACTACATACTCTGTAGAAATACAGAAGATCTTCAACACCCATTTGGAAAACCTCGACTCTCAAAGATAAGAGAAGAAGTAGACAGATTTCTAGAAGCATATGAAGTACCAAAGATAGGTCAAGAAGATGTAGAACCACTGAATAACCCAATTTCTATTAGTGAAATTGAAAAAGTAATTAAGTCCTTACCTACTAAGAAGAGGCCAAGCCCAGACGGATTCACTGCAGAATTCTACAAGAAGTACAAAGAAGACTTAATGCTGACACTTCGCAAAATCTTCCATGAAATTGAAAGTGAAGCAATCTTTCCTAAGTCATTCCTGGAAGCAAACATTACTCTAGTACCAAAACCAGAGATAGACCCAACTAAAAAAGGGAACTACAGACCAATATCCCTAATGAACACAGATGCAAAAGTCCTCAGTAAAATACTGGCAAATAGCATGCAGCAAATCATCAAGAAGTTTATACACTGCAATCAAGTGTGATTCATCCCAGGCATGCAGGGATGGTTCAACATATGTAAATCAAGAAATGTAACCCACCATATCGATGAAACCAAAAGTAAGAATCACATAATCATTTCTATAGATGCAGAAAAAGCTTTTGATAAGGTCCAACATTCATTTATGATAAGAACTTTACAGAAAATTGCAATAGATGGTCTTTACCTCAATATAATAAAGGCCGTCTATGACAAACCAACAGCCAGTATCATAATAAATGGCCAAAAATTGAAGGCCTTCTCTTTAAAATGAAGGACAAGACAAGGATTTCCCTTATCACCACTCCTATTCAACATATTTCTGAAAATACTAGCCAGAGAAATTAGACAAGAGAGAGAAATAAAAAGGGTAAAGATAGGAAAAGAAGAAGTTAAATTATCATTATTGCCATATGACATGATACTCTACATAGAAGACCCCCAAAACTCCATTGAAAGACTCCTAGATATAATAAATAAATGCAGCAATGCAGCTGGATACAAAATCAATACTCATAAATCAATAGCATTCCAATACACTAACAAAAAAATCACTGACAGAGAAATAACAGAAGCCACACCCTTCACACTAGCAACCAAAACATAAAATATTTAGGAATTGCTCTCATGAAATAAGTGAAAGACCTATACAGGGAAAAGTATAATACACTGAAAAAAGATATTGAAGAAGAGGACAGAAAATGGAAAGACATCGCTTGCTCATGAATAGGAAGAATAAATATTGTAAAAATGGCCATTCTTCCAAAACTGTTATACAGATTCAATGCAATCCCAATAAAAATACCATCAACATACCTCATAGATCTAGCGAAATCACTCCTAAAATTCATTGGGAACCGAAAGGGACTGAGAATAGCAAATAAAGTTCTAAGCAGCAAAGGCAAGGCAGGAGGCATCACAAACCTTGACTTGAAGTTATACTACAAAGCAACTGTAGTAAAATCAACATGGTACTGGAATAAAAACAGAGCCAAAGATCAATGGAATAGATTAGAAGATATAACCACAACTACAAATACACTCAACCACCTTATCTTTGATAAAAGAGCCGAACAGTTTCACTGGAAGAAGGACAATCTCTTTAATAAATGGTGTTGGAAAAAAAGGCTCTACATATGCCGAAAACTAAAATGAGACCGATGCCTATCACCATGATTAAATTAAAATCTGAATGGATCAAAGATCTGAATATTAAAACAGAAACACTAAATCTATTGGAAGACAAATTGGGTAAAAACTTGAAGACCTAGGAGTAGGTTGAGAATTCCTGAACAGGAATCAAACTGCATGGGAAATACTTGCCGGAATCAATAACTGGAATCACATCTTATTAAAAAGTTTCTGCATGTCAAAAGAAATCTCCTGCATAGTGAAAAGAAAACCCACAAACTGGGAAAAAATCTTAGTGAACTGTCCCTCAGACAAAGGACTTCTGTTTAAAACATATAAAGAGTTTAAAAAAAAAAATCAGACCCCCAAAATTCGAAGATCCAATCCCAAAATGGGCATCTGAGATGAATACACAAGTCTCAGATGAAGATATACAAATGGGAAATAAATACATGAAAAAATGTTCATCATTATTACTCATTAGAGAAATGCAAATTAAATCCACACTGAGATTTCATCTCACTCCAAAAAGGATGGCCAAGATCAAGAAAACCACCAACAACAAATGTTGGAGAGGCTGTGAGGAAAGAGGAACCCTCCTGCACTTTTGGTGGGAGTGTAGACTGATGCAACCATTGTGGAAGTCAGTCCGGGATTTCTCAAAAACTGGGATTGGAAGTCCCATTTGTTCCAGTTATTTCACTCCTATGCATATTCCCAGAAGAACTGAAAACATCATACCATAGTGATATATATGCACCCATGTTTATAGCAGCACAGTTTGTAATAGCCAGATCTTGGAAACAACCTACGTGTCCATCAACTAAGGAATGGATAAAAAGGGTATGGTATTTTTATACAATGGTGTACTAACTCAGCTATAAAGAAGGATCACATTGAGATATTTGCAAACAAAGGCACACAGTATGAGACCATTCTCCATAAGCGAAATAAATCAAACTCACATCTATAAATACTGAATAGTTTCCCTAGTGCAAGAAATAGTAAGAATACAGAAAATTATGTGGTAATCATGATTTCCAATTATATTGTTTTGAAGACTTATAATGTGTTCACTCATTAATTGGAATGGTTTTATTCTGGGTTGTTTAATTTTATTTTCTGTTATAGTATGAACAGCTATTTTGAAGAAAAAAGACATCATAATAGCTAGTGCTGGTTTACTATCATCTTGTTTTGAAGTCCCACCAAGCTGTTGGTATTCTGTCTCCATTGGTTTTATCATGTTCTGTCTTATTGGATTTTATTATATGTGACAGTATAAACAAAAATTTTTATAGGCAAGGACGTAGTATAAAAACCATTGTTCATTTTCTGTTAGTTGGTTCTAAATACCCTGTAATACTTTTATTCTCTTGAATGGTTTCACACTGTCTTGATATGTTTGATGCTACAGTATACGAAGTTATACTCAAATATTTCAAGGAAAGAGACACTATGGTGACTACTTTTATGTCGGGTTATCTTGTGGTAAAACACTGTGTTGCTTAAATTGTTCTGTTCTGACTTGTGTTCTTATGTAGTTATGTCCTGTTTTATCTCAATCTCCTTTTTAATTTATTTTTTAATTAAGGGAAAAATAAAAAATAGGATATATTGTAGTAACTTTTTTGTTTTCCTATTAACCTGATTTGAACCCCAGTATTGCTCTCCCCATCTTGTTCTGTCTGATTATTCTATATTCTATTTAGTATCAAGATTGAGGGTATAGCCAACTACTTTGAAGGCAATAAGATTCAGAATGATGCCCATTCTGGTCTGACTATTATCTTCTTTTGAAGTCCTGTAATGTCTCCAATGTTTTGGTTTTATTGTTTTTGTTCTGTACTGTTTTGTTCAATTTTATTATACCTGATAATATAAGCAATTCTTGCTAAGGTAGCAAGAAGTATTATGGTAACCATTGTTGATCACCTTGTATTCTTATTTTACATCGTGTACTATGTCCATCCTTTCATTTTGAATGACTCCATTTTTGTTTTGTCAGATTTGGTTTTCTTTTCTTCAAAAAAAGTAGTAAGAATTGTGGGAGTAATAAAACCCAAAATGTGTAATTGTTATTGTAAAAAATAGAGGAAAAGAAATTGCTCTAAAGGATGTAACTGCATGTATATTTAAGTGCATAGGATGGATGACCATATTATTGGGTTTTTGTTGGATCATTGAACAGAACTGTTTGCAGTCTCACTGTTTGAATATCCACTTTGTGTGCTTTGGTTTTGTAGCTTGAACAGCTATTTCTGGGATGACAAGATGAGGTCTGTTAACTAGTGATTTCTTATTATTTATTTTTTTTGAAATTCTGTATTAGTTGTACCCTTTTTGTTTTGTTTTTTTTTCTCTTTAAATAAAATTTTTTAAAAAGATTTCAATTTTTCCTGACTTCATCAATACATTCACTGAAATTGTAATTAAAATGCCAGATATTTATTTTATAAATATTGAAACATTAATTATAAAGTATATAATTTAAATCTTCCTACAAAATTATAGTAATAGAAACAAGATAGTATTGGAGAAAGAATAGACAAATGTACCCATGTAACAGAAATAGGCCTGATACACATCCATGCAAATAAAGTCAATTGATTTTTAATAAAAGATAAAGGGAAATTCAATTTTAAAAAAGTATAACCTTCTTAAACAAATGGTACTGGAACAATGGAATATGTACAGATCTTAAATTCCTCACAAAACTTAACACAAATGGATCAGACTTAAATATACAAAACTCTGACAAGATAACACAGAAAAACATCTATTTGGACTTGGGTTAGCAATGACATTTTAGATCAAACATTATATACACGATCTGTGAAAGATAAAAATGACTAAGTTGAACATTAAAATTAAAAGTTGTACTTTACAAAAGACAGTGTTGTCAAAATGAAACAACAAAGCACAGAGTAGGAAAAAATCTTTGCAAAGCAACATCCAATAAAGAAATGGGTTAAGAAATATACAAAGAACTCTTACATCAAGAAAAAAGTCAATTTTAAAAATTGGTAAACTGGGCTGGGGATTTAGCTCAATGGCATAAGAACTAGCCTGGTAAGTGCAAGGTCATGAATTCGATCCCTGGTATCAAAAAAAAAAAAAAAATTGGCAAACTACCTGAACAGACAACTCATTGCTTAAGATATAAAAGTGGCAAATAAGCATATGAAAACATGCTGTATATCATAGTGTCATTGGGGTAACTACAAATTAAAGCAACAATACCACAAAATATCTTTTAAAATGACTACAATTCAGAATACTGACATCACTAAAAGCTAACAAGGATATGGATGAACTAGAACTCTTATTCATGGCAAGAGGAAATGAAAAATGGCACAGCCACTTTGCGAGGCAGTTTGACAATTTCTTACAAAGCTAAACATATTCTTACCATATAATCTGCCAATCATAGTCCTTAGTATTAAACCAGATAACTTACAAGTTTATTTCCATACAAAAACCTACTTATTAATATTTATAACAACTTTATATGAAAGCAATGAATATGTCCTTCTGTGGTGTGTCATACAACATAATAAAGAATAAAACTATTAACCATGAAAAAACATAGAGGAAACTGAAATGTATATTGTTAAGTTACAGTCCAAACTGATAATGCTACATACTGCATGATTCCTACTACATGACAAGCAAGAAATGTCAAAACACAGTAAAAAATAAGGTCAGTATAGGATTTAAATTTTGATTTTCATGATTTCATTTGTGGAGGAAGAAGGGAAGGATGAATAAGTTGAGAACAAAGGATATTTAGGGCCATGAAACTCTTCTGTACTATAACTGTATAATAATTGATATGCATATATCATTAAACACTTGTCAAACTCATAGAATGTGTAACAAAAAGTGGAAACTCCAGTATAAACTATGATACTTGGTTAATAATCCTGTAGTGAAATTGGTTCATCAGGTATTAACAAATATACCTGACTTGCAAGAAGGTAACACAGGAAACAAGTGGAGTATAGGGATGGAAAGGTATATGAGATTTCTGTGTACATTTCACTCATTTTTTTCTGTAAAACAAACTCTGTAGCAGAGGTATGGTGGTGCATACCTTTAGTCCCAGCATTTAGGAGGCTAAGCCAAGAAGATCATAATAGTTTGAGGCCAGCATAGGCTACATAGAAAGTTCAAGACTGGCTTAAACTCTATTGCAAGACTAGGTCCCTAGAACACACACACAGGTTTGGGATATAGCTCAGCAGCAAAGCACCTACCTGGAAAGCACAACGTCATGAGTTCAATCCTGGTATTAAAAAAAAGAAAGAAAAGGGAAATAAAGAAAACAAAGGAACACATATGCACACACACATTACTATTTTTTATAAAAAACAGGACATTACATGTAAGGAGAAAATTAATGCATAAATTTTAATTAAAAGTCATTTGTGAAATACACAAAGTCTATATTAATTCTTCTAGTAGCAGAGAAAAAGTTTAATAAATACATAATTGGACTAACAGTACTGAAGGCCAAATTTGGCAGAGCACCAAGTGCCAGCAACTCAGCTTCTCCAGGACAAAGTGTCTAGAATCTGGAAAACAATAGCTTGGAGACACATCAAGGGGAGGGGAGGATACCTTGGAACCATGGAGGAACAGACAGAGAATAAGAATTTAGGATTAAGTAACATAAAACAAAGAGATCACACAAAAGAGAAGAAAATATCCAGCATGGTTGACCAGTGGCTGGCTAGCTGCCAACTGGGAGGCAAAGTCAAACTAATAACACTTTTGCTCAAGGAGAACTGGAGAACTCCATCTAGACAAAAAGAATCATCTGCAGTTAGAACCATCAAGGTAAATGCAGGACACTGTTTCCAGAGAGGCCTTCCACATTCAAAGTTGGTTAGTGACTTCAGCACAAGTGCCCACTGACACAGTCACTAAACAAACTGGTGGGAACACTACTGAAGGGAACAACTGAGTGTTGGAACTTGGGTCTCAGAGCACTACCAAGCTCCCAGAATGAACTAGGGAAGACATGGGAGATGGTCAGCTGGTGGAGAGGAGACAGAGGCAATCGCACTGAGAGGCACAGGCTGTGAACACAGGCCAGGCTCCTGTGGTAAGAGGTCAGGTTCAGCCTGAGTTACACAAAACTCAAAGCTTACACTGGTGCCCTGCCACCTTAGATTTCCAGTGTGAACAGAGACAGGTACTATCTTTTGTTCTACTCCTTAACCATAGACTTTAGATAAGCTTATTCAAAATAATATAAAATTTTCTTTTATTGCTGCATGTTTATATTACTTTTCATTTTTTATTTTGCATTTTGATGTTTTCCTTTTCGCTCTTTTCCTCCTTCTATTCCATTTGTCCTACATACTTATTCCATTGTTTTACCCTTTATTCTCTTATAATCATGTCTGTATATATGTTTTTCTCTTTCTCTTGCCTTTTTCTCCCAATATAGTTTATGGAGGGTGAGGAAATTCTCCCTTGTCCATCTATATCCCTCCTACATTTATCTATATCTCTTAACCTGATTTCTTTTTCCTGTGTATTATTCTCAATTTTTCTTTTCTTTCCTTTCCCCAATTTCATTGTCTCCCTTTAACTTTTTCTCTAATATTTGTATCAGTCATAAAATCTTTTCCCATCTTCATTTCCTATTACCAATTTTGTACCAAGTATTATCCCCTTCTAAAAACATATCATACCTTTATATCATAAGGTTCTATTGCTCCCCTCCTACTTCCTCCTACACATGCTGCAGAGTAAAGACTTAAAAATAAAACTTAATTTTTACTCTTTCTCACTCTGACATTATCTGGTCCCAACCTCCTGGAGTATAGATATCTGATTCTACAAAATTACTACTGAATAGTGTTCTTTACCAGCAGAGACAACACACATATCACCTCTGGTGCACATTAACTGTGGGTTAAGACTTACGTTATTGTGATAGTTACACTATAACCAAGTATTTTTTCTCTAAGGCTATAAGGAGACTCAAAACAGAGTCTCATAATATGCTATTTCTCAACTACCCTGACAAATACCACTGTGATGGATTACCTTGTTACTACTGTAGCTAATTAAGACCACATGACAATAGTCCTGACTCATGGGGACAACTTTGTACTAGTGAACCTTTCTGTGGAATCCACCATCACAGCCAAAGAGAGGGACAACAAGAGTTCTTAACACAAGAATGAGGACTATATCAGACTCCGCAACGTGGCAAAAAGAAGTCCTGGGTCTGACTTAACCTAGATATTGCAATAGAAGTATAGAGGAGTTACTACGGTGTAAGCACTCAGACTCTCTGGCAAAGAAGCTACTTGGAAAATAGTTATGCAGTGTCTCATTGGAATATTTAGTATGTGTTCTCATCATAGATCTTATAGGTTTAGGTTTTTCTATATTTCTTCATTTATTACATGATGTATGGTTATGTTATATTTTTATGATTTCTTGTGTTTATTAGGTTGTTACTTTTGTGTATTTGTTTTTTCAATGACTCTGATTTAATAGGTGTCTAGATTCTCTCTCTTTAACTCCCTTCATCTCAAACCCCTGAGGCAATACTAGTAATGTATTTCTTTACTTTTTACCAAACACATAATCTCCAAGTTCTTCAATTTCCCAATTTGCCTCCCTCATAGTCACTCCTATCTTCTCTAGTATTATTACTCAATTCTCCTAACCTAAGCCATTCACTCTTTTACATCTTACCTACCTTATTATCCTTCCTATCAGCAAGTTCTGACAACCAAATAGCTTTTCTCCATCACTAAATAAGCACCCTTTCTCCCATATCTTACGCTTGCCCACACGCAAAATATCCTTTGAAAATTCTAAATAATCACTATTTTAACTCTACTAAAAGAACTCTGACAAAATCAGGTCCCATATCAACCTTTTCTTCTCATCTACCCTATTCCTCACTTCAAACCTCTCCCTTACTACCTAACACTCCTCATCCAAGCACTTCCCATTTTCCTCACCCCACCTTACCTAGATAGTGGCAGATCAACCACAAATAATAAACAGTCATACTGTTCATGGAGATAGACAAAGGAAGGAAGTGTAACTCCAAGGAATAGCACATCGAAGTATCTTTTTTTTGTTTATAGGGAGAGTTGAAAGCATGTGACATGCATAACAAAAGGAGTAAATGTTAGCACTGGACATACAAAACTGAAAATTGTTGATGGGAAAGCAACATCCTACTAAAAATGTCCCTGTAAACCATAAACTCTCCCCACTTTGCCAGTCCTCACCAGTAGTAACCCCACCTAAAAGCAAGAGAAAAAAGAGACACACATAAAAATAAACAGAAAAACACATAGGAGAATTAAGAAGCAAGTACACAGAACTCTCCTAAAGCAAACCAAAGGGTAATGAAAGGAGAAAAACACAAATACAAGTCAGCAGAAATCTATGAAAAGTACATAGAAAGCATAAAGAAAATAGAGAAGATCAAACAAATATTTGGAAATAAACTAAAACTTCACAGCAATTTCATTTAATATGCCCATGATGAATCTTAAGAAAATACGTTAAAAAAAAATAGATGACCTAACAGTTCAAATTTTCAATGATAGATTCAACAGAGATATGATAGCCCTGAAAAGATGTCAGATATAAACACCTGAAATAAAAAACCTGCATAAAATTCATACACTGCAGAAATGAACAATGTGAAGGCTAACTGTCTAATTTTGAGCACAGAATAGTGAATTACAATAAAGAATTCAAAGAAACCAAGAAGAAAGTAAGAAAAAAGACTATCCACCATGTGCTACATGAAAATAAGAAGATGAATCTAAGGCTAACTTAGAGAAAAACTAAAAGACAGCACAGACAGATTCAGCAACATGCTTATAGAAACCATGAAAGAAAATTCTCAAATGTATGAAGAGAGTTTAAAAACATTATGCAATGCTAATACAACACTAAACAACTATACTTTTTTTAAAAGCTCACCAATGCATATTCTTATTAAATTACCACCTATTCAGAAAATGAACAGAATTTTAAAAGTAGCCAGAGAAACACAAAAAATCATATGTAAAGGTAAACAAATTAGAATCATAGCACACTTTTCAATACAAATCCTAAATGCCAGAAGAGCTTGTAATGAAATATTTCAAGCCCTAAGAGCAAATAACTTCCAACCTAGATTAACTTATCCATCAAAGCTACCCTCCAAAATAGATGGGAAAATAAATTATTTTCATAAAAAGACTAGTCAAAAGATAAAGGAGTGCTAAACCAGCTCTTAAAAAATACTTAAGAATGTATGCCTCAGCAACAATGAATCAGAAACAGCTAAAAACAGTGAACTGGTGAGGACAATGGATAAAAATTAACAAAAAATATCACGAAAAAAATAATGGGGCTGGGGATTTAGCTCAGCCGTGTAAGTGTCTGCCTGGCAAGCGCATAGTACTGAGTTTGATCCCTGGTACCACAAAATGTATATATATATATATATATATATATATATATATATATATATATCCACCAGATAAAGAAGTCAATGATAGTAAAGAATCAACGCATCTCAGTAATAACTCAATGTTAACAGTCTCAACTCTCCAATTAAGATTCACATTGGCAGAACAGATCAAAAAAAAAAAAAAAAAGAATACTTCAATCTGTTGCATTCAAGAAACTCATCTAATACAAAAAAACCTAAAGGATGGAAAATAATATTTTGTGCACTAGGACTCAAAAAACAAGCAAGCATAGCAATTTGAATATCAGACATAGTAAACTTTAAGCTTAAACTGATTAGAAGAGTCCATAAAAGGTCACTACATAACTGTTAAGTGAAGAGTTCAACAAGAACAGATAACATTGATGAACATACATTCACTGAATATTGGAGCATATATCTTCAAAAAGCAAAACTGTTGACATTAATAGATCAAATAAAACACTAACACAACCATAGTAGGGAATTTTAACTATGCAGCTTTGTAAAGAAACAGGTCAACTAGACAAAAAACAAAGAAATCTCAGCTGAACCACACACTTAAACATATGGACCTAATGAATATATGCACAGAATTATATTCCTCTTTAAAAGAGTATGCATTCTTTTCAGCAGCACATGGTACTTTTTCTAAAATAGATCACATCCTAGTCCACAAAGCCCGCTTAAGTAAATAGAAAAGAATAAAAGTGATGTCATCCATACAATCAAACCACTAAGCAATGAAACTAGAAATCAATAAGACAAAAAATTTCAGAAGAGGCAAAAGCTCCTGGAAAAGTAATAACACATTCCTAAAGAACCAATGAGTCACAGAAGAACTGGAAGAAGAATTTAAAGAATTTCAGGAAGTAAATGACAAAGCAGTTCTCAGAGCAAAATTCATCACAACTGACGCTCACATAAAGACACTACAAGAAGCTCAAATAGACAGCAATATGAGAAATATTAAGGTATTTAAAAAAACAAAAACAAACCAACCAAAAACCAAAACTAGGGGGCTGAGCAAAGATGACAGATAGATAACAGCTGGCTACAGAGGTTCCCTGAGATAGTCAACTTAGAATTCAACATAATACAGCGTGGGGCGCCCCAACAGAGGGAAATGAATTCTCTCGTCCCAAGAAGAAACTAAGGTAAGAAGAACCAATCAAACATATAGTCCCAATGCTATTATTAGAACAGCGAAAGGTTCAGTGCTCCCACCACAGTGGGTCACTTACCAAGCCATCTGAGGTCCCGCAGCTTCAACTCACTGAAGGTGCAGTGACACTGAGGTCGGGGTTGGCCAGATAAACTAAGAGCTGAGCTGGCAGGGAGCCTGCATCGACCTGTGGTGAGGGACAGAAGTGGAACCATTCCACAAAAAGGGGGGCTTAGCAGATGACATTCTGGGACCTGCCAGGATAGGCATGTACAAGGGGCAGCAGTGAATTGCATTAGTTGCTCCCTTCCCGAACAGGATTGGTGAAGTGAGCTACGCCTGGATCACGTAACCTGGCTGAGACCAAATAGGTTTTCCAAAATCAATTCCTTATGGCAGCAGCGCACACTAACTCAGTGAAGGCCTCAGAGTTTGACTGACCCAGAGGGGAGGCAGCGCACAGTAATACAGTGCAGACTTCAGCAGCTTGACTGATCCCAAGGGGAGGGGCCAGCATATGCTGCCCCTGTTTGCAACTCACTAACACACTGCAGTGGAAAGGGTTACCTAGCCAGTGTGCTTCAGAAGAATTGTAACCAACAAAGAAAAAAACTGGTGCCTCTTGGAAGAAACAAAAAAGATAGGAAGAGGAAGCAATAAGAAAAAGTCCCCAGGTTCCAACCCTGAGAACATTGACCCAGGACAAGTAAATACAAAGGAGAATGAGGACAGCAAACATGCTATATCAGACATCGCACCAGTGGACATAAAGAGTTATCTTTGGGACCTCATAGACGAGTTCAAAAGTGAAATAGCCAAGTAAAGCAAGATATAAGAAGATAAAAAGACTCTATGATACGTATTCTGGTTTGATAACTGCCTGTTTTTGAAGTTCTATACCATATACAAAATTGTGTTTTTATTAATACTGTTATGTACTGATATATTCAATTAAACTATGTCTGATGATATAGCCATTTCTATTGAAGATAACAAGAGACAACACAAGAACTATGGTAGAACTCCTTGTACAACAGTCTTATATGTATTTTTTGTTTCATGTGTTTATAGGAATATGTTTTGTTTTGTCTTGCTTTGTTTTGTTTCTCCCTCTAATATAGAAAGGATAGAAATACATGTTAAGACTTATGCATGTGTAGAATCTATAAACAGTTTATGAGAACTGATCTTATGACACATTATGAAATGAGCAGATACTTTGAAGAAAAAGAGATCCTAAAGTACCCAGTGCTGATCCTGGAGTGTCATAATATGATACCCAGCAATAGTATTATTCTTTGTTCAGAGTGATACTAGCCTGCTTGGGTTTGTTCAATCTCAACATAATTGAAGATACAGATAACTGCATGTATGTTTAAGTGTATAGGATTGATAACCATGTTTCTAAGTTTTTGTTGGATAGTTGAACAGAACTGGTTGCAACCTCACTATTTGAATCCCCACTTTATATGCTCCACTTTAGTATCTTGAATAACTATTTGTAAGAGGACAATCTGTAATCATCAACTAGTGATTTCTTACTGCTTATTTTTTCTTTGAAAGTATGTATTATTTCTATCCATTTTCTGTTTTGTTTAGTCTTTCTTTAAATAATTTTTTAAAACCCAGAACTAAGAAGGGAAGTTATAAAGATGAGAGTGAAAAGCAATGAAATTGAAACTTAAAAGCAGATTTAAAAATCAACAAGGTAAAAAACTAGTTCTTTGAAAGCATAATTAAAATATATAAGAGCCTAGCCACCCTTATCAAAAGAGAGAAAAGACATCAATTCAATTAGAAGTGAAAAAGGTGAAATGATAGCACTATAAAAAACCAAAAGATAGTAAAGACTTTCAAAACTTTTATTCCAGCATATTAGCAAATTTTGAATAGACACATTCCTAGACTGACACAAACTTTCAGTACTAACCCAAAAAGATAGAAATATGTTAGACAAACAATGTAATATAGAATACATTAAGCACAGTAAGAGAATAAGATAGAATAATAGAAATAATAAAATACAATAAGCACAGTACTAATAGAAGTAAAAGAATACAATAAGCACAGTAATATAGAATCTTATCAACTAAAAGGAACTAGTTAGGCATTATAGTTGATACACTGTGTCAACTTGAGAAGTCTAAAAGCTTGAATAAGCTCACCCTCTCTACATCCGGGGGTATAGAAGACAAGTAGTTACAGCTCTAGGATATTGTTCATTGAGTCAATTTGAGGTCACAAGTTTAAATAAGTGATTCAGTAGAGGGTCAAGGTCCTTACTTTGTAACATCGTCTGCCTATGTAAGAGGAGGACTTGGAGATAGTGTGAGTGCTACACCCATCCCAGGGGCACAGCATGCTTACAGTATAAGAGAAGAAGAGGCTTGCTACCCCATCTTTTACTTTTGTTGCTTTGCTGTTTTCTGCAGCATTGAAGTGTTGCCCCAGTGACATGCCACGCTGCTTTGGTGCCAGCTGATTAAGGACTGAAAATTCCACAAACTGTGAGCTAAATAAACCTTTCTTTCCTTCATTTTAGGTGTCAGTGATTTTATCCCAGCAACAAGAAAAGAGTAACCAAGACAGTAGGATTCATCCCAGGTATGCAGAGACAGTTCAACATGTGCAAAGCAATAAATGTAATACATCATACCAACAGAGGTGGACAAAAATCACATGGACATCTCAATAGGTGCAGAAAAACATTTGACAAAATCCAATACTCATTCATGATTAAAACCATAAAGAAATATGAAAGAGTCTTTATCTCAATTTTTAAAAAAAAACCATCTATGATAAAACAATAGCCAACATCTTACTAAATGGTCAAAAACTGAAAGCTTTCACTCTAAAATCAGGAATAACACAAGGATGTCCACTATCACCACTCCTATTCAATATAGTTCGGGAAACATGGGCTACAGCAATTAAATATGAGAAAGAAAAGGAATAAACATACTAAAGGAGGAAGTGAAAGTAACATTATTTGCAGATGACATTATACTCCACATAGAAGATACCCAAAACTCCAAGATTTTATTACCAGATTCAACAGAGTACTCAAACACAAAGTCAACACTCAAAAAGTAATAGAATTTCTGTACACAAATAACCAACTCATGGAGAGAGAAATTAGGAAAACAACAACCTTCACAAGAGCACCAAAAAATGAAATACTTAGGAATCAATCTAATGAAAGAAGTAAAAGATCTCTTTATTGAAAACTCCAGTATTCTGAAAAAGGAGATCAAAGAGGATATAAGAAAATGGAAAGCTATCCCGTGCTAATGGCTAAAAAGAACCAACATAGTGAAAATGGCCACACTCCCCAAATTGCTATACTGATTTAAAGCAATCCCAATCAAAATACTACTAGCAAACCTCATAGAACTAGAGAAAATATTCCTAAAATTCATTTGGAATCAAAAAAGACCTAGAATAGCAAAGCAATTCTGAGCAAAAAGGGCTAGTCATGGAGCATCACAACCCTGGACTTGAAATTTTATACTACAGAGCCACTCTGATAAAAACAGCATGGTACTGACCAAAAATAATACAGACCTGTGGATTAATGGAACAGACTACAAGATGCAAAATCAATTCTAGATGCACTGAGCTAACATATCTTTGAGAAAAGGGCCAAATATGTTCACTGGAAGCATAGCCTCCTTAATAAATGATGCTGGAAAAACTAGCTTTCCATATGCCAAAGACTAAAAGTAGACCCATACCTATCACCATGTACGAAACTAAAATTGAAGTGGATCAAAGATCTAAATATTATAACAGAAAATTTAAATTTGCTGGAAGATAGAATAGGTAGACCCTAAAAGACATAGGTGTAGGCCAAGACTTTAAAAACAAAATCCTAATCAGAAAGGAATTATCACAAAGAATCAACAGCTGGCATTTCATCTTGCTAAAAAGTTTTTGCACAGGAAAAGAAATTATCAAGAGTCAAAAGACAACCCAGAGTAGGAAAAAATTTATGCCAGCTGTTCATCACACAAAGCACTAATTCCTAGAACATATAAAGAACTTAAAAAATCAAACTCTCCAAATTCAAAGACAATCAAAAAATGAACATTTGAGATTAATAGACACTTCTTATTTTACGAAGTACAAATGGCACATGCATGTATGAAGAAATATTCAACATCACTGGAAATTCAATAACTGCAAATTAAAACATAACTGAGATTCCATTTCACTCCAGAAAGAATGGTTAGTATCAAGAAAACGACTAATAACAAATACTGGTAGGGCTGTGGGGGAAAAAGGAACACTTCTCCACTGTTGCTGGGAGTGTAACCTGGGGCATCCAAAATGGAAATCAGTGTAGAAATTCAAAACACTGAAATTATAAGTCACATAACTCAGCTCTTCCCCGTCTGGATATCATCCAGGAAAAATTAAAAGCATCATGCCACAGCAATATATGCACATCCCTATTTATAGCAGCAAAGTCTATAATAGCAAAATCTTAGAAGCAACCCAACTGTCCATCAACCAATAAATTGATAAAAAATGTTTTTTTATCTTTAATAATAGAATATTACTCATAAACAACAATACAGTTGAGATATTTACAAGTAAATGGACAAACCTTGAAACCATAATCGTAAGTGCACTAAGCTGTACATTAGGAAATCAAACAATAACAAATGCTGGTATCACTGGTAAAAAAGGAACACTCCTTCATTGTTGTAAATCAGTATAGAGATTTCTCAAAAACCTTAAATTACAAATTCCACGTGATCCAGTTATATCCCTGCTAGGTATCTTCCTCAAAGAGTATAAGACATCTTACTACAATGATACATGCATACCAATATTTATAGCAACACAAGTTGTAATAGCTAATTGCTGGAAACAGATTGTATACTTGTCAAGAGATGATTACATAAAGAAAATGTATCTATACATAATAGAATACTACTCTGCTATAAAGAATGACAGATTAGAGACATCTGTAGGCAAATGGATGCACCCAGATAATATAATGCTGAGTGAAACAAACTGGACACACAAGCTTCAATACCACATGGTATCTCTCATTTGAGTGAGGCAAAGTACAAACAAGGGTACTAATAAAGGTTGGGTAGAGGGAGATGGATCTCTTATAATAGAAAAGCGGTCCAAGGGAAAAAGTGTGAGGAATGAGGAAGGAAAGGGGAAATAAGCAGAATAAAGAGGAAAAAAAGGGGAAATAAGTAGAATAAAGAATATACCACATATGGTAACATAATAACCTCAATTAATATGAACATTATATGCTATAATATGAGCTAAGATTAATAATATCAAGAAGAATAAAAAAGAGGAGAGGGGGAACCTGAGAAGGAGAATGGAGAGAGAGAGTAGGGAAAGAGGATTTTTAAAAAGAAACAAGCTGTGATATACACACTTAATCATTTGCCATGATGATTTTAAACTTCAAACATATACTAATATAAGAAAAAAATTTAGAAAAAAAGATGTTAAAAGCCACAGTTTTATGAACATGATCAAACATTGTTTAAGGTCCTCTGAAATTCTTTCCCATCAAAATGAATAGGGATGGGATTTCCACAGTAATTTCCCTCTACCTAATGCCAAATTTTCAGTTAAGATTTGAAATAGAATAATCAGATCTACTAGTTAACTTTGTTCTTGCTTTTTTGTTGTTTTTGCAGTTCTGGGTGTAGAACCCAGGGCACTTGCCCATTCTTATTTTCAACCTTGAGACTGAATCTCACTAAATTGCTAAATTTGCCAGGCTGGTCTCAAACCTGGGATCATTCTGCGTTAGTCTCCCAAAGTGCTGTGATTACACAGGCATGCAAGACCATCTCTGGTTTAATTAACTATTTTTACAGCACCATGAGGCCATGATACAGAACCTGAAAACAGCAGAAGATCAAATGAACACATGAAGACAAAAACAAAATCTTCAATATGAGCTATGATCTCAGCTCCAGACCCAGTGTAAGTGACTTACCATCATCATCCTCTCATTTTCTACTTCATTGAGCAACTCAGCAAACTCCTTGAAGGATTCAGCTGGCAGGAAACAATAACAGATAAAGAAGATTAATCATGGAGCTTGATAGACAAGTAGGCAGGGATCTGCCCAATGCTAAATACAAGCCAATGCCTCAAACTCACATAGGTCCTAAAAGAAAACATTAAGGCAAAGCTAGCAAGCAGAATGTGTTCAGGGCCTGTTGAATGTTTTTGCTCTTTTGCTTTTTTGCCAATCTCTATTCAAGAGCTTTTCCATGAAAAATATTTTATGTAATTCTTACACACCACTAGGAATACCTAGAATTTCTCTTACTTCTTAGACAAATTAAATGAATAAGGGAGGGGCAATGGGTTTGCTGGGTATAGAATGACAGCTGTAGAATCTCAAAACTTGAGTTTGAGCTCCTGCTCCACTAGTCACCAAATAGACAAATATCTCTGTTTAAACTTTTCATGCTTTAATTTCATCATCTATAAAATGAAATTAACTATTATTTTGGAGTAGTTATAAAAATGGAATGAAATATACATTGTGAACAGAGTTTTATATTCTATCATTTTTCTTGATTTTAGAAGCACTGTGTTGAAGTAAAAAACACTTCTGAATTACTAGCTATGAGACTTTAGGCAAGTTACTCAATGACTCTGAGATACTGTTTCCTTCCTTAGATATAATTCCTATCTCATAGGTTTGCTTTGGTGGTTAAATAAGATAATACAGACACACCTCCCAATATACAAGATAATTTCAATATATATTAGTTTTTTTTTTTTTTTTTTTTTTTAACCTTGTTGAGTCTAAAGCAGGTGTTCTCAATCCTGGCACATAAGAATCACTATAACTTGTGGAGCTTAAAAAATATCAATCCCACACCCTTCCCCAGATTAACTAAACTCAAATTCACCTATAAAAAAAACACTGAACTGCTTTTCTGTACTCATGCAAAACTTCTTATATCAAGCATGCAGGGATTTCTCTAAAATTAAGCAACTTTCCAACTCTTTCAGAAACCAGCTTGTTTGAAAATTCAATTCTGATACTAACAGCCTAGAATTAGTACAGGCTCCACAGGTACAGGGCTCAGTGCCACAAAATTAACCACAACTTCTGATGTCACTAAGTCCTGGATTTGACCCATGCTTAACAACCAAATTACAGGTTTTTATAAACCCCTTCTCATCCTTGATAATTTCCTAGAAGGAAACCATTCTGTAAACACAGAATTTGACAAAATACTTTACCTACTAGTAAAGGTTTACATTATAAAAGATACAATTCTGGAGCCACAAGATGAAAGAAATGCATACTTCCAAGATGTCTTTGTTTAAAACTTTTGCTATAATATTAAGCCTAAACCTATCTCTCTGTATTCATTTACTTAAGTACCTGATGAAAGATTCTTAAGGACCATAGATAAAGGCACACAATACATGAGAAGGAACAGTATATGGGTATTAGATGATGAGGATTCTAGTTTAGGAGACAACATAAAGAGAGAGGATATACATTTTAGAGAGAAACAGACCTAGATTGACAACCACAGTTATTACTTTCTATGTGACTCTAGATAAATGATAGAACCCTTTGAGTTTCAATCATTTTACCTATTAAATAGCCATGATTATCACCACCTAGAGTATTACAATAAGAACTAACTTAGAGGGTAAATCCAGTGTGTCAATAACTGCAGATAATAAACATTACCCTTTCTCCTACTTCCCAACCTTCTATCCTTTGACAGGCAATTCTACCACTTAATAGCAGGGTGACTAGTAAAATCACTTTTCCTCCCTGGACTTCAATTTCTAAACACACACACACACACACACACACACAGAGAGAGATTAAGCTTTAGTATTCCTTCAAATACCCCAACTTTCTGCCAGAAGCATGAAGTATGTTCTCAAATGATATCTGAATTACAGAACACATATGGGAAGCTTGGAAAAACAAATGTGTATAAATAATTTTAATCAAAAAATATGTATATTTGTAACACATAATAGTGATGGTCCTTTTGAGGAATTGGTACATGCATATACAATATAATTATTTTGATCCTTTCACTCTCCACTCTCCTAAGATCACTCTCCCTCTAATCCCCTTACTTATCTGTGAAAAATTTTTAAATCAACTTTTCATAGCCCTAGAAATAACCAAAATATAACAATACAAGTCATTGAAAATGGCTGAATAACTAGGAAAACAGTGAGGTTTTATCCTACTATGTTCTCACTGCTTTTTTTCCCGTGCTAAAGTAGCTTTGAAAGCAATTGTACAGTTACTTCAAAGATAACTGAAAACTCAATTTTTACTTTTTAAAAGAAAATTTCCAATCATATGTCAATAAACAGACAAGTGACTATCTGAACCTAGGTTCACCCAAGATCTATGCTACATATCTAACTCCTATCATCTTTCCATGAGGAAAAGTGGACCAAGGTGTATTATGATAAATATAAGATGGTGACAGGCATAAGAGAGGAGAGTTTAGAGGGAAAAATTACTAGAATCAAGGAGACCTTTGGTAGGGAAGGAATAAATGGCAGACAGGCCTGAGATCTGAGCCTTATTAAAGAAGCCACTAAAAAACTGAAAATTATTTCACCCAATCTTGCATTCAATACCCCAGGAATCTACTAGGATTATTTCATATCACTTATTTGACTCTGGCTGGCACCAAACTACAAGTCTCCAGATTAGTCAGATAGAAAATACATCAAGAGGGCATAAGAAATCTGTGAGATTAGAAGGCAAGACTAGTAGTCTCCTCACTTTGCCATCCTCTTCAGTCAAATGCTTTTATGTGACCTCAAAGAGCCCATGAGCTGGCATTTCCATTGGAAACACTCTGGGTTATGCTCTGCTTTGTGAATCTTAAGACTACTGACAATGTTGAATAAAGCTGTGAGCTCCAGGGAAACAGTGATTTTAAGGAAAATCACTTTTCTAGCTGATCCCTTAAGAAATCCTTTACTGAGACCGTGAGAGGCCCAGAAAAATAAAGTCAGATAGCACCTTCCAGGAATCCGCCAGACTGGGATTGTGAAGAGCCAACCAACAGAGGAATTAGCCAGTCTTTCTGGTAAGCCACACAGGCCATACAGGGACCAAGAAGAGGAAAGTCAACATCTCCTGTGAACCTACCCACAGACAGGCTGAGAATCACTAACCATTCCCCTCCATTTCCACATAAGCCATTGGCGGATTCAGAGGACAGGCTAAGTTGATAGCAACTGAGGTACAAAAAGCAACTGAAGGTTTTATGACTTTCTATGACTTTGCAGTTCTGGAGCCAGCAGTCTAGCATCTATAGGAAGGATTACATTTTGTAATATAGCAATTATGGGGGAATTCTTTTCATTTTGTTTTTGAAATCTAATGCTCTCATTGTTTTATTTTGTTCTGATTGCTTCGCTTTATTTAATATTCTTTTTTGATTGGTTTTATTCTGTTTTGTTGTGGTTTGATTGTACTATATCTGATGGAATGGACAACACTATTGTAAAGATAACAAAATATACTGTGGTAATCACTGTTGTTTTCCTATTATCCTACTTTGAAGTTCTGTACCAATTTCACTGCTTTGTTTTGATTTGATTTATTTTGTTTTGTTGGGTTTTATTATCTTTAAAATTAAAAAAATAAAAGAAAAAGAAATCCTTACCCATTTTGTCATCAGGAAAAAAATAGCTAAACTGTAATAAAGGACCATCTTCCTCTTCCTTCATATATATGATCATCTACATCCTTTCTCATGACTCCCCTAAGACTCCCTTTGTTTACCAATTGTGTAACACAGCAAGTTTCCTTCCTTGCTTTTGAAATGTTCCTCAGTAATGAAAGTTCTCCTAAATGCAATCACTTCTTTAATTATCAATGCTTTTGGATTTATATCTGAGTTGAAGTAATTATATTTTTTTATTGGAAAATAGTCATCTATAGCATACCCTCTTTTGGGTTACCAAAATTCTCCCCTACGCTTGTCTTTGAGCTGTTTTCTACCTTTGGTTAACTGAGGATAACTGATGAACATGTAAACTATTTTATCTGATTAAAACTTGATTTCTTCTTTCCTGTCAAAAAAAGAAGTTTGAATAATACCTACCTATAAATTAGACTAAATTCTTTTACCTTGCCCAAATAGTATATACTTACTAAATTTTGAATTCTTTCTATTTCTTTCAATTTCTAATTGGAATCCTCCAAATTACTATTCCTAATGTTGTCATTTCTACCTCATTTGGAGTCATATAGAATTAAAATTTGACTGCCTAGATACCTGTAGGGTATGCAGAGTATCTGACTGGGCTCTTTTCCTTTAGATCTGAAGAATTCCTGAGACATGAAGCCCAACAACTTGGTATCAATCTCCCAGATCCTACCAAACAGCAGATTGTGTATTGTGCTAGAATTCTCTACAGAAAAGTCACTGCTCAGACTAAGAAATGAGCATGGCAGAATGCTCAGTTCATGAATAGATGCATATGAAAAACAGCCAAGAATGTGTTTACAATGCCACCAAGAGCACTGACATCCCTTGTCTAGTGTTTCAAGAAACTCCATGAGTGGTGCTACAGAACCAAAAGATTTTCTCCAATGACCTTCATGAAAATCACTGGACTTTCAGGATTCTACTCATGGCTTTTCACTTCAGCACAACCTTTTATATTAATATTTATCTTGTTTATTTTAATTATCCCTCTTTTTGGATTCCAGGACCCTAAAACAACTAAACTTAGCCACCATTGTTCAACAGATGTTTCAATTGGTTTTATAAGAAAGACACTAATGGAAGTCCTTGAGAGGCTATTTCTTAGACCCTGCTCCACCCGAAACAAGATGTTTGTAATCTGCAGTGGGCACAATGAAATATTCACATGGAACAAGATCGACAATGTCAAACTTTACCTGAGCCCTCCACTCCCACACAGCAGTAATGGCTGGCTGGTAGAACTATCTGTCTCCAAGTTTGACATCAGTCAGCGTGGTCACAAAGGTCCTTCATCAAACATGTTAATATGACAACAGTAGAAACATGATTTATAGTTTAAGAGTACAAATAATGTTTTTAAATATGCAACCTACTAAAATCCAATGATGTTAACTTCTGGAGAAGTTACAACAAACATGTGCACAGAAGACAGCTGTTATTGGAGTTCAACTGTATAAACATTGGATAAACATTCTGCTCTGATAATAACACTGAAATTCAGGATTAAAATATAAGGTTCTCCAATGAAACGACCAAGTAATCCCCCATGGCTTTTAATGTTAAGGGAATCTTCCAGGGTTCTGCTTCTTGTTCTCTCTTGTTCTATATACTGCTACCCATAAGCTTCATAATACAACTCAAATTATTCCATGAAGTATTTTATGTCCTTCACCATCTGGTGAATCTTGGGAAACCAATTTCCAGACAGACTTTCTGCATAGCAAGAGGATGAGGTTTTTCCTCTCAAATGAAAGGTTCATATTTCTGCACTGTTGAGCCTGTAATGAGTAGGATCTTGTTGATTCTGGAGATACCTTCAAGCCATTTTTCCTATGACTTTAATGCAAAATACTCAGCTTCTTTTTAATGCTAGTATTTTCAAAAGCTACTTGACTCACAGGTCTCCTCCAAACATAAGTTTTGGGGTGCACATTTTAGGTATGAACCATAAAAGAAATTCAACACAGAAAGGATCAGGACATAAGTGAGTCAAGTAGGGCACCTAAACTGCAAAACTTATGAAGGCATATTTTTCTTTCCAGTATGCACAAACCTAGAGTAAGTGCCTCCTTCAGTCTGAGCCCCATCCATGTGATGCCCTCCCACACCCCACCCTTGCCATAAAAAAGAATCAGGTATCATTCCGCTGAGTTTTCCTTATTTATTCTCCCCAACACACACATCTCAATCTGGATTAGTAGCTACTGTATGCTTACCTCTACCACAGTACTTATCATACTGCATTCCAAGAGACTATTTACTCATCTGCTTCCTTTAACAGAAAGAAGGCAGGCAATGTGTTATATGTCTATGAATTCCTATTCTATGATTCTTAATGGATACTATTTATTTACTGATGAGAAAATAGCAACCAGGAATCCTCACCAAAAAGAACAATCAGATTCCCTTATGATAATGTCAGAAACAATCTACTTTCTAGCTTCAGTAGTATGAGGATATAGAATCATCTTCCTAAAGATACTTTCCAAACTAACCTAAATGGACGCACCATAAAAAATGAGTTTATAGCACAGATGCTCAATAAAAATTTGTTGCTGATCTAGTAGTAATCCTGACACGATCTAACTGTGTGTGATCTTTAACAATCACTTTCCTAATTGTGCGCCCAGTTTCCCCACCTGAATAGGGATGAAATAGCTTTCTTTCCTCCCCTTTCCTCATTCTCTCCCCCCTCCCCCTTGTCCCCTCTTCTCTATCACTCTCTGTTTATAAATGCTAAATCTTATTAGCTTCTTTTTTTTATCTGAAAATTCCATTGTTTAAGCAAATTCTTACATGGAAACCCAATACAAATACACTGCTGCTTCATGCGTACTTCAATAGATGGGTGACGCTGATCCATGAACAGTTTGAAAGAGCTGGGATGTTCCCTGAGGTTCCAAAATGCTCATTGAAATTATGATGATAATAGAAACCAGGGCCCTAAATTCCACTATTGAGATTTTGATTCTTTTGGTCTAAAAATGGTTCTGGGACTTAGGGTCAGTAAGACTGCCAAATAATTCTGATATGAAGACATATTAGAAACAACTAAACTATATATTCTCTAATTGCTCTGCAAATGCTGTCATTTTATGATTCTACATTTTTCATTTTGTAGTTGATTTAGGAAATAAAATTGCAAATCAATACCTTTTCCCACAAAGTAGTGTCAACCAGCTTCTTGATAGGGTCAATAATGAATGAGTTATTAAGGACTAACTATAAGCCAGATACTGAGCTAAATGATGTACCTTGACATATACTCTCTAATTACTTGATTTACTCCACATAACCTTATAAGGTAGATAATATTTCCTAGTTTACAGAAGAGGGAAACAGAGACTCAACAAGTTAGTTTATTTTGGTATATTTTACTATAAACTCCTTCAATCTATTAAAAATTGCATTCAATACTTTTTCATTCTTGAAAAATATGAAGTTCCAGATTTTTTTAAATCAGCACTTTGAAGATATTATTTTCTTGACTCACATCAAAACCACTGAGAACACTGCTGTGAATCAATTTTGTTTTCCATCTTTTCTTTCTGGTCATTAAGATCATCAGTTTTTCAGTTGTTTTTTAAATATTATATGTGCACATGTATTACATGAAACATATACACAGAACTGCATTAAGTCTATCAAAAGTATAACTATCATCCTAGTCAACAAACAGAATACTATTGGCACTCCTGAAAATCTTTCTACATCAGAAAAGCCAGTTTTGATTAAATGACTGTGGTCATCACTTCCTGGGGTTTTTTTGACACTTTCAAATTCACTGTAAGTTACAATAGCCAACTCAAATTTTGAAACATCCTGTAGAATGTAGTGCTGGTGGGACAGAAACTGGTAATAGTGATTGTCTCTCTGAAGGAACCCTTGGTGACTGGAAAGGGTGAGCGAGTCACCCTTGTCACCAATGTTTTTATGCTTTTTGGGATTTAATGCCTTATGCATATATAGCCCTTTGAAAATAAAAGGGCTATCGATAGTATTTCACATGGAAAGAGACAGACAGACATAAAAAGATAGAGTACAAGGCTGGAGATTTAGCTCAGCGGCATAAGCGCCTGCCTTGCAAGTGTGCGGTCATGAGTTTGATCCCTGGTATCGATAAGAACGAAAAAGACAAAAAAAGAGAGAGAGAGAGAGAGAAAAAGAAGGGGGCAGGGAAATCAAGTCCTACATGTGAATTAAAATATTAAAAGTAGGAGAAGCCATGCTGGTTCAAGGAGGAGCACAAGAAGGCAGTTTGCCCTTCTGGTAAGCCACACAAACCACGCAGGGCCCAGGAAGAAATAAGCCAGTTCGCACTTTCTGTGAGCCAACTGGTGCATAGACTGAGGATCAAGAAGGCCCCTCCATACCCCGGTAACCAGCCAGCTCATCATGGAGGTACAAAAACAAATAAATGTTTGTATTTGATTAACTGTTCAGATTTAAGGTTGGTAGTCTGAGCATCTATTAGAAGGATAACAATACACAATACAGCCAGTAACTGGGATTTCCTTGTTTTGTTTTGTTCCAATTTATTGTTTTATTTTACTCAGTGTTCCCTTTTGATTGGTTTTATTCTGGTTTGTTTTGTTTGCCTTTGCTGTATCTGATGGAAAGGACAACTAGTATGAAGATAACAAGATATATTAAGGTAGCCATTGATGATTTCCTCTTATCCTGTTTTGAAGTTCTGTACCACTTTCACTGCTTTGTTTTGATTGGCTTTATTCTGATTTGTTTTGTTGGGTTTTATTCTCTTTAAAATAAAAAAATTATAAATTGGCAAAAAGGAAACACTAGAATATCCTATTGTTAAAAAACTAAATTCAAATTTAAAGCAGATACAGTACTATATAAACTTCAGGCATTACCATTGGCAACTGAGCAACATTGGTAGAGAAAAGGCCAAGCAATACCAAATGAAAGCATGGATATTTTGCTTCAGAGCTGTGACAAATGTTAAGATCTGGACAATAAGAAATTCCTCCCTCATCTCATATACAGATCATTTCAAATGACTCCTAGAGCTAATCACCAAGGGAAGGAAATCCAGAAAATCCTCAGGCTTTCCCCTACATCCTCTAGAATCATATACTGCTATCTCAGAGATTACTGATGTGTGCTACTGAGGTATCTCTTGGAGCCATATTGAAAATTCCATTATGGAAAGGCCTTCTGAGCATCTAATATCAAATCTAAAAGCACAAATCTAAAACCACAACCCAGAATTGAATCCTAGTAACTTGTACCACTTTTTCCCCTAATGTTTAAGTAAGTCATACTCTTGGACTAGAGTAGATTTCCAGAAGTAGAATAAAGAGAACTCAATCTGAATACAAATATCTACCTGACAACTGTACTTTCATTAAAAAAGTTATTGTAATACTATGTATAATAGTAAACAATTAGAACTAAGATAAATTTCCAGAAATAAATATTAAATAAGTATAGCTAGTATAATAATGAATATATTATTCATTCACTTAGCAAAGATGTACTGAGCATCTATGTCAGGCACCCTACGCACTAGGGAGACAATAGTAAACAAAACAATCACCTTCTTGTCCACCTTTGAACTTAAAAAATTTTTTAAGTGATATGAGAAAATGTTTATGATAAAATGTTAGGTAAAAATATAATATTACGTATTTAATATAAACTAAATACATACAAAGAAAACAGATACATGTTTAGTAAAATACTTAATATACCAGTACATCCTAAACGCTGCTTCTGCAGGAATAGCCCTTTATCATGTTATTTTATACTTTTATATATTATTCCAATTTATTACAGTGAGCATTTATTAATACATTTTTATATTTTACCTTCTAACAGTCATAAATATGATTATATCACCAACTTTTTCCAACCAGATTAGGTCATTCATAATAGTTCTGTGATTCAATGTTCTCATGTGGCAGAAGGCTGTAAATTAACTCACTCAAGGGTCAGTAACTTTTTCTTAACAAATCAGAAAGTAAATATTTTAAGCTTTGAGAGCCAACTAGTCACTGTCACTGCTAGATAACGTTGCTATTGTACTGTGGGAAATATCCATAGATGATATAGATAGGAATAAGTGTCACTGTATTCCAATAAAACTTTATTTACAAAAGTAGATAGTAAGCTATATTTGACTAAATGGTCATAGTTTTCTGACTTTTAATTAACTTCATAACAAATAAAGCAAACACAGAGTTTCTTTCTTTTCTACTACTATTCAATCTTCTGTTTGTAATATCCTTGTGAGAGAGATAAAGGCATTAGCCCCATTTAATAGAAGACAAGATGGAGACTTAAAGAGGATAAGTATATTGTCCAAATGTCACTCAGCTAATAAAGAATTTTGCTAAATACAGATCTCAATGGAGATTCTCAAACTCATGTTGGCTAAAGAGTTACACTAAGAAAAATTCTAATTTTTAAACTATCCAAGGAAATTTGTGTCTTAGAGGAATCCTATGTTTAATCACTTTGGAAAATAAATAAATTACTCTTTGTCCTTTACAAAAATATCCATGTATTACATGGTTTAAAGAAAAGTTCTCCCTGCAGACAGAATCAAAAGCCCTCTGTGAAGGTGTACAAGATATCCTGACTGGCTTTGGGTGAAGCAGAGATGGCACTGGCAAGGAAGGTTTCCTTAGCCTTCCTAAAGGGTTTAGCTATATCCCACAGGGGATTAAGACATTCAGTGCTCTGCATCCACAAAGTAAGGAGCCTCCACAGCTTCAGTCCAAGACAAGAGGCCCAAGAAAAATGGAGTTGAGACTTACCAATGTTAACCTCATCATCAGTCAGGGTATCTCCAATGAAATTAAACTGAAATGACTGCAGTGTCTGGGAAAACTTCTGAACAGCAGAGGAGTAATCTGTAAAAAGTAAACAGGAGAAATGGTCAACATCATTATATTTTGACAAATTTTCTCATATGTTACAGTAAATTAGAAAAAGAAGAAACAAAAAGATCCATGCTCTAGTAAAAATTTTGAACTAAAACTTGCAAGTTAAAGAAGGAAGAGAGCAGATAACTTCATGAACTCCTTTGAAAAGCTAGGAAACCTGTTTTCATCTTCAATTCATCTGCTATCTCATCCCTTTTACCAAAAACCTGAAAGACCTGAAACCACTTAGTTATATTCTTAAAATGTAGTATCTTCTTGAGTATTTGTTAGTCTTCATTTTGTGTAATGACTACATATTTTTTCACCTTTCATAAAACAAATATCCATAATCACTTGACAAATAAAGAATTATTCCCATTTTATGTATATGAATTCAAAGCCCTAGAGATATCTAAAAGGCTGGAATCATATATAAGCCAAGTAGTCTGCCTAACACCTGGTCCCTGTCTAAGACAACACAAGTCTGAACCTAGACATTTTACAAGTTAATCAAATGGCAGTCTTAGTTAGGATATTGTCTAGTAATAGAACAGATTTCACTTGCTCACAAGAGTATTTACAATTAGACCTTCCCTGAAGAAGTAATGAATGAAACAAATCAGGGTGTTGTGGCCAGAAAATTGGTTTATTTTTGATTGATGATTTTGAATTTTAGTATGTAAATCCAATTTTTTTTTTTGGTACCAAGGATCAAGCTCAAGACCTTGCTTTTGCCAGGAAGGTGCTTATGCCACTGAGCTAAATCCCTAGCCCTTTGAATTTTAGTATGTAAAAGTTTAATAAAGCACATTTAGCTATACTTTTGAGAAACTATCTATTGAAATTTTAAAACATGACATTCAATATAGATTCCTGAAAAAAATAAAACTAGAAATTCTGTTTGATCCAACTGTTCTCTAAGCACCTCACCAAAAGAATTAAAGACATTACATTATAGTGATAATGCATGTCCATATTGATAGCAGCACGATTCATAGTAGCTGTATCTTACAAATGGCCTATAACAGATGTTCTCCCCTGTATCCCATAAACAGATGAACGGATAAAGAAAATGTGGCACTGGCCATTCACGAACTATAGGGGAGGAGAGCAAGAAGCCAAGCGCTCGCCCCCTTCCTCCCTCTCTCCCTCCCCCCGACCCTCGTGCAAGTCAGCACCATGCACAGGCCACTGGGGGAAGAACCCAGATGCCAGCCTTTTCCCATGAGTTGGCATCATTCACAGACTGTGGGGGAGAAGAACAAGAAGCCAAGCCCTCCCTGCAAGCTAGCGCCATGAACAGGGTGTTGTGGAGTGAACCAGATGCTAGCTCATTATGGCACACAGGCTGGGACACAAGAAGAGTCAAGGTTCCCCACCCCCACCTGCCACTTACAGTAAGCAACCAGCTGATCCAGAGAAAAACAGTCTGCAATGACAGCTATTGAAGTAAAATACATCTTAACACGTGTAGTGGTTATAGTGTTTCACTGACATTGCAGACATCTATTTAGAGGATAACAAATGCAATGCAGCATCTATGAGGATCTTCTTCTGAAGATGGTAGCCATTGTTAATTCCTTATTATCTTGTTTTGAAGTCTTGTATCATTTTCATTGTTTTGTTTGGTTTGGTTTTACTCTGTTTTGTCTTGTTCGATTTTATTATATCTAATGGCATGGGCAGCTATTTCAAAGATAACATGATATATTATGGTAGCTATTTTGTGTTTAATCATCTTGTTTTGAAGTCCTTTATTACATTCACTGTTTTTTATTGGTTCTATTCTGTTCTGTTTTGTTAGATTTTTACTATGTCTGAAGGTATGGGCAGCTATTTTGAAGACAACGGGAGGCATTATGGCCACTAATTATTTACTATTGTCTTCCTTTGAAGTCCTATATCGCTTACACTGTTTTGTTTTGATTGGTTTTATTCTGTTTTATTTTGCTTGGTTTTATTCTCTCTAAAATAAAAATTACAAAAAAAGAAAATGCATTTATACTGAATGGAGTACTACTCTGCCATAAGAAGGGTAAATTTCAGTCATTTGTAGAAAAATGGATGAACCTTGACAGCATAATGTTAAATGAAATAAATCAGATATACAAGCTGAAATATTTTATTATTTCTCTTACATGATAAATGCAAGATATAAATAAAGAGCAAAATAAAAGGTAATAAGAATTAAGGAGTCAGACATTTTCTAAAAGGGAAGGAAATCAAGAGATGGGGAAGGGAGAGGGATGGAAGAGGAAAAGATTGAAAATAGAATTGAGATTTGTTCTATACATGCGCCAGTTCCCCACAAGTAGTATAATCATGTGTTACAACCACGTACTAACAGAAAATAAAAATTGGGAAAAAAGATGACCCTCAGCAAGAAATCTAGACAGAATCATGACCCTTGCTATTTCAAGAATGGTTCTAAGATTAGCAAGAACATTGACACCTAGCACCTGAAATGAAATGCACATAGCCAGGCCCATCCCAGACTTACAGAATCAAAAATGGCAATTTTAATACAATTCATATGTTCATTAAAGCTTGAAAAGACACAAATTCAGTATGTTAATTGAAAATTGTAACTAAATAAGAAAGTTTATAACAAATGATAGAAGGCTAAAAATAGCTAGCAGTGACTATTGTAACTGGGGACTACAATCTGAAGTGTCTCAGGGTCAAAGGCTATGGACAAGGATGCTCACTTTTCTGAACGGAATCAAGGAAGAGGTGAGATATCTGGAAAACAGATAGATTCCAGACAGATTTCCCGTCTTTGTATGTAAGACATGTGATCTTATGAAGTCACAGCATTTGAACTTATGAAGTCACAGCATTTGAGCTTATGAAGTCACAACATTTGAGCTTCTGACAAAGCTAGCAACAGCCCCTGTTCCTTTCAGTGAAAAGCCAGCACAATTTTCAGGCCACCAATGAGTGTTATCTCTGCACCACCTGATTATTGATACAAGTGTCTTCCACAACAAAACACAAGAAAAATATGCAAGCACTTGGTTGGAATAAATTACATGCCAAGAATTTTACAACCACTTTTGTATATTTTCCATTTTATAAAGTTTTTTCCCAAAATTTAGCATCTTTATTCAGAATACAACATTGAAAATAATAACAAACACAATAATAACATAGATTTTACAGAGTTTGGAGCCTGGCAACCAACTTACTGAGGGTTCTCACAATTTTGACACTCTAAATCTAGACCATGTAATACAGGACATAACAATATAACAATAGAGGTCACAGCATGACTGTTTCAATAACCTAGTACTTCACCACCTTATAACCTGACTTAATAGTAGTTACCATAGTGTCTTTTTCCTTGAAATATTTGGGTAAAACTTCATATACTCTAGCTTCAAATATTTTCATATCAAGAAGCCCAGAATAAAGCCTTTCTAATTAATGAGTGAAAACTTTATAAGGCTTCAAGGCCACCTAATGGGGAATCATGATTACCACATATTTTTATATATTTGAATCATTACTTACATTAGGGAAACTATTCGGTATTCACACATGCGAGATTGATTTATTTCACTTATGAGTATGGTCTCAAGCTGCACTATGTCTATCCTTGGTATTGACTGACAGCTTTGTTTTGCCATATTTGACTGTATTCTTCCCCCCCCCCCCAAAGAAAGTAATAAGCACTAAGGAGTAATAAAATCCAAGATGTGTAAATTTTGTTGTAAAAAAGAGAGGGAAAAAAAAAAAGAAAAAGAGCTCTAACGGATATAACAGCAAGTGTGTTTGGGGGTGTTAAATAGCTGACTTTATCAATGTTTTTGGAACATTGAACACAGCTGTTTGCAGTCTCCCTGTTTGAATGTCCACCTTGTGTTCTTTGATACTGTGATTTGAGGAACTGTTTTCAAGAAAATAGTGTGTAATCTACTAGCAGGTAATTTCTTACTGTTATGGTTTTTTGTTTTGTTTTGTTTTGTAGTTCTGTATTGCGTGTACCCTTACGCCGCTTTGGTTTGTTTTGTGTTTTTCTCTTTTTCCTCTTAAATAAAAAAAAAATCTAGACCATGTAAATGTGAGGGGACTATACAAATCTTACATTTCATCAACAAAGACATCACAAAACTGACTCCATGTCAAGAAAACAATCATTTTTCTCTGACCTTCTCAGGCAGCAGAAGAAAAATACAGAGCTAGAATTCCTCATTCCCTTAATGTTTCACTCAGCAAAATTAAATAATATTTATTACATTGCTCTTTTACACATACTAGGATTTATTAAATCTCATATAAGATACAGTTATTAAGTACTCCTCTTCTGAAATTTTCTGAATGTTTTTGAAGCCACAAATACTACAACTGTCAACATTTACAGTATTTTAGAAGTAAAGGTAGAACAACAAAAGTGTTGCACTAATTCCCCTTTTCATCACTTGCACCCACCTTTCCTCTCTCCAGGAGTCTAGGCTTCACAACACAACCTTAAATCTGCACCCACTTTGAAAGGATGGGAAGGATTTTTCACAAGACACTTAGATTTACTCCTTCTAACTCCCCAAACATAGGTATTATTATACACATATCACAAAACAGCAGCAACAAAAGAAACGGTATTGATCAATAACATTTCATAGTTACTTCGCATACTTCGCCTCTATACTGAGAAAAGTGCCAAGAAAGACTCATATATATATTTTAGATAAATTAAGTGACATCTGGACCCAAGACAGATAACCGAGACATGGTATGTGGGACGTGCATTTCCATACCAACCTAAAATCTATTACATCACTCCAAACCATGCGAACTCATTCTATGATCCAATCAAAACCTTTGTCATTTTTGTGCACCATGACAGATCTTAAAATTTTCAGGGCACCTTTGAGGGTTCCCTCTGCACCACCTGATTATTGATACAGGTGTCTTCCTTGGTTTCTTTTCAACACCTTTCCTTTAAGCCTTCTATAAATACAGGTAGATAGTGTTTTCTAGGCACATTAAAGTTTTCTGGCATTGAGGTAGACCAAAGATTAATTGATTTGTGAACACACCAATCTGCTTTTAATCTCTACTAAAGATATGTATAGGGTGTGTTTCCTAAGGCAGTGATTGTGAACCTTTTAGAGCTTTCAATGATACAAACAGCCTGCTGCAGCACAAGTACTGTAGGTTTGCCACACAGCCCTAAGCGTTCATGTGTTCTCCACTGTGAGGTATTTTGCACCCACATAGTGAGATATTATGAGTAGAAACTTAATCCAACTTATGGTGTTTAATGGTGGATGCTTTGGAAAGCGATTAGGATGAGATGCAGTCATTAAGGTAGAGCCTGCATGGTTGAATCTTGGTGACTTTGTAAGAAAAGAAAGATAAACCACACAGAGACACATTGACATACACACACACACTTACTTTCTCTCTTGCTATGTGGTACTCTATACCACTTCAGTATTCTGCCAGCATGAATACCACCTGACTTTACCTCTTAAACTTGCACCTCCAGAAACATGAGGCAAAATGAACTTTTCTATATAAGTCTGAGTCTATTGTGTTTAGCAAGTCTATATTTTTAGCAAGATAAAATAGAATGATCTATTCACTATACTTTTCTAGGGTTTTATAAAAATGGAGTCATACAGAATATACTCATTGGTGGTTTACTCAGTCTGCAGCATTTTAAAAATTCATGCATATTGTCACATGTACCAGTAATACATTGTTTCTGTTTCTAAGTAGTATGTCTTTGTGTACGTAAACCACAGCATATTTAACTGTCTTTTACCTATCTAGGACATTTGTGTATTTTGTCATTTGTCATAACTGCAAATAAAGCTGCTGAAAATATTCATGCATAAGCTTTGTGAGAACACGTTTAAACTTCTTATGTGTAAATACGTAAGAGCCCAATCAATGAGTTATAGAGAAAGTTGGGAATTACATTTAACCATACAAGAAAAGGTCAAAATGTCTTTCAAAGTGATTGTACCATTTTGCATTTCTATTAACGCCTTATGAGAGTTTTAGTTGACCCACATACTTGCCAAATCTTAGTAATGTCTTTATTTACATATTTATTTTTAAGTTATTCAAATATACAGTATCTTGCTATAGCTTTAATTTGCATTTTACTGATGACTAACAGTAATGACTATCTTATGTATCAACAGGACTTTGGGAATAATATCTTCTATTTCAATTAAACACTTAACAGTATAAGTACTCTTTATTCAAGAAAAACAACTGAGTCTCTGTAAGAACAGTGACTTTTGTAAAGTAATAAGTTATATTCATCAAATCACTGTCTTTCAAGCTCACAGCACCAGTGAAAATCAAACAACTGATAGAGTGGACTTAATTACAGTTTCTTCAAAATTTCTCCCTTCAAGCCAGACATGATGATGCACACCAGTAATCCCAGCATGTAGGAGTCTAAGGGAAGAGGATCACTGTGAGTTCAAGGTCAACCTGGTCTACATAGTGAGTTCAAAGCCAGCCTGAATTACATGGTGAGACCCTGTCTCAAAAAACTAAAATAACATAAAAATTCTTCTTTTAGCCAGGTATAGTAGCACATGCCTGTACTCCAAGCTGAGGCAGGAAGATAATTTGAACCCAAGAGTTCAAGGATCAGCCTGGGCAACTTAACAAGATAAAGTGAAAGTCTGTCTTAAAACAAAACACTTATGCTTTGTGTAAGATAACATTAATACAATGGAAAGAGTAGCAACAGGCTGGGAGAAAATATTTGCAAAAGACAGATCTGATAAGACTACCTTACAATAGATATATCAAACTCTTCAAACTTAACAATAAGAAAACAAATAATCTAATTAAAAAGTAGGGGAAAGATCTGAGTACATACTTCTCCAAAGAAGATCTACAGATAGCAAATAAACATGTGAAAAAATATTCAGCATCACATGTTGGTAAGGAAATAGATACAGTCATGTTTCAAGATAATTTGACCATTCGTTATAAAACACAGTCTTACTATATGATGTAGTAATCACACTATTGAATATTTACTGAAATGGACAAAATACTTAGGCCCACACAAAAAAATTTGTACAAAGATGTTTATAATCACTTTATTTATAACTGACAAAACTTGAGAGAAATCAAACTGTCCTTTGATAACACACATATTATATATGAATCTGAAATATACAGAAAAGGAAATACTACTCAGTGTTAAAAAGCCACAAAGTTTCATGAAATCATGAAAAGATATGGAAGAGACTTAATGCATGGTACCATATTCCAACTATATGACATTCTGGCAAAGGTAAAATAAAAAAAAAACATTTTAAAAGATTAGCAGTTGTTAGATGTTAAGAGTTAGAGAAGGAAACAGAAACAGCACAGATGATTTATAGGAAAGTAAAAGAATTCTATAGGATACTACAATGGTGGACATGTCATTACACAGATGTCTAAACTTATATAACAATGGTGACAAATCTATGGCATACATGCCACAACAGGATGTTTATATCATCAAACCTTTAAAAAGTTCATCATGACTGTTATAGAATGTATAATACTGTTATATATTAAAAACTGGTGGTCAACTTAAGGCCAGCTGGATTACATCACCATGGTGCTGAGCATAGATATCCCACCTGAGCAAAGCTGCCAGCATAAATAGAGAAGTGTAGAAAGAGAAGCTATTATGTTGAGGTGTTGAGGCATTGTGGGTTCTCTTATGTGTTGCTGTTTGAGCTTTTTGGTTCTCCTGGAGAAGCTCTGGTCCTCACATCAAGCATTGCTTCCTGGCTCTGGAGGGGAAGACGTATGCCACTTGGTCTCCAGGATGAACTCGCCACACTGGTGTCCTGGCATATACTCGACAGTGCTTATCATTGGAGGATCTCAGGGTCTCTGTCGCTGAGGGTGGCTCTGGTGCTTTTCAGGACAGCCCTGGTCTTTGTAAGTGTGACTTCTCAGCTCCAGCGTAGAACCCTCATCCCATCAGCACAGCTCCTTCACCCCACTGGCATGGACTTTCTGGCTTCCACCTTTGGGCCTTCCTGGCACGGATCCATAAAGGAACTGGCTCTGTCTCTTGTGGGCTCTGGACCTCCAGTTGGACTCGTGGGAGGCATTGCCATGAGTTCTGGGTTTTCATCTGGACTCATGTGGGACATTGCTGTGGGATTTTGGCCCTTGACTAAATATTCTATGTCTTTGGTGTTGTCGATAGATTTCCTGTAGTTTCTTGTGTTAACTCTGAGTGACCATCATAAAACAATATTATAAATTCCATTTTCTGGTTCTAATTGTTCTCTGTTTACAATCCCTAACTACAACAAATACCAACAGAATACTCTGATGTAAACTATGAACTTTACGTGGTAATAATGTGTTAACACAGATTCATCAGTTCTAACAGATATACTACTTTGATGCAGAATAATGACTGTAGGGTAGGCTGTGCACATGTTGGCACTGGGAGTCTATATGGAATTTTCTGTAGTTTCCATTCAATTTTGTCATGAACCTAAAGTTGTTCTTTAAAAATGTCTTATTAATAAAAAGCCTAGGAGTAACAGGTACAAAAATCTGAAAAATCATTTATCCAAAGATGATGCACAAATGGCTACTAAACAAATAAAATGATGTTCAACCTCATTAGTCATTAAGGAAATTCAAATCAACCAATGTATAAATAAAGATGGTATATCCAAACAACAAGGGCTGGGTATCTAGCTCAGTGGCACAGTGCCTTCCTGGTAAGTGCTAGCTCCTGAGTTCAATTCCTGGTACCAAAATAAGAATAACAATAACAATAAGAATGGTCAGTTCATAAAAAGGAACAAAGTACTGAAATATACAACAGAGTTGAAACTTAAAATAGTATATTAAATTCATATTTTGAAACAACATGATGTTATAAGATTACCTGTATAGTTTTAGTAAATTAAAAGATTTTTTGAAATACAATACCAAGAGAAAGAAGCCAGGCACACATACACAAAATCACACATTGTGTAATAAGTGAAATATCCAAAATACACATGTATACAGAGACATATCAGTGGTTTCTAGGAACTAAAGGAGGGTGAAAAAGGGCATAACTGAAAATGGATACGAGCGTATGAGGAGATTAAATGGTATATCAATAGGATAGTGGTGATGGATACATAGTTCTAAATATATTGAACCAATAAATTATACATTTTAAAAAGAAAAGTCTATGCTATGAAATTATTTCAATAAACCTATCATTTTAAAATTTTATAAACAGAGGAAGGAGGTGATAAAAGCAGATTTTTGAATTACAACAATAGTTGTATATCCTCAATACAATGACAAAAAAGCAGATTATACATGCAATGAAATACCACAGTATTATGCATACTTATTACACCAGGACTTCACTGGCAGTTGGACTAGAGGCCATGCATGTTATACTATCAGCAAAAACATGTCTTCATTTTCCCCATGTCTTGAGACCTTAGAGTTAGAGGTTAAAGATAGTGGACCAATTTTAATCTGATGGATAAAATTTCAAAGAAGTCCAAGCTTTGGGCTGTGGTATGGGTACTGCTGGCTGCTTTTAGCCAAATCTACAATAACTATCAGGAACAAAAAACAACTGTAAAAAGTTTGCAGTTTCATCAGAAAGGAAGAGTTTGCAAAGTTGGACACATGGAAAGCAAGGTCACTGGCAAGAATACCATTTTTTTTTTTTTAAAAAGCCAGTACTTTTCATTAGGACAGTGAGAAAGACAGCTTGAAGGCATACAAGAATCACAAAACCCCACGCTCTTTCTAGGTTTAATGGTGCAAAACTGTAAAACTTTCATTTAGGAAAAGAAGCTCAGAGCTCCTTGTTCCAGAAAGGCTATCTAGGTAACCAGTTCCCCAGAATTTCTTTCAGTATTCAGGCATTCAGTGGCCTCTGAAGCCATGATTCAAAGGGTTTAACTATGATTGGGAGACACTGATGTTTTCTATGTGGCACTGCTTTTACCAACTTGCAGAATGCAAGAGTTATAGGGTCATGCAGGCTTCCACCCGGGTTTCAAAAGAAGATCTGGGAGACTAGGCATCATGCCCATGAAATAGTAGTACATCAAATTGTGAGAATAAAGCTAAATGTACAGTGGAGACCCCAGAAATTTTGATATGCCAGGAATATAGATAGTCTACTGATAGAGGTGAACCATAATGTTTTTGTCACCACACTGCATTAGTCCATTTTCTTTAGCTATCACACAATACTTGAGGCTAGAAATATATGAGAAAAGAAGATTAATTAGTTCACAGTTTGGAGGCCAAATGTCCATGATAAGATGGTCTCATTTATTAGACCTCCTATGAGGGCCTCAGGAAATATAATAATATGCAAAATGAAAGACAGAGAGAACAGACTTACAGCAAATTATAACCTCTACACGACATGGAATCAAGACTCTTAGAAGACAACAATTTAGTGAAGAAAAGGAAAGAGATAAATCACTGGGAATTAGACAGAACTGACAAGAAGATTGGAAACTGTGCAGAAGCTGGAAAAATAGAGCTGCAGAGAAAGAAAAGAGGCAGTCTGGAAGACTCATATCAGCTCCCTAGAAGGGGAGTTTACCCCTATTGATAGAAGTTAAGCCCAGAGAGAAATGGAGGCTTCAGGGAATGACAGCAAATAAGGTCAACAGCACTGGCCCAAGAACACGGCTATAAACTGCAAACACAATATGGTGTTTTACTCTGAAACTGATTCTTTCCAAAGGCAAGCTGAGGTTAAGAAAGAAGTAAAGTGAGGAGCCTACCATATTTGAGAGGGTTTAATCAGGCCATTTTGAGAAAGAGTTAATTGATACAAAGCCACAGAACAAATGCAGAGTAGATGTACTTTAGGATTCCTGGTGTTACCTTGCCACAATGAGTGGGTGGAAAGTAGCCAAAGAAGATACTTCCAGAGAGTACATAGTCTAAACATAGAAGGTGGCAAATTTAACCTGGGTGAGGAAGGACACAGAGGCCCCATCTTGTAGTGAGAAGCCAGGCTGTGCCTATATGACTTCCAGAGGAAGTTGGTCTGAATATGCTGGCATTAAGTTCAGCAGACAGCTAGACACTCCTTTCCTCCTGCCTATATCCAACACAGAATTCAGTGGTCTGTTTTTCCCAGCTACCAACATGAATAAGAGCTTGGTTTACTCTGAAACATTGCCATGGCCTGAGGTATCAGAAAAGAGGGGCCTCTTGGCCTAAAGAGCCCCTTCACTAACACATAGGCCATAAAACTAGACAGATAAAACCATAATGTGAAGTGTAAAGAAGAACATCAAAATTGGGAGCCACCAGAGTGGCCACAGCCTTGGAACAAACATCATTCTCTACCCACACCTAGTAAGGAATATGGGATATGATCCAACATTCACATATAAAATCATAAGTGTTAAAACAGATCCTAGTAGTGACTTACTATCCCTCACCCTTATCTGCTAAATTCCAAGACTGAAGACTTTGGAAAGAAAAGACTCACTCAAAAGCATAGAGGAATTTGTTTAGATTCATTTCTTTTTTCCCCCATTGTTTTTTCACATTTTGGGATTGTTTTGCCTTTGTATTTTAATATTTTGCAAACAAAAACTTTGACAAAGGCCAACATCTATTCATGAAAAAACTCTCTAGATATATAAGAAACTTACATGAATTTGATAAAAGTTATTTATGACAAATTTGCCACCATAATAGTATAAAATGTGGAAAAGCTAAAGGCTTTCCCTCTAAAATGAGTAACAAGACAAAGATGTTCACTGTCACCAGTCCTATTCAAAGCAGTACTCAAAATGTTAGACAGAGAATCAGGAAAGAAAATGAGACAAAGAGTATCTGCAAGAAAGAAATTAAGGAGGCTGGGGATTTAGCTCAGCAACATAAGTGCCTGCCTTGAAAGCAGGTGGTCATGAGTTCATTCCCTGGTACCCCCCCCCAAAAAAAAATTCTACTGTAGTTGTAACCCCAGCATTCTGGAGGCTGAAGCAGGAGGATCATTGAGAGTTCGAGACCAGCCTGGGCTACAAAGTGAACTCAGGGTCAGCCTGAAATGCATAGTGAGACCCTGTCTCAAAAAAAGAAGGAAATTGAAAAGCCAAATCATATTATCATTATTTGAAGATGATATGATCCTCTACATTGAAGACCCCAAGAAATTCACAAAAACATTCCTAGAAAAACCAAATCCAGAGACCTAGCAAGATACAAAATCAACACACAAAAACCAATAGTGTTCCTGTAGACCAATAATGAACTCAACAAGAAAAAAAATAAGAAAACAACACTATTCACAATAGCATCAAGAAAAATTAGGCAGTAGTGCAAAGATCATGTTTGTGAGAATGAGATAAAAAATAAAAGCCAACTGTATTTTACATACCAGAAACTTGGCTGAAATACACCACTTCTGATAATTTATTATGGCAGCAAATACAATCCTCATATAATGGTCTTTCTATTAATTTTTGGTATCAGGAATCAAACTCAGGACATTGTACTTCCTAGATAGGCACTGTGCCACTGAGCTATATCTCTAGCTTATTATGGTCTTTATAAGTAAGATACTGTTGATATTGAACTATGTATTCTTCTGGCTTTAGGTAGAGTGTTACACAAGTGTTAATTAGCTCCAGTAAGTTAAAAATATTGTTGAGTTCTATAACACTGCTAATTTTCTCCCCACTCCTATCAATGGTAGAGAGAGGAGAGATGAAGTCTCTTGGTGGGCTTTTCTCTTTTTTCAAATGGATCTATCAGTTTTTGTTTCATATGCTTTGAACATCTGTTGTTTTGGGAATACACATTTAGGAATGCTCTTGCTTCCTGATTCATTGTCTCTTATTATTATATGCTATCCCTCTCTATTCACAGAAATTTATTTTCTCGGTTTATAGTAACACAACCATTTCTGTTTTTCTAAAATTAATGTTTGCATACTGTATCTTCTTGGGTTGACCCCACATGTCTTAAGGTCTCTCCTCACTCCTTCTTTCTTCAGTTTATACAGACACTTGTGAAATCATTAAGCACACCTGGATAACCTAGGTATTCTAAGCATTTCAAAATTAGGAAATTGCCAATGTTAATTTTATTTCTAATATTAATTCCACTTTTCAATGCAATATAACATTCACAACTTTCTTTTTTCTCTTTCATTTTTTGATTTCATTAAAGTAGTCTCACTTTGTAGCACAGGCTGGTCTGTAACTCACAGCAATCATCCTGACCCAGTCTCCTGAGTGCTGAGATTACAGGCATGCACCACCATGCCAGTCCAACATTCACAAGTTTCAGTATTGACATATTTACAGAGTTGTTACTCTGCCAGCCACTAACATGTTCTGGGCCAGAAAACCAATATTAGAAAATGCAAACAAATTGCAGTACTATAGAGGGTATACTCAACAATAACAATTCGAAAGTAGAAATCAGAAACAGGAACTGACCATGAAATTTTTCAAATGCTTGAAAATTAAACAACACCCTCTGACATAAACTCAGGATCAAAGTGAAATAGTCAAGAAAAACTGAAAAAGTTATTCAAAAAACTGGAAATGAAATTACAACAAATCAAAACTGTCTCTCATTGCAAATGACTGAGGGCATCAGAAAAAAAAAAAAAAAAAAAAAAACACAAAACTTCCAGAACTGATAAGAATTCACCAAACTGTTTGACATCAGATCAAAATATAAAACTCAATTGCATCTCAATATAACACCAATGTTATGGTTATGTTAAAACTGGAAAAAATGCAAATTATACTTGCTCAATAAAAGAAGTACTTATGGTCTGAAACTGGCTCCTCCCTCCCTATATTGACTTGGACCACTGGCCACTGGTGAAATGAATCTACAATCAACTGCTCCCTCCCTCTGCTGGCCAGATTCAGGACTGGAAATACCTGCAGGAATGCCAGGATTGCAGCAGGACCCTGGCTAAGTGCACATGATCAACTGCTATGACAACAACAACAATATGAGCTAGAAGATGGTCAGTTAATCAGCATAATGGTTATGAACAAAGACACTCAGAATACAAGAGAGATAAAAAGCAGGAGGGTAGGTGTGCCACACACACACACACACACACACACACACACACACATCATTTTTTCTTTATTTTTAACTAAATGGCTGGTAAAGAAATCTAGCCACAGAAAACTAATCCCAACTCCTAAATCCAGAGACAAAGGTGAGCCCCAAATGCAGCATAAATCCAGCTGCAAGCTTAGATAGAATACACATTTCTGGGATCCAAGTTGGACCTACCACAGAACTGTAAATACTACAGGAATTTCACTACAATTTATTTTTCTCTGCTTGCTTTTCCTTATGGTATTCAGCTGTGTTAGTGTCTTTCTTTTATTTTATTTTCTCTTTCTCTCTCTATTCTGTTTTGTTTTTCATTCTGTATGTCTATGGATTAAGTGTGTATAAATATTTTTCTTTCCTCTCTTTACTTTTCTTCTTTTGTTTCTTCCCTCTTTTCTCTCTTATTCATGATAATTATAATACACTGAAAGAAGAAATTGAAGACAATCTCAGAAAATGGAAAGTCATCCCTTGCTCATGGATAGGAAGAATAAATATTATGAAAATGACCATTCTCCCAAAACTGTTATACAGATTCAGTGCAATCCCAATAAAAATATCATCAACATACCTTATAGATCTAGAGAAATCACTCTTAAAATTCATCTGGAACCAGAAGACACGTAGAATATCAAAGACAATTCTAAGCAGCAAAGACAAAGCAGGAGGCATCACAATCCCTGACTTGAAGTTATACTACAAAGCAACAGTAGTAAAATCAACATAGTACTGGAATAAAAACAGAGCCAAAGATCAATGGAATAGATTAGAAGATACAACCACAACTACAAATGCACTGATCCACATTATCTTTGATAAAGGCGCCAAGCAGGTTCACTGGAAGAACGACAGTCTCTTTAATAAATGGTGCTGGAAAAACTGGCTCTCCATTTGCCGAAAACTAAAACTAGACCCAGGCCTACCACCATGTACTAAATTAAAATCTAAATGGATCAAAGATCTGAATATTAAAACAGAAACACTAAATCTATTGGAAGACAAATTAGGTAGAAACCTTGAAGACATCGGGGTAGGTAGAGAATTCATGAACAGGACTCAAACTGCACGGGAAATACTTCCCAGAATCAATAACTGGAACCACCTCTTATTAAAACGTTTCTGCAAGTCAAAAAAAAATCTCCAGCATAGTGAAAAGAAACCCCACAAACTGGGAAAAGATCTTAGTGAACTCCCCCTCAGACAAGGGACTTTTGTCTAAAACATATAAAGAATTAAAAAAAACTCAGACCCCCAAAATTCAAAGACCCAATCCAAAAATGGACATCTGAGATGAATACACACTTCACAGATGAAGAAATACAAATGGCAAATAAATACATGAAAAAATGTTCGTCATCACTGGTCATTAGAGAAATGTAAATTAAAACCACACTGAGATTCCATCTCACCCCTGAAAGAATGGCTAGGATCAAGAAATCCAACAACAACAAGTTCTGGAGAGGCTGTGGGGAAAAAGGAACTCTCCTGCACTGTTGGTGGGAGTGTAGACTGGTACAATCTTTGTAGAGGTCAGTCTGGAGATTTCTCAAAATACTCGGATTGGAAGTCCCATTTGTTCCAGCTATTCCACTTCTAGGCATCTTCCCAGAAGAACTGAAAGCATCATACCACAGTGATATATGCGCACCTATGTTTATAGCAGCACAATTTGTAATCGCTAGATCTTGGAAACAACCGAAGTGTCCATCAACTGAGGAATGGATAAAAAATTATGGTATTTCTATACAATGGAGTACTACTCAGCTTTAAGGAAGGATCACATTGAGATATTTATCAATAAATGTGTGCAGCTTGAAACCATACTAATAAGTGAAATAAATCAAACTCACATCTGTGAACACCGAATAGTTTCCCTAGTGTAGGAAATGACTCAAATATATAAAATTACGTGGTAACCATGATTCCCCATTATCTGGCCTTGAAGCGTTATGAAGTTTTCACTCATTAATTGGAATGGCTTTACTCTGGGCTGTTTGATGTTATGGCCTGTGATGAAATGAACAGCTATTTTGAAGAAAACAAGACATCATAATAGCTAGTGCTGATTTAATACCATCTTGTTTTAAAGCCTCACCAAACTATGGCTCTTCTGTCTGCATTGGTTTTATCATGTTGTATCTTGCTGGATTTTATCATATGTGATAATATAAACAAAAATTGTTATAGGCAAAGAGACAATATAGAAGCCATTGTTCATTTTTCTGTTAGCTGGTTCCAAATACTCTGCAATGCTTTCATCCACTTGAATGGTGTTACACTGTCTTGATATGTTTGATGCTATAGCATATGAAGTTATATTCAAATATTTCAAGGAAAAAGACACTATGGTAACTACTATTAAGTTGGGTTATTTGGTGAAGCACTAGGTTGCGGAAAGTGTCATGCTTTAACCTGTATTGTAATGTTATTATGCCCTCTTTTATCTCAACCTCTCCCTTATTCATTAAAAAATTATTTAATTTTTTATTTCTTTTTTAAACTAAGGGGAATAAATAAAAAACTAGCAGGATATATTATAGTATTTTTTTTTGATTTCTTATTAACTTGATTTGAAGCCCTGTAATACTCCCACTATCTTGTTTTGACTGATTGGACTCTGTTCCGCTTTTTATGCTAGTATCAAGTATCAGAGTATAGGCAACTACTTTGAAGGCAATAAGATTCACTATGATGCCCATTCTGGTTTGACTATTATCCTCTTTTGAAATTTTGTAAGGTTTACAATGTTTAGGTTTTATTGGTCTTGTTCTCTACTGTTTTGTTCAACTTTATAATACCTAATGAGATAGAGAATTCTTCTTAAGGAAGCAAGAGGCATTATGATAACCACTGTTGATAACCTTGTACTCTGTTTTTACATCATGTGTTATGTCTATCCTTGGTTTTGACTGACAGCTTTGTTTTATCATATTTGATTTTATTCTCTTACAAAAAAAGTAGTAAGATCTATGGGAGCAATAAAACCCAAAATGTGTAAATTTTGTTGTAATAAAGAGAGGGGAAAAAAGTGCCCTAAAGGATACAACAGCAAGTGTGTTTAGGTGTGTTAAATAGATGACCATATTAATATTTTTGATTGGATCATTGAACACAACTATTTGCAGTCTCACTGTTTGAATGTTCACTTTGTGTGCTTTGATCCTGTGACCTGAATCTAAGATGATAGTGTGTAATCTATTAACTGGTGATATCTTACTGTTTTTTTTTTTTTTTTGTAGTTCTGTACTACTTGTACCCTTACACTGTTTTGTTTTGTTCTGTTTTTTTTTTCTCTTTTTCCTTTTAAATAAAAAAAGATGTAATGAGATACCCATTAGAGTTTGATTATTAACTGCTTTTGAATTCAATGTCTCTCAAGTTGTGTTTTTATTAAAATAGCTATGTAATGCTATGTTCAAATATATTATGTCTGATGATGTGGGCAATTCTATTGAAAACAACAAGAGAAAGCATAAAAACTACTGGAGATCACCTAATACTGTGATTTTATATGTCTTTTTCATTTCCTGGTTTTCTAGGAATTTGTTTTGTTGTCTTGTTTTGATCTGTTTTTCCCTATAATACAGAAAGGATAGATATACATGTAGAGATTCACACATGAGAGATTCACACATGAATTTCTAAGCAGTTTATGGGAACAGATTATATAATGCACAATATAAGGAACAGATACTCTAAAGAAAAAGGAGACAGTAAGATACGCAGTGCTAATTCTGCAGCATTACGATATGAAATCTAGCAATATTATTATTCACTGTTCAGACTAGACTAGACTAATATCTAGTACCTTATGTTCAATTTCAGCATGCATAAAGATAAGGACACCTACTTCGAAGAGAATGAGAGACATTATGGCAGGCATTATTGACTTCCTCAATGTTAGGTCTTGAAGACCTAAAAAGCCTTCAGCATCCTGTTATGATTAGATTAGTTCTAAAATGTTCAGTATGTATTTAATGTTTGTGAAGATGAGGACAACTGTTTGGAAGAAAACTAGTGACAGTAAGATAGATAGTGAAGATCTCCAGTGGGCTTACTTTGAAATCCGTGTTTCTTAAAATTGTTTCCTTATGATCTAGTTTGTTCTGTTTTGTTATATTTAATCTTACCCTCTTTAAAATAAAAAAAAAATTTAAAAAGAAGGCCTGGCTCACTTCATGGCAAGGCTCAATTCCCTCCTCCCTTCACTTCCAGTTAAACCCAAAAAGAAAATCTCACTTATTATATAACATATACACTAATACCTAGACACAACACACCCATATATATGTACATATAGATTTATTATTGCTACCATATTAATACAATAAAATGTACATGTATCCTTTTTACTAAAAGTCTTGAATATAACTCTGCTGCAAAACTCATAAAACAAGCACTTTGATAGCACAGAGACTAAAGAAGTGCTTATCCAATAAACTACATGTAGGCAATGGGAGGAGCAATGGCCAAATCAGGGATCTCAGAGTCAAAAATAGCCAATAAATTTGTAACAGCTCTCAAAGGGGAGAGTCCTTTTGTTCTCATGTAATAAAAGAGCTTAGAACAAAGACCACAGTGCCAAAGCTAGGCTCCCCTTTCTGTTCCCTACCCAACAAAGTGATTCTGTTTTCCCTTCTGAACTTACATCTCTAATTCTTCTATGAATGAAGGCTTTTTATGAACCCTAAGTAAAAATTTACCCTCATGAAACATTATACAACCATAACTCACTTTCTTTCTCTATTTTTATGTTCTAAGCAACAATGGGTATCCTGTTGCCAATTTAGAACTACTAAAGTGGTGTCACTCCTAAAACATGGAACAGATTCCCTGCAACCTTCTAGATAATCACTTGCTGGCACCACCACCCACCTCTCTCCCACCAAGGAATACTGGGAATGTTAAGCAGACATGGACCTGAACCTTTCTGAGACAGATATCTGAATGCATGGAAGTGGTTAAGAACAATATGACAATTACAATACTCAGATAGGCATTGCTACCCAGTGAATGTTCAAGTGTCCTTCAGTAGAAAATGGGTCTTGACAGCCTAAATTAATATGCAGCAGAGAGGGGCTGGGGATTTAGCTCAGCAGCATAAGCGCCTGCCTTGCAAGCAGGCAGTCAAAACTGATATGATTGATAGTATCAAGTCTGAGAGTATAGGCAACTACACTGAAGATGACAAGACTCAATGATACACATTCTGGTTGATTAACTGCCAGGTTTTGAAGTTCTATACTATATACAAAGTTTTGTTTTAGTTAATACTGTTACATATTGACATATTCAATTATACTATGTCTGATTATATAGCCAATTCTATTGGAGATAAGAAGAAACGACACAGGAACTATGGTAGAGTGATTTGTACAATGGTCTTATATGTTTATTTCATTTCATGTGTTTATAGGAATATGTTTTGTTTCTCCCTCTAATATAGAAAGGATAAAAATACATGTTAAGACTCATGCATGTGTAGAATCTACAGTTTATGAGAATTGATCATATGACACATGATGAAATGAACAGATAATTTGAAGAAAAAGAGACACTAAAATACCCAGTGCTGTTCCTGGAGTGTCATAATGTGAAACCCAGCAATAGTATTATTCTTTGTTCAGAGTGATATTAGCCTGCTTGTGTTTATTCAATCTCAACATAATTGAAGAGATGGATAACTGCATGTATGTTTAAGTGCATAGGATTGATAACCATATTTCTATGTTTTTGTTGGATGGTTGAATAGAACTGGTTGCAATCTCACTGCTTGAATCCCCACTTTACAAGCTCTACTTTAGTATCTTGAATAACTATTTGTAAGAAGACAATCTGTAATCATCAACTAGTGATTTCTTACTGTTTATTTTTTTCTCTGAACGTATGTATTATTTCTACCAAATTTCTGTTTTGTTTAGTCTTTCTTTAAATAAGATTTTAAAAAATGTACCATAACATCTCCAATATGGAAAGACCACTGTCAAGGGAGTAATTTACCATAGTAGCTCTAACATAGAAGGCCCAACAAATTTGCACTGTAGTGACAGACATTCCAAAACTAAGAGAAACCATCAACCTAACCCTTCCTTAAATAGCTGTTGCTTTCAAAGTGTAAGACCTTTTCTTTTTTTTCCCTTCTGTATCTTATTGTTGTTAATTTATAACAATAGATCTCTGTTATGATTCACCTAACAGGAGCAAATTGATGGCCCCTTAGAAAATTTTCAACTACTCTCTATTTCTATTTCTATTTATAACACTAAAAGTATAACATATTATTATGGCTCAGCATGGCCAACACATTTAAGTTTACACTCTGATTTAAAAGTAATTTTTTGTGGGATCTATGTTTCTTCTTTGTCCAAATAAACTGGTTAAAGGACCTGCGGTTGCTTAAAGAATTTTTGGGGTCATATCAATTTCATTTAGACTTTTATTTTTGCACTTGCAAAATTCTAGCTTCCTTTGGACTTTCCATAAAAAAGCATTATATAGATTTTGAAGATAATCAAGTTCACTTAAAGACATGACAGGATGAAAGCTTATAGGCTCGAGGCTTGCATGCAACTTGCAAATAAAAGCCTGAAACTTTAATAACAGTTTGGGTATGATTTAGCTTAATATATATAATTCTGTATGATAATTTTCAAGTGTATATTATCCTCCAAAATTTGTACTTAAATTGTCTTATACATAAGAATACAATTATGATATTGCCCCAAATGCTTTTTGGTTCACATTATCTTAAAAATTGGCCCATTTAAAAAAGTTGATAAGAGTAAAGATGTCTTTAACCTGGTGACATGTTTCTACCCAAGTTGTTAGCCAACCAAAATGATACCAAAAATTGCTTTTATAAATACAGGCTGGCTTGTAAAATAACTTGAGTTTTTCCTTGACTAACATAATAAAGCTTTATAAAGTATTAACGACTATGATGTATTTTTCATGAATTATATAAAATAAATAAATAAACAAACAAATGTCAGAGTTGAATCAAACCTTCAAATAAACAGTGAGAACTACACAGAGTTTCATTCAACAACAATGGAATACATATTCTTTTCAGCAGCACATTGGACTTTTTCCAAAATGGATCACTTAGTATGAAGGATGCTTAATTAAATGCAAAAGAATTGAATTTATTCAATGTATATTATCAGAGGGCAATGCAATGAAACTAGAAATCAACTGCAAAAAAAATAATACTATGAACACATATAGAAATAATATCATCTCAAATATTCAATGAGTTACATATGAAATTAAAGAATAAATCTCACAGTTTTTACAATCAAATAATAATGCCTATCCAACATAACAGAACTTAGGGGACATGATGAGAGAAGTCTGTAGGAAGTTGAGAACCTGTACTCTAATAAAAAGGAACATTTAGAAGAAATACATTAATTCCCAGATCGTATAAACTACCAAATCTGAACAAAGAAATATAAAAATCCTGAATAATCCAGTATCACTTAATGAAACTGAAAAAATAATTTAAAAAATACCAACTAAGGAAAGTCTAGCGCCAAAGGATTTACTGGCAAAGGCCATAACATTAGAGATAATCTAATACCAACACTCCTTAAAATCTTTAATCAAATCCAAAAGGAAGCATTAATCTCAAAGTCACTACTACAAGCAAGCATTAATCTGAAATGAAATGAAAAAACTAAAAGTAGAGGTTTCATTTGACCCAACTATTTCCCTGTTTGGGATCTGCCCAAAAGAATTAAAAGTGTCATATCACAACAATATATCTATGTTTATAGAGCACTATTTGTAATAGCTAAATCTTGGAACCAGCCCAAATGCCTATCAATGGATGAATTAATAAAAATGGAGTACTACTCTTACATATAAAAAGGTAAATAAGACATTTCAAAGTAAATGGATGTACCTTGAGACCATAGTCTTAAATTAGATAAACTGGGCAAACAAGTCCAATCATACTGTTTCTCTGATGTGAGAAACTAACAGGGTAAATAAGGACCAAAATGTATAACAGATATTGGGAAATAGGAATAAAATCTTCAAAAGGGAAGTGCGGGGGGGGCAAGGAAAAAACAGAAAATATAAAAAGAATAGGATAAAATGGAAACAAAGCTTTTGTAAATAAGGAAAGGAAGAAAGGCTGAAAGGAGGTGAGAGTATTGAGAGGAACAGAACAATCAATATATATCATGTATAGGTACAAACTTCCTATAATAAATGTGATCATTATATATGTCTAAAATATACCAATAACTTAATTTTAAAATAAAATGAGAAAGATATTCAACCCAAAAAAGAGAACTAAAGGCCAATCTCTTTAATAAATATGGATGCAAAAATCATCAATAAGATACTGGATGAATTAGTCAATGCTTACTAATTATTTTGCAGTGGTTGCAAGAAAGCCGATTTAATGCAGGAAACATACACTGACAAAATTGTTCCACAATATTCACCCATAAAGTAAACTTTGAAGAGTGCAAAACATCTGTACACATGCTAGACATCTGATAGATCCAATCAACGATTTAGAATTCACAGCAAAGTCCGTGCAAGTCTGTGTCTGTGCCAAAAGACTGAAGGATCTTTGAAAAAAGGTGGAGGGATCTATATTGGAGCCAGAATATGACAGTCAAGACAGAAGTGAAGAGTGAAGCTGTTCTGAAGCACACTACAGCCATCCCCAGTGATGAAGACCTGAGTTTCCTCCAGCAAAGGCCGCTGAGTTCCTTCCAGGAAAACCAACCTCAACAAACTCTCTCCCAGAAAAATCAGCAACAAAATTCTCTTCCTGTTCTCCTCCTACATATGTTTTAAGAACAATCCTCAGGGGCAACTTTCCCACACAGAATCACATTGACTGATTCAGCTGGGCATTCTCACTCAAGTTCAGCATAATCAATGTACCACACTGGCAACCAGAATGCAGCAAACTCTCAAAAATATCACACATAATGAAAAAGCTGGATTCATTCCAAGTATGCAGAGATGGCTCAAAATATGCAAATCAATAAATGTAATACACCACATAAACAGAAAGGAAAAATTCACAGTAATAGACACAAATAAGTATTTGAAAAATCCAAAATCCATTCATGATTTAAAAAAAGAAACCTCATTGAAAATATGTATTAAATGTCTTTATCTCAGTTTGATTAAAGGCATTATGACAAAGTAACATCATACTAAATGGAGAGAACTTGAAAACTTTCCCTCTAAAATCAGGAACAAGGATATTTGCTATCACCACCCTGTTCAATATAGTTCTCAAAACATTAGCCAGGCCTTCCAGGGGGAGAACTAGCAGTGTCTCATGAGATCCATGCCATGCTGGAACTTAGGACTCTGGGAAGCCAAGCCAGCATCTCCCCTCCCTGGTAAGCGGAGGCAGGGTGGCAGACTGCAGCCCCTCCAGGGGGAGAACCAGCAGTGTCTCCTGAGATCCACGCCATGTTGGAACTGAGGACACTGTGAAAACAAATGACCATTCTGCCTCTCTGCTTAGCAATAGTGAACCTACTGCTACATGGCCTAGAGTCAAATATCCCACTTCCCCTACTCTCCTTCCCCTTCTCCCCCACCCTCAGCCCATTAGCAAATGGGAACCAGAAATCTGAGCATCTCCTGGGAGGTTGACCATAGCAAATAAAGGGGACTTCCTTCTACCATTTCTTTGAAGGCAAATATTTTTATTACTGTTTTGCTCTATTCTGATTAATGGTACTGCTCTATTCAATATTCTGTTTTAATACGTTCTATAGTGTTCTATATTTCATCTCATTTTGATATATGGGATTGAAAGAACAACTATTATAAAGATAACAAAATATACTGTGATACCTATTACTGTTATCCTGGTAACCTGCTGTGAAGTTCTGTACCAATTGCACTGTACGATCCTAGGTGACTTTACTCTGACTTGTTCTGTTGTATACTTTCAAAATAGATTTTTTTAAAAAATTAGCCAGAACAATTAGACAAGAGAATGAAACAAAATAAAGATAGGGAAGGAAGAATAAATCATCACTGTTTATAGATGACATGAGTCTCTACATAGAAGACCCCCAAAACTACCAAAATTCTCCTAAAAGTAATAACCAAATTCAGTAGCATAGTAGGATATAAAAGTCAGTGTTCAAAATTCAACAGTATCTGTATACTAGAAACAAACTCACCAAGAGAAAAATTAGGAAAACAATACCTTTCAGAATATCTCCAAGAAAAATGAAATAGTAAAGAACTACTCTAACGAAAAAAGTGAAACATTTTCTATGGTGAAAATTATAGTATTATGAAAAAAAGGAGATTCAATAGGGTATCAGGAAATGGAAAGCAATTCCCTGTTCTTAGATAGGCAAAACCAGCACATTCAAAATGGCCTTACTTCCAAAACTGTTATGAATATTTAACACAATCGCAATCAAAATACCAATTGCTTTCACTGGAGCACTAGAAAAAGCAATACTAAAATTCATATGGAACCAGAAAACACCTAGAATAGCAAAAACAAATCTGGCCAATAAGGGCAAGGCATGGACCATCACAATCCCAGACTTTCAACTTATATTACAAAGCTACAGTGATTAAAAAAAAAAGGCTCAATATTTGCAAAAAGTAGATTCATGGATCAATAGAACAGAACAAAAAAATGCAAAAACAACTGCAGACACATTCAGCTACATTATCTTTGATGAAGTGGCTAAATCATTTCACCAGAGAAAAGATAGCCTCTAAATGGTGCTACCACAATAGCCAATAGTTCATCCCAGCCCTCTGACCTCAACAAGGACTTAGTCCTAAGACATGAGAGGACCTCTCTGAAAAGATCTTACTGCTCTGGCAAGTCACCCAACCTCCTGAACAGGGAGACTATTGGATTGCAGAGGAGGAGTCAATTAACATTCATTGTCTTAAAAGGAAGATCAATCACCAAAGACAGAAACTTCTCTCATGCTTCCAAAGAAAAACACATGGTTAAGCGAGACCATGACACATCCTGACAGATAATAATGATAGAGGAGCCAAGAAGCTCCATACATAGTCCCAAAAGTAACAACTAAGAACCTTTAACCAGACTTAATTTTGATTAACACAGTATTTTTCAGAGCTTCCCTCATGTCGTAGGCCTAGGTCCTTGTTTACCTTGGAGGGCCAAGTACAAAATACTGGCTGTTCTGGTAGCATCATTTAGGGGCTAACTTACTTGGAGCCCTAAAAATTCAGCAGAAAAATATAACCAAAAAAGATGTATTAAAAATAGTAATGTACACTACATATACAAATGGGGCTCCAATTACTACTACACTGGCCCTGCTGACAATATCCAGCTATCCTTTGGCTTATCAATATTATGGTTCAATGAGGCTAGAAAGCCACAGTGGCAGCTATAAAAGTCCAACAAAAATCTTTTAAATTCCTTAACTTAAATTTGTCCTTCAAAACCACAGACTTTGATTCTTGTATAACTGAAACCAGAGGAATACACACACTGATAGATAAAGCTTATTGTCTTTGGATAAATAATTCACATCAGGTGGAAAAAGATCTTAAAATAAGAAAATATCAGACTTGTAAATAACTACCTAACTAACCAAAAAAAGGAGAGTATATCTGTTCCTAGGGGGAAAATTGTTGCTTTTATGACAACTAGTCGAAATCAGTAAGAAATGCAACACTGTAAAACTAACTGACTGTGCCTCTAAGATCTGTGAAGAATTACCTGGGCCATGGGGATCCTGGTCAGAAATCTGAAATTGGGTATCCTGGTTACTTCCCTTGGTGGGGCCAATGCCTCGTAGAGCCTTATTGTTTAGATTGTGCATATCTCAATCTCTTACTCAAATGTTTTTCTTCCCATTTCATATCCTTAAAACTAAAAATGGTGGTGCTGTAGAAAAAAGTAGGATCAAATCAGATGGAAGACATGCAGGCCCCGAGGAGTTGGAAGGCAACTCTCTTACGCTAGCAGGCTGAGGGAAATGTAATTTCAACTCAGCAGTCCAGCTTTGGGGTTAAACAGAAATTTATACATATTTTAGGCAAGAAGTACAAACAGCTGATAGTAGGTTATTTTATAATTGCTTACACAGTCTGGGCTGAAGGCGGTTTCTTATAATACAGCAGGAAAATCAGGTGCTTTGGTGAGTAGAATCAATCATTGTCTTTAAGTCAGTCTGTACCTGAAGGAAGTTAGCCCAAGATGTACTTTATAGGTGAGTTATGTCTAACAAGTTGTAACTGGTGTGGGGGATCTTAAAGATAGCTGAGTCTAAATGTGCTATGTCTGCCTTCCCTGTTCTTAATATACTGTTACAATATAAGTTTCCTTTATGGTGGTACAGAGAGAGCTATTCTTAAATACTCTTCTTGGTGTTTACTCAAGGCCTTTAGATAAATCTCATGGTGGTGATCCCTGAATAGTGCTTTGCTAACAATCCCTCCCAACTGGAAGCAGCAATATTAACTAATGGCCCCTTCCCCTTACAGTATGTAGGGGTACCATGGGGGAAGGACAATTGAGATCCAGAAGCTAGAAGGCAGGCAAGCAGAGGAAGTCTGTTCTCAAAATGTCAGAGGTCTAGCTAAAAACAACAATCCATTATTTCATAGGGCAAGGTCCTGGGTAAATCAAGATAAGCCCTGAGAAACAAGGATGCAAAGGAAATGCACATCTCCTGACACTACAAGCCTAGCTAAAAGTGGCAACCACATTGTTTCACTGTCTCATTTTCACTTGAACACCAAAACAGCCCAACAAAGTTCATATAAACCCCTGAACTTGGGTGCCTCCTTGGTGCCCTCCCTTTGAGCCAGTCTCAGCTAGCAAGAGCTTTTCTGTGTTCTAATAAACTATACTCACTTTGTTCCCCACTATTCTCAGAACAAGAGACCAGAAAAAAAAACTGGTTACATTAACATGAAAGCAAAAATTAAGCAAACATAAGATATCACTTTATCCTCATGAGATTGATAAACTTTTTAAGAACTGAAAAATTCAAGTGTTAATAATAGTTTGGATAAATGAATGATGTGGATAATTTTATGCTTCTTGTAAGTGTAAATGGATATGGTAACATAAAAATACTCATAAGCTAACAAACTACTGCACATTACTCCAGAGAAAAGTCAAATATGTTGTTGCCATATTATTGGCAATAACAAAAAATTAGATATACCCTGTATAACTACAAATAAGCAAATGAATAAAATAAATATGTAGTATATTATATGATTGAATGTTCCTGATTGTCAAAAGAGAAAAAGAGCTTTACTCCTCTTTGTTTTCTTAGACCATCTATTTGAAAAAGTGAAACTAAACTAACTAAACTAAAATTGCTTTCTGCTTGTTTTAAGTATGCAGACCTTTGTTAAGGTCCTTGGTATACAGAACCACAAAGGAATTATTTTCTTAAGTTCTTGGGAGCAACTTATTTGAAATATTAACATCAAACTAGTACCCTAACTCCCTGTTACCTTGGGAGTTTTGCCCAGAGGACTGTTTTCAGTCTTAATTGCCTGTTTGTTGAAAGGATATTTCATTTTTTTCCCTTTACATAAAGGCAATTAACAAACACACAGCGACCGAAATTACCAGGTAAATTTTGGATAAACTACATATATATAACAAATAGTTCAGCCAAATCCTTTAACTCAAGGATGTTATGTTTTATCTTGTGAATATGTATGTAATGGATTGTATGTGCTTGGCTACATAAAAGGGTGAGATTTTTATTGTTCTTTCTATCTGCCATTTCATCAATGGACAGCTCATCACTCATATCCCAATTTGGTTTAATGCTTACTCAAGGACAAAAGAGTAGGTTTTCTTTTCTACAATTATAAATGTTGTAACCTAGATTTAACCACTGCGCCTCATTTTCTGTTCTGTATGCCTCTTACTGCCTCCCCCTCCCCTTCCCTTCCTATCTTTCTAGGTTAAGTTTCAACTTCCTGAAAAGGTTGTTTTACCTTAGGTGTTTACCCTTAGGTGTCAGTTTCCTGTAACCTCCTTCCCTACCCCTCATCCAGCTATCTGTAATAAAATGTGCTGTTCTTTAAGAAATGCTTAACTTCAAGGAAATTACAGGAAGATCTGTAAGGCCCAAATGCTATCTAACTAAGTCAAAGTTCACAACATTCCTATGGTTTTCAGCTTTAAAACCCAACCTTTCTAGCTGTAAGGTGTGCAGTCCCCAAATTGGCTCCTGGAGATTGTGATGCCAGGCCTGGCCTAAAATAAAGCCTCTGCTCCCCAAATTTTAATTTCTTTTTTTTAAATTTTATTTAAAAGGAAAAAGAGAAAAACACAGAACAAAACAAAACGGTATAAGGGTACACGTAATACAGAACTAAAAAAAAAAAAAAAAGACAGTAAAAAATCACCAGTTAATAGATTACATATTCTCATCTTAGAATTAGTTGCTCAAATCACAGTATCAAAGAATACAAAGTGGATATTCAAACAGTGAGACTGAAAACAGTTATGTTCAATGGTCCAACCAAAAACATTAATATGGTCAGCTATTTAACACCCCTAAACACACTTGCTGTTGTATCCTTTAGAGCTATTTTTTCCCTCTCTTTTTTACAACAAAATTTACACATTTTGGGTTTTATTACTACTTAGTTCTTATTACTTTTTGGGGGGGAGAGAATAAAGTCAAATATGGCAAAACAAAGCTGTCAGTCAAAACCAAGGATAGACATAGCACATGATGTAAAACAGAGTACAAGGTTATCAACAATGGTTATCAACGTTGTCTCTTGTTTCCTTAAAAAGATTTGTCTATCTCATTAGATATTATAAAGTTGGACAAAACAGTAGAGAACAAGACCAATAAAACTTAGGCATTGTAAACATTACAGGACTTCCAAAGGAGACAATAGTCAAACCAGCATGGGCATCTTAGTGAATCTTATTGCCTTCAAAGTAGTTGCCTATACCCTCAAACTTGATACTATCATACAGAATGGAACAAAGTCTAATCAGTCAAAACCAGATCGTGGGAGTATTACAGGACTTCAAACCAAGTTAATAGGAAATCAAAAAAAGTTAATATTATACCTCCTGCTAATTTTTTAAATTTTTCCCCTTAATTAAAACTAACATAAGAAATAACTAAATAATTTTTTTTAAAGAATAAGGGAGAGATTGAGATAAAACAGGACATAACAATATAACAATACAGGTCAAAGCACGACTGTTTCAGCAACCTAGTGCTTCACCACCAAATAACCCGACTTAATAGTAGTTACCATAGTGTCTGTCTTTTTTCCTTGAAATACTTGAATAAAACCTCATATACTATGGCTTCAAATATTTCAATATCAAGAAGCCCAGAATAAAGCCTTTGCAATTAATAAGTGAAAACATTATAAGGCTTCAAGGCCACATAATGGGGAATCATGATTACCACATATTGTTATATATCTGAATCATTACTTACATTAGGGAAACTATTCGGTATTCACACATGCGAGATTGATTTATTTCACTTATGAGTATGGTCTCAAGCTGCGCCCATTTATTGATAAATATCTCAATGTGATACTTCTTTATAGCTGAATAATACTCCATTGTATAGAAATACCACAACTTTTTTATCCATTCCTCAGGTAATGGACACTTGGGATGTTTCCAAGATCTTGCGATTACAAATTGTGCTGCTATAAACATAGGTGCACATATATCACTGTGGTATGATGCTTTCACTTCTTCTGGGAATATGCCTAGAAGTGCAATAGCTGGAATAAACGGGATTTCCAATCCCAACTTTTTGGGAAATCTCCAGACAGACCTCCACAAATGCTGTACCAGTCTACACTCCCACCAACAGTGCAGGAGAGTTCCTTTTTCCCCACAGCCTCTCCAGCATTTGTTGTTGTTGGTTTTCTTGATCCTGGCCATTCTTTCAGGAGTGAGATGGTATCTCAGTGTGGTTTTAATTTGCATTTCTCTAATGACCAATGATGATGAACATTTTTTCATGTATTTATTTGCCATTTGTATTTCTTCATCTGAGAAGTGCGTATTCACCTCAGATGCCCATTTTTGGATTGGGTCTTTGAATATTGGGGGTCTGAGTTTTTTTAATTCTTTATATGTTTTAGACAAGAGTCCCTTGTCTGAGAGAGAGTTCACTAAAATCATTTCTCAGTTTGTGGGGTTTCTTTTCACTATGCTGGAGATTTCTTTTGACATGCAGAAACTTTTTAATAAGAAGTGGTCCCAGTTATTGAATTTGGGAAGTATTTCCCGTGCGGTTTGAGTCCTGTTCATGAATTCTCTACCTACTCCTATGTCTTCAAGTTTTCTACCCAATTTGTCTTCCAATAGATTTAGTGTTTCTATTTTAATATTCAGATCTTCAACACATTTAGATTTTAATTTAGTACATGGTGATAGACATGGGTCTAGCTTTAGTTTTCTGCAAATGGAGAGCCAGTTTTTCCAGCACCATTTATTAAAGAGACTGTCGTTCTTCCAGTGAACCTGCTTGGCTCCTTTATCAAAGATAAGGTGGTTCAGTGTGTTTGTATCTTCTAATCTATTCCATTGATCTTTGGCTCTGTTTTGATTCCAATACCATGTTGATTTTACTACTGTTGCTTTGTAGTATAACTTCAAGTCAGGTATTGTGATGCCTCCTGCTTTGTCTTTGCTGCTTTGAATTGCCTTTGCTATTCTAGGTCTCTTCTGGTTCCAGATGAAATTTAGGAGTGATTTCTCTAGATCTATAAGGTATGTTGACGGTATTTCTATTGGGATTGCATTGAATCTGTACAACAGTTTTGGGAGAATGGCCATCTTTACAATGGTTGTTCTTCCTATCCATGAGCAAGGGATGTCTTTCCATTTTCTGATATCATCCTCAATTTCCTTTTTCAGTGTATTGTAATTTTCACTGTATAAGTCTTTCACTTCTTTCGCAAGAGTAATTCCTAAATATTTCATCTTTTTGCTTACTAATGTGAAGAGTGCAGTTTCTCTTATTTCCCTCTCTGTGATTTTGTTGCTCGTGTATAGGAATGCTATTGATTTCTGAGTATTGATTTTGTATCCAGCCACATTATTGAATTTATTTATTGTATCTAAGAGTCTTTCAATGGAGTTTAGGGAGTCTTCTATGTAGAGTACCTTGTCATCTGCAAACAATGATAATTTAACTTGTTCTTTTCCTATCTTTACCCATTTCATTTCTCTTTCTTGCCTAACTGCTCTGGCTAGTACTTCCAGTACTATATTAAATAGGAGTGGTGATAAAGGACATCCTTGTCTTGTGCCTGATTTTAAAGTAAAGGCTTTCAATGTTTGGCCATTTAGTATGATGCTGGCTGTTGGTTTGTCATAAATGATCTTTATTATATTGAGGTAAAGACCATCTATTCCAATTTCCTGTAAAGTTCTTATCATGAATAAATGTTGGACCTTATCGAAGGCTTTTTCTGCATCTATAGAAATGATCATGTGATTCTTATTTTTGGCTTTATTGATATGGTGGATTATATTTATTGATTTGCGTATGTTGAACCATCCTTGCATTCCTGGGATGAATCCCACTTGGTCATAGTGTATAATCTTCTTGATGATTTGCTGCATCCTATTTGCCAATATTTTATTTAGGATTTTTGCATCTGTGTTCATTAGGGAGATCGGTCTATAGTTCTCTTTTTTAGTTCGGTCTTTCTCAGGTTTTGGTACTAGAGTAATATTTGCTTCCAAAAATGACTTAGGAAGGATTGCTTCCCTTTCAATTTCATTGAATAGATGGAGGAGATTCGGCATTAGGTCTTCTTTGTATTTCTTGTAGAATTCTGCAGTAAATCCATCTGGGCCTGGGCTCTTCTTGGTGGGTAAGGAATTAATTACATTTTCAATTTCATTAACAGAGATTGGGTTATTCAACAGTTTTACATCCTCTTGATCTAGCTTTGGTACTTCATATGTTTCTAAGAATCTGTCTATTTCTTCTGTGTTATCAAACTTTTGAGAGTAGAAGTTTTCGAAATAGGTGTTGATGATCTTCTGTATTTCTATTGGGTCTGTAGTGATTTCACCTTTTTCATTTTTATTGCATGAATTTGAGCTTTTTCTTCCCTTTTTTTAATAAGGTTGGGAGGGGCTTATCGATTTTATTTATTCTTTCAAAGAACCAAATCTTTGATTCATTGATTCTTTGGATGGTTTTCTTAGTCTCTATTGCATTGATTTCTGCTCTGATTTTTATAATTTCCTCTCTTCTTTTGGCTTTGGGCTTGACTTGCTCTTCTTTTTCTAGCTGTTTGAGGTGTAGCATCAAGTTATTTATTTGTATTCATTCTGTTTTCCTGATGTGGGAACTCAGTGCAATAAATTTTTCTCTCAGGATAGCTTTCATTGCATCCCACAGATTCCGGTAAGTTGTATCTGCATTTTCATTTTCTTTTAGGTATTGTTTAATTTCTTCTTTAATTTCTTCTGTGACCCACTGATTACTCAAGAGTGTGTTATTCAGTTTCCATGTGTTTGCGGGATTTTTGCAGTATCTTTTATCATTAATTTCTAATTTCAGAGCGCTATGATCCGATAACATGCAAGGGATGATTTCAACTCTTTTGCATTTGTTTAAATATGTTCTGTGAGCTAATATATGGTCTATTGTAGAGAATGATCCATGTACTGCTGAGAAGAATGTGTATTCTGATGTTGTTCAGTGAAACATTCTGTATATGTCTATCAAATCCATTTGTAAGCAGGTGTGATTTGGTTCTGTTATTTCTTTGCTCATTTTCTGTCCGGTTGATCTGTCCCTTGCTGTCAATGGCGTATTAAGTTCTCCTGTTACAATTGTGTTACTGATAATTTGACTGTTCATTTCTGTTAATAGTTGTTTTATATCACTGGGTGCTCTGGAGTTTGTTGCGTATATATTTAAGATAGTTATCTCTTCCTCTTGGAGTTTTCCCCTTACGAGTATGTAGTGACCTTCTTTGTCCTTTATGGTCATTGTTGGTTTAAAGTTCACCTTGTCTGCAAACAGAATGGCTACTCCTGCCTTTTTTTGGATTCCTGCTGCATGAAGTATTGTTTTCCATCCTTTGACTTTCAGTCTGTGACTATCCTTCTGGGTTAGATGGGTTTCCTGTAAACAGCATATGGTTGGATTTTGTTTCTTGATCCATTCTGCTAGTCTGTTTCTTTTTATTGGTGTATTAAGACCATTTACATTAATGGTTATTACTGTTAAATGGTGGTTTATTGTTGGAATGTTATCTCTCTGCTGTTGCATCTTTATTTTTCTGTTCTGTTTAATTATTTCCTTTGTTTAGTGGTTTTTTCCTTTGGGTATCTAAACTATGTTTCAATATTTGTTGCAGGGTGGTTTGGTGTTCATGAAGTTCTTCAGCTGTTCTTTGTCATGGAAGTATCATATTTCACCATCAATTTTGAATGATAGTTTTGCAGGATACATCAGTCTAGGTTGGAAATCATTTTGCTTTAGGATCTGGAATACTTCACTCCATGCTCTTCTTGACTTTATTGTTTGTGCTGAGAAGTCCGCTACAATTCTGATAGGTTTTCCTTTATAAGTGATCTGTCTTTTCTCTCTGACAGCTTTTAATAATCTATTATTGTGTTGGATTTCTGGGATGGTGATTATTATATGTCTGGGTGTAGTTTTATTTTGGTTATGACTATTTGGAGTTCTATATGCTTCACTGATCCTGATGTCAGTTTCTGATCTCATGCTTGGGAAATTTTCAGCTATTACTTCTCTAAATATCCTCTTGACATCCTTTATGTTGTCTCCTTCTTTTTCATTAATCCCTATCATTCTTATGTTATTCTTCTTTGCATCGTCTTGCAGTTGTTGAATTGTTGTTTCCTGATTCCTTCTTATTTTTAAAAGATCTTTCCTTTCCTGTTCACTAGCTGCAATCCTGTCTTCAAGGTCTGAAATTCTATCTTCACTTTCATTAAGGCGGTTTTTACAACTTTCAGTGGAGTTTTTTATTTCCTGTACATCTCTGTGCATCTGCATTATGTATTCTGTTTGTTTCTTATATTGCTCATCTAGGGATTCTATCTTTTTGTTTAGTTCCTCCCATTTTTTATCTGTGTTTTCTTTAGATATATTCAGAATCTCTTTCATTTCTTTTATCATTTCTTCTTTTATCTGGGAGATTATTTCGAGTTTGAATTTCTTTAAAGCTTCCTGGAGTTGCTTGTCAATTTCAGTAGCTATTGTGTCCGATATTTGAGGTGAATGGCATATATTTTCTTCTATATACATTGCTCCTTGAGTTTATTGAGATGGGCTGGAGGTTTGAGGTTGTAATTTGGTCTTTCGTTTTGTCATTTTCCTATATTTCTGTGTTTCAAGTGTTATTTGAAAGCTTCCTCAGGATCTGTTGAAAATCCCCTTCTATGTTTGCAGCTACTGAGCCTCTGGCACCAAGCTACCCCAAGCCACTGGGCCTGCAGAACCAATGGTCCTCCTCTGCCTGCTCAGAACTCCACAGTTCCAGACAAGCTGGACCTCAGGGACACTGTGCACCCACCTGCCCCTTGGAAGCTCCACAGCTCTCCAATTGCAGCCGGGATGTGGAGGCGGATGCAGATGCCTCAAGCCCACCTCTCCACTTCACTGCACCTGGAAGCCTGGAGGGACCCAAACAGTCCGGGCCGAGATATCCACAGTCCTCCAGACACACAGGGAGGCCAATGCAGGCACCACAGATCCGCCCTGCCCCTCCTCTGCACACTGATGGCTAGGCGCGGCAGTCCGGAAAAGGCTGGGCTCTGGGGATAGTGTGGGCCAGCCCACCTGTCGGAAGCTCAGCAGTTCTCCAAGTGCAACCGGGATGGGGAGGCAGATGTAGAGGCCTCAAACCCACCTCTCCACTTCACTGCACCTGGAAGCCTGGAGGGACCCAAACAGTCCGGGCCGAGCTATCCACAGTCCTCCAGACACACAGGGAGGCCTATGCAGGCACCTTAGATCCGCCCAGCACCTCCTCTCCCAAATTTTAGTTTCTTGCTTCCTTGGGTTTTATTCCGGGGTCCGAGCTATCACAATAAAAAAGGATATTCTGGATTATTAAGATATTTTATTTTTAATTTTCCCCAAGAATATTCAAAACAGATAGCTACTACTGAGAATCAAAAATGAAGGCTAGGATTGTATCTCAGTCAGTGCCTGCTTAGGATGTGACATGCTCTGGGCTCAATTGCCAGCACTACAAAATAAAAATTAAAAAGATAAATTATATTACATCTATATAGCAACATGAAAATATCTAATCATCTATTAAGAACAATGGTGAGGCCAGGGATTTAGATCAGTGGTAAAAGCACCTGCCTGCAAGCATGCGATTGTGAGTTTGATCCTGGTACCAAGGAAAAGGAAAACAAAATAAAAAAAGAAAAAGAACAATCCTCAGTGAAATAAAGCAAGTGTAATAGTAATAGTGGTATGAGTCCACTGATGAAAACAATGTTAAAAAATGTATATATATTTACATATTTGACATGCATCCTTCTTGGCCATGTTTTCTAAATATAAATATAAATATAAATATAAATATAAATATGATCTACTATATATTATCTAGTATAGCTGTATTAAGAAAATTTATTATTTTATTGTATTATACATATTTTTATATATACACTAGAAAATGAAAGGATTTTGGCCCAGACTGGACACTGTAGCAGTAAAGCCTTGGAGGCAGAACCAAGGGGCTCCATCTCCCCCCACCCTAGGAATTTACCTGTGGTGTGAAATGAATACCAATGGGCTACCTGTGCATCAGTAATGCTCCTTAGGCTCCACCCCAAACCTAAGCTACATGTATGCCCCCACTCCACAAGTCTGTTGGAGAGATTGCCAGACCCCAGAAAGAATCCCAGCCCCTGGAGACAATGCCAGACCCCAGAGGGCCAGGGGATCTCTCCCCACATTCTTAAAATAAAAGGTCACTTATATTTCATACTTCTTATCTTTTCAGCCATGCCACAATTAAATCATATTTTTCCCTGACCAGGAATCCAATTCTATCAGAAAACATGACCAAGAAGGATATGTACTAATTCAGAATTGTGCTTGCCTCTTGTGAAAGAATAGAAATAGCACTAAGAAAAGGACAAAAAGCAGACTTTAACATGTTTTATAATGTTTTGTTTAGAGAAAGAGAACAATATATAACAAATGACAAATGTTCACTTCGGGACACAGATATAACAATGATTATTATGCAATTTTCTGTAACTTAAATTTGCATGACAATACTGGTGGTAATTAAGAAAATAAGTAATTGGTTTTTCTTATGGCTTCTTTGTTTGTCTCAAAGCAGAGAACATTTTTTTAAGTATACTACATGATATTCTCAGCAGCAATTGGCTATTAAGTATTCACTAGCAGCCAGGATAAAGGACACAGAGAGAAATCCAAAGAAAATGTGAATATCTGGCACCCAAACAGGCACCTGGTGTTGCCAGTGCTTCTGGCTTGCTGTGACTTTTATAGCTTGCCTTGAATTCTAAGTTTAAACAATTGACCACTGGGAGAATTCCACCTTTGTGATCCTTTCTCAGAGTTATCATGGACAGTAAGAATCTGGCAACAACTCAGGAAAAGGTTATACTGCTTAGATTTTTACTCTGCCCCAACCCCACCCCAGACTAAAAGGCTTCCTGGCTCCTGAGTAGACTTATTAACATCTGAAAAGGTTGTCTTTTTTAGATTTACCGAATAAAGGGCCTTTCTATGATTCCCAAGGGAAAATTCTAGTTCTCCTTGTCAGAACCTCTGCAAAAACTCAGCCTTTGAGAGAACAAAGCAGGGGACTTCTGGGCAAAAAAGGACAGAAGGAAAATTTAACAACTTTCCCCTTACTTCTCTTACCTCTAAGCTGTCATTTACTAAAATCTAATAATACAAACAAAAAACAGAGAGTTTACAACCTTAAGATGTTAGGAACACAGGCCATGCTGTGCCAGTATACAGATCTTCAGGAAAGGAAGCAAACAGATTCTGCTGTTGAGATGCAGGAACAACAACAACCCTCTCTCCCTGGGGAAGGAGAAAATTTATTTCTTTAGCCAAAGGAAAACAACATTCTTTGGAGACAGAATACTCCATCGCTGACCAGCTTCTGCATCCATTCAAAAACTTAAAGAGAAGCAGATCAAACACAACATCAAATGTATGTTCTAGCCCCCCGTAAACCACAGTTACAGTACACCCAATACTGGCCAAGAAACACATGCAAGAATTATGTAGTGTAGTAATATATAACCAGTAAGATTGTATGTGTATGAACAAATACATTCACACACCATTCCACATATGAAATAGCTGGAACAAAACAAAACAAAATGTTCACATTCACAAGTCCTACTCTACCAGGAAACAAAGAGGGTTATTAAATTCAGAATAAACCCTTCTGATTTCTGAGAGTCCCTAATACACACCTAAGGACCAATACTGACAGGGAAGTTTTTACTAATTTACATGGAATTTTCTACACTTGTCCAGTACCAGCCAATTCAGTCCATCTACGCTTCAAACTCAAAGATGCTGGTTTTAGTATATGTGCTGCTGAAGCAAGCACAAGATGCTGATTTTAATTGCACAGGTACTATATGAAAGGGTTTTTGCCCAGACAGGACACTGTAGCCAGTAAAACCTAGGCAGAACCAAGGAGCTCTGCCTCCCCCACCCCTAGGAATTTACCTGTGGCTCTATCTTCCCCACCCCTAGGAATTTACCTAGGCAGGAAATGAACACCAATGGGCTACCAGTACATCCCTAATGCTCCTCAGGCTCCACCCCAAACCTAAGCTACATGTATGCCCCCACGCAACGTGTCCCACAGAGAGGTCCCACAGAGAGATAAAATAAAAATGTCAATATATATATATTTTATAATAAAATCATAAAGGAGGTGTCTTGGTTACTTTTCTCTCATTGCTGGGATACTCAACACTCAAAATGAAGGAAGCAAAGGTTTCCTTAGCTCACTGTTTGTGATTTCAGTATATAATCAGCTGGCTCTAAGGCAGGATGACATGGCCCCAGGACAACACTTTAAGGCAGCATGGAGCAAAAGCAGCCAGAGCAACAGTGGGAAAAACCTAGGCTCTTTTCCTCCTTTATACTGTACACAGGCCACCCCCACTTCAGGGCCAGTGTACCACTCACAAAACATCCTTCGCCTCCTCTTGTACAGAATGGGAATGTTTACAAAGTAAGAACCCTGATTCCCCACTGAGTTTTAGTTAAATTTCTAAATTTCTCAAGTTGACACAAGAGTGAAGATATAACTAAAATGATGAAGGGAACACATGTTATCATGGCCAAGTGGTTAAGGTAATGGGCTAGAAATAAGGAAAAACAAAATGTTAAATCAAATCCACAAAAGAAAAAACAAAAAGAAATGAAGAAAATCAGAAATGATGCCGTCTCCTTTTTTTCAATTTCTTTAAAAGTCATAAAAAAACAAAGGTAATTCTTATAATTACAATGTAGTGGCAGATTTCTAAATAGACATATTCAGAACACTAACAGCATGCAATGCAAAAGGAGTAATAAAGGAGTAAAACATGCATGAGACATATAAATGAAGTAACATGCTAGGTGTATATCCCACTATAACAATAATAAATTAATTTTGATAGAATAACAAGTAAAGGCAAGACAATGAATAAAAAACTAGATTTTTAAAACCAGAATGCTAGGCCAGGTATTTGGCTCTGCGGCATAAGAACATGCTTGCAGGCCCATGGTTGTGAATTCCCTGATACAAAACACATACAGACACACACACCAAAAAAAAAAAAAAAAAAAAGAAAAAAAAACAGAATGCTATTATAGAGACACATATTACATTCAAAGACATAAATAAGTCAAACGTAAAAATTGAAGATATAAGAAAGTTAAAATGGCTATATTGGGGCTGGTGATTTAGCTCAGCGGCATAAGCGCCTGCCTTGCAAGGCAGTCGTGAGTTCGAACCCTGGTACCGATAAAAATGAAAAAGACCAAAAAAAAAAAAAAAAAGAAATGGCTATATTAGCATCAAAAATCACAGATCTCAAAATAAAAATGATAATGGAAAGCAAAACACTCATTTTATAATAATGAACAAGTTGATCCATTGGGAATATATAGTAATAAACATATATGAATACAGGAACCTAAAATGTACATAAACATATACATACATAACAACAGAGACACAAAATACATGAAGCAAATGCAGTGGTAAGTCTCCAAGCTTGAACTTTCTACTACTAGAATAGAAAAACTTCAAAAAAAAATCTGTTCAGTGCTTGAATAGTTGAACCAAATATTTGGTTTGAAAAAAACTCATATGGGTCTAGAGTGAGTCACATACCATGACTCTCCCTGGGACACAAAGGGAGATGCTTCAGTATATGCCCAAACAGCATATGGAGCTTATGTTTGTTTGTTAAAACATTCATCTTTGTGGATTAGTGGTTGTTTTTGCTCTTTATTTGCATAAAATACCATAACCATGGCTCCAAAAAAAGTTAGCAATACCAGCAATAACCTAAGAGGAATATTGGTAACTGCAATAATTTTTTAAAAATCATTTTGAACCAAAAGATCCACCTCTGCCTGCCAAGTGCCACCACCTGAAGGCTCTTTTCTCAGCACACACAGCACAGGCAAAGAAAGCCAGAAGATCTGCCTTTGTCTGCTGGGCGCTGTGCTGGGAGAGACAGCCAGAAGATCCCTCTCTGCCTGCAGGGCGCTGCCATGAGAAAACTCTTTTCTCCACATGGCAAGTATGGGCAGAGAGACCATAAGATACACCTTTGCTTGCCAGGCACCACCACCAGAAGGCCCTTTCTTCTGCGCACCCAGCTTGGGTCCAGAGAGACAGACAGATACACCTCTGCCTCCTGTGCACCACCACCAAAAAGCCACTTCCTGCAGGCAGCCAGTGTGGGCAGAGAGAACCAGCAGATCCACCTTCACATTCAGAGGGTTGCCACCAGAAGGCTCCTTCCTGCAGGCAGCCAGCAGGAGCAAGGATACACAGTCAGATAAGCCCAGTGCATCTGTAAGCAAACCACTGGAGGCCCTTGGGTCCCTCGGGCAGCTATCACTCACTAGCAGAATCAGACAAACATACCCCTGTGTGTCTACCACCATCATGGGGGTCCCAGTGTAGACATACAGGCTGAAAGAAGCAGCTCCATCTCCATGCATCCCTGATCATCAGTAAAGCCACAGTACAGCTGCACAGGTCTGGAGAAGCCCACTCCACAACCTGCTACCTCCCTGTAATTCTGGAATTAGGAGAACCCAGGTGCCTGTCCCATCCTCCTACACTGCCTAGGGGCAGCCAACATGGGAAGTGCCTGGGGCCATACAACCAGTTTGTTGGGAGGAACCTAGAAGAATGCCAAGACAAAGAGCAAAAGGCAATCTCAGACCTCTAGCCCACACAGAACAAGTCTGGGAGATATGGTCATGGAAGAAAACAGAAGTCACACACCTGAAATCTATGAGAGGATAGCAAATGAAGTAAGGAAACAAATTCATGATATTATAAAAGCAGTCAAATCAGAAATAAGGTAAAAAAAGAAATTACAAACAGTGAAAGAATTGTTCAGCAGGTCTAAAGAAGACATAGACAAAAAAGAGCATAGAAAAATGATGGAAACCTTGAATGAATGTAGAAAGGAATTACAATGCATGAAACAGAGATGCAGGAAATTAAAAATTCAGTTGAAAGCTGGCAAAACCACTTAAAAGAGACTGAAGATAGACTTTCAAACCTTGAAGACAGGATTGCAGCTAATGATCATGAAAGGAAAGATCTCTTAAAAATAACAAGGAAACTGGAAATAACAACTCAACAGCTGTAAAATGATGCAAAGAAGCATAATTAAACAGTGATAGAGGTGGGTGAAGAAGCAGGGGTCAACACAAATGCAATTAAAAGGATTTTCACAGAAGTAATACAAGTAAACTTCCCAAACATGGGAAATGGATCTGACATACAGATAAGTGAGGCATATAAGGCTCCAACTAGCCATAAGTAAAGTAAATCTACACCCAGACATATAATTATCAAGATCCCAGAAATTCACCACAAGAACAGAATACTAAAAGCTGTTAGAGAAAAGAGACAGATCACCTATAAAGGAAAACCAGTCAGAATCACAGCAGACTTATCAACACAGACCATCAAGTCAAGAAAAATTTGAGTGAAGTGTTTCAAACCCTGAAAGAAAACAACTTCCAAGCCAGATTGATCTACCCAGAAAAACTATCTTTCAAAACTGATGGAAAAATAAGATACTTGCACGATAAAGAACTACTGAAGAAATTCATGAATACCAAGCCAACCCTACAGAGAGTGATAAAGGATATTCTAGAGAGAGATAAAGCTGACCATGGTTCCAGGAACAGCAGCAGAGGATGATCGCCAAACAAGACAGGCAATTGAATGAAGGGGAAAAGAACAGGGCCAACAACAAGAGGAAAGCAGGGCACAGACAAACCAATGTATGCTGGTTGTAACCATTAATGTAGATGGCCTTAGGTCAGCAATAAAAAGAATCACAAAGAGAGTGGATCAAGAAACAAGATCCATCTTGTACTGTATACAAGAAACACATCTAACTGGAAAGGAAATTCATTGATTGAAAATCAAAGGAGAGAAAACAATTCTTTCCTGTGACAGGAGACCAAAAAAAAAAATCAAGAGTGACTTTCTCATCAACCACAGAAAGATTCGGTATTTTGATGCAGTGGAAAGCAACCCAGTAGAATTAAAATAATTTCAAGAATCCTGTAGGTAAATAGACACAACCGGAGGTCGTGTTCATGGGCAAAACTATTCAAACTCATATGCATGAACCCTAACATAAGAAACAGAAGGGGTTAATGGAATCCAAAAGCAAAATAGTTAATGTAAGAGTGAAGAGGAGGAAGCACCTGGAAGGGAAAAGTGGAAACTACTGTTAATTTCTTATTGTCTTGTCTTGAACTCTTGCAATGTTTTCACAATTTTGTTAGGTTTGGCTTTGTTCTGTCTTGTTTGTTACAATTTACTCTGACGCTTTGGGCAAATATTTTTAACATAATGGGACGTATTACAGTAATTGTGATTGGTTCCTTATTATCTTGTTTTGAAGTCTTATGTTTTCATTCATTTAATTGGTTTTATTCTGTTTTGTTTGATTTTATTATGTGAGAAGATAGGAACAGTTATTTTGAAGAAAACAAGGCACTATGGTAGCCATTTCTGATTTACTATCACCTTATGTTGAAGTCCTACCATGCTTTTGTTCTTCTGTTGTGATTGGTTTTATCCTGTTGTGTTTTATTGGATTTTATTATTTGTGATGGTACAGACAACTTTTTCCTGGAAAATGAGATTATATTAGCCATTGTCCATTTCCTGTTATTTGTTTTTGAAGTTCTGTAATGCTTTCATTCTCTTGAATGGTTTTATACTATATTGTTATGTTTGATATTAATTTGTGTGAAGGTATGCTCAACTATTTTGAAGAAAAGAGACATTATGGTAGCTACTGTTGATGACTGGTTGTTGTGTTGTGAAGTGCTGTGCTGCTTGCATTGTTCTGTTCTGATTTATTCTGTTCTGTTGTCTTTTGTTTTATTCTCTTTAAAATAAAAAATAGTAAAAAAAAATCATTTCAAACTTTATTAAAGGCCTTGAAAAATGAGTTTACAATTTTAATTTTATAATTTTAACTTTTGGGCCTGAGCACCAACTATTTGGCTTTCCATTATTTCTAATGAGAAAAGTACTTTCTCTGTTTGAATTTTTCAGAGTTTGAAAACAAATTGAGTTTGACAATTTAGGTATCACTGTAATGACAGAACTTAAGGGAGAAAGAAGCATGCCAACAATAATAGGTGGGGAATTCAATAACTCACTTTCAGTTCTAACTAGACAACAAATCAACAAGGAAACATAAGACTGGAATGCTATTATAATTACAACTAACATATATCTATACAACACACACCCCAACAACAAAACAATACACATTCTTCTCAAGTGTACATACTAAATTCTTCAGGATAGACTATACACCAGTTCATTAAATAATTCTCAATAAATTTGAAAGAACTGAAGTCATAGAATGTATATTCTATGATCACATGGGTAGAAATTATATATATGTAATAGAAAGTTTTAGCAATTTATAAATATGTGAAAAATACACAGTACACAACTGAGTAGTAAATGTATAAAACAAGTTACAAAGGAAATTAGAAAATATTTTGATATATATTAAAATGAAGACAACATTAAAAACAATGAAGGCATGCAGCTGAGATAGCACCTTAAGTGAAATTTGTGACTATAAATTCCTATTTTAAAAAAGATCTCAAATTATTAACTTACCCTTCCTCCTTAAAAAAAACCTTTGCAAAAGAGCAAAATAATCCTTAAACTAGCATAAGTGACGAAATAATGATTACCACAGAAAATGATGAAATAAAGAATTTTAAAAATACAGAAAAAGTCTTTTTTTAAGAAATTGACTAAGTTGACCAATCTTAACTATACTGATCTAGAAAAAAAGAGAGGCTCAATTATCAAAATTTTTAAGTGAAAGAAGCATTATTAATCTAATCTAATAAATATAACCACATAAAAAGAATCTACCCAAAAAAATCACACAGCTAATGTCACACAACCGTGAAAGTTGGAATGCTTGTTTTAATTTCAAAGATACAAGTGTGTCTGCCCTTATCAGTTGTATTCATCAGTGTACTAGAGATTTTAGCCTAGTATTTAGGTAAAGAAAAATAAAAGGCATCCAGATTGTATGGGAAATACATAACTACTTATACTTATAAATGTTATGTTCCTCTATAGAGAAAATCTAATAGAAGCCAGTTTTTAAAAAAATATATGAAAATAATAAACAAGTTCAGAAAGGTTGAGATATACAACAATCCAAAATTAAAGAGACACAAATTTTATTTCTATACTTCAGTACTAAAGAATTTAAAATAAAATTAACAGTATCACAATGGCCTAAAAAATAATAGTTAGAAGTAAATTTCACAAATCAACACAAAACTTATACCCTCAAAATTATAAATACTGGGGCCAGAGGTTTAGCTCAGTGGCCTAAATGCCTGTCTGGCAAGCATGAGGTCATGAGTTCAATCCCCAATACCAAAAAAAAAAAAAAACCTCACAGAAATTAGACTGAAGTTAAAGACATCTTATGTTCATGTATCATAAAACTTAATATTAAGATACAAACACTTCCCAAATTATTCTACAGCTTCATTACAATCTCTATCAAAATTCAAAACCCCAGATGCCATTCTTGTAATAGTTGACAACATGATTTCAAAATTTATGTGGAAGTTAAAGGAACCAAAAATAATCAAAACAATCTTGGAGAAGAACAAAAATAAAAGACTCATACTTTCTAATTAACAACCTTACTACGAAGGTACAGTAATCGAGACTATGTGTTCCTGGCATACAGATAGACACATAGATCACTAAAATAGAATCAAGTCCAAAATATCCTTCACATTTGTCAGAACTGACTTTCAACAAAGATTTCATAACATTTCAGTGGTCAAGGTAGCTTCTTCAGCTAAGATGGATATGACCTGCAAAAGAATACTTAGAACCCTACTTCATACTACACACAACAATTAAGCCACAATAAACCAGAATTAAACATTTACAAGATATAAAACTCTTAAAATTTATACTTAAATTTTTATGACCTTGGAACAGAAAATGATTTTTGATTCAATACCCAGAGCCCCAATAACAAAAAATGTTATTAAAAGGTATAAATACAAAACTTAAAATATAACCATTTGCAACCCATAATTAAATAATAGATCTAAACAGAATTGGCCAGTTTGATAAAACAAAACATTAGGTAAAAAAAGTTTGACAGGAAGTTCCATAATCAAGCTGAAAACTCCAACACACATAGATGAATATTAAAAACATAAAAAGAAAATGCTCACCGGACATTATGTGCCTCCTTTTGTATGACAATTAAAAACACAAGGTACTCTGTGTCCCCAAAAATGAAAACAGAAAATTAAACCTTAATCTGATTGAGCATATAAATGTAATTACTATCCTACAGGAAATATAGGAGATAGGAATGCATGAAAAGACAGCATGGTGATAGGATCAGAAAAATGTATGACATGGGAAACTGTACAATAAACAATTTCTTCACAAGGAAATTGAATGGGAGGAAAAAATTGTAATTTTAAACAACTATCAAGTTACTGCAATATATAGACTTTACATGGATCTCAATAGCAAAGCAAGATATTAGAATGCTACTCTTATTTGATTATATTTAGGAACACTCAGTCTTACTGTATTGCCCAGTCAGGTCTTGTCCTCATGAGTTCAAACAGTCCTATCCCCTCAGCCTTCTGAGTATACTGGACTATAGGAGTGTGCACCATGCCCACTTAACAAAGTACTTAATTTTTATGTATAATATTTCACGAAGGATTAGGGATATATATATATATGATAGATAAATATTTTTGTTGTTTTGGAGTTAAGTAATAAAAATATAGTATGTTGTTTGAAACTTGCTCCAGGATACTCCAATGTAAAAAGGGAAACTATGTAACTATACAGATAAAACAAAAATGACTATAAGTTGATGATTCTTAAAGAAAAATAGTGGCCACCTCAGGTTCATCTATTATCTCTACTATTGTTATGTTTGAACTTCTCCACAATAATATATTAAAACAAAAACAAATGGAAACATACACCATAAAATTAAAGTTAAACTAAAAAAAAACATCATGTATTACTTTATGACATTTACATGAAATATACAAACAGACAAATCTATAAACACAGAAAATAGTCTAGTGATTGCATAAGGCTCTGGAATTGAAGGAAAACAGAAAAGGATTCCTAATGATATAGAGTTTCTCTCTGGGGGTGATACAGGGTTCTAAAAAGAGTTACGGTGGCAGTTGCACAACTGCACAAATATATCAGAAAACATACTGTATTTGTTAAACAGGCAATTTGTATGGGATGTGAATCATTTCTTATTCAAGTTGTTATAGTTTAAAAACCTCAAAACTTCAGGTAAGATGGCAGAGCAGCAGGCAGCAGCAAACAGCCTCTCCAAAACTTGGAACACAGCCACTAGATATAACAACTAGAAATAGAAAAGAAGAAAGGAAGCAGATCCCTGGGAATCATCCAAGTGGATCCCTGGGAATGATCCAAAAGGATAATTGTACAGCTCAGGGAGAGTGGAAAGATAGACCACAGTGCAGAAGAAAGGGGTGGCAAACAATATTTTCTGCCTGACTCCTGGCTCATGGCATTGAGAGAGAATCAGATCTACCTACACAGTGAGGTCAGATGACTCCAAAAGCATCCAGGTAGACACACGCCAGAGGAATGGAGAAATGGTGTGGAGTGCAACAGCTGGTAAATGACTACAGTTGAAGTATCTGCTATGTCCCCAGTAGAGGATAGGTGGTCAGACACTATTTTGGGGAGGGGCCAAGTGATCTCAGGGCTTGGAGCATACATGAGTTGGATTTATAAACAGAGTTTCTAGTCACCAGGTGAGGGACAATTGCAGGAGACATCCAGGTTCAAGCTGAGAAGACAGACCCAGAGTGCTGTAGGCTGAACAACTCAGGCCCCAATCCCACAACCACAAACCAGGATCAGCCTAAACTTCTATGGCACTTAGGGCACCAAAATGGGCACCTTCCCCTATTCCTACTGCAGGCTTGCTAGAGTCATCCAGTGTGGATCTGGGCTCTATATGCCTCCTTTGTCTACCAGTGACAGCAGATACATACCATGAATTACATACTACTGTAAAACTGTAGTCCCTAGAATATAACCAGAGGCTTAACACCACAGAGAAATCTCTTTCTAAAGGAGGTCTCAATACTGGTAATAAAGGTACCTACCATAAGCAATTTACAAGCATGAGTACAGAAAACAAATGTTTAAAAAACACAAAAGAGAAGACATAAAAGCAAGGTGCAACCCCAGACCTCAGGTCAATCAAAATAAACCCAGACTACATAAAGGGGGGGAAAATCTAAGACACCAACCTGAACTTTCAGAAACGGTAGCCATGGAAATAGCAAAGCTAATAAATGAGGTGCAAAAAAATCACAAATAATTGTACAGTTTACTAAAGAGATGGAACTATAATAAAGGACATGGTAAGTGAATTTAGAGTGATACAGATTAAGAAAATAGACAAACTTAGGAAAGTAATTGAAACCATGAATTTCCAACATAGGAAAAAACTAGATTACATTAAACACATTCAAACAGCTAACCAGTAGATCACAAATTCTACTGAAAATATATGCAGCACAATTAACCAATGTGAAGACAGAATATCAGATCTAGAAGACACATTTGCAGTAAGCAATTATCAAATGAAAACCTTTTTGAAAATAGCAAGGGACTACGAAGAATCAATGCAAAACCTATTAGACAATACACAAAAAATATATAAAATTGATCAGAATAAAAAAAAAAACAAGATACCACAAAGGATATAAAAATTCCATTCACAGAATAATGGCAAAAAGGAAAAGCATGAAAAATGGGGGCTGGGGATTTAGCTCAGCGGCATAAGCACCTGCCTTGCAAGCAGGCAGTCATGAGTTCGATCCCCGGTACTGATAAAAAAAAAAAAAAAAAACATGGAAAAAGACTTTGACATACAAAAACTTGCAGCAAACAGAATTCAAATTAACCATGATCAGTAAAAAACTATACCAAGACACATATTAGTCAAGATGACAGAAATTCACTGCAATAACAGATTATTAAAAGCTATTAGAGAAAAGAAATGTATAACCTATAAAGGAAACCCATCAGAATTATAGCAGATTTTCAGATCAAACCCCTATGTCAAGGAGAGCTTGGAATGAAGTATTTTAAGCACTAAAAGCAAATGATCTTCAACTAACATTAATGTACCCTGAAAAATTTTCTTTCAAAAATGATGGAGAAATAAAATATGTCCATGATAAAAAAAAATCTGAAGAAATTCATGACAATAAAAACAGTACTCCAAAAAGTTCCCAATAATATTCTAAAATAAGTCAATGAAGACAATTCCACGAATGCCAAAACAATGAGTCTACAAGGCAAGGAAAGAAATTAAATACAGGGGAAAGAAAAAGCAACCAGAAAATAATATAACAAGGATAAGTCAATACCAGCCAATTATAACTATAAATACGCTTGGTCTCAATTCACCAATCAAAAGAAACAGAGGGCTGAGAATTTAGCTCAGTGGCCTAAGTGCCTGCCTGGCAAGTGCAAGGTCATGAGTTTGATCCCCAGCACCAAAAAAAATAACAGACACAGACTGGCAGAAAGAATCAAGAAAGAAGATCCAACAATACACTATTATTGTAACCTAGTTCTAACCAATGCACCTCCTTCCTGTTCTGTATGTGCCATTTCAAAAGAGATTAAAATTCCATTTCCAGTAAAGACTTGGGATGTAAATTCCCCTCCCCTCACCATTCTTTTTAGGTTAAGTCTCCATTTCCCATAAAAGCTTTAAGTCTGAGTTTATTGCAATCCCCCCACCCCCTTCAGCCTTTCTGTAATAAAATGTGCTGTCCTTAAGAAACGTTTAACTACAAGTTACAGGAGATACCAAGAAGCCCAGAGGTTATCAAAGTGGGTCAAAGTTCGCAACATTCCTTTGGTTTTTGGCTTTAAAACCCAACCCTTTTAGCTGTAAGGTGTGCAGTCTCCACATTGGCTCAGTCACATTGGTGACTGCATCACCAGGCCTGGCCTAAAATAAAGCCTTTGCTCCGTAAATTTTAATTTCTTGCTTCCTTGGATTTTATTCTGGGATCCGAGAGATCACAGCTATATACAAGGAACACATTTAACTCAAGAAGTTCCGAGGCTAAAAGTCAAAAAAGGAAAACAATACTCCATGTCACAGGAATCTGGAAGAAAGGAGGAGTAGCTATTCTGTTTTCAGACAAGGTAGATTTCAAGTAAACCATAATAAGAGAGGTCAAAGAAAGTCACCATATATAGGTAAAAGAAATAATCCCAAAGGAAGAAATAACAATCATAAATATATATGCACCAAATACCAGTCAGTGTACCTAACTACATACAACATTAATGGAAATGAAAAATCAAATAAGCACTAATACAATAGTAATGGGGGACTTCAATACCCACTATCACAAATGGACAGATCAACTAGACAAAAAAATCAACAAAAAACAAAATTAAATCAAACCTTTGAACAAATAGACTTAGTAGATATCTACAGTGCTCCACCCCATAGAAACAGAATACACATACTTCTCAGCTGCACATGGGACTCTGTCCAACATAGACCACATACTAGCCCATAGAATATGCTTAAGTGAATGCAAAGGAACTGAAATTAGTCCATGCTTATTCTCAGGTGGTAGTGTAATAAAATTTGAAATCAATGGCAAAAGAAACCACAAAAACTGCATAAACACATGGAAATTAAACAATATCCTCTTAAATAACCAAAGGGTCACAGATGAAATTAAGAAATTACAGTTTTTAACCATTAAATGATAATGTCAATACAACATACCAGAACATATGGAACACAATGAAAGCAGATCTAAGTGGGAAAGTTATAGCAGTAAATACCCACATCAGAACAAGAGAAAGGAATAAGAACAAGAAAGCAAAAGGTTAAATTATCAGGTTTGTGGATGACATGATACTCTACATAGGACATCCCAAACCTCCACCAAAAAAATCCTAGAATTAATAAGCAAATTCAGTAGTAAAGTAGGATAAAAACTCAAAAGCTAAAAATAAACAGAATTTCTATATATATTGCACACTCACTGAAAGACAAATTAAGGAAGCAACACCTTTCACAAGAGCATCAAGAAAAATGGAATACTGAGGAATCAGTGCAATGAAGGAAATGAAAGACCTTAACATTGAAAATTATAGTACTCTGAAAAAGAGATCAAAGAGGATATCGGAAAACAGAAAGATACCCCTTGTTATTGGATAGGCAAAACCAATATAGTGAAAATGGCAATAGTTCCAAAACTGTTGTACAGATTTAATGTAATCACAATCAAATTACCAAGAGGATACTTCACAGAAACAGAAAAAAGAATCTTAAAATTAATTTGTAACAAAAAGAGACCTAGAACAGCAGAAGCAATTGTTGGCAGCAATGGCAAGGCAGGGAGCACCATAATTCTCAACTTAAAATCATACTACAAAACTACTGTGATAAAAACAGGATGGCACTAGCAGGAAAAAAGTAAAACTTACCAGAGATTCAATGGAACAGATTAGAAGATGCAGAAACAACTCCAAACGCACTCATCTACCTTATATTTGACATAGGTGCCAAACACCTTAACGGGAAGAAAGATAGCCTCTTTAAAAATGGTGCTGGGAAAACTGACTTTCTACGTGCCAAAGACAAAACTTGAGACCTGTGGCTCTCACCATGCACTAAATTCATTGAAGATATAAACATTAAAACAGAAACCTTTAATCTACTGGAAAATAAAGTAAGTAAAACTCTTGAAAACATAAATGTAGGCAAAGAGTTTATGAGCAAAAAAACAATTGTACATGAAACATTACATAGACTAAATAACTGGGATCATATCATATTAAAAGCTTTGCACAGCAAAGGAACTATCAACAGAGTGAAAAGACAACTCACAAAATGGGAAAAAGATTTACCAACTATTTCTCAGATATAGGACTAAAATTTAGAATACGTAAAGAACTCAAAAAATCACACTGTTGTACCCCAAAAAGACCCCAAGATGAAAAATGGGGCAAGGCAATGTCTTTTTTAAAAAGGAAGCACTTTTGTATTAGCTGGCACTAGCGACACAGTGCAGATGGAATTTGCAAAGCTGTGCAACTGAGTCAGAATTTTGACAGATTTTTATAGCACATTAACCGAGTGACATGACATAGCAGGAATTAGGAAGGCCTTTGTTTTCCTTGAGGTCAGAGACGTTTTGGAGTTGGTGGTTGACCCTTTTTTTTTTTCTTAAGTTGCAGTCCTTGGTCTGCTAATTCCAGGAACATTTGTTTCTCATAAAGCGAACAAAGGTTGACACAGGATCATTTGTCTCTCACAAGGGGAACAATGGTTGACACAGCAAACAGGTTACTAAGGTAATGATGCATACAGAACAGTATGGTAACAGCTAAGTTAATTTATAACAAATTTATAACAATGTGGTAGGTGCTCCAGGTACATGGTTACTAGGGCAATAAGCATAGAGCATACCACAGACACCTCTCCAAATTTAAAGACTCAGTCCAAAAATAGGCAGCTGAAATTGAACCTTCTCATATAAGGAAGTACAAATGACCAATAAATACATGAAAAAATGTACAAATTTAACATGAAAATTTAACACCTCACTTCAGAAACTATGGCTATCACCAAGAAATCAACCAAAACAAATGCTGGTGGGGCTGTGGGCAAAAAAGGACACCTTTTCCACTGTTAAAGTGGAGTATAAGTTGGCACAACCAATATGGAAGTCAGAATGGAGATTCCTCTAAAATATAAAGCAAAGAGGTTCCATTTGACCCAATTATTCCTCTTCTTGGTATCTTCCCTAAAATGTTAAAAGCCTCATAATACCACAGTAATGCATGCGTATCCACGTTTATTGCAGCTCTGTTTATAATAGTTAGGTCTTGGAAATGCTCCCAAAGCCATTAACAGATGAATGGATAAAGAAAATGTAGTTTTTATATACATTGGGGTACCACTGTGACAGGAAGCTGAGCTAGTTAGCAGTCAGACAGGGCTAGGCCCTCAAGAAGCAGCACAGAGGACCAGATGTCTATGATCTTGGAAGAGTTACACCTCTTGCTGTAGGCCAGATCTCAAAACAGAAGGCAAAACAAATGCAACAATACCTTTAAGTACAAATTTTAAGGATTACGTATGGATTCCCTTGAGAAGCCAGGAGTCAAACCCCTACAGAAAGAGTCACTGATCCTTAAAGAATGTTTGCTTGATACATGACTCACTTCCCTAATGGTCCCAGATCTGGTCAATTTTACCTGAACAACTAAACGGATTGGTTGACCATAGTTCTGTCCCACTTCATGCCCATCTACCTAGAGAGTTCCCAGTTTTCCCCCACTTTAGACCTGCCTCACCTCATGATTTTATTCTATAAAAAATATCTGGAAAAGACAGGATCTCTAGCAAACCACTTGGGACCACTTCTGTCTCTCTCTCTCAGACAGAATCTTTCTTTCTCTCAATATATATTTCTGCTCTTAACCTCCATTGTTCCTAAAATACATTCTTTGGTTTTAGAGAATATGAACTCATACCAGACATATAGTAGGTCAGGAATTTCATTCCCCTATATCAAAATGGTCTGGGGAAAAAATCATCATCACTTGCTGCATTTTCAACATCATCAACCTACCATAAAGACCCCAATCTCTCACTCTGATCATGACACTTCTTCTGGTCTTAGAAATTCATCTGCTGCCTGAATGTACTCTGGCCTGAATAAATTCTCCACTGTTATCCATGCTTGGCTAAATTTTTTTTAGCACTCTAGTCATCTTCTTTGGTGTTAATTACATAATGTTAATTACATAAGAATATTAAAATACTAGAGTTTTTAAAAGACGAAATGTAACACTTCAAGAAAATACATATTTCTGTCATTATAACTAGTGCTACAGTTTATTAAAATCTCTGACATTATCCATTCAACAATACTTACTTAGGAATTACTTTGAAGTAAGTACTATGTTAGGTGCCAGATATTATATATGGATCAAAACATACACCATTCCTGCCCTTCTGGAATGTACAATCCAATGAGAGGAAAATAATGTTATAAGCAACTGAGTTAGTTACAAAATTATAGGCAGTCAGACAGGGCTGGACCCTGGAAGAAGCCAGCACAGAGGACCAGATGTCTTGATGACCTTGGAGGAGACACACATCTTACTGTGGGCCAGATCTCAGGACAGAAGGCAAAACAAATGCAACCACACCATAAAGTATAATCCTTAGAGAATAAAATTGGATCACCTTGAGAAGCCAAGAGTCACCATCCCAGTACCCTATAGGAGTCACTGAACTCTAAGAATGCCCACTTTCTACTTGGCTTGCCTCCCCATTTGTTCCCAATTCAATCATTTTTACCTTAACTATTAATCTTATTGGCTAAAGATAGTGAGTTTCCCATTTTTCACAATTTAGACCCACCTCATCGCATGGTTTTACTCTATAAAAATCTGGAGAAAATACAGAATCCTGGGCATCTCTTCTCTCTCTCTCTCTCTCTCTCTCTCTCTCTCTCTCTCTCTCTCTCTCTCTCTCCTGTCTCTCTTCTGTCTCTTCTATCTCTCTCTCAGACAGAAGCCTTCTTTCTCTCAATAAATATTTCTGCTCTTAACCTCCACTGTTCCTAACATTCATTCTTCAGTTTTAGAGATCAGGAACATGTTCTGGACATATAGTAGGTTGGGAGTTTCATTCCCCTATATCAATAATACTTTTTCTATTGTTATGAAACACTACAGGCACTACCTGTATTATTTTTATTTAAACATCAAACCACTCTGTGGGTTATAATTATTCTCACATGCAAATAAAGAAAAGGGGACTCAGAAAAGACATTTCTGGATCACATAGTACCACAAAAAAACTATCTAAATACAGGAAATTAATGGAAAATTTCAATAAAGAAGAGCTTTGTGAAATGAGATTAACTATGTTTAATCCTCAATATTGACAAAATTTGAATAAAGCCTGCAGATTACAGTATTGTATCAATGTTCATTCTTTGATTTTCACTTAACATTATACAATGTCATTACTTTCAGAAAGCAAAATATTTATATATAAAAAGCATATCTCAAAATGATATCATAAGCATTTCAGAAAAATAAAGAGAAAAAAATTATTTAAAAACATAGTGAATCTAGAAACAAGAATTACCAAAGCTGGGTCATGAAGATGTAAAACTGCTGAATAACCCAATTTCTATTAATGACACTGAAAATGTAGTTAAATCCTTACCAACAAAGAAAAGCCCAGGTCCAGACGGATTCACTGTGGAATTCTACAAGAAATTCTAAGACGATTAAATGCCCACACTCCACAAACTCTTCAACGTAATTGAAAGGGAAGTAATTCTCCCTAGCTCATTCCTTGAAGCAAGTATTACTCTAATATCAAAACCAGAGAAAGACCCAGCAAAAAAAGAGAACCACAGGACAATCTCCCTAATAAAAGTAGATGCAAAAATTCTCAATAAAATATTGGTAAACAGGATGCAGAAAATCATCAAGAAGATTATACACCATGACCAACTGGGATTCATCCCAGGAATGCAGGGATGGTTCAGCATATACAAATCAATAAATGTAATCTACCATATCAATAGAACCAAAAATAAGAACCACATGATCATTTCTATAGATGCAGAAAAAGCTTTTGTTAAGGTCCAACACTAATTCATGATAAGAACCTTACATAAAATTGGAATAGATTGTCTTTATCTCAATATGATAAAAGCAATCTATGACAAACCAACAGCCAGCACCATATTAAATGACCAAAAAGTGAAAGGCTTTATCCTAAAATCAAGAACAAAACAAGGATGCCCATTATCTCCACTCCTATTGAATATAGTGCTGAAAATACTAGCCAGAGCAATTAGAAAAGAAAGAGAAATAAAAGGAGTAAGGATAGGAAAAGAAGAAGTAAATTATCATTATTTTCAGAACACATGATACTCTACATAAAAGACCCGCAAAACTCCTTTGAAAGGCTCCTAAGCATAATAAATAAATTTAGTAATATACCTGGATACAAAGTCAGCACTCAAAACTAAATAGTATTCCTATACACTAACAACAAAATAACTGTGAGAGAAATAATAGAAGCCACACTCCTCACAATAGCAACCAAAAAAATAAAATACTTAGGAATCAAACAAAATAAGTAAAAGATCTATTGAGGGAAAATAATACTACCCTGAAAAAAAGAAATCAAAGAAGGCCTCAGAAAATGAAAAGACATCCCTTGTTCACGAATACGAAAACCAAACATTATGAAAATGACCATTCTCCCAAAGTAGTTATACAGATTTAATGCAATCCCAATCAAAATACCAATAGCATACCTCACAGATCTAGAGAAATCACTCCTAAAACTCATCTGGAACCAGAAAAGACCTAGCATAACAAAGACAATTCTAAGCAACAAATGCAAGGCAGGAGGCATCACAACCCCTGACTTGAAGTTATACTACAAAGCCATTGTAAGAAAATCAACATGGTGGGGGCTGGAGGTTTAGCTCAGCGGCATAAGCACCTGCCTTGGAAGCAGGCAGTCATGAGTTCGATCCCCGGTACCGATAAAAACGAAAAAGCCAAAAAAAAAAAAAAAAAAAAAGAAAATCAACATGGTACTATAATAAAAACAGACCTGAAGATCAATGGAATAGATTAAAAGATACAACTACAAACACACTCAGGCATCTTATCTTTGATAAAGGGCCAAACAAGTTAACTGGAAGAAAGACAGTCTCTTTAATAAATGCTATTGGAAAAATTTGCTCTCCATATTCCAAAAGCTAAAACTAGACCCACGCCAATCACCATGTACTAAACCAAAGTGAAAATAGATCCAAGATGTAAACAGAACTTCAAACTTTAAAACAGCAACAGTAAATCTGTTGGAAGACAAAGTAGGTAGAAAGCTTGAAGACATAGGGGTAGGTAAAGAATTCATGAACAAGAATCAAAACACACACAAAGTACTTTACAGAATCAATAACTGGAATCACATCCTATTGAAGAGTTTTTGCATGTTGAAAGATATTTCCAGCATAGTGAAAAGAAAACCCACAAATGGGGAAAAAAGTCTTGGTGAACTGTCCCTCAGACAAAGGACATCTGTCTAAATATACAAAGAATATTTTAAAAAATCAGATTCCCGAAATTCAAAGACCAAATCCAAAAACGGGCATCTGAGATGAAAACATACTTCTCAGATGAAGAAATACAAATGGCAAACAAATACATGAAAAAATGTTCATCATCATTGGTCATTAGAGAAATGCAAATTAAAACCACACTGAGATTCCATCTCACTCCAGAAAGAATGGCCAGGATCAAGAAAACTATCAACAACAAATGCTGGAGAGGCTGTGGGGAAAAAGGAATTCTCTTGCACTGTTGGTGGGAGTGCAGACTGGTGCACTACAGTCTGGAAGTTCCTCAAAAGCTGGGATTGAAAGTCCCATTTGACCCAACAATTCCACATCTGGGCATATTCCCAGAAGAACTGAAAGCATCATACCACAGTGATATACGTGCACCCATGTTTATAGTAACACAATTTGTAATTGACAGATCTTGAAAACAAACTAAATGCCCATCAACTGGAATGGATAAAAAAGATGTGATATTTTTACACAATGGAATACTACTCAGCTAAAAGACTGATCACATTGAGATATTTATAAGTAAATGGATGTAACTCGAGACCATACTCATAAGTGAAATAAATCAAACTCACATGTATAGGAGAAAATGGCGCCTTGATAGGGGGCTGGATCAAGAGCCTCTCTGGGGAAGGCAGCTAGATGCTAGAATTTGACAGCATGGAGAGGGACAGACAATTGGAGGATGATTTTTATTAAGCCAGGACTAAATCGAAGGGAAAAATAAAAGTAGGAAGAGGAAGGAAAAGCACAAGTATGCTTGGCACACCCTGGAGTCCAACAAACCAAATCTCGCTGAAGCCACAGCTGCCGATAACTGGAGTTGAGTTCTGGGCCCTTGACCGGAAGATGTGGTGCAGTCTAAAGTAGAGCCAAGAGGGAGAGCTTTATTGGCCCTCAGTGAGTACTGGAAATTGGGTCCCAGTGCCCTGCGCCAGAGGAGGACACAGAGAGGACCATGGCTCCGAGCGCCAAAGCTGGGCATCATGCCGAGCAGTTCTCTGAAGAGGCAGGATGCTGATCTAGACGTGGAAAAACCATATCAAGCTAGAATCTACCTCTGCGAAAGGATGGAAAAACGCAAGTGTAGGGCTGGAGCCCTGCGCACTCACTGAGACCGTTCGGCGCTGTACTGGGAGCACCTTGTAGTCAGGTGATTCAAGGATGAGCTGAAGCCAAGGTCACCAATAATGGAATTGTTGAGTCCCGAGCCCTTGGCAGGAGGATGTAGCATGGCATAGAGTGGAGTCAAGAGGAGAAGCTGCATTGATTCCCGGTCAGTGCTGAGGATTGGGTCCCGCGGCTGCTGTCACTGGCTGGAGGACATCTTGGAGTTGGTCACAAAGTTATCAACAACCAAATGACAGTTTAACAGAGGAACCTGTAAAAGAATACATGCTAGCCTGGCAATTAGTAGACATGGAGTCTAGTCCCAATGGCACCAATAACCACCTGTGTGCCATTGGTGAGAACAAGAGCCCAGAAGCAAAGAGGACTCTAACATTCCCTGAATACTTACTATGTGTCAAGCACATGAGTTATCTGGAAAAATCAGGGGAGGACCAGTTTTTCCAGGATCTCTTCCAGTTTAAAATCCAAATGTAATCTCCATCAGTGTTTGGGAATCAAGGTAGAGAAGCAGGCAGACTGAGCTGCACAAAACTTATTATGAATATTAGTTTTATAACAAGTCTAAAAGAGAAATAAAATTAGTGAAGACAGAGGACACAATTGTCAGAAAGAAAAGCATTTAACTAACATTTGAAGAGGGAACTGGCAAGTGTGAAAGAGGAAGGTAGGAAGAAGAACAATATATAAACATGGCCAGAACAAGGAGCCCATTAGTGAAATCATAGAATACAGAAGTGAGAAGAAACAATAAATGGAGCAATTTAGTTATACAATAATCACAACCATACAAAATATGAAATAATGCTTAGGAAAAAACACGGAAAAGAACTATAGTAATACCTTGGTTGTTGAATGGAATTCATTTCAAATTTGTTTTTGAACACTGGAAAGTTTGCGAACTGAACATACTTTTACCATAAAAAATAATGAAAAACCAAATAATTGGTTGTGAAGCCTACAAACTCCACTTTATAAACTCTTCTTTCCAGAATTTCAAAAAATTTCACAATGATTTCTTTTTTTTAAACTCTGTCATGGTTGTCACAATTTTCTTCTATTGGTATCACTGACTTTCTTTGAAGCCATGGTGTTGCAGTTTGTGTCTACGTGTACCACAAAGCCTCATGTACTTTTAGATGGGGCTGTTTAGAGGTAGCTGAATCTAGAGTGTATGACTGATCTATGGTTTAATGCTAGGATTAAGGGTGCTGGGATTAAGGATGGGTGATTTCTTGATCAGTCCACTGATTGGATTGAAACCTCCCTAGTGACAGCAGTCTGAATAAAATAAAAGGAACAAAAAGAGATTTGTCTTCCCCCTTTGCTTTGGATGCTTTTGCTGTCTTTCATTGCCATGAACTGTTGCCCCTCTGCTATGTGCCACCATGCCTTAGAGGCAGCCAATTAAGGACTAAAAACTCAACAATTTAAAAAAAAACATATTCTTCATCAATCTCTACTATTCACCCACAGGAACAGACTACTGTGGAATTTTGTCTTAGACCTCTTGATAAATCAGCACTGGCTTTGGACACTGGATGTTTTCATAGTCTCCCATTCCTTTAGTTCAACAGACAGTATCTTTGATGGGATATGTGCAAACTGTAGTGGCACTATGAGTTTAAACTTTCTTTCAAATGATTACTTTAACATATTGATGTCTTAGCCACAGCAACAACATTTTCCTACTATAATCTATTGCAATCTGTTTCATTTTTGTCTTGGTTACTTTTATATCGTTGCTGAGACAAAATACTTGACACTCAAATGAAGGAAGAAAAGCCTTATATAGCTTAGTTTGTGGAGGTTTCAGGCCATAATCAGCTCGCTGCAAGGCAGTGTGGCATAGCTGAGGGGCAACCGTTCATGGAGTCTGTGGCAGATACCAAAAGCAACCAGAGCAAAAGAGCAAAAAGGAAAAGCACACCTCCTTCCCTCCTTTACACTATATGCCAGCTACAATTGGTGGGTACACCACTTACATGGTCAATCCCAGCACTAGATAGTGAACCAGTCACAAATTCAGCCACCTTCAAAGGGCCCACCCCCCATGACTGCAGGAGGCTTTGGGAGACATCAAACCCAATCCATAACAATTTTTGTACTTTATAGTTACTATAGTGTGAAATTGGTTTCTAAAGCAGTAACATAAAACATTGGTTCCCAAAACTTCCAAATTCTAGAGCCTTAACAAGTCTAAATAATGACAGACTCCTTCAAATATATCTGTCTTTACCAAAGGTTATCTTTGTGCTTCCATCAGAATGGAATTAAGATTCTCTATCAGAGTGTTAATTTAGATTAAATGTGGGCTAGGGCCAGGGATATGGCTCATGCATAAGCGCCTGCCTGGCAGGCACAAGGTCCTGAGTTCAATTCCTGGTATCAAAAAAAATAAAAAGAAAAAAGAAAAGGAAAGAAATGTGGGCTAAACCTGCCTCAATACATAGTGAATTACAACCTCACTACTATATAGAACTGTAACCTTAACCTTAAATTATATTTTTGTTATAAGTAGTCAAGTTTCAGCCAATCACAGCAACCAAGCATTTGCTGTCAAATGAATAGTCCCTGTCCATACAAGGCTCTTCATACCTGTAACCAACTAAACTGTTTCTGTATGTCATTTCTGTTTTGTGCCTATAAATACTGTCTATCTGCATTGTTGGGTGACACTTTCTGAACCTTTTCTGGTTCTAATTGATGGCCTAATTCACTGAAGCATGCCTTGCTCAAAAAACACTGCTAAATTTAATTTGTCTAAGGATTTTCATTTAACAAAAGCAGGTGGTATGAACAGTTGAGAGAATCACTAAATTAAAGTTAAGAGAAAAATCTAGACATTTGTTAAGGGATCAGAGTTTAGATTTCTAAATATGTTTATTTATATTTAAATTTATTTAAATTAAATTAAAATTTAATTTCCTCAATCACATTAGCTACATTCCAAATGCTAAGGGTTGTATTGAAAAGAACACACAGACACCATTTCCATAATCTTGGAAAGTTCTGTCACTTAGTTCACTGAATAGGAAAGGTTGTGCTAATACTGATTGAAGTAAGTTTTATGCCCATATTTTGTACTTGAGTGACTAAAGATAATGTTCTATAATTTATTAACAATTGTTACTTTTTCATTATTTTGTTGTGAAAATTTGTTTTACCTTTTCTTCTTAATATTAATAAATAAAGTAATAAAATAATCTTGGAAAGTTCTATTGAATTCCAGTGAGCTAGAACACTGTGCTTAAGAGCCTTGGAGTCAGAATAAATTTCTACTAAACATGCCTGAATTATCTAATCCTTGTGATTATGGATAATTTACCTAGCTTCTCTCTAATAATCACTCTCTCATCTCTGAAATGTGGCTGCCAACAGTATATACTTCACAGAGTAAGGCAGAAGATTAAGGAAATGATATTTACAATACAAAACTTCAGCTATTATTACTGATCCATGCACATGACTTCCAAATTACAATAAAACAATAAATATAACCACTGCTTTCAAGTAAACATATACTCTAATGGAGGAAAAGGTATTAAAACCAGTCTAATATAATAATAGGCTATTTCAGATATCTCTTTACAAGAGGAGATAATTATACAGAGACTGAAATCATATGTAGGATTTGACCAGGCCCCAAATCTGAGAAAATATTCCACACAGAAAGAAACAATGTTTTATTTCACTTATGAGTATGGTCTCCAGTAAATCAGAGCCATATGTATAAAACTTGCAGTCTCACTAGTGCAAGAAACTGAACAAGTGGGTTCTAAAATGTACAATAGATATTGTGACTTGAGAAGAAACTGTTCAAAATAAAAGACAAAGTGCAATAGGGCAAAGGAACAAAGGGAAGAAAAAATACATGTGTACACAAGATAGTTAGGATAGCTATACAGCTAGCTTTTCTCTGTTCCTTGAAAAGAATGTTTTGTGCTAGTATTGTTTAGACAACATATCATGTCTATATCCTGTACCCTGAATAACTACTAGGAAGACAACAATATGCAATTTACCAAGTATTGTAACTGTGCTACTAACATGTTCTGTAACTTGGTTTCATTGTTCATTTATCTTTCTTCTTTCTCTTTAAGGTAAAATTTAGAAAGAAGGAAGGAAAGAAAGAGAGAGAGAAAACAGGGAAGAGAAGGGAAGGGAAGAGGAAAGAAGGAAGGAAGAAAGGAAGGAAGGAAGGAAGGAAGGAAGGAAGGAAGGAAGGAAAGAAGGAAGAGAGAGAGAGAGAGAGAGAGAGAGAGAGAGAGAGAGAAAGAAAGAAAGAAAGAAAGAAAGAAAGAAAGAAAGAAAACAGCAAGCAAGCCAGTGAGTGAGCAATGATGTAACAGAACTAAATAGCCCAGTTCTCCATTTAATGTGGAGAAGCTGGGACAAATGCAGTACAACAACTAGGTAGGGATTTGTTTAATAAAAAGCAGTCTAGGGGCTGGGGGTTTAGCTCAGCGGCATAAATGCCTGCCAGGCGAACATAAGGTCACAAGTTCAATTCCTAGAATCAAGAAAAAAAAAGCAGTCTCAGAAGAAAAAGTTCAATAGTAAGCAAAACTTTCAGGATGTACCAACAGATATGAAGTATATTCGTATTTTATTCCTTTCCCAAAACAGCTGTGCTCTCCTCATTCAACATTAAAAATGTCTCTCTAGAGAATGACAGTTTCTAGCTGATACCTTTACATCAGCCACAGGACCATGTGAGTATAATTCTATGCACAAACATAAACAAAGTTTGAGCTGAAAAGAGAAAACATCAACAGAGTTACTTCTCTCCAAGAGGTAACAGAGAAAAGTAGAGGTTAGTATACATCTACCATGTGCCTGTCACTAGCCTTAGAAGTAATGCCACATTTCACACTGTAAAACCACTGTGGAATAACATCACCATTTTCAAGAATTCTAAGACTGTTCAGCTCACAGCTTAAATAGCTTTTCAGAGTCTCATGGTGAGAAAACAAGTCCGCTTTGAATCCTACACTCATGCTTTTAAAAATCACTCAGTGTAGACTGCTAAACTTCAGCAAATTTTTCTCATTGCTTAGCACGTGTGAGGCCCTGGGTTTAAGTTCCAACACTGTCCAAAAAAACAAAAAATAAAAAATAAAAATAATGAAAAGTAAAACTCCCAGATATCCTACTTCCTCCTCTTCTTTCCACTTTGAACACACTGCTAACACATCTGCAACACTAACAGATTAGCAAGAAAGTAGTTGCAAGGCAAAGTACTAACTGGGAGACAACTGGACCCCTGACAGCAAGGTAGCCAGAATAAGAATCAGTGACCTGGATTCTAGGCTTGGTTATGATATAACTTCCTACATATCCATAACCAAGTCATTTGTGATTTTCTGGGCCTCTGTTGACCCAAAAGCAAAATATAAAGCCTGAACCAGATGATAACTGGTGATTGCAATACTCCTATTGGAGTGAAATTAGCATCGATTCAAAATTGTTTATTATAAATGTAGGATGCTAAATGTGTCATCTCCATGACAATCATAAATATGTTTCAAAAATACACAGGAGCCAGGCATGATGATGCACATTTGTAATCCCAGAACCAGGAGGTTGAGGTAGGAAGACCAACAGTTTGAGGCTAGAGGGGGCTACATAGCTACATAGTTATATAACAAATTCAGGCTAGACTAGAATAAATAGCAAAACCCTGACTCAAAGAAAAAAATTCTAGGCTTTAGGTTTAAAAAAAATCAAATGAATGGGCTGGGGCATTCATCAGTGGCACAAGCGCTTGCCTGGCAAGTGCAATGTCATAAATTCAATCCCCAGTATAAAAAAATAAAAATAAAAATGAAAACACACAAAAAGAAGTAAGAAGAAACTTCAAATAGTTCACTGCAAAAAAGCCACTGGGGATTTAGCTTAGTGGCATAAGTGCCTGCCTGGCAAACAAGAAGTCATGAGTTCAATCTCCGGCACAAAAAGAAAAATAGGACTCAAACTAAAACCTATAAATAAATGTTCACAGCAGTGCTATTCACAATAGCCAATATGTGGGAATAATGCAAATGCATACTTATAGATGAATGAAGACATATGGGATACATATTTTATATATGGAATATTTATTATTTAGCAATAAAAAGAAACAATATACTAATATGTGCTACAACATGGCTGAATCTTGTAATATTCTACTACGAAAAATCTGAAGTAAGAAAGTCAAAGCAGTCAGATAAATAGAATAGAGGTTACTAAGGTCTGAGTGGGAAAAGAATTGGGAAGTTGTTTGATCAAAGAGTTTCTGTTTGGGATGGTGAACAAATTTTAAAAACATTAATGATAGTTTTTACAATACTTTGAATTTAATTTATGTCACTGCTCTAATTACATATGGTCAAAGTCACACAACTTATGTTATATATATCTTCCTTAGATAAGATTTTCCTCTAATAATATTTTCCCAGTTTACCCCAGAGTCCATGCCTACTATGTATATCATAGCACTCTCCAGCTCAACCTTTGCAACAGCTTCCACGTATGTAAAACATAAATAATAATAACAGCCCTACTTCTCTCATCTTGTTGTCAGAATCAAATTAAATAGGAAATGTGATAAGATCTTCCAAACTGCAAAGGGCTGAAGTGAGATATCATTATAATATTAGAGATTTAAACAAAAACCCCTTATTAAATTGGTCTTTAGTGCTATGCAATAAAATGTTTGTTTTCTCATATCTAGTATTTCAGAGATAAACTTCAATTGTACTATCAACTTTCAGTGACACTACTCCATGCAGTTTGTAAAACACTACACTTGACCTGACTGACAAGGCTCTCCTCAGACTGTTTTTGGCTACAATTTCTTCACTTAATAACATACTTTCTTTCAGCATATCTTAAACATGTATATTACAAAGATTTATTCAATCATGATCTCTAAATTATGATGCTCAAAAAGAAAGGACAAAAGTATTGTGACTGCCAGCTCTTTAGCAGGGGGACTAAAGAAAGTTGCTACATGGCACAGGGTGCCAGGAAGCACTGTGAGGATAGACAAAGTAGCTATAGTATTCAACTCTAGAAATGGCTCCCAGACAAAGAAAGACCTTCCACAAACACAATCAGCTTCCAGTGAGGGTCCTTCAGCCTTTTCAGCTCTGCTGAGCAGTATGTTTTAGTAAGCTTCCTCTGCTCAAAGAGGACCTGGCACACCCCAGGCTGCTGACCTCAAAGCAGAGGTACTCACAGCAAAACACAATCTTACACTGGATTCTATTAGCTACAAATGCAAATAGCAAAGGGCATTCTGAAGGTCAAGCCTAAACAAGGGTAAAGGTCCAGTACTCCATAAAACAAAGCCTCAAAACACTGCTTTCTTCACAGTCATAATCCAGAATTCTTTTGCCTTTACTTCTTTGGTCCATAACCTCTGAGTTCATTATTTATTTCATGGTTTTGGCAATACAGTCTTCTTGTCCAATACTGACCTGGTGCTGGCCTCAGTTCCTCTTCCAATTAGAAGCTTCCTGACTACAGGTGTTTTCAGTCACCATCCCCAGAAACTAACAGAACTTTATTTCAGCAGTGGCCCATATACCCCAATATCCTTGGACATAATGAAATGGACAATGTATTCTGTTACCAAACTTTGTGAATTATAAAATCAAACCTCAAAATTTGAAACTCCATAAAATAAATATTTAATAGCTATTATTTACTACGTGCTAGGCATTAACATATATAGTGTTGAATCTTCACCTCAACCTATGAATTAAATTCGATTACTGTCCCTATTTTATGTTTTTTTTTTCTTGTTTTGTTTTGAGATTGGGTCTTATTATGTTGCTCAGGCTAATCCTGCACTCCTGGTCCGCAGTACATCTCCTACCTCAGCCTCCTAAATAGCTGGGTCTATAAAATGTGCCATCCCACCTGGCTTACCCACTTTTTAGAGAAAATAAAAGTGGCGCCATGAAAAACTAAGTGAAAATATGTCAGAATTAAGAAGTGTTAGAGGCTTTTCAACAGTGCTGGAGCAACTAGGGAAAAAACTGCCACCTAAGCTTTACAACTTATACAAAAATTAATTGAACATAGTAATTAAATCTAAAGCTAGAAGAACACAGAAGATAAAGTTTTCATTAACTAGAGTTAGGTGGGATGTTCTTAGACATTACTCCATAAGCAAAATCCATAAAACAAAAGGTAAATTTTATTTCATTAAAACTACAAAATTTTTGCTCTGTGAAAGACCCTGATAAAAGGATTTTTAAAAAGAGAAGCAACAGACTAGAAGAAAATACTTGCAAATTACATGTTAGACCAAAAAAACTATATCAAGAGTACATAATGAGGGCCAGGAATATAGTTCAGTGTCATAAGCACCTGCCTGGCAAGTGCAAGGTCCTGAGCTCAATTTCTAGTACCAAAAAAAAAAAAAGAAAAACATAATAGACTCACAAAACTAAAAAGAAAATAAACTCAGTTGTATTTAACCAAAGAAGGCATCGATATAAAGATGGAAAATAAGTACATGAAAATATGTTTGGCATCAATACTCATTATGAAAAGGCTATGACTCAGATAAAAAGGACATCAATACCAGCATGGCTGAGTAAACTAATTCTGACACTGGGAAAGATGTCAGCAAAAGCCTTCCTAGAGTAGGGAGGACTGGATGCAATTAAGACTTTACTAGGAAAGTAGGTCAAGAAAGAGTGCTTCAGGCAGAAGGAACTAGCTGCAAAGTCAGTGCAGTGGGAGGGCCCATCATAATAAGGATAAGGGGTAAGCATGGCCAGCTCCGCACTGCACGTAATATGTAATCACATCGTCCATCACTTCAGCAGCCTTGAACATGGCAGAAAGGAAGCTCTCAGAGTAAAAGCAGTTGTGGTCACAACTACACTCCTAGTATCTAGCACATTGTCTCTTAGACAGTCCTTGAACCTAGTATACTTTGTGATTTATAATTCTAATTCATGACTTTGCTGACATGAAACATTAAAATGCTACTCTCAGAATTCTGGAATAACTGAAAAGAACAGAAATGTAATTTTCACTGACACTATTCCTAAGAGTATCTTTTTGTTTTTGCAAGCACTGTACAACTAGCAAATTTTCATTCACGTTATGTAAAGAAATTCTGGCCAGGCATGATGGTACACTCTTAAATTACAGCACTTTGGAGGCTGAGGCAAGAGATTTGCTGTAATTTTGAGACTAGCATGAGCTACATAGTAAGTTCAAGGAGACCTTGCCCCAAGAGGTCAAATAAATACTCATAATTCATTTGTTGGTAAGGTACTATGCTTAGAGAACTAAAGTAACCTAAGGTTACTAGTTGAGTCCAAACCTTATGGATCCAAAAACTGATTTTTCTACGATGCCACAATTTGAAGATCCAGAGAGTCTAGGTCAAGGTCTCACTTGCCTTTGACCTTCCTTCATGGGCCTCTCTCCCAACACACTTCTCACTTCTTAGGTAAACCCAAAAATAATGCTAGCTAAAAATGCAGTATGAGAAGTCTGATATCTGAAAGAAAAATTTGAAATCTAAACCTGCAGCCACATCTACTACATGTGACACTGCCTATACTCACTTCTTTTCTTAAATCCTACTTTCAAATCATGTAACAAATTTGTTTTTCAACTACTTCTCCAAAGAGAATTCAAGGTCTTTGGGAACAAAGATTTTTGTCTTTTGCTCATTTCTCTTCCCTAAATATCTGAAAGAGTTCCATATATATCAATAAAATGAATGAAAAGTGAGGCCCTCCACAATGTGAATAACAGTCTCTCATTTTCATCTTATCTCAAGGTCCTTGCAACATACTTCCTTGGATTGCCACCCCTATCCATTTGTTCTTACTCTCATCTAGATTGAACTAGAACACACTTCTTTCAGAAGTCTTCACTGATCACTTCAGCCCCCATTATCCTCTCCTTACACTAAGTTTAACAGTATCAACCCTCTGTGCACATGTATGACATTCTCAAGTGTAGCCCTACCTTGTCTCTCTTTCTCTTTGTCTTTCTCTTTCTCTCTTTCTCGTCATCTCCTTCCCTCTCTCCCTTGCTCCCTCCCTCCCTCTGCTCTCCTGTTTTCTATTTATCTCACAATGCTTCTGTCCCAGTGTGTGGTATATAGCAAATCATCAACAAGTACTGATTTGATTCACTGACTTCTTTATGATAGAAAATGTCAAATCACAGTTCACATAAATGAAGAACTGTACTTGAATCATTCTGAGAACCAAAACATGACAGTGGTATGATATGTTAAAAACTATAGAGTTGGGTAGTATAGGTTAGAATCCAGGATTCATCATGTATGAACTCTTTGATTGTAATTAAGTTTTAAACTCCATGCCTCAGTTACCTCAGGGGCTCATTACAAATACTAAATAAGACACACACGCAAGTATTCATCCTACTACACAGAATAAACTCTTGCCAAATATTAGCTATTATGAATATTGACCTAGGTTTAAAAAATAGGCCTCTGTAAAAATAACTACATGGTTCCTTTTAGAGTGCTGAATATATTCTAAAACTGATTGTGGGGCTGGAGGTGTGGCTCAGTGGTAGAATGCTTGCCTAGCACATGGAAGGTTCTGGATTCAATCCTCAGCACCACTTATCGCAGAGAACATATGAATAGAAATGGATAACATACACAGTATCCAGAATGAACACAACAAAGGACAATCTTGTCTGACTACCAGAGCATATAACTTGCCCTCCTCTCAGAAAAGAAAGAAACTGGACAAAATAATTAAGATCTCACCCAGCATGGCGGCACATGCCTGTCATTATAGCTCCTCAGGAGATAGGATGGATCACCAGATCAAGGCAGATTGGGAAACACAGCAAGACTCTATTATCAAAATAAATTTTACAGAGATTTGGGGTATAGTTCAATTGTAGTACACTTGTCTAATATGTAGCGAGCTCTGGGTTCAATTCTAGTACCAAAAAAAATGTCATCAATTCCTAGAATTCTTTTCCATAGGCCAATGTAACAACAATAACAACAAAATACAACATTGTGATTGTTCTAGAAATTCCAAACAGTGATATATAGCCATCTTTTGCATAAGAAATGCAGAACAAAGAAAAAGGGAAAGAAAGGAATTATGTTCCACTTCATTTCCTACAATGTCTGATTAGTAAAACCTCTTAGAGAACTCAGCATGAGATATGAATCTGGCAGTGAACCTTACAACTTAAGTCTCTCTCTCTCTCTCTCTCTCTCTCTCTCTCTCTCTCTTTCTCTCTCTCTGTCTCTCTCTTTCTTTGTGTCTCTCTCGTCTCTGTCTCTGTCTCTCTCTGTCCCTCTCTCTCTCTTTCTCTCTCTGTCTCTGTCTCTCTGTCTCTCTCCGTCTCTGTCTGTCTGTCTGTCTCTCTCTCTCTCTCTCTCTCTCTCTCTCTCTCTCTGTCTCTCTCTCTCTGTCTCTCTCTGGAAGAACTTTATTAACTTCAACCAGATGTTCCATTAACCAACAAGCAGATGTTTAAAAAAATCCCAAACACTAAGTTCCATTAGACTCTGTTGTTCACATTGGAAAACCAAGTAAGTCTGAGTTAGGGATAAGTACTAAAAAGTTGGGAAATTATTCACAAAACAGTGAGGTGTTCACTCTGCTGGTTCCATGTGTCTGGGGCCAAGAAAAGAATATGAGTGGTTGTTTATCAGTTTCATCCCAAGAGTCAAGAGGGTGGAGTTGGAGAAGACTTTCTTATAAATTTAATTTACTGCTGAAATCTTTTCCACAAATCTGCATTATGTACTCTGCCTTGCAGACTAAAAACAATGAATTCTTTGTTTCTATGATTTGTCAACTCCAAGGTAAATCAGTTTGAATAAAAATTCTATTTCCAAGGACTTAACCACAAACTACTGTGAACCAGTAATTAACTTACTGACTGATGTAACAGCAAGCATCAGGGATAAAAGAATATCAAAGCCTAAGAAAAAGGCCAACATTTAAAAAGACTTTTTTGAGAAGATGGCTTTGAGAAAAAATACCTTTTCTAGATATAAATTGTGATGCTATCTAAATCCATTGTTAATTAAAGCTGAATTTAACTCCTTTCTGAAACTAGATAATAGATTATAATGAATGAATGAATCATTTCCTTTTAAAGGCTTATTTACAAGAACAGTTATTCTCTGGCAGAAAAGGCAGACCCCTGTGTTTAGCCCACCGTGGCAGCAACCTCCTGGAATATAGTGTGCAGTTCCAGAAATTCAAAACTGACTCTGCATTAGTTTTTGCCAAAGGCCACCCTTGGCTAGTATCCAAATTTTAGGGTACAATGTTTCAAAATAAGGCCAAATCCAATGCTGAACAATCATCTTTATTGTGTAGCATTGTCTTGCTTCTAAGAATCTTTTGTTACCAGAAAATTCTCATATATACTGGGAAAGCTCACATCCACATTTGGTTCTGATGAAGCAGACACTTACCTTCCCACTCATCAGCTGATGTTTCTGGGCCAATTTGTCTGCAACTGTTATTAACCATCACCAACCCACATAGCCAGTTGTGTGGGTCAGTTTATTTTCTAAATTGAGTAAGGAAGGGGCGGGTGACAATATCTTGTCTCCATCTAACATTTGCAAAGGGTAGAATATAAAAAAATCTTAAATGAAAACACAACTTTAATGCCAGAGTGAACTGATTTTTAATTGGCAGAATATGCCTCCTTCTCTCACCTCTATTCTCAAATATCAGAACAGTAAACAAGGGGTAACAAAGCCAGAACACCAAAGCTATCCCTATTTTATTCATTTCAAACAGGCATCTCGAATTTATGCACAAACTATATTCTCTGTTCTCTGTCTTCTGTCTTTTATCCACTGGCACGTAAAGATGGCTCTACAAAATACTATACTAAATCCCTACACATTTTTACTATCTCTTCCACCACTTTAGTTCAAACCACCATTAGCTCTTGCTGGGATTATTTCAACAATCTCCTAACTGATTTCTATGCTTCTACTCTTCACTACACCAACCGCAATACCTACTATGGTGCTAGACATACAGGAAATGTTCAATAAATACTTGTGCAACAAATGATCAATTATTTTAGGGAGCGATTATCTGGCAAACTGTGTTAGGTGCAAGGAGTAACAAAGACAAATAAAACATGATCCCTACCCTGGAAAGAATCATAGGAAGAACAGAGACTTTGAATAATTATAATACAATATGGTGAATTTAATCAAAGGTACTGGAAGTATAGAAGAATAGTCATCTGACTGTGTGGGTGCCATGCAGAAAACTGCCCATACAGAAGAAATTTGAACTGGAGCTTGAAGGATGCATAAATTTTTCAAACAGAAAAAGTATGAAGGGCCTGGCAGGCAAAGGGAATAGCACAGGAAAAGAATGGAGTTTTAATCAAAGAAGAGGTACAAGAATGAGGACTATTTCAGCAAACAGTAATTCAGTAAGCAGGAAGGGAGGATATACATGGGAAGGAGAAAAGCCTTAAGAAGTGGACTGTGGTCAGAACATAAATATTATATGCACAAAAAATCTGGCATTAGGAGCTGGGCATGGTGGTGATACACTTGTAATCTCAGTACTCTGGCAGCCTGAGACAAGAGGGTGGCAAATTCAAGCCTAGCCCAGGCAAATTTGCAACTTAGCAAGAGCCTGTCTCAAAACAAAAATTTTAAAAAGGACTAGAGGTGTAGCTCAGTGTGAGGGTCCTACATTTAATCCCTAGTACCACAAAAAGCAAAAAAGGAAGGAAAAATAAATGTGTATTAGGGGCTGGGCCTGTGGCTCAGTAGTACAGCACTTATGCTGAGGCCTTGAGATTGATCCTCAGTATCATCCTTCAAAAATAATGTAAATTTTTAAAATTTGGTATTAATTCTTAGTAAAAATAGTGGAACAACTGCATTTTCAAACTAATAGTGAAAGAGATTCATCCATTCAACAAGTATTTTCAGGATGTCTGATCTGAATTAGTTTTTTAGAAAACCCAAGCTTTAGAAAACCAGTTTTTTAGAAAACCACAAGGATGCTTTAGAGTAGCCATACATATTTGTGGGAAAAGGACAGGTAAAGAGAATCTCCCCTGCTGAGTTTCCAGAAAAAAGCAGTTGTGAAGACACCTTAAGTTTAGCACAGAGAAAGTAATTTTCAGATTTGTAACCTCCAGAGCTGAAAGGGTATGAGCCTGTATTGTCTTAATCCACTAAATTTGCTATAATTTGTCATGGTAACTTGAAAACATGTAAGATATGCATATTATCACAAACACACACACACACGGTGATATGATAGAGTACTCTTCTGCACATTCTTTTTCTTCCCCTGTCTGGGGAAATTTTCCATATTAGTACATAGTATTCTATCTTAAACAATAAAATAATTATTTAATCATTTCACAGTGATGAAACCTTAGATTGTACCCAGTCATTTTTTTCTTACCAATAATATTACATAGATCATCCTTGTACACACATCTTTTTTTTTAAACCAGGGATCAAACTCATGACCTCATGCTTGCCAGACAGGCATTTACACCATTGAGCTAAATATATAGATTTCAGGGGTCAAATGTATGTTCATTTTTTATTTTGACTCACAGCATCAAACTCCTTCAATTATGGCTATGCTTCTTTCTACTATGGCAATGCAAAAATGCAACTCATTTGAGTTTTGACTTTACCCTTCTCTCACAGGATGAGCCTGGGCAAGTGGTAACTGGCTAGATAATTACCCATTATTCATCCCCTATCACAGGACAGCTTTCCCATGAAATATCTGCAAGAAACTGCTCCTATGGTTAATCTTCTCCAGGTGTCTACTAAAAACCACCTTCTCACTGTAGGCAGCTCTTGCCTTGGGAGCAATACCAGGATTGCTTAGCAAATGAAGGCCTGGAACACCTTCCAGCAAGTTCTCCTAGGTTTTTATTTCGCTCAGCCTATACTTAGCTGTATTTAGATAAAATTATAACTACTAAGGCCTTGTCTTTAGTTATTTGTTTTGTTTTGTTTTGCTTTGTTTCTAACTTGGCTATAAACAACAAGAACTTGCTAAAAGATTCTGACAGTTTACAAAAACAGACATCATCAGTGCCATAGGCTACTTATTACTGAGGCATATTGGGTTGTCATAGGCAACCCAGGTAGCTGAATCCATTTTGAGAATGGACTTATCCACAAATGTCTGTTGTGTTTACAGTCCTTCATTCTACCAGCTGAGCTACTGAAGGGTGCACACAATGGACTTACCATATCCAAGAGTTCATTTATCATATGCTTACCAATCCTGAGTCTATTTCCTTCAAAAAATTTTTTTGCTCTTTAGGTTAACTAATCCTCTTTTAATTACCCAGGATTACTTTGTTTATTGCTACTACTTCACTTTCATCACTAGTAGGTCTAATACTGGTCTATCTCACTACTGCTTTTTCTTCTCTAATCAGGCATTTTCCAACCTCCAAGAGAAACAAAAAAGGTGATTTAATCAACTTACGTGGGTCAGAAAAGTTGCCAAAAGAGACTGAAAGCCAGTGCTGGAGCCAGCTATTTCTAGACCTGAGCATCTGTAAGAAAATCAGCAGCATGAACACAAAGTACTGCAAAGAAACTGCAGTTGTCTTTGGCGTCATCTTGGCTCTTGACTTTTTTGTCTACCTTCATTCACTAGCTCTTTATTTGTTAAAATTGTAGGAGATATTTATATACTTGCTGAGATTTAATGTGTGCATACTTTCCTCAAATTACGCTCTATCCAATGCAAGAAAGATTCACCTATAGATCATCCTTTTCCACAGTCTCCTGTACTTGAATATTTCAGTTTTTTATCTACTGCTCCATTAACAGAATTTGGCTGCAACTACAATGACCCTGGGGAATGGCTTCCAAAAACTTGAAGCCAACATCTTTTTTACTTGAAATGTTCAAGCCACAAAATGTTCTCTAACTCTTCTATGTGTTCCACCACTGTGATGATGATGCTTTATGGTGGAGAAGAAACCATTTAGGAACACAGAGCTATCAAAAGCACAGAGCTAAAAAGTCACTTGATCTGGTCCTCCTGCCTTTCATGAGGATCACATTAAGAACCTCAGAATGCTTAAGCCCTAATGTAGAGGCAATGGGTTGCCTCATACTGTGAGTCACGAAGGTTCCTCGATCTACACAAAAGTTAATTCCGGGGCTGGGGATTTAGCTCAGTGGCATAAGCACCTGCCTTGTAAGCAGGCAGTCGTGAGTTCGATCCCTGGTACCGATAAAAAGGAAAAAGACAAAAAAAAAAAAAGTTAATTCCAACCTTCCCCCACAAAACTGCTTGTCTCCAGAATTTCCCATTTCAGAGAAGGGCCCCACCATCCATTTAGAAATCAGAGCTCTCCTTGATATGAGTCTCTCTCACATCAGATATCCAATTCATCAGCAAATCACACTGACATAAACTCCTAACAATTCCTTTACTACAATTTTTCCCATCTCTACCCTCAACAAGGCCATCATCACCTCTCACATGAAGTACTGCAACTATCTGGTCTCCCTTCATTCATTCTTGTCCCTCTCAACTTTGTCCTCCACTGTCCAGCCACAATAAGTACAAAATAAAGCACATCCCCTGAATCTTGCTATCTTTAACCCTTAATGAGTATATACCCCATCTCTAGCATGGTCCACAGGCTCTGAGCTCTCAAACAACAACACAACACCTTGCAATCACAGTGGTGCACTTTTTAGTTCTTTGCTCTGCAACCTCTAACTTTTCACACACACTGTGTCCTCTATGTAGTATGTTCTTCCCTGTTCCCACACATCTGTGAGTAGTCAGTACTTATTATCATTCAGTTCTGAAATTAAATATTATCTCTTCTAAGAAAGTTTCCTCAACCACTCTATCAAAAGGTCTTCTGTTATTCTCTTTATCCATCCTTGTTTATTTCTCTAACAATTTTTAATCAAAACTTACTATTACCTTGTCTGCTTACTTGCTTTCTTGCCTGCCTCTGGAATACAAATATTCTGAAGCAAAGATCATGTGAATCGTATTTAGTACACTATGTCAGCACCTGGTACCTAGCACCAAGGACTTGAGTTCTGATTGAGCATAACACATTATCCCTTTCCCTTGAACTGCCCCGGTAACCTGGCTAAGGTTTTTGATACAGCCTTTTTATAAAGTTCTTACTATGTGTGGCAGGTATTTGTGTTTTTAACCTGGTAGCATTGATAACTGCACTTCCCAACCTCCTCTAAAGACATACATGGCCAGGAGCTTTGCTTTTGCCAATGTAAAATGAGAAATAATGTGAGTTAATGGAGTATTATTATGCAACAAAGGAAGATAAATTTGAGTCATTTGTAAGAAAATGGATGCATCTTGAGACCATGTATAGTGAAATAAATCAGACCACACAAGCTTATATATCATATGGCTTTTCTTATATGGGAAGCCCAAAGTATAAACAATTGAAAGAGTAAAACAAAAGATAAATAATACATAATAGGATAATAGAAGACATGTCTTTTGCAAATACAAAGGGAACCAAAAGATGGAGAGAATGGGGCAGGAGAGAGAAAAGAAAAATAAAACAATTAAGATGTGTCATACACATGTACCAGTTCACCACAATGAACTTATTATGTCCTGCAACAATGAACTAAAAACATCTTTAAAAGAGAAATGATGTGTACTATTTCCAGTAGAAGTTTGACAAGCCATTGAGAAAACACTACCTGCCCCAGTGATCAAGAAAACCTGAGTGGAAACGGAGTTTCCATCATCTTCAGTCCCTAAGATCTATGGTGACCAGACAACAGAGCCAGTCCTTCAGGAGCATATATTATGTCCATGAAATAAACTCTTGTTACAAACTATGGATATTTTGATGGTTACTTGATAGCACACAATAATGTAGACCACCCTCACCCATCCAATTTATCACTGATTGGTAGCATTTGATTTTTATCAAATGTTTTTCTGCATCTAAGATGATCATGTGGTTTTTGTGTTTGGTTCTATTAATGTAGAATATTACATTTATATATTTCTGCATGTTGAACGTGATGAACTTGGATGAATCCTACTTCATTAGGTTGTATAATCTTCTTGAGGACTTGCTGCATTCTGTGTGCCACTGTGTCAATGAGGATTTTTATATGTATGTTCATTAAGGAGACTGGCCTATAGTTCTCTTTTTTAATTGGATCCTTTTCTTTTTTGGTATCAGGTCACTGCTTGCTTCCATAAATCAGTTTGGGAATACTACTTTCCTTTAAATTTCATTAAAGAGTTTGAAGACTGTTGTTTAGATTAGATCTTCTCTAAATTTCTTATAGAATTTAGCAGTGAATCCATCAGAAGCTGGGCTTTCCTTGGTAAGTAGTTTTTAATTACTTCCTCAATTTCATTGACTGATATTGGGTTGCTCAGGATTTTTTGTATTTCCTTGACTCAGCTTTCAAAATTTTGTGTATCAAAGAATGTGTCTAGTTTTTCTGCATTTTCCATCTTATTACAGTACAGGTTCTTAAAGAAGGCACTAATGATCTGAGGTACAAAAAATTTCTGTAAGATCTATTGTGATGTTGCCCTTTTCTTTCCTAATTGCATGGATTTGAGTCTTTTCTTTCCTGCTTTTTTCTTTCTTTCTTTCTTTTTTTTTTTTTTGCTGGGGGCTAAGATTAGCTAAGGGTTTGTCTATTTTATTTAATCTTTCAAAGAACCAACTCTTCAATTCATTGATCCTTGTATTGCTTTCTTAGTCTCAATTGTACTAATTTCTACTCTGATCTTTCTAATTTTCTCCCTTTTACACATTTTGGGTTTAACTTTTTCTTTTTCTAAAAGGTAAAGATCCAACATTGTTATTTATTTGGCCTCACTCTATTTTTCTGATGTAGGAATTCACTGCTATAAGGTTCCCTCGTAGAACTGCTTCCACTGGGTCTCACAAGTTCCAGTATGTGGTACTGGCATTATCATTTAATCACAAAAACTGCCTAATTTCTTCTTTAATTTCATCTATAACCCACTGGTTGTTCAGGAGGGTGTTATTTTTTTTCCACGTGTTTATGCAGTTGTTGTGATTTCTTCTGCCATTTATTTCCAATTTTGTTATACTGTGACAATGTGCAAGGGATAATTTCAATTTCTTTGCATTTATCACAGCATGTTCTGTGAGCTACTATGTGGTCTATTCTGGAGAAAGTTCATGGGCAGCACAGAAAAATGTGTATTCTGTTGTTGTGGGGTGGAGCGCTCTGTAGATATCTACTAGGTCCATTTACATCAATCATTATAAAAAGCTCACAGAAGATAAAATACACAATGAATTAACCATTGTTACTCTATTACCTTGTTTTGAAATTTTGTATTATTGTTTTTATTGCTTTTTTTCTTTTAAATAAAAAGGGGCATAGCTCAACAGCACAGTACATGGCTGGTAAGCGCAAGGTCCTGAGTTTGATTCCCAGTACCCCAAAAATAAAATAAAAGCAAATCAAATAAAAATGTTTAAAAACATACAGAAAATTGGAATAGAAGCTCTTCATCTCAATCTAATAAAAGCTATCTATGACAAAGCAACAGCCAACATCATACTAAATGGTCAAAATTTGAAAGCATTTACTCTAAAATCAGGTACAAGACAAGGATGTCCACAATCATGAATTCTATCTAATACAGTTCTGAAAACATTAGAGCAATTACATAAGAGAAAGTAATAAAAGGAATGAGGATAGGAAAAGAAGCTAAATTATCATTACTTGTGGATAACATGATATTTTACATAGCAGTCCACAAAAACTCAATCAAAAGACTCCGAGAATACCCAAATTGAGTACTATGGAAGAACACAAAGTCAACATTCAAAAATCAAAAGCATGCCTATATATAAATAACAATTCAATGAAAGAGAAATCAAGGAAACAGTATCTTTCACAAGAGCATTAATAAAAATGAAATAATCAATCTAACAAAGAAACTGAAAGATGTAATCACTGAAAACTACAGTACTCTAAAAATGGAAATCAAAGGGGATACTAAAACATGGAATGAAATCCCCATTCTTGGATAGGCAGAATCAACATAGTGAAAATGGCCACACTTCTAAAACTCATACAGATCCAGTGCAATCCCAATCAAAAGATCAATAGCATACCTCACACAACTAGAGAAAACAATCTTAAAATTAATTTGAACCAGACAAGACCTACAATAGGAAAAGCAGTACTAAAAGATAAAATAGGTAAAACTTTTGCAGATGGAGGTATAAAGATTTTATCATCAAAACCCTAATACACAAGGAATATTACAAAGAATGAACAATTGGGATCTCATCATATTAAAAAGCTTTTGCACAGCAAAAGAAATCACCAAAAGAGTGAAAAGATAACCAATTCAGCATAAAATATTTTTCACCAACTATTCCTCAAGCTAAGACTAATATCCTAATATATATAAAGAAATCAGATCCTTAAAATTTTAGACTCAATCCAAAAATGGGCATCTGAAATGAATCAACACTTTCCAGATGAAGTATAAGAAACAAAAGAACTGCTATCTAATCTATATAGAGAACTCAAAATAATCAGACTCCCCAATTTAGAGACTGAATTCAAAAATGGCCACCTGAAATGAATAGGCACTTCTCAGATAAAGAAGTACAAACAGCAAACAAATATATTAAAAAGCTCAATATCACTGAGCATTGAAGAGATGTAAATTAAAACAACACTGAGATTCCATCTCATTGATTCTTGATTCATTTTTTGTCATATTCTCCTCCCAGAAAGAATGGCTCTTATCAATAACAAATGCTGGTGGGGCTGTAGGGGATAAGGAACCTTCTCCATTGTTGGTAGGAATATAGACTAGTGCAACCACTGTGGAAATGAGTATGGAAATTCCATCAAAATCTAAGATTAGAGGTCCCTTTTGACCCAACCATTCCCCCCCTGGATATCTTCCAAAAAGAATTAAAAGCATCATACCACAGTGATATATGCACTCCTATGTTTATAGTGGCACAGTTTGTGTATCTCTTTTTCTTTTCTTTTCTTTTTTTTTTTTTTTTTTTTTTTTTTTTTGGTGCTGGGGATGGAACTCATGGCTGCGCACTTGCAAGGCAGGTGCTTTTGCAGCTGAGCTAAATCCCCAGTCCCTAGTGGCACAGTTTGTAATAGCTAAATCTTGGAAACAGACCAAATGCCAATCAAGTGATGAATCAATAAACATATGCTTTTTTATACAATGCAGTACTATTCAGCCATAAAGAAAAATAAATTTGAGGCTTTTGTAGGTAAATGATGAAACCAGAGACAATACACATAAGTGAAAAAGTCAGACACACATTCTTTCTCTGGTGTGAGAAACTGAAAGTGTAAATGAGGATCAAAATTATAAGAAGATACTGTAAAAGAGGAAGAAAATGTTCAAATGACAATGGAATGAGGAAGTGGGGAGGCGGAAAGGAAAGGAAAAGAAAAAGGACAAAAAAAAGGCAAAAATTGAAATAAAGCTTTGGTAAAAAGGGAGAAGAGGAAGGGAGGAGAATATGACAAAAAAAGAATCAAGATATATCACGTCCAGACACTAATTCCCTATGAGAAATGTGATTATGTATAACTAAAATGTACCAATAAAATTAATCAATTTTTAAAAAAGAATTGGGAGATGGTTCTCACCCAACCTTAATGGCTTTGTGCTTTGGTCTCCCTATCTGTACCATAAGGGTACTCTCCAGGATTAGGACTGTTGTGCTTATCTTTAAAATACCAATTGACAGTAGGACGTGGCCAAAGTCCTAAAGCTACCTCAGTATCAGTAAGCTACTGACAAAGTAGTCAGAAAGCTCGGCCTTCACCAGCAGGAGCTTCCCTCATAACCTGCCTTACTGACCCCCGGAGCTCCTAGACATCTGATAGGGGTGTGCTTTTTTCTGGCTGTAGCCCCCATCCTAGGTCCCACTCTGAGCTCCACAAACACATGAGGTATGCAGTTGTAGTGCTCCACTCCAGCACTTCCTCACTGATATCTGTCCCCCCCCACCCCGCCCAGTCTTGATACCCATGGGGGCCTGGCTCCAAAGCCTCCACAACAGATACCAAAATTCACCAAAGCTCAAGGCCCTTCTAATAAAGTAGCATAGAACTTACATGTAACCTATTCATATCCCTCTGCATACTTTAAAACATTTCTGGATGATTTAAAACATCCAATACTATGTAAAAGTTATGTAAGGGGCTAGTGTTTAGAGACAGTAACAGGAAAAAAAGTCTATTCATGTTCAATACAGACATTTTTTTTAAAAAAAATACTTTCAATGCCAGGCATGGTGGTGCATCCCTATAATCCCAACACTCAGGAGGCTGAGGCAGGAGAATTCCCAAGAGTTTGAAAACAGCCTGAGTTACATAGTGAGTTCAAGGCTAGTCTGAACTACACAGCAAGACTCCACCTCAAAACATAAACAAAGAAAAAAAGCCAATCCATTGTTAGTGGAATTTGTAGGCATGAAACCTGGAGATATAAGAGTCAACTATATTATACTATCTAACTAGAGTATCAAGCGGGATCAACTTGGGCATTCATATTATGTAGCCCCTTGAGTGGATTATCTTATGAGTTTCACCAAGAGGCTTTGAAAGGTGCAGTAAAGGACCATTCAAAAGTTATTTCATCACAATACACTCTATCTTAGCAATGAAAACATTTTTAAACATAATTACCAGGCACTCATGTTTAACAAAAACACCTTTAGCTCCTTAATGTTATCTAATGCCAAATCATTTGTCTATTTCTGATTTACTGAACCAGGATCCAACAAGAACCTCATACTGCACTTCGTTGTGACTTCTTATTAATCTATCTTATAATAATTGGCCCTTCCTTTCTCTCTCTACTATCAATTTGGCTGAAGAATAATGGATATTTCTTAGAGAAAGTGGGTCATTATTCCTAGAGAATGTACTATATTTTGGATTTAACTGACTATATCCTTATTATTTAAATCATTTTTCTGACCCTCATTTTTCCTGTAAAGTAATAACAATTCTAAAGACTTGAAACAAAAAAATTAAGATATGTAAAAAAAATTAATATATGTTATATACATGTACCAACTTCCCACAAAGAACGTACATATTATATACTACATATATGTACTAATAAAATAAAATAAAATTTTGAAAAACAAAGACTTGAAACAATAAAAAAGCCACTAAAACTAGAAGTTCAATTTGACCCAGGTTTTCTTCTTAATGTCTTCCTAAAATAATTAAAAGTATAATACCACAGTGATATAGCACATCCATGCTTATAGGAGCATAACTTACCACAGTTAAATCATTGAAACAGTCCAAATACCCATTAATGGATAAATGGATAAAGAATGTGGTTTTTATATACAATGGAGTACTTTGCTACAAAGAAGGATCAACTTGAGACATGTTTAGGTAAATGGATGCACCTTGAGACCATAATTTTAAAAGTGAAATAAATAGGACACATATGCTCAAATATCTCATAGTTTCTCTGGTATGAGAATCTGTATGCATAAATAAGGAGCAAGACAATTGATAAATATTGAGAAATAGGAAGAAAATATTCAAATGGGAAGAGGAAAAATGGAGGGTGGAGGGGGAAAGGAAGGGAAAACAATAAAAATGTCAGTAGAGGGCTGGGGATTTAGCTCAGCGGCATAAGTGCCTGCCTTGCAAGCGTGGGGTTGTGAGTTCGATCTCCGGTACTACTAAAAAGAAATAAATAAGTAACAGTAGAAAAGAAAAAGCAGAAACAGAAGAAGAGAAAGACTGAAGGGAGGATAGGGCAATAGAGGGAAAAGAATCCAAATTTATCATGTACAGGTACAAATTTCCATGATAAATGGGATCATTATGTATACAAAAGAGTATTAATAAAACTAATTTTAAAATATATAAAATAAAAAAACATACTTTTAAGTGCCATAAACTGTTTTTCCCTTCAATCCCAATAGTGGGATTGAATTCAGGGCATTCTCACTATATCTCCAGCCCTTTTGCTTTTATTTTTCACTGTGAAAAGAGGTCTTGTTAAGTCACTAAGTTGACCAGGCCAGGCTCCAACTTGCAACCTTTCTACTTCAGACTCCCAGAATATGGAATTACAACACATACCATTGTGCTTGGCTGTGCCAAAGCCTTTTACCCATGCATACTATGTCCACCCCAGTATACACAGCTCTTAATTCTGAGTGAATATTGAAACTTCACCATTCATGACTTTAACAAAGTCAGGATTCTTACAATTCTTACAAAGTCTTCTTACTAGACTTTTGGGAGAAAAGTCTTATATACTAATCACCCTATAAATGTATGTGATTGGTCACAAGTGTATCGTGAAAGGCAAGAAGCAATGTAAAATGTAACATAATTATGCTGGAAGAGTAGCACATGTCAACTGTCACTGAATACTTATCAGTGATGTACTATGCCAAATGGCAAGGGATATACAATGATAAATCAAAACTAATTCTCTACCAGGGAAAAGGGAGAAATATTCACAAATACAGCTAACAAAATAGATGGCTGTAAGTGTGATATAAACAACACAACTGACCACTAACTGCCAAAGGGCTAATTTAAATTGAGAAATCCTGCTAAAGATAGTGACACTGGGGTCTGACTTGGAAAGATTCCAAATAAATTGTAGAATAAGAAAACCAATTCCATAAATATGCTCTGCAAGCCTGATATAAACCAGGCTCTAGGCTTCAAATTATGCAGTGCTATAAAAGCTTTTAAAACACAGCTCTTGTCTTCCAAGAACGCCCAATGTAGTTGTGAAGATGAATATACAAATATCTACAATATCAAATGTCCTACAAGGGGCTGGGGATACAGCTCAGTGGCAAAGTACCTGCCTGGCAAGTGCAAGGTGCTGAGTTCAATTTCCAATAAAAAAAAGTCCTACAAAGAGCATGACATGTAGACTACCCCAAAGGAATTCAAATAAGGAAGAAATGACATGCAAATGAGGAAATTTGGGAGGAATGCAAGGAAAAGGTAAGATCTGAGGCGGGCCTATGAGAGCAGAGGACTTCAACAGAGACAATAAAAGCAAGAGCATTCTAAGAGAAAAGAATGGCCAGAACAAAGAGGAATGAAAAGAAGCATAAGTTTATGAAATCCAAGTAAGTTTAAAAGCAAAGGATAAAGTTGGAGATATTAGGAGCACAGGTCACAAAAGACTGGCCCGTCAAGCCGAACACTCTTTTCCTGAAGCTGGCAGTGTGGGAAGCCACTGAATGTTTCTAAATAAGAAGTGGCATCATCAGTGGTGTTTTGTCTTGGGACAGTTCCTCTGTGATCAGTATAGAAACAAGTAAAGGGAGAGGAGATAGTTGGGGTTTAGTGTTTTCTCAAATGAAAAGTAACAAGACTTTGAAATGCAGGGAAAGGGATGAGAGAAAGGAGGAAATAAATGCAAAGGATACTGCTAGAAGCCAGGAGTAGTGACACATGCCTGTACGTCTAGCATTTTGGGAAGCTGAGGCAAAAGGATCACAAGTTTAAACCCAACTTGGACAAGGGGTTGGGAACGTAGCTCAGTATAAAGTTTTGATCCAAGGTCTTCAACCCCCAGTATGTTTTTTCAAACCCTCAGTACTGAAAAGAATAAAACAGATGCTACTAAAGTACACCTACCAGATTTGGCCGTTTATTAGATGTCAGGGAATGAGAAGAAAGGGAAGGAGGGAAAGAGGTATACATGGAGGGAGGAAGGGAGATAAGGGAAATGAGCAGAAGGGCTGGCTTTGAGGTCTAGCTGACTGGCATGCTAGCAATACCATAAATGAAAATAAGGATGTCAGTGAGATATGGTAAAATGCTGAGCTTGGTTTGCAAAGCAAAAACAAAGGAAATGACTAAATGTCAGTAGGAATCTAATCATTAAACCCAGGTGTAAACAAACCCTGTTACATATGTTATGTTGAAAGTTCTCATGGTGTTTTCTTTTCAACAGCCTGGTAAGAACTATAAAGCTATAAACACCACATATCACAATGAACCCCAGTAATATGTGTGATTAATGTGTTATTCCAAAAGAAAAGGAGTAAAAGAACTAGAAACCAAAGAAACAGGTCCTGGTAAGATATTGAGGAGTATTTATAAGGCTGGGTTTGCAAATGACTCCATACATTTTAATAACAGAGTCAAAACAGGTTCCCCATAAGACCAGTAGTTTTTAATAGTATGTATGTGTCTGTCTGTCTGTCTCTCTCTCTCTCTCTCTCTCTCTCTCTCTCTCACTCTCCTTTCAGAAAACAAAACAAAACAAAACAAAACAAAACAAAACAACAAAAAAAAAAACATTATCCAAATTAAAACATAGAACTGGGGGAGGGGGTTGAGGAAATTCTATCCTAAGGGAGAACCACAATGGTGCAAAAGCATGTGAAAACTGAACACCATGACATCCTGCCTAGAGAGAATGCCAGTGTCCAAAAATATTGGGATTAAAACAAGCCAACATGAAAGCATAGGCAGAGAGGTGGGAAGATGATATTAAGATACAGTCCCAGCTACCAAAACTCCTTGTTTGCTAAGTAGGAAGAGGAGCAGCTGCCAAATGTTTGAACTCTATGACCTCCAGCAGGCCACTTTTTATTCAGGAATCCATGCATTCAGGAGTTTGTCTTGGAAACTGTCATACTGCTAGACTCAGAGCCCAGATACAAAATCAGTGCCCAATGCCTTTAACTGGAGCAGAGCAGAACACTGAGACAGCCCTTAGGGAAGGAAGAAGGCATGAAATAAACTGAAAAACCAAATCCAAACGAAACTTAAACTAGGGAAAGAACTAGTAAAAAGCATTCTTAGAAAATATAGTGTTTGTGGCTACTGAAATACAAGTCATACACATTTCTTTAATTGCCACAGGGATTTTCTGCACATGTATAGGCATGTTTTCTTTTCAAAGTGTTGATGTTAAAATAATAATCTAATTCCCATCTGAAGAAATCTATGGACAAGATCTTCGGATTCAGAGAACATCTGTGCCTTTCAATTTTAAAAGTCAAACTTCTCTGTCACAAATCTACTGCTGTACAAACTCAGGGAGTAGTGCCAACTGGCTACTTCCTCATATGCATCTTATGTGCAACCCAAAACCGAACGGAGCAAGGGAAAGGGGCAAAGAAGAGTTGCAAAAGGGATCCCATTCTGAATTCTAGAAAGACAGGGACTGCATGAGACAAGCTGCATGATAGGTGGGCAATTTCTTCAGCTACGGGGACAACTATACCACCTAGCTGCAAGGAAAATTCTAATAGAGAAGTGGTTTGGAGGATACACAAGCAGAGCAGTAAGAGAGGAGAAAATGAAAACTTGAGATACTGAATACTAAACAAATGAAATTCAGACACATACTGTAACAGACAATCCTTGAGGCCATTATGCTAAGTGAAATATGTGAGTCACAAAAGGACAAATACTGCATAATTTTATTCATATAAAGTAACTAAAATGGTGAAAAATCATGTAAAGAGAAAGTATAAAGGTAGTCATCAAAGTGGGAAAAGGGAAAAATAAGTGTTCAGTGGGTATAGAGTTTTACTGTTGCAAGATGAAAGTGGTTTGGAACACAGAGTTGAGGCTAGCCAGGACTACACAATAAGACTTGTCTCAAGGAGAGTTTATATAATATAGATACATTCTTAATACTCTGTTGTATAACACTGCAAGGAGGAGAATATACTTAATACTACTGAACTGTACTTAAAAATTGCTCAGATGATAAATTTGTATTATGTATATTTCACCATCATCTTCTTTGGGGGTGTAGAAGGAGTACTGGGAATCAAACTCAGGAACTCACACTTTCCAGAAAGGTGCTACACCACTGAGCTATATCCCAAACTTTACCACAGTCTTTAATATGAAATGGTCTGAGATACAAATGTGGTCCAAAAAAGTCATGTATATCTGTAGTTTGAAATAATAAAAGTCCTACATACATGTTGAACACTTGCTTGCCCATTACCTCCCTATTCCACTTCCCAGTCTCTGAAATGGTCTTTGCTCTCTCTATCTTAGTACAGCCATACACCCACATTATAGCTGAGGTCTGATCTGTACACACCTCAGATTTCCTAGATGTCAGTAGAAAACCTGGAAGTGGCCTCAGTCCCAACAATTGCTGCAGAATAAATGAACCTTATCTTCATCAGGTCTGGATACCAAGCGAGTTTCCATAGAATGCAGGCAATCTGAGTCAAGTGAAAAGGATGTAGTATCCACATCCCATTTTTAAACCTTAATTCACTTTACACATGTCTTTAATCTAAAAGATGTTTTTAAGCCTTTGGGACATAGTGGACTAAGGGAAGCAATCTAATATTGTATAAAAAGCAATGGTCGACTTTTAATCCAGGGAGCTGAGGCCACACAAAGTGAGTTCCAGCACACTGGCATGGGCCCAGGGAGAGTCTAAGATCATCACTCCCAACAGTTAAGTGCCTGCCCAGCTGCCAGCCACACAATACCAGGCTTTACAGGTTTTGTGGGCCTAACTGGGCCACGCTAGGTGACCTTCTGACATTCTGGGGAACTGAGGCCCCAAAAGGTGAGTCCAGTGCACTGGCATGGGCCTGGGGAGGGTTTAAGATACTTTCTCCAAGCAGTTAAGTGCCCGCACAGCTCCAGACACACTGGACTAAGCTTGGGAGGTTTCAGCACCCTGCGAGACCATGCCCAGTGGCATTCATTATATCTGGGGAGTTGAGTGCATGCAAGGTGAGTTCCAACGCATCTGCACTAGCCATGGGAGAGCTTTGGACCATCGTCCACAGTGGTTAGGTGCTCAGCCAGCTTCGAGGAATAGCAGAGGTGGCACAGCAGGTCCTGTGGGCCTCACTGGACCATACTAGGCAACCTTTATTCAGGCCTAAGAGCCTAAGGTAATGAGGTGATTTCCAAAACGCCTAGGAGAAGCTTTGGAACATCACATGGGGCACAGAAATAAAGGAAAATGAAAATACAAAAGACCAAAATGCAATCTCAAACCTCCAGCCCATGCCAAGAAAGCCTAGGAGCCATGTACATAGAAGAAAATATAAGTCATACACCTGAAATACCTGAAATAATGGCAACTGAAATGAAGAAACTCTGGGAAGATATAAAGAAATTCAAACTGGAAATAATTTCCCAGGTAAGAGAAGCAATGACAAAAGTATTGAAAGAAATACTGAACACATCTAAAGAAGTTAAAAAAGAGAAGTTTGACTGACAATGTAGGCCACGAAGCTTGACTGACCGGGAGGGGAGGCAGCACAAAGAAATACAGTGCATACCACTGCAGCTTGGCTGACCCTCATGCTGCCGCGATCAGCGCCTCCAGGCCACCAGTCAGACCTGTCGTGATGGGCCAACCAGAGGGTGGAGGAGTGGAGCAACTCAATGCCCACAAACTGTGCCACAGATGGAAGAAGGGAGGAACTCACAGAGAGAACCATTTGATGAAGAATATTAAAAAAAAGTATAGAATACAAGAAGCAGATGCAAAGAGATCACCAGGAAATTAAAAACTCCATGGAAAGATGGCAAATGAACTTGAAAGAAACTAAGAATAGATTATCCAAACTGGAGGACAATTTTGCAATGTGGGATTATAAAAGGGAAAACTTTTTTAAAATAACAAGGAAACAAGCAGTAACAATACAAAGGCTACAAGACAAGAGGATCTATAACTTGGGAATAAAACATATGAATGAAGAAGCTGGGGTACAAACAAAGGAACTACAAAGATTTTTCACAGAAATAATTAAGGAAAACTTCCCAAACGTAGGAAAAGGAAATGATATTCTGATATATGAGGCATATCCAGCCACCTACAACCAAAACAGCTACATCCAGGCATATAATAATCAAGATCCCAGAAATTCAATATAAGAACAGAATATTAAAAGCTGTTAGAGACAAGAAACAGATAACCTACAGAGGAAGACCCATCAGAATATTGGCAGATTTCTCGACACAAACCATCAAGTCAAGAAGCGCCTGGAGTGAAATACTTCAAGCCCTGAAACCAAATCACCTCCATCCCGGATTGATATACTCTGATAAACTGTCTCTAGAAATTAATGTAGAAACAAGATGCTTCCAAGACAAAGAGGAACTTGGGAAATTTGCAACCACCAATCAAACTTGACAGAGAATACTGCAGGGCATTCTAGAGAGAGAGAAAAGTACTAGGATTCCAGGAACAGTGGCAGAGAGGCCTCAATGCATGGAGCAGAAAACAGAATGAAGAAGATAAGCAGATAACTGATGGCAAAAAAAGAGCATAACAGAATTGAGGCAGAGAAGATTTTATTCAAAACTGATACGATTGATAGTACCAAGTCTGAGAGTACAGGCAACTGCACTGAAGATGACAAGACTCTTCGATACACATTCTGGTTTGATAACTGCTGGTTTTTGAAGTTCTATACTATACACAAACTTGTGTTTTTATTAATACTGTTATGCACTGATATATTCAATTATATTATGTCTGATAATATAGTCAATTCTATCAGAGATAATAAGAGAGAACACAGAAACCATGGTAGAACTCTTATGGGTTTGTTGTTGTTGTTGTTGTTGCTTTATTTAAAGAACGACAAAACAAAATAGAAAACGAGCAGAAATAGTACATATTTTCAAAGAAAAGGAATAAACAGTAATAAATCACTAGCTCATGTATACATATTGTCTCCCTATAAATAGTTGTTGAAGGTACACAAGTGGAACACATAAATGGGATTTCAGCCAGGGAGACTGCAAACAGTTCTGCTCAACTATCCAACAAAAACAAAGAATTCTGACTATCAATCCTATACATTTAAACATGTACATGTTTATAGATATCTTCATTTATGTTGAGAAATAACACAACTTATTAGATTAAAATCCTTCTGAACAAAGATTAATAATATTGCTAGATCATAACACTCTGGAATCAGGATTGAGTACTGCAGTACCCCTTTCTTTTCTTCAAAGTTTTTGTTTATTTTATCATGTGTCATAAAATGTTTATATGTTTTACATAAGCATGAATCTTAACATGTATTTCTATCCTTTCTATATTGGGGGACAAACATAACACAGTAGGACAGAACTAAACTTTTTCATATAGACATATAAATCTAAAAAGACATATAAATCTGCTGTATAAGGAGTTCTACCATGGTCAATGTGCTATTTCTTGTTATCATCAACAGAACTGGCTATATCATCAGATAAAGAATAATTGAACACATCAGAACATAACAGGATTAATAGAAATACAACTTTGTAGATAGCTTAAAGCTAAAAAAACAGGTACTAATTAAATCAGAATGGATATCGTAGAGAATCACTGTAATTTTCAGTATAGTTTTCTATGCTCCTGAAATTGATACCATTAACCTTACAGTTTTGAATAAAATCTGTCAATAATAAGAAGCAATCAAGCAAGTCAGATTTAACTAAGATCAATCATGATACAATAGTATAAGTCATACATGGATCCTGACTGAGTTACTAGGAAATTAAAGATGTCCAATGTGCTAAGTCCTGATATCTTCAGGACAGCTGTCTGTGCCCCTCAGATCCAGTGCTTGTATACAAACTGTGATGGAACAAGTTCCAACAAAGTAGAGTGGAGTGAATAATAGGGGTTTTAATTCCTGATACACTATTAGCTATATCTTCTGCTGTTTTTTTTTTAAGACTATTCCTCCCTTTTATTCCCCCAGAATGAACTGTGTACTTTGGGGTCTCCCCAACACTCATAGTTTTGTATTGGGGGGCAACCTGCTATTTATCTAAGTGTTTCTGAACTTTCTCACTCCTGGGCTGGATTTCTAGTTATATTTCTTCATTTATTAAAGCCTGTCTGTTCAACCTATCAATAAATACTAGTTTAGTTACCCCTATTACTCTCTGGTTCCCTATCACATCAAGTTCCATTTTCTCATGTTTGATTCTGTTCCATGTAACTTTCTTCAGGCTAATTATATTTCCTATAAGAAGCCTCTCAGTGGACCCTATCTCTTGATCCACTCTGCCAGCAATTCACTATTTTTTCCATAAGTTAGTGTATCTAGGCCATCTATATTACAAATTATATACAATCTTTGCTGCCTCATTTCTGTTGAGCTCTTTTTCTGTCATTAGTTGTCAGTTTGTCTTTTTCATTTCGTTTTCTGCTCCACTCATTGTGGCATCACTGCCACTGTTTCTGGAATCCTGGCACTTTCCTCCTTTAGAATGTCCTGCAGTATTCTCTGTAGAGTTGAATTGGCAGTTTCAAATTCCCCCAGTTCCTCTTATCCTGGAAGCACCTTGTTTCTCCATTAATTTCTAGGGACAGTTGTGCAGGATATATCAATCTTGGCTGGAGGTTATTGTCTTTCAAAGCTTCAATTATTTTGCCCCATGCTCTTCGTGATATGATGATTTGTGCCAAGAAGTCTGCTCTAATTCTGATGGACTTTCACTTGTAAGTGATCTGTTTATTGTCTCTGACAGCTTTTAATATTGTGTTCTTATACGGGATTTCTGGAATTTTGATTATTATATCCCTAGGTGTAGTTCTGTTTGGATTGTAGGTGGCTGGAATTCTGTATGTCTCATATATCTGAGTATCTTTACCTTTCCCTATGTTTGGGAAGTTCTTCTTGATTATTTCTGTGAATAGCCTTTGCAGTTCATTTGTTTGTATCCCTGCTTGTTTCTTTACATTCTTAATTCTTAAGTTATAGATCCTCTTATCATCTTCTAGTCTTTGTACTGTTACTGCTTATTTCCTTGTTATCTTTAAGAAGTTTTTCCTTTCATGCTCCCACATTGCAAACCTTTCCTCCAGTTTAGATAATTTATCCTCAGTTTCTTTCAAGCTGTTATGCCAGTTTTCAATAGAGTTTTTTGTTTCTTGGTAATCTCTTTGAACATGCTTCATGTATTCTATGTTTTCTCTATTTTCTGCATCAAGAAATTCTCACCCTTTTTTTTTTTTTGTTCTTCCATTCTACCATCTGTTTTTTCTTGGGAGGTGCTTAGCATTTCTTTAACTATTCTACTTATATCTTGCTTTACTTGGTTAAATACTTCGCTTCTGAACTCGTCTATAAGGTCCCTAAGATATCGATTTATGTCTATTGGTGCCATGCCTGATATTGCTTGTTTCCTCATTCTCCTTTACATTTACCTTTCCTGGATTAGTGTTCTCAGGATTGGGGACCGAGGATCCTTTCTTGTTGCTTCCTCTTCTGATATTTTTTGTTCCTTCCATACAGGCATATATAAGAAGCCCAGTTTCTTTCTTTGTCGGTTTCAGTTTGTCTGAAATACGCTGACTAGGTGGCCCCACACACTGCAGTTTACTAGGACGTACAGACCCCAGCCTATGATGGTTCCACCCCTCCAGGTCAACCTACTGAAGGCTTCACTGCATTAGGTTGTACTGCCAAGCCTGGACCGTGGTTTGGGCTAGCCTATTTGGCCTCTGTCCGTGGCATCACCAGGTCAAGCAAACCCCACCAAACCCCCTTGAGAGGGGAATATGAAACTGAAGTCACTGCAGCACCCTGTAATGGCCAGGCTGCCCAGTCTCAAAATGTCCTCTGTTAGAGCCTCTTTGACTATGGGAGGGTCCCCCTCTCTCTCACCAACCACAGGTTCCTCTCACCCACTGAGGGTCGATGTAGGGCTCCCCGCCAGTTCCACTCCCAATTCGGATTGCTGATTCCCACTCTCAAAGCATTCGTGTCTCTGGTGAGTTGGAAATAGCAGGCAATCCCAGCTGTGCCAATTCAGGCACAGCAGTCACAGGGTTTTCAAGCTGCAAGTTTTTCAGGTGTTCCAATCATAGCACCAGGATTGCATTTCAAGTTAGTTTCTCTCATCTTAGTGCATTCTTGGGTTGGCAAGGTATATCTCCCTCAGCTTAGCACTGCCAACACTGTGCCATTCCTGGAATCAAGGCTGGCTATCTCAGAGAGCCACTATAGCTGCTGTTATCTATCCACCATCTTTTCTGTCTTCTCTGGTACAACACTTTGTACAATGGTCTTATATATTTATTTCATTTCATGTGTTTATAGGGATATATTTTGTTTTGCCTTGCTTTGTTTTGTTTCTCCCTCTAATATAGAAAGGATATAAATACATGTTAAGACTCATACTGTGTAGAATCTATAAACACTTTATGAAAACTGTTCTTATGACACATGATGAAATGAACAGATACTTTGAAGGAAAAGGGACACTAATACCCAGTGCTGATCCTGGAGTGTCATAATGTGAAACCCAGCAATAGCAATTATTCTTTGTTCAGTGTGATATTAGCCTGCTTGGGTTTGTTCAATGTCAACATAATTGAAGATATGGATAACTGCATGTATGTTTAAGTGTATAGGATTGATAACCATATTTCTCAGTTTTTGTTGGATAGTTGAACAGAACTGGTTGCAATCTCACTGTTTGAATCCCCACTTTATATGCTCCACTTTAGTATCTTGAATAACTATTTGTAAGAAGACAATCTGTAATCATCAACTAGTGATTTCTTAGTTTATTTTTTCTTTGACATTATATATTTTTCTACCCGTTTTCTGTTTTGCTTAGTCATTCTTTAAATTAAATTTAAAAAAAAGACACTACAGTACCCAGTCCTGATCATGGAGTGTCATGATGTGAAATCCAGCAATATTATTATTCTTTCTTCAGAATTATTTTAACCTACTTTAATTTGATTAATCTAAACATAAATGAAGATATGGATAAGTGCATGTATGTTTAAGTGTATAGGATTGACAACCAAGTTATTAAGTTTTTGTTGGACAATTGAACAGAACTTTTTGCAGTCTCACTGTTTGAATTCCCACTTTACATGTTGCATTTTTGTACCTTGTACAATGACATTATGTAAACATCAACTAGTGATTTCTTACTGTTTATTTTTTTATCTGAACATATGTATTATTTCTATCTATTTTCCATTTTGTTTAGTCTTTCTTTAAATAAAAATTTTTTAAAAAGAAGTTAAAAAATTAGAGGAACATTGCAAAAACATAGAATCCCTGGATGAACAATATAAGAAACAAACAGAATACATGAAGCAGATTCAAAGAAATATACAGGAACACAGAAATTCCATTGAAAGTTCTCAAAACCAAATCAATAAAAATGAAGATACCATTTCAGACCTTGAAGACAAGATTGCAGCTTCTGAACAGGAAAGGAGAGATCTTTTAAAAATAACAAGGAATCAGGAAATAACAATATAACAGCTGCAAGATGATGCAAAGAAAAACAACATAAGATTGATAGGGATAAATGAAAAATAAGGGGATACCACAAATGATATCAAGAGGCTATTTACAGAAGTAATAGATGAAAATTTCCCAAAATGAGAATGGAAACCAATATGGATTAGTGAAGCATATAGAACTCTAAATAGCCATAAACAAAATAAAACTACATCCAGGCATATAATAATCACTATCCCAGAAATCTAACATAAGAATAGAAAATTAAAAGCTGTTAGAAAAGACAGATCACCTATAAAGGAAAACTGATCAGAATCACAGCACACTTCTCAACACAAACAATAAAGTCAAGAAGAGCATGGAGCAAAGTATTTCAGATCCTAAAGGAAAACAATTTCCAATCTAGACTGATATACCCTGAAAAACTATCCTTCATAATGGAAGGAAAAATAAGATACTTGCATGATGAAGAAAAGGTGAAGAACTTCATGATCACCAAACCAACACTGCAAAGAATACTAAAGGACATTCTAGGTACACAAAGGAAAAACCACTAAGCAAGGAACACAGTTAATCAGCGGGGAAAGGTAAACATACAACAGCAGAAAGATAACATGTCAACAATAAACCAATATATCACAGTTATAACCATTAATGTAAATGGTCTCAATTCACCAATTAAAAGAAACAGACTGGCAGAATGAATCAAGAAAAAACATCCAACCATATGCTAGCTACAAGAAACCCATCTAACCCAAAAGGAAACTCATAGACTGAAAGTCAAAGGATGGAAAATAATACTTCACATAACAGGAACCAAAAAAAAAGTAGGGGTAGCTATTTTGTTTGCAGATAATGTGAACTTCAAACCAAGAATAATCCAAAGAGATAAGAAAGGACACTACAGAGTCAACTTAGAACTCAAATTATACAACATGGGAAGCCCTGAACAGAGGGAGAATTCTCTCATCCCAAGAAGAAACTAAGGTGAGAAAAATGAATCAAACATACACACCTGGCTGTCTGTGACACCGTGCAGGCCTGAGCGCTTCTGGGATGCTGTTGAGACAGGCCATCCCCGTGGCACTGCCTCCAGCCACCACCTCCGACTCTGGCACCAGGGACCCAACAGAGGCTGGAGGAATGAAAGGACTCGGTGCCCACCGGCTGGCCCCACCCCAGCCACCACTGCCACCTCCTTGGATCCGGGCCAAGTCCAAGAGGACATGAGGAAGACGGTGGGTTGTGGCCCCACAGGCTTGGGACCCCATTGCTGAGACGCACCACCATCTTTGCACACATCGCTTGCACAAGGACCCAAGCCTGCAGCGTCAGCACTGAGCAGGCCCACACCACCAGAGTGCCCCCAAAGTCCCCAGGCAGGCAAGTGTCAAAGAATTCTTTGTCACTGCCAGGCCTGTGCAACTGGAGCTCCACAAAGCTGCCACCGCCCCTTCCACTGCCTTCTCGGACCTGGGCTGCGTACCAAATGGTGCAAGATAAGGGAATGTTACAGCACCACGGGCAAGGGACCGGACCTGCTGTAATGCATCCTCACCTTCACATTCACCGCTCACGCAAGGACCCGAGCCCACAGCACTGGCACTCAGCAAGCCCATGCTGCCAAAGTGCCCCCAAGGTCCCTTGTCATGTGAGTGTGTCTTTGCTGACATCAGGCCATGCAACCAGAGCACCACAGAGCCGCTGCCATGAACAAAGACCAGAGAAGCTGCTTTTGAAAACACCTCTTCATACAATAATCAAAAATACAGAACCAGACCTTTGCAGTTTCCTGCCATGATCGACCAGCTGTGGGGAATTGAGCCTGCTGGCCTGTGCCCTGAACTCTGGACTGGGTGGCCTCAGGTGACTGTCCCCGCATCATCCTAAGCTCCTAGGAAGGAGTTTAAGGTATCTCAGGTAATAGCAATTTGGGGAGGGTAGCAAAATCCCAGTCCGTACACTTCACAAAGACCCTAAGCAATACGGAGAGGGCCAGAGACCCCTCAAACACAAGTGTCTGAAAGAAACCAGAAACATGACAAGATATAGAAATAAAAAAAAAAACTCCAGCCACTGACCCTGGAATAATAAGCCCAGGAGAGATAAATACAGAAGAGAAATAGTGCAGTAATCATGCAATATTAGATACAGCTTCAGCAGATATAAAGAAATACCTTCATTACCTCATAGATGAATTCAAAACTGTACTTCTGATCCAAGTGAGGCAACATATAAAAAGATCAATTAAAGAAATGATAAGCTCCTCCCTAGAGAACACAGGTGGAAGAACAGAGGAACTCAGAAAAGGAAGAGAAACCTTTCATGAAGAATGTAAACAAAATCTAGAATATATGAAATAAATCCAAAGAGACAAGCAGGAAACTAAAAACTCCATTGCAAGCTGGCAAAATACCTTGACAAAAACTAAAGTTAGCCTTTTCAAATTTAAAGAGAGATTTATGGTGTATGATTGCAAAAAGAAAAGATCTCTTAAAAATAACAAGGAACCAGGAAGAAACAATACAAAGGGTAGAAGATGGCAAGACGATTTATAACCTAAGAGTAAAAAATTTGAATGAATAAGCAGGAGTAACTACAAATGAACTACAAAGAATATTAACAGATATAATTAAGGAAAACTTTCCAAGCATAGGAAAAAGAAATGATATCCAGATAAAAGAGGCATACAGAACTCCAGCCACCTACAACCAAAACAAATCTACACCCAGACATATAATAATCAAGGTTCCAGAAATCCACAAGAACAGAATATTAAAAGCAGCCAGAGAAAAGAAGCAAATTACCTACAATGGAAAAATTATCAAAATAACAACAAACTTATCAACACAAACTCTCAAATCAAGAAGAGCCTGGGGGGAAATAGTCCAAGCCCTGAAAGAAAATAATTTGCAACCAAGACTGATATACTCAGAAAAACTCTCTTATAAAATTAATGGAGAAATAAGATATTTCCAAAACAAGACGGAACTATCGGAGTTCATGGCCACCAACCCAACCCTACCAAAAAATACTGAAGGACATTCCAGAAAGAGAGAGAGGAAAAAATAGCAGGATTCCAGTAACAGTGACAGAGAGGCCTCAGTGAACGGGGCAGACAGTGGAATGAAGGTGTAAAATGGACAAATAATGAAAGAAGAATAAAATAGCAGAAATGAGGTAGAGACAGTAAGCTATAATCTTTAGTATAGATAGCCCTGATACACTAACAAAAAAAGAAACACAAGCAGAGGAGACTAGGAGGCAGGATCCATCGAGATGCTCTAAATAGGAGATACACTCACTCTGAAAGAGGGTTAATAAACTGAGAGTCAAATACAAGAAAACAATGCTATATGTGACAGGAAACCAGAGAGAAATAGGGATAACTCGTTTAGCAGCCGCAGATAGACTGGAAAGCTATGACACTTTTGGGCAGTGTAGAACTACACAGCTGGAAGGAAGGACAACCTTGTGACTTTAGTAAGTAAAGGAGTACAGCTCAACATCAAGCTCATGGGTAAAAAGGTTTAGCAACACTTAGATAGATAACAGGTTGGACCCCTAATCTAAAAACTGAAAGAGCTAGTGGGACTCAAAATATACAAAGCACCCTGAGAAAGGGGAAAGGGAAGAGTTGTCTAAAAAAGGAAGACAGAGGATATTGTTAATATTGTATCAGGATTTATAAGTCATAGTAGTCTTATCACATTGTTTAGATTCATTATATTTTGTTCTGGTCTGTCTACCCATATTAGATTTGAGGGCACAGACAGCTAATCCAAAAATAGCAAGTTATACCATGGTATAACTATCCTTAATGTTCTATGAACTTAAACTGAAACACTTTATTACTTACACTGTCTTAGTAAGACTGATCTTATTTGAAGCTGGTTCATTAGACCGCTGTTTAGCCTTGATTGATTTCATTCAAATATGGTATCCTTGATAGTATTAAGTCTGGGAGTGGAGACAACTACTCTAAAGATGACAAGATGTAAAACATGTCCATTCTAGTTTTGATTATTAACTGCTTTCAAGTCCTACAATATCTTCAAAGTTGTGTCTTTAATAAAATAGCTATGTAACGTTATGTTCAATTATATTATGCCTGAAGATGTGGACAATTCTATTGAAAATAACAAGAAAAAACATAGTAACTACAGTAGATCACCTAATATTGTGGTCCTATGTCTTTTTCATTTCATGTTTTTCTAGGAATTTATTTTGCTGTCTTGTTTTGATCTGTTTTTCCCTATAATACAGAAAAGATACATATACATGTAGAGAGTCACACAAGGTAAAAATTTCTAAACTATTTACAGGAACAGATTATATAATACATGATGTAATGAATGGATGTTCTGAAGAAGAGACACTAAGAAACCCAATGCTAATTCATAGTGTTATGATATGAAAACTAGCAATACTATCATTCACTGTTCAGAGTGATATTAGTCTAGTCTCTTATGTTCAATTTCAGCATACGTAAAGAAAAAGACAGCTACTATGAAGAGACTGAGAAATGTTATGGTAGATATTATTGTTTTCCCCAAAATCAGGTCTTGAAAACCTAAAAAGCCTTCACCATTCTGTAATGATCTGATTAGTTTTATAATGTCTAGTATATACGCAACGTGTGTGAAGATGGGGACAACTATTTGGAAGAAAACTAGAGACGATAAGACAGACAGCGAAGATGTCCAGTGGACTTGTTTTGAAACCTATGTTTCTTTAAATTATTTTTCTATAAACAGTTTTGTTCTGTTTTGCTATGTTTAATCTTACCCTCTTTAAGATAAAAAACAAGTGTGTAGGACTGATAACCATATTACTAAGTTCTTGTTGGATCATGGAGCAGAACTGTTTGCAGTGTCATTGTTTGCTATCACTCTGTATGCTTTAATTTTGTAACTCGAGCAACTACTTTTAAGATGATGGTATGTAACTTATTGACTGGTGATTTCTTACTGTTTATTTTTCTGAAATTCTGTATTGTTTATACCCTTTTATCTGTTTTTTTTTTCTTTAAATAAAAAAAGAAGGACACAACATACTAGTTAGGGGAAAACTTCAAGAGAAAGAGATAACAATCTTAAATCTATATGCGCCAAATTCCAGAGCACCAAGCTATACAAAGTATGTATTAACAGAAATGAAAAATTTAAATAAATAATAACACAATTATAACAGGAGACCTTAACAAACCATTGAAAAAAAGGGACAGATCAACCAGACAGAAAATCAGAAAACAAATAACAAAACTGAATCACACCTGTGAACAAATGGACTTGACAGATATATACAGAGTGTTCCATCCAACAACATCAGAATATATATTATTCTTAGCAGTAAACAGGGCATTCTCTAAAATAGACTATGTGCTAGCCCACAGAACATATTTAAGTAAATGCAAAATAATTGAAATTTTCCCATTCATGTTATCAGAAAACAGCACCATGAAACTAGAAATTAATGGCAAAAGAAACTGCAAAAATGCCACAAACACATGGAAATATACTCTTGAGCAAACAGTGGGTCACAGAGAAAATTAAAGAAAAAATTAAACAATACCCACAAGCAAACAAAAATACATATACAACTTACCAGAATCTGTGAGATGCAATAAAAGCAATCCTCAGAGGAAAATTTATTGCAAAGTGCCCACATCAGCAAAATGGAACAAGCACAAATAAACAACCTGATGTTACACCTCAAACATCTAAAAAAAGAAGAGCAAGTCAAGCCCAAAGCCAAAAGAAGGGAGAAAATTATAAAAATCAGAGCAGAAATTAATGCAATAGAGACTAAGAAAACAATCCAAACAATCAATGAATCAGAGTTGGTTCTTTGAAAGAATAAATAAAATTGATAAGCCCCTATACAACCTTATTTTAAAAAGGAAAGAAAAAAAGTCACATTCATGCAATAAGGAATGAAAAAGTTGAAATAACTACAGTCTCTGTGGAATTACAGAAGATCATCAACACCTATTTCAAAAACCTCTACTCTCATACATTTGATAACACAGAAGAAATAAACATTCCTAGAAATATATGAACTACTAAAGCTGGGTCAAGAAGATGTAAAACTGCTGAATAACCCAATTTCTAACAATGAAATTGAAAATGTAGTTAAGTCCTTACCTACAAAGAAGAGCCCAGGCCCAGACAGATTCACTGCAGAATTCTACAAGAAATACAAGGAAGACATAATGCCAACACTCCTCAAACTCTTCAATGAAATCAAAAGGGAAGCAATTCTCCCTAAGTCATTCCTGGAAGCAAATATTACTCTAGTAACAAAACCTGAGAAAGACATAACTAAAAAGGAGAACTACAGGCGAATCTCCCTAATGAACACAGATGCAAAAATTCTCAATAAAATACTGGCAAACAGGATGCAGCAAATCATCAAGAAGATTATACACCACGACCAAGTGGGATTCAATCCCAGGCATGCAGGGATGGTTCAACATACAAAAATCAATAAATGTAAAGCACCATAGCAATAGAGCCAAAAGTAAGAATCACATGATCATTTTTATAGATACAGAAAGAGCTTTTGATAAGGTACAACACTAATTCATAATAAGAACCTTACAGAAAATTGGAATAGATGGTCTTTTCCTTAATATGATGAAGGCCATCTATGACAAAACAACAGCCAGCATGATATTAAATGGCCAAAATCAGAAAGCCTTTACCATAAAATCAGGAACAAGACAAGGATGTCCCTCATTACTGCTCCTATTCAATATAGTACTGGAAATACCAGCCAGAGAAATTAGACAAGAGAGAGAAATAAAAGGAGTAAGGATAGGAAAAGAGGAAGTTAAATTATCATTAATTGCAGACAATATGATACTCTACATAGAAGACCCCCAAAACTCCATTGAAAGACTCCTAGATCATAAATAAATCCAGCAGTGTAGCTGGATAAAAAGTCAGTACTCAAAAATCAATAGCACTCTTATAGACTAACAACTCTTATAGACTAATCACTGAGAGAGAAATAAAAGAAGCCACACCCTTCACACTAGCATCCAAAAGATGAAATATTTAGGAATTAATCTCACAAAAAAGTAAAATATCTATACAGGGAAAATTATAATACTCTGAAAAAAGAAATCAAAGAGGACCTTAGAAAATGCAAAGACATCCCTTGTTCATGGATAGGAAGAATAAATACTGTGAAAATGGCCATTCTCCCAAAACTGTTATATAGATTCAATGTAATACCAATCAATATACCACTAGCACTCACACAGATCTAGACAAAGCATTCCTAAAATTCATCTGGAACCAGAAAAGACCTAAAATAGCAAAAGCAATTCTGGACAACACAGGGCATGCAGGAGGCATCACAGTGCTTGACTTGAAGTTATACAACAAGTATTCTATAATAAAATCAGCATGGTACTGGAATAAAAACAGATATGAAGATCAGTGGAATAGGCTAGAAGATACAACCACAACTACAAACGCATTCAACTACTGTATCTTTGATAAAGGGGCCAAATAGGTTCACTGGGAGAATGAGACACTCTTGAATAAATGGTGCTGGGAAAACTGTTTCTCCATATGCCAAAAACTAAAACTAGACCCATGCCTATCATCACGTCCTAAACTAATATCTAAATGGATTAAAGATCTAAATGTTAAAACAGAAACATTGAATCTGTTAGAAGACAAATTACATAAAAATGTTAAAGACATAGGGGTAGGTAGAGAATTCATGAACAGGAATAAAACCGCACAGGAAATACTTTTCCAATAACTGGGATCACATCTTATGAAAGAGTTTCTGCATGTCAAAAGAAATCTCCAGCATAGTGAAAAGAAAACCCACAAATATGGAAAAAAAATCTTAGTGAACTCTCCCTCAGACAAAAGAGTTCTGTTTAAATCATATAAAGAATTTTTTTAAAAAATCAGACCCCCAAAATTCAAAGATCCAATCCAAAAATGGGCATCTGAAATAAATACACAGTTCTCAGATGAAGAAACCAAATGGCAGGTAAATACATGAAAAAATGTTCAGCATTATTGGTCATTAGAGAAATGCAAATTAAAACCACACTGAGATTCCATCTTACTCCTGACAGAATGGCCAGGATCAAGAAAGCTACCAACAACAAATGCTGGAGAGGCTGTGGGGAAAAAGGAACTCTCCTGCACTGTTTGTTGGAGTGTAGACTGGTACAACCACTGTGGAGGTCAATCTGGAGGTTCCTCAAAAACCTGGGATTGGAAATTCCATTTGACCCAACAATTCCACTTCTAGGCATATTCCCAGAAGAACTGAAAACATCATACCACAGTGATATATATACACCCACGTTTATAGCAGCATAATTTGTAATAGCCAGATCTTGGAAACAACCCAAGTATCCATCAACTGAGGAATGGATAAAAAAGATGTGGTATTTTTATACAGTGGAGTACTACTCAGCTATTAAAAATGATCACATTGAGATATTTATTAATAAATGGAAGCAACTTGAGATCATACCGATAAGTGAAATAAATCAGACTAACATGTATAAATACCATATAGTCTCCCTAGTGTAAGAAATGGTAACAGTACATAAGATTTTATGGTAATCATGATTCCCCATTACATTGCTTTGAAGCCTTCTAATGTTTTCATTCATTAGTTGGAATGGTTTTATTCTGTTTTGTTTAATTTATTATCTGTAATGGTACGAACAGCTATTTTGAATAAAACAAGACATTATGACAGCCATTGTTGTTTTAATATCATCTTGCTTTGAAGTCCTACCATGCTTTTGTTCTTCTATTTCTGTTGGTTGTATCATGTTGTGTCTTATTGAATATTAACATGTGTGATAGTTTAAACAAATTTCCTTTGGAAAATGAGATAATATAGTAGCCATGGCTCATTTTCTGTTTTTTTGATTCTGAATGCTCTGTAATACTTTTATTCTCTTGAATAGTTTTATACTTTTTTATGTTTGATACTATTGTATGTGGAGGTATGCTCAACTATTTCAAAGATAGAGACATTTTGGTAGCTACTATTAATATCCAGTTTTCTTGTGGCGAAATGCTGTGTGGCTTACATTTTTCTGTTCTGATCTGCTTTGTTGTGTCCTCTTTTGTCTTATTCTCTTTAAAATAAAAAAATAAACTTTAAAGAAAAAAAAAAGAAATGGTCCAATTATAACTAAAGACAATTCATCGTGCTGACCAGAAAGCAAAATAAGTATAAAGGACATTACTGTGGCAATTAGTGAAATCTGAAAATGAACTTTAGACAACAGTACTTTGTCCATGCTAGACTTCCAGATTTTCATAGCTGTGCTCTGAGTATTTAATAATTTTTCTTGTTCTTGAGAAATAAATGCTAAAGAATTTATGGAAAAGGGACACGATATTTGCAACTTGCTCTCTGAAATGATCCAGAAGAAAATGCTGTCTAAATATTCTTACATAGAACAAGTGATATATACTAAAATGTTAGCAACCAATGAATCTAAGTGAAGGACATATTAAAGTTCTTTGTACTATTTTTGTAACTTCTGTATAAGTTTGAAATTATTTCAAAGTAAAAGAGTTTTTCCTTAAAAGTTAATGGTCCAGAAATTAACAGATCTTGGCCCTAGAAATTATATAGCCTTTGGGCCAATTATCTGACACCTTTCAGTTAAATTTACTCATGTAATAAAATGGGATAACAATGGCCGTCAAGAAATCAACCAATAATAAAAGTTGGTGTAGCTGTGGGGAAAAAAGAACCCTTCCCCACTGTTTGTGGGCGTGTAGACTGGTACAACCACTGTGGAAATCAGTAAGGAGATTCCTCAAAAAAACTAGCACTGAAAATCCCAACCAATCCAGCCATTTCCCTTCTGGAATTGAAGACATCATGCCACAGTGACATATGTGTGCCCATGTTTATGGCTGCACAATTTGTAATAGCTAAATCTTGGAAACAACCCAAATGCCCAACAACTGAGCAATGGATAAAAAAGATGTGGTGTTTTTATATAGTGGAGTATTAGTTATAAAGAAGGATAAACTTGAGGCTTTTTATAGGTAAATGGATGCAACTTGAGACCATATTCATAAGTGAAATAAATCAAACTCACATATGTAAATATTGTATTGTCTCCCTAGTGTAAAAAAAAACTGAAAGAGTAATGAGCTCCAAAGTGTACAATAGCTATTGTGAAAATGAAAGGAAAAGAAACTGCTTAAAACTAAAGAACAACTGGGATAGGGGATAGAAAAAGATTGGAAATATTATATGTATATAGGTATACATATATGTGTGTATATAGATAACTATACTACAAATCTCTGTAAGTTCATTAAAAAGAAGTTTGTGTTTTCATTGTTTGTTTTATCATTTTTATTACTAGATATTGTAATCTGAACAACTACTTTTAGCAATATGTAATATATTTAGTGTTAATTTCTACCAATTTTTAATTCTGTATCACTTTTATCTTTTTTCTTTTGTTTTTAAAATTTTAAAAATTTTATAATTTAAAAATAAAAGACATTAATGAAAAAATAAAACAAAGAGGGGTAAGGATAATGATATCTATATGTCCTATTTCTTTTTGAGAACTGTTCAAAATTAGAAAGGATAATGATGATACTCACCTAGAAGACCTGCAAAAAACAAAAGCTTTACAGTCAAAATTCCAAATTTAAGTTTTGTTCTGTCGGCTCCCAACAATTGATCCTATCTTTATTTTCACTATTCCCACCTGTAAAATGGGAACAATAATGCTACCTCAGAGGACCACTATGGAAGTAAAAGTGAAATAATGCCCATAGTAAAGCTCATTACAATTTATAGCACTTAATCTGGGCATGGCAGCACATGCCTGTATTTCCAGCACTTGGGAGGTAGAAGAAGAGGATCACTGTGAGTTTGATATCAGCCTGGGTTACAATGTAAACTCAAGGCCAGCCTCAACTGCATAGCAAGACTGTCTCAAAAGAGACCAAAAGGAAAAAAAAAACACCAATTTATAGCACTTGGAGGTTTGGGATATAGCCCAGTAATAGAGCACTTGCCTAGCATGTGCAAGGCCCTGGGTTTGATCTGCAGTACTGAAAGGAACTATGTGTTGCTCTCCAAATGATGCCACAAATTTGACACTATAGTACTTTGCCAATGTCCTCTATTAGAAATTAAGTACAAGAATGCATATTCTTATGTATCCAAGTTTGAAAAATAACAAAAGGTATATCTAAGCTTTAAAGATAACCAAAATACTTTTGTAATATACTGATCAGTAAATAATAATGCAATATGTCCTATTTATTCAGCATTATCAGGTAAGTCATAAAAGAAACTTAAAGTTAGTTTTCAATTTAAACAAATTTAAGTACTGACAACTTTTGTAATTTAACTATTGAAATGGACTGTTAACATTTAATAATTCCCTGCCATCTTAAATGATTTTGGATGACTCAGTTTTACTACTGTGACATCAATCAGTAGGAGGCTATCATATACTTATGGAACCCTCCAGTCTATAGGACTACTGACCCCTACATAAAATGGGCCCAAAGTACAATGCTTTATAGATGTGATACCTTTTGTTTTTCAGATTTTTCAGGCTCCTCCTCAACATCAGTTTAATTCAATTATCACTTTTTATCATCAAATCTTTGTTTCTAGACTCCTACTTCAATTGTATACCTTTAGTGTTTTTTTTCTAAATTTCCTAGGAGTAGAAACCACATTAAAGTTTAAGCAAATAGCCAACAGACAGACCCAAGACAAGTAGAATTCCCAGTTAAAACTGAAAGATTCTTGCTCTAGTATAAATTATTAAACAATTATGGCAATGATCTAACATGGCAGAAGGCCAAAGTGGAAACATTCACCTTGATGGCCACTCCCTCCTTCTTCCCCTTCAGCCCAAATTGTTACTGTCTCTCCAGTTTGCATGTGAAGAAAATTCCAATCAGTTCTTTGCACATCATCAACGCCCGCCCCATGTGCCACTTCCAATCAGAGGTCATATAATCCTCTGCTCCCTCTGTATCTGGTGGAGGAGAAAGCCAAACTATCATGGAATATGGACTACCCATGCTATACTTATTTTAATTTGTCTTAGAGATCCTTCAATCGTTCCTTGTGTTCCCCAATATCCTATAGCTCCCAAACATCTATGCGGGATCAAATCTATAATCAATCATCTTTTAGACAATGGCTTTTTTCAAAACTACTCATTCACTCTACAATATTCCCATTCCCCTGGTACTCAAGCCTAATGGGTCCTGTCATCTGGTACAAGACCTTAGGGTAATCAATGACGCTGTTACCCCAATTCACCCAGTGGTGCCAAACCTGTACACTATGATCTCTCATATTCCTCCCTCCACCACTTACTTCACAGTCCTAGACTTTAGAGATGCCATTTTTACCATCCCCCTACACCCCAATTGTCAGGATTTTTTGCATTTACGTAGACTGACCCAGACTCTCTCAGGTCTCAACAAATTAACTGGACAGTGCTCCCCAAAAGTTTCAGGGATAGTACCTATCTCTTTAGTCAAGCTCTGGCTACTGACCTTATAGTTCTTGACCTCAAACTTAGAATTCTCCTTCAATACACTTTGAGAAACACAGTTCTAATGTTGCTAATCCTGCTTTGCATTGAGAAGGCATCAGGCCCAAAGGCTAAGAACAAAACTGACCATTCTTCTGAAACTCTTTCCCTCTATTTCTCTTTCTCTCTTTCTCTTTCTCTTTCCCTTTCCCTTTCTCTTTCTTTCTTTGTTTCTCTCTGTCTCTGTCTCCATTTCTCTCTCTCTCTCTCTCTCTCTCTCTCTCTCTCTCTCTCTCTCTCTCTCTCTTTCTCATTCTCTCTCATCTTTTTAAGACAGGATCTCACTATGCATTTCAAGCTAGTCTTGAGCTCACTTTGTAGCCCAGGCTGGCTTCATTGTAAGTTTACAATGATCCTCTCGCCTCAGCCTCCAGAGTGCTGGGATAACAGGTATGCACCACCACTCCCAGCTTTTTTCTTCTCTGTAATACACCAAGTAGTGATCACACTGATAACTGATTTTATAGCTATTTTTCATGTAGTTTTTAGTTCAAACATCTGCCTCTGTTGAGTATTTTATGTATTTTTTATTTTATGTATTTTATGACGATAGACATACTGGCTGGAGGTTTGTTCAACACCTATATTTAAACTTATACAAACTAGATGGCATAGAGAGTATCTGTGATCCAAAGCAATCACCTGGGTATTCTGAGGGTGGGCAGCATTTTCCACCTCAGAAGAAACCAGGGGATGTAGCCTTTACCAGATTTTCCAAAGCAGGATTTTAGAATTGGTTTCTAGTTCTGTTCCTCATGGTGCATGAAGATTGGGCACTCTGTCTCTACGATTCACTCTTGAGACAGAGTAAAGCTGCAACTATTGCAGCTTCCACATGACCAGGCACTACACAGTCCTTAGGGTGGAGAATGGGGCTGCACAGAGACACCAGCACTTAAAACTGCAGTAACATTTGTGAGTTGACTCAGAAGCAAACAACTAAGATGCAGAGAGGAATTAATTTAAAGTCTTTTCTTTAAAAAAATCTACCTTGTTGTCAGTTGATATGTGCCATTAAGTAGGTATCATACTGTGGATTTAGGGATATTTTCTAGCCAATCTTAATCTAGAAGAATTTAATTTTGTTTAAATTAAGAAATAACAATAATAAATATCTACATAGAATAGACATATTCCATGTGTAAATTAGTTACAATAAGTTATTTATATAAAACTTAATTAAATTTTTATATTTCATCTTGGAAAACATCTGAGAAAAATTCATATTCTCCAGTATGAAAGTGTGACAGTATTAATATTCTTTTATATTTTCTTAAAACATTAAACCATTTTAACAGATGTTAACTACTAGTAAATAGTTTATTCTTTCTAATTCCATATAAGCTTTTCTAGCAAAGATTGCAATAACACATTTATGTTCTCATTTTTAAAAGATATATACTTTTTAAAATACCAAAAATAAATAAATAAATATATATATATATATATATATGTACATAACCATACACACACACACACACACACACACACACATTAAATATAGAGGACCTTTAAACTGAGCCTGTCACCTGCCATGTTTAGTATTGTATTGTCAGGCCATTTCCAGGCTTTAGGTGTTGTCATTTGTACTGTGTGGGGATGTTACTGCTCCTTGTTCTTAATGATCCTTTCACCTCACTATGTTTATGGAGAACTATTTTGCACATTGAGTTTTTCAGGCACATGCTTTGCAACAACCCTATGTTATCTATGTCACAGCTTTTGTCTCTGTTACATGTCACAGCACATATACTGACCTCTAAGGTTCTTTGCGACTGTTTTATCTGTAAGACAGCTTTCTATTCCCTTCAGTAATATGTCCAGAGTACCTGTACTTTGAGTTCTATGATACTTTTAATAGTACCTCCCTGAGACCTCACCCTGGACACTGAGGACTGTGTTCTAGTTCAGGTGACATCACTGTCACTTTCTAGTTTCTTTCTCTCTTCATAATCACTGTGAGTCTGTGTGAAGACTGTGTGAAGCTGTTTGTGTAGCCTCTATGTAGGGGCTACATTCCCAGCATTGCCTTGTTCTGGACATAGCCTGACAGAGGAGTCCTGGCAAAGCACATATGTGTGTATGCATGAGTATGTGTGTCCTTAACATTGCCAGATGTGGTTATCTTGATCAGGCATCAACAAGACACTGTAGGAATAGTTACAATGCTTCCAAATTGGAGCACTATTTTTTTTAAAAGGGAAAAAAACACAGAAAGCAAAAACAAAAAAGCAAAAGAAACAAACCACCCCTAACTACAAGAATAACAAAAAACTCAAAACAATAATAATATAGGCTTTCAAAACAAGATGATAGGAATTTAACAATGGTTGTTATATAACATATTGTTATCTTCAAAAGAGTTGCTTAGATTACCAGATACAGACATGCAAAAATGATCAAATTTTATGAATATTAACTGTTCTTTTCCAAGAACTAATTAGTATAGTCATCTTAGCTATATTATATATATGTATATATATATATATATACACACATACACACACACACACATATATATACACACATACAAATTTATCTTTTCCTTTTCCCTTCCTTGTTTTGTCTGTTTCCCTATCCAAATTATTTTTCCCCTTTGAGCAGTTTCTTACCCTTTCACAATATCTATTGTAGATTTTGGATCTTATTTACTTATTCAGTTTCTTACACTAGGGAGACAGTACAATTTGCACATGTGAGTCTGATTTATTTCACTTGTAAGTATGGTCTCAAGTCGTGTCCATTTACCTATAAAAGCCTTGACGCAATCTTTCTTTCTAGCTGAGTAGTACTCCATTATATAAAAATATCACATCTTGTTTATCCATTACTCAGTTCACAGGCATTTGGGTAGTTTCCAAGATTTGGCTATTATAAATTGTGCTGCTATAAACATGGATGCATGTATATCATGGTGGTACGACATTTTCAATTCTTCTGGGAAAATGACCAGAAGTGGGATAGCTGGGTTGAGTGGGACCTCCAATTCTAGTTTTTTTAGGAACCTCCACACTGATTTCCATACTGGTTATACCAGTCTAAACTCTAACCAACAATGGAGAAGGGTGGAAGTCTACATTTTGCAGCTTACTTTTAAGTCTCCTACAAGTAAAATATCTATTAGCTTTCTTTAAAATATATTTAATAAATTAAAAATAAAGTGCTAATAGAAAATTTTGATATTTTAGTCTAAAAACATGACGGCTAAGGGTTAAAAGTTGAAATCTTTTAAATTACACAACATAAGGAGATGTGAACACACTTTTATAAACAACTTGCAAGGGCGAGTGTGTACGTGCACTCCCAGCCACTCAGGAGATTGAGGCTACAGAATGGTTAAGTTCAGAGCCAGCCTGTGCAACAGAGCAAGACCCTGTCACAGAACATCACAGAATGTCACAGAACAGGATGGAACAGAAAAGAAGGGACTGGGGATGTATCTCAGTGGTACAGTGCATGCCTAGCATGCATGAGGACCTTTCTGGTATCACTAACTTGAGGCGCTATCAGTTTTAGACAAATTAAAGAATGAAGTAAGTATAGGGAACTGTTGTCCTCCATGTTATTCAAGTTAGAATTATAAACAGATTTGAGAAGGACTTAGAAAAATTGACATGAGATCAAGATACAGAGAAAGCTAATTACTCTATTGAGGTAACATGTTTCCCATCATAAAGCTCCTCTTAATGCCATTGTCCAAAGGAAAAAAAAATCCTATGACTGAATGTATCATGAGCCTGAATCAAAGCAGCATATCTGCCAGTTTGGGGATGCATGCCTGTAATCCCAGCACTCGAGGGCCTGAGGCAGGAGGATCATCATGAGTTGGAGGCCAGCCTGGAATACAAAGTGAGTTCAAGGCCAGTTTGACTACACAGCAAGACCCTGTCTCAACAAAAAGACAAAGAAAAAAAAAGCAGCATATCTATTATCTTTATGGGTTAAGTCATGAATATACTGTGGTTCCTGAAGAAAAGTTTAAAATTACCAAGTTCCTCACAAAAAAGTAGAATTACAATTTAGCACAGTAATTTTACTTCTGAGTATGTCTTTGTTCATTTATACTGCTCTACCAAAATATCACAGACTGGATTATTTATAAAGAACAGAAATTTATTCCTCACAAATCTGGATCCTGTGAAGTCAACAATAAAGGCACCAATATGTTAGGTGTTTAATGTGAGTCTGGTCTCTGCTTCCAAGCTGGCACCTTAAATCCTACCTCCTCCAGAGGGGCTGAATACTGTGTCCTCACATGGAGGAAAGTGAGAATACAAACGTATAAACCTCCCCCCAGTAAACTCTTACATAACAGCATTAATGTGTTCAGGAGGGTTGAGTTCTCATGACCCAAATACCTTCCAAAGTCCCTACCTCCCTATACTGTCACATAGGACATTAAGTTTCTAATAGATAGATTTGGGAGACACATTCAGACAACAGGAGAATATATACCTAAACTAACTGAAAGCACAATTGCAAAGACATTTGTATACTCATGGTAAAAACAGCACTTTTCACAGTAGCCAAAAGGTGAAAGCTACCTAATTGTCCATGAGCGAATGAGCAGACAATAAAATGTAATATGTGCATACAATGGAATACTATTCAGGTTTAAAAAGGCATGAAGGGGCTGGGGACTTAGCTCAGCAGTGTAAGCACCTGCCCTGCAAGTGAATGGTTGTGAGTACAGATCCCTGGTATCGATTTAAAAAAAAAGGCATGAAAGTCTGATGTACTACAGCATGGGTGAACCTTGAGAACATTATGCTTGGTGAAATAAAATGGCCACAAAAGGACAAATATTGTGTACTTCCATTTATATGTGATGCCTATTGCCAAAGTCATAGATACAAAGTAAAATAGGACAGAGGACAGAGAAATAAGGAGTAATTGTTTAATAAGTATAGTTCTAATTTTACAAGACTAAAAGTGTTTCAAGGACAGGTACAACCTCAGTGTACTGAACTATGCACTTAAAAATGGTTACAGTGAGACAGCAGATGTAACTCAATGGTAGAGCATTTGCCTGTTAGCCCTAGCATCACACACACACACACACACACACACACACACACACACTGAGACTCAAGATGGTCGCTTTTGCATTATGTTTTACTAAAAACTAGTTATCAGATTCTACTAACCATACTCTCTCTCTTTTTCCTGCCCCCATAAAGTGGATTCTATTAAATATCTTATAAACCCTATCTCAGCTATACGTTTGGGACCTGCAAAGGGAACAATGTAACTAAGCATGGCTTTTCAGGTGGAAATGTTTGTTTTATTCTCCAGTACTAAACTTCTGGAGCATTTCTGTTTATATGCAATTCAAAAGCATTCTTTAGGTAGTCCAGATGTCAGATGGGGGTCCCAGGGTCACCTTGAATGAGACTTTCTAACATCACAAAGAGCTGCTTCACTGACTCAAAGCCACACAGGAAGCACAGGGAGAGGAAAGACAAACAAATCATGCAGTCTGCCATCAAATGTGAAATTATTACTCTCCAAGTTGTGTAGGTCTAGTGTACAATATAGCCTGTTTATGTGTTTCTTCTGGGGTTTCTAAATCACTTCTGTAACAACTAGGCATAGTGGGAAGTTTAGAAAGAAGCCAGCTTTCTAGAGACAGAGATATCTGCCTATTCTGTGACAGAAATTCTACACACATCCCGATTAATGTACATCAGCCCAGCTCTGTGGCCTTATCAGAAAAACCAACTGTGAGTTAATTAATGTCAAAGCCGTGGGGAATGTAAGCAGATTGCAGGATTCCACACTGTAGGACACATACCCTCTACACCCACACTCACATATTAACATCACTGTTCTTTTCTACCAAGCCAACACCATCTGTCCATAAAATTCATGACTACCTATCTTTCCCCACACCCTCATACCCAAGCCCTTTTGTTCAACCTCAGCTCTGATGAAATAGACAAAAAAGGGCTTCTCCCTACTGGTTACGATTCTAACAACTAAGATATATAACACAGCACACCGTATTTGGAGTTGTCATATGGCACTCTCATGCATTCTTAACCCACTTTCTCAATTTAGGCAAAAACAAATACATAGAAGCTAAGGGAAAAGAAGACTTCCTTAGATTACACTGCTCAATATCATGGGGTGGGAGGAAACACAGCCTAAAAAGTGAAGGACTTGTAAAGAACCAAAGCAGGCAACCCAGTGCCATTAACAAGACCATTGTCTGTTAATCCTTAGATGAGCCACTTGACTATACTGTGTTTTGATTTACCTCCTGTGAAATGGATCTTCTTATTCATTCAAAAAAAAAATACCTAGAGTTGCCTGAAGACCAGACGCACTTTGACCAGACCTAAAGATTTTTTTTCTCTTTCTTAGTGCCAGTAAAGTCACATTCACAGGGCGAGGGATATAGCTCAGCAGGATAGCACCTCCCTGGCAAGCGCAAGGTCTTGAGTTCAAGTCCTAGTACTCACAAAAGAAAAAAATAAAAAGAAAAAAATCATACTCACAGGCACTACAAAAAAAAAAAAAAAAAAAAAACCAATGTGAATCTTTCTCAAATGATCATTAGAGAAAAAGAACACAAGACTAGCTCCCAATTCCTTCTTCGAGAGTGAGGCTGCTTTTACATGCTTTCCTGAAAGGTTCTCTAATTAGTCCCTACTTTATGGTCACTAGGGTATCCTCAGTGCTGCTGAGCTGGATGAAATATACACTCACATTACTTTGCTTCTCTCATCCTAAAACACATTCCTGAATTCTCCAAGAATGATACATACTCACCTCCAACTAAGTTATCAGTCACAAGAATTGTTATAAATATATTTTAATATATTAACAGTAGGCAATATTTCTTAACAGTATATGACATCAAATATTTTATTTCATTTATACATTCAGTAATCAGGGGCTAGGGATATAGCTCAGAGGCATAGCACCTGCCTATCAAGCTCAAAGTCCTGAGTTCGATTCCCATATCAAAAAAAGAAACAAAATAAAATAAATCCAGTAATCAAGGTTGCTATGACTTTCAGCATTTAAAGTTGAGGAAACTGAGATTTTAAAAAGCTCACAGTTTTCCAAAGATCATCAGGCTAGTCAATAGCTGATAGGAAATTTGAACCCAGTTCTGTGTGCCTTCAAAGACAATGCTCATCCCTGCAATATAGAGCCATTGTTATAAGCCTGATCATACCATTCCTGGCTGCTTTCAATTTTCTAGATAGAGAATATGCTGAAACTTAAGCTTGGAAGCCTTACTTCAACAAAAATAAAAATTATATCTCTACGCGTGTTAGTCCCAAATATTCTTTGGGTGCATACAATTTTTTAAAATATTTAAATAGGGCTGGGGATTTAGCTCAGTGGCATAAGTGTCTGCCTGGCAAGTGTGAGGTCATAAGTTCAATCTCCAGTACCAAAAAAATTTTTTAAAAATATTTAAATATGGCTGGGGATTTAGCTCAGCAGCATAAGCAGCTGCCTGGCAAGCATGAGGTCACAAGTTCAATCCCCAGGACCAAAAAGAAATAAAATAAAATATTTAAATAAAGGCCTATGGTTCAAAAGTCATCATTTATGTAAATAAACTTGTTTCTATTACTCCTCAAAAGACAGAAGTTAATAATGGAAAACATCTATAAGACAACAACCCAATTCCAATTCTTTTCTAGCTCTCATCTGTCTTGACTGATATAGGCAACTAAAAAATAGAGAGGCTAACTCTATATAACTTCCTAGAATCTCTCCTAACACTGTTAATTCTCTTTCCTGTTACCCTTCTTACACAGGTGAAGCTTTGATTATTCTCTTAAATTAGGTTTTGGAGACCAGATGGCTCCATTTTAGTAAAGGTACTAGAAAGAAAATATTGCATCTTATAACTGCTACACTTCTAAAATCTCTACTAAATCATACCAAAATAATCATACTGAAATAACAAAGGTGTGCCAATTAATCACCAGAAACAAATAAGGACCAGTGAAGCTGAAAGGTACTCCTGTTCATGTTTCTTTTCTTTAGAACTCAAAGAAATATTATCTGGCCACTTACAAAAAGCCTGACTGGACAAGATGCTCCGTGATGAATTCTGTGGTTCCTGTCTTGTCACCTTCACTTCTTGGAATATTACATCATTGTTAACTATAAAGGAAACTGATGTCTATGAAAAATAACACAGCAGAAACATAGGTTTCTCTGAAGCAGAGCTATAGAGTGCTTATATATTTCCTATTTATACAATACACCCTAGGGTCTGCTATACCAGTTCAAAGTTCAAAATCAACAAGAACACACAAAACATTCACGGGCTTTGTAAGAGATTTCAAGGAAAGAAAGGTTCATGAGCAAATACTCAAAGACAATACTAAGTGTTCCTATTGTAGAAGGAAATAGGCCATTTCAAACACCACATCTTTGTGTACCTCTCTGCACAAACCCAGATGATGTTGGACACAAGGAGAAAGTCCGAGAAACAGTCAAGTAACTTGATGCCTAGCCTATCTAATAACAGCCAATTAATGTTGTACAATCTATTTAATCTTTGGGTGTTAACCTATCTCTGCTGCAATGACTCAATACTGTCATTTTATTGCAAAATCAGCCATATACATTATATAAACAGATGGGTACGATTAGGTGTGAACAAAATATCATTTATAAGAACAGACATTATTTACTAAAAACAAGTATTGCACAGGATTTGGCCACAGGCCATATAGCATGTTGACTCTACTTCAGTGCCAACATAGTAAAGCAACCTATTTGAGACATCAAGATAGTATTCTCATTCCTTGTCCCTTCTGACAGAACTTTAGGAAACAATCAAAAAGCAATGGTTTAAGGCAAGGGAGTTTCCCTCAGTAAGTTACTCTGCAAGACAGAAGCTACCAAAACCTCAAGTTAAAGATGGGAATCCATTCTATGTCTCCTTGTCACTATGAGAAAAACTTTTACAGGTTGCACCAAGAAAGAAATTGGGAAAACAATCCCCTTCACAATAGCTTCAAAAAATTACATACTTAAGAATTAACCTAATCATTGAAGTAAAAGAAGTCTATTAAAAAAAACTATAGTACTCTGAAAAAAGAGATTAAAGACGACATCAGGAAATAGAAAGACATCCTTTGTTCCTGGATAGACCAAAAAATATTGTCAAAATGGACATACTACTGAACATGATATGTAAATTTAATTCAATGCCAATTAAAATAATAATAGTATTCCTCACAGGACTAGAAAAAACACTAAAACTTCATATGGAACCAGAATTGACCTAGAATAGCAAAAGCAATGTTGGGCAACAAAAAACCTTCTGTTTTGCATCAAAATTCCAGATTTCAAGTTATATTACAAAGGTCCAGTGAGAAAAAACAGCATGGTAAGCCCAGGTGTGGTTGCACATGCCTGTAGTCCCAGCACTTGAGAGGCTGAGGCAGGAGAATTGCCACAAGTTCAAGGTCAGCCTGGACTATATAATGAATTCAAAGCCAGCCTGAGTTACATAGTAAGACGGTGTCTTAAAAAAAAACCCAACACATCCTGGCAGAAAAACACACATGTGGATCAAAAATTGCAGATACATTGAGTCATCTGATTTTTTGGACCAGGAACCAAACTCAGGAACTAGCATTTGCCAGACAGGTACTTTGCCACTGAGCTCCAGCTCCAGCTCTTTAACAATGATGGGAAAACTAGCTAAGTACATGGAGAAACTGACTATAGCCCAGGTGTGATGGTACATGCTAGTAATCCTAGTCCTTTGGAGTCTGATGCACAAGGATCATCACAAGTTTGAGACCAGCTTGGACTACATAGTAAGTTCAAGGCCAGCTTCAAACTACATAGCAAGACCTTGCCTCAAAAAAAAAATTAGAGATGATCAAAATACACAATAAATATTTTAATCAAAAAATTATTACAGTAAAAGCCACATTGCCAAAAACTCCTTCAAAACATTCCCTCTCACTTCAAACATACGTATCCCATTTTTCTTGCCACCTTCTAAAAGTTCTGAAAGCCCTCTTTTGTGAGTGCCTTTACAAGGTGTGATGAAACATACAGAGAATGCTGTTGCCAAGTGCCATACAACATGAAGTATTATAGCTTGTATCTAAATGTCCCACAGGCCTCATGCACTGATAGGTGGGGCATTTTAGAGATGGCTGGATATAGGTGCTATGCTCTATGCTTACCACCCTAGTAACCATGTTCCCGGAGCACCGACCACATTGTTTCAAATTTGTTATAAATTAACTGACCATGTCATCATGCTATTCTGTATGCATCATCATCCCCCCCCACCTTAGTAACCTGTTTGCTGTATCAACTTTTGTTCCCCGTGTAAGAGACAAATGATGCTGTGTCAACCACTGTTTCCTTTATGGAGACAAATGTTCCTAGAATTGGCAGACCAAAGACTATGAATTGGCTAACCACCCACTGTGAAATGCGTCTGACCTCAAGCAAAGGGGAACAAAGGCCCACCTTGTTTCTGTTTCTCATCACTATGTACTTAATGATAAATGAGCTAATCATAAATGAACTATAAAAATCAGTCAAAATTCTAACTCAGTTGCACAGCTTTGCAAATTCCATCTGCACTGTGTCACTGGGCCAGCTAAAAGTGCTTCTTCTTAAAACGTCCTTTTGCCCTATTTTTTTTTCATCTCGGGGGGGTGTTGCCCTATTTTTCATCTTAAGGGCCTTGGTTTTTTTGGGGGGTTACAACAATAGGATGTGTGAACATCAATTAAAAATGCATGATTACTAAATGAGTACACTGACTGATTAAGCATAATTCTGGGTATGCATAATGTGAAGTCCCACTCTGGGTCTGGGTGGCACCAAACAATAGGCTTGGAGCCTGAATGGAATAAAAAGGAATGGGAGGCTCGCTGCTCACTGCCTCCTGCCTGTCATGAACTGTTTCTCCTAATATGCCCTCTGCTATGCTGAACCTGCCCTTGAGTCAGCCAAATATGGACTGAAACCTCTACAAACTGTGAGCTAAAATAAACTTTGTCCCCTTTAAACTTGGTTGTCAGGTATTTTGTCTAATAATGAGAAAAGTAGCTAAGACAGAAAGGAAGGCTCAAAAAACACTATTATATGTCTTCATCCACTTTATTCACTGGATCTGGCACAATGTAATTTCTAGCTCTTTCTCAAAATCGAAGTTACCATGAACGGTAAATGGCCAGGAGTGGTGGTACATGCCTATAATCCCGGCATTCAGGAGGCTGAGGTAGGACAACTGCCACAAGTTTGAAGCCAGCGTGGGCTACACAGTGTGCTAAACTGCATAGTGAGACTCTGTCTCAAAAAGAAAAAGAGTTCAATGAAAAAAGAAAGGTAAATGTTTTAATTGATCCAGGACACAGAGGCAGCCATGATTGTGCAACTAAAGACATGAAAGTGGGCTTTCAGAACTGCTTCTGAAAGTGGTAAGAAAAAAAAAATGTGGCAGAAGGAAGTGGGAATATTATGACAGAGACTAATAGCAATGTGCCCTTTACCATGATAAATTTTCTAGAGCGAGGAGCTGTGAAGCAACTGCTACCTTGCATAGTTAAAAATCAATGCTTCACTCATTCAGATCTCACTAGACTTTTTAGACCTGATCCAACAGCAACAATAGCATTCACGTGATGCCAGACACAGGCTAGTACAAAGCTGCCTGCCACAGTGGAAATCTCATATTGGCTCTGCTCAAAACCCATGCCAATTATCCCTCTATTGCCGGGGTGGCAAATTTGATTAACAGCACATGGCTTAAGGACTGCTCCTATATATCACTATGGCTTACTTCACTGAGTGGGGGACAGACCCATGTAATATAAGGGGATCCCAAAGACTTGAAATCTCTTTTTTTTAATTTTATTTAAAAGGAAAAAGAGAAAAACACAAAACAAAACAAAGCGGTGTAAGGGTACACGTAATACAGAACTACAAAAAAAAAAACACAGTAAGAAATCACCAGTTAATAGATTACATATTATAATCTTAGAAATAGTTGCTCAAATCACAGTATCAAAGAATACAAAGTGGACATTCAAACACTGAGACTGCAAACAGCTGTGTGCAATGATCCAACTAAAAACATTAATATGGTCAGCCATTTAACACCCCTAAACACACTTGCTGTTGTATCCTTTAGAGCTATTTTATTTTCCCTCTCTTTTTTACAACAAAATTTACACATTTTGGGTTTTATTACTCCTTAATTCTTATTACTTTTTTGGAGGAGAGAGAATAAAGTCAAATATGGCAAAACAAAGCTGTCAGTCAAAACCAAGGATAGACATAGCACATGATGTAAAACAGAGTACAAGGTTATCAACAATGGTTATCAACGATGTCTCTTGTTTCCTTAAAAAGAATTGTCTATCTCATTAGATATTATAAAGTTGAACATAACAGTAGAGAACAAGACCAATAAAACTTAGGTATTGTAAACATTACAGGACTTCCAAAGGAGACAATAGTCAAACCAGAATGGGCATCTTAGTGAATCTTATTGCCTTCAAAGTAGTTGCCTATACCCTCAAACTTGATACTATCATACAGAATGGAACAGAGTCTAATCAGTCAAAACAAGATCGTGGGAGAATTACAGGACTTCAATACATGTTAATAGGAAATCAAAAAAAGTTACTATTATATATCCTGCTAATTTTTTTTTAATTTTTCTCCTTAATTAAAACAAACATAAGAAACAAATAAATAATTTTTTAAAGAATAAGGAAGAGATTGAGATAAAACAGGACATAACAATATAACAATACAGGTCAAAGCATGACTGTTTCAGCAACCTAGTGCTTCATCACCAAATAACCCGACTTAATAGTAGTTACCATAGTGTCTGTCTTTTTCCTTGAAATATTTGAATAAAACTTCATATACTATAGCTTCAAATATTTCCATATCAAGAAGCCCAGAATAAAGCCTTTCCAATTAATAAGTGAAAACTTTATAAGGCTTCAGGGCCACCTAATGGGGACTCATGATTACCACATATTTTTATACATTTGAATCATTACTTACATTAGGGAAACTATTCGGTATTCACACATGCGAGATTGATTTATTTCACTTATGAGTATGGTCTCAAGCTGCGCCCATTTATTGATAAATATCTCAATGTGATCCTTCTTTGTAGCTGAATAATACTCGATTGTATAGAAATACCACAACTTTTTTATTCATTCCTCACTTGATGGACACTTGGGTTGTTTCCAAGATCTGGCGATTACAAATTGTGCTGCTATAAATACAGGTGCACATATATCACTGTGGTATGATGCTTTCAGTTCTTCTGGGAATATGCTGGAATAAATGGGATTTCCAATCCCAACTTTTTGAGAAATCTCAAGACAGACCTCCACAAACGCTGTACCAGTCTACACTCCCACCAACAGTGCAGGAGAGTTCCTTTTTCCCCACAGCCTCTCCAGCATTTGTTGTTGTTGGTTTTCTTGATCCTGGCCATTCTTTCAGGAGTGAGATGGTATCTCAGTGTGGTTTTAATTTGCATTTCTCTAATGACCAATGATGATGAACATTTTTTCATGTATTTATTTGCCATTTGCATTTCTTCATCTGAGAATTGCGTATTCATCTCAGATGCCCATTTTTGGATTGGATCTTTGAATTTTGGGGGTCTGAGTTTTTTTAATTCGTTATATGTTTTAGACAAGAGTCCCCTGTCTGAGAGAGAGTTCACTAAAATCTTTTCCCAGTTTGTGGGTTTTCTTTTCACTATGCTGGAGATTTCTTTTGACATGAAGAAACTTTTTAATAAGAAGTGGTCCCAGTTATTGATTCTGGGAAGTATTTCCTGTGCAGTTTGAGGCCTGTTCATGAATTCTCTACCTACTCCTATGTCTTCAAGATTTCTACCGAATTTGTCTTCCAATAGATTTAGTGTTTCTGTTTTAATATTCAGATCTTTGACACATTTAGATTTTAATTTATTACATGGTGATAGACATGGGTCTAGCTTTAGTTTTCAGCAAATGGAGAGCCAGTTTTTCCAGCACCATTTATTAAAGAGACTGTCATTCTTCCAGTGAACCTGCTTGGCTCCTTTATCAAAGATAAGGTGGTTGAGTGTGTTTGTAGTTGTGGTTGTATCTTCCAATCTATTCCATTGATCTTCGGCTCTGTTTTGATTCCAATACCATGTTGATTTTACTACTGTTGCTTTGTACTATAACTTCAAGTCAGGTATTGTGATGCCTTCCACTTTCTCTTTGCTGCTTAGAATTGCCTTTGCGATTCTAGGTCTCTTCTGGTTCCAGATGAAATTTAGGAGTGATTTCTCTAGATCTGTTAGGTATGTTGACGGTATTTTTATTGGGATTGCATTGAATCTGTACAACAGTTTTGGGAGAATGGCCATCTTCACAATGTTTGTTCTTCCTATCCATGAGCAAAGGATGTCTTTCCACTTTCTGAGATCATCCTCAATTTCCTTTTTCAGTGTATTATGATTTTCACAGTATAAGTCTTTCACTTCTTTCGCAAGAGTAATTCCTAAATATTTCATCTTTTTGCTTCCTAATGTGAAGAGTGCAGTTTTTCTTATTTCCCTCTCTGTGATTTTGTTGTTCGTGTATAGGAATGCTATTGATTTCTGAGTATCGATTTTGTATCCAGCCACATTACTGAATTTATTTATTGTATCTAAGAGTCTTTCAATGGAGTTTAGGGAGTCTTCTATGTAGAGTATCATGTCATCTGCAAACAATGATAATTTAACTTCTTCTTTTCCTATCTTTACCCCTTTTATTTCTGTTTCTTGCCTAATTGCTCTGGCTAGTACTTCCAGTACTATATTAAATAGGAGTGGTGATAAAGGACATCCTTGTCTTGTGCTTGATTTTAAAGTAAAGGCTTTCAATGTTTGGCCATTTAGTATGATGCTGGCTGTTGGTTTGTCATAAATGGCCTTTATTATATTGAGGTAAAGACCATCTATTCCAATTTTTTGTAAAGTTCTTATCATGAATAAATGTTGGACCTTATCGAAGGCTTTTTCTGCATCTATAGAAATGATCATGTGATTCTTATTTTTGGCTTTATTGATATGGTGGATTATATTTATTGATTTGCGTATGTTGAACCATCCTTGCATTCCTGGGATGAATCCCACTTGGTCATGGTGTATAATCTTTTTGATGATTTGCTGCATCCTATTTGCCGATATTTTATTGAGGATTTTTGCATCTGTGTTCATTAGGGAGATCGGTCTATAGTTCTCTTTTTTAGTTTGGTCTTTCTCAGGTTTTGGTACTAGAGTAATATTTGCTTCCAGGAATGACTTAGGAAGGATTGCTTCCCTTTCAATTTCATTGAAGAGTTTGAGGAGTGTCGGCATTATGTCCTCTTTGTATTTCTTGTAGAATTCTGCAGTGAATCCATCTGGGCCTGGGCTCTTCTTGGTGGGTAAGGAATTAATTACATTTTCAATTTCATTAACAGAGATTGGGTTATTCAACAGTTTTACATCCTCTTGATCTAGCTTTGGTACTGCATATGTTTCTAAGAATCTGTTTATTTCTTCTGTGTTATCAAACTTTTGAGAGTAAAGGTCTTCGAAATAGGTGTTGATGATCTTCTGTATTTTTATTGGGTCTGTAGTGATTTCACCTTTTTCATTTCTTATTGCATGAATTTGAGCTTTTTCTTCCCTTTTTTTAATAAGGTTGGCTAGGGGCTTATCGATTTTATTTATTCTTTCAAAGAACCAACTCTTTGATTCGTTGAGTCTTTGGATTGTTCTCTTAGTCTCATTGCATTGATTTCTGCTCTGATTTTTATAATTTCCTCTCTTCTTTTGGCTTTGGGCTTGACTTGCTCTTCTTTTTCTAGCTGTTTGAGGTGTAGCATCAAGTTATTTATTTGTATTCGTTCTGTTTTCCTGATGTAGGAACTCAGTGCAATAAATTTTCCTCTCAGGACGGCTTTCATTGCATCCCACAAATTCCGGTAAGTTGTATCTGCATTTTCATTTTCTTTTAGGTATTGCTTAATTTCTTCTTTAATTTCTTCTGTGACCCACTGATTACTCAAGAGTGTGTTATTTGGTTCCCATGTGTTTGCGGGATTTTTGCAATATCTTTTATCATTAGTTTCTAATTTCAGAGCGCTATGATCTGATAACATGCAAGGGATGATTTCAACTCTTTTGCATTTGTTTAAATATGTTCTGTGAGCTAATACATGGTCTATTGTAGAGAATGATCCATGTACTGCTGAGAAGAATGTGTATTCTGATGTTGTTGGGTGGAACATTCTGTATATGTCTATCAAACCCATTTGTTTAGGGGCTGGAGGTTTAGCTCAGTGGCATAAGTGCCTGCCTTGCAAGCAGGCAGTCGTGAGTTCGATCCCCGGTACCGATAAAAAGGAAAAAGACAAAAAAAAAAAAAAAAAAAACCCATTTGTTCGCAGGTGTGATTCAGTTCTGTTATTTCTTTGCTCATTTTCTGTCTGGTTGATCTGTCCCTTGCTGTCAATGGCGTGTTGAGGTCCCCTGTTACAATTGTGTTACTGATAATTTGAGTTTTCATTTCTGTTAATAGTTGTTTTATATAACTGGGTGCTCTGGAGTTTGGTGCATATATATTTAAGATAGTTATCTCTTCCTCTTGGAGTTTCCCCCTTACGAGTATGTAGTGACCTTCTTTGTCCTTTATGGTCATTGTTGGTTTAAAGTTCATGTTGTCTGCAAACAGAATGGCCACTCCTGCCTTTTTTTGGATTCCTGCTGCATGAAGTATTGTTTTCCATCCTTTGACTTTTAGTCTGTGACTATCCTTCTGGGTTAGATGGGTTTCCTGTAAACAGCATATGGTTGGATTTTGTTTCTTGATCCATTCTGCTAGTCTGTTTATTTTGATTGGTGCATTGAGACTATTTACATTAATGGTTTTTACTGTTAAATGCTGGTTTATGGTTGGAATATTATCTCTCTGCTGTTGCACTTTATCTTTCTATTCTGTTTAATTATTTGCTTTGCTTAGTGGTTTATTCCTTTGTGTATCTAAACTGTCTTTCAATATTTTTTGCAGGGTTGGTTTGGTGTTCATGAAGTTCTTCAGCTGTTCTTTGTCATGGAAGTATCGTATTTCACCATCAATTTTGAATGATAGTTTTGCAGAATACATCAGTCTAGGTTGGAAATCATTTTGCTTTAGGATCTGGAATACTTCACTCCATGCTCTTCTTGACTTTATTGTTTGTTCTGAGAAGTCTGCTGTAATTCTGATAGGTTTTCCTTTATAAGTGATCTGTCTTTTCCCTCTGACAGCTTTTAATAATCTATTCTTGTGTTGGATTTCTGGGATGGTGATTATTATATGTCTGGGTGTAGTTTTATTTTGGTTATGACTACTTGGAGTTCTATATGCTTCACTGATCCTGATGTCGGTTTCTGATCTCATGCTTGGGAAATTTTTAGCTATTACTTCTCTAAATATCCTCTTGACATCCTTTATGTTGTCTCCTTCTTTTTCATTAATCCCTATCATTCTTATGTTATTCTTCTTTGCATCATCTTGTAGTTGTTGAATTGTTGTTTCCTGATTCCTTGCTATTTTTAAAACATCTTTCCTTTCCTGTTCACTAGCTGCAATCCTGTCTTCAAGGTCTGAAATTCTATCTTCACTTTCATTAAGGCGGTTTTTACAACTTTCAGTGGAGTTTTTTATTTCCTGTATATCTCTGTGCATCTGCATTATGTATTGTTTGTTTCTTATATTGCTCGTCTAGGGATTCTATCTTTTTGTTTAGCTCCTCCAATTTTTTATCTGTGTTTTCCTTGGATATATTCAGAATCTCTTTCATTTATTTTATCATTTCTTCTTTTATCTGGCAGATTATTTCAAGTTTGAATTCCTTTAAAGCTTCCTGGAGTTGCTGGTCAATTTCAGTAGCTATATGTCCGATATTTGAGGTGAATGGCATATATTTTCTTCTATATACATTGCTCCTAGGTTTTCTTGAGATGGGCTGGAGGTTTGAGGTTGTAATTTGGTCTTTCGTTTTGTCATTTTCCTATATTTCTGTGTTTCAATTGTTATTTGAAAGCTTCCTCAGGATCTGTTGAAAATCCCCTTCTATGTTTGCAGCTACTGAGATTCTGGCACCTTGCTACCCCAAGCCACTAGGCCTGCAGAACCAATGGCCCTCCTCTTTCTGCTCAGAACTCACAGTTCCAGACAAGCTGGGCCTCAGGGACATTGTGCGCCCACCTCCCCCTTGGAAGCTCTACAGCTCTCCAATTGCAGCCGGGATGTGGAGGCAGATGTAGATGCCTCAAACCCACCTCTCCACTTCACTGCACCTGGAAGCCTGGAGGGACCCAAACAGTCTGGGCTCTGGGTAGAGTGTGCTGATCACTCACCACAGGCCGCAGTGCCTCAGGAACCTGGCATCCCTCCCTGCTTGCTGAGATATCTACAGTTCTCCAGACACACGAGGAGGCCGATGCTGGCGCCCCAGATCCGCCCAGTCCCTCCTCTGCACACGGATGGCTAGGCACGGCAGTCCAAAACAGGCTGGGCTCCGGGGATAGTGTGGGCCCGCCCACCTGTTGGAAGCTCAGCAGTTCTCCAAGTGCAGCCGGGATGGGGAGGCGGATGTAGAGGCCTCAAACCCACTTCTCCACTTCACTGCACCCAGGAGCCTTGAGGGGCCGGAACAGTCTGAGATTTGGGCAGAGTGTGCTGAGCACTCACCACAGGCTGCGGTGCCTCAGGAACCTGCAGTCCCTCCCTGCTTGCTGAGATATCCACAGTCCTCCACACACACAGGGAGGCCGATGCAGGCACCCCAGATCTGCCCAGCCCCTCATCTGCACACCGATGGCTAGGTGCGGCAGTCAGAAACAGGCTGGGCTCCGGGGATAGTGTGAGCCCGCACACCCGTCGGAAGCTCAGCAGTTCTCCAAGTGCAGCCGGGATGGGGAGATGGATGTAGAGGCCTCAAACCCACTTCTCCACTTCACTGCACCCGGAAGCCTGGAGGGTCCAGAACAGTCTGAGATTTGGGCAGAGTGTGCTGAGCACTCACCACAGGCTGCGGTGCCTCAGGAACCTGGGATCCCTCCATGCTTTCTGAGATATCCACAGTCCTCCAGACACCCAGGGAGGCCGATGCAGGTGCCCCAGATCCGCCCAGCCCCTCCTCTAAGACTTGAAATCTCAATGTGAAGTATGGTAGATTAATTATCAAAGAAGGAACGCTGGTTAGGAAGGCAAGATTACAAACAAAGCAGAGTAGTTGGGCTACTGACACATGCTTGTAATCCCAGTATTCTGAAAATCTGCCACAAGAGGATTTCAAGGTCAAGCCCAGCCTAGAAAATTTAGTGACTTAGCAAGACCTAGTCTCAAAGTAAAACACCATGAAAGGACTGTGAACACAGATAGCACAAAGGTCCCAGGTTCAGTCCTCCATACAAACAAACGAAAAATGTAAACAACACAAGGCACAGTAGGCAAAGCCTCTGAAAGCACTGTCTCAGGTCCTGGAGAAAGAAAGAATTGGAAGACTGATGCAGAAGAATCACAAGCTTAAGGTCAGCCTGGGCAATTTCTCAAGACCCTAACTCAAAATATAAATAAGAAATAATTTATACAAATATAAATAAGAAATAGGACTAAATATGTATGTAGTTCAGTGCAAAGGTTCTGGGTTCAATCCCCAAACCTCCTCCCAATAAAAAGATGTATTATTATTTGTGGTATTGATACAAATATACAATTCTATCTAAGGACAAAACTGGTTTCAAGCAGTATATTAGCCTCCAAAATTAACATTCACAGGCAGTAGAAAGACTATACAGGAAATCTAAGTCTTACTTCTACTACTAACAAGTGGTGCAATTTTAGAGATGTACAAAAGTTCTCTAAGACTTAATTTCTTCATCTGTTAATTGGAGGCAGTAACATTTCGCCCCTCAGATTAAATTACAGAATGTATGTTAAAGTGCCTGTGTCCTATAAAGTGATTCACAAATGATAGTTTTTATCCACATCACATGCAAGAAATCAGTCAGCCTGAGTGGTATCACATATACACATCCCAGCCTTGCTGCTTCTCAGTCAAATATCCCACAGCCCACAGCCCAAACCTAATTCAATTCACATTAGTAGTCTCTGCCTCACTCACAAATGGATTATCTAAGTTCCACAGATTGGATGGTGAATTATAAAAGATCCATCTCCAGGTCTTGTACCTCATCAATCTCCTATGCAGCAAAGACCAGCAAAACAACTAGCATGGTAACTTCAGACTCCCTGAACATTCCCCTACTTCATTCTCACAAATGTGTAAAAATGTTTGGCTGCACTCAGGCCAATACTTGAAGTGCATTTTTGGCATGAGGCATTGAAGAGAAAACAGTTCTCTTCTTTCATGAGGTAAAAATGATTCTGAAAAAAATAACTGCACATTCAGCAAAGAGAGCTTTGTGAAGAGTAGAGACTGTGTTAGGTACAGTGACATCACACAGGAGGCAGGAGTGTGACAGATTACTGAGTTGATACTGGATATGTAATTAATTGTCTCTGTGACCTTAGGAAAGGAATATTTCTTGGGTCTCAGGTTCCCCATCTGTCATGGTTTATGTCAGTGGCCCCCAGGCCTCATGCATTTGCATTGTGCATTTGTGATTGGTTCATTGTCTAGCTTGGATTGATGGTGTCAGTGCTACACCCATCTAGGGGTGCAGCCAGCATAATGGCAGGAAGAAGGTATGTCTCTCTCTTGTGTTTCTGACTTGCCATTTGCAGCTGCCATGAACTGTGTCTCTACCATGCCACCCTGCCTTGGAGCCAACTGAGTATGGACTAAAACCTCCAAAAACTGTAAGAAATAAACCTTTCCTTTCCCAACTTTGGGCATCAGCTATTTTGTCTCAGAGACAAGTAAAAAGTAACTAAGACACCATCTGAAATACCAAAGAGTTGAACGACGTATTTTCTCTAAAAGGCCCTTTGAAATATATGATTCCATTTCTGGCAAGACACAGCCCATTAGTCAAAATGAAGCAGGGTATGGTAGCATATTCAGATGCTACTGAGACTGAGACAGAAGGATCACTGAAGCCCCGGGGTTCAGGTCTACTGGCTGCTATTTGTAAGAAATTTCATGCTGCCTTAGAGAATACAAATAATATGGGGGCTGGGATTTGTCACCCTTTAGTAATGCCACACATTCACCAATGTATACTGCTCACTACATGAAAAGCAATTGTTTTCCCTTTAGAAGTTGACAGATGAGCAGAGAAGATGCCTGAAACTACCTAATCAGCTAGTCTACACTCAGGGCAGGAAACAGGGCAACTGTCACATCACCAAGATGTGTGTCATCTTTGTATGACAAAGCAAGAAAACACAACCCCTTAATTAAATTGGGTCTTAATTGCTCAACAGGGAAACCACCTGATCCTAACCATGCATGACAGGGGCAAAGACTGAAAGATAACCTTCCACTAAAGTAGTGTTTCTCTGCCAGTTGAGTCATGTCAAACAAAAGCATCTCTAGCCCCAGTTAAGAGCATCCAGACAGTTCTGAAATGGGATGCCAGGAAATCCTACTCTAGGTCTAGATCCCTAGAGGAGCAATTCTGTATCTTGGCTTCCTTTTTACTGGGTATACACCCAGTGGAAGGGATGTGAAGTCTTCTAAACAACCTACCAGGTCTGATGTTCTGTAAGGCAGAGACAAGGCAGATCTTAGTGTATTATGACAGTATCTATAGCTGGGTGTGGTGGCTATAACCCCAGGACCGTGACAGGATGGCAAATTTGAGCCTCGCCTGGCACCTTAGCAATTTAGTGAGACCTTATCTCAAAATAAAAAACAAAACAGGGCTGTGGATGTAGCTCTGTGTGAAGGCTCTGAGTACAACCTCTAGTACTGAAAAAAAATATTAAGACAAACACCTCTATCTCTCCAAGCATATTTTTTTTACATATGGCTGAGATATTACTTATATAGCATAAAATTCAAAGTATGAAATTAGGTGTTTTATTATACTCAGAGTTGTGCCATCATCATCATAATCTAACCTTATAAAAGATTCATGACCCCCAAAGCAAAACTCTTTACCCATCAGCAGTCACAATCCATTCTGATCAGCCTACCATAAGCAACTACTGACCTAGTAGTCTAACAGATCCACTTCTCTGGACATTTCATATGACTTTTTTCATTCATCAAGATTTTCAAAGCTTATCCATGTACACCATGCATCAGTACTTCATTGCGTTTTATTGCCAAATACTATTCCACTATATGGATATACCACTGCTTAGCCTTTTTTCCAGTTAAGGGACAGTTATGTTATTTCCACACTTTGGCCATTATAAATAATCCTGCTATGAAAATCCATGAGCAAATTTATGTGTGCACATATATATTTATTTCTCTTGGTTGTATATAGCCAGGAGTAGAATTAAACCTTTAACTATTTTGAAAAACTGATAAAAATTTCTAAAGTGGCTGGATCATACCACATTTGCTCGAGCAAAATATATGGGTCCCAAATTCCTCACTCTCTTAAACTAGGTGCAGTGGCACACACCTGTAATCCCAGCACTTGGGAGGCTAAGGCATAAGACTATTGCAAGTTCGAACCAGCTTGGGCTGCAAAGTGAACTCAAATCCAGCCTGAACTAAACTATATATTGAGACCCTGTCTCAAAAAGAAAAAAACGAATCAAAAGAAAAAATAAATTCCTCACTCTCTCGATCCTATTGGGTGAGATGTGGTTTTGATTTGCATTTTCCTTTGTGTCACAGGGTTTCACACTGTAGTCCTGACTGTCCTCAAATTTACAATCCTGCCTCAGCCTCCTAAGTGCTGTTAGCACAGGCATGTGTCACCATCACGCTTCTCTTCTGAATTATCCTAAGGACTGATGATGTTGAGAATCTTTTTATATCATTATTGGTCATTTGTATTTCTTTATAAAAAGCTATTTAAATTTTCCCAGTTTTAAATGGATTATTTCCATTGAGTTATAAGCATTCTATATATATGTGTGTATATATATATATTATATATAAATATATGTATAGCATATATATTCTCTGAATGTAAATCTCATGTTTTTAAAATATTTTCCCCATTCTGTGGGAATACACTAGAGCATCTAGACAGGGGAACTGAATGTTTTCATTTCTATCACATAAAGTTTTAGTTTGTAAAATTCCAATTTACCCATTTTACCTTTTGTTACTTACTTGGTATCCCATATAAGAAACACATGCCAAAACAAAAGTCAGTAAGTTTTACATCGTTATTTTATTTCAAGAGCTCCATAACAGAAGCTCTTATACTTAGATATCTGATTAAATTTAGTATGGTTTAGGGTAAGGGTTCAGTTAAGGGATATTTTACATGTGTATGTCCAGTTGAACCAGCACCATTTGTTAAAAAAACTATTTCTCTCCTACTGAATTACTTTGGCAGCACTAAGGAAAATCAATTGACATAAATATGAGGGTTTATTTCTGGATTCTGCATCCTATTTCATTGATTGCTATACATATCTTTATGCCAAGACCACAATGTCTTCATTAGTGTGGCTTAGTGATATGCTTTGAAATTCCCAAGGACAGGTCTTCCAGCTACACATGTAATCTTTTTCAAGACTGTTACAGCTCATCAGGGTCCCTTCATTTCTCAACAAATGTTAAGATTTGCTTATTTAGAGGGGAAGGGCAAGTAAAAAGAATTAAGATGTGTTATGTACATGTACCCACTCCTTACAATGAATGTAATCATTACATACTACAAACATGTACTAACAAAAGTAAAAAAAAATTTTGAAAAGATTTGCTTACAATTTCTTCAATAAAGCTAGCTGAAACCTTGATTGGAATGCTATTGAACCTGTAAATCAACTTGGGGAGCATTGCCATCATAACAAAATTAAGTCACAATAGATGTGCACCACTACACCTGCCTCTGAATGTCTTTTCTTTTTCTTGTCTAATTGCCCTGTGTAGAATATTCAGTATAATAATGAACAGAAATGGCAAGAGCAGACATCCATTCTTGCCTTGTTCTTGACCTTAGAGGAAAAGCATTCAGTCTATCTCCCATTTTCAGTCCAATGTTAGTTCTGGACTTTGCATAGACAAATCTTTATCAGTTTGAGAAAGCTTCCCTCTAAATAATTTGTTGAGAATTTTAAACACAGTAAGATGGTGGACTTTTTTAAATTTTACGAATATCTACTGAGGTGATAACATGGCTTTCCTACCTCATTCTAATTATATGGTATATAATTCAAACATTAAACTACTTTTACATTCCTGAAATAACTTATACCACATGATGTCATATAATTATTTATACATGTTACTAGATTTAGTTTGCTTATATATTCTTGAGGGTCTTTATATATATATATATATATATATTCTGAAAGGAATGAGTTTATATAGTCTTCTTATGATGTGTTTGGTTTTGGTGTCAGGGAAATTAAAGCCACAGAGAATATGTTAAGAACTGTTCTGTTGCTGGGGATTTAGCTCAGTGGCTTAAACACCTGCCTGGCAAGCATGGGGTCATGAGTTCAATCCCTGGCACCAAAAAAAAAAAAAAAAAAAAAAAAAAAAAAAGAACTGTTCTGTCCTATTCTAATTTTTGGAAACAGTTTATGAAGGACTGGTATTAATTTGTCTTTAAATTGTTGAACAAATTCATCAGTGAAGTTGCATGGGCTTTTATTTATAGATAGTTTTGATTACTAATTCAACGGCTTTATTATTTTGAAGTCAATTTCAAGAATTTGTGTTTTCCTCAGCTGGACACGATGCCACATTCAAGAAGCTGAGGCAAAAAGATCACAGATTTGAGGCTAGATCAGGCAACTTAGCAAGAGCCTATCTCAAAATTTAAAAAAAAAAGTCTGGCATATAGCTCAGTGGTAGAGTGTCTGCCTAGCTGCAGGAGGCCCAGAATTCAATTCCCCAAAAAATACACAGTTCATGTAAATTATACAATTTATTAAACAGGTTCTCTCATACTTTTGTTGTTGATGATAGTAGTGACCCCTCATTCAATCATGTTTTTATTTCATTGTGACCTTTCTATTGTTCTAATATAGGTATTTAAAGCTATAACTTTCTCCCTCAGCACTCCTTTTGCTCTAACCCATAAATTTTGGCATGCTATGTCATTTTTATTAATTTCAAGTTATTTACTAAATCTCACTTGTGATTCTTTTCTGATCCATTGTTTATATAGAAGTGATACTTAATTTTCACGTATTTGCACATTTCTTAAATATCCTTCTTATTGATTTGCAATTTCATTCCATTATTTTTTAATTTTAATTGAAGACTAAATGAAACAGAAAATAGGTAGAAATAATACATATGTTCAGAGAAAAAATAAACAGTAAGAAATCACTAGTTGATGTTTACATACTGTCATTATACAATTGTTTTTCAAGATAGAAAAGTGGAATATATAAAGTGGGAATTCAAACAGCAAGACTGCAAACAGTTCTGTCCAACTATTCAACAAAAATTTAGTAAAATGGCTGTCAATTCTATACACTTAAACATACATGCACTTATCCATATCTTCATTTATGTTGATTAAACAAACTAAAGCAGGTTAAAATCATTCTGAACAAAGAATAATAGTAATGCTGGATTTTACATCATGACACTCCATGATCAGCACTGGGTACTGTAGTGTCTTTTTTTAATTTAATTTAAAGGAAGACTAAACAAAACAGAAAACAGATAGAAATAATACATTATTTCAAAGAAAAAATAAGCAGAAAGACATCACCAGTTGATGATTACAGATTGTCTTCTTACAAATAGTTATTCAAGATACTAAAGTGGAGCATATAAAGTGGGGATTCAAACAGTGAGATTGCAACCAGTTCTGTTCAACTATCCAACAAAAACTTAGAAACATGGTTATCAATCCTATACACTTAAACATACATGCAGTTATCCATATCTTCAATTATGTTGAGATGGAACAAACCTAAGCAGGCTAATATCACACTGAACAAAAAATAATACTATTGCTGGGTATCACATTATGACACTCCAGGAACAGCACTGGGTATTTTAGTGTCTCTTTTTCTTCAAAGTATCTGTTCATTTCATCATGTGTCATAAGATCAGTTCTCATAAACTGTTTCTAGATTCTACACATGCATGAGTCTTAACATGTATTTCTATTCTTTCTATATTAGAGGGAGAAACAAAACAAAGCAAGACAAAACAAAACATATTCCTATAAACACATGAAATGCAAAAAACATATAAGACTGTTGCACAAAGAGTTTTACCATGGTTCCTATGTCTATTAACAATATCTTCTGCCATCTTTTTTAAGACTTTCCCTCATGTTTCACTTCCCCAAAAATGCATGGTACACCATGGTACACCACACATTTTTGGGTCTGACCAAGACCCTCGGTTTTAAATTGGGGGCAGGGGGACAACCTGCTATTTACCTAAGTGTTTCCGAACCTTCTCTCTCCTGGACTTGATCTCTAATTGTATTCCTTTACCTATTAAAGCCTGTCTTTCCAACCTATCCACAAATACTGGTCTAGCTGCCCCTATTACTCTCTGGTTCTCTGTCACATACAGCATTGCTTTCTCACATTTGATTTGCAGTCCGTGTTAATTATATTTCCTATAAATAGCATCTCAGTGGACCCTGCCTCCTGATCTACTCTACGTGTGGTTGTTTTTTTTTATATTTAGTGTATCAAAGCCATCTGTATTAGAGATTATAACCAACCTTCTCTGCCTCCTTTCTGTTATGCTCTTTTTTTGCCATCAGTTGTCTGCTTATCTTCTTCATTCTGTTTTCTGCTTCATTCATTGAGGCCTCTCTGCCACTGTTCCTGGAATCCTAGTACTTTTCTCTCTCTCTAGAATGCCCTGCAGTATTCTCTGTAGAGTTGGATTGGTGGTTGCAAATTTCCCAAGTTCCTCTTTGTCTTGGAAGCATCTTGTTTGTACATTAATTTTTAGAGACAGTTTATCAGGGTATATCAATCTGGGATTGAGGTTATTTTCTTTAAAAGCTTGGAATAGTTTGCTCCAGACTCTTCTTGACTTGATGGTTTTTGTTGAGAAGTCTGCCATTATTCTGATGGGCCTTCCTTTATAGGTTATCTGTTTCTTGTCTCTAACAGCTTTTAATATTCTGTTCTTATATTGAATTTCTGGGATCTTGATTATTATATGCCTGGATGTAGCTGTTTTGGTTGTAGGTGGCTGGAGTTCTGTATGCCTCATATATCAGAATATCATTTCCTTTTCCTATGTTTGGGAAGTTTTCCTTAACTATTTCTGGGAATAGCCTTTGTAGTTCCTTTGTTTGTACCCCTGCTTCTTCATTCATATTCTTTATTCTCAAGTTATAGACCCTCTTGTTGTCTCTAGCCTTTGTATTGTTACTGCTTGTTTCCTTGTTAATTTTAAAATGTTTTCCCTTTCATAATCCCACATTGCAAAATTGTCCTCCGGTTTGGATAATCGATCTTTATTTTCTTTCAAGCTGATTTGCCATCTTTCCATACAGTTTTTAATTTCCTGGTGATCTCTTTAAATCTGCTTCATGTATTCTATACTTTTTTTATATTCTTCATCAAATGGTTCTCTCCTTTGAGTACCTCCCTTCTTCCATCTGGGTCTGCTTGAGGGGTGCTTAGTATCTCTTTTATTAATCTTTTTATATCTTGCTTTACTTGGCTAAATATTTCACTTTTGAACTCATCTATGAGGTCCTGAAGATATCTCTTTATGTCCACTGGTGTCGTGTCTGATATTGCATGTTTGCTGTTCTCACTCTCCTTTGTAATTATCTGTCCTAGGCCAATGTTCTCAGGGTTGGGACCTGGGGATTTTTTGTTGTTGCTTCCTCTTCCCATCTTTTTTGCTTCTTCCAGGAGGCCCCAGTTTCTTTCTTTGTTGGTTATAATTCTTCTGACGCATGCTGGGTAATGACCCTTCCCGCCTTGTGCTAGTGAGTTGGAGATAGGGACAGTGTATGCTGGCCTCTCCCCTCCGGATCAGTCAAGCTGCTGTGGCTGCACTGTATTACTTTGTATTGCCTCCCCTCCAGGTCATTCAAACTTCTGAAGCTTCACTGGGTTAGTGTGTGCCACCACCATAGGGCCCTGGTTTCAGATAACCTATAGGGTCTCAGCCAGGTCACGTGACCCAGGCCTAGCCACTCCACCATTCCCATTCGGGAAGGGAACAACTGACTAAAGTCACTGCTGCCCCTTGTACTTGGCAGCCCTGCCCAGTCCCAGAATGTCATCCACCAAAGCTCCCCTTTCTGTGGAATGGCTCTACTACCATCACTCACCACAGGTCGATGCAGGCACCCCAGCAACTCAGCTCTCCATTCGGCTCACAGACCCCCTCCCCCCCCCCATCTCAGTGTAACTACGCCTCCAATGAGTCAAAGTGGCGGGATCTCAGATGGCTTGGCAAGTTGTGGCAGGACCTCGGACAGCTCAGCAAGTTGCCCGCTGTGGCGGGAACACTGAACCTTTAGCTGTTCCAATAATAACACCAGGACTGTATGTTTGGTTGGTTCTTCTCACCTTAATTTTTTCTTGGGACGAGAGAATTCATCTCCCTCTGTTTGGGGCTCCCCACTCTGTATTATGTTGAATTCTAAGTTGACTATCTCAGGGAGCCTCTGTAGCCAGCTGTTATCTGTCCGCCACCTTTGCTCCTCCCCCCTAATTCCATTATTGTAAGAAAACATTCATTGGATAAGTTCATTCAAGTATGCTTTGTGGCCCAGCAAAATATGTCTGAATTAAGATAGGTCAATTGAGATTATTCAGTCTGAGAAAAGAAGAAAAACATGAAGAAAAATGTCCTATGTATTCTTGGGAATGGTCTATATGCCCTTGAAAATGTTCCATGTGCACTCAGTAAGAATATGTACTCTGCTATTGTTGGAGTCTCTGGCAACAGATGTCTGTTAAGTCTGTTTTATAATGTTGTTCAAGTTTTCTATTTCTTTGCTGATCTCTATTTGTCTTATCTACTATTAAAACTGTGGTAGTGAGCATCCTAACTATTATCAAACTATTCCTCCCTTCAGTTCTGTTTTACTTCATGTATTTTGGTACTCTGTTATTAGGTACATGTGTATTTATTATATCTTCCTTGATTACCTTAGCATTATGAAATTTATTTCCTGATATTTCACAAAACTCTGTCCTGAAGTGTACTTTGTGTGGTATTTGTATGGTCATTCCAACTCTCTTTGGTTATTGTTTGCTAAGTATATTTTCCATTTCTTTACACTAAAGCTATTTGCATATCTGAATCTAAAGTACATTGCTTAAAGACAGAATATATTCCCTTTTTTTTTTTTTTTTTTTTTTTTTTGGTACTGGGGATCAAACTCATGACCTTGAGCTTGCTAAACAGGGGCTTGTGCCACTAAACTAATCCCCTAACCCAAAGGAATATATATTCAATCAAATTATCCATTTTGTCAATCTGTCTTTTTGTTATAGTGCATAATCCATTCACATTTAATATACTTATTAATTAGCTCAATAGAATATATATTCAATCAATTTATCCATTTTTGATCAATTTATCCATTTTGCCAATCTGCCTTTTTGTTACAGTGCATAATCCATTTATATTTAATGTACTTATTAATAAGATAGGATTTCTGCTTTCCATTTGCTTTATAGTATATGTGTTATGTCTTTTTTTCTGTTACTATATTATATTCTCTAATATGTTATATTAATTCCCTTATTTCTTTCCTTGCAGGGGAGGATAGTGCCCAAGACTTTGTACATGCTAAGCATGTACTCTATTACTAAGCCACATTCCCAGCCCCTTGTTTCTTTTGCCACATGGTTTTATTTTCTTAGATTTATACATTAATATTATATATCACATTTAGGAAATTTGGGGCCATTAGTTCTTCAAACAGTCTCTCTGCCCATTTTTCTCTTCTCTTTTTATAACTCTTGATGCATAAATAGCCTTGATAGTACCCAATACTATTCACTGGAGCTCTATTCATTTCATTTCATTTTTTCCTTTTTTTATTTCTCACTAGCCCTACTTTCAAGTTCTATGAGTCTTTCTTTTGTTAACTTAAATATACTGTTGATCCTCCTTTGAGAAGTTTTCATTTAAGTTATTTTCTTCTTCAGGTCCAGAATTTGATTCTCTTTTATAATTTTATGTCTTTATTCATATTGTCTATTTGAAAATACTTATGTTGCCAGATTTTGTGTGTTTGTGTGTGGTACTTGGGATTGAACCTTTGTACTGAGCTACATTTTCACTCATTATTTTTCTGTTTTGAAATGGGGATCTCACTAAGTTGCCCAGGCAAAATTCAACTTAAATCTTCTTGCCTCAAACTCTTGAACTATGAGGATTATAGTCATGCACCACACTGTCTGGCTAAAATTTTTGTCTAAATGCCCAACCCTTAGGCTCTAGCAAAAGTTTCTATTAAGTGACATTTTTTTCTTTGCAGAGACTATACTTTCCTGTTTCATTACATGTCTGTTTTATTGTTGTTGTTGAAAATTGGACATTTCAGAAAACATAATCTGAGACTGCTGGAAATCAAATCCTGCCTCCGAGGTTTTGTTGCAAGTATTATTTTTATTGTTGCTGCCCTTTCTTTAGTGTCTCTTTTGGACCAACTCTGTAATTTCTGTTTTCATTGTAGCATGCAGTCAATGAAGTCTCTGCTTGATTGGTTTGGTGGTGCAGAGTAATAATTCAGAGAGTTCTTTAAATGTCTAGAAACACAAAGCCTTCTATTTTTTGCTGATGGGGGTTTATGTGCATGTTGGGGAAAACCTTAAACATTCATTCAAAGCACATGCATAGTCCACAATGTGTGTTTGGCCTTCTATAGCCTCAGGAATATCACAGCTTTCCAAAGCCATCTCACTTCCCAGATCATTTATGTTTCCACCAAGGCTCTTATTTGTTCCAACTAGTGTCAAAGTTTGATGTAACTGTGATATTAAGCTCCCAAGAAATAGTTTTTCTACCAAACTAACCCTGTGTCAAATAATGAGAAACCCTGTAAAAACAAATTTTTTAGTTACTTCAATATCCATTAAACTATGACAATTTAATTTGTGTATGGTACTTTTCTGATCCGCTACAAATCTACTCTTTCTTCTCAAGTGCTGCAAGGATGTTAATTTTCTTAGCTATCGTGGTTTGAAACTGCTGGTTTTCAAGGCTGTCCTAAATGCAGGGAGAAGGGAATGAGAGGCAGGAGCAGTAGAACTTCCACACTACTGCTAGAGATTCAGCAATTTTTTTCAATAAACATTCTCCAGATTGTTGCAAGTCTCTGGTAAATTTCCAGAGCTGTGAAAAAGTTTACTTTGACAATTTTCACCAGTGTCCTTTTCCTTTTCCTTTTTTTAGAGTTCCTTATTCTATTTTAAGTAAAATCTTAAATAAAATCTTGTCTCAAAGAAGGCAAGACTTTACCTACAACAGAATCTATTCATAAGGGAGCAGAGGTGAAAGAAATACTGAGTTAGTCTTTGTTGAAGAAAAGATCAACTGCTGAGTTGTCACTCTAGGATAGAGAACTACACAATTGTAACACTGATGGAAGACAATGACTTTTTGTACTTTTTGAATTTTGTACCATATTCATGAGTTACTCTCCAAAAATATTTTAATATACTGATAAAGGAATAAAGCAGTAGATACTCTAGAGTTTCCCTTAAGATTCCATGAGATAGAGGGCTGGGGATATAGTCTATCAGCCCAGCACCTACCTGGCAAGCGCAAGATCCTGAGTTCAATTCCTAGTACCAAAAATAAAAAAGATTCCATAAGATATATTACATTCTATCTACTTCTGAAAACCTCTTCTCCATCATTTGAAGAGTGTTGCTTATTATGAAGGCCACTGTCAGCATAGTAGAAATTATTTAAGCAGATAATTAGACATTTAATGTGTGTTCCAAGATAACAGAACCTATGGCAGCATATTCATCACTGTATCTCCAATTTCTGGCATTTTACCTGACAATATAGTTGAATTAAACTGAATTGCCTTTACAATGCCCAAGATTTAGGCAGTGGTGAAAGATTTAGCACTTGATACAAGCCTGATAAACTTCCATCAGGGCCCTTAACCCCATAAGAAAATAAAATCAGCTTAGATTTCATGAGTACTCCTCCAGAAAAATATGTATGTATCTAGACCCTTGTGACCTTTTAGGAAATTTCTGTAGAATTTTACAGTCTTATTCATTATGAAGGTCACTGTCAATGCAGTAGAACAGGCCTTTGATGTAGGAACTCTTTCTTTTTACATTATTCTTCTTTGCAATAGACAGCTACATCTCCATGCTTAGAGAATCAGATGCCAGATGAAACAAAAGTTTTTTGACTATGTTTTTTTAAATAAGGCTATAAAAGTAAAGCTGAAAAGTAATTTTCTTTCATCTCTCTTACTCTGAAACTTTTCTAAATAGACAAGTCAAGCTATAGTCTACCATGCCCTCCCCGAATAATAACAGATTTCTTATAAATGGTCACACTGAAAGGCTGATTTGGTTCACTTTTTCTCCCTAGTTCCCATAATACCCTGGATGCAGTTATTTTGGAATTTAAGTCTTTTGAAGACCTCTAATGAATATGGTAATATCAGCTTTATCAAATTCCACTTGGACACTGTTTCATATTCACAACAGTCTCAAACAACATATCCATTGTATTGATCTGGAAGTCTAAAATAACTCCATGTACTCAAATGCACTCATTAAATAGGACAATGACAAGTAAGAATTTACAATGTATCACCAACTCCTCATTGTACACTGTGGCACTACACTCACCCAAAAGGGAATAAAAGCTTTGGATTCTCTCACCATAGTTATTCTGGACAGAACTGGAGTGTTGGACAACAGGTTGACATCTCCCAAGAAACATTAAAGAAATGAATAGTCAAACAGGTCAGCATGATTTAAGTCATCTGCACATGCTGGATATGTCAGTTAGGTTTTCTCTTTGCCTACTCCCCTAGAATAAAGATAAATGGTCTCTGAAGTTTATGACCTGAACTGATGTTCAGGCTATTTTAACTATTTGAGTTAGGTGGTGGCAACCAAAAAATAGAAAAACCCTCAAGATCATTGACCAAACTCTCTAATTTTATAAATGGGACACAAAACTAATTAGACTTACTCAAAACCAAGGAGTTAGCTAGTGGCAGAGTTGGAACCAATCCATCCTTACCAGAAAGCAATCACTCCCCAGAGAGAGACTCATTTGCAAGAGCCAGACCTGAAAAGTCACCTTAAAAGGTGACCTTAACATAAACATCTAAAACTCTTATCTTTAAAAGTATAGAATGTAAGACTGTATTATAAAAACTATGCAAATTATATTATTTCCACTTTATCAATTTTATGTACCTGTCTAGTACAAAACATACTTCGGGGATTTTTTTCTTTTTGAGACAAGGTCTCACTATGGAGCCCAGGTTAGCCTCATACTTGGGACAATCGTCCTGCCTCAGCCTCCCAAGTGCTGGGATTCCAGGTAAGCACCACCATACCAGCTTGAGATTCTTTACAAACCAAGTTTACATTAGTTTAAGACAGCCTATGTAAGTACAGGTATGTATGTATATATATGGGTTTAACAATGTAATTTTTTGTGATATCTGTTTTTGATACATACACAGAAGGTATGTTATCTTTGATTCTTAAAGGTTCTTTTTAAATTGTTTGGATTTTTGTTTAAATACTACCATTCACACTAAAATGATATAAAAGTCATTAACATAAAAATAAGATTCTGTAATTGGGCTAATTGTTCCTTTCTGAAATCATCAAGCCACAATATGCAATACGACAATAGTAAATCATGGAATGTTAGGGTTGAAAGTAAGCTACATAGAATGTCTGCCCCTTTCACATCTTGGTAAAACCACAGAACCTGGAGTCCCAGCGAAATAATTCAGCAAAGCCGTAGGTCACTTTCACAGCAGAACCAGCACCATACTCAACTATCTAGACACTACATCCGGGGTTTTTGCCACTATATCATCTTGCCACCTCTTCTAATTTTTAAATGGTATACCATTCTCAGAGAAATCTCTCTGAAGATTGTCACACTCTATTTTCCTAGCCCATCAGAGTCCAGAATTTATAGAATGGTAAAGCTAGATCACCTACCTTAGGGGTTTCAGCATGGTTAAATCTAGCCTATGAAAGTAGTTAAAACAATTTTTTTAAAAACTAAGAATGTAAAAGTATTTTTTTTTTGAGACAAAGTATTCCAGACTGGCATCAAACTCATGATCCTTCTAATCTAAAGGCCTTTTAAACAAGGTAAGCCTTCTATATTTTACTGTAATAATTCCATTCCTATTAACCTCTGACAGTATGTGAGTTTGGAATCCTTGAATCTAGAGTTGGCATAATTAACAGCACATCGAAGTAAAACTAGCTCATGAAAAATGTGATATATAGCATTGTGTTCTTGAAACAGTTACATTCTAATAAAAATTCATTTAGGTCTTTTAGGTTAACCAGCTATACCACAGGTCAGTGAACTATAGCTGGCAAAGCAAATTCAACCTTCTACCTATTTCTATACATTTCACTCCCCAGTCTACCTGAGAATGGTAAAGAGATATAAAGAAGAAAGAAAAGATCAAAATCAGGGCCCCAAATGTGCTAAGCAGGTGCTTTTATCACTGAGCTATACCCCTAGTCCTTATATTTTTAAATAGTTGAAAAAATTCAAAGGAAGAATATTTCATGATATGTAAAAATATGTAAAATTCACATTTCAGTGCCAGATTTACTGAAATACTCTCATTTTATTCTCTTATTCTCTTTGGATGATCTCTCAAGAATGGCAAAGTTGAATAGCTGTCAGAGACTTAACTGCATGACCCTCTAGTTCTAAAGTGGGTACCACATGGCCTTTTCTAGAAAAGATTTGCTGACTACAAGCTATATTTTAAAAGTATTCAAACTCTATACTGTCAAAAAACTCACACTTCTAATAGCTTACACATCATTCTCAAATGAATCATCCTAAAGTACAGCTCTAACAATGCTCCTGTCTACCCAAAAACCTTTCAGCACACCCTATTAAATCTGACATTCTTAATAGGTCCAGTACAGTCAGGTTTCAACCTTCAATTCCAAACTCATTTTCCAAACCTCCCTTTGTATAGTTTATACCTCAGATAGCCTGAATTATTTGTTGTCCCCTTACACTCTCTGCTCCGTTCCTACAACAAAATGTCCTGTCCAGAACCCAGTGTCATGTTGTTGTAAAATAAGCAGAGCTTTCAGAGTCAAATCCAGGTTTTGATTGACTGTTGGCCTTATTAATTTAAAAGTTTCTTAACTCCAAATTATAACTTTCTCATATATAGAATGGAAATAATAATGCTTATCTCAGGTTGGTGATGTAGCTCAGTGGTAGGGAGCTTGCCCCATTTTGTATAAGACCCTAGGATTGACTCTCCAAACCACAAAATATTAATAAACCTTATCTCATAAAATATTACAAGATGTAATATCTGTCACATGAAAACAGCTAAACAAAGGACAAGTGCTATTAATTTTGCCAGCTTCAATGGTATTATCTCTTTTGTTTCCCTCTATCCATCCTCCCACTGGGAAATGAGCACATCCCGTAATGTCACATACCATCACATGCTACTGCCCTACCAGCTCTTAGCCTCTAATCTCTATCTACTATGTTACAAAACATCGATTTCTAGCCATGTCTTATCTCTCCTTACTAGCCTAGGACCTTCTGGAGGTCAGTGTCTATGACTCACTGTAGCTGTCTCAACAGCCCTCTGAACAATGACTTGAGCACAGCAATGTGCACAAGTATTTACTCAATCAATGGCATGTGGTTGGTGCACTATATATAATATCTACTATGTGTTCCATTAATGCCCGGGCATATACATGTAGGGCCACCTTGCTTATTCTGAACAATGCCTTGCCTCAGTGCTTAGCAAATATTCAAGAAACATCAAAACTGAAACTGTCATCATAAAAATAAAGGACATAAAATGGGCAATTTAGGTCACCTTTAAGAGTGGTCTTTTTATTTTCTATTAGTTTTGGGTCTTTTTTTTTCTAGTATTGGGCACTGAACCTATGGCTTTTGCACTGAGCTACATGTGCCCCAGCCCTTTAATTTTTGAGACAGTATCTCAATAAGTCATTAAATTCTTCAACCTGGGCTTGAAATTGTGATCCTCCTACCTCAACCTCCCTGAGCACTGGTATTACAGGTATGCAACAGCAAACCTGGCTCCATTAGTTTTAAATTACAATCATCTTATGTTCCAAAAATTACAAATAGATCACATTTAATGGGGATGTGATAATCAACCACTTCCTCAAGGAAGACTGGGTGAATATCATTTATAATATCAATTAATTCTGCACAGAGCTGAGTAAATCTAAATCCTCAAATAGGATCTACATTTAATGAATTAATCATCACATACAACTGTAACAAGTTTTATTAGAGTTCTGTATAAAACCATACAAGCAGGATAAAATGTAGAAATCAAGTTCTACCTGTATAACTTTAAGAAAAACTGTAGCTGATTTCTGCAGCACAGCATGCCACATCTCACTGGTTCCTAGAAACAACAGCTATTTAATGGTCAAATTAATTTGTTAAATAAAAGTCTCAACTATTCTCTTGGCTTTTAAGGCCAGACTCAAGATTCCAAGATGGATCCATGCACATGACTACAAAACTCATTGAGCCATGCCAATGTAGGGAAAGATATTTTCCAACAAGATCAACAGCCCCAAAAAAGAGACTTTGCTTCCAACTACTTCTGTTTATTTATTTACCTTCTGAAATCTATTGAAAACTGTACATTCACCAACAGATATATTAATGACCCAAAGATGTATTATCGGCAATGTATATTTTTTAGCTTTTTCCACAAAGAACCTTCAGAATCAATTAATCCCTTTGAGCCTGTGGAATAGATATAATTACCACCATTTTTAATTGTACAAATTTTATAAGCCATAGTACCTTAATTTGACAAATGCATACAGTGTATAGTAATTAAATTGGGATAACTAACATTTCCTTCTCCTTAAAAAAATTGTAAATGCTTTAATTACTTCTATTTTACAAATGAAACAAGTGGTTTATGTCAGATCCCAAGATGGAGAAGCTAAGACTGTAATGCAAATCTTCTAACTGCAATCCCAATGTTCTCCTTCACTTTTTCTTCCACACAAAGAAAGAGCACACCTTTGTTTTGCATTCACCCTACCTCTTCTCAGAAAGTGCCCAGCTGGCAAGAGGCGAGGAAAGTGTGGGAGTACTGTATAAACATTACTGTGGTCCAGACAGTGGGAAACAGCCTACCTTACCCATTGACTACTTAAGTATTTAACAGCTACACAATTTAAACAAAAGAAATAGAGCAGGGGTTGCTGCTGGATTTCATTTCCTACCCATTCTTTTTTTAGCTTTCTATGTATACACCTAACAGGAAAACCACCACAAATATCTAAGAGCCTCTGGGCCTAGAATATCTTTGGATCTTTTGCCTATATGCAAAGGTTTGGGCCTGCATGATTGCTGACTCCTTGTCCCTTTTAGTCTTAGAAAAGAAATAAAAACTACTACAGTACTTGCTTCTAGCTTACAAAACATTTGCCCTTCCACCAAATGTTTTACTGAACTGTGTTTTTTTCTTACAAATTTAATCTCTCTGATGTGCCATAGCTGGTCCTGTTTTAAACACCCTTGCTTACGGTCCATTTCACCAAGCCACCTTCTTTCTAGTGCATATAATGAGCTTCATTTGACAGAGAATATAGTACCAAGATGTTTGAAATAGAAAACTGCACAGCCCAAACATTTCCCTTCTCCCTCCACTGAAGTCTTTTCTATTTCTGTGACATAATCTGCATATCCTTAATGTCTCAAAATGGAGACACACCCTAAATCCTAGCCTACATATGTCTCTAAGTGTCAGCATTTCAAATACCTCATATCCTTAAAGTGCTACTGAGAGTTTACTCTTAATCAGATCACAACAAGATCAACTATTAACGATCTAACTCAGTCACATGACCTGCAGAAACTTGAATAGTTTACAGATTCTGACCAAAAATGCACAGACAGTGTGTGCAACTGAAGCACAAATTCCAGAGGGCAAATGGTAGAGCTGCACAACAAACACAAACTAGTAGCAGTTACCATTGTGCTGCAGCTCCTAAGGCTTTCTCCCTGCTCTGACTTGATTGCATCTGTCTTAAATCAAATCCCCACACTGAATCTAGACAGTGTTTTAGACATGAATCCACTCGAAACAAAGTTATAAGCATAAAGGGACATATTCACCAGTGACTTTATTTTCCATAATTATTTTTCAGACAAAAAGAGAAAAAACTATCACTCCATTCAATCATTAGCCTCCATTCTTCAGGGCATATACTTTGGCACAAAGGCTTGGTTTGCCCGCACACTCAAAAGGGTATTATTCCTTTTTTTCACTCCAAGCCTCCCACCAACCAGCAGAAATAAAAACTTTCACACAGAGAGGAAAAAGGAAGGACAGTCCCACAGCTGCATCTGAAGTAACCACTGGAAAAACTATGCTGGGTCAGGTTTTTTTCAATGCAATAGCCATCAACCCTGGCCCTGAATCTTAACTCCCCGAGGACAGGGTCTTCATGCCAAGGGTTAGGCAAGCCTTTGTTCCGCCCTCAAGCAGAATTCAGTGGCAAGTGAAGCCAATCCATAATTCGGAGCTTCGATTGACCTAGACTGAAGTCATAGTTCAATATGTTAAAATAAAAAATCACTGGAACAAAGGGACTTTCCTTGGAAAATGACTGGACATGGGGAATTTTTTTTTACTATCCCCACATTTATCTTTAATAACCAGAGGTTGGCACAAAATCATTACTCAAGTTTCTAGATGTAAGTCCCAATTATTTAGGAAGTGGGGGGGGGGTATTACATTGGTCCATTTAAATTTCATCTTGTCCCAGCTACAGGTCCCGAAATATGTTTGATAGTACAGGCAGACTGTCCTTTAGAACAAGCACCTAATAAGTAAGGGTTAATTGCAGAGCAAGAGGGTCACCGGCACAGCTGCAGATCAAGTCTTTTAAGATGAAAGCCATTAAAGGGAAAGGCTCAAAGTTCTGTTTGTATCCACCACTTTCCATTTCTACTAACCCCTGAAGTGTCAGAAACCCATTTGCCTTGGAGATCTGGGCTGGGAGTTATTCCCAATCGTCCCTTCCCTCTCTAGTGTGGAAAGATTGAAAGGCAAGAGCCACTGGCTCCAGAAAAACAGTTCATGAAAGCCTTCCACTTACTTCTCATTGCGCTGATAAGCGCGTTGCCGTCTTTGATCACGTCTTTGATGAATTTATTGGTCCTCTCAAGCTCCTGCTCATAACACTTGAGCCTCTCGCGGAAATCGGGGCTGTCCAGGTAGCAGTCGCTGAACTCAAGTGGGGGATGCCCCATGTTTCTGATGGCGGGGGGTTGGGAGAGACAGGAAAGACACAAAGGCCGAGAGCATCAGTGGCACAACAGCGGAAATAAAGGAGGTTGACTGACCGCGGGACCCGCTTAAATTTGCTCTTTGCCTCTCCTCTCTGGAGGACAGGTACCTGTTCCAGTGAGATTCCTGGGCAGCGCTGGCTGGTGCGAGCGAGGAACGCGCGGCCTGGTGGTGGCTTCAGGTGGCAGGGATGGCTCAGTAATACAGTCCGACCCCGGGGGGATACTGCCTAAGAAGCAGCATGCCCACTAGGCATCGCCTCTTCCCATAAGCAGCAGAAACCACAGCCCAGCCCGGCTTGCCTCTGGAGACCAGCAGGATTCTTTCTGGGCTCTGGTAAACGTGACACTTGGGCCCGCCCAGGGTGTAGGCGAGGGTGAAGGCTGGGGTTGGGAGCCGCCTCTCAGCGCTCCCAGCTCTGGAACTAGCTGAACGTTTCCTCTGCCGAACTCCACGGGCCACCCGGATTGCTCTGTCCCCTCCCCCTTCTTAAAGCCACCGCCTCCACCCCGCCGCAATGGAGTTCGAAAACTAGCCTGTGCCCTCAGGTTCTTTCCTCAACTTTCTTCTACGCCAGGGTTTCCTTACCAGAGCCTGCCAACTTGGCGCCTAGTGCTAGGGAGCCGGCCTACTGACGGGGTAGGTGCTGGAAGGGTTAAGTCCGGGAGGTGAAGAAATGTAGCCTTCCTCCATGGACCCGAAGTGAGAAGAGGAGGGCGATGGGGCGACGCACAATAGCTGAGGTAACCCAGTGCTTCCCTACGGAAACTGGGGAGCAGTCAGCGCTTTAGGACTCCAGCTGGAAAGCGTGGCGGCCTGGGAGATGTAGTCTTTCTGTCCACAGGCCCCATGACTCCTCCCCGTGTTCACCCGCCACCCCATCAGCGCAGCTGCACTCCCAGGTCGATATTCCCAGCCTGCCCAGGATCCCGGGGGCGGGGTGGGGGAGGAGTGTGGCGGCCCCAGAGGGTGTCAGGCAAGTTTCTGCCGTTGAAACAAGAGCCCAGGAGAAATAGGTGACCTTGACGGGAAGCTATCTCTCACTTCTCCATTATTTGGCTGGCTTGTATATTCTTTTTGTCTCCGCTTTCTAACTTTTTTTTGATTTATGAACTTAGTCGCCTCTTTCTTGTTTCTTCTGGTTCAAGACGCTAATTCTCAAGGGCCTACTCTAGGATTCTTATACTCAGATCTTAGAGTAGGATCTCGCTGTCAGCTCAGAACACCCTGCGGGAAAAAAAGGCGGAGGCCTTAATGAGGAATTCACTTTTTACCTGAATAGATCCTCAGAGCAGGGTTATGGGGACGCAAATCATTACATAGGGTGATGATTAAAGCATATGTTTTTCCACATGTAATAGGAAAATCAAGGGAGGGGGTCTTGTGGTTTACCGACCGGTCATTGTCCGCTGTAGAACCGAGTCTGATTTTAAAGGCACTGTTCTCAGTCACTATACGATATGGCAAAATGAAGAATCCAGTAAAGAAACATCCTCTAATTTAATAATTAGCCATATCCCAGGGAGGATTTTCCTACTTTCCTCACACCGGTCAAGGATGGAACCCAAGGCGTCCTGGATTCCAAGCAAGAGGTCTGCCACTGAGCTCTATTTTCTACTTTTTTTTTTTAAAGGTTCACTTATGGGAAAATACCCAAAATGTGCTTTAAATGCATCATGGAGCAGAGAAATGCAAGTACTAACGTGAAGCACACACTGCATGGTATAGCCATTCATTCAAGCAAATTTTCTTTTAGCATTATAATGCTAAAGGCTTATAATGCTTTATAAGCATGTTTGACTAGCTACTATATGCTTTGACTTACAGAGCTTATCAAATTTTAATCACTGTGAAAATCACTATTGACATTAATTATGTGAGGTATAATCATACTCATCTAATTTCCTGTACCAAATAACTTTATGTTATTCTTGATCTAGACAATGAAACTAAAGCACAGAGAACCACAAACGCTCAAGACTAAATACCAAAGGAAAAAGAGGGTTAGAATTAGGACTCAGTTGCTCAAACAACAGTAGCCATAATTGACCACTATCCCAGATTCTTTGTGTACTTTATCCCTAACTTTTCTAATAACTTATGATAATCCAAGAGGCTTTTTTTTTCCACTCTAAAGATTGAGCTCAGGGCCTTTTTCCGGAGCTACATCCACAGCCTTTTTCATTTTTTGTTTATTTTCAGACAGTGTCTCACTAAGTTACCCAGGCTAGGTTTGGACTTGTGATCCTCCTATCCTAGCCTACCAGAATGCTGCGATTACAGCTGTGTGCAATCACACCCGGCAGAGTCTTCAAATTTTTATTCACATAACCTTTAAAAGAATTTTGAGAAGCCATATACTCCTTCACACATTTTGACATAGACCTCTAAATTTTTCAACATGGTGAAATAGATGCAAAAAGTTTAATTTGTAGCATACTGTTAACATTGATATTTTAAAATAAAACTTCTTATCATCCTTTTAAAGATATTAAATTTGATGCCCATCATCAAACACTCAAAGTACAATAAAATGTAAACTCTACACCCTCAAAAACTTTATGTTGTTCCTTTTTTCTCCTTGAAATCAGACACCCTTTACATTCTCACACCAGAATTTCATGCTACTGTATTTTATGCTCAAAATTATGCTGTTGATTATCATATTGAATTTCTCTGCAACAAAAATATGCCCACAAGCGTAAAGTAAGTTAATTTTACTTCCTTGTGGCCATAAGGTTCCAAGTATAAAAAGGTCTTCTGGGGGCTGGGGATTTAGCTCAGCGGTATAAGCGCCTGCCTTGCAAGCAGGCAGTCATGAGTTTGATCCCTGGTACCGATAAAAACGAAAAAGACAAAAAAAAAGGTCTTCTGAACTGAATTATAATTGCAATATGCATACAAAATAAAAATAACATAAAAATAGCATATATTGTGATGATGATGATGATGATGATGATTATTATTAAACATAGAAATGTATTGGAAATGCATCTCCTTGTAGGATGAGGAAGGATTAGGTTACAGGGTGTTGAGTTAATATTTCTGGACATCTGTATCTGAAACTGTCACTTTGTTTTACACCTTGGGCCAAAGAACCGTAGCAAGTCTTCTGACCTTTGAAAGGTACACTTTCTATCTGAGAGATTCAGGAGGGCAAGTAGGAAAAGAAAACTGAAGATGAGAGCCAGAGGTGGTGGTGAACACATGTAATCCCAGTACTCCAGAAGGCTGAGGCAAGAGGATTGCCACTAGTTGGAGGCCAGCCTGAACTACATAGCAAGACCCTGTCTCAAAAACTCAAAAAACAAAAAAGAAAAAAGAAAAGTGAAGGTGAGTTCTCAGGCAAATCATGTTTTAGGAAATTCTACTAAAGGAGATTGAGGATTTGGAAATTGGTTCTTGTTCAGCTATATTGACCTCTTAGCCCTTGAAAATCTTTGCACCTTGCTGTGGAATGAATATTCGTATCACCCCCAAAACTCATATTGCTACTGGTGGACTTTAAATGAGCACATATATAGGGTGGTCTGACTGACCATAGACTACTGATACCATTTAGGCTGATATTTTCAAGGACCATCACATACAATTGCAATAAAGAGCTGTTGCCCCTTTCATGGACTGTAAGGTACCTCTATGGTTACTTTTGTGTCAAATGAGACCTTCCAGAGAAACTTACAAGGAGCCATCCAAAACTGCAATCACCCTGCCCTCCTTCTCTCCATTTAGGTGAATTACAGTAACCTTCACTCATTCTAATACTGAATTCTTCCCCCAGAGGCATTCTCCACTGGTCACTGTTTGATCGCAGGTTGGAGCAGCAGGACTTGGAACTGAGCATGCTCAAGAGTATGCCCACCTCCACATATAGTGAGTCTTTCCTGTAGTGTTTCCCTACTAAAAGCCCCTTGCTTGAGGAAAATTATTGCCAGTGCAGTGCTGTCTACTTGCTCCAAATAATAAACCCTACTTCTTCTCTTTTCTTTCTTTTTGGTGCAGTATTGAAGATTAATACCAGGGGTTCTCAAACTGGGTTACATTTTCATTTTTTATTTTGTGACAGGATCTCACTAAGTTGCCCAGGCTGCCCTGGAACTTGCCATCCTCCTTCTCAGTCTCCCAGGTAGCTGGACTTATACCACCTTACCTGCCAATTTCCAGCTTAATTGGCTTTTTTGTTGTTTTTGAGACAAGATCTCACGACATAGTTCAGGCTGCTCTTAAATTCACTATGGAGCATAAACCGGCCTTGATTTCATGGATATCCTCTCATCTCAGCTTCCCAAGTGCTGAGATTATATGTGTGCACTACTGTACCTGGCTGTAGAAGCATCCCCTTCTTTACCCATTTATTTCCTCATATTTATCAATTTTGCACTGTTAGTTTACAAAGAGGTTGCTGTAATTAAAATACATACCCTTTATATATCAGCAGAAGTGTTAGGGCCAGGGATTTAGCTCAGTGACTTAAGCACTTGCCTGGAAAGTGCAAGGTTGTGAGTTCGATCCCCCCATACAAAAAAAAAAAAAGAAGTGTTTGCTTTGACAGCATATATACCATACAGCATCACTAGTAAAGAGCCAGGCAACATGGTCCTCTTCTGTAATCTCAGTACTCTAGATGGCTGAAGCATACAGGAGGATCACAAGTTCAAGCAAAGACTGGGAAACTTAATGAGACCTGCTTTTAATCTCAAAATAAAAAACAGCTGGGGATGTAGCTCAGCATGAAAGTTCTGGATTCCATCTCCATTAATACAGAAAAAGAAAATCAAAAAGCACTAGTATGGTGCCTGGCATATATATTTTTTAATAAATGTAATTTTCCTTTCTAACTTACTCCTTGTGGAATTATATGTAGTATTAAATTCATTCTCATTATCTCTCTGTGTGTGTGTCTCTTTCTCTGTCTCTCCCATATCTGAAATTAGCATACAGCAAATATATTTGTATCATCAACATAAGAACAGGGAGACAGTGCTTTGCTAATTATTCCCAGTGCTACTTACTTGCTGCTAGTAATGAACATCTCTTTTAACCCCTAGTTTTGCTTATCAGCTTTGCACTCAATAAGAGATGAACTCAGCCAGGCATGGTGGCACACTTCTGTAATCCCAGTACTTGAGAGGCTGAGGCAGGAGAGTCATTTGCAAGTTTGAGACCAGCTGGGCTACAAAGTGAACCCAAGGCCAGCCTGAACTAGATGGCAAGACCCTGTCTCGAAAACACAAAGAGAGAGAGAGAGAGAGAGAGAGAGAGAGAGAGAGAGAGAGAGACAGAGAGAGAGAGAGACAGAGAAATGAACTCATTTCATTGATAGAGTACGTTGAAATTTTTACCCTCAAGGTAATGTTAGGTGCAGAGCCTGTGGGACATGATTAAGTCATGGGAACAGTATCTTCATAAATGAGATTAGTGAGTATCTTTATAAAAACAGGCCTGAGAAAATGCCTCTTGTCTCTTTGTTGTGTCCCTGGTGGGGTCACAAGTCCACTACTGCATTTTCCCAGGTCTAAATTTTATTTACAACAGGAAGAGAAGAGGAGGTACAAAACTACTGTGAGTAATAGGGTGTCCCATAATTGGGTAACCACTGAGGATGGCCTGTATTTGTGAGAGTGAGGTGGTGATCCTTCCTGGGGGGGGGGGCATCCCCACTCAATTGGTTGATCTGTCCTGTTGCTAAAGTTTTGGGTTTAGTTTGGGTCCAATATTGCAACAATTATGATAAACAATGTTATAAAAGAGCTGATTGCCTGTACCTTACATTCTTCAGACATTGCAGAGGTTATTCTGTTAAATTCTAAAGGATCCATGTCCTTTATCTTATCTAATCAGGGGATCCTATCTATCCCTAAACCTTTTACCATTTAAGGAACCAAAGAAATAGTGGTCTGTGAACCATGAAGATGGCCATAATTAAACACTGAATCTACCAGTGCACTAACTTTGGACTTAGTCTCCAGAATTATGAGAAATAAATTTGTTGTGTGTTTATAAACCACCCAGTAGACTATGATTTTATTATAGCCATCCCAGTGGACTAAGAGATTGCTCCAGGGGTAGGCATACCCCCATGTAAAGGTAGCTAACAGAGTGCCATTATCCTCACTATACACAAGGAACAGTAGGCTTGAATAATTACCCCACCTTAGGCAGCCGGTAAAAGTTTAACAAGCTCTACTGGTCAGAGGCAGCATGAGTGGCAATCAAAAGAATGCACGTGTATATGCACACAGGGTTTACAGCCATTAGAAAAGGAAACAAAAAGAATCACATGTTGAACATTCTGAGGCACTGATAATGTTCTACATCTTGATAGGTTCTTGGATCATACAGATGTAAGCATCTGTCAAAATTTAAGGATATTAAACTAGGTGTGGTGGTATAGTCCTGTTATCCCAGCACTCAAGAGGATGAGGCAAGAAGATCATAGAGAATTCCAGAAACTACATAGTAAAACCAAACAAAAAATTAAGATGCTTGAATTTTATTCAATGTAAATTTTAATCTCAAAAGAAAAATCTAAATGTCTATGGAGCTCCATTAATGATATATGTGCTGAAATATTTAAAGGAAAGTGTACAAATGTTTTCAGTTTACTTTAAAATGAGTAAAGATAACATGAATTGATAGGTCAACAAAAAGATGGAGAGATATGCAAAGTAGATTATTTCAATTTTGCTATATATGAAAATTTTTTCATAATAAAATGTTGGAGAAAAATCCCACTTCCTGTATGTTTATTGTATGTCAAGGTAGTCCATTTAATCTAGTGTTTTTTTATGGTTTTTGTTCTGATGCTTATCACAGGAGGTAGAAAGAAGTCAGATTGCTCACAGTAATATTCTGAGAAAAACTTTCCTATTGATACAACACAAGGTGATCCCTGTTTGTTATCATCATAGAAACATTAACAATTAGAACCCTCACATCTTCAACTGAATGTCTGGAATAGGGAAAAAGAGAGAGTTTCGTGTGTGTGTGTGTGTGTGTGTGTGTGTGTGTGTGTGTGTGTCAGGGATTGAACTCATGACCTCACATTTGCTAAATAGGAACTTATGGCGCTGAGCTAAACCCCCAGCAAGGGTTTTTACTTTGCCAAACCAAATCTATCTAACATGGTTACTCTTTTAAGCATGGGAGAAAGCATTTGACAGAGTTGAGGATTCTAAAATGCTATTTGGGCAATTCAAAGCAGCAATTTAATTCATTATGATTTATTTCCTTCATTTATCAGAAGTGCTGTATTATTTAAATACAAGAATTTGCTCCTAAGTAAAAGACAGATGGTAGGAAACAGAGGTGCAGATTCTGTGGAAATGGGAAAGCGATATAGGGAAAGACAGAGAAAGGAGTAGGAATAAAAATGATTGAGATGCAAATATAAATGTAGCAATTCTCCAAGGCAAATGTGATTTTTTTTTCTTTTTCGTTTTTATCGGTACCAGGATCAAACTCACGACTGCCTGCTTCCAAGGCAGGCACTTATGCCGCTGAGCTAAATCCCCAGCCCCACAAATGTGATTTTTATTGAAAACATAATACTAACATAAAAAAAGAACTTGCCCTTCAAATACCATTACAAGATCAGAATTTTTTTGTTGTTTGTTTTTGAGAGAGGGTCTTGCTCTGAAATTTAGGCTGAACTTGAATTCACTTTGTAGCCCAGGCTGGCCTCGAATTCACAGCAATCTTCCTTCCTTAGTCTTAGATCAGGACTTAGTACAATCCACATGTAATTTTACAGATTGTCATGGCATCTATGTTTGGATGGTAGGTCTAGGTGTGACTTGTTCCTCATGAAATTTCCAAGTTATTTCCCTTATTGAGCACGTGTTATTTGTCTACTAAATATCCATTCACAAACAGTATTAAAAATGAATTATGGGCTTGGCATTGTGCTACTTTTTATTTCTCTCTTGTTCTTTTTTATTTTATGGAAAAATAAAAATTCATAATAAAAAAATTAATGGCTATGATTCTGTTCAAGGAAATTACTTTGGCTCAATACTACTGTTACAGAGTAGTTCCCTTAGAAATGGTTGGCCAATCAAAAGTGTTCCAGGTCCTTCTTGACTCAAACAAAGAGTTGGATAAGACAAGCCAATAATGGTGCCAAAAAGTTTATTTGAAAAATGGAAGATAAATGGATAAGGGAAAAACCAGCTCTCCAGAGTGAACATGGACCATACAAAGAAAAAGAGGGTAAAAGCAAAATAAAAAGTACACATGGTATCAGAAATGTGGCTCAGGCTGCTGTGCAAACCCAAACGTTATAGTGCCTTACTGTGATGGCTGCTCTTTTATGCTGTCCAGGACTTCATGTGAACTTACAAGATGTCCTATATATGGAGGTTCTCATTGCTCTAGGAATTTTTAAATTTAAGTTTATTGGTATAATTATCATGGGATCTTGTAATTGACAGCTATTTCCCCAGCCAGTTTTGCCAAATTCTATCTCCAATAACACTACCCTAGCCTGGAGGGTATAGCTCAGGGATTCAAAGCCTGCCTGGCATATACAAGGTCATGGATTCAATACCTAGCATGGCAAAACTGTCTAGGCTGGTTTGTGATCTAGTTAATATGCTATTTGAGTTTTCAGCACATCCCTGGTCCTACAGCATTGCCTGTAGTCAGTATCATTCCCAAGAAACTAAGAAATAGAAACTGAAGTCCTAGAGTCAATTATTTCCAAATACTATTTATTCTAAAACAAGAGTTGCAGGATGGCTCCTGGGCTCACCTTCCCCACTTACCCACACAGCCATGGATCAAACACAAAGCCTCATGCATGCTAGGCCAGTGGTCTGCACCTAAACTCCACCCTCAGTTACAGTTACTGATGGTTTTCCTTCAGCTTTAGGTACCCATCTCTGCTCTTGATGCCTCTCAGTTTGCAGTATTAGTCATTCTTTGCTGGAAGGGATCCACACAATAACCTTTGGACCTAATGAAACAGAGTCAGTAGAGTCAGGATCAAGCTCCTATAAATCACAGATCACTTTCACAATTTGAAGAAAGAAAAACCAATGGGGTTTAAGGAAAGGCAATACTGCCTAAGAAAGCTAACCAATATTAACTTACTATGCCAGTTTCTACTTCATCTTTTCATCTGGGACAATAGTTAGTCCCATTAAAATATTTTTATAGTGTTTGTTAATCATTTGCTCTTTATGTATAAAGAAAATGGAAGGTGCTTTTTAAATAACCAGCATGGAAGGCTGGAAAGAAAAGAAAGTAACATTTTTATTCCCCCAGTACTGGGAGTCAAACCCAGGACCTTCACATTGGCCTACATCTCTAACCCTTTTTATTTTTTATTTGAGAGAGGGTCTTGCTAAATTATCCAAGTGATACTCAAACTTTTAATCCTTCTGCTTCAGCCTCTTTGAGTCTTGGAATTACAGGCATGTACTACTACACCATGCTCCAAATGACATTTTTTATGCTCCACTAATGAATTATTCATTTAAAAGACTTTTACCTTACAAGTGAAATAAAGATACTTCTCAGAAAAAGTCTAAATGGCCAGTAAATAAATGAAAAACTGTTCAATATCTCTGGCCATTAAAGAAATGCAGATTAAAACATACTGAGATTCTACCTTAATCCAGAAAGAATGGCTATTCAAATAAATGTTGGCGAGGCTGTGGTGAAAGAAACGCTCCTACTTTGTTGATGGAAATTTAAATGAGTACAACAGTTATGGGAATCAATATGGAGATTTCTCAAAACAGTAAAATTAGAAATTCCATTTGAACCAGGTATTTCCCTTTTAGATACCTTAAAAGAGTTAAAGTAACTAGACATGGTGATACACTCCTATAATCCCAGCATTAGAGAGGCTGAGGAAGAAAGATTGCCTGAGTTAGAGGCCAGCCTGTACTACATAGGCCAATCTGAACTGCATAACAAGACCCTGTCTCAAAATAAATAAATAATTTTTTTAAAAAAACAGAGAAAAAGGGCCAGGGATATAGTTCAGTGGCACAAATGCTTGCCTGGCAGGCACAAGGTCCTGAGCTTGATTTTGGGTACAAATAAATAAATAAGTAAATAAAATTGCTGGCTTTGGTGCATGCCTGCAATCCCAGCACTCAAGAGGCTGAGGTAGGAGGATCACTGTGAGTTTGAGGCCAGACTGGGCTACAAAGTGAGTTCAAGGCAAGCCTGAACTGCATAGTGAAACCCTGTATCAAAAAGACTTTTTGTTAGTTAGACATCATATTTCAGTGACATATACATACTCATGTTTATAGCAGCACAATTCATAATAGCTAAATTTTAGAAGCAGCCTTGATGTCCATCAATAGATAAATGGAAAAAGAAAATGTGGTATTTATACACAGTGGAGAAAGATAAATTTGAGGCATTTAAAGGAAAATGGATGCACCTTGAGATCATAATGGTAAGAATAAATCAAACACACAACCTTAAGTATTGCATTATTTCTTTTCAATAAGAAACCCAAAATATGGTCTGGGGATTTAGCTCAGTGGCGTAAGTGCCTGTCTGGCAAGCACCAGGTTGTGAGTTCAATCCTCAATACAAAAGAAAAAAAAATCCAAAATATAAATAAAAAGCAACACAAAAGATAGATAATAAAAAAAGGGAGGTAGATCTTTCTCAAATGAGATGGGGACCAAGAAATGAAGGGATGGGGAAAGGAGAGGGACAGGATAAAAAAGAACTGAGATGTTATGTATATGTGCCATCTCCACACAAGGAATGTAATCATGTACTGCAAACATATTAACAGAAACAAAAACTGAGGGGAAAAATTTTACCCTAAAGATAGAAAATGGTATTTTCTCATCTCTATGCTTCATTTAAAAGATACTAAGTGTCTTTGTCCTGAAATGTTACAAACCTTCCATAAAGAGAAATTAAAAGTTGTGGAAGTTAACTCACCTATATCAAGTTTTTCTGGTTAAAGCTTCTTGAGGGGAACTAGAAGTGAGAATGTAGGAAGAGAAGTAGCAAAAACCAATGACATCTGTTGTACCAGTAACCATCCATAAGTGATTAACCGTACTTGCACAATTCTGTAAAAAAGCTTCTTTCAATCTTCCTTTTACCTGTAAAGCAGCTGAAACTCAGAGCAATTAGATTTATCTGCTGAGGTGAGCAGAGAATAAATGATGTGCCAGAGATTTAAATCCAGGACTGTATCCAAAGCCATGTTTTTGCCATTGCAGTACAATGCCTTCCAGTGTAACACACCAACATCTAATTTCCATTCCCTCCTGCTTTTGTGACTGGATGTACTTGGAACGTTCATGTGGAAAAAAATAGTTCAGGGATACTTCTTGGTAACTACAGCAAATGATTTGAAATAATCTCAGGCTGAGTATTAAGATTTATATGGAACTTCACTGAAGAGCTGGCTGACAGGACTGACTCTCATTCTATATATGTTTAACTTTCTGGAATTTCTAATCTTTCACTTTATGGGTCATAAATCAAATGGATACCTGCCCTTCATCCTCACTATGCTGCTAGCCTTGTCCCTGACTCCAGTCGGGCGCAAATCTTTTACTACTGTTGGCACTATCTGCAGTCCCAGCCTTTTACTACTGTTGGCACTATCTGCAGTCCTAGCCTGTTTTCTACTTGGGCTGAGGTTGACCTGGTTTAGTTTTTTAGCTTTAGTTAAGATTTTAAATTTTTTAGGAGCTGAAATGGCAAATGTTCTCTGTACATTCAACTCTCCACTTAGACTTCCCTTCAGATTTTCTCCTTATGGTGTTTCTTGGTTTTTAAAAAAGCCACTCATTTGTAGCTTTTTTTTAGCATTAACAGTTGAACCCAAGGGCTTCAAACTAAGCTATATATCCCCAGCCCTTTTTATTTTGAGACAAAGTCTTGCTAAGTCTTTAAGTCATTAAGTCATTAAGTCATTAAGTCATATAGGTAAGACTGAGCTCAAAATTGAGTTCCTCCTGCTTCAGCTTCCCAGAATGCTGGGATTACAAGAGTATACCACTATGCCCAGCACTTTTATAGCTTTTAAAATATATTTAACTGACTAAATCCGATCAATCTGGAGGGCCATGGCAGGAGAATCTCAAATTTGAGGCCAAGCAGCAATTCAGTGAGACCCTGTCTCAAAATAAAAAATAAAAATGGGGTAGGGAAGCAGCTAAAGCATTTTCCTACCTGTCTTAGTTACTTTTTATTCATTGCTGAGACAAAATACCTGATGCCCAAGTTGGGAAAGGAAAGGTTTATTTCTTACAGTTTTTGGAGGTTTCAGTCCACACTCAGTTGGCTCCAAGGCAGGTGGGCATGGCTGGGCCGCATCATGGCAGCTGCAAACAGCAAGCTGGAACCAGCAAAGAGCAAGACACACCTTCGTCCTGCCACTACATCGCATCCTGGCTCCACCCTATGAGGATGTAGCACTGACATCATCAATCCAAGCCCTAGACAATGAACCAATCACAAATGTACAATGCAAACTCATGAGGCCTGGGGGACACAGACATAAACCATGACACTAGCAAACATGGGGCCCTGGATTTAATTCCCAATATAGCACATTTTCACATAACTAAGTAGTTAGTTTATTGTACCCATGGCTCTCCCAATATTAATTGTATGTAGATTCTGATTCTGAAAAATATTTGGAAGAACCACTGATTGAAGTCAGAACATCATGCTTTCCACTTCGTCCTTCATGAATTTCTTATAAAGTGACATAAATTTGGCCACAAATGCTTCCAAGTGATATATGGCTTTGTTACCCAGCTGTAGACAATGTTCATAATAAACCATCCGCTAGGTAACTTCCCTTTTCAGTTTTCCATCATAATTGTGTAAAAGTTCTCAGAACAGGCCCTTCATTATTATCTCCAGAGGAATATAATGAGTAAAAAGCTCATACAGCATTCCATAAACATCAAGAAGTCACTGTGGCATCTGTTGACTGAAAATAGTATTTGCCATCTCGCCCAGATAAACCCCCCAATCTGTCTCAGGGATTTCTTCATCTACAGTAAAAGGATACTTTTGCACTCTGCAAGCTTTGCACTTAAGCAGTTTTTTTCTGAGATTTATGCAGGATTTTTCTGCAATTCTCTGAGCCAACTGTGAAGGGAAACTCAGACCTTGCTTTTTGTATACAGTAGATAACATACGGCAAATATCTTGAATGATGTGAACAGGCACATGAACTGCTAGGCACCTACTATGAATAGGAGATATCACTTCAGATGTAGAATTGCAGCACAAAATCAATCTGCAAGTGGAAATACACTTTTCCATGGTTCTGCACAAAGCTTGTTGAACATCTAGTGAGTCTGTCAACTTGTCAGTAATACTACTTTAAAATTTCTTTGAGAGTTTGTTTCAAGTTGCTGTGACTGTGCCACAGTTTTCAGCATCTCCCAAAATATGACTAGGTCACTATTTCTAGCATCTCAGTGATTAACTTCCAGGTGGTAATTACTTGCAGTAGTGCTGGTTTTTTTTTAAAGATGGAGCTGTGATGGTTTGATGTCCAATTCTCACTTTTTCAACTCCAATACTATCAAGTTCATGTAGAATACACATAATTCTTGTCTTTTTTCCAGCACCGGATGATCCATCCACTAACAGGTGAGGAAAGTCACCACACTGTACCAGGTTACAAAGATGCGCTGCCTGCTCCTTGTGATAGACTAGTCGTCCCAAAGGGTATTTATCCACCCAGAAACTGATGGAAGTTCAAGTTCCAGAGATATAACACTTAAAAGTCCTGTGCACGCCCTTTGGGCGCTGGGAAGCCAAGACAAGTATTCCTGCTAACTGCAAAACACCTGATGGCACAACCAGCTGCAGCTGCACAAACACGGGAATAACGAAAACACTACAGAGAGTGCATGGGGACAAAATTCATTGCTGTGTCCTAGCTACCTAGTTGCAATGTTTATCACTTTTTAAATCATATTTTCTTTGTTCTGATTTTGTGTGTTGTTTTAGAAACTATTGCCCAGAATTAAGACTATATCTCCAATACTCTGAGCCTCAAATCTAGGTATCTCAGAGAAGGCCCTTTCCTCAACTCATTTTACTCATTGAATAAAATTTTTTTTCCACAGAAATTTACTAAATCGGTACAGTGCTACCTATCAAACTTTGTTGTTCACATTAGAATATAGCTAGCTGGAGGTTTTTCTCACTTGGCAGACATCTAGTAGCGTTTTATTGAATAAATTGCTTAAGAAATAGTATATGATACTTTCTTACTTTCATTTCTCAAAATGCTTAATGGGGTTGCAAACAAAATCAAAAGAACATTTTTAAAGTGCTATAGAAATCACACCTACTATATGTACCCTACACGTTTGTGTTCTCTAAAATTGAAGAATGAATTTTAGGAACAACAGAAGTTAAGAGCAGAATATACTTATTGAAAGAAAGAAAGCTTCTGTCTGAGAGATAGAAGGGGTCCCGAGTGGGTTGCCTTCTATTTTATTTCTTAAGTCAGGATCTCACTACATAGTTCACACTAGTCTTGAACTCACTGGGTGGCCCAGGCTAGCCTTGAACTTGTAGCAATCCTCCTGCCTCAGCCTCCTGAGTGCTGGTATTATAGGCATGCACTTCCAAAACGTATCTGTTTTTATTGGGAGAGTAAGACAAGAGGATCTCCAACACAGGAATAAACCTAGGATAACACAAGATAAACCTAGGAAACATAGACCTCATCTCACAAAAAAGTGATTAACCTATGTGATTAAATATCTACCAAAACATTTTTTGTGTGTGTCCTGAGGGATAGCAGCTAGAGCTTTTCACATGGCAAGAAAACACTGTATCCCTTGGCCACATCCCTAGCTCAACACCAAAATCCTTTTTTATTTATTTTTTTATACTTTTTTTTCTTTTTTTCTTTTTATCAGTACTAGGGATCGAACTCACGACCACCTGCTTGCAAGTCAGGTGCTTATGCCACTGAGCTAAATCCCCAGCCCCTCAAAACCCTTTCTCATAGAAATCACCATTTTCTGTGCTGGAAAAATTGGCTTTCCACATGCCAAAGACTAAAACTAAACTTGTATTTATCACTGTGCACTAAACTAAAATCAAAATAGAGTGAAGGTCTAAATATTAAAACAAACATTAAATCTACTGGAAGACAAGGTAGGCAGAAATCTTGAAGACTGGTAGGCAAAGAGTTTGTGGACAAAACACAAACTGTACAGGAAGTACTTCAGGGAATCAGAAACTGGAATTTCATCTTATTAAAAAGATTTTACACATCAAAAGAAATCACCAACAAAGTGAAAAGAAAATCTCAGAATGAGAAAAATTTTAGTCAACTGCCCTTCAGACAAAGGACTTGTATCCAGAACATATAAAGAATTGAAAAACATCAGGCCTCCCAAATTCAAAGACCCAATCCAAAAGTAGGCATCTGAGATGAACACACACTTCTCAGATGAAGAAATACAAATGACAAATAAACACATGAAGAAATGACACTGGTCATTCAAGCAGTGAAAATTAAAACAACACTGAGATTCTATCTCACTCCAGAAAGAATGGCTGTCACCAAGAAATCAACCAATAACAAATGCTGGCAGGGCTACAGGAAAAAGGAACCCTTTTCCACTGTGGTGGGAGTGTAGACTGGTACAATCATTGTGGAAATCAGTGTAGAGATTTCTCAAAAACTAGCATTGAAAGGTCTGGGGATTTAGCTCAGCAGTATAAGCGCCTGCCTGGCAAGCACAAGATCCTGAGTTTGATCCCCAGTACCAAAAAACAAACAAACAAACAAACAAACAAAATACCAGCACTGGAGGTCCCATTCAATCCAGCTATTTCCCTTCTGGGTATTTTTCAAAAAGAACTGAAGCCATCCCACAGTGATACATGTGCACCCACGTTTATAGCAGTAAAAATTTTTTTTTGTCTTTTTTGAGACTGGGTCTCACTATGCAGTTCAGGCTGGCCTTGAGCTCACTTTGTAGCCCAGGCTGGTCTCAAACTCGCAACGATCCTCCCACCTTAGCCTCCTGAGTGCTGGGATTACAGGCGTGAGCCACCATGCCTGGCTCTATCTCAGTAAAATTTATAATACCTAAATCTTGGAAATTATCCAAATGCCCATCAACCACAGAATGGATAAAAAAGTAACTTTTTTTCATTTTTATCGGTACCAGGGATCGAACTCATGACTGTCTGTTTGCAAGGCAGGCGCTTACGCCGCTGGGCTAACTCCCCAGCCCCCCAAAAAGTGACATTTTTATACACTATAGTATTACTTAGCTATAAAGAAGGATAATCTTAAGTCTTTTATAGGTAAATGGATAGAGCTAGAGACTTTACTCATTAGTAAATCAAACTCACATGTGTAAATATTATATTGACTCCTTAGTCAACATAATAAAAAAATTAAGAAGCTCCAAAATGTACAATAGATTTTGTAGAAATGAAAGGGTAAGAAAATATTCAAAAGGAAAGAACAACTGAAACAGGGGAAAGGAGAAAAGAAAGAAGGGAAAAGATTTTATATATATATATACATATGTATACATACAAGATAGATAACTATACTATAATCTGATTATCAAAAAAAAGATTATGCTGGGAATTTAGCTCAGTAACATAAGTGCCTGCCTGGCAAGTGTGAGGTTGTGAGTTCAATCTCCAGTATAAAAATAAAACAGATTGTGTTTTCATTGTCTGATTTTTTGATCATTTTTTATGCCTAAATCTTATAATCTGAACAACTACTTTCAAGATAACAATATGCAATATATTTGTGTTAATTTTCTATTTCTTTTTTTTGAAATTCTGTATCATTTCTATCCTTTTTTATTTGTTTTTAAAATAAAAAAAACACAATTTTCCTCACACTTTTGTTATCGAGTAGTTTTCTTTAGAAATGACTTACCAATTAAACATATTTCAGGTCCTTTTCACCTCAAACAAAGAATTGAATGAGACAAGTCAAAAATAGTCCCACATGGTTTTTGAAAAGTGAAGGGCAAAAGAATAAAGGAGAAACCAGCTCTGCAAAGCAAACTTGTGCTAAACAAAGGAAGAAAAGAGAAAAAGAGCAAAAATACAGGAATACCCAGGTCTGAGAGTCACTGTCGCAGGCTCGTGGCATTCATCTCTTTTATGTCTTCTACATCTCGTGGAAGCCTGCAAGAAGTTTTTTATATGGGACTCTGAGAATTATTTGGCATTGGCCTGAGATCTTGTCACTGGCATCAGAACTTACTTATTTTTCCAGCCAGCTCTGTCATGCCCTACCTCCTATCTCATTTTCACATCAGCAGGGATATATAAATACTATCTATTGGTAAATACCTGGAGAATTTTTCTTCTAATCTTTCTTTCTCTTTCTTTTTCTCATTCTTTCTTTCCTTCTTTTTCTCTTTTTTGGGTACTGAGGATTGAACCCAGAGCCTTGGTGATGACATATCATTAGACCCCTTTTTATTACATTTATTTAGAGACAATCTCATTAAGTCACTAAATTGTGGGCTTTGGCTCAAACATGGAATCATCCTGCCTTAGCTTCCCAAAGTGCTGGTCTGCTCTTGGGACCATTTTCTACATCCATTTTGATTCCCAGTTAGCCATAGTTCAAAAAAATTCCAAAAGCATTTACTTGGATTCTAAGAGACTTTGTAAAGAATATGGAAGCACAGCTGTATTACTTTCCAATTTTTAGGAAAATATCAATACTCACCGTTCCAGCATAGCACACTGTGCTACCCCTGTTTTATAGCATCTTATAAGGTAGTGTGATCTATTAAAAGGTCAAAAGCTTCTAACAAATCCTAGAGGCTCCTGCTGAACAGTGGAATCTAAATTATAAAATTTTACTAATAGTTCTTAAACTACAGTTTGCCTAGGGATTACCTAGGGTGCTCATTGAACCACAGATTCCCTTGGACCCTTCTTCCAGAAAGTCTGATGGTATGATATAGGTTGAGACATGGGCTAAAGCTTGAAAATCACAAGCAATCAAAAAATATGGGTTAGGGGATATAGACAAGGTCTCAGGAAATCTAAATTTTTAACTAATATTGTTATGGCTTATTGTTTTGATTTATACAGTGTATCAACTTGAGAAGCTTAGAAATTTAATTAAGAGATTGGGCAAGGGGCCAGGATCCTTACTTTGTAACAGCCTCAGCCTGTGCAAGAAGAGGGCATAAAAGATGGTGTGAATGTTATTCCCACCCAAGGTCGGTGAGTAGTCTGCTTACAGTGTAAAGAAAAAGAGGCTTGTTCTCCTCCCTTCTGTTATGGCTGCTTTGATGGATGCTGCCCTGAAGTGTTGCCCTGGAGCCATGCCACCCTCCCTTAGAGTCAGTTGATTATGGACTAAAATCTCCATGAACTGTGAGCTAAATAAACCTTTCCTTCCTTCATTTTGGGTGTCAGGTATTTTATTCCAGCAGTGAGAGAAAAGTAACCAAGACCCTAGTGAAGTGGGACTTTTTCAGAGGTGGCTGGATCTAGAGTATGGGACACTGGGATTGATTCATGGGGCAATCCTAGGCTTAGGGGCACTAGTATTAAGAAGTTAAGTGCTAACTGCTCTAAGTAGCCTGGATAAAATGTAAGGAAAGAGCCGTGGTCATGCTTGCTTGCTTGCTTACTTTTCTACTTTCTGCCCACCATGAATTGTTTCTCTTCTGTGATACCCCTCTGTTGTGCTACCCTGCCTTGCAGCCAGCCACTTACTACTGAAACCTCAGCTAACCATGAGCTAAAAAAACTTTTCCTCCTTTAACTTTGGGCATGAGGTATTTGGTTTCAGCAACAAGAAAATTAACCAAGTACCGAAGATGATTCTGATGAAGTACACAATCTAAGCCTCTAGGCTTATATGCATTGGTGTACCACTAAAAACTGGTTGAGACATGACAGACTTCATACAATAACAGTTCTGGTTAATAACCATGAGTGATGGTTTCCATTCCTCATTTTAGAAACAGTTAGGCTTTCTGGTTTCTATTCTAGTTTATCTGAGTCTAAGCTAATAATTAAATATATGTGACTAAATAAATATAGACTTGCCTAACATTGTGGCTACTTTCACTGGTATCACATAATATATTATATATGTACTTTCTAACAGAATTACTAGAATGATAATGCCATAAAAATAAGGAGGAGTTGAAGTATTTTCCAACAGGTTTCTGGACCTGATAGTGGGAAGACAAAAAAGCCTTCAGACAATTGAGCCTAGAAAAGTTTTCATTTTTCATAAAGTAAAACCACAAAGATAAGATACCCAGTTCTGCCTAATTTCTAATTCTCCTTCCTTTTCAGCAGAAAGATAAGTGATACACAAAGACTCAGAATAGTACATCACTAAAAAAAATAGTATGTTGCTGGCTACAAATGAATGTGCATTTTTACTTAGAGTAAAATACTAACATACAAAATAAAGCATTTTTAACAAAGAAGTCTAGGGCAATATAAATTGGTCTTTTACACAAATGTGAAATTTGTAATGCTAATAATTTTATAAATGGATACAGCAGAAGGCAATGGACACTGAGATGGTTGTCTTAAGAAGGCAGCAATATGAGATAGGAGGTGGGGCGGTGGTAGAGCATTTTGGAGGCCCTGGCTCCAGCATACCACACACACACACACACACACACACACACACACACACACAGGCACCATATGGTAGCAGTTCTGTGGCACAGACCCAGTACATGCCAGTCATGCTTTTTCTATCATATCCTTAAGCCAACATTACCACAGAAAGTAAATGGTTTCACAACCTTACTAAGAATGAGTTGTGGGCAAATTCACATTTCAACCATCAGAAGGCTTGATTAGATCACTAAGTTACTCTACTTAATTTTTTTTATTAAAAACAGTTTTTTATTTTAGATTAATAATGCTAAATACAAAAAAGATAAACAAAATAGTAACATCAACATTTACTATGTCTGACACACCTATACCAAATTAACCTCGATAACTACCACTATCCTTTAGGGTAGATATTACTATGTCATTCTCATTCTCCAAATAAGGAAACTGAGGCTTAGAAAGGTAAATTACCTGTCCAGAGTCACACAGTCTAGATGTGATTGCATTGGGAATCAAGCTTACTGGCTGAAGTTGAGAACCTTACACTTTACTAGTCATGCTAGACTGTTTGGCAATATGATTTTCATTACACTGAACAAGATTTAAAAGTTGGCTTGGGCGGGGGATAGAGTTTAGTGACACTGCACCTGACTGGCAAATGCAAGATCTGGAGTTTAATTCCTGGTACCAGTAAAAATAAGTTAGCTAAAAGCTGATGCTGAAGCCAGATGTGGTGGCATACATCTATAACCCCAGCACTCTGAGAGGCTGAGACAGAGAAGATTATTAATTCAAGCCTAACATCTCAAAATTTTAAAACAGTAACTTTGGGAATTTAGCTCACAGCAAAGACCCTGGATTCAACCCCTAGTGCCAGAAAAGAAAGAAAGAAAGAGAGAGAGAGAGAAAAAAAAAGAAAAGAGGAAAGGAAAGAGAGAAAAAGCAAGCAAGCTAGCTAGCTGATACAGAAAAACAGTTCTCACAGAGATTGTGGAGGTGTGTACTGGTACAAACATTTTGGAAAGCAGTTTGTCAATATCTGATGAATTTTTACATGCATATACATCTTAATCCATCAGTTCTACTTTCAAGAATTTGTACTATAGATTTCACTATAGAAGCATGCAAAGAGACAAACACATTGACTATAGCAATGTGGTTTTTTTATGGCAAAAACTGGAAACTTCTGAAGTGACCACTCTTAAGGGAATGTTTATATAAATGATGTATATCTAGGCAATGGGAAATCATGCACACATGAACGAGAATGATTTCATGTTAAAATACATCTAAAACATGTAAGTGAATAAAACTAGTTGAAAATAGCTGCACATTAGTATCTGGTTTATAATAATATTTTCTGTGTTTTTATGGCATGGTATATATATATATATGTGTGTGTCTGTATATATATATATATATATATATATATATATAGTACTTTGATACAGTGGAATATATCTATATGTGCATATGTATTTACTCACAAATAATTATAATGGCCCTGACTTAGGGAAATAGAAATGGGACAGAGAAATTTTTACTTAACAGTCTCCCAAAAAAACTTTAATTTTTATTGTAAGCATGTCTTAATTTTATATTAAGATTGAACATGAATCAGTATGGGTGTAGTAGCTCAGGCCTACGATACCAATTACACCAGAGGCTGAGACTCTTGATCACTTGATCTCAAGTTAGGGCTAACCTGGACAATTTAATTTAGCAAGACCTGCTCTCAGTAAACAGCAAAAAACAAACAAATAAATAAAAGAAGGTAGTTAGGCATGGTAGTTCATGCCTATAATCCCAGGACTCTGGAAGGCTGAGGCAGAAGATTATCAGTTTAGCCCAGCCTGGAAAACATAGTGACTTAGTGAGATCCTATTTCAAAGTAATAAAAGTAAAAATAAAAATAAAAAGCGGGTATGTAGCTCATTGTAAAGGCCCTGGATTCAATGCCAGTACAAAAGAAAGAAAACTCAAGGAATGTTATATAATTTAGTAAATTTTGAACTATTTTTACTATGAACATAGGAACAAATATTTTATTTATTATTTTGTATTTCATTACAACTTTGTAATCATCTTTATATGAATATTTTTGGATTGTGGAACCAATTATCTAAGTTTCCATTATTTCTTGTGGGGAAATTATCTTTCATATGCAAGTCTTTGGATTACAAGCATGTTTCCAGAAAAAATTATGCTTGCAAATCAAGGTTTTACTATATAGAGTGAACTTTGATAGCAGGAGTTATGCTGACCACTGGCAAACAGAAGAGAGAATATTCAATTAGTAAGGAAAAAACTATTTATTGAAATTGAAGAAAATGAAAATGGATGTCTCCCTTATACCACACCAAAAGACAACTCCAGAACTTGAAATTTTTTAGATACAAGTCAATATCTTTCTGATAGTGGGCTAAGGAAAGGTTTCTTAAACAACGTTTAAAAAGGATAATGATTAGGAAATATAGGCAAATTAATATACATTTTAAAACAAGGATTTTTATTTTATTTATTAATTTTTATTTATTTATTTATTTATTTCAGTGCTGTGGAATGAAAAGCAGATCCTTGACAAAAGATAGGCAAAGACTTGTCCACTGAGCTACATCCTCAGCCCAGAAGCTTTATCCTTTACATATACTTTAAAGAAAAATTACTACTTGTAATAATTCAGAGGGAAACTATAGATAGATATAGACTATAGATAGACAGATATGGATACCATTTTGTAAAAGAGTTTATATCAAGAATATGTAATGATTTTTTAGCAGTGCTGGACTACAAAATCAGGATCTCCTCTATATGACTAGGCAAATTTTCTACCACTGAGTTACATTTCCAGGCCTACAACATATTCTTATACATCACTAAGAGAAAGACACAACCCAGTAGAAAAAATGAAAAAATTCCTAAACAGTCATTACATAGAAAAAAATACACGTCTAATGGACATATGAATAAATACTCAAACTAACTAGAGTTAATGTAAATCAAGGAATAACTGAGCACAGTAGTTTGAACCTATTGTCTCAGCAATGTAGAAAGCTGAGGCAGGAGGTTCACTTAAACCCAAGAGTTTGAGACTAACCAAGGCAGTTTAACAATGACTCCCATTTTAAAAGCAAATAAAAAGTATACAAATCCAGGACATACTGAGATATCATACCGATTTCCAAAAGTTGAGAACTCGAGAATACCAAATTTGGGAATGGTATGGACCAATATGACCTCTTTAATATGACTTCCAGGATTGAGAATTGATGTATCAACTTTGTAAAACAGTATGCAATGCTTAGCTTTGCATATCACTTCTAGTTATTAGATATTAGTGTAAACGTTAGCAAATGTGTATAAGCAAACATATACAATAATGTTCTCAGCAGCACTGTTTACGATAGCAAAAACCTAGACTAAAATTTAACAGAATTAATAAACTGCACAATTTTTCTTAGTTTTTTAATTAAAAAAAATTTTTTTATTGGTACTGGGGCTCGAACTCACAACCACCTGCTTGCAAGGCAGGTACTTATGCCGCTGAGCTAAATCCCCAGCCCCCAGAATAAATTGTAAAAATATTATGTATATGTCAAATCAAAGTGTTACAGTTCTACATATGAATGAGAAAGAATCTTATAATATTGAATCAAAAAGCCTGAGCTGGTTAAGGTGGCATATATGCAGGAAGACTCAACAAAACAAAATAAAACAAAACAAGCCCAAGAACTGGAGCTGTACCTTAATGATATAGTGCTTGTCTAGTATACAAAAAAACAAAGCCAGAACAAAATACCAAATCCAGGGGGTAGGGAGGTGCTGTATGATGGAGCATGTACATAGCATTAAAAAGGCTCTGAACTGCAAAAAGAGAGACACAGGTAAAGAAAGGGAGGAGACAGAGGAAGCTCTTATGTAGATATAAATCATTAATGTGATAGTTGAGAGGAGAGCATAAATTCATGATTTTATTAAAGTATAATAACGATTATTTAGCTATTTCTTATGTTTATTTTAATTAAGGGAAAAATTAAAAAAATTAGGATATATAGTAGTAACTCTTTTTGATCTCCTATTAACTTTTTTTGAAGTCCTGTAATACTCCCAAGATCTTGTTTTGACTGATTAGACTCTGTTCCATTCTGTGCGATAGTAGCAAGTCTGAGGGTATAGGCAACTAATTTGAAGGCAATAAGATTCACAAAGATGCCCATTCTGGTTTGACTATTGTCTCCTTTGGAAGTCCTGTAATGTTCACAATGCCTAAGTTTTATTGGTCTTGTTCTCCACTGTTTTGTCCAACTTTATAATATCTAATGAGATAGACAATTCCTTTTAAGGAAACAAGAGACAATGTTGATAACCATTGTTAATAACCTTGTACTCTGTTCTACATCATGTGCTATGTCTATCCTTGGTTTTGACTTACAGCTTTGTTTTGCCATATTTGACTTTATTCTCCCCCCCCCCAAAAAAAGTAATAAGAACTAAGGAGCAATAAAATCCAAAATGTGTAAATTTTGTTGTAAAAAAGAGAGGGAGGGAAAAAAAAAGAGCTCTAACGGATATAACAGCAAGTGTGTTTAGGGATGTTAAATAGCTGACTATATTAATGTTTTTGGATCATTGAACACAGCTGTTTGCAGTCTCTCTGTTTGAATGTCTACTTTGTATTCTTTGATACTGTGATTTGAGCAACTATTTCCAAGATGATAATATGTAATCTATTAACAGGTGATTTCTTACTGTTATGTTTTTTTTTGTAATTCTGTATTATGTATAACCTTACACTGCTTTGTTTTGTTTTGTGTTTTTCTCTTTTTCCTCTTAAATAAAAAAAAAAGTATAATAACGAGAGAACTGTAAGTGATTAACACAAATAGTAATTTTATGCATAGACCATTTATGAGCAGGAGTTATGAACCAAAGATTATGATTAATACCATTCTATGTACCTGAAATACATAAAGGTAAAATATTTTAAATAAAATATAAAGGATACTATTTCTGAAATTAAAGTATATAGGACTAAATGCCAAACTTAAAGTATATAGGACTAAATTCCTAAAGTAAATACAACCTCTATAAGTATTTTAAGGAATTAATAAATATCATATAATATGCTCCATCGAAATGGAGAGGCATTCAATGCATTTGTAGCGGGTGATCTAAAATTATATGAAGTCAGTACAATTTAAAAAATAAATCCAAATTTTTAAAGAAACTGATACATTTTTATAAACTTAATATAGAAGAATAAATGTCAACACTAGATAAGTTTATCTTGAAACAGAAGCTCGACTTACCAGATACTAAGATACCATAAAAAGAGAGATAAATACTCATGTAGTAGTGGCAGCATATATATATATATATATATATATATATATATATATATACACACACATATATGGAACAAAATACATAGTTTAGAAAATTTAATTATGTGCATGACAGTTTCATACATAACAAAGACAATGTCACTAATCAATAGAAAAAAGTAGTTTGTGGACTGCAGGGGAAGAGAAGAAAAAGTCACTAAGAAGCAAGCCTTCCCTGCAAATTAGTACCATATGTGGGCTGCTGGGTGGAGAGCCAAATGTCAGCCTTTTCCCCTGAGTCAGCACCATTTGTAGACTGTGGGGTAAGAGAACACGAAGTTATCAAGAAGCAAGCCCTCCCTGTGAGTTGGTACCATGTGCAGATCACCAGAGGAACAGCCAGACCCCACCCCTTTCAGCATACAGGCTGAGAAACAAGAAGCGCAAACCTGCCCCCCATCCCTTGCCACAAGTGACTGGCTTATATGGAGATACACAGGCTGCAATGATAGCTATTGAGGTAAAATCCAATTTAATGATTGTAGTGTTTAGTGTTTCACTGACTTTGCAGGTCTAAAGCTGGTAGACTGATCATCTATTCAGAGGATAACAATACACAATGTAGCATCTACGGCAGCTCTTCTTCTAAAGGTGGTAGCCATTGTTAATTCCCTATCATCTTGTTTTGAAGTCATGTATCATTTTCATTGTTTTGTTGGATTGGGTTTCATTCTCTTTTGTCTTGTTTGATTTTATTATATTCGATAACACGGACAATGTATTGGTCAGGGTTTTACTAGAGAGAACAGAGTATAACCTGGAATATACAGAAACAACAAGATTGGCTTACAATAGTCAGTCACAGAGTCCCAAGAGGAAGTGTGCAGAGGGTGTCTATGCACTGGAGGCCGAAGGATTCAATCCAAGGTCTGGAGTTTACCCTAGTGTCTTGTGCAAGCCCACACCAGCAGGCTGATGGGTCTGCAACAGAAGGCCAAAGGCTCTGTGATGAAAGGCTGAAAAGTCTATGCTGGAAAGCTGAAGAGTCTATACTGAAATCCAGGAGGTGAGGTCCAAACCAAAGGCGAAGACTAGAGCTTCTCCCAAGAATGGAATGGATTCATCCTTCCTCCTCCCTTATATCTTGAGGTGATAACCCATCCTAGGGTGGATCTTCTTCTACATCCTTGGTTGTAGAATTGCTAAACTCATTTAGTTAGCTTCTAACTGTCTCAAGTTGACACAATCAATCAACCACTACAGGCAATTGTTTCAAAGATAACAAGATATATTATAGTAGCCATTTTGGATTTACTCTTATCTTGAAGTCCTTTATTGCATCCATTGTTTTGGCTTTATTGGTTCTATTCTGTTCTGTTTTTGTTCGACTTTGTCTGAAGGTATGGGCAGCTATTTTGAAGACAACAAGAAGCCTTAGGGTAACCAATGTTGATTTCCTATTGTCTTGTTTTGAAGTCTGCGTCACTTACACTGGTTTCTTTATTGGATTTATTCTATTTTATTTTACTTATCCTTAAAATAAAAATAAAAAATAAAAATCCCTAAAAAATAGAAAAAAAGATTCATTAGGAGAAAGTTTGGGGAAAATTGGCTCACTATCAAAACTGCTTCTCCTATCTGCTTCTCTTGTCACATAACTATGACTTCCAGTTATACCAAAACATAATATGAAAGGTAAAGCTATGAAGGATTTCTTTACATAAAATCAATAATTTCTGTTTATATAAGAAACCACACATATAGCTAATGGGCCAATGACAAATTGGTACATGACATTTCCAGTCTCTAAAACCAACAAGGGACTAATTCTGGCCTATGACAAGAATTGCAAATCAACATGAAAAACATAGTAAACATAAAATGAATAAAGGATAGAATGAAAAAATCAGTAAAGGATACAATCAGGCAGCTTATATAAGAGAAAGTTCAAAAGACTGAAAATCATTTAAGGACATGCTTAAATTTATTAATCAAAGAAACAGAAATTGAAGTAACAATGAGAAGAATTTCTACCTCTGGTTAGGCAAAATGGATAATCTAGTCATCACTCTGAAAGTATGGGGCCAGGAGTGTAGCTCAATGACGGATTGCCTGCCTAGGATGCAAAAGTCCCTGGAGACCATCTCCAACTGCAGAAAGAAAACAAGTTGAATAAAATTCAGGTATTATGGTTTAGATCTAAACTGTGCTCCCAAAGTCACATGAGTTCAGAGGTGGAACTTTCAGAAGGTGTTTAGGTTATGGGAATGCTATACTCATTGCTTAATGAATTAATGAATTCATAGCTGATTGTACTGTTAAGAAATGGGGACTGGGTGGGGAAGTTATCTCACTGGAGGTGTGTCTTTGTAGAGTGCATCTCTGTCTCTTCCTCTCTGTTTCCTGACTGCCGTGAGTTGAGAAGCTTTCCCTGTGCCACAAGCTTTCTGCCATGCCATTTCTGTTTTGGTCCCAGCTAACCATGAACTGAACTCTCTGAAATTGTGAGCTAAATAAACCATTTACTCCTTAAAGTTGTATATGTCATGATTTGATCTAGCAATTAAAAGCTAACTAATACACCTGGAGTACGTGTGTGTGTGTGTGTATGTAATCCCAACTATTCAATAGACTAATGAAAAAGAATAACAAAGTTGAAGAGCAGACTGGGCAATTTAGAAAGAGTCTGTCTCAAAATAAAAAAAATAAAGGGCTAGGGCTGTAGCTCATTACTATGATGCTAGCCTAGCATACTAGAGATCCAGCGTTCAAATCCAAGCTAAACAGTAAACAAATCATTTTGTTGGAACTGGGGAATTGAACCCAGAAGCTTTCCACAAAGCTACATTCCAAGCCCTTTTAAATTTTTTTTTTTTGAGACAAGGTCTCATTAAATTGCCAGACTGTTCAAAATTGAAATTGTCTTGCTTCAGCCTCCCAGAGTTCTAGGATCACAGGCATACATCAGCTTGCCTGGCTAAATTTTAAAAATCTACTTTCTTAAAATCATAATGAGTTTACAAGACAGTAAGAAATTATCTCCAGGTCAAAATGTAGCAGAAAGTGAAAACTCAAGTTAAGCTTATTACTGAAAAACTCCTTTACCCTTTATTTAAAAATCCAAGTAAACAACTACAAACCTGAACTTTATGTTTGTTAGTTTTGTTTGGCTAAAAGACCAAAGTCAAAAGGCCTAGATTCTTAGTTACTTTTTACTCGTTGCTGAGACAAAATATCTCAAGCCCAAAGTTGGGAAAGGAAAGGTTTATTTCTTACAGTTTTTGGAGGTTTCAGTCCATACTCAGTTGGCTTCAAGGCAGGCTGGCGTGGCAGGGCCACAGTTCATGGTGGCTGCAAAACAGCAAGGCAGAAACTGGCAAAAAGAGCAAGATATACTTTCTTCCTGTCATTACATCACATTCTGGCTCCACTCCTATGTGGGTGTAGCACTGACACCATCAATCCAAGCACTAGACAATGAACCAATCACAAATGCAAAATGCAAACTCATGAGGCCTGGGGGACACAGACATAAACCATGACACCTAGGAATCCCCAAAATGTGATCTTTAACAAATTGTTTTTAAGATGATAACACCTGGCTAGGATATAGCTTAGTGGTATTATGCATTTGGCTACCATGTTGAATTCTGGGTTTGATCTCCAGCTCCCCTGCAAAAAAAAAAAAAAGTAAACAAGGAAGCAAGTCAAAGAAAATATTTGATTGGTCAAGGTGAAGTAGTAACCTTACTAGGATTATTCTAGTGGAGAATATATAAAAGGATAGTTGGTAATTTCTGGTTAATTAAGCTTAAATTTTATTTTCCTATAGTGTGACTATTTACACTGAGCTGAGTTTAAGTTTGCTTATAAAGAAACCCAGTATGCTGAAGCCACGTCAGTCTAATGGACTCTCAAGTAATGTCTTTCACAAGGAAAATGTGAGACGAAGTTTAGCTGGTCTTACAGTCTGTTTGCAGCATCTTCATGCCATCTGGTTGGCCCTGCAAACATAAATCTTGAAATTCAATTTAAGTTACCCCAGACTGGCAGTGATGCCATGCACCAGACAGAAGCAAATAAAATATATCTTTGGAAGAAATTTTATTTTCATAAGCCTCAACTTATTTCTACAAATACACTATACCATGCAATCACCAATAATCATGTATGTAACAAAATAAGAAAAGTATATATAAAAACAATAGCCCATAAAAACAGATCTACACAGCAGGAAATTAGGTATTATGTATCAAACACAGACTGTAAACTGTACTTTTAATGTTCAACAAAATAAAATCCAAGCTTGAAATTATTATCAGAGAACTGGCAAGTAAAAGGTGGCATAGAAATTAAAAGAAAACTTATATGAATTCTTCTGTTAACTGGGAGTGCAAAAAACCTAACCGTACCTCAAAATATAACAGCAACTAGGGGAAATTCTGATAATTTTGAGAATAAAAATAAAGAATTATCCTGGAAAAAATGAAAAAATTAAACTAAAAAGAAAAACGCAACAAAAGATGAAATGGGAAACCTATAAAAGAGCTACTAAAGAATTAGAAGAAGTGTACTGAGAATAGTAACTCACTTTGCAATGCATAAAAAACCCAAGAATTGATTCATAAAGAAAAAATATGACCACTTTAGAAAGATATGATACCATATAGCAAAATGTTTATGGTATGATCTCAGTGGTATGTGAGCAAATAAAGGTTCACTGTATATGTTCAACTTTACAACATCTGAAAATATTTTCATAATAAATGGGGAAAAGCCGCTAAAATATGGAAGAAAAAGATAACAATTATAGAAAATATGTAAGAATAATGAAAAATTAAGACAAAATGAAATGAATTGTCCTTAAATATATAAAAAGATACTCTACTTCTTGCAAAATAAAAGAATTCAAGTCAAAACTCCACAGACATAATTTCTTTTTTTTTATTTTTTTATTTTTTTATTTAAGAGGAAAAAGAGAAAAACACAAAACAAACCAAAGCGGCGTAAGGGTACACGCAATACAGAACTACAAAACAAAACAAAACAAAACAAAACAAAACAAAAAACCATAACAGTAAGAAATTACCTGCTAGTAGATTACACACTATTTTCTTGAAAATAGTTCCTCAAATCACAGTATCAAAGAACACAAGGTGGACATTCAAACAAGGAGACTGCAAACAGCTGTGTTCAATGTTCCAAAAACATTGATAAAGTCAGCTATTTAACACCCCCAAACACACTTGCTGTTATATCCGTTAGAGCTCCTTTTCTTTTTTTTTTTTTCCCTCTCTTTTTTACAACAAAATTTACACATCTTGGATTTTATTACTCCTTAGTGCTTATTACTTTCTTTGGGGGGGGGGGGAGAATACAGTCAAATATGGCAAAACAAAGCTGTCAGTCAATACCAAGGATAGACGTAGCACATGGTGTAGAACAGAGTACAAGTTTATCAACAATGGTTATCAACGTTGTCCCTTGTTTCCTTAAAAAGAATTGTCTATCTTATTAGATATTATAAAGTTGGACAAAACAGTAGAGAACAAGACCAATAAAACTTAGGCGTTGTAAACATTACAGGACTTCCAAAGAAGACAATAGTCAAACCAGAATGGGTATCTTAGTGAATCTTATTGTCTTCAAAGTAGTTGCCTATGACAGACATAATTTCTTATCTATTGTATTGGCAAAATTCCAAAAATTGCAGAACATAGCTTGTTGGTGAAGCAATAGTGCAATAGCATGGCTCAAATATTGTTCATCAGAATAACAGATGACACAGCTCTCATGGGGAGGAATTTGGCAACATTTAGCAAAATTGTATATATATTTAAGCCCTTGCCTTAAGAATTACAACTATGAGAATCTGTCACAATCATGCAATAAAAAATTTGAAGTCAGCCAGGTGTGGTGCACATCTATCATTTCACTTGTTCAGGAGGTTGAGGTAGGCAGATCATAAATTTGATCCCAGTTGTTTTATGGGCACCTTAGCAAAAATCTGCCTCAAAATAAAAATAAAAAGGTCTGGAGATATAGCTCATAAAAAAAAAAAAACTCCTGGGTTCAACCCCAATACTGAAAAAAAAAGTTTATATATGCTATCTATGTATTTTGAGTCATATCTATATCCATGTGTATATATAAGTATAGGTATAGTAGCCACTTGGTGTCTGTTGGGGATCAATTTCAGGAACTTCCCTAAACATCAAAATCTGCAGATGTTCAATACCCTGTAGTGATATAGTTTTTATACATTATATGTACATATCCTCTTACATACTTTAAATTTTCTCTATTTACAATACTTAATAAAATGCAGACATTATGTAAATAGTTGTTATACTGTACTGTTTAGGGAATAATGACAAAAAAAGAATTCTATATATGTTCAGTACTGATGCAATTTTTTTCAGTCTCAATTTTTTATTAGTACATATTTACATTACATGATGATTGCATTCCTTGCATGGAATTGATAAATGTACATAATACATCTCAATGTTTTTCATTCACTTTCTCTCTCCCTCCCTACCACCCTGCTTCTTCCATTTCTTGATCCCCTTCCTATTTGAAGATCTTCTTACTTCCTATTTATCTATCTTTTATTTTGCTTTTTATTTATAGTTTGGGCTTCTCATTTAAGGGAAACCATGAGATATTTAATCTTGTGGGTCTGATTTATTTCACTTAACATTATGGTCTCAAGGTGCATCCATTTTCCAAAATATGGAATGCTTCATGAAATTACATGTCATCCTTGTGCAGAGGGCATGCTAATCTCTGTATCATTCTGATCTTAGTATATGAACTGCTGAAGTGAGAACCAAATACAACATTTTCAAATATTTTCTATCCATAATTGGTTGAATGGTTAAATGGATGGGAATCACTGGACACAAAAGACTAACTGTTGGTCTTTCTACCTAGATATATACATATTTACCTACCTATATACACATGTACATATATATTTCCAAACACTGGTCCCTGGAATGGCATAGAATTTATTGTCTCTGGAAAGCAGGATCCTGACACTGTGAAGAATTAATCTTTCACCTCCATGGTCCTTGGTTCTTTGTGTCCTTGATAAAACAATTCAGTCAAAACATAGGCTTTTGTGCAGTAGTATAGGTAGAATATATTGTAAAGTAGATATATAGAGAGTTATGCTTTCAAGCGGCAAAGTAGTTTGTACCACGAAGGCACCTGCACTGAATGTGTGGATATTTTTATGCACACAAGAGTTAATCCTGGGGTTCATGGAATTGGGGTAATTATAATGCTTATCAATATTTTCTTAGAAGTCACATCGGAATTACAAGCTGTATTCCTATCCTTTTTTCTTTCTTTTTTTTTTTCTTATCCTTTTTAGATAGTCAGTATTTCCCCAGTGGCTTTAATCATGTAAGACACTTACAAAATGTTTCCTTTTTAAAAAAAAATTTCATTATTTTGAAGGTAGTAAAATACAACAGAACAAGACAGAACAAAGCCAATTGAGACTGTGCAGTGAAATTGGTACAGAATGTCACAACAGGTTACCAGGACGAGTAATAGGTACTACAGTATATCTTGTTATCTTCACAATAGTTGTTCTTTCAATCAAGTATAGCAAAATCAAACCAAATACAAAACATTATAGAAATTATCAAAACAGAATATTGAATAGAGAAATACCATTAATCAGAACAAAGCAAAACAGTGATAACAATATTTGCCTTCAAAGAGATGGTAGAAGGAAATCCTCCTTATTTCCTATTTTGCATATGGTCAACCTCCCAAGAGATGTTTAGATCTCTGGCTCCCATTTGCTAACGGGTGGTGGTGGTGTTTGATTCTCTACCCGTGCACCGGTAGGCTCAGCCACTTACCAGGAAGGCAAGCTGGTTGCTTGGTTTCCCAGTGCCCTAAGTTCCAACATGGCATAGAGCTCAGGAGACGCCGGCTGGTTCTTACCCTGGTGCTGCCATAGCTTGCCCAAGCCACAGCCGCTTACCAAGGAGGCGAGCTGATTTCTTGGTTTCCCAGCCCAAGATAAGTTTCTGAAAGATAAGTTTTTAAATTAAATTAGTTCCCACCTTAAGGCAGGAGAGTCTTTGAACACTATTTCCTTTTCTCATATCATTAAGACGTGGGTTATGGCAGCCAAGAATGCTATACGTCTTGTTCTACAGATAGGCACATGGTTAGGTATCAGAAGGAATGTGCACAGTGAATAATAACCTTAAAATGTCATTATGCTCTGTGGGACCACTTTAGGACTGAGACCAAGCAAATGGATATAAATGTACTAAATCGGCTATTTTGGATGCCCCCCAACATCATTCCTCAGCTCTTTAATGTCTAAATTTCCTGGCTTGCTTCCCTGGCTTGGGGAAGCTGCGGCCAGGGAAAAGAACCAGCGAAAGAACCAGCTAGCACCTCCAGTGATCTGCTCTATGTTGGAACATAGGGCACTGGGAAACCAAGCAACCTGCTCACCTCCCTGATAAGCAGCCATGGCATGAGCAAGTAGTGGCCAGCCCAGGGTGAGAACCAGCCAGCGTCTCCCGAGACCCATGCCATGTTGGTACTTAGAGTGCTGGGAAACCAAGCAATCTGCTCACCTCCCTGTTAAGCAGCCATGAGCATACCAGTGCATGGGCTGAGAATCTAATATCCACTCCTTCCATTAGCAAATGGGAGCCAGAGTTCTGAGCACCTCTTGGGAAGTTGACCATATGCAATATAGCAAATAGGGGAATTTCCTTCTACCATCTCTTTGAAGGCAAATATTGTTATCACTGTTTTGCTTTGTTCTGATTAATGGTATTGCTCTATTCAGTATTCTGTTTTGATAATTTCTATAATGTTCTGTATTTGGTTTGATTTTGCTATACTTGATTGAAAGAACAACTATTGTGAAGATAACAAGATATATTATGGTACCTATTATTTATCCTGGTAACCTATTGTGATATTCTGTACCAATTTCACTGCGTGGTCTCAATTGGCTTTGTTCTGTCTTGTTCTGTTGTATTTTACTACCTTCAAAATAATGAAAAATTTAAAAAAATAAAATAAATTTCCTAACACTCTGATCCACTCAATAGCAGTGTAGAAGAAATACAATCATTGGGCAAATGGTGATTCAGCATCTGATCTAGGAAATGTGTAAGAAAAGCCATCAACATCCTGGAAAACAAGGAATGACCCAAAGATCACTGGAGTCATGTCACATTGACTCTGACCCAACTCTAAAACTCTCCTATTGGCTAAAACTGGTATAATTTAAGCATTCATGAAAATTGTAACTAAAGCATACTGAATATCTTGGTTACTTTTCTCTGGTTGCTGAGACAAAACACCTGAAGCCCAAAGTCAGGCAAGGGAAGGTCTGTTTCTTACAGGTTGGAAATTTCAGCCCATGCTCAGTTGGCTCCAAGGCAGTGTGACATGGTAGGGCATCCCTTTACGGCAGCTGCAAACCACAAGTCATGATCTATCACGAGAAAAACACCTTCTTCCTACTGTTACATTATATCCTGGCTCCACCCCTAGGCGGGTATAACACACCACCAATCTCAGCGCTAGACAATGAGCCAATCACAAACGTATAGTTGCATGAGGCCCGGGGGCCACTGACATAAACTATGATAATAACAGATAACACTTACTTAAATACTATATGTATTATCTTTTACCATGAAAAACTCTTAAATTATGGTACATAGGCAATAATAAGTAATTGCATTCATAAAACTGTCTTGATATTATCTTGATTACCTAAGAACCTGGATGGAAATCTTAACAACTTTAAAGGCATTTTTACTCTCAACAATTTAAATTAGCCTTTTTCAAGCTGTATGAACTACAAGTATTTGAGATAATGTCTTGAATGTTTATCTATAAGGCAATTTAAGTTCAACTTTTGGAGGGTAATATAATATATACCTGAAAGTTAACACACAGAAATGTATCCATATATTATCTTAAATCACATGTAAACTTTATGTTATCAAACTGTAGCCTTTAGGTTGTCAAAGAAGGCTTTTCTTCCTGTGTAATCCTGAAAGCTTTCAGTCTTTATTTGGTAATGTTTTAAATAAATTTGGTTACTCTAAAACCTATATAAATGGTCCTCCCACAAGAATCTCAAAAAAAAAAACCCTCCAAAAATGTAGAAATAAAAATACTGTCGAGTTCAAAATTTTTCATAAATAAGGCAGTTGAAGATGATTTAAACTGTTATTAACATGCATTAAACATACAAAACACACAAAAAGAATTTATTTTTAAACCAGCATGCACTTTTAGATATATTGACCAAGTTGAGCTACAATACACATTTTAGTTTTTAGGTTTGTACCTATAAGAAGACCAGTCTAAATTTTTCCTATATGTGAGCAACTATTAGAAATTGCTTGTAATAGAAGTCAGAAGGAAGAATTCCTTTTATAGCTATGAAAGTGAAAAGTTATTAAGAAGGTATCTAGGCTGATGGTTTATCTTATTATATAGCTTTGTCTCTGTTAAAAACTGCTAATAAGCTCATAAAAGTCCAACAAATATTTTTTATTTTACCAATGAACTTATTTGTACTATAAAAGCCAGCTAGTTTGCCCGGTTGAGCAGCATTCTAGAAGGGAGAGGGAAGTGAAAGGAGTTAAATTTCCAATTCTGCAAAGACAAGAAAGGCTGATAAGTTTAGACTAAACTACATGTATTCTTCAAGAGTCCAAGGGTCAAATTCAAACCAGTTTTCTTTTCTTTCTTTGTTTGGGGGGTGGGGGAGGACAGGATCTTGATGTGCAGTTCAGGCTGGCCCTAAGATTACTATATAGGCCAGATGGGCCTCAGATTTAAGTCAGTTCTCCTGCTTCAGCCTTCTCTGTGCTGGGATTACAGGCATGTACCACCATTTCCAGCCAGATCCTTTTTTTTTTTTTATCAGTACCGGGGGCCAGATCAGTTTTTAAGAATATAACACAGAAACAAATGAAGGTCTGCTTTACTCTGGAAGTGTCATAGGGAGGGGACACTCACTACCCCAGAAAACCAGTACTGGAATGCAGCAGCTACAGAAAAGAAAATCATTCTGGAACCCGAGAACCAAATTGCAACCATTTCGTTTGCAGAAATACAATCCAAACCGAAAAGATTCTTCAGGGTGGATCACCAGTGCTTGACAATACATGCATCCAAAGACAAAATATGTGATTGATTTCAATCACATTGTCAAGCAGAAAAATAAAATCAAAGAAACTGAATGACTGCCTTTTGACTTTTCTGAAAGAGAATAAGAACGAGAGGGAAAGAAAATCATAGGACATTTTGGAAATGTTCATATAAGTTTTATACTTTTATCCTCATATATATGTGTCTTTGAGGTTTTGTAAAAGATACTGATAGGGGTTCCCTTTTCCTAATAAATTTGTCCCAATTTAGCATAATTTGCTGGCTTAACTTTTGTTATCTTTAGCTTTCTCTCCCTTAAAACTATTTTTTAGTTTCCTTTTTCTATATTGTTTTATTTTTATATTATTTTATTTGTCTTTTTTTTTTTTTTTTTTGTAAAATAAGTTCAGTCGACACGTGGTACAATTGGAGATCCCCATGTCTGCACACACACATTGTTTCTTTCTTGGTCCCTTAGGGAATCAGAGTTGGCAGGGTGTTTTCAGAGGGAAGAGAAAGGAGCTTTTTCAGGAGAACTTTCTTTGTTCAAGTAGATTAAATAATGACCCTGCAAAGATGCGTGATAGCAAGATTTGCAAGTTTATCAGGACTTAATGACTGTCTCCATTTTGGGCTAACATGTTCCCAGTCCTCCTCCTTCAGGCAGTCCTCCACAGGAAACCATGGGCATTGTGGTTAAATAACTATCAATAATTTAATAAGTTGAGGTTCAGTATTTTTAAGATACATTGGAACTGTTGCTTAAATTGCTTTTCCTTTTTGTATAAAGTTTGATCTTTACTGTATGAATGAAAGTAAATGAACAAAAGGGAAATATAACTCAGATAGGGAAAAGGAGAAAAGAAGGAAGGGAAAAGATATAAATTTGTATATATATATATACATAAGATAGATAAGATGTTTGTGCTACCAGTCCTATTAGCTCTTGGAACAGAACAACTAACACTCATACAATGAGATCAATTTTGCATATCTATATCTAGTAGTCTCTACTCTATATGGAGTAACTCTTCTGAAGATAACTGCAAAATAACAACCATTGTTAAGTTCCTATCATCTTGTTTTGAAAGTCTATATTGTTATTATTTTGGGTTTTTGTTGTTGTTTGTCTCTTTTGTTTCTTATTTTTTTCTTGTCTGTTTTTTGTTTCATTTTTCACTCTTTAAAATAAAAAAAAAAAACCTGGAAATCAGAGCCATGTGCAGGCTGCTGCTAGAGTGGGGACAGTCAGACCCAACTCTCTCTTTATGAGTCAACATCATTTGTGGACTGTGGAGGGAGAGAATCAGGCCTCACCACGAGGTGATCCCCACCTGAAAACCAGCATCATGTGCTGGCTGATGCCAGAATAGGGACAGCCAGACCCAAGCCTCTCTCAGTGACTCAACACCATTCATGGACTGCAGGGGTTGGGAAGAGAACAAGGCCTCACCAGGAAGCGATCCCTGCCTGGAAACCATATCATTTTCATTGTATTGTTGAGTTGGGCTTTATTCTCTTTTGTTTTGCTTGATTATGTTAAATCTGATGGCGTGAGCAGCTATTTGAAAAATAGCAAGACATATTATGGTAGCCATTTTAGATTTACTATTGGCTTGTTTTGAAGTTCTTTGTTGCAGTAATTGTTTTGTTTTTATTATTTCTATTCTACTGTGTTCTGGTCAATTTTTACTATGTCTGACGATATCTGCAGCTATTTGAAGATAACAAAAGGTATTATGGTAACTATTGTTGATTTCATAAGGTTTTTTTTTTTTTTTTTGGTACTGGGGATTGAACTCATGACCTCACATTTGCTAAGCAGACACTTAAAGTGCTAAGCTAAACCCCCAGCCTATTTCATAAGGTTTTGAAGTCCTGTATGTCTTATAATGGTTTATTTTGGTTGGTTTTATTCTGTTTTATTTTCTTTAGTTTTATTCTCTTTAAAATAAATAAATAAAATTAGCTTAAAATTTAAGAAAATAAAATAAAAGAACAAAAAGAAGAATAAATAAACTTCCCCTGCTCACTCAGCTACTGGACAGTTTAAAGACCTCTGGGCTGATAAATATAAGCCGAAAGCATTCTAGGCTATTCCACAGCCACTTCTGTCCCCTTAGCAAGATGTGAAATTGGGCATCCTTGATCTTTCTCCAGGCTTTGGGAGGTTAGGACCTCTGCATTGCCTTGTACCAGTTTATGACTCACATGGGCACTGCTTTGTTATAGTTGAATGGGCCAAAAATAGTCTGGGTTCTTGTGCATGAGAAAATAATTGTCAAGCATATACCTCATGGTAAGTAGCTACATTTATTGAAGATTATGGAATGGTAGCAGCAGGAACAAGCAGAAAGGCAAAAGAAAACAGGAGGAGGAAAAAAAACAGTAACCTCTGACAATTCAGGCTCCCAGTGTTTAAAGGATCAGACACCTCTGACTCCAATGCCTCCCATTCTGTTTCTCACTAGTGTCCGTGATCTGCCACCTTGGACATCATGACCTCTTAAAGTTTAAACATGTGGTGTTCATTAGGGTGCTGTTGTGCTTATAGTTGAATGAAACAAAGGGAGTGACTCCCTAATTTTTTTGCTTCTAACTGTATTAAATTGTCACAGTTCATGATGGTAGCATTGTGCAAAGGAAGAGATTGCTTGGAGTCAGTGTCCAATTCAAATTCCAGGAAGGACAGCCCATAAGCAAGATCTCTTAGCATAACAGTCTCATAAAGATAGCCCCAAACTGAAGCTTCTGTGGTTTTTTATTGATAGAACCATGAAGTAAGGATAAAGGACAAAAGAAGGACATCTGTGCAGGAATTTATGTAGGGGACAAGAAAAGGACAGAAGGTCAGGGTGGTCTGTTACATGATTGATCTTAGGGCCAATCTAAGTGATAAATAAGAGTATGGGGAAGAGAGGGCTAGAGCATTTATTCCTTAACACAATGCATTTTGATCCTACTTGGACTTGTGGCCCTATAGCCTATCTTTTAATCTCTAACCATGCATTCTGGAAGATTTTGGTGCATGGCTCCAGAAGTCCTTATGTCTGTGTATCTGTCTCATACATACCTCTGGTCAATACCACCATACTTTAGAAACCAAGTACTCAAAAACTGCTGAAAAAGGGAAGTGGGCCACAGTTGGTCTACAACTCTCCTGGCATACTTTAGCTAGCCAATAGGCCATCTTGGGAGCAGTTTGAACAACATAAGGAAAGGAGACAATGCTACATAGGCCAGACTCCTGGGATAGGCTCCCTAGGACTCTCACTCTCACCTGGAAGAGAAATCTCAGGATGGAAGTCAACTGCAGTTGGGGATCCAGGGAATCTGTGTACTGTAACTAGAAAAAGAGACAATCAGCAACACAAAAATAGGCAACGCTTTCCCCTATCCTTCCAAGTACCAGGGAACATTGTGTCTCTGTGGCATCTTACCTACTGTCAACTACACATCATTGACAAGAGATAACCCCTACTTTAGGCAGACAGAGTCTAAACATTGCAAACTTAAACTTGCAGGCAGGGACCCATGGTTCACATCCCTGGAAACATGGAGCAGGGGAAAAGAGTCAGTGGAGCTTGACCAGAGTGGGCATTTCCCTATTTTCCCAAACACCAGAAAGATCTGAGATTGCCTGAAATCTTCTCCTCCACCCACCACCCTCTGTGAGCAAAGGAATCCCTTGAATCCCTTTGCAGAATTTGAGACTTGTGACAAGTTCTATGGGTTGGAAAGTAGAGAACAGAAAGAATTGTTTTGGGTAGAGGCCTTTTGGTGATATTCCTGGCAGAAGGCCTCTTGAGGGAGAGCATGGAGACAACTATTGGTTTTGCTCTGGAGAAGGAAGGGCGATGACAGGTCACTGACAGAAGTGACAGAAAACTGGGTGTTAGGCAAAATGCATCATATCCTCTTGTCAAATTGATTAAAGTGGTTGGATCTTGGGACAGGTACACAGGGTTGCATTGGGCTATAACCAAATTTCGGCTTGCACCCAGTATGTGGGTCAAGAGAGATTGACAGCCCTCACTCCTTCCAAGCAGGCAGTCAAGCAGTCTATAGGGATGAAACCGCTTGGCTGCCTGCAACCAGACAATGACCACAGCATAAAGGGAACTTCAAGGACACTCTTGACCATGTGGTATAGCAGCAAAGTAAGGATTTTTTGTTTATTTGCTTGTCTATTCTGGGTTTTCTTTGAATTTTGCTTTCCTTTTCTTTAGTTCTTACTTTTTTATCAATATTATTTTTATTGTTAATTTGTTCCTTTATTTTGCTATTTTTTAAACTTTCTTTTTTTTCTCTGTTCTTTGTTCTTCAATCGTACTCATTTTCCCTATCCACCTGTATTTCCTCTTTTCTTCTTCACCTTTCACATAACACACACACACACACACACACACACACACACACAGAGAGAGAGAGAGAGAGAGAGAGAGAGAGAGAGAGAGAGAGAGAGAAAGGGGGGGGGAGAAAATAGAGAGAGAGAGAGCACAAGTACCTGTATATGTACAAAAGACAATTAAGAACATACCAATGCTTTAACTTAAACAGTAACACTGATGACCATGTCAGGGTAATTCTTAACAGATTTGTGCTTAGAAGAGCCAAAGTAAACTACCTACAAATATATTAACAGGTTCTGACAATTTCACAGCTTTTCTCAATATCTGATTACACTTCTTTCCCTTTGCATCCCTCCCCCAACCCGCCTCCACAAACATTGTCTGAAATCCCTTAACATTCACACTTTGCACCAACTATAAAATACTGCCAATACAGTCCATCTGCTATTTATTTTTTACTCACTGACATTTCTATTATCTTCATTTCTTTTTACCTACTTATACACTAACTTTCACCTTATTTTTTCCTTCCTTTCTACTTCTAAATTTCTGACAAGCAACTAATGAAAATACAGTATAGTTTGTAGAGCACATTGATTTATGAGGAGGAATGTCAAAACAACTTTTAATGTTTATTTTTGATGTATGGTTGGATATCTGGATGCTGTTATAATCAGTAGCAGTTCTCTCCTTAAAACACAGTGATTGAGTCCAGTCCAATTTAACTCAATAGGTTGAAGTGGTGGGTGATGTTTCTTAACAAATAAACCCGTGATCACATCTTGGAAAACATGTTAAGTATGAGATCATCAAATCAAAAATAGAGTGTCAACTCTATTTGACCTCAACCCTCAGCCCACACACATAAAAAATACCAAAAAAAGGCAACAAAATGCCTCCAAAGACTCTCAACACTCCCAAAGCAAATCCAAGGGACACAAAGCTGTATGACATCATTAAGAAGGAAAGAAGGCCAGCTATGGTGGTGCATGTCTGTAAACCCAGCACTCAGGATGCTGAGGCAGGAGGATCTTATCAAGTTTGAGGCCAGCCTGGACTACAAAGTGAGCTGAAGCTCAGCCTGAATTGCATAGAAAGATCCTGTCTCAAAACTAAATGAAAAAATAGATAAAGGAAAGAAATTCAGTGAGCTCAAAAATGATATAACAAAACAGAAGGGAATTTAAAAATTGACCAATGTAGTTAAACAAGAGTCAAAAAAATTACAAGAGCAAACAAAAACCACTCAAAACATGAATAAAAAATTTACTAAAGAAATACATGAAATGTTTCCAAACAGAAATTCCAACGATAATGTAGAAAATTCTATTGAATATATAAACAGCAAAAGTGACTAATGTGAAGCGACAATATCAGACTTCAAGGACAAATTGGCAGCACAAGAGTATATACTCAGGGAAACTTTAAAAACAATATGAGCAAAAGAAAAATTAATCCAAGATAATGCAGAGAAAACTAACCTAAGTCTAAGTGAAGTTAGAGAAAAATTAGAGGACAGCATGCATTGAATAAAAATCTCTTTACAGAAATCACTGCCGAAATATTTCTAAGTATGGGGAAAAAACTCAACAGAGAAGAAAGCAAGAGTTACAGAACCCCAAATAATAATAATAGTAATAATAATAATAATAATAATAGAAGAAGAAGAAGAATATAAATATCATAGAAAAAATTTCGGGATTCCAACATAAAGACAGAATGTTAAAATCTGTCAGAGAAAAGCAAAAGAAAATCACTTATAAAGATAAACCCATTAAGACTACAGCATACTTTTCAAAATAGGAGACATTGGAGTAAAGTGTTTCAAACCCTAAACAAAACAACTTCCAACCTAGAATAATATATCTTGAAAAACTATTGCAATGGTTTGATACATTGTGTCAATTTGAGAATTGAGGAGTTTAGAAGTTTAACTAAGTGATTCAGCTAGCAGGGCAGGGTCCTCACTTGGTAAACATCTTAAATCTGTGCAAAAAGAGGGGAAGGAGATGATGTGAGTGCTATACCTGCCCCAGGGACCGATCCTGCTTAAAATATAAGGGAGGAAAATAGTCTTGCTCTCCTCACTGGACTCTTCTCCTGTTTTTTTTTTTTTTTATTTTATTTAAGGAGAAAAAAAACAGAAAAAGAATACAAGTTATACAGAATTTCAGAAAAAAATAAACAGTAGGAAATCACTAGTTAATAGATTACATATTGTTATCTTAGAAATAGTTGTTCAAGTTACAAAATTAAAGCATATAAAGTGGACTTTCAAACAGTGAGACTGCAAACAGTTTAGTTCAATGATCCAACAAAACTCAGTAATATGGTTATCTATTTTATACAATTAAATATATATGCAGTTATATTCTTTAGGGCACTTTCTTTTCCTCTCTTTTGTACAATGACAATTACACATTTTGGGTTTTATTATTCCCACAGTTCTTATTACTTTTTTTTTAAGAAAGTAAAACCAAATGTGACATAACAGGACAGAGTCAGTCAAATCAAAAGGATGGACATAATAGATAATGTAAAAACAAAATACAAAGTGAACAACTATAGTTACCATACTGCCTCTTGCTATCTTAAAAAGATAGCCTGTATCATCGATTATAATAAAATTGAACAAAACAGTAAAGAATAAAACCAAAACATTGGAGATATTACAGGGCTTTAAAAGAAGATAATAGTCAACCAGAATGGGTGTCAAAATAAATCTTATTGTCTTCACAGTTGTTGCCTATACTTTCGAATTTGGTACTATCAAGCAAAGCAGAATAGAGGAAAATCAGTTACAACAAGATGGTGAGAGCAATACAGGGTTTCAAATCAAGTTAATAGGAAATGAAAGTGGGTTACTATAATGTATCCTGCTATTTTTATTTTTCCCTTAATTAAAAAGATAAAAATAAGAAAGTAAATAATTAAAAAAAAGGAGATTGAGATAAAAGAGGGCATAACAACAAAACAGCGCAGGTCAAAGCATAACTATTAGATATTCTGACATAAAAGTAGTTACCATAGTGTCTCTTTCCTTGAAATCTTTGAGTATAACTTCGTATACTGTAGCACCAAACATATCAAGACAATGTAAAACCATTCAAGAGAATGACAGTATTACAGAGTATTTAGAGCCAACTATCAGAGAATGAACAATGGTTTCTGTATAATTTCCTTGTCTATAAAATTTTTTGCTTATATTATCACATATAATAAAATCCAGTAAGATACAATCTGTTAAGACTGATGGAGACAGAAGAATAAAAGCTTGATGGGACTTCAAAACAAAATGATACTAAATCAGCACTAGCTATTATGATGTCTTATTTTCTCCAAAATAGCTATTCCTACCATCCAATCTTCTCTGCCTCATTTCTGTTGAGCTCTTTTTCTGTCATTTGTTGTCAGTTTGTCTTCTTCATTTCACTTTCTGCTCCATTCATTGTGGCCTCTCTGCCACTGTTTCTGGAATCTTGGTATTTTCCTTTTTTAGAATATCCTGCAGTATTCTCTGTAGAGTTGAATTGGCGGTTGCAAATTCCCCTAGTTCCTCTTTATCCTGGAAGCACCTTGTTTTTCCATCAATTTCTAGGGACAGTTGTGCAGGATATATCAATCTTGGCTGGAGGTTGTTATCTTTCAAAGCTTGAATTATTTTCCCCCACATTCTTCGTGATTTGATGGTTTGTGCTGGGAAGTCTGCTGTAATTCTGGTGGGTGTTCCCTTGTAAGTGATCTGTTTTTTGTCTCTGACGGCTTTTAATATTGTGTTCTTATATTGGATTTCTGGAATTTTTATTATTATATGCCTGGGTGTAGCTCTGTTTGGGTTGTAGGTGGCTGGGGTCCTGTATGCCTCATATATCTGAGTATCTTTACCTTTTGCTAAATTAGTGGAATTCTTTTGGATTATTTCTGTGAATAGCTTTTGTAGTGCATTTGTTTATGTCCCTACTTCTTCTTTTATGTTCTTAATTCTTAAGTTATAGATCTTCTTATCATCTTCTAGCCTTTGTATTATTGCTGTTTGTTTTCTTGTTATTTTTAAGAAGTTTTTCATTTCATGCTCCCACATTACAAATCTGTCCTCCAGATCAGATAATCTATCCTTAGTTTCTTTCAAGCTGTTATGCCAGCTTTCAATAGAGTTTTTAGTTTCCTGGTAATCTCTTTGAACCTGCTTCATGTATTCTATGTTTTCTCTATTTTCTCCATCAAACAATTCTCTCCTTTTTTTCTGTTCTTCCATTTTACCATCTGTTTTTTCCTGGGCAGTGCACAGCATGTCTCTAACTATTCTACTTATATCTTACTTTATTTCATTAAATACTTCATTTTTAAACTCGTCTATGAGCCTCTGGAGATATCGCTTTATGTCTATTGGTGCCGTGTCTGATATTGCATGTTTTCTGTCCTCCTTTGCATTTCTCTTTCCTGGATCAGTGTTCTTAGGATTGCGGACTGAGGAACCTTTCTTGTTGCTTCCTCTTCCCATGCTTTTTATTCCATCCATACAAGCAAATATAGGAGGCCCAGTTTTTCTTCTGTTTGTCTGTTACAGTTTGTTTGAATTGTTCCAGGCTAGGTGTTCCCACCCAGTGCAGTGTACTAGGGATACCTAGACCTGGGCAGCCTCTGCTGGGCCCACCCCTTCAGGTCAACCTGCCGAAGGCTTCACCACTAGGGTGCACCTCCAGGCACTGGGACCTGGTTTGGGGTAGCCTACTGGGTCTTAGTCAGTGGCGTCACCCAGGCCAGGCACTCCGCAACCAATCCCACTTGAGAGGGGAATATGCAAGTAAAGTTACTGCAGCTTCCTGTTCTGGCAAGTCTGCCCGGTTCCAGTGTGTCCTTTGCTGGATTCTCCTACTCTATGGAAGGGTCCCCATTCTGCTCACTCACCACAGGTCGATGCAGGGCTCCTGGCCAGTCCTGCTCTCAACTCCGTTCGCTGATTCCCACTCTTAGAGCTTTCGCGTGTGTCTTTCTCTGCCTTGCCAATTTGAACACAGAAGTAGCAGCAGGAAATTCAAATCATGGCTTCCAGTGGCATGGGTTTCAACTTTGGTGCTGAGATTTTATCTGTTCCTGTTATAGCACCAGGATTGCATTTCCAGTTGGTTTCTCTTAGCTTAGTTTGTTCCTGGGTTGGCAGGGTGTATCTCCCCATTGTTAGGACTCCTCGTACTGCACCATTCCTGGATTCTCAATGGGGTATCTCAGAGAGCCTCCATAGCTGCTGCTATCCATCCACCATGTTCTCCTGGAAGTCCTTTTTTTTTTTTTTTTTTTTTTTTTTTTGCTGTCTTCTACTACCTTGAACTCTTCTTACTTGTGTCATACCACCCTTACTTGGAGTCAGCTGATTATGGACTGAAACCTCCACAAACTGTAAGCTAAATAAACCTTTCTTTCCTTAATTTTGGGTGTGGGTATTTTATCTCAGTAAGGGAAAAGTAACCAAGACAACTAGATTCCAAAAATCTATGAAGAAACAAGTACATTCCATGACAAAAAAATGTTTTAAGAAATTCGTGACCACCAAACAAGCACTCCAAAAATTTCTCAAGGATATCCTAGACAGAGACAGTGAAGCTTATGTAGGCAAAAAGTCTGAATGAATACATCAAACAGGTTAGCAGTTAAACAAAAAAGGGAGAAAAGGAATTAGAAACAGAAAAATAACACCACAGGAATAGCTCAATATCTTTCTACAATAATTCTCAGCATAAATGGTGTCAACTCCCTAGTTAAAAGACACAGATTGGAAGACTGGATTAAAAAACAAAATGGAACGGTTTGCTACTTCAAGAGATACATCTAATCCAAAAATTCACAAACTAAATTTTGCAGAGTGGAAAACAACACTGCATGTACCAGGACCCTGAGAACAAACTTATTCTCTAAGTGGACTTCAAGCTAAAAATGATCAGAAGAAGCAAAAAAGTCACTACATATTAGTTGAGGGAACAATTCAACAGAAAGAGATAACAATTATAAGTAGGTATGCACTGAAATCTGATCCACCCAACTTCCTAAAAACGCATTACTGGGTATAGAAGATCTAATAATCACCAACACAATCATCATGGGATACCTTAACACCCCACTTTCACAAATAGACCCATTAGAAAAAATATGAACAAAGAAATACAAGAGATAAACCTCAAACAGAACAAAAGATATAATAGATATCTACCATGTTCTATCCTCCTATAACAAAAAAAACACATTCTTCTCAATAGCACACAGTACTGTCTCCAAATAAGAGTAAATACTAATTCAAAAGTTGCTGAAATAATTACAAAAAAAACAAAATTATTCCAGGATACTATCAGATCATAGTTGCCTAAAAGTCTAAATCAATTGCAAAAGAAAACATAGAAATTTTACAACATCTGGACACAAATAACACACTCCAGAAAATTCAATGAGTCATAAAAGAAATTTAGCAATTCCTAGATTCAAATGATATCATCAGTACAACATTCCAGAATCTATGGGGCATAATGAAAGCAGTCTTAAGAATGAAGTTTATTTCTGTGAGTATTCACATTAGAAAAGCAGAGTGAGCTCAAATAAAATGACCTGATTCACTTCAAGGTTCTGGAAAATCAAGAATAGCCCAAACCCAAACCTAGTACAAGGAAAGGAATAAAAAAAATCAGAATAAAAATTAATGATATTGAGACTGAGTAAATAATACTAAGAATCAAGGAATGAGCTGATTCTTTGAAAGAATAAACAAAATAGATAAATGCAGCCAAACTTCCCAAAAAACTTTTAAAAAGACCAATATCAATGCAATTATAAATGAAAAAAGAAAGGGGCTGGGGTTTAGCTCAGCAGCATAAGCACCTGCCTTGCAAGCAGGCAGTCATGAGTTCAATCCCCGGTACCAATAAAAATGAAAAAGACAAAAAAAAATGAAAAAAGAAAAATTATAATAGACACTGCTATAATCATTAGTTACTACTATAAAATTTTTTCCTCTAACAAACTGGAAATCTAGAAGAAATGGGACAGATTCCTAGACACATATGAATTACCAGAATTGAATCAAGAAGACAAAATCTTGGAGCAGTGCAATAACTGTAAATGATATTGAGGCAGTAATAACACACTTACCATTGGCCCATAAGCCAGTAAACTCACTGCTGAACTCCAAAAATTTCAAGGAAGATATAATGCCACTACTCCTCAAAGTCTTTAACAAAATGGAAAGAAACGGAGCATGTTCAAATTCATTCCTGAAAACTAGAATTACACTGATTCCTAAAAACAGAAAAGGATCCAAGTAAAAAGTAAACTACAGGCCAATATCTTTAATGACCATAGATCAAAAATCCTCAAAAGACACTGGCAAACAGAATGCAACAAATCATCAAAAATATTGTACATCATGACCAAGTAGGCTTCATCTCAGGAATTCAAGGATGGCTCAACATACATAAATCCATGAAGATAATACATAAATAGAAGCAAAGACAAAAAGTCATATGATTACTTCAATAAATGTAGAAAAGTTTTTGACAAAAATCTAACATTGATTCCTGATAAAAACCCTGAAAAAATAAGTATAGAAGGACTTTCTTTGAATCTGATAAAGGCTATTTGTAATAAATCTACTGTCAACATCATATTAAACATGACAAAAGCTGAAAACTTTTCCTTTAAAATCAGGAACAATGCAAAGATGTCCATTATTACCATTTTGTTCAATATGGCACATAAAATATTACCAAGAGCAATAAAGCAAAAGAAAGAAATAAAAGGGATGCATATCTAAAAGGAAGAATTCAAATTATCATTACTTGTATATGACATAATCCTGGTGATGCTGTATATCTGGATGTCTCCCAAAGCCCCATAATCTCAAAGACTCAGCTTTTGTTAAGATATCTGGATTATGGGAATCTTTCACCCAGGTATTCCTCTGTAGGTATTTTCCTCGCAAAATTCAAAAGCCTTCTATCCTTATGATATACCCAGCATCATAACACATAATAACTAAATCTTTGAGGTGGCCTACATATCCATGAAGAGATGAATGGGTAAAGATAATGTGGTATGTATACATAGTGCAGTACTACTCTTCCATAAAGTTGGATAAATTTGAGTCATTTGTAGGAAAATGGATGCACCTTCAGACCATAATATGAAATGAAATAAGTCAGACATGTGCGCTTAAATATAGAATAACTTTTCTTCTATGAGAAACCCAAAGTATAATTTTAAAACAAAATAAAAAGTAGGAAATAGGAAACAAGGAGATAGATCCTTTGCAAATGGAAAGTGAATCTGGAGACAGACGAGAGGGGAAGTGTAATAAAAATGTTTGTGATATGTTAAATGCATATATCTATTCCCTAGGATAAATGTGACCATTATGCACTGCAAACATGTGGTAATAAAAATTAAAAACATAAACAAATAAAAAATCCCAAAATTGGAAAAAAAAGAAGAGAAAATGACTGAGCTGAAATAAACTCTGGTGTTTCTGCAGCTGAATAGGATAATTGTAGAGCCCAAGAATATTTTATATAGTCAGCTTTCTATTAGTATAACAAAATATCTAAGATGATCAACTTTAAAAGAGGAAAGATTTATTTTGGTTTTCAGTTTATTTATTAAGTTTTAGTCCATGATCAGTTGGCCTATTACTTTTGGGCATGTGGCAAGGCAGAAGTTCATCATTGCAGGAGTACATGGCAGAGCAGGATTCCTACCTCATGGCAGTCAGAAAGAAAAAGAGAAAGTAAGCAGGAGAGCAGAGTTCTGATATACCCTTCAAGACCATGCTTACAATGACCTAACTGTCTTTCATATAGCTCCCATCTCTCAAAGGTTTCACCACCTCCCACCACAGGTTGGGGACCAAACTTTAAAACGCATGGGCCTTCTGGGAACATTCAAAATATAAATTATAACAAATTTGAGAATGGATGCTCAAAGGCTCCAAACAGAAAGAAATGAGATACAAATGATAATTACCCTGATTTGTTCAGACCACATTGTACAAGTTTGTTTAAGTATTGCACTGTACCACTTAATACAGTGGTGCCTCAGTTCATGAATGTCTTAGTTAGTTTTCTTGTTGTTGAGACAAATATCCAAAACCCAAGGTTAAAGGAGGAAGTATTTATTTAGCTCATAGTTTGTAGAGGTTTCAGTCCCTAATCTGCTGGCTGTAAGGCAGACTGTCCCATGGCAGAGGGTGGCAGTTTAGCGCAGCAGAAAACAGCAAAAGCAACAGAAGCAAAAGGGGAAACAAGTCTCTTTCTGCCCATTTTATTTTATCCAGACTATTGGGATTAAGGCGGTGTAAATCTAATCAATGGAGTGATCCAGTGATCACTCACTCTTAATGCTAGTACCCTTAATCCCATCATTGCACTATGAATCAATCAGAAACTGTAGATTCAGCTGCCTCCAAGAAAACCTGAGATAGCATCAAGATTTGGAGGGACATCTAGACACAAACCATAACAATGAACTTAATTCTTTCCATAATTTTGGCCCAGATTCTGTAGTTTCTTTACCCTCTAGTCTCAAACAATTAGTGACAAACCCGTTCCTATTTTCTGTATTTACCTCCACCTCCTTCCTTTCTCCATTCCTGCCCTTGTCCAGCTGGCTCCTTACCCTATTCCCTAGTCCTTTTACATTTCCCTGAAGTTTTATAATTATTTCTGCATCAATATCTAAGCTAGTTTATCTCTCTCTTACCTCTCTACCATGTACCTCATCCCTAGGCTTCCTCAGTGCTTTGCTCAAGAATGCCAAAAATCGAGGCCAGGCATAGTAGCTCACACCTGTATTCCCAACACTCAGGAGGCTGTGGTAGGAAGATCTTTGCAAGTTTAAAACCAGCGTGGGTAGGGGCTGGGGATTTAGCTCAGCGGCATAAGCGCCTGCCTTTAAAGCAAGCAGTCAGGAGTTCGATCCCCGGTACCAATAAAAAAGGAAAAAGACAAAAAAAAAAAAAAAAAAAAAAAACAGCATGGGTTACAAAGTGAGCTCAAGGTGTGATAGTTCGGACCCTGGAATAAAGCCCAAGGAAGCAAAAAATTAAAATTTGGGGAGCAAAGGATTTATTTAGGCCAGACCTGGCAATGAGTCTCCGGGAGCCAATTTGGAGACTGCGCACCCTGAGCCTGGAGAAGGGGATTTTAAAAGCTGGAGAAGGGGTGGGGGGCACAAAAGAAACCCACAGAGCTGTTAAGCTGTTGACCCAAATCTGGAAACTGTAAGGCTGTCCACTTAGTTCTGACAACATCGGGAGCCTTTGGTGCCTTTCACGTTACTCCCATCCTGCAGATAAGGATTATCTTGGAATAGCACATCTGCAATAACATTTGGTAAGGTTAATTATTGGACAGCTTGCTAGCAATAACATGTGGAAGGCAGGGAGGTGGTTAATTATCTTGGGACAGCTCGTTAACACTAACATGTGGGAAGGGGTCGAAAGTTACAAGAAGCTGAAACTTAAGTTTTTACAAGGATTTGGAACCTAACCCTTTTGGTGCATTAGGGTTAAGCCATAACATTTTTGTAATTTATTTGAAGTTAAGCATTTCTTAAGAACAGCACAATTAGCACATTTTTTGACAGACTACCACCGGGTAGGGAAAGGGGGAAGGCAGTACGGTGCATCACAAAACAGAAAATACGGCAAGATTACATTTCTTAGGGAGAGCAAGGTCAGGTAAGGGTTGTGCTAATAAGCAAGTCTCCCTGCATACAAGCAAGTTTAGATAAGAAGAAATCCTGTTTTCCTCAGCAGAGAATGGGGAAGCCTAGGAGTAATTAACAACTCCTGTTAGCTTATCTTAGAATGGCATCTGTTATTTGTAGAGGGCAACAATGGTTAACATATCAATTAGGTAAGGTTTTGCAATTCTTTACAGAGAAGAGCATTGATTAACATATCAATTAGGTCACCCAGAGGGAGAAGGAAAACACATATACAGTAAGGCCATGTTACAGGCTTTGCTATAATACACATATAATGAAGCTATTTTTCTTAGAGTACAACAAAGGCCAGCCCAAACTGCATAGTGAGATCCTGTCTCAAGACACGCAAAATAAAAAAATCCAGAATCCAGCAATTCTATTTTGCAGAATCTGGGCCACAGTCATGGGAAGAATTAAGTTTGTGAGTCAAGACACCATTGTATATACAATTATTACATGTTGTCTTAGTTGCTTTTTACTTGTTGCTGAGACAAAATACCTGAAGCCCAAGTTGGGAAAGGAAAGGTTTATTTCTTACAGTTTTTGGAGGTTTCAGTCCACACTCAGTTGGCTCCAAGGCAGGCTGGCATGGCTGGGCCACAGTTCATGGTGGCTGCAAACAGCAAACAGGAACCAGCAAAAGAGCAAGACACACCTTCTTCCTGCCATTAATTACATCCTGGCTCCACCCCTATGTAGGTGTAGCACTGACACCATCAATCCAAGCACTAGACAATGAACCATCATATAAGCACAATGCAAACTCATGAGGCCTGGGGGCCACAGATAAGGAAAAAACAACAAAGCAAAATTTCTTCCAAAATTCTTTCCATCTTCCTTGACATTCCTACAACCATAAATATTTTTCAGATGACTATCATCTTGTGTTTAAATGAGACAAAACCACCATTCATGTCATGTCTCACATTCACTCAGCCCACCACTCAGTAAGCAGGTTGACCTGAGAGTATGTGTCTAACTCTGCCTTGCTTCTCACTTTCTGTTGTAGGGCTTCCCAAAGGTGGGAACCTGTTCTGCAATTATCAAATGTGCACAACTCTGGAGGTACACGGAAATTAATCCTCCATGTAACTGACCAAAGGAATATGGCAGCTGTAGAAAGTCCTTCAGTGCCCAGTGATACACATTTGTAATCCCAGCTGTTTGGGAGGCTGAGGAAGAAGGATCACAAATTCTTAAGGCCAGAGTGGACAATTTGAGCAAATTCTGCCTCAAAAGAAAGATAAAAAAATAACAAGGGAGGCTCGGGGTTTAGCTCAGTGGTGTAATCGCCAGCTTGGCAACTGAAAGTTTGTGAGTTTGATTCCTGGTACAAAAAAAAAAAAAAACCCTCAAGGGCTTAGTGATGTAACTCACTGTTAGAGTACTTGCCTACATGTGCAAGGCACTGTGTTTGATCCCAAATACCATAAAAAAGACCTGGAGTGAATAGTTTAGAAGTATAGTCTACATGTTTCAACACATGCTGGATGACTCATTTAGAAAACATACTCTTGTGATAACTTTCCTTCTTTTTTGCTTCCCTCCTCCACTACTATTTAGTGGAATCACTTTCCAACATCAGTACATTCATTGAAGGATTTTGAGGCTGTGCTTTGTGGAAGAAATCCAGGAATAGACAGAATACTACCGCAATAAAATATATTTAACTTTTTTAAGCACAGTTTACTATTTTCTCTATTATTTGTCTCCAAAGAGTCCTTTGAATTACAGTCATATTAACACACTGTCTTCACTGAAAAGTTTTAATAATTTGTTTACTTATAGTTCAGAAAATCCAGAGCCTTGTTACATGCTAGACTAGTACTCTACCCCAAAGCTATACTCGCTTCACAATTTTTTAATGAAGACATTCTTATAGTTGTTTATAAGAATGTATGAGATTATTGTATTTTAAAAATTACAAAGGCTATTTTTAGCACATGGGCTTTTGTACTGATCTTTTTCTACTTTAGGTTGTAAGATGATTGCTACAATGTTGCACTCCAGACATCCTGTCTGAGATTCAAGACAAGAAGAAAGGGATAGGCCATGCAAACTGCACCTGCCTCATCTTTTTAAAAAAGGTTTCCCAGAAGCTCCCTACTAAATCCTGCTTTGTTCTCATTAGCTGAAAATGAATTACATGGCTATCTTGTTTATAACTGCATTTGCCCATATTAATTTTTTTTCAAATCACAGACATTGGCTGAGGATTTAGCTTAGTGGGACAAGTGCCTTCCTGGTGAGCACAATGTCATGAGTTCAATCCCTGGTAAAAAAAAATCGTGGACATTCCCAGTACAGCAGTTGACATTTGTTAGTCCATAATATTCACAAACTTAACATATGTCCTGGGAAATTAGTAAACATGACTGCCATAATTGACCTGAATCAATCATGATTCATTCCCTGGGCCTAGGCATGTTGCCACACTGAACAAACACGGAGTTCTGTTAGGAACAATGAGGGGGGAAATTTGCATGTTGTGTAGGAAATTAAATTCTTATGTGTCCCTTAATCCTTATATTTACATAATATTTTTATAAGCTGATTTTTGTTGTCTATTTTTATTTTATTTTATTTTTTAAGACAAAGCCTTGCTGTGTAGTTCAGGCTGGCCTTGAACTAACTATGCAGTCTAGAATTTGCTGTGATCCTTCTCCCTCTACCTTCCAAGTGCTGGGATTATAGGTGTGCACCACTATCCCTGATATAAACTGATTTTATTTCATTCAGTATATCATGGTTATCACTATATGTGAGCGCAACAATTTATTTATTTATTGTTGTATTGGGGATTGAACCTAGAGCCTTTGCACTGAGCTACATTCCAGAAATTGTTGTATTTTTAAATTTTGAGATGAAGTGTCACAAAGTTGTTAAATTACACAGCCTGAGTTCAAATATACAGTCCTCCTGTCTCAGTCTTTGAGAGTGCTGAGGTTCCAGGTGTGTACCACCACCCTCAGTTCTACCTTCTCCTTTTTTTTTAAATCAGTACCAGGGATCAAACTCAGGACTGCCTGCTTGCAAGGCAGGTGCTTATGCAGCTGAGCTAAATCCCCAGCCTTTCAAAACAACATATGCTGAATCACTTAGGCCTGTGCTAATGCCTGAAACTTCCTTTGAAAGGTATGAAAAACAAGTTAGGGTGAGATCAGTGGATCAATGGCTTCATAGGTAGTTAAAAGTGACTGAGCTGTGCATAGTGGTGCACACTTCTAATTACAGCACTCAGGGTTCTTGAGGCAGGAATATCATTACAAGTTTGAGACCAGCCTGGCCTACAAAGTGAGCTTGAGACCAGTCTGAACTGCATAAAGAGACTGTCTCAAAAAAACCAACAAAACAAACAAACAAACAAAAAGATGTGACAAAGCAGAAATAGTCGTAGGCGAATTGTGGGATCTAGGTACCGTGTATACGTCTTCATTATAATATATTTTCACATTTTATCTTACTATTCTTTCAACTTTTCATATACTGTATTGGAATATTTTTATAATAAAATTTTGGTACAGTATTAATAAAACTGAATATTCATACATATAAATGTATAAGTATATGAAAATAAATAGAAAATGATCCATTTTGCTATTAAGCTTTGATTTTTTAGGACGTTTAGTTTTTCAATATAATTTTATAAATTAAAAAGCAAATATTATTGTTCTATGGAGAATATCCATGATTTGAAGAGATCAATATGAGCATACAATATTATGTGTTCTTGAATATATTTATAATTGAAAACAATATTGTGGCAATATTTACCTTGTTTTTTCATGTCTTTCACATAATTTTGTCTCTTGATGTACTTGGGAATTTTAACGGAATGCCTGTGCAAAAATACAGAGCATTCAAGTTCAACTTTTACTTATTTCCTACCTTGTTGGTTAAACAGGGAACATATGGGGCTGGGAATTTAGCTTAGCGGCATAAGCGCCTGCCTTGCAAGTGCACGGTTGTGAGTTCAATCCCCGGTACTGATAAAAGAAAATAAATAAACAGGGAACGTGTATGTTAATCTGAAAGTGATATAGGGGAATGAAACTCCCAACCTACTAGATATCTGGTATGAGTTTGTGTTCTCTAAAATTGAAGAATGAATTTTAGGAAGAATGGCGGTTAAGAGCTAAATATATTTATTGAGAAAAAGAAGGCTTCTGTCTGGGAAGAGAGACAGACAGGGTCCAGAGTGGTTTGCCAAAGACTGTCTTTTCTAGTGACTTTTATAGAGCAAAACCATGAGGTAAGGCAGGTCCACAGTGGGAAAAAATGGGAACTCACAAAGCTGGCATGAGATGGGACAGCACTATGGTTAACCAATAAGATTAATTGTTCAGATAAAATTGACCAAATCAGGGACAAACAGGGAAGCAAGTCACATTGCAAGTAGGCATACTTTAAAAGCATTGACTCTTTCTGTAGGGGATTGGGATGGTGACACCTGGCTTACTCAAGGTGATCCATACCTATTTAGAATATTAATCCTTGATGTTTATACTTAGGGTATGGCTGCATTTGTTTTGTCTTTTGTCTTGAGGTCCGGCTCACAGCAGAGGTATCTGTCTCCTCCAAGGTTGTAAGGTATGTGGTGCACTGGCTCCCTTGAGGACTTGGCCCTGTCTGACCGCCTATAATATTTCTATCTAACTCAGTTGCCTGTAACAAAAGGACACAGATAACCTGAATACTGATTGCATCAACAGTTGCTTTGCAACCTGACTTCCTAGCCCAGTGATGAAGCAATCTTGAGCCTGAAACACTGAGGACATCCAGGGGTGAGGTATATGGTGGATGCATGAGGGAGATAAATTAGCTTGGAGATTGGTGTAGAAATGATTATAAAACCAGGAAAATGTGAAAAGAGTAAGGAATAGGGTAAGGAGTCAGCTGGGCCAGGGCAGGAATAGGGAAAGGAAAGAAGTGGAGGTAAATAGAGAAAGTAGGGAAGGGTTTGTCACTAGGTGAGACTGGAGGGCAGAGAAACTATGTATATTTACACCAGGAAGAATGGAGTATTTATGTAGAGAAGTTGTATAGTTTGGAAGCAACTAGTGGCAAGAAAAGGAAGTATCTATACTGAAAGTGGGAAATGAGTAGTTTATAGGGATGGAGTGTGGTTTGTGTGTTCGAGAGAGATTAAGCCAGTGGGCATGGAAGGAAGTATCAAGCGGGACCACTGGCCTTGGGACCTTAGAAAGCATGGACAAGGGTGGCTCTGACCCCAGAAGAGGAGACAGCATTATTTATCATTTTCAGAACAGTGCTGAATAATAGCTGTGATCTCCAGGGGTGTGGTGGTACATTCCTGAAGTGAGGCAGGAGGAGCTCAGGTTTGAGCCTGTGCTGGGCAATTTAGCAATTTAAGGAAGGGTAGGGTATGTAGTTCAGTGCAAAGGCCCTACCTTCAATCTCCAGTAACACACACGCACATACACATACTTATACATACTGGCATTCTTGCCTTGTGCTTGGCATTAATGGAAATGCCAGCTATATCATGTTAGTTTTGGTTTGGAGACAGATATTCTTTGTCATGTTAAATAAGTAGCTTTGTAGGCCTATTTCACTTATGTTTTTGTTTCCAGATAAGAAAGTGGAATTTTTCAGCATCAAAATGATGAATGTTTTTGACTCATTAAAATGATCATTATCATCATTGTGTTACCTGCTTTTGAACTAACTTTATATTTGTAAGAAAAACTCTATTTGATCCTGGGCATTATTATTTTTTTATTCTGCAGATTTTATTCGCTAATAAAATTTTATTTGCTTATGTTAATGAGACCGATGGGTGAGGATTTAGCTCAGTGGCACAATGCCCGTCTGGCAAGTGCAAGGTCATGAGTTTGATCCCAGGTACCTAAAATCACAACAAAAAAGTTTTCTTTTTAGTACTTTGTCGCATTTAATACTATGTATTAGGTTTGCATTAGGTTTCTAGCTTTGCAAATTCTCCTCTGGTAACATTTATATAGTGAAGGAATTATTTATTCTTTGAAGGTGTGAATAAATGGCCCGTGAAACCATCTTTGTGTAGCACTTTGGTGGAGGTGGGGAGGGTAGATCTATGGCAATTTAAAAAAGTAACACACATATGCATGGTACACATTTCAATCTGCATGAATGATCCACAATGTATAGTTCTCCCAGTCATAGAAAGGGCCAGTCCTACTTTGAAAGTCTATTCATCCCCATTTTGCCAGAGACCCTCATTTTCTCTCTCCAGAGAAAACCAGTTACCAGTTTTTTGAGATGCATTCTTTCTGGAACAATTCATTACTTCCAGATCCCGTACTTTTTAACCCAAACTATAAAACTTGTTCAGTATCTTGATTTTTATATATTTTTATATTTTTCATTCAAAAATTTTGTCCGACTAAAATTCCTTTCTTGAGTCAATTTTGACTATTTTTAGGAAACTATTTCCTCAATATTTTTGTTATTTTCAAAGTTTTACATTATGACTTGAAATTTAGAACAATCAATAAAATTCTCTATGCCTGTTGGTTTAAATATTTATCCCACTTGTACTACAAAGTTTACAAGCAACTTTGGCTAAGTCTTCCTGCACTGGAGATGTCTATGTTCTGATAGAAGGTAATGAGCAACTATATTAAAGAATACTGAATTATTTTGGTAATTTTATGAGATGTATTTGCAACTAAAAGCGGAATATTTTCTATTTTTGCAGTTTGTTCCTATTCAGCCTCTTACCTGTGTTTCTTTTTTAGTGCATGACAACCAACCAGTATCCTTTTGGTTACATGAAGGAAATGAGTATTGACAGTCTATAACCTGAACACTGGTTTGACGGCTGTTTTATGGTGCATTCTCCTCTAAAAGGTTATCTTAAAATAAGTGGTTAAGAGGTCAAGAGATGAAATTAGGGGCAGCGAAGTTGAGGTTCTGTGGTTAGAGAGAGATAACTAATTTTAGAAGTTGGCAAGGAATAGAAGAGGTTATTTTAATCAAGGGCTTCAGGGAAGTGGGAGGGAACTTAGTGATGGACAATAAAGGAGAAAGTAGGGGGAGAATGGGGAGGAAGGCCTAGGCTGGGCTTGGAACACAACAGTCACTTTTTTTTAAAAAGGTTTCCAATATACTGGCCTAAATTTTAATGGCAGGTCCACAAGTACTTGTGCAAGCATAGGAAACGATTCAGGTCAGAAATATTGTAACAACACTTAAAGCTCCATAAAGTTTTGAAATTTTGTTCCTCCATACTTTTCCTCATGTTTACCACAGTACTTGGGTGCTTTCCTCGATTGACTATGTAAAAATATAAAGGACTTTATTTCAAACCCATTTCCTATCATGTTGGTTAAACGCTTAAGCTAGTCCAGTACTCACATCCCCAAAAGGCACTTGGGTATCCCGAATACTGACAGCATCAACAATGGTTGGATTGTCTGACCTCACCTAACATGAGGCCATGAACTGAAGTGGGAGCCAGAGACGGCCGTGAAAGCCCTAGGATGAGGTTGGGGCTTACCAGGTTTTCCTTTTCTTTTCTTTCCCTTCCTTCCTTTTAATGAGTTGATGCAGACAGTATGGAGGTTTTTAAAAGTCACGGTGGTAGAGGCGGCTAGGTAGCAGGATGGGAAGCGAAGGGAAAAAGTGAGGCGGGGGCGACAGCGAAGGTTGGTCAGCGAAGGGCTGTCCTTTTGTTAGAAGCAAGTCTGTTGTAGGCAGCCAGGTGAGAGAGGGAACACGATTTTTCTGGGAAGTGCTAAGGAGCCAGGAGCTAGGAGCCAACTCTGGAGGACGGGAAATGGGTGTAGGGTCGGCAGGGAAGGGAGTCGCAATCCGGGGACCGACATAGAGATCGGAAAATCTGCGTTGAGCTCTGAGGGCAGAGCGTGTCTAGGGGGGCTGAGCAGAAGTCTCCCCTCCACGCCCGAGACCCAGGGACTGCAGAAGACACAGAGACCCATCCGGGGTTACTAGCCCTTGCCTGGCGCCTTTCCGTGACGCGGAACTAGCGCGATGACGCAATGCCGGGCCGCCTACGCGGCCTCCACGTTTCAGGTTCCGCAAAGGCCTGTGGGAACCACAGGAGAGGAGGGCCAAGATGGCGGAAGCGGCGGAGTCTCCCGGGGATCGGGAGACAGTATCGCCCAGGCCCCTGGTGAGCTTGGGAACTGCGACAGATGGGATCGAGGGTGACGCAGAGTGCCCTCTAAGGAAGTCGGGGGACGGGCTTGTAGCCCAAAAGAGCTGGAGCCTCTTCTCCTGAAAGGCCTTTGCTGTACCGAGTGCTAGAACCGGTCCTAACACAGCACCTGTTCTGTGGGTAATAGCTTTTTCCCCTCCGCACTTCGTGCCTAGTCTTCTGGTGAAACGTCTCACCTCTTTGCTGTCCCATACTCGCAGGGCTTGTCTTCGTCTCCTACATTGTGTTAAACGCAGAGCTTTAAATGATATCTTTTCTTTCACTCTCCCCTGATACTATCACAGCTGCTCACCAGCCCTTGTTGGAGCAGCAGCATTCCAGAAGTAAGGCGGGATTGTTTCTCTTTGAACGTTGACATTTCATTGCTTATACCTTGAGTCTTTACTTGTTAAATGGCCCCAATAGGCGGTTTCATCCTAGCTCCTTGCCATCCTCATCAGAATACTCTATTGAAGGGGACAGAATTTCTATTACCCGTACAAAGTCCAAGGCTCATACTATTAGAGAACACAGGTTTTACAGTTAAACTTAACTAGGCCGAATCTACCCATTCTATCACTTGTATGGTATTGGGCAGATCATTTCATGGAAGGTGATTCTTCATAGTTTGTTGGAGATGAGAATCCTAATCTCAAAGAGTTTTTAGGAAAATCAGTTGACCTAATTTATGTGAAGTGTCTAGTACAGTCAGTGTCATGAACTGAGAAGTCTAAGTCAGTGTTCTGCCCCAATGTCTCTACTCCCAAATGGTGTATAGTTATGTAGTACTTGCTCAATAAATGTATTTCCGTTTCCTCTATTTTAAATAGTCGAGAACTGAACTATGGGTCAGGAGAATTTCATTCTAAAATTGATGTTTCCCAGCTCTATTTGTTCACCACTTCTTTCATTCAGCAAATATTTATGAAGCACCCATTTTGCCCCAGGCACTTTTTTGTCCACTGGGAACATAACAATGAAAAAATGAGGTGGGGGATAAGGGTGTAGACCTAGCTTAACATACAGAATGAAACCTAGGTCCTTATTTGGAAAATAGTGATAGAAACTCATCACAGGATTTATGAGGGGACTGACTGAGCTAATATACAAAAAGTGCATAACGTGATGTAGTTAGAGATGCCTGGCTGTTTAACAGTTAGCTCTTTTTTTTTGTACCCCCCCCATCACTTTCCATGAAGCTTTCGTGAATTCATTCAGTGGTTCTGATCACTCATTACTCAATATTCTATTCAACAAATGTTTCTTGAACTTCCATAATGTATAATGCACTGTGCTTATTGCTATAGGGAATACAAATAGGGAATACAAAGGTCTTGCTCCTGTGTCTTATGATCTGATTTGTGGGGATGATACAAATATACACTGCTAAAGTAAGACTGTACATAAGAGAAAATTACTCATGAAATATTAGGGAAATTTAAAAAGAAAATGCATTATATCCGGTAGAGGCAATCAAGCTTCATGGCAGAAGTTATATTGAAAGGGCCTCAAATGATTAGTATGATTTGAAATTCCAAGTGACCATAAGAGTTACCAATGATTGAATACTTGCTGTTTGCCACACATTGAGCTAAACATCCTCTGCATAATTTCTAGATTTCACAGAGACTATTTGAGTTAGTTGACATGTAACTGTGTTTTACTTACAGATGAAGCAATGAGATACAAAGGAATTTAGCTTGCCTAGAATCTGCTGCATCCAGTTAATGGCAAGGGGAAAAATTTGAACCTAGGTCTAACTGAAATCTTCACTATTTCCACTTATGCTACTTAGCTTCTCAAAGACAATGGCATAGAGATTGGAAAGTGCTAATGTGTTTATAGAACAACACATGCATCACTTTGGCAAAAGCCTGGGGAATTGTTAGGAGACAACCCTTAAAATGTAGGCTTACTGAACCAGGGGAGCAGTAAGAAACTATGGTTAGGAAAGTGTATTCTAAGGTTTGATTTGAATCTCTGTCACTTGAGGAAATTGGAATATTGGGGAAAATTAGTAAACTTGCTGTGCCTGTTATCCCAGATACAACAATACTTAGTTTATTGGATTATTAGTGGATTAAATGAATTAACACTTGTCTCTTGTTTTTGCTAAGAGTACTTTCAAGGCATCATTAGTTTGAAATTCCTCTACTGTTACCTTAAATTTAGGGTGGGTGCTTGGTTGTTTACAGTGTTTTTCTAAATGTTATTTGTTGCCTGCTTTTGGCCTTAGGTCTCATAATTGTTCTTCTGAAGCTCCCAGCTAAGTGATGGTGAACCTTATTTAGAGCTTTCAATGATACAAACAGCCTAGTGTGGCACATGTGCCATATTTCACCACCACCACCTCTCCTCTAAGTGACTGTGAGCCCTCCTTGAGTCTGTTCCTTTCAAGAGTTCCTTACTTTTGTACTGACCTTTAGCAATTTATTAAAATTTTAGCCGAATTCTTCTCCATCTGTGTAGTGCCTAGTTTCATCTTCTCATGGAAAGTACAGTTGACTTGTCGGTACAATACAGATGTCCTGTCTCTTCTTGGAGGCACGTGTCTTTCCTTGTAGTTCACATGCAGGCTGGTTGGTTGCCCTACCCTCTCAGATCTCTGATAGCTTCCACGAAAATTATGATTTTGTAGTTTATCTAGTCTTTTCTCATTGCTCTGGTAAGGAAATGTGCTTTTCACCTTGCTCTATGTGGTTGGAAGTCAAATTATAGCGTTAGAAATCATTTGAAGTAGTTCTTTGAGTGGTTGTGTGTTTAATTTACTATACAATAGACTTACTTGTTTAAGATTTCTGTTTCAGGGATGGCTTCATTTAAATTTCAATTTTATTTCATAATCATGTGAACTATTTTAAGTCATATACAGAGAACAATGTATATTCAAAGAAGCCTGTCTTATGCTCTACCACTTCATTCCTTTTTTCCATAGGAAACCTTTAAAAAATGTAGAGCTTGTTCAATGCGTTTTTTATTTTTTTATTGGTACCAGGGATCGAACTCATGACTGCCTGCTTGCAAGGCAGGCGCTTATGCCACTGAGCTGAATCCCCAGCCCCCATTGTTCAGTGTGTTTTAAAAAATATGAACATGGTTGAGAAGTTATTTTTGATACAACCTTGCTTTTTTGAGCAACCTCATTTTTTTCTAAGATTTTATTGTACTTTTTTGTGTTTTATTTATCAGCACCAGTTGCCCAATAAAGATTGTCCCCACTGGGCCCAAAACTGTATGAGAAAGGATTACTTCTGTTTTTTTTTTTTTTTTTTTTTTTTTTTTTTAATTTGTAATGTCTAGAGTTTGGTCATGATAATCACACTTAGCAGATGATCATAAGAGTTTAACAATTTACATTCTTTATTCACCTTTAAATTTATTTACCAGATCACCTGTGGTTGCCAGGGAGCCTGGTAAAAAGAATGTAAATCAAGGTATTTATATTTCTGTTTTCATTTACATTTCATGTAATACTCTTCTTTATCCAGCAGAGGCCACTAAAGCCACTAAGGAACCTAAGTGCAATAGAAATCAGCATTTCTAGCATGATAATTTTTCAATAGCTCTGCAGTTATTATGTTTTTATTACTAGGTTATATCAGTTAGGGATCTCATGCTTGAAAGAAACTAAATATTTGGGGGCAAGAAAATATTTATGGCATTTATTTTCATTATTTTTTCAACTGAATTGTTCAATATCTGTTATGGTAACTACTGTGTAAAACCCTACGTGTTCACTTTTCTAGGAAATGATGTCTTTGAGGAATGTTCAAGTGCATAGATTTAATTTTTTCCCTCTATTACTTCTCAGTTTGCAGGCCTTTCAGATATATCTATCTCACAAGATATCCCAATAGAAGGAGAAATCACCATTCCTATGAGATCTCGCAGTCGAGAATTTGACAGCTCCACATTAAATGAATCTGTTCGGAATACTATCGTAAGTTAGACTAGTTAAGAGAGCTTCTCTTTAATGTCACAGTACTAAATAACTGCAATATTTTGTTTGTTCACTGAGTTTGTTATATTTTATTTGTTGAAGTTTAAGATTCTCTCTTAGAAAATAATCAGTCTTTGAAGAGCAGTTTGGCTACAGTGGATATTAAGAATCTTAAAATGTTCAAAATTTTAAAATGATTTTACTTCTCTATTGCATAATAAAAAATTAAAAAGTTAAGTATAATTTTAACAGAAAAATACAATGCAAAGGTGTTCATTATAGTGTAATGAACTCTATATAGAAGAAAGTTGGAAACAACTTATATTGGTTAAATGTATTATGTACATCCGATAGAATGTCAAATAACTATTTTTTTTTTTGGTCTTTTTTGTTTTTATCGGTACCAGGGATCGAACTCACGACTGCCTGCTTGCAAGGGTCAAATAACTATTAAAAATTAAAATCTAGGATTGAATCGTTTCCATTGTATTTTGAGAAGTTACATTTGCACTACTGAATCCTTCCTCAAATGTCTTGACTGATTCATTTATCAATTAAATTGTGAATGTTGGAACTTATGTGTTACAAAGAATATGGTAGCTAGGGAGCAGACTAATTGGCCTTTGGTACCTAATCATGTTTGAGCTGAATGTTACATTCTGCATTTTGCATAGCAGCTTTTCATAATGATATTATTCTAAATATCATATTGGGAGGATTCTTTCTTTACAGAGTTTTCAAAGTCAAAATAGAGCTGTTAGTTGTGAAAAAATGTTATCTAATGACTTGAGTTAATAGAAAAATCATACTCTCAACTCTGGTTTATTTGTATAGTGAAAGAGTTGAACTGGCATAAACACCAAAGTTCAATGAAAGCCAACTTCTAGGAGATTGAAAAAAAGGAATTTTTAGTAAATTAAGTGAAGTGATTATCTGGTAACCTTGGTCACTGCAGTATAACAAGTTGTTTGTGTCTTTCAGATGCGTGATCTAAAAGCTGTTGGAAAAAAATTCATGTATGTTTTATATCCTAGAAAAAGTAACACTCTTTTGAGAGATTGTAAGTATATGAAACTTCTGAGAGTTTGCCTCATCTCATTGTACATTGCCATTAGTACTTTATAAGGCAAAGGCTCTAATATAATAAAACTGGTGTCATTTTGCAAAATGAAAATACATATATGTGAATGAAAACTTTGGAAGAAATTTAGATTGAAATTTAGAGGTTAGAATATTTTGCTTATTATATTATCTTTATCAACAAATAAAAGACTGTTTACCCTCAACTGCTCTAGAATATGCTTTGTTCAACCAAAGAACTAATGATTTGCAAGGGAAAAACAAATGCTAAATTAGTATACTACCAAATACCTTTTAATGGTTAATAAATTAATGGTACCTTTATTGATATTTCTGTTTCAAAACTATCATTTAGTCTGATTAATTTCTAGAGTTCTATCAAAACTACAGTAAATCATTCTTAGAATTTTTTCTTAAAATCATTAGGTTTCTCATCTTTCTTTTCATGCAGTCAGTTTTTATTCTTTATCAGAAAAATCATTTGCTTGAGAATAGTAACAGTGGTGTCATGCATGAGTGTACTGTCTATTTCAGCAACATGTCAGCTGTGATACAGGGATATCAAGTAAGTGGCAAGTGTGCCTTTATTCTCTGTAGACAGAAGGCAGCATTCAAAATTTAAATTGGAGCTGACACATGACTTAAGGGTGGTTTTCTTTGTTAGTTTTCTCATTGCTGGGACAAAATACCCTACACTCAAAGTTAAAGGTATAGAGGTTTATTTAGCTCACAATTTGTAGAGGTTTCAGTTCATAGTTGGTTGGCTCCAGGGCAGGATGGCATGGCAGAGGGAGATCACAGAGGAGAGACAGTTCATAGTAGGCAGAAGGCAGCAAAAGCAGTAAGCAAGGCATGACCACAGCTCTTTCTGCCCCTTTTATCTTGTCCTGGCTACTTTGGGCAGATAGGTGTCATACTCAGTCTTATTGCCCTCTTCAGCCTAGCATTGTAACATGAATCAACTCCAGTGTCACACACTTAGGTCCAGCCATCTCTGAAAAAGCTCCACCTATGATTACATGGGGTTTTGGGGGGACATCTAGATAAAGACCATGATACTATCATTGATGCAGTGGAAAAAGCATGGGCAAATCGATTTGAATAGTAGTTCCATGACTAGGTCTGTGATCTGAGTAAGACAGTTAACTCTTTGGGAGCACAATGTTCTTCACCTGTTAAAGTGTGGAACTAATAACCTGTATCTTGAAGGTGTGAATTAGAGATGACAACATGTGTATATCACTTAGTATGGCATCTGGTATTCACTAGGTACTCCATAAATGGTAGCTATTATTGTAGTGCCTCCCCCTCACTACACGCATTTTATCTTATTTAATCCTTACTACCACCTTGTGAGGTGAAAGTTATTATTCCTGTTTTATATATAAGAAAATAAGTTTTAGAGAAACTCAGTGACGTGTCAAGATCTCATAGGCAGGATTAGAATACAGTTTTCAAGTTCAGTACCCTTTCTACTTTACTACTGCTGTCCCAGATGTGAAGCTATCCTTTCAATTGCTACTGTGGCTCAGTTCAGAGCATGGTGGCTTTAGTCACAGTTCAGAACCAATGTACTAATTAGCGATGTGCATTAACTAATTAATGTTGTATATTAGACATTTAATATATGAATGTCTACTCCTAAACCTTGTGGGAAAAGAAAGATAGGCTGGCATAAAGGGTGAGTCATAACTAGACATTTGCACTTTCGTGTTTTTGCCCTACTTTGTTATCACAGCCCATGGCTAAGTGGCAGAGGGGAAATTCATGACTTAAAAATAGTTTCTTTTTTTAAAAAAGCCACAATGAGGGATCACTTTATACCCATTAGGATAGTTATTATGAAGAAAACAGTAAGTAACAAGTGTGGAGAAGGAAGTGGAGAAATTGGAACCCTTTGTATTGCTGGCGAAAAGGTGAAATAGTACAGTTGCTGTGAAAAACAGTACAGCATTTCCTCAAAAAAATTAAACATAGAATCACCAGATGAGCCAGTAATTCCATTTCTAGATACATACCCAAAACAGTTGAAAGTGGAGACTTGATCAGATAGTTATATACCTCTGTTGGTAGCAGCATTATTCACAGCGGCTAAAAGGTGGAAACAACCGAAGCATCCACTGATAAAATATAGTATTCCATGGTATATACCATATGTGTATTGAATGTTAATCAGAATTTGCTAAGTGATAATAAGCCAGGCATAAGAGGACACATATGATACTGTTAGGTACCTAGACTAAGATTCATAGAGATTGAAAATAAAATTATGGTAGCCAGAGGCTTTTGTAAGGGTAAGAATGGGGAGTTAGAATTTAATTTGGAAAGATGACAAAGTTCTGAAGAGGGATGGAGATGATGGTTGTACAACAGTGTGAGTGCACTTAATGCTACTTAACTCTATACTTAGAAATGGTTAAAGTGATAAAATTTTGTGTTATATATTTTATAACAAATGGTTAAAGAGATAAATTAACAAAAAAGAGCCAAAATAGTTAGAGATTTTTATAAATTAAATCTTCAGGGCATTAAAAGTTGGATTAATATCATTGTACTTGAATTCACTTCAATTACTGTTAGAATTTAATAAGGTCAATAATTATTAGAGTAGTAGGATTATGATTTTTTATCTCTTTTCCAAAATTTCCATGTTGGTGTCAAAATTACTTATATAACTAAAAAGAAAGTTAAGCTTGCCTCAGGTAAAGATAGGTACATATGAGATTCAAGTTAGATGTTGGATGTATACACTTTTTTTGGCTTAGTTCAAGAACATAATTTTGCTTTAAAGCTGTGTGTTGCTGAACTGTTAGCATACTAACCACTCAGCAGCTATTGACTGAGGGTCACTGTTTGCTAGTTCTGATGTTGGCAGAGCATTTTATAGTTTCAGAAAGCTCGCCCATGTTATTTGTTAAAGTTTAACCTTGTAAAATTACCAATATTGGGCTATTTTTTAAAGAAGAATACCAATTCTTTTTTTTTTTTTTTTTTATCGGTACTGGGGATCGAACTCACAACTGTATGCTTGCAAGGCAGGCGCTTATGCTGCTGAGCTAAATCCCCAGCCCTTGAAGATTACCAATTCTTTTAGCTCCATATAATAATTATAAAAGGGAAGCAGTCTGGGAGAGTGGCAAAAATTTTGAACTAAGAACCAACAGACCTAAGTTCTGAGTCCATCTGTACCTATATACTTGGGCAAGTTGCTTCCTGCTCAATTCCATGTTTTGTATTTGTGAAATGAACACAAATTTTTGTCTTGTCTATTTAATACAGCCTCATGTTGATGAAATGATTTTGGTGTGAACTTTTTTCTGAGGATGTGGGTTGGGACACCTAGTTCTTCTAACTGCTGGCCTGTTGGTCTTTAATTCCAGCATGTTGGAATGTGGCCTAGTAAGTAGAGAGAGGGGTGATTTGTGGGATATGAAGTGAGCAAAACTTCAGGAATATATGAAAAACTGTATTCTGAATTAGAGAACAAGGGGTAACTGGGAAACAGGAGAGATGAAAAGACTTGGGCCGACAGAGAGCCTGGGTGTTTGGATTCAAAGAATGGGAGGTAGATATTGGAATAAGGATAGAAATGCTTACCTATATGTTTCTTAGTAGAGTTTTGTCTTTCCTTGCCTTGTAGGGGATTTATGGGGCCCCCTGATCCTTTGTGTGACACTTGCATTGTGAGTATTTATATTTCCTTTGTCATTTGAGCTAGACTAGACTTTTGTGGAGTTTTAAAGTTGGGAATTTTGACTAAATATTTCAGTTAGGTCTTCTGTGGCTTATGTACTCCATATATATATGTGTGTGTGTGTGTGTGTGTGTGTGTGTGTGTGTATTTTTTTAAATTTTATTTTAAAGAGAATAAAACCAAGCAAAATAAAACAGATAAAGCCAATCAAAGCAAGACAGTATAAGTGACACTGGATTTCAAAACAAGATAATAGGCAATCAGCCCTGGTTACCATAATGCCTCTTGTCTTCAAAATAGCTACCCGTTCCTTCAGACAGTAAAAATCAAACAAAACAGAACAAAATAGAATCAATAAAAATAAAACAATGAATGCAATACAGGACTTCAAAACAATATAATGGTAAATCCAAAATGGCTACCATGCTGTGTCTTCTTATCTTCGAAATAGCTGCCCATGCCATCAGATATCATAAAATCAAACAAGATAAAACCCAACCAAACAAAACAATGAGAATGACACAGGATTTTGAAACAAGATAATAGGGAATTAATAATAGCTACCACCTGCAGAAGGCGATAGCCCATGTATGCTATACTGCACATTATTATCCTCTTAATAGATGATCAGTCTACTGGCTTTAGGCCTGCAAAGTCAATGAAAAACTAAACACTACAAGCATTAAGTTGTATTTTACCACATTAGCTATGATCACAGGCTGTGTTTCTCTGGATCAGTTGCTTATAGGGAGAGGGAAAGTTGGTGGTTCTTGTCTTCCCTGCGCATGTACCAGAAGGGGTTGGCATCTGGCTGACCCCCAGTCAACCTGCGCATCTCACCAACTGACAGGTGGGCTTAGCTTCTTGTTGATTTCTTGTTTTCCTTTCCTGCAGGCACGGACTCAAAGGAGAGTGGAGAGGGCTGGCGTTTGGCTCTCTTCTAGTCAGTCCTCACACAGTGCTGACTCACTGGAGATCTTAGCTTTTTGTGTACTCCTTCTATATTTAATGGCAAAAGTCAAGAATCAGTTAAAAATGATGAAATTAAAGATGTGAAAAGTATAGCCACTTTTGTTTACAATGACTTCTTAGTCGAGTTTAGCCATGTCTATTCAACAAATATTTATTTATTCTCCTATATCTTCCCATCATTAAATCAAGTGAATGCAATCGTTAGGTGTTTAAACATTGTTTATTTACAAACGTAATTAATTCTCTTTAAGTCTTATTAAAATATGAACGAGAATAAATTAGAATATAAGTGGCAGAGTTAAAGCTAAAACGTGTCTCAGACTATTACACTTTCCCATACATGGTGTATACAAAGGAGGAGGGACGGGAGCAAGATTCCATTGGATAGGAGCATATCACCACTGATGGAGTGGAAAAAATACTAGGATTCCTGGTTATCCAGGCTCTATCAGCTGTGTGTTTGCGTTACTAATAACTGAAGTTTGTAAAGTGATTATTATTTCCTCTTTACAGAAAATTTTAAAATACTGTCTTTTACTTTACAATAATACAGTGTTATTTTCCCTTTTTGACAAATAAGCTCAGATTCAGAGAGGTCATGGACTTAAGCAAGACATAATATAATCAGTGCTAGACCTAAAATTCAACCTCAGGTTTTTGACTGCCTTCTCTACCTCTGTCATTACTCTTCTGTGCACCTAACACTCTGAGTCTCTTTTTCCATATCTGTAAAAGGAAGTGGTTGACAGGCCTAATTCTTTACAGTTGTAATTGCAACAAGTTGGTTCTTTAAGTTTTTTTTTTTGTTGTTGTTGTTTTTGTATTTGTTTGTGTGTATGTGTGATGCTTGGGAACAAAGTAGGGCTGCCTTTATGCTAGGAAAGCATTCTACCAGTGCATTACATCCCCAGCATCCTCAGCTCCTTCTAATTTTTTTCTACCATGCTGGCCATCAAACCTAGTGCCTGCACATGTTTGGCAAGTGCTCCACCAACTGAACTAAATCTCCAGCCCTGATTTTTCAGTTTAAATTGAGCATATGCTAATTTAGATAATAGTCCTTTCTTATTCCTTTAGTAACCATATCAAGGAATCAGATCAGTGCATTGATGGAAGGGTTTATATTAGAAACTCTTAAAGCTTAATTATTTGTAGAGAAAACCAGAGTCCTAAGACATCTGTTGTCAGAACTAGGATCAGTGTCTGGGTCTCCTGCCTTTCAGACTATTTTAATATTCCTTACATCATACCATGCTAAAGCAGTGGAATTCCAGACAACAAATGAGATATAATCTTTTGTATCTGATTGTCAAGACTTGGAATATGCACAGCTGTAGAATATAAAATTCTATACATACTGGCAAGCAGCATAGCTGGCCAAGACTTACTGTGTGACTTTTCCATATGATGTAATAAGACAAGATTCTGAACTTCTTTATTATTTATCATTTTTCTGGAGAAAACCCAAGTCCAAGTATTTTAAATCCAGTATTGAAAGCTTTTTATGTCTGTAAAATTATTAGACAAAGAATATTTAAGTGGCTATTCAACTACTCAATTTCAAAGCAAAGTCACTAATTATTTGTATGTTAAATTAGCAACTGGCTAGGTACAGTGATACATACTTGTAATTACAACATTCTGGGAGGGTAAGGCAAGAAGATTGCAAGTTCAAGCCCAACCTGAGCAACTTAGAAACTTAGCAAGACCCTGTCTTAAAATTTTGAAAAGAATACAAAAAGAGGGGCTGGGGATTTAGCTCAGCGGCATAAGCGCCTGCCTTGCAAGCAGGCAGTCGTGAGTTCAAACCCCGGCACTGATAAAAAGGAAAAAGACAAAAAAAAAAAAAAAAAAAAAAAAGAATACAAAAAGAACTGGAGATATAGTTCAGTGAGAAGACATTGGGTTCAATACCTAGTACCCACCCAAACACAAAAGGCAACTAAGTAAGTTTACACACTATTTCCATTTTTAAGTATCTGACCTAAAACTTTTACCTTCAAGAATTACAAATCAGATTTGTCTAATAGAGAAGTAACCTGAATGCCCTTGCTTCTGGATCAGTTGCATCTGACTGTTGCCATATTAGAATGCAGGTTCAACATGAGAAAGTCATCTAGATTTTCAAGAAAATCAATAAATATGTATTCCCCTATCTCCCTGCCTTTGTAGTATTATCAAACCCATGGCCTCATGCATGTTGGGCAAGTACTTTACCACTGAGGTAACAATCACAGCCCAGGAATTACATATGTGAAACCTCCCAATTTTAAACTAATGTCATATTAAAGTAAAAACTATTTGAATTATTGTATGAACCAAGAGCTTTGTCTGCAAACCACATTTGGCCCCCTCTCCCTACCTTTCAGGTTATATCTCTGCTCAAACTAAAAGGTCTTCAGTAATCCATTAAACATTTCAGAAAAGTCAAATGGAGCACCTGTTGCACTCCTGAATTTGGAATGTATTTGGAGTTTGAAGTAAGAAAGTCTTACCAAATATTTTCAGCATTTTCCTTTCAGTGTGACCTATATATCATAGATGTTCAGAGGTACAGCACAGCACTTTGCATCAGAGGTCGAGATTCCATACCTTCACTTTGCTGTAAGTAAAATATTAGACAATTATCATACTGTTTGTTTATTTCAGAATGTTGCAGAGAGGCTCTATGGATGGTGAAAAAGATGGAGGGCCCCAATTTGCCGAAGTTTTTGTCATTGTCTGGTTTGGTGCAGTCACCATCACCCTCAACTCAAAACTTCTTGGAGGAAATATGTGAGTATCATTAAAGTATATCTTTTCTTTTCCTTTGTCAGGTGGCATATCTTATATTTTAAGGAATCCAGGCTATTTAGATATGTATTTATTTTTAGAGCAGAATAAATATATTGAGAGAAAGAAAGCTTTTCTTTGAGAGAGACACAGAAGAAGTCCTGAGTGGGTTGCCAAAGACTCTTGTCTTTTCTATAGACTTTTTTAGAGTATAACCACAAAATGAGGCAGGTGGGGAAAACATGGAAACTCACAAGGTGGGCATGAGGTGGGACAAAACTATGGTCAACTAATAAGATTTTAAAAAAAATTTTATTTATTTTTTATTTTAAAGAGATTAAGACAAAAGAGGGCATAACAAAGCAAATCAGGACAGAACAATGTAAGCAACACAGTATTTCACCACAAGACAACCCGTAATTGACAGTAATTACCGTAATGTCTCTCTTTTTGAAATAGTTGAGCATAACTTCATATACAATAGTATCAAACATAACAAAATTGTATAAAACCATTCAAGAGAATGAAAATATTACAGGACATTCAGAACCAAATAATGGAGAATGAACAATGACTACTATATTATCTCATTTTCCATAGAAAATCTGTTTATAATATCAAACATAATAAAATCCAATAAGATACAATATGATAGAACCAATGGAAACGAACAAAAGCATGGTAGGACTTCAGAGCAAGATGATATTAAATCAGCATTGGCTATTATAATATCTTGTTTTCTTCAAAATAGCTGTTCAACTAATAAAATTAATTGTATAGGTAAAATTAAACGAGGGACAAATAGGGAAGTGAGTCATGAAGCAAGCGGGCATGAATACAGAACAGTGACTTTCAGTAGGGAGTTGGGATGGCGACTTCTGGCTTCCTCGGGGTTATAGAGACCTATTTAGAATATCAATTCGTGGTGCTTACCCTTAGGAAGTTTGTGGGTGTATTGACTTACCTTTTTGTCTTGAGATCTGGCCCACAGTGGAGGTTCTGTCTCCCCCACAGTTGCCAAATGTCTGGCCTTCTGCACTGGCTTCTTCAAGGAATCGGCCCTGTCTGACTGCCTATGACATTTGTATCTTAACTGTCTATATAACAATTCCTCCTCTGAAGAAGTAACCCAAACTGCCACGAGGGAGTAATGGGCAATGACTAATCTGGCTTCTTCAGGTTGAAAAGGGTTGTAGTTATTGATTGCCAATCTGGAATACTCTGCAGAGACTCTATCTAAATGTCCTCCGTAGACACCAAGTGTTTTTATTTTGGGTAGGCATACAGCTTTAAGTCTGGAAGAGAAAAAGGCAAGGAGACAATTAAGTGTGCATGGGCCAAATAATAGAATCAGCTGGATAATTATAAGTACAGTTAACAAAGATTTTCACCAAAAGGAGCTAGTAAAGGCTTTCTATAAAGAGGATAAGGATAATGTCCAAGAAATTTTTGAGTCTGACATGATACTGATTTGTCATCTAATATCTTTGAACATCTTAATATCTTGAGATGTTAGCAGGTAGATCAGGAATGCGCACACATTTGGGTTTTATAATTGCACAAATATCCCCCTCCCAATATTGTTGTTAGAGTGTCTAATATCATGCCATTTTGGAGGATGACCTGTCTCATTAATTTTACTTTTTTTATTTAGGAGACAGAGACCAGCTGTGATGTCACTGTGATGTCACTGTAAGCCCACTGAATATAGTTAATTAAGGGCTTGATATGTGTAACAGAAACTTTTCTGGACAAAATCTGGTGTATCCCAGTAAAAGGAGTCTAGCATATTTGTTATTGGTTTCATCTGTATGATTACTTGACATTTGGCACCTTTTAGGCAAAAAACAAATTTTAATCAAGGCATGGTATAATCAAAGTATGTATACAAAGGCATGTATAATCAAAGTATGAGCATTAGAGCTGACAGGTAAGTTTAGAAAGTATTTCTAAGGGCTAGCAATAGTACCCATTGACTCTTAGGTTCCTTTATTGATGATGCTTGACATTTTGTCATGTAATTATCTAAATTTTTGATAACATATGAGAACCACATTAATACATTATTTTGACCAATGAAAAAGTTTCTTTTAAGTTTTTGTACATGAACAACATATGTACTGTGTTTGTAAAAATCAATCTCAGCCTTATTTTGATTAGTTGGCAACCCATATATTATATATATTATATAATATTAATATATTATATCATATATATTTATATATAATAAATATGTATTAATATTATATTATATATTTATGTATTAAATTAATATTATATAATATTAATATAATAATAATATATATTATTGGTTGATTTCTTGATCTTGGCCATACTTTCTGGGATTAGATGGAATATAATATATTATATATATTACAGTTTTTAGAGTGGATAAAATCTCTCCAGGATTGGAGTTGGGCTTTTAGACATAACTAAAAAAAATGGGTGAAGAGAAAGTTATTTTAGTTTAGTTACAGCTTAAGCAAGGTATATTTTCATGGCTGTTTATTGAGGTATAATACTTGAAGGAAGACCAGAGTTGAGAAGGACAAAAAGACATGTGCCAAACCAGCAATAGGCTGGTTTTTAACATTTCATGATACCTCCACCTAATTTCTGAGAGGTAGTCTAATTGCCTGAAGAGTTTGGGTGAACATCTTTACTTTACTAGCAGAGAGATATAAGTAGATAGATAAGTGGAGATTTTCTGAGGTCGTGAGCCAGTTTCCACTGAGAAACTTTTGGGTATCTGCCAGAGAGTCATCCTGGCCATGAACCCTCAGTTGTTCTGAGTTTCCATTGGCCCAGGTAACCAGAGGTCAGGCTCCAGAAAGGAATCCAGCTGTCTTTCTGGTCAACATTACATTGGCCATTGGCTCAATGTGGATTCAGCAAAGAGATACTGGGCAAACCTGTCCTCCACTTTAACTCAGAGTGGCAGTTGCTATAGGAGCATTTAATTAGCTGGCAGAGTAATCACAGTCTGCCAGAGTTCTATAAGGGATAGTTAAAAGCCTGAACAAGATTATACCTCGCGCTTTGTAAGTTGATACTAAAGGTTTTAAAGTCCACAACTTGAAAGGTTAGAGAGCTGTGTTAGTCTAAATGTATTTTGGTCCTATAAGTGTGCTACTTTTGGAAATAGCTCCTTCTGGTTTCACCCAGAAGTTGTTTCTTTCCACTGTGTCTCAGGTTCAGTCTCTAAAAGGAGACTTTCCCAGAACACTAAGTCAAGACATGGCTTCTATGTGTGTTCTCTTGAATGGGCAAAATTTCTGTGTCACATCTGAACCAGAGATTGGGTATGTGTCCCTCATCTAAGATGATTTCCCTGTCTTCAGCATTAACAAATGCTCATTTTCTACGGACTTAACTTAGGAGGAAAAGGTTGGAACAGACTGTAGAGTTCTTTCTGATTTTACACGAATCTCATAAGGAAAGTACAAATGATTGAAAGTAAAGCCAAAGAAAGGAAACTGAAGCAGAACAGACCTGACATTTCCTCTAGAGTATAGAGGAGGATCAGAGCCAGTCTGTCCCAGTGAAACTTGTCCTCCAAGATTTTTCTTTCTTTTTTTATTAAAAAAAAAAAGGCAACAGAGACAACAACAAACACAATGCAATAACAGTATGGGCTTACAAAACAGGATGATAGGAATTTGACAATGGTTGTAATATTGCATATTGTTACCTTCAAAAGAATTGCTTAGATTAACAGATATAGACATGTAAAATTGATCTAATCATATGAGTATTAACTATTTCTTTCCAAGAATACAATTAGTAGTACAGTCATTTTAGCTACCTTATGTGTATATATATATATATATATATATATGCACAAATTTATGTCTTTTTCCTTTTCCTGTCTTTCCTCCTTTCCTCTATCTTAATTATTTTGCCTCTTTGAGCAGTTTCTTACCCTTACACAGTATTTATTGTAGATTTTGGATTGTACATACTTCTTCAGTATTTTACACTACAGACACAATATGGTATTTACACATGTGAGTTTGATTTATTTCATTTATGAGTATGGTCTCAAGTCACATCCATTTACTTATAAAAGCCTCAATGCAGTCTTTCTTTATAGCTGAGTAGTACTCCATTGTATAAAAATACCATATCTTTTTTATCCATTCCTTGATTGATGGGCATTTGGGTTGTTTCCAAGATATGACCATTACAAATTGTACTGCTATAAACATGGGTGCACATATATCACTGTGGCATGATGTTTTCAATTCTTCTGGGAAAATGCTCAGAAGTGAAATAGCTGGGTAAAATGGAATCTCTGATCCTAGCTTTTTAAGGACTCTCTCCACTGATTTCCACAGTGCAGAAGAAATAGTTCCTTTTTCCCTGCAGTCCCTCCAGCATTTGTTATTGGTTGATTTTTTTTTTTTAAATCGGCACCAGGGATCGAACTCACGACCATGCGCTTGCAAGGCAGACACTTTTGCTGCTGAGCTAAATCCCCAGCCCCTATTGGTTGATTTCTTGATCTTGGCCATACTTTCTGGGATTAGATGGAATCTGGACCATGCGCTTGCAAGGCAGGCACTTATGCCGCTGAGCTAAATCCCCAGCCCCTGTTGGTTGATTTCTTGATCTTGGCCATACTTTCTGGGATTAGATGGAATCTCAAGGTTGCTTTAATTTGTATTTTCTAAATGACTATTGATGCTGAACTTTTTTTCATAAATTTATTTTCCATTTGTATTTTTTCTGTGTATTCATCTCAGATGCCCATTTTTGGATAGAGTCTTTGAATTTTGGGGGCCTGATTATTTTTTAATACTTTATATGTTCTAGGTAGAAGTTTTTTGTGTGAGGGATAGTTGGCTAAGATATCTCTCCCAATTCATAAGTCTTCTTTTCACTCTGTTGGAAATTTCATTTTTTTGGAACTGTTTTCTTATGTATTGTTAAGCTCATATTTTTAGTTGTACAAATACAAAATGCTATACTAAATTCATTTTCTAAGTGTATTTTATGATTTTTTTTTGTGTCCCATTTACAATTTCCTTCAGTTTTTATTTCGCAGGCTGAAATCTGTTTTTCCTACCGTCTTTTAATCCTTTTGATTCTTTCTGTATTTTTTGTTAGATTCTTTGCTTTTTCATATTCACTGTACTTACTTTTCCAGTACAGAACATATTATTTTTTTAAATGCATAGCTTGGAACATTATTATTACTATTTATTTCTATATTTATGCATGCATGCATGCTGTGTTAGGGACTGAACACAGGATCTTTCCACTGAGCTATATTCCCAACCTTTTTTATTTTTTATTTTGAGACAATGTCTTGCAAAATTGTTATGTTGTTCTTGCTAGGCTTGCTTCAATATGAGATCCTTATGCCTAGGCCTCCCTCACTGCTAGTACTAAACTCATTAGCCAATATGGCCGGTGTGAAATTTAATTTTTAGTAGAGAATTTTATTCTGGTATATTTGATGATAAAACATACATTTGATTATAAATAATCTTTCATGTTAATTTTTTTCTTGTCATTTCCTGTATTTTTCACTTATTTTTGTTATCATTTAAGTTTTTTCTAGTACATTTATGGTTTTGACTCATACTTTATAATGTTGACAAAACGCATTTCATTTCTTTGAATTGTATTTCTTATTTTAAAAAGTCAATGAATGCTTTCATAGGAGATAGGATATTTTCACATCTTTCACCTCTCATATTTATTTTTTCTTGATTTTTGATCTACTTCTGTGGGTTTTAACCCAGTTCTATGAAAAATATTCAATTATATCACTGTTAAAAGCATCAGGCTAGAAAACCTCAGCTTAGCCATCTTCTTTTGTCCTTCAGTCATAGTCCTGCTGGCTTCTGGGTTTGGCTTCTTGTTGCCAACAGGGTCTTAACTCCACATGTTGGCCTTGACATCACCCCCATCCCTGAATTCCTTTATACTGAACGATGTGCTCTGTGCCTGGGAAACAAGAGTTTTGTCCCACACCTTCCCTAAAGTGAGTCCACACAATTAGCAAGATGGCCTGGATGGTAGTTCTGCCAAGGCAAGTCACAGTTTTGAGCTCCAAGAAGGCAACATGCTGTTCCATGCATGGGTGAGGAGAGAAAGAAAAGGAAATCACTTTCACAACTGGAGGAACTGGGGGAGGCATCCTAGGTCTCAAGTCTCTATTGTGAAGGCAGGCTGAATGCTGCTAGGCTTTAAGAGTGACAATTACTGAACACTTCCAGTAAGATGCAAGGCATGAATTCTTGACCAAGGTACAGTCTTCCTTTGCAGTAATGACCTGTATGTGATACATCAAGCAGCTTTAGGAACAAAAGCCAGACAGCCTCAAGGACGGAGTCTCTTTCTCTGGCCCTCAGCACATCGCATGAGTCCACCCTTGACAGTCAGTAGAGCCCAAGTAGGTATCTGCCTCCTTATACCCCAGAGGACTCACAAAGGAGACCATATGTTACTGGCTGACTGTGGTCTAACACACAGATGAACCTTATAGAATGGGAAAACCGATGCAATCCATAGCACCTTACACAACTCCCATTCAGATAGCCCTCTGGATGCATTATCCTGCAGTAGGAGATGGTGGTTAGCAAATCCAATGAGCAGAAGGACCTCTAGGAATGAAAAGCTCCCCTCGAAGGGGAAGTCCACACGGTAAAGCAGAAGTGCTTCATCAACACAATGGCACTGCAAAGCAAGCCAGAGTGCAAGCTTCAGCAATCTAGTGGCCAAGGTCCTGGGAAACCTGTTATCTCTTTCTAGTCTGCCAATTAGGACTACCAGCGACCAGTTCCTGGAATTGTAAACACCTCTACATGCAGGGGTCACAGGAAAAGACCAGGCACTGACATAATACCCAGCTAAGGCAGAGTGAGCCCTCGACCAAGGCTCTGCCTATCCCAAATATGGCAGTTTTCTTCTGAGTGCCAAGCCCAGTCTGCAAGATAGCTGCAGGGTCCATCCAGGAGAAAAGGGGTCAGAGACAAATGCCAACAGGATACCAAATGATGTGCAAAAAAAGGGGAGGACTTCCACATAGGGTCGTGTTCAGTAGACAGATATTCAAAGTGGGGTGCTTGGAAGGCAGTGCCTTTGCTTGCCACAAGGGCACCTGCCCACGACTTCCATCCAGCTCTCTTGCTGGGTGTATCCCCACTTCAGGGAAGGTGCTGGGACACCTGTTGCTCACCAGTAGAGTGCACCCCACTGAGTATCAAGGAAGGAAGTGATAGGAGTAAGGGCAGGGCAACTACCTGGTTTTAGGGGTCCTGCTGGCAACAAGAAGTGAAACCAAGAATATAGGATGACCACAAGTGAAGGACAAAGCAAAATGGATCCCAAATATGGCAGGCACAGCACATACCAAAGGGAGTCAGTAAAGATGCATGTTTGTGGCCCATACTGCCTGCCTTTTCACTATATCCCCAGTCTCTTTCTTGCAGGCAGTATATGACCGGGTAGACGAGTGTGTTAACATCAGAGAAGCCACAAAGGCCTATTCAGGAGTTGACAGACAATGTACTATTTAGACTAGGGGAAAGGAATCAGGGTTCCAGGCCTGGGATTCCACATTGCAATGCAAAAATGAGCAATGCCTAGGGTACATTTTGGGATGAGCTCACCCAGTGTGGTGATGAGCAAAACTCCATGTGCCGACATTTATTGGAGTTCAGGCTGCAACTCTAAAAGTAGGAGCAGCCTATAGAACCACAAATAGTAATGAGTTTCCATTCAGACATCAACTTCAAAGACCAAAAGCACAACTTGAAGAGGATGTCCTCCCCAGAACTGCAAGTTAAGGAGGCTAGCACACCTATTTTTGGACAAGCAGCCCAGAGTGTGATGGACAATGACGCCTATACAGAGAATAAAATGGGCTCAATGCATTCAAAACATAGCACTTTACTTGCCACTCAAATTTCTGGATGGACTGTTTAACATTGTTCCTAAGAACAATGTCATTAGGCACTGTGAGTTCTCCTGGCAAAGACTTCCTGAAGGTACCAGAACCACAAAAGAACTACTTAGGAGATGCCTGGTGTAACTTGAAACAGAAACCAATGGCCAAAGTGCCCTTGTGCACTCTAAGGAAGCTAGAGCGGGGCGTCTCATCCTGTCACATCTTTCTTCTGTGAAGATCGCACTCTTGAGTACCTACTTCATTTTCCTACAGCCTGAACCTATTGTCAGAGGGCTGCAAAATGTTAGGCATGACATGAACACAGGCAACACCCTGACAAGTTCCACACCGCCCTGCACTTGAAGATAGGCACATCATCATTACTTGCTCATGTCTTTGCTGGGTTGGATTTCTCCCAAGTCCTCCAAGTCCTTGGTTGCGGCCACAATAGGCTAAGGGGCCACACAGCCTTGCATTAAGAATCTGGGTAAAAATGGATACAATTCCATGACTGACAGGCCAAACAAAGTCAGTCCTCCCATACCAAAGGAAGTTAAAGCACATCATGTGTTCATGGATCTTAGCACTACCAGAGGATTATCAGAAGCTATACTTCCATGAAGTGACACATCGGCCATCCTTTACACATCAGGTGAAGAAGCTGAGTCCATGGTGGGTTGTAACCAGTGTGGAAATGTTGAGGGTCTTCAGTTCAGTACGAGTGATCTTGTGATGAGCAGTTTATCTTCACCAACATGTTGAGAGGCATGAAGTAGGCATTACAGGAGCATCAAGTGTTTGGAGTGGAAGAAATTTGGATTCATGCTCATGATATTCTCTTCTGACCTTGGATCTCAGGGAGGTGTGGGGGACAGTCTCCACCGACACATGGTAAGTCCAGTGGCTGGGCAAGACAGCAAACCAGGCTGACAAGAGAAGCCACAGCTGCTGTAACCTTTTGGCTGGGTGTGGATGTTCATGCACTGAGAGGGCTGAGGCAGGAAGATCTCCATGAGTCTAGGCCAGCCTGGGCTACTGTGTGAGATTAAGGTGAGCCTTGGACCGTTCAGAGCTGGATAACTGTCATTTCCCTCCCTTCTGGAACAGCTCCCTCAGGAACCGAGATTTCTTTTGATATGCATAACCTTTGTTTTTGGACCAGTGATCGAAGTCATGACCTCATACTTTGCCAGGCAGGCGCTTGTACCACTGACCTAAACCCCAGTCCCATGCAAAAACTTTAATAAGGTAAGATCCCAGTTGTTGGTTCTGGAAAGTATTTCCCTTGAAGTTTGATTTTTGTTCATCAACTCTCTCACTAAAGAAAAAATTCAAAAAATTAGGATATATAAATAGTAACTCTCACTACTCTTATGTCATCAAGATTTCTACCTACTTTGTCTTCCAGTAGATTTAGTGTTTCTGTTGTAATATTTAGATCTTTGATCCATTTTTACTTTAGTTTTGTGCATGGTGATAGACATGGATCTAGGTTTAGTTTTTGGCATATAGAATGCCAGTTTTTCCTGCACCACGTATTAAAAAGTTATCTTTCTTCCAGTGTACATGTTTGACACCTTTGTTGCTGAAGAGGTGGCTGAGTGTGTTTATAGTTGTTGCTGTATCTTCTCATGTATTCCATTGATCTTCAGGTGTATTTTTATTTCAGCACCATGCTGAGCATTTTATCACAGTAGCTTTGTGATAATAATTTCAAGTCAGGGATTGTGATACCTTCTGCCTTGCCTTTGTGGCCCAGAATTGCCTTTGCCATTCTAGGTTTCTTCTGGTTCCAGATGATTTTAGGTACAATTTCTCTAGATTTGTGAAGTATGCTAATGGTATTTTGATTGGAATTGCATTAAATCTATAGATTACATGAAAATTTTGGGAGAATGGCTATTTTCACAATGCTTGTTTTTCCTATCTGTGAACAAGGAATGTCCTTCCATTTTCTGAAATCTTCGATTTCCTTTTTCAGAGTAATGTAATTTTCATTATATAGATGTTTTACTTCTTTTGTTAGATTGGTTTGTAAATATTTCATTTTTTTGGATGCTATAGTGAAGGATGTGGTTTCCTGTATTTCTCTGAGTTTGTTGTTTGTGTACAAGAATGCTGTTGATTGTTGAGTATTGACCTTATATCCAGCTACATTACTGAATTTCATTAGTACATCTGCAAGTCTTTCAGTTGAGTTTTGTGGTCTTCTATGTAGAATATCATATCTGCAAATAATGATAATTTGACCTTTTTCTTTCCTATCCTTATTCCTTTTCTCTCTCTTGTCTAATTGTGCTGGCTAATGTTTCCAGAACTATATTGAATAAAAATGGTAATAATGGATATCCTTGTCTTGTTCCTGATTTTAGCTTGAAAGTTTTCAATTTTTGTCCATTTAATAAAATGTTGGTTGTTGGTTTATCATATATAGCTTTTATCATATTGAGGTAGATACCATTGACTCTGATTTTCTGTAGGGCTTTTATCATGAATGAATGTTGAACCTTGTCAATAGCTTTTTCTGCATCTATAGAAATAATCATGTGATTCATATTTTTGGCTGTATTGATATGGTGCTTTACATTTATTGATTTGCATATGTTGAACTACCCTTGCATTCCTGCAATGAATCCTACTTGATCATGATGTATAATCTTCTTGATGACTTGTTGCATTCTTTTTGCCAGCATTTTATTGAGGATTTTTCATCTGTATTCATTAGGGAGATTGGCCCGTAATTCTCTTTCAGTTGAGTCTTTCTCTGGTTTTAGTATTAGTGTAGTACTTGCTTCCAGGAATGAGTTGGGAGACTTGCTTCCATTTCAGTTTCATTGAAGAGTTTGTGAAGTATTAGCATTAAATCTTCCCTGAAGTTTTGTAGAATTCAGCAGTGAGTCCATCAGGACCTGGGCTTTCCTTTGTTGGTAAGGTTCTAATTACATTTTTAGTTTCATTAATTGAAATTGAGTTATTAAACAGTTTCACATTTTCTTGATCCACCTTTGGTGGGATCATATATTCCACCAAGGTGTCCATTTCTTCAGTGTTTTCAAACCTATGAGAGTGAAGGTTTTCAAAGTAGGTATTAATGATTTTCTGTTTTTTTCCGGAGTCTGTAGTTATTTCACCCTTTTTATTTCTTATGGCATGGATCTGAGTCTTGTTTTCTCTTTTTGATAAGATTGGCTAAGGGTTTATTAATTTTATTTATTCATTGAAAAAACCAACTCTTTGACTCATTGTTTCTTTGTATTGTTTTCTTGGTTTCAACAGTATCAATTTCTGCTCTGGTCTTTACAGTTTCCGCCTTTCTTTGGGCTTTGGGCTTGACTTGTTCTTATTTTTGTGGAAGTCTGAAGTGCAGCATTAGGTTATTTATTTGTTTTTGGTCCATTTTACTCATGTGGGAGTTCAGTGCTGGACACTGCAGTCTTTTTTTTTTTTTTTTTTTGGTACTGGGTATTGAACTCACAACTTCACTCTTGCCAGGCAGGTGCTTGTGCTGCTGAGCTAAATCCCTGGCCCACCTCTCAGTCTTACATTGTTTCCCTTTGCATCATCTTTCAGCTGTTGAATTTTTGTTTCCTGGTTCCTTGTTGTTTTTAATAGATCTTTTCTTTCATGATTATAAGCTTCCATCCTGTCTTCAAGGTCTGAGAGTCTTTATCTTTGGCTTCATTCAAGTGGTTTTGCCAGTTTTCAGTGGAGTATTTAATTTCCTAAATATCTCTTTAAATCTGTTTCATGCATTCTATTTCTGTCTTTTTTTTTTTTTTTGTCTTTTTCGTTTTTATCGGTACCACGGATCAAACTCACAACTGCCTGCTTGCAAGGCAGGCGCTTATGCCGCTGAGCTAAATCCCCAGCCCTTCTATTTCTATTTTATATTGTTCATTCAAGGTTCCCATAATTTTCTTATGTTTCTTTTTTTTTATGTAGATAAATGCTCTTTAGATACACAGAACATTTCTTTCATGTTTGTCGTTTCATTTTTTACCTGGAAAATTATTTCTGATATGATTTCCTTTTAACTTCATGGCATTCTTTAGTTACTATCATTTCAGAAAGTTCAGTTGTGGGATTTCCAGTGTCTTCCACTTAAGTGTCTCTTGTTCTCAGTGGGCTGGAGGACTGAGACTGCATTGTGCTCTTTCATGTGACTGGCCAGGCACCCTCCTGGTGGATTGCACTATGGAAGCTGTGCAGGGCAGAGCTTCAATCCTTCCATATCCCCATTGCTCACCATGGTGCACTTCTGACGTATTGTACTGGAGACTTGTGCTCTGTGGCCTGTGAGGCTGGCCAGGTGCTCCCCCGATGCACTGTGCTGGGTTGTTCTGGGATGCTGCGCTGGGCAGAGCTCCATGCACCTAGCAGGGTTATACTCTTGGAGTGTGTCGCTGGGACCTAGAACTTAACTGAGTGAAGTTCAGAACCTCTGGGACCCAGGTGGCTAGCAGGGACATGCCCCCAGATTGTGGTGCTGGAGCCTTGCGCCTGGCTGGGGGGAGTTCAGAACTTCAGGGACCCAGATGGCTAGGCGGAGTGTGCCCCTAGACTATGGTGCCACTGGGGCCTTGTGTCTGGGTGGGAGGAGTTCAAAACCTCTGGATTGTGCTGGTAGCTGGAGTGTGCCCCCAGTGTGTGGTGAGGTGGCCTTGCTCCTGGCTGGGCAAAGTTTAGAACCTCTGGGACCCTTGCGTGGCTAGCAGGGCCTCACCCCTTAACTATGGAACTTGGGCATTGTGCTCTGATGGGGCAGAACTCAGATTCTGCAAGACTCATCAGCTAGGCTGGTTGCTTCCTGATGGGCGCCTCTGGGGCTCTGGGCTAGGTTAGGCTTGTTACCTTTTTTATCTGTGAGGGTGGCCAGGCATTCCCCTGCTGGATTGGGCTGGGGCTCTGGGCTGGGCAGAGATTGTATCCTCCTTATAGCTTGAGAGGACTCACACCCGGAGTGTGGGGCTGGGGCCGTAAGCCTAGCTGGGTGGCCAGAACCTTTGGGACTCAGGAGGCTAGCTCTGTCCTTTAAGTCTTAAGACCAGCCACCAGTCTAATGCTGTTTAAATGGTGAAAGGAGTCCCAGGTTTTATTGTAGGCTGGTGTATTTTTTACATCTGAGCTAGATTTTATTTAAGAAGATCCATTTTATATAAGTTTATATTGAAGTTTACCAGGGGCATACTGTTACTCTCTGTATCCCTATTGTCTAAAGAGAGTTGAGCAAGGAGTACCAATAAATTTAGTAACTAGTTTAAATGCAATATATTCAGGAATAAAACCTTATAAACACCCCGTGTTTAGATGTATCATCATTTTAACAAAACTGTGACCAACAAAGCATAAGCAGTTATAAGCAATGGGAAAAGACATAACAGAATTTGAAGCATAAAAATTTGTTAGCTAAAGAACTCAAGTCTGGAGTCTATGAAACAAAAGCAAACTCTTAACATCTGTCCAATGATCAGTGGAACCCTCCAAATGATATATGGGAATGAAACTCCCAACCTACTAGATGTCCATTACAAGTTTGTGTTCTCTAAAATTAAAGAATGAATTTAGGAACAATGGAGTTTAAAAGCAGAGAATTGGAAAAAGAAAGTTTCTATCTGAGAGACGGAAGAGGTCCCAAGTGGGTTGCCTTATTTAGATTTTTTAAAAGAAAACTTGAAGTAAATGAAGGCAAGAAAAAGTTCATTTAAATGACTGAATAGAGATAAACTAGTTGGATTAAATTACTTTATTTAGGGGTCCTTTTATAAGCTTCAAATATTCTTTCCAGTCCCTAACATCACAGGCAGGTTTTTACATTTTGGGGAAACTGCTGGTCCCTACTTTTAAAGAAATTCTCAAATAGTTCTATAACTAAAATTGATTAAGGACCACCATCTTAGAGATTCAGTGGAAGAAGGATGTCTCTTAAGAGATAGATCAGCTGGGCATGGTGGCTCATGCCTGTAATCCCATCACTTGGGGAGGCTGAGGCAGGAGGATCATTGCGAGTTCGAGATCAGCCTGGGCTACAAAGTGAGCTCAAGGCCAGCCTGAACTGCATAGAGAGACCCTGTCTCAAAAAAAAAAAAAAAAAAAAAAAAAAAAAAAGAGATGGATCATCTGGTTTAAGAAAGAGGAGAAAAAATATAGAGAGGAAAGTTGAAAGCATGTGCCCAAAACAGGGGACTAACGTCATAAACTGATGTTCACGTATGTGAATGCATCATAAGATGACAATCAATGATGTATAGGAATCTGTGTAATCAACTGTGTCATAATACTATTCAGCCTTGGGGCTGGGGATTTAGCTCAGCCGCATAAGCACCCGCCTTGTAAGCAGGTGAGTGGTGAGTTCAATCCCCGGTACTGATAAAAAAAAAAAATCCCATAATACCATTCAGCCATACTTATGATCTTTGTGAATGTATTCTGTTTCCTAGATCTTTTTTCCAGAGCCTCTGTGTGCTTGGTTACTGTATACTTCCTTTGACACTGGCAATGCTGATATGCCGTCTAGTTCTACTGGCAGAACCGGGACCAGTAAACTTCATGGTTCGGCTTTTTGTGGTGATTGTGATGTTTGCCTGGTCAATAGCTGGTAAGTATGTACTTATATCTGTAATAGCAGAGCAAACCACAATATGAATTAAAGATGAAGAGCAGATTAGGAGCAAAGTCATGTGTGAGTGGTAGGATTCCTGTAGAACCCCCTGATCTAAGTAGGCATCACCAGAGATTGTGTCCCTTATATCTGAGTTGGGTATCTGGACATATAAGATATGGAGAGCCCCTTATTTTTTTCTTAAATAATGGACAGAGTTGGGTAAGTAAATTACACTAGAGTTAGCTGAGTTCTGATATGTATGAGACATAAGTGACTTGTGAAATTACTTGGACCTTTTCCTGATAAACTAAATCATAATAAAAATAATAGTAAAGATTGCTTACTATAGGCCAGGTATCACTGTAAATAATTTGTATATATTATCCCTTCAGTCTCACAGCAACCCTAATAGACAATTGCTGTTATTAGTCCCGTCATACAGATGAGGGGCAGTCACAGACAGAGTCAGCATGCTATCCTAGGACACATAACTAGTAGGTAAGAGTGAAGTTTCAAACCCAAGCAAGTCATACATCCTTAATAACTATACCATGCCACCTTCTGATGTAGGGTATAAATATCATTATATACAGGATGAGTATCCCTTATTCCAAATGCCTAGGGCCAGAGTGTTTCTAATTTTTTCCTCTTAAGATTTCAGCATATTTGCCTATTTATAGTGAGATCTCTTAAGGATGGAACCCAAGTCATTTATGTTTCATAAGAATCCTAAAAAGGGTTAAAAACTGCCTTAAAATAATTTTATACACTATTTTTAGTGTGCCTGTGTTTTGATGATAACCTGTCACATGAGGTTAAGTGTATAATTTGTTTCATTTGTGGCAAAGTTTTAGATTTTGAAGCATTTCATATTTTTGGATTAGGGACTTTTAAAAATACCTGTAGTACTTTTCTGCTGGAGTAGAACATTTTGCTAAAAATTAGGAAGGATGCATAGAGTGGCAGCGAATGCTACATGCTCGTTTTTTCATGTTCCTAAAATTCTCTTTAAATTCAACTTAAACTAGAAGTGTTCACTAGCTTCTGATTCTATTTTTAAGTACAGTAAGATCTGGAACATGGTTGAAAACTACCAACCTGAAAAACAGGTCTGGGAAGGCCAAAATTGCTATTGCAAAGACCAAATATTAAGTATGGGTGCTTTCCCCATGAGAGAGTCCCTCACTCCCTCATTTAGAGTCCAGTGATTATTGTATGTGTAATTCTGACTAGCTTACTTACCTAGTGACTGACTTACAACAGATTAGTGTGAGGCACTGTGCTAGGCATAAGGCATGGTTCTTGGAGTTCATAATCTGGCAGAATAGTCAGATACAAAAACACTTAAAGACAACAGTGTTCTAGGTGGGAGATAGAAGTCTGTGATGTGAAAGGTACAGTGGGGACACTGAAGAGGGACGTAGGCAATTCTACCTGGGGTGGAAGGCTACCAAATTGAGGAGAGACTTCCTAGAGGGGATTCTTTGGTTTTTGTTTTGTTTTGTTTCTTGAGACTGGGTCTCTTTGTGATTCAAACTGGCTTTGAACTTACTTTGTAGCCCAGGCTGGCCTCAAACTTGTGGAAATTCTGCTGCCTCAGACTTACAGGTGTGTGCCGCCACACCAGGCTGTTAGAGAGAGTTATTCTTGAAGAGTACAAAGATGAGTAGGCTTCCCTTGGGTGGCCAGGGGGATGGAATTTAACAGAACTGATAATATATGAAGAATAATTAGCTCAAAAAATGTGGTAGAATGAAGCCATTTCCCATCAGAACAAATAACCTTATACATCATTGTAAGTATAGTTTTCAGTTTTCTTACATTTTCAATAAAATGTAAGAAACCTCTTTTAGAAAGGTTTCTTTCCATCTGGGTGTAGTAGGACATCCACACAACTGCAGTACTCTGGGAAACAGGCAGAAGGATTGTGAGGTCAAGCCCAGCCTCAGAAATTCAGCTACTTGTTGAGGCCCTGTCTCAAAATAAAAAAGAAATGGCTGGGAATGTAGTTGAGTGCGAAAGTCCTGAGTTTGGTTCGATTCATAGTACTGAAAACAAAAAACAAAACAAAACACCCTGTATCTGAAATTGTTGAGAACTGAAACAAGAAGCTTTCAGCTGTCTGCAGCAGATCACACATCTGAGTGTATTTTTTGTGTTAGGCATCAAACCCAGGGCCTCACAGAAGCTAAGTATGTGCTCTAGCATTGAGGTACACCCTCCAGCCCTGTATAACTGAACTATTAAGATGATTCTCGGAGGGTCACTAACAGAATTGTACTTTTAGTGTGATTCTCTGAGGTTCATGAATAGAACTGAACTTTTAGTGTATTTATATATTCTGGATTTATGGCATGCATACTGATGTTAGTAGTCATGATAACATTTTTATATTAAGTATTCCTTTTCTTTTTGTTTAGCCTCTACAGCTTTTCTTGCTGATAGCCAGCCTCCAAACCGCAAAGCACTTGCTGTGTATCCTGTTTTCCTGTTCTACTTTGTTATCAGTTGGATGATTCTCACCTTCACTCCGCAGTAAATTGGGAAGCAGTAATTTAAAATCAGTGAACTTAAGGCTCATTGGAAAGATACCATTCACCACGGAACTCTGCCATTAGCCCTTTTGTCAGTTTTTGAAGGTTATTAAAAGGGAACCATGCAGCACTATTGTCATTTATGTAAAGGAACTCACATTTGCAAGACTGGCCTTTCCTCTTAATGTTACTTCTCTTGAGTACATGTACATACTACACACAGTACAGTGCCTCCTTAAGGCATGATGAAGTCACTGTTCCATTTGGATAACAGCTAATGACTTAGGAAGATCATGGATACATCCTACAAATTGAACAGAATTGGTGATTATTTTCAGCTTTGAGAAAATCAGTTCAGGTGCAGCTCTTAAAAGCATTGCCTTATGACTATTAGAATATATTTCTTATCATAAATAAGAATAGATAATCTATATCCATTTTCTTTTATTTCTCTTTTTATTTAAAGAAAGACAAAACAAGATAGAAAATGGGCAGAAATAGTACATACTTTCAAAGAAAAGAAATAGTAATAAATCACTAGCTGATGTATACATATTGTCCCCCTATAAATAGTTGTTCAAGGTACACAAATGGAACATATAAATGAGATTTCAACCAGGGAGACTGCAAACAGTTCTGTTTAACTATCCAACAAAAACTAAGTATTATGGCTATCAACCCTATACACTTAGACATCTACGCGTTTATCCATGTCTTCATTTATGTTGAGACCTAACAGAGCATATTAGATTAAAATCCTTCTGAACAAAGATTAATAATATTGCTGGATTTCACATCATAACACTCTGGAATCAGGATTGGGTACTGCAGTGCCAGTACTCATTTCTTTCATAGTTTTTGTTCATTTCATCATATGTCATCAGATCAGTGCTCATAAACTGTTGATACGTTTTACGTAAGCTTGAGTCTCAACATGTATTTCTATCCTTTCTGTGTTCGAGGGAAAAACATAACAAAGCAAGGCAGAACTAAACTTTTTCCTATAGACATATAAAACTAAAAAGAGATCTAAATCTGCTGTATAAGGAGTTCTACCATGGTCACTGTGCTGTTTCTTGTTATCAACAGAATTGGCTATATCATCAGATAAAGTATAATTGAGCATATCAGTACATAACAGAATTAACAGAAATACAACTTTATAGATAGTACAGAGCTACTAATACAGGTAGTAATCAAATTGGTATGGATATCATAGTGAATCATTATCATTTTCGGTATAGTTTGCACTCCTCAACTTGTTGCCATCAACCTTACAGGTTTTGAATAAAATCTATCAATAATAAGCAGCAATCAAACAAGTCAGATTTAACTAAGATCAGTCATGATATAACAGTATAAGTCATACATGGATACTGATTGAGTTAATAGGGAATTAAAGATGTCCCCTATGCTATGGATAGCCGTCTGTGACCCTCAGATCCAATGCTTGCATACAAACTAGGACAGAACGAGTTCCAACCCAGCAGAGTGGTGCAAGTAATAGGGGTTTTAATTCCTGATACACTATTAGCTATATCTTCTGCTGTTTTTTTTTTTTTTTTGAAGACTATTCCTCTTTTACTCCCCCAGAATGAACTATTTTTGGGTCTCCCCAACACTCATGATTTTGTATTGGGGGGGTGCGTAACCTGCTGTTTACTTAAGTGTTTCTGAACTTTCTCACTCCTGGGTTGGATTTCTAGTTATATTTCTTCATTTCTTGAAGCTTGTCTGTTCAACCTATCCATATATACTGGTCTAGTTACCCCTATTACTCTCTGATTGCCTGTCACATTGAGTTCCATTTTCTCATGTTTGATTTTGATCCATATAACCTTCTTCAGGCTAATTATATTTCCTATGAAGAGCCTCTCAGTGGACCCTATCTTTTTTTTTTTTTCTTTTTGTCTTTTTCATTTTTATCAGTACTGGGGATCAAACTCATGACCGCCTGCTTGCAAGGCAGGTGCTTATGCTGCTGAGCTAAATCCCCAGCCCCAGGTGGACCCTATCTCTTGTTCCTCTCTGCCTGCTATTCTCTATTTTTTCCCTGAAGTTAGGGTATCTAGGCCATCTATATTAGGAATTATGTCCAACCTCTGTCTCATTTCTGTTGAGCTCTTTTTCTGTCATTAGTTATGTTTGTCTTCTTCATTTCACTTTCTGCTCCATTCATTGTGGCCTCTCTGTTACTGTTTTTGGAATCTTGTTTTTCTCTTGTAGAATGTCCTGCAGTATTCTCTGTAGAGTTGAATTGGCGGTTGCAATTTCCCCTAGTTCCTCTTTATCCTGGAAGCTCCTTGTTTCTCCATTAATTTCTAGGGACAGTTGTGCAGGATATATCAATCTTGGCTGGAGGTTATTATCTTTCAAAGCTTAAATTATTTCCCCCCACGCTCTTCATGATTTGATGGTTTGTGCTGAGATGACTGCTGTAGTTCTGATGGGTGTTCCCTTGTAAGTGATCTGTTTCTTGTCTCTGACGGCTTTTAATATTCCATTCTTATATTGAATTTCTGGATATTTATATTGGATTTATTGTATGCCTGGGTGTAGTTCTGTTTGGGTTGTAGGTGGCTGGGGTCCTGTATGCCTCATACATCTGAGTATCTTTACCTTTTACTAAATTAGGAAAATTCTCCTGGATTATTTCTGTGAATAGCCTTTGTAGTTCATTTGTTTGTGTCCCTACTTCTTCCTTTATGTTCTTAATTCTTAAGTTATAGATCCTTTTATCATCTTCTGCCAGACATTTGTATTATTGTTTGTTTCCTTGTTGTTTTTAAGAAGTTTTTCATTTCATGCTCTCACATTACAAATCTGTCCTCCAGTTCAGATAATCTATCCTTAGTTTCTTTCAAGCTGTTATGCCAGCTTTCAATAGAGTTTTTAGTTTCCTGATAATCTCTTTGAACCTGCTTCATGTATTCTATGTTTTCTCTTTTCTCCATCAAACAATTCTCTTTTTTTCTGTTCTTCTATTCCACCATCTGTTTTTTCTTGGACGGTGCTTAGCATTTCTCTAACTATTCTACTTATATCTTGCTTTACTTCATTAAATACTTGACTTTTGAACTTGTCTATGAGGCTCCGGAGATAATTGCTTTATGTCTATTGGTGCTGTGTCTGATATTGCATGTTTACCTTTCCTGGATCAGTATTCTCAGGACTGGGGACTGAGGACCCTTTCTTGTTGCCTCCTCTTTGCATATTTTTTGTTCCTTCCATTCAGGCATATATAGGAGGCCCAGTTTCTTTCTTTGTGGGTTACAGTTTGTTTGAATCGCCACAGCTAGGTGTTCCTGCCCACTGTAATGCACTAGGAAGATAGAGACCTGGGCAGCCTCTGCTGGGCCCGTCCCTCCAGTTCAACCTACTGAAGGCTTCACTGCTAGGGTGTGCCCCCAGGCGCAGGGACCTGGTTTGGGCTAGCCTACTGGGTCTTAGTCTGTGGCGTCACCCAGGTCAGGCACTCCTCACCAATCCTGCTTGAGAGGGGAATATGCGACTGAAGTCACTGTAGCGCCCTGTTCTGGCTAGTCTGCCCAGTCCCAGAATGTCCTCTGTTGGAGCCTCCTTATCTGTGGAGGGGTCCCCATTCCTCTCATTCACCCTAGGTCAATGCAGGGCTCCCTGCCAGTCCCGCTCTCAACTTTGTTCGCTGATTCCGCTCTCAGAGCTTTTGCGTCTCTATCCCTGCTGTGCCGATTCAGATGCAGCTGCGGTGGCAGGAAATTCAAATCGTGGTTTCCAGAGGCACGGGTTCCAGCTTCGGTGCTGAGATTTTATGCATTCCGGTCATAGCACTGGGATTCCATTTTCCGTTGGTTTCTCTCAGCTTAGTTCGTTCCTGGGTCGGCAGGGTATATTTCCCCCTGTTTAGGACTCCCCACACCACACCATTCCTGGATTCTAAGCTGACTATCTCAGAGCCTCTGTAGCTGCTGTTATCTATCCACCATGTTCTTGCCTGATCTTTTATTTCTCTCTTTAAAGCTTAAAAAGGGCATGGCGGAGGTTAGGGACATGGTTCATAGATGTAGGAGAAAACACATTAACCAATACTCAGATTTTGATCAGAAGAAATTCTATACTTGTTGCTTTAAAAAAGAGCAAGGAACATCTAAAGAGTTGGCCTCTTTGGTCTTTTTGGACAGCCACCTTTCTGTCATGTTTAACAGCAACCATTTGCAGCAAGCACTTGCAACTCTCTAGTGTTGTATTGTGTTTTGTTTTAAGATAGGATCTTGCTGTGTAGTCTAGGCCAGCCTTGAACTCACTGTGTAGCTCAGTCTGACCTCAAACTGCTGGCAGTTCTCCCACTCAGGCTACTGGATTCTGAGATTTGAGGAGTGCAACACCACACCCAACTTTTAGTCTTTAATTTTGTTCTCTAGTTCTGCATATGCAATCTTAAGATATTAGTAGTTGACATGTAATTCTCCTTTGTCTGAAGTTTCAAATGTTCAATGTTGAGACTTATCCAAGGAGACAACCTTAGACATTTATATTGGTGTGTCTCTAAGGCATATTATAATTCCTGAAAGCTACAGTAGTTGTGATACAGCATACCTAGAAGGAACTCTTCATTATTTTATGTAGTCTGGTCTTCTTTGACCAGAAAGTCAAGCTAAATCAGGAGTTGGCATTTAACCAAGTGAACATGGAGGGATTTTAGTGTTTTGATGACTGATTCAGACAATAGGTAAGGCATGACATGAGTTGAATTGAGTTTACAGCTGTTACCTTTTCAGAGTGGGCTTAGCAGTTTTTTTCACCAGATGTGTTTTGATTTGGGGAATAGCTGTTTATTAGTAAAGAAAGCTAATTAGCTCTCTTTTAAAGAAATACATTTTGTACATGTGCACCTAGTTGTACTCAAATATTTATGCATAAAGTGTGAAGGCTTTTCAGGGAACTAAGAGTCTGGGACAGGTTGATTTTTTTTTTTTTTTTTTTTTTTTTTTGGTACTGGGGATCTTGTGTTTGCCAAGCAGGCATTCTTGCCTCTGAGTTAAATTCCCAGCCAGCCGGGGCAGGCTGATTCTAAGCTAAACAGGGCTCCTAAAGTAATACGAAATTATACTTTAAGGAATTTTGGGAGACAAAGATTAGGAGTCAGGCAGAAGGTTCATTGTAAATATGCAGTTATCTATAAAGATGAGAATTTCTTATTCTACATTCTTCATCATAGAGTCTAAATATTCATTGATTTTTTTTTTTTTTTTTTTTTTTTTTTTGGTATTGGGACTGGAACTTGCAACCTCAACGCTTACCAGGCAGCTGCTGTGGCACTGAGCTATATCTCTGACTCATTATTTTGTGTTTAAAAGACTACCTGCATATAAATTCATAATTTTAAGAATGTAGTTTCTCTATCCTCAGAAACAGTACTAAGCCAAAAGGATTCTTAAATGACAGTCAGTTATAAAAACATTACGGAGTTTGTCCTCTCTGTTCCAGCCTTGTCCAGAATTTTTGGATATTGATTTATAGTCACTGTAATTTTATCCTTTTTTTTTTGAGGCAGGGTCTCTTTATGCAGTTCAGGCTGGCCTTGAGTTCACTTCGTAGCCTAGGCTGGCCTCAAACTCGCAATGATCCCCCTGCCTCAGCCTCCCAAGTGCTGGGATTACAGGCGTGAGCCCGGCTCTGTAATTTATCTTTTAAATTGTAAAATAAATCCTTGTAAAGACAAAACCAGTATTTCCTTGAGTGGGTAAAAAAATTTTGAAACTAATCCTAATTTTGAAATTGTTTCTAAATTATTTCTGTTATCTGGAATTTTCTAATGTCCCAATAAAATCTCTCTCCCAAAATTATTTTGTAATCTGCCCAAAAGGTTAAAATGGAAAGTTAAAGAAATAACTGTTTCAAAAAGGGAATGAAGACTACCAAAGTTTACTCAGGTGGAGCGTTTTATTAGAAATTCCTGAGGCCACAACTTGGGGAGCATGTGTGCCTGGAGGTGTGGATTTTACATATTGAATATTAAGGCAGCTTGTTTTGTGTATTAATGTGTTGCTCTTTGGTGACTTGAAAATGATTTTAAATGATTAAAATGAAGGCTTAGGGCCAATGGTGACAGTTTAGGGTTATAGCAGTTGCCTAGCATATGTGATGCTCTGGGTTTAATTCCTATCACCAAAAAGAAGGTGGATAAATTGCAGGTTTAATTATTTTTTTTCTGAAAGTGAATGATCACTTAGAAGGTATAAATAAATATTATTTTCCAATGAATGCAAAAAAGTGCATTGCTTTCTGCAACAGAAGACCTGAGTATCTAGAAGTCATAAGCCTCAGCAACAGCTTTACCTAATATGCTATACAGACACATAGCTGGTTATAGAAATGGGACCAAAAGGGCAGCCATTCCTGATGGCAGAAATCCTGATGCAGGTATTAGAGTGTTTCATGCTTAAAATGAGATGCAGCGTGAGTGTATCACTGCAGAACATGGGGCGTCATCACCATCATGGATGCTCTCTTGCTGTTCTACCTCTGAGACTGAGATTGTTTTTATGTTCTTTAGCAATACGAAGGGTAAAAACTTGGTTTCATTTCTATTCAAACTATAAAATCTGTTGGTAATAACATTTGAACATACAGTATGGTCTTAAAATTCAACTGTGAATCATTAAGTCTTTAATGATTAAAAACTCTCTTATGGAGATTTTTTTTTTCTTTTCTTTCTTTTTTTAAATTGTCTTTTTGAGACAGTTTCACTATGCATTTAGGCTGGCCTTAAATTCTTTTTGTAGCCCAGACTGGCCTTGAAATAAGCAGTCATCTTGCCTCAGCCTCCTGAATGCTGGGGTTCCAGGTGTGTGCCACCATGCCTGGCCTTCTTAAGAGGTTTTTAAAGTGAGTTAAATTTGATCTTTTCATTGTGATGAGATTTTTCTGCTGTTGGGCAAGTTACAAGGCTTGGGGCGGGTAATCATTTTATTGTTGACTTTTTTAAAAATATAAACTATCCTTCAAAATGTGATGGGATGGCTAGCTAGCAAGCATGTATTTGGAGGTTTAATTATGTACTTTATATATTCTGTCGATTTACTGGATTTCGACTGCCTGTTTATTCCTGGAGATAAAATGAAAATCTATCAGTTCAAGTTTGTGGGTAAAAAAATAATTGTGGGTAACATTATTCATTGGAATTTAAATAATCTCATGGTTTAATAAGACATGCAGGTATTTTAGTCTTGTGTGAAGCACTGAAATTGTCATTCATAACTAGACTTTATTTCTGAGACATTTGGTTGGAAATAAATATATGGATGTTAAACCATGTGTATAAATTAGAAATACTTTTCTAGATTCTGTGGGCTTTTATTAAAAATAGAGACTTTCTGGGAATTAACTTGGGCCATAGAATGGCCAGATTAATAATAATAATACTAATAATAGCTAATAACATTTATTGGGCACTTACTGTATACCAGGCATTATTCTGTTTTAAAATATTTTAATAATAGCTTTATTGAGATACACTTTGTCCTGAAATTCACGCTTTTAAAGTGTACAATTCAGTGGTTTTTAGTATATTCACCAAGTGACACAATTATCATTGCTATCTAATTTTAGAACATCTTTCTACCATAAAGAAGTCTGGTCCCATTAGCAGTCACTTCCATTTCCATTTCCGTCAGCCCCTGGCAGCCTCCTTTTGCTTTCTCTATTGATTTACTCAGCTCTATTCTTCAGTGCTCCTCTTGACATCAAGTGCTGCAGTTCTCATTTTAGAAGTAGGAAATTGAAGCACAGAAAGGTTAAGTAACTTGCCCAAGGTCACTTAGTAAATTAATTTGTGATAAAATTTGCACATTAGATGAGAACGTAGTAGGACCAAGTTTTTAATTGCATTTGTTGCATATATGAAACAAACACACCCCTTCCCCAGGATATGTTCCCTTGTTACTAGCCTTTGCACCATAGAACTGACTGGAGATAGATAACTGTTTTTTCTTTTTCTCAATATTAGGAATACTGCATAACAGGGGCATATAAAAAGAACACAAAAGCCATTGTACATGGGAAGAGTTAGGTTTGCTTCTCTCATCCCTCCTCTCACCCTTCCTCTCACTCCATTTCTTTCCCTTCCTTCCTACTGGCCACCACACATGTGCATCCCTTTTTCTTGAAATCTGAAGGCTCAAACTCCCTTCTCTTTTGTTCTAATTCTCCCAGAAGGATAGTTAATGCATCAAACTGTAGCTTGTCAATTTAGAAAATGTAATGGTGAAGGGAAGCATCTGGTCACAGTGACAGTGGTGTTTATGTGACTCAGTGAGCATTCATGTGAGAAGAAACTAGAATGCTATTCTAACGGCGATAAAATGACATTTAAAATAAAGGCTTCACTTTTTTGAAATCAGTGTCCCCTGGTAGGAAGTAGCCACATCCTGTTTTTTTTGTTTACTCTCATTAGAAGCTTTTGTATTCTGTGCAGTCACTACTGGTATTCCCTTGGTTCTCTTCACTAAAGTCCTGGTCTTTTCTATAAATGACAGACCTGTGAAAAGAGGAAACCCATACATAATTTGAATGTTAAATGTGTAAATAAAAAAAAACACTAGAAAAGGAGAATTTGTGTATGCCTATCCTTGCTCTGAGTATTTGCAGCATACTACTTGTAGATACATTTAGTGTCATCAGACAATATGGAATGCTGTAGGATTCTATGGGGGTAAGTTAGAAAGGACACTCACATTTATTGAGCAAATACTGTATGTGTGTGCTGGACACTTTATTATTGCTTTATATACATTAGCTTCTGTAATCACTGTAGCCTCTTTGTAATTCAACACAATGCAAAGCCTATAAACACAACTGAAAGACTGAAAGGTTTATTACTTGGAGCAAGTACAGGTAGCACTGGAAATAATTTCCAAAGCAGTTGCCCTAAGCAAGGGGCCTTTATGGAGGAAACATTCCCACAGGAAAGACCACATGTGGAGGTGGGCACATTCTTGACCATGCTTAGCTCCAAGTCCTGCTGCTTCATGCCTTGGGCAGGGGGAGAATTTAGTATTAGAAGGAGAAAGTTTAGTTCACCTAAAAGGGATGGGGCAGGGTAACTGCAATTTTGTTTGGTCCCTTGTAAGTTTCTGTGGAAGGTCTGATATGAAACAAAAAGAAATGAAAGAAACAACACCAGCAATGGGCACTTGTAAGCTTTCCTTGTTAAAAGTTACAGAATAAATTATGACATAAATTTAATGAAGTACATTTGTTAATTGTAATAATTTAAAAGATTGATATGGATAATACTTATATTTGGGCAATAATTATTCAAATTCAAGCAACTAACTAGATTTGGTCCGTTTTTAGGCTTTTTATTTTATTAGTAAAAAGACCAATCAAAGTGATTAGATCTGTTTGTACCACCAGTGGTGCAAGCTACCTGACTGGACACTCATGCATGTACCACCGGTGATTCAAACTTGTGCATCTGACTAATTCACTTAACATTTCTCAGAGTGCATCCATTTATCCACTTCCTATTTTGTTTTTTCAGAAATATTTAATATATATGATAACTTATTTATGCTACTAGTTTCTTTTAGTTCATTGAAAAGAAAGTTTCAAACTAGTATGTTTATTTCTTTGTAAGAGAATCTTTTTGGTCCATTGTCTTGTACTCTGAGTAACTACTTTAAATGTAACAATATATAGAATATTGACTATTGCTATTTTGTTATGAAATTGCTTTTTTTTCCATAAAATAAATGCAGAGACAATTTACAGTCCTTTAAACGGGTAATGGCTCTTTCTTGCAAGTGATTGTCCCTGAAAGTACTATACCTGACTACTGACTTACATTTTGATATATGTAGCATTATCCTTATCTCAAAGTTGAGGAATCTGAACCTCAGAGTTTAAATAAATTTCCCAGCTATATTCCCAGCCCAATTCACAGTTGGGCTTTATAACAATAAAATGTCTTTTGCTTAGTTCCTTGCCAAATTAAAACCATACTTACAAACAAATTAAAGCAAATTTAGTTCAATAAGCAGTTTATGAGCTTGTTGTGAAACTTTAATTTTCAGCCTTCTACTTGAGAGACTATACCCATTTTTGCTTTTAATTTTATAATCTATTTGAAACAAAATTCCTCTGCCCTTCATATATAACAGTTCAAGAAGTCATGGTTATTACTTTTGGTACCATGTAAAATACCAACCCAATCAATAAAATTGAACAAAATTTTTTTTGTTTTTTTTTTTTTGCCGGTACCAGGGATTGAACTCATGACTGCCTGCTTGCAAGGCAGGCGCTTATGCCGCTGAGCTAAATCCCCAGCCCCAAAACTGAACAAAATTTAAGTATTGACATAATTTGCATGATCTAAGAGAAGGAGAGGAAGGGCATCCCAGGTGGTAGAGCATCCCTGAGAGCAAAAAGGAACAAGCAGGTCTGTAAAGCCATCTGTGTGTGTATGGATGTCCCTGTAGCACATGGCCCTGCACCTAGTCACAATGTTTTGTATGACACTTTTCTAGCTGACTTTATTTCACTTCACAAAGTAAGTAAAAAACTAGAGTTTATTTTAGAGTTAAGGAAATGAGCTCATAGAAGTGCCCTGGATTACAAAGTCATTCTCAAATATGCAGTTGGAATATTGCTTTTTATATTAATAGTCTTCCTAATGAGAAATGTTGGAGTGAACCAACTAATTGAGAAATAAAGTCGATACAAAATTATTGAAAACTAAGGAATTTATGAAGTTAAGGGCATACTATAGTGTGAGATAGGGGGCTGCCTTCAAAGGAATGTCTTACTGAAAGTGACTGCAAGGTCATAAATGAGAACATGGTGAGAAATGGGATTGAGAGGAGGACTCAGTGGGAAGAGAGTGCAGTGTTCAGATCTGTAAGCCCAAAGCCTGAAAGGGTAGTGTGCTTCTGAGGACAGTTGTCTAGGTGCCGACTTAGGCTATGGGAGTGGTGATATTTCACAGACAAAGGAAACTGTGAGTGCAGGTAGAAGTCAGAGCTGGAAATAATCATTTGCACTTACAGCTGCAATTAATGTTGAGAGAACACAGTATCCCAGTGACAGCTTGACAACCATGGCTGCCAGAGAACTGGACTATGGAAAGGAACCAGTTTAAGAGGAGGTAATGAAGTTGAAACAAGGATTTTCACGTTATCTTCATCTAACAACCCTAAAATGAAATTACCCTCATTTCATATTAGGAAGTTTGGATTCAAGCCCTTGCCTAGAGTAAAAGCCAGAGAAAGAATGTAGGCAGAGATGAATAAAGACAGAAATTTATGGGAAGAAATAAGTGAAGAGGTAAATTTAACTACGGTATAGAAGGCACTTTAATGAAGATATAAACACAGGCAGTGGAAACCCAAGGATGAGACTCTTTCTTCTTTCTCTCTTCCCTCTTTCTCTTTTCCCCTCTTTCTTTCTTCCTCTGTCCATTCCTCTTTCTTTTCTTCCTTTTTTCTTTTTGGTTTTTCTCTCTTCTCCTCTTCTCGCTCCTCCCTTCCCTTCTTCCTTCCCTTCTCCTCCCTCTCCCTCCCCCCCCTGCCACTCTGGGCTGTTAAGCATATCTCTGTCATCTTGGGTTAGTTTTAGTAGTTTGTATGTGATAACAATCTGTCAATTTCATTGAGATTTGCTAATTTGTTGAATCATAATTTTTTGAAGTAGTGACTACATTTTGGATTTTGACAATGTCTGTTGTGATTTCACCTTTTCTATTTCCAGTTGAATTTATATGAATTTTCTTACTTTCTCTTGGAAAATCTGGCTAAGGACTTAATAGTGTTATTTATTCTTTCAAAGAACCAGTGCTTTGATTTGTTGATTTTTTTTTACAGTTTATTGATTTCTACTCATCTTTATAATTATCCTCTGTAATTTTGGTTTGGGGCTGGGTTGTTGTTTCTCAAATATCTTAAGATTTCTCATGCATTTGTCTATGTGAGCTTCATCTATTTTCCTGATGTGAGCATTGATTGTAATGAATTTTCCACTTAGGACTACTTTCATAGTGTCCCAGAAGATTTGCCAAGTTGTACTGTCACTGTAATTAATTAATTACCAGAAATTTTTAAGTTTCTACTTTGATTTCTTCTGTGACCCTCTGGTTGTTTAGGAATATATTATTAATTTTCTAGCAGCTATTGCATTTTCTGAATGTTCTTCTATATTTAATTTCTATATTTATTGCACAGTTATCTGACAGTACACATGGAATAATTTCTGTTCTTTTATATTTATTTAACCAGGCTTTGTGGACTGATATGTGATCTATTTTGGAAAAAGTACCATGTGCTGATGAAAAGAATATATACTCTGTTGTAGAGGGGTATACTGCTCTGTATATATCCATTATGTCTGTATGTTCAAGGCTGCAGTTCAGCTTCCAAATTTCTCTTCTTTTTTTGGTTTATTTGCTCTGTATTTGTAAAAGGGGGATGTTCAAATTCCCTACTATGAGTGTGTTAGTGTCTGTTTGATCTTTTAATTTTAGCAGTTTTTGCTTTATGAAGAAGATAGATGCTCCAGTATTTGGTGCACATATGTTTATCAATACTGTCTCCTTGGTGGATTGTCCTATAAACTAGTATGTAGTGATCTTTGTCTCATATAATCATTTTTTACTTGAAGATTATCATGTTTGATATTAAAATTGCTACCCTTGCTTGTTTTTGTCATTCTGGTGCATGAAATGTTTTCTATCCTTTGTCACTCTGAATATATTTTTGGATTAGATGTGCTTCTTGAATGCAAGAGACTTTTGGGTTTTGTTTTTCTATTCAATCTGCCAATCTATGTCTTTTAATTAGTTGAGGCCATTAACATTGAGACATATTACTGAGATGTGTTGGGTGTTTATTATCATTGCTTGCTTTATCTTTTGGGGTATTCTTTGTTTTTCTTTTCCTGGTGTTTTATGTTGCTGTTTATTCATTGATTTCACTAGTTTACTAGGGGTTTTTAGCTATGTGTGATTCATTGTTTTTATTGAGAATATTTTAAAGTGTTTTCTGAAGAGTTAGTTTAGCATTCATATATTTTCTGACCTTGTCTTTTTCGTGGAAATACCTTATTTCTCTATTTTGAAGAATAGCGTTGCTAGATAAGTGAGTCTAGGTTGCAAATTATTTGCTTAAGTCTTTCCTTAACTAGGTGTGATGATGCAAGCATGTAATTCCAGTACACAGGAGGCTGAAGCAGAAGAATTGCTATGATTTTGAGGCCAGCCTGCGCTACATGGTTTAAGGACAGCCTGAACTCCGTGAGATCTTATCTCAAAAAAAAAAAAAAAAAAAAAAAAAGAGAAGGAGGAGGAAGAAGAAAATGAAAAGTTTGTTTTCTCTTGGTAAATCTTGGTAGGGGCTTATCTTAAGGGCTTGATACATCACTCCAACTCTTCTGGTATATAGGATTGTGTTGAGAAGTCTGATGTGATTTTTGTTTACCTTTACTGATGATCTTTTGGGGGGGTTTTTGGCTGCTTTTTTATTTTAAAAGAGGTAAAACTAAACATAACAAAACAGAACAAAGCAGATCAAAAGAAAACAATGTAAGTGACACAGATTTCAAAGCAAGACAACAGGAGATCTACAGTGAAAACCATGTCTCTTGTTTTCTTCTAAATGGTTGTCTGTATCTTCACAAAAAACAAATTCATACAAAACAAAATGGTATAAAACTGATCAGAACAGAGTAATTAAGGAATTGCAGGCCTTCAAAACCAGACAGTATGAAAGTTAAAAATGGCTGCCATAATGTCTCTTATTCTCTTCAAAATAGCTGTCCATACCTTCATGTATGTTGAAATTAAACAATACAAAACAGACTAAAACCACTCTGACTGAAGAATAGAAGCATTACTGGATTTTACAGCATGATGATATAAAATCAGCAATGGATACCATAATTTCTGTTTTTCTTCAAAATAGTGGTTCATTTCATCACACATAATATAACCCATTCTCAAAAACTGTGTAGGAGAAGTTCTAGGCACATATAAGCCTCTACATGTATACCTATCCTTTCTGCACTAGAGGGAAAAACAAAACAAAACAGATTACTAGAAAAATGAACAAAAAAGACAACAATAGCAAAGAGCCCAAAACAATAATGATATAGGCTTTCAAAACAGTGTTAGGAACAGGACTAAGGTTGATATTTTACATAATGATCTTCAAGAGTTCCTCAGGTCACCTGCCATGAACATGCAAAATTGTTCGAATCCTATGAATGTTCACTGTTTTGTTCCAAGAACTTTTAGAAGTTGTAGCACAATCATCTTAGCTATACTGTGTGTTTATACAAATTTAGATATTTTTTTCTTTTGGAGAAAGGAGATATCTCCTTTTCCCTGAGATATTATTTTTTCTCCTTTGAGCAGATTCTTACCCTTTCACCATATTTATTGAGCATTTTGTATCTTATGTACTCATACCATTAGTTACACTGGGGAGACAATATGGTATTTATACATGTGAGTTTGATGTTTATTTCACTTGTGAGTATGGTCTCAAGTTGTATCCATTTATTTATAAATATCTCAATGTGATCATTCTTTATAGCTGAGTAGTACTCCATTGCATAAAAATACCACATCTTTTTTTTTTTTTTTTTTTTTTTTTTGGATTCCTCAGTTGATGGGCATTTAGCTTGTTTCCAAGATCTGGCTATTACAAATTGTGTTGCTATAAACATGGGCGCACATATATCACTGTGGTACTGGAATAAAAAACAGACCTGAAGTTCAATGGAAATAAGCTAGAAGATACAACCACAAGTGCAAATACATTCATCCACCTTATCTTTGGCAAAGAGACCAAACATGCTCACTGGAAGGATAGCCTCTTTAACAAGTGCTGCTGGAAAAATGGGCTTTCCATATGCTGAAAGCTAAAAATAGACCCATACCTATCACCATAGTCAAACTGGATCTAAATGTTAAAACAGAAGCACTAAATATGCTGGAAGACAAAGTAGGTAGAAATCTTGAAGACATAGGGGTTGGCAGAGAATTCATGAACAAACTCAAACTGCATGGAAAACACTTTCCAGAATCAACAACTGGTATCTTGTCTTATTAAAACTTTTTACATGTCAAAAGAAATCTCCAACAGAGTTAAAAGAAAACCTAAAAATTGGGAAAAAATCTTACTGAATTATCCCTCAGACCAAGGACTTCTGTTTAAAACATATAAATAATTTAAAAAATCAGGTCCCCAGAATTAAAAGATCCAATCCAAAAATGGGCATCTGAGATGAACACACGCTTCTCAGATGAAGAAATACAAATGGCAAATAAATACATGAAAAAATGTTCATCGTCATTGGTCATTAGAGAAAAGCAAATTAAAAGCACACCGAGATTCCATCTCACTCCCTAAAGAATAGCCAGGATCAAGAAGACCACCAATAACAAATGCTGGAGAGGTTGTGGGAGAAAAGGAACATTTCTGCCCTGTTGGTGGAAGTGTAGACTGGTGCAACCACTGTGGAAATCAGTGTGGAAGTTCCTTAAAATGCTGGAATTAGAGGTCACAGAACTGAAATTAGAGGAATGCTGGAATTAGAGGTTCCAGAACTGAAAACTACATATTGGTTTTCATAGTGATTATACTAGATTACATTCCCACCAGCAATATAGTCTTCCTTTTCCCCATTGCCCAGGTATTCCTTGTTAAATGACCCACCTGTTTAATCACTGTTGAGACTTGGGAGTGATGCACACTGTAGAATTTAGAACCTGTCACTCAGACTTACAAATCATCTTTTTCTTTGGATATACTTCTGTGCATTTTGTTTATAAGATCTGAATGTATATAGTTTACCTTGCTTATAATTTTGCTGATTATACCATAGAATAAAATACTGTAGTTTTATATTTTGTTGTACATTACACTACAGCATGTACAGAGTTTTTCAAATGAAACCAAAGTCATCAAGTTGGAATTTCCTTTGACCATTTCTTCTGAATATTGTCATGTACATACTATATACACACTTCCTTATTTAGCACCCACTCATTTAACAACCTAATGATAGGAATAGAATTCAGTCATTAAATGAGTGTATATTTGATTTCTTTATGACAGCTATTCCTGCTGGTACATGATAAAATACCAGTGTTTTTTTAAATTTGCATTTCTCTAATGGCCAGACATATTGAACATTTTTTCTCTGTATGTATTGGATACCTGTGCTTCTTCTTTTGACAAATACCTATTTATTGGTAATTTTTGATTGAGTCACTTATTTGGGAGGTTGTATTTTTTTAGCTTTTTTTAAATATTAATTATTAGAGGAGTAGCAAGCAAATTTTTTTTCTCACTTTGTAAGTTCACTGTTAGCCACTTGGTTGTTTCCTTTGTTGTGCAAAAACTTTTTGATTTGATACAATCCCATTTGTTGAACTTTGATGTTATTGCTTAGGCGATTGCTTTGATAGTGGATTTGTTTTTTCCTTTTTGGTAAAATTGGTTGTGTTTGACTATTTTGTTTATTCTTTATTAAAAATTTTATTTAAAGAAAAAAAAAAACAAAACAGAAAAAGGTTACAAGTAATACAGAATTTCAAAAAAACAGTAAGAAATCACTAGTTAATAGATTACATATTGTCATCTTAGAAATAGTTGTTCAAGTTACAAAATTAAAGCATACAAAGTGGTCATTCAAACAGTGAGACTGAAAACAGTTGTGTTCAGTGGTCCAACAAAAACTTAGTAATATGGTTATCTATCTTACACACTTAAACATACTTGCAGTTGTATCCTTTAGAGCACTTTCTTTTCCTCTCTTTTTTAGAATAACAATTACACATTTTGGATTTTATTACTCCCACAGTTCTTATTACTTTTTTGGAAGAGAATAAAACCAAATGTGACAAAACAAAACAGAGTCAGTCAAAACAAAGGATGGACATAGTACATGATGTAAAAACAGAATACAAGGTGATCAACAATGGTTACCATAATACTTCTTGCTACCTTAAAAAGAATTGCCTATATCCTCAGGTATAATAAAATTGAACAAAACAGTACACAAAAAAACCAATAAAACTGAAACATTGGAGACATTACAGGACTTAAAGAAGATAATAGTCAAACCAGAATGGGCATCATAGTGAATCTTATTGCCTTCAAAGTAGTTGCCTATACCCTCAAACTTGATACTATCAAACAGAATAGAGTAAAATAAGTCAAAACAAGATGGTGAGAGCAATACAGGGGTTCAAATCAAGTTAATAGGAAATTTTAAAAGTTACTATAATATATCCTGCTATTTTTTATTTATTTTTCCCTTAATTACAAAAATAAATTAAAAAAAGGAGATTGAGATAAAACGGGACATAACTACATAACAACACAAGTCAGAACAGAACAATTTAAGCAACACAGTGTTTCACTACAAGACAACCTGACATAATAGTAGTCACCATAGTGTCTCTTTCCTTGAAATATTTGAGTATAAATTTGTATACAATAGCATCAAACATATCAAGACAGTGTGAAACCATGCAAGAGAATAAAAGTATTACAGGGTATTTAGAACCAACTAACAGAAAATGAACAATGGTTTCTACATTATCTCCTTGCCTAAAAAGTTTTTGTTTATACTATCACATATAATAAAATCCAATGAGATACAACATGATAAAACCAATGGAGACAGAATAACAACAGCTTGGTGGGACTTCAAAACAAGATGATATTAAATCAGCACTAGCTATCATGATGTCTTGTTTTCTTCAAAATAGCTGTTAATACCATCACAGACAATAAAATCAAACAACCCAGAAAAAAGCCATTCCAATTATTGAGTGAAAACATTATAAGGCTTCAAAGCAATATAATGGGGAATCATGACTACCACATAATTTTCTGTATTCTTACCATTTCTTACACTAGGGAAACTATTCGGTATTTATAGATGTGAGTTTGATTTATTTCACTTATGAGTATGGTCTCAAGCTGCATCCATGTATTTGTAAATATTTAAATGTGATCATTCTGTATAGCTAAGTAGTACTCCATTGTTTAAAAAACCATAACTTTTTTATCCATTCCTCAGTTGATGGATACTTAGGTTGTTTCCAAGATCAGGCTATTACAAATTGTGCTGCTATAAACATGGATGAACTTATCTCACTGTGGTATGATGCTTTCAGTTCTTCTGGGAATATGCCTAGAAGTGGAATGCCTGGAAAATATGGAACTTCCAATCCCAACTTTTTGAGAAATCTCCAAACTGACCTCCACAATGGTTGCACCAGTCTATATTCCCACCAACAGTGTGGGAGGGTTCCCTTGGCACAGCCTCTCCAGCATTTGTTGTTGATCCTGGCCATTCTTTCAGGAGTAAGATGAAATCTGAGTGTGGTTTTAATTTGCATTTCTATAATGACTAATAATGATAAACATTTTTTCATGTATTTATTTTCCATTTGTATTTCTTCATCTAAGAATTGTGTATTCATCTCAGAAGCCCATTTTTGGATTGGATCTTTAAATTTTGGGGATCTGATTTTTAAAAATTCTTTATATCTTTTAAACAGAAGTTCTTTGTCTGAAGGACAGTTCAGTAAGATTTTTTTCCCCCGTTTGTGGGGTTTCTTTTCACTCTACAGGAGATTTCTTTTGATATGCAGAAACTTTTTAGTAAGAGGTGATCCCAGTTGTTGATTCTGGGAAGTATTTCCCACGCAGTTTGATTCCTGTTCAGGACTTCTCAATCTACTCATAGGTCTTCAAGTTTTTTGCCCAATTTGTCTTCCAATAGATTTAGTGTTCCTGTTTTAATATTTACATCTTTCATCCATTTATATTTTAATTTAGTACATGGTGATAGACATGGGTCTAGTTTTAGTTTTCAGCATATGGAGAGCTTTTTTTTCCAACACCATTTATTAAAGAGACTGTCCTTCTTCCAGTGAACCTGTTTAGCCCCTTTATCAAAAATAAGGTGGTTGAATGTGTTTGTAGTTGTAGTTGTATCTTCTAATCTATTCAATTGATTGTCAGCTCTGTTTTTATTCCAGTACCATGTTGATATTACTACAGTTGCTTTGTAGTATAACTTCAAGTCAAGGTTTGTGATGCCTCCTACTTTGCTTTTGCTGCTTAGAACTGTCTTTGCTGTTCTAGGTCTCTTCTCGCTCCAGATGAATTTCAAGAGTGATTTCTCTAGATCTATGAGGTATGTTGATGGTATTTTTATTGGGATTGTATTGAATCTGTATAACAGTTTTGGGAGAATGGCCATTTTCACAATATTTATTCTTCCTATCCATGAGCAAGGGATGACTTTCCATTTTCTGAGATCGTCTTCAATTTCTTTTTTCAGTGTATTATAATTTTCCCTGTATAGGTATTTCACTTCTTTCATGAGAGTAATTCCTAAATATTTCATTTTTTGGTTGCTAGTGTGAAGGGTGTGGCTTCTCTTATTTCTCTGTCAGTGATTTTGTTGTTAGTGTATCAGAATGCTATTGATTTTTGAGTATTGATTTTGTATCCAGCTACATTGCTGCATTTATTATATTTTAGGGTCTTTCAATGGAGTTTTGGGGGTCTTCTATGTAGAGTGTCATGTCATCGGCAAATAATGATAAGTTTACTTCCTCTTTTCCTATCTTTATCCCTTTTATTTCTCTCTATTGTCTAATCACTCTTGCTAGTATTTCCCGTACTATATTACATAGGAGCAGTGATGAGGGACATGCTTGTCTTGTGCCTATTAAAGTAAATGCTTCAATTTTGGGCCCTTTAGTATGATACTAGCTGTTTGTTTGTCATAGATGGCCTTTACTTTTGAGGCCTTTACTTATTGAGGTAAAGACCATCTATTCCAATATTCTCTAAGGTTCTTATCATAAATAAATGTTAGACCTTATCAAAAGCTTTTGCTGCATCTATAGGAATGATCATGTGATTCTCACTTTTGGCTTTATTGATATGGTGGATTATGTTTATTGATTTACATATGTTGAACCATCCCTGCATACCTGGGATGAATCCCACTTGTTCATGGTGTATAATCTTCTTGAGGATATACTGCATCCTATCTGCCAATATTTTATTGAGGATTTTTGCATCTGTGTTCATTAGGGAGATTGGTCTGTAGTTCTCTTTTTTAGTTGGGTACTTCTCAGGTTTTGTTACTAGAGTAATATTTGCTTTCAGGAATGACTTAGGAAGGATTGCTTCCCTTACAATTTCATTGAAGAGTTTGAAGTGTGTCGGCATTAAGTTCTTCTTTGTACTTTTGTAGAATTCTACAATGAATCTGTCTTAGCCTGGGCTCTTCTCTGTAGGTGAGGACTTAATTACATTTTCAATTTCATGAATAGAAATTGGGTTTTCAGCAGTTTTACATTTTCTTGACGTAGCTTGGTACTTCATATGTTTCTAGGAATCTATTTCTTCTGTGTTATCGAACGTTTTAGAGTAGAGGTTTTCAAAATCGGTGTTGATGATCTTCTGTATTTCTACAGAGTCTGTAGTGATTTCACCTTTTTCATTCCTTATTGCATGAATTTGATCTTTTTATTCATTTTTAAAGTAGGGTTGGCTAGGCGCTTATCAATTTTATTTATTCTTTCAAAGAACCAACTCTTTGATCATTGATTCTTTGGACTGTTTTTTTAGTCTCTATAGCATTGATTTCTGCTCTGATTTTTATAATTTCCTCTCTTCTTTTGGCTTTGTGCTTGACTTGGTCTTCTTTTTCTAGATGTTTGAGGTGTAGCATCAGGTTATTTATTTGTATTCATTCTCTTTTCCTGATGTGGGAATTCAGTGCAATAAATTTTCCTCTGAGGACAACTTTCATTGCATCCCACAGATTCCAGTAAGTTGTATTTGTATTTTCATTTGCTTGTAGGTATTGCTTAATTTCCTCTTTAATTTCCCCTGTGACCCACTGATTACTCAAAAGTGTGTTATTCAGTTTCCATGTGTTTGTGGGATTTTTGTAGTATATTTTATCATTAATTTCTAATTTCATAGCACTATGATCCAGGAACATGCAAGGGATAATTTCAACTCTTTTGCATTTATTTAAATATGTTCTGTGAGTTAGTATATGGTCTGTTTTAGAGAATCACCCATGTACTGCTGAGAAGAATGTATATTCTGATGTTGTTGGATGGAACACTCTGTATATGTCTATCAAGTCCATTTGTTCACAGTTGTGATTCAGTTCTGTTATTTCTCTGCTGATTTTCTGTCTGGTTTATCTGTCCCTTGGTGTCAATGTTGTGTTAAGGTCTGCTGTTATAATTGTGTTACTGCTTATTTGGTTTTTCATTTCTGTTAATACTTATTTTATATAACTAGGTGCTCTGGAATTTGATGCATGTATATTTAAGATTGTTATCTCTTCCTCTTGAAGTTTTCCGCTAACCAGTATGTAATCACCTTCTTTATCTCTTCTGATTTGAAGTTTGGTTTTAAGTTCACATGGTCTGCAAACAGAATAGCTATCCCCACTTTTTTTTGGGTTCCTGTTACATGAAGTATTTTTTTTCCATCCTTTGAATTTCAGTGTTTGAGCATCACTTTGGGTTAGATGGGTTTCTTGTAGACAGCATATGGTTGGATTTTGTTTCTTGATCCATTCTGCCAATCTGTTTCTTTTAATTGATGCATTGAGACCATTTACATTAATGGATACAACTGTTACATGTTGGTTTATTATTGGCATGCTATCTTTCTGCTGTTGAATCTTTATCTTTCTGTTCTGTTTAATTGTCTGCTTTGCTTAGTGGTTTTTTCCTAAGTGTATCTGAGCTGTCTTTCAGTATTCTTTGCAGGGTTGGCTTGGTGATCATGAAGTTCTTCAGCTGTTCTTCATTATGGAAGTATCTTAATTCTCCATTGATTTTGAAGGACAGTTTTTCAGGATACATCATTCTAGGTTGGAAATCATGTTCCTTTCGGATCTGAGATACTTCACTCCATTCTCTTCTTGACTTTATTGTTTGTGATGAGAAGCCTGCTGTGATTCTGATAAGTTTTCCTTTTTAGGTGTTCTGTCTTTTTTCCCTGACAGCTGTTAATATTCTATTCTTATGTTGGATTTCTGGGATGGTGATTATTATTTTCCTGGGTGTAGTTTTATTTTGGTTGTGACTATTTGGAGTTCTGTGTGATTCACTGATCCTGATGTTGGTTTCCAATCTCATGTTTGGAAAATTTTCAGCTATTACTACTCTAAATATCCTCTTGACATCCTTTATGTTGTCCTCTTCTTTTTCATTTATCCCTATCAATCTTATCTTGTTTTTCTTTGTGTCATCTTGCAGTTGTTGGATTATTATTTCCTGATTTCTTGCTACTTTTAAAAGGTCTCTTCTGTTTCCCAGCTGAAATTTTGTCTTTGAGGTCTGAAATTCTATCTTCAGTTTCATTGAGGCAGTTTTTACAATTTTCAGTGTAATTTCTGATTTCCTGTATATCTCTTTGCATCTGCTTTATGTATTCTGTTTGTTTCTTTTATTGTTCTTTCAGGGATTCTATCTTTTTGTTTAGTTCCTCCAATTTTTTAACTATGTCTTCTTTTGTTATGTTCAGCATCACCTTCATTTCTTTTATCATTTCTTCTTTTACCTGGGAGATTATTTCTAGTTTGAATTCCTTTAAAGCTTCCTGGAGTTGCTTCTTTGTTTCAGTTGCTATTATGTCTGATATTTCAGGTGTATGTCATATATTTTCTTCTATGTACATAGCTCCTAAGGTTTTTTTGGGATGATGGGCTGGAGGTTTGAAATTATAATTTGGTCTCTTTTTTTTGGTCATTTTCCTATATTTCTGTGTTTCAGGTGTTATTCCAAGGCTTCCCCAGAGTCTGTTGGAAATCCTCTTCTGTGCCGTCAGCTCCTTGGACCTGGCTGCCTGGTTTGCCAGATTGAGAGAGAGTCACTGGGCATGGGGCAGGCTGGCTGAAGACTCGCTGAGCTAGTCCAGTGCAACAGGATGCCAGGAAATTCCCTGTCCGGGCTGAGCGAGGATTCCAAACTAGCTGGGCTTGGGGAATGGTGCAGGTGACACTCACCCCAGGCTGCCCCCTGCCTCTGGAACCAATAGCACCAGCTTGCTTAGAACTCCAGAGTCCGCCAAGCCCTCCCAGGAGCGGGGAGACTGTTGCAGACCCGCTCAGGACCTGCCACGCTGGTCCAGTGCCTCTTTTGTTTATTCTTTCCAAGAACCAGGTTTTCGATTTATTGATTCTGTGTTTTTTTTTTTTTTGAATCTCAATTCATCAGTTTCTGCTCTGATCTTTGAAATTTCCTTCCTTATACTAGCTTCAGATTTGGATTATTATTTTTCTAGGGTTATGAGGTTTATCGTTAGGTTATTTATTTTGGTTCACTTTGTTTTTCTAATGTGGACAATCATAGCTATTATGTCCCATACATTCTCTGATCTTGTATTGGCATTAATTCTAGGAATGGTCTAGGTTTTTTTTGCTATATTCAATTTTTATTTCTCAGTGATACTCACTTAGAACCTACAAAATGGTTTTAATTTTTATTGACTTAATTTTTTATTTTGTGAAAATGCAGTCTCCTTTGTGAGAAACTGTTTAATTTCTTCCTTGATTTCTTCTGTGAATCACTGATTAGTCAGAAGGTTATTGTCTAAACTTCATGTGTTTGCATAAAATTTGTGGTTTCTTTTCCATTGATTAAAATATTTTCAATCCTTCTGGTTAAATTCCCAGAAGTGGGAAAGCTGAATCAAATGGAATCTCTATTTCTAGCTTTTTGAGAACCTTCACACTGATTTCCACAGGAGGGGGAAGATCCTTTTTCCCTACAGCTATTCTAGCATTTGTTATTGGTTGACTTCTTGATCTTGACCATTCTTTCTGGAGTGAGATGGAAAATGAGCATTGCTTTAATTTGTATTTCTTTAATGACCAATGATGCTGAACATTTTTTCATATATATTTTCCATTTGTATTTACATCCTTTGACTTTTAGGCTATGAATTTCCTTTTGAGTTAAATGTTTTGGTTTTGTTGTTGTTGTTGTTCTTGGTACCGCGATCAAACTCACAACCTTGCCTTTGCCCGGTAGGCACTTATGCTGGTGAGCTAATACATTTCTTGTATGCAGCATATTGTTGGATTTTGTTTCTTAATCTACTCTGTCAGTCTGTTTCTTTTGATTGATGAATTGAGGCCATTTACATTAATGGTGATAACTAATATATATTGGTTTATTTTTGTTATCTTTCTGTTTTTTGTTTCCTACTTTAACCCTCTGTTTAATTGTTTGTCCTGTTTGGTGGTTGCTTGTTCTTTCTGTTGTTCTTGAAATTGTGGTAATTTCTATATCTTTCTAGAATATCTTTTAATACTCTTTGTAGGGTTGATTGGGTTGTCATGACATTCTTCAGAGCTTTTTTTGTGGAAGTACCTTAATCTCCATTGATTTTGAAAGATAGTTTTGAAGGGTACATCAATCTGTGTTGGAAGTTGTTTTCTTTCAGGACTTGAAATACTGCACTCCATGCTCTTCTTTTTTTAAATTTTATTTTAAAGACAGTAAAATACAACAGAACAAAGCCAATCAAGACAATGTAGTGAAATTGGTACAGAACCTCAGAGCAGGATCCTGGGATAATAATAATAGGTACTGTAGTATATCTTGTTATCTTCACAATAGTTGGCCATTCAATCAGGTATAGCAAAATCAAACCAAAAACAGAACACTATCAAACCAGTCAAAACAGAATATTGAATAAAGCAAAACAATTAATAAAAACAATGCAAAACAGTGGAAACTATATTGGACTTCAAAGACAGGATGAAGGAAATCCCCTATATTTGCTCTATTGAATGTCATCTTCCCAAGAGATGCTCAGACCTCTGGCCCCAGGTCAGCATAATCAACCAAACAATATAAGCATTTAGTTGCTTTATATACTTTCATTGCTATCAACTCTGGCTGACCTGGAAACCACCAGTTGCTAAATGAGGGGAGGGAGGAGGAGTGCATGGGACATTTGATCCTCAGCCTGCATGCTGGTAGGCTCATGGGAGACACTGACTTATTGTCTCTTTGGTGTGTCCACAGCTCATACCACTTAGCAGGAAGGATGGCTCATTGCCTTCTTGGCTGGTCCCCCAAGTTCCAGCATAGCTGATTCTTGGGAGATGCTGACTTGTTCTCTCCCTAGTGCACCCATGGCTTGTGCCATTTACCAGGAAGGATGGATCATTGCTTTCTGGGTCAGTCCCCCAAGTTCCAGCATGGCTGATTCCTCTGAGTTCTTCTTGATTTGATGGTTTGTGTTGAGAAGTTTTTGGTGATTTTGGTGGATTTTCCTTTGCAGGTAATCTGTTTCTTTTCTCTAGTAGCTTTTAATATTCTGTTCTTATGTTGAATTTCTGGGATCTTGATTATTATATGTAAATGTGTGGATTTATTTTGGTTATAGCCAATTGGAGGCCTCTATGCCTCACTTATCTGTAAGTCAAGTTCTTTTCCCATGCTTGGGATGTTTTCTGCTACTGTAAGTGCAAATAGTCTTTTTATGTTATTAGTATCTCTTTCATTGATTCCTCTTAGTCATATAGTGTTTCTCTTTGCATCTTCTTGCAGCAGGTAAATTGTTATTTCCTAATTCTTTGTTATTTTTAAGAGCTGTTTCCTTTAATGATCACTAGTAGTAATCATGTCTTTGAGATCAGAGAATTTATTTTCAGTCTCATTCAGGCTGTTTTGCCAGCTTTCAATGAATTTTTGATCTACTAAATATCTTCTTGAATCTGTTTCATGCATTCTAATTGTTTCCTCTATTGTTCATTCAAGGTTTCTATCACTTTCCTATGCTCCTATTTTTTTAAAATCTGTTTTCTTTGGATATAGTCACCAATTCTTTTGCTATGTCTATGATTTCTGTTTTTATCTTTGTGATTATTTCTGATTTGATTTCTTTTATATATTCCTGGAGTTTTTCTTTTACTTCCCTTGTATCTCAGAGATTTCAGGGGTGCTATTTCCAAATTCATCCATGTCTATGTCTCCTGGATTTGATCTGGATGGGCTGGAAGTTTGAGATTGCATTTTATTTTTTCATTTTGGCATTTTCCTGTGTTCCTTCAAATCAGTCAGATACCAAGTCCTAGTTGCTTCCCATTGTGGTGGGCTCTCTAGCCGCAGGGCTCACTGAGGGTTTTTGTTGGTTCTGGGTCACTGGGCATAGACACCTTGTCCCTTTGGGCTTCACTGAGGGTTCCCTAATGACTGTATGTTGCTTGGCACAGATTCTGAGTTCCTGTGGGCCTCAGAGATGGTTCCCAGGTGTGGATGGGTCATTGGGTGCAGACTCCCAGTCCTAGCAGGCCTCGCCAAGAGTTCTGAGATGACTGTGGGTCTCTGGGCACAGGCTTCCAGACCTTTTGGGCCTAGGAGATGGTTTCCAGGCATGGGTGGGTCACCGAGTACATCTTGGAAGCCCTTGGAAGACTCACTAAGGGTTCCTTGATGACTGTAGGTCACTGATCACAAACTCCCAGTCCCTGTGGGTCTCAGAGATGCTGTCTAGGTGAGAATGGACTCCTTGGCACAGCTTCCCAGTCTCCAAGTGCTCACTGAGTGTTTCCATATGATTTTTAGTTGCTAGACATGGCCTCTTTGTCCCTGTCAGCCTCAGAGATGGTGTCCAGGTGTGGGCAGGTGACTGGATGCAGCTTCCCAGTCCCCAAGAGAATCACTGAGAGTTCTTGGATGACTGCAGGTCCCTGGGTGCGGACTCCCAGTCCTCATGAGCCTCAACGATGTCTGGGTATGGGTAGGACACTGGGTGCAGCTTCTTCATCCCTCCATAAAATCTCTTTCTGTCACTTATATTGTATCCAGTCTATTTGGATTAGAGAAATGACAATGTAATCAATGAACTGATCCTGTGACCACCCACTCTTAATCCCAGCATCCTTAATCCCAGTGTTGCACACTATGAATCCGTTACACACTCTAGATTCAGCCACCTCTGATACAACCCTATGACCATATGAGACTTTGGGGAGAGATCTAGACACAAACTATAACATTACTATATATTATCTAATAGTTTCTCTGGGTTAGAAATTGAGGAGCAGCTTACTAGGGAGGTTGTGACACAGAACTCTTGTGTAGATGTGTTCAGGATATTGGCAGAGTCTGCAGTCATCTGAAGGCCCACATGGGTCAGGTATACACTTTAACAGTAGCTTGGTAACAAGACTTTTGGCAAGAGGCCTCATTTCCTCACCATGTGGGCCTTTCTGTGACTTACTAAAGTGCGGTTACATTGTGGCAAATTGCTTGTTCTAGAGTGAGAGCCGTGATGCAGAGGGAAGGCAGAGCAAGGTGAATTGTCTTTTCATGGCCTGGCTTCTGAAACCTGCTTTGTTCTATTCATTAAATCAAATCACTGATGAATATCTTTTACGTACTCATTATAACCAAGACATTACAAGTAGCTCATCCTCAAGGGAAAGGGGATTACTTTCTTCCTTTTGAAGAGGAATAGCCAAGAATTTGTGGACATTTATTAAAACTACAACAGTTCTCTATCAATTACTGATGTTCTTCACACATGTAAAACACAACCTGTTTCCTAAGGCTCCCAAGTCTTCCCATCACAGTGTTCACTCAACATGTAGATTCTTATCATGTATATCAGGTACAGGCACATGTAAGGCTCCCCTATGTAGTTTTTTTTTCTTGGTACTGGGGATTGAACCAGGACCTTTTCAATGAGCTACATCCCCAGTCACTTATTTATTAATTTGAGACAGGGTCTCACTATATCACTAAGTTACTCAGGCTGGGCTCAAACTTGTGATCTTACTGCCCCAATCTCCAGTCAGCTGGGGTTATAGGCATTTTTCATCACACTAGCTAGCCATTATTTAAGTAGAACAGTTACTTTAAGTAGTTCTTTAAAACTTCCTGAGCACAGTTCTCAACCTTAGCATAAGCTATATGTCTTTACTCCAAGTCCAACATGAAATGGTAAGAAAGTGGAGAATAATTTCTAGAGATATGACTGTGCAAAATTTGGAGAAAGAGGAGACAAAAAAGAAGTCACTATTTCATGAAAAATCTGAAATATACCTGGGAAAATATTTGAAGTTTCTTCATTAGGGTGAAGTCTTACTCCTGCCTGCAAATAACTGCTCATGGCCCCTGGCTCAACACCAGGTGTGCTTGGTTCTACCTTCTGGGTCATCACTCCTTTTGGTTTTTGTCTGCACATGCAAGGGTATTTGTTTGTTTGAGATTTCTCCCACCCTGCAAAGTTTTGAGAGCCCAAAGATACCTCCTCATTTTGTAGTTTCCCTTTCAGTACAAACAGGAAGTGATCCTGGAATGATAGTTTTGTTTAAAGCTTTGTAAATATTCTGTGAATTTTATTAAGGCTTACTCCATGACACCAAAGCTTCATCCAAAAAGGTCATTAAGCTAAGACCTTCCTCACATCAGGCTTATATAGAGACTACGGAGGGCTAATGCCGTTAAGTTTTTTTTTTTTTTTTTTTTTTTTTCTGGTACCTGGGATCAAACTCATAACTGCATGCTTGCAAGAATTTATGCTATTGAGCTAAATCCCCAGCCCACCCTTAAGCTTCTTAAAAACCTCATTGCTTGACTGAGTCACTCTTTGAGTGCATGCATTTGGATCCTAACAAAGGATTTTATAGCCATATCTTCAGTTTTTTTTATTTATTTAAATTTTTAAAAAGAGAACAAATCAAAACAAAGCAGAACAGAGAAGAGCAGAGTAAAACAATGCAAATAACACTTGTCTTTATTTTTTAGATACTTTCCAAAAATTACCTTTGACTTCATCTTGGATCAAAAGACATTTTAATTTTATTAAAATTTTTGAAGATCTAGAGATCTTTGAGATCAGCACATTCAGGTGCTTTCAATTTTAACAATCTTTGCTTCCTTTTGCTTATCTTTGTCCTTTCACATTTTACTATAAGCAGCAAGAAGAAATCAGATAGCACCTTCAATGCTTTAGCTGGAAGTTCCTTCAGCTACATAACAAAGTTCACCAGATGCATTTACTTCCCAAATACTTTCAGGTGACAATGTTGGTAAACATTGTGCCACTACATAATATAGCATTCCTTCCTTTTTCTTTTATTTTTCAAAAAATTTTTGAGACAGGGTCTCTCTATGCAGTTCAGGCTGGCCTTGAGCTCACTTTGTAGCCCAGGCAGGTCTCAAACTCACAACAATCCTCCTGCCTCAGCCTCCAGAGTGCCTGGGATTGCAGGTGTGAGCCACCACATCCGGCTCCTCCTTTTTTCAATAAAATATCTCTCCTTATATTTCAGCCTTCACTGGCAACTTCCTCAAAACTCAAACTTCTACTCACAGTCTGTTCAAGAAATTTTAAACTCTCACAAGCACTTTCTTTCAAGTCCTGCCAACTTCACAAAGTTGCCTAATTCCTTATTTTTTAGATATTTGTTATATCACCCCACTTCCATGTGCCAAGATCTATATTATTTATCTATTGATTCACAACAAATTGCTTAAAACAGCAAATGCTTATTTGTTTTCAGTTTTGTTTTGTTTTGTAATGCTGGTACTTGAACTAAGGGCCTGGCACAGTTTCTGTTTGTCAGGAATTTGGGAGTGGCTCATATGGAAATTTTGGCTCAGCCTCTATCACTGCTTGCATTTAGGATATAAGTATGTCTGCTCTCATCTGAAGATTTGAATGGCAATGGAAGATCTGCTCCTAGAATGGCTCACTCACATGGCTCGCTCACATGGCAGGACTCAGTTCCTCACCATAGTTCCTCTTTAGGCAGTTGGAGTGCCCTCATGACATGGAAGTTAATTTCCACTAGCATGACTCAGCTGTAAGAGAAAGTTCAGAAGAAGCCACACTGCCTCTTTGAAATTTTTTTTTCATTTTAAAGAGAATAAAACAAAAGAGAACAGAAAAAAGCAAATCAGAACAGAGCAATGCAAGCAACACAGCACTTTAGAATCAGACAAAAGACATTAACAGTAGCTACCATGTCTCTTTTCTTCAAAATCATTGAGCATACCTTCACACACATTAATATCAAACATAACAATATAGTATAAAACCATTCAAAAGAATGAAAGCATTACAGGGCTTCAAAACCAAATAACAGAAAATGAACAATGGCTACTATAATATGTTATTTTCCTCAAAAATTTGTCTATACCATCACACATAATAAAATCAAACCACAACAAGATAGGACAAATCAAAACAGAAGTACAAAAACATGGTAGGACTTCAAAGCAAGTTGATAGTAAATCAGCAATGGCTACCATAATGTCTTGTTTTCTTCAAAATAGCTGTTCATACCATCACACATAATGAAATCAAACAAAACAGGTAAAATCAATCAAACAAATGAATGAAAGCATTATAAAATTTCAAAGCATTATAATAGGTAACCATGATTGCCATAAAATATCACATTATATTCAAAATAGCTGCCCCTACTATATGACAGCATAGAATCTAACAGGACAGAACAAAGCCAAACCTAACAAAATTGTGTAAACAATGCAAGAGTTCAAGATAAGACAGTAAGAAATGGACAGTAGTTTCTACCTTTCCCTCCCAGGTATTTCCTCCTCTTTGCTCTTACATAAACTATCTTTTTTTTTTTTTTTTGTCTTTTTCTTTTTATTGGTACCGGGGATCAAACTCACGACCACACACTTGTAAGGCAGGCGCTTATGCTGCTGAGCTAAATCCCTAGCCCCTAGCTATTTTTCTTTTGGATCCCATTAACTCATTCTGTTTCTTGTGCTAGGGTTCACACATATGAGTTTGAACTGTTTCGACCATGAGCATGATCTCCAGTTGGGTCCTTTTACCTTTAGGAGCATTGAGATTATTCTACTTTATAGCAGGGTAGCTTTCCACTGTATGAAAATACCATATCTTTCTTATCCATTCTGCAGTTGATGGACAAGTAACTCTTGATTTTTTTTGGTCTCTGGTCACATGAAACAATTGTTTTCTCTCCTTTGATTTTCAGTCTATGAATTTCCTTTCCAGTTAAATGTGTTTCTTATGTACAGTGTATCAATGGATCTTGTTTCTCTCCCTGTGTTTTTTTATATTGCTGACCTGAGGCCATCTACATTAATGGTTACAACCAGCATACATTGGTTTGTCTCTGCCCTGCTATCTTCTTGTTGTTGGCCCTCCATTTTTCCCCTTCATTCAATTGCCTGTCTCATTTGGTGATCGTTCTCGGCTCCTGTTCCTGGAACTGTGGTCATCTTTATCTCTCTCTAGAATATCCTTTAGCACTCTCTGTAGGGTTGGTTTGGTAGTTATAAATTCCTTCAGTTGTTCTTTGTCATGCAAGTATCTTATTTTTCCACTAATTTTGAAAGATAGTTGTGCAGGCTACATCAATCTGGGTTGGAAGTTGTTTTCTTTCAGAGTTTGAAACACTTCACTCCAAACTCTTGTTGACTTAATGGTTTGTGCTAGCACGTCTGTTGTGATTCTGATTGGTTTTCCTTTATAGGTGATTGGTCTCTTTTCTCTAACAGATTTAATAGCCTGTTCTTTTGCTGAGTTTCTTGGATCTTGATTATTATATGTCTGGGTATAGATTTACTTTGCTTTTGGCTTGTTAGAATCCTAAAAGCCTCACTTATCTGCATGCCAGATCCATTTACCATATTTGGGAAGTTTTCTTCTATTACTTCTGTGAATATTCTTTTAATTTCATTTGTGTTGACCCCTGCTTCTTCATCTATACCTATCACTCTTAAGTTATGCTTCTTTGCATCATCTTGCAGCCATTGGGTTGTTATTTCCTGATTCCCTTATTTTTGAGAGATCTTTCCTTACATGATCACCAGCTGCAATCCTGTCTTCAAGGTTTGAAAAGCTGTATTCAGTCTCTTTCAAGTGGTTTTCCAGCTTTTGATTGAATTTTTAATTTCTTGCATCTTCTTTGAATCTGGTTCATGCATTGTTATTCCTTTCTACATTCAGTCAAGGTTTCCATCATTTTTCTATGCTCTTCTTTATTGTCTCTGTCTTCTTTAGACCTGCTGAACAATTCTTTCAGTATGTTTGTGATTTCCTTTTTTACCTGACATTATTTTTGATTTGACTGCTTTTGCAATCTCATGAAGTTGTTTCCTTACTTCATTTGCTATTCTCTTATAGATTTCAGGTGTGTGACTTCCATTTTCATCCATAACTGTATCTCCCAGACTTAGTCTGTGTGGGCTAGAGGCCTCAGTTTGCCTTTTGCTTCTTCACCTTGACATTCTCCTGGGTTCCTCCCAACAAGCTGGTTGTGGGGCCCAAGGCACTTCCCATGTTGTCTGCCCCTAGGCAGTGTAGGGGGATGAGATAGTCACGTGGGTTCCTCTAATTCCAGATTTACAAGGAGGTAGCTGAGTGTGGAGCACACTTCTCTAGACCTATATAGCTACACTATGGTGTTGCTAATGATCAGGGGTGCATGGAGTTGGGGCTGATTCTCTCAGCCTGTATGACTATACTGGGACTCCCACGATGGTGACAGGCACACAGGGCTGTGTTTGTTTGATTTTGCTAGTGGGTGATGGCTTCCTGAGGTAACCAAGGGCCTCCAATGGTGGCCTATAGATGCACTGTATGGGTTACTTGGCTGTGTGTCCCTGCTCCTGCTGGATGCCTGCAGGAAGGAGCCTTCTGGTAGTAGCTCTCTGAGGGCAAAGGCAGATCTGCTAGTTCTCTCTGCCTATGCTAGCCACCTGCAGGATGTGGCCTTTTGGTGGCAGCACACAGCAGGCAGATGTGGGTGGATCTGTCTGTCTCATTCAACCCACACTGGAGCATGGAATAAGGGGCCTTCTGGTGGATGCTCTCAGCAGGCAGAGGCTGATCTCCTGGTTCTCTCGGCCTGCACTGGGCATGCAGAGGAAAGGCCAAACTGCCCCTTATGACTGAATCTCAAACTGCGTGCTGTCACTTTAAAAAAAATTTTTATTTAAAAACAAAAAAATGAAAAGAGAAAAAAGGGTAGAAATTCAAAAAAATAAACAGTAAATCACTAGTTGATAGACTACATATTGTCATCTTAGAAATAGTTATTCAAGTTACAAAATTAAAGCATACAAAGTGGACATTCAAATAGTGAAAATGCAAAGAGTTCTGTTCAGCAATCCAATAAAAACTTAGTAATATGGTTATTTATCTTACACACTTAAACATACATGCAGCTATATCTTTTAGACCACTTTATTTTCTTCTCATTTTTACAATAACAATTACACATTTTGGGTTTTATTACTCCCACAGTTCTTATTACTTTTTTTGAGGAGAATAAAACCAAATGTGACAAAACAAAACAGAGTCAGTCAAAACAAAGGGATGGACATAGTACATGATGTAAAAACAAAATACAATGTGATCAATAATGGTTACCATAATGCCTCTTGCTATCTTCAAAAAAATTGCCCATTTTATCAGGTAACTTAAAACTGAACAAAACAGTACAGAACAAAACCAGTAAAGATGAAATATTGGAAACATTACAGGACTTCAAAAGAAGTTAATAGTTAAAGCAGAATGGGTATCATTCTGAATCTTCTTGTCTTCAAAGTAGTTGCCTATATCCTCAGACTTGATACATAAGGTATCCTGCTATCTTTGGAGTAGCTGTCCATACCATATAATATAATACAAGAAGACGAACTGGAAAAGAATAAAGCCAAACTAAACAGAACAATGATAACAATATGGGTTTCAAGTCATGATAAAAGATAAACAATGTCCACTGCCTTCCCTTTTTAGACAATTGCTCCCCTTTCACTTTCTTTTTTAAAAATTTAATTTATTTTTTGATAATTTTATTTAAAGAAAAACTAAACAAAACAGAAAACGGGTAGAAATAATACATACTTTCAAAGAAAAAAATAAACAGTAGTAAATCACTAGTTGATGCTTACATATTGTCCTCTTACAAATAATTGTTCAAGATACATAAGCGGAACATATAAGTGGGAATTCAAACAGCAAGACTGCAAATAGTTCTGTTCAACTATCCAACAAAAACTTAGCAACATGGTTATCAATCCTACACATTTAAACATACATGTAGTTATCTATATCTTCATTTATGTTGAGATTAAACAAACCAAAGCCCGCTAAAATCACTCTGAATGAAGAATACTAGTATTGCTGGATTTCACATCATGCCACTCTGGGGTCAGCACTGAGTACTGTAGCATCTGTTTTTCTTCAAAGTATTTGTTTATTTCATCATGTATCATAAGATCAGTTCTCGTAAACTGTTTATAGATTCTACACATGCATGAGCCTTAACATGTATTTCTATCCTTTATGTATTATAAAGAGAAACAAAACAAAGCAGGGCAGAACAGAACATATTCCTATAGACACATAAAGTGAAAGACATAAAACCACTGTACAAGGAGTCCTATCATGTTTACTGTGTTGTTTCTTATTATCTTCGATAGAATTGGCTATATCATCAGATAGAATATAATTGAATATATCAGTACATAACAGTATTAATAGAAACACAACTTTGTAGATAGTGTAAAACTACAAAAACAGGTAGTAATCAAAAGAGAATGAGTGTCATTGTGAATCTTGTCATTTTCAGTCTAGTTGTCTGTACTCTCAGACTTGATACTATCAATCATGGTAGTTTTGAATAAAATCTGTCGATAACAAATAGCAATCAAACAAACCAGATTTAACTAAGATCAGTCATGATAAAATAGTATAAGTTACTCAAGGCTCCAGTTTAAGTTAATAGGAAGTTAAAGATGATTACTGTGTTATATCCTAATATTTTTGTGATAGCTGTCTGTGCCCTCAGATGTAGTGTTTGTAGACAAACTGGGACAGAATAAGTTCTATCTAAGCAGAGTGGGGTGAGTAATATGGGTTGAATTCCTGATACACTATTAAAAATATATTCTGCTTTTTTAAAAAGACTATTCCTCCCCTTTCACTCCCCCAGGATGTACTGTGCATTTTTGGGTCTCACCAACACCCTCTGTTTTAAATTGAGGGGGGCAACCTGCTATTTACCTAAGTGGTTCTGAACCTTCTCCATCCTGAACTTGATCTTTGGTTGTATTCCTTTACCTATTAAAGCCTGTCTTTCCAACCTATCCACAAATACTGGTCTAGTTGCCCCTATTACTCACTGGTTCCCTGTCACATAGAGCATTGTTTACTCATATTTGATTTTTTGTCATATACCCTTTTTCATGTTAATTATATTTTCTATAAAGAGCATCTCATTGGACTCTACCTCATGATCTACTCTGACTGAGATTTTCTTTTATGTTTTTAAATTTAGTGTTTCAAGGCCATCTATATTAGAGATTATAGCCAACCTTCTCTGCCTCATTTCTGAAGTACTCTTTGTCTGCCATTAGTTGTCTGTTTGTGTTCTTCATTTCCCTTTCTTCTCCATTCATTGAGGCCTCTCTGCCACTGTTCCTGGAATCCTGGTACCTTTCTCTCTTTAGGATGTCCTGCAATAGAGCTGGATTGGTGGTTGTGAATCCCCCTATTTCCTCTTTGTCTTGGAAGCATCTTGTTTCTCCATTAATTTCTAGAGACAGTTTTTCAGGGTACATCAATCTGGGCTGGATGTTATTTTCTTACAGGGCTTGAAATACTTCACTCCAAGTTCTTTTTGATTTGATGGTTGTGACGAGAAGTCTGCCATAATTCTGATGGGTTTTCCCTTATAAATAATCTGTTTCTTGTCTCTGATGGCTTTTAATATTCTGTTTTTATATTGGATTTCTGGGATCTTGATTATTATATGCCTGGGTGTAGCTCTGTTTTGGTTGTAAGTGACTGGAGTTCTGTATGCCTCATAGATATGAATATCATTTCCTTTTCCTATGTTCAGGAAGTTTTCCTTAATTATTTCTGTGAATAGCCTTTGTAGTTTCTTTGTTTGTACCCCTGCTTCTTCATTCACATTCTTTATTCTAAGTTATAGATCCTCTTATCATCTTCTTGTCTTTGTATTGTTACTGCTGTTTCCTCAATATTTTAAAGAAAATTTTCCTTTCATGCTCCCACATTGCAAACCTGTCCTCCAGTTTGGATAATCTATCCGTAGTTTCTTTCAAGCTGTTATGCCAGCTTTCAATAGAGTTTTTAGTTTCCTGGTAACCTTGAACCTGCTTCATGTATTCTATGTTTTATTTATATTCTTCATCAAACAATTCTCCCCTTTTTTTGTTTTCCTCCATGCTTTCATCTGTCTCTTCTTGAGAGATGCTTAGCATTTCTTTTTTTAAAAATTTTATTTAAAAGGAAAAAGAGAAAAAACAAAACGAAACAAAACAAAGCAGTGTAAGGGTACAAGTAATACAGAACTACAAAAAAAAAAAGTAAGAAATCACCGGTTAATAGATTACATATTATCATCTTAGAGATAGTTGCTCAAATCACAGTATCAAAGCATACAAAGTGGACACTCAAACAGTGAGACTGCAAACAGTTGTGTTCAATGATCCAACCAAAAACATTAATATGGTCAGCTATTTAACAACCCTAAACACTCTTGCTGTTCTATCATTTAGAACTCTTTTTTTCCCTCTCTTTTTTACAACAAAATTTACACATTTTGGGTTTTATTAATCCTTAGTTCTTATTACTTTTGGGGGGGGAAGATAAAGTGAAATATGGCAAAACAAAGCTGTCAGTCAAACCAAGGATAGACATAGCACATGATGTAAAACAGTGTACAAGCTTATCAACAATGGTTATCAACAATGTCTCTTGTTTCCTTAAAAAGAATTGTCTATCTCATTATATATTATAAAGTTGAACAAAACAGTAGAGAACAAGACCAATAAAACTTAAGCATTGTAAACATTACAGGACTTCCAAAGGAGACAATAGTCAAACCAGAATTGGCATCTTAGTGAATCTTATTGCCTTCAAAGTAGTTGCCTATACCCTCAAACTTGACACTATCATACAGAATGGAACAGAGTCTAATCAGTCAAAACAAGATAGTGTGAGTATTACAGGACTTCAAAACAAGTTAATAGGAAATCAAAAGAGTTACTATTATATACCCTGCTATTTTTTTTAAAATTTTTCCCCTTAATTAAAAAAACATAAAAAATAACTAAATAATTTTTAATGAATAAGGCAGAGATTGAGATAAAACAGGACATAACAATATAACAATACAGGTCAAAGCATGACTGTTTCAGCAACCTAGTGCTTCACCACCAAATAACCCGACTTAATAGTAGTTACCATAGTGTCTGTCTTTTTCCTTGAAATATTTGAATAAAACTTCATATACTATAGCTTCAAGTATTTCCATATCAAGAAGCCCAGAATAAAGCCTTTGCAATTAATAAGTGAAAACTTTATAAGGCTTCAAGGCCACCTAATGGGGAATCATGATTACCACATATTTTTATATATTTGAATCATTACTTACATTAGGGAAACTATTCGGTATTCATACATGCGAGATTGATTTATTTCACTTATGAGTATGGTCTCAAGCTGCGCCCATTTATTGATAAATATCTCAATGTGATCCTTCTTTATAGTTGAATAATACTCCATTGTATAGAAATACCACAACTTTTTTATCCATTCCTCAGTTGATGGACACTTGGGTTGTTTCCAAGATCTGGCGATTACAAATTGTGCTGCTATAAACATAGGTGCACATATATCACTGTGGTATGATGCTTTCAGTTCTTCTGGGAATATGCCTAGAAGTGGAATAGCTGGAATAAATGGGACTTCCAATCCCAGCTTTTTGAGAAATCTCCAGACTGACCTCCACAAAGACTGCACCAGTCTACACTCCCACCAACAGTGTAGGAGAGATCCTTTTACCCCACAGCCTCTCCAGCATTTGTTGTTGTTGGTTTCCTTGATCCTGGCCATTCTTTCAGGAGTGAGATGGTATCTCAGTGTGGTTTTAATTTGCATTTCTCTAATGACTAATGATGATGAGCATTTTTTCATGTATTTATTTGCCATTTGCATTTCTTCATCTGAGAAGTGCGTATTCATCTCAGATGCCCATTTTTGGATTGGATCTTTGAATTTTGGGGGTGTGAGTTTTTTTAATTCTTTATATGTTTTAGACAAGAGTCCCTTGTCTGAGAGAGAGTTCACTATAATCTTTTCCCAGTTTGTGGGTTTTCTTTTTACCATGCTGGAGATTTATTTTGACATGAAGAAACTTTTTAATAAGAAGTGTTCCCAGCTATTGATTCTGGGAAGTATTTGCCATGCGGTTTGAGTCCTGTTCATGAATTCTCTACCTACTCCTATGTCTTCAAGGTTTCTACCCAATTTGTCTTCCAATAGATTTAGTGTTTCTGTTTTAATATTCAGATATTTGACCCATTTATATTTTAATTTAGTGCATGGTGATAGACATGGGTCTAGCTTTAGTTTTCAGCAAATGGAGAGCCAGTTTTTCTAGCACCATTTATTAAAGAGACTGTCATTCTTCCAGTGAACCTGCTTGGCTCCTTTATCAAAGATAAGGTGGTTGAGTGTGTTTGTAGTTGTGGTTGTATCTTCTAATCTATTCCATTGATCTGCGGCTCTGTTTTGATTCCAATACCATGTTGATTTTACTACTGTTACTTTGTAGTATAACTTCAAGTCAGGGATTGTGATGCCTCCTGCTTTGTCTTTGCTGCTTAGAATTGTCTTTGCTATTCTAGGTCTCTTCTGGTTCCAGATGAAATTTAGGAGTGATTTCTCTAGATCTATAAGGTATGTTGATGGTATTTTTTATTGGGATTGCATTGAATCTGTATAACAGTTTTGGGAGAATGGCCATTTTCACAATGTTTGTTCTTCCTATCCATGAGCAAGTGATGTCTTTCCATTTTCTGAGATTATCTTCAATTTCTTTTTTCAGTGTATTATAATTTTCCCTGTATAGGTCTTTCACTTCTTTCATAAGAGTAATTCCTAAATATTTCATTTTTTTGCTTGCTAATGTGAAGAGTGTAGTTTCTCTTATTTCCCTCTCTGTGATTTTCTTGTTTGTGTATAGGAAGGCTATTGATTTCTGAGTATTGATTTTGTATCCAGCCAAACTACTAAATTCATTTATTGTATCTAAGAGTCTTTCAATGGAGTTTAGGGGGTCTTCTATGTAGAGTATCATGTCATCTGCAAACAATGATAATTTAACTTCTTCTTTTTCCTATCTTTACTCCTTTCATTTCTCTCTGTTGCCTAATTTCTCTGGCTATCACTTCCAGTACTATGTTAAATAGGAGTGGTGATAAAGGACATCCTTGTTTTGTGCCTGATTTTAAAGTAAAGGCTTTCAATTTTTGGCCATTTAGTATGAGGCTGGCGGTTGGTTTGTCATAAATGCCCTTTATTATATTGAGGTAAAGACCATCTATTCCAATTTCCTGTAAAGTTCTTATCATGAATGAATGTTGGACCTTATCGAAGGCTTTTTCCGCATCTATAGAAATGATCATGTGATTCTTACTTTTGGCTTCATTGATATGGTGGATTACATTTATTGATTTATGTATGTTGAACTATCCTTGCATTCCTGGGATGAATCCCACTTGGTCATGGTGTATAATCTTCTTGATGATTTGCTGCATCCTGTTCGCCAATATTTTATTGAGGATTTTTGCATCTGTGTTCATTAGGGAGATCGGTCTATAGTTCTCTTTTTTAGTTCGGTCTTTCTGAGGTTTTGGTACTAGAGTAATGTTTGCTTCCAGGAATGACTTAGGAAGGATTGCTTCCCTTTCAATTTCATTGAATAGTTTGAGGAGTGTTGGCATTAGGTCTTCTTTATATTTCTTGTAGAATTCTGCAGTGAATCCATCTGGGCCTGGGCTCTTCTTGGTGGGTAAGGACTTAATTACATTTTCAATTTCATTAACAGAGATTGGGTTATTCAACAGTTTTACATCCTCCTGATCTAGCTTTGGTACTTCATATGTTTATAAGAATCTGTCTATTTCTTCTGTGTTATCAAACTTTTGAGAGTAGAGGTTTTCAAAATAGGTGTTGATGATCTTCTGTATTTCTATTGGGTCTGTAGTGATTTCACCTTTTTCATTTCTTATTGCATGAATTTGAGCTTTTTCTTCCCTTTTTTAATAAGGTTGACTAGGGGCTTATCAATTTTATTTATTGTTTCAAAGAACCAACTCTTTGATTCGTTGATTCTTTGGATTATTTTCTTAGTCTCTATTGCATTGATTTCTGCTCTAATTTTTATAATTTCCTCTCTTCTTTTGGCTTTGGGCTTGACTTGCTCTTCTTTTTCTAGCTGATTGAGGTGTAGCATCAAGTTATTTATTTGTATTCATTTTGTTTTCCTGATGTGGGAACTCAGTGCAATAAATTTTCCTCTGAGGACGGCTTTCATTGCATCTCACAAATTCCAGTAAGTTGTATCTGCATTTTAGGTATTGTTTAATTTCTTCTGTGACCCACTGATTATTCAAGAGTGTGTTATTCAGTTTCCATGTGTTTGCGAGATTTTTGCAGTATCTTTTATCATTAATTTCTAATTTCAGAGCGCTATGATCCGATAACATGCAAGGGATGATTTCAACTCTTTTGCATTTGTTTAAATATGTTCTGTGAGCTAATATATGGTCTGTTTTAGAGAATGATCCATGTACTGCTGAGAAGAATGTGTATTCTGATGTTGTTGGGTGGAACATTCTGTATATGTCTATCAAATCCATTTGTTCGCAGGTGTGATTCAGTTCTGTTATTTCTTTGCTCATTTTCTGTCAGGTTGATCTGTCCCTTGGTGTCAATGGCGTATTGAGGTCCCCTGTTACAATTGTGTTGCTGATAATTTGTGTTTTCATTTCTGTTAATAGTTGTTTTATATAACTGGGTGCTCTGGAGTTTGGTGCATATATATTTAAGATAGTTATCTCTTCCTCTTGGAGTTTCCCCCTTACAAGTATGTAGTGACCTTCTTTGTCCTTTATGGTCATTGTTGGTTTAAAGTTCACATTGTCTGCAAACAGAATGGCTACTCCTGCCTTTTTTTGGATTCCTGCTGCATGAAGTATTGTTTTCCATCCTTTGACTTTCAGTCTGTGAGTATCCTTCTGGGTTAGATGGGTTTCCTGTAAACAGCATATGGTTGGATTTTGTTTCTTGATCCATTCTGCTAGTCTGTTTCTTTGGATTGGTGAATTGAGACCATTTACATTAATGGTTATTACTGTTAAATGCTGGTTTATTGTTTACATGTTATGTCTCTGCTGTTGCAAGCATTTCTTTTATTAATCTATTTATATCTTGCTGTACTTGGTTAAATGTTTCACTTTTGAGCTCATCTATGAGGTCCCAAAGATATCTCTTTATGTCCACTGGTGCCATGTCTGATACTGGATGTTTAGTGTCCTCTATCTCCTTTGTATTTAACTTTCCTGGAACAATGTTCTCAGGGTTGGGGACTGGGGACTTTTTCTTGTTGCTTTCTCTTCTCATATTTTTTGTTTCTTCTATACAGGCATATATAGAAGGCTCCAGTTGCTTTCTTTGTTGGTCACAGTTCTTCTGAAGCACTCTGTCTAGGTGATCCTGCCACCTGCAGTGTGCTATTGATATGCAAACAGGGTGGGAGTATGCGGGCTCCTCGCTGGCCAGTTGCCTCCCCTCTTGGTCAGTCAACCTGCTGAGGCCTTCACTCTGCTAGTTTGCGCTGCCTCCCCTCAGGATTGGTCAACCCGCTGAGGCCTTCACTGTGTTAGTGAGCACTACTGGGCATAGGGAATTGGTTTGGAATAGCTTATTGTGTCTCAGCTAGGGGCATGACCCAGGCCAAGCACACCCTACCAATCCCGTCTGGGCACAGAGCAACTGACTAAAGTCACCACTGCTCCTTGTTCTTGCCAGTCTGCCCAGCCCCAGAATGTCATTCATTGGAGCCTGTATTGGTCAGGGTTTTACTAGAGAGAACAGATATAACCCGGGATATACAGAAACAAGATTGGCTTATAGTCAGTCACAGAGTCCGATGAGGAAGCGTGCAGAGGGTGTCTATGCACTGGAGGCTGAAGGATCCAATCCAAGGTCTGGAGTTCACCCTAGTGTCTTGTGCAAGTCCACACCAGCAGGCTGATCGGTCTGCGACAGAAGGCCAAAGGCTCTGTAATGAAAGGCTGAAGAATCTATGCTGGAAAGCTGAAGAGTCTATACTGAAAGCCAGGAGGTGAGGTCCAAACCAAAGGCAAAGACTAGAGCTTCTCCCAAGAATGGAATGGATTCGTCCTTCCTCCTCCCCTTTTATATCTTGAGGTGATAACCCACCATAGGGTGGATCTTCTACATCCTTGGGTGTAGAATTGCTAAACCCATTTAGTTAGCTTCTAACTGTCTCAAGTTGACACAATCAATCAACCACTTCAAAGCCCCTTTTTTCTGTGGATTGGTTTTATTCCTGGCACTCACCACAGGTTAATGCAGGTTCCCCACCAGCTGAGCTCTCCGTTTGGCTCACGGATGCCCGACCTCAGTGTGACTGCATTTCCAGTGAGTCGAAGTGGTGGAATTCCTCAGGCTTGGTATGTCACAGCTGCGTGAGTTCGGGCACTGCAGCAGGAGTCCTGAATCTTTAGCTGTTCCAATAGTAGCACCAGGATTGTATGTTTGATTGGTTCTTCTCACCTTAGTTTCTTCCTGGGTTGAGATGATCCATGTCCCTCTGGGATTTCTCACGCTATATTATTTTGGAATCCAAGTTGACTATCTCAGCGAGCCTCTGAAGCCTGCTGTTATTTATCTGCCATCTTTACTGTAACTCCCCTGCACCCTGTCACTTTTGCTTTATTCTGTTGGTTAGGAGCAAATCTTAAAGGGAAACAGAATCAAGTTCCACATTTTGAAAGGAAGAGCATCAAAAATTGTGAGTGCATTTTTAAATAATCATAATTTATAATTAGTTTTCTCCTACAATGTCACGCCTGAGAAGACTGGCAGAGTTCTCTAACCTAAACAAGAAAAAAAAAGGGGATACTGGAGAAATAAAGTGGCTTGATGGATATGAGAGTTTTCAATATTTGACAGAGTTTCTATCCACGCATGGCTAAAGATGATCCAAATAGAGCCAGGAACACAAGAGTGAGGCAGTCTTTGTCTTTTAAGTATGATGCTGTACAGTAGTGCCCATTTTCTCACCCAGAAAATAACTCAGATTTATTACAAGCCAATTTGTAATATGTGTCATTTACCACACTAAATATTTTACATGCATCAGCTTAGTTAACACTTTCAAAACCCTTCATCACATCCTGTTCATAGGTATGGTATGAAATCTGTGGTTCAGAGAAAAGAAGAATAGAAAAATTCAGTCATAGGGTTATGGCATCATTCAAACCGGGGTATGTCTAACACTAGATTGAACAATAAATGAAACAATGAATGAAATTTTATATCTTACAGATGCAAGAGAAGTTTGAGTCAAGAGATAGAACATTAGTGCACTGCTTGACTTGCAGTAGTACTGACAGTGTATCTCAAGACAATACAGTTTTGAAAGAACAAGAACTTCAGATTGGAGTGTAAGTCAGTGGTATATCACTTGGCTTCCATGAGTAAAATCCCATCTCCAGCACCAAAAAAAATTTAAATAATACACACTATAGACAGTTGAGACTAGTGGGATTGAAAGACCAAATATTATCCCAAAAGGTGGAAATCACAAAATGAAAAAGCAAAATGCAATCTGAAACATCTAGTCCATCAGGGCAAAGTACAAGAGACATTGAAATAGAGGATTTTAAAAGTCATACACCAGAAATCTCTGAAAAGATAGGAAGTGAAATAAAGAAACAAATCTGTGAGCCTATAATGGAAATTAAATTAGAGATAGTTTCTCAGGTAAAGACAGAAATGACAACCTTAGTAAAGGAGATGCTCAGCATAGCTAAAATAGATAAAAAAGTACAACAGCATGTGAAACTGATTGAAACCTTGAGTGAAAAATATAGAAAACAAGCAGAATGCATGAAACTCAAAGAGATAACCAAGAAAAAAATTCTACTGAAGGCTTGTAAAACCATTTAAATGAAGCTGAGGCAAGCTTGAGAACAGGATTGCAGCTAAAAATAATGAAAGGATAAAACTTTTAAAAATAACAAAGCACCATGAAATGACAATTCAGCAGCTTCAAGATGATACCAAGAGAAAAAAATGTAAGGTCAGTAGGCATCAATGAAGATGCAGGAGTCAATGTGAATGACATCAGTGAACTACTGACATAAATAATAACACAAAATTTCCCAAACATGGTGAAAAATCTGGTATACAGATAAGTGAGGTATATAGAATGCCAAACAGTCACAACCAACATAAACCTCCACCCAGGTATATAATAATTAAGATCCCAGACATACAGCATAAAAACAGAATACTAAAAGCTGTTAAGAGAAAAGACACATCTCACCTATCAAAGAAAGCCCATTAGAATCACAGCAGATTTTAAAGCACAAACTCTCAAGATGAGCTTGGAATGAAGCATTTCAAACCCTGAAGGAAAACAACTTTCAACAATGATTAAAAGAGATAAACAAGATCACTATATACTTGTTACTGGAAAAATTCAAGAGAAAGGACTAACACTTATGAATATATATGCACCAAATACAGGAGCACCCAACTACATAAGACAAACACTAATGGATATGAAAAACCAAATATACAAGAATACAGTTGTAACAGGGGGCCTTAATACCCCGTTGTCACAAAGGGACTTGAGATTTAGCTCAGCAGCATAAGCACCTGCTTTGCAAGCAGGCGGTCATGAGTTCAATCCCCAGTACTGATAAAAGAAAGAAAAAAAATATGACCTAAAGAGACAGATCAACTAGACAAAAAGTAAGCAAAGAAATAACAGAACTGAATCAAACCCAAGAGCAAGTGGACTTAGTACATGTTTATAGAGTGTTCCACCCAACCACATCAGAATATACATTCTTCTCAGCTGTACATGGGACATTCTCCAAAATAGACCATATATTAGCTCATAAAATATTTTTAAGTAAATGCAAAGGGATTGAAATTATTCCATGCATGTTATCTGTTTATTATCTGTAGTAGTATCTGTTATCATGTTATCATTCCATGCATGTTTCAGTACACTGAAATTGGAATTTATTGGCAAAATAAATTGCAAAACCTGCATAAATATGTGTAAATTAAATAACAACCTTGTGAACAATCAGTGGGTTGTAGGTGAAATTAAAGAAGAAATTAAGCAATACCTTGAATTTAATGAAAATGCAGATATAACATGCTGACACCTGTGGGATGCAATGAAAGCAATCATAAGAGGGAAATATATAGTAACAAATTCTCATATAAAGAAAATGGAATGAGCACAAATGATCAACCTAATGCTACATCTCAGGGTTCTAGAAAAAGAAGAGCAAGTCAAACTCAAAGCCCAAGAAGAGAGGAAATTGTAAAGATCAGACCAGAAATTAACAAATGAGATTAAAAACAATACAAAGAATTAATTAATCAAAGAGATGTTTTGGCTGGGGATTTAGCTCAGTGGCTTAAGTGCCTGCTTGGCAAGGATGAGTTCATGAGTTCGATCCCCAGCACAAAAAAAAAAAAAAAAAAAAAAAGAGTTGTTTTTTAGAGAATAAAAATAATTGTTAAATCTCTAGCCAAACTTATAAAGAAAAAGAAAGAAAAAAAACACAAATTAACACAATAAGGACTAAAAAGAGAGAAATTACTACAGATCCCATGGAAACTGAAAAGATCATGAATACCTACTTTGAAAATCTCTACTCACATGTGATGGAAAACACAGAGGAAATGGCCAGATTTCTAGAAACATATGAATTACCAAAGCTCAATCAAGAAGATATAACAATTTTAAGTAACCCAATATCAGCTATTGAAATTGAAAATGTGATTAAAAACTTACAAGGAAAGCCCAGGTCCTGAGGATTCATGGCTGAATTCTACCAGAAATTTAGAGAAGATTTGACACCAACACTCCTTAAACTTTTCAGTGAAATTGAAAGGCAAGCAATCCTCCCTAACTCATTCCTGGAGGCAAAAATCACTCTGATACCAAAATGAGAGAAAGACCCAATCAAAAGGAGAACTATAGGCCAGTCTTTCTAATGAACATTGATGCAAAGATTCTCAATAAAATACTGGCAAATAGAATGCAACAAATCATCAAGAAGATTATAAATCACAGCCAAGTGTGATTTATTCCAAGAATGCAGATATGGTTTAACATATGCAAATCAATAAAAGTAATACACCACATCAACAGAGCCCAAAACAAGAACCATATTATCATCTCAAAGATGCACAAAAAGCTTTTGATAAAGTCCAACACTTTTCTATGGTAAAAACCCTACAGAAACTCAGAATAAATGGTATGTATCTCAATCTCATAAAGGCCATCTGTTACAAACCAGCAGCCAACATTGTACTAAATGGATGAAGACTGAAAGTTTTAACTCTAAAATCAGGAACAAGACAAGGATGTCCACTATCAACATTCCTATTCAACATAGTTCTGGAAATATTAGCCAAAGCAATCAGACAAGAAAGAGAGAGAGAGAGAAATAAAAGGAATAAATATTGGAAATGAATGAGTTAAATTATCACTATTTGCAGGTGATACGATACTCTATTTAAAAGACCCAAAAACTCCATTACAAGACTACTACAGATAATAAACAAATTCACCAGGGTAACTAGATACATCAATACTCAAAAATCAATAGTATTCCTGTCCACAAAAACTCACTGAGAAAGAAATTATGGGAATATTGCCTTTCACAATAACATCTAAAAAAAAATGAAATACTTAGGAATCAACCTAACCAAGAATGTAAAGATGTATATGCTGAAAATTATACTAGTCTAAAAAAAGAGATTGAAGAGGATATTAGAAAATGGAAGGCTACTCCTTGCTCTTGGCTAGGAAGAACCAACATTGTGAAAATGGAGATACTTCCAAAACTGTTATACAGATTTAATGCAATCCCAATCAAAATACCATTAACATATCTTACAGACATAGAGAAAACATTCCTAAAATTCATTTGGAAACAGAAGAAACTTTGAATAGCAAAAGTGATTCTGGGCAACAAAGTTAAGGCAGGAGGCATCTCAATTCCTGACTTGAAACAATACTACAAAGCTACAGTGATAAAATCAGCAAGGTACTGGCAAATAAATAGACCTGAGGATCAATGAAACAGATTGGAAGATACAAACACAACTACCAAAGATTTTCAGCCAATTTATACTTGACAAAGAGCTAAACATGTTCACTAGGAGAAGGATAGTCTCTTTAATAAATGATGTTGGAAAAATTGGCTTTCCACATGCCAAAAACTGAAAAAGACCCATGTGTGTCACTATGCACTAAAGTCAAAATGGATCAAAGATCTAAATATTAAAACAAAAACACTAAATCTACTGGAAAACAAGGTAGGTAGACACATTGGAGACATAGGGATAGGTAGAGAATTCATGAACAAAATATTAACCACACAGGAAATACTGCAAAGAATCAACAACTGGGATCTCATATTATTAAAAAGTTTGTGCATTTCAAAAGAAATCACTAACAAAGTGAAAGTAAAACCCACAGAATGTGAAACAATTTTAGACAGAAATTCCTCAGACAAAGGACTTATGTCCAGAACCTATAAAGAGTTGAAAATCATCAAGCCCTCCAAATTCAAAGATTCACTCCAAAATGGACATGTGAGGTGAACATAACAATTCTCAGATGAAGATATACAAATGGCAAATAAATACATGAAGAAATGTTCACCATCACTAGTCACTTGAGAAATGCAAATTAAAACAGCACTTAGATTCCATCTCAATCTAGAAAGACTGGCTGCTATTAAGAAATCAACTGATAACAAATGCTAGTGAGGCTGTGGGGAAAAAGAAACACTTCTCCAACCTTGTTCAGAGTGTAGAGTGGTGCAGTCACTAAGGAAATTAGTATGGAGATTCCTCTAAAATCTAGGATTGGAAGTTCCGTTCAATCCAGCTATTCCCTTCCTGGGTATTTTCCCAGAAAAATTGAAAATGTCATGTTAGAACAATATATGTGCCCCCATGTTTATAGCAGCACAATTTGTAATAGCTAAATCTTGGAAACAACCAAAATGCTCATCAACCACAGAGTGGATGAAAAAGATATGATATTTTTATTCAATGGATTACTCAGTTATAAAAAAAGGATGATCTTGAGGCTTTTGTAGGTAAATGCAGGCAGCTTGAGAGTATCCTCATAAGGGAAACAAATCAGCCTCATATTTATAAATATCACATTGTCTTTCTATTGTAAAAAATAATAAAAAACTAAAGGTGTAATGAGATCTAAAATGTATAATAGATACTGTAATAATGAAAATGAATGGAAGTGCTCTAAAGATACATGCTCAAGTGTGTAAGACAGATAACCATACTACTAAGTTTTTGTTAATTTATCAAACAGAATGGTTTGTACTGTCATTTTTGATTATCCACTTTTTATGGTTTTCTTTTGTAACTTGAACAACTATTTCTAAGATGATGATATGTAATTTATCAACTCGTGATTTCTTAGTGTTAATTTTTGAAATTCTGTATTATTTCTACCCATTTTTCCATTTTGCTTTTTTTCTCTAAATAAAAAAAGTAATTAAATACCATTTTCAGAACTTGGTACTTTTAACTTATGGTAATACATATTTTCAGGCTATAATTATTATATTCATTGTTAGGAGTAGGCACATATATATAATTTGTCTTAATTCCATTTATGACCCTTTCCCTTTCTCCGCTCTCAACTGCCTTTTCTTTCCATACTATCTGTATTCTGTCTATGTCTTTCTTTTTTGTATATTATCTTCTTTAATTTGTTCTCTCTTTATAATTTGTGTTTCTCAGATAAAAAACCATTCAATTTTTTTATTTAAGAGAAAAAGTGACACAAGTAAAACAAAAAGCAAAAGAGATGAACAAACAACAGCAATAATAAACTCAAAGCAATAAAAGTATAGATTTTAAAAACAAGTTGATAGGAATTTGACAATGGTTGTAATATTGTACATTGTTACCTTCAAAAGGGTTGCTTAGATTAACAGATATAGGCATGCAAAATTGATCTAATCATATGAGTATTAACTGTTCTTTTCCAATAACTAATACAATTGGTAATATCGTCATTTTAGCTATCTAATGTGTATACACACACACACACACACACACACACACAAATTTATGTCTTTTTCCTTTCCCTTCCTTCTTTCCTGTATACCAGTTACTTTGCCTTTTTGATCAGCTTATTATACCTACACAGTATTTATTGTAGATTTTGGATTATATATACTTTTTAAATTTCTGACATTAGGGAGACAATATGGTATTTACACATGTGAGTTTGATTTATTTCACTTATGAGTATGGTCTCAAATCATATACATTTACTTAAAAAGGCTAGATGGAGTCTTTCTTAATGGCTGAGGAATACTTCATTGTACAAAAATGCCACATCTTTTTTTAAAATCCATTTCTTGATTGATGGGCACTTCTGTTGTTTCCAAGATCTGGCTATTATAAATTATACTACTATAAACATTGGAGAACATACATCACTGTGGTATGATGTTTTCAATTCTTCTGGGAAAATACCTAGAAGTGGGATAGATAGGTCAAATGCAATTTCTAATCCTAGCTTTTTCAGGAACCTCCAGACTGACCTGCACAGTGGTTTCACCAGTCTACATGTTTACCAACAGTGCAGAATAGTTTCTTTTTTCTCATAGCCCCTCCAGCATCTGTCATTGGTTGATTTCTTGAACTTGGCCTCTCTTTCTGGGGTTAGCAGGAATCTCAGTGTTGTTTTACTTTGCATTTCCCAAATGACTGTTGATGTTGAACATTTTTTCATATATTTATTTGCCATTTGTATTTCTTCATTTGCAAAGTGTACATTCATCTCAGGTGCCAATTTTTGGATAAGTCCTTGAATTTTGCAGGCCTGATTTTTAAATTTTTAAAAAATGTTCTAGATAGAAGTCCTTTGTCTGAGTGATATTTGGCCAAGATATTTTCCCAATTCATGAGTTTCCTTTTCACTCTGTTGGAGATTATTTTTGACCTGAAAAACCTTTTTGCTTTGGTACCAGGAATTGAACTCATGACTTCACACTTTCTCAGGTAGGCACTTATGCCCCTGAAGTAAACCCAACCCCCATGCAAAAACTTTTTAATAAGGTGAGATCCCCATTGTTGATTCTGGGAAGTATTTCCCATGAAGTTTAATTTTTTCTCATCAACTCTTCCTACTCTTATGTCATCAAGATTTCTACCTACTTTGTATTCCAGCATGTTTAGTGTTTCTATTATAATATTTAGATCTTTGATCCATTTTAACTTTTATTCAGTGCATGGTGATAGACATGGATCTAGTTTTAGTTTTTGGCATATGGAAAGCCAGTTTTTCCTGCACCACTTATTAAAGAGCCTATCTTTCTTCCAGTGTACATGTTTGGTTCCTTTGTGAAAGATAAGGGGACAGGGTATTTGTAGTTGTGGCTGCATAATCTCCTCTATTCCGTTGATCTTCAGGTCCAGTTTTTTCTTTTAAGGAGAGTAAAATAAAACAAAACAGAATGAAGTAGATCAGAATAAAACAATGCAAACAACACAGTATTTCAAAACAAGACAATAAGAAATCAACCATGGCCATCGCAAAGTCTCCTGTTCTCCCCAAAATAGCTTTCCATATCTTCACACAAAAGAAATTCAAACAAAATAAAGCAGTATAAACTGATCAAAACAAAAGAATGAAAGCATTGCCAACCTTCAAAACCAGGCAATAGGAAAATTAGCAATGGCCAACATAATGTCCCCCATCCTCCTCAAAATAGCTGTGTACATCTTCTCACATATTGAAATCAAATAATAGAAAACAAAATAAAACAGATCAAAATGAAGAATAAAAGCATTATTGAACTTTAAAACAAGACAGAAAATCAGCAATGGTTACCATTATGTTTCATTTTCTTCAAAGTAGTTGTTCATACTATTATTGGTAATAAAATCAATACTTATAAATTCTTTAGGCAATCTAGGCATGTATATGCCTATAAATGTACATCTATCCTTTCTGCATGAGATGCAAAACCAAAACAAAACAAAGCAAAATACTAGAAAAACAAAAAACAATAGAGGTAAATAAATAACAAAAAGAGCCCAAAACAATAACAATATAGGCTTTCAAAACAAGGTGGTAGGAAAATAACTAATGTAGTTATTTTGCATAGTTATCTTCAAAAGAGTTATTCAGATTACCAGTAAACACACAAATTTGATCTAATCCTATGAATGCTAACTTTTTTGTTTCAAGAACTAATACAATTAGTTGTACAATCATCTTAGATATTTAAAGTGCTTATATACAAATTCATATCTTTTTTCCTTCCTTCTTTTATCCTTTTCTCTATTTGAGTTATTTTATCCCCTTTGAGCAATTTCTTACCCTTTCACAATATTTATTGAAGATTTTGTGTCTTATTAATACTTTCAGTTTCTTACACTAGGGAGACAGCATGGTATTTACACAGGTGAGTTTGATCATTTGACTTATGAGTATGGTCTCAAATCTCATCCATTTTCCTATAAAAGCCTCATTGTGATCCTTTTAAATTCTTTCTTTGCTATCCTTATTCCTTTTATTACTCTCTCTTGTCTAATTGCTCTGGCTGTTTCCAGTAGAATATTGACTAGGAATGGTGGTAATGAGCATCCTTGCCTTGTTTCTGATTTTATGGTGAAAGGTTTCAGTTTTTGTCTATATAATATGATACTGGTTTTTTGTTTGTCATAGATGGTTTTTTTTTTATCAGATTGAGGTAAAGCCCATCAATTCCACTTTTCCATATGGATCTTATCATGAATGAATGTTGGACTTTGTCAAAAGCTTTTTATGCATTTATTGAAATGATCACATGATCCTTATCTCTGTCTCTATTGATATGGTGTATTATGATTAATGATTTGCATATGTTAACCATCCCTCCATTCCTGGGATGAATCTCACTTTGTTGTTAACTAATTGACCTAGTAGATGTCTATAGTGTTCTACCCAACAACATCACAATACACATTCTTCTCAGCTTGGTTACTCTCTAAAAGAGATCATATACTAGCTCACAGAATATGCATAATTAAATGCAAAGGAATTGAAATAATCCCATGCATATTATCTGAACATAGCAAAATAAAATTGGAAATTAATGACAAAAATCCCCCACAAACACATGGAAATTAACATTTTCCTAAAAAACCAATGGATTACAGAAGAAATTAAAGAATATCTATGATTGAATGAAAATGCAAATACAAATTACTGGAATATATAGGACACAATGAAAGCAGTCTTCAGAGGGAAATTTACAGCAGTAAATGATCAGCCAACCTGTTTTAGCCTGCAAAGTCAGTGAAACACTAAACACTACAAATATTAAGTTGTATTCTGTTATACTAAGATGCTGAAAAATTAAAATAATTGATTAAAAGATAGTTAACAAAAAATAGTTAAAAGGATAGTTATTAGCAGTATTGTCATTCTGTACTGAGTTCGTTACCCTAGTAACCAAGCACCAACCACTTAGTTATAGATTAACTGACCATGTCATTATGCTGTTCTGTATGCATCGCCCCCCCCCCCCCCCCGCAAGTAACACAGGTTACTTGGGGGGCTATGTCAACCTTTGTTTCCCCTTGTAAGAGACAAATGATGTTGCATCAACCATTGTTCCCTTTATGAGAGACCAATGTTCCTGGAATTGGCAGACCAAGGGCTATAAATTGACTAACAACCCACTGTGAAATGCCTCTGACCTCAAGCAAAGGGGAACAAAGGCGCACCTTGTTTTTGTTTCTCATCATTATGTACTTAATGATCGATGAGCTAATCATAAATGAACTATAAAAATCAGTCAAAATTCTAACTCAATTGCACCGCTTTGCAAATTCCATCTGTACTGTGTTGCTGGGCCAGCTAAAATAAAAGCACTTCTTCCTACAATGACGTTGTTTTGCCCCATCTTATTTCCATCTTGGGGGTTTTGCCCCATTTTTCATCTCGGGGGGCCTTTTTGGGGGAAGTAAGACATTTGGGGACTTGTCTGGGATACCCACTCCCCACATTTTTTTCACCGATCGATCAGCTTGAATCATCTGTAAGTATTAGGATCTTTTCTTCAAACAAGGTTCTCTATAAAAAAGAAGTATTAGGATCTTTTGTTCTTTATAATTTGAGTGGACACATTTAAAGTTGCAGACGAGCTTGGCTGGCTCTTTCTGCACCAGAGCGGTACACCCTCCAGGGACGGGCTTCTAGCCCATTTATGATTTTGGACTTTTTTGCCTTTTTGGTTTTGTGCTTGGTATATTTTTACTGTAAGGCCATTTGTTCATCTGAATTTAAATCTTTTACCTCAGTACTAACATTTAGGTTTCATTTCTCTTAAACTATTGTTGCAGGTTCCATGTGGCTTCTTAGACTTGGGGGTTATAATAAAAATTGTTTCCCTATAGGTTGCTAGACAACTGTGAATCGAGAAGCCTTTGTGTGTGTGTTTTGTGTTTTTCTTGTCTTCTGTGGCGCCTTGTGTTGTGTTATTGTCATTGACCAGTTATTAATAATTATGGGCCAGGCATCATCATCAGAGCCCTTTTCCACTCAAAAAGACTTACATTTGGCAGCTCAACTCCAAGCACAGCCTGATAATCCCGGGGGCTGTTACCAACTGCCTGATAAGTGAGTCCTCCTCCCGAGACCTTTAGATGAAAACTCATCCAACAAGCTCATCAGTCCACTCATATGAGAAGATCAAAACTAGCTGCTCTTTTATGAGATCATTTCTTTATCCCTCAGTTATCAATGCTTCCTCAGTCTGTGAGCCTTATATGCCCTCGGTGCCAGTTGGTAAACCCAAAGTGATCACAACAAATAAAAACCGATCATTATCGTGGGACTATGCCTGGAAAACATTAAAAAGTAGATTTTACAAAAATAAAAAGCCTGGACTTCAAGGGTATAAGTATTTGCTAATAATAATTGATACTTTCACTGGATGGGTCAAAGTCTTTCCCACTAAATCTAAATCAGCTCAGATGGTAGTCAAAAAGCTTTTATATGAGGTTGTCCCACGATGTGGCCTTCCTTTTTCCATGGGGTCTGACAATGGCCCAGCTTTTATAGCCCAGATAACTCAAAAACTAACCCAAGCTTTGCAGATTAATTAAAACTCCATTGTGCTTACCGGCCTCAAAGTTCAGGACAAAAAAAAAGATAAACCAGACCTTAAAAATGGTAATAACTAAGATGGCATTAAAAACTGGCAGAAACTGGGTGAGTCTCCTTCCTTTTGCCCTCTTGCATGTGTGATGTACCCCCTATGTTACAGGTGTTTTCCCTTTTAAAGCTCTATATGGGAGACCTCCTCCTCTTATTCCTAAGATTTCTGAGGACAAAATAGCTGATCTAGCTAACCAAGATCTTGTTAAGTTCCTCCAGGCCCTTCAGCTAGCTCTGACTTCCATCCATTGATTATTCCAGCAACAACATCCTCCGCCTGCAGTTCACTCTAAAAAACGCCCTACAGTGAAACTTGGGACACTAGTCCTCATCAAGAGACATCGCCATAAATCCCTTGAAAAGTCCTGGAAAAGCCTGCCTAGATTCATCATTCCCACTTCAAGCCAGTTCTAGGCTCTGATAGTGATCAACCTACAGATAAGTGGACTGTTGTTCTCTCCAAGGATCCTTTAAAACTTAAAATTGCCAAATGTATCCAATAATCTTGTTCTTATGTATTCTTCCTTATACATAAGGAAGACCCCAAAGAGATGCCTCATAACCCACTGTTTAAAACTTAAAAAAATTGCTGACCATTTCACTGGTAAATTATTCATAGCCAATGCTACTGTCCATGGGATAATTAAGATAGATTTATGTGTCCTATTAGATAATAACCCAGCAAAACTTAGACCAAAAAATATTATTGGGTCAGCATTCCATACTGCATGATTGGTTGCTAATAAAACTATCCGGACCTTGCGGGACTTACATAGTCAAAAAAATTACAGTTCACTGGCTGATATCTTTGCCCCCAAAAGCAACAGCAAGCCTCTGATAACACTGATCACATTAGCAAGTGTTCACTGTCCATAAAGACAAAATATTTTTGTAGACATTGGGGTTGTGAGTCTATATCTCCTTGGCAGGAAAATAAAGGGGATCATTACCTTTTCCTCAATCGGGAGACCCCATCTTCCTGCACCCTCAACCAGTATAATCTTATAAATTTCAGATCCAAAATCCCAATCAACCCTGTTTAAAAAGCAGAATTACATTATAGTATTAGGTTGTGGGTCTCTAGATATGACCCAAAAAACGTCTTTACCATTCAGTTCATTCCTGGGCCTGTTCAGACAGGCCCCATCAGGCCCATAGGCCCTCAGGTTCCCCAGACACCTCAATCTCCTCCTATTACTCATCTTCTGCCCTCCTCCACCAGACTTCCTGCTCCTAAGATCTTTTTGCCCTCTGCCATTTCTGCACCATCCTTAGACCCCTTCTTGCCTCTGGACCTTGCTTACCAGTTTCTTAATCTTAGTGCCCCAAACTTCACTACTGACTGCTGGCTATGCCTTCCATCTCGACCTCCCTTCTATATGGGCACCCCTGTGACTATTATGGCAAATCAACTTTTAAATTCCTCTGCAGACAACACCACTTGTTGGTGGGGTGCTAGGCCCCTGCTCACACTAGACAATATACAGGATAACCCCAAAACCTGTGTTTACTCTGCCTACTACTCCTTGCACACTTCCCCTTATGCTGCACTCTATAATCTTACCTTTTCAGCTTTGATTCATAATTTTTTACATCCTGCTAATCAGCACCTTGTTGCTCCCAATGGAACCTGGTTTGCCTGTACTTCTGGTATAACTCCTTGTTCTATACATCACCTGTTCACCCAGTGCCCTGAGCTTTGCATACTAGTCCATATCTTTCCCCAAGTATATTGGTACTCTAGAGATAATAATAAGAGTCATTTGTTCCCTAGCTGTGACTTAAAGAGTCCTGTCCAAATTAAAAAAGTCTTGTACTCTTACCCATATTACTGAGAGTTGGGTTGGAAGGGTCAATAGGTTTAGGAGTATCCAGCTTAATAATTGGAGACCAAAATTATAGACACTTAAGTGCACTCATTAACCAAGACCTAGCAGCCCTCAGTGACACTGTCTCCAAATTAGACAATTCTTTAAGTTCACTGGCTGAGATGGTTTTACAAAACTGATGGGGTCTAGATCTCCTGTTCCTAAAAAAAGGAGGCCTCTGTCTGGCACTAAAAAAATTGTTGCTTGTATGCTAATTATTCTGGAGTTGTCAGACAACGTGTGACCAGCCTTAAAAGGTGGCTACAGAAATGAAAACAAGTCAGACAAGCTAAACAAAATTGATTTCAATGATGGTTTTCTCTATCTCCCTGGTTGACAATGTTAATCACAGCAGCCTCCGGACCTCTGTTAATCTTACTTACTTGTTTAACAATTGGAACTTGCATTATAAACAAATTAGTAAATTTTGTCAAAGATTGGGTTCAAACAATACAACTCATGGTTTTAAGGACACAAGTGTATAAACAAATACCTCTGCTTGAAAATTCCATGAGCCAATGATTTGGTTCACTGACAAAAATCAATGGGGAATGTTATACTAAGATGCTGAAAAATTAAAATAATTGATTAAAAGGTAATTAGCAAAAATAGTTAAAAGGATAGTTATTAGCAGTATTGTCATTTTGTACTGAGATTGTTACCCTAGTAACCAAGCACCAACCACATAGTTATAGATTAAATGACTGCATCGTTATTCTGTTCTGTACATGTCACCCCCCTAGTAACCTGTGTTTCTTGGTGAGCTATGTCAACCTTTGTTCCCCCTTGTAAGAGACAAATGATGTTGCATCAACCATTATTCCCTTTATGAGAGACAAATGTTCCTGGAATTGGCAGACCAAGGGCTATAAATTGACTAACAACCCACTGTGAAATACCTCTGACCTCAAGCAAAGGGGAACAAAGGCGCACCTTGTTTTTGTTTCTCATCATTATGTACGTAATGATCAATGAGCTAATCATAAATGAACTATAAAAAATCAGTCAAAATTCTAACTCAATTGCACCGCTTTGCAAATTCCATCTGTACTGTGTTGCTGGGCCAGCTAAAGTAAAAGCACTTCTTCCTAAAATGACATTGTTTTGCCCCGTCTTTTTTCCATCTCGGGGGTTTTGCCACATTTGTCATCTTGGGGGCCTTTTTAGGAAAGTACAACATATTTCACCTCATTATCATCACAGCCTGTGTTTCTCCAGATCAGCAGGTTGCTTTGTGGGGGGTGCAGCATGAGCCCAGTGTAGGCTTTTGTTTCCCTGCCCATGTGCAGGAAGGGGCTGGCATCTTTTTTAAAATTATTATTTAAAGAGAAAAGCAAAACTAAATGAAGCAAGACAGTAAAAGGCTAGAAGCAACACAGAATTTCAAGAGAAAAAACATACACTAAGAGTTCACCAGTTAATAGATCACACATTATCAATTTACAAACAGCTGTCCAGATTACAAAATTAAAGCATACAAAGTGGAGATTAATACAGTGAGATTGCAGTCAGTTCTGTTCAATGATCCAAGAAAAACTCAGCAATATCGTTCTCTTTCCTACACATTTAAATAAACTTGCAGTTATATCCTTGAGATTACTTTCCTTCCTCTCTTTTTTACACTAACAATTGTGCATTTTAGTTTCCATTACTTCCACAGTTTTTTTTTAACTTTTTCTTTGAAGAGGAAAAGAAAAAAGATTGAAAAAAAGGCCAAAAAACAAACAAACAAACAAACAAACAAACAAAACAAAACAAGAAGGACCAAAGAAAAACCCAATGTGACAAAGCAAAACAGAGTCATTTAGATCAGGAGGATGGACATAGCATAAAATGAAAAACAAAAACAAAAACAAAAACAAAAACCGGGGATTACTAGGTGATCAGCAATGGTTACCATTATGCCTCTTGTTATCCTAAAAAGAGTAGCCTATATCAGCTAGTATAAAAGAATTGAACAAAACTGTACATAAGACCAATAAAACCACAATGGAGAGCTTACAGGATTCCAAAGAAGATAATAGTCAAATAATAATGGTCATCATAGAATATCTGGTTGCCTTCCAAATGGTTGCCTATACCCTCAAACTTGATACTATTAAGCGAAACAGAATATAATAAAATCAGTCAGAACAAGATATGGAGAACACTACAGGGGTTCAAATCAGGTTAATAGGGAAACAAAAAAAATTACTATAATCTATCGCACTATTTTTAATTTAGTTTTCCCTTAGTTAAAAGATACTAAGAAATAAATTAATTTTTTTAAAAAAAGGAAAGAAAAAGGGGGGGAGACTGAGATTTAAAAAAAGAACATATCAATATAACAACACTGGTCAGAATCAAAAAATTTAACCATCATTGTGTTTCACCCCCAGATAGCTTGACATTAATAGTAGTTGCCATAGTGACTCTTTCCTAGAAATATTTGAGTCTAACTTCGTATACCATAGCATCAAATTTATCAAGACACTGTGAGACCATTCAAGAGAATGAAATTATTGCAGGGTATTTAGAACCAGCTAGCAGAAACCAAACATCAATTTCTATATTGTCTCTTTGTCTATAAAAAACTTGCTTATACTATCGCATATATTAAGATATAATAAGGTACCACATGTTAGAACCAATGGAAACAAATGAACAAAAACTTGATGGGGCTTCAAAACAGGATGATATTAAATCAGCACTAACTATTATGCTCTTATTCTTTTCAAAATAGTTATTTGTAGTATCACAGACAATAAAATAAAACCACCTAAATTAAAACCATTCCAAGTAATGAGTGAAAACACTATATGGCTTCAAACCAGTCTGACTGGGAATCATGATTACCACGTACTTTCATTTATTCTTATCGTTTCTTACACTAGGGAAAGTATTCGGTATTTATACAGGTGAGTTTGATTTATTTCACTTATAAGTATGCTCTCGAGCTGTGTCCATTTATTTATAAATGTCTCAATGTGATCATTCTTTACAGCTGAGTAGTACTCCATTGTATAAAAATACCATAACTTTTTTTATCCATTCCTCAGTTGATGGACACTTAGGTTATTTCCAAGATCTGGCTATTACAAATTGTGCTGCTATAAAAAAGGGTACACATATATCACTGTGGTATGATGCTTTAGTTCTTCTGGGAATATACCTAGGAGTGGAATAGCGGGGTCAAATGGTGCTTCCAGTCCCAGCTTTCTGAGAAATCTCCAAACTGACCTCCAAAATGGTTGCACCAGTCTACACTCTCACCAACAGTGCAGGAGAGTTATTTTTCCCCACAGCCTCTCCAGTATTTGTTATTGGTGGTTTTCTTGATCTTGGCCATTCTTTCAGGAGTGAGATGAAATCTCAGTATGGTTTTAATTTGCATTTCTCTAATGACTAATGATGCTGAACATTTTTTCATATACTTATTTGCCACTTGCTTCATCTGAAAATTGTTTATTCATCTCTGATGCCCATTTTTGGATGGGGTCTTTGAATTTTGGGGGTCTGATTTTTTTTAATTGTTTGTATGTTTTAGACAGAAGTCCTTTGTCTGAGGGACAGTTCACTAGGATTTTTTCCCAGTTTTTGGGTTTTCTTTTCACTATGTTAGAGATTTCTTTCAATGTGCATATACTTTTTAATAAGATGTGATCCCAGTTATTGACTCTGGGAAGTATTTCCCATGTGGTTTGAGTCTTGTTCATGAATTCTCTACCTACCCCTATGTCTTCAAGGTTTTTACCCAATTTGTCTTCCAATAGATTTAGTGTATCTGTTTTAATATTTAGATCTTTGATCCATTTAGATTTTATTTTAGTATATAGTCACAGGCATGGGTCTAGTTTTAGGTTTTGGCATATGGAGAGCCAGTTTTTCCAACACCATTTATTAAAGAGACTGTCATTCTTCCAGTGAACCTGTTTGGCCCCTTTATCAAAGATGAGGTGGTTGAGTGTGTTTGTAGTTGTGGTTGTATCTTCTAATCTATTCCATTGGTCTTCGACTCTGTTTTGATTCCAGTACCATGTTGATTTTACTACGTTGCTTTGTAGTATAACTTCAAGTCAGGGATTGTGATGCCTCCTGCCTTGCCTTTGCTGCTTAGAACTGTCCTTGCTATTCTAGGTCTCTTCTGGTTCCAGATGAATTTTAGGATTGATTTCTCAAGATCTATGAGGTATATTGATGGTATTTTTATCGGGATTGCATTGAATCTTTATAACAGTTTTTGGAGAATGACCATTTTCACCATATTATTCTTCCTATCCATGAGCAAAGGATGTCTTTCCATTTCCTGAGATCATCTTCAATTTCATTTTTCAATGTATTATAATTTTCTCTGTATAGGTCTTTCAGTTCTTTCGTGAGAGTATTTCCTAAATATTTCATTTTCTTGGTTGCTAGTGTGAAGGGTGTGGCTTCTCTTATTTCTATCTCTGTGATTTTGTTGTTAGTATATAAGAATGCTTTTGATTTTTGAGTATTGATTTTGTATCCAGCCACATTGCTGAATTTATTTATTATATCTAGGAGTCTTTCAATGGAGTTTTGGGGGTCTTCTATGTAGATTATCATATCATCTGCAAATAGTGATAATTTAACTTCTTCTTTTCCTATCTTTACACCTTTTATTTTTCTTTCATGTCTAAGTGCTCTGGCTAGTATTTCCAGTACTATATTAAATAGGAGCGGAGACAGGGGACAACCTTGTCTTGTGCCTGATTTTAAAGTAAAGGCCTTCAATTTTTGGACATTTAATATGGTACTGGCTGTTGGTTTGTCATAGATGGCCTTTATTATGTTGAGGTAAAGACCATCTATTCCAATTTTCTGTAAGGTTCTTATCATAAATGAATGTTGTACCTTATCAAAAGCTTTTTCCACATCTATAGAAATGATCATGCGATTCTTACTTTTGACTCTATTGATATGGTGGATTACATTTATTGATTTACGTATATTGAACCATCCCTCCATACCTGGAATGAATCCTACTTGGTCATGGTGTATAAACTTCTTGATGACTTGCTGCATCCTATTTGCCAATATTTTATTGAGGATCTTTGCATCTGTGTTCATTAGGGAGATCGGTCTATAGTTCTCTTTTATAGTTGGGTCTTTCTCAGGTTTTGGTACTAGAGTAATATTTTCTTCCAGGAATGACTTAGGAAGGATTGCTTCCCTTTCAATTTCATTGAAGAGTTTGAGGAGTGTCAGCATTAGGTCCTCTTTGTATTTCTTGTAGAATTCTGCAGTGAATCCATCTGGGCCTGGGCTCTTCTTTGTAGGTAATGACTTAATTACATTTTTGATTTCATGAATAGAAATTGGGTTATTCAGCAGTTTTACTTCTTCTTGACCTAGCTTTGGTACTTCATATGCTTCTAGAAATCTGTCTATTTCTTCTGTGTTATCTAACCTTTGAGAGTAGAGGTTTTTGATATAGGTGTTGATGATCTTCTTTATTTCTATTGGGTCTGTAGTGATTTCACCTTTTTCATTCCTTATTGCATAAATTTGAGCTTTTTCTTCCCTTTTTAAAATAAGGTTGGATAGGGGCTTATCAATTTTATTTATTCTTTCAAAGAACCAACTCTTTGATTCATTGATTCTTTTTATTGCTTTCTTAGTCTCTATTGCATTGATTTCTGCTCTGATTTTTATTATTTTCTCTCTTCTTTTGGTTTTGGGCTTGACTTGCTCTTCTTTTTCTAGCTGTTTGATGTGTAGCATCAAGTTATTTATTTGTATTTGTTCTGTTTTCCTGATGTGGGAACTCAGTGCAATACATTTCCCTCTGAGGACAGCTTTCATTGCATCCCACAGATTCCGGTAAGTTGTATTTGTGGTTTCATTTGTTTGTAAGTATTGTTTAATTTCTTCTTTAATTTCTTCTGTGACCCACTGATTACTCAAGAGTGTGTCATTCAGTTTCCATGTGTTTGTGGGATTTTTGCAGTATTTTTTATCATTAATTACTAATTTCATAGCGCTATGATCTGATAACATGCAGGGGATGATTTCAACTTTTTTGCATTTCTTTAAATATGTTCTATGAGTTAATATATGGTCTATTTTAGAAAGTGACCCATGTATTGCTGAGAAAAATGTGCATTCTGTTGTTGGGCAGCATACTCTGTATATGTCTATCAATTCCATTTGTTCACAGGTGTGATTCAGTTCTTTTATCTCTTTGCTGATTTTCTGTCCTGTTGATCTGTCCATTGATGTCAATGGTGTGTTAAAATCTCCTGTTATAATTGTATTACTGATAATTTGGTATTTCCTTTCTGATATTACTTGTTTTATATAACTGGGTGCTTTGGAATTTGGTGCATATATATTTAAGATAGTTATCTCTTCCTCTTGAAGTTTTCCCATAACCAGTATGTAGTGACCTGCTTTGTCTCTTCTGATCCTTATTGGTTTGAAGTTCACATTGTCTGCAAACAGAATAGCTACCCCCACTTTTTTTGGATTCCTGTTGCATGAAGTATTGTTTTCCATCCTTTGACTTTCAGTCTGTGAGTATCCTTTTGGGTTAGATGGGTTTCTTGTAGACAGCATATGGTTGGATTTTGTTTCTTGATCCATTCTGCCAGTCTATTTCTTTTAATTAGTGCATTGAGACCATTTACGTTAATGGTTATAAGTGTTATATATTGGTTTATTAGTGTCATGTTATATTTTTGCTGTTGCATCTTTATCTTTCTGTTCTATTTAATTGTCTGCTTTGTTAAGTGGTTTTTTCTTAAGTGTATCTAGACTGTCTTTCAGTATTCTTTGCAGGGTTGGCTTGGTGATCATGAATTTTTTCAGCTGTTGTTTGTTGTGGAAGTATCTTATTTCTCCATCAATTTTGAAGGACAGTTTTGCAGGGTACATCAGTCTAGGTTGGAAATCATTTTCCTTTAGGGTCTGAAATACTTCACTCCACGCTCTTCTTGCCTTTATTGTTTGTGTTGAGAAGTCTGCTGTGATTGTGATAGGTTTTCCTTTATAGGTGATCTGTCTTTTCTCTCTGACAGCTTTTAATATTCTATTGTTTTGTTCACTTTCTGGAATGGTGATTATTATATGTCTGGGTGTAGTTTTATTTTGGTTATGGCTATTTGGATTTCTATATGCCTCATTGATCCTGATATCAGTTTCCAATCTCATGTTTGGGAAGTTTTCAGCAATTCTCTAAATATCCTCTTGACATCCTTTGTATTGTCTCCTTCTTTTTCATTTATCCCTATCAAACTTATGTTGTTTTTCTTTGCATCATCTTGCAGGTGTTGTATTGTTATTTCTTGATTTCTTGTTATTTTTAAAAGATCTTTCCTTTCCTTTTCACTGGCTGCAATCTTGTCTTCGAGTTCCAAAATTCTATCTTTTCATTCATTCAGGCGGTTTTTACAACTTTCAATGTTGCTTTTGATTTCCTGTATATCTCTTTGCATCTGTTTTATATATTCTGTTTGTTTCCTATATTGTTCATCCAGAGATTCTATCCTTTTGTTTAGTTCCTCCAATTTTTTAGCTGTGTCTTCTTTAGATATGTTCAGCATCTCCTTCATTTCTTTTATTATTTCTTCTTTTACCTGATATACTATTTCTAGTTTGAATTCCTTCAAAGCTTCCCAGATCTGCTTCTTTATTTCTGTTACTATTGTTTCAGGTATTTCAGTTATATGGCATGTATTTTCTTTTATGTACATGGCTCCTAGGCTTGCTTGGGATGGGTTGGATGTTTGAGATTGCATTTTGGTCTTTTGTTTTGTTATTTTCCTATATTACTGTGTTTCAAGTGTTGTTCCAGAGTTTCACCTGGTCATGTTGTAAATTGATTCTTATGTCTTGGGCTCTTGGGACTCCTCTTGTAGTAGCTCCCTCCTTGGGCAGTGGAGCCCCTGGATTAAAAGAGGCTTGCCAGGCTCCTCTTAGTTAGACCTAAAGCTTCCTCAATTTGCACAGTTGCAGTGCCAGACCAGAGTCACCTCCATTCAGCTGGATGCACACCTTCCAGTCCCCAGCGGTGTTAGTATGGGTCCCAGGCGGGATAAGCGGCAGCAGGACTGGCCTCCGCTCAGCTAGTTGTGTACCTTCCGGTCCCCAGCGCTGGCAGTATGGGTCCCGGGCAGGAGAGGTGGCATCAGGGCCGGCCTCCCTCAGCTGGATGTGCACCATCCAGTCCCCAGCAGTGGTAGTATGGGCCCCAGGTTGGAGAGCTGGGCTGGCATCTTGCTCTCCCTAAGTCAGCCTGTGTATGGCACTGACTCACAGTAGATCTTTGTTTCTTGTTGACATCTTGTTCTCCTCCCCCAAAGTCTATCAAATGGTGCTGCCTCACAGAAGAGGCGTGGTGTCTGGCTCTCCCCGTCACCCTACACATGGCTTAGTTTCTAAGTATATAATTTTTTGTGATGCTATGGTAAATGAAATTATTTTCCTAATTTATTTCTTGATGAGTTAATTATTGGTGTACAGTTAATTATTGGTGTATGTAATTATTTTCCTAATTTATTTCTTGATGAGTTAATTATTGGTGTATTGATGCTATTGATTTTTGTGTGTTGATTTTGTATCCTTCTATGCTATTGAATTTGGTTATTAATTCTAGAATGCTTTCTTGAAGTCTTTTGGCATTCTGTTCAGTTATATTCTAATCTTAAGGGACCATGCACTCTGTTCTTAACTGAAATATCATTATATGACATGTACTGTACTTGACACCATCAAGCTTCTAAATGTTTTAACTTTTGTTCTCATCAGAAACCTCAGACGTCCTTTTTCTCTATTAATGACATGGAGTGTTTAGACTAATTGTGTGACTTCTACTCTTACTGCATTCTCGGCACTTTGGAAAATGCCTTTACTGGATTCACTCTAAGCCTATTATCAGATAACATGTACTTAACCTATAGCTTGGTGGAAGTCCCACACTTTTTTGTTTTTTAAATCACATATAGTAGAAAATCCCACTCGTTTTTGTTTTTTAAATCTATGGATATGTGAGGAGTTCTTGATGTTTGGTGCTGCTTTCTCTTATTTGCTTTAAGAATGGAGTAAAACAGTTCACAGACACCTGAATGTTTTTGGGTATGATCCAAAGGTGCCCTTTACAAAGCTGAGCACACAGAGAGATACCCAAAGAAAATAATTGGAATTATGTTGCCATTAGTCAAGGAACTCATGAGGTACAAGAAAGTTAAAGTAGAAAAGAAAGATTCTTTCCTAGAACCATCCAAACCTCTGTCAATCTTATTTCGTGATTTTCAGCCACCAGATTTTTTTAAGCAGGGATTGAATTTATGACTGTGCACTAACCAAGAAAGCACTTCAGCCACAGAGCTAAATCTGCAATTACCAGAGTTTTAAGAGAATAATTTTCTGTTACATCACCAAGTTCGGTGTCCTAAGGAAACTTGTATCAGAGACTTCAGATATTATCCTAAATTGACGAGTGAATAAAACGTTTTCAGCATCCATTAATCTATCAGGTATACGTGAATTTAAAAAAAGCATGTCAAAACCTGGTGGGCTTGAAATCAAAAGCCTGACTAATAGCAAGCATTTTGGGGAACACACATAGTTGTACCAGTTTTCCTGGGACAGGAATATGGAGAGTATTTAAAAGTCAATGTTGCATTTTTCCCAAGAACTCTCTAGACGTCCATTAGAGATGACAGTCCAAGGGGCATCATAGGTCACTGGAAAGTGAGGAAGTGGGGCCAGACAGTGGGAGCTGGCAGCAGGCATGTGCTCGCCTAGAACCTGGGCTCCAGGTCAACACAGGGTGTGAATGAAGGGATGAGACTGGGTGTATGAGAAGGTGAAGGGTCAGAGACAGAGGCTAGGAGATGGGAAAACACAGTCTATGCCATTCTGGCCTCCCATATGCTCCAAGTTTTCTCAAATGTTCCAAAGAGAGCCCAAGGGAAAGTAACTAAATAAACTCAAGGATGTTACTTCAAGGTAAAAAGGAAAAAAGTCTTGTGTATTAATCAACCCATTTCCACTGTTTGAAAGTACCCACACTGCACAGCTCACAAAGTTGCCTCATCTGGAACTATGCCAGTATTTCCCAGACATCTTGCTGGATCCCATGAAATGAGATCAAATAGGAAATGAGTTTTCCAGTACACACACTTAATAAATCCCTGTTTTAGGCACCCTTACTTTTCTTTCTGTTGTCTTTTGATTCCAAAACCTGGACTAACCAACAGTACTAGGAATGGAGACTGAGGCACAAGGATCCTAGAGTCAGACATAGTCTGGGAAACTAAGTCAGTTAGTGAGAACTTGATCAAAATAAACTTCATAAGTCTGGAGAAGTAGTTTGGTGGGAAGGCCTCTAAATTCATCCACAGCACCACTCCCTCCAAAAGTATAGCAACATATTATTTTACTAACATTTTGGATTTAAAAAGTTGTTAAAAGCAATTTGGCCAAAGTCCATATATGTTTAAATAATTCTATCTTGGTCACAATTTTATGTTTTAAGTATTTCATTTTAAAAAGCTCTTTATATTTAATTGATTTCTACATTAAGTATTTTAATGGAACACATGCAATAAATCTAAAAATACATTAGGATTCCTTGCACAGCAAACACTTAGGAGTTTATTTCTATCATTACCTTCTATCAGGAAACAATATGTGACTTTGAAAATTACAGTCAGTTTGGAGGGTCTTGAGCTGGCCTGTGCTGGCCTCCCCACTCCCTGCCATGCTTGGTGGACTCTGGAGTTCTTGGCCTGCCAGCGTCATCAGTTCCAGAGGCTGGGCAGCCTGGGGTGACTGTCCCCACACCACCCCTGCACCCAGTGAGTTTGGGATCCTCGATTGGCCCCGGCCAGGGAACTTTGTGGCCTTGAGTCATACTGCACTGGCCTCCCCCCTCCCTGCCATGCTTGGCAGATGCTAGAGTTCTGGACATGCCTGAGCCCTAAATTATGGAGACTGGGCAGCCTGAGGTGAGTGTCCCTGCATCAAACCTGGGAGTTTGGGATCATTGCTCCCACCAGCCAAGGAACTTCACAGCTTCCTGCCACACTCAACCTGTCTTGCAGGGCTTGAACCGGCCTGCCCCACCCCCAGTGACTATCTCTCAATCTGGGAAACTGGGAGGCCAGAGTCATAGGAGCTCAGGATAGAAGAGGATTTGCAACAGGCCCTGGGGAAGCCTTGGAATAACACTTGAAATACAGAAATATAGGAAAATGACAAAATGAAAGACAAAACTACAATCTCAAATATTCAGCCCATCCCAAGAAACCTTAGGAGCTACGTATATATATAGAAGAAAATATATGGCATACACCTGAAATACCTGACATAACAGCAACTGAAATAAAGAAGCAACTCTGGGAAGCTTTAAAGGAATTCAAACCAGAAACAATCTCCCAGGTAAAAGAAGAAATGATAAAAGAAATGAAAGAGATGCTGTACATATCTAAAGAAGGCACAGTTAGAAAACTGGAGGAACTAAAGCAAAAGGTAGAATCCCTGGAAGAACAATATAAGAAACAAACAAAATACATAAAGAAGATGCAAATAGATATACAGGAAATAAAAAATTCCATTGAAAGTTGTAAAAATCGCCTCAATGAAAGTGAAGATAGAATTTCAGATCTCAAAGACAAGATTGCAGCTAGTGAAGAGGAAAGGGAAGACCTTTTAAATATAACAAGGAATCAGGAAATAACAATGCAACAGCTGCAAGATGATGCAAAGAAAAACAACATAAGATTGATAGGGATAAATGAAAAAGAAGGGGACAACATAAAGGATGTCAAGAGGATATTTAGAGAAGTACTAGCTGAAAATTTCCCAAACATGAGATTGGAAACTGACACCAGGAGCATATAGAGTGAAGCATATAGAAATCCAAATAGCCATAACCAAAATGAAACTACAGCCAGACATACAATAATCACCATCCCAGAAATCCAACAGATGAATAGAATATGAAAAGCTGTCATAAAGAAAAGACAGATCACTTATAGAGGAAAAATGATCAGAATTACAGCCTTCTCAGCACAAACAATAAAGTCAAGAAGAGAATGGAGTGAAGTATCTCAGATCCTAAAGGAAAATGATTTTCAACATATACTGATGTACCCTGCAAAACTGTCCTTCACAATCAATGGAGAAATAAGATACTTCCATGACAAAGAACAGCTGAAGAACTTCATGATCACCAAGCCAACCCTGCAAAGAATACTGAAAGACAGCTCAGATACACTTAGGAAAAAACCACTAGCAAAGCAGACAATTAAACAGAACAGAAAGATAAAGATCCAACAGCAGAAAGATAGCATGTCAACAATAAACCAACATGTAACAGTTGTAACCATTAATGTAAATGGTCTCAATGCATCAATTAAAAGAAACAGACTGGCAGAATGGATCAAGAAACAAAATCCAACCATATGCTGTCTACAAGAAACCCCTCTAATCCAAAGTGATACTCAAACACTGAAATTCAAAGGATGGAAAAAATACTTCATGTAACAGGAACCCCCCCAAAAAGCAGGGGTAGTTATTCTGTTTGCAGACAATGTGAACTTCAAAACAATAATGATCAGAAGAGATAAAGAAGGTCATTACATTTGGTTAGGGGAAAACTTCAGGAGGAAGAGATAACAATCTTAAATATATATGTATCAAATTCCAGAGCACCCAGTTATATAAAATAAGTATTAACAGAAATGGAAAACCAAATTAGCAGTAACACAATTATAACAGCAGACCTTAACACAACATTGACACCAAGGGACAGATAAACCAGACAGAAAATCAGCAGAGATATAACAGAACTGGATCACACCTGTGAACAAATGGATTTGATAGACATATACAGAGTGTTCCATCCAACAACATCAGAATACACATTCTTCTCAGCAGTACATGGGTGATTCTCTAAAATAGACCATATATTAGCTAACAGAACATATTTAAATAAAAGCAAAAGAGTTGAAATTATCCCTTGCTTGTTATTGGATCATTCTACCATGAAATTAGAAATTAATGATAAAAGATACTGCAAAAATCCCACAAACACGTGGAAACCAAATAACACACTCTTGAGTAATCAGTGGGTCACAGAGGAAATTAAAGAAGAAATTAAACAATACCTAAAAGCAAATGAAAATACAAATACAACTTGCTGGAATCTGTGGAATGCAATGATAGCTGTCCTCAGAGGAAAATTTATTGCACTGAGTTCCCATATCAGGAAAACAGAATGAATACAAATAAATAACCTGATGTTACACCTCAAACATCTAGAAAAAGAAGAGCAAGTCTAGCCCAAAGCCTAATGAAAGGAGGAAATCATAAAAATCATAGCATAAATTAATGCAAGAGAGTAGAAAACAATTCAAAGAATCAAAGCGCTGGTTCTTTGAAAGAATAAATAAAATGGATAAGTGCCTAGCCAATCTTACTTAAAAAGGGAAGAAAAAGATCAAATTCATGCAAAAAGGATTGAAAAAGTTGAAATCACTACAGATTCTGTAGAAATACAGAAGATAATCAACACCTATTTCAAAACCTCTACTTTCATAGGTTTGATAACACAGAAGAAACAAACAAATTCCTAGAAACATATGAAGTACCAAAGTTAGGTCAAGAAGATGTAAAACTGCTGAATAATCCAATCTCCATTAATGAATTTGAAAATGAAATTAAGTCCTTAACCACAAAGAAGAGCTCAGGTCCAGACCAATTCACTGAAGAATTCTACAAGAAATACAAAGAAGACTTAATGACGACACTCTTCAAAACCTTCAATGAAATCGAAGGGGAAGCAATTCTTCCTAAGTAATTCCTGGAAGCAAATAATACTCCAGTACCAAAACCTGAGAAAGGCCCAACCAAAAAAAAAAAAAAAAAAAAAAAAAAAAAAAAAGAGAGAGAGAGAGAGAACTAGAGACCAATCTCCCTAATGAACACAGATGCAAAAATCCTCAATAAAATATGGGCAAATAGGCTGCAGATAAATCATAAAGAAAGTTATATACCATGAACAAGTGGGATTCATCCCAGGTATGCAGGGATGGTTCATACATAAATGTATGATGGTTCATACATACATACATAAATCAATAAATGTAATCCACCATATCAATAAAGCCAAAAGTAAGAATCACATGATCATTTCTATAGATGCAGAAAAAGCTTTTGATAGGGTCCAATATTCATTTATGATAAGAACCTTACAGAAAATTGGAATAGATAGTCTATACCTCAGTATGATAAAGGCCATCTATCACAAACCAACACCCAGTATCATACTAAATGGCCAAAAATTGAAGGTCTTTACTTTAAAATCAGTTACAAGACAAAGATATCCCTTATCACTGCTCCTATTTAATATAGTACTGTAAATACTACCCCTAGCAGTTAGACAAGAGAAAGAAATAAAAGGTATAAAAGTAGGAAAAGCAGAAGTTAAATTATCATTATTTGCAGATGACAGGATACTCTACATAGAAACCCCCCAAAACTCCATTGGAAGACTCTTAGATATAATAAATAAATGCAGCAATGTAGCTGGATACAAAATCAATTCTCAAAAATCAATAGCATTCTGATACACTAACAACAAAATCACTGACAGAGAAATAAGAGAAGCCACACCCTTCACACTAGCAGCCAAAAAATGAAATTGCTTTTATGAAAGAAGTGAAAGACCTATACAGGGAAAATTATACACTGAAAAAAGAAATTGAAGGCGATCTCAGAAAATGGAAAGACATCACTTGCTCATGGATAGGAAGAACAAATATTGTGAAAATGGCCATTCTCCCAAAACTGTTATACGGATTCAATGAAATCCCAATAAAAATACCATCAACATACCTCATAGATCTAGAGAACTCACTCCTAAAATTCATCTGGAACCAGAAGAGACCTAGAATAACAAAGTTCTAAGCAGCAAAGGCAAGGCAGGAGGCATCACAATCCCTGACTTGAAATTATACTACAAAGCAACTGTAATAAAATCAACATGGTACTGCAATACAAACAGAGCTGACAATCAACGGAATATATTAGAAGATACAACCACAACTACAAACACACTCAACCACCTTATCTTTGATAAAGGGGCCAAACAGGTTCACTGGAAGAAGGACAGTCTCTTTAATAAATGGTGTTGGAAAACTGGCTCTCCATATGCTGATTACTAAAACTAGACCCATGCCTATCACCATGTACTAAATTAAAATATAAATGGATCAAAGATCTGAATATGAAAACAGAAACACTAAATGTATTGGAAGACATATTGGATAAAACCTTGAAGGCATAAAGGTAGGTAGAGAATTCCTGAACAGGAATCAAACCGCATGGGAAATACTTCCCAGAATCAATAACTGGAATTATGTCTTTTAAAAAAGTTTGTGCATGTCAAAAAAACTCCAGCATAGTGAAAAGAAAACCCACAAACTGGGAAAATATCTTAGTGAACTGTCCCTCAGACAAAGGACTTCTGTCTAAAACATATAAAGAATTGAAAAATTCAAACCCCCAAAATTCAAAGATCCAATCCAAAAATGAGCATCTGAGATGAATACACAATTCTCAGATCAAATATAATGGCAAATAAATACATGGAAAAATGTTCCTCATCATTAGAGAAATGCAAATGAAAAACACACTGAGATTTCATCTTCCTCCTGAAAGAAAAGTCAGGATCAAGAAAACCACCAACAAATGCTGGAGAGGCTGTGCCAAGGGAACCCTCCCACACTGTTGGTGGGAGTGTAGACTGGTGCCACCATTGTGGAGGTCAGTCTGGAGATTTCTCAAAAAGCTGGGATTGGAAGTCCCTTTTGTTCCAGCTATTCCACTTCTTGGCATATTCCCAGAAGAACTGAAAGCATCATACCATAGTGGTATCTATGCACCCATGTTTATATCAGCACAATTTGTAACAGCCATATATTGGAAACAACCTAAGTGTCCAGCAACTGAGGAATGGATAACAAAGTTGTGGCATTTTTATACAATAGAGTTCTACTCATCTATAAAGAATGATCACATTGAGATATTTGTAAATAAATGGATGCAAGTTGAGATCATACTCATAAGCTGAACAAATCAAACTCACATGTATAAATACCAAAGAGTTTCCCTAGTGTAAAAAATGATAAGAATACAGAAAATTATATGGTAATCATGATTCCCCATTATATTGCTTTGAAGCCTTATAATGTTTTCTTTCATTAATTGGAATGGTTTTATTCTGTTGTTTGATCTTATTGTCTGTGATGGTATGAATAGCTATTTTGAAGAAAATAAGACATTATAATAGCTAGTGATGATTTAATATCATCTTGTTTTGAAGTTCCACCAAGCTTTTGTTCTTCTGTTTCTGTCAGTTTTATCATGTTGTATCTTACTGTATTTTATTATGTGTGATAGTATAAACAAAAATTTTAATAGACAAGGATATACTATAGAAACCATTGTTTGTTTTCAGTTAGTTGGTTCTAAATACCCTGTAATACCTTCATTATCTTGAATGGTTTTGCACTGTCTTGATTTGTTTGATGCTATAGTATACAAGTTATACTCAAATATTTCAAGGTGAGAGACACTATGGTAACTACTGTTATGTTGGGTTATTTTGTTGTGAAACACTATGTTTCTTAAATTGTTCTGTACTGACCTGTGTTGTTATGTCCTCTTTCATCTTAATATCCTTCTTTTTATTTCTTTAATAAATAAAACAAAAGAAAATTACAGAAATATCAGTTTGTAAAATAGCATAAGGAACACCGTGATTCCCTGTGTGGGCAGGCATAATATTCACAGACATGTATGTGGTATGTGATGTTAAATAATGTGTTTTTCATTATGTAAGAAACATTGCAACAAGAGAAAAGAAGGGGAAAAAGTGATGAAAAATATGTGGTAATTTTATACAGTGGGATATTACTCAGCTCTAAAAAAGGCTGATCATATGGAACTTTAATCACAGTATGTTGTCAAAGCATTAAAAATCCATTTACCATAAAGTCTCTCAGAAACAAATAAAAACTGCCTGTTTATAAAACACTATTTAAAATTTTAAAACATTTATTTATTGTTACTGCGAATTGAATTTTAAAACCCTTAACCAAAGTACTTTTAGAAAAATTACAAACTGGTTGTCCTTTTCTTATCAACTTTCAATGAAGTATAGTCAGGTTTCTCTGGGAGGGGAGAAACAGGTAATTGTAATAAACTTGAGTTTTGAACACAGTATTTAAATCTAACTTTAATACCAAATGTAAAAATTGTTGGTAATTTTATATAGGATTTTAAATTGATTTAACATTATTTTTTGACAACTGCAACCTAATGAAGTTCACAGATACATCTCTTACACACTCCTAATAGTGATGAATCAAAATTGTCACTTGGCTGAAATGGTTTCATAAAAAAAAAAAACTAAATCATGAACTCATAATGTATATTAAACTTATATGTGTAGTTATTACTATTAAAAATTAATATCATTTATTATACCTCTCAGACATTATTCTGCCCTTTAAAGTGAAATCTCATATCCTTCTTGTGTGTTAATATTAGTGATTCTCATTGGTCACATATTTTGAAAATTATCTCTATAATTTGTTTCAATTTGTTTATGGTTACTTTTACTGTATTTAAGCTTTAAGTATCATTTAAATCAGATTTCCAATTTTTCATTTCATGTTTTTCAGGTTTCTTATCTCCTATATTTACTTTTATAGCTGCTATAAACTGATATTTCAAGTCAACTCCTTAAATTGCTACATATTTATTGTTTGTATGGTAATTAAGAATACAATATATGAGTGTGGCAGACTGCACCCCTTCCAGGGGAAGAAACATCAGCTGCTCCTGAGATCCATGCCATGTTGGAACTTAGGACACTGGGAAGCCAAGCAAGCATCTCCCCTCCCTGGTAAGTGTTGGTGGTCTGGCAAACTGTGGCCCTTCCAGGGGGAGAACCAGCAGCAGCTCCTGAGATCCAAGCCATGTTGGAACTTAGGACACTGGGAAGCCAAGCAAGCATCTCCCCTCTGTGTAAGTGGTGGTGGTCTGGCAGACTGTGGCCCTTCCAGGGGGAGAACCAGCAGCAGCTCCTGAGATCCTTACCATGTTGGAACTTAGGACACTGGGAAGCCAAGCAAGCACCTCCCCTCCCTGGTAAGCGGTGGTGGTCTGGCAAACTGTGGCCCTTCCAGGGGGAGAACCAGCAGCAGCTCCTGAGATCCACACCATGTTGGAACTTAGGACACTGGGAAGCCAAGCAAGCACCTCCCCTCTGTGTAAGTGGTGGTGGTCTGGTAAACTGCGGCCCTTCCAGGGGGAGAACCAGCAGCAGCTCCTGAGATCCAAGCCATGTTGGAACTTAGGACACTGGGAAGCCAAGCAAGCACCTCCCCTCTGTGTAAGTGGTGGTGATCTGGCAAACTGCAGCCCTTCCAGGGGGAGAACCAGCAGCAGCTCCTGAGATCCAAGCCATGTTGGAGCTTAGGACACTGGGAAGCCAAGCAAGCACCTCCCCTCTGTGTAAGTGGTGGTGGTCTGGCAAACTGTGGCCCTTCCATGGGGAGAACCAGCAGCAGCTCCTGAGATCCACACCATGTTGGAACTGAGGACACTGGGAAGCCAAGCAAGCACCTCCCCTCCCTGGTAAGCGGTAGTGGTCTGGCAAACTGCGGCCCTTCCAGGGGGAGAACCAGCAGCAGCTCCTGAGATCCTTACCATGTTGGAACTTAGGGACACTGGGAAGCCAAGCAAGCAGCTCCCCTCCCTGGTAAGCGGTAGTGGTCTGGCAAACTGCAGCCCTTCCAGGGGGAGAACCAGCAGCAGTTCCTGAGATCCATGCCATTTTGGAATTTAGGACACTGGGAAGCCAAGCAAGCACCTCCCCTCCCTGGTAAACGGTGGTGGTCTGGCAAACTGTGGCCCTTCCAGGGGGAGAACCAGCAGCAGCTCCTGAGATCCACACCATATTGGAACTGAGGACACTGGGAAGCCAAGCAAGCACCTCCCCTCTGTGTAAGTGGTGGTGGTCTGGCAAACTGCGGCCCTTCCAGGGGGAGAACCAGCAGCAGCTCCTGAGATCCAAGCCATGTTGGAACTTAGGACACTGGGAAGCCAAGCAAGCACCTCCCCTCTGTGTAAGTGGTGGTGGTCTGGCAAACTGCAGCCCTTCCAGGGGGAGAACTAGCAACAGCTCCTGAGGTCCACACCATGTTGGAACTTAGGATGCTGTGAAACCAAACAACCAGCCTGCCTCCTTGCTAAGTAATAGTGAACCTACTGATGCTGATGCACGGCCTAGAGCCAAATATCCCATTGCCCTATCCCCCTCTCCCTCCTGCCGCCTATTAGCAAATGGGAACCAGAAATCTGAGTGTCTCCTGGAGGGGTGGACATAGCAAATAAGGGGGACTTCCTTCTACCATCTCTTTGAAGGCAAATATTTTTATTACTATTTTGCTCTTTTCTGATTAATGGTACTGCTCTATTCAATATTCTGTTTTAATAAGTTCTATAGTGTTCTATATTTCATCTCATTTTGATATACGTGATTGAAAGAACAACTATTATAAAGATAACAAAATATACTGTGATACCTATTACTGTTATCCCGGTAACCTGCTGTGAAGTTCTATACCAATTTCACTGTACGATCTTAGTTGGCTTTATTCTGTCTTGGTCTGTTGTATACTTTCAAAATAAAATTTAAAAAAAGAATACAATACATTTGCTCCTCATGTGAATAATTATTTATGAAACACCATTTATAAAATAAATAGACTATGGGTACAGATGTGACTTTTATATACAATGTAGTACCACTTAGTCATGAAGAAAGATAAACTAGAGATATATCTAGGTAAAGGGAAGCACCCTGAGACAGTACCCCTGAGTGAAATAAATCAGGCAAACAGGCTTAAATATCACATTTTTTCTCTAGGGTGAGAAACTGCAAGTGAAAATAAGGACAAAACTATATAATAGATATTGGGAAATAGGAGGAAAATGTTCAAATGGGAAGGGAAACATGGGAAGAGGTAGGGGATAAGAAGGGAGAAACAAGAAAGAAAAATAGAAAGAAGGACAAATAGAAATAAAGCTTTTATAAATAAAGAGGGTAAGAGGAGTTAACATGAAGGGAGAGAATTGAGGAAAAAGGAGAATCAAATCATTGCATACAGGTACAAATTCTCTATGACAAATGTAATCATGATATATATATCTTATCTCACACTACAACCACAGAATCAAGTATATGTGACATCACCATTTTGGCCTATGAACTTTAAAATGAACTTTAAAATATTTACAAACTGGTCCACTGCAGAAAAAGTATTTAGACTCTATTTTCTCATCCCCTTCCTTTTTACTACAGCAATATTTTCAGGGGTTTTCCCCTATAAAATCTCATGTTATCTTATAAAAGAAATTACATGTCCATAGTAGGGAGGGGGAAGTCGTAAAGGAAGGAAAGAAAAAAAAATAGGAAAAGAAGGAAAAATTATAACAAACTTTTTCTAAATAAGGAGAAGTGAAGTTGAAGGGAGGATAGGGGAATGGGGAAAACAATCAATTTGAATCATGTACAAGTACAAATTCCTTATGATGAATGCAATCATTATGTATACCTAAAATATACCAATAAACTTAATAAAATAAAAAGAAATTAGAAAGCAGGGTGGCCACATTTCTCATAATGTAGGGTCTCTAGTCTCATTTTACTAATGATAAAACTTTGTCATGAAATAGTTAAGTAATTTGCTAAAGCTCACTCAGCTAGTAAGTTTCTAGTCAGGAATTTTACACAAAAATCCTGAATCTGAGTTCATGCTGTGGGCTAGGGGTTTTATCTATAATTCTATAGCAGTTATCATGTTATTGTTTACTAACATATTTTCTTTATTAGATTGTAGTTGTTGAAGGGAAGGGGACATACTGAAAAGTTTTATGTATATCAACATCTAGCACTTACTGACTTTCCTATGTGCCACTTCTTTACAAAGACTGGCGCCAAGATCAGGAATTTTCAGCCAGGAATATTTGGCCATAAATGGGATATTTTTGTTGTCACAGAGGAAGGGGGCATTGGCATGTAGTAAGTAGAGAGATCAGGGATGTTACTATACATAATGGTCAGATAGTCCACCAGAGCAAAGACTTACCTGGCTGAATATGTCAGAGGCTATGAAGCACTGTTCTGTTCCAACTAGTTTCTCAATTTCAGAGCCAAATATGCAAAGGATTAAACAATTACTTGAATTTCTGTATCTTAAATTTATTGAATCTTTCACAACTAGAGTAATAATGCCACTGGAGACCACATTTGTTTTGTTCAATGTTATATCTTCTGTAATTTCCACAATAAATGATTCATCTGGAAGTATAAATTAAGGAAAAATTTAATAAGTAAATATAGAGCTCATTTAAGGTTTTATATTGATTACTTAGGAATTCAGAAAACTGTACATGTTTGGTAAATATTTTATTTTTCTAGTTAGTCATACATAAAATATTTGGTATGAATTATTTTACCAGTGGGCCTTTATAATTTTACTTTTACAGTCAAAACTCTTTCAGAGATATATTTTATCCTCAATACATTTAAAAGTTTTATATGGATAAGTTCTGGTGTATATGCAAGAAAAGATGAATGAAAATAGATCACTCCATAACTGTAGTTTCTGTTAGTTTTGTTTGTATTGCTGTTAAAAATTTTTAACTGGATATTCTTGATAGTCTAACTAAGTAGGGTAGGCTCTAGGCCAACAGCAGAAGTATACCTTTAGCTTTTGGTCTGTCTTACATTCCCTTCTTAGCAGTTTAGGACTTTCTTCTATCATCTTCCCATTTGTTTCTGCTCCATATTTTGCTTTGCGTCTCTGTTGTTGAGAGACTCACTCCCAGAATACATGGTCTTAAAATTCTATAGGACTTTAAAGGTCACCTCCCCTAATCACCCAACTGATTCATAAGATAATAAAGTAAGGGGAATGGCATTTAAAAGAATTCTTTCACTTAATACTCAAAATTATCCAGTTATTTTCACTTTAGGTATCAAAACCACAAAGGTGTCCTTTATATGGATGTAAGGTCTGGGATTCAAGATGAATCTCTGGATTTCTCATTGTATGACATAGGTCTTGTGCCCAAATCACAAAGCGAGATGCTCCCAAATAATGGACATTTCTGATATCAGATTGACTACTGGTGGCCAGACATGAGAATCCCTTGTGTAGATCCAGAAAACAATGAAAAATACAACTAGTTAAGATGAAAACACTTAAAAGCTGTAAAAATTGTTGATATGAAAAGAAGAAGAAAGGCTACCCATATCTTTCAGCATTGTTCAAATAGCCATAGTTCACAAAGAATATGCAGAGACCTCCATCCAATTCAACCTAGGGTTTATTTCTATCCACATGGAATTCCTCCAGCCAGCAATCTGAGTAAATCTTACTTAAATTGAAGAGAAAAATACCTACTTCTTTTTTTATTATTTATTTTTATTACTTTATTAATATTAAGAAGAAAAGGTAAAACAAATTTTCACAACAAAATAATGAAAAAGTAACAATTGTTAATAAATTACACAACATTATAGTCACTCAAGTACAAAATATGGGCATAAAAATTACTGCAATCAATATTAGCACAACCTTTCCTATTCAGTGAACTAAGTGACACTAATGGTATAACTAACTTGCACTTTTTTTCTTTCCCTTCTATCCTTTCTCTTTTCTCCTATATTAAGTTTCTTCTTTTTATTAAACAGTTTCCTTCCATTTCACAGTGACTATTATATATTTTGAACCTTATGGTTTCACATATGTCACTGTGGTATGATGTTTTTCAATCATTCTGGGAAGATATCAGAAGGGGAATACCTGGGTTGAATGGGACCTCTAATTCTAATTTTTTGAGGAATCTCCACACTGATTTCCACAGTCTTTATACTAATCTACTCTCTAACCAACAGTTGTAAAGGGTTTCTTTTTCCCTACAGAACCAGGAGCATTTTTTATTGGTTGATATATTTTTTTTAAAAAATTAAATGATTTTTTAATGAATAAAGGAGAATGAGATAAAAGGGGGCATAACAACATAGCAATACAGGTTAAAGCATAACACTTTCAGCAACCTAGTGCTTCACCACCAAATGACCCGACTTAATAGTAGTTACCATAGAGTCTTTTTTTTTTTAAATTTTATTTAAGGAGAAAAGAAAAGAAAGAAAAAAAAACAGTGAAGGGGTACAAGTTATACAGATTTACAGGAGAAAAAAATGCGCAGTAGGAAATCACTAGTTAATGGATTACATATTGCCATCTTAGAAATAATTGTTCAAGTCACAAAATTAAAGCTTGTAGAGTGGACATTCCAACAATGATACTGCAAACAGTTCTGTTCAATGATCCAATAAAACTCTGTGATATCATTTTCTATCTTATACATTTAAATATACATGCAGTTATATAGTTTAGAGCACTTTATTTTCCTCTCTTTTGTACAATGACTATTACACATTTTGGGTTTCATTGCTCCCACGGTTCTTATTGCTTTTTTGGAAGAGAGTAAAACCAAATGTGATATAACAGAACAGAATCGGTCAAGTCAAAAGGGTGGACATAATAGATAATATAAAAACATAATACAAGGTGATCAACAATGGTTACCATAATGCCTCCCGCTATTTCTAATAGAATTGCCTATATCATTAGTTGTTATACAATTGAACAAAACCGTAAAGAATAAAACCGACAAAACCAAAACATTGGAGATATTGTAGGTCTTCAAAAGTAGATAAAAGTCAACGAGAATGGGCGTTATAATGAATCTCATTATCTTCTCAGCTGATGCCTAAACTTTCGAACCTGATACTATCCAGCAAAACAGAATATAGGAACCTCAGTCAAAAACAAGATGGTGAGAGTAATACAGGGCTTCAAATCGAGATAATAGAAAGTCAAAGTGGGTTACTATATTATATCCTGCTATATTTTTCCCTTTAATTAAAAGGATAAAAATAAAAAAGTAAATAATGGAGTGGAGATTGAGAAAAAAGAGGGCATAACAGCGAAACAGGGCAGATCAAAACATAACCATTTAAGCAGAGTAGTGTTTCACCACCAGATAATCCTGACCCAAAAATAGTTACCATATTGACTCCCTCCCTGAAGTCCTTGAGTACAACTTCATATACTGTAGCATTAAGTATATCAAAACAATGTAAAACCATTTAAGAGAATGACAGCATTATAGAGTATTTAGAATCGACTAACAGAAAATGAACAATGGTCTCTGTATAATCTCCTTGTCCTTAAAAGGTTTTTGCTTATACTATCATACATAACAAAATCCAATAAGATACAACCTGTTTAGACCATTGGAGACAGAAGAACAAAAGCTAGATGAGACTTCAAAACAAGATGGTACTAAATCAGCATTACCTATTAAGATGTCATTTTCTCCAAAAAAAGCTGTTCCTATCATCCAATCTTCTCTGTCTCATTTCTGTTGAGCTCTTTTTCTGTCAGTAGCTGTCAGTTTGTCTTCTTCATTTTGTTCTCTGCTCCATTCGTTGTGGCCTCCCCGCCACTATTTCTGGGTTCTTTGTATTTTTCTTTTTTTAGAATATCCTGCAATACTTTCTGTAGGGTTGAATTGGTGGTCGCAAATTCCCCCAGTTCCTCTTTATCCTGGAAGCACCTCGTTTTTCCATCAATTTCCAGGGACAGTTGTGCAGGATATCTCAATCTTGGCTGGAGATTATTATCTTTCAAAGCTTGAATTATTTCTCCCCATGCTCTTCGTGATTTGATGGTTTGTGAAGAGAAATCTGCTGTAATTCTGATGGGTATTCCCTTGTAAGTGATCTGTTTCTTGTCTCTTACAGCTTTTAATATTCTGTTCTTGTATTGAATTTCTGGAATTTTTATTATTATATGCCTGGGTGTTTCTCTGTTAGGGTTGTAGGTAGCTGGGGTCCTGTATGCCTCATACATCTGAGTATCTTTACCTTTTGCTAAATTAGGAAAATTCTCCTGGATTATTTCTGTGAGTAGCTTTTGTAGTTCACTTGTTTGTGTCCCTACTTCTTCTTTTATGTTCTTAATCCTTAAGTTATGGCTCCTCTTATCATCTTCTTGTCTTTGTATTATTGCTGTGTGTTTCTTTGTTATTTTTAAGAAGTTTTTCATTTCATTCTCCCATGTTTCAAGTCTGCCCTCCAATTCAGATAGTCTGTCCTTAGTTTCTTTCAAACTGTTATGCCAGTCTTGGATAGACTTCTTAATTTCTTGATAGTCTCTTTGAACCTGCTTCACATACTCAATGCTTTCTCTGTTTTCTCCATCAAGCAATTCTCCCCTCTTTTTCTGTTCTTCCATTCCACCATCTGCTTTTTCCTGGGTGGTGCTTAGCATTTCTCTAACTATTCTGCATACTTCTAGCTTCAGGTCATTGATAACTTCATTCCTGAATTGGTCTATGAGGCTCTCTAGATGGCGCTTAATGTATATTGGTGCGGTGTCCACTATTGCCTGTTTCTCAGGATTGGGGGTTGAGGAGCCTTTTTTGTTTCTTCCCTTCCCCATATTTTCTGTTCCTTATAAAATGCAATCTTACATAGGAGGCCCGGCTTCCCTGCCTGTCAGCCACAGCCTGATCAAATAGCGCTGGCTAGTTGTTCCCGCCCACTGCTGCGCCCCAGGGAGTTGCGGAGGAGGCAGCCTACGCGGGAGTCGGTCGCTCCTCCGGGCCACCGTCAGGCTCTGGGATCTGGGTTAGGCCAGCCTAGGGAGTCCGCCAGCAGCGTCACTCAGGCCCGGCACCTTTCACCAATCCCGTCCGAGAGGGGAATGTGCGGCTGGAGTTGTCACCGCGCCCTGCTCTTACAGGACTGCCCGAGCCCAGAAAAACCTCCGCTGGAGTCAAACTGTGGTAGGGAGTCAGTTTCTCGCTCACTTTGCCACCAGTCAGTTTTCCTCCTTGTCCGTCCTGTTTCCGACTCCGTTCGCAGACTCCCGTTCCCGAGCTTCTGCGCGTCTCTCCTTGCTGACCCGCTGTGGAAGTAGCCGGCCGCCGGGCGGCGGGAAATCCAAACCGCGGTTTCCAATGGCGTGCGGTCGAGCCTCCACACCGAGATTTTTCTGTTCCTATTTTAGCGCCAGGACTGTATTCTAAGTTAGATTCTCTCAGCCCAGTTCATTCCTGAGTCAGCAGAACATATCTCTACTGGTTCGTATCTCCTTAGTCCGCATCATTCCTGGCCTCTGAGCTGAGCCTTTAGAGAGCCTTCAGTAGCTGCTGCTGTCTGTCCGCCATGTTCTCAGGAAGCACCATAGAGTCTTTTTCTTTGAAATATTTGAATATAACTTCATATGCTATAGCATCAAATATATCAAGACTGTGTAACACCATTCAAGTGGATGAAAGCATTGTAGAGTATTTAGAACCAGTTAGCAGAAAAAAAATCAATGATTTCAATATTATCTCTTTGCCTATAGCAATTTTGTTTATACTACCACATACGATAAAGTCCAGCAAGTTACAACATAATAAAATCAATGGAGACAGAAGATCCCTAGTTTGGTACGGCTTTAAGACAAGATGTTATTAAATCAGCAAAAATACCTACTTCTAAATGAGGATAGTGTCCTCAAAATGTAATGCTTCATTTAAAGAATACTGTACAAAAGGATTTTCATTAAGTAAAGTAATTGCTACATTTTTTTCCACTTTGGGTTTCATGTAGCCTTTAAACCTAAATAAGTGATAATGGGCATAGGCATTTTGGAATATTTACTAGTATATGTGGTATGTTTACTAGTATAATGGCTTTACTTATTTTAGATAAAATTTTTTTCTCCTTTTTGTTTATTGCCTATCTTACAAAATGCATTCCTGAGGCTGTGGGAATGGAGCTAGATTTCAGCTATTAGTATGTCTAAAAAGTAAAATCACTCTTACTTTTTTCCTAATAACACACATACACACACGACTTAACGTACAAAGAAAATAATCATTTTGAACATTTCAAAAGTATATCAATACAATTTTGTGATTTTTGGTACTCATAGCTTAATAGTTCTTTCTAACACACTAGGTATATTTTGTTCATTAATTTAAAAATAAATGCATTCGGGCTTGACCTCTGCCTGCCTATTGATGATGCTTTTAGTGTTTCAACTTTGCTCTTCTCTTGCTAACACTGTCCTTCATAAATCAATCCTAAATGTCAGAAAACAAATAACTACTTCTTCATTTTTTTTTCCTCTCAGAAGCTGAAAAGATAAAAGATAAAGGAAAGACAGAGGTAGCCAACAAGTTTGAAGGAGCGACTACAGTGTGGTGGTCAACACAACAGACCTTCATTCAGGCACCTTAACTTACTCTAGTTTGTGAGGAATGTCTTTAACCTAATATTCATGGATGAGATTTAGGGAGGTCCCCAGATTTCTGGAATTATATTTTATATTTTAAGTAACTTTGAATTTTTGAACGATTGTTTGTTTGTTTGTTTGCTTGCTTGTTTTTGAAGCAGGGTCTCAGTATGCAATTCAGGCTGTCCTTAAACAATTCACTTTGTAGCCCAGTGGGTCTCAAAGTTGTGGCAATACTCCTACCTCAACCTCCTGAGTGGTGGGATTACAGGGGTACACTACCATGCCTGGAAAGAACTTTTGCATGGCAAGCCAGAGGTTATTTCCATTTTATTGTTAAAGAAATTGAGATCTAGCCATGCACTCATAACATTGATCATTAACATGAGATTATCTGTGAGGTCATCTTACCCTAAAACACACATGAGTTAAAAAATGTCACACTGGTTGCTCCCAGAATCATCAATACTTGAAATCTCAAAGTAATATCAAAGAACAATGGAGATAAACTTTGTACTGTGAATGTATCATAAGTAATGGGAGTTCTATTATAATTTTCAATGATCTAAAATAGCCTCAACAACATAGATAATTATCACGCATCAATAATGTATATAGACTTAATTTTAATTCAGTCAACTCTTTAAAACACTTCCAACTTCATATAGTTTGAGAAATACATATGATTTTAACAACTGAGGCTCAATTTCCATCCTCTACAATGTGCATGCCTGAGTGTTAAAACCAGTGAGTTTTGATAATCAAATGTACTTCTGTGACAACCACACTAACAGAGTATGTCCCAAGGTATATTGAAAGTATACTTTGGAGACAGAAGCAACATTGTAACACTTGCCTATAGATTTGAAATAAAAAGTGGGCCATACCTGCAACTTCGAAACTCAGGACTGACATACGGGGATCCTCTGAGATTGAGGCAAGTCTGGGATACACAATGAACTTAGGTCAGCCTTATCTACATAGTGAAACAGTCTCCAGGCAGAAAAAAATGGGGGGATAAGATGATGAAATCATATGGGCTTTGACTGCTTAGTAATTTAGTAGATGACAGTAAAATACTGGTGTACAGTAGTTTGGGACTGGGGGAGATGGGAAATTTTAATTTAAATAGCAAAGCTACATAAGCATATGCAGTCATAAGATGGTCAAAGGAAGCATTTGCTACTCTATATCACCCCATTCATTTGTTTATATCCAGTTCCTTTTTTAGCATATGGTTAAGGTGCTTTTTCTAAATATTTAGCTATGCCTTTAATGTCACATTTACATTTGAAGGTTTTCCTTAAAATCAGTAGGTTAGTTGTCACATTTAAAATATTACAACTTCTATTTTGGAAGAAAAGGGGCAATGTACACTTCAGGCACATGTTCAATCTTAAACAATATAAAGTATTCCTAAGTGTGACATTTAGCCACTAATGCTGTCTCTCAGTTCTGTAATGTAAGGAAATAACAGCATGTGATAACTTAGATATTACTTTTACATCTTTACATTATTATTCTAAATATCAAAGAAATTTGATAAGCCATGTAAAAACAGCCTTTTCTTCTTGATAAGCCATGTAAAAACAGCCTAGAAAAAAAACAGGTCCATATATCAGGCCTAAATTTTTCTGAGTTTCTGATTTTTGCAATGCATATCACTGCCCTAACAATGCCAACTTTAAAGTATTACAAAAATAGAGAGCAATATTTTACATTCTAATGAATATTAGATGAAAAAGAACCCACTAATGTTTAGTTCATATCATATTTCAAGATCCTTAGCACTTCTACATTTAATGTGCATATGTTAAATTGTTTTCATTATGTCTTATACAGCATCACTGTTCAATCTACTGATCATGTTGAAAATAGTAGGATTTAGATAAAGCATGCACTTAAATTATGTACCGCAGAATCATTGAATAAAAAACTCAATGAGAGATAGGTTTTACTTCTGAATGGACAATCTAGAATGCTCTTTCATGTGTTCAGGTATCATTTGTCTCTCTTACCTGAACAGAAGCACTATCCCAGAAAAAGCATACAATATTAGCTTATCTAAACATCTTTCTTTTTCTAAAAATGAAATATTTTCTCTTTGGACATTTTCTATTTATGTTTTCCAGAGCCTTTGTGTTTGTGGAAAGGCTTAGGGATTTTTTAGTTACATTGTAATTGACTTTATTTGACCACCTAATGTTGGTATGGTGGGTCTCCATGGCTTGAAAATTTGTATTTAAGAAACTAAACAATTTTGAAAGGCATGGTGGCACAAATTTATATTCCCAGTTCTTGGGGGGCAGATACAGGAAAATAACCAGGAGTTAAAGGCCAGCCTGGGCTACAAAGTGAGTTTAAGGACAACCTGAACTGCAGATCAACATCAAATCTCAAAAGAAAAGAAATTTAAAAAAGAAACTAACTACTTATATTTGCTATTAAAATTTCTACTGATATTTATTTGTTTCTTAATACTTTAAAAAAGGAACTCTAAAAATCCAAGCATAGGTTTTAATTCAGGGCTGCTGTATGTATAAATCTTGTAATGGTTTGTTTCTAGCTTTACCCCCAACCAGTGTCTCATGCATCATAGGACTTTTCCAGAAGTGACTGAATCTAGAATGTGTCATGCTGGAATTAAGGATGTGTCATTAGTAAATCAATGCATTGATTGATTTGGCATGATTCTGGCTAGGGTTACAGGTGTCAGCGCTACTTCTGCCCTAAGGCAAGGAGTCTGCATACAATATAAGGAACATAAGGAGTCTTGTCTCTCTTCTTGCTTTGCTACAATCAGCCTGTCTTGAACTATTCTCCTCTGCCATGTGCAACGCTGTTGTGGAGCTGGCTATTGTGGCAATCTTTCCTCCCTTAAATTTGGGTGTCAGGTATCTTGTCTTAGCAACAAGAAATGTAACTAAAACTTAGCTTGGTTATAGAACACTTGCATAGCATCTGTGAGGCCTTGTGTTTCCCAACTACCACACAAAAGCAAAAAAAAACAAAAATTGGAAAAAGAAAGAAAGAAATTGAATCATTACTACTCCCAAAGAAAGAGACTTTTGGAGGATAATCACATGGCTTATATTTTAGAAAATAGACCCATGAGTCCAGATTTTAGGATCAGAATGTATGGAAGAGATGCACATGTTCCTAATTATCTACATACCTGATTGATATATAAAATGCTATTTATTTACATATTTTTTGCATGGGAATTTTAAGCCAGTATGGAGTGTTTGGGGGGAACAAATGTGGCTTTTAAATGCATGTTTTGAAATTGCTTCCTGGATGAGATGTCTGTATCATTTGTACACTGAAATCCTAAACGTAAGTTTTTCCAAGTTTTCAATTTTTTTTTTGTCTTTTTTTCATTTTTATGGGTCCCGGGGACCGAACTCACAACCGCCTGCTTGCAAGGCAGGTGCTTATGCCGCTGAGCTAAATCCCCAGCCCCCAAGTTTTCAATTTTATTAGCACATGTATGCCATACATAATGTCTGTATTCCTTATATGCAACTGGTACATGAACATAACATATATGAATTCTTTTTGTCATCTTGTTTGTCTCCCATTTCTCTCCATTTCTTTATCCTCTTCCATTTTGAAAAAGGTGTGTATCTCCCTATTTTCTATTGTCTATCTTTCATCATACTCATTATTTATATTTTCAGTTTCTCACATCAGAGAAGACATGTGATATTTAAGCTCATATATCTCCTTTATTTCACCTAATGTTACGGACTCACGGTGCATCCAGTTTTGCCAAAAAAATGACTCAATTTTAGCCTTCTTTATTGTGCAGTAGTACCATAAATATCACATTTTTATGCATTCATCATTTGATGGGCATATGGGCTGCTTTGGAGATTTAGCTACTATAAACTGGGCTTCCATAAACGTAGGTATACATGGAAAATAAGGAGTCTTTAAATCTTTAGGGAAGATACTTACAAAGGAAATAGGTGGGTGAAATGACATTTCTACTTTTAGTCTTTTGAAGGGTATACATACTTATTTCCATGGTGGTTACACTAGTTTACTTTGCAACTCCATTACAGTGGAGAAGGATTCATTTTTCCCCATATCCTTACCAGAATTTGTTATTGTTTGATTTCTTTTTTTCAAAGAAATGAAAAAAAGGTAAACACAACAATAAACCAAGTTTCCAAACAGGTTAGATGGTCGCAATAGTCCATATTGTCTTTTTAGTTGTTGCTCAGAGTATAAGATATAGGCACGATACCTTGTCCAAACAATATTAGCCCAAAACTTTCTTTTCAAGGAATCTTTGATGATTTCTTAATGATAGCCATAATTGTGGAGTGAAATGGAATCTCAATGTTTTAATTTGTATTTCTTGGTGAGTCTGTACACCATCCCGAGACCCGGGAGACTTAAGATCATCACTCTTAGAGCTCACGGACCCGCACAGAGCCCAACCACACTAGTCTGTGTTTTGCAGGTTTCAGGCCTGCCGGGACATGCCCAGTGACCTTCTCCCAAACCAGGAAACTCAGCTGGCTGGCTGCTGGGGTGAGTCCGCGCGCCATCCAGAGCCCCAGGAGATATTAAGATCATCACTCCCAGAGTACAAGGACCTGCCTAGATCCCAGCCACACTAGGCTGCACTGGGCAGGTTTCAGGCCTGCCTAGGCCATGCCCAGTGACCTTCTCCCAAACCAGGAAAGTCAGGTGGCGGCTGGGGTGAGTCCCTGCAACATCCTGAGCCCCAGGAGACTTTAAGATAATCGCTCCCAGCCATACAAGACTAGCCTTGGGAGGTTTTGTGGACCGATTATATTATGCCCAGTGACCTTGTCCAGTTACAGAAGTTAACAGCAGGTGAAGTGCATTTCAGGCACTGATCTTTGCCCAGGGAGAGCTTTAGCCCATCATCCACAGTGGTTAGGTGCCTGCCCAGCAACCTGGAACACTGAAGGTGGCACGAGAGGGCCTGAGGGCCTGACTGAACCACTCTCAGCAACCTCCATTCAGTCCCAGGAGCCTAGGGCATAGGACATGATTTCCAGCACATCCAGGGGAGACCTTGGAATAACACTTGAAACAGAGAAATATAGGAAAATGACAAAACAAAAGACAAAAATGCAATCTCAAACCTCCAGCCCATCTCAAGAAAGCAAAGGAGCCATGTACATAGAAAAAAATATACGCCATAGGGTGTGCTCCATTGTCTTTTTCCCTCTCACTGGTGTGCACCGACCCTCTCTCAACCACGTGTGCTGGTGGGCTTTGCCCTTTCATTGGTGTGCACCGGTGGGCTTCCCTCTCTCACCGGTGAGTGCTGGTGGGCTTGACCCTTTCACCGGTGTGGGTCGGTGGGCTTGCCCCTCTCACAGATGTGCGCCAGTGGGCATCCTTCTCTCACTGTTGTGGGCCAGTGGGCTTCTCCCTATCAGTGATGTTGGCCGGTGGGCTTCCACCTCTCACCTGTGTGCGCGGGTGGGCTTCCCCTTCTCACCGGTGAGTGCCAGTGAGCTTGAGCCTCTCACCTGTGTGTGCTGGTGGGCTTCCTCCTGTCACCAGTGTGCGCTGGTGTGCCTGCCCCTCTCACTGGTGTACGCCAGTCACCTTGCCCCTCTCACTGGTGGGTGCCAGTGTGCTTCCCCCTCTCACTAGTGTGCACCGGTGGGCTTCCCACTCTCAACAGTGAGCACCAGTGGGCTTGCCCCTCTCACTGGTGTATGCTGGTGGGATGGCCCCTCTCACAGGTATGCACTGTTAGGCTTCCTCTTCTCACCAGTGTGTGCTTGTGGGCTTGCCCCTCTCTCTGGTGAGAACTGGTGGGCTTGCCCCTATCATCGGTGTGTACCAGTGGGCTTCCCCCTCTCACAGGTGTGCCACTCTCACCAGTGTGCGGCGGTGGCCTTCCCATTCTCACCAGTGTGCATCGGTGGCCTTCCCGTTCTCAGTGGTGTGTGCCGGTGGCTTTCCCCCTCTCACTGTTGTGCGGTGGTGGCCTTCTCCCTCTCACCAGTGAAATCCAGTGACTGTCCCCCTCTCACCATTGTGCACCCACAGCCGGTCTCCCTTCCCCCCTCACTGGTGTGCCCCATTTGCTTTCCCCCTCTCACCGGTGTGCTCCGGTCCTTCCCCCTTTCACTAGTGTGTGCCGGTGGGCTTCCCACTCCCATCGGGGTGTGCTGGTTGGCTTCCCTCTCTCACCAGTGTGCACCTTTGGGCTTTGCCCTCTCACCAGTGAGCCCCAGTGGGCTTCTCCCTCTCACCCATGTGTGCTGGTGGGATGGCCTCTTTCACCCAGTGAGCACTGGTGGCCTTCCCTCTCTCACCAGTGAGATCCGGTAACCTTCCCCCTCTCAGCAGTGTGCACTGGTGGCCTTCCCCCTTTCACTGGTGCACACAGTTGGCCTTCCACCTGTCACAGGCACGCACCAGGGGCCTTCTGCCTGTCACCGTCATGTGCTGGTGTCCTTCCAGCTCTCCCTGGCATGCAACTGTGGAATTCCCCCTCTCATGGGCACGTGCCGGTGGCTTTGCTGTCTCACCGGCTTGTGCCGGTGGCTTTCCACCTGTCACCGGCACACAGTGGTGACCTTCCACTTGTCACCGGGGTGTGCCTTTGGCCTACCGACTATAACCTGCAGACGCCAGTGGCCTTCCCCCTCTCACTGGTGCGCGCCTTGGCCTTTCCCCTTTCACCTGTGTGCACAGTTGGGCTTCCACCTGTCACTGACACGTGCCAGTAGCCTTCTGCCTGTCACTGCCACGTGCTGTTGTCCTTCCACCTGTCACCGGCACGCGTTCGTGGCCCTTGCCTGTCACTGCTGCGTGCCAGTGGACTTCCCCGTCTCAGCGGTGCATGCTAGAGGCCTTCTGCGTGTCACCGGCACGTACTGGTGGCCTTCCACCTGTCACTAGCATGCGCTGGTGGCCTTCCACCTGTCATAGTTGCATACCAGTGGCTTTCCCCCTCTTACTGGCCCACGCGGGTGGCATTCCACCTATCACTGGTGTGCACCTGTCAGCTTTCCGCTGTCATCAGCACGCACTAGAGGCCTTTCCCCTCTCAGGAACACACGCTGGTGGCCTTCCCCCTTTCACTGGCGCGTGCAGTTGGCTTTCCAGCTGTCACTGGCACATGCCGGTGTCCCTCTGCCTGTCACAGGCATGTGCCAATGGCCTTCCCCGTCTCACTGGTGCATGCTGGTTGCCTTCCTCCTCTCACTGTCACGTGCCGCTGGTCTTCCCCCTCTCACAGGGGTGCAGCGCTGGCCATCCACCTCTAACCAGCACGCGCCGGTGACCTTCCCACTGTCAACGACTCATGCCGGTGGCCTTTCCCCTCTCACCAGTGCCCAGGGGTGTCCTTCCCCTTCTCACCATCGATCGCCGGTGTCATTCCTCTTCTCACTGTTGCTCGCTGGTAGCCTTCCCCCTCTCACCTTCACGCACCAGTGGCCTTTCCCCTCACACCAACGTGCTTCAGTGGCCTTCCCCATCTCACTTGCCTGTGCCCCCTCTCACCGGCGCATGCGGGTGGCCTTCAGCCTGTCACCTGTGTATGCCCGTGGTCTTACCCCTCTCACCAGTGCCCTCTGGTGACCTTCTCCTTTTCACTGGTGCTTGCCGATGGCCTTCCCCTTCTCACCAGTGCATGCCAGTGACCTTCCCCCTCTCACAGGCGCTTGCCAGTGGCCTTAACCCTCTCACCAGCTTGCAGGGGTATCCTTCACCTCTCACCAGCGCTCACCGGTGTCCTTCCTCCTCTCACCATCACTCGCTGGTGGCATTACCCCTGTCACTGGCGTGGGTTGGTGTTCTTCTGCCTGTCACCAGCGCACGCCGTTGACCTTCTGGCTGTCACTGGAATGCGCTGGTGGCCTTTCACCTGTCACTGAAGCACGCTGGTGGCCTTCCGCCTGTCACTGGCCCATGCTGGTGGCTTTCTCCCTCTCACCTGTGCGCAGCAGTGGTCTTCCCCCTCTCACCAGCACGTGGTGGTGTCCTTCCCCCTCTCACCATCACTCACTGGTGGCCTTCCTTCTCGCACCATCCCTCACCAGTGGCCTTCCCACTCTCACTAGTATGCACCTGTGGCCTTCCACCTGTCACCAGCACACGCCGGGGGCCTTTGCCTGTCACCACTGCACAATGGCAGCCTTCCGCCTGTCATTAGTGCGCGCCACTGGCTTTCCAGCTGTCACAAGAGTGTGCCATTCACCTTCCCCCCGCTCACCGGAGTATGCCAGTTGTCTTCCCCCTCTCACCGGATGGCGCTAATGACCTTCCCCCTCTTAATGGCGCACACCGGTGGCCTTAGCCCTCTCACCGGGGCACACCATTGGCCTGTTTCCTCTCAGCAGCCCACACCGGTGAACTTCTCCCTCTCACTGGCATGCAATGCTGGCCTTCCCTCTTTCACTGGCACGTGTCGGTGAACTTCCCCCTCTCACTGGCGGGAAACGGTGGCCTTTCCCCCTCTCACCGGCATGCGATGCTGGCCTTCTCTCTCTCACTGGCACGCATTGGTGAACTTCCCCCTCTCACCGGCATGAAATGGTGACCTTTCCCCTCTCATCGGCCCACACCTGTGGCCTTCTGCCTGACACTGGCATGTCCCAGTGGCCTTACTCCTCTCACTGGCACTCACCAGTGGCCTTCCTCCTCTCACCAGCTTATGTCACTGACCTTCCCTCTCTCACCAGCATGAGCCGGTGGCCTTCGCCCTCTCACCCGCATGCACCAGAGGCCTTCCTCCTCTCACCGGTGCGTGCCAGTGGCCTTCTGCCTGTCACCATCACGCGACCATGGCCTTGAGCCTCTCACCAGCGTGCACCAGTGGCCTTCCCCCTCTCACCAGCGCATACCAGTGGCCTTCTGCCTGTCACCGGCATGTGTCAGTGGCCTTCCGCCTTGAACTGATGCACGCTGGTGGAGTTACCACTCTCACCAGTGTGTGCCGGTGTCCTTCCCCCTCTCACTGGCATGGGGGGCTTTCCTTCCCCCTCTCACCGGCGAGCACTGGTGTCCATCCTCTCACCGTCGCTCACTGGTGGCCTTCCACCTCTCACTGTCATGCACCTGTGGCATTTCCCCTCTCATTGGTGCTCACAGGAGGCCTCCCTCCTCTCACTGGCCCATGCAGGTGGCTTAACGCCTGTCACCAGTGCATGCCGGTTGCCTTCTGCCTGTCACCAGCATGTGCTGGAGGCCTTTCACCTGTCACCGTTGCACTCCGGTGGCCTTCCCACTTTCACCTGCGTGCCCTGGTGGCCTTCCCTCTCACCAGCACGTGCCAGTGGCCTTCCCCTTCTCACTAGTCCGCGCCATTAACCTTCTCCCTCTCACTGGCGCTTCCTAGTAGCCTTCCCCCTCTCACCGGCACGGGCTGCTGGCCTTCCCCCTCTTACCAGCCCAGACCAGTAGCCTTACGCGTGTCTGCATTGTGTCCCGGTGCCATTCCACCTGTTACCTGCGCATGCCAGTTCCCTTCCGCCTGTCACCAGTGGGCACCAATGGCCTTCCACTTGTCACTGGTGTGCATTGGTGGCCTTCTGCTTGTCACTGGGATGCCCCCTTGGCATTCTGCCTGTAAGCGGCACACACCAGTGGCCTTTTGCCCGTCACCAGTGCGTACCGGTGACCTTCACCCTCTCACCCGCACATGCTGGTGGACTTCCCTATCTCACTGGCATGGCGGTGGCCTTCTGCTTGTCAACAGTGTGCAGCGCTGGCCTTCCACCTGTCACTGTCATGTGCTGGTGGTCTTCCCCCTCTCACTGGCGCAAGGCGGTGACTTTACCCCCCTCAGTGGCACATGCTGGTGGCCTTCTGCCTGTCATCCACGCATGCTGGTGTCCTTCCACCTGTCACTGGCGCGTGCCTGTGCCCTTCTGCCTGTCCCTGCACTTGTCATGGGTGCACACCAGTGGCGTTAGCCTGTAACTGGTGCACGCCATGGCCTTCCGCCTGTCACCGACACACCCCAGTGGCCTTCCCCCTCTCAGTGGCACACACAGTTAGCCTTCCCCCTCTAAACCAGCAGGCGATGGTGGCCTTCCCCTTCTCAACATCGCATGCCGGTGGCCTTCCCTCTCTCGCCAGCCAGTTCCGGTGACCTTCCTCCTCTTACTGGAGCGCACAGATGGCCTTCTGCCTGTCAACAGTTGCACCATTGTCCTTCCCCCCTCTCACTGGAGTGTGCAGCTATCCTTCCGCCTGTTACCAGCATGAGCCAGTGCCCTTGCACCTGTCACTGTTGAACCCCGGTGCCCTTCCACCTATCACCGGTGCACACCGGTGGTCTTTCGCCTGTCACTGGCATGCGCCAGGGCCTAAACTTGGATTGGCACGTGCCGGTGGCTTTCTGTCTGTCATCCACATGCGCCTGCTGCCTTCCCCCTCTCACAGGCCTGCACTAGTGACTTTCCACCTGTCACCAGCGCAAGCCAATGGCCATCGCCCTCTCACTGGCAAGTGCCAGTGGCTGTCTCTCTCTCACTGGCCCTTGCCTGTGACCTTCCCCCTCCAACCGGCATGCACTGGTGGCCTCTGCCTCTCACCGGCTCGCTGGTGGCCTTCCCACTCTCACCAGCAGGCCCCGGTAGCCGTTCGCGTGTTACCTGCATGTGCCTTTGCCCTTCCACCTGTCAATGGTGCATGCTGGTGCCCTGCCTTATGGCACCGTCATGTGCGTGTAGCCTTCCACCAGTGAATGATGGTGGCCTACTGCCTGTCATTGGTGCATGCCACTGGCTTTCCGTCTGTCACAGGAGTGTGCCGGTTGCCTTCCCACTCACCGGTGCATGCCAGTGGCCTTCCCCCTCTCATCGCACAGCGCTGGTGACCTTCCCCCTCTTATGTCACACACCGGTTGCCTTAGCACTCTCACCGAGGCACGCTGTTGGCCTGTCTCCTCTCACCAGCCCACACCGGTGACCTTCCCCTTCTCACCGGCATGCGACGCTGGCCTTCCCCCTCTCAGTCACGCGTCGGTGAACTTCCCCCTCTCACCAGCACGAAATGGTGGCCTTCCCCTTCTCACCAGTGCACACTGGTGACCTTGTTGCTCATACCGGCTTGCGCCAGTGGCCTTCCACCTCTCACCAGCGCAGACCAGTGGCCTTCCCCCTCTCATCGGTGCATACCTGTGGCCTTCTGCCTGTCAATGGCATGCACCGGTCGCCCTTTGCCTGTCACGGGGGCATGCCAGTGGCCTTCTTCCTGACACTGGTGTGTTCCGGTGGCCTTCCCCCTCTCACTGGCGCTCACCAGTGGCCTTTCCTCTCTCACCAGCTTGCTTAGGTGACCTTCCCTCTTTCACCGGCGTGCGCCGCTCATCTTTGCCCTCTCACCCGAATGCACCAGTGACCTTTCCCCTCTCACTGGCACGCACTGGTGGCCTTCTGCCTGTCACCATCACATGACCATGGCCTTGAGCCTCTCACTGGCATGCACCAGTGGCCTTCCCCCTCTCACCAGCGCATGCTGCTGACCTTCTGCCTGTCACTGGCACGTGGCAGTGGCCTTCCCCCTCTCAGCAGCATGCGATGGGGGCCGTTCACCTGTCACAGGCATGCGTTGGTGTCCTTCCCCGTCTCACCGGCATGCGGGGCTGTCCTTCCCCCTCTTACCAGTGAGCACTGAGTGCCGGTGTCCCTCCTTTCACCGTTGCTCACTGGTGGCCTTCTGCCTCTCACTGTCACACACCTGTGGCATTCCCCCTCTCACCAGTGCTTAACTGAAGCCACCCTCTTCTCATCGGCCCAGACCAGTGGCTTACCGCCTGTCACTGGTGCATGCCAGGGGCCTTCCGCTTGTCACAGGCACACACCGGTGGCTTTCTGCCTGTCACCAGTGTGCACCGGAGGCCTTTCACCTGTCACTGTTGCACTCCAGTGGCCTTCCCACTTTCACCCAAGTGCTCCAGTGGCCTTCCCCATCTCACTGTTGTGCGGGTGTTATTCTGCCTGAAACTGGCATGCACCGGTGGGCTTCCAGCTGTCACCAGCATTTGTTGGTGGATTTCCCTTTCTCATGGGTGCATGCTGGTGGCCTTCCGCCTGTCACTGGCACGTGCCTGTGGCCTTCTGCCTGTCACCAGCGCAAGCCAGTGGCCTTCCCCATCTCAGCGACGTGCGATGATGCCTGTCCCCCTCTCACTGGCATGCACCAGGTGACATTCCCACTCTTACCAGCTCATGCTGGTGGACTTGCCCCTCTCACCGGCACGTGCCCTTAAAGTTGCCCTTCTCATTGGCACTCAACAGTGGCCTTTCTCCTCTCACCCGCAGGCGTCGGTGACCCCTCTCTCACCGGCATGCGGGGATGTCTTTCCCCTTCTCACCGGTGATGACTGGTGTCCTTTCTCCTCTCACTGTCGCTGGCTGGTGGCCTTCTCCCTCTCACCAGCACACGGTGGTGTCCTTCCCTCTCTCCGGCTTGCATGCCTGTCCTTTCGCCTGTACCAACGCATGCCGGTGACCCTCCTCTCACCGATGCTCACTGGTGTCATTCCCCTGTCACTGGTGCATGCTGGTGACTTTTCAGCTGTCACCAGAACGTGCCGGTAGCCTTTCACCTGTCACTGGAGTGCTCCGGTGACCTTCCACCTATCACTGACCTATGCTGGTGTGTTACTCCCTCTCACCTGCATGCACCAATGGGCTTCCCCCTCTTACCATCACTCCCAGGTGGCCTTCCCACTCTCACCATCGCTCGCTGGGGGCCTTCCCCCTCTCACCAGAGCGCACCTGTGGCCTTCCGCCTGTCACCAGCATGTGCCCGTGGCCTTTTGTCTGTCACCGGTGCACGATGGAGGCCTTCTGCCTGTCACTGGCGTATGCCGATGGCCTTCCCCCTCTCACCAGTGCATGCCGGTGGCCTTCCTCTTCTCACCGGTCCACGCCGTTGACCTTCGCCCTCTCACTGGCGCTTGCTAGTGGCCTTCCCTCTTTCACCAACCTGGGCCACTGGCCTTCTTCCTCTCACCATCCCAGGCTGGTAGCCTTACGCATGGCCCTATTGCACCTGGTGCCATTCCGCCTGTCACCAGTGCGTGCCAGTACCCTTCTGCCTGTCACCGGCAGGCGCCAATGGCCTTCTCCTATCACCCGTGCACATCGGTGGCCCTCTGCTTGTCACCAGGATGCGCCCTAGGCATTCCAGCTCTAACGGCACATGCCGGTGGTCTTTCACCTGTCACTGGCATGTGCCAGTGGCCTACCGCTTATCATCGGCACATGCCGGTGGCTTTCCGCCTGTCACCCGCTGCACCTGCTGCCTTCCCCCTCTCACAGGCCTGCACCAGTGACTTTCCCCCTGTCACTGGCACATGCCAGTGGCCATCCCCCTCTCACTAGTGCATGCCGGTGGCCATCTCCATCTCACTGGCCCTCATCGATGACCTTCCCCCTCTAACCTGCATGGGACAGTGGCCTTCCCCCTCTCACCGACGCACGCTGGTGGCCTTCCACCTGTCAATGGCGCATGTCGGTGCCGTACCTTATGTCACCAGTGCACATGTGTGGCCTTCTGCCTGTCACCAGCACGCGACCATGGCCTACCGCCTGTCATTGGCGCACATCACTGGCTTTACATCTGTCACAGGAGTGTGCTTGTCGCCTTCTCTCACTCACTGGTGTGTGCTGGTGGCCTTCCCACTCTCACCAGGTTGGGGTTGGGGGTTTAGCTCAGCGGCATAAGCGCCTGCCTTGAAAGCAGGCCGTTGAGAGTTCAATCCCCGGTACTGATAAAAAGGAAAAAGACAAAAAAAAAAAAAAAAACCCACTCTCACCAGGTGGTGCCCGTTATCCTCCCCCTCTCACTGGTGTGCACCAGTGGCCTTAGCCCTCTCACTGGGGCATGCCATTGGCCTGTCTCCTCTCACCAGCCCACACCGGTGACCTTCCCCCTCTCACTGGCATGTGACACTGGCCTTCTCCCTCTCACTGGCACTCATTGGTGAACTTCCCCCTCTCACTGGCTTGAAACGGTGGCCTTCCCCCTCTCATTGGTGCATGCCAGTGACCTTGCTGCTCTCACCAGCTCGTGCCAGTGGCCTTCCACATCTCACCAGTGCATACTGCTGGCCTTCCCCCTCTCATCGGCGTACACCTGTGGCCTTCCACCTGTCACTGGCATTCGCCGGTGGCCTTTTGACTGTCACTGGGGCATGCTGGTGGCCTTCTGCCTGAAACTGGCACATCCGGTGGCTTCCCCCTCTCACTGGTGCTTACCAGCGGCCTTCCCTCTCTCAACAGCTTGCTTTGGTGACCTTCCCTCTCTCACTGGCGTGTGCTGGTGGCTTTTGCCCTCTCACCTGCATGCACCAGAGGCCTTACCCCTCTCACCTGGCACGTGCTGGTGGCCTTCGGCCTGCCACCATCACATGACAGTTGCCTTGAGCCTGTGACAGGCACGTGCCAGTGGCCTTCTGCCTGTCACAGGCATGTGCCAGTGGTACCGCCTTGAACCAGCGCATGCCCCTGGAGTTACCACTCTCACATGCGTGCGCCATTGGCCTTCCCCCTCTCAATGGTGTGTGACGGGGGCCATTGGCCTGTCACCGGTGTGTACCAGTGGCCTTCCTCCTCTCACCAGAGCATGCAGCTGTCATTCCACCTGTCACCAGCACGAGCCAGTGCCCTTGTGCCTGTCACTATTGTGCTCCGGTGCCTGTCACACCAGTGGCCATCCCCCTCTCACCGGCATGTGCCAGTGGCCATCCCTCTCTCATCAGCACTCACCGGTTACCTTCCCCCTCTAACTAGCATGCGCCAGTGACCTTCCCCCTCTCACAGGCCCTCTGGTGGCCTTTCCCCTTTCACCAGCATGTGCTGGTAGCCATACACCTGTCACCGCTGTGCGCCGTTACCCTTCCACCTGTCAATGGCACATCGGTGCCCTGCCTTATGTCACCGGTGCACTCCGGTGGTCTTCTGCCTGTCACCAGCATGTGACATTGGCCTACCACCTGTCATTGGCACACACCAATGGCTTTCTGTCTGTCACAGGAGTGTGCCGGTCACCTTCCCCCACTCACTGGTGTGTGCCGGTGGCCTTCCCCCTCTCACTGACCAGCACCAGTGACCTTCCCCCTCTCACTGGCGTGCACCAGTGGCCTTAGCCCTCTCACCAGGGCGAACAGTTGGCCTGTCTCACCAGCCTGCATTGGTGACCTTCCCCCTCTCACCGGCATGCTGTGCTGGCCTTACCCCTCTCACTGGCATACATCGGTGACCTCCCCCTCTCACCAGTGTGAAATGGTGGCCTACCCCTCTCACTGCTGCACACCGGTGACCTTGCCACTCTCACCGTCTCATGCCAGTGGCCTTCAATCTTTCACTAGCGCATACCAGTGGCCTACCCCATCTCATCAGCACACACCTGTGGCCTTCCACCTGTCACTGGCACACGTTTGTCACCTTTTGCCTGTCACGGGGGCATACAGGTGGCCTTCTGCCTGACACCGGCACATGCCGGTGGCCTTCCTCCTCTCAGTGGCACTCACTGGTGGCCTTCCCCCTCTCACCGGCATGTGCCGGTATCCATATGCCTGTTACCAATGCGCGCAGGTGCTCTTCTGCCTGTCAACAGCGCGCGTCAGTGCCCTGCCTTATGTCACTGGCGCACACGGGTGGCCTTCCACCTGTCACCAGCATGTGACGGCGGCCTACCACCTGTCATTGGCGTGCGCCACTGTCTTTCTGTCTGTCACAGGAGTGTGCCTGTCACCTTTCCCCGCTCACCGGCGCTCACGGTTGGCCATCTTCCTCTCACCGGCATGCGTCGGAGACCTTCTCTCTCTCACCGGTGCCGGTGGCCTTTGCCCTCTCACCCACATGCACCAATGGCCTTCCCCCTCTCAATGGCATGCGCCGAGGCCGTTGGCCTGTCACCAGCATGTGCCGGTGTCCTTCCCCCTCTCACCAGCGAGCGCCAGTTTCCCTCCTCTCACCGTTGCTCACTGGTGGCCTTCTGTCTCTCACTGTCATGCATCTGTGGCATTCCAACTATCACCGGCACTTGCTGGAGGCCTCCCTCCTCTCACCACCCATGCAGGTCTCTTACAGCCTGTCCCCAGGGCATGCCAGTGGCCTTCAGCTTGTCACCAGCACATGCCGGTGGCCTTCTGCCTGTCACCAGCGTGTGCCGGAGGCCTTTTGCCTGTCACTGTCATACTCCGGTGGCCTTCCCTCTCTCACTGTTGCGTGTCACTCTGCCTTTCACCAGCACACACCAGTGGGCTTCCAGCTGTCACCAGCACATGCCGGTGGCCAATGACAGATGGCAATCCACCGGCACATGCCGGTGAAAAGGCGAAAGGCCACCGGCGTGCGCTGGTTACAGGCAGAAGGGCACCGGGGTTCAATGGTGATAGGCGGAAGGGCACCAGCTGACATAGGTAACAGATGGAATGACAGCTGCACATGTCGATGAGAGAGGGAAGGCCACCGGCACGTGCCTTTGAGAGGGAGGTGACCTTCATGCGCGGGTGACAGGCTCATGCCAGTGACCTTGCCACACTCACCAGTGCATGCCAGTGGTCTTCCCCCTCTCACCAGCATGCGGGGGTGTCTTACGCTCTCTCACTGATGGTCGCGGGTGTCCCTCCTCTCACCATTGCTCAATGGGGGCCTTCCCCTTCTCGCCGATGCACACTTGTGGCCTTCCGCCTGTCACCAGCAAGCACAGGTGGCCTTTCGCTTGTCACTGGTGCATTTCGGTGGCCTTCTGCCTGTCACCATCACGTGCCAGGGACCTTCCCCCTCTCACCAACACACGCCAGTGGTCTTCGCCCTCTCACTGGTGCCTGCTGGTAGTCTTCTGCCTGTCACTGGTGCGTGCCTGTGGCCTTCCGCCTGTCACCTGCGTGAGCCAGTGGCCTTTCCCCTCTCACCGACGCACGACACTGGCTGTCCCCCTCTCACCAGCATGTGTTGGTTACATTCCCGCTCTCACTGGCTAATGCTGGTGGCCTTCCCCCTCTCACCAGTGTGCGCCTGTGGCCTTCCCCCTTTCACCCACACACACTGGTGGACTTCCCCATCTCATCAACGCGTGCCGGTTGCCCTTCGCCTGTCACCGGTGTGCAGCACTGTCCTTCCACTTGTCACCGGCATGTGCCGGTAGCCTTCCCCCTCTCATTGGTGCATGATGGTGGCCTTCCCTGTCTCACCGGTGCATGCTGGTGGCCTTCCCCCTCTCACTGGCGCAAGGTGGTGACTTTCTTTCTCTCACCTGCATGTGCCAGTGGCCTTCTGCCTGTCATTGGTACATGCCAGTGCCCTTCTGCTAGTCACCAGCATGTGCTGGTGCCCTTCCGCCTGTCACTGGTGGGCGCCGATGATCTTTCACCTGTCACCAGTGCACCCCGGCGGCCTTAGCCTGACACCGGCGTGTGCCTGTGGCCTTCTGCCTGTCACTGACACACAGCAGTGGCCATCCCCCTCTCAGCGCCACATATGGGTGGCCTTCGCTTTCTCACGGGCACGCACCTGTGTCCTTTCTCCTCTCAGCAGCACACACCAGTGGCCTTTCACCTGTTACCAGTGCACACTAGTGGCCTTCCACCTGTCAGTGGTGTGTACCAGTGGCCTCCCCCCTCTCACAGGTACGTGCCGGTAGCCTTCCCCCTCTCACTGGCACATGTCAGTGTCCTTTGGCCTGTCACCAGCACAGCCCGGTGGCCTACAGCTTGTCATCGATGGGCTCCGATGGTTTTCCGCCTGTCATCGGCATGCGATGGTCACCTTGCCCCTATCAAAGGTGCATGCTGGTGGCCTTCCCCTTCTCACCAGCTGGTGCCGATGAGCATCCCCCTCACACTGGCATGCTGTTGGCCTTCTGCCTGTTACTGGCCACACCGTTGTCCTTCCCCCTCTCACCGGTGTGTGCAGCTGTCCTTCCACCTGTCACCAGAGCCAGCTCGTGCCCTTCCACCTGTCACTGTTATGCCACATTGCCCTTCTGCCTGTTACTGGGGCATGCCAGTGGCCTTTCACCTGTCACCAGCACATGCCGGTAGGCTACCGCCTGTCATCAGCGCATGCGGGTGGCTTTCCACCTGTCACCCGCACGTGCCTCTTGCCTTCCCCATCTCACAGGCCCACACCAGTGACCTTCCTCCTCTCACCAGCGCATGCCAGTGGCCATCCCCCTCTCACCAGCATGTGCCGTGGCCGTCCCCCTCTCACCTGCCTTCGCCAGTGACCTTCCCCCTCTCACTGTGGTGCATCAGGGATATTCGCCATTTAACAACCACGCGCCAGTGGCCTTCACCCTCACCGGCTTGTGTGCATGTCCTTCCCCCTCTCACTGATTGCCGGTGTCCTTTCTCCTCTCACCATCACTCACTGGTGGCATTCCCCTGTCCATGGTGCATGCCGGTGACCTACCAGCTGTCACCAGAATATGCTGGTGGCCTTTCACCTGTCACCGGAGCGCACTGGTGGCCTTTCACCTGTCACTGACCCACACTGGTGGGTTTCTCCCTTTCATCCACGTGCACCAGTGGGCTTCCCCCTCTCACCATCGCTTGCTGGTGGCCTTCCCCCTCTCACCAGTGCACACCTGTGGCCTTTCGCTTGTCAATGGCATGTACCCGTGGCCTTTCGCCTGTCACCGGCGCATGATGGAAGCCTTCCGCCTGTCACTGGTGTGCGCTGGTAGCCTTCCCCCTCTCACCAGTGCACAGCGGTGGCCTTCCCCTTCTCACCGGCCTATGCTGTTGACCTTCCCCCTCTCACCAGCACTTGCTAGTGGCCTTCCCCCTCTCACCTGCCTGGGTTGCTGGCCTTCCCCTTCTCACTGTCCCAGGCTGGTAGCCTTACGCATGTCCACGTTGCACCCTGGTGCTATTTCGCCTGTCACCAGCACGTGCCAGTACCCTTCTGCCTGTCACTGGCAGGTGCCAATGGCCTTCTCCTGTCACCAGTGCACACTTGCCCTCTGCTTGTCACCCTTGGCATTCTGGCTCTAACCGGTGCACACCAGCGGCCTTTTGCCTGTCACCAGCACGCGTCAGTGGCCATCTCCCTCTCACCTGCACATGCCAGTGTACTTCCCCATCTCATCAGCATGTGCCGGTGCCCTTCCCCCTGTCACCGGCACATGCCGGTGGTCTTCCCACTCTCACTGGTGCACTACAGTGACCTTCCCTCTCTCACCGTTGTGCACTGGTGGCCTTCCCCCTCTCACCAGTGCAAGGCTGTGGCTTTCTCACTCTCACTGGTGCGTGCCGGTGGCTTTCTGACTGCCATCAGCACAGACTGTTGCCCTTCTGCCAGTCACTGGCACGTGCTGGTGCCCTTTCGCTTGTCATCGATGGGGGCCGATGGCCTTCCACTTGTCACCGGTGCACCTGGTAGCTTTAGCCTGACGCCAGCGCACATCTGTGGCCTGCCACCTGTCACTAATACATGCCAGTGGCCTTCCTCCTCTCACCAGCCGGTGCCAGTGACCTTTCCCCTCTCACCAACGTGCGCTGGTGGCCTTCCGCCTATCACCGGTGCAAGCCGTTGTCCATCTCCCTCTCACCAGAGTGTGCAGCTGTACTTCCGCCTGTCACCAGCACGAGTTGGTGCCCTTGCGCCTGTCACCGTCATGCCCCGCTGCCCTTCCAACTGTCACCGGCACATGCCTGTGGTCTTTCTCCTGTCACTGGCATGTGCCGGTGGCCTCTCACCTGCCATCAGTGCGTGCTGGAGGCTTTCTGCCTGTCACCCGCCCGTGCCTGCTGCCTTCCCCCTCTCACAGGCCTGCACCAGTGACTTTCCCCCTGTTACCTGCACATGCCAGTGCCCATCTCCCTCTCACCGGCGTGTGTCGGTGGCTATCTCCCTCTCACCGGCCCTCGTCAGTGACCTTACCCCTCTAACTGGCATGGGCCGGTGGCCTTCCACCTCTCACTGGCCCATTGGTGGACTTCCACCTCTCACCGTTGTGCGCCGGTAGCTGTTTATCTGTTACCAACGTGCGCCGTTGCCCTTCCACCTGTCAACGGCGCACATCTCTGCCCTGCCTTATGTCACTGGTACATGCGTGTGGCTTTCTGCCTGTCACCAGTGCACCATGGTGGCCTGCTGCCTGTCATTGGTGTGTGCCACTGGCTTCCCGTCTGTCACAGAAGTGTGCCGGTCGCCTTCCCCTGCTCACTGGTGCAGCCAGCGGCCTTCCCACTCTCACTGGCGCGCACCCTTGTCCTTAATCCTCACACCAGAGCATGCCGTTGGCCTGTCTCCTCTCACCAGTGCACGTTCATGGCCCTCACCCTGTCTCCAGGGCATGCCGCTGTCCTTCCAACTGTCACTGGCGCATGCCGGTTGTCTTCTGCCTGTCACCAGCATGCGCCGGTGGCCTCCCTTTCTCCGGCAATTGCTGGTGGACTTCCCCCTCTCACCTGGGTGCACAGGTGGCCTTTCCCATCTCACCGGTGCACACCAGTGGCTTTCCCCTTCTCACTGGTGCGTGCCTGTGGCCTTCCACCTGTCACTGGTGCACGCCGATGTCCTGCCTCCTCTCACCCGACCACACTGGTCTCCTTTCCTCTCTCAACGACATATCCTGGTGGCCTTCCCACTCTCAACATCGTGCTCAGGTGGCCTTCCCCCTCTCATTGGCACTAACTGGTGGCCTTCCCCCTCTCACTGGCATGTGCCAGTGTCCTTCTGGCTATCACCAGCCTGTGCTGGTGGCTGTCCGCCTGTCACCCGAGCATGCTGATGGCCTTTGCTTCTCACTGGCGTGCACTGGTGGACTTCCCCCTGTCACCAGTGCATGCCAGTGATCTCCCTCTCACCAGCGTGTACCAGTAGACATGCCCTTTTCACTGGTGCATGATAGTGGCCTTCCCCCTCTCACCGGCATGTGCCAGTGGCCTTCCCCCTCTCACCAGCACACTAGGTGGCCTTCACCTTCTCACTGGCACACACAGGTGCCCTTCCGCCTGTCTCCCGTGTGCGCCAATGTCCATCTGCCTGTCACCGGTATGTGCCGATGACCTTCCGCCTGCCACCTCTCTTCCCCCTCTCTCCGCTGTGCCGGTGGCCTTTCCCCTCTCACCAGCGCACTCTGGTGGCCTTCTGCCTGTCACCAGTGTGCAATGGTGGCCTCCCGTCTGTCACTGGTGCATGCCGGTGGCCTTCCCCCTCTGAACGGCAAGCACAGGTGGCCTTCCCCCTCTCACCTGTGCACCCCAGTAGCCTTCCACCTGTCACTGACATGCCCTGATGGCCTTCCGCCTGTCACCAGTGTGTGCCAGTGGTCATCCGCCTATCACCGGTGTGCGCTGGTGGCCTTCTGCTTGTCACCGGGATGCACCGCTGGCCTTACCCCTCTCACAGCCAGGCGCTGGTGGTCTCCCCCCTTTCACTGTCCCACACCACTGACCCTCCCCCGCTCACCGGCATTGGCTGGTGTCCTTCTGCATGTTATCTATGCGTTTGGGTGGCTTTCCCCCTCTCACCAGAGTGTGTCGGTGGCATTACCCCTCTCACCAGCGCATCCTGATTGCGTTCTGCATGTCACTGTCACACATCGCTGGCTTTCTGCCTGTCACCTCCACGTGCCGGTGACCTTCCACCTGTCTCTATCATGCTTTGGTGGCCTTCTGCCTGTCACTGGCGTGTGCTGGTGGCCTTCCCCCTCTCACTGGCCTGCACCGGTGACCTTCCCTTTCTCACTGGCATGTGCCTGTAACATTCTGCTTTTACCGGCGGGGGCTGGTGGCCTTCCCCCTCTGACCTGCATGTGCTGGTGGCCTTCCCCACCTCACTGGTGCACTCCGGTGGTCTTCACACTCTCAACAACCCACGACGGTGGTGTTCCTCCTCTCACAGGCCCATTCCGATGGCCTTTGTCCTCTCACGGGCCCACTCCAGTGGCCTTTCCCCTCTCATGGGTGTGTGCCAGTAGCCTTATGCTTGTTACCAGCACACGCCAGTGTCCTTCTGCCTGTCACCGGCATGTGCCAGTGCCCTTCCACCTGTCCCTGGTGCGTGCCAGTGGCCTTCTGCCTGGCAGCAGCTCGTGACAGTGGCCTTCCTTGTATCACTGCTCGTTGCCTTCCGCCTGTCAGCATCCTGCACCTGTGGCCTTCCCCCTCTCACAGTTGTGCACTGGTGGCCTTCCCTCTGTCACTGGTGCATGCAGGCGACCTTCTCCCTCTCAACATGGTGGCATGTTCCCGTGGCCTTCCTCCTCTCACAGGCACTTGTGGGTGGCCTTCACCCTCTCAATGGCGTGCACCAGTGCCGTTGCACATGTCACCAGCACGTGCTGATGGCTTTCTGCCTGTCACTGATGGACGCTGGTTGTCTTCCGCCTGTCAACGGCATACACTGGTGGCTTTCTGCCTGTCACCAGCACATGCTGGTTGCCTTTCACATGTCACCAGCATGCACCGGTGGCCTTCTCCCTTTCACCTTCACACGCTGGTGTTCTTCCCCCTCTCACCATCGCACACTGGTGTTTTTCCCCCTCTCACCGGTGCACTCTGGTGGCTTTCTCACCTGTCACCATCATGCATCGGTGGCCTTCTGACTGTCACTGTCATGTGCCGGTGGTTTACCACATGTCAATGGTGCACACAGGTGACCTTCCCCCTCTCGCTGGTGAGTGCCAGTGGCCTACCCCCTCTCACAAGCATGCGAGGGGGCCTTCACTCTTTCACCAGCATGCGCCGGTGCCCTTCCACCTGTCTCCAACATGCGCCAATTGCCAGCCGTCTGTCATTGGCGCATGCCAGTGGCCTTCCGCCTGTCACCAGCAGGTGCCTATGGCGTTCTGCCTGTCACCAGCGCGTGCTGGTGGCCTTCCACCTGTCACCGGCATGCGCCAGTGGCCTTCCCCCTCTCACCGCCACGTACTGGTGGCCTTTCCCCTCTCACCGGTGCACTCTAGTGGCCTTCTGCCTGTCACCCGTGCAGGCTTCACATTCTGAATGTCATGCTCTGATGGCTTCCGCCTCTCCCAGGTGGGCACCAGTGGCCTTTTCCTCTCACTGGTGCTCACAGGTGGCCTTCCCCCTCTCACTGGCATGTGCCAGTATCCTTTCGGCTGTCACCAGCACCTGCAGGTGGCCTTCCCCTTCTCACTGGCGCGTGCTGGTGGCCATCCGCCTGTCACTGGTGTGTGATTGTGGCCTTCCTCATGTCATTGGCACACACAAGTGACATTCCCCTTCTCACTGGCATATTCTGGTGGCCCTGCCCCTCTCACTGGCATGCGCAAGTGGCCTTCACCTTCTCACAGGCGCACCGGTGCCCTCCCGCCTGTCACCTGCTCATGCCGATGGCCTTCCGCCTGTGAATGGAGTGTGCAAGTGGCCTTCCGCCTGTCACCGGTAGGCATCAGTGTCCTTCCTCCTCTCACTGGCATGCGTCGGTGGTCTTCTCCCTCTCCCCAGTACACTCCGGTGTCCTTCACCCTCTCTCTCTGTTTTGCAAGCCAGTGGCCTTCCCCCTCTCACTGGCTCACTCCGCTGGCCTTCTGCCTGTTACTGATGTGTGTTATTGGCCTTCTGCCTGTCACTAGTGCATGCCATCAGCCTTCTGCCTGTCACCGGCACACTGAAGGGGCCTTCCCCTCTCACTGGCATGCACTGGTGGGCATCCCCCTGTCACTAGTACATGTCGGTGTCCTTCCCCCTCTAACCAGTGTGCGTCAGTGGACATGCCTTTTTCACTGGCACACGCTAGTGGCCTTCCCCCTCTCACTGACGCAGTCTGGTGAGCTTCTGCTTGTCACCAGCATGTGCTGGTGCCCTTCCACTCTCAGTGGAGCATGCCAGTGGTCTTCTGCGTGTTACTGGTGCATGCTGGAGGCCTTCCCCCTTTCAGCGGTGTGCGCCAGTGGACATGCCCCTCTCACCAGGGCATGCTAGTGGCATTTTTCGTCTCAACAGCACATGCCGGTGGCCCACCACATGTCACTGGTGCATGCAAGTGACCCCCCTCTCACCAGCGTGTGCTGGTGCCCTTCCACCTGTCTCTGGTGTGTGCTGATGTCCATCCGCCTGTTACCAGTGCATGCTGGTGGCCTTCTGCCTGTCACTGGCATGCATTGGTGTCCTTCTGTCCTTCTGGCATGTGCCAGTGGCCTTCCTCCTGTCACCAGCATGCGCTGTTGGCCTTCCCCCTCTCCCCGCTGTGCCAATGGCCTTTCCCCTCTGACCAGCGTGTGTAGGTGTCCTTCCCCCTCTCACGGGTGCGCAACGGTGCCCTTCCCCCTCTCACCAGCGCACTCTGGTGGCCTTCCGCCTGTCACCAACACACCTGTGGTCTTTCGCTTGTGACCGACTCGAGCCAGTGGCCTTCTGCCTTTCAGCGGTGCATGCCTGTGGCCTTCCCCCTCTGAACTGTGAGCACAGGTGGCCTTCACCCTCTCACCTGTGCACCCCAGTGGCCTTCCGCCTGTCACCGGCATGAGCTAATGGCCTTCCCACTCTCACTGGCACATGCCAGTGGCATGCTGCCTGTCACTGGCACATGCAGGAGGCCTTCAGCCTGTAACTGGTGCACAACAGTGGCCTTCCTTGTGTCACTGGCACATGCTAGTTGCCTTTGGCCTGTCAACGGCCCACGCCCATGGCCTTCCCCCTCTCACGGGCATGCACTGTTGGCCTTCCTGCCGTCTCCGGCGCATGCCTGTGGCCCTCCCCCTGTCACCGGTGCACGCAGGTGACCTTCTCCCTCTTACCGGCATGTTCCGATGGCCTTGCCCTCTCACAGGAGCTTGCAGGTGGCCTTCACCCTCTCAATGGCGCGCGCCAGTGCCCTTCCACCTGTCACCAGCATGTGCCGATGGCTTTCCACCTGTCACCAGTGCATGCCAGTGGCCTTCTGAGTATCAACGGCACGCACTGGTGGCTTTCTGCCTGTCACCGGCACAAGCCGGTGGCCTTCGGTCTGTCACTGGCATGCACTGGTGGCATTCCCCTTCTCACCAGCGCATGATGGTGGCCTTCCCCATCTCAATGGCATGCACAGGTAGCCTTCTTCCTGTCCCCTGTGCATGTCAGTTGCTTTCTGCCTGTCACTGGCATTCACCGGTGGCATTCCCCTTCTCACCGGCATGCACTGGTGGCCTTCCCTGTCTCAACGGCGCATACCGCTGGCCTTCCACCTGTCCCCTGTGCATGTCGGCTGCTTTCTGCCTGTCACTGGCATTCACTGGTGGCATTCCCCTTCTCACCGGCAAGCGCCGGTGGCCTTCTCCCTCTCACTGGCACACTCCGGTGGCCTTCTGCCTGTCACTGGCATGTGCCAGTGACCTTCCCCCTGTCACCTACATGTGCTGGTGTCCTTCCCCCTCTCACCATCGCATGCCGGTGGCCATCCCCTCTCACTGGCGAACTCTGGTAGCCTTCTGCCTGTCACGGGTGTGTGCCAGTGGCCCCTCTCACCATCCCATGCCAACAGCCTTTCCCTTCTAACCAGTGCATGCCGGTGTCCTTCCGCCTGTCAGCGGCACATGACAGTGGTCTTCCACCTGTCACCCAGACGCACCAGTGGCCTTCTGCCTGTCACTGACACGTGCCAGTGGCATTACCCTCTCACTGCAGCACACTGGTGGCCTTCCCACTCTCAACGGTGTGCACCATTGACCTTCTTGCTCTCAGCAGCATGCGTCGGTCGCCTTCCCCCTCTCAATGGCCCACATCGGTGACATTTCTCCTCTCACCGGGGCTTGCCGGTCACCTTCCCCCACTCACTGGCATGCGTGGGTGGCATTCCCCCTCTCATGGGCACGTGCCAGTAGCCTTATGCCTGCCACCAGTGCGTGCTGGTGCCTTTCCGCCGTTCACCGGCACATGCTGGTGCCCTTCTGTCTATCACCGGCGCATGCCGGTGTCCTTCTGCCTGTCACCGGCATGTGTCTGTGGCCTTCCGCCTGTCACCGGTGGGCTCCAGTGTCCTTCCCCTCTCACTGGCACGCGCGAGGGGCCTTCCCTCTGTCTCCGGCGTGAGCCAGTGGCCTTCCCCCTCTCACTGGTGCGCACCAGTGGACATGCCCATCTCACAGGTGTGCACTAGTGGCCTTCCCCCTCTCATCATCACACGCTGGTGCCCTACTGCATGTCACCCGTGCACAGAGGCGACCTTCCCCTCTCACTGGCCTGTGCCAGTGACCTTTCCCTTCTCACCAGCATTGGCCTGGGGCCTTCCGCCTGTCACTGTTATGTGCTGGTGGCCTTCCCCCTCTCACTGGCGCACACAGGTGGCCTTTGCCTGTCACCATCATGCATCGGTTGCCTTCCGCCTGTCACCGTCACATGCTGGTTACCTACCACATGTCACTAGTGCACGCAGGTGGCCTTCCCCCTCTCACCAGCACGTGAGGGGGCCTTCACCCTCTCACCTGGATGCACTGGTGCCCTTCCACCTGTCTCGAGCATGCCCTGGTGGCCTTCTGCCTGTCACTGGTGCATGCCGGTGGCCTTCTCCCTCTCCCTGGTGCATGCACGTGGCCATCCTCCTCTCACTGTCCTGCACCAGTGACCTTTATCTTCTCACCAGTGTGTGCCTGTAGCCTTCCATTCTCACCAGAGTGGGCTGGTGGCCCTCCCCCTCTCACAGGCATGTGCCAGTGGTCTTCACGCTCTGAACAATGTGCGATGGTGGTTGTCTCCTCTCACCGCCTTGCCCTGGTGGCCTTCCCCCTCTCGCAGGCATGTGTTGGTAGCCTTCCACCTCTCACCAGCACACACCGGTGGCTTTCTGCCTGTCACCAGCATGCGCCAGTGGCCTTCCCCCTCTCACTGCCACGCACTGGTGGCCTTTCCCCTCTCACCATCATGTGCCAGTGGCCTTCCTCCTCTCACTGGTGTGCGCTGGTGGCCTTCCCCCTCTCAACATCATGCACCACTAGCCTTCACCCTCTCACCGTCACACACTGATGGACTTCCCCTTCTAAACAGTGCACACCGGTGTCCTTCTGCCTGTCAGTGGTGCACACTGGTGTTCTTCCGCCTGTTCCAGGATATACCAATGTCCTTCTACCTGTCACTGGTGCATGCAGGTGGCCTTCTGCTTGTCACCAGCACATGCTCATGGCTTTCCTCCTGTCACTGGCACATGCCAGTGGCTTTACTCTTTCACTGGAGCACCCAGTGGCCTACCAACTCTCACCAACACGTGCCAGTGACCTTCCCGCTCTCAGCAGTACGTGCTGATCATCTTTCCTCTTTCACTGGCCCATGCCAGTGACATTCCTCCTCTCACCAGTGCTCTCTGGTTGCTTTCCCTCACTCACCATCACATGCCAGTGGCCTTCTCCTGCTCAGGAGCACGTGCCAGTAGCCTTACACCTGTCACAGCATGCACTGGTGCCCTTCCACCTGTCACCGGCATGTGCTGGTGCCCTACCACCTGTCACCAGCATGTGCTGGTACCCTTCCACATATAACCAGCACGTGTCACTGGCCTTCCACTTGTCACCGTCATGTGCCATTGGCCTTCCACTTGTCATTGGTGTGTGCCATTGGCCTTCCTCCTGTGACTGGCGTGCTCCAGTGGCCTTCCACTCTCACTGGAGTGTGCTGGTGGCATTCCAGCTGTCACTGTTGCATGCTAGAGGCCTTCCCCCTCTCAGCGGCATGCACCAGTGGACATGCCCCTCTCACCGGTTCGAGCTAGTGGCCTTGCTCATCTCAGTGGCACATGCTGGTGGCCTACTGTATGTCACCGGTGCACGCAAGTGACCTTCCCCCTCTCACCAGTGTGTGCTGGTTGTCTTCACCCTCTCATCAGTGTGTGCCAGTGCCCTTCCACCTGTCTCCCCATGCGCTGATGTCCATCCGCCTGTCACTGGCATGCATTGGTGTCCTTCCGCCTGTCAACGACGAGTGCCGGTGGCCTTCCACCTGTGACTGGCATGTACCAGTGGCCTTCCCCCTCTCACCAGCGTACTCCGGTGGTCTTTACACTCTCAGCAACCCGTGACAGTGGCGTTCCCCCTCTCAACAGCCAATGCTGATGGTGTTTCTTCTCTAACGGGCCGCATCAGTAGCCTTCCCCTTTCACTGGCCTGCAACAGTGACCTTCCCCCTCACTTGCGCGCACCTGTAGCATTCTGCTTTCACTGGCGGGGACCAGTGGCCTTCCTCCTCTGACCTGCGTGCGCCGGTGGCCTTCCCCCTTTCAACGGCATGCTCTTGTAGTCTTCACATTCTCAATAACATGTGACGGTGGCATTCCCCCTCTCACCGGCCATGCTGGTGGCCTTTTTTCTCTCATGGGCCCGCACCAGTGGCCTTCTTCCCCTCACGGATGCATGCCAGTAGCCTTACACCTGTCACCAGCGTATGCGATGCCCTTCTGCCTGTAACTGGCGTGTGCCGGTGCCCTTCCCCCTGTCAGCGGTACATGCTGGTGACCTTCTGCTTGTCCCCGGTGCATGCCGGTGGCCTTCTGTCTGTCAATGGCATGCACCATTGGACTTCTGCCTGTCACCGGTTCATGCCAATGGCCTTCTGCCTGTCACCGGCACATACCAGTGGCCTTCCATCTGTCAACTGTGTGTGCAGGTGGCCTACCCCCTATCAATGAGGTGTGTCGGTGGCCTTCCCCTTCTCACCGGTGCACACTGGTGGCCTTTCAACTGTCGCCAGCTCGTGACAGTGGCCTTCCTTGCATCATCGGTACATGCTGGTTTCCTTCCACCTGTCACCAGCCTGCACCTGTGGCCTTCGCCTTCTCATGGGCATGCACTGGTGGCCTTCCCCCTGTCTCTGGCACATGCCTGTGGCCTTCCCCTTGTCACCGGCGCATGCAGGCAACCTTCCTACTCTCACCGGCACATTCTGGTGGCCTGCACCCTCTCACAGGCACTCACTGGTGGCCTTCACCCTCTCAACGTCGTGCCTGTGTCCTTCCACCTGTCACCAGCACGTGCTGATGGCTTTCTGCCTGTTGCCGGTGCATTCCGGTGGCCTTCTGCCTGTCACTGGCACGCACCGGTGGCCTTCTGCCTGTCACCAGCATGTGCCAGTGGCCTTCCATCTGTCACCTGCATGTGCTGGTGGCCTTTCCCTTCTCACTGGCACATGCCAGTAGCCATCCCCCTCTCAACGGCACATGCTGGTGGCCTTCCCCTCTCACCGGGGCACTCCAGTGGCCTTCTGCCTGTCACCTGTGCATGCCGGTGGTCTTTTGCCTGTCACTGGTGCGTGCCAGTTTCATTCCCCCTCTCACCATTGCATGCTGGTGGCCTTCCCCCTCTCACTGGCACACCTTGGTGGCCTTCCACCTGTCATTGGCACATGCTCGTGCCCTTCTGCTTGTCACCGACATGCGCTGGTGGCTTTACCCTCTCACTGGAGCACACTGGTGGCCTTCCCACTCTCACCAGGGTGTGCCATTGACCTTCCCGCTGTCAGTATCATGTGCTGCTTGCCTTCCCCCTCTCAACGGCCTGCATTGATGACATTCCTCCTCTCACCAAGGCTCGATGGTTGCCGGCCTCTACTCACCAGCACACGTGGGCGGCCTTTCCCCTCTCATGGACATGTGCCAGTAGTCTTATGCCTGTCACTGGCATGTGCCCTTGCCCTTCCGCCATTCACTGGCACATGCTGGTACACTTCCACCTATCACTGGCGTGTGCTGGTGCCCTTCCACCTGTCACAGGCACATGCCTGTGGCCTTCTGCCTGTCACCAGCATGCGCCATTGGCCTTCCACCCATCACTGGCATGCTCTGGTATCTGTCTCCTCTCAGTGGCGCGCACCAGGGCCTTCCCCCGTCTCTGTCGCAAACCGGTGGCCTTGCCCCTCTCACTGGTGCACACCAGTGGATATGCCCATCTCACAGGTGTGTGCTAGTTCCCTTTCCCCTCTCATCATTGTGCTCTGGTGGCCTACCGAATGCACACAGGTGACTTTCGCCCTCTCAATGGTGCATGCTGGTGCCCTTCTGCCTATCTCTGGCACACGCTGATGGCCATCCGCCTGTCACCAGAACACACCAGTGGCCTTCTCCCTCTCACTGTGGCACACCAGTGGCCTTTCCTCTCTCACCAGCGTATGCCGGTGGCTTTCCCCATCTCACTGGCATGTGCCATTGCCTTTCCTTCTCTCACTGGCATGCTCCAGTGGCCTTCCGCCTGTCACTGGCACAAGCCTGTGGCCTTCACCTGTCACCAATTCATGCTGGTGGCCTTCCGCCTGTCACCGGTGCATGCTGGTTGCCTTCCCCCTCTCAACAGCAAGAGCCGTGGCCTTCCCCCACTTATCAGCATGCACTGGTGGCCTTCCGCCTGTCACCAGCATGCACTGATGGCCTTCAGCCTGTCACTGGTATGTGCTGGTGGCCTTCCCCCTCTCACTGGCACAAGCTGGTGGCATCCACCTGTCACCGGTGCATGCTGGTGGCCTTCTGCTGGTCACCGGCACACACTGGTGGACTTATCCCTCTGTGGTGTGTGCCGGTGGACTTCCCCCTTTCACCGGCCTGCGCCAGTGACCTTCCCCCTCTCAGCGGTGCACACAAGTGGCCTTCTGCCTGTCACCATCATGCGTCAGTGACCTGCTTGTCACTGTCACATGCCGGTGCCCTTCCGCATGTCACCGCCATGCACCGGTGGCCTTCCACCTGTCACTGGTGTGCACTGGTGGCCTTCACCCTCTCCCTGGCACATGCTGGTGGACTTCCTTCTCTCACCAGCCCACACCGGTGACCTTCCCCTTCTCACCGGCACGTGCATGTAGCCTTCCACTCTCCCCAGCCTGGGCCGGTAGCATTCCCCCTCTCACTGCCACATGCAGGTGGCCTTTCCCCTCTCACAGGCACACGCTGGTGGTCTTCACACTCTCAACAATGTGTGATGGTGGCTTTCTCCTCTCTCTGACCTGTTCTTCGTCTGAGAAGTGCGTATTCATCTCAGATGCCCATTTTTGGATTGGATCTTTGAATTTTGGGGGTCTGAGTTTTTTTAAATTCTTTTTATGTTTTAGACAAGAGTCCCTTGTCTGAGAGAGAGTTCACTAAAATCTTTTCCCAGTTTGTGGGTTTTCTTTTCACTATGCTGGAGATTTCTTTTGACATGAAGAAACTTTTTAATAAGAAGTGGTCCCAGTTATTGATTCCGGGAAGTATTTCCTGTGTGGTTTGAGTCCTGTTCATGAATTCTCTACCTACTCCTATGTCTTGAAGGTTTCTACCCAATTTGTCTTCCAATAGATTTAGTGTTTCTGTTTTAATATTCAGATCTTTGACCCATTTAGATCTTAATTTAGTACATGGTGATAGGCAGGGATCTAGCTTTAGTTTTCAGCAAATGGAGAGCCAGTTTTTCCAGCACCATTTATTAAAGAGACTGTCGTTCTTCCAGTGAACCTGCTTGGCTCCTTTATCTAAGATAAGGTGGTTGAGTGTGTTTATAGTTGTGGTTGTATCTTCTAATCTATTCCATTGATCTTCGGCTCTGTTTTGATTCCAATACCATGTTGATTTTACTACTGTTGCTTTGCAGTATAACTTCAAGTCAGGGATTGTGATGCCTCCTGCTTTGTCTTTGCTGCTTAGAATTGCCTTTGCTATTCTAGGTCTCTTCTGGTTCCAGATGAATTTTAGGAGGGCTTTCTCTAGATCTATAAGGTAATGTTGATGGTATTTTTATTGGGATTGCATTGAATCTGTATAACAGTTTTGGAAGAATCGCCATCTTCACAATGTTTGTTCTTCCTATCCATGAGCAAGGGTTGTCTTTCCATTTTCTGAGATCATCTTCAATTTCTTTTTTCAGTGTATTATAATTTTCACTGTATAAGTCTTTCACTTCTTTCAGTAACAGTAATTCCTAAATATTTCATTTTTTTGCTTGCTAATATGAAGAGTGTAGTTTCTCTTATTTCCCTCTCTGTGATTTTGTTGTTTGTGTATAGGAATACTATTGGTTTCTGAGTATTGATTTTGTATCCAGCCACATTACTGAATTTATTTATTGTATCTAAGAGTCTTTCAATGGAGTTTAGGTTGTCTTCTATGCAGAGTATCAAGTCATCTGCAAACAATGATAATTTAACTTCTTCTTTTCCTATCTTTACCCCTTTTATTTCTCTCTCTTGCCTAATTGCTCTGGCTAGTACTTCCAGTACTATATTAAATAGGAGTGGTGATAAAGGACATCCTTGTCTTGTGCCTGATTTTAAAGTAAAGGCTTTCAATTTTTGGCCATTTAGTATGATGCTGGCTGTTGGTTTGTCATAAATGGCCTTTATTATATTGAGGTAAAGACCATCTATTCCAATTTTCTGTAAAGTTCTTATCATGAATAAATGTTGGACCTTATGGAAGGCTTTTTCTGCATCTATAGAAATGATCATGTGATTCTTATTTTTGGCTTTATTGATATGGTGGATTACATTTATTGATTTACGTATGTTGAACCATCCTTGCATTCCTGGGATGAATCCCACTTGGTTATGGTGTATAATCTTCTTGATGATTTGCTGGATCCTATTTGCCAATATTTTATTTAGGATTTTTGCATCTGTGTTCATTAGGGAGATCGGTCTATAGTTCTCTTTTTTAGTTGGGTGTTTCTCAGGTTTTGGTACTAGAGTAATATTTGCTTCCAGGAATGACTTAGGAAGGATTGCTTCCCTTTCAATTTCATTGAATAGTTTGAGGAGTGTCGGCATTAGGTCTTCTTTGTATTTCTTGTAGAATTCTGCAGTGAATCCATTTGGGCCTGGGCTCTTCTTTGTAGGTAAGGACTTAATTACATTTTCAATTTCATTAACAGAGATTGGGTTATTCAACAGTTTTACATCCTCTTGATCTAGCTTTGGTATTTCATATGTTTCTAAGAATTTGTCAATTTCTTCTGTGTTATCAAACTTTTGAGAGTAGAGGTGTTTCGAAATAGGTATTTCTATTGGGTCTGTAGTGATTTCACCTTTTTCATTTCTTATTGGATGAATTTGAGCTTTTTCTTCCCTTTTTAAAATAAGGTTGGCTAGGGGCTTATCAATTTTATTTATTCTTTCAAAGAACCAACTCTTTGATTCGTTGATTCTTTGGATTGTTTTCTTAGTCTCTATTGCATTGATTTCTGCTCTGATTTTTATAATTTCCTCTCTTCTTTTGGCTTTGGGCTTGACTTGCTCTTCTTTTTCTAGCTGTTTGAGGGGTAGCATCAAGTTATTTATTTGTATTCATTCTGTTTTCCTGATGTGGGAACTCAGTGCAATAAATGTTCCTCTGAGGATGGCTTTCATTGCATCCCACAAATTCCAGTAAGTTGCATCTGCATTTTCATTTTCTTTTAGGTATTGTTTAATTGATTCTTTAATTTGTTCTGTGACCCACTGATTACTCAAGCATGTGTTATTCAGTTTCCATGTGTTTGCGGGATTTTTGCAGTATCTTTTATCATTAATTTCTAATTTCAAAGCGCTTTGATCCAGTAACATGCAAGGGATGATTTCAACTCTTTTGCACTTGTTTAAATATGTTCTGTGAGCTAATATATGGTCTATTTTAGAGAATGATCCATGTACTGCTGAGAAGAAAGTTTATTCTGATGCTGTTGGGTGGAACATTCTGTATATGTCTATCAAATCCATTTGTTTGCAGGTGTGATTCAGTTCTGTTATTTCTTTGCTCATATTCTGTCTGGTTGATCTGTCCCTTGGTGTCAATGGCATATTAAGGTCTCCTGTTACAATTGTGTTACTGATAATTTGAGTTTTCATTTCTGTTAATAGTTGTTTTATATAACTGGGTGCTCTGGATTTTGGTGCATATATATTTAAGATAGTTACCTCTTCCTCTGGAGTTTTCCCCTTACGAGTATGTAGTGACCTTCTTTGCCCTTTATGGTCATTGTTGGTTTAAAGTTCACGTTGTCTGCAAACAGAATGGCTACTCCTGCCTTTTTTTGGATTCCTGCTGCATGAAGTATTGTTTTCCATCCTTTGACTTTCAGTCTGTGAGTATGGGTTTCCTGTAAACAGCATATGGTTGGATTTTGTTTCTTGATCCATTCTGCTAGTCTGTTTATTTTGATTGGTGCATTGAGACCATTTACATTAATGGCTATTACTGTTAAATGCTGGTTTATTGTTGACATGTTATCTCTCTGCTGTTGCATCTTTATCTTTCTGTTCTGTTTAATTATCTGCTTTGCTTAGTGGTTTTTTTCCTTTGTGTATCTAAACTATCTTTCAATATTTTTTGCAGGGTTGGTTTGGTGTTCATGAAGTTCTTTAGCTGTTCTTTTTCATGGAAGTATCGTATTTGACCATCAATTTTGAATGATAAGTTTGCAGGATACATCAGTCTAGGTTGGAAATCATTTTGCTTTAGGATCTGGAATACTTCACTCCATGCTCTTCTTGACTTTATTGTTTGTGCTGAGAAGTCTGCTGTGATTCTGATAGGTTTTCCTTTATAAGTGATCTGTCTTTTCTCTCTGACAACTTTTAATAATCTATTCTTGTGTTGGATTTCTGGGATGGTGATTATTATATGTCTGGGTGTAGTTTTATTTTGGTTATGACTATTTGGAGTTCTATGTGCTTCACTGATCCTGATGTCGCTTTCTGATCTCATGCTTGGGAAATTTTCAGCTATTACTTCTCTAAATATCCTGTTGACATCCTTTATGTTCTCTCCTTTTTCATTAATCGCTATCATTCTTATGTTATTTTTCTTTGCATCGTCTTGCAGTTGTTGAATTGTTGTTTCCTTATTCCTTGTTATTTTTAAAAGATCTTTCCTTTCCTGTTCACTAGCTGCAATCCTGTCTTCAATGTCTGAAATTCTATCTTAACTTTCATTAAAGTGGTTTTTACAAATTTTAGTGGAGTTTTTTTTAATTTTCTGTATATCTCTGTGCATCTGCATTATGTATTCTGTTTGTTTCTTATATTGCTCGTCTAGGCATTCTATCTTTTTTTTTAGTTCCTCCAATTTTTTATCTGTGTTTTCTTTAGAGATATTCAGAATCTCTTTCATTTCTTTTATCATTTCTTCTTTTACCTGGGAGATTATTTCGAGTTTGAGTTTCTTTAAAGCTTCCTGGAGTTGCTTGTTAATTTCAGTACTATTGTGTCTGATATTTGAGGTGAATGGCATATATTTTCTTCTATATACATTGCTCCTAGGGTTTCTTGAGATGGGCTGGCTGTTTGAGGATGTAATTTAGTCTTTCGTTTTGTCATTTTCCTATATTTCTGTGTTTCAAGTGCTGTTTTAAAGCTTCCTCAGGATCTGTTGGAAATCCCCTTCTATGTTTGCAGCTACTGATACTCTGGCACCGTGTTACCCCAAGCCACTGGGCCTGCAGAACCAATGACCCTCCTCTGCGTGTTCAAAACTCTGCAGTTCCAGATAAGCTCGGCCTCAGGGACACTGTCTGCCCACCTGCCCGATGGAAGCTCCACAGCTCTCCAAGTGCAGCCTGAATGTGGAGGTGGATGTAGATGCCTCAAACCCCCCTCTCCATTTCACTGCACCCAGAAGCCTGGAGGGACCCGAACAGTCTGGGCTTTGGGCAAAGTGCGCTGAGCACTCACCACAGGCTGCAGGGCTTCTGGAACCTGTGATGCTCCACTGCCCGCTGAGACATCCACAGTCCTCCCGACACACGGGGAGGCTGATGCAGGCGCCCCAGATCCGCCCAGCCCCTACTCTGCACACTGATGACTATGTGTGGAAGTACCAAACAGGCTCAGTAATTTGCTTTGGATTAGCAATTTATCTGATATAACTGAGCAGAATTGATCTCTCTCTAGTTCACTAGTGAAACAGAAAATTGGTAATTGTCCAGTGTGCCAAATCTATGATGTAGCTACTCAGCCCATGTTAGGTCACATTAGTTTTTGCTTTGTGATTGCTTTTAGTTTGTTTGTTTTGCTTTATTTTGTTATATAAATTAACATTTCTTTCAATCACCTATTACAGGAAGCTGTCTGATATAATTGAGAGGATTCTGTGTTTTTTCTGGTTCAGCTACTATCCAATACATGGGCTAAGAATCCAACTGGCTTGTTATCCTTTATTTTGTTCCTTGCCTTTTGCCATTTTTTCCAGATGATTTTTCCCCTTTGAATCACAGTACTAAAAACTCGGCAAGTGAATGTCAATGCTAGTTCATATCCCTCTATTTCCTTATTGTGACAGTTTCCTAAACAATAATCAAATATGTAGATGGAAAATAATCTGAAGAAATGTTTTGCAAAGTATTAATGTCCCTTGATGTCCATTACTTATATTCATTGCACTCATATCTTTTCACAACAAATGACTATTAGAGACACACTACCCCTTAGGAGTACAGGAAAGAGATAAAATCCATCAAATTAAGCACACCTGTATTCGCTTTAGTTTCCTAATAACTACAAATTATTTACCTATCATGGGGTAGCTGATGTTAGCACCTCGCCCGAGCACTTTGAACTGTCCTTATAAAGCAATCTGTTTTGTCCTAACATGTCTGGTCATAACTCTGACTTCCAGCTCTTTCCTCTTATCACTCAGGGCATCTCACAATTTCTATGAGATGGTTCTATTTTCTGTTCAATCTGTTTTGTCAAAAGTTTTCCTTGAATTCCTCAAACATCCTTCATGTGCATAAAAGTTGTCAAAAGTAAATAAGCATGCTAACAAAGGCAAAGGGATGTGGTTTTGGTGTTTGGTGTTCTGACTGAGTATGTAGGAAGTTTTTGCTTTCAACTACCACCATTTAGATAATTTCATGTACCCTGGTCCTCTTTTAATTTTTTAAGAATATTTAACTCATCGTAAAATTTTATGTTTAAAACTAAACTAAAACTTTTTAAGTTTCCAAGTCTTCTCAGAGTAGACAGTGGATCATCCATGGTTAAATTCCCACACAGTAAGACACTGGTATTCTTTTTAAAATTTTTTTTGTCTTTTTCTTTTTTTTTTTTTTTTTTTTGGTACCAGGGATCGAACTCATGACCACACACTTGCAAGGCAGGCACTTATGCCACTGAGCTAAATCCCCAGCCCCACCACTGGTATTCTTGATGTTGGAAGTTATATTTGAAATTCTTAGCATTTGAAAAAGATGGCAGATAGATAAGCAGCAGAATACAGAGGCTCCCTGAGACAGACAACTCAGATTCTGGAATAATACATTGTGGGGAGGTCTGGACAAAGGGAGATGTATCCTCTCGACACAGGAAGAAACTAAAGGGAAAAAAAAACTGGTCAAACATGAAGTCCCAGGGCTACCATTGGAGCAGCCAGATTAGGTGCTCTTGCTGCAGTGCCCAAACTCACATGGCTGTGACTTGCCAAACTGCCCAAACTCCTGCTGCTTTGACTGAGCTGACTGAACTTCTGCCACTGTGACTCACTGGAACTGCGGTCCTGCTAAAGTCAGAATTTGGCACATCCAATGGAGCATGGAGCTGGCAAGGGACCTGCATTACTTGCAGTGAGTGCTGGGAATCAGACGCTCCCACAGGAAAGGAGCAACCAACTGGAAGACATGTTGGAATCAAGCAGGGTGGGCAGGAAAACGTAACAGCAGTGACTTCAGTCTGTTGTTCCCTTCCCAGACCAGATTGGTGGAATGTGCTGGGCCTGGGTCACGCCCCTGGCTGGGACCCAATAAGTCACCCCACACCAATTCCTTATGTGAGGTGCACACTAATGCAGTGAAGGCCCCAGCAAGTTGACTGACCCAGAGGGAAGGGCCTGCATATGCCAACCCTGTTTGCACCTGAATGACAAGAGAGGGCAGAAAGCACTAGCCAGTGCACTTCAGAAGAACCATGACCAACAAGGAAAGGAGCTGGGACCTCCTCTATACACCTGTTTGGGAGAAAACAGAAACACAACAAGAGAAAGAAACAAGAAAAAGTCCCCATCCTCAAGCTCTGAGAACATTGATCCAAGAGAGGTAAATACAAAAGAAACTGAGGGCAGCAAACATGCAATATCAGATACAACATCAGTGGACATAAAGAGATATCTTTTGGACCTCATAGACAAGCTCAAAAGTGAAATATTTAATCAAGTAAAGCAAGATATAAGTATATTAATAAAAGAAATGCTAAGCACCTCTCAAGAAGACATAGATGGAAGAATGGAGGAACACAAAAAAGAGAAACATTCAATGAAGAATATAAAGAAACCCTAGAATATATGAAGCAGGTTCAAACAGATTACCAGGAAATAAAAATCTCCATGGAAAATTGGTAAAACTGCTTAAAAGAAACTAAGGATAGACTATCAAAACATCAAGAGAGGTTTGCAATATGTGATCATGAAAGGAAAGATCTCTTAAAAATAACAAGGAAACAGGCAGTAACAATACAAAGGCTAGAAGACAAGAAGAAGATCTGTAACTTAAGAATAAAGAATGTGAATGAAGAAGCAGGAGTAAAAACAAAGGAAATACAAAGGCTATTCACAGAAACAATCAAGGAAAACTTCCCAAGCATAGGAAAAGGAAATGATATTCAGATGTCTGAGGCATATAGAACTCCAGCCAATTATAACCAAAACAGAGATACACCTAGACATATAATAATCAAGATCTCAGAAATTCAATATAAGAACAGAATATTAAAAGCCGTCAGAGAAAAGAAACAGAGCACCTATAAAGGAAAACCCATTAAAATCGTGGCAGACATCTCAACATAGACCATCAAATCAAGAAGAGCTTGCAGCAAAGTATTCCAAGCCCTAAAGAAAATAACATCCAGCCCAGACTGATGTACCCTGAAAAACTGTCTCTAGAAATTAATGAAGAAACATGGTGCTTCTATGACAAAAAGGAACTGTGGGAATTTGTGACCACCAATCTAACCCTACAGAGAATACTAAAGGATATTCTAGAGAGAGAGAGAAAAACAATATCAGGATATCAGGAACAGTGGCAGAGAGGCCTCAATGAATGGGGCAGACAGTGAAATGAAGGAGAAAAGTAGACAACCAAGGCAGAAAAATAGCATAGCATAAATGAGGCAGAGAAGGCTGGCTATAATCTCTAACATAGATGGCCTTGATATACTAAAAAAAAAAGAAATGAAAAAAAGAAATACAGGCAGAGTAGACCAGGAGGCAGGGTCCACCAAGATGTTCTATATAGGAAATACAATTAACCTGAAATAGAGTTTACAGACTCTGAAAAAGAGTTTACAGACCAAAAATCAAATATGAGAAAACAATGTTCTATGTGACAGGGAACCAGATAGTAATAGGGGAAAATATACAAGCACCTGCAGATAGGTTGGAAAGACAGATTTGTAGGTAAAGGATTACAACTTGAGATCATGTCCAGGAGTGAGAAGGTTTGGAACCACTTAGGTAAATAGCAGGTTGCCCCCTCAACCTAACAACTGATAGAGTTAGTGGGACCTAAAAATGCACAGTGCACTCTGGGGAAGTGAAAGGGGAGGAATAATCTAAAAAAGAAGGTGGAGGATATTGTTAATAGTGTATCAGAATTTAAAATCCACATCACTCACACTGCTCTGTTTAGATAGATTACATTCTGTCCTAGATTGTCTACTTGCACTAGATCTGAGGGCACAGAAAGCTATCCCAAAAATAGCAGGATATAGTACAGTAATCATCCTTGATTCCCTATTAACTTAATCTGAAGCCCTGTATAACTTATACTGTTTTATCATGACTGATCTTAGTTGAATCTAGTTTGTTAGATTGCTGTTTGGCGTCAATGGATTTTATTCCAAACAGTTATGATTGACAGTATCATGTCTGAGAGTATAGGCAACTCCACTGAAGATGACAAGATTCACTACAGTGCCCATTCTGGTTTGATTATTACCTGCTTTTGAAGTTTTACACTATCTAAATATTTTGTTTTTATTAATATTGTTATGTACTGCCATATTCAATTATACTATGCCTCATGATATAGATTGTCGGGGTCGCTCCCGGCCGGCAGGAAAGACACACGACAAAGTCTGGCGGTGTGCAACCTTGCCTTTATTTGTCTCCGCGTGGGCCCCGCGAGGCCTCCTCTCTGCCACCAGCCCTTTCTCGCCGGTGGACTTTCTCTATCTCTCTCTGTGCTTCCTGTCTCGTGGCGGGAGAGGCATTCACTTTTATAGGGTGACAGTGGCCAATCAGTTCAAAGCGCGCGATGCGGGCTGATTGGCTAACATCAGTTGTTGCTAGGCAGACTATCTTACAGAGCGGGTTGTTTAAGTCGCCAGCGCAATCAGGGGGCAGGAAGCAGGCGCCAACTTGACTCACTCGATGGGAGGGGCAATCTAGCTCAGGCTCCGCTCCCACCCACAGGCCCTACGTCCGCCAAGTAAGGCGACCGGTGTCGGCGGCTCCCAACATCTCCCCCTATTTTATTTACTTTGAATGAATGTATGCATCGCAGCCCGCCCTGGATCGAGTGCAGAGGCTTATGCCCTGTGTTGAGGCCCACCGTAGGCCCTTGGCTTGGACCCTGGTCGGCCGCCCCCGGGTCTGCCAAGGCCTTGAGACCCTCGTCCTTTTTCCAGGGCCAGGAGTGAACTGGACGGAACCTGGATGCACATAGGCATGCACTCATGCCCCTCCGTGTGATCCCCTCGGAGAGGCATCTAGATCTGGGCAGATTCTAGTAATCCAGCGGCTTTCGTGCGCCATGGGGTAGGGCCTGGCTTAGGTCGAGTCATGCTGGGGAGGCACGCTCTTACCCGTCATTGACTCACCTACCCTGCTGTGTGGTGTCATTAGGGAAGGAATGCGGAAGACCCGCCACACCTAGACCCAGTCGTAGGCCAGTCGAGCGAGCCATGCGTAAGCCTGGGGGTCATTGTGCCCATCACGGACTGCTGCCAGGGCCGCATGGGCAACCAGGCGTACTTGACGCCAGGCCACCGCAAGGCGCCCATTAATAAATGATGTAACCCATCGGAGCAAGAATGGTCCTACAAGTAAGAGCAGAAGCAAGGAGCACAGGGGACCTAACAATGGTAAAACATAGGGGAGCAAGCCATTCCAGGCTCCCCAAAAAGGGATTGTCCTGCAGTTCTTTTAGGGCTCATCTTGTTGTTGGGTCTGCGGTTGGCCTCTGGTGGAACAGGCCTGATCTTCAGTCGAGGGACTTGTCGCAACCTCTCTGGGACCCACAGTGGTTCTCGTCCCGATTCCTGCAGAAAAACACAAACCGCGCCTCGGTTCCAGCTAACCACCGGATCCGGGCCCATCCATTGTCATGCCATAGATAACCGCGCCTTTGGAGGCAGGCCTTGGCTTACTCCCCCTTTTTGTTTTTTATTTTTTATTTTTTATTTTTTTTTTATTTTTGGTCTTTTTCGGTTTTTTTTTTTTTTTTTTTTTATCGGTGCCAGGGATCGAACTCGCGATTGCCTGCTTACAAGGCAGACGCTTATGCCGCTAAGCTAAATCCCCAGCCCCCGTTTCCTCAACCGGCGTTTTTCTCAGCCTGCTCGGCAGAGTAGCCGCCCATGAAAATACCGTCCGCCCCGCAGCGCAACGTCATAGGACGGCGGTCGCGACAGAGTGGAACGGGGCGTCACTTCCTGTGCCGGCTGAGAGAAGGGAGGGTTCCCTGTAGCGGCCTCTCGGCGGGGAGCCGCTTCTGGAGAAGAGCTCCAGGGCGGAGCGGATGGCTCTCTATCTCCTCCCCGCCAGAGAGCGCTCGGGGGCCCTTTTTCCTCTCTCTGCTTTTTTCGAGCGGCGCACGCACACAATTCGCGGCGCAACTCAGCATAGGAGTCAAGGCACGCATGTATCATTTCCCACAGGGGGCGAATAGCTGGCGAAATATCCCCTTCCAATTCCGCCGAAGCGAGGTCCCCGCCTAACTTCTCCCATGACGGCAGGTTTAAATGCCCTGTGGGTAAAAACCAGGGAGCCACCCTATCTATCTCTGCTATGAATAGTTCTAGTGTTTTTTGACCTACCCTGAGGTCTCTAGCTTTTAAAAGCTTCCTAAGGGCCTTTACCAAGGGCCGCGCCTCCGCACTCGGTAAATTACCCATCTCTAACCTCTAATGGCTGTAACTCACCGCGTGTGACTTAAAGAACCCGTCACCTACGCGTGAGCCTGAGGGGAGTCTAAAAGCCCTGTAGGTGTGCGCCACCCAGAGCCCAGGCTTATCCCCAACTCACCTGTCCGGCAGCACCACGCTGGAGCGTTGCACACCACCGCCGTGTCTCGGGGTTGATCAGTCCCCGTGCGGGTCACCAAATGTCGGGGTCGCTCCCGGCCGGCAGGAAAGACACAAGACAAAGTCTGGCAGTGTGCAACCTTGCCTTTATTTGTCTCCGCGTGGGCCCCGCGAGGCCTCCTCTCTGCCACCAGCCCTTTCTCGCCGGTGGACTTTCTCTATCTCTCTCTGTGCTTCCTGTCTCGTGGTGGGAGAGGCATTCACTTTTATAGGGTGACAGTGGCCAATCAGTTCAAAGCGCGCGATGCGGGCTGATTGGCTAACATCAGTTGTTGCTAGGCAGACTATCTTACAGAGCGGGTTGTTTAAGTTGCCAGCGCAATCAGGGGGCAGGAAGCAGGCGCCAACTTGACTCACTCGATGGGAGGGGCAATCTAGCTCAGGCTCCGCTCCCACCCACAGGCCCTACGTCCGCCAAGTAAGGCGACCGGTGTCGGCGGCTCCCAACAATAGATAATTCTATTGAAGATAACAAGAGACAACACAGTAACCATCGTAGAACACCTTGTACTGTGGTTTTATATGACTTTTTCATTTCCTTTGTTTATAGGAATATGTTTGGTTTTGTCTTGCTTTTGCTTTGTTTCTCCCTCTTACAGAGAAAGGATAGAAAGACATGTAGAGACTCATGCATGCGTAGAACCTATAAACAGTTTATGAGAACTGATCTTATAATGCATGATCATATGAACAAATACTTTGAAGAGAAAGACACTACAGTACCCAGTGCTAATCCCATAGTGTCATGATATAAAATCCAGCAATACTGTTATTCTTTGTTCAGAGTGATGTTAGCTTGCTTTCATTTATTTAATCTTAACATACATGAAGATATGGATAACTCCATGTATGTTTAAGTGTACAGGATTTTTAACCATAGTACTAAGTTTTTGTTGGATAGTGGAATAGAATTATTTGCAGTCTTGCTGTTTGAATGTCTACTTTGTATTCTTTACTTTTGTAACTTGAACAACTATTTGTAAGAGGACAGTATGTGATTATCAACTAGTGATTTCTTTCTGTTTATTTTTTCTTTGAAATTATGTATTATTTCTACCCTTTTTCTGTTTTGTTTATTCGTTCTTTAAATAAAAATTTAAAAAAGAAATTCTTAGCATTTGAAGCAAAGTATGATGGCAGACTTCATCAGTGGATCCATTTTCTAATTCTCTAGCTGATCTTTTGTGCTGATTCTCTTACCAAGACTGAAGGTACTCTGTAGTTGTTTTTAGAAAAGTCATATACATTAAAGAAAGTCCAATAGAGGAGTATGTGTAAGTATGTGTTTTTTAGTTGGTGGTCCAGAGAGAGTCCTGGGAACAGATTGAGCTGGGGACATTTGTTAAATTGAATCCACAAAAAATATGGAAATATTCACTGTTCAGATACCAGCTAGTGTACAAATATGATATTCATGGTTTTCAGATATTAAACATATCTTGTTTCTCACACACCATGTTAGGAAACACAAGATTTTCTTAGATAGTATCTTTCAGCAGCAACTTTTATTTCAGAAAGTTCCACTGACAATACCATAGAAACTGTCAATTTCTGAGTTGAGTTGAGACAAGCCTCATGATACCTCTGTGTAGCAGGAGGGCAGAAGGCAATGTTATTTGCTTTAGCTTTTCTGAAAGAAAATAAAAAGTCACCCTGTATTTCACCTAGATTTCTGGATAGTGTGTGTGAAAAGAGATAGCAACGGTCTACCAGTCATGACGATCTGGGCAACAGATCTTTTTTTTTCTTGTACATTTATGATTCTATTTGTTTATTTATTTGTCTTTTGGAGACAGAGTCCCACTATGCTGTTCAAGCTGGCCTTGGGCTCACATTTTTTAAAAATTTTATTTAAGGAGAAAAAGAAAAAAAAGCAGAGAAAGGGTACAAGTTATACAGATTTACAGAAAAAATAAACAGTAGGAAATCACTAGTTAATGGATTACGTATTGTCATCTTAGAAATAATTGTTCAAGTTACAAAATTAAAGCTTATAAAGTGGACATTCCAACAGTGAGAGTGCAAACAGTTCTGTTCAATGATCCAACAAAACTCAGTAATATCATTATCTATCCTATACACTTAAATATACATGCAGTTATATCATTTAGAGCACTTTCTTTTCCTCTCTTTTGTACAATGACAATTACACATTTTGGGTTTTGTTGCTCCCACAGTTCTTATTACTTTTTTGGAAGAGAGTAGAACCAGATGTGACATAACAGAACAGAGTCAGTCGAATCAAAAGGGTGGACATAATAGATAATGTAAAAGCATAATACAAGGTGATCAACAATGGTTACCATAATGCCTCCTGCTATCTCTAATAGAATTGCCTATATCATCAGTTATAATAAAATTGAACAAAACAGTAAAGAGCAAAACCAACAAAAACAAAACATTGGAGACATTATAGGTCTTCAAAAGTAGATTATAGTCAACCAGAATGGGTGTCATAATGAATCCCACTATCTTCACAGCTGTTAGGGCAACAGGATCTTATATTTATGACTGAGGAATTATTCTGTATTCTCCAAAGGGTGCAGTGTCAAAATAATGCCATTGTGCACAGAGACATAAGTTCTGCTCAGATATATCCTCACTGCTATATACAAGTTTCTAGGAGACTCTAATTAATCTATAATTGCTCATTTCAAAATGACTGCATCAAAAGCAAATTATGAAAGGGCTGGATGACATTTCCTGGAAACCATAAACCAGAGCCTTTGATCACGGTTTGAATTATTCAACTGATTTTGAGTTTCAATGTTAATACATCTTTGTCTAGTAAGGTGTGTGTGTGTGTGTGTGCGTGTGTGTGTGTGACCAACCAATATGCTATTCCAGTCAACCCATAGGAATCAAAAATAAGGCAATTCATTAATATGGTAAATTCAAGAAAATTTATATTTGGAAAAAATCTAAATAGTCTTTGATGATAGAGAAAAATGCAAATTGTCATTCAATTACATAAATATTGGTAATTCTGATTCAAATAGTACTCTGGTACTCTGATTCAAATAGTACACTATATAAAAGCAATTTATGCTTCTACTCATTGTTTCTTAAAGTGAATATGATGACTACTTTATCCTACTACCTATACTTTCTTAGCTCAGGAAAACAATGAAGAATTAAAATCATCTTCCACTGGAAATTAGTAGTAAGGTTTCTACTTAGTATATAATCTACTTATAGAAAATCAGGAGGAAATTTTATACATTATTTAGCACATCAGAAGATTAAATACAAGCTCTTTTTAAAAATCTAATATATGCCCAGTTAAGAAGAAAAGTTTAAAGTATGTGAGTCTAAACACAATAGTTTTTAGGCAAAATAAAAGTATAATACTAATTTTCTTTGTGGTTGTAAAATGTGTTAAATTCATTTAATTTAAAACACTGAAAAAATTTCATCAAAAAAGAATCACATAGTGGGAATTTAAAGTTATTTAAATATATAATTGAATATCCATCTAAATAGAATTTAAAGTTTTACAATGCTGCAGGTCAGAATGAAATACAAATAATGATCATAAGATTTAGTCTTCTATATACCATAGGCTACAAAATGTGTTATTTGAATATACTTCTAGTTCTGAAGCTTGAAAGGTTTATTAACATTTTATATTATTCACTGTGAACAGACCAATTGTTTATATAGAACAAAGGACTTAAAGTGAGTTGTGTTGAAATGACTGCTTTAAGAGTGCACTAAAGAAACAACATGCTCATATAAACATTAATGTGTCTTTAAGGGATGCTTCCCATAGCATCTCAGAGCTTTCTTTCATTATATTTTAACTTCATTCAATTAATCTAGCTTTAACTCTAAGTCACATTTCCTGTGTTGCTCCTCAGAACTATTATATTTGGCACTGTTCCTCTATTTTTAAATTACACTGTTACCTAATTCTGAAATAGGCTTATTTGGATTGAGGCTTCTTTATGCAAACCACAACGACGTTTTGGTAGCCACTCAGTAGCAATGAGGGAAATAAATGTTCAGGTTTCTAAGGTGATAAGCTTGGCTTTGCCTAACTTCTGCCAAAGCAGAAGTAGGAGTGACTACGGATATAAATGAATTTGTAAGAAGTTCAAAAATGGTCTCAGTTGAGGTGGAATACATTCTCATTTTTTAAGAGGTCAATATTAAAGGCAATATTGCTAATAGCAGTCAGATCTCAATGTTTTCTCAATCATTTGAAAATGAACTTTCCACTTGGGAACCAATATAGCACTCAAGATTTGGCCTAGTCTCAAAGCAATCTGGCTTTGAAGCCATAAGAACTACATGTGAACACCTCAAGCTTCATTATTGATAGAGTGGGAATATAAATGGTACTTGACTCAGAAGATTTTTATGAAGAATAAATGTGGCAATGCATGTTAACATATTTATCAACATGATTGGCACATATTTAATATCCAATAAATCTATGCTTATTTCAGAGTGTGCATAATCAATGAACTCTTTAGATTTTATGTGACGTATTTTGTACAATCACAATGCTGTATTTCTTTTACTCCAAATGTATGAGATATTATGTACTTAAAGATTAACAAATACAAATTAACTTGAATTATGTAAGGCAATGGTGGCAAACCTATGGTGTACATGCTACAGTGAGCTGTTTGTATCATTGTAAGCTCTAAAGGGTTATACCATCACTGGTATAAGCTCTAAAGGGTTATACCATCACTGGTATAAGCTATTAATACTATTGCCAAAATGGTAGTCATAAAATGCATTTAAAATAAAAGAAAGTGGATTCTAGAATAATCCTTATTTTATTAACTGGTAACCGTACCCATCAACTCCCATAGGAAATTGATAATACCCACATTTCAATAGATATTCAGGCACATTTGACCCTGAGGGCAAAGACGCAGCTCAGTGCTATAGCATGCCCCCATTCTGACAAGCGCTCACAGATCTAGTAGGGTGCAGAGAGATCAGTAACTAGTAGTTGCATTCGGATAAGGGAGCAGTGAATGTGAGAGACAGGTTAGGATTAGGAAGCTACTTTTAGAGAAAAGCACCAGGATACAAACACTGAGCTTTTTCTGAGTTTTTTGTTAACCCTTGGCATATAGAGAGGTGGAGGCATCTGTGAAGCTTAAGGATTTATGTTTCCTGATGCTGACTGTGTCTGAATGAGTCAAATGTAGATGCTGACTGAAACAGACACTGGATCGGGAGTGGACACTTTCTAGAAATCCTTTATTATAGCTGGCCATTATAAATCTTTTCTGGGAAGATGAATTAAAGAAACACAACAACAGGCACTGTGGATATCCATCAGCTGCCTGAGTGGAGGAAAATAACAAAAGCACTTCTGAGAAGGAAGGATGAACAGCAGGATAGAGATGCGGTGCAGAGAATTGGAAAGAAATCAACCTTTTGCCCCCAAGCCCCTGTTTCTTCTTCCTGACCGACAATGGAACCATCCTCTCTCTTGTGTTGCTCTATTGGAGCAGCCTTAATTCCTTGCCACAATTCACCCCCTCTTTTTTCCCCAGAGCAATCTAAGCAAGTTGCTATTTCAAGTTACCCAGAGAAGCTCATTGTTCATGCCACTTTTCCTTGTCTCCTGCTAGTTCTTGAAGATGCCTATATTTTTAAGCTCTTAGCTTCTCAATCTCAGTCAGAATAAATTTTGCTTTAGTTCCTACATAAAAAAATCCAATGACTCCTTTTACAAAAGAGAATAGTGGTGACATTTTGCCTGTAATTCATGAGGAGAAAGGAGAAATACTGAGAAAGGAGAATAAGTTGAGGCCTGGCCTACTCAGCTTAGCAAGACCTTGTCTCAAAATAAATGTTTTTGAAGGGCTGAGGATGTATTTCAGTGACATAGCACTTGTCTATCATGTGTGAGGCTCAGACATTGATCTCCAGAACAGTAAACAAAACAAAGAAGCACAAAAGAAAACAAGAGAGAGAGAGAAAAGAAAGAAGTGTGAATACATGAGGGAGGGTTAGCGTTTGGTAACCACAGTAAAGAAGGGTGTAAAAAAATAATACCATATACATGTAAATTTTTTCCTTATTTTCAACTTTTGGAAAAAATATATCACAAAAGAAAATTTATATAACCTGAAAATATGCAGGTTTATTGTTATAACCTAAGCCCCCCCTAACTATTGCAGACTAAGGTCTGTTCTGTATAAGCCCCACCTGCTGCTTCCCCTCCCCTTCTCCCTTCAAATCTAACTAGGTTAAGTTTTAGGCCTGAGGTAATAGCTCCTGACAACCCGGGTCTTCCCTAACCCGGTAGCCCATCACAAATTGTGTTAATTGCATTAGATTGTATTAGATTGTACATTCTTCACAAAAATAGCTTCGTTTGTATCATAGTAATACCTGTAACTTGGCCTTACTGTAAATGTGTGTTTTCCTTTCCCTCTGGGCAAAGGATTGATATGTTAATCAATGCTCTCCTCTGTAAAGAATTGTAAAATCTTACCTAATTGATACGTTAACCATTGTTGCCCTCTACAAATAGAATAGTTGTGGTGCTCAAGTAGGGTAACTAAGGTTGTTAATTGCTGTTAGACTTTTCTATTCTTTGCTAAGAAAAACAATATTTCTTCTTATCTAAACTTGCTAGTATGCAGGGAGACTTGCAATTGCCATTTTTGCTTTGTAGTGTGTCACACCCCCATCCCCTCCTTACATTGTGTGACCAGCAGCTTTTTGTGGATTTACAAGATAAAAAGTCCTGACTTTTAGCTGTGAGGTGTGCAGTCTCCAAATTGGCTCCCGGAGACTTGTCACCAGGCCTGGATTTTACCTAATAAAGCCTTTGCTTCCCAAACTTTAATTTCTTGCTTTCTTGGATTTTATACCGGGGTCCGAGTTATCACATTTATTATAGTGTGTCTCTTATTTATTACAGGTGACCTTCATAATGACCTTAGAATGTATAACTTTTATACTTAATTTAAGGAGGACAGATGAAGACAAGTGATGAGTCCAAAGTCATACATCAAATACATTGTATGTCATGAATATGATTACGAAGTATGTGTCTTTGAACCTCAGTAGTTCTTTCATTTTTTGCTATTGTTTTCTCACTTTCCCAAAATGTAAAATGTATTCCATATATATGTATATATATTATTTACATGGGTTATTCTATAGTCCATTAAGTTTAGCAACTATTAAATATGCTCTACCCTTTTTAGAGATTTACAGTATAAATCCCTGTATTTTATGCATAGTCTGTAAAGAAATGCACTCAACTTTAATACAACTTTTAACCAGTGTTTGAGGGATAATTTTAAAGCATTATTGAACATGTGATGACCAAAGAGATATTATTAAAGCTATTATTAAATCATCACTTGATTAAACAGGAAAATACTTAAAACAACATTGCATTTTTCTCATGTATAACTGACATTTCTTTTAATAACTCTGTTCTAACTGAAAAAACACTAAAAGTACATTATAAAGAAAAATTTAAATCACCTAAATTTCAATGATTTTATGATAAATATTATCAACATTTCATTGACCATACTCTCATGTATCTCTATTCATATATACATGCAATTATAAATAATTTTGCATAAATATACTGACAGTATGATTTATCATGACTTCTTCCTGTGCTGTCTTACTCTAGCTCCACCTGCACAGTACTCACCCATAGATAACTAGTGTTAATTTTGGTGTATATTTTTTCATGGCTCTGGACCAAAGTGACATTTTTAGACAAGAACTCAGTTTATACTTTAAGTGCAATGTAGAGCAACAGCTGTATAATTATATCACCTGCTACCTCAGGTCTTAATAACAAGGATAGGATCTGAAGACTGAATCTATCATTTAGGTCACAGTTCTTTGGTCCCCACATTTATGAGCCCCTAGCTGACCAAACCGTTGCCACTTTTCGCACTGGGAAAGCCTACTCTATACTGAAATGGATTTTTTTTCAATATTCCTCTACTAAGGTAATGAGGCTTTTGTTTGATCAACTTTATATGGAATGAGAACCTGCCTCTTGAAAACTGGTTGGTGAATGAAACCCTACATGGCCTGTTCTCATTAAGGTGTTGAGCAGGAGGTGAGAAAGGCAATTATAGCAGTCTGGGGTCTCTTGGCAAGTATTGGCATCAAGGGCTGCCAACAACTTTGCCTCAGGGCATCAGATAATAACTTCAGAATCAGAACTTGGACAGCCAGTCAGGCTCAGCTTCTGCTTCATAGTACAGGAACATGAAAGGCAATTCCTTTCAGAAAAGCAAAAATATCTTGAAAGCAGCTCGGAGATGGAGAGTTTAATAGGTATGTCTTCCTGATTGGAAGGCGTTGAGGAAAATGGTCTCAGGTTGCTCATTAAATGTTACCAAGATGCTGAGGCAGAGATGGCACAGAAGGCCAAAGTAAAGCAGAAATACTATGCATGGCTGGAGCAAATGGGTGGGTTTTATGAGAACAAATTCTGCTAACTTACATTTGACTTTAAACTTGCCATTAACAGAAAATCTAATGCCACAGGCAGAATCTTGAGACACAAGTAAAAGGATGTAGTTTTATCATCTTAAAAGAATTATTATCCAAAGCCTATTCTGTGAACTACTCAAAGCATGTTCTCTTTCTCTCTTCCAAAGCACCAAAATGAAGTAATCACCAGACAGAGATAATTACAGTTGCCTCTTTGGTATACTCAAAGCTAAATCGCTTGATGGATTTTCCACTCCCACAGAAGAAAAAGACATGCAAGGAGATGTCCTTGGGATGTCAGTTTGGGAATGAATAAGACATCATTATTGTATATGAGAATAACTGAGCAGATATAAAAAACACTTGAACACAAAATTTTTTTATTCAAATGTTTAAGGATGAAAGGATACTGACTCAACCACATTTGTTACCCAACGTATAGTCAAAAAAAATGCTAACATTTACTTTGAATTGTTTTGTGTGCCTCCCATATCCTATTCTTTTTGCCAGTTTCTGTTATTCTAATATTACCACATGCTGCTATCCTTCAATAATATATTAATTTGTATTTGTGGGTTTAAAGCTCACTTAATGAAACCTATACAGTTATATTGTATAATTGTCCTTGCTCATTTTTTTCTGGTCATCTATTTGCTATAGATTTATGCATAGTCATAGTTCATTCATTTTTACTAATGTAAAGTACTCAGTCAGTCAGTAAATCAGGGTTTATTCAGTCTACTCTTGATGGACACCTGTTCCATTTTCATTATTTAACATTCACCAACAGCTCTTAGATATGAGTCCTGACAGAAGATTACAATCATCTCAGGGTCTGAATTTCCCTGTTATAGGTTTTGTCTATCTTCAACTTTATTAAATAATACTAAGTTCTTGGCCAGTCTGGCTGAAACAATGTATATTCTCACCTACTGTGTGTGTGCATTGATAATCAAATACTTTTGTATATTAAATTTGTAACAGAGGTAAAGTGCCAATATGAAAGATACATGTTATCAATGTAACATCATTTTTGATAGTAACCTTGATCACTTGCCTGAGGTGGTGTTTGCTGGGCTTATTTTCTGTGAAGTTTCCATTCTGTTCTCACTCTCTATGCCATTCGTCTTGTAAGTCATCCTAGTACAGAGTATCCCTGTAGTACAGTTCATCCTTAAAAAGCATTGGAATATTCTCCATTTCATTAAGAGTGAAATACATACATGTTATTTGGAATTCTGTTATTTGGGAGACTTATCTGATCTGCTATTTACATATTTAATAAAATGTTGACCAAGATCTACATGGATTCATAGATATTTATTTTATTTTGTTTTATTTTATTTTTTTCTCTTTTTATTGGTACCGGAGGATCGAACTCACAACCGCCTGCTTACAAGGCAGGTGCTTATGCCGCTGAGTTAAATACCCAGCCCCTCATTTTATTTTTTAATGATAATTTATTTTGTTGCTTAAATTGTTTCAGGTTTGGCTACTGGGAACCTCTGAAAGATTGGTTGGAAACATTTGCTATCTCCTTAAGGTTCCAATGTGCATTTTGGTCATCTCTACTCCAAAAACTGGCTTGTACAGATTTCCCGTTGGCATGAAGTTTTCTCATTGAAATTTCTTTTATTATAATGGACATATTTTCATTTATTATGAATATTGGAGATTTGTAGGGATTCAGCTTGAAATAACAACATCTTAAATTATAACCACTATGAATGCCCTTAAGTAACAGTTTTCCTCCTATTTTCTCAGCACACTATCAAAAACCAAAACCATTAGAGTGCTATGCAACCCTTAAGTTTTGGATCCTGGGCCTTCATTCAGCACTAGGACATCCCTCACATTAGCTAAAGATAAACCGGGTATTTTACAACTTGAACAAGGTCACCTTTATCCTGACCTGCTCTTGGCTCCAACACAGAACCCTCAACCTACCAGCATAGCTCCTTCACCCTGCTGGCATAGATGCTCTAGCTTCCACCACTGTCCTTTGGGCCTCCTCAGCACAGATCTGCAAAACAGACTTGTGTGAGTCCTTTTTTGGGGTTCTAGACCTCTAGTTGGACTTGTGGGAGGCATTGTCATGGGCTCTAGGTTTTCATCTGGACTCATACAGGACATTGCTGTGGGATTCAGAACTTTGGCTGAATATTCTGGGTCTTTAGTGTTATGGACAGATTCCCTGCACTTTCTTGTGTTTTACTCTGGTGACCATCATAAAATAATATAAATTCTGTGGTCTGATTCTAATTGTTCTCCTCACAACCTCTGACTACAACAATGTATGTGTGATAAATGTTCTATAAATATTAAAGATATTTCCTAACAAGTAATCTTTTTAAAACTGGGGAGAAAATGAAAGAACTCTAAAATAATGATTTTTTTAACATTAGTATGCATCTAGGTCACCTGAATTGTTTGTTTAAATACAATTGTTGGGTTTCACCCTATAGTCCCCAGTTCCATAGGCCTGAGGGAAAGTTTAGGAACTTGTATTTCTAACAAGTTCCCCAGGGATGCTGATACTACCAAACTTATCCCTAAACTGAGTCACTGCACTACAACATGCTTCTTACTCCATATTGCTTGGAGTTATGTGCTGTGTAACCAAGGCCAAATGCTAGGTTCAGATTAGTATGGTGATGCACCAATCCTATTATATGCTAAACCTGGCTAATCAAATGTATTTTCAAATGCCCTAAGTCTTTAGGCCATATCCTAAGAGGATTGGCTATTTTCTGTCCAAACTGACAACTATAATCTATCCTCCTTAATGCCTAAGAGGAATTTATTGAATCAGGGAATTGGGATGTTCAATTCAGAGAAAAGGATTGCATCTCAATGTCCCTCTCATTGTTTAGTTCTTCTTTGTCCTTTTCTTTGTGGAATAAAAAATGCCTTCAGACATATTCCACTATGTCTTTAAGAGGCAAGAGAGAAGGCATTTGATAAGTCTGAGTTACAAGGGAGAGTGACACAATGTCTTTTGCTATCCTCATGTAAAAGCACACATTGTTAGCAATTCTGGAAATATAACCACATTTTAGACCAAACACCACAAACAGAGGAAACAAGTTCCAAGATTGACCAGCCCTTGGTGATGATTGCCATGAATGGGAAAAAACAGAGTTCTCTTAGTTACTTTTCCTTCATTGCTGATATAAAACACTTGATGCCCTATATTAAAGAAGGTCTTGCAGAGGTCTCAGTCCATACTCACCTGACTCCAATGCAGGGCAGCATGGTTGAAGTGCAACTCTTATGGCAGCAAAAAATATAAGAAGCAACAGTAAGAAATAGGGGAGGAGAAAATCTCTTTTCCCTTGTTATATCATATGCAGGCTGCTCATCCTAGGGCAGGTGTAGTGCTCATGTGGCCAACCTCATCACTAGACAATAAATCAGTCACAAACTCTGGATTCAACTGCCTCCTGAAAGCCTATCCTTCGTGACCACATGAGATATTAGGGGACATCCAGACACAAACCATAACAAGAACATTTTGCTTAGAGTTATAAAAGAAACAGAAACATAGCAATAGCCAATTCTACAGTGGAAATCTAAGAGGTTTATATGTTGAAAATAGAGATTGAACAATTGAAATTTAGCACAGACAATAAAGACAGGAACTGAGTATAAGGAGAGGGCATCTCTATTGTGAATTCAAAACTATGTAAGCAGAGCCCTGTCACAACAATGTACAATAGAAAGCTTTTCATAGGAAGCCCATTTTTCCATTTGCTTAGTAAAACTGTGTTTCTACCACTATCATTTTTGAGAAGCAGTATTGGGTATTGAGTTCACATGTCCACAACTTTAGGCTACATCTTTAGTCTGTTTATTTATATAAAAACAGGGTCTTATAAGTTGCACAAGGTGACTTACAACTAGGGAGTTTCCTGTCTTAATCTTCCACAGAGCTTGGATTGCAATCTGCACTTGGTACTTCACCACCACTCCTGCTGCCTAGAGGTCTATGTTCTTTTCCTACTATTTCCAAACCAAATAACTCATATGTCTCCATCACATAGCAAGCACTTACTATAGATTATTAAAACAATGCATAGAACAAAGAAGGAAGAAACAAACCAAACTGAACTTAGGAAAAGTAAGCTTCCTAAGCTTCCTTGTTGGCCTAAAAACAATTCAGAAGAAGAGAAAAAAAGAAAATGAATATATTTGCTAATTACAGGGTGGATTTGAGAATTAAATATGAAAATACCTATGAAAATTGACAATAAAAACATAAATGTATGGTACTATTATTAACAATGTTGAATAAATTTGTTGTTTCTCTGCACAGTGCTAACCTAAGAAATTATTAACACTAGAAAATACTAACCCTGCAATGTTGCCTAACTTTGCCCTTCCGAAAGGGTTCAACTACTGGTCATCCGTTTCTTCACTTATATTCAGGACCCTCAATCTGGCAATATATACAAACTTCATAAGAAGCATTATTACATACTGCTCCCTAGGCTCATCCTGGAGATTCTGATTGAATTGTGTGGCTAAGAACTCAGGCATCTGTGCATTTTAAATTTTCACAGGTAACTCTAATATGCAAGTAGCGCTGAGAAGCACAGCTCTGGGCACTTTATAGTCTTCTTAGTACCTTTGTCTCTTAAAAATAGGCTTCTCAGTTGACTTCAGATGAATTTCTTAGACCTCCTCCAGTACAGAGCATGAACTTTTCTTTTTTCTTAAATCAGCATTGTTTTCCTCAAGAATATGATTGGACACTTTTGTAACAGTCTCTCAAGCAGAAATTATTTCCCAAAAGTGTCTTTCTTGCAGGGTTATGAACATCAAACAAAAAGTAAAACCACCAACAAATAAATTTACAATATATTCTAGAGAGGAAATGTTTGTCTAGGAAAATTTAGTTATTAAAATTTTATTCCTGCTTCTAAATATTTATAAATTGAAAAAAGAGTCTGAGAGGATAACATAATTCAAATCTGAAAATTTGCATTGTGAGTGCGAACTTACAGTTGTACTCTCACTTCACCAAATATTCCTTGCAAAAGTTAAGTGGAATGAGGTAGGTGGAGACAAATCATTTTTAAACACATGTTCAATTAATCAAAATACTGCCTACTATATTCGAGGCAAAAGCACAATTATTAGGGTTAGTGGGAGTCAGGGAAGGTAAGCAAAAGTAAGATAGCAAAGATAAATACTGAAGTTTTATTTTCTCACCGAAGTTACAGAAGTAACTGTAGCACCATTGACATTCTGGGGGAAATACTTTGTTGGGAGGAGGAGGTAAAAAGAGGTGCCCTGTGATATTTGGATGTCAGTAACATTTTTGATTTCTAGTTACATGATGCCACTTGCAACCCTCCCCAACTTATAAAGGGAAAATTTGTCTCAAATGTTCCTTGGGAGAACAGAATCATCCATAGATATGAAACAATGTTGTTTAATGACCACAAAATTGTTTTACTCTGTTTAGAAAATATTTTTACAGAAAGATATCATTAACAATACTAACAATAATGGTGAATAGTAATATTATTTCTGTTACTTCATTACTATAATGAAGCACTGCCTAAATATTAAGTTTACATGACTAATTATCACAACTCAAACAAGTGAGGTAATTTATGCATGGTCATACTGGTAATATAGGATGGAGATTAAAATGAAGATTGAAATCCATTTTCTGGTCTAGACTGATTTTTTTTCTCTCCTCCTTCTCCTCCTTCTCCTTCTCCTTCTCCTTGTTCTTGTCCTTATCCTTCTCCTTCTCCTTCTCCTCCTCCTCCCCTTCCTCTTCCTCCTCTTCCTCCTCCTCCTCTTCCTCCTTCTCCTGTTCCTCTTTCTTCTTCTTTTTCTTTTTTATTTTTAAAGAAAGTTGGAGAGTTGAAAAACAGGATACAAAAAGCCACAGAGTTAGAATTGACCTATGGAATTCAGTACATTTTAATATTAAGGGATGTGGGCTCTGATAATTCATACAAAAGTGGTGTAATAGTACTATGTATTCTATTATCCAGGCAGGTTGCTTCCATCTCAGCACCCAATAACAATATCACATTATCGTACCAAATTCCTGGTGTGGCAGGGCTGAGTTTACCACAGTATGTGAAGTGTGCTCTGCCTGCCAGAGACTCCAGTATACTAAACAAATCCCAGAAAATCAGTCTTCCTTAGCAGGAATACATAGTCTAGGTTTTCTTCATATCATGTAACTCTTTCACTCTAGCAGGAAAGTATGCTCTCCAAATTGGAATTTTTTAATGGTACGCAATACTGATTTCTGTGGGAACAAAGTATGACTGACTTTGGGAATGTGTCGATGTCGCTCCCGGCCGGCAGGAAAGACACACGACAAGGTCTGGCGGTGGTCAGGCTTTTCTTTATTCTCTCCTTATACAGTCTGCCCCGAAGCCTCTACCGGTCCGCTCTCCGCGGCTCCTTCTGTGCTTCAGTCTGCCCCGAAGCCTCTACCGGTCCGCTCCCCGCGGCTCCTTTTGTGCTTCAGTCTCCCCCGAAGCCTCTACCGGTCCGCTCCCCGCGGCTCCTTCCGTGCTTCAGTCTCTCTCTCGGGGGTGGAGGCACTGGCTATATATAGGATTAATAGCTAGGCAGACTACCCTGTGAGGCGGGAACTTAGTGGGGTGATAAGAAACAGGTGCCACACAGGCGGGCTCGATGAGAGGGGTAATCTAGCTCAGGCTTTTGTACTTTCCCACAGGCCTCGCAATCACCGCGTCTGATGACTTGACAGTGCCACGGCTCCCAACAGGAATGTATTAGAATTCCAGTTTTATTTAAGGAAAAATATTTTACTGAGAAACAATCTGGAAACAATTTACCTCCTATGCCACCTTGCCCACTTGCTTCCTGCCATGTCAACATTGTGTTTGAGCCATTAAAGAAATAGTTCCCCTTGCCTCTGAGTTTTTGCTGATGACATCGTTCTTTCCAGAAGAATTTACTTCCCCAGCTTCCTGCTCTCCAGTTACTCACTCTCAGATAGAAAACTACATTATGCCTACAAAGCCACAAATCACTATTCAAATACCACATCCAGTGGGTGGCCTCCTGACTTCCCAAATTCAAAATCCCTTTGCTATTAGCTTCCCGTCTCTATTGGTTCATTCATTCATCCATTCACTATGGATAACATAATGTTTAGCACCTATTGTGTATTAAGCACTGTTCATGGTTTTGGGAGTCATATGATATATGACAAAAGGTCTCATAACAATTGAAAATGTTTGAAACGTACTAGTTTGAATCACAAGAAATCATTTTTTAAGAGTAGTAACTTCTTGGTGTTCAGTTGATATGAAATTATTAAAACACAATGTGTTTTATTATAGGCAAAGTCACAGAGCAAATGTCTTAACTGATTGGTACATAATGGTCAATAATGAGAGGAACTGCTGTGAAATCATCCCAAGGGGAGAAACAACACATGGAAAAGCCCTAAAATAAGGCTCAGGGTATGACTGAGACAGACAAAGAACATGAGGTTTAGAGAGACAGCAGATGGAAATTTGGAAAGAAGATTGAATCACAACATGTATACCTTGCTGGAAGTGGAAAGGAATCATGATTTTATCCTGAAAGTAATAGGAAACCAATGGAGAGTTTCGGGTAGTATGTTCATAAACACTGTTAAAAGGATAATATCAAGTGCAAGAGTCAGAAAAAAAGAGATCAGTTAGGAAGTAATTTCCTTAGTCAAAATATGGTTCTTTTAGAATGATATCTTCATTTTTGAAGAGAATCTCCAGGAGTAGGATGTACTTAGCAAAGTGAATCAACTGAATATTTGGATGGATGTAAATCATGCAAATGTACGAACTATAATACTCAAACTGAAATATTATCTTGAGTATAGTGGTGTTATTTTCTAAGACAGCATAGTCTAGGGAAGAGAAGGATAGAGGATGTCTGGGCACAGAAATTAATAATTGTAATATTAATCAAGGGACAATATCAACTAAGCATCTGCATCTCAAGTTGGAAAGCAGTCAAGGCTAGACACAGAAATTTGAGATTAAACATAAAAATTATAACTGTGAAATCTGATCCTCTCAACAAGATAATTAGGATAAATCAAAGACTGAGTCACAGACCACGCCAATGTTTTTTTTTTATTTTTATTTTTATTTAAGGAGAAAAGAAAAGAAAGAAAAAAAAAACAGTGAAGTGGTACAAGTTATACAGATTTACAGAATAAAAAAAATGCGCAGTAGGAAATCACTAGTTAATGGATTACATATTGCCATCTTAGGAATAATTGTTTAAGTCACAAAATTAAAGCTTGTAGAGTGGACATTCCAACAATGATACTGCAAACAGTTCTGTTCAATGATCCAATAAAACTCTGTGCTATCATTTTCTATCTTATACATTTAAATATACATGCAGTTATATAGTTTAGAGCACTTTCTTTTCCTCTCTTTTGTACAGTGACTATTACACATTTTGGGTTTCATTGCTCCCACGGTTCTTGTTGCTTTTTTGGAAGAGAGTAAAACCAAATGTGATATAACAGAACAGAATCGGTCAAGTCAAAAGGGTGGACATAATAGATAATATAAAAACATAATACAAGGTGATCAACAATGGTTACCATAATGCCTCCCGCTATTTCTAATAGAATTGCCTATATCATTGGTTGTAATACAATTGAACAAAACCGTAAAGAATAAAACCGACAAAACCAAAACATTGGAGATATTGTAGGTCTTCAAAAGTAGATAAAAGTCAACGAGAATGGGCGTTATAATGAATCTCATTATCTTCTCAGCTGATGCCTAAACTTTCGAACCTGATACTATCCAGCAAAACAGAATATAGGAACCTCAGTCAAAAACAAGATGGTGAGAGTAATACAGGGCTTCAAATCGAGATAATAGAAAGTCAAAGTGGGTTACTATATTATATCCTGCTATATTTTTCCCTTTAATTAAATGGATAAAAATTAAAAAAGTAAATAATGGAGTGGAGATTGAGAAAAAGGAGGGCATAACAGCGAAACAGGGCAGATCAAAACATAACCATTTAAGCAGAGTAGTGTTTCACCACCAGCTAATCCTGACCCAAAAATAGTTACCATATTGACTCCCTCCCTGAAGTCCTTGAGTACAACTTCTTATACTGTAGCATTAAGTATATCAAAACAATGTAAATCCATTTAAGAGAATGACAGCATTATAGAGTATTTAGAATCGACTAACAGAAAATGAACAATGGTCTCTGTATAATCTCCTTGTCTTTAAAAGGTTTTTTCTTATACTATCGTACATAACAAAATCCAATAAGATACAACCTGTTTAGACCATTGGAGACAGAAGAACAAAAGCTAGATGAGACTTCAAAACAAGATGGTACTAAATCAGCATTACCTATTAAGATGTCATTTTCTCCAAAAAAAGCTGTTCCTATCATCCAATCTTCTGTCTCATTTCTGTTGAGCTCTTTTTCTGTCAGTAGCTGTCAGTTTGTCTTCTTCATTTTGTTCTCTGCTCCATTCGTTGTGGCCTCCCCGCCCCTATTTCTGGGTTCTTTGTATTTTTCTTTTTTTAGAATATCCTGCAATACTTTCTGTAGGGTTGAATTGGTGGTTGCAAATTCCCCCAGTTCCTCTTTATCCTGGAAGCACCTTGTTTTTCCATCAATTTCCAGGGACAGTTGTGCAGGATATCTCAATCTTGGCTGGAGATTATTATCTTTCAAAGCTTGAATTATTTCTCCCCATGCTCTTTGTGATTTGATGGTTTGTGAAGAGAAATCTGCTGTAATTCTGATGGGTCTTCCCTTGTAAGTGATCTGTTTCTTGTCTCTTACAGCTTTTAATATTCTGTTCTTGTATTGAATTTCTGGAATTTTTATTATTATATGCCTGGGTGTTTCTCTGTTAGGGTTGTAGGTAGCTGGGGTCCTGTATGCCTCATACATCTGAGTGTCTTTACCTTTTGCTAAATTAGGAAAATTCTCCTGGATTATTTCTGTGAGTAGCTTTTGTAGTTCACTTGTTTGTGTCCCTACTTCTTCTTTTATGTTCTTAATCCTTAAGTTATGGCTCCTCTTATCATCTTCTTGTCTTTGTATTATTGCTGTGTGTTTCTTTGTTATTTTTAAGAAGTTTTTCATTTCATTCTCCCATGTTTCAAGTCTGCCCTCCAATTCAGATAGTCTGTCCTTAGTTTCTTTCAAGCTGTTATGCCAGTCTTGGGTAGACTTCTTAATTTCTTGATAGTCCCTTTGCACCTGCTTCACATACTCAATGCTTTCTCTGTTTTCTCCATCAAGCAATTCTCCCCTCTTTTTCTGTTCTTCCATTCCACCATCTGCTTTTTCCTGGGTGGTGCTTAGCATTTCTCTAACTATTCTGCATACTTCTAGCTTCAGGTCATTAATAACTTCATTCCTGAATTGGTCTATGAGGCTCTCTAAATGGCGCTTAATGTATATTGGTGCAGTGTCCACTATTGCCTGATTCTCAGGATTGGGGGTCGAGGAGCCTTTTTTGTTGCTTCCCTTCCCCATATTTTCTGTTCCTTATAAAATGTAATCTTACACAGGAGGCCCGGCTTCCCTGCCTGTCAGCCACAGCTTGATCAAATTGCGCTGGCTAGTTGTTCCCGCTCACCGCTGCGCCCCAGGGAGTTGCGGAGGAGGCAGCCTACGCGGGAGTTGGTCGCTCCTCCGGGCCACCATCAGGCTCTGGGATCTGGGTTAGGCCAGCCTAGGGAGTCCGCGAGCAGCGTCCCTCCGGCCAGGCACCTTTCACCAATCCCGTCCGAGAGGGAAATGTGCGGCTGCAGTTGCCACCGCGCCCTGCTCTTACAGGACTGCCCGCGCCCAGAAAAAACCTCCGCTGGAGTCAAACTGCGGTAGGGAGTCAGTTCCTCGCTCACCTCGCCACCAGTCAGCCTTCCTCCCTATCCGTCGCGTTTCCGACTCCGTTCGGAGACTCCCGTTCCCAGAGCTCGGCAGTCGCGTCTCTCCTTGCCGAGCCGCTGTGGAAGTAGCCGGCCGCCGGGCGGCGGGAAATCCAAACCGCGGTTTCCAATGGCGCGGAGTCGAGCCTCCACACCGAGATTTTTCTGTTCCTATTTTAGCGCCAGGACTGTATTCCAAGTTGGATTCTCTCAGCCCAGTTCGTTCCTGAGTCAGCAGAGCATATCTCTACTGGTTCGTATCTCCTTAGTCCGCATCATTCCTGGCCTCTGAGCCGAGCCTTTAGAGAGCGTTCAGTAGTTGCTGTTGTCTGTCCGCCATGTTCTCTCAGTCTCAGACCACGCCAATGTTAACAATTATAGAACCAAAAGATAAGTGAGGTAGGAAAAAGAAAAAAGAAAAAGAGAAAATGTCATATCCTAGAAGCAAAATGCTAATAAATATCAGAAGTGAGAAAATCAGTAGTCATTTTTGCTAACCCCTAAAAACCCCAATGAGCTGTTTTTCAGATGACAAAGTATCCTTTGACAGTGGATTGAATACATAAGTTTCAGAGAGAAAGTTTACTGAAGCACTATAAAAATGGATAAGAGAGTCCGACACTGACTTACTGGAATTTAAAGGATATTTGAAGTAAGTGCACAAATGATAAATAAGCAACCAATTATTTGGAGATTGGTCAGCCTGAGTAATGAATCCTGAGTGCAGGAAGACCTCGGTGCATAGACTTTGTGTGTATCAGAGAAAAGATGCTGACACTTGCTGGTACATACACATGGAAGCAGCAAAACAGTGCATGGTAGTTGGTCCAAATTTTCCATCTCTGCTAATACTCCTTAATCCCGCTACTACCATCTCCAGTTTTCATTATTGTACCTAACTGTGAATTGTGATCTAGTAGCTTTTAGCTGGGAATCAAAATAAATTAAAAAAAGAAATAAACATGTCTGTGTATGTGAGGACAGTCTGAATTAAACATATATAGTTTTATCTATATTTGAACCTGCTTAGCATTCTAGCAATAAACCAACAGTAATAATAATATTCAATTTGCGTGTTCTATATCAGGTTCTGTGTTGGAAAATTATTGAGCAATGAGCTCTTTCTAGCAAGTAGGAGAGAAATAACTAACAACATTATAGCAATAATTTAATTAATTTGCTTAGATAATATAATTCATTCGAAAAGTGAATTTCCTTTTCCACAATTCTTTTGAACTTAATTACCTAAGCAACTCTCTTAGGAATCTACTTTAGTTTACCTCAGCAGATTTAGTTCTTCTTATAACTTTGAGGTACTCAGATAAAAATTATAAAGTTTTATTGTCTCCTTTGTCCAGAAATTTAATAAACTCAGGAGCTGGCAAAGATAATTTATGAGACATTCTCATTTTTACCTTTTGCCTTTTCACATTAGGTACTACTAATTTTAACTATCAAAATAAATGGGATGTTTAAAGAATTGAATTTTAAAACCACTTTCTACTTGCTACCATACTTATATGAGCATCTCAGTCATATTAGTTTTAGTATCAAATAATTAAAACAATCCCCTAAAAGTACTAGATACAACATACTACCTAGAAATGTAAACTGTTTTAAAAGAAATTATTTATATCTTTTTGAGATTAAGTGAAGGAACTTACAGGCATATTTAAGAGTCTCAAAAATTATTTGCCAACTGATCCTCAAGTTATTCACCTCATCCTTGGTAAGTAAAATGATATGTAAAAAGAAGATTCAAACATTATGATTTCTACTTTTTTCTACTGTTACGATTTCTACTTTGAAAATTATGTTCTCCCCTTTGTTCAGTATAGTTAAATTTTCTGAGCAGAAAGTTGGATTCACAGGTTCGTTTTTGAGCTCTCTTTTAGTTAGATAATCTATGAATGGTATATAAAAGTTGATCAAAAAACAATGAATGTATGAATTTAAGAAAACTTGTTACAGTAAAAGACATTGCCAACATTGATATGATAGGTGTGTGTGGAAAGGAAAGGGAGTTTGGAAAGGCGTTCACAGCAATTTGTCTTTTATGATAGTCTTAAAAATGTAAATGTACATTGTATTTTATTGCCTTACTAATCCAATGTTTACAGCAACATCTATCCAATAGAAATATTATGGTATGTCTTCATCTGCCTTATCCATTAGATCAGGTAATTTCCCCCAAAGTCAAAATGATCATGAAAGGTAAATATTAATTAAGGATATCAAGGAAATCATGACAGCACACCTAAAGATTTTTAGGAAAGAGGACTTCCAGAGCTGCTTTAGAAAGTGGCAGGAACAAATGAGATAAGTGTTCAAAGGAAGGGAGAGTATTTTTGAAGGGAATTAATGGGAAATGCATCTTTTACTGTAATAAATTTTTAAACATTTAAACATTGTGCTCTTCAGTAGCACTATGTATTATTAATCAAGATTTTTTCAATTTGGAAAAATAAAAATATCATCTCTAACCTAACATGGAACTGAAATATCCATGGTTGGTTGGCTTTAAACCTGCATGGAATATGAGGCTGTTTCCCCATCTCTGGATTCATCTTTCTTCTATAAATTCTTCCATCTCAAGTGTGCTTTTTCCCATTTGATGGCATTCCCACTAAATTACATAGTCTCAGCGGAAAGAAATTCCCTATTTCCTCAAAATATCCTATTGATTTTGGAATTTTGTTTTGATAGAAGTGGTCACATCAACTGGGGCCAGAAAGTTGGGACTTTCTGATGAGCCAAGTTACTATTATATATCAGTCAAACTAGGAAACATATATTGATAACAGGTAGATGACGGCTTCCTCAAAAAAAGTGGAAATATTAATACAAGATTCAGGAGAGTGAATCTGGAAGATTTGAAAAATGATATAGATTTTTTATACAGAACCAATAGAAAAAACTCTTGGTTATGTTTTTGTGGAAATTTTTTCTTGCATATCTCAGAAATATTACAAGACCATTGATAACTTGGTCAGGGCTCCATATGCACAAATTCTGACTGCACAGATTCAAACAACCTTAAATATTTTTAAAATTGCATCTTTACTGCATTTGTACTAGTCTTATAATTATTCTCTGGATAAAATATAGCAACTACTAACATAGCATTTTATTGCATTGGCTTTTATAAGTAGTGGAGAGGTGAGTTAAAGTACATAGAGAGTAGACTATATGCAAATATTGTGGCATAAGCGATGAGAAAATCCACTGATTTAGTGTTTTTGTGGTGGGGTCCTGAACAAGTCCCCTGTGCATTCTGGAGGATGACCGTGTTGTTTTTGTTTCATTCAAGTGAACTGTAAATACTTCTGTCTGTAAGAATTTCAGTATCTGATTTATTAAACATAGCTCTACAAGGAATACAAGAAGAAATAAGTAAGAATTTGCTGCATTTATTTACACAACAAAATTCTTCCCTCACATTTTTTTTTACTTCTGTTAGTCTAAAGGCTTCATGTTTCTCAGTTCAGAAGTATCAGTCCACACAATAACTTCAAGAACATCAAGACTTATTGGATGGAAAAGCTCCCAATTAGTGATCGGCCTGTTTTCCTATGATGAGTAAGATTCATAGAGCTAAAATTTCTGATTCTCAATGGGAGAACTTGTTTTTCTTAGCTTTCATGACATGTTTCTGGATGACAGGTTTTTGCATTTCCCTATACAGAGGGGTCATGATGGTTAACTTTGATTATCAACCTGACTGAATTGAGAAATACCCAGGAAATTAGTAAGGCACCATGCTTGGTGTGCCTACGAAAGTATTTCAGGAGAAGAGTAGCATGTGGGATATCAATCTGATGAAGATGACCTGCTCTGAATGTGGTTGGCACCATCTGATAAGGTGGGGTCCTAAATGCAACAAAAGCAGAAGGAACAATCTCACTAGTTCTGGATCCTTTGCCCTCTTGCTTTCTTCCTGCCAGGAGGTGAACATTTTGCACCAACACCTCTTCTGTCATGTGTCCTGCTTCACCATAGGTTTAAAGCAATGAAACTAGACAACTGTTGACTGAAAACATGAGCCAAAATAACATTTTCCCTTAAACTGGTTTTATCAGGTATCTTGTCATAGTGCTAAAAACCTAATACAGAAGGTACTAAAGTAAAATAATTCAGGGAGACAAATTTGTAGGCTGATAATTAATGGAAACGATCATATTGATAACTACATACAAATGGAAATGAAAATCTAAATTGCATAGCAGACTGAGTAGGAGGAAAGGACAGCGTGTGCTAGATAAGAAGGCTTTAACCATGACTTACAAAAGTGATCACGGTCTGACTTCCTCTGAATAGTCTTATAAGCTACATAAGCAACATCTCCAGGATAGAAATTACTCCACAATGCATTTTCCCTACAATGAAATCTGTTCCCCTAAGATGATTTACAAAATAAAGAATCAATACAATTAAAAACAATTTCTTTAAAACAAACACAAAACAAAACAAGACTTCCTGATATTTAACATCGTCACTTTATATTTTCACGTATTTCTGTGGACTTAATTATTGTAATAATGAGTGGTATATTTTACCCATTTTTTTGCACCTAACTTATTTACATATTTTGACACAGTCTTCCTAATTAACATTTTAAAACTTCCCCGGCTGTTTTAAATCCTGGCTGCCACAGACTGTATTTCAAATGATTTTTTCTTCCTATGTATATCTACTTTTCATATCATGTTTTAAATACGTAGGAGTATGTCAGTTGAACCAAGAGACTAGACATCATCAGGGTAGGATTCTAAAATACTACATTGTCTTCCCCAACTATGTAGTGATGCACCCTTTATTTATATCATAGCACACTGAAACAATGATTTGACTCATGGATTGATATCACAGGATTTTAAAGAAAAAATAGAACCCCTCAGTTAAGTTTAAACCTTTGAGTATGTGTGTGTATATATCAACCTGTATCAAAATCAAAGAAATAGTAACTATTAACTCTTGAACAGTTACGATCACAGCCTAAGATGATCAAAGTTCTGGCAGAATGTGACTTAATCAAGAAAGGTGACATAGAGCCTTAGGAAAAGATGGAAACAATGGCAAAATTATATTCCATCCAAACTCTCAATAAGGTACCTCCACTCAGCTTCCTGGGATGTACCCCAATTTAAAAATATTAGCCACTAACTCAAGTTTAGTATGTGTAAAACAGTTGCACAGGAAGGGAGAGTGGGAAAGGGGGAAAGCAAGAAGAAAGGAAAGGAAAGGAAAGGAAAGGAAAGAAAGAAAGAAAGAAAGAAAGAAAGAAAGAAAGAGAGAGAGAAGCAAATCAGTCAAAATTTCTGCATCTAATCTTTACAGTATAGCATTTGCATTGATTAGTTTTATGGAAGTAAAAGCAAATCACAAAGGGAAGATGCCTTTTTAAAGTGATTATTGGGATCAACACTGATAAGAAAAAAATACAAAATGAAAGTGCTAAGAAACAGTGCTATGAAAAGTAAAGGTCTCTTGTAATGATGTATAGCATACATGCATGAAAAATAAAATTAGATGCTAGGCTTTAGCAGACAAAATTATATAGTTTGATAAACTAAGGCACTAAAGGAGTTGAACCACTCTATCCAAATGACAATGTTATAAGGCATTCATAAAGTATAAAGTGAGAGAAAACTACTGTCTACTTGTTTAATTTTTACAGTCTATTTTGTCTCACAACAAATCCTAGGATGGATAGTACATTCAGAATTTACAGAATGACTACTTTACATGAACTCATTTTCCAAGTGATTTCATTTCCTCCATCATATCAATTACATGGGACAGTAAGAAGTCCTATTTAGTGTCTGTTTTTCTAGATTTGCTTTTACTATTAATAATTTTTTATCTTTGCTTTAGATTTGACATGAGAAACTATACTTGACAACAGTGAGGGAATATTTTCTGTAAGTCAGGTTAAGACATTGACAAGAGAAGGAAAATTCAGTCCTCCCATAGCAAAATTTTTTGCCTTTACTTCTCAGTAGCCTATAGTTGTTATTATGCTGATGCTTACGTGATACCTATGAACCACCTGAAGTTATCCTCAAAGCCATCTGCCATAAAAATGTAAGTGAGGGCAAGATAAGAGAGTATTTGAAGAAATACTCTGCAGAAAGGTAATAAAAGCCATAAAAAGAAGCTTTTCTGTACTAAGACAAGAACCCAGTTGCACTTATTATTGGAAAATATTTCCAAGCTAGGAAAGTGGGAAGGACAATTAATAAGTTATGAAACCTGGCTTTTACTGGGACAATGACTATCTAGGAAATGAGAATAAGATAACCCATCTACAAATTTAAATCACTATTTCTTTTCGTTTTTTCTTTTTCATTTTTCTGTCTGTCTCTCCCTGTCTTTCTCTGTCTCTCTGGCTCTCTCTCCCTCTCTCTCCCTCTCTCTCCCTCTCTCTGTCTCTATCTGTCTCTGTCTGTCTCTCTCTCTGTCTCTCTGTCTCTCTGTCTCTCTCTCTCTCTCTCCCTCTGTCTCTCTCTCTGTCTCTCTCTCTGTCTCTCTCCCTCTCTCTCTCTCTCTCTCTCTCTCTCTCTCCTCTTCTCTTTTGACAGAGACTTTGGTACCAGTAATTTTGGCAGTTTTAAGTACATGCACACTCAGTGAATTTACATGACTCTCGTTGAGAACATGTAGATTTTAAATGAGATTGAGGTAAGTCCTGAAGTATATAAGCTACGTTAGTCATGAGCCTGAAATAAACTTGTGATATATTGATCTTTTGGTGTGATTTTTTCTAACAAATTTTTTGCATTTAAATTCCTCCATGACCAATGTTTTCTAAACAATGGTGATTTGATGAAACTCCTCAGGGGTAGACCTTGCCATCCATTTTTTAATTAGAAGAAGTTCTAGTAAATAATCCTCTCTAATGACTTTTACTTAAATCAAACTGTTACTGTCCTCTTCTGCCTCTGATTGCTTGATCTGAAAGCTTCTGACTCCACTACATATAGAGTATCTCACATTGTACCTCTCTGGAGTGTCTCATTTCTTTGTAGTTTATTTCAAAAAAACATGCTTTAAGGTATAGAAGTCTTCCCCATTCCAGGTCTGTGAATTCAGAGATGAACTACATGATAGAAGAAAATAATCTAATCTTGAGATATTTGTCATCTTTCGAGATGTGGAACTATGATGACTTATACTAATTAGGCACTTCCTGTATAATAGGGAATATAACAAAGGATTTGTTGACATGTATTCTTTCTATTATTATAGCAACTGGATGCCTTAAGGGCTATATTTATTCCCTCCTTGAAGATAGAAAAAATGAGGGAAAAAGATATGAAATTATTCTCAATACTGTATACCTTTTGAGGGACTAATCCAGCACAAATTCTGACTTCAAACTCTAAACTTAGCCCTATTTAAAAATATAAATGATGGAGAAGAAGGAAATAATATTGATAACAATTATTGAGGAATTTTTGTGGTCCAATGCTCTTAATATATAATATCAAGATAATTCTCATTCAGTTAGAACATTGGGTGAGGTCAACCATGTTGCTACCCTCAACTGAGTGCCAGTGAAATGTAAGGCATATAGAAAACATGCCACATGAAAAGTCTTTTTTCCATGTGCTCTCATTTGTTAAAGGGAGTCCCTGCACCACAGCAGAAGCAGTGTTTCAACTTTTTACCTAGCAGGTATCACATTAATTTTTGGCTTCTGAAAAAATCAAATGAATAGGAAGAAATTATGTAGCCCAACGCAATGCATAGGTTTTTTACTTGTAATTAAGTGAGGAAATAGCAAAATAAAATCAAAAATGCTATAAAATTGTAACTAGTGTCACTAACACCTTTCCATGTTCCTTGGGGGCTTAGTCTTTAAGTTGTTAAGTCAGAGTGTTCATTGTTTTTCACCTATCTGAGATCAATTAATTTTGAGATCCCAGTTCTCAGATATTCTGAGGAAATATTTTAGGTGTTTCAGGACCTTGACATCCACCTGAATGTCTTACAAATGCTATACTTTGTAAATATTGGCAGCTTACAATTTTTGATGTTTAGGGAGTAAACAGTTAACAACTGGTTTGCCTTATGTAAATGGAACTGATATTATCTTATAACTCCAGAATCATTTTCTGATTTTAGCAAAAAATAGGAATAGAACATTTTTCTTACATTTGACTCAAGGAAAATAATAGTTATAATATTCTTATCACATTACTGTGAACCTTGAGAGTTATTAAACATTAGAGGCATAATTTATTTTCTAAAATAATGGTTTAAAGAAGGGGTATGTAATTATTAGTATTTGTTGAGTTGGGAAACATTAATGAAAGTCTGTTATATCCTAGTTATTTTACTGAATCTGCTGAAGAAAAAAATATATAAAGTTATATGAATCATTCAGCCAGTAAACAATTGTAATGACCACTATTCTGAAGACAAGCATTTTGTCTCATTTACAATTTATTACTTATTTTAGGTTCCTTATTTGCAAAGATAATTAATGATCCTGTTAGCAAATGTGTACACAATGGCTATTAAATATATAAACATATGTATTTAGCCATTCCTTTCCTTTTGCCAATAAATATTCTCTTTTACTAAACTACTGGTCACAAAATTAGTTTACACATTAATTGTACTTATGCATAAAAAATGCTCTGAGTGTGCTGTAGTAGAAATAAGATAGTTTTCTGTAAACAAGAAACACTAGAAAAATTAATCGCACTCCTTCAGATCTGCCTGTGGTTTTCATGGTAGCATTAAAGAATTAAAAGTACATTCATTCTCAAAACTTTTGTTACAAACATGACAGCTTTACTATACCTTTATAAATTGTTTTCACAATTACATTACTTAACACTGTTTTAATATAGCCTCACTATGCAATGTTTCTACTCACTGAGATGCTAACTATAAAAAGAAACCAAAATGTGGAGTTTAAGCTACAATAAAAATTAAAACCCCATTGCTAAAAATGTGGAGATGATAGTTTTATATTACTATTACTTTCTTTAAATAACTGTCTAGTCTTTTACTGCACAGTAACAAAGTAGGTAATGAATATAAATGCCTTATACTTGTAGAGCACTTGAACTTTTATTTTCAGTAGTAACACAGATGAGGTACCCTGTACAAACCAACTAAAATGGGAGGACATTATTTTCATTATTGAAGTTTAACATAGACATAATAAAGCATATACAGTGTTCTAATCCTGAGTATACACCCAGAACTGTTTTTATTTTTCTGTAATCACCAGAGAAAAAAAGAGCAGGAAATTTCCCACAGTCCCATAAATGCCCTTATACTTGCTCTTGTCAGCAGCCAACATTCCCTCCCCAACTTAGAGTACTCAATAAGGTAGCTTTCATAAATATAACATGCTTGTGCCTATTTTAGGACATTATATAAGGGAAATTATGCCTTATGCACTCTTTTGTCACTAGATTTTCCCTGAAAAACATAAAACTAATCTATCATCTATATTACTGTGTGTATTGGCTGTTTCATATACAAAGTTTTTTTATGAGAGTTGTATTACATTACAGTGAACATATATATATTGCTCTGTTGGTTGACATTTGAGTCATTTCCAGTTTTGTAGGTGATGTGTATTACACAAAATGTTTATTTTAAATTTTTAAATGAACATTTTAAAAGTTCAAGTTGAAACTGAGTTATAGTAATAAGACCAAAACTTAAGCAAAAGGAGAGACTGAAACTGATTTGAACTTGAGGACATAAGAAAAAATAATTTAAACTGAATAGATAATATTGAAAGGTTAGAACACAAAGAGAATGTCTAAAAATAAATGAGAGAAGAAAGACTTTCAAATGAATGATAAATTGTCAGCTTACAACTCAAGACCAATTGGGAAAGCCAAAAGATTAAAATAGTCAGTATAATTACAGTGATTAACTTTAGTTAGAATCATATGCTCATTGAAATGTATCTTTTGAATTACTACATATTAGCCACACATAATAATGGACTTCATTTTGGCACATTTATAAATGCATATAATGTATTTTGATAATTTTTTACCTCATCTGTGACCATTAGTTCTCTTTTGTCAGCATCATTGTTTTGGAAATACACAGATTAGTAAAATATATTCATGGGTGTGTCTGTGTGGGTCATAGACACATGGTATTGTGTACAGTATGTAACCCAGTACATTTCTCTACAGCAGCCTTCTCATGTTCTGTCTCTCAGCTATCATGAATGAAGCAGTGCTCCCCACCATGCCCTTCCACCATGATGTCTCTGTGTGGGAGCTAGCCAATCATGGACTGAAATTTTGAGCAAATTAAACATTTTCTCCCTTAAATTTTTGATACAGAATATTGTGTCCCAGCAATAAGAACGCCTGCTGATACAGAAAATTGCTACCAAAGTAGAGGATTTTGGGCTATTACTGTACCTGATCATGTTGTTTAGAAGACTTTGTAACCAGTTTACACAAGGAGTTTAGAAAGTTTTGGAGTAGCATGCTAGAGAAGCCTTGTAATACTACAAGTAGAGCCTGATGGGTGATTCTGGTCAGAGTTCAGAGGACCGGAATACTAAAAAGAATGTAGACAGAAGAGACCTGGCTCAGGTGGTTTTAGTTAGGAAGAAAGAATGTTGGCAGTTGGACTAAAGAACATATATATTACACTCTGGTAGAAATTTGTCTACATTTTGCTCATATCCTAAGACTTTTTGGAAGACTGAGATTAAGAGTGAGATTAATTAATCTGGTGAAGGAAATGTGCAAGCAGCCCCAAACTGAGCCTACAGAATGGGTACTGCTGGTTGCTTTTAGTCTGATTTATAGCGAGAATCAGAGTGGAAAAATCTAAAAACTTAACGCTTTGCCCAGAACAAATCATATGTTGCAGTCAGTGGAATTCAGAAAAGTGTTCTGTAGACAGAAAGAAAATGATTCCAGATGGAAGGCAAAATTTGCAACAATAACAAGTAATATTTAAGGAAATGCACACAAACATTGATTGTATACAAAAAGTGGAAGGAGCTTCTTTTTCTCCCTTATATTGAATGCAGGATACTTGCCCTAGTGTGGGTGTGTGGCACTCACATTACCAATCGCAGCACTAGAAAGTTACCCAATCACAAACTCTAGATTCAGTCACCTCTGGAAAGCACACTCAACAGTATGAGGTTTGGGGGCACATTCAGACACAAATCATAGCATATATCAATTTCCAGATGAATTACTACATCAATGAAAGAATAAAATCATTTAGATAAGAGTCTCTTTTTTGTCGTTTTGAGACAGGGTCTTTCTATGCAAATTGGTTAGGACTTGAGTTCACTTTGTAGCCCAGGCTGGTCTCGACCTCACAAGGATCCTCCTGCCTCAGCTTCCCAAGTGCTGGGACTATAGGCATGAGCCACCATGAGCCTAGATAAAACTCTTGATAATCAATTTCTCTGGCAAAATTTAAGGAACCTTTTTCTAGAGTTACAAGTGATATCAGCACAGTAAATAGGAAATACATCTCTCAAAAGGACTAAAGAGGGAGGACGAGTATCCTTATCCTTCAAAGACTATAGATCACCCCCTATAAATGTTCATATTCTAGCTGTATTACTGTAAGATTCAAATGGCACCCAGTAATGTATGGAGAAGTTCCTCAAAGAAAAAATTAAGACATCTATATTCTCCTTTACTCATAGGTAAATGATGGCTGTGTAATAAAAAATATACTTTTAAAAACTGCTCTGAGGCTGTAAATACAGTTTAAGAAACCATCTATAATATAATAAAATAAGTCAGACTTCATTGAAATTTCATTCCAAACTCTACTGTTCTAGTCTTCATACAAAATCAATTCATTTAAAAGACAATATTCTCCTTGAAAAATATGCAATAATTGAAAACAATAGAAAATGGAAAAATATCTCAGAGAATGATAGCAACCAAGTGAGAAGTTTTGGAGTTATGAACTAATGATTGGCACCACAGTATCATTTTTGACAGCTATTTGTTTCATTTTCACCAAATTTTTAATATTTATCAAGTCTCTCAAAGCTCTTATCAATACTTGAACAGGGGCCAGTACTTCACCAGCATCACATCAAATAAAAGACAAAGATCATGAACAAAGGATCAGTTTATGATGATGAAAATTCATAGTGCATACAGAAAAACATCTTAATTTATTGGCTACTTTTGTGGACATTTTATTGATTTTGATGACACTACTTGTAAGCATCACCTGTATGTTGTAAAAAATTTGAATTTCAGCATTTAAGTTCTATTTCAGTTAAGCAAACCAAAGGTGTGGCCAGTTTTTCCCAAATTGACTTCCCTGTATAATTTCCCTTCATAATCTGAGCTCCTTGAGCTATAATGATGCTGTTCAATTTCTTATATTTTTGTGCATCTATAAATATTTGAAGAAAAATTTTGTAGGCCTTCTTAAAAAATCAACTTGGATCAGAAAACATATGCATTATTTTAACAAATACATGAGTGTCTTTTCTGTACAATGCACTTTGCTATATGCTTGTTGACTTTTTCTGTTTTTTTTACCATATGTAAATGTAAGTGGTATCCTCCAGAAATTTTCACAAATTGAAAATTTCCTTATTATTTTATTCTGTTGAGCAAGTGTATTCACTGATTCATTTATTTGTTCATAAGCAACAAACATACAGAATATTTGTTATATTTCTGGTGGATCTTGCAGAATTAGCCTTTATGTACTTTATGTACTTCAATTTCCTTATTTATAAAATGGGGATGATAAAAGTAACATTGGTGCAGCTAATTTTGACCAAATAACACTGGGTTGTTGGCAATGTTAAATAAACTTATTCATTAGAAACATTTAGAATTGGGTCTGGCACAAGAAATTTGTTTAGTTACCCATGTAAGTGTGCATACATTGACTATGTGTTGTTTTAGCCCAAGACCTCTAAGAAGCATTATCTGTGATACTCCACTAAAGAGTCCATTAAAGTAATGATATTCTACTAGGGAAGTATAAGCTGGGTACTGAAAAAGAGATTTTTAAAAAGAAGAAAACATCAAAAAGGAAAATGAAAATGCTGTGCTTGTGCAACAGGCATAACTACACAGATCTGTGAGAAACTAAGTAGACTGGTTTTCTTGCCGGATACAACATTTCCAGATGAGCTAAGAGAAGATTCATATACTATGAAGATTAACATATTGGGGTAATCCATGAGAGGAAAAAGGAGCAGAACAGGTCTGCCCAGGTCTTTTGCACCTTTCTTTTCTCATTGAGTAGACTTCAGGGTTAACATCCTCACATGTTTCAAAACCTGACTCCTCTGAGGCCTGGCAAGAAGTCAGATCCCACATACAGTATGGTTGTGTTTTATTTAAATAATTTTTCTTATATTCTACTTACTGTCAAGCTATATCATGAAAACCAAAACTAATACCAAGGTTGCATTTAAATCAAATCTTTTCTTCACAGCTCTCACCTAGTGTAGTTGATCAAGGCATTGCTTTTTAATTAAACGAGCAATTCTGAGTGTTGAATCTGCTCATTGCTAGCTGTGAAGTTATTTAAGCTGTCTGAGTCTTGATTCATTTATAAAACAGAAATGTATATCTACCTCACAAAGCTGTTATAAAAAATGAATGATCAGTAAAGTAATTAGAGCTATGATTGGCACAAAAATGTTCAATGGATGTTTACTACTCCCAAATCGTCACTGCACAAGATGAGAAGCCCAGAAAATCCAATTCAGATCACTGGCTGTGAATCTACTAGAATTACACTGAAAAAGGCCCATGATAGACTACAGCTACTCTGGAAAAGTAAAATTGAGTAATGATTATGATGGATTGAATCAACATAGAAAGCTTAGGTTAGTTACTGAGAACTCAAATTATATATGTCTCTCACTTGCCTGTGCTAGCCAAAAATTACCAAACCCCTCCCTCATTTCAATTTCATTTACAAAGGCCATCATAAATTCAAATTCCAGGCTCTTATTTCATTCTTTGACAGCTGTACTCAGAAACGCACCATCAGAATTAAAATACATTGATATCATATGGTGTAATGTCCCATTTTGTTCTGTTGATTAGTCACACTAGAGCTTCAAAAACTGTAGCAGTATTCACTAAAACATATTTGCAATAAACAACATTACAATGAACAACGGTACCACTACAATGTTATTGACGAATACCTGAATATACGATGCTTCAAATTTTAAATACTCATCTTTCTGCAGATTATGTTGTACATCCTCTGCCTGCTTGAAGCTTCAATTTGTATAATACTTGATATTAAAACAAGCATGCTACACCACAGATATGTATCCTACATTGAGACAAAACCTTACATTTGAACAATGCATGACTTACTTACCTTAGACAATGAAAGATAAAAATCGTCAATTTCTTTGCCCTTCTAAGTTCTAATGCATATGTTTGTGTTGCTTCAGTTCATTCTTTTGGCTTTTAAAGACTTTCAAAAATTGAACCTAGTAAAATAAGAATTAAGGGAACACAGTAAGAGAAATAAACTTACATTGATTTCCTTTAGATTCCAATTGTATACAACATCAAGAGTCTTAGCTCATACTTTACTTATTAACCTGTACTCCAAAACTTTCTCAGTGTGTATGGTATAAGAAAACTGAAAAGAAGTTTTGGCATAGATCCAAACAGCTGTTCTTAAAGTTGGTAACCTTTAGAACCATCAATTATGATAGTTTAAACTGCCATATTCCCATTCATGGCACTAATCTGAAGATTTTTATTCAGAGCCTTGGGTCAGTAAGGAGGTGTATTACTCATTACTCAGCTTTCTCATTGCTGAGACACAATACCCAATGCCCGCAGTCCAACTGGTTCATGATTTCAGTACATATTTGGCTGCCTGCGTGGCAGAGACATCATGGCACAGGGCTTGGCAGAGGAAAGCTTCTTAGCTTATTTATGGTTTCTGTGATGAACAAGGGAAGAATACCAGAGCAGTAGGGATGAAGAACCAGACAGAGAAAGCTATATCTCCACCACCCAATTAGAAATACCTTGAAAGATTTTCTACCAGTCCCCAGGGTAAATCTCAAAGTTAATCAAGCTGATACTGCAGCCTAACTGCCAACATCCCAAGGCTTTTCAACATTGTCCCCGTATGCATCTCCTTAAATTGTATGCAATCCCTAGATAAAGAAAATGGGAAGTTAATAATTCTTCTTAACATAATTCAACTCTCCTTCATGCAATTGGAGATGCAATAGTAGCCCCTTCTCCAATACCTCAGCTTTTCCAGGGTTTCTCAGAAGTCAAAATCAAACCTCTTTTGAGACTCAAGGCAGAGTTCTTCACTGTGAGCTTCTGTAAAAATCTAAAAAGTTGCATAATCTCAAGGTACATTGGCATGTGGGAAATATTACCTTTTCAAAAGGAGAGACTTTGAAAGTCAGACAAAAAAGAATTGAGCCAAAACTCAGTAGGGCAAACATTAAAACTTTTAGCTCCATATTTGGCATGCAAGGCATGGTGAGAAAAAATGGTTTTGCCAGTTGCAGCCCATGTCTGCTCCTCTGTATGCCTCAATTCATGGCCTAGTCCACACTCCTGGCATGCCAGCTTTCTGGGATTTAGACTTTTGCCTTTATTCACTGATATCTCAGAGGTTCATTTACTGGCCTTCCTTTGAAATCTTGGTGAAAACCTCCCTGACCTCACATCTCTTCTATTCAGCATGCCAGTAAAATCAGCATAATGTTGATGACACCCTGCTGGTTGGGCAGTAGTCAGGCCTATTTAGACAAAGATTAAATGGCCTGTGAAGGTCTGATGGCTGCGCATGGTGAGATGAGTCCTGGGGAACTAATCCCCTAGTTGGCCTTTCTTGAGCAAGAATTACAGGGACTTCTTTCCCAAAGTCAATTTTGGCAACTTTTTACCCTTGTGCCAGAGCAATAGGACGAACCATGACTCACCCAGACACACTGTGTTCCACCGAAACCTGAGGCGATGCCAAAGTCACCAAATTGAATCTTTATCTTAGATTTCACAGTAGTTTCCAACAAATGTCTGGTTAATGATCCTTGTGTATTTAATTTGTGGTTCACAATTTAAGCAGCACTTTAAAGTATGTGTAAGCCATTTATAGACCACAGTCATAAGAAATTGAAAATGATTCTAAGAAACTCTGACATACTACCATAAAAGACCTCCATGTTTGATACTAAGGCTGTCACATGTACGAGAGTATTTGGATTTTAAGTCCTCAGAAGTTAAATTTTCCTCAATTTCAATGAACATCACTACTGTCTCATCTGCAGATAAGTGATTTATTTCTCATTAAGCCTTATTCTTGTTGATCTACTTGCTTTAAATGAACATAAATGTCTTCAACTATTTTCTAAAATGAGTCCATGCTTTCTACATCCTTGTCTGCTACTAGAAAAGAAGTAATATATGATCCATTTCAAAGACATTCTCATGTATACAACCAATAGCTTTTTAAAGAGCTGATAGTAAATTTAAAGTACATTTCACTTTGAATGTTGTTTCTTTGATTCCTTGCCATTTTCTTACTGTCTGAGTTTTCTGAAGTCTTTCCACTCAGTTGTTTAATGATGTTCCAGGATTGCCCCCCTGTAACTTCAAAGTAGCCCAAGGAGAAAATCTACATTCAGATGAGATAAATACATATCCAATAAGTTAATGTAAAAGTTGTGAGCACATACGCTTTAGGCAGAATGGCCAGAGAGCAAGTGCAGAAAATAGGCTTTACCTCCAAGCTAATTCAAATTTATTAACACTGGCTTCCCTGAAGAATTTTATTACAACAGATTATGAACCAGAATTTCCAAGGAATAGTTCTATATGACGAAGAGTAGCTCAGAGTAAAACAAGATACCACTTTAATTTTAGCTACTCTGATGGCTAACGATACCACATCGAGATATCCAAGAAACTTGTACTGGGAACACCCAACTTAAGTTGCATGTAGATATCATCACTTCTTTGTGCGGGCACCTCAAATATCTAGAAATATTAGTAATGGCTATCTGGTCCTAAGTACATAAATCTAAAGCAATGTCCACTAGGCAAGCAGGTTTCATTACTTGTTATTCTAACACATGGATGGGAAAATATGAGTGCTTGGTTCTTCCTTCCTGTCCACAATACATGTGAACAGCCAAATCAATATTCTCTCCTTCTAAACAGAAACTAATATTAACTGTAGCCAAGAAAAATATGCTCAAATTGGGGAAAGTTGAAAAATGATTTTTAAAAAACCCCAGAAAATCTTATAACTAAGCAATATTTCAAGGGGAAAATTTGACACTCCTTAAGTTTGCTGGATTACTGTTTATTTGACTTCAGAAAGTTGAGGCTGATTTTCTCGAAGATAAAACACAACATAATGTAGAAAACTATGCTGAAGCAGCACTGGGAATGTAGTTTTAGTTATGGAAGTAATAAGCCAGTCATTGCCAAAGTAAATTGACTCAAAACAAATTATCTCTCTACATCTTATTTTCTTTAACTGTGTCATCAAACTCTAAGCACAATTCTTGTAACATAGTAATTGTTCAATAAATGTTATTCTTTATGATGATCATTATTGCTTCTAACTGAATTCTGAAGTTCTTTCTTTAAAAGATGAGTGACAAAGTAGGTAACATGTTTTACCTGGGCTTGGGGGGCTCCCTAAAAGAACATTGGCCAGGACCAGATAAAGCAATTCAAAGAAAGGTTTCCAAAAGCAAAGTTTAATTACAAAATTCAATTCCTAATTCTTTATAGAATTTGTCCATCACTAAATATCTTTTGACATATGAAACTCTCTTCTCAATTTAATGTGAATATGCTCTGTCAAATGATTTCACTAAAGTGTCTTGTTAATAGTAAAATAATAGTGAAGATTAATTTCTAAGTGAGGACTTGAATATCATTAATCTTGTTCAAATCATTTGTTATGAATGAGTCTGTGATACGTATTTTAAAAGACTGAACCCAACTGGCTGATTTTGCTCTGTCATGTCACAGAAGCTGTCTGAATGACTCAGAGGGTGTGCTGTCTTGAGAGGCAAATACCACAACTGATTCTCAGAGGGATGGGAATGTAGACAAGATTATCTTTCTGCTCTCATCCTCCTAATTTCATGCAAAATCAGTCTTTAGAATCCTGAATGAAGAGATTGTCTACACAGCTCTGGAATCAATCAGGGAAATTGCAGCTTACAGGTTCCACCTAATTATCAGTACCTATAGCAGGTACAGAGGAGTGAAACTCATTGCTGTTACCGAGTTCCCCATAATTGTAGAAAAAGGAAGTAAAGCTCTTAACACTTACAAGTTAGGTATCTGCTATGTCATATAAAAATTTGAGTTAATCTCATAAGCAATCAAGTTTTTAAAAAGTTTTGTATTTTTCAGTCTAAATTGGGGCAAGTGAGAGTAAGTAACAGTTACATAAATTTTTAAAAATGATTTCTGTAGCCCAAGAATGAGATAGCAGTGACCTAAACTTAGAAAATGACAAATGAAATTTCATTATTCTCTCATTAACTTTTTATGTGATTAATGTACAAGATAATTGGGAAAAAGAGGTTGAAAAATACAAAACTCAATAACCAAATTATAAACGTGAGTGCAAACATGCAGATGCAGCAGGAGCTTTGTTTTGTAATTCTTTATCAGCGCCTTGAGGATAAGGGAAATATTATTCAGCCATTTTTACGAGCAGTAAAATTGCAAGATTTATGGGGACCCTGCAACTGGTAATTACCCTATAAACTATATATATTCAGATATAATATCAATCCCATTTACTGATACAAAGGTGTTGAAACATTCAATTACTTTGATCAAAAAAACTCTATCATTTCTGTTACTTTTTACTACACATCAAGCACTGAGACAGAAATTTTACTTACTTAAATTTTACTTACTTTTTAATTGCTTTTAATAGTACAGTAATGATTACATTCATTATGGGGAGTTGCTTCAAATATGTAACACATCTTAATTCTTATGTTTCTTTCCTCTCTTCTTTCTCCTCCCCCTTGCTATCTTTTGATCCCTTTCCCATTTGCAAAAGATCTGTCTTCCTATTTCCTATTATCTATCTTTTATTTTGCTCTATTTATGCTTTGGGCTTTAGACAGGATTAGAATTCCTATTTATACATAAGGTAGCCCAAGGAGGTTAAATAATTCTCCAAGTTTATAAAAGTGGTAAGTTTCAAAGCAAGGATTAAATTTATATATGTGTACAAAAATCGTGATTCTTAAATTCTGTCCTATTTTAAATCAGAGTTGGTTTTATACTTAATGCAAAGACTAGGAATTGACTCTGAGAGAGGGGGAAGTATAAGACGATAATACCTTCCAAAAGGAAAAATAAAACTTTTCCATAGTTGAGAACTTAGGCTAATTAAGCCAACTTCTCCAGCATAATTACTTGTCATAAATGAATAATGAACAGAAACCATAATTTAGAAATTATTTTTTATCATTTCCATCTGAGGCCAGGCAAAAAACATCTGTGTTATTTTTGTCCAGTTTGGAGTTTAATAGTAGATAATATTTTTGATAATTTAAGACATACCTAGAGAAAGGTCCCACAATGACAGAAATGTGTTCAAATCCAGTGATTGCACATAGAAAACACTTGGGATACTTAAATATAAAGATGGAGTAACTTTAATGAGAATTGGAAAGAAGGGAGGTTGTTTAAACATGGGATTTTTAAATTGTGATGTGTGGATACACAAGAGAGAGTATAAATATATTTTGTGCATATACAAACAACAAGTCAAAGAGCCCTAGTTAGAGATTTCAAGATAGAAAGTGTCACCTCAGAATAGTATCTCTGAACTTATAACTTTGTCATCATGGAGGCCTGCCACTTACGATCTTGTATACCCCATTATATGAAGTCTTTAATGAGAAGTCAGTTGCTGAGCCTGGTATTCAGAAAGTTCTTACTAGTATAAACTCAGGTTTCTGTCTCTTGATTTATAAAGTCATGTAAAATGTCTATGAGATATTTGGAAATATAATGAAATGGTTAAAGTCTATTTTTTGTGTTTCTCATCAGAAGACTTAGTTTCTGGCTTTGTAAATCTGGGCAAGATATCTAACTTTTGTGAACTTCAGAATCTTCATCAACTAAAATTGTTACTAGAATATTTCATAGAATTACTGTGAAGAGTGAATAAGATCATGTCAATAATTATTGAGCACATCTCTTAATCCTGTTATGAATATTCAGTAACAAACTGGAATTTTCGTGAGTTACACAGAATGCTAATAAGTATATGTATATTCATTTTTACACAGTGAGAAACTAAGAATGTAGATGATAGAGATATGTTCCAAATCTAGAACAACTATCTTGAAATACCCTTTGATAGAATACAAAGTGGATAGTGTTGACCTAGTTTTTCCTTAAGGAGAAATATCACTGATGATTGATGGAATTCTTATCCTGCAAGATAAGACTTTAAATAAACAAAAACTTTACTATATACTTCAGGAAATCATTGTAATTCAATTTTCCTAGCAAACAGTTTACCCATATAGACTAAGAGCTCTTTCTCTGAATAATAGAGTATTTGGAAAAATTGCTCATTATCAGACCAGAGTATACCTTATTGAAACTCATTCCAGAATTTCACCTTATAGTGTTCTGTAACTCCAATTATTATGACACATTCATGGTTCAGTCCTGATTATTGCTATTTCTTGAAAGACCTGCCTGGAACCTCTTAAACCAAGACTGGAAAACCACAAAAATAGGTTTCCCTGACCTCTCTTATATATTGTAGTAGAAGATACCTCTTAGATTCTATGAAGACAATTTCACCTCTATTGCAGGAATTCCAATTAAACCAGCTTTGCTTTATCAACAGAGTTTTCCAATGGTGTTTTAGGGACCTATAATCAATAAAATTATGAACCAAATATTAGTGTAGAAGAAAGGTCATTCAGAGTTAAAGTCTTATTCTTGGAGTGGAGGTGCTGGACTGAATCTAAAGACCATATTATTGACACTTGTAACACATCAGTTTCTTTTGATTATTTTGTTATCTTAATAATAAAAAGCTATCCCTCTGCTAGAACATATTAGGGTGCTGATTGTTATATGCTTTCAGTGCAAACTTCTTACTTGATGTGTTTGGAATCATCTGTATATTGCAGTTAGGAATATAAATATGAAGAATTAAAAGGAGAGATTCTTTAATAATAATTGATACCAATGGCAAGGCCTCAGGGTGTCTTTGAGCTTTGAAAGACGAGGAAGTAACCTTGAATTATACTTACTATTTTCAATAACATAGGCATTTGATAATAATAATAATAATAAAGCACCTACAGTTAGGTTACATAATTCTGCTGAGAATTTTCCTAATGTGATTTGAAAATTTTATCTACATGGAATTATTTAGACTTTTCAACTGCCTTAAATGTTTAAGAGTTAGGCCCATACAGTTTAACAGTGTTTACTAGATATGACCAGTCAAAAATAGTGCAACACTTGGGGGAAGTATTATGGTCCTGGCTCTTTGATATGATCGGTACTTTACAAACTGGCAAGCAATAATCAAGGGACACATGTATGACTAAGTAGGCAGCCCTCTGCTTGTGATCAGCCAAATAACTGAGTAGATGGGAGTGAAATCCAGAGTACTCTTGGGTCATAGTGGGAATATCCTGCAGAGAGATTCCACTTTTCTGGAATAAGGGACTGATTTTCTAGTTCAGACAAATTTTCACATGTGCTAGAATAGATCTGGGTGTGAAAATAATTACATTTACTTTGTTACACTGATTGTTATATGAATTTCACTTTCCCCATGTATTTTGAAAGGCATAGAGGTTTATAAAGGGTTATGCCCAACTAAATGATTACAAAATTTCTGGAGACAAAAATCAGATCTATCTATAGAGTGTTTATTACTCAGTGAACATATACCTGTTCACTCCTTCATTGAAATGCTGTTCATAAATGCAAGAGACACGTGGAGTCCAAGCCTAAGCCCTGTGGCACAGTCTCGGTTTTGGTCTTCAAAACTTGTTATCTAGTGAGAAGACCAAGAGCTATACTACTAAGTAAAACATTGTTGAAGCCAAAAAAGATATAGGTAAACAGAGCAATCTAAAGAGATCACGCATACATTGTGTACTAATTGTCTCAAATGAAATATTATATGACAATGTGTGTGCGTGTGTGTGTGTGTATATATATATATATAATATATATGCAAAATTTGTTTTTAAAAGATAAGAAAGTAGCATTTAATCTTTACACCAGTGGATGGTTGGATCTTCACATCAGTAGACTTTTGTGGGATAATTCCTCAAAGGCAACAGTGCTCAGTTGAGGAAGAATTTAGTTTATATAGAACTTAGAAATGGTACATACAAAGCAAGTGACAAAATGTTACCTAATTTGTTAAATTCATTGAGTCATATATTGACATGCAGACTAGCCTTGAAACAAAGGAATTGTTTATCATAATACAGAAACCCTGAGGAACAAGGCGAGGTTCCCTTACAGGTGAGTGTAGTTAAGGGAATTACCATAAAATAGAAACATTCTAGAGGGACCCTTATAGAGTGACTGTAGTTAAAGGCATTACTATAATATAAGAACTTTTAGGGGAGGGGTCCTTGAATTAGCCTAGAGTACTTTAAAGTACAGACAATTACTCTGACTCAGTGTTCATCAGAGGTGTGCAACTGGGGAATTAATATTACAAAGAATCCTTACATCTTGTCAGATTAGTCACCTTTGGATAGATGCTGTAAATTCTGTTTCTCGTAGTGCCCCCCAATGTGTCAACTACATCCCAATTAGGATTTCTTGCAAGGGTTGTTTTTAGAAAACGAACCTTCAACATGTGTGGAGAAATATACATACTTGAAAGTTAATTTCAAAAATCTAGTAATTAAACATTAATTACAGTTTGTTCAAAAGGTAGGGGACTGTTGAAGCCAAAGTTCCAATTTAAGTGGAATAGTGTTTTGATTCTCTATAAGACCTTTGCTATCCAGTGCTATACTAATTTTTCTCCCTTTGCTCCAGGGATATATTGTAGTAGAAGTGATTAATTTTAGCAACAGAAAGCCTTGTTTTATAGGCCTGTTTTGAAGAATGTGTAAGTCCATAACAGATTGCTTTTATGGAACAATTGCAAGTATGAAGTATTCCATACATCTGTAAAAGACTGCAACAGAATTATGAAACCAGGTCAAGTGGGGTAAAGTGCAATAAAGGAGAAAGTGACAGGACCCAGAAAGAACAGGCAGTGCTCCCAGAGAAGCAGGTAGGGCACAGATGGAAGTTCAGAAGTCTGTATAGTGAGTTTTTAGGTAACAGGAAAAATATCAAGCTCATTTCAGTTATCAGTTAAGTCAAGTTTCTTTCTAGCTATTTATAATGAATGACTAGAGAACAGCCCTGAACAGGCTATTCGATGTACTGTGAAACTGTTGTAATGTAGTTTTAACCATTGCACCTCATTTTCTGTTCTGTTTGTGTCTTACTGCCCCCCCCCTTCCCCTTTACCCCTTCCTATCTATCTAGGTTAAGTTTCAATTTCCTGAAAGGCCATAAAAGCCTTAGGTTTCAGTTTCTGGTAACCCCCTCCCCTACTCCTCATCTGGCTATCTGTAATAAAATTTGCTGTTCTTTAAGAAATGCTCTCCTCTGTAAAGATTGTAAAATCTTACCTAGTTGATTATATTTGTATTATAGCAAATTACCTGTAACATGGCCCGTACCGTATATACGTTTTCCTTCTCCCTCTGGGTGACCTAACTGATATGTTAATCAGTGCTCTCTTCTGTAAAGAATTACAAAAATCTTACCTAATTGATATGTTAACCATTGTTGCTTTCTACAAATAACAGATGTGGTACTAAAATAAGCTAACAGAGGTTGTTATTTACTGTTAGATTTCTCTGTTCTCTGCTGAGGAAACTCGGATGTTTTCCTAATTTAAACTTGTTTTGAAAGGTAACTTGCTTGTATGCAGGAAGACTTGCTTGTTAGCACAATCCTTACCTGATCTTGTCCCCCACTCCCCCCAAAAAGGAATCTCGCCGTATTTCTGTTCTGTACTGCACCTCCTCTTGTTCTGTATGCGCTGAAAGGGTTAAGTTTCAAATCCTTGTAAAAACTTAAGTTTCAGCTTCTTGTAACTTTCGACCCCTTCTCACATGTTAGTGCTAACGAGCTGTCCTGAGATAACTAACCACCTCCCCCCCTTCCACATGTTATTGCTAACAAGCCGTCCCAAAGTAATTAACTTTCGACTTTCTTCTCTGAATGTTATTGCAGATGTGCTATTCTGAGATAATGCTTATCTGCAGAATGAGAGTAACTTGAAAGGCACCAAAGGCTCCCCATGTTATCAGAACTAAGTGAACAGCTTTACAGTTTCCAGACTTGAGTCAACAGCTTAACAGCTCTGCAGGTTTTTTTTTTCTCCCTCTCCTGCTTTTAAAATCCCTTTCTTCAGTCTCTGGGGTGCACAGTCTTTGGGTCGATCCTGGAGAGACTGTGCTGCCAGGCCTGGAAATAAAGTCTTTGCTCCCCAAATTTCAATTTCTTGCTTCCTTGGATTTTATTCCAGGATCCGAGCTATCACAGAAACCATCAGTATAGAAGAAAGACCACATCAATTTCATATTGATGCTTCTTCCTTCTATCTCTGTTTCAATGTTTCCACCAGAATCGCAGATCATAGCAGCAACACCAAACAGGCCTTGAAAGTGGTCTCTGCCACAGAATCCAGAACTTCCTTTTGACTATTACAAAGGCAGAGATCCTGTTGGAGTATGCAAGCGCAGAAATGGTAACAGCATTACGTTACACAGGAGTAGAAAACCACACAGCTGGATTTTCACAGTCAAGTACTGATTGTTTTAATTAGAGCTACTACAATGCACTCTGGTGGGAGGAAAAAACTCCCACCATTTAAACTTGCCATGGGTCACAGAAAGAAGTCAATGAAAATGAGAATGGCATGTTAAATATTTAATATCTGCTGGATTTCTTTTGGCCTCTCAATTGCAATGGCTAGTGGACTGCCATTCTCTTTGAGTATATGCCTCAAGGCTTTTATTGATATCATTTTTTCTAATATTAGTGTATCAAATTTTCATAATAAAAGTATTAACAAGCATAATATAAAATACAAGTCATCTCTGAGGTATGCAGCATTACATTTTGTGTATGTTTTTGTTTCCATAAACATTTTTTGAACACAATTGCATTCTCAAATAAATACTGTTATATTCTGTATTTTTCAGGTCATGTGCATCAGAAGAATTTCCATATCTTTGCAAATATCATTTCAGTATCTGCAAAATATCTTATATCATTTACCATAAATTATCTAAAATTTTCCTATTTTGGGGAATACAGATTATTTTCAAATTGTGATTATGAATTGCATTGAAATAATTTTTCTCATACATAAACTTATGAACTGAATTCTGTATACTATCTTAGAATAAATTCCTAAACTAGTACTATTGGTTCAGAGTATGGTCATCTTAATCTTCTAAAATTAGGAGCTGGGCTGTTAAAAGCAAACAGTATTGTCTAGTACAAACTGGAGCAAACTTAACTGTGCTGAAAATGCCTGTTATTAACAAAGACATAATATTTTACTTAAAGCCCTGTAAGTGCAAGCACTCTATGCCTGGGTAGAAAAAAAAGAGCTTCATCAGTCCATCAAGAAGTTTCTGGGTATGAATATACTGGCTAGTTGCTTTGAAAGAACTGTTCTCTTGTTTATTTGTTTCCATATATCCAATCACATTGAAAGTCTGCTCTGAGTCTGTAATAGTTATAACACAGCAGTTTTAGCTATAAGCTCAGAAAGCTTTAGGATAGGGAACAGACAATCTCCTACACAGCTCATGTCAATATACTGCCTACTCTGTCCTAAGAAGTTTCACCTATCCTGTTTTATTGTTGGAGATTCCATCTTAGGTCCATGATTCCAAAAATCTGGTCCAAACACAGCAAGAAAATAAAGGCTTCATCAGGTGATCCTAATGAAAGCTGCAGGCCCAGGTTTTTCTGGTTGCCTGTCATTCTCTTTCTTTCTCTCCTTACAAATATTTACAACTGTAATATGGGACTCAGGTAGGTTCTTCAGTCACCCATATTTAGCATAGAAATGAATGGGCATGTGGTGGTCCCTCACTATAGGAGTACTCTTGATCAATGCAGTATAATAAATAAATGTTTCTTCTCCTTAGTAGACATTTCTAAGAGCCATCAGAAGGCCCTGCAAGTCTCTCCAAAAAAGAAGTTAGATGTCATCCCCCAAAGACAAATGTGAAGCTGATTGTCTTTCCCTTCTTTTCTGAGCATTTCACTTCCAGAAGATCATATTTCCAAGTAAACTAACCAGGTATACAAATTTGTCTCAATCCTCTACCTTTAATGGTAATGCAAGTAAAGCAAACAATGTGTCTGAATGGGTCTGAAAATAATAGGCATTACTTGATATATATACTCTGACTCTGTTTATCCATCTTTTTCATTCTCTTTTTCTCTCATCTCTTTCTCTTTCTTGCATTTGTGTGCTATTTTCTTTCTATGCACATGCATAGCTTAAGTACATACATATATAAGCCTACAAGTTTTAAAAACTGTTAAGGGATTTAAGATAGTAAAACCTAAACATAGGACATTTTCCTGGAAATCAGTTTAATTAAAGATATAATGATATGATTAAGTACTATTATACTACAAATTTTGATATTGTAAATATACATTCTTGAAGTGTGGTCTTTAGACTCTCTAGGTCCAGAGAGTCCATTGTGTCAAAACCATTTTCCTCATAATACATGAGAGTTGCCTTTTACACTGAAAGAGGCTTTCAGTAATTGGTGCAAAAGTAACTGCAGTTCACACTGATAGTATCTAGCAATGATCAAAATAGTGGAACTAAATTTTACTATTTTTCTTAGTTACTTTTTACTCATCACTGAGACAAAATAGCTGATGCCCAAAGTTGGGAAAGGAAAGTTTTGTTTCTTACAGTTTTGGGAGGTTTCAGTCTGTACTCAGTTGGCTCCAAGGCAGGGTGGCAATGCAGGGCCAGAGTTCATGGTGTCTGCAAACAGCAAGGCGAAACCTGCAAGAGAGAGAAACACATCTTCTTCCCACTATCACATCATATCCTGACTCCACCCCTAGGCGGGTGTAGCACTCACATCCCCAGTCCAAGTGCCAGACGATGTACCAATCCCAAATGCACTATGCAAATGCATGAGGCCTGGGGGCCACTGACATAAACTGTGACACTATTATTAATTGTATTCTTCAACAATACACTTGTAAATTTTTTAAAACATCACTTTCATCTAAAAAACTTGTTAAATATTGACCCTTGAGTACATAGCTTTTTAACATTTATTTACCACATTTAGAAGCACGATGACATTTATATGCTGGAATGTGGTGACTGTTTCAAGAAAAAGTTCTTCCATAGATTTTTTTTTTAATTTTCAGTCACTAAAATTTAAAAGTACCATCACTGTCATCTTGACAACTTCTCAATGCTTGAAGACATTTCTGATGAGTTTAGTTGTATATTAGCAATTGTGATTCTCTGAAATTAAATAATGAACAGTTTCAACATTTGAAAGAAGTTTAGATAGACTCTCTGTTTGACTAAATTTAGTCAGGCTCCTCTGAGCCCTCTTTTTCAATATGTCTTTAATCCTGACCCCAACTTTAGCACAATTCTAACTTAGTTTAGTAAGAGTCTTCTTGTTTGAGAGCCTGCTCTCCATAAGAATTCTGTTATGTCACCTAGCCAATTCCTTCTACTTTTGATACCTCCTCTTAGTACTGTTTTCCGTCCTCTGACTGTATCTGTTGGCATTAAATCCCATTTTTTTTATATTCAGAGTGCAAAATATCTCAATCCTATTGAAAATCTTAAAAATATACCTAACAGAATGAACCAATATCTTTCAAAAGATCAACACATAATATCATAAAATCATATATGTATAAAACATCCATTCAAAGTACAAAAGTTAAAGAAGATTAATGAAACAGATCCACAAAGGTCACTAATAGAATTTTACAATCCTAGAGTTGTAGCTTAGTGAGAAGGTCCTGAACTTAATAATGAGGAAAGAAAGAAGGAAGGATGGAGAGAAGGAGGGAAAGCAGGAAGAAGAGACAGAAACAGTGATAGAAATAGAGAGAAACTGAGAGTATCATGTGTCAAATTTTGTTGTGGTATTAAAGAAAACTATTCAAAGTTACCTATCTCTAAAATATTGAAATAGCCATTTCCTCTTGCCCAACTATGTATGTGAGGTCAGATTTTCTTCATATACTTCAATCAATTTAACAAATAGAAACAAACTGAATGCAGAAACAAATGAATCCAGCTATTAGAGTTAAAAAAATACAAAAAACAATGACACACTTTTCACATTTTCTTTTTGTTTTAGAATATTAGGGTTTTATTTCTCATACAACTGTTACTAACATTAAAATACACTGAGGCTACCCTAATTAAGAAATAATTTATCATATTTAATTTTTATTTGGGCAAATATGAGCTAAAACTCTACATAGAGCCCATAACAATTCTAAGGTCTAAAGAATTTTATGTTGAAAATATTTTGTCCATCTTATGTAAGTGTATTAGGGTTCAGCTTTCCCTTATAGTGATTAAAGAAAAGCTTGAAGCTAGAAAACTGACAAATCAGGTCATTGTTATTCTATTGAAGTTAGTTACACTTGGCAAATGTTTTTATGGATATAATGTTTCTGGAATCAAGGAAAAATACCTATTTCAAAAGGAGGAGAGAATGGGAGTAACACAAGCCAAGAAAAATAGATCTGGCTTTGTGAAATCTAATCAGCAAATCAAATTGGATCCATTTCATCTCATTACACTACCCTAGAACATAAAAGTGCTATTGTTTTCCAAATGGAAGATAATGAAGTTAATTTGAATTCAAGTCAAACATAAATTTATGGGCCATAGCACTGCAGAGGAGGAGCTGGGCAGATCTGGGGTGACCTCACCGGCCTCTCTGCATGTCTGGAGGACTCTGGATATCTGCGCCCAGACTGCTGGAGTTCCCTCAGGCTCCCAGGTGCAGTGAAGGAGAGAGGTGGGTTTGAGGCTTCCACATCAGCCTCCCCATTCCGGCTTCACTTGGAGACCTGCTGAGCTCCCGATAGGTGGGCTGGCCCACACTACCAGCCTAGCCCAGCCTGTTTAGCTGCCGCGCCTGGCCATAGGACTGCAGAGGAGGAGCTGGGCAGATCTGGGGTGCCCTCACCGGCCTCTCTGCGTGTCTGGAGGACTCTGGATATCTGCGCCCAGACTGCTGGAGTTCCCTCAGGCTTCCAGGTGCAGTGAAGGAGAGAGGTGGGTTTGAGGCTTCCACATCAGCCTTCCCATTCTGGCTTCACTTGGAGACCTGCTGAGCTCCCGATAGGTGGGCTGGCCCACACTACCAGCCTAGCCCAGCCTGTTTAGCTGCCGCGCCTGGCCATAGGTCTGCAGAGGAGGAGCTGGGCAGATCTGGGGTGCCCTCACTGGCCTCTCTGCTTGTCTGGAGGACTCTGGATATCTGCGCCCAGACTGCTGGAGTTCCCCCAGGCTTCCAGGTGCAGTGAAGGAGAGAGGTGGGTTTGAGGCTTCCACATCAGCCTCCCCATTCCGGCTTCACTTGGAGACCTGCTGAGCTCCCGATAGGTGGGCTGGCCCACACTACCAGCCTAGCCCAGCCTGTTTAGCTGCCGCGCCTGGCCATAGGTCTGCAGAGGAGGAGCTGGGCAGATCTGGGGTGCCCTCACCAGCCTCTCTGCGTGTCTGGAGGACTCTGGATATCTGCGCCCAGACTGCTGGAGTTCCCCCAGGCTTCCAGGTGCAGTGAAGGGGAGAGGTGGGTTTGAGGCTTCCACATCAGCCTCCCCATTCCGGTTACACTTGGAGAACTTCTGAGCTCCTGACGGGTGAGCGGGCCCACACTATCAGCCTAGCCCAGCCTGTTGAGCTGCCGCGCCTGGCCATTGGACTGCAGAGGAGGAGCTGGGCAGATTTGGGGTGCCTGCATTGGCCTCTCCATGTGTCTGGAGGACTGTGGATATCTCTGCAACCAGGGAGGGTCCACAGGTTCCTGAAGCACTGCGGCCTGTGGTGAGTACCCTAACCCGGCTGCGATTGAAGAACTGTGGAGCTTCCAAGGGGCAGGTGGGCACACAGTGTCCCTGAGGCCCAGCTTGTCTGGAACTGCGGAGTTCTGAGCAGGCAGAGGAGGGCCACTGGTTCTGTAGGCCCAATGGCTTGGGGTAGCGCGGCGCCAGAGTCTCAGTAGCTCCAAACATAGAAGGGGATTTTCAACAGATCCTGAGGAAGCTTTCAAATAACACTTGAAACACAGAAATATAGGAAAATGACAAAACGAAGGACCAAATTACAACCTCAAACCTCCAGCCCATCTCAAGAAACCCTAGGAGCGATGTATATAGAAGAAAATATATCCCATCCACCTCATATATCGGACACAATAGCCACTGAAATTGACAAGCAACTCCAGGAAGCTTTAAAGAAATTCAAACTCGAAATAATCTCCCAGATAAAAGAAGAAATGATAAAAGAAATGAAAGAGATTCTAAATATATCTAAAGAAAACACAGATAAAAAATTGCAGGAACTAAACAAAAAGATAGAATCCCTAGACGAGCAATATAAGAAACAAACAGAATACATAATGCAGATGCACAGAGATTTACAGGAAATAAAAAAACTCCACTGAAAGTTGTAAAAACCGCCTTCATGAAAGTGAAGATAGAATTTCAGACCTTGAAGACAGGATTGCAGCTAGTGAACAGGAAAGGAAAGATCTTTTGAAAATAACAAGGAATCAGGAAACAACAATTCAACAACTGCAAGACGATGCAAAGAAGAATAACATAAGAATGATAGGGATTAATGAAAGAGAGGGAGACAACATGAAGGATGTCAGGAGGATATTTAGAGAAGTAATAGCTGAAAATTTCCCAAGCATGAGATCAGAAACTGACATCAGGATCAGTGAAGCATATAGAACTCCAAATAGTCATAAACAAAATAAAACTACACCCAGACATATAATAATCACCATCCCAGAAATCCAACACAAGAATAGATTATTAAAAGCTGTCAGAGAGAAAAGACAGATCACTTATAAAGGAAAACCTATCAGAATCACAGCAGACTTCTCAGCACAAACGATAAAGTCAAGAAGAGCATGGAGTGAAGTATTCCAGATCCTAAAGCAAAATGATTTCCAACCAAGACTGATATATCATGCAAAACTATCATTCAAAATAGATGGTGCAATACGATACTTCGATGACAAAGAACAGCTGAAGAACTTCATGAACACCAAACCAACCCTGCAAAAAATATTGAAAGACAGTTTAGATACACAAAGGAAAAAAGCACTAAGCAAAGCAAATAATTAAACAGAACAGAGAGATAAAGATGCAACAGCAGAGAGATAACATTCCTACAATTAACCAGCATTAAACAGTAATAACCATTAATGTAAATGGTCTCAATGCACCAATCAAAAGAAACAGACTAGCAGAATGGATCAAGAAACAAAATCCAACCATATGCTGTTTACAGGAAACCCATCTAACCCAGAAAGATACTCACAGACTGAAAGTCAAAGGATGGAAAACAATTCTTCATGCAGCAGGAATCCAAAAAAAGGCAGGAGTAGCCATTCTGTTTGCAGACAACATGAACTTTAAACCAACAATGACCATAAAGGACAAAGAAAGTCACTACATACTCGTAAGGGGATAACGCCAGGAGGAAGAGATAACTATCTTAAATATATATGCACCAAACTCCAGAGCACCCAGTTATATAAAACAATTATTAACAGAAATGAAAACTCAAATTATCAGTAACACAATTGTAACAGGAGACCTTAATACACCACTGACACCAAGGGACAGATCAACCAGACAGAAAATGAGCAAAGAAATAACAGAACTGAATCACACCTGTGAACAAATGGGTTTGATAGACATATACAGAATGTTCCACCCAACAACATCAGAATACACATTCTTCTCAGCAGTACATGGATCATTTTCTAAAATAGACCATATATTAGCTCACAGAACATATTTAAGCAAATGCAAAAGAGTTGAAATCATCCCTTGCATATTATCGGATCATAGCGCTCTGAAATTAGAAATTAATGACAAAGGATACTGCAAAAATTCCGCAAACACATGGAAACTAAATAACACACTCTTGAGTAATCAGTGGGTCACAGAAGAAATTAAAGAAGAAATTAAACAATACCTAAAAGAAAATGAAAATGCAGATACAACTTACCGGAATCTGTGGGATGCAATGAAAGCCGTTCTGAGAGGAAAATTTATTGCACTGAGTTCCCACATCAGGAAAACAGAACGAATACAAATAAATAACTTGATGCTACACCTCAAACAGCTAGAAAAAGAAGAGCAAGTCAAGCCCAAAGCCAAAAGAGGAGAGGAAATTATAAAAATCAGAGCAGAAATCAATGCAATAGAGACTAAGAAAACAATCCAAAGAATCAACGAATCAAAGAGTTGGTTCTTTGAAAGAATAAATAAAATCGATAAGCCCCTAGCCAACCTTATTAAAAAAAGGAAAGAAATAGCTCAAATTCATGCAATAAGAAATGAAAAAGGAGAAATCACTACAGACCCAATAGAAATACAGAGGATCATCAACACCTATTTCGAAAACCTCTACTCTCAAAAGTTTGATAACACAGAAGAAATGGACAGATTCTTAGAAGCATATGAAGTACCAAAGCTAGATCAAGAGGATATAAAACTGTTGAATAACCCAATCTCTGCTAATGAAATTGAAAATGTAATTGGGTCCTTGCCCACCAAGAAGAGCCCAGGCCCAGATGGATTCACTGCAGAATTCTACAAGAAATATAAAGAAGACCTAATGCCGACACTCCTCAAACTATTCAATGAAATTGAAAGGGAAGCAATCGTTCCTAAGTCATTCCTGGAAGCAAATATTACTCTAGTACCAAAACCTGAGAAAGACCCAACTATAAAAGAGAACTATAGACCGATCTCCCTAATGAACACAGATGCAAAAATCCTCAATAAAATATTGGCAAATAGGATCCAGCAAATCATCAAGAAGATTATACACCATGACCAAGTGGGATTCATCTCAGGAATGCAAGGATGGTTCAACATACGCAAATCAATAAATGTAATCCACCATATCAATAAAGCCAAAAATAAGAACCACATGATCATTTCTATAGATGCAGAAAAAGCCTTCGATAAGGTCCAACACTTATTCATGATAAGAACTTTACAGAAAATTGGAATAAATGGTCTTTACCTCAATACAATAAAGGCCATTTATGACAAACCAACAGCCAGCATCATACTAAATGGCCAAAAATTTAAAGGCTTTACTTTAAAATCGGGTACAAGACAAGGATGTCCTTTATCACCACTCCTATTTAATATAGTACTGGAAGTACTAGCCAGAGCAATTAGGCAAGAAAGAGAAATAAAAGGGGTAAAGATAGGAAAAGAAGAAGTTAAATTATCATTGTTTGCAGATGACATGATACTCTACATAGAAGACCCCCTAAACTCCATTGAAATACTCTTAGATACAATAAATAAATTCAGTAATGTGGCTGGATACAAAATCAATACTCAGAAATCAATAGCATTCCTATACACGAACAACAAAATTACAGAGAGGGAAATAAGAGAAACTGGACTATTCACATTAGCAAGCAAAAACATGAAATATTTAGGAATTACTCTTACGAAAGAAGTGAAAGATCTATACAGTGAAAATTATAATACACTGAAAAAGGAAATTGAAGATGATCTCAGAAAATGGAAAGACATCCCTTGCTCATGAATAGGAAGAGCAAACATTGTGAAAATGGCCATTCTCCCAAAACTGTTATACAGATTCAATGCAATCCCAATAGAAATACCATCAACATACCTTATAGATCTAGAGAAATCACTCCTAAATTTCATCTGGAACCAGAAGAGACCTAGAATCGCAAAGGCAATTCTAAGCAGCAAAGACAAAGCACAATCCCTGACTTGAAGTTATACTACAAAGCAACAGTAGTAAAATCAACATGGTATTGGGATCAAAACAGAGCCGAAGATCAGTGGAATAGATTAGAAGATACAACCACAACTACGAACACACTCAACCACCTTATTTTTGATAAAGGAGCCAAGCAGGTTCACTGGAAGAACGACAGTCTCTTTAATAAATGGTGCTGGAAAAACTGGCTCTCCATTTGCTGAAAACTAAAGCTAGACCCATGTCTATCACCATGTACTAAATTAAAATCTAAATGGGTCAAAGATCTGAATATTAAAACAGAAACACTAAATCTATTGGAAGACAAATTAGGTAGAAACCTTGGAGACATAGGAGTAGGTAAAGAATTCATGAACAGGACTCAAACCGCATGGGAAATACTTCCCAGAATCAATAACTGGGACCACTTCTTATTAAAAAGTTTCTGCATGTCAAAAGAAATCTCCAGCATAGTGAAAAGAAAACCCACAAACTGGGAAAAGATTTTAGTGAACTCTCTCAGACAAGGGCCTCTTGTCTAAAACATATAAAGAATTAAAGAAACTCAGACCTCCAAAATTCAAAGATCCAATCCAAAAATGGGCATCTGAGATGAATACGCAATTCTCAGATGAAGAAATGCAAATGGCAAATAAATACATGAAAACATGCTCATCATCATTGGTCATTAGAGAAATGGAAATTAAAACTACACTGAGATACCATCTCACTCCTGAAAGAATGGCCAGGATCAAGAAAACCAACAACAAATGCTGGAGAGGCTGTGGGGAAAAAGGAACTCTCCTGCACTGCTGGTGGGAGTGTAGACTGGTACAGCCTTTGTGGAGATCTGTCTGGAGATTTCTCAAAAAGTTGGGACTGGAAATCCCATTTATTTCAGCTATTCCACTTCTAGGCATATTCCCAGAAGAACTGAAAGCATCATACCACAGTGATATATGTGCACCTATGTTTATAGCAGCACAATTTGTAATCGCCAGACTTGGAAACAACCCAAGTGTCCATCAACTGAGGAATGGATAAAAAAGTTGTGGTATTTCTATACAATGGAGTATTATTCAGCTATAAAGAAGGATCACATTGAGATATTTATCAATAAATGGGCGCAGCTTGAGACCATACTCATTAGTGAAATAAATCAATCTCGCATGTGTGAATACCGAATAGTTTCCCTAATGTAAATAATGATTCAAATATATAAAAATATGTGGTAATCATGATTCCCCATTAGGTGGCCTTGAAGCCTTATAAAGTTTTCACTCATTAATTAGAAAGGCTTTATTCTGGGCCTCTTGATATGAAAATATTTGAAGCTAGAGTATATGAAGTTTTATCCAAATATTTCAAGGAAAAAGACACTATGGTAACTACTATTAAGTCAGGTTATAAGGTGGTGAAGTACTAGGTTGTTGAAACAGTCATGCTGTGACCTCTATTGTTATATTGTTATGTCCTGTTTTATCTCAATCTCCCCCTTATTGTTTCAAAAAAAATTATTTAGTCATTTCTTATGTTTGTCTTAATTAAAGAAAAAATTCAAAAAAATTAGGATATATAAATAGTAACTCTTTTTGATGTCCTATTAACTTGTTTTGAAGTCCTGTAGTACTCCCATGATCTTGTTTTGACTGATTAGACTCTGTTCCATTCTATATGATAGTATCAAGTTTGAATACATAGGCAACTACTTTGAAGACAATAAGATTCACTAAGATACCCATTCTGGTTTGACTATTGTCTTCTTTGGAAGTCCTGTAATGTTTACAATGCCTAAGTTGTATTGGTCTTGTTCTCTACTGTTTTGTCCAACTTTATGATATCTGGTGAGATAGACAATTCTTTTTAAGGAAACAGGGGACAACGTTGATAACCATTGTTGATAAACTTGTACTCTGTTCTGCACCATGTGCTACGTCTATCCTTGGTATTGACTGACAGCTTTGTTTTGCCATATTTGACTGTATTCTTCCCCCCCCCCAAAGAAAGTAATGAGCACTAAGGAGTAGTAAAATCCAGGATGTGTGGATTTTGTTGTAAAAAAGAGAGGGGAAAAAAAAAAGAAAAAGAGCTCTAACGGATATAACAGCAAGTGTGTTTGGGGGTGTTAAATAGCTGACTATATCAATGTTTTTGGAACATTGAACACAGCTGTTTGCGGACTCCCTGTTTGAATGTCCACCTTGTGTTCTTTGATACTGTGATTTGAGGAACTATATTCAAGAAGATAGTGTGTAATCTACTAGCAGGTGATTTCTTACTGTTATGTTTTTTTGTTTTGTTTTGTTTTGTTTTGTTTTGTTTTGTTTTGTAGTTCTGTATTGTATGTACCCTTACGCCGCTTTGGTTTGTTTTGTGTTTTTCTCTTTTTCCTCTTAAATAAAAAAACAAACAAACAAACATAAATTTATGATACTTACCAAATATACTGATTACCAGAATTACGTTTGAGAGTTTGCTTTCATTGTGTTAATAAAATGTATTATTAACATTTTTAGAACTTTTTAAGAAACTTAAACAATAACAAACTTAAATCACTTTCTTTCACTGAAACAGAAACTTATACTTTGTCTTTTACAGAACTTCTATGTTATACAAAAAAGTTTCTGTAATTTCATATAATTAATAATCCACCCAGAATTTTGAATCCTTTGAGAGAGAGATGATAGATATCTGGGTCTTTCTGAAATATGATTCATACAGATGATAATCTGAAGCATAAAATAGATACCAAAAAAGGATGATTAAAAGATTACTTCTGTTTGGAATCATAGCTTCCTAAATGTCTCATAGGAAAATCTCTTTACAAGACTCACTCTCTCAACCTCTGTAGTCCTATTATTCAATTTAGTGTTACAGCACCAGCTAAATGTATAGGTAGATTTAGTTCAGTTGATGTGTCCACCTTTGCTAGAATAGCATAAAATATTTTCAGAATTAGATATTATTCCTAAAAGTGTTAACACATTTCAGTGCCCAATATTAGCTAGTGAATTTTTATACCAGTAAGTTATTTTTACAAGTTTTAATTATCTGTCTACACTCAATACAGTCAGACTACAAAGAAAGGAGATATGTGGGTCAAATTGGAGGGAGAATGACAAATTTATTGATATTCAGAGAACTATTTACTGTGAGACTGAAAGATCACCAATTTTATTCATTCTGTTTTGATTTGGTTTATGTTTAGGGCAGAATATTTATGTTTACTTGATACCATGTTATCAAACATTTTTACACTTTACTTATAATAACAAAAACATCTGAAGTGTCCAACACAGTGAAATAATTAAAGTGTAATATAACTCTATGGTGCAATAGTTTATAGTCACTAAAAATCATGTTTGAAAATAGTTTTAATATTGCATACATAAAAATGTTAAAAGAACATGTAGGAGGTGAAACTACACCTATAAATATCTAAGCCATGGAAAAATTATACAGGGGATAGAGTCAAATGTTATACACTAAAGTGTTAATATTGATAAATCATTCAGGAACTATTACAAAACCAAATCCTTTGAAAATGTCAACAATCACATAAAGGAAAATTTGGTTTCTCACTAAATGTAAGGAGAAACAGACATAAGGTTTTTATTAAGAAACAAGGCAGGATAAATTATGGATGAGTAATTCAAAGATTGTCTTGAAATACAATTTTCCTAATGCCTATTTTTTATTTAAGCTGCAATTTCTTTTAGGATGGTTGCAGGTAAATTTGTGCGGTCAAACCCTCACTTTTTAGTCAAAGAAGAAAAGATGGTGTGATTGACAACTCTGTTAAGAAAACATGGAATGAGAAGCAGGTATTGCCACACAGTGACAAAGTATTTGCCTAGTGAGCTGAAACAAAATCATGGGTTCCATCCCTGTTACCAAAAGAAAAATTGGAATGGGGAAAGTGAGTAAGTAAACAAAGCCCATTGTTTATTATTGAGGATAAAAAGTTATTGGGCAGGTACACGTCTGGCTTTCTCATACATGCTAACCCTAACAACAGTAGGTACTGTTTTATGAATAATGATTATGTACTCAATATTATGCTGATTTTTCCATATCATCTGGATGCTCTCATTTAAACCTCTCAGCATTTAGCTTTTATTATGAACTGCTACTTATGTACAGGAAAGCTGAAGGTTGGAATTGGGGCATGAAGTCTTCTTAGGTAACTCACTCTCCAGGGACACACGAAATCTCATGAATTCTATACCTCCAAGTTGTAAGTGCTACCCTGCTACAGGCAGAACATGGAAATCTGCCTTAACAATAGAGTCCCAGGAAGTAGATGACTGTGGCATGGCAAAGCTAATATCATAATATTGCCAGACAGACCTCAGTCTCCAGCTAGACAGAGATTTAACTCTGGTCTGGAGCAATCAAAGTGAAACAGCAGTGGTATGAAAATAATGACAGGCAGTGCGTTCAATCACATAGGGCTCTGCAGTGGGAAAAGGTCTGAGTTTGGGGACACGGAAAAATGGAAGGAGGGTACTCACAACCCCTAAGTCCTCCCCACTTCTAATCTGGTCAACGGTTACCCTCCCAAAGTGCAGTCTAAGAACTTAATGAGATCTGGCCTACACTCTGCACCTACCATCAGACTATATGAGGGACAGAGTCAGTGAACGGACTATATTCTCTGGTGTCCTCATTCCCAGATATAGAAGGGATTAAGTCAGCAGTTGGGAGCTAGTCCTTCCACTGGCAACCTTACCAGGGTACACTTCCACAACCACAGAGGGGCAGAGCTTAGCTTCCTGTGTGCTGTAAATGCTACTTTGACAGTGATAGAGAAGAATTCTGAACTAAAAGTTAAAAAGATTTTTATATTCTCTATCCCTTTTTTCAGGCAGCATTCAAGAATTGACTCCAGTATAAATGCAAATACTACCAGAGGGAGAACACTGAACCTAGTTTCTTACCTGTTTTGTCAGGTACTCTCCCATCCAGCTTTGTTCTTTGGCCTTTTAATCTGTCAGGGAGCCTCACACCAAAAATACCAGAAACTCACAACAAAGAAAGAATTTTAAAAGCTATTAGAGAAAATCACCAAACCCAGGGAGAAATCATATTAGATACTAGAATATGACAACATGGAGAGGGCCAGACAAATGGATAATGATTCTTTTTAACCAAGACAGCATGGCTGGAGGATTTAAGGTCATGCTGAGACTGTGATGGCTGATAATGGGAGTCTGCAAATCCCACGCCTTTAATGCAGCAAACTGACCAGTGGACCCAAGAGGAAAAGCTGTATTGGCTTTTGCTGACTGCTGGAAATTGAGACCTGGGGTCCCCACAAAGTAGCCAGGGCTGCCCGGCTGCACCGGAGGAGATTGTAAGAATCTCCGGAGTTCGGAAGCCAAGCACCATGCAGTTTTCTGACCATTCTGTGCTGTGTCGGGAATGCAGTGAAGGCAAGTGGCATAGTGTGCAGTAGACTCAAGAGGAAGACCTGCACTGAGTCCTGGTGAGTACTGGGGACTGGGTTCCGCAGCTGCTGTGGCTGGCTGGAAGACATCTTGAATGGGCAGAGCCTGCCACCACAACGACATCAATAACATGGAGAGTCTGGTGGAAGACATCTTGGAGTTGGGCAGAGCATGTGGCTCAGTGACATCAGACAGTCACCCCACCCGTGGCGTAGAGAGGTCTGGTTGAGGACATCTTGAAAGTGGGCAGAGCCCTGTGCAGTATCGGTGTCAGCAACATAGAGAGAACTAGTGGAAGACATCTTGGAATTGGGCAGACCCGCAGCTGCAGGGACATTACATAGTCGCTCCTGGCACAGAGAGGTCTGGAAGAGGACAGCTGGGATTTGGGTAGAGCCCTGTGCCATGGTGACATTAGCCAGCTGCTTCTGGCACAGAAAGAACTGGCAGGACCTGCTGGGGCTGAACCAAGCCTCTGGTTGGGACCCAATAAGCAGGTACAAAATAGTCACAATTCTGTGACACCCACAAAGTACAGCTTAATTTACAGATTGACTGGCACAGAGGCTGGAGGCTAGCCTGCACCATCCCTGCATCCCTGACTACCCCAGATAACAGCAAATTGGGGAGGACAGAAAAAACTCAAATCAATACACTTCTGAAAGGCCCTAAGCAATACAGAGAGGGCCACAGACCCCCAGAACACTCCAGTCTGAAAGAAACAAGAAACATGATAAGAGATTGAAATAAAAAAAATCACCAGCTACCCAACATGAGGAAATAAGTCCAGGAGAAGTAAACACTGAAGAGAACAAGCACAGTAACCATCCAATACTGGACACAGCATTAGCCGAAATAAAAAAAAAATACCTCCATGACCTCATAGATTAATTTAAAGCAGTACTCCTGATCCAAGTGAGGCAAGATATAAAGAGATTAATTAAAGAAATGATAATCTCCGCCCAAGAGAATGTAGATGGAAGAACTGAGGAAATCAGAAAAGAAAAAGATACTTCTGAAGAAGAGTTTAAACATAACTTAGAATATATGAAACAGATCCAAAGAGATTACCAGGAAACAAAAATCTCCATTGAACACTGGCAAAATGCCTTGACAGAAACTAAAGTCAGCCTTTTGAAACTTGAAGAGAGATTTAACATATATGATGGTGAAAGAAAAGGCCTCTTAAAAATAACAAGGAACCAGAAAGAAACAATTGAAAGGCTAGAAGATGACAAAAGGATACATAACTTAAGAATAAAGAATGTGAGTGAGGAAGCAGGAGCAACCAAAAATGAAATACAAAGAATATTCACAGATATATTAAAGCAAAATTTCCCATGTATAGCAAAAAGAAATGATATCCAGATAAAAGAGGCATACAGAACCCCAGCTACCTACAACCAAAACAGATCTACACCCAGACATATAATAATCAAGATTCCAGAAATCCACCAAAAGAACAGAATATTAAAAGCATCCAGAGAACAAAAGCAGATTACCTACAATGGGAAAATTATCAAAATAACAACAGACTTATCAACACAAACTCTTAAATCAAGAAGGGAATGGGGAGAAATATTCCAAGTCCTGAAAGAAAATACTATGCAACCAAGACTCATATACCCATAAAAACTCTCTCTCAAAATTAATGGAGAAATAAGATGTTTCCAAGACAAGGAGGAACTGCGGGAGTTTGTGGCCACCAACCCAACCCTACAGAGAGTGCTGAAAGACATTCCAGAGAAAGAGAAGAAGGGACACCAGCATTCCTGCAACAATGGCAGAGAGGCCTCAATGAACAGGGCAGACAGTGGAATGAGGGAGTAAGGTGGACGAATTATAGCAGTAAAGTGGAGTAGCAGACATGAGGCAGAGATGGTAAGCTATAGGCTTTAGTACAGATAGCTTTGGTACACTACAAAAAAAGGGCATAGGTCATTGTTAATTGTGTATCAGGATTTAAAAGTTACAGTAGTCTTATCGCCCTGTTTAGTTTGAATTTAATTTGCTCTGGTCTGTCCACTCATATTGGATTTGAGGTCACAGACATCTGACCCAAACATAGCAGGTTATACCATGGTAACTATCCTTAATTTCCTATTAAATTGAGCTGAAATCCTGTGCTACTTATATTGTCTTACTATGACTGATCTTATTTGAATCTGATTCATAAGACCGTGGTTTTGCCTTGGCTGATTTTATTTGAATTTGATATGCTTGATAGTATCAACCCTAAAAGTAGAGGCAACTACTCTGAAGATGACATAATGTAAAAGATCATGGTAAGCCTATAGCTTACCATCTCTGCCTCATGTCTGCAGGTACTCTGAAGAAGAGACACTAAGAAACCCAATGCTAATTTTGTAGCACTATGATATAAAATATAGCAATACTATTATTCACTGATCAGAGTGATATTAGTCTAGTCTCTTAAGTTCAACATCAGCATATGTAAAGATAAGGACAGCTACTATGAAGAGAATGGGAAATGTGATGGTAGGTATTATTGTCTTCCCCAATGTCAGACCTTGAAGACCTAAAAAGCCTTCATCATCCTGTAATGATTTGATTAGTTCTATAATATGCAGTATGTATTTAATGTGTTGAAGATGTGGACAACTATTTGGAAGAAACTAGAGACAATTAGATAGACAGTGAAGATCTCCAGTGGACTTGCTTTGAAATCTGTATTTCTTTAAAGTGTTTTTTTAAACTGTTTTGTTCTGTTTTGATATGTTTAATCTTACCCTCTTTAAGATATAAAACAAGTGTGTAGGGCTGATAACCATATTACTAAGTTTTTGTTAGATCATTGAGCAGAACTGTTGGTAGTGTCACTATTTGAATGTCATTTTACATACTTTAATATTGTAACCTGAACAGCTATTTCTAAGATGACAATATGTAACTTATCAACTGGCGATTTCTTACTATTTATTTTTCTATAATTCTGTATTATTTCTACCCTTTTTATCTCCATGTAATTTTTATTTCTTTCTCTTTAAATAAAAAAAAAAGAAAATCACCAAACCCATCAGAATAATAACAGATATCTGAAGAGCAACCATAAAACCCAAGAGAGCTTGGGATGAAGTCTTGAGTTTTTTTCTTATCACTGAAAGAAAATAATTACCAACTTAGATCACTATATATTACAAGGTCATTCTTCAAAATAAACTGAGAAATAAAGTCTTTCTATCATAAGAATTAAAATAAAGACATTTATGACCACAGGGCCAGCATTGCAGAAAATAATTAAGAGTGTCCTAAACATAGACCATGAGCACAACAACAACTAGACCAAGGAGGAGGGGGGAAGACTTCACTGGTATGGTAGTTAAGGAAATGAGAAACAGAAATGAAACAAAAACACATACACACCAAGAATTAAAACATATCTTTCAATAATAATATGCAATATAAGTGGTCTTAACTCTAATTAAAAGATACAAAGTGCCATATCATATCAAAAAATAAGACTCATCTATATGTTACCTGAGACACACTTTGTCAGAAAAGACACACACAGACTGAAAGTAAAAGAGTGGAAAATTATACTCTAGACAGCTAGAAACTAAAATCAGGTAGTAATATCTACATTTATATCCCTCAAAATTTGCTTGAAAACAAAGCTAGTAAGGACAAGCAAATAATGTATTAAATTAGTAAAGAAATGTATTTTAGTATATATTAGTAAATAAAATGATTCATTAAAAAAGATAACAATTATAAATACATATGCATCATATATTTATATACCCCCTTTCATAAAATAAATATTGCTTGTCAAGAGATGATTGATAGAAACAGTACGTTCTTAGTGGAGGACTTCAAAACTCTGCCCTAAATAATTCCTGGAAGCAAGTCTTATTCTCATACCAAAACTGGAGAAAGAACCAACCAAAAAGGAGAGCTATAGGCCAACCTCACTAATGAACACTGAGGCCAAGATTCTCAATAAAATATCGGCAAATAGAATGCAGCAAATCATCAAGAAGGTTATACATTATGCATGAATGTAATTCATTCCAGGAATGCAGGGATGGTTTAACATATGAAAATCAATAAATGAAATACACCACATCAACAGAGTCAAAAATAAAAACCACATGGTCATCTCAATAGATGCAAAAAAGCATTCAAAAAATTCCAACACATGTTCATGATAAAAACCCTTCAGAAACTCAAAATACATAGTGTCTATCTCAATCATATAAAGGTCATCTGTGACAAACCAACAGCCAACATTATACTAAATGGACAAAAACTGAAAGTTTTCACTCTAAAATCAGAAACAAGACAAGGATGTCCAGTATCACCACTCTTATTCAATATAGTTCTGGAAACACTAGCCAGGGCAATCAGACAAGAGAGAGAAATAAAATGACTAAAGATAGGAAAAGAAGAAGGTAAATTGTCACTATTTGCAAATGCAATGATACTCTACATAGAAGATCCAAAAAAACACATTAAAAGACTACCAGAGGTAATCAAATTCAGCAGTGTAGCAGGATACAATCTCAACATTCAAAAATTAAAAGCATTCATGTACATAAACAAAAAACTCACTGAGAGACAAATTATGGACATATCACCCTTCACAATAGCATCTAAAAAAGTGAAATACTTAGGAATCATCCTAGCTAAGAATGTAAAAGACCTAAATGCTGAAAATTATGCTATGCTAAAAAGGAGATTGAAGAGGATATTAGAAAATGGAAGGATATTCCTTGCTCTTGGCTAGGAAGAACCAGCACTGTGAAAATGGCCATACTCCCAAAACTCTTATGCAGATTTAATGCAATCCCAATCAAAATGCCCTTAACATAACTCACACATCTAGAGAAAACACACCTAAAAATTCTTTTGATAACAGAAGAAACCTAGAATAGCAAAGGCAATCTGGGCAACAAAGCAGGGCAGGAAGCATCTCAATTACTGACGTGAAACTATACTACAACGTCATAGTGATAAAATCAGCATGGTGCTGGCAAAGAAATAGATTTGAGGATCAATGGAACAGATTAGAAGATGCAAACACAACTAAAAAGACACTCAGCCACCCGATATTTGACAAAGGTGCTAAACATGTTTACTGGAAGAAGGATAGCTTCTTTAATAAATGGAGTTGGAATAATTGGTTCTCCACATGCCAACGAGTGAAAATATATCCATGCCTATCACTATGCACAAAACTAAAGCCTAAATGGATCAGAGACCTAAATATTAAAATGGAAACACCAACTCTAATGGAAGACAAAGTAGACAGAAGTCTTGGAGATATAGAGATAAGCAGAGAACTCATGAACACAACACAAACTGCACAGAAAACACCTCAAAGAATCAACAACTGCGATCTCATATTATTGAAAAGTTTTTGTTCTTCAAAAGAAATCACCAACAGAGTGAAAAACAAACCCACAAAATGGGAGAGAATTTTAGCCAGCAACCCCTCATACAAAGGAGTTATTTCCAGAACATATAAAGAATTGAAAAACATCAAACCCCCAAATTCAAAGACCCCCTCCAAAAATGGGCATCTGAGATGAACACACAGTTAGTTCTCAGATGAAGATATACAAATGGCAAATAAACGTATGAAGAAATGTTCACCATCATTGGTCATTCCAAAAATGCAAATTAAAACAGAATTGAGATTTCATCTCACTCCGGAAAGAATAGCTGCCATCAAGAAATCAACAGATAATAAATGTTGGCGAGGCTGCAGGGAAAAAGGAACACTGCTCCGCTGTTAGAGGGAGTGTAGACTGGTGCAACCACTATGGAAATCAGTATGGAGAATTCTCAGAATACTAGGATTGGAAGTTTCATTCAATCCAGCTATTCCCTTCCTGAGTATTTTCCCAGAAAAACTGAAAAGGTCATATGACAGTGATATATGTTCATTCATGTTCTTAGTAGCACAATTTGTAATAGTTAAATCTTGGAAACAACCAAGATGCCCATCAACAACAGAGCAAATGAAAAAAGATTTCATATTTTTATACAATGTAATATTACTCAGCTATAAAAAAGGATGATCTTGAAGGCTTCATAGGCAAATGGAGATAACTGGAGGCTATCCTCATTAGTGAAATAAATAAGAAGTTTTTTATTTAAAGAAAAAAACAGAAAAAGGATAGAAATAATACATAATTTGAAACAAAATAAACAGTAAGAAATCAGTAGCTGATAAATTACATATTGTTCTCTTAGAGATAGTTGCTCAACTTGAGACAAATTTGAGACATTTATAAATAAATGGATGCAACTTCAGACCATACTCTTAAATGAAATATGTCAGGCTTATGTGCAATATGTGTAAACATATTGTCTCCCTGGTGTGAGAAACTGTAAGAGTAAATAGGGTACAAAATGTACAGTAAAAGTTGTGAAATGTGGAGGCATTGTTCAAAAGAAAAGAGGAATTGGGTAGGTGTGAAAGGAAAAAAAGTAAAAGTGAAAAATGCAAATTAGTTATACTATTAGTGTTGCAGTTCACTGAAAAGAAATGTTACATTAATATTAATTGGAGAATTTTTATGTCCGCATTTTGTTCTCTGAGTAACTATTTAGAAAATGACAATATACTATGTATTTATTGTTATTTTCCTAGCATTTTGTTACAAAATTTGGTTTTACCTTTTTCCATTAAAAAGAATACAAAAAAAGAAAAGTTGTAGCTCTGAAAATTATTTCTGAAGAGTAGTCATATTGAATGTTAGCACACCTGCACATATGAATCAGTACCAATGTTCTTTAAACATTTCCATGTCGTCAAAGGGTAAACACTGTCTCCAAATTCAGTTCTATGAAGCCAATATTATTATGATACCAAAACCAGGTAAGGACTCAAAACAATGAAAAAAAAGAATTATATGCCAATATCCTTGATGAACTTGAATGCAAACTCCTAAATAAGATTTCTGAAAAAAAATCAACAACACATTTAAAAAGGCATATAACATGACCAAGTTGACTTTATTCTTGGGATAAAAGGATGATTTAAAATACATAAATCAGTAATTATGATGCGTTACATAAATAGATTCAGGGATAGAAAATCACATGATCCTCTCAATAGATGGCAAAAGAAACCTTGAACAAAACGCAACTTCCCTTTTTCATAAAAGCACCGATGAGAATAGGTATAAAGCGTCTCACCTAAAACAGATGAAAACTGTTTAGAGCAAAGCCAAGGCCAACATCATAATGAATGAGGGAAAACTAAAAACATTTCTTTTAAAACCAGCAATTAGACAAGAATGTTCACTGTCATCACTTCTGTTCAATAAAAAAAGTACTCGAAATATTAGTGAGAACCATCAGATAAGAGAAAAAAACCAAAGGCATCCAAATAAGAAAAGAAGTGAAGCATTCCTATTTTGAGGAAATATAGACCCTTACATAAAAATCAAAAAAGAAAGAACTCTACAAGACATTTAAACCTGATAAACAGGTCCAGTGTAGTAGCAAGCTACAAAATCAACACAAAAAAGTCAATAGCATTCCTGTTAATCAATAATGAACCCACAAAGACAAAAAGCAGAGAAATAATTCCATTTACAGTGGTTTAATAAAATATCCACAAACTTAGAAATTAACCTAACCCTGGAGGCAGAAGCCTCAACAATGCAAACTGCAGAACATTGAAGAAAGAAATTGAAGTGGATATTAGAAAATGGAAAGATATATCTCATTATTGGATTAAAAAAACTAATATTGTGAAAAACACCATATTACAAAAAATGATATAATGCAATATATAGATATAGATATAATGCAATTCCTAACTCCAAAAACACTCCTCATGTAACTAGAAAACAAAATATTAAAATTTATAGGGAATCAGAAAAGCCCCAGAATAGCCAAAGCAATCCTGAACAAAAAGAGAGAAGTAGGATGCATGACAATCTTGGATATTAAGTTATACTACAAAGTTATAGTGATGAAAACAACATGGTATTTATATAAAAAGCTATAATAATGAAAACAACATCATATATATATATATAAATGGTACAAAAACAATTCTTGTGCACCTTTAGCTATTAGACTTTTGAGAAGCCAAAAAATTACACTCAGGTAAAAATGGCAGTCAATTTAACAAATGGTGCTGGAAAAACTGGATATTCACTTTTTTTCTTTTTCCTTTTTTTATCGGTACTGGGGATTGAACTCACAAGTGCCTGCTTGCAAGGTAGGTGCTTATGCTGCTGAGCTAAATCCCCAGCCCCAGGGTATCCATTTTTAATAAATTAAAACTATATCCTTGCTTCTCCTCCCATAATAAAACTTATGAAAATATTTCAAAGATCTAGATATAAAACAGAAATTTTTAACTGTTGGACGACACCCCAGGTAAGATATTTGAAGCCATAGACACAGGAACAGATTTATTATTTAACTCTAATGCCATAGGAAACAATATCAAGACTAAACATACGGGATTACATCAACTAAAAAGCTTCTATGCAGCAAAGAAAACAATTAACAAAGAGACAACCTACAGAATAGAAGAGTTTACTTTCTACTTCTCTGATAGATTCATGTGTAGAATATATAAATATTTCAAAATATTTATCTCAAAAAATGACTCAGTTGCAAATGGGCTAAATGGGCTGAATAGACATTTTTCAAAACAGTAGTACAAATGTTCCATAAACACATTAAAAATGTTCAATATCTTTAGGCATTAAAGACATGCAAATGAAAATAACTTTGTGATTCTTACTCCAGTCAGAATAGTTATGGTTAAAACTGCAAAAACAAACAAACAAAAATGGATGCCCACAAAAATAAAAGGAAAAAGAAAACTTCTTAAATTTTTGGTGAAGTGGTAAATTAGTTTAACTATTATAAAAATTAATGTCAGGAGTCCTCAAAATATAAAAGTAGAAATACCGTTTGACCTAGGTGTATATATTCCTCAAAGGATAAAAGGTATCATACAATAGGATATAGGCTTACTCACATTTATCATGGTGCAATTCACAATACTAATTCTGGAAAGAGCCAAGATCTTATCAATGAATGAATAACAAAACTATGGTATGTATATATAGTAGAATATTATTCTGGATTACAGAAAAAATTCTGTCATATGCACCATGTTGCATGGTAAAGTTGCGGCTTTGGAGGCCCTTTAGGGTGAGCTTGCACCAGCAATGGTGGTCTTCCTAGGATATTCATCTTCTGACTCCAGCCTGTTCTTGCCTTCCAGCAGCATGTGGTAGGTGATGATGTCAATGTTAGCTCCTGGTCCTCACACAGCCGCTGTGCCCCATCCTGCTTGACCTAGTGTAGGGCAGCCTCCAATTGGATCAGCTTGGCATTCCTGACACTAATGGCCAGCTCCCCATGCTGCTCAGCATCACTGATGGCAGCCTCCAGGGATGCACTGCAGCCTTTGAGAGTCTCAGCCTCTCATAGTGTGGTACATCTCAGAGATCTCTGACTGCATGCAGAGGTCAACCCCATGCTTCCCAGCTAGGCTCTGCAGCTCCTTATGCTAGATCTGGCACTTAACTCTGACCATCAGCCCGGATGCATTCGGCAATCTCCGCAGACTGGATCTTGATTTTAGCAATGATACCAGTTCATGGACAGTACCATGGATGAGCGGAGATCTGAGACTGAAGCTCACTGATCTTTTCATATAGCTGCCTGAGTCAACTGATGTCATCAAGGTGAGATGTGAGCAACACTTTGTTCAGGTTAACTTCATCCACATCCTTCTCTCTTGATAAGGACAAATTCATTCTCCATTTCTTTATGCTTGTTAATCTTACTCTCATAACTTATTCTTTAAGTCCTCCACCAGCCCATGCATGTTGCCAAGCTTCACCTCCACCTTCAACATCTCCTGGAACAACTTTCATTGACGTAGTTTTGAATGTGTGTCCATGTTGCTCTGGGACATCTGCTGCTGCAGGAGGCTTTGCTTAGTCTGTAGCATCTTGCTGTGCTGCTGTAGCAACTGTACCTCATTGACAAAGGAGGTGAACTTACTTTTGAGGTATGATCTGCCCCTTCCCCTGTATGTGCATGGCTTCCATGTGGCAGTCCGCCTCCAGATTCATGAGTGTCATCAGATTCTGATACCTGGACAGTGATGCTCCCCATACCACCATCCATACTATAACCACCCAGAAACTTCTTTTGCTGCCCACTCAGGAGAAGCCAGAGGAGCTCATGCAGGAAATAGGCCTGCTGGTATATGAGAGCTTCTGAATGCCAGAGGTGGACATCTTGTAGGACTTGTGGGTCAGCCTCATAGACATAGTGCAGGCGGGGTGAAGGCAGGTGGGCTGAACACAGGGTCAAGATAGAGGCTGGTGTCTGCTTCTGGATGTTCGGCTCTAGAACACTAAATTTCTGCTTTAAATGTTTCAAGCACAATTCCATTTCTATTGAGACAAAAAGATAGTATTCACTGTATCACGTTTCAATTTGTCATAATAACTAGTGATTGAATGTTAGGTATGTAAGGGATACATATTTGCCCTGGAAAGTTAAGATTCTTTGGCATTTTCAGAGCTCTTACTAGAATGAGAAATAATGTACCATTTTCACAACAACTTTAAGCAATCTCATGTCCTGAACATTTATTTCTTCCTTTCAGATTGAATTCTCAGTTTCCAGAACTAGATTTATTTGTTCCATTTAGTAAATTACTGGCAATCTCAGAATTCTCCCTAGTTCAAACACTGGAATTCACTTCAAATGTCTCCGTCATTTACTGATGAATTCTCAACCAGTGGCTAACACAAAAATCAGCTTATGAGCGTCCTTACAATGCAGTTAGTCCCCATCAAATAAATAAAATGCCAATTGCTTCTCTGAGCTTTAGAGATGAACACAATAGGTCATGGGCAGGGTGCAGTTATGTGAGTTTTACTCTGAATTCTAGGTCATTCTGATGCTTTCTGAGCTATTTAATTAAGAACATTGCAGATTAGTAGTTTCAGCTGCAAGCTGTTCTGACTTACGCTTTTAGACAGTGAATATTTACTTCAACTCCTTATACTGCCTTTTAAAATCTTATGTCATCTTTAGACTTTCCTGTAACCTAAGCCTGTAACCATTATTGTTTGCTGTGTGATATATGATTTAAACGTTAAGATAGTTAAGTGCTAGACGTTACCAATTAAGATTTCGATGGAACAAAGAACTTGGAATTGCCATGGTCACAGCCCTTAATGAAATCAGCAGTATTCAGTGAAGTAAAGCAATGAAACTAATAAAGTTTGTGGTTGTGTGAATATTCAATAAAGTCTGACACTGGGGCAAGACACTAGCATATTTGTCTATATTAAATGGCATAGCCCTCTTTGGCAATTACCAAGATATTTCATGCCTTTTGCATGACTAAAGACCCCCTAAATGGATCTCAGAGTACATTCTTGTCTCAGCAATAAAGGACTAGTAACCTACACTGATGGTCTTGGACTTCTAGCTTTTGTACACGGTTTATTGTATTTTTATTAGTTGATCTTGACATTAAGTAAGATCACTGATTTATGAAAGCATTTTGATATTCAGATCCTTTGTGAAATCTTACATACTAGGTCCTTATTGACCCTTTATTTCTCAAAAAATTGTTCTGCATATTTTTATTCTCATATGAAATAACAACCTGGAGTTATATTGCCTCATCTGTATATACTTCTGCTTGATCATGTTTATGCTGTTTCTTTGGCCTGAAATTTCTCTCATTTTCATTATCTGATTTCATAAGATGAAGTATTATTTCCTTGAGAAGTTTCCTGAAGAAAATACATTATGTATCCTGTGTGAACATGGTTTTATGATAAATATACAAAGCTACTTTATCATCAAATATGTACATCTCAAGACCTCAACCCTCACCAAACTCTATTCTAGTTCAAAGTCCTATTCCCAGCTCTTTGGTTTTGTCCTTATTTATAATTTCTTGGATTTTTGTGTTTCACTGGAATGGTACATTTTCATGGGTCCTTCCATTAAATAGCAAACAGCTATTTTTCATCTTTGTGTCCTCAAGGTTCAGCACACAGAAGGGAGGGTTAGGGTAAAAAGGAAAGACTATTCTCTTGAACTTGATACAGGGATTGTGCAGCCCAGGACAGCTGATGGCAAGGAGAGTAACGCACCTCGGAGTCCCTAGCTAAGAGCCAGCTCTACAGATATAAAGAGGTAAAAAGTCAAATAAATACAGTCTCTCAGAAATTTCAGCCAAGATTAGAGGACATTGCAGTCCACTGTCATGCCTGCTGTGTTAAGGCCATAAATGCTTTCCTATGGAGGCAACAGTATTATCAAGTGTTAAACAGAGGTGGAATTTATGAACTTCAAACTTGCTTTGGTGTGCTCTCTAAGGGAAAATACATACATTCTGCATACATTCTCTTTCTAACTTAAAAAGAAACCAGTTGTTAGGAACCTATTCTCTGACTACAGGATGACAGGAAATTCAGTAAGTTACATTCAATTACATGCAAGATGCCAGATCATACTGGAAATGCAAACCACCAACAGGGAAAATCCAGACTCAGATTTTTGATTTTTCAGTGATATCATTTCTGCTAGCAATTGGAGTGTTCCCCCAGAGACCTGTTTATAAAGCTTGACTGGCTGTGGAAGTCCTGCTCTGGAGTGTAGTTTTAGCCAACAAGAATCCTGGGGTCTCCGAAGTTTACAACTATTATCACCAGACTACAGGGTCCATGTTGGCAAAGACACTGTTCATCATCATACTCCCTGCACTCACACTCAGTACCTGACACACAAAGAGCACTCAGTACAGATTTTTATTATTTTGTTGTATTGTGTGTTGTTTTTTTACTCAGTACAGTCTTTTTTTTTAAACTGAAATATATTATAGATAAATGATCAGGTATGGGTAGAAGTGTTCATAAAATTACTTTCCCTAGGTACATGGGTTAACAGAAAACTCTTGCTGCATGAAAGGATACAAAATAAATATCTAATACACAGGGAAGTTTGACTATGTTTTGCAAATGCTTAGTCTTTAATTGGGTACTAGTGGAGACGGAATGGGTAACCCACAGTGGCAGGAGTAAGTGAAAGAACACTACCAGAATACAAAATGAGTGAACATCAAACTAGAGAAATCTAAACACATAGTTGTCAACCAGTATGCAGTTCTGAATATAATTAATAAAGTCTCAGAAGAAACACACAAAGGATTATATTTTTCAGTATCATTTGAAGTTAACACCAAATTTCATCTTTACCTTTATGCATAAACAGACATTTTATCACACCTAACAGAGACCATCAAATAGGGTCAGACAGACATGCATTTCAGCATCTTTCCTTGAAAAAACTGTGAAAGGGGTTTGCAGCAATGAACTAGACTGTTAAAAAATACTGAGATTAATTCGGCTCCTTCCAGCTTTTAATTCCTGTAAATACGCAATCACACAATTCTTGCGAGGTCCCTTACAGAATTCAGAGAAAAAACAACCAAAATTAATTCTTTTTTCCCTGTCAAACCCCGCCCTTGTTCTGTTGCATACTGCTTATGTGGGAAGTTTGCTAACATCAGGCTTTGACAGCTGCTTCCCCCAAGCAGCCCTGCATTGAGCCAGCAACTGCAACCTAAATGACAAAAAGTCAGAGCAGCTGTCAGCCCAGTCTCTTATTTTCATCACAGCTCCTTGACATAAGCCCACCTTTTAACCCCACAAATTCTACATTCCCCTGACTCCAAACCTGGGCTGCTAGTCCCATCCTTCAGGTCATTTATGACCTGTCCAGTATCCCCTAGATTTATTGCACTACTTTACAGCTACTTTCTCTGTGTCCCTCTCCTTGCAGGCCTGGCCCTAGCCAGTCTTGTCTCTGCTGCCTCCAGCAACTGAATTTATCCTTTGCCTCTAATCATAATTCCCCTTGCTTGTTACCATCATTCAGGAGCACTCGCATTCTTTTTGACTTCCTCAGCATCTAAAAAGCCATTTTTAACTATGGTTCGCCTCCTGCCTTAAGGAGAGTAGGAAGATTTTTCCTTTTCTTAGTCTATTTCTGTGGCTGTAACAAAATACTTGAGGCTGGGTAAGTTATAAAAAGTTTATTTAGCTTATAGTTCTGCAGTGACTACATCTGAGAAAGGTTTCCCACTACATCATGACATGACAACTTATCTAAAAAGGATAGCCACATTGTAAAAGAAAAGATACAAGGAGAACCTACCTTTAAAACAACCTGTTCTCCCAATAACTAGCCCTGATGCATGAGAATTCTCTAAACAACCTAATCTCTACTTAAGATGCCACCTTCTATCACTGCCAGAATGGCAATCAGATTTAATCATGACATCTACCTTTAAACAACAGCATGCAGTTAAATAAAATATGATGGAAATTCCAGTACACTCATGGTAAAATTCCAATTGAACTGGAACTTGACTACTTGAAAATTGCAACTCCTAAATATAGATGCTATCTTGTAATAATTCTGATCTGCTTTTCTATAGGACAAGCCCAGTTATTTACAACTCTACAAACATTTTTCAGACTAACAAAGCTAACAGCATATCATTCATGCATAATATGCACAAGACACAGTTTATAGGACAAAACAAAACAAGAAAATGAATGATGAAGATGGCACTTCATTTCCATAAGTTCATTAACACAACAATGAAGGAGATAATTAGCATGATGAGTTCAGCATAGCATAAAGTCTGAACACAGAATTCATTCAATATTGATTGTTGTTACAAGTATTATTTTTCATTGCTTTCTGACTATAAAAATTGTAAAGTAAGAAAATGTCCACTACAAAGACCAGAGGCCTGAAAAAGAAAAATAGAGATACACAAAGTATATATTCTTCTCCAGAAGTAGAAGGCATTAAATATTTAAGAATCTTGACAAAACAAGGAGAGAGAGTAGTGGATGGGGAAAACTTTGTGCATTGTTAATTGGCATATTCATTCACTGTAACTGCCATAATGAAGTACCACAAAAGACTGGCTTTAGGCACCAGAAACTTATTGCTTTATACTCCTCACAGCTGTAAGTCTGAAAGCAGTGAGTCAGTCAGTTGGTTTGCTCTGAAGATCCAAGGAAAGATCTTGTCCAGATTTTTCTCCTTGCCACAGAGATGACCAACTTCTCCCTATGTCGCTTCACATTTTCTCTCCACATGTGTCTCTATATCCAGATTTCCCCCTTTGATAAAAAGCAATCATACTGAATTTGAGTCCCACCTACTCCAGTGCTATCTCTTTTTCACTTATGATATGATCAATGACCTAGATTCCATAAGGTTACTTTCTGAGTTCCTAGAATTTAGTACTTCAGCATGGAAATGTGGAGGGAGTAAAATTCAAGCCACAGCAGCAAAACAGATAAAGTAAAAATGCTTAAAATAGATATAGCTTCCAATAATTAAAGTTCAAAGCACATAAACTGTATCAATCTTATCAGCATATATTTTCCAAACTGGGGAATACTCAAATATCACAAATAGTAAGTAATAAATATATAATTATGCCAATCTTGGATACAGACATTATAGAGAAATTTTGCACAAGCCTTGAAAGTGTGTTGGAACATTTAATGTCATTGGAAATGCCCATAATATATTGTTAAATTAAAGAACCAGATATATTTATTGGAATATGTGAACTGAGGATGACAAGCACAATGTAAAATAGGTCAAAATATTAAATGAAATATATCTGGCAAATGGAGTGAGTAGAATTTCATAGTAATAACTATGTTAGTATTTTCCAAATCTTCAACAAAAATGTTGCATTTAAATATTTTAAAAGATTTTTTAAATATCTCATTAAAAATTGTGTTATACAGCCATTTCTGATTTCTGTCTTACCTGAGTTGCTTTTATTTATTTGCTTATTCTTTCCAGTACTGGGGATCAAACTCATGACCTTGTACTTGCCAGTCAGGTGCTTTTACCATTGAGCTGAATTGCTGGGCCCTCTTGAGTTGCTTTGCACAAACATTTTACAGTTCATGAAATTATATACAACTAATATTTATTTTGTAAATGTCAATTTATTTTACTTATTGTTTAAACTGAAAACAATAAGAAATGAATCAACTGGTTTTCCTACTGAACACCTAAGACTATAAGTCCAGGATAAGAATGTCTCCTTAATGTAAGAATATTTTCTCCTGATTCTTGTTTTATTATAAAGAGTCTCATTACTGCTTTAACTTCATCTGATAAAGCAGAATTAACTGTTACCTGATTCATACAGTTAACTAACAGTTTATTTCTTGTGCTCTCTCGGTGCCAAAATCAGTTCTAGACTCTTCAATATATAAAAATGAAAGATCACAGTCAAGTCTTAACAGCAGGAAAAGGGGTGGAAAAACATATTTAATGAAAAATTAAATGTGAAATACTTTTGGTGAGACTTGTCCACATAGATTTTGGTCTTCCTTAGCCTGGACAGCTATTTTTCTTTTATTGATGAAAGTTGTCTTCTATGTGTTTAAGTTTCAATCTATGAATTGATAGAAGTGTGTTAAGGCCTGATTGTAAATCATTGGCATTTTCACTGTTTTAGTTTGAAAACTAGAGTGGAATAGTGAAAATGGTCCATTGGTTTTTTGTAGATGGAGGTAATAATTTCACACAGACTGAGGGTAATGGTGTTACTGAGAAAAATTATCTTATTATGTGACTGTTCTATTGGGATAGATGGGTAGTGTTTGAGCCTTAATAAAACTCATGTGACTTTTCTCTATCAACCCCAATGAAGACAACATCATAAATAGACAAATTATGAGTCAACACAAGACGCATATTCCTGTAGCACACTTGAGACTGTTTAAAAAGATTAGGGAAAGAACGTCTGCTGTATATAAGAACATTTTTTCTGGTGATTAATGCCACATCACTCAGAAAAAGGCATTCAATTTACCTCTAAAAATGAACAAAAATGTTTAGAAATCTATAAATTTCTTTGTCACATAATACATAAGCATAAGCCTATTAACAGTCCCCAAAGTCAACATCCTGGGAATGGTCAGTCTACAATATACACTGTAGCGTCCAGAAAATTATTCCGTTCGCTTGTTTTCATTCAGATGCTGTGGTGACGAAGAATTATCTACAGAAATTACTTGCCTTAGCAATTTATGTTGCCAAAATAATTAGGATTCTCAAAACCAGAAGGCTTCAGAGATATTTTTTAATATTAATTTTTCTACAGGGCTTTCTGTATATGCCAGATTAGATAATATGGTAAATGAATTTGAAAACAATAAATCCAAAACTTGCTTGCATTAATGCTTTTCTATTTCCTAGGAATGTTTCCCTGGTTAATTGTTAGATATCCCATGGTAAGCAAGTTATCAATTAATTGCTGGGAAATGCAGTACTTGTATTACTTTGCTCTTTAATTGGTTACAAGTTTTATTTCTAGTTAAGTATTAATTGTTTAAATAAAAAATACCATTAGAACATCAGTCAATTCTTTTGTGAAAATTGTATAATGAAATATTATGTATAATTTACATAATGAAATGAAATATTAAGTATAATGAAATATTATGTATAATTGTATAATGAAATTTTATGTATAATTTTGATCAATTTTTCTGTAATGAATAGACCTCTGAGTATTTTTTTAAATTTTGGAATTTGAACAATCTTTCATCAAGAATGTAATGTATCTGACTCAGCTATATGAGGCATACAGGACCCCAGCCACCTACAACCCAAACAGAGCTACACCCAGGCATATAATAATCAAAATTCCAGAAATCTAACATAAGAACAGAATATTAAAAGCCGTCAGAGACAAGAAACAGATCACTTACAAGGGAACACCCATCAGAATTACAGCAGACTTCTCGGCACAAACCATCAAATCACGAAGAATGTGGGGGGAAATAATTCAAGCTTTGAAAGATAATAACCTCCAGCCAAGATTGATATATCCTGCACAACTGTGCCTAGAAATTGATGGAAAAACAAGGTGCTTCCAGGATATAGAGGAACTAGGGGAATTTGCAACCACTAATTCAACTCTACAGAGAATACTGCAGGATAGCCTAAAAAAAGAAAATACCAAGATTCCAGAAATAGTGGCAGAGAGGCCACAATGAAGGGAGCAGAAAACGAAATGAAGAATGACAAACTGACAACAAACGACAGAAAAAGAGCTCAACAGAAATGAGGCAGAGAAGATCGGAAGGTAGGAACAGCAATTGTAGAGAAAACAAGACATCATAATAGCTAGTGCTGACTTAGTATCATCTTGTTTTGAAGTTCCATCAAATGTGTATTCTTCAGTCTTCATTGGTCTTAAAAGATTGTATCTTATTGGATTTTATTATATGTGATAATATAAGCAAAAAATTTTATAGACAAGGAGTTTATATAGAAACCATTGTTCATTTTCTGTCAATTGGTTCTAAATATCCTGTAATAACGTCATTCTCTTGAATGGTTTTATAGTGTCGTGATATGTTTGATGCTACAGTATAAGAAGTTATACTCAAAGATTTCAAGGAAAGAGACACTATGGTAACTATTTTTATGTCAGGATATCTTGTGGTGAAACACTGGTTTGCTTAAATGGTTATAATTTGACCTGCACTGTTCTGTTGTTATGCCCTCTTTTATCTCAATCACCCCTTTTTAATTATTTATTTTTTTTTCTTTTTATTTTTTTAATTAAGGGAAAAATAAATAAGAAATAGCAGGATACATTATAACCTACTTTGATTTCCTATTAACTTGATTTGAAATACTGTATTGCCCTCACCATCTTGGTTTGCCTGATTTTCCTCTATTCTGCTTTGCTTGATAGTACCAAGTTCAAAAGTATAGGCATAACTGTGAAGACAATAAGAATCATTATGACGCCCATTCCAGTTGACTATTATTTTCTTTTAAAATCCTGTAATGTCTCCAATGCTTTGGTTTTATTCTTTACTCTTTAGTTCAATTTTATTATAACTCCAATTCTTCTTAAAAAAGCAAGAGGCAGTATGGTAACCATTGTTGATAACCTTATATTTTGTTTTTATATTATCTATTATGTTCATCCTTTTGATTTGACTGACTCTGTTCTGATATGTCGCATTTGGTTTTACTCTCTTCAAAAAAAGTGATAAGAACTGTGGGAGTAATAAAATCCAAAATGTGTAATTGTCATTCTACAAAAAAAAGGAAAGAAAGTGCTCTACAGGTTATAACTGCATATATATGTTTAAGTGTATAAGATGGATAACCATATTACTGAGTGTTTTTTTGGATCATTGAACAAAACTGTTTGCACTCTCACTGTTTGAAAGTCTACTTTATGTGCTTCAATTTTGTAACTTTTGTAACAACTATTTCTAAGATGAGCATATGTAATCTATTAACTAGTGATTTCTTACTGTTTATTTTTTAAATTTTATATTACTTGTACCCTTTTCTGTTTTTTTTCCCTTTTTTTCTTAAATAAAAAATCTATATGATACTATAAAAAAAGAATGTAATGTATCTGAAGCTCAGGAATCTATAATGTTTCTGAGAGTGATAAATGCCTCACTCTACTTGTGTATATTTTTATAAAATTTTCAATCTCATTCAGAAAATGACTGAATTTAAAATTTTGTAGTTCTTTAAACTCTAATTTTAAAAATGAGTTGTCTGATAGAAATCTAGAAACTATGATATATGATCCTACTTTTAAAAGTAGGAAATTCTCAATAAAATTTACTATTCTTTATTATTTTTATCAACTATACTGAATGGCATCATTTGGATATTTTTCAAACTCATCTCCTGATTCCCACCTGATGTTTTGCATCCATATAGCTATTTTTTAAAACTATCTTTTTGTTTTAAAATTTAAAAGAACACAATGGAACAAAATTTCAAAACAAAATAATAGGAGATTGACAAAGGTTAATATATTGTGTAGTTATCTTCAAAATAATTGCTAAGATTACAAGTTGTAGGCATGAAAAAATGATCAGACAATGAAAACTCAAACCATTCTTTTCAATGAACTAATGGAAATTAGTATACTTATCTATCTATATATAATCATCTCCCTTCTTTTCTCCTTTCCCTCATCCCAGTTATGCCTTCTTTGGAGCAGTTTCTTCCTCTTTTACTTTCACAGTATCTATTGTACATTTTTTATCTTATTCATTCTTTCAGTCTTTTTTGTTATAGATATTACTCTATTTTTAAAAACGATTTTATTTTTTAAATTTCCATCAAATTTGTAAAATCCAACTTATTTGCTTTTAACATCACCCTTTATCAATGAACAATACTTCTGTATCATTGATTTTTAATTTATCTAGTTAAATACAAAATCAGTGAAAGATCTCATTTTGCATAGTTGAACATTATAAACATGGCCTTTAAACATATTTATATCTTTGTTCCACTGACAAAGAATTTATCTCACAAATTAAATTAAAAAGTTCAAATAGTAACATAAATTTTTAATAAAATATCTAAATTTATATATTCTCCTGGATTGCTTCAGTATTATAAGTCACACAATTGTTCATGATGCTTGAATACTAAGAAAATAATTTTTGCAATCTTGAAAAGTGTTGCCATGACTCTAGGAATACATAAGTCAATATAGTGCTTCAATTTCCTTTAAAGCAATTCAAACTTAATTTAAGACATTACAAGAATAACAAAAAAAGAGAACACCCTCAATAGGAACAGTATGGTAAGCATTGTTGATCACCTTTTATTTTGTTTTTACATTATGTATTATGTCCATCCTTTTGATTTGACTGACTCTGTTCTGCTGTGTCACATTTGGTTTTACTCTCTTCAAAAAAAAGTAATAAGAACTGTGGGAGTAATAAAACCCAAAATGTATAATTGTCATTGTACAAAAGAGAGGAAAAGAAAGTGCTCTAAAGGATATAACTGCATGTATATTTAAGTGTATAAGGTAGATAACCATATTGCTGAGTTTTGTTGGATCATTGAACAGAATTGTTTGCAGTCTCACTGTTTGAAAGTCCACATTATATGCTTTAATTCTGTAACTTGAACTAAGATGACAATATGTAATCTATTAACTAGTGATTTCCTACTGTTTATTTTTTCTGAAATTCTATATAACTTGTACCCTTTTTCTGTTTTTTTTTTCTTTTTCTCCTTAAATAAAATTTAAAAAATAGGAACAGGATACTAGAATAAAAAGATAAAAAGAAATTGACAAAGGCCAGAAATAAGGATAATTTGTAACACAGAGCATAACACTTCATTTTGGAAGACTTGCTGAAAACCTGTCTCGAGAAAATCAATGAGTTACTTGCAGTTTTCTAAAGCAAGATAAAAGTGTGTAAAAAGATGGTTTCAAATAGCTATAAAGTATTGGCTTTATATTAAGGGGGGACAGAAAAAATGGAAGCCCCTAAGAGGGAGTAATCAAAAAGTTCCTAAAACTGGGAATGGAGTTCATGTAAACACTTAAAATAGGGTGGCCAGGGACTATGACAAAGGAGAAATTTAAATAGCTAACTAAATATTCCTATAAAGTTTTGAAGAATATAATAAAATCATAAGAGAAAAATCTGGAAAAAGTACAAAGCCTGTAAGAGACAATATATAAAATTTTATTGAACACATAAAATACAAACTAATTCCCATAAGCATGTGTAGGGAGCCGAGTGACAGGCATTGCTGCCTAGATGTCTCTCTCTCTCTCTCTCCTATGGGCACTGCGTCTGCCTACATTAACCATAATCCTCTTCTGCTTACGTCACTTATCCGGATGTGATGGTAACCCTGTTGTATTCATCTGTTTAACCTCTTCCTGTCCCAGCTCCCGCCCTTAGCCTATAAAAGGTGTGATTATTTTTCTGAATAAACCGGAGGCTTGATTGGGTTACATCAACTTGCCTTCGTCTCTTTTTGTCTCCCCCATGTCTTTTATTTAATCCCCGTTTCCCCTCCAGGAGCTCTGAACTTGTTGATCTGCAGGCCGGATCAAGCATGCTTCTGTAAAGTTTTGTACCCTAACATAATTACTTAAAATTTTATCTGAAAAAATAAATTGATGAAAATAATATATACTCTTGCAAGAAAAAAAGGGGTTTATAGCAAGTATCACATTATAAAGATACTATAATGAGAGAAGTCTGGTTGTACCATAGAACTATCCAAAGACTAGTGGAAAATTTACATGTTCTTAAAATATACAATGAATATACAATAAAATATACAATGAAATTTATTAATGGAGATAAGTAGCAAGGATAACTTGTTTAATGCAAAATCTTGGGAGTGTTAGCTTTCTATTTGGGGAAAGTAATTTCCATAAATTATATTATATAAAAACCAAATGTCTAAGCATTAAAATATAAACATTAGATAATGTTAAGTGAAAAAAGTATAAATACAAGAATAGCAAGACATAATGAAAGACATATCAGGACTACACTGATGGACTTGATTCCATAAACACTGTAAAACTTTCATAACTAAAAAGAAACTAAACAATAGGTACGTGATAAAGTGAACAGAGCAGATGTAATACATATGATAAAAAATAAATTGATAGCCTTATTTTTTAAAGTAGTGTTCCAGAATTGTTCTGATTACATAATTCCTTTACTACATTTAAATGTCATTGCACAATCTCCAAAGGAGTCTCTGTCTCTCCCCCTCTCTTTCTGTCCCCTCCCCATTTTCTTCCCTCCCCTCCTCCATCTTCCTCTTCCTCTCCTGTCACTCTGTTTCTGTCCTTGTCTCTGTCTGTCTTTCTCTCCTCTTTTCATCCTCTCTATTTCTCTCTCTCTCTCTCTCTCTCTCTCTCTCTCTCAGTCTCTCTCTCTCTGGTTCTTGAGATAAATCTCAGGCCCCTTAACACTGATCTACAGCCCCTGACATTTGGTTTTGTTTGGAGACAGAGTCTCATTAAATGGCAAAGTGACTGAGTTGCCTCAAACTTGCCATTGTGCTGATTCAGCCTCAGAGTGCTAGAATTACAGGCACAGACACCATACCTAGCGTGTTTTAAAACAACAATAAACAGTACTTCAATTAATAAATAATTTATGAACTGGGAATGATCTTGCAAAGCAAAAGCTAAAATTGAAAAAGAATGATAGTTATTTTTTATGATGTCTGCCTTCATAGAAGATTTTCATACTTGCTTCTGTAGTCAGAATGTAGTCAGATGTAGTCATACTACATCAAATGACCTCCACAACCATGATCAAAGAAAGTAAGGAAAAGAACAAGGAAATGCTAGCAATACTGAACGCATTATTAAGGACTACAATCACTGCCAGAAAATACCTACACTCAGACTTGTTATTTGAAAATAGTAATAATAACACCAGAAAAGAAAGGAAGAAGGAGGAAGGAATAAGAAAAGTAAATCCTTACTTTTTAATTCATTGTCGCTCTAGTGTTGCTGAAGCAACCCTGCCAGACAGATTTCTCAGTACTTACGGGATTTCAGCAGAGGCCCTATGTATCTCCATCCTTCTGAAGAGACTGGAGATAGATTAAATTCAGTGTTTCAGAATACTTTTATTGAGAAAATTGGATGTTAAGTGATGTTAGTATAAGCAACTGCACTATTCATTCTCCTTATATTTTAACCTTGGAACTATTCTTTGAATAGTTCAACATGAAAAGAAATTTGTTCTTTACAACTAGGTCAGGAATAAAGAGTTTGACTAATAAATGTTAAATCTAGGAGAAGAACAGGAGTGAATGAAGAAACAATTATGATATCCTGCTCCAAGCAGGACTCCTGGATTAGATTTGAGTTTTCACATCTTAAAAATATGTCAGAAATGATAATACAAGAAACAATGGTGAGATGCTTAGGTAAGAATGTTCTGAATATTTCATGATTCTGAAGGGAAAATTTTAGCCAAAATCTTTGCTGATGGGTAAGGGAAGTGACATCCTCTTCATTTGTCTCAAAGAAAGCTAGTTTTGGTGAGAACCAGCTGTGAAAGACAGATGTTATAGTGAGATTAAAAAAAAAAGGAAGATAGAACCAGAGATACATAAAATGCAATTCCCTGGGACTTACAGACAGAAGAATGTCTTGGGTGATTAGCAAGCAAAATACCTTAAGGCAGGAAGGAGTTTATATGCTAAGCTAGATAAAAATAGGCTGCAGCCAAACCAGAATGAGAGTGTTTTCAAAAAAAAATTACTATGTGCGAAGTCTGCTAATAAATAGGCAGACATTAGTAGCAGACATGATGGGCTATCTTAACAATTCTGTTGGTATTTTAAAATCTGGGATGCATTCAAAGGATCTATGATCAAAATAATGTCTATTATCATGTTCCCCAAAGTCATTTCTGCCCAGAACTCAGGAAAGTACTAGTTCCCTGAGGTGAACTCTGTGTTCTATAATTCATAATGTTTCATTCTGCTCTTCCTGGATACATGGAAAGCTACATATCCATGGCTTTGTTGTACTTAGGTGAGGACCATGAAAAAAGTCTGGGCAAAGGAACATGGCCAGTATGCTGCAAATCCACTTTTTCAAGACCTGTCCATAAAGATTCTTGTCCTTCTCTAAGATAACTAGTTTCAAACAATAGACTAGACTCCTAACAAGGGAAATAGCTACATCTTCCAGAAACCACTTATGTAAAGCTACAAAGGAATGCCACATAATTTTTCTTCTGTGAGAAAATAGACCACTCGTATTGTTATTGAGATTTAGAGTTTATTTATTACTGTGTGGTGACTAATACATAGCCCAAGAACGTTTTGAGACCTGTAGATATGATTCTTGATTTTGATGCAGGTGTTTGATTACTCACAATGAAACCCAGCAAGTTGTTTCTTGAGCTAATTAAGTGGAAATCAGACCAAAAGAAGAAAAATCAAATAAAACTCTGTCCCCCTGACAGACTGCTTTGTTATCATAGATGGATATCCTTTGTGGGCTTCTCTGAAATATCTGCTTGGGGACACTCTGAAAAGAGTTCATTGCCAAAAATCAGAAGAGTGGAGACTCGTGCCATCCTTTTTTGGTATAAATGCATAAATGGAAGTGTAATCCATTTGATGTCAAAGGCATATTTTATTGGAATTATACTTCTAAGTGTCCTGTTGAAAAGATGTCACAAGCTGATCTCAGCTTCCAGGTTCCAAAATGTACATTATGCTCACCCCCCTTGAAAACTTTGCTTCAGCATGTTTCATGGGCCTGTGATCTCAATGGGCCATCCAATGTAAAACAAATGAAAATGCTGATGTTTCTGGCAAGTCAAAGAGAATCTGTCTTTAAACAAGTCTTGCTCTGCCAAAAGGGAATCTACTTCTAGCATATGCTTTGAGAAAAGATACATATTTTCTACACAAACTGAGCTCATATTTATTCAAATGGCAACCAACTGACACAACTCTAAGTCCAAATGCTCCAAGCAAAAATCATTGTATATGAAAAGAGGATCACCATGCATGATAAAGGTCATAATCCATATTTTTCACATAAATCCAATTATTCAGCATCTCAGAAAATGAATGATCTACCAATCATTTTCATTTAGGAGTTAGGAAAACTTTAATCATTAATTGCAACTATCAAATTTAATGTTTTCTTTGTTCTAAAACAATTGTGACAATATTGCTATATATTCCAACCAAATCAACTTCTAGAATTTAACAACAACAAAAAACCACAATCTCTTCTCACTCATAAATATCTCACTGATAAAAGCTTTGTAAAAAGCTCAAAGGCTCATATTTGGTTCCAGCCCATTGGTTTGCCTACCTCTAAGAGAGAACAAACTAAAAATTTTATTGTGTAGTGCTAAGGGAAATGATCCTACCAGCAGAAGATCCATTGATTTGAATTATTCATGAGCTTGTTATTTTAAAAACTATTACTGTTTTGGTGCCTCTGGGACTCAGGTACTTCATTAACAACCTTGAAAGGCCTTTTGCACCTCAGCTACAAGGAAAAAAGGTGTATTTAAATACAGTTAATTGGTATTAACCCCAAACCAAGTATATAGTTCCTGGAAAGGGAAAGAATCATAATAATATTAAATGGAAAATTATTGTATAGGATAATATCTTCATGTCTCTATTTTCTTCAGTTGCATTATATGTCTGTAGGTAAATATGAAATATTAAAATGCTTTAAAATTGGGCATTTAGGAGGTACAAAATTTTTAAAAAGCATGAATGAGAAATATTTTTCCAAAATTGTATGATATTGAGAGGACAGTTCCCTAAATCTTCATTTTCAGAAGGAGCCTACAACCTAAGTGAAAGGCACTGATAAAGCAAGTTCTTGTTAGTATAATTATGTTCATATCTTCTGATCTTCAGACATTTTTCTTGCTTGGAGGAGATTTTTCAGTGCATGTGTTTATTTATATTGCTTACCACGAGTAATTTACACTATAAATTGATCTCCTTTACGGTGAAATTCTTCCATCAAAAATCACTTTGGTTTAGTTTCTTGGTGCTTAGAGCCAGTCCAGTGAAGGAATACTTGCTTGTTGTGACAGCACTGAATAGTACTGACTAAGTGAATTCAGCTGAGATATTTTTCTCAATAAAAGTATGTGAGATTTATACCTATGAAGTATAAAGTGCTCTCTTGCTATGGAATAATAAGCACCATTCAATATAATGGACAGATAATTGTTTGTGATCTAAGTAGTGGATTTTACAGATAAAACCGTCCAAACCACAATGTATGTCTCTTAAGAAAAGTAGATTTGTAATCGCCAGATCTTGGAAACAACCCAAGTGTCCATCAACTGAGGAATGGATAAAAAAGTTGTGGTATTTCTATACAATGGAGTATTATTCAGCTATAAAGAAGGATCACATTGAGATATTTATCAATAAATGGGCGCAGCTTGAGACCATACTCATAAGTGAAATAAATCAATCTCGCATGTGTGAATACGGAATAGTTTCTCTAATGTAAGTAATGATTCAAATATATAAAAATATGTGGTAATCATGATTCCCCATTATGTGGCCTTGAAGCCTTATAAAGTTTTCACTTATTAATTGGAAAGGCTTTATTCTGGGCTTCTTGATATGGAAATATTTGAAGCTGTAGTATATGAAATTTTATTCAAATAATTCAAGGAAAAAGACAGACACTATGGTAACTACTATTAAGTCGGGTTATGGTGGTGAAGCACTAGGTTGCTGAAACAGTCATGCTTTGACCTGTATTGTTATATTGTTATGTCCTGTTTTATCTCAATTTCTCCCTTATTCTTTAAAAAAATTATTTAGTTATTTCTTATGTTTGTTTTAATTAAGGGGAAAAATTTAAAAAATTAGGATATATAATAGTAACTTTTTTTGATTCCTGTCATGGTTTACGTTGTGTCCCCCAGGCCTCATGAGTTTGCATTGTTCATATGTGATGGTTCATTGTATAGTGCTTGGATTGATGGTGTCAGTGCTCCACCCACATAGGGGTGGAACCAGGATGTGATGTAATGGCAGGAAGAAGGTGTGTCTTTCTCTTTGCTGGTTTGAGTTTGCTGCTGGTGGCCGCCATGAACTGCAGCCCAGCCATGCCTGCCTGTCTTGGAGACAACTGAGTGTGGACTGAAACCTCCAAAAACTGTAAGAAATAAACCTTTCCTTTCCCAACTTTGGGCTTCAGGTATTTTGTCTCAGCGACCAGTAAAAAGTAACTAAGACAGAAATTTGGTACCAAGGAGTGGGGTTGTTTGCTGTGACTATACCTGGCCATGTTTTTCAAGAGGCTTTGGAAATGGCTTATGGGCGGAGTTTGGAAAGGTTTGGACATGTCGCCTGGATGCATAGAGCTGGAGCAGCTTAGGCTGTTCCGTAGAGGAGATTCTGGTCAGAGCTCAGGAGACCAGAAGGCTGATGATAGAAAGCCTCTTGGTAAAGACCCGGCTTGGGAGGTTTCTGCTGGAAAGGACTGCATTGGTTGTTGGACTCCACATGATGTGTGTTATGGCTTGGCAGAAAGTTTGTCTGCATTTTGCTCCTGCCCAGAGTCTTTGCCTGAGACTGAGACAAAGGGCAATGGACTGATTAATCTTGAAAAAGAAATTAAAAAGCAATCGAACGTTGAGGCTGTGGCATGGCTATTGTTGGGAGCTTTTAGCCAGCTTTATGTTTCAAACCAGGAGCAAAGAGCCCAGCAGGATAATGTACAGTGCTGTGAGTTTGTCCTGAAGGAAGATTCCAGGAAGGGTGTGGATTGTAAAGACAGAGTTGAGATTTTGATTCCTGAGGAGAAACAGAGAGATAAGAAAGATGGTCCCGGGGCATCCCAGGAAGCAAGTCCCCACCCTGTGCAGCCTCATAGCAAAGATGAAAAATTTTGCTCAGAGAAAAAATCTAGAGTGCCATGCTCCAGAATGGCAACAGAGGCCAAGTGAGGTACCAGAATGGCAACAGAGGCCACGTGAGGTTCCAGAATGGCGACAGAGGCCACATGAGTTTCCAGAAAGGCAGCAACATAGAGAAGCTTTTCATCACAACCAGGTAAACAGAGCCCTGCGATCCAGGCAACTGACCCCTACAGCCAAGAGAGAGAAAAGCCTGGCTACTGCTTCAGCTAGCAGCAAACCTTGGCGGCATCCACAAGGTGCTGATTTTAGGTGCAAGGAAAATGCACAAATTCTGAGGGGCTTCCACCTCGATTGCAAAGGGCCTGGTTGGCCATGCAGTGTGCCCCTGAGAGGGCAATTTGTGAAGATGTAAGTGTGAAGCCAAAGGTACAGTGGAGACCGCAGAAGTTTGGAAAAGCCAGGAACGTGGATGATCCAAGGAAAGCTGCAAAAATCGAGCAGAGAGGATTTAAGAGAAAAGCTGCGGGAGTTGAAATCACTGGAAGTGCCCTGGGGGTGGAATCACCCAAGGCTTTTGGAACTTGCAACCAGGTTGCTTCAGATGCTGACTGTGGAACTCTAGGACTTACTGTTTGCCCTGCTGGATGTTGGAATTGCTTTGTTTTGAATGCTTTCTATTCTCCTGTTTGTAACTTTTGGAATGGTAATGTTTATCTTGTGCCTTTGCATTTCAGAAATGTTTAACCTTGTTTCTTTTGTACAGGGGCTTACAGTTAAGAATTTGCCATAGATCTTGGAGGAGACTTGGGACTTGGATTTTTCAGCAATGTTGCAGCTGTTAGGACTTTGGCAACTCTTGGAGGTGGACTAAATGTCTTTTGTATAAAGGATGTACATGAGTCCTGGGGGCCAGGGCTGGAATGTCATGGTTTATGTTGTGTCCCCAGGCCTCATGAGTTTGCATTGTTCATATGTGATGGTTCATTGTATAGTGCTTGGATTGATGGTGTCAGTGCTCCACCCACATAGGGGTGGAGCCAGGATGTGATGTAATGGCAGGAAGAAGGTGTGTCTTTCTCTTTGCTGGTTTGAGCTTGCTGCTGGTGGCCGCCATGAACTGCAGCCCAGCCATGCCTGCCTGTCTTGGAGACAACTGAGTGTGGACTGAAACCTCCAAAAACTGTAAGAAATAAACCTTTCCTTTCCTAACTTTGGGCTTCAGGTATTTTGTCTCAGCGACGAGCATAAAGTAACTAAGACAATTTCCTATTAACTTGTTTTGAAGTCCTGTAATACTCCCATGGTCTTGTTTTGACTGATTAGACTCTGTTCCATTCTGTATGATAGTATCAAGTTTGAGGGTATAGGCAACTACTTCGAAGGCAATAAGATTCACTAAGATGCCCATGCTGGTTTGACTATTTTCTCCTTTGGAAGTCCTGTAATGTTTACAATGCCTAAGTTTTATTGGTCTTGTTCTCTACTGTTTTGTTCAACTTTATAATATCTAATGAGATAGACAATTCTTTTTAAGGAAACAAGAGACATCGTTGATAACCATTGTTGATAACCTTGTACTCTGTTTTACATCATGTGATATGTCTATCCTTGGTTTTGACTGACAGTTTTGTTTTGCCATATTTGACTTTATTCTCTCCCCCCCAAAAAAGTAATAAGAACTAAGGAGTAATAAAACCCAAAATGTGTAAATTTTGTTGTAAAAAGAGAGGGAAAAAAAGAGCTCTAAAGGATACAACAGCAAGTGTGTTTAGGGGTGTTAAATAGCTGACCATATTAATGTTTTTGGTTGGATCATTGAACACAACTGTTTGCAGTCTCACTGTTTGAATGTCCACTTTGTACTCTTTGATACTGTGATTTTAGCAACTATTTCTAAGATGATAATATGTAATCTATTAACTGGTGATTTGTTACTGTCTTTTTTTTTTTTGTAGTTCTGTATTACGTGTACCCTTACACCGCTTTGTTTTGTTTTGTGTTTTTCTCTTTTTCCTTTTAAATAAAATTTTAAAAAAAGAAAAAAAAGAAAAGTAGAAAGCTTATATCCACCTTTACAATGGACAGCACACAGGTGTGAATTTTCTGTTGACACTAATGGCTCTTTCTTATTTAAACACAGCATGAGGAGAAGACGTACTGTCCTAGCCCAGCATTTGTGCTCAGTAAGTGATCTCATCCTAATGTATCTAATGTTAGAAACACATTTAAGTATTTAACATTAGTAGGTATGAGCGGGCAAAAATGGGTAGGGCAGAAATGGAAATAAAGGCAACATGAGTTCTCTTCAGGGAATAGAGGGCAAACAAAAATGCTTCAATGGCCTTCTGTGAAAAACATGTTTAGTTCCACAAATTAATATTATCATGTAAATTACCATATAGGTGAAATGATAACAATGAAAACCTTTATTGAACCTAACAACACTATCTCCTACTTCTTTTAATCCTCATAACAATCTATGAAGCAGACATAATTATTATTTTGCTGACAAGGAAACAAAGCTTACGCAAGAGATCTTATGTCCTAAAAGGCCAGAGCCAGCTTTGAACCTGAAGAGTATGGCTTCAGAGACTCAACTGTAATAAGTTTGAACATGATTTCCTCGATAATCTTCATTCTGGCATTTGTACTCTGTCATGGATCCCTTGCACATGAACCAGAGCTGACCTTGCATAATCTGCTGGACATAGCAGGGGAGATGCAAAGTGACTTCCCAGGTTATCATGTGAAAGCCCTCACAGGTTCCTTGTTCTACAGGGGATCTAAGCTATTGTGGCCCAACTATCTTGAGGCCTCTTCATATGGTATGAGATGAAAAGTTGATAGGGAAAAGGCTAGAGACAATAGGAAGAGAAAAAGATGCCTTCAAAACTGTAATTTCGTCTATCTGGGTAAAGCCAAGTTGTTCCCTGTGAACCTAGTCCAGATATGTTAGCAAGCAAATTGAAAGCTCTGTAATAAATCCTTAAGTTTTGAAGTGATTTATTATGGAGCAAAAGGTTAATAGAATAGACATTGCAAAATGCAGGATCTTTTCCTCTCTCAGAATTTCTCTCCATCTTCCCAGTTCTCAAACTCGAGAAGTTGTCAATCTGTTTGTCTCATCCCAACTTACACACTCACAGATATACACATGTGGCTGAATAGAGATGAAAATTAAGCACTAACACCTAACTTCAGACATGAAGGATTTAAAAGTAACAAGAGAAAAAAACAGTGTAGAGAAAAAATATATCCTTCCTTTTCATACTTCTTGAAGAGTCTTCCAAGTAATGCATGGGTAATTTTCTATTAACCAATCAGAATTTCCTTTAAAAAATAAATCAAAAAATGTTTGCTTCTGAGTAAAGAAATATGAGTTTTTGTCAAAATGTGTAAATTGTGTTATAAAAAAGAGAGGAAAAAAAGTGCTCTAAAGGATACAACTGCAAGTGTGTTTAGGGGTGTTAAATAGCTGACCATATTAATGTTTTTGGTTGGATCACTGAACACAACTGTTTGCAGTTTCACTGTTTGAATGTCCACTTTGTATGCTTTGATACTGTGACTTGAGCAACTGTCTCTAAGATGATAATGTGTAATCTATTAACTGGTGATTTCTTATTGTTTTTTTTTGTAGTTCTAAATTACTTGTACCCTTACACCACTTTGTTTTGTTTTGCTTTTTCTCTTTTTCCTTTTAAATAAAATTTAAAAAATTAAAGTTTCAAGAGTTTCATGTATCAAATGATCAAACACAAAGCCAGTCAATGGAGTAGCTACTATGCCCTGGGTTCCTAGAAAATCGAAATCCAACTCAGTCCCCTTCTAGACCAATCATAAATGGCCACATAACTCTGTTTCTTTACTTTAATAAGCTGAAAATTGTCAACGAAACTTTAACTCAGAGCTTTCCACTAAAATGAACCAAATAAGGCTGCTGTTCATTTAACTATTTAATTTGCCTTTTCCCTGAGTTCAACTTATAAAAATTGTTTCCTCACCCTAGATGAAAACTGCTTAATACATGAGTTGCTAAATACTCAAAGTAATGTTTTAGTGTGCTTGTTTATCTTTCAACATATATTTACATACACATGTAATATGTTAAAAATTAACTTGCTCTCATGATTGGTGCTATGATTTTTGTATCTAGAAGTCCCCCTACAGCTTGACATGCCCATAGGTGGGGCTTTTGGGAGCTGGTTGGATACTGTGTGTGTGACACTGGGATTAAGGGTATGTAGTGCTGGATTAGTCCTCTAATTGGTTTATCATATTTCTTAGTGTGGATAATGGAAAGACCCAACCTGGCTATGGGTGACACCACACAAAAGCTTTTTGAATGGCTGGATCAAAGGGAAAAGGAGGTTGTTACCTGATGCTTTACTGTCTCCTACCTACCATGCCATGAACTGTTTCTCTTTTGCATCCTCTCTGCCATGCTGTGCCTTGGAGCCAGCCAACTATGAACTGAAATTTCTACAAACTGAGCTGAAATATGCCTTTCCATCTTTAATTTGTGAATAATGAGTATTTTGTCTCAGCAAGGAGAAAATTAAGACAACTGGTTACATATATAAAACTTCTTTCTTGGGATACATTTCTAATATTATGAATTCTAACCTATTGGTGAAATAGAACAAAAATCATGTTAATGCCAAAAATATGCTGGTGTTATTTGCAAAATGAGGAAAATTGAAATGAAATTCCAATCAGGATTCTGAGTCATTATTCTGGAGGGAAAAGAATAACAGTGCTCAAATAAACAGTGCCTCCTGAACTTGTTTTGTACTGTAATGTGAATCAGGGGACTCCCGAGTATTTACTAGTTTGCACTTAATTTCACAAGAAACTGGCTGATGTCTTTGGTGGTAGCTTTGGTGCTTTATTCTTTGTTGTGCTTGACAGAGAGCTGAGCTGTTTAGTCACAAAATGTTTTTTTCTTGTGAGTCTTACTGGCTCCCATTCTCCTGTGATGAATAGAATGTGATGGGATTCGACTTCCAGAATTTGCCTTGTGAAATGATGCCTGTTTGAAGCTGACTAGCCCTGTGACAGTTACTGATTCTCTCAGTAGATTCTCTCAAATCTATCTTTATGTCAAATTTTGGATGCAGAATTATTACAAGTAGAACACAGAAAAGAGACTCAGTTTTACAAACCCCATGAGAGACATAGTAGTTTCAAAGACTCACTTTAAACTGTAAGTTTAAAGAATTTTAATCCATACAAATATATTTAATTAGTAATGGTATTTTCCCCGATTTACCACTGGATACCAAACAAATAAGTAATCAGCTTCTATCCCTGAAACTTAAACTGAAACTAATAAAGCAAAACATTCATATGTTTAGCTGGTAGGGCTCATAAGGTCTGGAGTTTTCAGAATGATTTTACATATTTCTGTTTATGGATCCAATATCTAGTAACATATTCTTATAAATCACATTATGCATGTCAAGGTTTATTTCAGAATTATATATATACATATATAAATTATAAAGTAATTCCCATAAAGTATTGAAAAATATATTTTAGCAATTCATAAAATATGTAATCATAAAGCAATAAATATCTTTCCTACAAATATAGGTATATAGAATAACTACCTGAAATTTACATTGAAGTATTTCATGTGTTAATGAAAGTATACTACATATTCACTGACTTAGGTAAAGGATGCTCTCCACAGCTCTGAACTTTTATGAGACCTTAACATGCAACCACACAGAACTAGCCTAAATAAGCCAAAGCACCTTGTAAAACACAATGAAAAGAAGATTGGCTGAGAACTCATATCACCTTGTATACCCACCAAATGCTCTTGGACTGGAGGACTAACTTCTTTATAGATATTCAAATCTTTTCTGGTGGGTCATCATGTGTATCATCTCTTTCATAAAGCAGCATTCCTATCTTTCTTCAGGTTTACCAAAAAAAGGGGATATGAATAGGGTAGTTTAGGATTTAAAACAAATTGTAATCTCCATGCAATTTGCTGTCTAAAAGTACGTAGGCCCAGGAAAGGCATACAGCTACTTTTCAGATGACAGGGAATGGCTTGTTTTAGCCAGCAGCATTTCCCCTCTACAATTCCAGGCTTGGGAGACTGATCAGAAAACAGGACAAGTATAGCTAAGTGTATGATTTGGGCTCAGTGACAAATTCAAAATAAAAAAGCTGGCAAATTCATATTTGTTGCTGCAGAGAGGCTAGATAAGTATGAATATATATCTAACTCTAAACAAGCACTACCTTTCCAGTAAAATAAGAACATAAATCAATTCATAAAATGTTAGGGATTTTCTTCATCTTTATTCAAAGAGGAAGAGGAAATGATGAAGTATACAACAGTCTATGATCTCTCCTTGTTAGGTGAAAACAGTGCTTTTGTGATAAGACAGTGAATTTCATGATACTTAAGTCAGTACATTATTAATAACAGCCTCCAAGTAGGAGAGGAGAGTGAATATAAGAGACAGAACATAAAACACAGGAAAAGGGCTGCTGTCATCACTTGCTTCCGTGCTGCCTTCTGCTTGGTATGAACTGTTTCTCTTCTGTCATGCCATCCTGAAAATCCCCACCTACGACCGCATGAGGCTTTGCTCAGATACCTGGACACAAGTTGTAACATTGCTTCTAAGGGTCACATGAATAAGCTTGGAAGCTTGGAAGTAGTGTTAGTTCTAGTCAAGTCTTTAGAGACTGCAGCCCTGGCCAATAGAAGAATACAATCTCAAAAGAGCCTGAGCCAATCACTTGGATAAGTCACGCCTAATTTACTGACTTAGATAAGTCTGTTGTTTAAAGCGTATTTGGCTATGATAAACAAAATTTACATATGATTACTTAATTGCCCCATGAAGATTAAAGAGGCAGAAATGGTCTTACTCACCATTAATTATCCAATATCTAATATGCTGCCTAATATATGGTAGACACAGGTATTTGTTTAATAATGAAAGGAGTGAATCAATTAACTCAAAGGAGAAAGAAGGATAATGTTTTCTTTACCACATGTCAAAAGTTGCACTGGATAGCATGGGTCATTCAGCATCAACCTCTGTTAACAGAACCTCAGCTATAAACTACACTTCATTCACAAACAACCTAGGGAAGAAAATTTTAGTTGATAGACCACGTACTTAGACAACTTACAAAAAAACTGAATGATTTAAATGTAATGCAAAATGGAAAGAGAGACTTTTGCAAACAACACAGAACCATTTTCTTCTTGAAACTGAAGCTCTTGATAGCCATTAGAGAGTTGAAGCAAATAAAAAGGATAAGGTTACATAAGGCAGAAACTTATTTGAGAGAAAAGTACTTCTTGTCCGTCACTGTGACTAACAGATTTCTCATGAAAATAACTCAGATCCAACTACATCACTGCAGAGGCAACTTTTTACTACATTACTGTAGAGGTAACTTTTTAAATTACTTTCCATATTCAAGGATGCTAGCTAAATGGAGCAAGAAAAACTGTCAAATTAAATAACATCCAGAGAGCAAATGTTTTAGCATAAAATTTTACATAAAGCCATTAGACAGCATCAAAGTTATATCGCAAACATCAGCATCTATTTTCTTTTGAAAAATGGTGTTACTGGTTCAAGAAGAAATGGAAAAAACATTTAAACAGGCAACTACATCAAAAAAGCAATGGATCTCTCCTAGTTACTCCCACTGAATAATCTAACTCCCTGAACATTTTTCAAACTAATGGAATATGAAAGAAAACAGCACATGGTAAAGAGAGACAAGGGGTATAAACTTGAGATTGTGAACATGTAAGCAAAATCCCTAAGATATAATAAAACAAGCCTGGGACAGCAACCTTGAAGACATCAAAGAATCATCAAGCAATAGAATTAATAAGATTCATACTCCCCTCTGCTTAGACATTGCTTTAAATTATAAATTTTCTTAAAATATGTTTTTTATTGTAGGGAACCCCTAAGTTTGCCAACCCGATATATTTGTTCCTCTCTGTCTGTACGTTGTTAACTTCTCATTATATGCTAATAGGAAATGTGAAAATGGAACAACATTTAAAGCATAGAATGTTAAAGAGGAATTTTTACATCTTATTTATTTATGTTTATCCTTTTAAAAGAAAAACAACTTTGAGATACCTATAATCAATTCCCCCACAGTATTTTTATGATCTCTATTCTGAGTACTACTCCATATTTCTTGACTCTTCCTTCTTTAAAAGGAACGTATAGATAGCGTATGAAATGTTTAATTCAGTCTGAGGAATTCAGATACAGATCAGTAAGCATTTAAAAGCATTTAAGACGTATCAACTGTAGGATAGGGGAAGTATTTTTCAACAATACATAAAATGGGCTAGAGAAATAGAAGAGTAGAGCAGTTAGGGTAGGGTGACGCAACAAAGAAATGGACTTAGGGCAACACAAAGAAAAACCCTTATTTAAAGAATAGAAGATCTTAGAACTGATGCAAAAGCCAAAAGAATCAAGCCGTGGAAAGATCATTAGTTAGTAAAGTAGTTCTGAAAATTCAGGTACTTGATAGTACTTTCTTCAAGGCCTAGCCAGTAGGTAGAAAGTATCAAGATCCATTATTTTCCATCACTCTTCAGATATCAAATTCTCAAAAGAAAGCAGTTTGCACATTTACTTCTTGGCCAGGAAAGGGAGAGCACCATACCAGTCCCCACAAGACTTCAAGTGCTTCCCATGTAATTTTAAAAAGGAGACTGGAAAAGTGGCTAAGAGAACCAGTAACAACAACAAAATGTCTTTCCATAGGAGGGTGAGTATGGCAGCTCTAGCCTTCACTTGTTCCTAAGGAGACAGTTTATTGCTGGCAGTGAAAACCAAGACCAATATTGCTGTCCATTTGGTTTCTCTTTTCTAAACTTAAAATCAAGTCTGATGCACACACTGATAGGAAGGATCATCCAGTACAGTATCAGTAAAAGGAAAGTGCTTTTATTTACTCCTAAATTTCTACTTCATGTAAGTTGATTACATTCATATCACCCATCAAGTAAAATGAAATTTACACCTTCCTGTCTGCTACTGTTAGCTGGACAGGCTCCTATCTGCCATCTCTGTAGCAAGGCTTTGTATTATCTCCCTCAGAAAGGACACACAGTTTCCATATATTTCACTCATCAATCCAACAGCTGTGATGAAAAAACGATGATATTTATTTTCCCTCTCTTCCTTATTTTCTCCAAGTACTGGAATGAAACAGTGGTGAACAGTGGGTTCTATACAGAGGGAGTCTTTCTAATAGATAAATGACAAAGAGCATGCCCAAATCACACCTTTTACCCTCATTTGTGGAAAAATCACCATCATACAGGAGAGAAGAAACAAAAGTTTTCAAATACAATCAACAACTTATCAGCAATCTTAGAACTATAAATCCTAAGACCCAAACACATTTCCTAACATATCACATTGCCCTTTATAAATCCCCTTGGAAAATTATCTCAGGTAATGGGGACAGAACTTAAATGTTACCTTAGTTGCTAAAAGTTGTTTTAGAAAAAGATAAACAAAGAATGTGAAAACAGAACTAAGGAAAAAGACCAAAGTGTAGATAAAGCTTTATTTTCCAGAGAAAGAGAGACACCCTGTGGATTTAGCAAGAGTCTTTCAGTGTTCATTTTACTTTAGTGTTCTGTAAAGAAAAAGCATAACTTAAGGAGCTAGTACCAAAATAAAACACAAAAGTAGATGTGAAAAAAATCAAAGTGACAGACAGAAATGGATCAAGTTCTACAGCTTTATAGTTTTAAGTAGAAATTCTTCAGGTACAGTTTACCTTTATTAAGCTGCAAAACTGTAGAGAATATGGGAAAATGCTACAGATTTACACACTCTGAAACTAAAACACTAGAGTCAGAGTTCCAGTTTTCTAGGTGGAAATGTCCCAAAAAGATCTTGAGGACTTACAGAGAGCAAGCTGGAAGCAGAACCAAGGAAACAGAGTCCACCAGGAAAGCAATTGTGGCTCATCAGGCCCCTCGTATTCTGTCTTGGGGACTGCATGACAGGATCATTAGGGGATGTTGCAAAGTAAATATACTTCCAATTATGTCCCAGTCACAGTTGTTTTGATTTGATTTGAGCCAGCACCTTTAGACAGTGGAAACTAGTTTGAATCTGATCTAATCTGACACATACAGATTCAGGAATTGAAAGCAGTTTAGTCTGGAGCTCCCTCTAGTTGCGTCTGGAAAATAACTGCAGAGCGGGAGAGGGCACTCTGGATCCTGGAGGGGAAATGGGGCTGGCAAAGAAAAGGGACAGATTGTCTTCAGTGCTGAGCACATTGAAAAGGAGCCATTTGCTTCCAGTGGAACCTGTCTTTGGTATCTCATCTGCAGCTACCAAAGGCACTGACTGCTTTGTGATTTAAATACTGCCCCAAAGGTCTGCAAATAAAAACAAATGCATACATGCTAGGAGCCTCTTGCCACTGTCTTCCAAGATAATTCACAGCCTATGATGCTGTGCTAGGCTACTCAGCATCTCCTTTTCCCTGTGAGTGAAAGCCTTGCTATCTAGGCCTAGAAAACACTTGTAAAGATGAAGCAAAGCCAAATAACATGCAAACTCATGAATACAAGCATTTTTACACTTAGAGACAACAACTCCTATTACAATTAAAGAAAGCAAAGGAGATCAGGAAACTCATATTGCTAGGCCAAACTCAGACTAGAAGAAAGAAAGAAAGAAAGAAAGAAAGAAAGAAAGAAAGAAAGAAAGAAAGAAAGAAAGGCTTTTGTTGTCAGTCTATTATAATGGTTTTCATTATAAAATGTACCATACATTTCTGAGTTGAGACATCTAAAAGCATTTTCTAATTTAAATGAATCATGAAATCTCTAGATGTTCTTTTCTTCCTTGCTGTAATCAACTAGAGAGGAACTTGCACTGGTTGACAGTACAAGGAAAGGAAATAATGTCACTAAAATTTACTGAAATATGCTAGCATGGAAACTTTACCTCCTCAGGGGAACTCTAGCTTGAGATGTTTTATCAACTGGCAAAGATGTCTGCTAAAGCAGAGTGTTTCCATCACTCTCTTCTCCCCGCATCTCCCACTGGAAGTAATGTGAAGACACCAGGATTTTCCCCTGCACAGAGCTTCAAATCAAAGTAGAAGCATTGGATTGACAAGAACAAACAGCAAACTGCCAGGACAAATGTCATTTCTCAACTGAAATTGATGCTTCTAAAAAAACCACTCAAGTGGTAGGGAATAAATGTCTGTAAGTTCCAGGTTTTTTTAATTCTTTACAAACTGTATATTGGAGAAATATTTTACTGACTGGTGGTCCCTTTTCCAAATGAATGATACATTTCAGTTTTAAATACATCAATCTTAAATGCTATATGTAAAGCGTTTATACAATAACTAAAACATAATAAATACTCAAGAACAACTTTTGTATTTTCATTATTGTGGGCCACAGTACATAAAGAAAACCATTTCAATGGAAATAAACCAGAGGTTATTTGGTGGTGAAGCACTAGGTTGCTGAAATTGTCATGCTTTGAGCTGTATTGTTATGTTATTATGTCCTCTTTTATCTCAATCTCTCCCTTATTCATTAAAAAAATTATTTAATTATTTATTTTTTAAATTATTTTTTAATTAAGGGGAAAAATTAAAAAAAGCAGGATATATTATAGCAACTTTTAAAATTTCCTATTAACTTGATTTGAAGTCCTGTATAAAAACAACTCCCACTATCTTGTTTTGACTGCTTAGACTCTGTTCCTTTCTGTTTGATAGTATCAATTTGAGGGTATAGGCAACTACTTTGAAGCCAATAAGATTTACTATGATGCCCATTCTGGTTTGACTATTATCTTCCTTTGAAGTCCTGTAATGTTTACAATGTTTAAGTTTTATTGGTCTTGTTCTCTACAGTTTTGTTCAACTTTATAATACCTAATGATATAGGCAATTCTTTTTAAGGAAGCAAGAGGTATTATAGTAACCATTATTGATAACCTTGTACTCTGTTTTTACATCATGTGCTATGTCTATTTTTGGTTTTGACTGACAGCTTTGTTTTGTCATATTTGGTTTTATTCTCTTCCAAAAAAAAGTAATAAGAACTATGGGAGTAATAAAACCCAAAATGTGTAAATTTTGTTGTAAAAAAGAGAGGAAAAAAGTGCTCTAAAAGATACAACTACAAGTGTGTTTAGGTGTGTTAAGATAGATGACCATATTAATGTTTTTGGTTGGATCATTGAACACAGCTGTCTCACTGTTTGAATGTCCACTTTGCTTTGATCCTGTGACTTGAGCAACTATCTCTAAGATGATAATGTGCAATCTATTAACTGGTGATTTCTTACTTTTTTTGTAGTTCTCTATTATTTGTACCCTTACACTGCTTTGTTTTGTTCTGTTTTGTTTTTTCTCTTTTTCCTTTTAAATAAAATTTTAAAAAAAGAAAAGAAGAGAAACCAGAATCCACTGGTATGCATTGCCCTTCCCAGCACATTCAGCATTAACTCTAGAAAATCACCCAGTGTTGGTATGGTATACTGTAATTAATCTGTACTTGTAGCTTCCACTGGTTTTCATAAGAAAGCATAAGAGTGCCATCTGAGAAATCCACCCAAGAGTCAGGGACTTGGTACTCATTATGGCTCAGTTTGAATTCAGGCCAACAGTTTCTTGATGTCTCAAACTCTTTATCCTCAAAATAAACAAGGTTAAAAAATATTACTGTATTTCAAGCTTCTAGGTTTAAGTAGATTCATGTTATAATGTAAAACGGAGACAGAAATCAACTAAAGGAGCCTGGAACTCTTTCATCCCCCCACCCCCATTCATTTCTCCTAGGGAATAAAGCAAAGAGAAAAACAGAATTGGATGATTTGAAAGATGCCTTTGTAGTTTAACTTTTTCCAGTAATATCCTCCCCAATCTCATGAGGGTATATAAAAGACAAATGCTTAATTTTGCTCCCATGAAGCACGAAATTTAGCGGCAAACCTTTATAGACTACAGTACAAATGGTATAAGTTTATTGTCCCATAGTGTCTGCTACATAATTGTGTTCATTCCCTTTGTGTATTTTAGTAATGAGAGTATAATTGTCAGTGCTTATAATACATATAATCTCATTACTGTCACTCTCATTAGTATGCTTTCATTTCAGTCTAATTCCTAATACTTACCACAGTTAATCATTGAAATAATGCTCCCTGCCTTGTTTTTAATATGTTTCATTTACTATTCTGGACACAATGCCAAGAAGTGAGCACTGCATTTGTGCTGAATTATCATGACCACATCAGTGCCTTCCTACTATGATGGCTGAGCTATCAGTTGGAGCAGAAACTAATTTAGACACGCAAAGAACTTCTTTATAGACAGTGACTATGTGGAGAGCTATATGACTAGAGTACCATATTTCATATTGCTATATAAATTGCTATCTTCAAATCTAGGTATTTTAGTCATTATTTCTTGACCTTCTGTTCCATGTCTCAAGTTTGTCATCTATCAAAGGACTGATGTGGCCCCTTATTCTCCTAATATAATAATTCTTTTTTATCTGTAAGGCATTCACATCAGTAAAACTTATCATAAACTGCATTTTGATTATAATTTCAGAGCAATACATGCGCAATAGTTGTAAAACTCAAATGAATTAATTGACCTAAAATGAGTACCAAAATTGTCTAACATATCCCTCTGTGTTATTAAGAATTAATTAAGAACTAATTAAGAATCTCTTAATTAGTTTCTGCAAAATATGCAGATCTTTGTATTTCTATGTAGATCACTAACTTAAATTTAATCTTTTTAGGTATCATATTTCAGTCTTCTATCTCACTCATCATCTTTCTAGGTCTTCTTCCCCAAGCTCCAATTACAGCAATATTGCAATTTTCTCTAGGTAAGAATTCTGTTGAATATTAGTGTTCATAGTTCTTTCTTTATGACCTTAAGTTTTTCTTTTCAAGGGCCCATTTGGTTACTTCTTTCCAGGCTACCTAATTTGTAGTTTCCAAACATCATGGATCTATGCATAGTTTTCATATATATATATATATATATATATATATATATATATATACTTTAAAAATTATCTGTAGCTTTTAGTTTGTTAGGCACAGGGAGTGAAGATAGAAAAATACGGTTCATTTGCCATCTTAACATAGAAATCCTATAAATTTTCTTGTTAATCTATATTATTATAAAGTCCAGTCATTACTACTGAACATTTCTTTTAAATATCCCTGACTCATATTTTCTTTCCAGTACTCATGCTTTATTCAGAGTTCAAGTTTTCTTTTTGTTTCTCAGAAAGTTAGAAAAATTTCCCTAGTGGTATGGGGACACAGAAAGTATTTACCACTCCCTGGGATCAGAAAGCAACCCTTTTTACATTATTAAGTATCACACAAATATAAGTAACACAAGATGCCACTCTCTGTCTGCGGCAGGTAGGAAGTATGAGAGTCCTGGCTGTCACTCACATGAGGAATAAATTACATCAGACTGAACAAGGTCTTAGAGTTACTCCTGCTAATCAATAAACTATGTGTCAATGGAAAATAAAAGAAAGTTCTCTGAAGATACCAATAAAATGACAACTCATCTGTGAATCTCATTAAGGTAAGAAAATGCTTCCTTGGAGAAAGCTTATAATAAAATAAGCATTTTTTAAAATCTTGGGAAAAAACAGGTATGTGAATAGTGCTATTTTTAAATGGCTGGAAGCATAAATATAATATGTTAAGAAATTTATACTAATCAAACAAAATGCACCTGTTCTAAACTAAACATATGACTTCCCAAGGATGAAAACTTCTGACTCACCAGTATCCTATAAGCAGTAGTATCAGGAGAAAGGATGAGCAGAAGAAAGGATGAAAAGATTGGTAGTCTGCAAGAAGGACATTCTTCCCACTTCTGCTTTTAGTTTGCAAGCAACAAAATGATCCATGGTTGGTTATGACATGGAGACTACAATGTCACATCATTCAGAGATCCTGGACTTTGAACTTAGTGATTGTGATTTTTAGGTCACCCCCACAAGGAAGAGGTGACTATATACTCTGCATAGTTAAATGGAACAAAGTGATATTTGATGACAAAGTCATGAGGTGGTACAACCTTCAAATTTGTTTGTCATTTTCTTTTATTTAAATAACTGCTCACTGAATATCCTTGTCCTACTCTAGTTTCCCAGGCATCCTGTAATAAGCTATAATTATGTGAATAGTTTTAATAGTAGAAGTAACCTGTACCATTTCTGGGCTGAAATATTTAAGAATTGATACATGATTCTTGGCTTAGCAATTCTGGAAGAATAGGGATTGTATGAATACCAGGATCACTACAGGATACAAACTGACCTAAAGTACGCATGCTTAATTACAACATAACTGTGCAGTGTTATGGTTTATATCTAGATGTCCATGTCCCCTCAAAGCCTCATATACTCATAGGTGAGGCTTTTAAGGGGTGACTGGATCATGGGCGTGATACTTGATTAGTCCATTTATGGATTTATAGCTAGGCATGGAATTTAGAGGCAAAGTCTGGTATGAAGAGGTAGGTCACTGTGGGCAAGGCCTGGAAAGGTTCATCTTCCTCCTCTTCTTCACTCAACCTTCTCTTTTTCCTCCCATTCTAAGAGCTCTTCCTTTTATGCCATGCCCTTCTCCCATGCTTCCTTGCCTTAAAGCCAGCAGACTATGGGCTAAAAACTCTGTGTAGTGGACTGACAACAGGTGGTCAACTTGTAATACCAGCTGAACTGGATCAGCATGGTGCTGTGCAGATGGCCCACCTGAGGACTGTTGCCAGATGCAAAGGAGAACTGGAGAAGAAGAGGAAGCATTTTGATTCTCCTTGGTGTTGGTTCTCTTGGTTGTTGGTTCTTTCATTTGTTGCTGGTACTCCTCTTGCCATTTGTTCTCTTGAGGAGTTTGTCGAGCTTCTTTCCTGATATTAACTTGATTGTTCTCATCATCAGAGGAGCTCAGGACTTTTTTGTCACTGAAAATGACTGTGATCCACTTTGGGCCTTTCTAGTGCAGATCTGTGAAGCAGAGACTTGCATGAGTCATTGCCAAGGGCTCTAGGCCTCCAGTTGGACTTGTAATGGGCATTGTCATGGACTCTAGGTCTTCAGCTGGACTCACGCAGGACATTGCCATGGGATCCAGGTACTCAGTTGGATGCCTTGGATCTTAGTGTGGTATGTGGACAGATTTCCTGCACTTCTTGTATTTAACCATTTGGGGGACCATTATAAAATAATTCTGTAAATTTTGCATCTGGTACTGTCTTGTGTTCCTTGTAGACTCTTGATTACAACATTGTGAGCTAAAATAAAACTTTATATCATGAGAGTGAGGTATTTTGTCCCAGCAAGGAGAAAGTAACCAAGACATATAGCAGTTTTTGAATAAGCAAAAACAAATATTCATTTATTAAACTATTGAAATTTTGGGACCACTTGTTAACAGAACATGGCTTATTGCTCATGAGGCATATTTTAGCTTGATGTAGAACAGAACTCTATGATACAGATACCAAAAGATAACACAGTGGCTTGGAAAGGTAGTGAGTTTCTCAATACTGGAAATGTTTAAATCATGAAAGATAAAAATTTTCTTAGAAATGGGCATCCATTCATCATATGAAGAATTGAATTAAAGAGTTTTTTACATGTTTTGACATGCCATTCTTTTATTAAAATACCTATTAAACTCTCAGGCTCTTCTAATATTTTGTCATATGAAAATGATTACCTTAATTCTATGACACAATATTAAATTCTATAGATAAGTATAAACTCCCAAGGGATTCTCAATTGCAGTGAGTGAAGAGTTAAGACAGAATCTCTAAAATAGCTACTTAAAAGTACAAAAATTAATACTTGGTGATAAAGAGAAGTGAAGATAGAGTGAAGCAGGGGACAGCTGAAGAAGGGATCAAGGAAATCGGATCACAACAGACAGATGAGAGAGAAACAGTGAGGAGAGCAACATGATATGATCTTGAAATATGATTGATTACTCACATGAAAATATAAGAAAAACAAAGGAGCTGCAAATTAATGAATAGGAAAACATCACTGTAGACCAGGGGTGGTGAACCTGTGGCATTTGTTTTATTTGTTTTTCTTTTAAGACTGAAGATGTTAAGGTCTGAGCTGTCTTATTTCTCGCAGTTGAAACTTCAGTGTTGAAGTGTAATTGCAGTGTTGGCACTTTGCGATAAATGAATGAGTTTCGGGGTACAGCTTACTCACTCATCATTAACTGGTTTGTCATCCCTGTTGTAGAGTGTTCAGTGGGATAGCAACTAAGCCTATATATTGCTTAAGAAAAAATAATCTAGATTGGCTGAAAATTCCTTGAAATAGAGGGAAAATGAAAAAATAGTTTGATTTAGATGCAATGCTGTCGTTTGCTAATTGATGGTGGAATATTTGATAAGCATTAAAAGTTGGAAATGTGTAATACTCAAAGTAGTCATTATTGATGTCATCCTCCTATGAGATATGATCAAAATATATGGTGAATGTCTAATTCATTATTTCAATAAAATACATATTTTCATTAATCCCCTCAAAATCTTCCTCCTCACTTCAGACACATATATCCTATCATTTTTACCACTTCTAAAGCAAATCTTAAATTCATCTTTTGTATCTTTAGAAGGTATGATTAAAGTATACAGAGAAATATACTTGCTGCCATGTGCCATCGGAGGAATACTTGCAAAAATGCAACATTTTGTCCTAAACACCTCATTTAATTGACCTGGCACCATGCAAATTCTGGCTTTTCTCCAAAGTCAAAATAATCATGAAAGGACAGAATTTTGAATCATTTCAGGACATCAAGGCAGCCACAAAGTTGCAACTAAAGACACACACTACAGAAGACTTCCAGAGTGCTTTGAGAAAGTAATGAGAAAAATAGGACAAGTGTGTGTGAAATGAAGGGGAATATTTTGAGAAATATTAATGGCAGTATATCATTTAATGTGATAATATTTTAAATTTAAACATTTACTGAATTTTCACACCTTGCTTATCAACCTCAGCATTTATCACTTTTCTTTTATTAAGTAAATATCTCTCTTGAATCCCTCCACTTTCCTCCAAATCCACCACCAATAGTTAGTGAAGTGGAAAATAAATTCTAGCCAAAAGCAACAACATTATCTCATGACAGGCCTTTCATAAATCTTTTTTTCCATAGAAAATTTGTTTATACTATCACACACAATAAAATCCAATAAGATATAATATTCTAGAACCAATGGAAACAGAAGAACAAAAGCATGGTAGACTTCCAAGTAAGATGATATTAAATAAACACTGGCTATTATCATGTCTTATTTTCTTCAAAATAGCTGTTCATACTATCACATATAAAAAATCAAACAAACCAGGATAAAAGCATTCCAACAAATGAATGAAAACATTATAAGGCTTCAAAGCAATGTAATGGCAATTCATGATTACCATAAACTCTTATGTACTCTTACCTTTTCTTACACAAGATAGACTATATGAGATTTATACATGTGAGTTTGATTTACTTCGCTTACAAGTATGGTCTCAAGTTGCATCCATTTATTTATAAATATCTCAATGTGAATATTCTTTATAGCTGAATAGTACTCCACTGTATAAAAAATACCACAACTTTTTAATCCATTCTTCAGTTGATGGACACTTATGTTGTTTCCCAGATCTGGATACTACAAATTGTGCTGATATAAACATGGGTGCACATATATCACTGTGGTATGATGCTTTCAGTTCTTCTGGGAATATGCCTAGAAGTGGAATAGTTCGGTTGAATGGGAATTGCAATCCCAGCTTTTTGAGGAGTATCCAAACTGATCTCCACAGTGGTTGCACCAGTCTACACTCGCACCAACAGTGCAGGAGAGTTCCTTTTTCCACACAGCCTCTCCAGCATTTGTTGTTGGTAGTTTTCTTGATCCTGGCCATTCTTTCAGGAGTGAGATGGAATCTCAGTGTTGTTTTAATTTGCATTTCTCTAATGGCAAATGATGATGAACATTTTTTCATGTATTTATTTGCCATTTGTATTTCTTCATCTGAGAACTGTGTATTCATCTTAGATGCCCATTTTACAATTGGGTCTTTGAATTTCTGCAGTCTGATTTTTAAAAAATTCTTCATATGTTTTAGACAAAAGTCCTTTGTCTGAGGAACAGTTCACTAAGAATTTTTCCCAATTTGTGAGTTTTCTTTACACTATGCTGGAGATTTCTTTTGACATGCAGAAATTTTTAATAAGACATTATCCCAATTATTGATTCTGGGAAGTATTCCCTGTGCAGTTTGATTTCTGTTCATGAATTCTCTACCTACCCTTATGTCTTCCAGGTTTTTACCGAATTTGTCTACCCACAGATTCAGTGTTTCTGTTTTAATATTCAGATCTTTGATACATTTAGATTTTAGTATAGTATGTGGTGATAGGCATGGTTTTAGTTTCAGTTTTCGGCATATGGAGAGCTATTTTTTCCAACACCATTTATTAAAGGGACTGGGGTACTTTCAGTGAACATGTTTGGCCCCTTTATCAAAGATAAGGTTTTTGAGTGTGTTTGCAGTTGTGGTTGTATCTTCTAATCTATTCCATTGATCTTCAGCTCTGTTTTTTTCCAGTACCATGCGGATTTTACTACAGTTGCTTTGTAATATGACTTTAAGTCAAGGATTGTCATGCATCTTGCCTTGCCTTTGCTGCTTAGAACTGTCTTTGCTATTCTAGGTCTCTTTTGGTTCCAGATGAATTTTAGGAGTGATTTCTCTAGATCTATGAGGTATGTTGATAGTATTTTTATTGGGATTGCATTGAATCTGTATAACAATTTTGGGAGAATGACCATTATCACAATATTTATTCTTCCTATCCATGAACAAGGAGGGCCTTCAATTTTCTGAGACACTCTTCAATTTCTTTTTTCATGATATTATAATTTTCCCTGTATAGATCTTTTACTTTTTTGTGATACTAATTCCTAAGTATTTCATTTTTTGGATGGTAGTGTGAAGGATGTGGCTTCTCTTATTTCTCTCTCAGTGATTTTGTTGCTGTTGTATGGAAATGCTATTGATTCTTGAGTATTGATTTCGTATCCAGCTACATTGCTGAATTTATTTATTATATCTAAGAGTCTTTCAATGGAGTTTTGGGGGCCTTCTATGTAGAGCATCATGTCATCTGAAAATAGTGATAGTTTCACTTCTTCTTTTTCTATCTTTACCCCTTTTATTTCTCTCTCTTGTCTAATTGCTCTGGGTCATATTTCCAGTACTATGTTGAATAGGAGTGGTGATAAGGGACATCCTTGTCTTGTGTCTGATTTTGAGGGAAAGGTCTTCAGATTTTGGCCATTTAATGTGATGCTGGCTGTTAGTTTGTCATACCCTTTTTCATATTGAGGTAAAGACCATCTATTCCAATTTTTCATAAGGTTCTTATAAATGAATGTTGGACCTTATCAAAAGCTTTTTCTGCATCTATAGAAATGATCATGTGATTCTTACTTTTGGTTTTATTGATGTGGTGGATTACATTTATTGATTTACATATGTTGAACCATCCCTGCATTCCTGGGATGAATCCCACTTGGTCATGTTGTATAATCTTCTTGATGATTTGCTGCATCCTGTTTGCCAATATTTTATTGAGGATTTTTGCATCTGTGTTCATTAGGGAGATTGGCCTGTAGTTCTCTTTTTTAGTTGGGTCTTTCTCCGGTTTTGATACTACAGTAATATTTGCTCCCAGGAATGACTTAGGGAAGATTGCTTCACTTTTGATTTCATTGAAGAGTTTGAGGAGTGCAAGCATTAAGTCTTCTTTCTACTTCTTCCAGAATTCCACAGTGAATCCATCTGGACCTGGGCTCTTCTTAGTAGGTAAGGACTTAATTACTTTTTCAATTTCATTAATAGTAATTGGGTTATTCAGCAGTTTTACGTCTTCTTGACCAAGCTTTGGTACTTCATATGTTTCCAGGAACCTGTCTATTTCTTCTGTGTTATCAAACCTAGGAGAGTAGAGGTTTTTGAAATAGATGTTAATGATCTTCTGTATTTCTACAGAGTCTGTAGTGATCTCACCTTTTTCATTCCTTACTCCATGAATTTGAATGTTTTCTTTCCTTTTTTTAATAAGGTTGGCTAGGGGCTTATCAATTTTATTTATTCTTTCAAAGAACCAACTCTTTGATTCATTGATTCTTTGGATTGTTTTCTTAGTCTCTATTGCATTAATTTCTGCTCTAATTTTTATAATTTCCTCCCTTCGTTTGGCTTGAGCTTGACTTGCTCTTCTTTTTCTAGATGTTTGTGGTGTACATTAGGTTACTTATTTGTATTCATTCTGTTTTCCTGATGTAGGAACTCAGTGCAATATATTTTCCTCTGAAGACTGCTTTCATTGCATCCCACAGATTCTGGTAAGTTGTATTTTTTTATTGTTTGTAGATATTGTTTAAATTCTTCTTTAATTTCCCCTGTGACCCACTGTTTTCTCAAGAGCGTATTATTCAATTTCCATGTTTTTGAGGTCTGTCCATTTTCTTTTATCATTAATTTCTAGTTTCATGTTGCTATGATCTGATAACATGCATGGGATAATTTCAATTCTTTTCCATTTATTTAAATATGTTCTGTGAGCTAGTATATGGTCTATTTTAGAGAAAATCCTATGTGCTGTTGAGAAGAATGTATATTCTGGTGTTGTTGGATGTAACACTCTGTATATGTCTATAAGTTCATTTGTTCACAGGTGTCATTCAGCTATGTTATTTCTTGCTGATTTTCTGTCTGGTTGATCTGTCTCTTGGTGTCAATGGTGTATTAAAGTCTCCTGTTATAATTGTGTTATTGCTAATTTGATTTTTCATTTCTATTAATACTTGCTCCATGTAACTGGGTGCTCAGTAGTTTGGTGGATATATGTTTAAGACAGCAATCTTCCTCCTGAAGTTTTCCCCTAACCAGTATGTAGTGACCTTCTTTATCTCTTAGGACCATTCTTGGTTTGAAGTTCACATTGTCTGCAAACAGAATAGCTACCCCTGCTGTTTTTTTTTTTTTTTTTTTTTTGGTTCCTGTTGCATGAATTATTGTTTTCCATCCTTTGACTTTCAGTCCATTAGTTTCTATTTGGGTTACATGTGTTTCTTGCAGACTACATATGGTTGGATGCTGTTTCTTGATCCATTCTGGCAGTCTGTTTCATTGAATTTGTGAATTGAAATCATTTACATTAATGGTTACAACTGTTATATATTGGTTTATTGTTGACATGATATCTTTCTGCTGTTGCATGTTTATCTTTCCATTCTGTTTAATTGTCTACCTTGCTTAGTGTTTTTTTCCTAAGTGTTTTTTTGTTTGTTTCCTAAGTGTTTTTCCTAGTGTTTTTTTCTGCAGGGTTGGCTTGGTGATCATGAAGTTCTTCAGCTCTTCTTTGTCATGGAAGTATCTTATTTCACCATCCATTTTGAAGGACAGTTTGTCAGGGTACATCAGTCTAGGTTGGAAATCATTTTCCTTTAGGATCTGAGATACTTCACTCCATGCTCTTCTTTAATTCATTGTTTGTGTTGAGAAGTCTGTTGTAATTCTGATAGATTTTCCTTTACATGTGATCTGTCTTTTCCCTCTAACAGCTTTTAATATTCTACTCTTATGTTGGATATCTGGGATTGTGATTATTTTATGTCTATGTGTGGTTTTATTTTGGTTATGGCTATTTGGAGCTCTATTTACTTCACTAATCCTAATGTCAGTTTGCATTCTCATGTTTGGGAAATTTTCAGCTATTACTTTGGTAAATAGCCTCTTGATATCATTTGTGTTGTCCCCTTGATTTTTGTTTATCCCAATCAATCTTGTTTTCTTTGCACCATCTTGCAGCTGATCAATTATTATTTCCTGATTCTTTGTAACTTGTAAAAGATATTTCCTTTCCTGTTCACTAGCTGCAGTCTTGTCTTTGAGGTCAGAAATTCTATCTTCACTTTCATTGCGTCAGTTTTGACAAATTTCAATGGAAGTTTTGATTTCCTGTGTATCTCTTTGAATTTGCTTCATGTATTCTGTTTGTTTCTTATACTGCTCATCCAGGGATTCTATCTTTTTGTTTTTTTCCTGTAATTTTTTAAACTGTGTCTTCTTTAGATGTGTTCAGCATCACTTTCATTACTGTTATCACTTCTTCTTTTACCTGGGAGATTATTTCTAGTTTGAATTCCTTTTAAAGCTTCCTGGAATTGTTTCTTTATTTCAGTTGCTATTATTTCAGATATTTCAGGTATGTGGCATATATTTTCTTCTATGTACATGGCTCCTAGGCTTTCTTGGGATGGGCTACAGGTTTGAGATTGCATTTTGGTCTTTCATTTTGTCATTTTCCTGTATTTCCGCATTCCAAGTGTTGTTCCATGGCTTTCCCTGGGTGTGTTCGAAATCGTCTCCTTTACCCTGGGCTCCTCGGACTGAATGGAGGCTTCTGAGCATGGTCCAGTCAGGTGCCCAGGCCCTGCTGTGCCACCCCCAGTGTTCCAGGAAGCTGGTTGAACACCTAACCACTGTAGTTGATGGTCCAAAGCTCTCTCAGGCAAGGACCAATGCCCTGGAACTCACTTCATGTGCCCTCAACTCCCCTGATTGGTGAAGGTCACTGGGCGTAATCTACTCAGGCCACAAACCCTCCCAAGGCTACTCTAGTGTGGCTAGAAGATGGGTGGGTCCTTGACCACTTGGAGCAATGATCTTAAACTCTCCCGGGGTTTGGGATGGTGTGTAGGACTCACCCCAGTCAGTAGCTGAGTTTCCTGGATTGAAAGATGGTCTTTCATAAATTATCTTAGCAATTTGTTTGTGGTTTTAGTATACTTTTGTCATACTTCTCACTAGAAAACAAGCTCCATAAGAGGATATTTTGCTTCTCTTTGTGAATATTATAGTTCCATCATCTGAGCCAGACCATTGAACATGGCAGATGATCAATAATTATTTCTTGAACTATAGCCTTATTAAAATATTATTCCTTCCTCATTTTACCTAATCTTTCTATTTTTGTATCAAAGCTTTATGTAATCTCATTCTTAGAACTTACCACACTTAGGATTTTTTATTTTTATATATTTTTATTGAAAATAATTTTTTCAACATGAAAATAGCATAAATAACTCCTATATACCTTTCAACTAGATAAGATAACTCAATTGTTAAAGTCTATGTATTTTCTATTGATTTTTCTCTGTTAGTTGTCTTTCTGCAAACCACTTGATTGTAAGTTGTATACATAAATATTTGTGTGCTTCCAAATAAAGAAAAAAAATTTGGGCAATCCTAAAGAATTCAAATCATGAATTTTTTTATTAATATAACACCTTTATTTATAGACTTGATTCTTATTTCAGTGATTCTGTAATATTTTCCTTAGTAACAAAACACAAATGCTGATTCAAAGTCAGAATCTAGGATTGCATATTGATCTCACTGTAAATTCTTTGTTTTCTTTGATCTACAAGTTCCTTGGTTCATCTTTGTCCTTTGTCATCTTGATAGTTTTGAAAACTATCAAACAAGTTGAGATGGTTAATCTTATGTGTCAATTTGAGTGTGCTACAAGGAACCAATAGCTTGTTATGTCTACATGTATCTAGATGTGTCTGTGAGAGTATTTCTGGGACAGCAGCATTTGAATTCTGAGGAAAACATATTCCTTCCCCCACTGTGGATGGCATCATCCAATCTATTAAAAGCATTAATAAAACAAAAAGTATAAGAAAGTTAAATATGCACTCCCACTGCAAGACTGATTTGGTATGGCACTAGTCTTCAGAGCATGGCGCTGTGGTTCTCAGGCCTTTATACTGGGAAGCAGAAAATACACTGTCAGCCTTTTATATCAGCCCTATACCATGAGCTTTCCTGAATCTCCAGATTTCCTTCATAGTTCATGGGACTCCTCAATGTGTGTAACTAAAGAACTATTTCCTTATTCAAGATTTGAGTGAGTGAAAGAGAGAGAAAGAAAAAGACAGAGAGAGAGAGAGAGAGAGAGAGAGAGAGAGAGAGAGAGAGAGAAGAGGGAGAATCTGCACTGGTCATTAGTTTTGTTTCAATGCGTAATCCTGAATAATATGCAGTTATTTTACAAAAATACCCAAGGGTTTGTCACGTAGAGACATGACTATAAGAATGATTTGTAGAATAGGTAGAGCTCCTGTAGATATAGTCAAACATTTCATGAACAAAACTCTGACCACATTGGAAATACTATAAAGAATCAACAACTGGAATCTCATTCTATTAAAAAAGGTTTTGCACTGCAAAAGAAATTTTGCACTGAAAAGATGACCCATGCAGTGGGAAAAAAATCTAGACAGATATCTTTTAAAGGACTAATATCTAATAGATATAAGGAGACGAAATCAGATACCTCAAATGTAAAAAGACTCAATTAAAAAATGTATTCCTGACATAAATATACAATTTTTAGAGGAAGGGATATAAACAGAAAATAAGTACATGGAAAAATGTTCAACATTACTGGTCATTTGAGATATGCAAATCAAAACAACTCTGATATTTGCTCTCACTCCTGAAAGAATGGCTATCATCAATGAATCAACCATTAACAAATGCTGACTGGGTTGTAGGGGAAAAGGAACATTTTTCTGCTGTTGGTGAGAGTGTAGACTGGTTCAATCAGTGTGAAAATTCCTCAAAAAAACACACTAGGATACAGAGTTCTATTTGATCCAGCTATTCCCCTTTTTGTTTTTTTTTCCTGGGAGAATTAAAAACATCTTTCCACAGTGCACCCATGTTTACATCAGCACAGTTTGTAATAACTAAAGGTTGGAAATAACCCAAATTCCTATTAACTGAGGAATGGATAAAAAAATGTAATTTTTGACACAATTGAGTACTACTCAGTAATAAAGAAGTGTAGGGAGCCGAGTGACAGGCATTGCTGCCTCGATGTCTCTCTCTCTCTCCTATGGGCACTGCGTCTGCCTACATTAACCATAATCCTCTCCTGCTTACGTCATGTATCCGGATGTGATGGTGACCCTGTTGTATTCATCTGTTTAACCTCTTCCTGTCCCAGCTCCCGCCCTTAGCATATAAAAGGTGTGATCATTTTCTGAATAAACTGGAAGCTTGATCGGATTATTTCGTCTTGCTTTCATCTCTCTTTTGTCTCCCCTATGTCTTTTATTTAATCCCCGTTTCCCCTCCAGGAGTTCTGAACTTGTTGATCTGCAGGCCGGATCAAGTGGCGCTCAGCGTGGGAGCTCCTGGCACAGAGAAGTTAACGAGGGAGCCGTTCGAGAGACAGCCGGCTTAAACTGAAAGTGAAAGCGAATTGAACCAGAGACCTCGGCCGAGGAATGAGTAAACTGAATCAAGGATTAAAGCTTAAAGCAACAGGACATTAAATTAAGTGCCAAGACCTGCGCAGACGACTACCCGACGTCCTGCCCGAGTCACGGTGAGTGAACGGCAATCCCATTTCCTTTCCCGGACATAGGTCAAGTATTGAGCAAACACGAAGTGTTCATCGGAGGCCTTATAAAGGCATGAAAGACAAGAGAGATAAGGGTTGGAACAAAATAATTATTACAGTATTTTCAATTTATCCATAAGGTTTGCCCTTGGTTCCCCCTAGAGGGTTCTATAGATACCAAGAGGTGGAATACAGTAAGAGATGCTTTAAAAGATTATTATAGAGTTTTCAGTCCAAAAAAGGTTCCTGTGACCACCTTTACACATTGGAATTTAATCTCTGAGCTGCTTGCCCAGAGGCATGCAGACCCTCAGGTTGAGGAGACAGTTACACTAGGTGAGGCTGCCCTGTGCGACTCCGTTAAATCTACCTCAAAACCATCCTCAGAAAAACCTGAAGCCTCTGATTTCTCAGATGCAGAGAATGATGGCCTGTTAGAGGTCCTCATACATGGTGATCTGCCACCACTTCCACCTGTTGACATGATCAGCAGGTCCCAGGATGGCAGCCCGCCACTCCCTGTGCCTCCATGGCAAATTGGGGATTCATATAAGCCTTTAGAAACAACCTTAACTCTGAAAAGCTTGAAGCCGCACAGCAGCTGGTGCAGGACCAGTTAGATGCAGGCCACATTGTTCCTAGTAATTCCCCTTGGAACACACCTATCTTTGTATCCGGAAAAGGTCAGGGAAGTGGAGGCTGCTACAGGACCTTAGGGCAATAAATAAGACAATGGTCTTAATGGGGCCCCTACAGCCTGGTCTCCCCTCACCCAGTGCCATTCCTTTGGGATTTTTAAAAATTGTCATAGATCTTAAAGATTGCTTTTTCTCTATTCCTTTACACTTCATGACTTCCAAAAACTATTGGGAGACATTAATTGGCTCATACCATTTTTAAAACTAACTAAACATGATTTACAGCCCCTTTATGTGCTGCTTCAGGGAGACATAGATCCAACTTCCCCCGAGAGCTTACACCTGATGCCAGGAGAGCGCTCAGTAAAGTAGAAGAGGCTATTGCTCAACAAACTGTTTCTTTTATGGACTACAATGAGCCTTTACAGTTTCTCATTTTTAATACAAAGCTTTGCCCCACAGCAGTGTTCTGGCAACAAGCTCCCCTCATGTGGGTCCATTTATCAGTCTCTCCAAAAAGAACACTTTTGCCTTATTTCCAAGCTGTCTCAGACCTAATAATCCAGGGTAGAAAGCAAGGAAAATGTTACTTTGGCAAAGAACCAGACATTATCATTCAACCTTTTACAAAAGACCAAATAGATTGGCTACTTCAGAGTACGGAAGTGTGGCCTATTGCCTTAGCTTCCTATTCAGGGACTATTGACAATCATTACCCTCCAAATAAGCTAGTTGACTTTGCTAATCGTCACTCATTTATATTCCCTAAAGTCACAGCTTCACAACCCCTTCCAGGTGCCCTGGTGTTATTCACTGATGGCTCATCCTCTGGAAGGGCTGCTTATGTATCTCAAGGCAATGTTTCTACCCTCCAGGCAGATACCTCCTCTGCACAATTAGCAGAGTTAGAAGCTATTCTTGCAGCCTTTGCTGCTTACTCTAACCAACCATTTAATTTGTATACTGACAGTGCTTACCTTGCTCAGTCTGTTCCATTATTAGAGACTGTTGCTACCGTATGTCATGCTTCCCCAGCTGCAAATCTGTTCAAACAATTACAATGGTTCATACGGCTTCGCCGTCATAAGTTCTTTATCGGTCATCTGCGAGCTCATTCCAACCTCCCAGGGCCTCTTGCCCAAGGAAATCATTTGGCTGATGTTGCTGTACGAGCACAGGTTTTTATAGCTCAGGACTCCACGGTGTCTGAGGCCCAACAAGCCCATCAGCTACACCACCTCAATGCTCACACCCTCCGCCTTCTCTACAAAATTACCCGTGAGCAAGCCAGACAAATTGTAAAAAATTGCCCATCTTGTGCTATCCACTCACCTGTTCAACACCTAGGAGTCAACCCTAGAGGTTTAATTCCTAACACCTTATGGCAAATGGATGTTACCCATTTCAATGAGTTTGGCAATCTAAAATATGTACATGTCATTATTGACACTTATAATGGCTTCATTTTTGCCACTCTCCAGACTGGAGAAGCTGCTAGACACATTATAGCCCATATGCTGTCAGCCTTCTCAGTTCTGGGATGTCCTCAACAGCTTAAGACCGATAATGGCCCTGGCTATACCAGTACCTCCTTTGCTCAATTTTGCAAAAGCCTTAATATCCTCCATACCACAGGTATACCTTATAATCCTCAGGGACAAGGCATTGTTGAACGTGCGCATCGTTCCCTTAAATTCACCATAGATAAAATAAAAGGGGAGACATGGTACCCCACCCAGGGGTCCCCTAGAAATGTCCTTTCACATGCTCTTTTTATTTTAAATTTTCTGACCCTGGATGCTTCAGGCTGCTCCGCAGCATCTCGGTTTTGGCATACTCAGACTCAAACACGGTTTGCATCTGTTTTATGGAGAGACCCACTAACCAATGTGTGGAATGGCCCTGATCCAGTCCTTATCTGGGGACGAGGTTCAGTGTGTGTTTACTCTCAACAAGATAGAGAACATAGATGGCTACCTGAATGCCTTGTAAAGCAAGTAGACAGTTCTTCAAAGACCCCATCTAACGCCCAGGAATAATGTTATTTTCTGAGGCACAATCCCCTGTGTTCTCTTACAGGTGACACATCTCCCTGGAGCCTTATGCTGCCTAGTCAGCCTACTCCTTGAGCCACACCACACCCATGGTGAATTTTGACCCCTGCCAAACAGACTACAACTGCTGACAGCCATGCACAGAACCCCATGACTGTGGAAGAGGCTCTTCTCAGTCTGGAGGAACATACACCAGCCAAATAGACTGCATCCAGTGTTATGCAAGGCATGCTCCAAGACACAGGAGAATGACTTCATACAGAGACACCAACAAATGGCTGTCAACCCCTTCTCCTTGATTTGGGGGGGGGGAGTTTTTCCCTTACCTAATGCCCCTTTTGGGTCCCCTAGCTGACCTATTGTTTCTCATTTCTGTGAGTCTTTGTATTTTTCAGAGGATTATGATGTTCATTAATAACCGGATAGACGCATTTATGGCAAAGCCCATTCAGGTACACTATCATCAGCTGGAGATGGCAGATCAACAAACCTACCCGGAAGGAATTCCCACAAGTGGCCCATATGATGATGCGGCCTAACTGCCCTGGAGCAATGGACAGGCAGTCAGAGACAGGCAACTAGGACATGCATGTTAATTCCAACGGCCACCTAAGACAGGCACAGGACCAACTGCTGTTCTGCAAGCCCATGACGGGTAAGGCCTGGTTGGGTTCATGCAATGAGGTCCTTGACCTAAGACAGACGCTGTCCTCACAGGGCCTGCCATACTCTTAATTAAATAATATAAAAAGGGAGGAGATATAGGGAGCCGAGTGACAGGCATTGCTGCCTCGATGTCTCTCTCTCTCTCCTATGGGCACTGCGTCTGCCTACATTAACCATAATCCTCTCCTGCTTACGTCATGTATCCGGATGTGATGGTGACCCTGTTGTATTCATCTGTTTAACCTCTTCCTGTCCCAGCTCCCGCCCTTAGCATATAAAAGGTGTGATCATTTTCTGAATAAACTGGAAGCTTGATCGGATTATTTCGTCTTGCTTTCATCTCTCTTTTGTCTCCCCTATGTCTTTTATTTAATCCCCGTTTCCCCTCCAGGAGTTCTGAACTTGTTGATCTGCAGGCTGGATCAAAGAAGGATAAACTTCAGAGTTTTCTAGATAAATGGATATATCGTTAGACCATACTCTTAAGTGAAATAAATCAGACACATACATGTAAACATCACATTGTTTCTCTAGTATGAGATATCAAAAGCTTAAACAAGGACCAAAGTGTAAAACAGGCATTGCAAAATAGAGCAAAAATGCTCAATAAAAAGGGAGAATTAGAAAGGGGTATAGGGAGAAAGGGGAAAAAAGGACAAAAATGATAAAGGTAGGATAAAATGGAAATAAAATTTTGTAAATAAGGAGGGGAAGTGGAGAAGGGATTAATAAAAAAAGAGGAAACAGGATATATCATGTACAGGTAAATTCCCTATGATGAATGTGATCATTATGTGTATCTGAATTGTATCAACAAACTTAGTAAGAATTTTTAAAAAGACCATCATTCTTTATAGTCACTCAATTTATGCATATTCAGCAGGAATACCAGAGAAATAATGGTTTTTTTCTCAGTATATTGTATCAGGAGGTACACAATAGTGGTTTTTTCAGTTATTGACCTTAACAAGAACACTGACTGTTTGGTTAAGATGGTATAGTTGCAATTTTAAATTTGTAATTATTGTTCTAATTATATGGTCTACATTAGAGGATAGATTCTGTTAGCTGTAGACAATAGTGTCTTGACTCCACAACTTGTTTCAGAACTCAGAGCAATACTTTCTCATAATACATTGTCATTTAATACTGAATAAATGGTTTACAAAAGGATGGGGAAATTTTAAAAGATTTGGCAGAAGGTAAATATTCAAAACATGTGAAAAAAGCAAGGAAAGCTATTTGCCAAGCTGATGAGAAAACTTATATTTAAACAAAAACTACACACAAATGTTTATATATTTTGAGCTAAGGTCTTGCTATGTTTCCCAGACCAGCCTTGAATTCCTAGGTTCAAGCAATCTTCCTGTCTCAGCCTCCCAAATAGCTGAAACTATAGGCATGCACCATACCTATCTCACACAAATATTTATAGTGGCTTTATTTCACTAGGTAAGTAAATAAAGAATCTCTGATACATGTAAGCATAGAATATCATTAAACAGCAATAAAGAATGAACTGCCAAATCACAAAAAGTGGATGAATTTTCAATGCATATTAATAAATGATAAAGGGCAGTCTTAAAAGGCTGTGCAATTCCAATTATAGGATATTCTAGAAAAGGCAAAATTATACAGGTAATACAATATCTTTAATGGCTAAGGAGTTTAGAAGCAGGAGTGTAGGTTTTGAATAAGTGAAGCACAATTTTTTAAAGGAATTAGGGGATTTCTGTTTTATTCAATATTGTAATTATGCATTCATGACCTCTGAAAATTCATGATATATGCATATTACAGCAAAAGTATATGCAAATTTTAAAAAAATTACCTGATCAGGGAAATGTTGAGCAGATAGTAAATTTGACAAAACAAATTAATATTATAAATGTGGATATGCCTTTACTAAAAAAGGTGGGAAAAATGGTAGTGCATAAGTTACCTTGGGAATAACTAAATAGTGTAAGAGTAAGTGGAAATGATACTGTTGAAAGGCAGTGTAGTTGGTTCAGCTGTATCACAAATTGGTATAACAATCGTGATTCTTCCACATATACGCATTGGAAGTGAACAATTAAGAAAATGAGTAGCAGGTATGACAAGATTTCCCACTAGAAGAATGAGAGATAAAAGTAACAAAATGAAAAGGTATGAATTAGAGCCAAAGGTACTAATAATATGAGTTCACGTTCATTTGAAGACATAGACAATGGTCACATGCAGAAATATTTATAGATATTGTATGTGTGAATATATTTGTGTGTATGTGTATATTGTACATACTAGGTTATTATATAAACATGTTTCCATAGGCGGTCGTGAGTTTGATCCCTGGTAAAGATAAAAAGATAAAAAAAAATGTTTCCATTAGTATATGCACATACACAAAAAATGCTCTGTCATCTGAGAAGGATTAGGGGGGACCTCCAAGTAAAAGCAAATAAACCTAATTGCCCAGATATTTGTCTCTAAATACCATTCTCAAATAAAATGATTGATTATACTAAAGACTTTAGTTAATAATAATGTATTGATATTGGTACTTTATTACAACAAAAATGGCAATATAAATTGCCAATTATATGAATAACTGTAGTGTATAAATCCTCCTTATACTATTCTTTACAATATTTCCATAAATCTTAAACTGCTTTAAATACAGTTTATTTGGAAAAGAAAACAGCCACATAACACCAGAAGGGATCCTCTGGACTCCCAAGCATTGTCAAAACAGAAAAATCCTCAACTTCGGTGGTTAGAATCATTTAAACTATTTTTAAAAAACAATCCTCAAGGAAACAGAAGATAAATCTTAGGCCCCAAAACTGAATATCACTCTGTAAGTAACTTGGAAGCATTAGTGTCGGAAACCTAGAAACCTTCAAAAGGAATATGAAGGAAAGGGTAGTTGATCAAAAGCTGCAGAGAATAGTGTGAAAATAGAGTGGGCATTTCAGTTTCTCTGATAGCCATCTGAAATTATGTGGCCATGAATGTCAAAGGATTCAGTCTGTAAATGGCAAGTTCAGTTTTAGTAAATAGAAAAGATATTGTGGGGTGGGAAGGCACTTATGGGTTGGGTTACTGCTGCAAAGTCAATCATTTAAAATTGCTTCATCAGCAACTGTATCATAATACCGATACCTGAAAAAAGCAGAGATCTGTTCCCTTTATATAGCTGCTGCAAAATCTTTTACTGTGTGACTTTCACTTCATATTTCAAAGGAGGTAGCACTGAATAGTGCAGAGTTAGTCAACCTTGACTATCTATTGGTCATCTGATGAGTTTGAAAAAGATATTCTTTGTCAAAACACACTGGATATGAAACATTTGTAAATTTCATTATATGTTAATTTTATCTCAGAAAAAGAACTGCAAATAGATATTAAATTGTAGTTGGTAGGTTTGCTTTTCAAAGTTGCATGTTATCAACAATGCTGAAACTACTTTCAATATCTCAAAAAAGAACTGCAGATAGATGTTAAACTCTAGTTAGTACATCTTCTTTTTAAAGTTGCATGACATTAAAATAGTGAAATTATTTTCAATATTCACTAGACAAGAATGATTTTATATATATTCATATATTTATATGTATATCTATATATACATATATATGTATATCTATATATACATATATATGTATATCTATACATACATGTATCTATATATATGTATATCTATATATATACATATAAATATCAATGATTTCACTTTGAATATTGTTATTAGCTGACAGTTTTGAAAATAAATATACAGATGGGTAAACAGATACAAATAAAAATACACAGAAATGAATATATATACCTGAGTATACATGAACACACATTTTTTAATCCTTCCTACAGAAACAGCATACACAACTAAAAGACAGTGGAAACCACAACCAGAACCCATACCTTTATGTGAAAACCTCACTCTTCACTTGTAGGAGCCAGCAACTCTTAAAGAAAGCTAAAAGAAGTGATATTGCACACAACTAAAGTTTGAACAGAGAAGGATGTAATTTAAAAAGTCATCACACAGACTGGCAGAGAATATTTGTAGACCATATACTCAAAAGAAAATGATATTTAAAAAGAGATTATAGAACTCAATAACAAGATAAAACAATTTAAGAAGACACAGAACCCAAATAGACATTTTCCTGCAAATCAAACTTACAATCAGATGCAACTTCATACTTGTTATAATAACTTTTATCAAAAACATAAGACAGGCATGGTGGCTCACTCCTATAATCCCAGCACCTAGGAGACAGAGGCAGGAGAGTTGCCATGAGTTCAAGGTCACCCTGGACTACAGAGTAAGTTCAAGACCAGCCTGAAAATAGTGAGACCCTCTGTCTAACAAACAAACAAACAAAAAATCAAAAACACAAAAGTTAACAACGATTGGCAAAGATGTAAGCAAAAAGAAGCCCATTGGTGGGAATGCAAATTCATATAGCAATTACAAAAACAGTATGGAAGTTCCTCAAAAAGTTAAAAGTACAATTGCCTTCTGCTTTAGAATTCTCTTTCCTGAATAGATTCCCAAAGGCAATGAAATTATATAATAAGTTGAAGAGATATCTTCCCTCCTGTGTTTACTGTAGCATTATGCATAGTAACCAAGATGTGGAAACAACCTAAGTATCTGTCAACAGATAAAAGGATAAAAAAGTTACATATATAAAAGCAGGAATGCAAGCATACCATAGGCATACACATGCACCTAGATGATGAAATGTTATTCATCCCTGAGCAAATAAGAAATCCCTGAATTAATGAAGCCGAAGATGATATGCTAAGAGAAGTAAGCCAGAATCAAAAAAGACAAATACTGCATAGTCTCACTTATCTTACTTATATGTGGAAGAGAGGAAGAGACATGAAGAGAGGGAGGGAAAAGAGAGGATGGGAAACAAAATAGGGGAGGTAGAAGAGAAAAGGTGAAAGGATGCGAAAAAGAAGAAAGGAATAAGACAAGGAATGAGAATTTGTAATGAAAATTTAATGATATAATGGTGGTTACCAGAGATAAAGGAGTACAGGGTTTCTAGAGAACAGAAGATAAGGAAATAAGAGAAATTATTGAAACTACAAGCCTTTGCTTATAAGAATAAATTTTAGAAACCTAATTCATAACATGGATAGTAAATAACAACATATTATATACTTTAAATTTTCTAAAAGAGTCAATATCAAATATTTTTACTTCCACTCTCCTCAAGTAACTAAATGAGGTGATAAAAATGTAGTTAGCATTAGAAAAAAGAAAGAAAAAAAAAGAAACTATCTAAAGGTACATGAGAGACAGAAAGAAAAGTATGTTCACATACATAAAAGAAATAGAGTAGAACAGAAGCAATATTTGAAAGTAAATAGGTGAGAATTTTCTAAAATCTATTAAAATTTCACAGATATTTTAAAAAGTATAATTCAATGAAATTAAATATAATAATAAAAATAAATATACTATGATAAAACTTCTGAAAACCTAAAATAAAGATACATTTTAAACACAGCCAAACCAAATGAAGGACACATCACCTTCAAAAGATGAAATATATGTCTGAAAGGTGACAGTAGAAGCAAAGTGATAATGAATAGCGGTATTAAAAGTGATAAAAAGTAATAAATTTAAGACTAGAATTCTACACCTGATGAAATGAAAATATTCATTTCAAACAACAGGGTACAGCAAAAGTAGTGGAGAGAGAAATGTGTATCTATAAATGCTTATATTTTTAAAAAATGAAGGTTCTCTGAGGGCATGGTGTGCTGTGCCTGTAAACCAAGCTACTCAGAAGATTGAAGCAGGAAAATTACAAGTTCAAACTGGCTAGCCCAAAAAGTGAAATCCTAGGCTTAATGAACATAAAAACAAAATCAGGTCAACTTCCTAACTTTATATTTAAAAGAGTTAGAAACATAGAGGGAAAAATTTAAACACAAAGCTAGCAGATAGAAGAAAATTATGAGGATTAGAACTGAGATAAAGACTAGAAAAGCAAAAAAAAAAAAAAAAAAGAACTAAATGAAACATTGGTTCACTGGTAACACTGACCAAAAATGACAAACATTTAGCTATTGTAGCTAAGAAAAGAGTCAAATACTAAAATGACATATGAAAGAAGAGAGATAACCATGGATTTTAGATGAATATAAGGACAGCAAAGTAATATTATGATCCACTGTACATGAACATATTCAATAATATCACATAGATGAACACAATTCTAGAAATACAACTTTTTCAAAATAGAGTAATGTTTTAAAATCTAAATAGACAATAACTAGTAAAGAAATTGAATCAGAAAAAAGTAACATCATCCAAAAAAGAAAACCCCGGGACCAGATCACTATACTGATGATTTCTACCAAATATTTAAAGAAGAATTTGCATCAATCCTTCTCAAATTCTTCTAAAAATATGAATAGGTAGAACACTTTCAAACTTACTTTAGGATGCAAGGATGACTTTGATATCTAAGGCATAAAGAGGATATAAGAAGCTATAAACCATTATGTTTATAAATAAATATCAATACTAAACTCCTCAATAAAATACTAGCACATACAATTTAATAATATATTAAATAATTATAAACCATAATCCTGTGGGAATCTAAAGAGGTTTCAACCAATCATAATCAAAAAGTGTAATATACCACATTAATAAATGATGTTTATTACAATAATTGACACATTGTGTCAACTTGAGATGTTTTGAAGTTTGACTGAGTGACTCAGCAGGGGGCCAAGGTCCTCACTTCATAAATATGCTCATCCTGTGCAAGGCAAGGGCACCAAGATGGTATAAAGGATACCCTTGCTCTGGGGGAGGGCTAGCCTTACAAAATAAGGGAGGAAAGAAACTTTCTTCCCCAATTTTTGCTCTTGCTACTTTGGTTGCCCTCTACTTCCTTGAACTATTGCCTCTGTGCCATGCCATTCTGCCTTGGAGCCAGCTGATTTAGGACTGAAACCTCCACAAACTGTGAGATAAATAAATCTTTCCTCTCCTAATTTTGGGTGTCAGGTATTTTGTCCCAGAAATGAGAGAAAATTAACCAAGATTCTGTCCAAAGAAGTAGTGTTATTGCTGGGACTATATCTGCCTATGTGGTTCAAGAGCCTTTGGGAATGGTTTGTGGGAAAGGTTTGGAAAGGTTTGGAGATATTTCTTGGAATGCCTTAGGCTGTTCTCTATAGGAGATTCAGGTCAGAGCTCAAAAGACCAGAAGGCTGATATAAATCCTGCTGGTAAAACCAGGTTTGGAAGGTTTCTGCTGGGAAGGACTGTGCTGACTGTTGGATTCTAGATGATGTGTGTTATGACTTGGCAGAAAGTTTGTCTGTATTTTGCTTGTGTCCAGATATTTTGCCTGAGACTGAGATCAAGGCTAGGAAATTAATTAATTAATTAATTAATCTGGCAGAAAAAATTTCAGGCAGTCAAATTTTGAAGTGGTGGCACGGCTACTGTTGAGGCTTTTAGCCAGATTTATGTTATGAGTCAAAAGAAAAGAGTCTAATAGAATGATTTAAAATATTGTGAGTTTACTCATAAATGGATCTCCAGTAAAGATGTGGACTGCAAAGAGTAAGCACAGGTGATCTCAAATGCTGAGAAGGAACAGGAGAATATAAAAAATGACTTGAGTACATCACAAGAAATGGAAAATCTCCATGCTTTGTAACCTCAAAATTGCAAACATCAAAGATTGTTTCAAGGAGAAAGCTGCAAAGCATCATATTCCAGAATGGTAGTGGCCATAGTGGCTTCCATAATGATGGCAGCATAGAAAATTTGTTCCTCAGATTGGATTCAGACCACCCAGGCACTTGAACCCCAGAACCAGAGAGAAGGGTTACTACTCCCTACTATTCTAGCTGCAGCTGCAGCTGGCAGCAGACCCTGGTATCATCCACAGGGTCTGGTTTTAGGCACATGCAGAATGTGAGAGTTCTGAGGTTAAAAAGGCTTCCACTTTGATTTCATAAGGACTGGGAGGACAGGCAGTGTGTCCAAGAAAGCGCAATGTGTGAGGCCATGAGTACGAAACTTAAGGTATAGTCAAGACCCAAGAAATTGGGAAAAGCCAAGAACATGGGTCAGCTAAAGAAAATTGAAAGGAGGTAGCAAAGAGGGCCTAAGAGAGAAGTTGTGGGAGCTACAACTGCCAAAAGTGCCATAGGGGTGGAGTTATTCAAGTCCTTCAGAGCTCACAACTTGCCACAGATTATATCAGATGCTGCAAAGGGAACTACAGAATTGAATGTTTGCCTTGCTGGACTTTGGACTTGCTTTTGCCTCAATTTTTGGTATTTTTCTATTTGTAACTTTTAAAATAAAAATGTTTATCTTGTGCTATTGAATGTTGGAAATGTTTGACTAATTTTTAATTTGTACAGGAGCTTAGAACTAAGAATTTGCCTCATCTATGAGAGACTTGGGACTTAGATATTTCAGCAATGATGAAACTGTTGGTAGCTTTGTCAACTCTTGCAGATGGACCAAATGCCCTTTGTGTAAAGGGACATGCATGAGTATTATGGGGGGCCAGGGTCAAGGTTATGTTTCTAATGTAATATAATACTGTTGATAGACTTAATATTGGTTCATAAAGATTGTTAAATCAGTGTTATAATGCTCAGTGGTGAAATGATAAGAATAAGCATGATTTTGTATCTGGAAACCTAATTAAACAAAGATGTCCGGTTGCCAAACTGTCAAGAGGTAGATTCTAATGGTTGATGCATTGTGTCAACTTGAGAGGTTTAGAAGTTTAACCAAGGGACTTGGTAGGGACCAGCATTCTCACTTTGTAAATATCCTCATCTTATGCAAGAGGAGGGCACCAAAATGGTGTGAATACTATCCTTGTTCTGGGGCAGGGTGAGGGGTGGCTTACTGACACTATAATGGGAGAAAAGATGCTTTCTTTCCCAATTTTTGTTCTTTCTACTTTGGCTGCCTTCTGCTTTCTTGAACTGCTGCTCCTATGCCATGCCACCCTGACTTGGAGTCAGAAGATTTTAGACTGAAATTTCCACAAACTGTGAGTTCATTTTTGGGTGTTGAATATTTTGTCCCAGCAACAAGAGAAAAGTAACCAGGATACTCATGGACAACATACATGCAATAAAACTTAAGGATTACATACATAAACATGAAAACTTGCCAGAACTAATAAATTCAGCAAAACCAATGTACAAAATTCAATTTCAATATACTAATGACAACCCAGAAAGGAAACTGTACAAATAAACTTTATTTACATTAGCATTGAAAGAATGACATAAAATGATAACTGTTTGAGGTAAAAATGATACCAATTATACTGGTCTGATCATTGCACATTTTATATAGGGATTGAGATAGCACAATGTGCTTGTGTGTGTGTGTGTGTGTGTGTGTGTGTGTGTGTGTGTGTAAATACTATATGTAAAATATTTCACTAAAATTATTCAATTAACTTTCAATTAAATTGTTTAATTAAAATGAATCTTAATAAAAATTTAAAATAGAAAAAGGCACAAAATAAAATTAAACATAAACATAAAATATGTGCCCTAAAACTATAAAATGTTTTTCAGAGAAATGAAAACATAAACAAAGAGGCAAGCATTCTGGTATTCATATATCATAAAATTCAATATAGTTAAAACATCATGATTAATTGAACATTCTACATATTCAGTGCAATCTCTCTCAAAACCTCAACAACAGTTTCTTAGAAATAGAAAATCCACATTAAAATTGATATCAGTGAAGCCCAAATAGCTACATCAGTTTTCAATGAAGAACAAAGTAGAGAGTCACATAGTTTCTGATTTCAAAATTTACTATGAACTGCAATAATCAAAACATCATTGTACTGGCAGATAGACAGATATGTATGTCAATAAACAGAGATCCCAGAAATAAACAAGTGTGCCTTTCAGTTTAGAAAAATAGTCTTCTAAACAGATGTTACTGAAAATATTGCATATCCACTTCCAAAAAACTAGAAAGAAGAAAGACGAGAGAGAGAGAGAGAGAGAGAGAGAGAGAGAGAGAGAGAGAGAGAGAACAAACTGTGGCTTTGCTTTGTATAAAAATTAAAATAAAATATGCACACAAAAACTCTTTAAATGAAAAAATAAGAAAAAATACATAATTTTGCATCAGGCCATGATTTTTTAGGTATTACTGAAAAGGCACAGGCAAAAACAACCAAAAATAGATAAATTGTACTTCAGTGACTTTAAAATTTTTTTATGTGAAAAGACACTATGAAGAGTGAAAAAGCAATGCAAGGAATAGAAGGAAACATTTGCAAACACATACACAAAAAGAGATTGCTATCCAGAATATATACAGAAGTCTTACAGCTGAACAAAAGCAACATTATAATAAATTTCTTTTAATAGTACAAGGAATTGAAAATAAATTGCTATTAGGAAGATATAAAATGGCCTTTAATACAGAAAATTAATCATAATTATTCATCATTAGAGAAATACCAATCAAAATTATGGGCTGGGTATGTTTCTAAAATTTCAGAAAAAGAATTAAACAAAACTTACATTATTTCTGCTTTCCTAGAGTTTAGCTAAATAGGAAATGACAATAAACAAAAATCTTAAAATATATCTTTATACAAAATACACAGCAAATTAATCATCAGCGCTAAGGAGAAAAAATGGGAAGTGGAATAATAAAGGTAAGGTGAATGTGATAGATTCAGATAGGTGACCAGACCTTTCAGCCTTTTAATTCTCATTTGAAAGTAATGTTGAGGTGACCTTTAAATAAAAGACTAAGGGTAAAGAGGGAAAAAAACAAAAAGTCCTCATACATGCACACACACACACATATATATATTACACATATATAAGTCTGTCATGAAAATATATAAATACTTTAGGAAAAGAAAAATATACATTATTTTCACCAGATGGTGTAACCCTTCTATGGGGAACCCTAGAGGATATCATATATCACAGAAAATCAACTACACTGCTGGCCCATAGAGAAGAAATTGAAAATGCATGTGCAACAATCTCAATGATTAAAGTTACCCAAGAAGCAGTTTGTCACACTAATAAATATTTGGAAGCTAATTGCACCGCTTTGAGTACCTCTTGTAGTCATAGAGGCCAAAGGTAACTTGTATTTAATCTCATGATGTCTCAATATATTTATTAAAATATTTACACAATATTTTCTTTTTTTGTTTTCTTGAAGTGTATAAATATTTTTTATGGTCTTTCTCAATCTACCTCTCCCTCTCCTTCCCTCTCTCCTCTCTCTCTCTCTCTCTCTCTCTCTCTCTCTCTCTCTCTCCTCCATATATATGAATTAATCTTTTCTTTCTTAAGTGGCACAAATATATGAATTAATCTTTCCTTTCTTAAGTGGCATTGATGATCAGTTGCTTTGCACTGCATTCTGGGATAGTTTGCTTACGCTGGTGAAGAGCACAGAGCATTTGCAGACTGATCATGAGCACTCATCAAGTAGCAAGGACTTAACGCCCTGAAGTCAAAGTGAGATTTTTGGGTATCCACACTAAAAGAAATGAAAACCAACTTCAGAGTCTGAGGGCAGGAAAGTCATGATGTAATATTTTCACATGTCTCAATGTACTTTAAAACTTTGGATTTCCTACAACACAAAAGAAAGGGAACTTTCATGTGGTCTCTTTCTGGGTATCATGATAAGAGAAAACCCCTTCTTCTATTCTTGAGGGGAACAGGATTTTGTTCCTGGGGTTATATTTCACAGTTTAGGTTACTACTATAGACAAGTATGTTGAAGAAACTGAAAAATAACAATTCAAGTCCTTACCATCCAAATGTCACTTGAATTGAATTCTGTTTCTTTCTCTGATTCACTTTCCTTGCAACTCTTCCATCTGCTCTGTTTTGAGCTGCATCTGACACTAACAGTGCGTGGATAGCTCTAAATTTGAAACCAGCCTGCCCATCTAGAACAGCAGAATTAATTTCATATATGAGGAGTTTAAAAAGCCAAGGGAATCTACTTTTGATGGTGGTAATATGTAAGCATTACTATAAAAGTTTTGTTGATCCCTTAATGAGACACTGTGTAATATACAAAAGGCAAATTTCAAGCTTAGCAATGTCAAAACAGCAGCCGACCGAAGGAGCTATGACACTTTAATGAACTATTTTGGGAAACATTTTGCTCTGATAGTATGATGAATCAGTTTTTATTTAAAATTTTGTTATTTAAGCTCCAATGGGAGAAATTTTACCCCTTTTGTAGTTGATAGTTTATAGTCTTTTGTGTGTGTGTGCCTGCAAAGACAACAAAACTTAGTATATTTTATTTTGTCTCATCTGCAGTTTTACTCTTATCCTCCAGATGATCATTAACAAGGCTTCCTATAGAACTATGTCATGGCTACTTATAGCCAAGAAACATTTAATTCATTTATCATCTTGGCTACAAATTGTGAACAAGGGATACAGAACCACTACCAAATTCCACCTGTCTTGGTCATTATCTTTATGAAATAGCTACCTATAAGCATTGTAATTTGGAGCAATATAAAGAATGAATCATCATTAGATTTTTATGGAAAAAGGAAATAATCAAATCCTGTCAGATGGCCCATGGTAGAAATAATACAACCTCTTTCCCTTCCCGCCATATTTCTACATCTTGACGCTGGATCAGAAAAATAAAATTACACTAAACTGTTTTTGCAGTTAGGTAAGCACAATAGAGCTGCATTCTCTGCCCATTTTCCTTTGCAGTTTAACAAATTGTGTCTGTGGAGGCAGAAATGTGAGGGTGGAGAACAACTGCTATAGTTGTAGATTGTGACATCACCTTGCCACTCAGCCAGTGGTCACATAGTGAGTCCACGTCCTCTGCAGCTCCCACAGAATGAGCATTATGCTGCATGTATGTATGATGGGGGTATATGATACCAGAATTTAAGAAAACATATCTTCAGAAAAAATGACTCTCAAATATAAGCCAACTACATCAGTTGGCAGTCAGATAAAGAAAGTATGATTCACACCAATGTTTGAGGAAAAGCTGGCTTTCTTGGGCTACACATTGCTCATGTGCTTTTTTATTGTTTTGGTTTTTGTTTTTTCTAACAGAGTATCTTTCTAAAAGAAAAAACGTCAAGCATAAATCTTAATTAAATGTTTCCTTCAAACCCAACCTCTAGTAAAAGTGACCCCATTCTAAATATAAAGGATCAGGAACACTAGTATCTATTATCTACAGAAACACTCAATAATAATTTTTAGCTTAAGAAAGATTATATTATTACTACTGTCAGAGTTAAATAGACATCGATCTGACATATTCACAAGGCACTAAGAATAAATCTGGACATGACAATTTGTGTGACTCTACCCAGATCTAAGCTAACCATCAAGTCTTTGGGGCTCCTAGGCCTCAAACCTAATGGCTATTTTCCAAGGCTGGCTAGATGAAGCTCTATTCCACCTCTCACACTCAAGTTTACACCATGACTACTTCCACTCAATGTAAATTTCCTAACACCTAGCCACACCGTTGTCTAAAATAGCCCTGAAAGATATGAGCTAACAAAGACTATGATGACTGATAAGAATACTTCAAGAGCTGAAACGGCTGTAAAATGTAAAGGAATGTTTCTTTTTCAACAATGAAATCTCAGTCACATTGACAAATAGATCTTTTAGAACACAGAATCTTCTGAACACTCTGAAGATCACATCACACCTCCATGAGGCTTTGTTTGGAAATATGAAATCACAATGAGCATGAAAATGACTTTTGAAACATTAAAAAGACATTCTGAACCAATTTATTTAATTTATTGCTTCAGAAACTGTCTGGAAAATTTAGGAATGACTCACGTATCCAGAACAGAAAGTTTTATCCATAGCTCCTACCATTTCTATCCATTGATTTGTTCATCATTAATTCAATGAAAGCTTAGTAAGTACTAGTTCAGGCAATGAGGATTTAATCATGACAAAGCACGGTGTGGTGGAATTACTTTGTATTAGTTATCACTCTTCTAATTCCTAATTTAACATATCTTTTAATTAGTCCACTATCCTCACACTAAGTTGTTTACATATCTAACTAGACTTTTTAAAACCCTTCCTAGGCATCAAAATTAAGTTCCTCACAACCAAAAATTGATACCTTTGATGTTTGTTTAATTTTTATTATCTGAGATAAAATGCCAAAGAAGAATGCACATTAAGATATAAGCATCAAAAAGTTATTATAGAGTAGATAATCACAGCTAAACATCAAGAGCTCATGGTCATACAATAAGGCACGTGACAATTTTTTTTAAAAAATACAGTATTTTGTTCAGTAACACAAGAGAAGTACCCTCAAAGTGGCCCATGGTAACATAAAAGCAACACCTGTCCAAAAGAAACACTAGTCAGAGTTTCCTAGATAGGGTCATACATACATACATACATACATACATACATACATACATATATACAGTGTTTCTTTAAATCTTCAGAGCAGGTAGAATAGGACTAACCAGAAAATTATGTGGTAAAAAATCTCTAGGAAGAAAAAAGCATGAGAAAAATAAGTTAGGAGGTACAAAAGCTTGAAGTCAGTTTTGGAATAATGAATGACGAGATTTAGCTCTGTAAGCGATTGACTTATGTTACTTGAAAAAATGTGTAAAATATTCTGAATTTCAGCAAAGAAGTCCTTTGTAAGTTGTGAGTGTTGGCAAAACAAAAGTCCATGAATTGTGCCTCCCTTACTTTGACACTTGTCAATCATTCTACCTCATCCAAAGGTGAGTTTTTCCACCTCTTATCTTATAAAACAAAGAATAATTTTTTCTTCCTCAGTACAGATGACTATGTCTTTACCACAACGATTAGCTAAAGCCATATGGCTATCAAAAACTTTATATAGACCTAATGAACACATTTTGTTCCTAAATAAATATTAGTTTGAATATCTATAATATTTTTATACATGAAGTTTACAGTAAAAAATCAATCTGACTTTTGTCAGACCAGTGATGTCAAAATAACAGCTATTATCATTTCAAAGCTAGAGTACTTCGAGTTCCTTCTAAGTTCTGAGAGAATTGATAGTCATTAGCACCAAGACAGTTTTTGGTTGCTTGATCTACAAAAGTGTCTATAGTTTCTACAGATTTAGAAATACGGTAGGGTGGAATTACTTTTGCTTTGTTTCATAAAAAAATATCACATTTATTTATTTAAGAATCAGTTAATAATCTGATGTAGACCTGTAACAATGATTCCTGTGTTGCTCAGTAATAAATCAATTGCCTGGCATGTGTAAAGTCTTGAGATTGATCCCTAGCACAGGGGAATAAATGTCTCATAGCAGAGCCAATCTATAGCTTTGAAAATATATTCATCCAAGGTTGTACGCAGTTTAGCCTGGAAGGACTTTATTTGACCTTTTTGAGCTTTCCTATCTGAATAATTTTTATCACTGTACAGAAGCTGTTGTCTACAGTTGAAAGTCTATATAAGCACCCAAAAGTTATTATAAAAATCAATGTCTTTGACAATAAATATCTTGAGTTTCACTTCTTTGTGACGGAGTGGTACTCAAGATAGATAGATATATAGATATATTGATACCTTTTTAAACTGTTCCTCAGTGGATGGGTATTTGTATTATTTCCAACATTCAGATATTTTAAACCATGGGTCTGTAAACATGGGTGCATATATACTGCTGTGGTACGATGCTTTTAATATTTTCAGGAAGAGGCCAAGAAGGATAATAGTTGGGTCAAATAGGACTTCTATTCCTAGAGTCCTCCTTCTTTTGAGGAATCTTCACAGATTTTTGCAGTGGTTTTACCAGTCTACAGGCCCACCAATAGTGGAAAAAGGTTCCTTTTTCCCCACTGCCCCACCAGTCTTTTTTATTGATTGATTTTTTGATACTAGCCATTCTTTATGGAGTAAAATGGAATTTCAGTGATTATTTAATTTGCATTTCTCAAATTACCAGTGATGTTGAAAATTTGTATATGTATTTCTTCATCTGAGCAGTGTATTTTAGTCTCAGATGCCCATTTTTTGATTGAGTATTGAATTTAGGAGATCTGATACTTTTTAAGTTCTTTATATATTCTCAATAATAGTCCTTTGTCTGAGGAGCAACTTAGGTAAAAATTTTTCCACTCAGTGGGTTAGTGTTTTCCAGGTATACCTTTCTAAACTCAATATCATGAGTTTAGAGAAAGTCTTTCTACTTTTATCAGGTAAATGATAATTCTGTAGGTGGAGAGGGTACCCAACAGTGAGGAAAAGAGAGAGTGAAGCTGAAGCCAAAATATAGAGATGCCTTCTAGGCTAAGTCTCAGGGACAGTGGAGAACACCTGTAAAAGGGCATATTTTCTTCATGTGATAACAACACATTTCTGTGTTTATGACAACCAAGATCTGAACATCAGCTGTCTAACTCATTTCAGATAACATGTGTTATCAGCGGCATTTTTTTTTCAAGCCATCAACCTAGATGTTGAATCTCTGGAAGTGGAGGGTCAAGGAGGAAAAAAGGAGAGAGAGAGAGAGAGAGAGAGAGAGAGAGAGAGAGAGAGAGAGAGAGAGAAAATGGAAAATAAGTTAGACATTTGCAAGTCCCCAAGAAAGTTTCTGCACTTTGTCTCCAATCAGTAAGTTCAATTTTTCTTGAGTAGAATAATCTAAAACAAGATAAACTCAGTAAATTTGGGTGTTTCCTTCTTTGGACAGTTTAACAGTGACCTAATCAATGAATTAGTTATTTTCAGTATCTTATTTTTGCATGTATTTGGGAAACACTATAGTACAATGATTGAAAATATTTGTACCTTTTGAAATGGCAGTGCCTACCCTATGCCACTGGATGCTGGAAGAGTAACTCTGTTCATACAGGAGCTTGCAGGTAAGAGTTTGCCTTAAATTTCAGAAAGACTTTGGATTTGGACTATTCAGCAATGCTGAATCTCTTGGCAAGTCTTAGAGATGGACTAAATGTCTTTTGCATAAAGTGATGTGCATCAGTCCTGGGGAGAGCAGGGGTGAAGTGTTATGGATTGTGTTTAGATGTCCCCCTAAATCCTTACATAATCATAGGTGGGTTGGATCTAGAAAGTACGATCCTGGAACTGATTCATGGTATAATGCTCAGCTCAAGGTCCCTAGGATTAAGGTGTGAGTGCTATCCATTCTGAGTATTCTGGTAAGAAAAAAAAAACAGGCAGATAGATGTGGTTAAGGTTCCCCTTGTAGGTTTTACTACCTTCTACCCAACATGAACTGTATCTCTTCTGTAATACCTATCTGCCACCCTGCCTTGCACCTAGCTGATTATGGATTGAAACCTCTACAAACAGTGACCTAAATAAACCTCTCCTCCTTGAACTTTGGGTTTTGGGTATATTGTCTCAGCAATGAGAAAAGGAACTAAGAAACCAGGCTTTAAAGCAATGGTGGCTGATTCCATATTTAGTACCCTCAGTAGTAACTGCACCCTTGCCTTCTCTCACACGTAACCAAGTAAACAGATTGTAATTAGTGATAAATAGAGAAGAGAAATTTGCCTTCACGTTACCATGGGATTGTCCTCATGTACCACAATAACAAAAAAAAATGCAGCTATTAAATTTCTTCAAACATTTCCTGGACTGCAGTATACAGAATATGTGTCTCATACATTGTAAGCCTAACTTTCCCAGAATAAAAGCAGCTTCATTCAGGAAAATATGAGCTCATTCCTTCATATAATGACAGAAAATTAGAGCCAAAGAGATGATATTGAGAATCTGATCCCACTATCTCAATTTATCAATAACAAATGTGAGTCCCAGAGAAATCCTGTGCCATGCTTACTATGACAACTGTGTTCTATGGGCAGTCTTCTCTAACAAGCCAAGAAAGATTCTTCCAGGTTACACAGCCTGTGCACACTTCTGGGCCCTCAATACAGAAGCCAACGTGAGGAAGCAGATTTTAGCGACAGGCATCATCTTGGGCTGTAGTTCTATAGAGTCAAGAACTATGTCACAAGAATTTCTAGTGTCCTAATTCACCGCAAACCAATATAGCTATTAAACACTAAATACGAATTACCATATTCTCACAAAAAGGTCAAATTGATCCAAAACATTTTAACTACTTTCTATTTCTGTATTTTTCCTAATATTGGTCAGTAATAATAGTTCACAGTTTGACCCAGGTTCTCTAGGCATATACACTTCAAGCAGCACAATAATGGGATGGGGGTGGAGAAAGAGAGAAGGGATACACAGGGAACATGTAACGTTGGGTTAGGCTAAATTTTTCAAGAGTTTGTTTGTTTTTCCTTCTTGCCTTTCAGACTTAACTCTTGTCAACAAGACTCCCTTTGCACCACTCCTTATTTCCCACCACTACTCATCTGAATCCCAGTGCCCTTAGGACTACATGCCAGGAACTGCTGCTTTAAAGCTCCCTACACCTGAATCTACCCTTAAAAACTCTCAACAGATTTACCTTATATCCTGTCTCAGCTGGAATTTATTCTCTGCTACAACAGAACAAAGGGCAATCCAGGAGCTGCATGTAAATCTTAGTCTACAAAACAATGACTTATCACACTCTGTGGGGTGCACAGAATGATCTACTGTGGAATAGAGCAAAAAAATATAGCATTTGTTTATCCTTTTCTCTAAATTCTTAGAACCTCTTCTTCTAAGGTATCTGTTATACTCTATTTACTGTATCTGTGTATTATATAAGCAAATAAGTATAACAAAGAGACAGCTTTTTTGAGAGCAGTATTCGTGGAGGAAAATAAGAATCATTGGAATACATTGTTTAAAATGCAGATTCTGAGGTCCCTGTCTAGTCTTCAGTAAGATGTAGAATTTAATTATCACCTAGCCCCACCCAATGATTTTGACAGAATTGTCCTGAAGTCATTTTGAACAATGTTCTTCATGTTAAAAAGGCAGGGCAGTTTGCTAGAGCCAATTGATAGCAATCTTTGTGAGATTTTAAGTGATGATAATATAAAAGCAAGAACTGACTTCAGATATTCCTTTAATAGTGGCATTTTAAAGTAATTAATTTCTCCACTTGAAAACAAGGTCACAGTGTCTCAAATTCAATGCTTGTTAGGATTCCAAAAGTAGAAATTAAGGAGTAGAAAGTGGTTCTGTAAAATGCAAACATCAAGGAGAACATGTTGTTCTTTTTGAATGAGTCCAAGTGAATGTCATGCTAACCTGCAAAGTAACTGATAAAACATTATACAAATGAAGCATTTGAAGAATTTCTGACAGACTTAGAGCACAGTTGATGAGCCCTACTGTTCAGTATCAGTATTTGGAGAAGAGATTTATTTTCCAGAACAGACCCCAAGTTCAAGATCAGCCTGGGCATCACAGCAAGACCCCATCTCAAACAAAGCCAGGAATGATTGTCCACACCTGTAATCACAGCACTCTGAGAGGTTGAGGTAGATGGATCCCAATTTTGAGTAGGGAAAATTAGTGACTTAGTGAAACCCTGTCTCAAAAAAGAAAAATTAAAGAGGGTTGGTGATTGTAGCTCAGTGAAAAGGTCCTGGGTTCAAATCCCAATACCAAAGAAAAATAATCATAAGCAAAACAAAGTTGAGAAACACTTTCCTTTTAATTTCCTTACCATAAACAAAGTGAAAAGAATTCTTTTCCCATACCATAATTGAATTTTTGCAGTGCAGAACAGATTTTTGAGGAACAAACTTTGTGATCAATCAGGCACCGTTTTTGCCCCCAATTTGATATGTATTTCAGTTTTTCCCAAAAACATTTTAAAAGTTTGAGATTGTCAAAATGAGGCATGAGCTACTTTTATTCACATTAATGGAACAGAATTTGTAATTAACACTTGAAAGAAATATTTAAAGATTTTAAGTTGGCCAAAGAAAGAAAATCATTTTATTTTCCATTAAGCTTGTTGTGAGAAAATAACAAATTCTTGGCTTCAAAACTGCTTTTCATTTCCACCAACAAACCTTACTCTTGCCAAATTGTTTTACAATAATTACAGCTTTTCAAATGGTTTTTCAACGACACTCAAAGATTCATTTTCCTGTGAGTATTCATTTATATTACACCAGTTGAAGAACAATGCTAGTTTGGATGGGACTAAATGCAAATAAATAAGTGGTATAGAAATGGCATTAATTTTCTTTTATCCACCTAAAGCAGACTGCCATCTTCATAAAATTCCCACATGCACAATTTCAAATCCATTGGATTGGTACCATTATCTTTTGGTGAACATGTGTGTCCTGTTTGCTGCTAAAATGTTAAAAATTAACTTCCAGCTGTACTGATCCATGTAACACCTAGATGAGTCTGTCCTGTGGTCTGTTTCTGATGGAATGCGGCAGTGACTCGAAGCCTGAGGCCTTTTCTTAGCTGTAGAAAAATACTAAACTCTCACTTAGGGCAGAAGAAAGATCTGGCAAGTTTGTGACCATAGGAATGACCAATTTGTGATAAGACACATAAAATCTCCCAGATAACTCACAGACTACCCTGCTCATTTTCTGGTATAGTCATCACTGGGATAAAATATCTGACACATATAATTTAAAGGAGGAGAGAGTTGTTTTGGTTCATGGTTTCCCTGTGGTTCCAGTGCTCAAAGGACATGATGGAGGAATGTTTCTCACATGGTGGTGGGAAGGAAGCAGAGAGAAAAGGCCAGGAAAAAATCTACCCACCAAAACCACCCACTTACTTCCTCCAACTAAGGTCCACTTCCTAGGGTTTTCATCACCTTCTAATAGTGCTATCAGCTGGGAACCAAACACTATGCATGAGCCTTTAGAGGATATTTTGTACCTTATATTAATTTTATGTTAATATTAGCCAACTTAGAACTGATATCTTTCCTGTGTCTCTCTCAATTCCCCCACAATTAAATCAGTACCTAATTTTTTATTAGAGGAAACCCACCTAAGGCAAATATACTTTCTAAATAAACTCCACTCTTTTATATTACTCCCCAAACATTGTTTAGTGTTTATGTAGAAAATCATGACTTTAAATTTTCACAAATGTTAATCTTAAAAAAATTATATGAAAAAAAATTTTGATTCCAATAATGTATGCTAGATTCTGGGGAGAAAATAATGAACAATATGCTCAACCATTGCCTTTACCTAAGGGTAATCTTGACTCCATGGTAATGAAGCCTTTGCTTCCTCTGAGAATTTTAGAAGAGGCAAAGTTATGACCTTTTGCCTTCAAGAAACCCACCTTAAGTTTTCATGAAACTCTTTCCTTAAATGACACTAGAGCTTAGTCCAATAATATCTTTGTTTATTAATACCTTTATTTGACATCACAATCTCTGATAAAGATCTAATAAAATTCTTTCAGAAAAAATCACATAGGTAGATGCACATAACACAATGCATGCAACTTCAGAAACCTCTCAGACTTCTGAAACTCTATGCAAAAATATTTTTAGAGTTTTTTTTAAGAGGAAAAAGAGAAAAACACAAAACAAAACAAAGCAGTGTAAGGGTACACATAATACAGAACTACAAAAAAAACATAACAGTAAGAAATCACCTGTTAATAGATTACATATTATCATCTTGGAAATAGTTGCTCAAATCACAGTATCAAAGAATACAAAGTAAACATTCAAACAGAGAGACTGCAAACAGCTGTGTTCAATGTATCCAAAAACATTAATATAGTCAGCTATTGACTACAGCAATGTGAAAGAAACATAATGAAAGTTATATAATATTAATTTTTTAAGGTCTCTGTTATGTTGGAATAAAAAACATTCTCCAAAACCTTTATCATTTAAAAGCCTGATGAAGGAAGGGAAAAGGAAAAAAAGATAAAGAAAAGAAAAAATGCAACAAAACTTTGTGAATAGAGAGGTTCCAGAAGAGGGGTTGAAGGGAGGAGAGGGAACTGGGAAAACAGAGGAACCAAAATATATCACACACAGGTACAAATTCCCTATCATCACCATAAATTTAATTTTTAAAACCAGTGATGGGCTTTTATAGGGTGAATGGATCATACGTACGTTAACTGTGTCAGTGGATTTACTTACTGAGGAGGCCATAATTTGATGGATTTATTGGGAGGTGATAGAAACAAAGGGATGGGGGATAAAGGCCGTAAATAGATCATTAAGATGAGACATTAGAGACTGCAATTAAAAAGCTAACCATCTTAAAAAACAAAAAAAGATTAAGTTAAGCTTACTGCTATATTTTAATTCTCAGTATACCCTAACAACTGTTATTTTAATATGTAATTAATTAAAAATTACTAATAAAATTACTAAAATAAATAACTAAAAAATTACTAATAAAAAATTACCTCATTCTTTCATTGTCTTCAAAGTCCAGCATTATATTCAGTACCAGTATGATATCTGACACCAAGTAATTATGTATTTCAAACTAGCTAGTACAGAGAATGCAGAATACTTGCAACACAAGGAAATGATAAATGTTTTAGGTGAGGAATATGCTAATTACCTTGGCCTGATCATGATGCATTGTATACATGTACTGAAATATCATACTGTATTCATAAATCCTTGCAATTATTACATGTCAATTAAGAATTCAAATATATTAAAATTTTATTGACAATTCTAGTTGCTACTGACTTATCACAAGAGTTTCACCAATTTCAACTTTAAAATACTGAGACCTATAATAATTTTGGTATTTCATGTAGTTTGAAATTATTTTTAGAAACTGGTTTTATGAAAAGTTTAATTATAATACAGTTTACTTAAATTAATGGAAATAAATTTCATGAGATAAATAAGAAATAGAAGGTTATATCATATGCAAGTACAAATTCCCTATAATGAATGAGTATGTATACCTAAAATGTACCAATAAACTTAACTGATTAAAATAATGTAAGACAATGCAGCAAAAATAAATAAATAAATAAATAAATAAATAAACAAGACATCACACGTTCATTAATTGGATAAGAAAAAAAAAAGAAATAGAAGAATATTTTCCTGATCTTCCTATTTCCCATTTACAATGTCCTTCTTCCTCTGGAGCACCATCTCTCTATGAAATGCTTTGCAACTTCCCGCCCTATCTCAAGTCAACAGTCATCATACACTCTGCTCCTTTATGGTTGTGAAACGCTTTCAGTTGTCTGTCTTGTTAGTAAGGACTCGAAGAGTCACTTATGCTGTACTGTTGAGAGATGACAAGTTTTAGAGTAAGGACTTCAAATGAGCTCTGTTAAAACACTAACTCTGTTCCTTTTCTTGTTGTCATCAGTGTTAAGAAAGATTCTGATCCATATTTACACAAAGTGAAAATGAATGGCATGACAAATCAGCTTTGCTCTTCTCCACGTGTAAATAGAAGAGAGAACATCATGTAAGCTAAGTTTTCCCTGGTCAGAGAAGTTTATCAAATGTTACACAGCCTAAAGAAATTTTCTCAAAAGAAATTTCAGTTATGTGCACTTAGCAATTTTTAATCCATGATTTAATTTTCTGTCACCTATATTTCAAGAATTGGAATGTATTACAATGTGAAAATATGGTTATAGCTATAGTACTTGTCAAGAAGGAGGGTAAGCTGATTTGTAATATAGAGAAGAATGAAATTTGGAGAAAACAAAGGAGCTAAGGAAGTGGCAATGACCAAAGTTTTATGCTAGCAGGAATCAGCAACAGTACTGCAAACTACCTTCTGACCACTTCTCTGGACGGTTTGATACGGGGCTCACACATCCACCCATTCTTTAACTTGATTTTCATGTCAACTTTATAAAGCAAGTTGGGGAAAAGAACTTACCCACTGATAATTTTGTATAAAAGGAAAGTGGCTGGTGCCCCTGATTTTAAAAGTATTCATGACCTCTAGGGACATTCTTTCCACTAAGCTGCACCAACATTTTTTCCCAGTTTCTTCCAAAATGGCAGCTACTTACAAAACATGAGCAGTCATCATTTGTACTTTGTGTTTAGAGTTAGAAGCCCCTCCAAGACCTTTGTTCTCAAGAACATAATTAAGGACTTAATTATTTCTAATCATGGTAATTAAATCCATTCTTTTTTTCTTCTCATATAAAAGGGGACATTTCTACACATCCTCCTTTCCTGCCTCCAACAGGCTGTCAATAAGTGAATTTTCCATTCTGCTTTATTTTTAGTTCTTTCCTCTGGTGGTGCCAATGAAAAGTATAGGTGGAACTAAACAATTTGGGGTTAAAGAACCAGAAATACCTGATACCCACAGAGCTAACTATAGATCCTGTTCAATATAATAGACAAGCAAACAAAGCCAGGCTTCACTCAGCCCTTTACAATTAAAAAAACAATCAGTTAGAACTCCCTCTAATGAATAATAGGACAAATATCTACTGTCCAGAAAGCTTTTGGTAGTTTAAGATGTGGTGTACACAATTCTTATCATCCCTTCTGGTTGCAAATTTCCAGTTCTAATGAATTAGGCTAGTGTATGGATCTCTTTATTGTAGTATTTTTGTGCCAGAACTTTCCAAGATAGACACCACCCCTTTCTGCTTTGCTTTTCACAATTCCACTAGCACTGGGCTACACATACAACAGCTGAAAAAGATGTAAGGAAGCAAGGTATAGAACGGGTTAAAATTCAGCAAATAATTAGAACTGAATTAAGACATCCCTGTTGTGGCAAGGGAGGAATAAGGAAAGAACTTTAAAAAGGCATTTTTTCCTGATGCTGTAGTGTTTGGACTGATCACTCTTCGTTTATTTTCTTGCCTACTTATTCTTTGGAGTATCACCCATGATACAAGCTCCCATGAAATTATTACACAGGATAGTTGAACTATTTCTTCTAATAGAAAAGTGCTTGACCTGAAGTGCCCCCACCAAAATAGTTGGTAAATTTATATTATTTTCTTTGCTTAAACAAAAAAGTTCTCACCTTACAATGAATGCTAACACCTCTGATTAAGCAACAACAACTTTGTTTATTTATTTCCTGATCAGTCCCCCCAGAAGCAGTGCCTAAGATTTTGCGTACAAGTTATTTGTGAAGGAAGGGCTCTTCAGCAGGACTATCACATACCACATAGAAGGTTAAATACTTAGGCAAAACCGAGATTTCCTGCAAAATCCCTCAGAAGCAGCTGTCCATATTGCCACTTTCCTTGTGGAAAAGGAAAATGACTAGTGTCCCATACTGTAAAAGTATTGATGATCCCTAGCAGTATCCTTTCCACTAAACTCCACTGACACTTTTATCTCAATTTCTTCCAAAATGGTAGACATTAATTGCATATGGGAACTATTATTTCTACCTTTGTAAGCATTAGAAGATAGAAAGCCCATCAATGGGCATTTGCTCTCAAGAACAGAACCCACAAAAAAAACTCTGGCACAAAAGTCATACCTCAGAGTTGTCCAGGCCAATGAACACCCAGGAGTCACTTGCCAAAGGCCATTCTATTAATATAGGTTCTCCAGAAAAGCACAATCAACAGTAGACAGATAGACAGACAGATGGATGGATCCGCAGCTACATACAAAAGCTATTACAGTGTTAACACATAGAAAATGATATTTATTACATGGGACTGACTCATGTAATGGAGGCTCAGAAGTCCCAAGATCTATAATTAACACAGTGGAAAACCAGGAAACCCAATGTTGTATGTCCAAGTCTGACTCTGAATTAACATGCAACATTCCTAGATAACAATCACAATTTGATTAATATTTATTCCAGAAATTGTGCTTCCACAAACTAACTCACTAAAATCATGACATAACATAAAATAGAAGAAACGGTTTCGAGTACATGGAGTTTTTCCTAATGATTTCTTGAAATGTTAGAATACTTTCATTCAACCCTAAGCCCTTGATAGAGGTGGCAAACTAGTAAAGAGTACCATTTGTCAAAGTTTGCTGTACATCAGGGACAAATGTGATGCTGTAGTAACTATAACTTGTATAATCTTTACAATGACCCTATGAGATCAGCAATATTATCATCATTTTATAGACTAACGGAAATTGTGTATTATTAGTGCAAAGTAATTCAAGAATGCATAAGAGCTAGGACTGAGTAATTCAAGAATGCATAAGAGCTAGGACTGAAAATTCGTATTACATAAAATCAAAACCCTTATTTTTCTTCCTAGTGCTTATTTCTCCCAACATATAACCTGCATTACTCTCAAATTTATAACAAATCAGGACTACAGATTATAACAAAGGATATAGAGTTTGGCACAGTATTTATAGAAATATTCATGCACAGTTGGAATTAGTTATATATAAATGTATGCCTACATTATGTTTGTTTTCTTCGTTGTGTGATCTGTTTTCTCTCTCTCTCTGTTTCTGTGTCTGTTTCTGTGTCTGTTTCTGTCTCTGTCTCTCTGTCTCTTTGTCTGTCTTTTTCTCATTACCCATGCACACACAGAAACACAAATACTTTGCTAACTCTTTGCCATCATAGAAACAGAAGACTAAACTCATATAAGAAAGACAGATTCAAGGCAAGTTTTCTAAGAACCATCCTTAAGCCCTTAGTCCTATAAATTAAGAAACTAAGGGGAAAAAAAACAAAGAAAATGAGGAATCAATATCCAATTATCATAGTTGGTCAAAGAAACTGCAATATTTTTTACAACTTAGAGAAGACTGTGAATGTACTGATTTTTAAATAAATGTCCAACTACTATGTAATTTCTCAAAGTATAGAATTAGAAAAATAAGTCCACAATGCTATAAAGTGCAGAGTGGAGATGTCATGTTTGATGTGCCTGGATAACTGACAACTACAAAATATATATAGAAATGAAAAATGAACCTCAGAATCATCTGCAATGACACCCAATGATAAATGTTTAATAAGAATCACATCAGTTTTGAAGAAATTGATTATTACTGCCTGAATTTTCACCTCAGATGACCCTATTTTAATAAGTGCTTAAAACATTTCAAGGGGAGTATTATAATATATTTTATTTTATGCCCTTTAATATTTTTCATGAAAACCTTTCATTTTGACAAATGGGAAAGGAGACAATACAGAGTGTTATACTGGATATTTTAAGGACACCTCCAGCTGCACAAAAGATGGGCCACTGTTCCAATGCTAAGAGAATGGAGATTGCCACTGGTTCATTAAGGATTCTTATCAAGATTAAGAACCAGAAAGTAAATGTGAAATGAGACTTCCTGGTTTCGGAAATCTGGAAACAACAGTTTCAACAAAAATTCTGTGTGAGCACAACATTCAAATTTCTTAAGGCTAACCAGGATACGTGTAACTAATATTCATTCTCTGGAAGTAAAATATAATTTAATATCCAAAATACCAAGGGAGAATACATATCCATGTTCCTTAATCTTAGGTAGACTATGAAAACCACAGAAATCTGAATGGGATGTCTGTGTTGGTGGTGGAGGAAATGGGAACAAAATAAGTTAGATCTTTGGGTATTTTAATAAGCATAACCTTGAAATTTTCCAAGTACCATATTTATCAAAGTTCTCTGATTGCATAAAATTGTTCATAAGCACCATGTTATAAAGCAATCGTGAATTTATGTTCATGAATTCTGCAGATCAGAAACTCAGACAGGACACAGCAGGCATGGCTGTATCTGATTCAGATGCCTGGGTTCTCAATAACAGAACTGAAATCTGAAACAGGAACAAGCCATGAATACAGTGGTCTCTGCCATGACTACTCATTTCTGATTTTGTAGTATAGGAGGAGTCATTTATAATGCAAAATGAATACATTTGGCTGTAACCCAATAAAATTTTATTTCCCAAAGCAAGTATCTAACTGGATTTGGCTCTGTAGGAGTCTGGATGGCCTCTCTGACTACATATTAGGAATCTGAGGAGAACTGTCATCTGGTGAGACTCAGGACTTTTGCATGTAAACCACTATAGGTAGTCTCACTCTATTTACAATAGGTCTCACATCCTAATATCCAAGTATATGAGTCTCGAGAGAGAAAATGGTAAAGAGGAAACTATCTATGCTTGTATAATGTCATACACCATGATTTCTACCACTTTCCATTAGCTGAGGTGGTGCAATCTTGGTTTAAGAAGAGGGGAATGATGGGTGGAAAGGTTCTATAAGGAAATAATGGACTTAGAAATAATGCTATGGCCATGTTTTGAAGAATAAATTTTTCCACTGTCTCATTCATCACTCCAACAAATCTGTGAGCCATATTCTCTATTGTAGGACATCCTGTATTGGAGGACCCATGGGTGGGTCTATAAAAGAATTTAACAATATACAAGGAATGTAGTAATGACTAGAGTTCATTTAGATCAGGATATGCTGCAAGGGGAGGGGGCAGCGGTGTATTACCCAGACATGAATCAGTCAGAGTGAGAGATTTTTGTTTTTATGAGGGTCTGAGTATATGGAAAAATGTCTACGCAGAAAATGTGATTTTGTAAAGAATATATTCTTCTCGGACCACTTAGAATGCTGCAGATCTTCCAGGAGCACCTATATTGAGTTTAAAGTACTAATTACCACATGGCTAGTCTCATTTGACTGGGAGAGGGGTTCTAGTTTCATTGAAGGAGATTAAGGCTTTCTATACATGTGTTAGAGATGGTATGTTGGGACTATTTGGGAGAAGTGAATAGGCCTTATGTTAATTTTTGATGCTGTCTTATGATCCTTAAAGCAAGATGTCTTTAACTGGAGTCCTTCATTAAGAGTTTTAGTGAAGTTTGGCTGTTAAAGGTTCTAGTCCTTTTGTTGTCATTGACTAGTGACTACATTTCCTACTGAAAAGGCAGCCAAATCAAACCTCTGAGAAGAGACAGGTGGTCATACCTACACTATGTCAAGTTGATGAGCTAAGAGGGGTCATTGTTAAAGGCCCATTGAGTTTGCTAACTGTTAGAGATCAGTGACCTATTGTTTTAAGCTGGTAACTGAGATCTAAATTGGGCAACAAGCTATAAATAGGGTTGTGCAAAATGTAACATTCAGGCACATATCACTGAAAACCACTGGAACCTAGAAAAAATAAACGGAGATGATAGTTACACTGGCATGAACCAAAGACAAAGATAATTATGACAATGAAAATAACAATTAGTAGCTATTTTTACCAAGAAAACTTTGAGAACCATGAACAGATAATACTGAAAAATTTTGGCGTTGAGTTGGACAGAGCTCTAGATAACATAAACGTATGAGGCTTGAAGTAGATAACAGAAAGATAGTTTATATCACAAAAAGCAAAAACATTTTACAGTTAGAATATTTATATTGCCATTTTTATCCTACAGGCAGATCTATATATATAAAGTCAAATTTTTGAACCAGAGTCTAAGGAAGCCCCAGAAACAAAGATGGGGCACTTTGTCTCACCTCACCCATGGGGCATGTTGTTCCCACTAAAAGAATTTTCAGGAAGCATACATAAGAAAAATAGAGGGATTTATTAAGCATAATTCTAAAAAGTACCTCTCAAAGAAATAGAGGGAGTTCCACTTACAGGTGAATAGAGATGGTCTAGTTGCAAGGAAAAAGGTTCATTTACAGGTAACAGAATATTCCAAGTTCATTGGAAGGTAAAAGGAAATGATCCAGGCTTATTACATGTCCAATAATCTTAGAAATTTCTTTTAAAGAATTTGTATCTATAACCTGTAGTTTTTATTAAAAGTACAATTTTAAAATTATGACTTTTCTTGTCTTATTTTTACCTATCTTATTTTTTCCTGTCCTGCCGCAGGGTACTTCAATTTATGTAGCATGTACATTGGCTGGCTCCTGTCCGCTGGGATTTAACAATCTCCACTAGAGGTTGGTTGACTTATCAGAGTTTCAGGGCCCTTTTAGTGGGAGCCTGTTTTGTCCTGGGTCCTAGATGATCGTGTATGGCAAGGACCAAAATATTGGCTGTCCTCTTAACCCTTTCTACTTCCTTACCTTTGATCACCAAGCCTCAGTTGCTGAACCTAGATGGTTAGTTACACTAATCTTGAAATGGCAAGAATAGGTCTTAATCCTAGCTTTTATAGCCCTATTTTAATACTACCTGCTTATCAGGACATTTAAAAATATAAAGCACGTAATAATCTATATATACTTGCTAGGTTGCCTGTTATAAATCATATTACAATAATTCTTAACAGATAACAGTTACAATAGTTTACAAGAAACATGTAAAATAAAAATAATAACAGCAACACAACAAGTTAGGGTAACAATTATAAAGATATTACATCAGAATAATTAGGTTATTTTTATTACTTCTATAATAACATATTAGGCAGTAGCTCAGTGGTAGACTATTTGCCTAGCATTCACAAGGCCTTAAGTTCAAGTCTCAGCACTGCCAATATTTTTATTTTAGTGTAAAATATATCAAAATAAGCTCCCTTTATCCAGTTATGATGTATTAAATAACATGATAAATCTTAATGTAAATTTATATTTTTTTAAATACAGTGTCCTAGTTTATGGAGTTACTTTATAGGTGATTATTGTCCAATCTTTATTAGACTGGCACTGCCTGCAGTATAATTAGGTACATCTGATTAGCACAACACAATTAGAAAAACATAAACATAAACCTGAAATAAAACATAATATTACAAAAACTTTTGCTCTGGAAATCATCAGTATAATAAGACATTAACTTAAAGTTTGTGTTTTTAAAACTCGTACATCTGAAGGTCAGAAAAGCATTTAAAACACAAAGAAATTAGCAATAATTCTTATTATACCTATGTAAGAATATTTTATATATATATTAAAATTTAGCCAGCAGTCACCACTATATGTAGACAATAGGTGAATAAAATTTAGTGTATAGCTCATAGAAGGTCACAACAGGGTAAAAAGACAACTTTGCAAGGACATAATTTCCAATTGTAATATGTAATGTAAAACTATACCAAAAATATGAGAGAAGTATATATAAGTACCACCAACATAGCTTTAAAAAGTAGCATTCATGATGGGGCTAGAACTTCAACCCATAGACCATCCTGGCCTGCTGACTGCTCTTTCCAAATAAAACAGTTATTGGAATAGAGACACATTAATTCATTTACCTATTGTCTATGGCTACTTTTGCCTTGCAACAACAGAGCAGAGAAATTTCAACAGACTATCCTGAAAAATTGGTTATATTACTTCCCTACTACTGTATAGAAAAAAAAAATCTTTCTTAATCACTGTCTGAAGAACGAGAAGTCTGCCAGGACACAGAGAAGACGGGAAAGAGAGAAAAATATACATAAAATGAACAGTATTACAAAGGCCTGAGACAAGCTCAAATGGTATCTTCAGATCTGGTTAACTACATTAATTAAAATTTGTTCAAGTGGTGCATGCCTGCAATACCAGAACTTGGGAGGCTGAGGCAGGAGGATCACTGTGAGTTCAAGACCAGCCTGGGCTCCAAAGTGAACTCAAGGCCAGCCTAAACTGCATAATGAGAATCTGTCTCAAAAAGAAAAAAAAAAAAAAGAATTGTTCAAGTTTTTACTTCTGCAGGACAATATTCTGAACATTTTATTTTTATGTGTGCATGAAAAAGATTCAGGAACTCAGAAAAAATATTTAATCACATCCTCCAGAGATATAGTGATTAAAAGCAATGGTAACACATCTGCTGCATACCTGGTATCTTGAAACCAAGATGTCTTCTAAATAGCTAAAGCATTTTCCTAATGTGAGTAAGAAACCACATTTCTGCCTACTTATATATTTCCCTTTTTGACATTTTTATAAATAAATAAAACAGTAAAAATAGCATGAGTTCTAGATACAGGTTATGTAAGTTTAAGTTCCAACTCTACCACATATTATGATGTAATCTCTGACAGTTGTCAAATTTCTCTGTGTCTCAATTTCTATCTCTAAAGTGGAGCAACAGTAGCTTATTACTTAGACGTTATTCATTTAAGATGTTGCACCTGGCTTTTAAAAACCATGAAATAAATGTAGGCTCAATCTTACTGTATTTTTTCATCTTTCCTTGTACACTACACAACGTCTAGCAAAACAGGTACCTTTTCTTTCTCGTAGGAAGTTAACCAGGCCATCATACTCACCAACTTAATGAGTTCCTCTATTATCTCTTTACCAAAACAACATCCATCTCTCTATAAGTTTTGCAAGTTTATATCTTGAGCCTCCCATTCACCCTTTTGATGAGTAAAATCTCTGCCCTCTGGGAATGATAGGCTCTGCCTTCTTTCTAAACCTTAGTGACCCTGAGGACTTCCACTCTAGCTACACTGAAACAAGAACAGGTGTTAAAGGAATGCAGATTGTATGGACAGAAAATAAAGAGCATTAAACAAAAGCTGTACTGACTCTGTAGAAACACTGCGTCCATCTCACACACTCAAAACCCTGCTGATATGCTCCTCCGGACCTTCTGTATTCACCCATTTACTTCAAAACCTCATTCTAGAGGGGTTGATGGTGTTTGCCCTCCCTAAGGCAGCCTCCTCAGACCTCCCATGGAGAACTAGGTAATGAACCCTCTTGTGTTTGCTCATGGAACTCACTTCTCCTCAGTGCATTTAACAAATGCATGGACATGCATGTATTTATATATGTTTAATTATAGTCTGTCTTTTCAATATACATCAGTCAATGGCCTAGGAATCTCACTTAAGGTCTCCTTTTGTAGATAAGACAGCTAGGAATAGTAATATTTTAATTGGTTATATAAATACCTACATAATATACTCAATTTTCCTTTTGGCCATGCAGTTAATATATTTATTATTTGACTCTGCTGAAAAAGTTTTCAGATTCCATAATAGTTTTTGCTGCTGTTTGTTTTGGGAGGACTTCAGAGGGAAGATTCTTTTGGTTTTTAAGTCTTATAATGCACGTTTATTTCGTACCTTGCAATACGTTCACAGAGTAAAAACAGATAAGATATATATATATATATATATATATATATATATGTAATAAATAATATAAAGTTTTAAAAGCTAATAAGCTTTTAAAAGCTAATAACCAAAATGTGTTGAAAGAATTCAGATTTTATGAACAGAGAATGAAGAGTATTAAACTAAAGCTATCCTAACCTAAAGGAAATCCCTTCAACACTCTGCCCCTGTTCTGATTTTCAGACTGTTGTTTCCTGATGAAATCCCAGGCCCCTCTGTCCCAGTGCTGCTACTCATTCTTCAAGGACAACCTTAGTTCCATCCTCTTGAAGCCTTCTGTTCCTAGTCTACCTCTCTCCAGTCTTGTGTTGTCTGAATACCATCAATAGACAACATTTTTCTCCTTATTCTAAGGCTCTTCTTAAGCATTGGGGGTACTTCTAATCAACTATTACGTGATTAAGACCATATTGAAGCTGTTACAATCCCTCAAATCCATGGTTCTTAAGTGGGGTCCAAGCGCCAGATTTATTATCACTTGGCACAATATCAGAGATGGAAAATTTTAAGCCCTTTTCAAGCCTTACTGAATTAGGCTCAAAGAGCAAAGAGTGAATAGGGAGGACAGCAATAGCAACTACGCTATACAAGCTCCTTAGTGATTTTGGTTAAAGGCATTGGCTTTTAGCCCTAGCTGCATATCACAATATAAAATGTATGCTTACTCTCATGAAAGAATGTGATTTAAAGGATTGTATAAGGACCAAATGGCATTATTTTTGTTTGCTTGCTTGCTTACATGCATACATGAATGAATTACTCCATCCATCCATCCATCCATCTGTCCACTCTTTTTACCTTCCTACATCATTCTTTTAAGAAGAGAGAAATGCATCTTCACAATCCAGGTCACTGACCAACTGGTCATGAGAAAGTAACTTTTCAATAACTTTTCAATAAGTAACTTTTCAATAGTTATATTACTAAGTGAAATTTTTAAAAAATACAGACCAGAATATTATGCCCTTGAAAAAGGAAATAAAAAGAAAAAATGTTTAAGATAACAACCGCAAGAATCAAAAGATTTACTATATTGAGCCTCCAATTTTGCATTACCCACTCTATTCTGCAAACAAAAACTCACTTGGCTAAACTTTGTCTAAAATATTGTACCTTAAATCTCACCAGGAAATAGAAAAGGAGTATCATTCATCTTAGGTAAGTAATCACTTCAATAACTTGCAGAAAAACAATATCATACTACTAATATATATCTGTTATTTTGTAAATACATTTGTCTCTGCCACTTTTTCCAAGTTCTAAAGTTCTGATTTTATATGCATCTTCCTCATGGACATAGAAACTTTTACTTTTCAAACTACAATATTGCCATTAAAACATCTCAGAAAACTAAAATAATAGCCAGGAAAGTCATCATTTTAATAAACTATCACGATAAAAATATACTTGCAAGAGTTTGAACTTGACAAGTGTCATATAGTTCCTAGAAGAAATTAAATAGTATTCTTTAGTTCATCTGGGACATGAGGAGAGAAATAGGTTGAGGGCAAAGTGCACATTATCTTGTAAAGAGTAAATTAACTTTAGCATACTATAAAACATTTTAATTAGAGCTATCTCTGCCAAATAACATACTCTTGAGGAATAACCTTCAGACTAACACTTTTACTTAGATATGGACCAATAAAACTCATAATTGTTACACAGCTGGAATGATTTCCCAAAGGATACAAGGGCCAAGCCTGCAAATGCTTTTCCATAGCTATTTACCCTCTGACAAGAAGCACAAACTGATAATGTTCGTCTCCAGGGAAGTTGCACAATTGAATTCCAGAGTCTGCCTTCTCTCCCCAGTTCACTTTAGGTGCCCCACACTGACCCCCACACACATATGCTAGGTGTAGTCCCTATGTCTTTGTTCACGTTGTTTTTTATCAAAGATATAACTACTTCCTTTCTTCTAATGTTGATCTCCACACAGGCAGACATCACTAAACAGGGTTTCTCACCCAGCCTCCACTAGTGCATCTCAAACTGTCTGTAATAATTAGCAAGGATTTTGTTTTCTTATAATTTTAATTTCTAATATCTCACAGGTCAGCAATTTTGTTAAATCCAATTAAAATTAATTATTAAAAACATCTGAGTAGAAAAGCATACAAAATATTCATTTTTTAAATTATCCAGACATTAATTACACTCCTTTAGTGCTATGAAAGCTTTTTCTTTCTTCATCTCAATTTATGTGCAGACCAGTAGTACGTAGTTTTTGAGCCAGCACTGGCACATCAATCAAATTTTGAAAGGGGGCTTGTTCTAGATAATGCTGGTATACATCTGTCTATTACTTACAAACATTTTGGCAACTTTCTAGATCTAGAAGAACAAAAAAATAGGACATAAACAAAGAGAGATAAATTTATTTTAAGAAATTGAGTCTATATCCATACCATCCTGAATTTGGCTTGATCATGTATGATCACAGGAGAAATTGATTAAAAATTATTATGGAGACTAAAAGTCCAAAATCAATAGGGCATTCAGAGAAGAACTGACGCTGCATCTCAAGTCTGAAGGCTGCATGTTGTAAAACTTCTTTCCCAGGGATTATGGTTTGTGTCTAGATGTTCCCAAAGCCTCATGTGGTCACAGGTGTGATGTTTTCAGAGGTGGCTGAATCAAGAGTGCATGATGCTGAAATTAAATGTGTGTAATTACTGCTTCAATCAAATGACTGGTTTGGCACCACCCTAATTCTAGTAGTCTAGATGAAGTATAAATGGGACAGAAAAATGCTGCTGAGGTCCCTTCATTGCTTTGCTACCTCCTGCCTCCCATCAACTATTTCTTCTCTGTGATGTCTTTCTGCCATGCCACCATGCCCTGGAGCAGGCAATTACGGACTGAAATGTCTACCAACTGTAAGCTAAATAAACCTTTCCTCCTTGGACTTTGGGTGTTGGATGTTTTGTGTCACCAAGAAGATAAGTAATTTATACAGAATTTGGTAGCAAAGACATAGAATCATTACTCTTTATATATCTGGGCATATGATTCAGAAGCCTTTGACTTTGGTTTGTGGAAAGAGTTTGGAAAGTTTTGGAGATGCCAAAAAATATCCCTGAAATGCTTTAGGCTATATGTTATGAGAGATTCTTGTCAGAGATCAGAAGACCAGGATGCAGAAATAAATGATCACTGTAAAGACCACTCCAAGGAGATTTCTTCTGGGGAAAAAAAGAATTGCATTTGCTTTTGGACTACAGATAATGTGTATTATACCTTGTCAGAAACTTTGTCTGCATTTTACTTATGTTGAGAGACTTTACTTGACACTGAGATTACAGACAATGAATTAATTAAGCAGTCTAATGTTGAGATGGTGGAATGGACACTGTGGATTTTAGTCAGATTTATGTTGAGAATCAAGATCAAAGAGCCCAGCAGAATGACTCGTTGCATCTCACATTGAATCTTTCATTGCAAATTGTATTTGCATGTTTGTTTACTTATAGATATTGTTTAATTTCTTCTTTAACTTCTTCTGTGACCTGTTGATTTTTCAAGAGTATATTGTTTAATTTCTATGTGCTTATGGAGTTTTTCCAGTTTCTTTTGTCATTAATTTCCAGTTTCATGGTACTATGTTCAGATAATACACATGGGATATTTTCAATTCTTTGCATTTATTTAAGCATGTTCTACAAACTAGTATTTGGTATATTTTAGAGAATGTCCATGTGAAGCTGAGAAGAATGTATATTCTGATGTTGGGTGGAACACTCTGTACACATCTACTAAGTCCATTTGTTCATAAGTTTGATTCAATTCTCTTTTTACTTTGCTGACTTTTTATCCAGTTGATCTGTCTCTTTGTGTTAATGTGTTATAAAGAGTTCCAGTTGTACTTGTGTTATTACTTATTTGATTGCCCATTTGTATTAACGTTTGTTTTATATAGCTGAGTGGTACCATATTTGGTGCATATATATTTAAAACTGTTATTTCTTCCTCTTGAAAATTTCCCCTAACCAGTATGTAGTGAACTTCTTTATCTCTTTTCATCATTCTTGGTTTGAAGTATATATTGTGTTCAAACAGAATAACTACCCCTGCTTTTGGGGGTTTCCTGTTGTATGAAGTATTATTTTTCATCTTTTGACTTTCAATCTATGAGTTTTCTTTTGGGTTAGATGGGCCTTTTGTAGACAGCATATGGTTGAATGTTGTTTCTTGATCCATTCTGCCAGTCTGTTTCTTTTAACTGGTGAATTGAGTCCATTTACATTAATGGTTACAACTGATACATATTGTTTTATTTTTGTCATGTTATCTTTCTGCTGTTGGTTCTTTGTGTTTCCCCTCTGTTTATTTGTTTTCCATGCTTGGTGAGTTTTTCTTGGTTAGTGTTTTTGTGTCATAGTTATTTTTATGTCTGTTTGGAATATCTTTCAGTATTCTTTGTAATGGTTGGTTTGGTGGTCATAAAGTTCTTTGACTATTCTTTGTCATGGAAGTTTCTTATTCCTCCATAGATTTAGAAGGATATTTTTCAGGGTACATCAGTCTGGGTTTGCAGTCATTTTCCTTTTGGATTTGAAATGCCTCACTCCATGCTCTTCTTGACTCGACTGTTTATACTTAGAAATCTATTGTGATTCTGAAATAACCTTTAGAGGTTATTTCTTTCTTTTCTCTAACAGGTTTTAATATTCTGCTCCTATGTTCAATATCTGGAATACTGATTATTATATGTCGAGTATAGATTTATTTTGGTTGTGGCTAACTGGAATTCTATATGCTTCACTTATCTATACATCAGTTTGTTTTCCCATGTTTGGGAAATTTTCAGTTTTATTTCTGTAAATAGTCCTTTGATATCATTTTTCTTGTTACCTTTTTGTTCACACCTATCAATCTTATATTGTTTTTATTTGCATCATATTGCAAATGCTTAATTGCTATTTCCTAATTCCTTGTTATTTTAAAAAGATTTTTAGTTTCATGTTCACTATCTCCAACTTTGTCTTTGAGGTCTGAAAGTCTATCTTCATATTCATTCAAGTGGTTTTGTCAGCTTTTGATGGAATTTTCTATTTGCTGGATATCTCTTTGAATTTGCTTCATGCATTCTAATTCTTTCTTATATTGTTCATTCAAAGTTTCCATCTTTTGCAATTGTCTTCTATTTTCTTAACTATGTCTTCCTTAGATGTGTTCAGCATTTCTTTTATTAAATTTATCATTACTTGTTTTACCTGTGTGGTTATTTCTACTGTTATTTCCTTTACAGCTTCATGAAGTTGTTTATTTACTTCAGTTGCTATCATTTCAGAAGTTTCAGATGTGTGGCCTACACTTTCTTTTATGTCCGTATTTTCTAGGCTTGTTTAAATGGGCTGGAAGTTTGAGACTGCTTTTTGGTCTTTCATTTTGTCATTTTCCCATATTCCCCTATGGCAGTTGAATACAAAGTCCCAGTTATTTCTTGGCTTGAGAATGGCTTTCCATAGTGGAGGGGTTATGTCCAGCTAAATGAGAGTCATTAGGCAGGCCTTAACAAGTCCTGGTAGCACTTACAGGTTCCCAGAATTGGTGGAGCAGGCTGGGTGAACATTCAGCACACCCCACATGACATACTGAGGCTTCTCAGCTGATTGGGCTTGCTGAGTAACGCTATATCAGGTTCCAGGTGGTCTCTAAAGCTGCACAGCTAAGTAGAGTATGCTGTGCAGACGTTTAGCTCTTGCCATACAGCACACCAATACACACCAACTGCTTAGGGTAGCTGGGTGGTGCTATACCAGGACCTTAGTGGCACAACAAGGCTCCTCAGCTGTTTGGAGTCACTGGGTAGGGGCCTACCTGACCCAAATAGGTATCAAGGCTACACAGCTACCTAGAGTACACTGAGTAGGCCTTTATCTTGTACCATGTGACACACTGAAGCTCCCCAGATTGGGGTCAATGAGTGAGGCCTTACCAGGATGCAAGTGGGTACCAGAGCTGCATACCTAGTTGGGGTACACTGTGCAGGCCTTCAGCTTATGCCACATGGAGCTCCAAAGCTTCTCAGGAGCTTGGGGTTGCTGCATAGGGCCCTACCAGGTTCTGAGTGGTGTATCAAGGCTCATGTAGGTTATTTCTATCTCAGTTTCACACAGTGACAGAAAGTTGACTAACACATAACATAAATATTTTTAAGGCTACACCTATTTGTCAAAGAAACATCTTTGGAATTCTGTTGAATGTTTCCTGAGGATACTAAATAAATTTATTTCAAACTCTGGATGAAGAAAACATAAGGATTCCATTTGCTGGCAGGTGGCAAGAAGTTAAATGACTGGGGTTTATCAACATGGAGCTAATTTTTCTCTTATAAACAGAAATCTAGTGACAATTAGAATGTCTCAAGCTTATCCACGTTCATGGCAGAGTAGTACTCCATTGTTGTCGGTGTCGCTCCCGGCCGGCAGGAAGAACACGCAACAATATCTGGCGGTGGTCAGGCTTTTCTTTATTCTCTCCTTATACAGTCTGCCCCGAAGCCTCTACCGGTCCGCTCTCCGCAGCTCCTTCCGTGCTTCTCTCTCTACAGTCTGTCCCGAAGCCTCTACCGGTCCGCTCTCCGCGGCTCCTTCCATGCTTCTTCTCTCGTGGCGGGAGAGGCACTCACTTTTATAGGGTTACAGTGGCCAATCAGTTCAAAGCGCGCGATGCGGGCTGATTGGCTAACATCAGTTGTTGCTAGGCAGATTATCTTACAGAGCAGGTTGTTTACCAAGCAGGAAGCAGGAGATAAGCGCCATCTTAGCACACTCGATGGGAGGGGTAATCTAGCTCAGGCTTTGCTCTTTCTTACAGGCCTCACGTCCGCCAAGTAAGGCGACCGGGCTCGGCCGCGGCTCCCAACACATTGTCATTTTTAAAAATCCGCTTTATTTTTTCAATGGGAAATTGGACTATTTCTAAGACTTTGCTGTTACAACTGTGCTGAAATAAACATGGTTGTGCATATGTGACTGTTGTAGAATTCTTTGAATTCTTTTAAGATACCTTAAATGGATGCATTTTGAGACCATACTCTTTTTTTTTATTTAAAGAGAAACAAACAAACAAACAAAAAAACCACAGAGGAATAAAAAGTGTAGAAATAATACAGAATTACAGAAAAATAAACAGTAATAAATCACTAGTTGATAAGTTACATATTGTCATCTTAGAAATAGTTGTTCAGGTTACAAAATTAAAGCATACAAAGTGACATTCAAAAACTGATATTGCCAATAGTTCTTCTCAATGATCCAACAAAAAAATTAGTATTATGGTTATCAGTCCTGCACATTTTTTTTATCTTAAAGAAGGAAAGATTAAACATATCAAAACAGAAAAAAAAACAGTTCATAAAGAAACAATTTAAAGAAATATAGATTTCAAAGCAAGTCCACTGGAAATCTTCACTGTCTATCTTATTGTCTCTAGTTTTCTTCCAAATAGTTGTCCCCATATTCACACACATTGAACACATACTGCATATTATAGAACTAATCAAATCATTACAGAATGATGAGGGGTTTTTAGGTCTTCAAGACCTGGCATTGTGGAAATCAATGAAGACTACCATAATGTCTCTTGTTCTCTTTGTAATAGCTGTCCTTATCTTTAGGTATGCTGAAATTGAACTTAAGAGTCTAGACTAATATCATTCTGAACAGTGAATATTATTCTAGCAACAGTATTGCTAGATTTTATATCATAGTGTTACAGAACTAGCATTGGGTTTCTTAGTGTCTCTTCTTCAGAGTATCTGTTCATTACAGCTTGCATTATATAATCTGTTCCAATAAATATTTTAAAAAACTCTTCCCATGTGTGAATTTTTACAAGTGTATCTATCCTCTCTGTATTATAGGAAAAAAAACAGATCATAACAAGACAGCAAAACAAATTCCTAGAAAAACATGCAATGCAAAAGACATATAAGATCACAATATTAGGTCATCTCCTGTAGTTACTATGCTTTCTCTTGTTAATTTCAATAGGCTTGTTCACATCATCAGGCTTAATGTAGTTAAGCATAGTATTATATAGCTAGTTTTATAAAAACAGAACTTTGAGGACATTGTAGGACTTAAGAGTGGTTAATAATCAAAACCAGTATGGATAACTTTTATATCTTGTCATCTTCAGAGTAGTTGCCTCTACTTTTAGACTTGATACTATTAAGCATACCAAATTCGAATAAAATTAGCCAAGGCAAAACCGCAGTCTAACAAACCAGATTCAAATAAGATCAGTCATAGTAAAACAATGTAAGTAATACAGGGTTTCAGTGTAAGTTAATAGGAAATTAAGGATAGTTACCGTGGTATAACCTTCTATTTTTGTTTTAGAAGTCTGTGCCCTCCAATCTGATATGAGTGGACAGACGGGAACAAAATAAAATCAAACTAAACAGAGCCATAAGACTACGGTGACTTTTAAATCCTGATACACTATTAACAAGGTCCTCTGCTTTTCTTTTTTAGGCTGTTTTTCACCTTTCCCCTTCTCAGGATGCTTTGTATGTTTTGGGTCCCACTAACCCCTTTCGTTTTTAGATTAGGGGGCCAGTCCATTGACTATCTGAGTGTTGCTGAACCTTTCTACCCCAGAGCTTCATCTTGAGCTGTACTGCTTTACTTACTAAAGTCATACGGTTTTCCTTCCTTCCAGCTGTGTAGTTCTACACTGCCCAAAAGTATCATAGTTTTCCAGTCTATCTGCGGCTGCTGGATGAGTTGTCCCTATTTCTCTCTGGTTTCCTATCACATATGGGCTGAAGATGGGATTCAATGGTAAAGCACTTGCTTGCCAAATATTAAGGCCTTGCACTGCAAACAACAACAAACAGTAGCAACCTAACAACTAATCAAGAGAATTCATGCCAGATATTATAAAGCAGTCGTAATAAAATTAGTGGATATTCACTAGATGGTAGCAGAGGCCAAGTGTGTTGTCTACATCCCTGAAATTTTTAATTTGTTTTATTATTACATGTTTGCAATTCATGCAACTTACATTTGTCTTGGGAAGTGGTCACACACACATATTACATGTTTTTTCTTTTTAAAAAAGTACCCTCCCACCTAGTTTCCAATTCCTTTTTACTTACTTGTTGATAATATTTGGTTTAGCTTATGTTATGGTATTACATTAATTGGGTTACTAAATTCCTGTGCATGGAGCATCTTATTTCCTCTCATTTCCTATTCCTCTCCTATACAACCCTCATCCTTGTCCCCTTGGACCACTTCCTTATTGAAAGAGATCCCTCCTCGTGTTCCTTTTTATTCACTCTTTATCATTTTTGTTGCTTGTACTTTGCCTTACTCAAGTGAGAGATACTATACAATATTTAAGATTGTGTATGTGGTTTATTTTACTCACCATTATATTTTCCAGGTGCATTCCTTTTGCTACAAATGCCTCAAATATGTCATTCTTTATATCCAAGTAGTAATCCATTATACATAGATACCACATTTATTTATCCAATTGTCTGTTGATTGGTACACAGGGCTGCTTCTAGGAATCAGCTATTATGAATTGTGCTGCTATAAACTTTGGTATACATGTATTGCTGTAGTATGGTGACTTAAGCTCTTTGGGGGAAATACATAGCAGATACATAGGAGGGGGATAGCTGGGTCATATGGAATTCTTAACTTTAGTTCTTTGACAAATCTCCATAAGGATTTTTATAATAATTGTACTGGTTTGCATTCCCAGCAACAATGCAAGAGGGTTCTTTTTTCATCACAGTGATTTGTTATTGTTTGATTTGATTGCCATTCTTTCTGAAGTAAAATGGAATGTGTTGTTTTAATTTACATTTCTCTAATGGCCAGGAATATTTAACATTTTTTCATATATTTAACTCAGACTCAGACTTTTTTCTGATAGGTTGCAGACATTCTTGCACAGTCTAATCCAGTCTAAGATCTCGGATACTCTTGCTGTCCCTCTCCTTGGGTGTGATGATGGATTCAGTGGACAAGTTCACTGGCATTAAATTGTCCACTAAGTCATTATTCCTATGCAATCAATTTAACTACAACAGTAAAAGGCTGTATCATGATGGTGGTATCTATCAGGAAAAGTTGAGAAACAACATACCATAAGACCCTATTAGGGGTTCCCCATTATCAGTGGTGCCAATGTGAGCTTCCAACCCTGTGTAGGCTGAAACCAGCCTCTAAAGGGAGGAAGTGAGTCTGTGATCCCCAGTTCCTGCCTCTGAGCAGCACTGCCCCCAGTCTTCTCCCCAACTGTAGCCATCTCCTTTCACTGTCCTTCCTCATCTATTCTAGTAATTTAGCAATGTAAAGCAGCTAATGATCTGTTGTGAGACCCATATTCACCCAGCTCTCACCTACAATGGTATCCCCATCAGCTCCTAGTCCACATGACTGTCTTCAGGCACTTGTACCACAATCACTCACCAATTGTGACTCTGGAGCCTCTCAAAAACAGTGTCGTGCATTCTTGCTGTCATCTTCAATTGCATAAGATTCTCCTGGTCTGGGTGTACCTCTCTGGTTCTTTGTGAACAGAAAAGTTTCTGCTTTCACTTTGCCTCCCAGCCTGCAGTTAGTCAGTCAACTTTGGGAGTGCTGCCCTCTGCTTCCTGTTGTGTGGTCCCACCTTATCAGTATCACTTAACCCTGTTTTCTTCCCCTCTGTTAGTCCCATTATGGTTTCCATGTACTCCACTCTCACTTTCATTCCTCTCCAAACTATTGATTTCTAGAAACTTCCTAGAGAAGCTGAGTTGCTGTCATTCACTATTCTACCTTTTTCTTTCTGCCTCTTAACGTTACTGCCATTTATCCTTTCACTAAAATCACTGAAATCTTATCTGTCATAACTGAGAATCAGAGGTACAATTCAACAGGCTGTCGTACAGTGTATGTGAAAACAGCAACAGGGTTAAAGGAAATGAATAAAAAATAGTGCGTTAAATTAATGATAGTAAAATTTCATGAACTCTAGCTGGAAGGAGCTATGGGTTGAGTGGTATTTCAAGAATTCAAAGAGAGGAAACATGGTTGTTAGAAAGTACTAAGCATCAAGATGTGATCTAGGTTCTAAGAGAGACACATCCCAGTATAAGGGCCAACAGAAGTGAGCATGCAACAGGGTCATATTGCACTCTCCTTCAACATATTGGTATCCTTGTACTTGCATGTGGGTGCAACCCAGTTGAAAAGCAAACTAGAAGAAGATAAGCCAGCCTTTTGGGTCATAATACAAAGTGGAAAAGAGATCTCTAGAACAAGTCCTACTAGCTAGGCATTTTTGGCTGCTCCTGATTTACTGGTATAGAAATTCAAAGAGACTTCAAGGTATGAAGAGTCCATCTGAAGCAATTTCTGACTGTATCAACACATGACTGAGCTATCAAACTATCTCATTCCTTGAGACAAACATTAATGGCCAAACTGAGTAGTATGATACAATTCTTGTCTCTGTTAAATAATGTATAAGACAGAATAGATGAATGTTCTAGTTTTGTATTTTTTCATTGATAGTGATGCTGCCTAGTTCATAGAATTATTTTTATTTTTTTTTATTTTTGTGGGTACAGGGAATCAAATTCAGGAACCTCATGCTTGCCAGGCATGCACTGAACCACTGGCTATATCCCCAGCTTTAGTTTTGTATTCTTAATCACAGGATTAAACTCTGCATTGGGAAATTGACCCAAAATTATCCTTTAATTTAAACTGAAGACAAGTGATTTCCAAAGTCATGTATCCAGACTAGCAGTATCATAATCTCATATAGATGATTGGTTAGATGTACACATAATCAATCCCTACTTCTAAACCTACTTAACCAGAAACTCTGGAACTTAATCTCAACATTTTTACTTACCAGAACTTCTGATGCACACTGAGTTCCATGAAGCACTATAATAGACACACCTTTCATATAGAAGAAAATGTCTAAACCCCCGAGAACCCCTTTACCCAACATCTTTGGCATTAACAGCTGTATCCAGTTAGGGTTCTCAACACGTCACAGTGTGTTGCATTTTTGGGGAAATAAAGAAGATGAATAGGAAGCAAGCAAAACTATGGATGCCTTTGCTATGGTTTTATTTCTCAGTTCTCTGAAGCAGTCTAAGTCATAAGAAAACTGGTAATAGTTGCTAAAAAAAAAAAGTGAGCCCTAACCAGCACTAATTCTCTTCCCAACAAGTGTGGTGGTTTTTATAGTTCTAGAACAGTTGTTCCCTACCCTGGGAAACACCTGGGGTAGACAATAGTGTGTGTACACACAAATATGAGCATCAGGAGTGGGATTTTAATTTTAATATTCTAGGCTATCATTTCACTGCAACCACATTGAAAGACTCCTATGGCTAAAATGGTCACTTAGAGGCTGTACTTTTTCCACTGCTTTCCATGATGCAAAATGTTTACTAAGCTGTGGAGTACATCAGAATCACCTGAGGGGCTTGTTAAAAAGCAATCCTCAGGACTTATCACCAAGAATATCTTTGTATGTGGAGATAGAGCTCAAGGATCTGCAGATTTAAAAGCTCCACAGGTGACTGTAGTGTATCCATTCCAAGCACCACACTGCATAATTCTTAGTGGTTAAAGGTACAGGCTCCAAAGAACTGGCTCCACATTCCAGCTCCTCTTACCTCATCTTTCACCTTGAGAGGGTTATTCATTTCTCTGTACCTCTGATCCATACTTTATAACCTTGGGATCATACAAAATATTTATATTTTATTCATGTTGGTAAAACTTCAAAAAATAACTCTCACAAAACACTTCAGCACCATCCCTCACACATAATATACTAAATAGGAAATCTTAGACAATATTATTTCCAAGATGATAGTAGTGACTAACACCATAATCTGAATTACACTGATTGAAATAGAAGGCAGAGGACATATCTGACCTCTTTCATCTGTTAATACCCTCCTGATGGTTCTAAATTTTCACATAGGCTACCAGGTTTTATTAAATTTCTTAGAAAATAAAACATGAATTTGAAAGAGTATTCCCCTCATCATTATGCAAATAACAGAGGCAATAGCATGGTTTATTAGAGGACTTCAGAGAAAAGGAAACAATCAGTTCATATCTTAGCTCACTCCCATGTCAAAGAAAGGGTAGGAGGAACAGAGGTGGAAAGAAAATAAGCACAATTGAATGCTGCAGGGTGTTCATGGATCAGTAGAGAGTGATAATGGCAGCAAATAAGCTTTATCAAAGTGGGATTACAAAATAAATATAAAGGATTATTCTCAAACCTCATAAGTTTGAGAGAAAGTTTCTGGAAAATAGGTACTTTCAACAGTTTGAATGGCACATCACACACCTCCAATGCTTACCCATCCCCAAGAACTAAAGTTTAGAACATAAAAGAAATTTTATTTCATAAGGGACAGTTTGAGAAAAATGTAGATGCATGGGGTTGTTTTTAAGACCTTGAAGTATTTTTTTACAATACTCTTGAACCGAAAGAAAAACTTTTGGGCTTTCTTTCAGGGAACCAAAGCATAAATCTGCTAGCATACATACTACCTTCTTCCCATAAAAGCTCAGAGTTCTTTTTCTTACTTGAACCTTCATCAAATAACAACCTCTGAAATATAGCAAATAGCATACTAGGATTATTAAATAGACAAATACAAAGTAATACATTCAAAGGGAAATGAATGTCATGTGGGTCTACATCTAGTACACATGTGACTCTGACTCTTCATTTCTTTATTTGCAACAGAAAGAAAACTTCTCCACCTATACAAGAGTCAAGTTGTCTATCATCCCATATAAATATCTGAGGCAAATATTCCTGATCAGCTTCAGCAAATTTCATTAAGAAGATGTTTCAGTTACTTTTCTTATTACTGGAACAAAATACATCCACAGTTAAAGGAAGATAGGTACATTTTGTCTCACAGTAGTTACAGGTTTTAGTGCAAAACCAGCTGGCTCCAAGGCAGGACAGCATGGCACAGAGGCATAGCAGAGGAGGAACAGTCCATGGCATGGCATGTAGGAAGCAGGTTTCTTTTTTCAGTCCCTTTTCCATCTGCCTTTTGGATGGTGCCACCCACAACAAGGGTGGAGCTTTTGTTTTCAGTAAATCTGTTCAGCCACACCCAGAAACATGCTAAAAATCAGTGGATTTATTTAGCACCACACACCTTTAATTCATACCCTAAATCCAGCATCTCCAAAAAGCCCCAATTACAAGCACATGAAGATTTGGAGGAGAACAAATAGATACAAGCCACAACAGTAGAAAATAATTAACTCTTGAAACAGTTTCCTTTTGCACCATCATATATCTGATGGTCTACACTCACCCCTGACACTGGGATACTCTCTAGACAGGAGATAATCTTTAAGGCTTATTCAACAATGCACTTTCCTCTAAAAAGGAAGATGATAGGGGTAAATTCTGACTACTGCAGATTATAACAGGAGTGTATTCCACCTGCTTCTTAGAAAGGCATCAGCAACAAAAAAAAATATGTTTTTGAGCAGTTTCTTTCCCTTTCACCTTCACAATATCTATTGTACATTTTGGATCATTTTTACTCTTTCAGTTTTTTACACTAGGGAGAGAATATGATATTTAAATGTTAGTCTGATTTATTTCATTTATGAGTATGATTTCAAGTTGTATCCTTTTACCTATAAAAACCTCAAGTTTATCCTACTCTATAGCTGACTAATACTCCATTGTATAAAAATACCACATATGGGAAAGGACAAAATATTATATATGTGATAGATAACTATGCTAATAATCTCTGTTGGTTCATCACAAAGAGCAGCTTGTGCTTTCATTGTTCACTGATCATTTTTTACACCTATATCTTGTAATCTGAACAACTACTTTGAAGATAACAATATGCAATATATTGACTGGTGTTAATCTCCTATTATTTTGTTTTGAAATTTTGCATCATTTTTATTTTTTTAAATAAAAGTAATATGCAATGAATGAGATGTAAAATAGTAGTACTTGGTTTGTCTAGAACTCACCTTCTCCAAAGGATCTTTCACTCCTTTAAGAGCTTTCTTATTTCTATCATTATTTCCCTTTTTGTTTATCCTTTTCTGGCCCATCTAAACTACAAGAAACGTGAATTCAGGAAGAATACAAAATAACTTACAATAGCCACAGCTCTTTGAACACTGCTTTATATACAATACTAGTAAACAAGGTGAACTGTGCAAATTAGTTGATGTTCACTGATTTTTTAACTTTTTAAAGTTCAACTTAATGAGTTTTACTTATCTCCAAGTTGTCCTTCAAAATCCCAGTCTAATTCATTTCTGAGACATCCTTCTAAGACCAGGACAATCCCCTCATAATAGGTTAATATGTATGGCTCAAACCACCGTTCTGATTATAGTTGTAATTTTCTCATTTTGTACATACTTATTTTAATAACATGTCCTTCTTTGACAGTATGACAGTCCACTAACCAGAGCCTGTACTTTTACTTTATTAAAAAAATATTATGCCAGGAATACAGTAGATATCAATAAACAATTGTTGAATGAATGAGTTCCACTAATCCATTAGTACCTGGTAAGATAAAAATACTTTTTGGCTCTATGAGAGAAACAGCTACTTCTTGTTCCAGTCTCCCATACCTTATCATACTTAGGGTTACTTACTGAATGTAAGTGTCTCATGGAAGTTTAGATACACACAAGGACTCAAACAGGAGTAATGTGATACTTCTATTTAATTTTACTTAGCTACTGTTAAGAGGCTCTGTCCCTATTTTGGGCTGGATTACTTTCCTTCCAGCCTAATATGGATTTAAATTTTTAACCTCAAATGGCTTTGAATATTAATAAATCTGGTTGCTGACTTTTGTGTCCATCCATAAGTATGATAAGATGTCACACTCTCTTCACTCAAATCAGATGTTTTGGCCTAGAGTTATTCTGGTTCTGCATCTCCCTGCTTTTATTTTTGCTTACTGGTATGCAATGCATTTGTTTTTTTCCCCCTCATATCTACCTAAAATATTTCATATTTTTATTATAAAGTAATGTACTTAGATAATTAGTGAAATATAAAACACTTCTAATTTCTATAAAAAAACCAAAATTTTACAACAAAGTATTTAGAGAATAGCAATAGTAAATGCAGTGAATAACATATTCTTAAAAAGAATGGCCCAGAGTACAAGTTAGACAAAATGTAAAGAATTTTAAAAACTTAGATCCCCACAATAAGGGATCTAATTAACAAATGGGCAACTGGAATAGGCACTTCTCAGAAACGAATATATATTTTTCAGCATAAGATATACAGATGGACAATAAATATATGAAAAAATGTTTAATATTACTGACCATCAGAATGATGCTAATTAAAACTACACTGAGATGTCATCTTACTCCAGAAAGAATGGCTATCATCAAAATATCTAGTATTAAAAAATGCTTCTGAAGATGAGGGAGGACTCTTCTACACTGATGATGGGAATACAGACTAGTATAAATACCATGGAAATCAATATGGAGATTTTTCAAGAAACTAAAAATAGAAATTTAATTTGACTCAGTTATCTCCTTTTAAGTATCTTCTCAAAAGCTTTAAAATCATATTACAGGGATACATATATAACCATATTTATATCAAAAAATTTATAAAAACTAAATTTTGGAAATAACCTATTTGTCCATGAGCAGAAGAATGAATTGTTAGAATGTGGTATTTCTATACAATAGAGTAGTACTCTGCCTTAAAGTTAAACTTAGGCATTCCATAGGCAAATGGATGCAACCTGAGCATATACTGTTAAGTAAAGTAAGTTTGACATGCAAGCTCAAATATTGCATGATTTCTCTTATATGAGAAACTCAAAATATATGCATATATAAAGAGCAAAATACATGATAGAAAAATAGGAATTACAGTTTTGTGTAATGCATTCTTGATGCCTGGTTACCAACCTAATATTAATTGATACAATGATGAGATAGCAGAATATTTATCAGAACCTCTTTTCCAGAAGTAAAACTAAGATGCCCTAAGTATTTACTCTGTGCTTTTAGTGACATTACAAATGTGGGGGGAAAGGGAGATTGTATTCATAAGGACAGAGCAAAACCACTCACCTGAAGGCTGTAAGGCGAAAAGAAAAAACGAAGGGGCAGGAGCTCATTATCCCCTTCAAGGCCATTCCCCGGTGACCTAATATTCCCCCTCCAGGCCAGAACTGTTAAAGGCTCAAACACTTTAAAATAGTACCATCCTGGGGAACGACCTTTTAACACATGGGCATTTGGTAGATATTCAAGATCCAAATTATAGAACACTGTCATGGAAATCCTAGTGAGAAAGCATGTGTTTGAAACTGGATACCATGCTTAAAAGAAGCCAAAGTTGTGAAAGATGCTGGAAAGAGAAGAAAATGTGAGTCATGTTAACATGTCCTTATGATGTGCTTTCTTACAACAGGTCAAAAATCAACAGTTGAGCCAATCATAACATAAAATCTCCAAAACCATCAGCCCAAAGAAACTTGTTTTTCTGAAGAACTGAAAGTGGAGTAGATAACAGCAGGGAGATAAAACTTCTCTAGGGCCTAGAATCAAGATACCTGGAAAACAGCTTTGTGAAAGAAAAAATGTAGATCTCCTTAAATTATGAAAGACCTGACCAGAACTTAAAAAGAAGCTGGAGAAACAGAGTCCAATGCAGAGAAAAAATAAAGCAGTCTGTTAAGTTGCTTACTCCAGCTCCAAGGAACTTGTCTTCAGTAACAAAGTTAAACTTGAAGAAGGTCAGCAGCTCCAGAGAGAAACAATGTAACTGGGCCAGCTTCCCTAGACACAAGAAAACCCTATGTTTAATGTAAACTGCAAAACTGTGAGGGTTTTTACTCTAAAAGTGACTTCTTTCATATGGGAAGGGTAGATTTGATGGCAGGCTGGGGTTGTACAAGTAATCTCACTGCAACGACCATCATATTTGAGAGACATTTTGAGAATAATCACAAGACATTTTGAGAGGTGTTGAAGACTGAGCCACAGATTAAATGAGGATAACTATGCCTCAGGGTTTTGTTTTTCCTCGGTATCAGCTACCACAGTGACTTGGTGGGAGATGGTCACAAGAGACAGTGGCACAGAGGTGTGAGCTAGACATAGACCCTCCTGAGAACTTAAGCTAGGTATGGGGAGGTTACAGGAGCCCTGCTCTCCATTATTAGAGGCCAACCCAGGTGCCTATAGCTTTCGGAGGAAGCTGGGTCTCAATGTGTTGGTGTTAAGTCCAGCAATCTTGAGCTTTCCCTGTGCCCTGCTACCTACATTCAGCACAGAACCCAGCAGTCTGTTTCCATCCTCCATCTACCAATGTAGGCAAGAATGCTCCTGGACTTGAATACTTACCAGAGCCTATGGTGCATGGTATATAGAATGTGGGTGGAGGGTAGCATACAGACTCACATGGTGTAAAGCTAGGAGGAGAAAGCCGTGACTTGAGGTGCATACAAGGTCATGAAAAATGGGACCTATCAGACTGATTACAGCTATATTGTGAACACCGGTGACTGACCATGCCCATGGGGAGGTGGGGCAACATTGAGCATTCACACATGAAAACAGGAGTATGAAAACAAGAAAGGCCTTAGAAGGCCTTTATCTAGTATATTCCAATTAATGCAGACATTCAAAAAAATTAGTCATTTGAAAACCTGAATTTGTGTGATACATTCCTTCTGTGTTTGTTTTGTTTTCCTTTTCTTCAATTGGTTTCAGGAAGTTTGAGGAGCTTTTTCTTTTACTCTTTTCTTTTCCATTTCTTCTTTTTATTTCCTTATTTTTCTGGGGTTATTTTTTTTTCTTTTGTTTTTCTAACTACTTTTATCTAAGTCTGTTAATTCTCTTTTGCTCAGGAGAATCCTTACCTTATTTTACTCCTTTTTAACTTAAATTTCATTATTTTTAAATTTTACTTCTATAATTTTCCTAATCCCTATGCTATCCATTTTTATCAGTACAAACATTAAGCTTTGTTAATCTTAGATGTTTAGTTGATTCTATTATTAATACTTTTCTATATTTAATAGTGGTATAGTTGTTACATTTAGTAGATATTTATTATATGTCAATATTATTTGTCTTATTTTTTATGTTTTTTATAATTTTTTTTAAAAGAAGGGGATTAAGAAAAAAATGGGACATAACGACATAACAACACAGGTCAGAACAGAACAATTTAAGCAACATAGTGTTTCACCACAAGATAACCCAACATAACAGTAGTTACCATAGTGTCTCTTTCCTCGAAATATTTGAGTATAACTTCATATGCTATAGCATCAAACATAACATGACAGTATAAAGCCATTCAAGAGAATGAACGTATTACAGGGTATTTAGAACCAAGTAACAGAAAATGAACAATGGTTTCTATATTATCTCCTTGTCTATAAAATTTTTGCTTATACTATCACATATAATAAAATCAAATAAGGTACAACATGATAAACCGATTAAGATGGAAGAACAAAAGCTTCATGGGATTCAAAACAAGATAATATTAAATCAGCACTAGCTATTATATTGTCTTGTTTTCTTCAAAATAACTGTTCATACCATCATAGACAATAAAATCAAACAACCCAGAATAAAACCACTCCAATTAACGAATGAAAACATTATAAGGCATCAAAGCAATATAATGGGGAATCATGATTACCACATACTTTTATGTATTCTTACCATTTCTTACACTAGGGAATCTATTATGTATTTATACATATGAGTTTGATTTATTTTGCTTGTGAGTAAGGTATCAAGCTGTGCCCATTTATTTATAAATATCTCAATGTGATCATTCATTATAGCTGAGTAGTACTCCATTGTATAAAAATACCACAACATTTTATCCATTCTTCAGTCAAAGGAAACTTAGGTTGTTTCCAAGATCTGGCTATTACAAATTGTGCTGCTATAAACATGGTTGCACATATATCACTGTGGTATGATGTCTTCAGTTTTTTGGGGAATATGCCTAGAAGTGGAATATCTGGAACAAATGGGACTTGCAATGCCAGCTTTTTGAGAAATCTCTGGAATGACCTCCACAAGGAGAGTTCCTTTTTCCCCACAGCCTCTCCAGAATTTGTTGTTGGTAGTTTTCTTGATCCTGGCCATTCTTTCAGGAGTGAGATGGAATCTCAGTGTGGTTTTAATTTGCATTTCTCTAATGAGTAATGATGATGAACATTTTTTCATGTATTTATTTGCCATTTGTATTTCTTCATCTGAGAATTGTGTATTCATCTCAGATGCCCATTTTTGGATTGAATCTTTAAATTTTGGGTGTCTGATTGCTTTTTAATTCTTTATATGCTTTAGACAGAAGTCCTTTGTCTGAGGGACAGTTCAGTAAGGTTATTTTCTCAGTTTGTGGGTTTTCTTTTCACTATGCTGGAGATTTCTTTTGACATGCAGAAACTTTTTAATAAGATGTGATCCCAGTTGTTGATTCAGGGAGGTATTTCCCATGTGGTTTGATTCCTGTTCATGAATTCTCTACCTATTCCTATGTCTTCAAGGTTTTTGCCCAATTTGTCTTCCAATAGATTTAGAGTTTCTGTTTAAAATATTCAGATCTTTGATCCATTTAGATTTTAATTTAGTACATGGTGATAGGCATGGGTCTAATTTTAGTTTTCGGCATATGGAGAGCCAGTTTTTCCAACACCATTTATTTATTTATTTATTTATTTATTTATTTATTTATTTGTCAGTACCAGGGATTGAACTCACAATCGCCTGCTTGCAAGGCAGGTGCTTATGCCACTGTGCCAAAACCCCAGCCCTCCAACACCATTTATTAAAGAGACTGTCATTCTTCCAGTGAACATGTTTCGCTCCTTTATCAAAGATAAGGTGGTTGAGTATGTTTGTAGTTGTGGTTGTATCTACTAATCTATTACATTGATCTTTGACTCTGTGTTGATTCCAGTACTGTGTTGATTTTACTACAGTTGCTTTGTAGTATAACTTCAAGTCAGGGATTGTGATGCCTCCTGCCTTGCCTTTGCTGCTTAGAAATGTCTTTGCTATTCTAGGTCTCTTCTGGCTCCAAATGAATTCAAGGAGTGATTTCTCTAGATCTATGAGATATGTTGATTCTATTTTTATTGGTATTGCATTGAATCTGTATAACAGTTTTGGCAGAATGGCCATTTTCACAATATTTATTCTTCCTATCCATGAGCAAGGGATATCTTTCCATTTTCTGAGATCCTCTTCAATTTCTTTTTTCAGTGTATTATAATTTTCCCTATATAGGTCTTTCACTTTTTTCATGAGAATAATTCCTAAATATTTCATTTTTTTGGTCGCTAGTGTGAAGGCTGTGGCTTCTCTTATTTATCTCTCTGTGATTTTGTTGTTAGTGTATAAAAATGCTATTGATTTTTGAGTATTGATTTTGTATCGAGCTACATTGCTGAATTTATTTATTATATCTAAGAGTCTTTCAATGGAGTTTTGGGGTCTTCTATGTAGAGTATCATGTCATCTGCAAATAATGATAATTTAACTTCTGCTTTTCCTATCTTTACCCTTTTTATTTCTGCCTCTTGTGTAATTACTCTAGCTACTATTTCCAGTACTATACTGAATAGGAGCAATGACAAGGGGTATCCTTGTCTTGTGCCTGATTTTAAGGTAAAGGTCTTCAATTTTTTGCCATTTAATATGATACTGGCTGTTTGTCATAGATGTCCTTTATCATATTAAGGTAAAGACCATCTATTCCAATTTTCTGTAAGGTTCTTATCATAAATGAATGTTGGACCTTATCAAAAGCCTTTTCTGCATCTATAGAAATGATCACGTGATTCTTACTTTTGGCTTTACTGATATGGTGGATTACTTTTATTGATTTACATAAGTTGAACCATTCTTGCATGCCTGGAATGAATACCCCTTGGTCATGGTATATAATCTTGATGATTTTCTGCATCCTATTTGCCAATATTTTATTGAGGATTTTTGCATCTATGCTCATTAGGGAGATTGGCCTGTAGTTCTCTTTTTCAGTGGGGTCTTTCTCAGGTTTTGGCACTAGAGTAATATTTGCTGCCAGGAACGACTTAGGAAGGATTGCTTCCCTTTCAATTTCATTGAATAGTTTGAGGAGTGTCAGCATAAATTCTTTGTATTTCTTGTAGAATACTGCAGTGAATCCCCCTTGGCCTGGGCTCTTCTTTGTAGGTAAGGACACAATGATATTTTCAATTTCATTAATAGAAATTTGGTTATTCAGCAGCTTTACGTCTTCTTGACCTAGCTTTGGTACTTCATATGTTTATAGGAATCTGTTTCTTCTGTGTTATCAAACCTACAAGACGAGAGGTTTTCAAAATATGTGTTGATGATCTTCTGTATTTCTACAGAGTCTATAGTGATTCACCTTTTTCATTCCTTATTGCATGGATCTGAGCTTTTGCCTCCCTTTTTAAAATAAGATTGGCTAGGGAATTATCAATTTTATTCATTCTTTCAAAGAACCAACTCTTTGATTCATTGATTCTTTGGGTTGTTTTCTTAGTCTCTATTGCACTAATTTCTGCTCTGATTTTTGTAATTTCCTCCCTTCTTTTGGCTTTGGGCTTGACTTGCTCTTCTTTTCCTAGATGTTTGTGGTGTAACAACAGGTTATTTATTTGTATTCATTCTGTTTTCCTGATGTGGGAACTCAGTGCAGTAAATCTCCCTTTGAGGACAGCTTTCATTGCATCCCACAGATTCCTGTAAGTTGTATTTGTATTTTTCTTTGCTTGTAGGTATTGTTTAATTTCTTCTTTAAATTTTTCTGTGATCCTATGATTACTCAACAATGTGTTATTAGGTTTCCATGTATTTGTGGGATTCCTGCTTTTTCTTTTATCATTAATTTCTAATTTCATGGCACTATGATCCAATAACATGCCTAATTTCAACTCTTTTGCATTTATTTAGATATGTTCAGGATCTCTTTCATTTCTTTTATCGTTGCTTCTTTTTCCTGGGAGATTATATCTAGTTTGAATTCCTTTAAAGCTTCCCAGAGTTGCTTCTTTATTTCAGTTGCTATTATGTCTGATATTTCAGGTATATGGTATATATTTTCTTCTATATACATAGCTCCTAAGGTTTCTTGGCATGGTTTGGAAATTTGAGCTATCATTTTGGTCTTTCACTTTGTCATTTTCCTGTATTTCTGTGTTTCAAGTGTTGTTCTAAGGCTTTCCCTGGATGTGATGGGAATTGTCTCTTGTACCCTAGGCTCCTGGGACTAAATGGAGGTTGCTGAGCCTGGTCCAGTTAGTCCCTCAGGCCCTCCCGTGCCACCTTCAGTGTTCCACATATCTGGGCAGGTAATTAACTGTCCAGGTCCGTGGGTAAGTCAACATAGACACTAGAGGGGGAGTAGGATGAGAAAAGACAAGAGACGCGAAGAATGGAGACAAGACAGGAGTCTGATCAAGTCTCATTTATTCAAAGAAAGAGTAATGAATATATAGGGTATTTGGGGAGGAGGGAGCTAGGTTCTGAGACCTCAGCAAGTAACTTAGCAACAGTGGCAAGACCAAGGGTTATAGGGCAATTCCAATATCCCGCAAGCTAGCTCATTAGGTGGGCTGATTAGCATAATCATTAGCATAATGGGCCAAACAGGCTAGGCAAGGAGAGAAGCTTAAGTACCAAATGGAGCTTAATCCCTAGAGGAGTTTAAGGTGGCTGCTGCCTGCAGATATAAGGTGGCAGCCAATTACAGGGCTTCCCACATCTAACCACTATGGATGATGGGCTAAAGCTCTCCCCAGGTGAAGACCAATGACCTGGAAGTCACTTCACCTACTCTCAAATCCTGTAATTGAAGAAGGTCACTGGGCATAATATAGTTGGTCCACAAAACCTCCCAAGGCTAGTCTAGTATGCCAGGGCTCTGGACCAGTCCTTGAACTCTGGAACAGATGATCTTAAAGTATCCCGGGGCTCAGGGTGGTACATGGACTTACCCCAGGGCTAGCTGAGTTTTCCAGTTTGGGAGAAGGTCATTGGATGTATCTTGGGCAGGCCTGATACCTGCCAAGAGCTGCCTAGTGTGGTGGGGCTCTGGGTGGGTCCTTGAGCTCTGGAAAAGATGATCTTAAAGTCTCCCAGGGCTCAGGATGGTGCACGGATTTATCTCAGCTGCCAACTGAGTTTCCCAGTTTGGGAGAAGGTCACTGGGTGTGTCCTGGCAGACCTGAAACCTGCCAAGTGCAGCCTAGGGTGGCTGGACCTTGGGCAGGTCCTTGAGCTCCCAAAGAGATGGTCTTAAAATCTTTAAAAGACATAGGCAGAATAGATCAAAAAACAAAACCTAACATATGCTATACAAAAGAAAGGACAAAAAGAAATTTCTTGACTGAAAATCAAAGGATGTAAAACGTTTCACATAATACAACATACAAGTTAGCAGGGGTGGCTATCTTATATTCAGACAAATAGACTTCAAGCCAAAATTGATCATAACAGAAAAAGAAAGTCCCTAAACATTGAGGGAACAATTTAACGAGAAAACAATTATAAACATATGTACATCAAACACTGGTGCACCCAACTGAACAAATCAAACACTACCGGACACAAAAGATCAGATAAACATCAACAAAATTATAGTGGGAAGCCTCAATATGCCATTGCCATAAATAGGTCAGTTAGGCAGGATATGAACAAAGCCATATCAGAGTTGAGCCACACTATTCAACAAATGAACCAGTATTAGAAAAGTACCAGGATTCCAGGAACAGTGGCAGAGAGGCCTCAATGAATGGAGTAGAAAGTTAAATGAAGAAGACAAACAGACAACTAATGACAGAAAAAGAGCACAACAGAAATTAGACAGACAAGATTGGCTATAATCTCTAATATAGATGGCCTTGATACACTATATTAAAAAAAAAGAGAGAATCACTGGCAGAATAGATCAGGAGGTAGAGTCCACTGAAATAGTCTTTATAGGAAATGTAATTAACCTGAAAAAGTGCATATGGACCAAAACTTAAATATGAGAAAACAATTCTCTATGTGACAGGGAACCAGAGAGTAATAGGGACAACTAGACTAGTATTTGAAGAAAGGTGGGAAAGACCAAGACTTAATAGGTAAAGGAATACAACTAGAGATCAAGTTCCAGAGGAAGAAGCTTTGGAAGCACTTATGCAAACAGCAGGTTGCCCCCCTCCCCATTTTAAAACCGAAGGTGTTGGTGAGACCCAAAAATGCACACAGTATTCCCTGTGGGAGTTAAAAGGGAGGAATAGTCTTAAAAAAGACAGCAGAAGATGCTGTTAATAGTGTATCAGGAATCAAAACCCATATTACTCATACTGCTCTGCTTAGATAGAACTTATTCTGTCCCAGTTTGTCTACATGCACTAGATCTGAGGACAGGACAGTTATCCCCAAAATATCAGGATATAGCAGAGTAATCATCTTCAATTTCCTATTAGCTTAATCTGGAGCCCTACATAACTTATACTGTTATATCATGACTGGTCTTAGTTAAATTTGATTTGTTTGATTACTGTTTGTTATCAACAGATTTTATTTAAAACTGTTATAATTGATAGTATCAACTCCCAGCGTATAGACAACTATACTGAAAATGACAAGATTAACTACAATACCCATTCTGGTTTGATTACTACCTTTTTGCAGTTTTACACTACCTACAAAGTTGTGTTTCTATCAATACTGTTATGTACTGCTATATTCAATTATATTATATCTGATGATATAGCCAATTCTATTGAAGATAACAAGAGACAACACAGTAACCATGGTAGAACTCCTTGTTTTATATGTCTTTTTCATTTTATGTATCTACAGGACTATGTTTTATTCTGTCCTACTTTGTTTTGTTTCCCCCTGTAATGTAGAAAGGATAAAAATACATGTTAAGACTCATGTATGCATAGAACCTAAATAGTTTACAAGAACTGATCTTATGGCACATGATGAAATGAACAAATACTTTGAAGGAAAAAAGACACTGCAGTACCCAGTGCTGATCCCAGAGTATCATGATGCGAAATCCAGCAATACTATTATTCTTTGTCCACAGTGATTTTAGTCTTCCTTGGTTTGTTTAATCTCAACATTAATGAAGGTTTGGATAACTGCATGTATGTTTAAGTGTATAGGATTGATAACCATAATACTAAGTTTTGGTTGGATAGTTGAATAGAACTATTTGCAATCTCTCTGTTTGAATTCCCACTTATATGTTCCACTTTGTATCTTGAACAATTATTTGTAAGAGGACAATATGTAAACATCAGCTAGTGATTTATTACTGTTTATTTTTTTCTTTGAAAGTATGTATTATATGTACCCATTTACTGTTTTGTTTATTCTTTCTTTAAATAAAAAAAAAAACTTTTAAAAAAGGCAAAATAAAAATCGACACTGCCAAAATCCACAAGATGATACTTCTTTGAAAGCCTTACTCCAATGAATTAGAGAATTTGAAAAAAAAGGGTAGAAACATATGAATACCATATGATATATGTTAATTCATAGATGCATATAAATTACCAAAACTGAACCAAAAAGACATAGAAATCCTGAGTAATCCATTAACAGGCAATGAAATCAAAGCAAAACTAATAATATAATAAAAATAATAGTCTTCTAAGTAAAGTCCAGGATCCAATGGGTTCCCCACTGTGTTCAAATAGGATTTCAAAAATGATCTAATACCAATCCTCCTCAAGCTCTTTAATGAAATAGAAAGGGAAGAAGTACTCCCAAAATCATTCTTGGAAGCTAGTATGTTCCTGGTTCCAAATCTAGATAAGGACCCAACTAAAAGAGAACCTCAGGACATCAATTGTTTTAAAGAAAGTAGGTGCAAAATTTTTCAGCAAGAAACTGGTAAATGGGATAAAAGTGAATCATCAAAAAGATCATGCATCATAGGCTTCATCTTAGAGACACAAGGATGCTTCCACATATGCAAATCAACAAGTGTACATATAATATAAAGAGAAACTAGGACAAAAATTACACAAACACCTCAAGAAATGCAAAGAAACCTAAAAAAATCCAAAATCCACTCATGACTAAAAAAATCCCAAAGACAATAGGCATATACAAGAACCATATCTCAATCTGATAAAAAGTCACTTATACTAAACTTATTACCCATAATAAATGGGGAAAAACTGAAAGCCATCCCTCTAAAACTGGGCACAAGACAAGGATTTCCACTAAGAACACTGCTGTTCAATATAATGTTCTGAACATTAGCCTGAGCAATCAGGCCAAAAAAAAAAAAAAAAAAAAAAAAAAAAAAAAAAAAAAAAAAGAAATGGAGAGATGAATTAAAAGGAAGAGGTTAAATTATCATTTTTTGGTAGATCACACAACCCTCTATGTAGAAGATTCCAAAATTTCTCCCAAAGACTCCTAGAATTAATAACCAAATTCAGGAATGTATTCTGATGAAGGCACACACACACACCAAAAAAAAAAAAAAAAAAAAAAAAGAAAAAGAAAAAGAAAAACCAATAGCATTCCTTTACACCAATAATGAGCTCACTGAGAAAGTAATTATAAAACCATTAGCATTCACAGTAGCATCAAGAAAAATTAAATACTTAGATATTAACCTAACCAAAGAAATAAAAGACTGCTACAATGAAAACTACACTACACTGAAAAAGATCAAAGGGGACATTAGAAAAAGTAGAGATTTCCTTCTTCCTTGATAGGCAGAACCAGTATTATCAAAACAGCCACATGTTTCAAACTGATGCATAGATTTAATGTAATTCCAACAAAAATATCAATAGCATTCCTCATAGAACTAGAGAAAACAATCCTAAATTCATATGAAATGAGAAAAGACTCAGAATAAGAAAAGCAACCCTGGGCAACAAGAGCAAAGCAGGAAGCACCACAATCCCAGATCTTGTTATATTATGATGTTACAGTGATGAAAGCAGCCGATATGGAAAAAAAAAAAAAACCACCAGATATGCGGATCAATGGAATAGGGTACTGAAATGACCCCAGGCACATTCAGCTGTCTGATCCTTGATAATGGAGTCAACAACATATGCTGAAAGAAAGAGTCTCTTGAGTAAATGGTGTTCAGAAATATGGCTATCCACATGCAGAAGATTATATCTAGAACCATAACTCTCACCACATCCTAAACTAAAATAAAAATGTATCAAATATCTAAAAAATAAAACAAATATATAACATACTCTAAGCTAAAATAGGTAAAACTATTGAAGACAGGCATGTAGTCAAGGGCTACATGAATAGAACCCCGATTGCACAAAAACGAACATCAAAATAGCAAATGAGACTACATCAAGTAGCAAAACATCTGCTCAGCAAACAGCCAATATAGTGAAGAGGCAATCAACAAACAGGGAGAAAAATTTTGCCAGTTACACTTAGGGCCAAAGTCTAATATCCAGAACATTTAAAGAACCAAATAAATAAATAAATAAATAAATAAATAAATAAATAGATCTCCAAGAAAAAAACCAATCAAAAATAGATTATAAACAAGTCTCAGAAGTACAAATGGTTAATAAATATACAAAATAATGTTTAACATATCTTGTCCATTAGAGAAGTGCAAATGAAAACAGCCCTGAGATGACGTCTTGCTTCAGAAAGAATGACTCTCATCAAGAAATAATATAACAAATGCTGATAAGGCTGATGGGGCCAAATATCTCTTCCACACTTCTGGTAGAAATGTGGACTAGTAGGCCAGGGATTTACCTTAGCGGCATAAGTGCCCTGGCAAGCACAAGGTCATGAGTTCGATTCTAGGTACCAAAAAAGAAAAAGAAGAGAAAAAATGTGGACTAGCAAATCTGTATGGAGATCCTCCAGAAAACTAAAATTAAAAATTCCACTGGATCCAGCTCTTCCCCTCCTAAGTTTTATCTTCCTGAAAAGGATAAAGACATCATATTATAGAACTGCTTATATATGATGATAGTAGCACAACTCACAATAGCTAAATCATGGAAGTGGCGTGTATGTCCATCAAGAGTTGAATGGATACAGGAAATATGTTATTTATATACGATGGAGTACTACTCTTTAAACAGAATAATAAACTAGATTCATTTGTAGGGAAATGGAACCATAATGTTAATTCAAGTAATTCAGATATACAAACTTAAATGTCACACAATTTCTCTTATATAATAAACCCAAAATATAAATAAGTTAAAGATCAAGTTAAAAGACAGATCATAGAAACATGGACATGTATCATTTGCAAAAGGGCGAGAGTCCAAGAGAAATAGGAGAGGACCTGGGAGAAGGGGATGAAACAGAATTAATATGTATTATATACATGAACTAACTCTCTGCCATAAATATAACCATTATGTACTACAAATATGTACTAGTAAAATAAAAATTTTAAAGAAAATAACAAAATAAAGTTCTCTTTGTAAATTATTTATCTCAAGTATCTGTTACAGCAACACAAAACTGGCCAATGAAGAGGGACTTTTATAAAATTTACAGAAAGTTAGTTTTGACACCAAGGTGGCAAATACATGTATATATATATATATATATATATATATATATATATATATACCTTGTATAGGATAACTATAAGGAAATATCAAAGAAATAACCACCACATTTACATTTCAATGCTTCCTATGTCGCAGTTACTAAGACAGAACAAAATTTTGCCTAATATGTGAATTTGGATGTCCATACATATGTATAAAATTATATACAATAAATTTAAAATAAAGAGATGAAGATCTTCATTTAAAATGAGGAAATGAAGCAAAACACTAAGAGATTAAGTAACTTGTTATTCGATACTCCACAAGATACGTTTGAAATTTATAACTACATATCTTGCCTGAAATTTTTTACATTTTATAGTACAGTGTGGTTAGCCTATGAATGGTAGGTTCCTCTCCTGTTCACTTTAGTGGAGGAATTTGTGTTAATGTCATATTGAGCAATAGAGAAGTAGTAACATAACTTAGACTGACAGACCAATTAAATGATTTGCCAAATAGCACCCGATGAGAGTCAGACTTCCTGATTTTCAATTGCAGGGTTTCTTTCCCCAGTTGTATGTTACCTTGAGGTTTTTTGAAGCCAGAGAAAATCAATCATAACACCTGTAATGTTTTGTCAAGTTAAGGTGGAATAAAAGATGCCAATCTGAAATCTATGAGCCCCCTGGCTGTGTTACAAACTTGTGTAGCACTTCAAAGAGAAATATATTTTGTAGTCCAAAGAACCCATCAAAAGTTGTATTCATCTTGATTGAGTAAAACACTACTATCACTGCAATGATTGTGTTGTTTGTTTTTGGCTTAAATTATTAACACAATTCTATTTAACACCTTCCTCTTTTTGTCTACATTGACACCTAAAGAAAGAATTATCATATATGTTATATAAGGGTATTTCCATAGATAATTCTAATCATGCAACAGAATTTAACACTTCAACATATGAGTCCTTAACTTCATTAAGTGTAGCTTTTCAATTGTTAAAGGAAAAGTGGAGTCTCAAAACATAAAAAGACTGAGTGAATGGAGAATGGTGTTGATTGAATTTCTAATTAAAGGCAAAATACATTAAACATTTGAAGTCTAAGTCACTCCAAGAAATCTAATACTTTCGAGAATGTAAACAAGCTCTCTATTAAGAATTCATCCTTAAATGAAAATAGAGGAATTCAACAAAATGAAAAATTATGTAATTACCCAATATACAGTGATAATACTTTATATTTCTGGTAAATAACTTGGGCAAGTGAAGAGGATAAAGTCAATGAGCTAGAGTCTGGGTCACTTGGTTCCCTGAATTGGATACAAAGAAGAAAATAAACTGTACTTTGTTAATAACTGTAATGGACTGTGACTTTAAATCCTTGTAGGAATAGCTCTGTTTTATTGTTGATTTTCAGTGTGAAGACTCCCTCTGAACACTTTATATAATATGTCACTCAAGGAGAGAAAAAAATGCACTCTGCAAATGTGCTACCTGTGTGTTAGTTTATAAAGAATAGGTTTCAGCAAAAGGAAACTACACGCATACTTGCCACTTTGGACCCTAGAAAACATTGATTGTGTAAACAAATCATCACATAAACTTGGAACTCCCTCAGTAAAAATGGAAAATAGGAATAATCAACCATAAGAAATACCAATTGCCTGGTCCAAAAAATTGACATTTTATTTGTATATATCCAAATGGACCAAGTGATTTTAGAATTCAAGTGGGACAGAGTGACTTTAGGTGCTCACTGCCTAATGTTCTGGAAAGTTAAGATACGCAGACCATTTAAGATTCAGAGTAGCACAGTGTAACAGGGCTTTATTTGACAGGAGTGTATCTATCCAACCATACCAAGAGTACCAGATGCCTTATTGAGCAATAGAGAAAGTGTTTTGTGTCTTAATACAAGTTATTCTTTCAACTATCTAAATGAAATCTGTCTGAAATATAATTTGGATATAAAGAACTCCACTCTGAGATAAGCTATCTGAGTCTTCTACCTAGGGTATCTGTTACATCCAGTGAGTCTGGATGTAGGGGTTCCCCAGACTTGTCCACAATGGATTTCTATCTCCCCACCCTCATTGAGCTTCTCTATGTCTCTGTCTTTGTTTCTCTTTTCTCTGTCTCTGTCTCTGTTTCTCTCTATCTCTCTGATGTCAAAATAGGATGAGGAGTCAGCAAAGCCAGTGCAAAGAAAAAGTACTTTATTACAAATGCTGAAGGAGGAAGCAGTATAAAGTCCCTTTGGAGGAGTGGGGTACCCAGATCTAGGTCATGACTGAGTGTGGGCCAACAATCCTGTTTGATGAGGTAGGGGTCCTGTCTCCACTCCCTGAAAGGGTCATTAATTGATTAGCCATCAGAATTATTGCTAGGGGTCTAGATGTGGTTGACTGATGGAGAATTTTGAGGGAAAAGTAACCCAAAAAGGTGTTTAGCTGGGACAATGTAGCCTCTCAGAAGAGGGCATCAAAACCACAGACTTAGGGTTCACTGTAACTACACACAATCAAGTGTTAAAACCACAGGTTGTCAGCTTCAGCTTACTTCTTAAAAGGGCCCAGCTCCCTAATCTAACCCTATATAAGGTCATGACTGTCTCTGAAGTATCTATATGGGAAGAAGGGGTCTATAATAATCAAAAGCCATCTTACCCTAGAAATTGCTAAATTCAATTCCAAAGGCAAGCAACACTGAAATCTTGGATTCTAGGAATACTTGTTTATCTATTATAATTAAAATAAACTTTCAAATAATAGTTCCCACATTTAAATCACAAAATAACTTGATACAATACAGTAAAATCTTGATATAATACAGTAAAATCTACAGTAAAAAGCAAGTAACTTGTTTTGCAAGATGAGCAAATAGTTCTCATATATTTAAGCTTGATAAATGAGCAATATATTGTAATATGAGTAGTACATGATACCAAATGTCATATGATCACAAGTGAATCAATAGTTTCTTTCTCTCTGTCTCTCTCTCTGTCTCTCTCTGTCTCTGTGTCTCTGTCTCTCTCTCTCTCTCTCTCTCTCTCTCTCTGTCTCTCTCTCTCTCTCTCTCTCTCTCTCTCTCTCTCTCTCTCCCCTTTCCCTTCTCTCCTCAGTGGGATTATGGGTGATTGTCTTCTAAGAGCAAGAGGTTATGAACCATATTTTGTATGCAGAGGAGGAGAAACAAACAGAGAGATCATTTTGAATGAGATTAGGAATATGTGTATACTTTGGGAAACAGTGTGAAACTACAAAAAATTACCACCAAATAAGTCTATAGCAGTGCAAGTGAGGAATTTGCTTAATGATAATGAAATGCCACATTTCCATGAAATCCTCAAAAAAGGAAAATTTCACAAGTGTCATTGGATAGGTTGCTTTTTAAAGCTGCATTAAAAGAAAAAGATTCTGTTGCTTCTATAGATCATAGTGATTCCAGAAGTGTTGGCTAAAGTCATCTTACACAATAACCCTACTCTTTCATCTGACACACACCAGGCATGAAGGTTTTCAAAGCCAAGTGCAGGTAAATTTATCCATTTTTTGTATTTTCTTTGTTGTTTTGTATTATATTATAGTGCTATGATCACTTTACATGAATATTTTTGGGTTGTGGAATGAAACATGAGTTTTCATTATTTCCTAAGGGGAAACTCACTTTGATATTCAAATGCTTTGGATTACAAGCATGTTTCTGGAACAAATTTTGTTTACAAACCAAGGTTTTACTGCAACTTAATTTTTAACTCTTTAAAATTGATCATAAACATGCAGACGGTAGCACAAGTACTGAGTATATTCTATCAAACAAGATACATGTTTATTCATTCATTTCTTTTCTTAAGCAAAATTTACTGTGTCATCTACACATTTAACATTTGGAGGGCCATGAATAAGTTAAAACCTCCTGATATCCATGAGATTAAATTCCATCATCTTATCCTAGGTAAACATAACTGCCAAGTTACTACCAGATACAAATTACAGCTTTTCATTATTTTAATAAATTCAATCATTTTAATAAGTTTATTTTTTAAAATGATTGACATCTGATTGTTAAAAATTTTCTCCTCCCATATTTTGCCTATGCATGCTCATTCTGAAGTAGTAGCTAATTTCTAATACAACTACTTCATTCAAAGCTAATTCATATTATACGAACCTAGCTGACAAAAATATTACTCCTCAGACACAGCATTCTTCTCTAAATGTTTAGAGTCACAAGTTGATCAGTAAAATTAGGAAAAAATATAACTGCAAAATCTGTGAGATCAGAAAGTTGATGCTATCTAAGCAAATGGGTGTTTTGTTTCTATCATACAATGAAAAGTCCCAGTACCAGCTTATTATAGCTTTCTGAAGACAGAAAACATATGCGTGTGGTGCGCACACATGCAGACTCACACACTGTCTCAGTTACTTTTTACTGGTCACTGAGACAAAATACCTGATGCCAAAAGTTGGGAAAGGAAAGGTTTTATTTCTTACAGTTTTTGGAGGTTTCAGTCCATACTCAGTTGGCTCCAAGGCAGGCTGGCATGGAGGGCCCATAGTTCATGGCGGCTGCAAATAGCAAGCCAGAAACCAGCAAAAGAGCAAGATATACCTTCTTCCTGACATTACATTACATCCGGGCTCCACCCCTAGGCCAGTGTAGCACTCACACCTCCAATCCAAACCCTAGACAATGAACCAATCACAAATGCATAATGCAAAGGCATGAGGCCTGGGGGCCACCCACATAAACCATGACACATTCATACTGAGAGACAGAGACAGAGAGATAGAGATAGAGGCCCAGAGAGACAGAAAAAGACACAGAAAAAGAAATAGATGGGGAAAAGAGAGATGAACATAATAAACACACAAAACTGACCTGATCCATGTCATTTATAGCTAAGAAAGAAGTGGAAAATAAAACCAAAAATTGTGCTATCAGGAGTCCAACCTCCAATTACAAAATAGCCTAACTATGTAGGTATAAGCAAAACATGAATGCATCATTTAATAAAAATTTCAGGAATATTTTTAGATGTAGGCACAATCATTTTAAATCATAAATTGTGTAAGCTAGTCTCATTTCCATTCATCATTTTGGGTCAGCTTTCCAAAATGTTGACTTTGTTTTCAGAGAAGCTTCAGTGCTGTGAATGTAAGACCATGATAGCCTCTCCAAGCCTCACATTCTTTTTTGTGCAAGTCTAGTGAACAATAAGAATCACTCAGTCAAGATTCCCAGGTAAAAAGTTTCAGTATATCTTCTTTACTCTGATCAATTCAGGATTTCCTCTAGTAAAGAAAGTACAAAGCACTGATTAACTCAGCATAGGATATTTGCTTCTAATAATGCATCAGTCACATCTAAATCTCTTGGCCAACTATGCTGGTGGGAGTGACAAAGCATGGTAAATCATGGAAGAGGAAGCTGACAAGCCAAAAAGTGTTAACTTCCACTAGAAATGGTGTTTATCTGCAGGTAGATGGAAAAATTAAACCATGATTCCTTTACAATTAGACTTATTAAAAGATAATTCAATATATGGCATTAATGACGATGGAGAGTATTCTCTGGATGAACAAGAAAATAAATTAAGACTGTGATATTAGTAATAAAGTCTATATCTTCCAAAAATTGTGTATATATTATAAAATTTGTATATATTATTGAAAAGGTGTATAACAATGAGAGGAAAAAAATAAAAAGGGAGGTGGATTCTCACAAACCAGGAAGGATCCAAAGGGAGAATTGGAGTCCACAGGGAAAGCAAACAGAAAAAACTCAGCACAGAAAAAGGCAATAGCAAATTGCATTTTATTCCTGACTCCTGGCTCATGGCATGAAAGGAGGGCTCAATTCTTCAGAGGCACAGTGAGACAGGTGGCTCCAAGGCCTCCAAGCAGATGAATTCAAAGGACTCTATGGAGAAATGTGCTAGTGGAATGGAGCAGTGGATGCTCTGAGCTACAACAACCGGTGAGTGAGTCCAGCCCAGGCATGCCCTGAAAGTAGTATTTCACATGATTCCATTTTAGGGAGCGGCCAGCTGAATCCAAGATGCAGAGCAATCTTGCATTAGTTTCCTTTCAGGGTTCCAGGCAATTGGGCAAGGCACAATGTCAGGAGACATCCAGGTCAGGCAGCCAAGCACACATTGGCAAGACACACCCAAAATGTTGTAGGCTGAACAATTCAGGCCCTAACCTTAACATTAAGACAGGATCAGCCTAAATTTCTGTGGAGTTGAAAGAACCGGAAGTAGCACCCACTTATTCTCACAGCAGGCTTTTGGTATTATTCAGCACTGTGCATTAATCCTACGGCAGGCATGTTGTTAGGGTAAAATCACTATATGGAGGGGATATTTATTGTATATAATTTTCAGATTTTATTTTTAGGTTTTTCTGTATAACTATATATCTTGTACCTATGGTTTAATGTGGCAAAGTAACAGTTTGTAATTTTCTAGACTGTGCTTGATGTACTGTTATTACTGATTGTATTACTTTAGCCAAGATGACATAGCTGTTGTGACCTTTATGCTTTTCCTTCATAACAATATTGACATTGTTTAGGGGTCATAAATAATACGATGGCCCAGTACCAAAGATGCTAGGTCTAGTAGGCAGCAACTTCTCACCCTTAGCAAACTGAAGAAGTGGGAACTTGGGAGAGACTCATAATCCAAATATATCTAGAACATCCCTTTGAAAAGTAGCTATTTCTGGAGCAGGCCTTGATACTAGTAACAAAGCTACCTACAATAACCAATTTATAAGCATCAATACAGAAAACAAATTAAAAGAAACAAAAATTAGACACAAAAGTAAGGTAGGACTCTCAACCTTCAATTACCCAAGACAAAACCAGGGGGCTTTGAAATGACAGTAACCAAAACTCATCCAGCTGAGCTTTCTAAAATGATAGCAGTGGAAGTAACAAAGCAATGAATGAGGCTCTAGAAAATAAGACAAATCAGAAATAATCACACAGGTAACTAAAAGATAATGACTTATTAAAGGATATTTTTAGTGAATCTAGACTATATATATATATGAACAATAGACAGACTTAAGAAAGTGATGAAAAGCATGAATGCCCCAAAGAGAAAAGAACTGAATTCCTCAAAACAGATTCAAACAGATATCCAGGAGATTTATTGACACAAACTTTTAAATTAAGGAGAGCTTGGAGTGAAGTGTTTGAAGCCCTACAACCAAACAACTTTACAGATCCATGTGCCTCAGAAAACTATTTTTCAAAATTGATGGAGAAATGGGATACTTTCATGATGAAGAATATAAAAAGAAACTCATAACCACAAATCCAGTGCTCAAAAATTTCTAAAGGATATTGTAGGAAAAGACAATGAAAACAGAAATTTCATGAATCTCGACAGAAGGAATACAACCAAACAAGGCAACCAAAGAGGGGAAAGAAAGGAACCAATGACAGGAAAACAATATGGGAAAGACAAGCCAATACACATCAGTTATAACTATCAGTGTAAATGGTCTTATTTGCCAATCAAAAGAAACAGACTGGCAGACTGGATCCACAAACAAAATCCAGAAATATTCAGCATGCAAAAAACACATTTAAGTAAAAAAATGTATAAACTAAAAGTCAAATAATGAAAAACAATATTCCACACAACAGAAACCTAGAAAAAAGCATGTATATCTATTCTATTATAGGACAAAGTAGATTTCAAGCCAAAAACATCATGAGAGTCAAAGGAAGTTATCACATATGTGTTAAGGGGACAACCGAAATAGAAAAGATAATCATAAATATGTGTGCACCACATATCAGCCCACACAACTATCAAAAAATGTTAATGATCATTAAAAAAATCAAATACTCATACAATGCAATAGGGTACCTAAGTAGTTCACTGTTACAAACAGATAAAGCAACTAGACAGAATATCAACAGAAAAAGCACAGCTGAACCTCTGAACAGTTAGACTTAATAGATATTTTCAGTGATCTACATCCCCCCCCAAAATCAGAATACACCTTCTTAACTGCACCAGAGTCTTTCTCCAAAATAGATCATATATTTAGCTCACAGAACATACTTAAGTAAATGCAAATGAATTAAAACTATACCACAGATTATGAGATGATAGTGCAATAAAATTGGAACTCAATGGCAAAAAGTGCATAAAAACATGAACAAACAATGGGATTAGATTAAATAAGAAATTAGACACTATCGGCAATTGAAGCATAATTCCACTACAACATATCAGAATGTATGGGATGCAATGAAAGTGGTTTGGTGAGAGAAATTGATAGTGGTAAATTTCAACTTTGGAAAAACAAAATGAGCTCAAAACAAGAACCTAATGCTGAACTTCAAACTTACAGATAAAGCAGAGCAAATTAAACCCAAAGCATGTACAAGAAAGGAAATTAGAAAAATCAGAGCGGAAATTAATCTTATGGAGACAAAGAAAACAATACAGAGAATCAACAATCAAAGGGTTGGGTTTTGAAAGATTAAATAATATAGACAAACCTAAGCTAACCTTATCAAAAAAGGAAAGAAAAGATGCAAATCCATACAATTAAAAATGGAAAGGAAGAAAGCACCAAAAACCCATGCAATTAAGAATGAAAAGGATAAAACTACAACAGATCCATGCCATTAAATCCTGCAGAAGTCCAGAAGATTATGAATACCTACTTCAAGAACCTGTACTCCAATAAGATGGAAAACATAGAAGAAATGGACAGAGTCCTTAAAACAGGAATTATCAAAGTCAAATAAAAAAGATATAAAACTCTGGATAACACAATATCCATCAATAGAATTAAAGAAATACTAACAAAAACCACAACAATAAAAAGCCTAGGTCCTGGGGCTGGGGATTTAGCTCAGCGGCATAAGTGCCTGCCTTGCAAGCACATGGTCCTGAGTTCGATCCCCAGTACCAATTCAAAAAAAAAAAAAAAAGCCTAGGTCCTGAGGATCCACTACTGAATTCTAGAAGAAACTTAGAGATCTATTGACAGACTCCTCAAACTCTTTAATGAAATCAAAAGGGAAGCAATACTTGCAAGGTCTTTCCTGGAATGAAACATTTTCTTGATAAGGATCTAACCAAAAAAGAGAACTAAGGACAAATCTTGTTAATGAACAGAGATACAAAATTCCTTGATGAGATACACACAAACATAATTCAGTAAATCACCAAATACACCATGACCAAGTAGGATTCATCCTAAAGATTTAAGGATGGTTCAATCTATGCAAATCAATAAATGCAGTACACCAAATTAGCAGAATGAAGAACAAAAACCCACATGATCATTACAGTAGATGCAGAAAAATCAGTTTATAAAATCCAACACAAATTATTGATTTAAAGGAAAATCCTACAGAAAATTGCAATAGAAGACCTGTATTTCAATTTGATAAAAGATGTCTATGGAAAACCAATAGCCAACGTGATCAAAAACTGAAAACTTCCACTGTAACATCAGAAACAAGACAAGAATGTCCACTCCTATTCAAAATAGTTTTGAGAAGATTAGCAAGAGCAATTAGATAAGAGAAAGAAAAGAAATAAAGATAGCAAAGGAAATAAATCATCATTCTTTGAAGATGACATGATACTCTACATATAAGACACCAAAAATGCACCGAGAGAATTATACACTTAATAACCAAATTCAGTCATACAGCAGCATACAAAGTCAACATTCAAAAATCAGTATCATTCCTGTATACAAATAAAAATTCACTTTTTTTATTTGGGGAAATAACACCATTCACAACAACATAAAAAAAATGAAATACTGAGGAATCAATCTAATGAAGGAAGTGAAAGACATTGAAAACTATGGTACTATGAAAAAGGAAATTGAAGAGGATATCAGAGAACAGAAAGCTATCGAGTGTTCTTGCATAGACAGAGCCAGTATAACGAAAATTATCACATTTTCAAAACTCATATATATTTAATCGAATTCAGATCAAAATACCAATAATTGGGCTCCCATAAAACTGTGTTTATAAAAATGCCCTGATTTGGTCTACAGTATGGAAGTTTGTAATATATCAAGACCTTCATTTGATGAACAATACCATAGTTAAATTTTTATCTTCTTCTGGCTAATTTCTACCTCATTTTCATTAACTTTTTATGCTGATCTGTTTTATCTCATTCAGAAATCCCAGTTAAAAAACAAAACAGGTAAAGCAGACAGGGTAAATGTAATAAAACGTAAGTAACAAAGTTGCATTTACATAAAAAAGAACCATTTCTGTAGTTTATTCCTTGGCTGTTATCTAAAACAATGCATGTATTCCTCTAACATGCTTTTTAAAAAAGATCCAGTGTAAGACATTATTTCAAATGCTTTACAGAATCCACCTTAAAAGTGTTACAGTCAATGAAAGCCATAATCCGTAAGGATCCATCAAGTCTGAGGCAAACCAATTCTAGGAATCCCAGGTGTACCAAGCAATAGTGAGGAAGTCAACTAATACCGACTGAACAACATTCTAACAAGCACTGTATCCAGAGCTCAAAAAAACACACTCTCACTGCAGTATTAAGGCAAATGTGAATAATACAATTTCAGTTTGTCTCTGGTAAATAACTGATCTGAGGAATATACACCAGCATATTTTCCCTAATATGTGTTTGTAAAATTATGCCCAATAATGTTGGAAGTTGAGAAAATTAAGTAGTTTTACAATTAGGAGTAATCTTGATTTCCTAGTGAAAATGATTTCTCCAAGTTATCTGTCCAATGTTTCCAACCTTATAATTTGGGTCGTAGGATGTTTCCTTCTGATCGAAACCATAGATAAGCAGCCAGCATGGTGGTACACACCTACAATTCCAGCTGCTCCACAGTCTGGGCAGGAGGATCACAAAGCTAGCATGGCAACCTCACAAAACCGTGTCTCAAAGTCAAAAAGACAAAAGTATGTCATATATAGCCCAGTTGTAGAGAGCTTGACTAACATTTTCAAGGCCCTTGGTTCAATCAATACATTTTGAATTTTAATTTGGATTCTTAAGCTAGTAATATGATTGCAGGTAAAGATTTATAGTCACAGTGTTAGATAGCTGAGTGTTACAAATAATCTGTTTTGTCCCAAAATTTGTGTCAGATTTTTTCCATTTCTCTTTACCTACCAGTCCCTAAATTAAATATACTAACATTTGTAGAGATTTGGAATTTGTAATGGACATTATATATTTTGTGCTATGTGACAAGCATAGTGATACAAGACCATGAAGCAAAATCATTATTTGCATTTTGTAGATAAAAAATATAAGTTAAAATAACTATGATGTAAACAAGTGATGATAGATAATGGCTAAACCTGAATTTATACCAGAGTTGCCCAACTTTAAAAACTATGCTTTTATTTACAAAGCTATGTTTCTTTCCATTTTCTTTCTTTTTAACTGTAGTCAGGAGATCTAGAGTCTTAACAAACTTTGAAGTACAATATACATGATCATTAACAATAGATATAGTGCTTTGCAATCTTTTCCTCCTGCTCTTCAAAGTTAAATCGAATCAAACTATGAGTGAGAATCCCAGCTTTGCTATGAATGGTCTTAAGAAAATTGCTTATGCTCTCATTGTTTGAGATTGCTTAACCACAAAAATGTGACTGACTTAGGTAAAGCTCCCCTATTGTAAACTCTAAAACAATAAACTATCTGAATGATGCGATGATTTTAGGTAGCCTTTTTCATTTGAGCAGTAAGTTGAAGTGTATTAGAATATGTATGTATGTATATGTGTATATACAGGTATATAAAATTCAAATAATGTTTTTAATATTAAAAATTTATACTTAAAAAGTCAACTAGATTCAGCTATGTAGTTAATGCTACATATGTGCACATATATAACAAAATTTATAAATGGTTCATAGGGGTGACTGGAGTGTAAGAAACACCAGTAGACTAAAATTTAGATGAATTATAAAATGAAGACCTAGATTCTAAACTTTCAACAAAAAAAGAAGACCATGTTACCTCACCAATGATTTAACTTACCTCAGTTGCAGTTTTCTCTTCAAAAAGACAAACCTTTGATACTTGAGTTTTAAACCTCTATTAAATGCAATTGCCCTGCCTGTGTGGGGCAGGACACAAGATCGCTATCACCAAAATATTTTAGTACAAAGTTGTGTAGCAGATTTCTTTTGGCATCCAGCTGGGTCCTGAAGATCTCCCATAAAAAACAAATTATTTTGAATGTAAAACACTCAAAGCATGCACATTTTAGGGCCAAACAAGAAGGTGGAGGCAGGCAGGTAATCTAAAATAAGATCAGTCTCAGGTAGAGATAAAAAGGCAAAGATCACATAAGAGAAAGAAATGAGTCACATGTGAGTTACATTTAAGGTTCATTTGTGCAAAAGTCAATCAACAAGAAACTCTAACTCTAGGTCATTCTGTATTTCTCTTGATAACAAATGTTATCCACTAAGCAGGTACCTTAAGGAAATATAAAAAGTGATTTGAAGAAAAAGAAAAAAGACATTTCCACAAGAATGAAATTTTATTATGGTCAATCTATATTAACAGCTTTTGAAAATCAAGAAGTACTTTCACAAATTCCAATTTTAGAAACTGACCTCTCAGTTTAAATTTCACTATGAATGGCTTGACACCTTCCACTCTAGGTATCACTTCTGATCAGTATAAGAAAACTAGTTCTATCCTACTCTATGGAGGGAACCTACTGGAGTTTCAGTTGTGAAGTCACTATGGCTTTAGAGTAATGAAGCCATAGCCCCTATCCAGACGCTATTCCTAACAGTGCTCCCACCCTGTGTTAAAATACCTCCTGCATTTGGGAGCCATCTGGCCAAGGTTATAACATTCTGATTGAATCAAACAAGTAGCTTCAGGAAGAAATAAAATCCATCTTTACTAGCATTACCTTCACTAGCAATATTTACTCTTACAAAGCCAAGAGAAACCTTGAATAAAATAAAAAGGAATCATGCATCCTCAGCTGAAAAATCAGATTCTATTGGGGATGTAAGTTTATTTAGCACCATCATCTAGTTACTCCAGAGTGAGAGTCAATCCATTAAATAATAAACATTGGCCCTTGTTATCTGACAAATGGTTTAGATAAAAAGTTGGAATGTTTTAAAGATGCTTAAAATTCAACGTTTAGGCTCTGTACTCATAGCCACGATGTTTACTTCTCACATGTAGATTTTCAAGAAAATGTGTACTCTGCATAACAAGGAAAAAGATTTCTATGATTTCCCCAAAGAGAAGAGGAGCGACACTATCCCCGGAGCCCAGCCTGTTTCTGACTGCTGCGCCTAGCCATCGGTGTGCAGAGGAGGGGCTGGGCGGATATGGGGCGCCTGCATTGGCCTCCCCGTGTGTCTGGAGGACTGTGGATATCTCAGCAAGCAGGGAGGGATCGCAGGTTCCGGAGGCACTGCGGCCTGTGTTGAGTGCTCAGCACACTCTGCCCAAATCTCAGAATGTTCCAGACCCTCCAGGCTTCCGGGTGCAGTGAAGTGGAGAAGTGGGTTTGCGGCCTCTACATCCATCTCCCCATGCCAGCTGCACTTGGAGAACTGCTGAGCTTCCGACGGGTGGGCGGGCAAACACTATTCCCGGAGCCCAGCCTGTTTGGGCCTCCCGCACCTAGCCATTGGTGTGCAGAGGAGGGGCTGAGCAGATCTGGGGTGCCTGCATCGGCCTCCCTGTGTGTCTGGAGGACTGTGGATGTCTCAGCGGGCGGTGGAGCATCGCGGGTTCCAGAGGCCCTGCAGCCTGTGATGAGTGCTCAGCACATTCTGCCCAGAGCCCAGACTGTTTGGGTCCCTCCAGGCTTCAAGGTGCAGTGAAGTGGAGAGGTGGGTTTGAGGCGTCTACATCTGCCTCCACATCCCGGCTGTGATTGGAGAGCTGTGGAGCTTCCAAGGGGCAGGTGGGTGCACAGGGTCCCTGAGGACCAGCTTGTCTGGAACTGCGGAGTTCTGAGCAGGCAGAGGAGGGCCACTGGTTCTGCAGGCCCAGTGGCTTGGGGTAGTGTGGTGCCAGAGTCTCAGTAGCTGCAAACATAGAAGGGGATTTCTAACAGATCCTGAGGAAGCTTTCAAATAACACTTGAAACACAGAAATATAGGAAAATGACAAAACGAAAGACCAAATTACAACCTCAAACCTCCAGCCCATCTGAAGAAACCCTAGGAGCAATGTATATAGAAGAAAATATATGCCATTCACCTCAAATATCGGACACAATAGCTACTGAAATTAACAAGCAATGCCAGGAAGCTTTAAAGAAATTCAAACTCGAAATAATCTCCCAGGTAAAAGAAGAAATGATAAAAGAAATGAAAGAGATTCTGAATATACCTAAAGAAAACACAGATAAAAATTGGAGGAACTAAACAAAAAGATAGAATCCCAGATGAGCAATAAAAGAAACAAACAGAATACATAATGCAGATGCACAGAGATATACAGGAAATAAAAAAGTCCACTGAAAGTTGTAAAAACTGCTTTAATGAAAGTGAAGATAGAATTTCAGACCTTGAAGACAGGATTGCAGCTAGTGAACAGGAAAGGAAAGATCTTTTAAAAATAACAAGGAATCAGGAAACAACAATTCAACAACTGCAAGACGATGCAAAGAAGAATAACATAAGAATGATAGGGATTAATGAAAAAGAAGGAGACAACATAAAGGACGTCAAGAGGATATTTAGAGAAGTAATAGCTGAAAATTTCCCAAGCATGAGATCAGAAACCGACATCAGGATCAGTGAAGCATATAGAACTCCAAATAGTCATAACCAAAATAAAACTACACCCAGACATATAATAATCACCATCCCAGAAATCCAACACAAGAATAGATTATCAAAAGCTGTCAGAGAGAAAAGACAGATCACTTATAAAGGAAAACCTATCAGAATCACAGCAGACTTCTCAGCACAAACAATAAAGTCAAGAAGAGCATGGAGTGAAGTATTCCAGATCCTAAAGCAAAATGATTTGCAACCTAGACTGATATATCCTTCAAAACTATCATACAAAATTGACGGTGAAATACAATACTTCCATGACAGAGAACAGCTGAAGAACTTCATGAACACCAAACCAACCCTGCAAAAATTATTGAAAGACAGTTTAGATACACAAAGGAAGAAACCACTAAGCAAAGCAAATAATTAAACCGAACAGAAAGATAAAGATGCAACAGCAGAGAGATAACATTCCAACAATAAAGCAGCATTTAACAGTAGTAACCATTAATGTAAATGGTCTCAATGCACCAATCAAAATAAATAGACTAGCAGAATGGATCAAGAAACAAAATCCAACCATATGCTGTTTACAGGAAACCCATCTAAACCAGAAGAATACTCACAGATTGAAAGTCAAAGGATGGAAAACAATACTTCATACAGCAGGAATCCAAAAAAAAAAAAAAAAAGGCAGGAGTAGCCATTCTGCTTGCAGACAACGTGAACTTTAAACCAACAATGACCATAAAGGACAAAGAAGGTCACTACATACTTGTAAGGGGAAAACTCCAAGAGGAAGAGATAACTATCTTAAATATATACGCACCAAACTCCAGAGCACCCATTTATATAAAACAACTATTAACAGAAATGAAAACTGAAATTATCAGTAACACAATTGTAACAGGAGACCTTAATATGCCATTGATACCAAGAGACAGATCAACCAGACAGAAAATGAGCAAAGAAATAACAGAATTGAATCACACCTGTGAACAAATGGGTTTGATAGACATATACAGAATGTTCCACCCAACAACATCAGAATACACATTCTTCTCAGCAGTACATGGATCATTCTCTAAAATAGATCATATATTAGCTCACAGAACATATTTAAACAAATGCAAAAGAGCTGAAATCATCCCTTGCATGTTATCGGATCATAGCACTCTGAAATTAGAAATTAATGATAAAAGATACTGCAAAAATCCCGCAAACGCATGGAAACTGAATAACAAACTCTTGAGTAATCAGTGGGTCACAGAAGAAATTAAAGAAGAAATTAAACAATACCTAAAAGAAAATGAAAAGGCAGATACAACTTACCGGAATTTGTGGGATGCAATGAAAGCCGTCCTGAGAGAAAAATTTATTGCACTGATTTCCCACATCAGGAAAACAGAACGAATACAAATAAATAACTTGATGCTACACCTCAAACAGCTAGAAAAAGAAGAGCAAGTCAAGCCCAAAGCCAAAAGAGGAAAGGAAATTATAAAATCAGAGCAGAAATCAATGCAATAGAGACTAAGAAAACAATCCAAAGAATCAATGAATCAAAGAGGTGGTTCTTGGAAAGAATAAATAAAATCGATAAGCCCCTAGCCAACCTTATTAAAAAAAAGGGAAGAAAAAGCTCAAATTCATGCGATAAGAAATGAAAAAGGTGAAATCACTACAGACCCAATAGAAATACAGAAGATCATCAACACCTACTTCGAAAAACTCTACTCTCAAAAGTTTGATAACACAGAAGAAATAGATTCTTAGAAACATATGAAGTACCAAAGCTAGACCAAGAGGATGTAAAACTGTTGAATAACCGAATCTCTGTTAATGAAATTGAAAATGTAATTAAGTCCTTACCCACCAAGAAGAGCCCAGGCCCAGATGGATTCACTGCAGAATTCTGCAAGAAATATAATGAAGACCTAATGCCGACACTCCTCAAACTATTCAATGAAATTGAAAGGGAAGCAATCGTTCCTAAGTCATTCCTGGAAGCAAATATTACTCTAGTACCAAAACCTGAGAAAGATCCAACTAAAAAAGAGAACTATAGACCAATCTCCCTAATGAGCACAGATGCAAAAATCCTCAATAAAATATTGGCAAATAGGATGCAGCAAATCATCAAGAAGATTATACACCATAACCAAATGGGATTCATCCCAGGAATGCAAGGATGGTTCAACATACGGTGGATTACATTTATTGATTTGCGTATCAGTAAAGCCAATAATAAGAATCACATGATCATTTCTATAGATGCAGAAAAAGCCTTCAATAAGGTCCAACATTTATTCATGATAAGAACTTTACAGAAAATTGGAATAGATGGTCTTTACCTCAATATAATAAAGGCCATTTACGACAAACCAACAGCCAGCATCATACTAAATGGCCAAAAATTGAAAGCCTTTACTTTAAAATCAGGCAAAAGACAAGAATGTCCTTTATCACCACTCCTATTTAATATAGTACTGGAAGTACTAGCCAGAGCAATTAGGCAAGAGAGAGAAATAAAAGGGGTAAAGATAGGAAAAGAAAAAGTTAAATTATCATTATTTGCAGATTACAAGATACTCTACATAGAAGACCCCCTAAACTCCATTGAAAGACTCTTAGATACAATAAATAAATTCAGTAATGTGGCTGGATACAAAATCAATACTCAGAAACCAATAGTATTCCTATACACGAACAACAAAATCACAGAGAGGGAAATAAGAGAAACTGCACTCTTCACATTAGCAAGCAAAAAAATGAAATATTTAGGAATTACTCTTACGAAAGAAGTGAAAGACTTATACAGTGAAAATTATAATACACTGAAAAAGGAAATTGAGGATGATCTCAGAAAATGGAAAGACATCCCTTGCTCATGGATAGGAAGAACAAACATTGTGAAGATGGCCATTCTCCCAAAACTGTTGTACAGATTCAATGCGATCCCAATAGAAATACCATCAACATACCTTATAGATCTAGAGAAATCACTCCTAAATTTCATCTGGAACCAGAAGAGACCTAGAATAGCAAAGGCAATTCTAAGCAGCAAAGACAAAGCAGGAGGCATCACAATCCCTGACTTGAAGTTATACTACAAAGCAACAGTAGTAAAATCAACATGGTACTGGAATCAAAACAGAGCCGCAGATCAATGGAATAGATTAGAAGATACAACCACAACTACAAACACACTCAACCACCTTATCTTTGATAAAGGAGCCAAGCAGGTACACTGGAAGAACGACAGTCTCTTTAATAAATGGTGCTGGAAAAACTGGCTCTCCATTTGCCAAAAACTAAAGCTAGACCCATGTCTATCACCATGTACTAAATTAAAATCTAAATGGGTCAAAGATCTGAATATTAAAACAGAAACACTAAATCTATTGGAAGACAAATTGGGTAGAAACCTTGGAGACATAGGAGTAGGTAGAGAATTCATGAACAGGACTCAAACCGCACGGGAAATACTTCCCAGAATCAATAACTGGGACCACTTCTTATTAAAAAGTTTCTGCATGTCAAAAGAAATCTGCAGCATAGTGAAAAGAAAACCCACAAACTGGGAAACGAGCTTAATGAACTCCCCCTCAGACAAGGGACTCTTGTCTAAAACATATAAAGAATTAAAAAAACTCAGACCTCCAAAAATTCAAAGATCCAATCCAAAAATGGGCATCTGAGATGAATACGCAATTCTCAGATGAAGAAATGCAAATGGCAAATAAATACATGAAAAAATGCTCATCATCATTGGTCTTTAGAGAAATGCAAATTAAAACCACACTGAGATACCATCTCACTCCTGAAAGAATGGCCAGGATCAAGAAAACCAACAACAAGAAATGCTGGAGAGGCTGTGGGGAAAAAGGAACCCTCCTGCACTGTTGGTGGGAGTGTTAGACTGGTCCAGCCTTTGTGGAGGTCAGACTGGAGATTTCTCAAAAAGTTGGGATTGGAAGTCCCATTTATTCCAGCCATTCCACTTCTAGGCATATTCCCAGAAGAAGTGAAAGCATCATACCACAGTGATATATGTGCACCTATGTTTATAGCAGCACAATTTGTAATCGCCAGATCTTGGAAACAACCCAAGTGTCCATCAACTGAGGAATGGATAAAAAAGTGGTGGTATTTCTACACAATGGAGTATTATTCAGCTATAAAGAAGGATCACATTGAGATATTTATCAATAAATGGGCGCAGCTTGAGACCATACTCATAAGTGAAATAAATCAATCTTGCATGTGTGAATACCGAATAGTTTCCCTAATGTAAGTAACGATTCAAATATATAAAAACATGTGGTAATCATGACTCCCCATTTTGTGGCCTTGAAGCCTTATAAAGTTTTCACTTATTAATTGGAAAGGCTTTATTCTAAGCTTCTTGATATGGAAATATTTGAAGCTAAAGTATATGAAGTTTTATTAAAATATTTCAAGGAAAAAGACAGACACTATGGTAACTACTATTAAGTCGGGTTATTTGGTGGTGAAGCACTAGGTTGCTGAAACAGTCATACTTTGACCTGTATTGTTATATTGTTATGTCCTGTTTTATCTCAATCTCTCCCTTATTCTTTAAAAAAATTACTTAGTTATTTCTTATGCTTGTTTTAATTAAGGGGAAAAATTTAAAAAAATAGCAGGATATATAATAGTAACTTTTTTTGATTTCCTATTAACTTCTTTTGAAGTCCTGTAAAACTCCCATGATCTTGTTTTGACTGATTAGACTCTGTTCCATTCTGTATGATAGTATCAAGTTTCAGGGTATAGGCAACTACTTTGAAGGCAATAAGATTCACTAAGATGCCCATTCTGGTTTGACTATTGTCTCCTTTGGAAGTCCTGTAATGTTTACAATGCCTAAGTTTTATTGGTCTTGTTCTCTACTGTTTTGTTCAACTTTATAATATCTAATGAGATAGACAATTCTTTTAAGGAAACAAGAGACATCGTTGATAACCATTGTTGATAACCTTGTACTCTGTTTTACATCATGTGCTATGTCTATCCTTGGTTTTGACTGACAGCTCTGTTTTGCCATATTTGAGTTTATTCTCTCCCCCCCAAAAAAGTAATAAGAACTAAGGAGTAATAAAACCCAAAATGTGTAAATTTTGTTGTAAAAAAGAGAGGGAAAAAAAGAGCTCTAAAGGATACAACAGCAAGTGTGTTTAGGGGTGTTAAATAGCTGACCATATTAATGTTTTTGGTTGGATAATTGAACCCAACTGTTTGCAGTCTCACTTTTTGAATGTCCACTTTGTATTCTTTATACTGTGATTTGAGCAACTATTTCTAAGATGATAATATGTAATCTATTAACTGGTGATTTCTTACTGTTTTTTTTTTTTTTTGTAGTTCTGTATTACGTGTACCCTTACACCGCTTTGTTTTGTTTTGTGTTTTTCTCTTTTTCCCTTTAAATTAAAAAAAAAGAAGAGGAGCAGGTGTTAATCTTTGTGCATATATCATGCTGAGATTGGAGAATTCCTATGATCTTTCTGGATTTCCATACTTGTTTCCCTAAATTCTGGAGATCAGGGAAAGCAAACATCAAGGAAGATGTGTTCCTCATGAGACCTGCTGCCCCTAGCAGCTGTATTTCAGAGGATTGTGATCAGTCACATGTTCAACTAATGACAGCAATAGCACAGTGAACTTAGGTGTAGGCAGCAATACATTGTTTTAATTATCTGTAGGAAACATCTTTGTGCCATCTTTTCTATGGAAACCCTAGGTCTTTACTCAGACTGTTTGCTCCCTAATTGATAAGACAAACAATACTTATGTCCACTAAATGTAGGTGGGAATGACGTATTAAATACATAGGTACATATTACTACACAGCAGGTATCTATGGTTAGTTCATGTACATTTCAGGATGCATTCTTGTGTGTTATTATGAGTATAGATTTGTGGGATAATATAGTGCAATTTACAGGAAGATACATAATAAGACTCCTAGAATTAGGGAAAAAAGTAGTTGGAGTCAAAAGACAGCAAGGAGGTAAAAATAATTTTAAAAAAGCAGAATACATTAACAGCAATAGTTTTGTGGTTCTTTTTGATATATATTTTCTTGCCTTATTTAATGTATACTATTCGAAATATTTCCACTGACTGTTTGCAGAGAAATTTTTATTACTTCCAACCGAGAGACAAGTACAAACGATAATAACTGGAATGCAACCTCAGTGAACGATAGAATAAGCCTTTAAATTTCCTCAACAACCCATTCTGCTAGCCTCTTGCCATACTTGTATTCCGGGTTTTCCTTGTGGGATTGTTAAGCTTGATTGATATGATAGCCCCACAGGAGATTAGTGGAGAACATTTCTGGGTGTGTCTGGATGGATGGAGATGTGACCTTAGGCACTCTATCTGCTTCCTCACTCCTTCAAATCTGGCACTGGCTTCACATTATGAACTAAGCAGCTTGGTTCTGTCACAAACTCTTCCCTGATTTTCTGCCTTCAGACTAACCAACCACAGACTGAATCCACAGAAACCATGAGCCAAATTAAACTTCTCCCTCTTTAAATTGCTTATTTTAGGTATACGGTCCCCACCAAGTGGAAAACTGCCTAAAATACTATGTTTAGAACACATCAGATATGGCTTTAAAAATACTTAATTTGCTGCTTCTGATTTATCAATTAAATCCACCCTGTAAAACTGCTCCTTCAACATTATTCCTTTAACTCTGATGTTGCTAGATAAAATATAGGATGCCAGATTAAAATTTAGAAAAATAAGAAATATTATAGTGTATATATTATAGTCCATTTTCTGTGGCTAAAACAATAGAAAGAGTACTTTATTTAAAAAAATAGAGATTTATTTAGCCCATTGTCCCAGAGGCTGGGAAATTCAGCACTATGGTGCCAGTATCTAATGAGTAGTTTCTTCCTGGATCACAGCAAAATGTAGACAACGTTCTTTCTTTGATAACAATTAATTCAATAATCAATGAATGAACTGATGCCTTCATGAAGATTGAGTCTTTATGATCCAATCACCTCATAAAAATCATGCCGTCTGACCACTGCTCTATCAGAGATCAGTTTTCCAACATGGATTTGAGGGTTGAGTGAACATTTTAAGTCACAATAAATATGTTCCAAATATTGCATGGGAAACAGCATAGTAGTCTATTTTTTTATTGTATATATTTGCTTCATTTGGTTTGGTTTTGTTCAAAATCTGAAAACTCTCTGCAGAGTACAAGTTTATACTTAGTATTTTGGAGTGGTTTAGGGTTAATTGTGCACCTAGTGCAAATATTAATAATAGTTTTTCTAGCCGGGCAGTGTCACAGCCTATAATCCCAGAGCTCACAAGGCTGAGGCAAAGAGGATCACTGTAAGTTTAAGGCCAGCCTAGACTATGAAGAGTTTAGGAGTAAGCCAAAACTACAGATCAAGACCCTGTCTCAAAAAAGAAAAAAACAAAGTTTTTTACTAGTAGAAAATCTTTTTTCTACTGGCCTCACATTCTCAGTGCTTCACTTTTGCTATAAAATGTGTACGTGTGTGTATATGTTGAAGGATTCTCCCACACCGAGGAGTTTTCTAGGTTTGTTGTGTGTGAAACCATCTTCAAAGGGGTCATGGTACTCATGATCATGTAAAACAGATACAAGGAGCTATTCTAAGAGAAACTTTTGTATACCCCACCCATTAAGAAATACAAACTTTTGAACTGAGCCAAATCTCCAAAAATCATCTGAAAACTACAGATGCAAGTTCCATAAATGGTACCCTAACTTCGGGGTAGTTTATTTGCACCAAAATTCTTTTACAAGCAACTTGTGCAAGTTACCTAGAATTTGTTTTGTGTTCAATTTTCTTTCTCTTTAAAATTCCAATTTGAGTATCTTTGGAACATGGTCTGGTTTTTCTAACTAAATTTTTCATTTGCAAATTGTAATTCTTTGAAACAAAACAAAAAAAATTAAAAAAACTGCCTTATTTTTCACTACACTGTTGATTTTTATTGTATTTCAGATCAGGCAATACTGTGGACACCAGCTGGGGGCTGCACCGTTGGACTCATTTCTGGTACTAACCAAAATTAGCAGAGAAGTCATGCATGAAGTCTATCCAACACTTTCCCCTTAAAAAGTCCATGCACAGACTTCTCTGTCTTAATCAGTACCCTAGCGAAGTACTCTCTCCTCCAGGACACTCTCTGTTCTATTTTGACTTGGTAAATTCTTCTACTTCCTTTATTACCAGCCTCTGCAACACAGTCTCACACTGCCAGAAACAAAGCAATTCCCTATAGCAACTGTTCATTAAATGTAACTTAATATCTGCCTTAAATTTACTCATGTACTCCTCATAATTTGTTTCATAGTGTCACTTTGGATAGTCAAGTGCACTGACATTCTCTAAGTGAAAACTGTAGTATATACAAACCATTATTGGACTCTGCATATTTATTTAGAACAAACCCTTAGAATGTGTAAATTTTTAAAGCTAATTAATGTGGCCAGGTGCGGTGATATTCCCAGCTACTTGTGAAGCTGAGACAGGAAAATCACAAGATTGAGACTAGCCTGAGCAATTTAATGTGATTCTGTCTCAAAATTTAAAAATTATTAGGGCTAAAAATATAACTTACTTGAAGAGCACTTCTGAGTTCAATTGTAAGTACTTAAAAAAAGCTACTTATGTATACTGCCAAATAGTTATCCTGAAAGGCTCCAGAATATTCTATATAAGTGAAACAACTCTAGCGAAGCTAAAATGTGTCATATTGAAATGTAAGACTCAGCAAATCAGAGTTTGAAAAATGACTCTAACATATACTAAGTTTAATAGGACTTTCAGAAGAAATAATACTGAAAGGCATGTCTTCGTATGCGCACATGTAGGGTCTTTTTTATTCATGCATAGGTTTAAATAAATAGCTAATGAAAAAAGGAGAGGATGACAATGAAGATTAAGATTGAGATTTTAAGGAAATGGATGATGCAAGAGTGGAGACAGTAGAAACTTTGTGACCCATGAATCTGGTGGTGTGACTTGACAACCTGGAGAATGAGGGAGGAATCTCAGTTCCAGTTGAAAGGCCATCTGCTAGCAGAATTCCTGGTTGGTGAGTGGACGGTAATCTGTGTTCTGCTGATACCTTCAATCTGTTGTCTGAAGCATATAATTCACATTAAGGAGCATAATCTGCTTCATTCAAAGATCACGGATCTAAATGTTAATGTATTTTTTTTAAAAAAAAAAAACCTTCACAGCAACTTCTAAATTAATGTTTGACCTAATATTTCGGCACATGTGAGACAGTTTTTCATATAAGAGCAACTATGTGGTACTCAAACTTGTGTGTCAGTGCTACTTCAGTCAGCATTATGATCTCGAAGTACGAACAACTCAAGTTTATCTTGTAGGTTTATCAGAGTAGTACTCCACCATCTATAAATGCACTTTTTATCCATTTATCTGTTAATGGACAAATAGGCTATTTCTAATATTTAGCTGTTATTAATTGCACTGCTGTATATATGGGTATGCATATAACACTGTGGTATGATGTCTTTAACTCTTTTGGGAAACTATCTAGAAAAGAGAATTACTTGGGTCAAATGGAATTTCTACTATTAGCTTTCTTGAGAAATGTGTGCTTCACTTCTGATTTCATTAAAGATCTTCAGGAGTTTTTCTCTAAAGTTCTTCTCTAAAATTCTTGTAGATCCTGGCAATGAATTCATCAGAACCTAGGCTTCTCCACCACCACCACCTCCAGGTTTTTCTAAGTTTGTAGTTTCTTTATTTTTTTCTTATTACTTCTTCAATTTCAGTTATTGTTATTGGCTTATTCAGGATTTTCACATCTTCTTGGTTCACCTTTGGTAATTCATATGTATCTAGGAATTTATTTCTTCTGAATTTTCCATTTTATTAGAGCACGTATTCTCAAAATAGTTACTGATAATCTGGATGTCATCAGGATTTGTTGGGATTTCACTTTTTATCTCTAATTTCATAGAATTGAGTCTTTTCTTATTTTGGTAATAATAACTAAAGGTTTTTTTATTATATTTAATCTTTCAAAGAACCAATAGGTTCCAGCATGTATTATTGTTTGATTGTAGATATTTTCCAATATCTTTTCTAATCTTACCACTGACCTATTGATTATTCAAGAGGGTACTGTTTAATTGTTGCCTGTGTTTGCACAGTTTATGTGGTCTCTTTGGCCACTGATTTCTAGTTTCATTGCACTATAATATGATACTATACATGAGATTATTTTTATTCTTCTGTATTTACTTAAGCATGCATTATTGGCTAATTTATTGTCTGTTTTGGAGCAAGTCCTACGTGAAGCTGAAATGAATGTTGTTGGAGATAAGATTTTCCATTTATAGATTAATCATCATTGTTGTGTTCAGGATTTACAAGGGCAAAGATTCAACACCAGACATATAATTTAGAGGATTTTATAATGTTCACACAAAGACTCAAATGCAGAAGGGTCCAGGAGATTTGTTCACACACTAGAGACCCTAAGAATCTAGCTGAGGGCCTGGATTCCATAGTAATGTCCTGCACCAGTCCAACTGAAGAATTAGGGCCCATGGCAATGTCCTCCATGAGTCTAACTGGAAGTCTAGAGCCCATGGCAATGTTTCACGCAATTCTATATCAAGGATTTGAACGGAGGAGGCTCATAGGTGAGTGAGCTGACCTAGGTCATAGGATGCTACAAAGTCTGCACCAGGGGAGATGAAGGATCTGTGCCAGCAGACTGAGGGATCTGCACTGGAGCCAGGAAGCAACACTCAAGGTAAGGACCAAAGTTCCCGTGAAGAGAATTCATATCCTCAATGACAGCAGGGATCCAAGCTTCTCTGACAATAACAGCTGAGTTCATGCCAAGAAAACCAGCATGACAAGCCTCTCCAGGAAGATCAAAAGCACTACATAGCTCTCTCTAGCTCCTTTTATGCATTTGGCTAAAATCCTCAGGTGGGTCTTCAACACTCAGGACCATGCTGATTCAGTTCAGCTGGATGTTACAAGCTGACCAGTAGTTAATCCATCACAACCATTGTACTCTGGACTCAATGGGATCAGTGTTTTTAAATTCCACATATAAGTCAAATCATTCAATTTTGGTCTTTCTGTGGTTGGCTTCTTTTATTTAATGTCTTCCAGGTTCATCCATGTGGCTGTAAAAGGTAGGATTTCATTTCCTTCCATGACAAAATGCTGTTCTTTCATATTATACCTTATTTTGTTTACACAGTCACATACTGGTGAATAAATAATCTGACTTAAAAATGGGCAAAGACATGAATAAATATGAAGAAAACAGAAAAATTGACAAACAGATATATTAAAATGTTTATCATCACTTAATCACCAGGCAAATGCAAATTGAAAGTGCCATTAGATATTATCTCAACCTAATCACACATTATCAAATAGATAAAAGTCAATAAATGTTGACAAGTATATAGAGATAAAGAAACTCCTGTATATTGTTGGCTGGAATGTAAGCTAATAGAATCTTTGTGGAAAATAGTATCCAACAATGCCACTACTAGGTATACGTCCAAATGAAATAAAATCAGTTTTTCAAAGAAAGGTCTGCATTCCCATGTTTATTTCAGTACTACTCACAATAGCCAAGATTTATAATCAATTTAGTGTTCAACAATAGATCAGTGTATAGAGAAATGTGATATTTTAATGATATTTTTTCAACTAAAATTTATCTTAACTTGTATACTAACAACTTCAGGGAAATATAAAAGGTTTCCTCACATATAGCTTTTTCCATCTTCCCCCATTTATATTACTATTATGTGTAACACACACACACACACACACACACACACACACACATATATATATATATATGCAAATGCAACAATATATTGGGTTAATTACTTTGTGTAACTTTGTTTTAATGACTGTAATATTAACATTGTTTATGCTAACATTTTTATTTGCCACTTTTGGTTCTCTTTGTTTCTTCTTGTGCATTTAGTCATCATCTAATATCATTTCCTCATTCTAAAACAGCTCAGTTTCAGTAGTGAAATGGTTTCACTGTGGAAAGTTTCTTCTGTGCTGCTCACCCACCATGCTAGAAGTCAATCTGTCTAAATTCTACAAAGAAAAAAAAAGTCATGAGTTCCTTCCAGAGCACCCTGAAAGAGTCATAATGCATGATTTCAAACTGTCCAGATGAAGAATGAATATGCTGACTGATAAAGACACATTTTTGGTAGATTTTATATTGCTTGCATATGCTCTCACTCCTAAACTCAGTGCACCAGCATAAAGAAAGGATGTCCCTGAAATATTAAGAATCAATCTAAAGGTCTCTCCTGGATTAGAAATGAAACTCTGAATACTTAATAAGAACCACTCTGATTATAAGCACATATTAGAGGCTACAGTGGATAAACTAAACAAATAATTGCATTTAAACATCTCAGAATCTGAGTACTATAATTCCTAAAAACCAAACAAATCCACTTTGAAATTTCACAATTGAAAAACCCATTTAAAACTGTAACTTTTATGGAATCCCTTCCAGGCAACAATAAAAAGCCTATCAAGAAAAAGTAAAAATCTTCTACAAAAAAATTAAGCAAGTAACTTAAATGTCAGGGAGAAAATTCAAGGTTGGGCTACTTCAAACCTTTTAATTTATTTAACATCAAAATCTTGATCAATTGCATAATTTACCTCGAATTAGAGAGTTATTACAGCATAGGGACAAAATATTGGAAAAATTTCACTCTCCAAGTACTGTAATTTAGTTCACAGAATATTTAACTAACAGCTGACTAATAGAAAGGAATAGTACAAATAATTAGAGTAAAAAAGGTCTGGCAGTTCCAAAATGCAGGAAAATGCTTCAGGAGCTGCTGCTGAGAAAGCAGCCTTAGGATTCATGGGGGCTGAGAAAGAATTAGCATCAATGTTGAGTTTGGAAGCACTTGTCTAGGAGGCCCTGAACATCACCACCCAATCAGAGTCAGCTGTAGACTTGTAAAAAATCACCATTGTGGCAAGAAACCAGAAGACCTAGGCAGGGAAGTACACACCTGGAATCTCAGCATCTCAGGAGGCTGAGGGAAGATGATCTCAAGTCAAAACTAAACTTGGAAGCTTACCCTTGTTTTAAAAATCTTAAAGATAAAAAAATTAAAAATGCAACAGATATACCTCCACACATCCTGGGTTCAGCCCCCAGCTTATCCCCCCCCCACACACACACACAAGGATAAGATCTACTCCTTGTTGCCATCACAGGAAAAATCCTCCACAAAATACAAAGTGTCTGGAAACAAAATCCCTCTAGTTTAACACAAGCCATCATCATGATGGCAAGAGCTTAGGATCTGAGGTCAGAGCTCTCTTTTCTGTGTCTGATTCTCTCACTCTGTGTTCTCTCCAATTGCAATGATCAAGAATTCAGCCATAATCTTTTCAGTTTAGACTAGATCTTGATATGTAGCCTAGGCTGACCTCAAACTAGTGATCTGTCTCAGCCTCCTGAGTGCTAGGATTGCTGGCATGCACCAACACATCTAGCCAGCAACAGACTTTTTTGAGGGTATAAATTCAATGGAGTTAGTCAGAGGGGTAAACATTTTGTATCTGCCTATCTCTTCATCTTCATCCCGATTATCCACCAGATGGACACCAATTCTGCAAGTCCCAGGGTGATACCTCCAGTGAGGTTTTGGTCCCCAGAGCTTGCCTGGCCCCTGTGCATGGAGAAGCTTTTTACTCCTTTTCTACCAAGTGAATCACTCCCATTTGCAAAATTTATGCTTTTAGAAGTGATCCATGTTTATACTAAATTAGAGACACCTGCTGCAGACTTACCTAGCACTTAAGGGCTTCCTCCTGGCACATTGTTAACTGTTTAGTTGCCTCCTTTCTAGTACAGCATTCTCAAATTTTAGCATTGATCAGGATCAACTGGAGGGCTTATTAATCCATTGATTTCCAACTCCAACCCCAGAATATCTAGGTAAGTAGATCTGCATCTACATAACCTATGCAAGGCCCAACTGGCAAAGTACTGGCACCTCATTTCTAACAAGTTCCAAGTTATGCTTTTGTAGCTGGTTTAAGAGCACACTTTGGAAGCATAGCTCTGTACTGCAAGCACCAAAATCTGTATGTGTTTCCACATTACCAGTATATATTCAAATGTCTAGCACTTACCATCTTCCCTAAGTGCCCACTGAATGAAGCCTATATCAATAGAATCAATTGGTTCACATAGTAGAGAAAATAAAATAATATAAATACAGTTCCTCAAAAATGATAGCCATACAGTGTAACTATTCCATGGATGAGAAAGTTATATAGTGCTTTTCTGACTTGTAAAAGTCAATTTATTTTTTATGGCTGTCATTGGCAAATATGAACAGACATGCTCTGCAACAATAAGTTGAGCAAAAAGACAAAATTGAAAAGTTCAAGATTATCTAGGCTTCTGATAAAGGTGTGCTTTCATTTCCTTGATAAGGAATACAAGGTGCAATAATTAACCTGGAATTAACTTGTCTTAATACATACCAGGTTGGCCAACCTTTAGCTCACCCAGGCAGATTCCTTAGTTGTGCTCATTTTTATTTATCAGCGCTTACTCCTTGAGTTTGAGGGCTGAAACCTCAAGTGACTCAGTGCTTTGTTTTCTTTTCTTTAGTTTTTGTTTCTATTTTTTGTAATAACAGGATATTTAGCACCACTGATAACATGTTTTTAAAATAGCTATAAATGGCATAGCATTAGTCTACTCAGAACCAGACAATGGCTTTGTTTCTTACCCCATATAAAGTTAAAATTATTAGAATAGCTCCTGAGGCTTCACATGCATCAACATGAGATAAAGCATTTTATCCTCACACCCTCAACTCTCTTCCCCTTCAACTTTCACACCCTTCAGCTCTCTTCCTTAATCCCCCTGCACAAGCCACAGGGGCTCCTTGCTCTTCTACAACAGGAACTTTTGCATTTTTTAGTTTGCTCTGTACAGAGTCTCTTCCCATAGTTTCATGCGGTTCCCTCCCTTTTCACCTTTGGGTTTTTGTTCAAGTGTTATATGGGCAGTTAGGCCTTCCCATAACTCATTAAAATTGTATAAATCTCCCTCATCTACCCTCATTTGCGTTAGTCTTCTCCATACCACTCATTTGCATCTATAGATTGAATATTTTACTTATTACTTTGTCTACTATGTGCCTTCACCCTTCATGTAATATGTACAAGGGCAGTATTTCATCTGTTTTGTCCCATGGTATATCCTCTGTTGCATTCAAGTTCTGACTTCCTGTTTAACTGCAGGGGATGGAATCCACTGATAGCTTCCTGCTTTGCCTTGCACGGGGTCCTACATATCCAGTGGCAGATGAACCCCAAGGTGACCAGTTGGGTCTTAGTACAGATCATATTGACAGAGAATAATTACTATAAAGCCACAGCCTCCAGGTTCTTGAACTGGGCAGCTACTGTACCCTCTGGCTCTCTAGTGCACAGACAAACACTGTGGACTCTTCCACATCTGATCCTGAAAGTCTACCTAACAAGTTATAGATTATAGAAATAGATAAATAGGTAGATAGATGTTTTTATAATGAATCCTAAGCAATATGCCCCATCAAAATGGATGTGGTTACTGTGGCAATATATATGGAAACTACCAGATTTAGAGACAAACATCTGGGTTTAAATTCTCCCTCTTCATTACATATTAGGAAAATCTAGGAAAATGAAAATAATCTACCTTAGTGTGCTAAAACAAATCAAAAGTATCCCTGCATATAGATTATGACTCAATAAAAGTGAATTAAATCTGAATTCACATTGAATGTAAAAACTGGTATATTTCAAACAGAAATAGTTCTCATAGCCTTTTGTTTCAAAATATCACTATTATTGACTGAAGTATTTTTCTGGACAACTTTAGAAAGTGGTTAACAAAATGGAAAATAACATTTTTAGTTTAGAGCAGTGACATCAACAGAGTCCCTTAAGGCTGATAATCAAATAGTCTTTGATATTTTCAAATACAACATTACCATTTAATACCTGTTTGTCTAGAATTAATTTTTGATTAGCAATTGGCATTTTCAATTATCCTACCTTGTACCATTGTTGATACAAGTGAACCTAAGAATAACATGTCCATAGAAAATATTTAAACTGATTTTAAGAATAAAATTTAACATTTGCAGTTAATAAATCCCTTTATATATCTGTCATAAATTGGCTTGTCCAATACAGCACTTAATATCTCACTAATAAATAGCTAGTGACATTGACATAGTGTTTCTTTGCAAATCACTTTCATTTCTCATCAAATATAAAAATTTTTTCAATGAATAAAATAGTATAAGGCACCCAACATATGCAAAATTCCCATGTACTCACTGGTGGAGGAGCAGTAATAATACTCACTAGTAGCTTACTAGAATTAGGAAACTGTGTAGTAAAACTCTAGATAAACAGACCAAGTGAACCAGAGTATGTGAAGTCACTCACCAAAAACATGCAGTAACTTGTCCCTGGTACTACACAGAGACATGTCATCTAGAATGCTGAGAGAAAACATGTCTAAAAGAAGCTGATAGTCATCATTCATACCATACCGCATACTAGCAGCTTCCCCTCTCCAAAACAATAGTTTCTGCTAGACAGACATCAGCGATAAAGGAAAACATATATCAGTCTTCAAAGAGATTTCTACGAATTCTATATGTGATCCACTCACTTCCAAAGAACTACATGAATCAAGTGAAATGATAGGGGACTAGTAAATAGAGGTCTTAGTGACCAAAATACAGACCTTTTAACTCCTCAGGCACATTTTAGGATATACTGCAAGTTTAGAAGACTGTAAAATACAAATGGCTAATTGATGCTTATTTTTTTAAAATTTTGTATAAACATTTTGCTGTATTTCTAAATCTAGGCTGTAAGAACCTGAGAGATCAAGCATGTGAATAAAGAGCACAATGTAATATTTAATGGATATGTCATCAAAGATTTGTTCTTTCTCTGTGTTAAGACATTAAAATTTATGAAGATTAAGGCTACATCAATAAAGATTTCTATGACTTGCTTTAGCATTATCTAGACTACTTCCAAATGTCTTTTAACAATAAAAACAACATATGGCTTTCAACAGTCCAATTTTCAGAGGATTATATTACTCTTAAGACACTAATTCATTCTGCTTTCTCTGGCTGGATCCAATGTGATATAATCTCATTCTTCTGGAAAGCCAATTTATTAAGTTAAAATTAAAAGTCATTTTATGTTAAGACTTCATTAAACTTCTCACGTAAACAAGTTCATGAAATGGAAAATAAACCTGTCTACCGTGTGTTCTGAATTTTGGTTACCTTAAATATGCCAAGACATGACAAAATATAAAGTATTCCATGAGGTAAATGATGCTTGTTAAACACAGCTCTAAGCTTTCATAACTATGCAGCCTATTAAACTCGACAAACAGCTACTTGGATTCCACTCCAGGAATGTGTTTGCTTTTCTTACTCTCCATGGATAAAACTCATGTGCATCATAAAAACAATAACAATTTTGAACAAAAGTTACCTGAAATTTCAGACTTCACAGAGGAGTACAAAGAATATCTATACATTTAAATGACAGCTGAGAGATGATGCGTTCCTTAAGAAATTATTAAATTAAGTCAAGATTTGTGGCTCAGTATTACCATTACCAGCCAATATTCCCTTGGTGACCTTAGGAACTTCCCAAGGTACAAGTCAAGTGCTCCAACTGCCCCAAAATAAAAGCATGCTCTAATCCCTGACAGATACACAATAGTCTTACTTGGAAAATGTTTCTTAAAAGAAGCAAGCAGTCTCCTCAGATAGGATCACCTGGGCATCCAACATGTGTCCATATTAAATGTTTATTTGTTTAAATAAATGGTTTACAAGATCCATTTAAAGACTAAATAGTGAGATAAGACTAACCTTGTACCAAAACTCATACATATTCACTAAAATACTTCTTGGGAAAATGAAGGCTGCGATTAAAACACAGATGTACAGAGCAGAGTAACTGAATGAGTAATTTTCATCACATGTAAGAATAGTTATAGATGACAAAGATCAGTAAGAGAATCTTTCCAGTAAGTATACAGTGAGAGCTTCTTTGAAATATAGACTCTCAAATGACACAATTAAAACAAATCAATCTCTTAATCTTTGTGTGTGTGTATCTGTCTGTCACTGCTTCTCTCTCTGTCTCTTTCTCTGTCTCCGTCTCTCTGTCCCTTTCTCTCCCTCCCTCCCTCCCTCCCTCCCTCTCTCTCTCTCCCTCTCTCTCTCTCTCTCTCTCTCTCTCTCTCTCTCTCTCTATATATATATATATATATATATATATATATATCTTTACACAACTATTTGGTATAAAAAGCACGAAAGCAGATAAAGGAAAAAAAGTCACCAAGTCTCTCTCTTGATAAGCCTGCATCCAGGTTTTACCACCCCAATTTTATCAACTGACATCATAGCCCAGCAGCAACATGATCTATAAGTGCATGGAGGTCTGTGTATCATCCACAGCTTCATAAGAGTGATAAAATTCTCATTGAACAAATTTCCAATGATGATTCTCACCTTTATCAAAACCTGACCACATTTTAAACCTTTGGGACCCTTTGGCATCCTTGTACACTGCCACAGTGTTAATGAGCTCACTTAGAGACAGCTTAATACAGATCTATATGAAAACTCAGTAAAGTTCAATGGGAAATAACTATTCACATGGGAAATAAATATAGTCTGAAGCCAATGACATAGAACAACTCATCCAGAATACTGACAGCCGTATAAAACGTTTCGGTGTTTTAGCCTCAATTATTGAGAAACTATGCAAGAGTTTAAAGTAGGAGGCACAAAGGTTCACTTTGTCTGTTTTAAATGTGATGATTTCATCTCAGTGATGAGACTGGATTAGCGAGGGCAGGGCCTCATGTGCGTGGTGTCTCCTTCCTTTTGAGGCTCATATCAAAGTAACAGTGTGTTGCTTTTTTCCTGAAGGCCTTTCCACCTTCAGTGGAAGCTCCATGAAGGCAATAAATCAAGTCTATACACTTTTTCTTGATATGTTCCATGACTACTTGAATGAATAAAACTTGATTAATGAATCAATGAATCCTTTAGATACAAAATCTTCAAAGGAGAGTTTGGAAAATGGCTCAATGATTGTGCGTGACCATAGCATACATGAGATCCTGAATGCAATTTCCAACTTCAAAAATAAAATAAAATTATAAAGGAGCAAAAAGAGATGAGTGATTTTCTCATATTGAAAAAACACCTCCCCCATGATATGTACAAATTCCTAATGTCTTGATATGAAGCATGGTCAAGATATGGGGTGAATATTTTAAGTTTAAAAAAATTATCTCAGTAAAACATACATTTATTTATCCTCCCTCAAAAATAGTCCTCCTCACTTCTACACAGTTATCTCATCATTCTTGCCACTTTCTAAAGGAGTTTTGGAAATTCTCTTTTATGAGCACCTTTAGCTGTGCTAGCATGACTTAATAACCTGAATCAATTAAAAATGACCTTGAAGAAAGCCAGAAATCACATAATAGGAGGTCCTATTTTGACACACCACAATGTTTTTATTTGACAGAAAGTGTTGTAAATATTTGGAATTAATCCAGGACTTCAGGACATCCATGACAAGACACTCATGAGATAGGACTTCTGAACTTGTTCAGAAAGTGACAAGAATGTAAGTGTACTAGAGATAATGGGGGAGTACTTTGAGCGTAATTAATGGCAATCTATCTTATATTGTAATAACTTTGTTTAAACATATTTCACCATATCTTTTGATCATGTGCCATGAAAGAAAAATTCTGGCATGTTCTGAATTAAGTTATAGGCCACAGAATGGAAGAAGGAAGAAGATAAGAGAAATTTATTTTAACTGACAGGTTCAAGATAAATCTATGAAAAAAAAGAAAAAGAAAAAAAAAGATAAATCTATGAAGAAAAAATGCTCCATATTCTTCCCCTGTATGCTAAGGATTGGCCATCAAGGGAATCTCATTTCTGCTTTTAGAATCAACCAACTAAAAGGCAGCAGTAACTTCACTTTTTACTTTACTCTCTTATTCCAGGACTTTGCCAACATTGCATTGTCCAGACTCTTTCATCTGCAAGCAATGTAGGTTCAGTGTAAATGATTCATATTTTCTTATCTTCAACTTGTTATTGTAAATTTGCTGGTCCCTTATATCTAGTGAACATTTTTTCACCTGCTAAGTTTTTATGCTGCATGTAACCCAGGGAATTTGTCTCAAGACTGGTCTTTTTATTTTGGCTACCATCTATAACAGCTTAACAGATCCTTATATAATTTTGGTCTCAAAATTCTAACCAATAGTCTCTTTCCTATGACATGCTTTCCTGTTTTGCAAATATAAGTCAGTACTATGAAGGGAAGTCACTCTACATTTTTATCTCTTCTCTTGGAATGAAGCCTTCTTTTTGAAAACTCTTTACACTAATGCAAATACTGATGAAGATTCTCTCCTTCACCATACTCTAGACAGGCTTTTTAAGCCGGACTGGAGCCCATATTTTTGCATGCCCCTTAGGAGCATACTTTGAACAAGAATCCTGCTAAATCAATTTGGCAAGATTGCCCACCCTAAAAATTTAATCCTCTTCCATATCTAATTGGCCTCTTCATCTTCACCATCCTCAAGATAGCATCTAATCACCCTTTCCTGCTTTCTCCAAAAATCAGTTTAGATCAGTTTAGCCGTAAACTCCCTTACATCTCATGTTCATCTTAGTAATTTTCTAGCCACTGACTCTCATCTTGCTCCTTGGCTGTAACTTCAAACTTTTCTTGTTGTATTTGGAGTTGAGACCAATCTCTCTCCCCTACTGCCAAACATCCTGGCAGTGGTCACTATACCTCGCACACTAGTTCCCCTGAATAAAATCTGTTTGGCTGTGGTTTAATAACTGTTATAAATAATGCTTTCCTTTAGAAACACGTAAGAGGAGTTGCAAAATCTTCAAAGTGTAAAGTCAGTTTTTCTCTTCTAAGGCAAAAAGTTAATAATTTCTGATCACACACACACACACACACACACACACACACACACACACACACACCCCAGACAGGTAGAGGCAGGGATTTTGGGTATACTGTCATACCATAACATATGTAGAATAAATTACATGTGTCATCTTCAAGCTACATACCCTGGAAAATGATACAGTCAGCCAGAAGTCTTATGTTATTCTAAGGACAATCTTCACTATTCAGTGAGAGTTTTACATAGTAAGCACTCAGTAAAAATTTGTTGACAATAAAAATTCTTGAAGCTACAGAACCTTTTAACAGTTACTGATAACGTAACTTCATATTTTATTTTCATAGGCAGAAAAGAAAAGTGACACTTTTCAGAAAGATTTCCACAAAGATTTAAAGTATAATTGTTAGAGTTTCTAATAGACCATGAGGTAACTAAAATTTTAAACTATCAAAAAATTCCACTTTTTGTAAAACTTCTGGTTTATCTGTATTTTATCTATCAATGATAAACTTTATTTGTGTGTTTAAGAATATATTTTATAAGATAAATTTTTATTTTATAAGATACATCTGTGTCTTTAAGAATATATTTTTAAAAACATGATAGGAACATTAAAAATAAAGTATATAAAGTTAAAGATCAGCCAAACCTTAAAAGAAAACAGCATCCAACACATATTGTTGTCTTTAAGAATATATTTTTAAAAACATGATATGGACATTAAAACTAAAGTATATAAAGTTAAAGATCAGCCAAACCCTAAAAGAAAAGAACATCCAACACATATTGTTTTTCCCTACAAAATTAGCTTGTAAAATTAATGAATAATTAGATTATTCCATGATAAAGAACATCTGAAGAAATTCATGACACCCAAACCAGGGCTCCAAAAAGTTCCAATGGATATTCTAGAAAGCCACAATGAAGATAAAAATTCCAAGAATTCCAGTACAACAAATTCACAAGGCAAGGCAAGCAATTAAATAAAAGGAAAAGGACGGAACTCAACAACAGTAAATTGATATAACAACAAAGATAACTCAGTATCTATCCATTATAATCAACAATGCAAATGATGCCAATTCACAAATAAATTAATGGAACAAGAAACAAGGTCCAACAACATGCTTCATAGAATAAACACAACTAACCCCTCCACCCCAAATTCACTGAATAAAAGTTGTTGTAACCCAAGGTCTAATCGCTACGCCACATAGCCTGTTCTGTATGCGCCGTGCTGCTCCCCCTCCCCTTCACCCTTCATATCTAACTAGGTTAAGTTTCAATTTCCTGAAAGACCATAAAAAGCCTGAGGTTTCAGTTTCTGGTAACCCCCTTCCCTACCCAGTAGTCTATCATAAAATGTGCTAATTGTGCTATTCCTTACAAAAAGTGCTTGCTGTTCTTTAAGATATGCTTAACCTCAAGGAAATTACAGGAAGTTCTGTAAGGCCCAGCTGCAATCTAGCTGTGACAACAGTAACAGCATTCCTGTGGTTTTTAACTTTAAAAGTCACTTCCCTTAGCTGTGAGGTGCGCAGTCTTTGGGTCGATCCTGAGGAAACCGTGCCACTAGGCCAGGAAATAAAGCCTTTGCTTCCCAAATTTCAATCTCTTGCTTCCTTGGATTTTATTCTGGGGTCTGAGCTATCACAAAAGTTAAAGAATGTGAAACAATAATTTATTTGACAGGAATCTGGAAAAAGTCAGCGGTAGCTATTCTATTTGCTGACAAAATGAACTTCAAGCCAAAATGGCTCAAAAGAGACAAAGAAGATCACTACACACTTGTTAAGGGAAAACTCCAAGAGGAAGAGATAATAATCATAAATATATATGCACCAAATACTGGCATAACAAACTATAAAAAACAAATATAAAGGATATGAAAAATCAAATAACCACTAACACAATTATAATGGAAGACCTCAAAGTCCTATTGTCACAAATTGACAGATCAATTAGACAAATAAATCAGCAAAGAAATACCATAATTGAAGCAAATAAATTAACTTAGCTGTTGTTTACAGTGTGTTCCATGCCACAACATTAGAATATACAAAGTCTTCTCATGTGCTCATAATACATTCTCTAAAATAGACCAACTCATAGAGCACGCTTAAGTAAATGCAAAAGAATTAATATTATCTCATGCATATTATCAGACCACAGTGCAAAGTAATTGCAAGTAAAAATTTGGAAATCAATACAAAAAGAAACAAAAAAACCCCTCTACTAAACACATGGAAATTGAATAACACCCTCTTGAACAACCAATGTGTCAAAGATGAAATTAAATAAATTAGACAGATTCTAAAATTGAGTTATACTAACAATACAACATACCAGAATTTGCAGGAAGCAATGAAGCAAGCCTAGAGGGAAGTTTATAATGGTTGGTTTCCAGAACAGAAAAGCAAAGCAAGCTAAAATAAATGGACTGATATTGAACCTCAAGCTTCTAGAAATAGAAGAACAAACTAAACCAAAAGCCAATAAGTTGAAAAATGTTATAAAGATGAGAGTAGAAATTAATGCAATTGAGACTAGGAACATGATACACAGAATCAATAAATCAAAGAGTTTGTTCTTTGACAGATTAAATAAAACAGTAAAACCCTTAACCCACTTAATCAAGACAAGGAAAGTACAAAATTCAGTCAATTAGGAATTAATAGGGGAAAATCACAATAGATACTGTGAGTCTACAAGATTATCAGTACCTGCTTGGAAAGTCTGTATGCTAGTAAGTTGGAAAATTCAGAAGCCATAGATAAATTCCTAGATACAATGAAAGCCAAATCAAGGAGGTAGAGCCTGGCAAGGTAGTACACACCTGTAATCCCAGGATTTGAGAGGCTGAGGCAGGATCACCACAAATTCAAGACCAGCCTAAACTACATGGTGAGACCATCTCTCTCTCTCTCTCTCTCTCTCTCTCTCTCTCAAAAAAAGAAAAAAAATGAAATCTAAAACTTCCAAACAGGGCCAGTGATATAACTCAGTGGCACAAGTGCCTGCCGGGCAAGCATGAGATCGTAAGTTCAGTGCTCGGTACAAAAAAAAAAAAAAAAAAAAAAAAAAAAAAAAAAAAAAAAAAAAAATCTAAACAATGAAATATCAGTCAATGAAATTGAAAAAGTAAAAAAAGTGAAAAAAATTTTAAAAACCTCTCAACAGAGAAAAGTCCAGGCCCAGACAGATTCACAATTGAATTCTACAAGAAATTTAGAGAAAATCTAATGCCACTATTCTTCAAACTCTTTAATGGAAGTGAAAGTGAAGCAATACTCCAAAAATCATTCCTAGGGATCAAACATTATCCTGATAACAAAACCAAAGAAAGATTTAATCAAAAAAGAGAACTACAAAGTCAGGCGTGGTGGCATACACCTGTAATCCCAGCTTTTGGCTGAGGTGGGAGGATCATTGAGAGTTTGAGACCAGCCTGGGCTACAAAGTGAGCTCAAGACAGGCCTGAACTGTGTAGGGAGATCCTGTCTCAAAGAGACAAGAAAGAAAGAGACAGAGAGAGAGAGAGAGAGAGAGAGAGAGAGAGAGAGAGAGAGAGAGAAACTACAGACCAATTTCTTTAATAAACATAGATGTAATAATTGTCCACGAAGTACTGTCAAAGGATCACACATCATGATCAAGTAGGATTCATCCCAGGGATGAAAGATGGTGCAACATATGCAAATCAATAAACATAATAAACACAAGGAGGAAAACCACAGGATCCCCTCAACAAATGCAGAAAAAGCACAAAATCCAACATCTATTCATGATAAAAATACAGCATAAAATTGAAGTAGAAAGACCTATCTCAATCTGATAAAAGCTGTCTATGACAAATCAATAGCCAAGTTCATACTAAATGGTCAAAACTGAAAACTTTCACTCTGAAATCAGAAACACGACTAGGATGCCAACTATCCCACTTGTTTTCAATATACTTATGGAAACAGCCACAGCAATTAGAAAAAAATAAAATAAAAGGAAGAAGGATAGAAGTGAAAAAGTTAAATTATCAATATTTGTGGATAACATAGAAGACCTCAAAAACTCCACCAAAAGACTGCTAGATTTTATAGCAGCATACAAAGCAGGATACTCAAAAATCAATAGTCTTACTGTATATAAATAATGAATCACCGAGAGAAATTAGGTAAATAACACCTTTCATGATTGCATCAAAAAAATGAAATACTTAGGAATTTAATGCAGGAAGTGAAAGAGTTTTAGACTGAAGACTAGAGAACTCTGCAAAAGGAGGTCAAAGCGGATAACAAAAAAATGGAAAGATATCCATTGTTCATAGATAGGCAGAATCCAATATCGTGAAAATGTCCCTACCTCCAAAACTACTATACAGGCTTTATAAAATCCAATCAAATACCAGTATTATACCCTAAAACTAGAGAAAGCATTTCTAAAATTCAGTTAGAACCATAAGAGACCTAAATGGCTAAAGCAATTCTAGGAAACAAAGGCAAGGCAGAGCGCAACATTATCTCTGACTTGAAGTTATACTACAAAGTTACTACGATAAGACATCATGATACTGGCAAAAAGGAGACCCAAAGATCAACGGAACACAATGGAAGATGCTTAACAATTCCAAACACACCCAGCCACCTTATTGTTGGCAAAGGGGCTGAACACTTTCACTGTAAAAAAGAACAAAACTGGCTTTCCACATGGCAAAAATTGAGCCTAGACTCATATCTCTCACCATGCACTAAAGTACCCTCAAAATGGATCAAAGACCTAAATATTCAAACAGAAAAAGTCTGCTGGAAGAAAGATAAAAGAAAGGTGCAGTCTGTGAACTGTGAGGTAAAAGGTGCAGACAATCTGTGAACTATGAGCAACCGCATTTGCTCTCTCCTGAGAAACAAAGCACTTGCCACAACCTGCCCCTGACCACCCTATTTACCCTACCGAGAGGACTCTGCATCAACCTTGTTTACTCAGATGCATAAAGTTGGCTGTATTGAAACAAACGTGCCTTAATTGGTTAAAAGAATGTTATTGAGTCTGGGCGTGGCACAAGTGTTCTCATTAACAGCAAAGTAGCAACATGGCAGGTGAGAATAGCCTCCTTGTTGATGGCTGGAATAGAACTTGAGCCCCTGTGAGAGTCCAGGGCTAAGACATGAGATGCTATCACAGGTGAGGCCACGGGACTCAAAGAATTGTACCTTCCTGGCAGTAAAGGTGCCAGCCTTGTATACATGGAACCTATCTGTTTATTGCTAAATGGAGGCCTCTGTCACTGGTACAGCTACAAAATTCCTTCTCCCTACAACTCTGACATGGCGCCCACTTGACTCCCTGGTTGATAACAATAAAACCCATGAGCTTTTGGAGATGAGACCTTTTATTCCACAGAGATCTTCAATTGCAAAAATATTCTCTTTTTCTTTCTCTTGCATCCATGCACTATATTGCTGGATGAGTTAGACTGATGCCCTCAGCAGGGGTTGTGGCAGTGTTCAAAACCCTGATTACAGGGAATATTACAAAGAAGTAGCAACTGGGATCACATTGCATGAAAAGCTTTTCTACAGATAATGAAACCACCAGCAGTGCAAAGAGATAACCCACAGAATGGGGAAAAAATTTCTACAGCTATCCCTCACACAGTGGACTAAGAGCTATCATATATAAAGAACTAAAAAATATCAGATTCACCCAGGTTTAAAGACCCAATCCAAAATGGGTATCTGAAATAAACATTTCTAAGTGAAGAAGTATAGAGAGTAAATAAATATATGAAAAAATATTCCACATCACTGGTCATCAAAGAAATGCAAATTAAAACAATATTAAGACTGCATCTTACTCTAGAAAGAATGACTATCACTAGATGGCCATGGCCCCAAGCCTCATGAATTATGGACCGGACCAAATGTAGTATTTGTGATTGGTTCCTTGTCTAGCACTTGGATTGGTGGTGTGAATGTTTCACCCACCCAGACGTGAAGCCAGGATATGATGCAATGGCGGGAAGAAGATGTGTGTTTCTTTCTTGCTGATTTCCACCTTGCTGTTTGCAGCTGCCACGAATTGCAGCCCCACCATGTCACACTGCATTGGAGCCAACTGCATATGAACTGAAACCTCCAAGAACTATACGAAATAAATCTTTCCTTCCATAACTTTGGGCATCAGGTATTTTGTTCCAGAGAAAAGTAAAAAGTAACTAAGACACCAGGTAATCAACCAATAACAAATGCTGGAGAAGCTATGGGAAAAAGGAACCCTTCTCCATTGTTAGTAGAAGTGAAAATTGGTGCAAACAATTCAGAAATCAGTATAGAGACTCCTCAAAAAACTGAAACTAGTGGGTTTTTGCTTTGACTTTTCCCCTGATAGGTCTCTTTCTGAAAGAATTAAAAACATCATACCATAGCAATATATGCACATCCACAGTTACTGCAGCAAAATTTGTAATAGCTAAAACTTGGAAAGCCCAGATGCCCATCAGCAGAAGAAAAGATAAAGAAAATATAGTTTTTAGATATAATGGAGTACTGCTCTGCCATAAAGAAGAATAAACTTGAGACATTTTTAGGTAAATAAATGCACCTTGGAACCTGTACTTTACAATGAAATTAATAGAACATACATGCTTAAATATCACACTGTTTCTCTTGTGTGATAAACCAAATGAGTAAATAAGGGCCAAAACGGATGACAGATATTGGGAAGTAGAAAGAAAATGTTCAAATTGGAAGGCGAATGAGGGAGAGGGGAGGGGGAAGGAAAGGAAGAAGAAAGGAAAAAAGAATAAAAGGAAGCAATGGAAATAAAACATTTGTAAATGGGGAGAGGAGGGGGCCTGTGAGGAGGGCAGGGGGAACAGGGAGGGATCCCACAAACTATATGGCTACAGATTCCCTGGGACGTGCGTGTGATCATTCCATATGTCAAGAGAGTGTTGAGAAAATTAATTTTTAAAAATAAATAAAATTTAAAACTAAAAAAAGTAAAATAGAACAAGCTTTACTGATGTATAGTTCACATACAATGAAATCAATCTCTTTGTTTATTTACTTTTTCCTTTAGTTATTAATTTTTGGTCCTGGTGATTGAACTCAGAACCTTCAGCACGCTAGGCAAGTGCCCTATAATTGAACTACTTCCCGGGTCCTAGTTTATCAATTTAAAGTGAAAAAAATTTTGTGTGTGTATTCACAGTATGCAACTGCCATCACAACCCATCTTAGAACATTTTAATCAATCTTGAAGGCAACCCAGGGTCCTTTTTCCTCTTTTCTCTTAACTACTGATAAGTATTCATCCTCTGTTTATTTGCTTATTCTGGAATCTCATACAAGTGAAATCATACACTATGTGGTCCCTTCTAACTAGCTTCTTCCATTAGTATAATATGTATAGGGTTTTTGTATAGTTTAGTATGTATCAACACTTCATTCTCCTTTGTTGGCAAACATCACCATGATACTATGTACCACATTTCATTTGTCTGTTCATAGGATGATGAACATTTTAATTTCTTCTTTTGGACCACTATGAATAATGTGTCTAATAACATGATGTACACGTATATCTATGGGTATGCATTTTCACTTCTCTTGGATAAATAACTATAATAAATAAGTAGGAGTAGAAAGGCAGCATCACAAGGTAACTATGTCAATCATTTTGAGGAACTGTCAGAATGGCCACAGTATTTTACATTCCCAGTCAGCAGTATCCAAAACTCAGACTTCCATCAGAGAGATTTAAAAATTCATATATTCATAACCATGTCCAAATCCTGAAAATTTACTAAAATACAGCTTTAAATAGGTATTGAGTATTTTTAAAAAAATGATCTGCTCAAAATTTTTCTCAGAATTTTGGACACTGTATTTCTCCACCAAACCCTGTTTTTGGCTTTCTCCTTCCAAAGATCTATTAAATTACAGAAAGAGGCATTTGGCTAAAAGACAAACCAGAAAAAGTGTCAAACAGATTTCTCTTTTCCAGATAAATATTTTTATACTAAATCAGATCAAAACCCACATTAACCTGATTCTCCAGAGTTCATTTCTTTTATTTGAGACTATTTTGGTTAGCAGTTACAATTTTGAGACCGCATGCTTAGTATTAATATTATACCTGTAATATCATTTATTATTATACACTTTTATTTAAATATACTCAGACACTCACAGGAACATAGACATATGGCAAGAATTATTTTTCAACTGTTTTTCTCTATTTTTTTCTTAAACTTTGGTACTGTGACATATTTGTTAAGTTATCAGATTTTTGTAAACACATTATTTATATTAGTTGCATGAAATAGAACATAAATTCATTCCTTTCTGAATCTTTAGTTCATTTGACATAGAAAAGTTGATGTGATTGTGCATGGAATTCTTTTTTGTAGTAAACTAAAATGATATTCTTTCAATATCTAGGATAGCAATATAGAGAATTCATATACCCTTGTGAATTTTTTCTCTTGGATCATAACCTCTTCTTTGTGTCCAGGAAGAGGTTTCTAAGGTTTCTTTTTTATTTTCCAAACTAACAATATTTCTACAATGTATGTGTCTTTTCTTGTTAACACTGCCTAGAAGTCTGAGAGTGTTGCAAACTGATTCAATACATCCTTACCTCAAGATTTTCTTCTAACATTTATTTAACATGCATCTCCTACCATTTTCTTTTTCTTTTTCTAAAGGGAATGTATTTACTTGTCAAAGCTCCTGGGTGTAACTTCCAAGTGTCCTAACTTTCTTCTTATAATTCCATGTATTCTTAATGTCACTATGAGTTTTCTGGTATTGTATAATCTACATAAGCCCTCTATTGTTTCTGTGTTCAAATAGTTAGCTGTGTCTTACAGCAGTTCTCATTTATGAGAAGCTACTTATTCCTTAAAATTTTGCTTAGTTTTCCTTTTTCTGGTTGTGAAGTCCAAATGACTGTGTTCTTTTCTCTTGCTTAATCACTGATGCTCAGAAATAATTCAAGTCATTGTGACACAATCTGTTAGCTCACTGCCAGGCATAACCAAATACAGCAGGAGCAAAACTCTCCTCTCTGTTTTCTCAGATACAAAATAATACTTTGCCTATTTCATAAATAAACTATTGCAGTACTGGGGTCTGTGCCTAGTGAAAGGATTTTGGCCCAGACAGGACACTGTAGCCCATAAAGCCTCAGGCTGAAACCAAGGAGCTCTATCTTCCCCACACCTAGGAATTTACCTGTGGCTCTATCTTCCCCATCCCTAAGAATTTGCCTCTGGTGCGAAATGAATACCAATGAGATACCTGCACATCACTAATGCCCCTCAGGCACCACCTCCAACCTAAGCTACATGTATGCCCCCATTCCACATGTCCAATGGAGAGATTCCCTGGGGAGATATGGCCACCCCTGGGGAGATGCCAGGCCTCAGAGGGTCAGGGGTCTCTCCCTGCATTCTTAAAATAAAGGTCATTTATATTTCATACTTCTTATCTTTTCAGCTGTGCCACAATTCTATCACCTAGATTCCCCAATCCCCTAAATAAGTGAATGGCAAAGGCCCAAAACAATTGAGATGAGTGGTATGATTTTTAGGGCTCCAGGAGGACCAAAACATTCTGCACAGTTCTTAACTCTGGTGGCTGAGACAGGTAATGTGTCTGCACAATCTGTATTTATTCAAACAAGGAAGGGTTTAGAGTGAAAATCTTAGGAAACCTGAGCAGTGTGTTGGGAGAGGAAGGCCTCTCCAAGCAACAGATGATGCTAGTTAAGGAGAACCAGCCTAGGAGAAAGGCTCCAGGTGTCCTCAGCTGTGGCCTATCTTGCCTTCCTGAGGCATCTCCTCATTCTCAGTTCAGCCATTCCCAGGCCATGCCATAGCTCTGTACATGTATTCAGCTTCAAAAGGCTCCAACACTGTATAGTCTGCCTATATAGTTATTCTGCAACATTTTCACAAGTAGGAATTCCAGAGAGGCTCTGATACTCATCCAAGGAATGTATAACTTTTATTTGGTGGTGGAGAGGTGTAGGGTTGTCTCCAGAACTCAGCTTTCTGAATTCTCAGGTCCCAGTTCTTTTGCCCAAGGCTCTGCAGCTAATTTCCAAAAGACAGCGTAATAACTCTATCTTTCCTAAAATTAGCACCTGTAGCGTATCTCGATCCTTTCAGTACCTTCTACCTGGTGACCTGGTAAATTCTTGGCTCAGGATAGGTAAAAATAGAGTAATCAATAATAAGAAAAGTAGATAACATTTCTGGAACTATTAGCATAAAACATAATAATTAACTGAAGGAGATTTCTTTCCTTCAGTTATTTATTCTTCATTAGTTCAAATGCATATAATAGAAATTTCAAGGCTAATACAATGTCTCTACAAATAAGATATGGCAGAGATGGAAGAAATTATAAAAGGACAAAGAAATATTTTACCTGCTCATTTATAATATCTAAAAAAAATAACTTCATGTTTCATTAACAAGTATAATCCAATATAGGGATTCTGAATCTTTAGAGCATATGGTAATGAATGTCATACAGTCAAAGCTTTGTTATCAAACAAATCTGAAATTGAATCTCTAGTATAAATTATTTCTAATTTAAACTGTTTGAAACCCAAAGTGTTTCATGTTTATCTTTTTTATCAGATTTCAGAATATTGCATAGATTTTTCAAGCCTTAGTGCTAAACATCTTCACATTATGGGGCATTTAACATTTTAGCTTTTTTGGATTAGAACTGCTTATCTTATACTGATTTTATTTTTCTACATCTCAAATTTCTGATTTGCGCATTTAAGAATGGGGAGTTAGCACTTCTTTCAACAAAGTGTCCTTACAACCTCTAAATAAGAAAACGTTTAGGATCTGGCACACAGTAAGTTCTCAATAAATACTCTGTTTCCTTTCAATTTTTTAAAATAGTCTCATATGGATAAGGGGTTTGGTTTTTTCTATTAAGGGCTCCTTCTATACCATCATATAAGCTACCTGGAAATGGAGAATTTTATTTACTCATTCATCACTACATTCCCAGAAACCAGGTCTTAGCGTTACAGACAGTTGAGTTAGTTAGCTAGGCAGTCTGACAGGGCTGGGGCCCTTGAAGGAACCAGTGCAGAAAACCAGATACCTTGCAAATTTGGAGGACACAGACACCTCTGCTGAGGGACAGATCTCAAGACAAAAGGCAAGACAAATGCAACCACACCTTAAGTATAAACATCAAGGATTGGTATTCTAAATGGATTGAGAAAGATAAGAGTCACTATCCCAACTCCCTATAGGAAGAGTCACTGTTCTTTAAGCATGCCTGCTTGCTACATGACTCCCTTCCCCATTTGTCCCAGATTTAATCAATTTTACCTGAACAATTCATCTTATTGGTTGACCATATTTCTGTCCCACCTCATGCCTGCCTGCCTTGCCAGTTTCCATGTTTTCCCCATCGTGGACCCATCTCATCTCGTGGTTTTGCTCTATGTAAGTCTCTAGAATAGACAAAATCTTGGGCAACTCATTCAGAACCCCTTCTGTCTCTCTCCCAGCCAGAATCTCTTTTTCTCTCAATAAATATATTCTGGCTCCTAACATCCACTGTTTCTAAAGTTCATTCTTTGACTACAGAGAACACAAACTTGTACAAGACATCTAATAGTTTGGGAGTTTCATCCCCCATATCATTAACATGTAGTAAGCACTCAGTAAATACTTGTGAAATGTTAAGAAAAGTTATCATTGGCAAAGTGTCTTATTTACAAGACAATTATCATTTACTATCTCATTTGAGCAATATAACAGTCTCATTATTATTACCTCAATTTTTACAATGGAAAAATCAAACTTCAGTGAGGCAAAATGAATTCCCAAAATGTAAGAGAGCAAAATATTGCCCTTCTGATTCAAAACTTGTGCTCTTTGTTCTTGATTTTACTACCACCTACTATTCTCTAATAACTTCCATCATATCTGAATGAGCTCCACTACAATTTCTACTGTCCTTTAAAACAACCCATTCCATTGGGTCAGTTAGGGTCTAGAAGCTAAATGGTGCAGAATGTCCCTCATCTTCAGCTTAACAGCTCAACTTTCTCGTTCCCCTTAGCAATACAAAAATGGTCTAAGGCTGTTGTGGAACATAAATGCTTCAAAAAAGTAAACTAAACTTTTCATATCCCACAAGAGACTACTACAGGCACAGACAGTGAACTCAGACACAAAAAGGTTATGGAACAAGTTGCTCTAGGATAAATTTATTCATAGACCTAAAGGAAATTTTGGAAATCCTTTGTGAAATGAATAAAGTAAATGTCTTTATTTTACCAAGAAGGAATACTGAATTCCACCTTCCATGGCCATAGGACTAATGGAAGAACTGAATCTAGCAAGTGCAGGATTCTAACTGTCACCATTAGAGTCATGATGCAGAGGAAGTCATCAGGCTGGTGACAACTCTGATGGTGATGCTTCTGTAGTCTTAAAACTGAATGGTTTCTATGAGCTGAGTCCAAAACCATCAGATGTCATCAAATCCTGTTAGTGTCATTAATTCTATTAGCTTCATTACTTCTATTAGCTTCTTCTTAAAGCAAGTTTGGAGGTGAAAAACTCTTGTCAATAGTTCATAGTTAGTGAGTACTGAAATCAAAATACTTTCCTATCCTGTGTTCAACAAGTCTGAGAGCAAGCCAAAAAAATTGCATTCCTTTAGATGCTTGAAAACTAGAGGTCTTATTCAAATAGGCTTGCCAAAACCAGTTCATCTAAGTTGCTGCCAAAGTGGCTGTCAAACAGTTTCTAACTTCAGTGCAATCTATTTTCCATACTAAATGACACACCTAGCAGCTTCCATGACAGGAAGTATCAGATGTAAAATGAGCAGAAAGGGGTGGTGCCTGAGTTCAGTGATGTCTCTGCTCAGAGCAAGACAAGGCATGAATATTCTTCCTCTTTTAGTCCACCCATTCTCATCGTTTCCCTTACCCTACATCAGTGATTCTTCTACCACACCATGCTGAGAAGGTAATCTGACAGCAGGTACTCTGCTTCTGTATTCTGTAGCTACTGAATAAACTTGTTTCATCAGCACTCAGTATTTGTTCAGCTTTTGGCTTGCATGACACCAAATAGAAAACAATTCCACTTCAGAATCTCCCCTCTTTTAGGGGCAAGCATCAAATATTATTGGTAACAAAGACACCTACTGACTCAAGCTTCTGCTTGGGCTATAGTCTTCCAAATAAACATTGCTCCTTCCAGCAAAAGAATTTTCACTAATAGGAGAATAGTAAATCTTACATCTTTCTTCAATAACTCAGAGGACTGTGGTCATAAGAAACTAACTGTCTCAAAATATATGGAAAGACACGTACCTACAACCAGAGATAGGCCAAGGAACCATCCCTTATTTACCAAGGGCAGACACATAAAAATAGTTAATGTCTGGCTTCAATCTTAGATTACTATTACTATCTTGAGTTGTAACTGCCGTAATTGCCACTGAGTTCCCAGTATTACATAAATACAAAACACAATCAGAGTAGTATGTGAGTTTTTAAAAGCAGAACTTGGTGTCAGAGATGTGCTCAAGTTTGATATTAGCTTAAGATATATCAGGTACATTCCATTTTGGATGAGGTCACGTTTGTCCAGACCATTATATATGCTCCTATTTAACACCCAAGTTGGAGAATCCATTTGGAGTTGCTGCTATCCAGGAACGTAATTTTGGTCAGTAACTTCCCCAGTAAATTGTGCTTTTTACAATCTTAAATCTTTCTGCCTCTTTCTTTGGTCTCATGGTACTTCTGCACTAGTTCTTTTACAATGGAACTGGATGACATTAGAACAAATAAAAACTCACCTAAAATGTATAAAACTGACAAATGCTGAATGTGGGCTACTGAGAGAATACAGAAATCTCAGAATAACATATATGAGGAGAATTTGTGGCCACTTATAGGGTTTTATTTCAGAAATAAATAGTTAGTGATTAACTTGAGAAATCATGACTTAAGGTGCATCCATAGGGAGAGAAATAGCATCCACAAAAGAGAAAAAGACAAGAAGCCTCGATACTATGGCAGAACATTCCTCTCAAGATTGTAAAAGTCTTCAAGCACTGAAGGATGAGCAACAAACACTATTACCATGGTCACATTGTGACTCTGCTAGTGTCAGTACAAATGCAATTCAGGCTGGTTACATTATTCAATATTTGATATTATTATTTTCACTTTTATGATTTAAAATATTATAAAATTAAACCACTTAAAGTAGCCCTAAACTGTGATATTCCATAGACATCATGCTCAGTGAACAGAGGAAATGTCTTTTTTTTTTTTTTTTTTTTGTCTTTTTCTTTTTTATTGGTACCAGGGATCGAACTCACAACTGCCTGCTTACAAGGCAGGTGCTTATGCCGCTGAGCTAAATCCCCAGCCCCAGGAAATGTCTTTTGGAGAAAAACAGACCTACAGCGAACAATGTAACAGGAGTACCCAGAAAGTCACACAGGTGTCCCAGGTACAGGTACCCTCTGAGAGTGGGCCTCTATCAGAAGCAAAACTCAACCTTGTAAAGACACTCGGTTATCAGAGTAGCCAGTGACATAAGCATTTGCATAAGATCATGGAAAAGATCTTCACTCCAGGAAAAGGCAAACTGTGTGCAGAACAGACCAGCTGTAGCCAAGGTTTAGGAGAAGGATAAGGCATTGACTCTAAGCAGGTGCTTTTGGAGGTGATGGAATTTTTCTATTATCTTGATTTTAGGAATGAATACAAGATACTATGCAATTATTAGAACTTACCCAGCCTGTGCAGATTGAATTTTTCAGTTTGTCAGTAAATTAAGAGAGATTAAATATACAAACAATGGCAAAATCATAAATACAGAATTCTGATCCACAACTGGTAGCAACTTACGACAAAACAACTCTTATCTACAATAAACATCCCAACACACCAACTTGGTTAAAGCCAGATTGCCATCTCTAATGACAACCCACTAAACTAAACAATACCTTCTGCGATAATCAATCCATGATTACTACCTGATAGCTTCCCTAATGTTTGTTCCCATTTCCAACTGGCCCAACCAGAGACGGTCAAATATGTACCCTTCCCCAACCAAGTGTGGCACCCTGCTTGATGTTAGCTCACTTCCACTTCCCTCAAGCAAACAATCTGCAATCAGAACAAACCTGAATCTTTCCCTTTCTGTTTCTCTCCCACCTAAAGCTATCTTCTTCCTCTATCCACCTTGGTGTCTCTGACAAATACAGCTGATGGCAGCTGCATTCCTTGCTTTTCTTGGTTGTTCAATGTTTGCTTATTTCCATAACATTTTAATAGTAGTAGGTGGAAATACATTCAGACTTCCCTCCTCATTTACTGATGTAATTTTTCATCTTGGCCCCTGCAATATTTACCCAGCAGGCTGCCATTCCCACATGCCCTAACTATTGGCTAGGAAAACTGTTAAAAGAAAAATACACAAAGACCCTTCTGCCAAATAGAATTTTAGTAGACATTATTAATTTAAGTGCTATTTGTGGCGGAAACAAAATGGATGGGGAGCATATAAAACTTATATGTATTTTAGATACATTTTTATTTTATTGATAGTCCAAATGCCCCTGTGTTACAATTCATTTAGTGCTTGGCTAGAAGTAAAGTGAAATTATTAATGTGCCTTTGTCATAAATAATTAACCTCATCATAGGAAAAAGAGGAGAAGCTAGTTTTTTTTTTTAAAAAAAACACTTCCTCTCATAGTAATTGATATTTATCTATTCTGTCTTTCTAACTATTAAAAGATACTTGTAACACTTATTAATGACACTAATAGAAAATTTAAACATCATGATTCAGATGATTTATATGTAGAGACTGTGAAGGGAGCAGTTCTCTTCTGCCATTCATAAAATGGTATAAATCACTCTGCAAAGATTGTCATTCAAGTGCCATCTCTTCATATTTAGCTTGGAGGTAAAGGTTCTTGAAGCAATGATTATAAATCAAATCCCCACTTATGTGATGGGAAATTCATGTACTATTCATCAGCAGATTTTAGAATGGAGTGAATATCCTGTTCTCTGCTCGGTTCATTCAGGAAAGCAGACTCTGCCTATTCATGAGAAATGTAAGCTCCCAAACCCCTTATTAGCATCAAGATAAAAGATAATAAACCTGTATTCTAGTACTTGTCCTCACCTGCTCATGTACTACCTCTACAGCTATAATGATTCATCCCGGGAGTCTGCTACTATCACCATAAGACTTGGGGCATCCCCTCCTTCACTCCAGCCCAGGCCTTTGGCCAGGAAGACATTAGAGAGAATCTCACCCATATCACTGTCAGCAGAATTCACCATGGGATACGATTGTTCAGGCCAAGAATCACTTATCCAGCCAAAACTGACTAGGCCACAAATTCCCAAGGTAATAGAGAACTTTTCTCTATACAAGGGCTACTCTATCCATTCTGATTCACACTACTGAATTTTTCATGTGCTCCCTCCAGAACTCATGTGTTGAAATTTAGTGCCTAATGTCACAGAGATAAGTAGATCATCAGCACTTCTTCCAACACAAATTGGATAAGGACCCTTCTGAAAGAGGCTTCACATAACGTTGGGCCATTCCCCCCTTCCATCTCTTCCATCATGTGAGGATGCAGCTTTTCTTCTCCCTGAAGGATATAGGAAAAGTGCACAATCCTATCATATTGGGCTGCTCGCCACACATCAAACCTGCAGGTGCTGTAGACCTCCAGCCTTTAGAACTGTGAGGAGTCAATCTGTTCTTTTTAAATCGCACGATGTCCGTGCCATTTCGTTGTAACAACAAAAAGAAACTTGGATAATGTGTCATCTTCTAAAGAAAAAAAAAACTCCAACACTTGTTAAAATAGTAAGGAAGACTTTATTCAAGACTATTACAATAGATGTCAAGACTAGCACAAAAGGAGAAAGAGATGCAAGCTGAACCTTGAGTGCGGAAAGAACAAAGGGAGATTTACAGTCAAAGAACAGAATGAGGTCAGAAACATCACTGCAATGAAACACAAAGAGTAGAGATGTTTTCTGAACTGATTTATAATGATATTGAAAACAGAATAGTGCTATTAAATATCAAGAGCAGAGAACGCTGACTAAACTAATCTAGCAAGATTCCTAGTACAAATAGGGTCTGCAGGCTAAAGACAGGGCCCACAAATGAGATCTAGCAAAAACTGTGGTCTGGGAAAAAGGTTTTGTCATATTCAAACAGCTATTTGTTCCCAAATATTTGCAAAATATCTTGTAAAAATGTTCCTTTTGATTCTTTTTAAAGATTCAATCCCAGGACAAATGAGATGATATGGTTTCCTTTCAAGTTCTCCCTCAAAAGAACCCCTCAACAAAGTTCTTTCCAGCTCTTTCAACCAAAACCAAAAAGCAATGCAAAATGAGTTTTTTAAAGCTGTCCAACAGTTCAGTAACCACATATAAATTTCTTTGGAGGCCCAAGATACAAGATGTACACATACACACACACACACACACACACACACACACACACCCTTCAGTTTATAAAACCAGCTGCCATTTCATTCTCCCTAGTGACACCTAAATATGCCCAACTCTCTCTCTACCTTATTCAAGGTTTTAGTTGCAATTTTAATGTGCATAAGAGCTTAATATAACTGATAAAACAATATATATTTTTCTCTAAAACTCTACTTAATAAGATACAACTAACCAGACTCACTGTTTTCCAGCTAGTTGTGTAAATTCTGATGCTCATATCCCAATATTTTATAGCACATTCACATGAGTCATCTGATATGAGCCTTTCCACAAATGTATACAGTAAGGAAGAGTGGGGACTATTTCAAACATCTGAGTACAGTGAGTCTTTAAACAGGTTAAATAATTTGCTAAAGGCCACACACACCAAAACTCCATGTCTGAGTCTTAAACTAGAGGTAGTCTGTCTGACTGAGTACCTCTCTACAACCTTTATAACTTATTAAATTTCTCTTGAGAGAATAGCTGGGAATTATGGTCGAAATGCAGGAAAACACACTCCACTTTCATTTATTTCCTTGTTGCTTCATTTTTAACAGGATACTTAGATTTCCCAGGCAAACAAAAAGGGATGAGAGGTGTGTTCATGAAAGATAGGTAGTTCTTAGCATTTCTAGATAAAGCTGCAATAGAGACAATCTTTCAACCGATTCTTGAGCAGAACTTTGAAAAATTGCCAATATTTTCTTATAAATAATTACTATTACAATAATTCCTTATAAATAATTACTACTAAACTCCTAAAAATAATTTACAGTATTCATTAAAAATAATTTCTCAAACTCTCTGTTGTGACCACAGTTGTATGGTTTTATGCACGTTTTAAAAATGTAGACATTTTCTTACCTTGATCTACACTTGGAATCCTGGTACAAATAAACTCACCGCACATAGAACAAATTGGGTACGCCCTATAAATGCTTTCTGACATTCTTTGGCAATGACCCTGTGACACATCAACTGTAAGGAACTAAAAACTAAATGCCATCATTTTAAGATTCTTGAATTACACACTGAACTTTGGTATCCTGAAAAATAATTTCCCTTTCTAGTCTTCAATTTTCTCTTCTATTCATAAAGAGGGTTAGTTTGGACCCCAGATATTCTATCATGAAAGCTGATAACACAAGATGTACAAGTTAATATATGTATGTTGTGGAGGTATAATATTACATAAAATCATCCGTGATTTCTGCTACAACTGGATATATATATATATATATATATATATATATATATATATCTCCCAGGTAATTTAAAGATAACCATTACCTTCTTAAATTCGCATATCAGCATATGGAGCCTAGAAAGTGCTTGGTGCCCAAGAATGATGTATTCTACATTGTTTTTCTTTATCATGTCTGATTTTATGAGTAAAAGTTTTAAAAGTTAGCTATGGTCATTACCTCAGTGTCCACTAGGGCTCAGAAGAGGTGACTTTGGCAGCAGTCATGAGAAATTGTCTAGCCTTCTAGACAATTTAGACATTCTAGACAAGGTCTGGAGAAGACTACATTGAAATATGATCTCATAATTTTACAGAACAAGAAACTGAGATCCAGAATCATTAAATTCCATTTTGTTTTTTCCCTGAATTGTGATGCGAGGCAACATACTTAAACTTTACACTTTGTCATCTGCACAACTGAGTTATTGTATCTACTCAGATTGGCTTAGCTGTGCATATATACTGAGAAGTCATACAATAAATAAGACAAAATGGCCCTGGAACATAGTATGTTATTAACAAAATTTATCTATCATTATTTTTACATAAATAGTTAATAGTGCTACTGAAAACAGAAAATCTACTTTCTGTCATGCCAAACTTATAAGGATGTTCAAATTATAAATAACCTGGGAGAAATCTTACCACATTACATGTTATCACTTCCGATAAGTAGGTTGTACTCTGAAGGTACTCCCTTTCTTAGTGACGTTACTCTTTTTCCATCTTCATTTTCCTAGAAGACATTCCTACTTTATGACAGGACTACTTTTGCAATTTTTAATACAAATTTCTTTAACAAAATCTATAGATAAGCTACTTATTATTTACTGTCATTTTTTTCTCCAGTGGAATGTTTCAGGTCTCAAAGGAGATGAGATAAAGTGGCTCTGGGGATAAAACTAAGAGCACTAAGCCTTGACATTTAATGTGAGATTACTGTCTACCATATCCTACATGAGGCGCTCTCTCCATATTAACGTTTTGATGCTTACAACAAATCTCTGAAGTAGGTACAATAGTTTCTCCCTTTTACAGATGAGAAAATGGAGGCACGGAATTTATAAAAAAATTTAATGTAGTCTATGTAACAGAATATTCCAGTAATTTTGAAATAATTCTTATTTTTAATAAAAATAAGTAAAAACTGATTATCCTGCATCAAAACTAGACTTTCTAAAAAAAAATTCCCTTCCTTAATTTAGGAAGTTAGTTCCATTTGAAATCACCTAGTAAGTCTCCATCCAAAAGAATACCAGCTACTTTCACAGATGCTCTACCTCTTTTATTAGTGGGAATATTTATAACTTTATAAATTAAAATTTTATATCATGATATATTATAGTGGCACCTTGGTTCATGGGTTTAATTGTTTCTGTGATTCTGGTTACAAATTGTTTTGGTGAAGAACCAAATTAAATTTCCCCACAAGGTCAACACTGTGCCTTAGCCACTGCATTGGATTCAGTTCTCATCAAATTTGGTTTGTTTCAATGGAAAGAATTAAGTTCATGAACTAAGGCACCACTGTACTTTATTTATAATTTACTAAAATTGTAGATATGTATAATATTTAATAAGAATAATCACTCTTCACTAGCTGAAGTTGTTTATTCATGGCAAAAAAAGAAAAGAAATTCTCTTCCCATAAACCCTGGTTTTTTAGCTAATGCTTAATCTGCACTAGATTTTTCCACAAACATAAATACATCTTCTCATAGGGCTCAAATCAAGCTAACAACTTTTCTTCTTCTGACTCAGTCTTGTATTGGTTATTTTTTCTTGCCTTCTCAAACATATTTAAACTCATTAAAAATAAAAAGAAACTGTTACACCACTGTTTTTCCTGGTCTTCCTAATATTCAGAAACTTCTCGACTCTGATGACACAAATAGGAAATCATTTAGGAAACTTGTCCTGGCTCCATACTAAATAACTATTAAATTTCAATCCTTCTCTTGCTAATTCTGCCCAAGGAAACTTATAAAAAATTGATGTAAGTAATAAGGTTAGCAAGCCTTCCTTCAATAGTAAAATAAAAGTACATTTTCAACTAGAACAAACATTGAGTAGCCCTTATTATGTAGTATAAATAATACTACATACTGGTAACAAAAAGGTAAGACATAGTTCCTTATCTTTGCACTCATATATACAAAGTTTTAAATAATATAAAACTTAAATGTTTATGTGAATTAAAGGATGGAGTTCAATAACCTCACTACCTTTTTATTCCTTTTCATCTTTAGCCTTTGTAGGAAAGTGGTCTTTCAGTAGAGTAAGACATCAATGTTATATGATGTAAGTCTCTATCAATGAGTCCTTATAGGTCAAATCGGAACCCCTGCAGGAAAGCAATACCATGTAAAGAATTTTACAGACTTGAACATGGAAATGAGCATGATGAAGTTACATACCATGCAAAGTAAAAGTTAAAGAGCAATGGAGATCAAAGGAGAGGGCTCCCAGGTAACCTCTGAAAATAAGCTTCACAATAACTGAAAAACAGTCAAGGAAAGGGTAAAGAAAAGTGCATATACTGCAGTGAGTTCTTAATTTTGACTATGAAGCCGGCACATCTGCCAGACATTGCAAAGTACTATGGCTAATAAATATCTAGGTGCCATAAAATAGAAAAAATATGTAAGTGGTTGCCATCAGCAATTTTATTTTCTACAATTTCCATTACAATTGAAAATTTTAAATGGTACACCATTTTGAGTAGCATGATGAAATTTCATGCCATCCCACTTCCTTGTGTCCAAAATGTCACCGTCTTTCCAGAATATCCACAATGTATCCCCTACCCACTTGTCAATCACTTAGTAACCATCTTGGATATCATGCTGTCATTTTACTGCAGTTCTGTGTTCGAGGAACCCTTGTTTTATTTAATAATATTGCAAAGGAAATAAAAAGGGATAAAATATGAATGGGTAGGTCAACTCTGGTAGTATGCAGCAGTGCTACAGGGCATACAGGAAAATCATGGTATACAGGTTTATTCTGCTATGATTTCAATATGGTTTAATCTCACAAGGGTCCATGTGTTGAGCACTTAGCCTTCGGTGTAATAATGTTGGGCGGTGGGTCCTTTAAGAGGTAAAACCCTTAAAAGGTGAGGTCTAGGTGGAAGTTCTTAGGTCTGCTTGGGTCATGTTCTCAGAAGGGATTAAGGTATTTTTCACGGGACCCTTGTTAGTTCTCTCAAGAGTGTTGTTACAAGACTGGCCTCACTCAGTCTCTTTCTGGTTTCTTGTTCTGAGATATGATACTTCCCCAAAAGTATGGTTTCACCTTGTTGTAACTGCATCTGCAACTAAACCCTAAGCTTTATCTTGTGATTTTCCTCATTTATACAAGATCATGCATCCATAACCAACCCAGACACACCCATAAGTATGCTTACTAATCTCCTGTATGTCTTTCAAGTTAATCAAGTTGACACTAAGATTAGCATTGCCTTTTTTAATTCTCTGGAACAGCCATAAACAATAATAACACATACAAAAATTCAAAGGTCCTTCCTATATGAAAATTTCTCAGCAACTTTAGAATATTCAGTTCCATTCCTCTTCTTACTGTCATAAAACTGCATGCAAAGTTATGTTAACTTGTCGCTCAATATGTTTTTTCTTTGTTATGTCATAGGTCTATTTAAAAAAAAACATTTGAGTGTATTTTAATAAGTTTTGTTTCCAAGGTTCAACTCTATAGGATTAAATATAAAAGAAATAGATTATAAAATATCCCCAAGCATAATGGCAAAATTCATAGCTTTTTATTGTAAAAGGAAATTATTTTTTATGAAGGCACTATTAGCAACATTATTCAGCAAAACACAGTCCAAGATACCATAAAGAACTACATGTGGCAAGTGGTTTTAAAATACATAAGGTATATGAATATAAAAATTTCATATCACTTATAAAATATACCAAATACAATCCTTCATGCCCTTAAAACGAAAGGACAGTTTCTATTTAATCTATATCTCTACCCCTTCAATGTTCAGTATGATATTAAATCCACAGAAATATACCAACAAACATGGCCATATAGACAAGTATGGCAGATCTTTCTACTGAGTGGTGGCCTAGAGGTATCTTAACTATGATTATCTAAGGAAGAAGAATTATTTGTGGTAAGATACAGTGAAGCCCATACATATACAAATGACTGCTAGTTTTAGGAAACTAGATGATTAGACAATCTGTATGTGATTATTAAAACTGTTTCCCCCTCCAAAAAATCTTTATTTGACACACAGATTGAAACTTTATTGCATAGGGCCAATGTCATTATAGAGCTTATTTTAAAAGGAGTGTCACAATGATGTCTAAGACATAAATTGTTTCTGGCTTTTCATTTTTGCAATAAATCCAAAGCACAAGGCATTAGCCTGGTACTTTATTATACAGGCAAAATTTCATTCCAAACTAGAAAGACCACATGGAAAATTCCAGAGAATAGGTAAAAAGAAAGGAATGTATTAATCTGTATGTTTCTCTTCTGTATTACAGTGGTTATAGAAAACTAACTTTCCATTCTACCAAGGTGCAATATCCATCCTCCCATGGAGACTCAGAAAATAATACCTGGATCCTGAAGTATCATATATTGTTCAACTCCCAAAGTGGTTAGGATCCAACAACAAAAAAACACAGAGCTAAAAACGTAAGGTTGAAGAATCTAAAGAAATATGCAATGTTTATGTATCAACATCAATGCTAGTGAAAAAAGCATCATGGATATTAAACTTATTATATGTATGTAGCATTATATTAGATATGTACACATATATATTAAGATAAATGGATGTTTTTGCACAGACAAGATACAGTACTCAAAAGTACTTTTGTAAATATAATACAAGTACAAATACAAATTTAATATATAGCAAGATTAACATTTCTTTTTTTAAATTTTATTTAAAAGGAAAAAGAGAAAAACACAAAACAAACCAAAGCGGTGTAAGGGTACACATAATACAGAACTACAAAAAAAAAAAAAGACAGTAAGAAATCACCAGTTAATAGATTACATATTATCATCTTAGAAATAGTTGCTCAAATCACAGTATCAAAGAATACAAAGTGAACATTCAAACAGTGAGACTGCAAACAGTTGTGTTTAATGATCCAACCAAAAACATTAATATGGTCAGCTATTTAACACCCCTAAACACGCTTGCTGTCGTATCCTTTAGAGCTCTTTTTTTCCCTCTCTTTTTTACAACAAAATTTACACATTTTGGGTTTTATTACTCCTTAGTTCTTATTACTTTTTTGGGGGGAGAATAAAGTCAAATATGGCAAAACAAAGCTGTCAGTCAAAACCAAGGATAGACATAGCACATGATGTAAAACAGAGTACAAGGTTATCAACAATGGTTATCAACAATGTCCTTGTTTCCTTAAAAAGAATTGTCTATCTCATTAGATATTATAAAGTTGAACAAAACAGTAGAGAACAAGACCAATAAGACTTAGGCATTGTAAACATTACAGGACTTCCAAAGGAGACAATAGTCAAACCAGCATGGGCATCTTAGTGAATCTTATTGCCTTCAAAGTAGTTGCCTATACGCTAAAACTTGATGCTATCATACAGAAAGGAACAGAGTCTAATCAGTCAAAACAAGATTGTGGGAATATTACAGGACTTCAAAACAAGTTAATAGGGAATCAAAAAGAGTTACTATTATATATCCTGCTATTTTTTTAAAATTTTTACCCTTAATTAAAACAAACATAAGAAATAACTAAATAATTCTTTTAAAGAATAAGGGAGAGATTGAGATAAAACAATAACAATATAACAGTATAACAATACAGGTCAAAGCATGACTGTTTCAGCAACCTAGTGCTTCACCACCAAATAACCCGACTTAATAGTAGTTACCATAGTGTCTGTCTTTTCCTTTGAAATATTTGAATAAAACTTCATATATTATAGCTTCAAATATTTCCATATCAAAACAAGAAGAAAACATTATTAGCTAAAATAGTGAAAAACTTAATGCCAATCTAGAAACAATACTACTGAATTCTCACCTTACAGTAGCATTTTTAAAAAATCTGATGGATAAAAAATTAAGCAAAAAATCATAAATGTACTAGCTTAATTTATGGAGAAATTTCTTTTACAAGCCAAAATGGAAAAGTGTCTTTTCCTAAATATTATACAGTCTACACGGATGCAAGAAAAGATAAAAGATTTTACTTTAGCTGCACAAAAATTTAATTTTTTCATACCTACAAATATAAACTAGATAAAAATGACAGAAAAATTATGACTCAATTACAGAAAGAAGACAAGTTTATTTGATGTGCTAAGGATTTCTACAACTCACAAGGTAAAACCAACAATAGAAATGAAACAAGGGTAAAGAATATGAGCACCCAGTCTAAGAAAAATACAGATGTTAAACACATGAAATGATTTTTATCCCTTCTTTTAGAGTATCTTAGTTACTTTTTACTCATCCCTGAGACAAAATACCTGATGCCCAATGCTGGGGGGGGGAAAGGTTTATTTCTTACAGTTTTGGGAGGTTTTAGTCCATACTCAGTTGACTCCAAGGCGGGGTGGCATGGCCGGCCGCAGTTTATGGCAGCTGCAAACAGCAAGGCAGAAATCTGCAAGAGAGAGAGAGACACACTTTCTTCCCGCCATTACATTGTATGGTGACTCCACCCCTAGGTAGGTGTAGCACTGACACCATCAGTCCAAGCACTAGTCAATGAACCAATCACAAATGCACAATGCAAGCGCATGAGGCCTGGGGGCCACCGACATAAACCATGACATAAAGTAATAAGGCAATAATGAAATAAATCTGTTACAGTGCTGAAACAGAAAATTTCTTAAACTTCACATTGGCAAGGTTATGGAAGAGGGATTTTTTAATGTGGCTCTTGCGATAATAACTTGGTTTAACCTTCATGAACAGAAATCTAGTTACATCTATATCTATCAAAAAGTAAAACATGCCCACTAATTATGGAATTTCATGTTTAGAAATGGGCACTACTCACATATTTGCATATTCATGAGGTCATATGTACAAGATATTAACCACAGAAGTGTTTACAATGATAAAATCCCATAAACAACCTAAAGGTTCATCAGTGTAAACTAGCAAAATAGATTATATCCATACATTTGAATAACTGGTTGCAGTTTAAGAGAAGAACCTTTGTAGCTTTTGCAACAGGAAATTCTTTAAAATACATACATTATTTTTCAAGGATTCAGAAAGATGCTATATTATTGTTTATATCTAGATTTTCCCCAAAACCTCATGCAGTTATTAGTGGATATTTTGGGAAGCAATTAAGGACATAATTCTCACCAGGGGATTAGCCCACTGATGAGTCCATAGCTAAATGTGACGTTGGCAGGTGAAGCCTGGTGGGAGGAGAAGGAGGGTCACTGGGAATCTGTCCTGGAAAGGTGTGTCTGCTCCCTCTTCACTCGATCTATCTCTGCTTCCTGCCTACCAAACCAAGAGTCATTTCCTCTATGCTACCCCGTTCTGCCATGCTTGCTGCCTTGAAGACAGCTGACTATGAACTGAAATCTCTACAAACTGAGGCAAAATAAACTTTTCTTCCTTTAACTTATGGGTATCAGGTATTGTCACACTGACAAGAAAGTAAATGAGACATACTGTTTATTGATTATACAGTAATTTTTAAAGCTTATATATTCTTGAATATATTAAAATTGTTTTCTAAATACAAAATAAAGTGCTAAAAATGTTATTTTTAGCAAAAAGCAAATAGAACTTCATATTTTTATAGTTCATGTTTGTGATACATAATGATTACATTCATTATGGGTTGTTGGTGCATGAAAATATACTAATTTGTAACAGTATTAATGAACATGAAACAAACCTGAGCAAATTCCAAGGTGGATTAGATGAATCTACTATCATAGTTGGAGATATCAACACTCCACTTTTAGTAATTGACAAAGAAGACAGAAAATCACTAAGAATAGATATGACTTACATACCATAGTCACTGATCTTGATCTGACTTTTATAAAATATTGCATTCAGTAACAGAAGAATGCACATTCTTCCCTACCTCACATAAAATATTCACCAAGAGAGTACACGGTCTGGGACGTAAGACTCATCAAACTTAAAAACAATAGAAATTACAAAATGTGTTGTCAGTCTCAATGGAACTAAACTAAGTATCAATAACAGAAGGAAAGCAAGCTAATCACCAACATTTGTCCATTAAATAATATTTCTAAAACTATACATTTGTCAAAAAAAGTTTCAAGGTAAATTTTTAAATATTTATTTTAGCTAAATAAAAATTAAATACAAATTACATGGTTAATATACAAATATCTATTACTGTCTTTTATACTAGCAAAAAACAATTTCAATTTCAAATGCAGCACAGTTTTCCAGCTGTTTTTCATTTCTTTGTTTTGTTTGAGATTATTAAGATCTCCCTGTGGTACAGATTGGTTTTGAGCTGCTTTATGTAGCCCAGACTGGCCTTGAAGTTACAATGAAACTCCTGCTTCAACTTCCAAAGTGCTGGGATTATAAGCTTGTGCCATCATGCTGATTGGTGGGGGTTTTTTATAGCTAAACATACTCAGGCCGTATCTAGCAATAAAACTAGATATTTACCAAATTCATCTGAAACTTATAGTCACACAAAAATCTGCATATCCACATTTTATCAGTTTTATTCATAATTATCCCAAACTGAAAATAACCAAGATTTCCATCAATAGGTAAATGTATAAATGTACAGTATATTCATACAAGGGAATATTAGTCAACAATTAAAAATGAGCTATCAAGCCAAGGAAAGGCATAGATGAATCTTAAATACATATTACTAAGCTAATGTAAAAGTTTTGAAAGGCTACATACTGGATGATTATAACAACAGCATTCTTAAAAAGGTAAAATCATAGAGACAATAAAAGATCATGAGAGAGGGGAATAAGAGAAAAGTAGAAAGGTTGTGGCACCAGAAATTTTTTAAATCAATGAAACTAATCCATACAACTCTTTAGTTGTATGTATATGACAGAATACACTGGTCAAAGACCTTCAAACTTCATAACTTATACATAAATATGAACCTTACTGTATAAGACTATTTTAAAATCATTTAGACAATTGAAAGTGGCAAAGAAGCTCTCACTGACTAAACATACCAGATTCCTCTGAGCCCTTTTTGACTGACCTCTTGATCCTGGTCTTCTTTGTGTTTGCTTTCTGGACCTAGCTTTAGCCAAGAGTGATGCTTAATCATATTAGAATGTCCTAACCCTTGATATCTAATTACATTTTTCACTGTCCATTTTCATGATGTCTAAGTTCGGGGTCAGCCATAAGGAAGAGTTCTACTAGGCAAATTATCAAAAAATTATTTTTTATTGATAGAAAGTTCTTGATAATAAACAGTTAGTACAGACCCAAACACTAGGAAATCAGACTTGGGATGTTGCTCAATAATAGAGTACTTGCCTAGCATGTGCAAGGAAGACCCTGGGTTCAATCCCCAACACTGCGAGAAAAGAAAAACAATACCAGGGCCAGGATTTAGCTTAAGGGCATAAATGCCTGCCTGGCAAGCAAAAGGTCGTGGGTTTGATTTCCAGTACCAAAAAAAAAAAAAAGCAATGTAGAAAAGTATACATTTTGGTTTTATAACAAAACATTAATAGTATACACCTGAAAAATGTAAAAATAAACCTAGCAAAGAGCAGGAGATTGGAGAGAGATTAAAGGGTTCTTATTGTTTTACATAATATCTAAAAGGCAATTTTGTCAAAAGTTCTAGCCATTTCATGTTTTCACAAGTTCTTGGAAAGATTTTTTAAGAATATATCAGCATACTGAGTTATATCTCTGTTATGGTTTGTGTCTAGATATCTCCCCAAAACCTCATTCAGTTCTGGAGGCTTCTGGAGTTTGTCATTGATCCAGTCCTGGGATTATGGGTGTGAGTGCTATTACTCACTCTGGAGTATATTACTTGCATATGATATAAGAGCTCCTTCCCTTTTACTCTCAGTGCTTTTGGTATCTGCCACTGCCATGAAGTTCCTCTGCCATTTGCCATTCTGCCTTGGAGCCAGCTGATTATGGACTGAAACCTCCACAAACTGTGAGCTAAACAAACATTTACTTCCTTAACTTAGGGTGTTGGATATTTTGTCTTAGCAACAAGAGAAAGGTAACCAATACAATCTCAGAATATGAATGTGTACAGAACCTTAATTGAGTGCTTTTTACTTAAAAAGCACATGCTTCCAGAATATACATAAGAAGTTAGAGAAATTTTGAAGGAAAATAAGCTAATGTTGTGAGATATTTCAAAAAGGAGAACAAATTTATTTATTAAAGTTGTTTTGTTACTTTAGAATAGGAATTGACAAATATAAAAGGAGCTAAGAATAAATAATTTAGGCCTTACAATCACATCTTCTCAATTTTGCTAACAGAGTGCAAAAGCAGCCATAGTAAATTAATGGGTTTGGTAACTATGTTACAATAAAACTTTATTTACAAAAATAGGCAGCAGACCAGATGTTACCATTACATGATAACTTATATACACTTACTCCAGAGTCCTAATTTTTGTGCATATCATAACAATTAATAAACTTTTTTTTAAACTTTCCTAAAGCACTCCAACCTCTTGTCTATGCTCTGTAATAGGTTGTTTACTGTTAAAATATGTATTTATTGAAAACTCAGACAAGTAAGGAATATTTTGAAAACAATAAATATTACTAATATTCTCACAATCTAACAGAGAATGTTTAAAATTAACACATTTCATTTTTTATGTATTGTTTTTCAGATGATAAGGTATTAACAGTGATTTTGGCACTTAATATTAAAACATGAAGAACTTTTATACAAATAAAACTTTGGTAAACATGACTTTTTATTGTTATATACAATTCTACCATATAGTTATTTCAAGATTCGTGTACTTATCTCTTTTACTTGAGTTCTGACTAACTTACTCTATCCTCTATACAATGTTGAAATGATCATCTTTGTACTGAAATCCTTTTTCATATCTCTGACAATTACTTGGACATGCTCACACAGTGAAGTCACAGAATATGAATATTTTTGAGGTTTGCATCATATTTTTTAAAATTCTTTCAAATTCTCATTGATAGCCATGTATCTTTGAAATAAAGTTATATATATATATATATATGTATAACATATATAATGAAATTATATATATGTGCTCACAAAGAGAAATCACTCTCCCTACAAAGACAAAAATATTAACTACAAATAAATCCCTAAGATACTCTATTTAATACAAGATGTGTTTCACTTGGTTAAAAAAAGAAAGCTTAACTATTTGTCTATGGCAAGACATAAGACACTTATTTGCCTCAGGGTTGAAGCTACAGAAGTAAGCATCACAGCAAAATCTCAGAACAGTGTAATTAATCATCATAGACATTTCTGTCAGTGAACATAAAACAGAAGGCAAGCACCTTCATTCTCTGAGTGATACGAAACCAATATAAACATGGAGAGAGAAATCTGATGCTTGTCAGTGGCTGATGTATATTTTTCACTTCTCCTACAAATGAGTAGTAGAATGTTACATATGAATACCTTCTACTCTGTGATTTATTTTCTCTACAAAACATTACAGAGATATAGGAAAAAGTACAGGAAAATCTTGTTCCCTGCATTTTGAAATAAAAATACCAAAAGATAACATTATCTATCAGAATAAATCTTTCAGAAATTTATCAGGTTTAAAATTATTGTGGTTCAGGTAGCCAATGCAACTGCTTAGAAACATTATACATTTAAAACTGAATGTGGAGAAAGACTGTTTTACCACTTGTTAAGCAGTTGAGAAGATTGAACAGCTTAGAAGTTGACTCTCATATTCTCAGGTCAGAATCTCATTTATGTGGTGACTATGTGTGATTTGGAGACATATACTTCTCTAAGACTGTTTCCTTCATTGCAATTTGGAAAAAAAAACACTGACTCAAATTGGGGAAGATAATATTCACAAAGTGACTATATTCCATGGGTCCTGGAAAGTAAATGATTTCCAATGACTGTTGAATGGATTAGATCTACCAAATGATGAAAAATATGTATTATAACCCTCTTCATAATTTATATATCTTTTAATAATAGCAAAGACAATTTCTACTTTTATGTTTCACTGGCTTAAAGCTTGTTCCAAATCACTACAGTAATAATTATGATGCTTCAATAATTCTGTTTAATTCCACTGAACACAGAAATAAAGACAAATAATTTTAAAGCCTCATAAGCAAATTCATGCTCCAGAAAAATTCTCTTTGAAGTGAATTATTTAAATGGTAAAGCTATAAAAGAATCAAAATGATGATACAGAGTTTCAAAACAAAATAATAGGACATTAACATTGGATAACATAGTGAGTACTGTTATCTTCAAAGTAGCTGTTCAGATTACAAGACATGGGCATTAAAAATGATCAAACAATCAAACAATGAAGTGAATTTTTATATGAGCTTCTAAACCTCACATTTCTAATTTTGTGTTTGTATAAAATCCAAAAACCATTTTACTACATAAACTGTTTCTTTTACTTTTATTAAAAAGATTAAATTCCCCATAAAATGCATATTAAGAATGCCCCAGATATATAACAGCAAGTGTGTTTGGGGGTGTTAAATAGCTGACTTTATCAATGTTTTTGGAACATTGAACACAGCTGTTTGCAGTCTCCCTGTTTGAATGTCCACCTTGTGTTCTTTGATACTGTGATTTGAGGAACTATTTTCAAGAAAATAGTGTGTAATCTACTAGCAGGTAATTTCTTACTGTTATGGTTTTTTGTTTTGTTTTGTTTTGTAGTTCTGTATTGCGTGTACCCTTACGCCGCTTTGGTTTGTTTTGTGTTTTTCTCTTTTTCCTCTTAAATAAAAAAAAAAAAAAAAAAAAAAAAAAAAAAAAAAAAGAATGCCCCAGAGTTCATAGACATAATATTGAATGACATATTTATTGAATTCATCAGAGTTGGACATGATGTACATATAATATGGAATTCTTAAAAATGGATATTATTGACTGAAATGCAATGCATTAGTGAGAAAAATTTCCTTTTGAACTCTTTAAAAGTTTAAAAGTACATCATCCTGATGGATAAGCAAGATAATAGGAAATCTGTTATGGTCTACTATATATATTCACTATTGGTTTTTATGAGCTGAAAATATCATAGTTAACTGCAAATATTGGAGCAGTAGATAGTTAGCACCTCTTTACAAATCCTGATGTGGATTATTGCAAAGCAAGAGTAATGTCTAGGTGAGTTCACTGTGGTTACTAGTTATAGTTCTGGGAGTGTCCAGGGAACGAGTTCTCCTGAAGGTAGGCCCTCAGCCAACAATTTGAATGCAATGATCTATCAAGAGAATGCTTCCAGGAAAATAAATAAAAGACTTGCAAAAGGAGAACAGGAAAGTGTGAAGATGCTGGAAGCATCTAACTATAGGTAACCGTTTAGACTTACATCAAATCTTCTGGGACCTCTCAGGTATAACTTCTCCCTCAGAGTCTGTCTCTGGTATCAGATAGCTTTTGCACTAACAGTTTTTGTATTAACCAGAAAGTCCTGGGACATAAATGGCTTACAAGGCAGTAAAAGAGAAGGGATCTCTGACTCTTCCTAAGCGGCAAGGAGAATCCAAAATGTAAGTCATCCCCTAAAAAAAATGAAAGGGTCTTGTTTGAGCAGCAAAATGTTTAGAGTCTGAGAAGAGGATCCAAATAGATCTAGACGGGCACCATAAAGTCCTCTATAGTACTTAAATATGGTAGAGTTTGTAATCAAATCAATGTGAAATAAATGCCCACAAGTATTTGTATTTCATTCATCTGATTTTTAGAGCTGAAAACAAAAAGTTTACAAATAGAAAGGGGTTTATGTTGTAAAAATATGGTCTGTCCAATAGTAGTGAATTTTTTTATTATGTGAATTTATTTCCCATCATATTCTACTATCAAGTAAACCTACTCATTCATTGTTTCATATATACCTATCACTTATTATCAGGGATGCTAGAAATAAGAGGTTTAACCTTCTTTGTATCAATGAAATGTTGTTCCATGATCACCAGCACACTTGAGTTGATCTAAATTTTACATAAATGAAAGGAAATATCTACCAAGAGTATATAAACATCTAGCATCAAACTCACTTGACAATGTATGATTCAAATGTGTTCATTCCTACTAGTAAGGAACTCTTTACAAGTGTAGTTTAGAAGGCATCTCACTCTTTACAAGTGTAGTTTCATTCATGACAGAGTAGATAAGCAGAAATTTTTTAAAAGTGCAAGAAAGGGAGCTGATTATGTGGCTCAGTGATAAAGTATATTTGGTAAGAGTCTCCTAGGATTTGGGTTCCATCTCTAGTAACATAAAAAAGAAAGAATGGGAATTCTGAAAATGAATTAATAAGTATGCATATAAAAACTCATTCTTAGCACTCCATCAGTGCCCTTGCAAATCTCAAATATCTACTTGCTTCATTACTGTCAGCTACAACATCCCTCAAATAATAGTCGCTTGGAGTTCAACTTATCATTTACTTAGTAGAGCTTTGTTGAATTGGAGAAGTAAACTCACCCAGGCACTGTGAAAAACTTTACTTAGCAAGTGAAATAGTGACTCTCATCTTTTTTTAATTTTCTGTAGTTTACAATTCAGCCCTAGTATATAGTTAACATATATAACTTTTTCATATTCCTGAATAGCACAGATGGTCAGAGTGACTGGAGATTTTTATTACGTCTCACAAACATCAAGAATATGGATCAGAATGCTTCATTTAAACATTTTAGAACCTCCTTGAATTCTTGTATTAAATAGTACTTATTATTAATTCTTAACTTTAATGTTTAGTCATTTTCCATATTACTGTAACCTTATTTTATATATTTTCATTAACATACATTTTACCATCTCTACCTCTAATCAATCTTGTACAATAATTCCAGTATTTTACCAAGCCCAGAACTTCTAGTACAAGACTAATAATATATTCTCTATAGAGTCAGGACCAAAAAGTACTATTATAGATGATTTATAGATGTCATTTTTACTTTAAACAAAAATTTTAACTTCTCAGTGTCATACAACAACAGAACATGAAGTGAGTTAGAATAGATATGCAATACTTCCTTTACAAACTTAAACCAACAACTTTAGTTGTGAATATAATGAGAAAAGCAGGAAACCACAGGGATCAGGTTAAGTCATGACACTGAACCATTCTTCATAAATATGTTTATAATACATGCCTATTATGCATATGTTTCAGTAAACACAGGAAAACATCTCATAAAAAGTTAAGAAGCCAATATCTAAAGTATGCAGTTTTCTAAATTACCGTAATTGAAGTTATTGTTGAGTTCAGAGAAAAATGACTTCAAGAGTTCCCTAATTGGTCCCCAGGCATGCCAATATTTCACCAGATAATGAAATGCTCCCATTAACCCCTGCTCCTTTGAAGTCTCCAGAGAACATTGCTAGTTTCCAGGTTAGTGAAGATGCCAAACCTTCCAAGTCTCTGTATTTCTGACTTGTGAGTTGATGTAGTGAAGGGGAAAGGTTTACATACAATTACTTGTTCTAAACTATCAGCTGTTCTGTTAGGTGAATGGGTAGGTAAGGTAACCAATAATTACTGACTCCTAAAGATATTCAAGAAAATGTAGAGGTGCAATGGGGACATTAACATCTATACAATTATATGGAAGGTAAATATTTACATATGTAATTCCATTTCTCTTCTCATATAAGTACTATATAACTATTTGCAGAAGAAACTACTAGGGTTTGAATATGTCCCCTTGAAAATTCAGGTGCTGAAACTTAACTGTGATAGTATTAAAAGTTAGGAGATTCATTTAGAAGATGAATAGTTCTTGAAGACTTTTGAATGAGACTAAGGAAGGCCTAAGAGTCCCTGTATAGCTTTTGTCTCTTACTTATTCTCCCATGTTCCTCACTTAAGGCTATTGCATTGCTTCCTCTAGAGAAAGCGGGAGAAAGGTAACATTTTAGAAGCACAGAGCACCCCTCACCCACCAGCACCTTGACCTTAGACTTCTCAGCCTCCAGAACTATGAAAATATATTTCTTCTCTTTAAAAATAATCTACTGCCATGGATTTTTTTCCATGACAACACAAAGATAGTTACTGAGAAGCTTGGTAGCACATGATATCAAGATCACAGTTAATGATTTAACTAAGCAGCTTGTCTCCAAATTTCCATGAATTTGTATGAACAGACATTTTAACCTTATCAGTTACCTGTTCACTACCCGTAATCTGTCCCCCACATGCCAGGCCCCAGCTGTCATTAACAAAGCAGAGATATCTAGATAAACTGCAAAGGAAAATGAGAAACATATAATGAAAAAGAAGCCTACTGATTATTTTCACATTTCTGCAATTATTAGGATATTTTTCACTGTCACCCATAATGTCTATGTATTTAGAAGACAAGGAAAAAGAAATCAGGGGTTAAGAAATAAGGTAAACAAGAAAGAAGAAAGGAAGATTATGTGGGCTTCATAAAATTAGTAGGAATAGTTCTTTCACCTACATTTTTGAAAGATTGTGAGGAATGGGCATTATTTGCTCCTCAAATGTTCGACAGAATTAAACTGAAGGAAGATGAACATAGTTTTCTTGTGGGTAATTCCTTTTCTTCCTTCCTTCCTTCTTTCCTTTCTTCCTTCCTTTCTTCCTTCCTTCCTTCCTTCCTTCCTTCCTTCCTTCCTTCCTTCCCTCCTTTTTCTTTCTCTCTTTCTTTCTTTCCATATCTTTGGCCAAGTGTAGTCCTAAGAAGTGAATCCAGCACTTTCATACTGTGCTACTTCCCCATCCTTCTTTGTTTTTGATCTTGAGACAGGGTCTCACTAAATCACTAAGCTTCCTGTACTGTTGGGGTCTTATTCAAGAAATATTTTTCTGTGTCTATAGTTTCACATATTTTCCTGTGTTTACATCTAGCAGTTTTAATATTTCCTTAATGGTATTTAATCTATTTTCATTTTATTTTAGTACAATTTGAGAGAAAAGGGATCTTGTTTCAATCTTCTGCATATAGATATTCAGTTTTCCAAACACCATTTGTTAAACATTCAGTTTTTTCTCCAATATATGTTACTGAGCCCCTTATTAAAAATTGGATTTGTTTTTCTGTTTTATCCCATTGGTCTACATGTCTGTTTTTACATGATTATCATTCTATTTTTATTATGACTTTATATTATAATTTGAAATCAGATATCATGGGATGCTTTGGCTATGCTGGATCTTTCTGTGCTTCCATATGTATTTGTGTTATTGATGTTTTACAAGAGATAAAACTGAATCCATATATTGCATTTAGTAATGTGGACATCTTAATAACATTAGTTCTTTTAATACATGATCAAAACAAGTCTTCCCATTTCTAATGTTGTCCATAGTTTCGTTCTTCTGTGCTCTGTAATACTCATCACAGGAATTTTCACTTACTTTTTTGATAAAATTATTAAGAATTTTAATTGTTTCATTCTTATGATGAACATCACCTGGCATGATATGTCATAAATAAAATATCATACATCAACTATTATCTGTGTGATATTCCCTAGTCCATCTCTGTTCATGCTTATTTTGTTAATGATAGCAGATTTTTGTTTGGATTAACAGGATTCAATGAAGTTATTATACACAAAGCATTTAAAGCAATGAATGCCATAAAGCATTCAAGAAATACAAACACTTAATTCTATTTACTATAGTTACAGCCACTTCTACTACTATTGATACTTTTACAACCTTACTTTCAATGTAATTAAAACTGGTATATTTATGTTAGTTTTTTTTTTTCTTAGTCTTACTGAATTACAATTGAAACCTACAAATTTATGTGTTTATGATCCTCAGGATAATTTTTTGATGTTTGTATACATTGTGAAATAATTACCATAATAAAGTTAATGAGCATGTCTATTGCTGCAGTTTTTATCAATTTTGTGTGTACAGGGAAAATGCTTGAGATGTGTCTCTATGAAACGTATAGTATTCAATACACTATTAGCTGTAATCACTATACTGTGTTAGATCCAAAACATTTAGGCATCCTGCATAATTGAAATGTTTTACTCTTTGACCATCTCTCTGTTTCTCCAACCCCCAAATCCTGACAATCACTAATCTCCCCACTTTCATGAGTTCAGCTTTTGTAGGTTTCACATATAAGTGAGATCATATAGCACTCATGTTTCTGTGCTTTGCTCACTTCAGTTAGTGTGATGCCCTTCAGATTCTAAGATTGTCACAAATGATTGTCCTGTGTGCCTGAATGACATTCCATTATACATATATGTGCCACATTTCCTCTGTCCACTCATCCATTGGTGGACACCTAGGTACCTTCTGTATCTTGGCTGCTGTGAACATGGGATCACAAATGTCTCCTCAGTGCAATAATATCATCTCCTTTAATACATACTCAGTATCGGGGTTGCCATACCACGTGGTAGTTTTAGCCTTAATACTGAAGAAAACTCCATGCTATTTTTCATGGTGGTTGCAGTAGTTTATATTACTCCATCCTCCCCTCACTGAAATGTTGCTTTCATCTTTTTTATAACAGCCATTCTAACAAGTACAAGGTAATACTTTATGGTGGCTTTGGTTGCTATTTCTTTCTCTTTTAATTAAGTTTATTGATACATTTTAGATATACATAATGATCACATTCATCATAGGGAATTTGTATCTATACATGATATATCTTAATTCTTATATTATTTCCATCCCCCTACCTTCCCTTCAACCCCTCTACTCTTCATTATATACAAAAACTTGTTTCTATTTTTTCCTTTCCTCATTTTTTTCTTTTGCCTTCCTTCATTCTCCTTCCCTCTCCCTATTCCCCCTTCCCATTTCAATATTTCCTTCCTATTTCACAAAATCTATTAAACATTTTGATCTCTACATTTTCTGAGTGTAAACAACGTGAGATTCACTGCAATATGAGAGGAAATACGATATTCACACATGTCTGATTTATTTCACTTAAAACTATAGTCTCACACGTATATCCATTTACCTAAATACCTCTCAAATTTATCCTTATTTATGGCTGAATAGTACTCCATTGTATAAAAAACACATTGTTTTTAATCTATTCATCAGTTGATGATGATTTGAACTGTTTCCAAGATTTACCTGTTACAAACTGTGCTATTATAAGCATTCATATGCATGTATCACTGTTGGTTGATGCTTTTTAATTCTTTTGGGAAGATACCAAAAAGAGAAATAGCTGCATCAATTAGAACCTCTAGTTTTAGTTTTTAGAGGGATCTACACTGATTTCTACAGTGGTTGAACTTTACTTCCACCAGCAGTGGAGAAGGGTTCCTTTTTCCCCAAGCTTCACCAGCATTTTTAATTGGTTGATTTCTTCATAATAGCCTTCTTTCTGGAGAGAGATGGCATCTCAGTGTTGTTTTAATTTGCATCTCTGAAATGACCAGTGATGTTGAACATCTTTCATTTATTTACTTGCTATTTGTACTACTTCATCTGAAAAATTCCTATTCATTTCAGATGTCTATGTTTGGATCAGTCTATAAATTGAGGAGGTATGATTTTTTGAGTTATGTATGTATTCTAAACAAAATTCCATTGTGTGAAAAACAGCTAACAAAAATTTTTCCACTCTGGGTTGCCTCTTTATTCTATTGGTGACTTATTTTGTTGTGCAAATGCTTTTTATTAAGATGACATCCCAGTGTTACCATGTTCTTTGTAATATTTCCTTTGTGATTGAGGTTTTGTTTATAAAGTATTTGCATAAACCTATGTTTTCAAGAGTTCTAACTAGTACCTATTTCAACAGATTTAGTGTTTCTGTTTTAATATTCAGATACTTGACCCATTTTGATTTTACTTCAGTGCACGGTAAAAGACATTGGTATAGTTTTTGTCTTTGGTATGTTGAAAGCCAGTTTTTCAAGTACCATTTATCAAAGAGGCTATCTTTTGGTCAGTAAAGGTTTTTGATCTATTTCATGAAGATAAGATGATGATGTTTGGAGTTGTTTCTGTATCTTCTAAACTTTTCTGTTAATCTTCAGGTCTGTACATTTACCAGTATCACACTTTTTTAAATTACTGTAGCTCTGTAATATAATTTCAAGGTAGAGATTGTGATGCACCAGGCCTTGCCTTCGTTGCCCAGAATTGCTTTGATATTCAAAGTCTCTTCTAGTTCTAAGTGAACTTTAGGGCTATTTTCTCTGATTGTGTGAGGTATGCTACTGGTATTTTGATTTAGATTGCAATAAATCTGTATATTAATTTTGAGAGTATAAATATTTTCACTATGTTGGTTCTTTCTACCCAAGAGTAAGTATAGCTTTACATTTGCTGATACTCTCTTTGGTCTTCTGTTTTAGGATACAGTAATTTTCTTTTTTTTAAAGGAAAAAAATCAAGACAGTATATGGGTACAAGTAATAAAGAATTTCAAAAAAAAACAATAAGAAATCACTAGTTAATAGATTACATATTGTCATCTTAGAAATAGTTGTTCAATTATAGGATTAAAGCATACAAAGTGGACATTCAAACAGTGAGACTGCAAACAGTTGTGTTCAATGATGCAACAAAAACTTAGTAATATAGTCATCTATCTTAATACACCTAACACACTTGCAGTTGTACACCTTAAAAGTGCTCTAAAGGGTACAGTAATTTTCAATGTAAAGATCTTTTACTTTCTGTATTAGATTGATTTCTCAATGTATCATTTTTCAATGTAATCATGAAAGGCATGGCTTCCCTAATTTCTCTCTCAGTGCATTTGTTATTTGTAAACAGAAATGCTACTGACTTTCAGTGTTGACTTTGTATGCACCTTTGTGACAGAACTTGGTTATTAAATCTAGAAGCTTTTTGGTGGTGATTTTGGGTCTTCTATGTAGAGTATCATGTTATCTACAAATAATGAGAATTTAACTTCTTCCTTTCTTATCCTTATTCCTTTTATTTTTCTCCCTTATTTAATCATTCTGGCTAATGTTTCTAGAACTATATTGAATAGCAATGGTGATCCTTTGCATTTACTGAAGCAAGTTCTACCTTGTCTCATTCCTGATTTTAGAGTGAAAGATTTCAGTTTGTGACCATTTAGTGTGATGTTAGCTGTTGGTTTGTCATAGATGTCTTTTGTCAGATTGAGATAAATCTATTTCAATTTTTAGTAAGAGTTTTTTATTAAGAATTGGTGCTGAACTTTGTTGAATGCTTTCTCTGTATCTATTGAGATTATCATGTGAATTTTGTCCTGGATTCTGTTGATATGATGTATTATATTTATTGACATGTATATGTAGAATTATTATTTTATATCTGGGATGAATCTATTTGGCCATGGTGTATAATTTTCTGGATGATTTGCTGAATTCTGTTTGTCAGTCTCTTATCAAGAAATTTTGTGTCTATGTTCATTAGGGAAATTGGCCTGTAGTTCTCTTTTGTTGGTTTGATCCTTCTTTGGTTTTGGTATCTGAGTAAAACTTGCTTCCAGGAATGCCTTTGGGAGCATCCCTTCCCTTTTGAATTCATTAAAGAGTTTGGAGAGTAGTTTCATTAGATCTTTTCTAATTTTCTTCTAGAATTCAAGACTAGACCCATCAGGACAAGGGTATTTCTTTGTTGGTAAGCTTTTTTTTTTTTTTTTTTTTTTTGTTAAAGTAAAATGGAAAAAAGGATAGAAATGATACGATGTTTTAAGTTTTTAATTACATTTTCAATGTCATTGGTTGATATTGTGTTATTTAGAATTTTTATACCTTCTTGATTCAGCTTTGTTAATTCATGTGTATCTATGTATATATCCATTTCTTTTGTGTTTTCTGTCTTATCTTATACAGCTTGTTGAAGTAAATATTGATGATCTGGATCTGTGCAGAATCTATTGTTTCACTCTTTTCATTCTTAATTGCATGGATTTGAAGCTTAACTTTCCTTTTTTGGAGAAGGGTGGCTATAGTGTTCTCCATTTGATCTTTAAAAAAAATCAATTATTTGATTCATTGGATCTTTGTATTCTTTTCTTATTCTCCATTCCATTATGTTCTGCTTTGCTCCCTCTGCTTTCTTCCCTTATATGAGTTTTTCATTTGACTTGGTATTTTTATAGAAGTTTAAGGTTGAAGATTACATTTTTTATTTGAGCTCATTCTTTTTCTGATGTGAGAGTTCACAAGAGTTCATTGGACTCCTTTCATTCTGTCCCATAAATTCTGGCATGTTGTACTGGCATTATCATTTATTTGTGGAAACTATCTAATTTCTTCTTTAATGTCACCTGTGACCCATTGATTATCAGAATGCTGTTATTTAATTTCCATGTGTTTATGTAGACTTTCTCATTTCTTTTGCTATCAATTTTCAATTTCTTTGCACTATGATCTGAAAACATGCAGGATAATTTTAATTCCTTTGCATTTACTGAAGCAAGTTCTACTAGGTAATATGTGGCTTATTTTGGAGAATGTGCCATGCATACCTGAGAATGTGTACTCTGATGCTGTGAGGTGGAATACTCTAAGTATCTACTAAGTCCATTTGTTTACATTTTTGTTTCATTTCTGAAATTTCTTTCTTGGGTTTTTTGTCTACTATATCTGTTTATTTGTAACCATGAGGTATTAAGATTCCTCCATTACTATTATGTTAGTGGTTATTTGATTCCTTATGTCCATTAATATTTGTTTTATAAAGTTGGGTGTTTCAGTATTTGGTGCATATATATTTATGATGGTTATGTTCCTCTTGTAGTTCTCCCTTAAATATGTAGTGATCTTGTTTGTTTCTCTTGACCAGGCCTGGCAAGAAATTCATTTTGTTTGAAAATAGAATAGCTCTGTTTTTTCTGGTTTCCTGTTGGATGGAATGTTGCTTTTTATCCTTTGACTTTCAGTCTATAACTTTATTTTTGAGTTAAATATGTTTATTCTATGCAGCATATTATTGGCTCTTGTTTATTATTCTATTCTGCCAATGTTTCTTTTGATTGGTCAATTAAGACCATTTATATTGATGGTTAAAACTGATGTTCTTGTCATATTATTCTTATCATATTATTTTTCTGTTATTGGTTCCCTGTCTTTCCCCTCCGTTTAATTGCTTATGTTCTCTGGTAGATTCATTCTGTTGGTATTCTTGGGATTGTAATCTGTATTAACTCCTTGTAAAATATCCTTCAGAACATTTTGGAGAGCTGGTTTGGTGGTAATGCATTTCTTCAGATGTTCTTTTTCAGGGAAGTATCTTATTATTTCTCCACTGGCTTTGAAAATTATTTTCACAAAGTGCGTCAATCATCAGAGGTTGCTTCCTTTCAGGACCTGAAATTCTTGACTCCAAAGTCTCTTTCACTGATAAGTCTGCTGTGATTCTCATGGCCTTTCCTTTATAGATGTTTTGCTTCTTTTCTCTAACAGCTTTTAATATTCTATTCTTAATGCTGAATTTCTGTAACCATGATTATTATATACCTTTGTGTGGATTTATTTTGGTCTTTTCTAATTGGAGTTCTATATGCCTCTCTTATCTGTAAGTCAAATTCTTTTTTCCTGGTTTCCATATTTTTCTGCCATTACTTCTGTGAAAACATCTTAATGTCATTGGCACTCTCCCGCTTTTTTTATTGATTCCAATCAATATACTGTTGTTATTGTTTGTATCATCTTGCAACTGTTGGATTTAGTTTTCATGATTCCTTGGTGTTTTTAAGAAATTTTTTTTTCACCAGGGATTTAGCTCAGCGGTATAGGTGCTTGCCTGGCAAACACGAGATTGTGAGTTTGATCCCTGGTAGCAAAAAAAAAAAAAAAAAAAAAAAAGTCTTTCTTGTTGTGATCCCTAACCACAATTCTGTTTTCTAGATCTAATTTTCTGTCCTCACATTGTTTCATATGGTTGTGCATAATGACAATGGAATTTTTAATCTGCCGGATATCTGTTTGAATCTATTTCATGGATTTTATCTCTTTCCTAGGTTCAGCATTCTAGATTTCTATCGTTTTGGTAAATTGCTCTATTTTTTAATCTGTGTCTAATTTAGATACATTGAGTCCTTCCTTATGATAATTGTCTATTTTACCTGAGAAATTATTTCTGATCTTATTTTGTCTATAATTCTATTCATCTGGGACTTTTGTTGGTGCTGTTGTTTATTTATTTGTTCATTTGCTTGTTTTTGCTGATACTGCTAACATTTCAGAAAATTCAGATGAGTGACTTCTGATTTCATTCAATCTCATTGTCCCCTGGACTTGTCTTAGATGGGCTGGAGGTCTGGGGCTGCATTTTGCTTCTATGTCATGTCATTTTTTAAAAAAATTTACTTTGTTTTCTGTGTTGATACTTGTAAATTGCTTATGATAGCTCACTTTGTCACTAGTATCAGGGCTTCTATAGGAAATATCTATTCCTCAGACATGTTCTGTAAGTTTACCTACCTCGTAGACTTTGTGTCTATCCCCAAATCCTACCTTCCCAATTTACTAGAGTTAAAAAGTTGCTATTAATTTGACCCAGCACCCAATCCCTTGGTTCTAGACTAAGGTGATAATTATGACCTCTGACAATCACAGTGTTGTCATACAAGAAAAAAGAACTGATTACAATAGATATAATACTCTAGGTAAAGCAGTACAATTAGCAATACTAATAGCATCAAGCACAGCCTAGAAACAGATAAACTATAGTAACTATTAATAGAAGCAACATCCATAGTTATATAACAAATCCAACATAAACCAGGAACTTACATATAATGAGTTTCCTCTTAGTCAAGTGATTTTACCTTGTGTATGTGTGTGTGTGTGTGGGGGGGGTAGATTTTAAGAGGAATAAAGGGGAAATGAAAAATAAATGATGAGAAATATAGTACAAGCAAGAATGAAAGACAAGATTATCACCCAAGCTATGGGAAACTGGAGAAGAGGGCAGGAAAGAAAGAATGAAGGAGAAAGCAGAATGAAGGACAAAGTGAACCAGAGAGACCAGAGACAATGCTCATTGCGTGAAAGGATCAAAAAATTAACAAATACATTTTAGAAAAGAAAAAATAGAAAGAAAAATATAAAATAAGCAATAAAAGTAAAAACCTAGACAATCAAAATAAACAATAAAAGGAAAAGAATAGAAACAAAGCAAAAAAAAAAAATTCCCCTGGTGTCCATAGTTCTTTAGTAGTATCTAAAACACAGTTCAAATTTACACTGGGTAATTCTGCCAAATCTACAGTAGGGGGGTGCTAACTTCCCATTCATTGTCCCACTGTGGCATGGAGCTATTTAAATTCCATGTTACTCTCCTTTCTCATGCTACTGGGAGTAGGGCAAGAATGATGGTGTTCTTTACTCACTCCCTTCACGACCACCCCTGTTATATTGAAGAGAAGTGGTTAATGTAGACACCATTTTCCTGTTATTGATTTAAAGGAAATTCTTTCAACTTTCTCCATTTCATTTATTACTGTGGGTTTGTTACAGATGGCTTTTACCAGTTTGAGATAAGATAATTCTATGCCTACTTTCATCAGGAATTTTTATCATACGGGGATGGTGGATTTTGCCAAAGGAAATTTTGCATCTAATGAGATGATTATGCAATTTTTATTCTTGATATATTAATTTATTGACTTAAATATATTGAACCATCCTTTAATTCCAGGTATGAAAATGATGTGGGCCTAACTTATGGTGTTTTTAATGTGTCACTGAATTCTGTTTGTAAAACACTTATTCAGGATTTTTGGATCTATGCTTTTTTATCTATGCTTGATCTATAGTTTTCATTTTTGTTTCAACTTTTATGCAATTTTGATAAGATAATTCTGGGTTAATGGGATGAACTTGAGAGCATTCTTTCTACTTTCTTTTTTTTTTTTTTGTCTTTTTCGTTTTTACCGGTACCAGGGATTGAACTCACGACTGCCTGCTTGCAAGGCAGGCGCTTATGCCGCTAAGCTAAATCCCCAGCCCCTCTTTCTACTTTCTATTTCATTAAAAAGTTTCAGAGCTATAGTTAATTCTTCTTTAAAGGTCTGGTAACATTCAATAAAAATCTAACATTGTAAACTTTTCTTACTTGAGAGTGATTTTATTAATGTTTCAGTCTCATACTTATTACTTAACTGTTTAGATTTCTTATATATTTTTGGCTCATTTTAGTATACCATGTTTCTAGAAATGTATGCATTTGTTTTACAAATTCTTTAACTTATTAGAATATAAGTTTTCAAAACAGTGTTTAAGAGCCACCCACTGACAGAAGCTTTCTCTCAATAATACATAATGATTCAAAAAAATAGTTTGTAATAACTTTATGGATTTCAGTTGTGTCTTGTAACTTCACTTCTAATTTTACTTATTCTCTCTCTCTTTTTCTTACTCCTCTCTCTCCCTCCTTCTCCCTCTTTTCCATTATCTCTCTCTTTCTCCCTCCACCTTCCATGGCCTTTTCACTGAGTTACAGTCACAACTGTATTTTGCATATTTCTTTTTTTTTAAATAGGATCTTGCTAAGTTGTATGTTACCCAAGATGGGCTTGAACATGCTCCTGTCTCAGCCTCCCATAGTGCTGTGCTGTTATTATAGATGTATGCCATCATATCTGTCTTCTCCATCTTTCTTCTGGAAAGTTTGGCTAATGGTTTATCAACCTTTAAATTTTCAATGAAACGATTCTTCTTAATTAATCATGTTTCTTTTAATCACAATTTCATTAGCTTCTGCAGCAATCTTTACTATTATATCTTTCCTTTTACATGTTTTTGGTTTGTTCTTCTGTTTCTAGTGGTCTAAGAGGCATCACTCAGTTACTTATTTGGGGTCAGTCATACTTTCTCATGTAGATACTCATAGCTATAAGTCTCACTCTTAGAATTCCTTTCATAGTGTCCCACAGATTTTTATGTATTATGATTCTATTTTCACTTGTTTTTCAGGACTTTTTAATTTTTCCTTTGATTTCTTCATAAACCCAACTATTCTTTCAAAATCTATATGTTTGTGTAGGTGCTGTGGTTTCTTTGGCTACTGATAGGTTACATAAAATCATTACAATTTTTTGGTAAGGCTTCATTTATGTCCTATAATATGATGTATTTTGGAAAAATCCTTGAGAGGTATTGTAAAAGTGTGTACTCTGAGTGTTGGATGGGACACTATAGATATCTGTTGAATCAATTTGATTTATATATTGTAGTTTAAATCTGATGTTTCTTTGTTGACTTTTTTATCTAGTGGACCTATTTGTAAGAGTTTTTATGAAAGTCTTCCACTGTTATTCTATTGGTGTCTAAACTTTTATGTAAATAGCAGTTTTACATTAAATTTTGTGAATTAACATTTGGTGTGGATATGTTTGCAATTGTTATCTCTTCTTGGTGAACAACTATTCATTTTACTAATACGTAGCAGCCACCTTGGTCTCTTGTTACCAATTTTAATTTGAAGTTTCCTTTGTCATCTATAAATACAGCTACGTTGGCTTGCTTTTATCTCTATTTGTTTGAAATATTTTTTATCCTTTCAGTTTGAGTCTGTGTATGACTTTGGTGATGATGTGTGTTTCTTGCAGGTAACATATAGTTGAGCCTTGTTTTTAGTATACACTGTCTGTTGTTTAATAGAGTAAACATGGGATTAATGAATAGATAAGTAGGGTACAGAGATAAAGGAATGATGTGAGAAGTTATGAAAAGGAAATAAAGAAAAAATATGGAAATGAAAATTGAGGGAAGTGGTAGGGTAATTGAATCCAATTAATGAATAAAAGAAACAAAAATTTAGCAAGGCCAATAAAATAACCCTTGATGTGAGAAAATATAGCACTCATACACATGGGCATGCAGCCATGTACACTCATGGACATAACCAAACATGATATTTTTCCTTGTGGTATATGTATAATGAAATCTTTTGTGTGAAGTCTAATGTTCTCCTACCCAGCAATTGTCCAACTAGGAGAAACTATTTAAGGCTGCCTGGAGGCTAAGCCATATCACTTGTAATAGATAAGTATTAGAATGACATTGTCAGTGGTAGGGACTTATCACACTTAATATTTGAAGTTTTTCCATGTCTGGAGTGAAAATCTAGGAAAAATTTGAGCTTTTGCCAAGACTACACTCACACAGTGTGTGCGAAGGTTCAGATTATGGGCCAAAGTTCTGGAAATCAACAGACCATGCTCCTGGGACTTGGATAGCCAGTGATTGGATATGGTTACTTCCTGTGATTGATTTGATTTGATTTGTTTTGTTTTTGGTTTGGTTTGGTTTGGTTTGGCGCTGAGTGCTTCTCAGGAGAGCAAAAGACGGTGATAATACAGGCCCTGCTATGAGATGAGAAGACGTAAGCATCAGCTTTCCTCTAGTCTCTAGAGTTAAACTCCCAGTCTCAGATACCTTCCCATTACAAAATCTCACATGGCTGCACTCTTCTTATCACAATACTGAAATTGCCATTGTTTGGGGAGAGGGTATTTATTTCTTTGTTTGTTTTGAGGTCTTTCTGTCTGCCTAGCTGAATGTACTTGCTGCTGGCTGGGTTTCATATAATCCAGTTATGCCAAGATTTGCCACCTACTGTAGCATTTCCTCCTTTTCTTTCTCTGTGTCACAGTCACCATTTTTCTGGTCCCAGCTGAATCCTCATGATGGTGTCCACTGTCTCCCTGGAAAGAAGGGACTACTGAACAATAAATGTGGGAGATTTCATCCTCCTCCATCATCTCTATAGGCATAGGAAGTTACTTAAGCTTGCTCCCCATGCTTTTTCTGTCTACAACTGTCTCCTATGCAATTCATCAGGTCAGAGGGAGTTTCTGAGTTGGTTCCCAATCCCTACATTGCCTAAATCCACAGTGAAATGTTGGGAATTACCACTGACAAAGGTAACCACCTGGCTGAACTCGGGTCATCTTTCTGCTCATGTATATCTGCCCAATAGCAAAGTGATTCCTAAGAGTATAATGAAATTTCCTCTTACTGCTGCACCAAAGGAAAGAATCCCCTCTCACACTGAGCTGCCATGTGTTCTGTGCTAGTGTGTGTTGTGTTACTTATGTTTTTGAATACCAATATTTCTTTATTTGTCTGGTTACTTTCTCAATCAAGTTCTGATCCAATGGTTTCCTGTGGTCCCGCTGTCTCTTCTTGGGGCTGCAGACCTATTCATTTGGATGAATATCATATAGTACTTTGAAGACTATCCTCAGATCTTTTAAATTAGGCTACTGAATTTATTATTGAGATGGCTTCTTTTTAAAAATATATTTTTCAATTTTTTTTTCTTTCACATAAATTGTTAAGTTTATAGAAACACATAAATAGGTTAGTGATGGTGTATATTATCCTTTTATTTTCTATGGAATTTGTGGTGATATTCTCATGTTCATTCCTGACATGGGTAATTTATATTCTCTTTCTGTTTCTTGATCACTCTGGATAAAGATTTGCTCATTTTCAGTTCAGTAATCTTCTCAGGGAACAAGCTTTGAATTCCATTTGTTTTCCCTGTGAGTCTATTTTCCACCTTAATGATATTTTTTCTTATCTTTACTATATTCTTCCTTTTATTTTGGATTTAATTTGGTCATCTTTTCTCTAGATTCTTAGTAAGAAAACTAAAATTATTATTATTTCACTTGCTATAAATATATTTCTATTCAGTGATTTGAGTATATTTCATAAATTATGACATTTTGTGATTTGATATTTATTATCAATATTTGAAAGTTTCTTTTGTGCTTCTTCTTTGACCCATAGTTTCCTTAGAAGTGTGTTTTTGTTACATACCTGGTGATACTCCAGGTACTGCAGGTAGTTTTCCAATAATAATTTCTAATTTATCTTTACAGAGAAAAATATATCTAACAGGTTGAGAGTTATGTTTCTCTTATATCACTTTCATCAATGAATCACAGTTCCATGGTTTCTACCACTCAATATTTAAAAACCATATTTCATGCATTTTATCTAGATTTTTTTTGTTCATCTATGTCAGGAGACCAGGTTCCATTTCAGATACTCCTTGACAGACAGAATTTGAGACTAGGATGGCTGCCACCACTAATTTTACTGGTGATAGACTAAATATATTGGAACTGTGCTGTATGTTTTGTTGTGGCCTATGACTTTTAAGGAATAATTTTGTTTTCTTCCCAAACATTAAGGTTGTGAAGATCAAAAGGGTATCAAACTGACTGATTTGTACCTAAGTCTTTCTGAAACTTAAATATTCTTTCTACCTCAAAAAAGCAATGTTTTGTTTGTAAGGTCTTCTGAATGAGCCTACTGACTGTTTCTCTCATTCTTTGTGTGTGTGTGTGTGTATGTGTGTCTGAGGTTTTCAATCAAAACCTACTGTTTTCCTCTCTTCCAATACTGCATGAATGGAGAAATGAAGTGTGGGGAAGTAAAATCACACAATGAGCCTACTCCAGCTTTAGGTCCTGGACATCACATCTTGGCCAATGGTTCTCTAACATTTAAAAAAAGAACAATGACTAACCACAAACATGTAGCCAGTGTGTTTTTCAGAATCACGATGTTAAAGAAGTGCCTTTTGTGGACAAAGCAAATTGTACAATGAGAGGATTTATAAAAGATAAAATGAAAAACTCAGAAAAATAACATGATTACTGCATTTGAGTATGTTCAGTACAATCTAAGATCAGTACATCTTACCTGTTTTTTGTTGCTGTTGTTATTTGTAAATTCTTGGACCTCTCAAAGTGATAATATTCATTCAATTTCCAGAAATATTATTTAAATTTGTTAAGGCCATATTATATAATAACACAATACTAAACTAAAGGAAAGTTTTACACACAACAAAACATTAAGAACCATTAAGAACACCATTGTTTTAGTTATTATATTCTTGCTCCTGAGACAAACAAGACAAACACCCACAATTTGAGGTAGGAAAGGTTTATTTAGCTCACAGGTGGTAGAGGTTTTAGTGGTTGGCTCCAAGGCAAGGTGGCTTTGAAAAGGAAAATGGGGCATAGTAGACAGAAAAAAGCAAAATCAAAAGCAGCGATTTAACAGCATCTTTCTGTATCTTATATACTCTATCTAGGGTACCGGAATGAGTGTGAACTGATCACACACCCTTAATCCCAGCATTCCACAATCTGGATTCAGTCTCCTCTGAAAAAGCCCTATGACTACCTGAGGCTTTGGGGGACATCTAGACACAAACCATAACACCATCTACCTTGAAAATGGTGGCAGATATTATGAATACCTTTTAAAGTGGAAAACTCAAATATTATAATTCTAAAATCTATAAATTCAGTATGAGTAGAAAACAACAGATATGCTTCCTCAATTATGTAGTTTTGTTAGTGCATGAGGCAAAACAAAGTTCCATGGATCTCTTGTTTTGATATCTTATGTTATTTGATAAACATATTCTCTCCAGAATAATTTCTTAAATAGAATATCTGTGGAAGAAAGTGAAAAAAAAGAGGAAAAAGGAAAAGAAGACAAGGCTTCTTCTCAGACCATCAGAACCTGAAAAATCTCTCAGAGGACAGTGAGGTGGGGAAAATCCTAAGAACAAGAAAAGCTCTGTAGCCAGTCCAAATGACAGACTATTAATTGGGGTATTTCATGGTCACTTGTGCCTAGCAATAAATCACAAGTTATGAAAATACTGGAACTTTGTAACTGTAAATCAGAGGCACCAGAGCAAATTAATAGGGTTCTAGGAAGTGAGTCAATTAAATCAGTATCAATGCCCTCTCATCTACTCTGAAATCTAATTCTTTTTTTTTTTTTTTTTAGTGAGAAAAAAAATAGTACAGCGTTGAGACATTTGACTTATCAGTCCTTATGGAGAACATCCACTATTAGCCGTAATACATAATCTTAATTTTCTTCTACTAGAACATTACTTTTTATGGCTTCATTGCTTGTCTATAACAGTAAATCTCAACCTAAGCTACCCATACAAACAGTTGCCTGGAAAAGTTAAAAAAAAAGAAAGTCACTAAGTTCCTAATCCAGTGCAGTTACATGAGAATCTCTGGGGCCTTCCCAGTTATTTCCAACATGCAGTCTGGCTTGAAAAAGACTGATCTACAACCTTATCCATAAAAGTTGACAGTGTTTAGCTCTTTATTCCCTTCCACATACAGATATTTTCTGTAGAGGACCTCAGTAATCATTTCTGTTAAGAAAGGAACAATTGTAGATGGGTTAAGAACGTAAGACTACCTTGACTGGAATCTTCTGGCCTTCCATCCAACAGCTGATCATCCTTGATCAAGTCTCTACCTTCCTGGAATTCACTTTCCTCCTTTGTGAAAGAATATTACTTTCATCTAGGCGAAAAAAAGTCACGTAGGTATATTTTTTTAATGTACTAAGCACTATCATTTGTTTCAAGCTTTCTCCAGAAGAAAGGATAACACACTCCTTCAGTGTTATTTTCAGGGTCTGGTTCTGCCAAGATACCAACCATGTGATCCTGCAAAAGTTATTCGACCTTCCTACTTATCCACAAAATGGAGATAACTGAAGTGCCTATCTTATATGGTTGTCGGAGGTATTAACTGAAACAATTTATGTTATGAGTTTAGCATAACTTCTGGTTGAACTATTAGCTCTTTTTATAATTTTTACAGCTAACATATGAAGAAGGAATAAATTCTTTTTACACCTCAGTAAAATCTTTGGATGACTTTTTTCATCTCAGGTGAGAAAGATCCCCATGTTTATAGAGGTCACCAATTATTTCTCTAGCAGAGTGAAAAGAGAACATAATCCACAAAAGAATTGTTGGAGCTTGAAACCACAGACCTCAGTCATCCCTGGGAGAAAATGGATTATCATCATTAACGCCTTCAGTCTCCAGCCCAGATGCAAAGCCAGAGGCATCTTAATTATAAAAAGCTTCACAAATTAATCTCCATAATTCAGATACTTCAGAAATTAACCTCTTGTCCTGAGAAGGTCAAATTAAATGTCAGTCCCAGATGGAACCTGGAGGGGCATTCAGATTCAAGATCAAAACACAGTTGGCCACACAACTGTGCATTCTTACTCTAAATTGCCATTGATCTTTCCAAAAGCACAATGCTAAAGAGATTCAAAAACTAAACAACAGATCAAGGTGGAATTCTTTTTTCCTCTTAGTTTTAGACAGAATAAATCTGAAAACTCAACAAAAGAAGAATTTACATGTGGCTCAAAGCCTCATTTTGGATGAAGATATGTCAAGGGGTAAAAGAACATATTTGTTGGCTTTTGCAGGTCAGTGTAACAAAGGAAGAGCTAGCTGATCTCTGTGGATTATTTAGGATTTCAAGATGAACGTCATATCTCAAAGTTTGTAATTATTGTCACAAATATGTTAAGCCTCTGATTACAACAAAAGCTTAAGGATCTAGGAATAAAAGTACAACTCAAACACATACACATGTTCCTGCTTACAAATTAGTTAATATATCCCAGCCAAATTTGTCTAAGTGTCTATTAAGTTAGATCCAAGAGTGTCATTACTTTACTAACAAATGTTTGTTTTGAGGTGAATTTTTAAAAAATGTATAAATTTTAGGTAATGTCATTCAGTTATGAGGAATGAAATGTAAATTGTTTTAATGACTACAAAGTGATAGATAGAACCTGTTAAAAATAAGGTTATTAAAAAAATAAAATAATTTCTGGAGTTAACCTTTAAAAGTCTTGTAAAGTAACAATAAACCTGAAGATGGATTTAGAGCACTACTATATACCTATCTTTTTAAACAGCTGGGCTTTTATAAACAAAATCTACAAAAATCCCTCTTATTTTCCTATTATTAGTAATTATTCAATTAAGTGGAAAAACAAAAATAAGTGGATTGTTTCTTCTAAGATATTTAGGCCAAATCTTTTGCACATTATGAGTTTAGATTGTTTTCTGGAAATTAAGTTGTCAGTCTGTGGTCCTTGTTTCTCCTATTTCTAAGACAGAATGACAGACATTTTATTTCCAAAATTTATGCCTCCTCTTACCCCAGAAAAGTAAATACTGAATACATAGATAGGCAAAGAGAATTGTATTATGTAACTGCCTGCCAAGTGATTATAATTTTATATGAGGAATTTCAAGTCATTTGTACAATTTTTTTGAAACTGAGGCTCTGTGAATTTAAACCATTTTGTCACTCAGAGAATGAAGTTGAACTCAGGTTTTCTGAATCATTTCTTTCTCTGCATGGAAGGAAATACAGTAACATAGGATTTATAGTATCACTTGGTTTTCTAATGCTAGGCCTCTGATAGATATAATCCTATGGGATTCTCTGATCAGAGCTATGACATGTATACCAACAGTAAGCAAGTAAGTGTTCAAGAGTGTATGGGTAGATTTTTAGGAAAATAAAATAAAAGGAGAATTAGCCATGTTTGCAAGGGACAGAAGTATTTTGAGTTGAATTGTGTTTTCTCAAAAAATATGTACTAGAATTCTAAACACCCCCACACACTGCTAGTATCTTTGAATGTGACCTTATTCTAGACAGGATGTTTACAGAGATAATGAAGTTAAAATGAGGTCATGAGAGCAAACTCTAATCCAATATTTTTGGTGTCTTTATACAAAGAAATAGAAACACAGAGAGAAGGCTAGGAAAAAACTGAAGTCATGTCTTGTAGCTTTTGTTGTGTAACAAAACACCTGAAATGACTAGTATATAAAGCAAAGAGGTTATTAGGCTTTCTCCAGAGCAGTGGTGGCTAACATACGGCAATATGCAACCGCAGGCTCTTGGCTATTATTAAAACCTCCAAAACGTTCACTATCACTAGTCTAGAGGTTCAAGAGCACGGCACTGGCATCCTGTAATGAAGGCCTCATCAAGGACAGCATCTAATGGTAGAAGCATATGGAAGAAGCCAAAAGATCGAGGATAATTTTTTTGTGTGTGATAATCTCTCATGTATTGACTAATCCATCCTGAGACCCAGTTTAATCCATGAAGACAACCCAGTTTAGAGAGATATAAAACGGTCTCTTGAGAAAGACATAAATTCATTTCTGAGAATAGAATGCAAACAACCTTTTTCTATAGGCTCTACTACCTTTTTAACATCGTTACATTAGGAATTAAATTTCAACACAAGTTTTGGTGGAGACAAACCATAACCAAACAATTTGTCACAGCAAGCTGTGATGAAAAAACATTAATACCAGAAGCTAGTAAAGAAGCCTAGAACAAATCCTTCTTTAGCTTCTCACAGAGAAGATGACCCTGTCAATATTGCTTCCAGAACTGTCAGACAAGAATCAGGTATGATTAAAGTCACCCAATTCATGGCATTTTTACAGAAGATTTAGGAAATAAATACAAGTTGTAAGAATATAGTGCCATCAGGTCCACTATTTAGAAGTATGTATTAAGATATGAGCTACCTCATTTAGTTCTGAATTCTCAGCCCAGTGCCTGATATACAAGATGCTCAGTTTTCTTTTTAACTGACAGAAAATCTGGGGAAAGTACAATGGAATGTTTTCTCATTGTCAATATTATATTACAAAATCAGGTACATAGTGACCTTATCTCTACTCTTCAGAAGAAAAGAGAAAACTTAATGCTTCTATAAAGGGAAGAGGCAGCTGCATAAAATATCCCAAAAACTGAAGAATCAATGAATACACTGAATGAGGAAACTTTTACAGAGGCTCTAGGAAGTGCAGAGGAAACTGAGAGATTATTATTAATATTGGTAAGAGGTTTTTAGGTTGAGACAAAGGTTAACAACCTGTTTAGAGAGCTGAAGGCACAAGTATAATTTACTTTGTGATTGAATGTCGGAGGATAAATTTATGCTACTCATTTTATGAGTATCACAGTGTTACTTTATTTCTCAGTTCCACATTATTTGCATGAAATATTTTCAGATAAATATATTTCAACAGTACATTCATGTACCATAGCTAATAAAAATTGTAAACTAGGCATATTGTGGAACTTAACTATCATGCAGGCAGGTTCTTAGTTTAAAAAGCTAAGAAATGTAGCTACTGTGAGACTACCTCATAAATTTTCAAAATCAAGTTGACATGTCTCACGGGAAATTTTCACAGCTGTTCCTATTCCTTTCCATCCACTCAGAGGTCTCAAAAACAGTTTATTCTAGTGGCCTCATGGCAATAGAGAATTTTAAGATGTGACGAAAATAGAGTTCAACCCCAAAACACTCTTGTGAAGGCAAACTTATTTGAATTCTGAACTAATTATCATTATCATTAACATTTGCTCTGTGCTATGTGGAGTGCTTTGTTTGCATTATCTTATTAAAACATCATGAACACCAATGGAATACTTATAACAATTCTAGAGAGGTTAGTTATTATTATTGTTTTATAAAGAAGCTAGAATTCAATGAGGTCAAGAAATTTGTCATTTAGTTCATTTAGCTAAGTGACAAAAAATATATTCGAAACTACGTTATCTGACTCCCACATATCTGATCTGTGATGCCTTTGTCTAATTTATACTTTATCACTTCCTGTGGCCTAGTTCCCAACCTTCTTTAACATGATGATCATCTTGGATGGAAAGGAAAAACCATGTCTAGTTCCAGAAGTCATTTCCTCTCTATTCATTTAATGAATTTGTACAGAGCGGACAATATGAATTGACATTCAGTTGTCATTAAAAATGCAAATAATAGACATATCATCTGCTAAATACATCTACAGCCACCATACTTTTCAGACTTTTAAAGAACAGACAGTTTAAAGAATTAAACTATTGCATTTATTTAGACCATTTATTTCTGGTTCAGATACAGAAAAAGAAATTTCCCTCAGCTGGGGATATAGCTCAGTAGTACAGTGTCTACCTCAAGTAGAAGGTCATGAGTTCCATTTCAAATACCACAAATAAGAGAGAGAGAGAGAGAGAGAGAGAGAGAGAGAGAGAGAGAGAGAGAGAGACAGAGAGAGAGAGAGAGGCAGACAGACAGACAGATAGACAGAGACAGAAGAGAAGAGGAGAGGAGAGGAGAGGAGAGGAGAGGAGAGGAGAGGAGAGGAGAGAAGAGACGAGCTTCCCTCAAAAACAAGTGGGTTCAAAGAGTAAATAATTAGGCACACTAAAGCAAACCAGATTTCTAATTTCTGGATAAAGCAAAAAAGGAAAATATACCTTGAGATTGACCCAGGAATCTGTTTTATTTTTGTTTAGTTAATTTTTGAACCAGGATATTACAATATATTCTAAGTTCACCACAAACTCAATATCTTCCTGCCTTGGCCTCCAGGTATGGGGATTATAAGTGTTCTGGAAGTACAGGTATATACCATCACCTCTGGCTTAAAAAGTGTATTTTAAATTATGATACACATAGTTATGACAATTATTAAATGCAATGGCAAAACCCAAATAAAGCAATAAAACAAGGACAAAAAAAGATTCATCTCTACAAGGTGAACCTTAAAAACTAATATGACAATTGTCACATTAAGAGGAATCACTGTTTACAAAGCGGCTAGTGGGTGCCAGATACATTACATAAAATCTCATTTAGTCTTTGATCCCATTCTGTAGATGAGAATATGGATGCTCTAAGACACAGAGTAAACTGATCAACACAGCTATTAAGTGGCAGGGCTGACATATAGATATTGTTTAGAATCTAAAAGGGGTTGCCCTTCCATCAAATTGATTTCAAATCATCACACATCTTAATCTTAATCCAACTCTCACACACACTCACACACCATAATATGTGTTACAAAGTAATGAATGAAATTCACACTGGCAAGTTAATTCTCAGAGAGGAATTGAAACCAAAGAAAGACCATTCTCCAAAGGGAGGTTCTTTTCTATTAACCTGAGCTAAGCTTTGTAAAATACTCTATAGTGTGCAATAATTTTTTCTAATTTTCAATAATCATCAGAGTAATAGATTAGTATGTTAATATTTTATTGATATTTTAATAAATGTAGAAAAAATCATAAATGGTAATATCCCTTCCTCAAAGTTAGTTTGAAGGAGTTCAGAATTCCCTATAGTATTACTTTCATTTTCTTATGTCTAGGACTGTCTTTGAAGCATTAGGACAGGCATTTAAACTTAAGAGTTGTGTAGGGATGTAGTATATGTACAACGAAAACACCAACAGAACTCTACAAAAATAATCTTTGCTTCACTCATCACACCCAACACATCCTTCATACATGAAAATTGTATGTCCCATACACACGTATTGCTTACACTGATAGCATGTATGTTTGTTTCCTGTTTTATTTTATTTTATTTTATTGGTATAGCACAATTGACATCTTTTTGGTTTTTCCATTGTTGTATCTGATTTTTCATGTGCCATTGTACTGAGCTGGTATATTTCTACCAAAGAAATAAAAGAAAACTTTTTAAAAACAAATCCTAGAGTAGTATGGGTATATTATACCCTTCATAATGCTTAGGTAAACATTTTCACAACCTGTTTGTCAGAATCATGTGGGTGAAAATTCGGGTTTGACACGTATATATTTGTGCAATCATACCCAAGTGGATAAACACAAAGATTGCTTCCTGTGTTCCTCGGGTAAAGGTGCTGAGCTGCACAGCTGGCTACTATTACACTAAAGTAAAAATTCACAGTAAAAAAGTGAGGAATATGTTTATGGAACCCAGTGTTATTCTTTCTGGGTTAGCATCTTTGGTCTTTCCCAATAAATGGTAATAGCATCCACCATTGTGGATATACCAAAATGTGTCCAGGTACTGACAAATATCCTCTTACTGAAAAAAAGACAGAGAACGTAGAAGTAAAGGAAAAGACTGATGATGTAGGCCACATGGCTGAAATACAATGGTCAAGGAAAAGAACTAATTCTAAAGCAAGAAATAAATTAAGCTAAAGATAATTCTTCCCTGTTAGTACCACTGCAGGCCTCAGGTCCTCATAGGCTCTTGCTCTTGTGTATACTGCTGGGTTTCATGTCAAATTCACACTGAGAAACTTCTAGTCTGATGAAAAAAGGAACATATGTATCTCAAAGAACTAGAGAACACCTAGGGTCATTAGTACCCTACTGCTTATGTTCCCATCTCCATCTTATTATCAGTGACTCTTGTAACTGGGCTTAAGAGATGACTTCAGGGCTCTGTCTTTCTATTTCTTTCAGCCAGTAACTGCATTTATGTTGGAGAAGGACAACATCCCAGATATGCAGAGAGGTGACTATTTCAAGATTTCAGAGACAATAGTATCATGAAAATGAAGATGGTAGAAGTTACCATCTCGTGGTTAAAAGAAAATTAATCATAAACAAGTAAAAATTCCAGAAATGAATTTGTACATATATGTTAATATATATATATGACTTACATGTATTATAATTTATATATTACATATAGAGAGAGATCATGCATTTTTTTCTTTGTATTACCTATCTGTTTACTCACCATATAAGTTTGTGGAAAAAAATGAATTTTTAACAGCATGTCTCTAAGCCATTAAAAATCACAGACAAATTGATGGGAAAGATGTTGAGAAGCATGTCATATTGAAGCAAGCATGAATTATCCTCTAAAATTTAACCATGTTCCAGGGCAAATTAACAATATATAATTACAGAATTCAAGATCAGAGAAGGATTAAGGCCATCTTTCCCTAAATCTAGATGATAGTCCATAAACTTAGATGATGGTCCATAAACCCTGTTACCAAAGGATCCATTTTCAATCCTTTCTTTGAGGTTTCATTTCAGTGAATACATTTCTTTAAAGAAAGTCTATAAATGATTCTGTTTTGGCATATTTATTTATTTTCTTCTATTTTAAAACTCCCTAAAATCAAAATGCAATGAGAGATTTTATAAAAGAAGCTAATACAATTTATTCATCCTAAGGAGAAGAAACATGGCTGTCATATTATTACATCTAATGTAATATTTATATTGATTATACCCCATAAAGGTCTAAGCATTCTTCTCATGGAATGCATTATACATAACAATGCAGGTACTATTACAACCTCCACTTTAAACGAAAAAAAATATAGATACAGAGACTGACTTGGACAAGGTTGCATAGCTACTAAGTAATGCAGTTGAAATGTGAACCCAAGCAGAGTCTATGAGATGATTGCTCTTCAGATTGGTTCTCAGTATAACTCAAAAAGAGGAAATATGATGATTGTTTGCCTTTTTGTATTCATTTGGATAGAAATAAGAAATAAGAAATAAAAGTCAAGGTTTCAAGACAGAGAAAACAGGAATTTAGAGTACATAACAGGAAAAAAATCCCAACTATTTGGAATCAAAGATATGCAAAATATTGTACACAGATTCCAATCTTTAAAAATTTAAGACAAAAAATAAATTTTTAATCACCAACAGCCAATTTTTAATCAGAATTGAGAGTATGGGAAGAGTTAACCTCACAGAAGAATCTTTCATAACACTGTGATTTTTTAATGAAATCTGATGCCAAATACATGTGCCTGAAATGTTCTAAAAGCCCCATCTGTACTAATTCCTTGATCATTTCACTGTCACAATTTGTAGCCATACATGTATCTTTTTACTTTCCTCAATTCTCTGAAATACAATAAAATCATCTATAGCCAACTGCCTAGATAATACAATTTCTGGTTTGGAAGGCACCAAACATCAAAACACATAATATCTCACACAACCAGATTTCCTAATAAAAAATCATTATGGGTCTATTATGCACAGTGTTGATGTCATAATGATTGTTAAAAGAAAGAATATTATTTGGATAGAATCAGAGTCAACATAGCATGCAAAATTGAAAGATAGCAAGGCTATACCTACATAATATTTGTCAGGAGTTAATTTAAAATAATTAGTAGCTTTCATGGGCTCCCTATTCTTAATATACTTAATAATACTTATAGATTGTAACAAAATAAAAATCTGTTTTGTTTTTTTCCCCAGCACCTAGCTGAACCAATTCTTTTGTAGTTGCTGGATACATATAAATAAAGACTCTTAAATAATACAATAATGATTTGGCCAGAAAAAGGAATGGCTGATGATTAGATGATGTATTTGTTTCTGATATAATAATGGAGAAAAATTGATAAGCCGAGGATTGAAGAAAGCTATGATCTGTACATTAACTAAGATGGATTGGGCAGGTCATCGAACTCCAGGACTAGTGTAAGAACTGCTCCACTATTCCATCAACAAATATCCATCAAGTCATTACTTTTTTCCAAGTACATGTTCAACATTTCCATATCTCATTTAATCTTCACAATAATCAGCTTAAACAAACTCACCAGGCTTTTTGTTTTTAAACAGATTAGAGACCTACATCTCAGAAAGATGTACTTTATTTTTTCAAGTTACAAGCCTCAGAAAAGTCACAGCTGAAAATCACACATAGGTCTTCATGTAGAAACTCAATAAATGGCATGTTTGGGGATGTTCCTGACAATAATGTGTGACTACTTAGTATTCCTGCACAGCACAGAGATCTCAGTAGCTGTTGATTCAATGAGCCAAATAAGTCAATTAAAATACAAATGAATTTATATTAAACATATGGTAGAGTTCCGGTAAATGGAAAATAAGGATACAACACTAGCATTTCTAATCTAGGCCCCTATATGTTATGGAGCCAGGCAAAGCTGCTTGCTAGCTACAAAGCCAGCACATGGTTCCTCTTAGTTGAGTTATGCTAATCTTAAAATCTCAAAGAGACCCCTACTATCTTAAGGTCTCACCCTCTCTACTCATGTCAGTTCTCCCTATTATTTGTTATCATAGTATATGAACCTCTATGACATGGAGTTTGCTACAGGTTCATATTTGATTGAATGATCATGTAGTAGACTGTTCGCTGCTGGCAAAGTGTACGCTGCTTTCCTGGAGGCAGGAGCTGTGTTGGATTTCTGGCATTTTGTGTCCATATTGCCTAAATAGATGAAGTGGGCACATTATAAATAATTGGTAGCCGCAAGCAGAAAGCCATCTCTAGCTCATTCATGCTCTTTAAAAGCAATTTTGGCTACATAGAACACAACACTGATGTGTGCCTTTGTTGTAGGGGATATAACAAGCTCTTGAATCAGCATGGCATATCAGCTCTATTTCATTTCACCTTTTGTTTTGAGCCTAATTTCTTAAATAAGCAATTATCATGGTGGCATGACAGGCAAGTTGGGTGTCCCATGTTTTCTAGAACAGAACAGAACAAATGTAATAAAAACATTAGCATCTTGTATTTATCATCTGTCATTGATTTGGAGCCATTTCCAAGAGCACCTAAGCCAGACAGAGAGAACCACGGAGGAGACTGACAACATTTGCCATCATCAGAACAGAACAGGAAGATGTACTAAAATTTCTGCCACTTCTCAGCTGGAAGTGAAATGGATCTGATCAAAGCATTGGGATGAAAACTGTTTCTGCAGCCCCGAATGAAGAAATTGTTGTATTGTCAATTCTGTCACCAGCTTGCTATCATTAAACAAAGCTGGTTGAAACTCTCAGATACTCTCAATTTCTATTTTAAGAGAAGAAGCCTATTTTCCCTAAAAACATGTTATTAAATTCCCAAATGTAAGCTATTCTATTTCTTCACATCAGGTGTTGTTTCTGATTTCCAGGAATCCTCTTTAGTCAAGCATCAAGGAATACTAAATATAACTTAGTGCAATTATGTCATTTGTCACAGAACTTTGCAATTTTGTGAATTTCATGTCTCATTTCCATACCTGATAAATCTCTGACATATCTTGAATCCTTGGCTAAACATAAGCCCTGCTTCTCACATTCTATAAACCAGCTCTATAGTATTTTGTGAGCACTGTAACAACTGCCACATTGCACTGATGCTTTTCTTACTTATACCTGCTCTTCTGTGAACTCTTGCGAAGCTCCTTTAAAGGACTTACACATTCTTTTCTACACTCTGGATGGTTCACAACTGCACAGAAGCAGATCTGGCTTTGGGTCTCAGATTTGATTCGGACTTTGCCATTGATTCGGATGCCCACAGATTCTTTCTATGAAGGCTAAGATCATAAATACTTTCAGTTTGATGAGTTATAAGGCTTCTGTCATAAATACTGAACTCTGCTATTGTTGCATAAAAGTAACCAAGGACTACACATGAATAAGTATAAATTTGAACTTCAAATAATCTTCATGTGTTATAAAGTGGTATGCTATGCTTTTTCATATTCTTTTCTAAATCATTTTAAAATGTTAAAAATAAGGAACTATTCTTAATTATTGAGCCATACAAACCAGGGGGAGACCATATCTAATACCTGGGCTCTAGTTCGCTGACTCCAACACTTACTAATTCTGAGCTTTGATGTAGAATTATGACTTCACGTAACTCAGGGACTTTTTCTTTATATAATATGAAAGCACCCTTCTGATAGAGATATGGAAAGTTTTTATTAGTTAATTCATTACACTTAGAATCTAACCTGGTATAAGATATGCACTCAATCAGTGTTGTCATTATACTCTTAATAAGCGATTCTTACATATTTTCGTTCACTGCATGCTATTTTTTCTCATTCAGTCAATCAAGTACTAAATGGTTGATTAACACAGGGTCCTTTTCACCATTTCTTTCATAGCACTAGATTGAATCATTTCTATGATTCCTCCTGCTTTCATTTCACTCTTCTAATCTTTCTGTCCACGTTTTCTGTCCACGTTTTCATTAGAATTAACAATCTAAAACCCAGTTTTATCCCTGTTATTCCTTTACCAGAATCTCCTTTCACTCTTTACCTAAAATGAGCTTTGTGTAATGTTAATTCCAAGACATATTACAACTGGCTTTGTTTTCTTTTTTGAAATAGTTTCATGGTTAAATAAGAGTAGAAAAAATTGGATAAAACACGATTAAATAGGTCATTTTTATTATAACATTTATTAGAGATTTTAATGAGCTAATCACATTATCAATCTTGAAGATGCCATGGGAACTAATTTCCCAAATATAAGTGATCATGTTATCTTGTTCTCAGTGTTTGTCTCAGAGGACTCCATTCTAATATGCAGAGTTTGAAAATTTGTTTTCTTCCAGATGGTGGTATGTACAGTGCTTTGTGTTTCAGCTTCAGATAAACATACCAGCCATGTCTAACTGGTAACAATTGTTTATATGGCTAATTTTCCCTTGGTATATTACTACATGATTGTCCCATCTTCTTTGTGAAAGCTTTATACTTTTCTTGATCTTTTTTCCTTATTAACCTATAGTAAGTACTCCTATGCATCCTGAGCAAAGACAAATTCCCCTAGAGACTTATTCATGCTTTGGTCATATACCTAGTATATTTCTGTGGAAAAAATGTGTGTGTGTGTGTATATATATATATATATATATATACAAAAATATATTTATATATAAATAATATAAATATTTATTAATATTTATATATAATTATATATTATCACATAAATATATATTTATATATATTCTGTCAAAACAATGACTATGAGAAAACAGAAACTATATTCTATTTATTTTAAAAACAAAAAGACTATTTATGTTAAAGCTTTTTGTTTTTAAAATAAAGTCTTTCCAAATCTGTGTTTTTTATGCCTCATGATTGTCCTATGATTAAAACAGCACATATAGTATTATCTCTATTTTGTGGTTAAGGATAACCAGAGTCAGCAAGTCATGTAAGCTTTCCTCAAGTCAAAAACTAAATAAGCCAAAAATTAAAATTGAAAAAGATGACCAATGTCTTTATACTCCTACCTAGGGTTTTTTCTATCACATTCCATGACCGGTGCAGCCCCCCCAATGAGACAGAGGACGCTCTTGTTGGTAACAGGTAACTGCCGCTTTATTGTTGCGGGCTCTGGCTTATATATTCGGCCGTGACCAATCTCAGGCTGCCACGAGCTGCTCACGAGGAGGCAGGGCTGGAATGGGATGCGGGCTCTGGTTAATATACCCAGCTGTGGCCAATCAGGGGTTGCCACAGAATCAGCATGGGGCGAATACGGAGTGAGCACGGGGTGGCTAGTTTGGAGAGGGACGTAGCGCATTGCGGAAGCTGATGTGGTACTTAGTCCCGGGTGGGGTATGGTATGTTGAGCGCCTGCGCCCAACAATTCCATACCTCACTTCACAAAGCATTGCCCTCCTAAGGCTGCTGTCATAACTCACCTCTAACTAGTGCCCTTGACATGGGTATGGATTAAAGAGAAGAGTACAAAAGATCTCAGTATGTTAAATGAGTACAGTCAGGTGGACTCACATACTCTTAGCTGGCTCATACTTCTAGCCAAGGGTCATAAATCTACTACTGAAACCAAATCACATGTTCACAGGAGCTCATACGGAAATCCTGCCAATTATGGGCTTGAGCCCACTTTTTCCCTCTTCAGTGGCCCCTTTACATTTCCCTTTTACTCTTCCTCAGACCCCAGCATTCAACCTTCCTCTCTGCTTTTCTTTTCCTGGGCTGCCACCTTCAACTCTACCCTACAATATTTTCAGCCCCTCTTCTTACTGCCTCCTTTAAAAGCAGACAGTCTTATAACATGGAGACAGAAAGCAGAAATAAAAGTGAACCACGAATAAGTGACTTTGATGAAGATTTTAGTAGGATTAGAAAAATAATTATCTCAGCTTTTTATTCAGCATCCAGCACTTGGAATAGATGCTGCATGATGAAGTATTGTGTGACCTCCCATCATTCTGAAATAAGTGGTTACATGGCCTTCTTTCTTCTTCTCTTTATTTATGAATAGGACCATTATGACAATCTTTACTCCCCTAGCCTCTCCCAAAAGGGTTTTCTCCCCGTTTTCTCAGTTAATAAACAACATTCACATTGCTCCATATATTTATATCTATTAATACTGAAAGACAGGGGAAACAAATCTCAAGAGCTTTTACCCCTGCTATGTTTTTATATTAAGATCACCTACTAGGAAGAAAGAAGACATATGTAGAGGAAATTCTAAAGAGGGATCAAGAAAAACACTATTTACAGACGTAAACATAGGGTTATGGAAATCAATAGGAAATCATGAATTATCCCACCATTAGCAATGACAGGAAGTCAGAATATCATAACCACCTCTTATAGGGACAAAAGGAAGACTGTCACTGATTATCAAGAATGATCTCCATGCAGGACTCAGATGGACAAACTGTAATCCCTGCTGACCTGAAGCTCAGGTACAAAAGTTGATCACGACAAGAAATACTCTAGATCTTCTCCTTCTATTCTGCAGGCTCCTACTGGTAATTCCCATTGCTCAAGCCGACATAGAAGTCACAGATGAAAGAAGATCAAATGATGCAGTGCAGAGGAGTCAAGAGTCCTGAATCATAGGACAGGGAAGAGAGGAGCAAACCTTGAGTTGTGGTATGGAGGAAGGAAGAAAAAATAAAGACTGAACAACAAAAACCACAAGTTACTATGATTCACACACACACACACACACACACACACACACACACACACACCTCACACACAAAACCACACAAAAAGCTCTTTGTTTCTATCCCAAAGTGGTTTTACTGCAATGTTTTTAAAGACACCTGTTTATCTTTTATGCTATTTCCACTCTGGTCATTTTGTGATTATAGCATTTTCACTAAATAGACATAAATTTTGTTGTTATTGTTGTTCTTCTCTTTTCAGAGCAATGTTCTTTTTTGCAATTCATATCACCTCAGTTTTCCTTTAAGGAAGAAATCCCTCTGCTGATCCTTCATCTCCAGGATGGGAAGTAAGAATGCGCCTGACTCTGGCCTTGCCAATCAGCAGTTTTCACAATCTGAGTTATGGTGATGAGGTCAACAATGGCCCAACCAACTCACTAACCAAGGAAACTATTACATTGAGTCTTAATAACGCATTGTGGTGGTGGGACCTTTTGGCAATTAAATCACGTGAGCTGAGATTTATAGTAATGCTGATTAGGGGTGGAGGGAAGTAGTTTATGGCCCCTTTGGCTTTCTCTCTTTCACTATGTGAAATCACAGCATTTGTGTCCTATGTAGGGTGCAGTGACAAGATGCCATTTTAGAAGATCCATTAGTCCTTCAGCAGCCACTACACTTTTAATTGCTTTGATCCAGGACTCCCCAGCCATAACTATGAAAGATAAATTCCTGTTCTTTATCAATTATCCATTTTCAGGCATTTTGTTATAGCAGCACAAACTAATAAGAAATCTTATTCAACACTTCTGCTAAAAAGTTGGGAAACAAAAAGTATTCTTAAATTTTTTGTCATACAGCAAAAAAGTAAAACTGAAATTCCCAGAAGCCACTTTTTAATCTTATGGAGTAGCACACACTGAGTTGAAAACCAGTTCAGAGAAAGAAAATGCTGAATACAGAGACAGGGAAAAGGAAGCAAGAAAGAGATACACAGACAAACACAAACACAGTGATCAACTCTAAAGACTAAAGGAATTGTTTGTGTCTCTGAATTTAACTGTATATTAATTAGTATTCTTGAATTTCCCTGAATGAAATTCACTAAATTCTTCATTCAGGCTTAAAGCAGTTTGAATTGAACCTTTATTACATAAAACTAAAACTTCGAGATTAACACAGGTAGTGTAGAACACGGCCCATTACCCTAGTATATGAGTACAGTAAAATTGTGGACTAAAGACTATCTTCAAAACTATGTAATACTTAGAAGACCATATGCAGTGATCTTTAAGGCATATTTAAAATATCTATTGCTGATGACATAAAATCTTGTACAAGGTTTCCTGTATCGCAGAGTGCCAGGAGATCTGCATTCTCTTAACTTAACACAGTTTCATAGGACCTGACCAGTGTTCCAGTGTTTTCTAGAGATGCATGCCCAAGGAAATATTCAGGTTAAGCATACCAAAATTCAAACTCCAAATCTGAAATACTCAGAAATATGAGACTTATGGATAGCTGACACAATGGAAAATTTCATACCTTACCTCATAGGATAAGTCACAGTCAAAATGCAAGCACACTAAAAATATTGTGCAAAAGCACTTTCATTTTATAAGATACAGTGTATGTGAAAGATGAATGAATTTTGTGTTCAGACTTAGGTATCGGTCCAAAGAAATCTTATTATGTGTATGAAAATATTCAAAAACTTTGAAAATGTCCCCAATACACACAGGTTTCAAGCATTTTGAATAAGTGATACTCAACCTGAAAAACAAAATGTAAGAACTGATTAGGGGAGCTGACTAGAGGATTATGGACACTGAGATGTCTCATAGTAGAATGGGGACAATGAGAAGCAGCTAGAAAAGTTGAAGAGCAAATAACATGACCTAATCCAAGTTCAAAAGCCTCAGAAACAGAGAAACCAAAGATGTAACTCTGAGTCAGAGACAACTGGTATAAGTTCTGGAATCCAAGGACTAGAGAAACTAAAGACAAGAGAAAGATGTACTGATTCTAGAAAAGAAAGAGAAGCACTTAGCCTTTATTTGTCACTCTGTTCCCTCTGGGTCCCTAGCTGAATGAACAGTGCTTGTCCACATTGAGGGTAGACCTTCCCTACTCAGTACTTGAATTCACACACCAACCTCCTCTGGAAACATCTCACAGACACAGCTGGGGCTGCTCAATCATTCTAATCAAATGCAAACCAGAGAGGTTTCCCTTTCAGTACAAGGATAGGTTCAACAAACACTTACACTGAAAATAATTAAGGCCACACAGCAATCTGAGCATGCTGAAATCCAGTCAAGTTAACACCAAAAGTCAACCATCATGCCAACAAAACTCATGACAAAACATCCAGAGTCAGTATACTGTCCTGAACATCATCCTTTTTATGTCATTTTGGTGTCCCTTAAGCACCTAATCACCAAACACAAACCAATTCCTAGTGTCAGTTCTCAATCTCTTTCAGCCATGCAGCTTTCCTTTCTTCAGCATAAAAAAAACCAAAAAAACAAAAAAACCCAAACAAACAAAAAAATAATACAAAAGCCATCTTAACCTAGAGGTTCCTAGCCTTGGGAACATTGTTTCCAACTAAATGAGCCTCTAATAAGCTCAGTGTAGAAAATGCTTCCGCTAAAATAGTGACCACATTTGAGCTAGCAGAATCATCCTTCCAGCTCTGAAAAGGAGTCAGATTTCAAGATCTGTGGAATGGGCACTGTTCCTTGTAAGTGTACAAAGAAATTCCTGTACGAAGGAATCACCTCTAGTCTTACACTGTAGCTAGCAACATAAAATTCCTATTGTAATGAGAAAACTGTATACTTAACATGTTAGCTCCACAAGGTGTAACGTAAAAAATTTCTAGAGTCAAATAACTGTGTAAATTTTTTATTTGGCCAGGCATGGTCCTGTGCAACTATAATCTCAGCACTTTGGAGCCTGAGGCAAAATTCCCAGGAGTTCAAGAGCAGCCTAGGGTATATAATCAGTTCAAAGCCAGTCTAAACTACTGGCCTCAAAAAACAAATAAAAAATACAGTTAAACAGAGATAACAAATGTATGTAATGCAATACTTACTGAGATCTCTAATACATTCATGTACAAGGCTGATCCTAAAAGGGAATACAGATCTATCTTGGTTTACTATAACAAAATCCCAGATACTAGATGGCTTATAAGCAAGGGAAGTATACTCACAATACTGGAGACTGAGGGCTCCAAGGACGAGGCACATACAGACTCCAAATCTCATTAGGGTCTGCTTTTTGGTTTATAGTTGGCACCTTTTCACTGTGTCTTCACATGAAAGAACTTGTGAGGAGGTCTCTCTTAAGCCTCTTTTATAAGGGCTTTAATCCTAATCACCTATCAAAGGTCACGCTATCATCTTGGGGTTAGTGTTTCCACAAATTAAGTTTTGAATGTTGCAAGTGTTGTAGCCTTGAGGTCCAAAGGGGTCTGAGCTAAGCCACCCTGGGGCTCTGTGGAAGACAAGGGAGTAGACATGTCTGCCAAAGATTCAAACAATCAAGCAATTTCCCAAATGCAGGGGTTAATTCAGCATTTACCACATTCACAGCAAAAAACAGGTATGCACTAAGTTCAAAGCTGGTTAGGGTGGGACAGTGTAGGATCTTTCTTCCATCCAGCCAACAGACTGTGCGAACACAGGTGCCTGACAGGCAGCACCCTAACTCCCAGAGGCTATCTGGAGACCTGTTCACCCGGGGAAACAAAACAGCCTCTCTGAATGGGCAGAGTGGTGCTAATAGAAAGATGCAGGCTCCAGTGGCAGCTTTACAAAGAGCAGTACTTGGAGTAAAGCTCACAAAAATGGAGTCAGAAGGCTGAGCCTACGAGAAGTCAGAGGGTTTGTCTTTTATGCCATGGAGAATGTGGTGCAAACATGTGCTGATGTTACAGAGGTATACAAACATGCTAATACTATGGTAGTAAAAGCATGTTTTTCTTTATTGTAAAAATGTATTTTTTGGAAAATATTTTTTAAATTTCTCAAGAAGGCTTCACAACATAAGTTTGGCATACAAGATATATGATTATCACATGGGATATAAGTTAATATAGATCCACAAAATAAGTTTGATATCTTTTTTTTTTTTTTTTATCGGTACCAGGGATCGAACTCACAACTGCCTGCTTGCAGGGCAGGCACTTATGCCTCCAAGCTAAATCCCCAGCCCCAAAATAAGTTTGATATCTTACAGATGTGTAAGATAGCTTCTGTCCTGCTCACTTCAGAAGGACACAAATATTCTAACCATAAAAATATCGCATACAGTATTTTAAACTCCATTAACCATGGTATATTTTTTATTTGCTTGCTTCTTTAAAATGGGCAAAGCATGTCTTAAACCAAGCATTGACCAAAAGACCTCGTACAAAATGTATGGGATCATTCTACAAACATCCATGCCAGTAAAACCCTGAGTAGATAAAAATGAAGAGCTGGAGCAGTCTCATTTGCACAATAGCTACTCTACCTTGATACCAGCAGATTCGTTCCACCCCATGTAAACTTCCCCTTCTTGGACTTCCAGGAAGATAACCATCAGTGCTGATCAGGCAGGTGACAGCTGATGTCCAGGATATAGGTGTCATCATTCAAGTCCTCTCTGTGACTACAGCAGTGCAAGTTGTCTGATCTTTCACTTAGAGGAAGTCATAAAATCTAATCTTTCATAGGAATATCATCATCCTCAAATGCCCATAATCAAGTTCCCTAAATAAGAGGAAAGCAGCAAAGGTATTAAAATTATCCCATATGTACTATCTGACCATAGCACACTGAAATTTGAAATTAATGGCAAAAAAATTGCAAAACCTGCATAAACACATGGAAATTAATTAACAACCTTTTGAACAACCAGTGGGCTACAGATGAAATTCAAGAAGAAATAAAGCAATATCTACAATTCAAAGAAAATACGGAAACAGCATACTGTAACCTGTGGGATGCAATGAAATTATCCTTAAAAGGGAAATATATAGCAATAAATTGTCAAATCAAGAAAACAGAATAAGCACAAATAAACAACCTAATGCTTAATCTCAAGCTTCTAGAAAAAGAAAAGCAAGTTAAACCCAAACTCATAGAAGAGAGGAAATTGTAAAGATTAGAGAACAAATCAATGCAATTGAAACTTTTAAAAAATACGAAGAATTAATGAGTCAAAAAGCTGATTTTTGAGAGAATAAACAAAATTGACAAACCTCTATCTAACATCATAAAGAAAAAGAAAGAAAAAACACAAATTCATGCAATCAGGACTGAAAAGGAGAAAATTACTATAGATTCCATGGAAATTCAAAACATCATGAATACCTATTTTGAAAATCGCTACTCACATAGAGTGGAAAACACAGAGGAAATGGAGATTTCTAGAAATATATGAACTACCGAAGTTCAACCAAGAAGATATAGCAATTTTAAATAATCTAATATCAGCTACTGAAATTGAAAACATAATTAACACCTTACCAACAAAGAAAACCCCAGGTCCTGATCGATTCAAGGCTGAATTCTACAAGAAATTCAGAGATGATTTGATGCCAATACTCTTTAAAGGCTTTAATGAAATTGAAAAGGAAGCAATCCTCTCTAAATCATTCCTTGAGGCAAGTATCACTCTCATACCAAAACCAGAGAAAGACCCAACCAAAAAGGAGAACTATAGGCCAATCTCACTAATAAACATTGATGCAAAGATTCTCAATAAAATACTGGCAAACAGAATGCAGCAAATCATCAAGAAGATTATACATTGTGACCAAGTGGGATTCATCCCAGGAATGTAGGGATGATTTAACATGTGCAAATCAATAAATGTAATATACCATGTCAGCAGAACCAAAAACAAAAACCACATGGCCATCTCAACATATGCAGAAAAAGCTGTTGATAATGTCCAACACATGTTCATGATAAAAACCCTTCAGAAACTCAGAATACCCTGTGTCTACCTCAATCTTATAAAGTCCATCTATGACAAACCAACAGCCAACATTATACTAAATGGACAACAACTGAAAGCACTCACTTTAAAATCAGGAGCAAGATAAAGATGTCCACTATCACCACTCCTTTTCATTACTGTTCTGGAAACACTAGCCAGAGCAACATAGGAAACGGAGAAGATAAATTGTCACTATTGGCAGATGACAGGATAGTCTATATAGAAGACCCAAAAAACTCCATTAAAAGACTAATAGAGGTGATAAACAAATTCAGCAGTGTAGCAGGATACAAAGTCAACACTCAAAAATCAATATCATTAAAAAAATCAATAGCATTCCTGTACACAAACAAAAAACTCAACAAGAGAGAAATTATGGATACATTGTCATTTACCATAGCATTTAAAAAATGAAATACTTAGGAGTCAACTAAGAATGTACAAGACTCATATGCTGAAAATTATGCTATGCTAAAAAAGGAGATTGAAGAGGATATTGGAAAATAGAAGGATATTCCTTGCTCTTGGTTAGGAAGAACCAACACTGTGAAAATGGCCATACTCACAAAACTCTTATACAGATTTAACACAATTCCAATCAAAATACCATTAACATACCTCATAGATCTAGAGAAAATACTTCTAAAATTCATTTGGAAACAGAAGGAACCTAGAATAGCCAAGACAATCTTGGAAACAAAGGCAAGGCAGGAGGCATTGCAATTTCTGACTTGAAACTATACTACAAAGCCAAAGTGATAAAATCGACATGATACCGGCAAAGAAATAGACCCAAGGATCAATAGAACAAATTAGAAGATGCAAACACAACTACAGAGACACACAGCCACCTGATATTTAACAAAGGGGCTAAACATGTTGACCGGAAAACAGATAGCCTCTTTAATAAATGGTTCTGGAAAAATTGGCTTTTCACATGCCAAAGACTGAAACTAGATCCATGCCTATCACCAGGAACAAAACTAAAGTCTGAATGGATCAAAAATCTAAATATTAAAAGAGAAACACTAAATCTACTGGAAGACAAGGTAGGTAGAAGTCTTGGAGACATAGGGGTAGGCAGAGAATTCATGAACAAAACACAAACTGTATGAGAAACACTTCAAAGAATCAACAACTTGGATCTCATATTACTGAAAAGTTTCTGCACTTCAAAAGAAATCACCAACAGAGTGAAAAGAAAAGCCACAATACGGGAAAGAATTTTAGCCAGCAACCCCACAGACAAAGAACTTATTTCCAGATCATATAAGGAATTGAAAAACATCAAGCCCCGCCAGAATCAAAGACCCTCTCCAAAAATGGTCATCTGAGATGAACACACAGTTCTTACATGAAGATATACAATTGGCAAATAAATACATGAACAAATGTTCACCATCACAGGTCATTTGAGAAATGCAAATTAAAACAGCATTGAAAGTTCATCTCACTCTGGGAAGAAGAGCTGACATCAAGAAATCAACTGACAACAAATGTTGGCAAGGCTGCGGGGGAAAAGGAACACTGCTCCACTGTTGGTAGGAGTGTAGACTGGGTGCAAGCACTACAGAAATCAATATGGAAAATTCTCTGAAGACTAGGATTGGAAGTTCCATTCAACCCAACTATTTCCCTACTAGGTATTTTCCCAGAAAAACTGAACAGGTCATATCACAGTGATATATGTGCACCCATGTTCATAGCACCACAATTTGTAAGAGCCAAATCTTGGAAGTAACCAAGATGCCCATCAACTGCAGAGTGGATGAAAAAGATGTGGTATTTTTTATAAAATGGAATATTACTCAGCTATGAAAAGGAGGCCTTTATAGGCAAATGGAGACAACTTGATGCTATCTTCATTAGTGAAATAAATGAGTCATATTTATAAATATCACATTGTGTGTCTAGTGTAAAAAGTAATAAGAAAAACAAGAGTAACCCAAAATGTGTAATTGCTTTGTAAAAAAGAGAGGAAAAGAAAGTGCTCTAAAGGATATAACTGCATGTATGTTGGAGTGTGTAGGAATGATAAGCATATTACTAAGTTTTTGTTGGATCATTGAACAGAATTGTTCGCAGTCTCGCTGTTTAAATGTCCACTTTGTATGCTTTACTTTTGTAAGTTGAACAACTATTTCTAAGAGAACAATATCTAACTTATCAACTAGTAATTGCTTACTGTTTATTTTTTTTGAAATTATGCATTATTTCTACACTTTTTCTGTTTTATTTTTTCTTTTTTCTCTTCAAATTATATATCTATATATAGATATATGTCTATATATATTTCTATATCTATATATAGATATATATCTGTGTATATATATATATATATATATATATATGTATATGTATATATAGAGAGAGGTGGGGAGAGAGAGGAAAGCAGATGGAAGCATCTCTTCTTTCAAGCAGATTTTTATTGCTATTCCATGGTATAATTCGGGCTCATTCCATAGCATTATATTGTGATACCTGTCATAAATCTAAAATCACTGCTATTTGATGGCAGCATGAAAGTCATTCCCTAAAGTGAATCATGCCAATCACAGTTCACAAACTTATCAGCTCCTCTTTCTGCCCACAAATAAATGAGCTAATCATTCTTGCCCAAAACATTAGTTAAGGATTCCAAAAGGTGTTAAGCTTGTCTCGTGGCCCAAGAGAAACAAAATCTATCCTCCTTGTCCCTTTCTAAGAGAAGATTACAGCAGAGCAAAATTTTCTTTATCCTATATTCAGATCTGATGTTCTGAAGTTTTGTGGCCTGAACAGCTATTTCTAAGATGACAATATGTAACTTATCAACCAGCGATTTCTTACCATTTGTTTTTCTGTAATTTTGTATTATTTCAACCCTTTTTTTTATCTTCATGTATTTTTTGTTTCCTTCTCTTTAAATAAAAAAAAGAAGAAAATTAACATATTTATAGGATGTCTGATCAGAATCTTGAGAGCAATTTTTGTTGATGCTTAGGTTCCTTTCTTTTTTTCAAAATCAGTGAACAGCTGAGTTTGTTTAAGTCCACTGTTATAAAGCTTGCAATGCGAGATTCAAAACTCAATATCTCTGTGGCCCTGTTAGAGAAATCCTGGAGAAAAGTTTGATTCTTCAATGTGGAATATGTCCCTTCCCTTGCTTTCATTCTGTTTTATTTAGAGAAAAAAAGCAAAACAGAAAAAAAAAGGGTAGAATCTACCCCAACTGAAAATGGAACCCTATTGCAACAAGAAAAATTTGTGTTCATTCGGAAACATTTAATAAATGTTTTCATATAGACAGAATTAATATCGTTATTTCTTAATGCAAATAATACAGATGAAGTAATTAAAAGGCTAATAAATGTCTATTCCTTCTTTGTAACTATTTTCGTCTTATAGAATATCAAGCTGGAATAAGGAAAAACAAGGGTATCACATCAGAGCCTCAGCCTGCCCATAACCAAACTGCTATTTCATATTTACCTTAAAAACTTTAAGCAAGTTGTCATGAGGATTTTATGTTCCCTTTTTTTAAAATGTACAAACTAGAACTCTCAAGACAAGATACAGGCTGTAGTGTAAGATCTGGGTTTAAATTCTAGTTTTATCATTTGTTAGCTGGGTAAATGGGGGCAAGCTATAAATCTCCTGGGCACCAATTCCTTCCTTTAATTGGCATAATATTCAAAACCCCTCCAAAGAGTTAGAGTGAAGTTCACAGGCAACCATAATGCTTAGGACAGTTCTTGATACAGGTAAGTATAGAATAAATCAGAAAGAAAGACACATTATTTTCCAAATGGAGACAGACTCTCTTTATTCCAAACTCAGGTCCTGCTATTTTCTTGCTTTGTTATATCAGGAAAAATTATTTAAATATCTGTGCATTTCTTTCATCATAAAAATAAGAAAATGCCTAACATGTGAAGTTGTTGAGGAGAATAATTTATGCAGAAGACTTGACCACCCAGAACCTAGCAAATGTTATTTAAGTGCTTTGTGGTACTCTCCAACCTTGGACTTAGCTGCTACCTGTGGTAAGGAATTCTGTCAGCTTTTCTTGTGTATATTGGTGGTTTGGTGGTGAGCAAAGCTAGGCTTCAAATTTGGTATCCTAAATACCCTGTTTTCATGATGATTTAAGGACACATTAATTAATCAACATAAATAAATATATTTAATGGGTAAATCATATCTTTGAGTCACTAAAAGTGGGAAGACTGTGACAATGTGAAAATCTTGGTTTCAGTCTATGCAGCTGATTAACTTCATAGCAAGCTAATCATCTGGCGAAGGGTAATTACATGTAACAGGTACTGAGGCTGTAACCCAAATACCTTCCTCATGTTCATGTCCCCATCCTCCATCCTCTGAAAATTGGTTTCTCTCAGTGCATAACTACAACCCTAACTGCAAACTTCCTCTGACTGCAGAAAACTGCTCACCTAGGGTAGTGTCTCCTCTTAAATGCTGGTTTTCCTGGGTTTTCAAAAGACCAACCCCTTACTTCATTTGGTAATAACTCTGAATGGACTTCCTAAGCTTGAATTTCCCTTAAAATAAGTTTGATGGGCCTCAATTGCAACTGCATTTCAGACCAGCTACTTCTACCCAATTCTGTCTTCTCAATTTCTGACAGAAGCATCACAATAGGGCATTCTGAAATAAATTTTCTGTTTGTAACTCGTCATCTTAGAACCAGTTTTCAGAGAATCTGATGTAAAATAGTATGCTAAATACTGCTCTGTTAAAGGTAAGACCAAACAATTTTATTGAACACCTAAAAGTACAAATTGTGCTGGAGGTGTTGAGGAAACCTCAAACAGAATAAATATCAAATATTGATATAGCCCTCAAAGAATTTAGTTTAGAGGTGAAATAATTCATTAGATAATTAATGCATCTAACAAATGCTGCAAAGGAGAAATAAGCTAGTTATGAAGGCACACAGTAAAGATTTGAGAGGTAGGGAAGGAAAAAAGAGTGATACCCAAAGAGGCTCATCTGAAGATATAGTTTCAATTGATTTCTGAAAGATAATATCTACATAAGACCAACTATCTCTTACCCCAAAAAGATCACTAGTTCTTGACCAAAAAACCACAGGTGGCATACACAGCTGTCACTGCTATGTGACTAGAAGTGCATACTTGTCATACAAACTATTTAACACCTACAATACATTGAGTTATAACTGTAGCACTCCAGGTAGATTTTTAAGATTTAAATTCAGGTTGATTTACCATACTGTGTTTCAAGTTAGATGTGACATAAAAACATGTGAATTCTGTAATGCACAACTTATGTCTAGTTTAATCATTATTGGGCAGTGCCCTCTACCTGACATTTTTCTTCATGTTTGATCACAATGTTCTGAGCATTTCTGCATCCTTAATTTACTTCTCTCCTAGAAGAAGTCATGGTGCTCCACTGGGTCAGGTAAGGTTCCCTGATTCTGGGACTGACTCATAATTCTACTTGCATGCAGAAATTGGGCATGTTCTTCACTAATCGATGTTAGCAAAAATAAAATAATATTTTGGGCTCTGTTTACTTTATTTCTTTGTCTTATATCTTAATTTATAAGCTCCAAGTTCCTATGGTTTATATTCTAAAATCTTTAATAGATTTTAAAATGACAATCGCTGACAAGGTGGTGACACTGGCTTTCAATCTAGGCTGTCCATATTTCTGAGAAAATTAAACATGACAATATAAGACTTCAGAAATCTCTCATAGTTTACTTTTCATAAATATGAAGCCTGAGTCTAGTTTGGTGAGACTACTTTATGTCTCTTTATGGAATAAATTCCTCGCTACATACTTGGAATAATGGGCAATGTATAGGGGACTGTCAAGTGAAAAAACTGAAATGATTTACCGAGAGTGGGATATTTGGAATCTGGAAAGGCCCAAAGAGATAAATGGGCTTTCTAGTTACACAGGCACAATCTTCTACAATGACCTCCCTTCCACGCAATACAGAACTGCATAAGTAATAGATTATATGGTCCACTACATTCACAATTAAAAACTTTTCTTGTTTCCCCCAGTCGTATACAAATGGTAAATTCTCAAACAAAAAGACATCCTTGGTCTGTGACAGGATTTTGCCAATAATGAGAAAGAGATTTGTAGCTGGGTTTGTAGAAAATGGTTTTTTGTTTTGTTTTGTTTTTGTTTTTTGCAAAAAAAAAAAAAAAACATTTTTCAAGGTCTCATGAAAAATAATCTACATAATCTGTGGCTCCTATGGATTACAGAGTGTTTTTATAAATCTCTGACTCTCTTGAAGTCAGGGGTTTTCAGTGGCCAAGAATGTGTATCAAAACAATAAAGCTGAGTTTCTATTTGCTAATTTTTTTTCCTTCCTCAATATCCTATGACAACAATTCTCTGATGAATATTTTATGTTTTCTCAGATGGTTTGTCCCTAAACTTCAATCCATCATTGATATTGATGTGGTTCTTAGAGAACAAATAATTCCCAAACATTTTAGTCCATCTTGAAAGTAGCTCTCAAATTCATGTACCCCTCAGTCACATCACAGAGCGAATAAAATTTTTCTCTTTTTGGTCTCGTGCAAAGACCTGTTAACTATTCTCTTTGCATGTCCTCTTGTTCCCTCTCAGGTCAGTCCCTACACAGGTCAGAGCAATCACATTTAGTGGAAGGCTGTACATTTTGAAAGAGAGCAATCAGCCCCTGGCACTTGCAACTCAACACTAACAAGGTCCAGTGTTCTCCTGTGGACCATAAATAATCTCACAGAACTTCAACATCAGATGAGGCTACACTGAGGTGATGGATAAAGACAAAAGCACACAACTCCCTAATCATGTTTGAACATAGACAAAAGATGAGCACTGTCAAACCACAAAATTGTCATTCTCCCTAGCCTGGACCATAATGATGGTTGCTTTTTATTGTTCATTTGATTTTTATGAACTGCTATTCTAGCCTCACCTGATTCCTCACTGATTTATAAATACAAGATTTATAATGAATCCCAATCATAGAATTGTCCCCATAGCACAGCTTATACACAAAATAAAACTACCAGGCCTTGACACCTCTTCAAATCTGGTATAACAAACCCAAGCTCATAAGTCCTAACATCATTTTAGGGATATGTCACAGGCTTCTCCTTGGACTTTTTTCTCTTGCTGCAATGACCACAAAACCCAATTTACTGAACCAGAGGAAAGTTCCTTGTGGTCTTTGGATAGAAAACATGGGCTTGAGTTCAAATATCAATACCATCATATACTGCAAGTCAAGTTATTTAACTTCTTTGGGCCACAGTTTACTTATTGGTACAATGGAGATGGTGTCATCCTGTCTACCTCTTTGATTTTTTGTTTTAAAGTCATATATATATATATATATATATATATATATATATAATGTTCATATAACTTGCTATTTAAAACACATCTGCTCAATAATTCCTCCTTAAATTGATAGTCAAAGTCATCACCATGTCTAAAAAGGCCTTTGATATTTGGCTACTACCTACTTCTTCAGTCTTATGATACCTAAGTTTTCTCTTCTACAATATGAGGTAGTAGTATTAATGGGAATAATAACAATTTTAATAATATCACAAAAATCAGGTAAACTCAGAGCTGGAAATGTAGCTCAGTGGCATAGCTCCTCCTTGGCAAATGTGAGGTTATGAGATTAATTCCCTATACCCTCCCCCCAAAAATCAGGTAAACAATGAATATGTTCGGCTCTACCTTTGGAAGACTTCTGAACACCAGCACTCAGTAGATACACCATATATCTCATTTTACCTTCCTTCTTTGAACAAATTATTGCTTTTTAGGCTTTCTGGGATTTTTATAACTATAAACTAGAAATATGGGAAATACAGTGCTTTAGCACAATATCTTATCAAATAGACAATCAGTAAATACTATACTTGGTGCGTAAATGAAATCTTCATTTAAAATTCTCAAAGTTTGCAATATATTTCATTAAAATGATCTCATATAATAGTATTACAGTAAAAAGATCATAAAATTTGAATTTATAAATTCTTCCCATAGAAATACTAATTTAGTATGTTTTATATACTGACATTCTAATATTTTTCTCTGGGGAAAAAAGTGAAAAGCTCTGAAAGTATAAAAGTACTATGTTACTTGATTGGATCACCTATGAGCATCTGATTTGGGATGCAGAGATGATTTTACCTCAGAGGATCACAAACATTTATGATTAGAAGAAAGTCAACACAATACACTATAGTGTATCACTTCAACAGGAATGCCATTTACTACACAAGTAGGCAACTGCTGCTTTTTAAAAAGTGATTTATTTTTGCAGAAAAATAGAAAAGAAAATTCCAGTTTAGAAAAAAATGGTACCATCCTATTGTATTACAGATACAAAGGCACACAACACACACAACAGAACCAACTAATACACCATGACTGCTGCCAAACTCAAGGAAGAATACTCATAGTGAAGTATACTTGCAGTGTGGGGATATTGCTTTTGGATATCCTAGTAATAAGTCCTTGCAAAGATTTCATGCTCTCATGTCTGAATAATATTGTTAGTTATACTAAATCATTTTATTCTTAAAGATCAGATTTCCACTTGGGAAAATAAAACTCAAAAAGACACTAGTCAGCATTTCATTGATTATAATAGCTTAAGTGAAATACCTTAAACATGAACTATTTAAAAGGCATTGATCATAAGAAAAATAATGTTGGAAGGAACTTTGATAATTATATCCAAAATAAAGCTTACTAAGAAATTAGTGCTTCAAAGACTCAGAGGGGATATAAGTGAACCTTTCATAAAATAAATAATGAGGTTCAGACAGAGAATAGAATTTCTTCATATCCAACTGCTAATATAATAATGGTTTCTGGTCTCCTAACCTTCCATTTTATATTATATGTAGTAAATATGTCTTATTTTAATTGCAATTTAATAGAATTGCAATGACACAATGGAGAGATTATTCCATTTCTAGAATCATAAGCGACCTCAATGACCTCCCTCTGAAAATAAAAAATGTTGGTAAATACTTTAAAATGATAATTGCAAATATAATCAAGAAAATAAAGAATACTGGTTCTAAAACCTAAGTGAATAAAGGTAGAGGACTAAAACATCTTAATATAAGACAATCATTAAATCTATTGAAATTGACAATTGGCTCAGCTCAAAAGACCAAGTTTAAGAAACATTCAAGGTTTTCAAAATAAAAAATACACCACTTAAGATTTTATACTAGTCTACTTCATAGAATCATGAACCCAAATGTCTTTTAAATAAACAGGAAAATTGAAAAAAAAATATTCCATGGAACGGCATGGAATTTTACTTTGCTAGAATATGATACCAAGAAAAAGAAAAACAAATGCCCAGAATTTATCATGCACAAATTAAACTTCAAGTGAATTTCATTGTCTCAAGTTACACAATACAGGTTGCTTACAAAGTTCCAAGTTTTGAATTTAGTTTAAATTGGTCCCATTCTGCTAATACCCCCAGGCACCAGTTAGAAGCAAATAAAATTTATTCTTGTGATAATCTACTCTCATCTTGAGCTTCAAAGAATTCCCACTGGTAACAGTTCATGAAATAAATTTTCATACTAAGAATTCACCTGCAAAAAACAAAGAAATAAGCAGATATTCACAAGCATTTCAGATACTGAAATTTTCAGATACTGAAATAAAATATATATTTATAATTGTTGCCAGAAACAAAAGTAGGAATTATGAATATAAATAAGTTATTTTGAAATATCACCAAGGTTTTTAAAAGAAACACATTGGAATTTTAAAATACAATATTAAGTATTTAAAACTCAAAGAATGTTCTGGATTGCAAAGGAAGGAGTAAGTATACTTCACTTATCTCTACAACTAAACAGAATTATGAAAACTATACAGAATGCGCAAAACGGCTACATTAGAGGATTCTTTGAAGCAACCAATAGCAGGTAAACTGGGAAAGAATCCCAGGTTTAAATGTTCCACCAAGCTGAAGAGGAGTTTATCATTTTATTTTTTTCTTATACTAATGTTTAGACAAAACCTAGAGTTGGACATCACTGCTGACAGAGAGAGATTTAAAAGAAGCATTTTAGTTCAGACTCAAAGAAAAGCAGATGATTTCTGATAGAATTGTGGGGCGGCAGCTGAAAAGATAAGAAGTATGAAATATAAATGACCTTTATTTTAAGAATGCAGGGAGATGGGGCTGGGGATTTAGCTCAGTGGCATAAGCGCCTGCCTTGCAAGCAGGCAGTCGTGAGTTTGATCCCTGGTACCCATAAAAAAACGAAACAGACAAAAAAAAAAAAAAAAAAAAGAAACCCCCAAGCCCCTGGGGTGCGGCATCTCCCCCCCCCCCCCCGCCAGGGTTGGCAGTCTCTCCGTGGGACACGTGGAGTGGAGGCATACATGTAGCTTAGGTTGGGGGTGGTGCCTGAGGGGCATTGGGGATGTACAGGTATCTCACTGGCACTCATTTGGCACCAGGGACAAATTCCTAAGGGTGGGGAAGATAGAGTCATAGGTAAATTCCTAGGGGTGGGGGAGATGGAGCCCCTTGGCTCTGCCTGAGGCTTTACCAGCTACAGTGTCCTGTCTGGGCCAAAAATCTTTCTATTTCCTTAATACTCAGAAAAATGACAGAAATCTGGGTGGGTCTCTATTTTCTAGCCCTTGAACAACAGCACTAAAACAGCTCCCCAGTAACAGCAGCAGTTATCATTACTGCTGGGGCCTAAAATTCCCAGGCAAGAGAATCTTCCAATTAGCTTTTTTTTTTTGTTGTCCTCTCCCCAGTTGGTCTGATATATGAATTACAATTTCCAAAAACTACAATCAACCCTTATATCAATTAATAGGTAAACAAAGCAACAAATTGTTGTATATCTAAATGATGAAATATTTGGCAGTAATAAAAAATAAACTTTCATTAGTAGCATAGTAGTTATCTGTCTTGTATATCTTGTAATCTGAACAACTACTTTGAAGCTAACAATGCACAATAGATTAATCAGTGTTAATCTCCTATTATTTTGTTTTTAAATTGTGTGCAATCATTTTTGTTTTATTTATTTATTAGGTCTTTCTGAGGCAGGGTCTTGTCATGCAGTTCAGGCTTTGAGCTCACTTTGTAGCTCAGGCTGGTCTCGAAGTTACAATAATCCTTTTATCTCAGCCTCCTGAGTGCTGGGATTACAGGCGTACACCATGACACCCGGCTTTCATTTTTAAATTAAAAAAGAACAAATTTATGGGACTCCACAATTTGGATGAATCTCAAATGCATTATAATGAACAGAAGAAGCCATTTTTGAAACACTTAACTTCTATTTGATTTAATTTATACAGAATTACGAGGAGAATATAGATTAACAAAGTAGAAGGACAAGGAAGTTGCAGAAGAAATTAGTTTTAGAGATTAGGGAGATATCCTAGAGATTACTCATTCCACCCCTGAGAGACTCTATAAAGTCCCTTAATCAGACCTAGTAAGTCAGAGTTTCTAGCTCTTTGCTCAGGTATATCTGCCCATCACAAGACTTCCAGATCCTGATACTATTCTGACAACTGCGATGCTTGTTTTCAAATTAACAGGTATCAGAATCACCAGCAGGGCTTGTCAAGGCACAAATTTCTGTGTTCTATCTTCAGAGTTTTCTATGCAGAGATTTGCATAGGAGGCTGAGAATGTCCATTTCTGACAAGTTCCTTGTCATGTGTTAACTCCAGTTATGGGTATTCTACTTTGAGAACCACTGTTATAGATCTGATTCTCAACAGGAATCGTTAAGAGAACTTAAAAATACAGATGACTGATTCCCCTCCAGATATACTAATGCAATTCTATGTAATCTTCCTTCCTTCATGTCTAACTTCCTCCTTCCTTCTGTTATTTCTTTAATACAAAGTCTTGTTAGGTCTAAAGCTGGCCTACAACTCATTATGTAGCCAAGGATTGTCTTGAACTTATCTTTTTTCTTCAGGCTCCAAGAGTGCTTGTATTACAGGCTTCACCACCTTGGCTAGCTCTAATCATTTTTCTGCAATCAACTCAGGCTTTCATACCTCTTTCCTCCCAATTCCTCCCCTGCTCACTCCCCACCATCTTCTTATGTTTCCTTATGACACGTCCTTTTGTTTTCCCCTGTGTACCTTGTAATGCTCTTATCAACGTACGTAACCATCAGTGCAATCAGTAACTGGCTGTGGCATTTCCACTCATTCCTCTTGTGCTTGCCTATCAATGTAATTTCAGTATAAGTTTCTTGAGAGCACAATTGTATTTCAATCAACATAGTATCATCAGCATCTACGATGGTGACTATGTGACTGTTAGCCCTGATATGCCCATTCATTGAATTAATAAAATCCGAGCAAATAACACTCTCCTGGGTAGGTCTGGGAAAGTCATAGAGGAATGGCATTAGTTATTATATATTTTCTTTCACCTCCTCTCTGTCACTGTTCCTCTGCTCTGCTTTCTGGCTGATGTAAACTAACCAACTTGTTTCTACCATACACTTCTACTATGATGATCTTGCCTTGAAGCTAGGTGACTATGGATTTAACCCCCAAACCAAGAGTTAAATTAAACCAGTCCTCTCATAATGTGAATGTTGGGTATCATGTATAACAACTGGAAAGCCTACTAACACAGAAAATTGATGCAGGAGAAATGGGGTCATTGCCATGACTGTGCATGATTGTGTGCAGCCCTTAAACCAGCCTTTAAAACTGGCTCACAGGAAGAATTTAGAGAGGTTTAGAGATGTCTTAAAATGCTTAAAGCAGAGGCTGATGAGTGGTTCTGGTCCGAGCTCAAAAAACCAAACTATTGATAGGCATAAAGATGGTAAAAGCCAGACACAGGGGTTTCACTTGGGAAAAACACTCTACTGTCATTTGGACTATATGCTATCAGGGCAAAAAATTTGTTTACATTTTTCCCAAAATCTGAGACTGCGGGAGACTGAGTTTGTGAGTGTTGAATTTCTTAATCTGGCAGAAGAAGTTTCAAAGCCACCCAAAATTCAGGGTATCACATGAGAACTGCTGGCTGCTTTTAGCCAGATTTATAGTGAGAAGTTGTGGAAAAGGCAGAAAAAATTTGAAAAGCTTAAATTCTAACCCAGAAGGAGCCATGTTAAAGTTAGAGCCAAAGGAAATGTTACTGCTAAAGAAATTAGTACCATAAAAATGAAAGCAAGAACAGGTTTTTGTATAGGATAAGAAAGACATTAAGGGCATCTCAGGAATCACCTAGATCCCATCCACTATAGAGTCAAGAGTGCAAAATTGTCAATATCCTTTGAGAAGAGAGTTCCTGAGAATATTTGCATAGAAAAGGGCTAGGGAATTGATTCACCAGGATTCATTTTTAGGTGCTTATAGTCTGTTGTAGCCATGGTCGAAAGGGCCTGGTTGCTTCTTTGGCTGACAGCACATCTTGGCATCCTCCACATGAGGCTACATTTATTAATATGCAGAATGCAAAAGTTGTAAGGCCAGAGATTCTTCCACCAAGATTTCAAAGGAAAGCCTGGAAACCCAGACAAGGAAATCTTAAGAACTCACCACATGAGGCTGTCAGAATGAAGCCAAACATACATTTCAGAGATGCAAAGATTGTGAAATGTCAAACAAGGAAAGCTGCAGCCCATTGGTGAAACCAGTCCAAGAGAAAGGTCTGGTGATTTGCAACACATCCCTTTTGGGAACTTACACTTTACCACCATTGCCTCAGATTCTAGACACAGCGCAACAAGACTTAGTGTTTATCCTTGCTGGTTTTCTGTTTTGTTTTGACTAAATTTTTATCCACCCATATATTCCTCCCCTTTGGAATAAGAAAGTTTACATTATGACATTGTGCTTTCAGATCATATAATTTCTTCTTAATTTTTACAGAAGTTCACAACTAAGAGTTTGCCTTAAATCTCAAAAAAGATTTGGACTTTTAAAAATAATGGAAGAGTTGAGCCTTAGGGTAAAGAAGTATCATATTTTCATTCATATATGGGGGTAGTTGTATTACATCGAGTGGAATTCTGCACTTACTATTATGTTTCTTCTTTCTTGTTTTGGAGAGTAATTTTTCTATTTAAAGAAAAAAAAACAGAAAAAGGGTAGAAATAATACATAATTTCAAAAAAAAAAATAAACAGTAAATCACTAGTTGATAATTACATATTTTCTTCTTAGAAATAGCTGTTCAAGTTACAAAAGTAAAGCATACAAAGTGGACATTTAAACATTGAACCTGCTAAAAGTTCTCTCCAACAATCCAACAAATACTTAGTAATATGCTTATCAATCCTACACACTTAAACATACATGCAATTATATCCTTTAGAGAATTTTCTTTTCCTCTCTTTTTTACAATGCTAATTACACATTTTGGGTTTTATTACTCCTACAGTTCTTATTAGTTTTTACACTAGAGACACAATGTGATATTTATAAGTATGATTTTTATTTATTTCACTAATGAGGATAGCCTCAAGTTGTCTCCATTTGCCTATGAAGGCATCAAGATCATCCTTTTTATAACTGAGTAATATTCCATTGTACAAAAATGCCACATCGTTTTCATCCACTCTGAAATCAAGATCATGGGCATCTTATTGTTTCCAAGATTTAGCTATTACAAATTGTGTTGCTATGAACATGAGTGCACATATATCACTGTGACATGACCTTTTCAGTTTTTCTGGGAATATACCTAAGAGAGGAAGAGATGGGTTGGATGGAACTGGAACTTCCAATCCTAGTCTTCTGGGAAAATTCCATACTGATTTCCATATAGGTTGCACCAGTCTACACTCCCACCAACAGTGGAGCAGTGTTCCTTTTTTTCCCTTGCAGCCTCACCGACATTTGTTATCAGTTCATTTTTTGATGGCAGCCATTCTTTCCGGTGTGTGATGAAATCTCAATGCTCTTTTAATTTGCACTTCTCAAATGACCAGTGATGGTGAACATTTGTTCATGGATTTATTTGCAATTTGTATATCTTTATCTGAGAAACGTGTGTTCATCTCAGATACCCATTTTTGGAGAGGGTCTTTGAATTTGAGGGGCTTGATGTTTTTCAATTCTTTATATGTTCTAGATATATGTTCTTTGTCTGTGGGGTTGCTGGCTAAAATTCTTTCCAATTCTGTGAGTTTTCTTTTCACTCTATTGGTGATTTCTTTTGAAGTGCAGAAACTTTTCAATTATATAAGATTCCAGTTATTGATTCTTTGAAGAGTTTCTCATGCAGTTTGCATTTTGTTCATGAATTACCTGCTTACTTCTATGTCTCCATGACTTCTGACTATCTTGTCTTCCAGAAGATTTAGTGTTTCTCTTTTAATATTTAGGTTTTTTGATCCATTCAGACTTTAGTTTTGTTCCTGGTGATAGGCATGGATCTAGTTTCAGTCTTTGGCACGTGAAAAGCCAATTTTTCCAGAATCATTTATTAAAGAGGCTATACTTCTTCCAGTAAACATATTTACACCCTTTTCAAATATCAGGTGGCTGAACAACTTTATATTGTGCTTGCATCTTCTAATTTGTTGCATTGATCCTCAGTCCATTTCTTTGCCAGTACCATGTTGATTTTTTCATTGTGGTTTTGTAGTATACTTTCAAGCCAGGAATTGCAATGCCTCCTGCCTTGCCTTTGTTTCCAAGATTGCCTTTGCTCTTCTAGGTTTCTTCTGTTTCCAAATGAATTTTAAGAGTCTTTTCTCTAGATCTGTGAGGTATGTTATTGGTATTTTGATTGGGATTGTGTTAAATCTGTGTAAGAGTTTTGGGAGTATGGCCATTTTCACAGTGTTGGTTCTTCCTAACCAAGAGCAAGGAATATCCTTCTATTTTCTAATATCTTCTTCAGTCTACTTTTTTAGCATAGTATAATTTACAGCATATAGGTTTTTTACCTTCTTAGTGAGTTTGATTCCTAAGTGTTTCTTTTTTTAGATGCTATGATAAAGAGTGGTATATCCATAATATTTCTCTTGGTGAGTTTTTTGTTTGTGTACAAGAATGCTATTGATTTTTGAGCATTGACTTTGTATCCAGCTACACTGGTTATTACTTCTAGTAGTCTTTTAATGGAATTTTTTGGGTCTTCTATGTAGACAATCATGTCAACTGCTAATAGTGATATTTTAACTTCTTCCTTTCCTATTTTTATTACTTTTATTTCTCTCTCTGTTGTGATTGCTCTGGCTAGTGTTTCCAGAGCTATATTGAATAGGAATGGTGATAGTGGACACCCTTGTCTTGCTCCTGATTTTAAAGTGAATGTTTTCAGCTTTTGTCCATTCAGTATGATGTTGGCTGTTGTTTTGTCATAGATGGCCTTTATAAGACTGAGGTGCATATTGTGTATTGCAAGCTTCTGAAGGGTTTTTACCATGAACATGTGTTGGCCTATATCAAAAGCTTTTTCTGCATCTATTGAGATGATTGTGTGATTTTTGTTTTTGTATTACACTTATTGGTTTACATATGTTAAACCATCCCTTGCTTTCCTGGGATGAACCCTACTTGGTCATAATGTATAATATTCTTGATGATTTGCTGCATTTGATTTGCCAGTATTTTATTGAGAATCTTTGCATCAATGTTTAGTTAGATTGGACTTTAGTTCTCCTTTTTGGTTGGGTCTTTCTATGGTTTTTGTATGAGAGTGATATTTGGCTTCAGGAATGATTTAGGAAAGATTGCTTCCTTTTCAATTGCATTGAAGAGTTTAGTATTGGCATCAGATCTTCTCTAAATTTCTTGTAGAATTCAGTCGTGAAGCAATCAGGACCTTTGCTTTTCTCCATTGGTAAATTTTTAATTATATTTTCAATTTCCATAGCTGATATTGGGTTATTCAAAATTGCTATATATTCTTGGTTGAGCTTAGGTAGTTCATATGTTTCTAGAAATCTCCATTTCCTCTGTGGTTTTCACTCTATGTGAGTAGAGATTTTCAAAGTAGGTATTCATAATCTTTTATGAATCTCCATGGGATCTGTAGTAATTTCCTTTTTGAGTCCTGATTGTGTGAATTTGATCTTTTTTTTCATTTTTCTTTACCGGGTTAGCTAGAGGTTTGCCAATTTTGTTTATTTTGGAGAGTAAGGATTAATTAAGGAGATGAGTTGGGTGTATGACATTGACATGGGGTGAGTAATGACTGTGAATCCTGATATGTCAACTATACTGGACTAAAATCTTTTCCTAGCAGATTAGTGAAGCATGCTCCTGAGTGTGTTTTGGTGGGTCACAGAGCTGTGGCCTTGGGTACTGTATCCTGCCCCTCATGTGTTCTTCTCTAGTACTATTTCTGTGTTCTCCCTGCCTACTATGAACTAAGAAGCTTTTCACTGCCAAACTATTCCATTATGATCTTCATGCCTTGAAGCCAGTCAAATATGGACTGAATCTTTCCAAAACATTAGCTAAACTAAATCTCTCTTCCTGTAAGTTGTGAATTTTAGGCACTATGCCTGGTATCAGAAAAGGTAATACTATCAGGGACATATGAGATATTCAGTAAATGTTTATTTGAATTTATGAACATCTTCTCTGCTTCTGAGTATTCATCTGCCTAAATGCCCAAATGCTGACTACATTTCCCAAAGTCATGCTGCACCAACTCCATTCACCAGTTGCCAGACATAGATAACCACATGGTGCACAAACTGCACCATGTGAAGCTGGACTTGTGACTTTTCTTCCAAAGTTTATAGCTGAATAAACATTTCCTCTGTAACATAAAACCATCCTCTCTCTGACTCCAGACCATGGTCTCATTTATCTTTCTATGTTTGATCCTTCAATTAGTATGTGTTGTAGTTAGCGGTTATGCGGAGAACAATTAGAATCAGGACATGGAGTTTAAAATATTATGTTTATGATGATCAGGTAGAGTTAACACAAGAAAATGCAGGAATTCTATCTGCAACACCAAAGACATAGAATATTTAGTCAAGGGCCTAAATCCCACAGCAATGTCCCACATGAGTCCAAATAAGAACCCAGAGCTCGTGACAATGCTTCTCACAAATCCAACTGGAGGTCCAAAGCCCACAAGAAGGACTCACACCAATCTCTTTATGGATCTGTGCTGGGAAGGCCCAAGGGTCAGCAGTGGAAAGTTCATGCCAGTGGGGTGAAGGAGCTGTGTTGATGGAATGAGGGTTCTACACTGGAGCCAAGAAGTCACACTCACAGCAAAGACCAGGGCTGTCCTGAAAGGCACCACAGCCATTCTCAGTGACACAAGAGCTCCAAGCTCCTCTGACAACAAGCACAGTCGGGTACATGTCAGGCAGCCAGCATGATGAGCCCATCCTGGAGACCAAGTAACACACATCTTCCCCTCTGGAGCCAGGAAGTTATGCTCAGTATGAGAACCAAAGCTTCTCCAAGAGAACCTAATGGCTCAAACAGCAACTCGTAGGAGAACCCATGATACCTCAATACAATGCAGTAATGCATCAACGCCTCAATGTCTCAACATCTCCCTTCTTCTCCACCTATTTATCCTGATAACTTTCCTCAGGTGGAGGATCTTTGCTCAATGCCATGCTGATGTAATCCAGCTGGCATTAAGTTGACCACCAGTTCTTAATCCATAATATTATGTCTTTAAGATCTAAAACACTGTGATACACATATATCATATTACCAATATGTTCAGCTCCTATGCATGTGGCAAACAGGCCTTTGTGGTTTTATTCATCAAAGACAGACATCAAAATGAATACATTAGCCCCATTACTAGTAGTTCAAATTGGACACTAAGAAAATATCTATCAACAATAAAGTGTATGATTAACTGCAATATGTTCATATAATGGAATATTATACACAATGAGAACTGAGTTGAGCTACCTGCAAAAAAATTCATTGATCACACAAGAACAAAAGAAGCTAAAAAACAAATACCACTGTACATAATACATGAATTCATTTGTAGTAACTTAAAAATAGGCAAAAATAATCTATAGCATTACAGTTTGTAACAGTAGGAAGTAATGACTAGAAGGAGTTATGAGGAGACTCTAGGATGCTGGCAACACTGTTTCTTTCTTTTTTTAATTTTAAGAACAAAACAAAAAAGGTTAGAAATAACACAGAATTTCAAAACATAGGAAAATAACACTAGTTAATACATTGCATATTTTTATCTTATAAGTAGCTGATCTGAGGCTTATCTAAACTGTGACTCTGAGAATTCTTTGAGAATTCAATTGATACTTACTGATAGTTTGTAAGTTTTTCTATGTATAGATAATCTTTAATTGTCACAGAGTTAAAAGGTCTAAATCCTTGTGTTGGATATATTGTGGAAAAACAAAACAAAACAAAACAAAAAACTATAAGAAATGCATTTTCTTCGTTTAAGGATGTTAGAGAAGAATTCATTAAGACACAAACATCTGGGAAAAATGCATTTTAGATTGTGACTGAGAATGACAGTGGTATGCCAGAACTGGCTTATTTGAGTGGACCGTTCACATCTCTTGCCAACTCCACATTCAGTGATGTCAAGCTAATAACTTGAGATCATTCAGTATAGGAGCACTTACACCAGACAAAAGCAAAAAGCAATAGTTTGGTGGTGTAAATCTTGACTTTTTCCATTTTTCCTCCCCCATCAGATTATTATTTACCAGCACTTCACTATCTAGAGAAAATTAAAGTGTTACAATAGTTAGCATGAGAATTACATGCCAATCTTAGCCCATTGTGGTATAGTAATAAAGAAAAAAACCCTTTTATTTAACAATTCCAGCACCAATCTTCCCATGGGAAAGAAAGGGCTTACAGACTCATAGCTCTGGGATGCATCACCCTACTGCCCTCCGGTGGCAAATAATTTCCTGCATTCTTTTCTAGAGATTGAGCTCAAACCAACAAATTCTAGGCACCGCACAGACATTATTTGGTTCACAATACCTGTAGATAAATATCACTAGCTCTGTAAGTTCTAGAAGAATATAACTTGTAGACTATCTTAATACATAAATCAATATTTTTCTCTACTATGTAAGTTAGAAACAAGATAACATCCCGAGAATAAAGAAGTCAATAAATCATGTCTGTGCAAACTGTATTCAGCAACCTAGTCTAACCCACTGTGAAATTTACAAATTTACAAGAAAGCTGTAGAATTTCACAAATCCTACAACACTGTAAATAATGCATCTGTTCTGTGAAAATCATACAGTGAATAATACATCAGAGGCAGGAGATCTGACATCCAGAACAAAGAACAGAAGTGGAAAAAAATTCAGGGGATTGGAACTGTGCATTACAAGCTCTGCAAGATTACTAACACTAACAATGTCTAAATACATTGTATATTTTTAAAGGGAAAAGATAATAGAAGAAACAGTTTTAGCTTCTTAGCAATAAAACAGGAACGATCTGTGTTTTATAATTACACATGAAGGAATGCAGAGGAAAGAATTGTTGAGATACATGCAATCTCAAGAGGCATAAGCATATTAAAGTAGCTATGAACATTAATTTCTTCTGGCCCAGTGGCCAGAAGAGTTAGGGAAAACAATCTACCCAGCATATGCTACTAAAGTAGAAAGAAATGAAAGAATCCTCCAAACCTTTTAAACCAGTTCTTAAGATATTTCAAGTCATTTAAGCTCTAAGGCCCAACTCAAATACAATCAGGTATTCCTTTCAACATTGAAGGTACAATATATTTTAAAAGATAGTGCATCTCCTTGTTTGTTTGTTTATATGTCTGTTTTCTTTTTTTAAGACTATGAAGATATGTCAGTTAAATTCTTTTATTTAAAAAAAACAAAAAGCAAAAGAAACTAACAAAAAACAACAAGCTCAAGAACAACAGCAATATAGGCTTTCAAAACAAGATGATAGAATTTAACAATGGTTTTTACATTGCACATTGTTATCTTCAAAAGAGTTGCTTACTTTACCAGATATAGACATGCAAAATTGATCTAATAATGAGTATTAACTGTTTCTTTCTAAGAAGTTATAAAGTTAGTAGTATGGTCATCTTAACTACCATATATATATATATATATATATATATATATATATGTTTTATATCTTTTAAATTTTTATATATACAAATTTATTTCCTTTTCCTTTTCCCTTCCTTCTTTCCCCCTTTCCCCAATCTAGTTGCTTTTTCCTTTGAGCAGTTTCTTACCCTTATAAAACATTTATTATAGATTTTGGACCTTAGTTGCTCTTTCAGTTTCTTACACTAGGGAGACAATGTGGTATTTATGCATGTGCGTTTGATTTATTTCACTTATGAGTATGGTCTCAAGTCATACCCATTTACATATAAAAACTTCAATGTGATCCTTCTTTATAGCTGAGTACTACTAAAAGTACCAAATTTTTTAAACCATTTCCTCAGTTGATGCACATTTGGGTTGTTTCCAAGATCTGACTATTACAAATTGTGCTGTTATAAACATGGGTGTACGTATATCACTGGTATGATGTTTTTAATTCTTCTGAGAAAATGCCCAGAAGCGGAATAGCTGGGTCAAATAAAACCTCTAATCCTAGCTTTTTGAGGAACCTCCACACTGATTTCCATGTTGTGGCACCAGTCTACACTCCCACCGACAGTGGAAAAGAGTTCCTTTCTCCCCACAGCATTTGTTGTTCTCTCCTCTAGCATTTGTTGATTTATTGATCTTGACCATCTTTTCTGGAGTGAGATGGAATCTTAGCATTATTTTAAATGTGTTTCTCTAATGACCAATTATGCTGAACATTTTTCATGTATTTATTTGCCATTTATATTTCTTTATCTAAGAAGCATGTATTTCTCTCAGATGCTTATTTTTAGATTGGGTCTTTGAATTTTGAGGGCTTGATTTTTAATTCTTTATATGTTGCAGATAGAAGGCCTTTGTTTGGGGGACAGTTGGCTAAGATATTTTGCCAATTCGTGGGTTTTCTTTTCATTGTGTTGGACATTTTTTTTGACATGTAAAAACTTTTTAATAAGATGAGATCCCAGTTGTTGATTCATAGGAGTGTTTCCTGTGAAGTTTGATCTTTATTCATGAACTCTCTGCCTACCCATGTGTCTTCAAGATTTCTGCCTATTTTGCCTTCAGGATATTTAGTGTTTCTGTTTTAACACTTAGATCTCTGAGTTTAGTTTAATGCTTGGTGATAGACATGGCTCTAGGATTAGCCTTTGGCATGTGGAAAGCCAGTTTTTCCAGTACCACTTATTAAAGAGACTATCTTTCTTCCAGTGAATATATTTGGGCCCTTTGTCAAAGATAAGGTGGCTGAGGGTGTTTGTAGTTGTGCCTGTATCTTCTAATCAGGTAAAGTAAAAAGAATAATGTTTCTATAATCAACTATAGGGAAGAAAACATTCTCAGCCTACATTTGGAAATGCTTGACTGAACAAATATGAAGAATTACAGTAGTTCCCATGTAGGCTGCCCAAAAATCCTCATTTGACATCTTCTGATTAGAAATTCAGCTCCTGGCCACAGAAGTAGCATGAGGCCTGGATCTGACTGATAATAACACCTAATTCCTCTGGATAATTAGCATGACCTGGAGTGTCTCATCAATGCAAAGTCAATTAAGGCCTTCTTTGCTTGGCTCAATAAACGCATAACTAAATAAAAGAATTTTTGGTTTGGTTTGGTTTTTGGAGCTTATTAAACTGAGGAATGTAAAACTGAAACTGTTTATGATAGGGGTCAGACATTTTGTCTAGAAGCCTACAAAGGGGAAAAAGAAAGAAATACAGATTCAGTGCCAGTATTTGAATTCAGGATCCATCCATGCGAAGGAGCTAAAATGATTCTTGAACTTCCCATTTGTTACATGAGCTGTATCATGTGTGTGTGCGCATGTTCATTCTTAAAAATCTATTGCAAGGAAAAAACTAACACACATGGTAAGAGAATTCTTACTAGAGATCTAACTAGATCTATTTTAGTTGAAAATTTTGGCACACTTAGCATTCTGAGGTAACACAGAAAGATTCCCACCACTCTGAGGTCAGCTGGGCTACCTAATGAGTTCAAGGCCAGCCTGACTGGAATGATTCTCTATAAATAAATAAACAAACAAACAAACAAACAAATAAATAAATAAGTAAATATTTTATCTGGATACTGGCTTTATCTGGATGGACCTAGGAAAAAGTTGAATCATCAAGTGATTAATTGTGATAAGTTATAAAAAATCTCGAGAAAATTTATAAAGAAAAGATGAAAGCCTATTTTCTATCATTTTTGAAAGAGGTAAATCACTTTTAGATTTACCAACCTCAATTTTACATATTGTGTTGAATCCTCTAGACTAGAAGCATCACTCTAAGCTATAGATTCTCTTAAATAAAGGGGACTAATATCAATGTTTACAAGTAAAATGTTTTACTTATACTGTAGTAATTCAATTGATCCTTAAAACTCCCCCATATAGTAGGTTTCACTATTATCATTATCTAACAGACTAGGAAACTGAGGCATATAATCAACAAATCAAAACTGCAATGAGATACCAAATCATGCCAGTAAGAATGGCTACTATCAAAAAAGAAAGGATGAAAGAAAGAAAGAAAGAAAGAGGGTGAGAAAGAAAAAGAAAGAAAAGAGAAATAAAATAACAAATTCTGGCAAGGATGTAGAGCAAAAGGAACTCTTACAAGCTGTTGGTGGGAATGTTAAGGATATGGCCATTAAGGCTAACAATAAAGATTCCTCAAAAAACTAGAAATATAGAAATATCCAATGATACCATTATCCCTCCTCTAAACATATTTCTAAAGCAAATGAAATCAGCATATCAAAGTGATACCTGCATGGTCACATTTATTGTACCTCTCTCCACAGTAGCTAAGGTATGGAATCAGCCTGGGTGCTCATCAACAGATGAACAGATAAAGCAACTATAGTATATAACAATGGAGCATTGTTCAGTCATAGAAAAGAAGGAAATCTTGCCTTTTTTTTTTTTGTCTTTTTCATTTTCATCGGTACCAGGGATCAAACTCACGACTGCCTGCTTGCAAGGCAGGTGCTTACGCCACTGAGCTAAATCCCTAGCCCAATCCTGCCATTTTCAACAGTATAGAAAGAACTGGAGCACAGTATGTTAAGTAAAATAAGCCACATAGAACAAAGACAAGTAACACATGTCTCTCTCATATGTGGAAGGTAAGTAAAATCAATCAGAAAATAAAATCATGGTTATTAGATATTGGGAAGTAGGATGGGGTAGGAAAATGAAGGATGGATTTGGTATGTATGCAGGCAAATATCATACTGAAAATCCATACCTTCATTTAATATATGTTAACCAAGAAAATAAGGAAGGGAAGAAAGGATGGAAGAAACTGAGGTACATAGAACTTAAATACTTGGCCAAATTCACACAGGTGATGAGAAGTAAGCCCAGGATTTACACCAGTGGTGTAGTTCTAGAGTCCATCATATCTTTAAATACTAAGCTATACTACATTCCTGAAAGCACAAGAATAGCAGTGTTGAACTACCTACTATATGTAGAGTATGGTTTTCTCAAAATGACTTTTAACATCCTTTTGAGAAAATACTTGAATGTTAACTTTTCCCTAAAAGGCAGCCTTTACAGATCCAAAATATTCTTCTCTAATTTGACAAGCTGTTAGAAGTTGACTAAAATAACTCTGCATATGGCCTTGGAAAACAAATGCAAAGATGGTAATAACAGAAACCAGCTGAATAACACCACACTACCATTAACTGGTAACCACTTGGTCAGTTGTCCGCAGATCTGTAAGGCTTCAAATACAGACTCAGGTCATTTTAAGTAGTAGTTCCATGCTTTTTTTGCCACCTAAATTTAATAAGGAAAAGAAATACTAAAAGGACAGACCCAAACTCTAACCAAAGTCAGCAGATCTAGGGGAGAGGGGAGTTGGGCATGAGGTCTCTTTGTTTTCAAGTTTTAAATCTTTGAATCTTGGTATAATTAATACAGAATTGTGTTGGTACTTGCACTGACTTGAATATTAAGTTGACAAAAGATTTTCTTGCAGCCATAATTGATGCTTTACTGCCCCTCTCCAAGATGCACAGATTTTGCTAGGAAAACTGAGAATGCTCAATGTTTGTTAATAAATCCCACATTTGGCGAAGTAATTGAAAATATGTGTCTTCCACAGAACTCCTTGCAGTCAGTAGATTCAAGCTGTATGTAGTCTGACACCAAGGATTTTCTAAAGTGCAAGGGGAAATTGATGAAAAGGCACTGGAAATACTGACACGAGTGCTGGTTTTTCTCGAACTTGGTTTCGGAATATAAGCAAAAATATCTCCAGTTTTATTCTGGACTTTAATACTATGTATTTCCAGGCCTCCTAACAGCATCATGTATGACTTTTAAAATGAGCAGAGGAGTAGCCTTTCAGGTGGAGAACGTTGCCAAGGTAACTCCCTACCTTACCACCCTGGTATCTTTATCTCTGGTAGAACAGACAATTGTGCACACATGCTTCCTTTGTCCCTAACAAAACAGAGCTGGAAATCTTGCTGGGCATTTTCCCAGTATCCCAGAGATTCCGTTGCTTCTATTGAGCATTCACAGAGTAAAAGAGGCATAAACAGAAAGGACCAGCAAATTGTAGCCTCCACTGACTGTGACTAGAAGCTGCCAAGCTTGTGTTCTAGCTGGTGTTTTAACTTGTCTACTCGGTCTTATGAAATTAACACAATCTTTCTAGAACAATAAAAACAACAGGAAAGCCTCTTGCTTTTTCTCTTCCCATGTAAGAAAATAACTTTATTATGGAATAATTGTTTATCTTATACTCTTTTCCCAAAGGGCTATAAATAGATGGGAGACACAGGGGACAGTAATGATTTTTTAGACATCCGGATGCATTCCTATCTTTCAGATCAATTTTCTGCCTCATCCTTTCTGAATGATGAAAATCTATTCCAGTCACTTTCCAGCACACGTGCTACTCATTCTGCTTAATTTAAGAGAACTGCGGAAGAGCTCAACATGAAAAGAGAATACTAAGAGCATCTAAATGTAAACCCCAGCTCTGGCACTTCCCAGCTCTGGACTTAAACATCCATCCTCAACTACCCTTACTTGTCTCCTATGTAAAATGAGAAAAAAGACAGTACTTTCATATTGAAAGTTCACAGAAGACCTTGTAAATATATGTGATCACTTAGATACAAACACTTTTAAATACATCTATTATTTATTTTATTAGCAAAGTTAGAGACAAGCCCTTTGACAGGATGTTAAAGAATAAACATAATTCCAGGTCAAGTCAATGAGGAAAGGATCAAATACTTTAATAAATAACTTTTAATCATTCTCTTTAATGCTGTTTACAACTCTAGGAGTTAAGGTTTATTATCATTATTTTACAAAGAGAGAAACTGAGTCTGGAGGCTAAATAACTATCCCTAAATAATGTAACTGAAAAGTAGAAAAATCTGGATTTGAACTAAGGTCTATCTCATGGCAATGCTATGTATTCTTTTACAACACAACAAATACCCAAGTGCATTTAAAACAGTAACAGGAATATGGCATCAGGTAGACAGGAACCATTGGAACCCTTGGAAAATTTTTAGCAGAAAATAATAGTAGAGCTACTACTGACAGAAACTGTCAGTTTCTGTGAATGACAATTAATGGTGGAATTTACTTTTGGTATGTAAAGATGTGGAAGATAAAATGATGTCACTAAGACAATTTGTCTATCTTCTGATTTTCCTTAGGAGTGATTCCATTCTTAAATAAGATTTCCTCTTACTATGTGAAAATTGCTTACACAACGACAGTCCTGAAAAGCATATTTATCACCCAGAAGTCATTGAAAATGTTTTACTGGGATTCAATTCAAGCTATTACAACAGAAATACAAAACACTTAGTGGCTTAAGCAACAGAAATTTATTTTGTACAGTACTAGAGGCTGACAAGACCAACATTAAGGTGATGGCCTATTCCACATCTAGTTAGAGCATAGTTTCTGCTTTGCAGGTAACTTCTCCTTGTTGTGTTCTCATAAGAAGGAGGGGAGAAGGAAGGAAAGGATATTTCTCCTGTGTCTTTTATTCTTATTGATTGACTGAATAATGTAGTGGTGTCAAACCTATAGCAAGTTTGATGTAACATGTTATTTTCTCACTGAAAGCTCTGAAATATTTGCTATCACTGGTAAGGCACTGGGGACTGAATTTTGGCCCCACACATGCTATGCACCTATTCTATGATTAAGCTCCATCTTGGCTCTTTTTCTTTTTTTTAAGGAAAGATACAAATCTCATTCAATGGGATTTCACCTTCATGACTTGATTACTTCTTTAGGGCCTCACATTTCCAAGTATCACTACAGTAGGGACTAGATTTCCAACATATTAATTGGAGAAGAAGTAGAATGAGATGATAGTACTCAGATAGATGACAATCTTTAGGAACTTTTAATAAGGCAATTAATAGATTGTAAATATGCACTCTGTGGTTCTTTGTCACAAAATTATGAATCATTTATTTGAAAAAATTGAAGCTATGCCTTATATATTTGAGTTATACTCTGTTTTGAGTCACAAAACCCCTTGAAATTCATCAAAGAAAGAAAACCCATATTTTTAGTATCATGTCTTTGGAGCATATTACTGGTATCACTAGGACTAGTCCCAAAACCAAAAGTGAAAAAGACTCAGTCTATCTTCTCCATCCCATGGTGGGGGGCATGCAAAATACAGCTGATGTGTGAAATTCTATACATTTTTTAAATTGCAAGGGTAAGGACACTTGTGAGACAAAATCAACATCTATAGGTCTCTTCTGGCCATCTATCCTTATCAGTTTTTAGAGTTTGACCTAGCAATTTTCACCCTTGCCATCTCCTCTACTCCTCCTTTACTACCTCATAGTATTTCACCTTCATGACTTGATTACTTGTTTAGGGCCTCATATCATATTCTCAAAATATGAGGTAGTCTACTCATATTCTCTACCTCATTTGTTTTTTTTATCAGTACTAGGGTTCGAACTCACAACCGCCTGCTTGCAAGGCAGGTGCTTATGTCGCTGAGCTAAATCCCCAGCCCCTACTTCATATTTTGAGAATTATTTGTTTAGAGAAAATTGCTTAAATGTGGATAATACAACATTTTCAGTAGCTATTTCTATCATCCCAAATCCTTCTCTAATGCTATCATTCCCTACAGTAATCTTCCTCAGAAGACTACAGAAGAACAAATTGAAGATGACGTTCTTAGCTGTCACTCCAGGGCCCATATCGACAGCCAGCTTAGCCAACTGTACCATCAGAGGGTCAATGTGCCTGCCTTCCTCCACTGACATAGAAGACAGAGCTTATTGTGTGTTGTTGCTTTACCTGAATGTCCTCATTTAAGCACTTCGGGTCCATCATGTGCTTAAGATTGATTCTTAGTAATCTGCACATGTACAATATTAACACTTTAAACAGATGGAATGTTTTAGCCTTCTTTGTAAGATAATGTTTGCATATGAGCAAGATGAATGATCAAGATAAAAATCTCTGATGTGTGGTCTATAGCACTGTCTCAGATGGCATAACCTAAACCATTTTAAAACCTTACATTTCCCTTTGTATTGACAGATAACTACTCTTCTGAGAAATAAAAAAAAATACAAACCATTTTAAATCATTTATTCAGGGTTTTGTGGACCCTGGCTTGCGAATCTAGAGAGCCTAACTCCAGGTGAAAATCTCCGTTCTACCTCAGGAGACAGCCTGCCAGCAAGCAGAGGACAATTTAGAGTAGCAGCTACTGCCACGGTAGGTCACAACTGGGACGATTTCTTCCCAGGCAATGTCTGGAGACCATTTTGATAATCAGAACCATTGGCATCTAATGGAAGAAGCCATGACCCAAAATATAAACAGTACAGAGGTTGAGAAACTCAGTCAAAAGGACATGAATAAAAAAAGAGACAGAAAGACAGATAGGTACCAACTGATTGTAAAAAATAATGCTAGAACTTTACCTTGACTGTGATGTAAATACTGTAGAAGTATATGTACTCTAGGCCTGGGTGGAATTTTGTAAATCTTCCTTTTATTATAGTTATTGCTTTAGGATGTTGTCTAGTTTACCATCAAAATCACTAACCATTCATTCATTCTAGTATTTAATACAGTTTTAACTAAATTTTCAAGTGAGTAATGATTACTAAAGGGTTTCACTTCCTCTAGATCATAAAAAGGGCTATTCGTATACAAAATTTCTGTGTCACAGAATCTGTTTCTGAATTTTCCATATTATCCTTTCAGTCTATCTGATCCAGTCTGGCATGTTGATTGAGTTAATGGTTATGGGAGTATCCTATAGAATACCTGATGGCACAAGTTTCTTTTACCCACTAGCACAACCCCTGACACCCCTAGCCCTGTCACTGCCACTCAGAACTGTCTTGGTATTCCTTGCCTTTACTCATCCAAAGCACTAGAGAACCAGTTGAATTCCAAAAAGTATCCAATCTCACTGGAATTATGTTCAATTCATAGTGGGAAGATCCAAGAACTTTAAGGAACTTGTAGCCCTGGGTCAACTTATGAAATGTTCTTACTGGGTTTTTTTTCTGTTGATTCCCTTTACTTTACTGGTACACAGCAGTACTGTCTACAAATAATGTAGTTATAGTTCTTCCTAATCCCTCATCTTCCTTGATGTAAGGGTGAGGGGTACCAGGACACTGCTAAATAACAGCACACTCCTGGTTAGTTTCAAAGTTCGTAGGGATGCTTGTGATGTTTGAATTTTTAAAATACTCTTAACTATTGGTCCTGACAGAAATCTTTATTTACATAGATTAGGATGTTTCTTTCTAGTCTTACTAAGAGTTTTAAAAAGAGAGGGATTACAAATTTTACCAAATAGCTTTTCTGCATCTCAAGAGAGTACTATAAATTTTTCTGTATGATCAGAGCTAAAATAAGTGGTATTGCTTCTTAATTCAGCCTTCATATCCCTCATCCCCATGTATGCCAGGAACTGAATACTTCTGCCCAAGGACAAGACAAGGTTGAAGTCTCGAGGCGTGGCACTGGAAGCCTTCTCAAGCTGATTATGCACACAGGGTTTTGGAGGCCTCACTTTCTTTCTTAGGAAAGGAAATTTGCTAGGAACAAACCCCAAGGATAGGAGGCAGCTCTTAGGGACAGTGGTGCATGAATTAAAGGGAGCAAAGAAAACAGATAGGGAGAAAGATGCCCATGTCTTTGTCACCACCTCCCAAGTTAACACACACCTTCTAGAGTCCTTGTAGCTTGCATCAGCACTCATCAGATAGAGTCCCACCCCTCTCATGATAGAGGAAATAAATGACCAAGTGGAAATACTTAGCAGAATGTGTGAGGCGTAGAAGAGCTCCACAATTACGAGCTATCGTACTAGTAAAGAATGCCAAGCAATCAAAGCAAATGTTATTTGCTAATATATGATTTATAATCAAATGATGGGTGAGAATCTATGAGTCATTAAATTAGCAAAATAAGAAATAATATCTTTGGATAAAAGAAGGACCATTCATTTCTAAATACTACTGTGGTAAAGGGAAACCCTAAAATTTATTGTTTCTAGGAGACTATGTAGGTCATTTTACCTACTACATCTCAGACTCTGTTTCCATGGCCTAGATTATAATTCCCATACATGAGGAGAGGAAGCCTTGAGAAGCTCTTAGGATTGCGGACTCAGGAACCAAACAGCTATGCAAAATCACAGCTCTGCTACTTGTCATCTGTATGGCCTCCAGCACAATCTTCAGCCTTTCTGTGCCCCAGGCTCTTCATCTTCAAAACTGGTTTAAAAATAGAACCTAACTCATGGTATTGTAAGAAATAAATAAATACTATATACAAAGCACTTAGGTAATAATTGGACATATCATCTATCTTTACTGTTATTATGAGCATCATTATCTCAGATATGTAGGGAGGAATAGATGAGATTTAGAAAACATTGCAAAAAATAAGATTTGTTTATCAGCTACTTTCCATCCAAAGGGTAAGGTACTATTCACTTTTAAAAACCAGCAAGTATTTTTAACTTAAATTTGAATCAAACATATGTTTGGTGATCATCTTCTTTTATGTTTGTAGAAGCCTGCTCATATGTCAATATTAGTTTAGAAGTACAGATCCTCCTGTTCACTCTAAATTTGGGGAAAGGAAAATTAAAAGCCTCCATTAAAATGCCAAAGTGGCAAAACAACATAACGATATTTATTCAGAAAGGTTTGAAGAAATAAAAGTGATTCCTAATCTCATCTTAACAGATTTAGTCTTCAAATGCTTTTAATGATTCCATGCTGCCCACATCATAAAGCTTAAACACACTGGCCAGCATTCCACCATGTGACCCACCTGCTGTACAACTGTATTGCCTATTTGTTCCCTGTCCTAAACTGAGTTTTTAAAGCATATCATTTGCTTTACATCAGCTGTTACATTTCATCTAAATGCCCAATGAACCCACATCATCACCTTTCTAAATTCAATCAAATTTTTGTTTTGCTAATGTTTGGGATGTAAAATATCTCACAAAAGTTTTGTTTGCAGAATAAAGAATAAGTTCTGTACATGAAAACATTCTGGGAACTACAAGAACCATTGGCAGTATTGGAAAGTACTGGCAACTTCAAGGGATGAGGTCTCATAAGAAAGCAGACATCAGAAAATGGATTGTGGAATTGTGTTTTCTCCTTTTCCCCTCTTTTGCTCATCTCAGCCATGAGGTTATAATGTCTTTGTTCTATCATGTGCTCCTGCCATGATATACTGCATACATTCATACCAGAATCCTAAAAGCAATGTGTCTGCCCATTTATGGATTGAAACTGCTTGAACTATAATCTAAAATAAACCTTTTATTTATATATACATTAACATATCTCAGGTTTTGGTACAATAATAAAAAGCTAACACACTATTATGCCATGAAAACCTCTCAAAATATTTTTCCCTCTTCCCAAACCAAACACCATGTTTCCTTCCTTTAAATTTCCACAATCTTTGATTTACACCTTGCAGGTGTTTCTACACTTCTGTACCCAACCACACTGTGCATACTGTGCAGGGTACTGGAGACAGACATTTCCATTTGAGCTGGAAAATTGATTCCCATAGTTCCCACACTGTTGTAATGCACAGAACTTAGAAGGGTAAGAAATCAATTTTGAATTTGTATCTGGAGCTGGTGAGTCAAAGCAATTCCCTTTGGTTTAATCAATGGCTGAAATACACTGCTCATTTTAGAAACTAAGCATACATATCCCGGCCTCTTGAAATTAGTAGTCAAAGTAAAGCAGGCAGCTTTCAGATCCCGGAATCAAAGACAGCAGGCTTAGAAAATCATCAATTATTTACATTATTTTTTCAATTATTTACATTAATTGTCATTATTTGCAGAACTAAGATTTTTTAATACCTTTAAGCAAAGTAAAATGTAAGCATCTGGGCTATATCTTGTCACCATTTATTTCTATTTTTGCTGGGCCTTAGTCTGCATCATTACTCATTCTGTCTTTCACTTCTCCCATTACTCAGCTTAAATATGAGTTGCTTTGAAAAATCATGGTAATTCACATAAAATATAGTTCTATTACTTTTCTTTTTTTTTTTTAAGAGAGCATGATAATTGCAAACTACAACAAATGGAGCTGAAAATAACTCCCCGGGCAGTTGTGCATTAGGAATTAGATTAAAATGAAACCAATTTATTTTTAAATGACCTGGTAATTTGTAGGAAAGACTTAAGCTACTTAAATTTTCATCAGTGGAAAAGTAGTAGGCTCATGAAAATCAACCGTTGGTCAGTTGGTGGGAGAACAGAACTTTTTTTCAAAAGTCCCAGAGTTGATATTGATGGAGTTTTGTTTAAACATTTACATTCAAACAAGAAGAGAGAAGAGAGTTCTAATTCAACATGAGTTTAATCTGCTTTAAAAGTCTGAAAAAGAAAGCAAGTTCAATGCCAGTTCACAATTAAATATGATAAAAATGTGTGCATGGAATTAATTTTCTGATTAGAATTTGAAATCAAAACCTTTGAGATTTATACTTTCCTTGTGTTTAGAGCATGAAGGTTTCAGTCTTTAGTAGCAGGAATAAGGTCAGTCACACTTGTCCTGCACTCACTGAAACAAGGAAACATGACTGTGGCACTGAGGTGAGAAGAGCATGGCCACCTTTACAGTGTCGTGCTGATCCCACTGCCTCCCACTACCAATCAAACAGAGATATTTATAGGCAAGTCACACTGCAGTTTCTCTCATTAAAAAATATTTATGTATCATTGAACTCCTAACATTTAAACAACAAGCTAAAGTGTTAATGTTATATATGCATTAAGGCAACTGGCTGAATTTGGTGAACTTTCACACAAAAGTTATTAATAAAAATAGTTTGCTATGTTTTCACACCTACTAAGACTAGGACTAAGACAATATGGTTAAGACTGTTAAGACAAAACAAAAGGCCAAGACTAGATTATTGCCAAAGTTAAGGATGTCACTCATGGGCCCTTGCTACCATTAGATCACTATTAACTAAGCAACTCTATTTTCAATCTTATTGGTTGATCATTAATTTTGATCCATGTTGTACCCATCTCATGATTTTGCTCTATAAAACTTCCTTTCAGAGGTGGGTTCATTGGCAACCCATTCAGTATCCCTCCTGTCTCTCAGAAGCTATTCCTATTGCCCATCCCCCATTTCTATTCTCCAATAAATTTTCCTACTCAAAAATAAATCTCCAACCTCTTTGGGGAGATATTATTACAATTGTAAATAAATACAAATATATATATAATGAATATACATAAATGTATACATATATTAATTACAAGTGTAAAAGTCTTTCAAAAGAGCCATCTACAAGTATCATTCTTGGTATTCAGTGTAGTATAATATTTAAATCTTCCTTTTGTCTAACAACAACCATCTCACTGGAGCTTAAATCAACAGTGTAGTTATATCAATAGAAATATGTATATATCCAAATACACACATACATTTTTATTCATATAAATACATCCATATTTCATATAGCCAACACAAATGCTTGTTTAGACCCTGATACATCTCTGAATGTTCAAATCATCCACTTTAGGAATAATAATGCCAGTATAAATAACTATTTCTAAAGAAAGGAAGTAAACTACCACAATTGTTTTTTTTGGGTCTTTTTCCTTTTTATCGGTACCAGGGATCGAACTCAGGACTGCCTGCTTGCAAGGCAGGTGCTTATGCCACTGAGCTAAATCCCCAGCCCCTACAATGTTTTAATCTATTCTGAAATTAAAGCATTAAAATTGTAAACAATTCAATTCACAAAATTATCTAAGCTTAATGGAGGCATTTCAAAGTTTCAAATGATATTCAGAAACCACTGAGCTACATGAACTCTTTTGCTTGCTTTTCATTCCAGACACATGCTCTTTTCTCTGTCCTTCTCTCTGTCCTCAATCCTGCTTTCAGTCCAGGAAAGACAGAAATACTTGTATTGCATCAATGGAACCCAGCACTGTCTGGCTTTCCACTGTGTTTGACTAGTGAGGGCAATAGCAAGAGACCAGAGAAAAGGAGTCATCTTCCCCTGCCTCATTCTCCATGCATCCATTGGTGTGTTATGGCCTGCTCCTCAGGGCCTGAGTGTCCCATCATTTGCAGATACTAATTCTGGTACACCACCTCTCCAGAGATCGGGGTAATGTCACACAGTGAAATTGTCAGGACCTTTGCTGCTGCAGTGTCCTTTCATTTCCAGGGAGATGGGGCTGCTGAGCTCTAATCCCTGGTTGATAAACTGCTTGCTACTCCCTGTGTCCCAGGCTTAAGCCACCAGAGTATGCTCCAAGACTTGCACCTCATTTCAATAAGTGATCTGTATGAGCCCATAGCTCTGCATCTCATGGATGATCACTCCTGAAATCCCTGCCTCCCCTCATTCTAACCCTGCAGACATTCTGACAACTTCTCTGTTGGGTTACATGTTCTCTCCAAAACCCCTGATAGTTCCTTCCCAAACTTTGCAAAGGGTCTGTTTATAAATAAACCCTCATCAAACTCTCCATTTCAAAGTGTGCCAGCTGTTCCCTCTTATGATCTTAGCGGCATAGGTAATACTCCTGCCTTCTCATCCTTTCAAATTTGCTCAGGGAAAAGAGGAAAATTTCTATTCAATTCTAACAGCTGCCATAAACTAAAACATGCAGACGTACATACAAAGAGGAGGGAAAAGTTCATTTTAGTTGTAAAGTTGCATGAGGTTCATGCAGAATTTGAAATAGGTCTTTGAGGACTCTCACATAAGACCAGTGCAGGCAAGGTAGTTACCCCAAGAAAGGAAAACTAAGCCCAAATTTGAAAAACAGAAAGTTACAGGCAGTTTTCAAAGATGAGCAAGAGAAGGACAGGAAAAGGGGTCAGGGGAGAGCCTGGAAAACAAGTCTAAGATCATGCTTAACAGGATTTTGGAATTCAAGTAATAGTATTTCCAAACTATATCCTATGGAAAATGAATACCTTCTAACAAACTTTATGTAAGACAGAGATAAGAGTAAATTATAGCTTTCTATTTGTGAGGTGTGGGCATGTTTTCTGTATGTGTGTAAATTTCATGAACCTTTATTTCACTGAACTTTAATTTTCACCAGACCAGGGGTGATTATCAATTGTGTTTCATAATACTCAGCATAAATTAGGCCTTAACATAATTTTATAGGTGGGATGCTGCCAGACTGGGAACAAACAGACCCCAGCCTCTCCCTGTGAGTCAGTGCCATTCCTGTACTGGGAGTAGAGAGAACAAAGTGCCATTGACAAGCAAATCTTATCTGAGAATCAGTGTCATGCATTGGCCACCCAGCATATCGGGAACAGATAGACCCCAGCCCCTTCTGGTGTATGGGCTGCCAAATAAGAAGTGCCAACTCTACCCCACCCCTATTCCCCACCCTACCCCCTGCCACTGCGATAAGCAACCAGCTTATCTACAGAAATACAGGCTGTGATGATAGCTATAGAGATGAAATGCAATTGGATGCCTGTGGTGCTTTGGTGTTTCACTAATATTGCAGGTCTAGGGCCAGTGGTCTGATCATAGGTTGAGAGGATAATGGTACTGAGTATAACATTTGGGGGGTGCATCTTCTTCTGAGGGTTGCAACCTTTGTTGATTTCCTACGATCTTGTTTTGAAGTCCTATATCGTTTTTGTTGTTTTGTTGGGTTGGGTATTACTTTCTTTTGTTTTGTTTGATTATGTCAAATCTGATGGCAGGAGCAGCTATTTTAAAGATAGCAAGATATATTATGGTAGCAATTTTGGATTTACTATAGGCTTGTTTTGAAGTGCTTTATTGCATTCAATGTTTTGTTTTTATTGTTTCTATTCTATTCTGTTTTGTTTGATTTTCACTATACCTGAAGTTATCTGCAGCTATTTTGAAGACATGTGTCATGGTTTATGTCTGTGTCCCCCAGCCCTTAAATTGTGCATTTGTTATTCGTTCATTGTCTAGTGCTTGTGTTGATGGTATCAGTGCTCCACCCACATAGAGGTGGAGCCAGGATGTGATGTAATGGCAGGAAGAAGATGTGTCTTGCTCCTTGCCACTTCCTTTTTAACTGTTTGCAGCCATCATGAAAGGCAGCCCAGCCATGCCCGCCTGTCTTGGAGCCAACTGAGTGTGGACTGAAACCTCCAAAAACTGTAAGAAATAAACCTTTCCTTTCCCAACTTTGGGCTTTAGGTATTTTGTCTCAGTGATGAGTAAAAAGTGACTAAGACAACATGAAAAAGCATTATAGTAACTATTGCTAGTTTTGTAATGTTTTGAAGTCCTATATCTTTTACACTGGTTTTTGTTGATTAGTTTATTTTGTTTTATCCTCTTTAAAATAAAAAGTAAAATAAAATAGTTTTATACATGAAAAAATACTTAACCAATGAAAGCACTATGGATAAGACCTCAGTTGTGAAAAGTTGGAAAATAAAGTGGATAATGGGTATTGAGCTACAATGTAGTCATTGGAAAAGCAAAAGAAAAAAGATAGGAAACATAACACCTCTAATCTCAGCATCCTGGAAGACTGAGGCAGGAGAATTGCAAGTTCAAGGGCAGGCTGGGCAATTTGGTGACTTACCCTGTCTTAAAGTTAAAAAGTTTAAAAGAAAAAAGTGGGAGTAGAGATCAGTGCAAAAACCTTGCATTCAATCTTTAGTTCCTAAAAAAAGGCTATTCAAGATCAACAGGATATAGGTGTGATAGGATGTGTCTGTTATCCCCACAATCTCAGAGACTAAGGCAAGAGTATGCAAGTTCAAGGTCAGTTGGGCAATTCAATGAGATCCTGTCTCAAAATTCAAAACATTGAAAGATCTGAGAATGTAGCATAATGATAGACTGTTTACCTAACATTTTTAAGGGCCTGAGTTGAAACCCCAGTATAAGGGGGAAAACACTCCGATCAAAATTTAGTGTGTAAATTTCATGTGCAGCTAGTGATTCATCACCAAATATGCAGCTTTCAGGCATAATGAATGCTTCCCTATGAAAAACTTTGAAACATGTAATAATAAAACACCCTACACCATGGAGAATAAACTGTGTAATAAAATATACAGGCCCTGAAGGTGAAAGATAGATAACCATGAATTACCTTATATGGATTTTCTTTTAGGTTATGGAATTTGACAGAAAAAAAAAAAGCCAAGGAGGATTGATTATATTTGGGAAGGTTAAAACTGGAGCTTAAAAGATAAAGCTATGTGTATGGCAAAGGCCCAAGTGAATTCTGTTGTGTGTGACTACATGAGTCACACATATGACTCACAGCATGAGTCATAGCTGTACCTGGCCTAAATTGCTGCTGCATCCCAGCCTTAGAAACCAATAAATCAAAGTGCTATACTCTTCTAAGAGCTGGAGCTACTACTACTCTGTGCCCTGCTTCTTGGATCCAGTCACCCTGCCATTCTCAGAGTGCTAATGTTGCTGTTCTCTGCCACCCAGAGAATTCTATGTCACCCCACTATTCCCAACTCTTGAGCCACCCTAGTAATCTTCCATTTCTAATGCCATGTTGCTACTATGCTGTAATGCCTTGATCCCAAGCTACTATTGCTCCCTATATCTTAGAACTAAGTTACCAGAGTATACCCCATGTCTTGAATCCTGGCTTTATAGGTGATCTATGCATGCTTATGACTCAGAAAGTGCATCAGTGTCCCAATACTTAGGCTGTTCAGTAGTTAGCTGAGACCCTGAGCTCAGGATTCTGGATCTACAGTCACTCAGAGCATTTATACCCTGGAATCCAATCCTGATGTGTCTAGCTGAAGGTTATGCTAAGCTTGGGAACAAGAGAGATTCACTCAGTTGGGACCTTTATCCACTGGGAAGAAGAGAAGAGGTAGACCCCAGTGCCCTTTACCATCAAGGAACTCAAAAAATCTTTGCTCCTACTGCAATTGCCATAACTACCCACAAACTCAGTTTCTAAGATCCCACAGTTTTCACTGAAGTCTACCTCAGCTGAACGAGCTTAATAATTGTGTGGGACACCTACAAGAAACACACTCACTGAAGTAGAATCTTTACAACAGCTCAGAGGTGAAATTCTTTCCCCACTGAAACCAGACCAAAAAGCCTGGAAGAAGTGAATGCTTCACCACATGTACACACACAGATTCAACATCATAAAAAGCAGAGAAATAGGAAATATTACTTTTTAAAAACCCACACAAAATAGCTAAATCTATTTTTAAATGTTAGTATCCAGTTATACTGCCTTCGCAAAATTCAGTTTTATCTTTTAGAACATGTATAGGATGAAAATGAATGAATATAGAAATGTATTCTATAGAGGGAGAAACAAATGGTGACTTGCTATGGGGCTGGATGCAGAGTCTCTGCAGAGAAATCAGATCAGCTGTTAGACTATGACGACATGGAGAGGGCCAGATGAATGCATTACGATTCTTATTAACCAAGGCTGTAACAGAAGGGAAAAATAAAACTAGGAAGAGAAAGGAAAAGTGTGAGTGGAGAGCTGAAGCCTGACGCACTCACTAAGACCTGCTCTGCACTGTAGTAGGCACACCTGGAGGATCCAAGGTCATTCTGAGAGCCTGGCTGCCGATAACTGGAGTAGGTGAATCCTGGGCCCTTAACAGGAGGATGTGGCACAGTGAGCAGTGGATCCAAGGGGAAAAGCTATATTGGCTCTCACAACTGCTGGAAATTGGGACCTGAGGCCCTGCGAGGCAGCCAGTGGAGACTGTGAGAAGCTCCTGGGCTTTGAAGCCAGACACCACACAGTTTTCTGACTTATCCTCAATGTGCAGGGAATGTAGTGGAGACACATGGTGAAGTATGCAGTGGACCCAAGAGGAAGATCTGCATTGATTCCCAGTGAGTGCTAGGAACTGGTCCTATGGCTGCTGTCGATGGCTGGAGGACAGCTTGGAATTGGGCAGAGTCCAGTGCTGTGGCCACATCAGTGACATAGAGAGGACTTGTGGAGGACATCTTGGAGTTGGGCAGAGCCCAGGCTGCGGTGACATCAGATAGTCACCTCTGATGCAGAGAGGTCTGGTGTAGGACAGCTTGGAGTTGGGCAGAGCCCAGCATCATGGTGACATCAGACAGCCACCCCTGGCACAGAAGACCCCAACAGTGACTGCTGGGGATGAGCTATGCCTCTGGTAGGGACCCAATAAGCAGGTACAAAATTGTCATGACTCCGTGACGTCCACAAGCTATAGCCTAACTTGCATATTACTGTCACAGAGGCTCGAGGCTAGCCTACACCTTCCCTGCATCCCTGTGTGTACCTCAGATAATAGCAAATTGGGGAGGGCAACAAAAACTCCAGTGAGCACACTTCGGAAAGACCCTAAGCAATACAGAGAGGGCCAGAGAGCCCCAGGACAGATCATTCTGAAATAAACCAGAAACATGACAAGAGAAAGAAATTTTAAAAAATCTCCAGCTGCTGGACTTGGGAAAATAAGTCCAGGAGAAGTAAATACAGAAGAGAACCAGTACAGTAACCATCCAGTCTAGCTAGACACAGCATCAGCAGACATAAAGAAATACCTTCATTACCTGATAGATGAATTTAAAACTGTACTTGTGGTCCAAATGAGGCAAGATATAAAAAGATTAATTAAAGAAATGTTAAGCCCCTCCCAAGAGAACACAGATGGAAGAAGAGAGGAAATCAGAAAAGAAAGAGAAACCTCTGATGAAGAATTTAAACATAACCTAGAATAAGTGAAACAGATCCAAAGAGATTACAAGGAAACTAAAAACTCCATTGAAAACTAGCAAAATGCCTTGACAGAAACTAAAGTTAGCCTTTTGAAACTTGAAGAGAGATTTATGATATATGATCATGAAAGAAAAGACCTTTTAAAAATAACAAGGAACCAGAAAGAAACAGTTCAAAGGCTAGAAGATAACAAAAGGATACATAACTTAAGAATGAAGCACATGAGTGAGGAATCAGGAGTAACCAAAAATGAACTACAAAGAATATTCACAAATATATTAAAAGAAAACTTCCCAAGCATAGGAAAAAGAAATGATATTCAGATAAGTGAGTCATACAGAACCCCAACAACCTACAACCAAAACAGATCTACATCCAGACATATAATAATCAAGATTCCAGAAATTCACCAAAAGAACAGAATATTAAAAGCAGCCAGGGAAAAGAAGCAGATCACCTACAATGGGAAAATTATCAAAATAACAACAAACTTATCAACACAAACCCTCAAATCAAGAAGGGCCTAGAGAGAAATTATCCAAGCCCTGAAAGAAAATAATTTGCAACCAAGACTGTACCCAGAAAAACTCTCTCTCAAAATTAATGGAGAAATAAGATGTTTCCAAGACAAGGGGAAACTATAGGAGTTCATGGCCACCAACCCAACCCTACAAAGAATGCTGAAGGACATTCTTGAGAGAGAGAGGAAGGGATACCAGGATTCCAGCAACAGAGGCAGAGAGGCTTCAATGAATGGGGCAGACAGTGAATTGAGGGAGTAAGGTGGACAAATTATAGCAGTAAAGTGGAGTAGAAGACATGAGGCAGAGATGGTAAGCTATAATCTTAAATATAGATAGCCTTGATACACTAAAATTAAAAAAAAAAAACAGGCAGAGTAGATTAGGAGGCAGGCCCCATCAAGATACTCTGAATGGGAAATACACTCAACCCGAAGGAGGGTTAATAAACTAAAAGTCAAAGATGAGAAAGCAAAGCTATATGTGACAGGAAACCAGAGAGAACCAGGGACAACTCATCCATCAGCCACAGATAGGTTGGAAAGCTATGAAGCTTTTGGACAGTGTAGAGCTACACAGCTGGAAGGAAGGAAAACCCTATGACTTTAGTGAGTAAAGGAGTACAGCTCAAGATCAAGCTCAGACATAGAAAGGTTCAGCAACACTCAGATAGACAATAGGTTGGCCCACTAATATAAAAACTAAAGGGGCTAATGAGACCCAAAACATGCAAAGCATCCTGAGAACGGGAAAGGTGAAAAATAGCCTAAGAAAGGAAGGCAGAGGTCATTGCTAATAGTGTATCAGGATTTAAAAATCACAATAGTATTATCACTCTGTTTAGTTTGACTTTACTTTGTTCTGGTCTGTCCGCTCATATCAGATTTGAGGGCACAGACATCTAACCCAAAAATAAAAGGTTATACCATGGTAACTATCTTTAATTTCCTATTAACTTAAACTGAAACCCTGTATTACTTACATTGTCTTACTATGACTGATCTTATTTGAATCTGGTTGGCTAGATCGTGGTTTTGACTTGGCTGATTTTATTTGAATTTGGTATGCTTGATAGTATCAAGTCTAAAAGTAGAGGCAACTACTCTGAAAATGACAAGATATAAAAGATATCCATACTGGTTTTGATTATTAACCACTCTCAAGTCCTACAATGTTTTCAAAGTTGCACTTTTATAAACATAGCTATGTAATACTATGCTTAACTATATTAAGTCTGATGACGTGAACAAGTCTTTGAAAATAACAAAAGAAGCATAGTAACTATGGTAAATCACCTAATATTGTGATCTTATGTGTCTTTTTCATTGCATGTTTTTCTAGGAATTCGTTTTTTTATATTGTATGATCTGTTTTTCCCTATAACACAGAGAGGATATGGGGCTGGGGATTTAGCTCAGTGGCATAGGCGCCTGCCTTGCAAGCAGGCAGTCATGAGTTTGATCCCTGGTGCTGATTAAAAAAAAAATACCGAGAGGATAGATATACATGTACAAATTCACACACGGGAAGAATTTTTTAAACTCTTTACAGGAACAGATTATATAATGCATGGTGTAATGAACAGATACTCTGAAGAGGAAGAGACACTAAGAAACCCAATGCTAACTTTGTAGCATTATGATATAAAATCTAGCAATACTATTATTCACTGTTCAGAGTGATATTAGTCTCATCTCTCAAGTTCAATTTCAGCATACGTAAAGATAAGGACAGCTACTACGAAGAGAATGAGAGACATTGTGGTAATCATTACTGACTTCCTCAATGTCAGATCTTGAAGACCTAAAAAGCCTGCATCATTCTGTAATGATTTGATTAGTTCTATAATATGCAGTATGTATTCAATGTGTGAAAAGATGGGGACAACTATTTGGAAGAAAACTAGAGAAAATAAGATAGTGAAAATCTCCAGTGGACATGCTTTGAAAACTGTATTTCTTTAAATTGTTTATTTATTAACTGTTTTATTCTGTTTTGATATGTTTACTATTATCCTCTTTAAGATAAAAAACAAGTGTGTAGGACTGATAGCCATATTACTAAGTTTTTGTTGGATCATTGAGCAGAACTGTTGACAGTGTCACTATTTGAATGTCACTTTATATGCTTCAATTTTGTAAATTGAACAACTATTTCTAAGATGACAATATGTAACTTATCAACTAGTGATTTCTTACTGTTTATTTTTCTGGAATTAGGTATTATTTCTACCCTTTTTTTCTTCATTTTTTTGTTTTTTTCTCTTTAAATAATAATAAAAAAAAGAAAGGTATTCTGTTGTAACAAAAATCAAGCAATGATGGCAGACTTACATCACAGCAAATAAACACTGTAAGCAAAGGCACTCTAAGAAGAAACTGAGGTCATTCTATTAAGAAATTAACTTGTAAAAAGACTAACATTATTAAATACATTTGTACCCAATACCACAGTATGTAAATATGTAAATCCAGTATTAATACAACTAAAATAGGAAATGAATAACAATAGTGTTGAACTTACCACTCCATTTTCAAGAATGCACATATTATTTGGGTATAAAATCAACACTGAAAAATTGACTAATTCTATCAATCAAGTGGACCTACTACACAAGTATAGAACATACAATTAAACAGCTATATCACATGCATTCTTCTCAATGTTATGGAGAATATTCTTCAGCATAAATTATATGTCGAATTACATAACAAGTTTCAACATATATAAAAAGAATAAAATCATAACAATTATACTTTCTAAACATAAAGGTATAAAACTAGAAAGAAACTCACAGGCAGATGAAAATTAAACATACTTCATAACAACAAATGAATTACAGAAGAAATCAGAATATAAATTAAAAAAGAAATCTTGAGATAACTATGGGAACACAATATATCAAAATATATCAACAAAGCAAAAGCAAATCTAGAAGGATGTTCATACTAATAAATCCCTACCTTAAGAAATAAACATAGATACCAAATAAGCAGTCTAACCTCAAGAAACTAGAAAATTAAGAAAAAATAAGCCTCCAAATACAAAAAAATAAATAATAAAAGCCAGAAATGAATAGAGAATACCAAATCAAAGGAAAATATCATCTAAGGTAAGTTTTCTTAAAATCTATTACTATTTGCTTTTTAAAAGTAGAGCTATTTATAGAATAACAAAATATGTCACAAACAGGCATGCCCCAAACTATAATTTACTCTACACTTCAACAAACCAGAGAGATTTTCTAAGTTCTCGCCAAAAGGAAATGATAAACTGTTGAGGAGACACATCAGTTTAATCTGATTTAAACATTGCAGAAAATATAAATGTATCAAAAAACCTATATCAAAAACCCACTGATGCATATCATTTTCATGTTTCATACCAGTTAGAAGGGAATTTAGCAAGAAAAATATTTTTTAAAGAAAAGATTAAAATTTGGGAAAAAGCAAAAACTAGTGATACAAATGCCTACAATAATTTTCTTCTAAAAGGTGAAATCCATTCTTTTTTCTTTCAAAAGTAGAACTACCTGTTTCGGCAATCTTGAAGATTCAGATTGAGCAAAGGGAAAAGGTTACCTTGAAGTTAGCATTCCAAGACCAGGAATTCTAGAAATAGTTAAATCCCTAAGGCTTCCACAAAGTACAGAAGAAACACTGGTAATTATTTGCATTGTGATAGTTTCCTTCACCTTTTATGTTCGACCCTTTGATTTCTGTACAATCTTGGAAAAGTATTTTTTAGCCCTCATTAGCTGAGTGTCTTCACATGTACACACCCCAAGGTCATGACTGGGTGGTTTACATCTTCTTGAAAAGACCTGATATATGGTAAATAAAAAGAATCAATGTCATATGCCTCTTTTAATGGTAGAATTTCAATTGAATGGTAATATAATTTTGGATACAGAGATATGTACTATCTTTGACTAGCACCAGATACTGCCATGGCATCAATCAGGGTTCCTGGTCACAAATAATAGAAAAGAACTTGAGTTAATTAATTAAAACAGAAGAGTTTATTATAAGAATTATAGAAGAAACTAGCTCCACAGTCAACAAAGTATTTAAATATTATCATCTTGCCTCTGGCTATTTTTTGTTTTTTTCACACTTTCTTTTCCTTCTCCAGTCCATGGAATCATTCTACAAGCAAAATAATTAGACAAACTGAATTTAAAAATTTGTTTTAAATGCTGGTTTGTAGGGAAGTAATCTGACCGGCTCAGTTTGAGTCAAAAGCCCAGTGGGTTGAATTAACTACTTTTGATAGTGTGGGATTGTACACCAAAGGTCTGCTGGACAGTCCCTCCTGTGGGTTTAAAAAAGGTTTTAAAAAGGCTTTCAAAGAGGATGGAATATGTTGTTATGAATTAGGAAGATTCTCAAAACATTCTTTCAACACTTGTATCCTTATTGCTTAAGAATTCTTGCTGCTTTCACCATAGTCATGTTACTAGAAATAGTTTTAAAAAAGATAAATAGCATGTGGCAAGTTCATGTCAAACCAGGTACAATTCCTTTCAGTAAAATGTACTCAATTTGTCAGTGCCATTCGTGGGCCACAGGGAGGAGGACAAGAAGCCAGACACTTCCTGTGAGTGGGTGCTATCCATGGGTCATGGGGAGGGCAACCAGATGCCAGCCCCTTCCTGTAAATCAATGCCATGCACAGGCTATGGGGAGGTCAATGAGATGCCAATCCCTCCCAGCACATAGGCTGAGAGCCAAGAAGTGCCTAAGTGCCACCCATGAGCCATGACCTAGAGAAGCACAGGCTGACATGATAGCTATTGATGTGAAATACAACTTAATGATTACAGTGTTTAGTCTTTACCTGACTTTGAGGCCTAAAGTCTGATTACCTATTCAGAGGATAACAATACACAAGTAGCATTTATGGGGGATCTCCTTCTGAAGTAAGCAGCCATTGTTAATTCCCTATTATGTTGTTTTGAAAGCTTGTATATTACCATTGTTTTGTTTGGTTGAGTTTTATCTTGTTTGATTTTATTATATCCAATGGCATGTGCAGCTGTTTTGCAGGATAACAAGCTATATTATGTTAAACATTTCGGATTTACTATTATCCTGTTTTGAAGTCCTGTATTGCATTTATTGTTTTGTTTTTATTGGTTCTATTCTGTTCTGTTTTGCTTGATCTTCCTATGTCTGATAATATGGGCAACTATGTTGAAGATAACAAGAGGAATGATGGCAACCATTGTTGATTTCCTATTATTTTATTTTGAAACCCTGTATCACTTACACTGTTTTGTTTTGATTATCATTATTTTGCTTGGTTTTATTCTCTTTAAATAAAAAATTAAAAAAAATAAAAGAAAACAATGACTCAAAAGAACATAAGTCACTATAAAAAAAAACCCCAAGGAGTAGATGTTTCTCCAATGTTTGACTTGGTTTTTGTTTATTTACTTTGTTTTGTTTTTTACAATACTGGCAATTGAACTGAGGATCTTCACATTAATCTATCCATAGCCCTTTTTACTTTGAGGTGTGAATTTCACTAACTTGCCAACACGAGACTTGCCTTGTAAACCTCCACATTGTAAAGTCAAATCACTCCAAGATATGATATAGTTAGCTTTGTGACAGTAAGTATTTAATTAAATTATGGAAGAACAATTAATTAAATGATGAAAGAATGAAAACATCAAAAATTAAAAATACCATTGACATGAATATGTCAAAAATAGAGAATTTGAGAGATACAAATACTAAAATTGATGAGATTCTCACAAGGAATAAAAACTTGCTTATTGCAAGTATTCCAGCTATGGCAGAATTAGAAAATCTTTTTAGGTTACATAAATGTAATTACGTACTCTCCATAGTTTCTGTGACACATTTAGAATATAAATTTGAAGGAAAAAACAACTGTAATTTTAACCTAGGAAGATTTTCTTGGTACGCTCTTTTATAGCCCCAACGCCAAATATACTGTGTTCTGGAAATCACATGCATATGAAATATAAGGCTTAACATTCTCAGCTATGGTTTCAGCATAATAAAATTGCAGCTTCTGACCCTGGGTGACTTAATGCCTGAAAGTGACAATTTTGCCAACTATCAACAAAAGCAAGTATCTGCTATTTACTGTTGTTGAAGAGTGCTAATAAACTACATTTTCAGTGGCCTAATAATAGACTTAACAGGAATCATAAAATGACATGATATTCAAGAATTGGAATGAATCAGGAAAACAAACAAACAAAAAACAGTAGTATCTTCTTCTGTTTACAAATCAAAATCTGAGCCTTTCTCCTCCAACAGATACCTTGACAGATTCAACATTGAGATGGTTCTCTTATTTTCCAAAGTAATTACTTTAGACTATCTCTAGCATTTTTTTCTTCTATTTTATTGTTGGTAGGTCCATTCAGAGGAACCCAACCACATATTTTCTCCATAAAAGAAATGTAAGGTATTTCACATGGATAAGTAGAAATAAGGATAAAAAAGACACTATTATAGCTAAAGATGTAAAGAAACAGCTAGGGATGCAAGATCAATGGTATAAGTGCCTGCCTGAGAAGAGCAAAGCCTTGAGTTTAATTACCAGTACAAAAAAAAGGCATATAAAGAAACAATAATAGTGAAATAATAGTAAAAATATTAATAGTGGTAGCAGTAATCATAGTAGTGAAATGTCCACTATCTTTAAGTAACTTTTCCAAGTAACCTTAGAATTGGATAATTGAAAACAAACATGAATTCAGTACAACAAAGCACCACCCTACTCACTCAAATAATTTCAATTGCAAAATAAAAGATGGGCCAAAATACACTACAAAAATGGGGGGGGGGACAATATCTCTGGTTTCAATATAAAAAATATGGAACATAATCCACAATAGTAACAAAATATACATGGATGACTCACAGTTACAAGAGAAGAATTCATATAAAATTCATATAAAAAACAATATATAAAATTCATATAAAAACAATTATAAATATCTGAACTATGAACCAGTAACAGCATTCATAAACTAGATATTGTGTGATATAAGAATAAACAGAGAGCCGGGTGTGGTGGCTCACACCTGTTATCCCAGCACTCGGGAGGCTGAGGTGGGAGGATCCTTGTGAGTTTGAGACCAGCCTGGCCTACAAAGTGAGCTCAAAGCCAGCCTGAACTGCACAGCGAGACCCTGTCTCAAAAAGGACAAAAAAAAGAATAAACAGAGAAAATACACACTAGAAGTAGAACTAAACTATCAATTGTACAATGAGTATTCAAAAATATATAAGAAAATAAAACACATGAAGAGAATAATTAAAACATATTTGATAAATAATGCAAAAATTCTAAAAATACAAAATATAATTTCTTTTTAAGTATTAGTATAACAAACATTAAACTTAACTATATTTAACCACAGAAAGTGTTACAATAAATTTTGAGAAGTAAAAAAGAAACAATAATCTTTTTCACAGTGCAATAAAATTAAAAACTAATAACATCACAAATTAAGTAAGTTGCTCTTAACTCCTCATAAATCTATGAAAATAGGTTGTAGCTCAGGGTGAAAGGCCTGGATAGTTCAATCCCTAATACCAAAAAAAAAAAAAAAAAACATTTTCAATAGCAACAAAAGGAGAAAATGCCTAGAAATAAACTAACAACAAATATATCACACTTACATGAAGAAAACTTAAATGTTTAGAAAGCAGATGATGCAAAGTTGAAACAAGCATTCTCACAAACTGATAGTGGAATTATAGTGTGACTCGCATCTAATTAAGACAATAGAACAAAACAAATTCAAACACAAGTGAACATACTTTCAAGGTACCAATTCCATTTCTGGAAACTCATACAAAAGCTATGTGCTTGCACATGTGTGAAATTATTCCTAATAACTAGAACCAGTCAGTTGGTCATGTACCAAGCACATAGAGGACTACAAAGGAATAGAATCATGTTTTAGTGAGATGTAGTAATAATTTTCATAATTGTTTCTGAAAACAATGTATAATGTGTTTTTAAAATACTGTGTAAATATTTAAAAGGTCATTTTAAAAGTTCACACATTTGGATATAGTAATCACACTTCTAGAAATATGTATGAAATACCCTTATGTGATTATACATAAATGGGTAAATATGTTTCAACCCTGAATATAAAACAAACCAGATTGACCAAATGTTTTTCTTTTCCCTTTGGAAGGCAGCAAAATCACCATCCCTTTAGAAAAAACCACCATTCCTTTAGAAAAAAACAAGTTATAAACAGCTATAAAAAAAAAAAAGAAAGCAAACCCAAATGCAAATATAGTGCTGTACTTTTTTTTTTCAGTCTTTTTGAGACAGGGTCTCTCTATGCAGTTTAGGCTGACCTTGAGCTCACTTTGTAGCCTAGGCTGGTCTCAAGCTCACAAGGATCCTCCTGCCTCAGCCTCTGGAGTGCTGGGATTACAGGTGTGAGTCAGTAAGCGCAGCCACTGCTTTACTTTTAATGACTAGGAAATTGATCAATTCTTTCATGCATTCCAACTGCAAGATTCAATTCTCAAACCCCTCTGAAATGAAGTAATATACAATGTTTATATTAATGGTTTTATTTCAGGCCCTACAGTTGATGTTTTACCATAATTTTAATACAGGTTCATTTCAATTTCAGGAGCAACAAATGTCCTCTTTTAATCAGGCTTTCACTAATAGTAGAAGTAGAAAGTTGTAATATATAAAAAGATATTTAAGACCAAACAGGAGACTAAGTTCACTGTAATTATAGGACTAAAGATACACACACACACACACACACACACACACACACACACACGCACATGTGCATAGTCTTCTGAAAACAAGGTTAATTTGATTAAATGATGGCAAAATAGTACTTATTATAAATTTTAAGGCAACATAATAGAATTCTCTACTACCTTAGATTCAGATAGTCCTGTGCTTGAGTTCTAGTTTTGTTCTACAATAACCATGGACAAACTTTTAATGTCTCTAGGTTTCTGTGTCCTTGCCTATAAAATGGGGTACTGCGTATATACATCCTACAATGTATTATGGAGATTAAACGAGAAAATATTTGTGTAGCATTTATTGATCTGAGTAATGATTGGTGTTGAATAAACACTGTGCTTCGCTCTCAAAAAACAGAAGCAACAGGCACCTGCGTGTATGTGTGTTGTGTTTGTGTGTTTATCAAGGGAAGGAAAAAAGAAAGGAAGAGAGAAAAAGATGAGAAGAAGGAGAGTATGAGAGAGAGAGAGACGGATCCTGATTGCAAGCAATTGTCCTATGCAGTGATAGCTGCTGGCAATTTCAAAACCTGTAGGTTTGAGAGTAGGGATGAAGCAAAGAGTCAGTATTGCAGTTTTGATCCAAAGATTGGTTGAATTCTCTCTTTTTGTGGGATATTTTTTTTCTTAAGGCTTCCTATTGACTGAATGAAACTCACCCATGTTATAAAGGCAAATCTTTACTTATTTCAAATTTACTAATTTAAATGATAATCTCATGCAAAAAAAAATCTTCGCAACAATATCCAAATATGTTTGCCTGTACATAGGGATCACGATTCAGCCACACAATGCACAAACTGAACCACCACATCTGATGTCACTGTTGCTAACTGGGTTGAGTTTTATTCCTCAGTAAGTTCATCCATACACATCATTTCATTTAAAATTTTAATCTTAAAAGACACTCAAGAGCCACACACTGCCTCACTGCTCCAAGACTACTTGGGGACATGGACCTCTTTGGCTCCAGGTAATGCTGATGATTCTGGGCTAAGGGCAGCAGCAGAGGGACAGGGAGGATAACAGCATACTGAGAACTGAATTCCAGCTGGCTGCTTTCTACACTGTCACCTCACCCCAGAAACATCTCAGGGGATACCTGGTATATAAACTTACTGTGTAGGTTGTTACATAAAGAAATTCAGAGGATGCCCAGGAAATACTTGCATTTTGAAAGAGATGCAATGATTTTAAGAAACTGCACAAAGAGATATGGAAATTTGCAAATATTTACTCTGACCTTCAGAACTGTTTTCTTCATTAGCTAGGAGAATCATTTGATGAAATTGTTACTGAGGAGAGAAGACTGTGGGCCAAAGACCTGCTACAGTTCCCTGTTAATTATCCTACTATTTGCAGCAATAAACAGTAAACAGCTTGAAGATTTTTTTTCATGGTGGAATAATTAATGATGACTTTGAATTAGTTGGTTCTGCAGAAGCTTGCTGAGTTTTCCTCACTGATACCTTTTCAGGGTATAGTACAAAGTGTTTCTCCACTGACAGTGATGGAATATCTCTTACTGTTGATGTGTATTCTCTTGCTAATTTAGAATGGAATGGCTTCTAATTCCAATCAAAATTCTCCTTTTAGAATTTTTGGTCTAGATCTTTCTTTGGATTCTTCGGGGGCTATTGCTAGAGGCTATAGCTTCTACAGCTAACAGAACAGGAAGTCATAGCCTCTTTGTGGTAGTTTAAAACCAAAACATGGAGATTATTTGGAGAAAACAGGAGAGTGTCAATTGAGCTAGCTTTAAAAAAGAAAGAGGAAATCAACTATTTAGCTGTTGCTGATATTTAGAGGAAGGGAAATGACTGATTCCTAGAAGAGAGTCCAGCCCCACCTTCCAAGAAACTACAAAAAGTACTATAGAGTAACTCGTGCAAGTAGAAAGCACCTCCAACTTTTATGGAAGACAACAGTTAGATGATGTGTCTCACATTTTACTTGTAATGCACACAGGGTCAGAATAGTCATTCATCTGAAAAGGTTGGAGGAAAAGCAGTGAATCCAGCAGGCACAGAAAGACCATCATCCCTTGCTGCATGATTGATATGATATATCTGCAAAAGAGTGTCATCTCCAAAGAGTGAGTGTTGCTTATGTTACAGCATGCTAAAGGTAGCAAACTCTGGCTGTGTGCCAGTAAATTTCTAAACAGAAGTCCTGAAGAAAGTTTTGCTATCAAGGAAGTAAAAAAAAATCCATACATAATTAAGGTTCACCTGTGGCAGTCAGCTTGTACCCCTCAGAACAGCAACAGCTTTGAGTCCAGAGTAAACAGTTGTTGAAGCATCCTCAAAGTTCTGCCTTTGAAGACCAGCCTTACTCCAAGTTCTCCAGAGAATATCATCTAAGAAGATAATGGTGAAGACAGTTTTCCAACTTATCCTAATCCTGGTCAATTTTTTAAATTGCCCTATTAGTTACTTAACATTGAACAGTGAATATGGTAATAAAAGATTGAAGCAGGCTCTTTGAAAAAGGAGCACTTTAGGCAGCACTGAAGGGAAATATGTGGATGCCAAAGCCATTCTGAGCTTCCCAGCAAAGCTTGCTGGCAACAGTGACAGACCCAGAACCCAGCTGAGAGCTCATGAGCTGAAGTTCTCCCTGGAGATGAGGACCCAGAAGCAATTCTTTCCTAAGAGTATTCAGTTCCCTCAGGATATCAAAAAATAGCTTCTTGGAATTTTTTAGGATGTAAAGTAAGGGTAGCACAAGTGAATTTCTAGGGCTTGATTTCAGAGAAAAAACTTGCATAGTATAAAATCAGAATCTTTGAAGCCATTCTTTGGGCTTCCAGATGGAGAAAGTTCTTACAAGAGTTTAAAGCTCAGGAGTTAATTAGCAAGGACTCATATGATTACTTTGTTTAAAGATGTTGCTTTTGATAATATCGTTGGTACTGATGAAAGAAGATCTGATCTTGTAACTATACATGGTGAATTAGAACTACCAAATGAAGCTGCAGCAACGGGTCTGTCTGCATAGATGAAAGTAGGCACAGTAGAAAGTAAGCTTCTGGAGGGCACCAATATCTTATGACTTAGGTTTTGTTACGGTTTGTATCTAGATGTTCCCTCAAAGCCTCATGTAGTCATGAGGGCAGGGTTTCTGGAGGCAGCAAAATGTAGAGTTTGTGATTTATTTATGGTCCAATGCTGGGATTAACAATGTGAGTGCTACACTTGCCAAAGGATAGGTAGCCTGCATCCAATATAAGGGACAGAAAGATTCTGTTCTCTTCCCTGTTGCTCTTGCTGTCTCTCACCACCATGAACTATTGCCCCTCTGCCATATGTCACCCTGCCTTAGGACCAGCTGGTTATGGACTGAAACCTCTGCAAACTGTGAGATGAATAAGCCATTCCTCCTTTAACTTTGAGCATCAGGTATTTTGTCTTAGCCATGAGAAAAGTAACTAAGATATGCCTACAATTAAATAATGCCAGAACACCCGAAGAAGGCTCAGGGGACCTGAAGGATCCCTTTAGGCCAGATCCTATAGTATAACCATGACACACTATGCCCAGGAAGATCTCACTGTGTTATTTATAGAAGTTGTTGATCATAAAGTTTTAGGAGACATGTCTTTATTATATAGCACAGATTCTAAGTTTCAGGGTGTCATAGTGAATGAGTCCATGTTAACTGCAGACAATGTGGAAGAAAGCTTATTCCACACTTCTAGTCCATTCTCAGATACTAATGAATATAATCAAAACACAGACACTTCAACAGCAGAAATATTCCTGTTTGCAAATCAAATTTATGAATTAGCTAAAGAGCAACCTGATTCTTTATTCCAAATAGATATTGAGACTAAGGAAGAAAGTGGATTATCTTTGGAAAGAGGCATAAAATTCCATCAGATTTTTGAGGACCTTGATACAAAAAATTAGCACTAAATTTCAGGTTTTACATCCCAGAAGACTGTGTTCAAAGACAGATAGCAGAAATTGTGTTATATTGATGCTTTACATAGAGAGGGAATTATACACTGCAATTTGAATCCAAGCAATATCTTACTGTATGATAAAAGACACTTTTAACTAATGTAACAGGTGGAGTGAGGTTGAAGATTCGTGTGACAGTCCCTGACACAGCAAGAATGTACTTAGTGTGCCCTCAGACACTGGAGCAATCACAGAAGAAACTGAAGCCTGTGGTTGATAGAGCTTGAGTGCATCTTCTTGGAACCTCTCACTGGTAAGTCTTTAGCTGAGTGCCATCAAGCAGGAACAAAGACCTTTAGTACTTTGAACAAGCCAGAATGTGTCTGAGAAGAGGTTCAGTCACTCATTGAACAACTCTTGAAGTTCAACCTTCTGGAACATCTGGACACTGGAGTCAGTGGTGTTGAAGATATCAAATCTCACCCATTTTTTACTGCCATGGCTTTGGCAGAGCTGATGATTTTAACACTATCCAGGGAAACCTTCACACATTTGGATCTCTCTGTGGCAGCAGTTCAGCACATAGTCATTACAGTGTAAAGAACTGTTTGGATCAAGATCTTAAGAGAAAGCAGGGGGAAGATCTTTAATTTACAAAGAGCTTTAATTTACAATTGCTGTCTGGAATGATAATTTTTCCAGAAGATGTTATATATACATTTTTTTTTGTCTTTTTCTTTTTTATCAGTACCAGGGATCAAACTCATGACCACACACTTGCAAGGAGGCACTTATGCTGCTGAGCTAAATCCCCAGCCAAAGTATATATACATCTTTAACCAAGGTGACACTCAATTTAATCTATGTTCAGGTGGCAGAAGCCTTGCAAAACCAGTGGAAGTAGGAAGACCCTTTAAGAAACTCTTCTGACAAGGGGTTCTAAGTGTAGAATTGTTTACCTTAAAAGAAGGAACTTTATGTGGCACCTAACTGTCCTATGCTAATCAAGCTTGAGTTATATGATCAAATTATTTTCTGAATAGTACCCTAAAAGTGATTGATGTACAGTGTCATCTATGGGGTGTGAAAAGAGAGAAAAACTATTTTAGGTTTTATTTTAGGAATCCATACTGTGGTGTTCTGTAACTCAGAACTTTGAAGATGTTTTCAGACAATTTCTGTGAGAAGGAAGCACTTCATAATGTCAACTTTGAAATCTGTGGGTTAATAATGTTTCTTTTGAGAGGGTTTATATAAACAGAAATACTCATTTCTCTCTCTTCAGCCTTACCTTTCTTTCCCTATCTTTCTACTTCTTGTACCCTTTGCCTATTTTCTGATATTACCTTCTTCCTACTCTTATTACAACCTATGCAACAAAAAAGGGAAAGGAAGTATTTATTTCCCCCAAAATAAATCACCTTAGTAAGGAGTGAGACATCATGATATAAAATAAATGTAAAAATGTAAAAAAAAATCTTATTCCCATAAGATAGAACAATAAGTACATATGATTTTCCTATAAAGGACAGTATAACACAGATAAGGGGAGTAGCAGATTGCCACATCCAAATCAGAGTTGGGAGCTATTTACTGTATCCAGTTGTGGAATATTTGCAGCTGTCTCATGAAGGAAATAACACACAAACAACCTGGGGGAAAGGGGAGAATTTCCAAAGTAAGTGGTAGAAATGAACAGAAAGATTATTCCAAGCAGAAGGATCATTACTACAAAGGCTCTACAAAAATATGCATCACAAAATAAATGAGCAACACAGCCAGGAGATGCATGTTAAAAGTAGTGGGAAATTAGGCTGGTGAGGTTGGACAGTGAGTAATTGTTGTACCTTAGTTCTAACCAATGCACCTCCTTTCTGTTCTGTATGTGCCATTTCAATAGAGATTAAAATTCCATCTCCAGTAAAGACTTAAGTTTCAGCTCCTTGTAAATCCTCCTCCCCTTCCCATTGTTTTTAGGTTAAGTTTCCATTTCCCATAAAAGCTTTAAGTTTCAATTTGTTATAATCCCTCCACTCCCTTCAGCCTATCTGCAATACAATGTGCTTTCCTTAAGAAACATTTAACTATAAGGACATTATCAAACTGGGTCAAAGTTTGCAACATTCCTGTGGTTTTCTGCTTTAAAACCCAACCCTTTTAGCTATAAGGCACGCAGTCTCCATATTGGCTCCTGGAAGCTGTGTTGCCAGGCCTGGCCTAAAATAAAGCCTTTGCTCCCAAAATTTTAATTTCTTGGTTCCTTGGATTTTATTCCTGGGTCCGAGCTATCACATTTGGGGGCTCATCCAGGATGGAAGCAAGACCCCCAACTTCTGAATACCTAAAAGTAAGTACTCTGGAGGGATTAATTAGACAATGGTCAGTTCGCACTTTGGGAGGGGATGCCCTCAATTTGGGGAGTGGAAACCTTGCGAGGACAGAATCAATTGTTTTTTTTTTTTTTTTTTTTTTTTTGGATAAATTTCATCCATTTGTGACTCTGCCCCCAGTGGGGAACCACTCCACTGGGAGGGGAAGTCCTAAATTTGGGGAGTGGGGAACCACTCCATTGGGAGGGGACACCCTCAATCTGGGGAGTGAGGACCTCCTGAGGACAGAGTCAGTTGGGTTTTTTGGGATGAATCTCATCCATTTGTGACTTTGGCCCATGAGGGGATCCACTCCATTGGTTAATTTGTTAATTCCTCCAGATCCCAAAATTTGACCAATTCCAAAATTTGGCCAATTTTTGAGCAAAGACCATTTTTGCTGTAGCTTGTCTTGTCTTGTACGTCTATCTGTGTGTCCATTTGTTCTAATTGTTCTCCTTTTGGCTACCCCAAATCTAACAGGATATTCTCTCCTAGGAACCCCTTCTACAAGCCCAAAATGGACAAAGGGATTTATATATTTATGTTCAGTGTTTTTGTATTTTAGAATTGTCTGCCTGTTAAAATTTGTTACTAACTTAGGGGCTCGCTGCCCATTTCGTAGCAGGCTCCATATGGCTTATTAGGCTCAAGGTTCATAATAAAAAATTATTTCCTTTAGCTCACCAAACTGTATGAAACAACCTTTGCTTGTGCCTTTTATGTTGTGGCTCCTTGTTTAATGTTTTAGTCCTCAACTGATTACTTGCAACCTCAGCATGCCTTTTTTAAAAAAGAGTATTTTTCTTTCTGGTTAAAATATAAACATATGTGCACATATATATGTATATTTATGGTTTTTAAGAATCATATCAACTTTACCAAGTAAAAACCAGGTCATACTGTAAATGAGCCAGTTAAAAGGTTACAGTTTTTAAAAATATAGCATTTTAATGTGGTAAAAAGATATAAAATGATTAAATATGTTTTAGACTACTAAAAGGTCATGTCAGGGATTTTTTTAAAGGTTTTAATGTTGGCTTTCTGTGCCATGGCTATTGTTGGGGGCTCTTAAGCAGCTTTGTGTTGCAAATCAAGAACAAAGAGCCCAACAGGATAATTTACAATACTGTAAGTTTGGGGGAGGGGAATTTCCAGAAATGTTATAGATTTTAAAAACAGAGTTGAGATTTTGATTGTAAAAAACAATTTGTCTTGTACTGAAAAAAGGGGCCGATCTAAATTTAAAAGAAATAACTATTGTGCTAATATGATTGGCGATTATAGAAATAAAATACAAGTTCTTGCAACGTTCTCGCATGTGCTGTAGACATCTAGAAGATTATGTGGCACAATTAATTTTGTTACCCACGAAAAAGCCCATTTTTAAAGTATATAATTTCAGTAAAATGATGGCCTGCCACGTGGCACCCTGGGACAAAAAGCAGTGTGCCATCCAGATGAAGCCTGCTCTCTGATCTGGAATGCCAAAACCATGTTTTCCCTTTCCACCCCGATTGGACAACCAGAGGTAAGGAGGTTTCCCTAATATCACCAGTTGTTCTCTTTGGAACTCAGTCAGCCCCACATGTTAGACAAAAATTGCTAAGGTTTGAGAGATTTGAAAAAATGCCCCTCAGCCAATTAATAGAGATAGCACAAAAGGACTTTGATAACTGACAGAATTTACAAGAAGCTACCAACAAGAAGATAACCAAGGTGTTAGAATTGCTCTATGAGAGAGACTTAAAAAAAAAAAAAAAACAAGTACAAGAGTTTCTGGGGTGGTTGGATACTGTAGGCTATAGAATCTAAATTTTACTGAAAAGCTCGCCCCCTATTGACTCCCTTAAGGGAGAAACTCAAAATTCACTGAACTGGACTGATAAATGTGAACAGGCCTTTTAGCAGCTCAAGTGCGCCTAGACAGAGGCCTCAGCCCTGGGACTCCCTGATGTTACCAAACCATTTACTTTGTTCATAGATGAACTCAGGGGCATTACCAAAAGAGTCCTAAGCCAGGACATTGGCCCTTGGAAGAGGCCTATAGCCTACCTCTCCAAAAGGCTTGATCCAGTGGCAGGTGGATGGCCCCCTTGTCTAAGAATCCTAGCTGCTGTGGCAATGTTACCTAAAGAGGCTAAAAAACTCACTTTTGGGCAGAAGATTTCTGTAGTGACCTCCCACAGTTTAGAGACTCTTATCAAAACCTCTCCCAAAAAATGGCTCTCAAACATGAGAATTTTACACTATCAGGCCCTGCTTCTAGACCCAGAGTCAGTAGTTTTCAAGACTTCTTCAGGTTTAAACCCAGCCACACTTATGCCTGACCATGACCTGAAGGAACAAAGAGCACCCCTCTATGAGTGTGCTGATATCCTCAAATTGCAGCAGAACCTATGGGCTGATCTTACTGACCAGCCTTGGGAAATGCCAACAACTATTTCACCAATGGAATCAGTTTCATCTAGAATGGCAAATGAGTGGCTGGGGCAGCAGTGACCACCTAAAAGGAGGTACTCTGGGTTAAGCGGTTAGAGCCTGGCACCTCTGCCTAAAAGGCAGAGCTCATTGCTTTGACTGAGGCACTAAAAACTAGCCACGAGAAAGAGGGTAAACATCTATACTGACAGTAGATATGCTTTTGCTACTGTACATGTACATGGAGCTATCTATCAAGAGTGAGGTCTCTTAACCTTGGCTGGGACTAAGATTAAAAATGTTCCACAGATTCTAGACTTGCTGGCAGCTGTCTGACTACCTCAATGAGTTGCTATTATTTATTGCAAGGCTCACCAGATAGGAGATGACCCTATCACCTTAGGAAACAATTTGGCAGATCAACCCTCTCAAAAAATAGCAACCACATCAGAGGGGCCAACCAAGGAAGTAACTGCTTTGATGCTAGTCCCTCAGACCTTGTCAGAACCAGTCTACACAAAGAAAGACCTACAGTTAATATCTCAACTTGGAGCAAAGTGCCCCAACCCAGGGGGCTGATACCAGTTACCTGATAAACAAGTACTGTTACTGGAGGTACTAGGGTGGGAGCTGTTACCCCAGGCTCACCAAACTACCCATTTAGGGGGAACTAAACTTGCTGAATTGTTCAGAACTCGGTTTTTTTTTTTTTAATTTTTATTTAAGGAGAAAAGAAAAGAAAGAAAAAAAAATAGTGAAGGGGTACAAGTTATACAGATTTACAGAATAAAAAAATGCGCAGGTAATCCAGAACTCGGTTTTTTATTCCAAAGCTCTCCAAACTGACTGCCTCTTTGAGCTCCAGATGCCCACAGTGCTTGTTAGTTAAGGCAGCCAGGAGCTCTATGTTGGAGACCACCCAACATCGAGGAATTGTTCCAGGAGAACATTGGGAAATAGACTTCACAGACATGGTAAAGCCTGGTTTACAGGGCCACCCCTATCTCTTGGTATTAGTAGACACCTTCACTGGCTGGGTAGAGGATTTCCCTACTAAGTCCGAGTCAGCCTTAGTGGTAGTTAAAAAACTATTGCATGAGATCATACCTCGATTTGGCCTCCCACTATCAATGGGGTCTGATAATGGCCCGGCTTTCATAGCCCAAGTTACCCAAAAGTTAGCCCAGGCATTAAAGATTAATTGGAAACTCCACTGTGCCTATTGGTCACAAATCTCAGGGCAAGTAGAATGTATGAACCAAACTCTCAAGGACACTTTAGCTAAGCTGTCTTTAGAAAATGGCAAAAATTGGGTGAGCCTTCTTCCCTTTGCACTGTTAAGAACTAGATGTACCCCATATGTTTCTGGAATTTCTCCCTTTCAGGTTATGTTTGGAAGGCCCTCTCCACTGGTCCTGAGACAGTCAGAGGACAAATTAATTGAAATAACTAACCAAGATCTCATTAAGTCCCTGCAGACACTCCAGCCTGTGTTAGCCTCGATCCACCAGCTGTTTAGACCAAAACACCAGGACCCGCCTTCAGAGATGTCACTCAAAGCACCTATTGAGCCAGGAACTTCTGTCCTGGTGTGACGTCATGATCAAGACTCCCTGAAACCCCGCTGGAAAAGACCCTTCACCGTGGTGCTCAGTACTCCCACTGCCATCAAGGTAGCAGGAAAAACTGTGTGGATTCACCATACTCACATAAAGCCACTGGAAACAGTGGACAATGAGGGACATGCTCAGTGGACTATACAATAGACTGGTAAACCCTTAAAGCTAAAATTGACTAAATATAGTTAGATTATACCAGTCATAAACTGCTTTAGCTTGCTTGCTTTTGCTCCTTCTATCCCACTGATGGGGATTTTAATAACATTGATGCCAACCTTGCATGGCAGCTTTGGTCCCACTGTAAGCAAAGAACAATTGTTGAGATCTTTGTATGGGAGCCCCTTTGATTGCAGAGGAGGCTATACTAAAGGTAAAGGCATCGGCTGGGGGGAATTATACATACAATTGGAAAAAAGGATCATGGTCCTTCCCACATAAATGATAAATTATACAATATAGTCTTTGGACAGATTGTGGGGGCAAGTTAGCATTCCTTGTTGCTACACCCTCAGTTACAGGGGGTTTGACTCAAATGTGGGCTGGTTACACATGGCACAGGGCTCTCCCATGCCCCTTGTGATCTTCACCAATGTTTCTCTGACCACTCTGGAGGAACAAGATTACTTAAATTGTAGTGCTGGCCACCCCTTTAGAGTATAACCAGTAGGCTTTAAGGACTCTCTCTGTCTCTAAGGAGGTTTTCATAATGATACCTCTGACACTGACCTGGGGTTTATTGTGTTTACTAATTGTAGTTCCATAGATTCCCCGACTACCACCCTTTATCCTGCCAAAGGACAAGTATTTATTTGTGGAGGAAATATGGCCTATACTTTCCTCCCAACTAACTGGCCAAGGATTTGGCTTCAGTCACAACATCAGAGTGGAATGTTGTAACCTAGTTCTAACCAATGTGCCACCTTTCTGTTCTGTATGCTCCGTTTCAATAGAGATTATGATTCCATCTCCAGTAAAGGCTTAAATTTCAGCTCCTTGTAAATCCCCCTCCCCTCTCCATTGTTTTTCGGTTAAGTCTCCATTTCCCATAAAAGCTTTAAGTTTCAGTTTCTTCTAATCCCCCCACCCCCTCAGCCTATCTGCAATACAATGTGTTGTCCTTAAGAAACATTTAACTACAAGGAAGTTATCAAACTGGGTCAAACTTTGCAATATTCCTGTGGCTTTCAGCTTTAAAACCCAACCCTTTTAGCTGTAAGGCGTGCAGTCTCCATATTGGCTCCTGGAGGCTGTGTTGCCAGGCCTGACCTAAAATAAAGCCTTTGCTCCCCAAATTTTAATTTCTTGCTTCCTTGGATTTTTTTCCAGCGTCTGAGCTACCACAGTAATGATCACTTCAGGATAAGAAGAATAAAAATAGAAAGGTGAGCCGAATGGATGGGCATGAGGTATGTCCATGTGTATGTATATGGAAGTGAGTTTGGGACAGAGAAGATTAAAACTGTTTAAGAAAAAGGAACTCTGCTTAAGCAATAGATAGATATAGACCAATGCTGCTAAAATGAGGATGATAGAGGGATGATAGATAGATAATCACAAGTACTAACTAAAGTCCTATATTTAGTGTTTTACATCCCTATTATTATTTAATGTTCTTACAATTATAAAGTATTCTTGTTTATTTTCACCACTGATGAAATTAAGGCTCAGATAAATTCAACAACAAACCCAAAACTTCACAGTGGGGAAGTAGCGGGGACAGAAATCAAATCCAGTTTAGACAATATTGTTAAGCTGCTCCTCATTCATCATTAGAGGAAGAGTGAATAGAATACAGAAACACTCGTGGAATCTACTGTAATATCACAAGAACCCATAATCCTTGTTTGCTTAGACCTAACCTCATGGTTTTATATCTGCTCTAATCAACCAGACTGTAAACTTTTGAAGGTGGAGATTTGCTTTCTGTTTTGCTTTTTGTTCCTAAAAATGCTCGTGACTTATACTTTACATATTTTATGAATATTTACTAATGATTTAAATGAGCTAGCCTCTGTGCTAGATACTAGTTTAAGAATTCAAGAGTCACAAGAATGCAAAAATGTGTAACTTTTGGCCAGGTTATGGGTCCATGGTCCTTTATTATTTTATCATATCACTTTGTTAATGTGTTTGTAATTTTTCATAATAAAAAGTCATAAGCAAAGAGAAAGTTACCTTTTGCCAAAAATAATGGAAACTGTGAGAATTGCCCTATCCTTGTTGCCCTCAACATTTGACTGTGGGAATATTGAAAATAGTTGACAGAGAAGGACTCATCAGGCAGGTAGAAGGAAACCAGCAGTGTGGGCAAAGGAACTCTTGAGTCCTTCTCGTTTCCTTTTACCTCTCTAATTACTGTTTCTCAAGCTCCTTTCATTCCCTGATGCTCTGTTTTTCCTCTCATCCTTTAAATTTCAGAGTTGTTTTGCTAAATTCCTAACCTTGCATTCTTCTCACTTGACTCATTCTGTTTCACTATTCTTAACCCCTCCCCATACTTTCAATACTATTCTTATGCTGAAACCTTTTCAAAGGACCACTCTGGAGGAAATCTTTCCCCTAAGCATCAGACAGAAATACAAATGCCTAAGGGCATATATTCTTGGAGATACCACTGGCACCTCAAAGCCAAAATATCAGAAGTCTTCTCCTCATTTTCTTCCTTATTCAACTGTCTGCCTGTTATTGGTTCCCTTCCATTTTCTTTACAGTTTAACCAAATGATCTCAACTCTAGGTTATGACTGAGAATTTTCCCACAGGCATAGCACAAAAAGGAAATTTCTTGGCATTAACAACTATGTTTCATGTGTACATTTATTTAATAAGTTTAAATTTAATGTTGTAATCCAGGTTTTTAAAAGTTTTTGAGATGCTACCTCATCAGCACTGCAACTTCTGTTACTGAATACACTCACTTCTAGTGCATACTATATATGGTATTTCAACCTTCAAGGACAGACTATATTTCAAAGAAAGGAAAAAAGAAAGAAAGAAAGGAAGAAAGAAAGAAAGAAAGAAAGAGAGAGAGAGAGAAAAAGAAAGAAAGAAAGAAAGAAAGAAAAGAAAGAAAGAAAGAAAAAAAGAAAGAAAGAAAGAAAGAAAGAAAGAAAGAAAAAATAGTCTGCTTTCAGGTGCTTTTTCTGTCAAACTTATTGTGAAAGAACTGTGTTAAAAGCATCAACTGTTCATGATGACTAACCTGACATAACTGAAATTCTAACCTGATGAGATGGAGTGATCCAGTGCACCTTTGAAAACTAAATGTTCTTGATATAGTTATGGAACTGCTCAATTTAAGAAAAGAGACTACTACCAGACATGACTGCTCCAAAATTATATCAAATGGAAGCCATTAGAAGATACCAGTACAAATATTGTCAAAAAGATGTTATTTCCAAAATGTTGTCCCAACTTTGAAATATAATATCCTTAAAACATGGAAATGAATTTTAAAATAGTATCTGTGTCTTAAACTATCTCAATAAAGTACAATATGTCTATGCTCACAACTATTTTTATAACTTGAATCACAAACTTCCTTAGAATAAAATATAGGTTTAAAAAACCCTGAAGGTAGGTAACACTAAGATATCAACTACTCTTGTCTTCTGTCTCTTCTAACTCCTTATGAATCTCTCTGCAGCATCCTATATCTCTATACTCCCTCAGTTTCACTGTGGCCCATAATGATCACTAAAAATTAGCAGTCTAGTTTTCCATTCTTTAAAAGTCTGTCCTCACCTAGTTAACAAAATGTGAAGATTATGTAAAACAGTGATGCTTATCTAATAGCATAGATTTAAGTAATCTTCTGTGTAGCAAGACAAACTAATCTACGAAACTGTTTAACCTAATACTTATTACTATACTTATAAAACTGAGAGTCCTATCCTACTAAATCACATAAAACTTAGTGATGTGTCATGTAGGACTGAAAACAATCTCAAGTCCCTCAAGGGCATGAGGTCAATGGAAGAAAAATCATCCTTATGTAGAATTGAGTTATAGACAAGACGAAAATGTTCCTGTCTCCACTCCCCAACACCATCACCCACAGTAAGTTGTGCTAACTCAACTTCACAGTCACATTCAATGGTCAGGCTTTCCTAAGACTCAACTTCTCAAAACTTCCTTAATTTAGGTCTGATTTAATATACTGAAAAAAATATAGTAAACATCATTATTCTCTAATTTCCTTCAAGTAATTGGATCCACCAAGCAGATTACTTATAGAGATCTCAGGGCTTCAATAATGGCAAAATAATTTTAAAATCACCAAAATCATGCAGACTTTTCTTATGCTGTTGCAAAATACTTGGACCTAACTACTTTATACAGAAAAGAGGCTTATTTAGCTCCGAATTTTGCAAGTGGAAAGCCAAAGATCAATCAGTCTCATTTGTTCAGTCTTTGGAAAGAATCCTATTGGTTTCATCACACACACCATGGTAGAGAAATGGAAAAGAAGCCAGTTGTGTTCAGAGGAGGACAAACATGTGGAATGGCTTCACTTTACCATAATGTGCACTCAGGAAAACTCACCCTGCAGAAACAGCATTAATCCCTTCCATGGATGATTCCCTCAAGACTTTGCACTTGGTTTTACCTTTTAAATGTTCTACCACCTTAATAGTACCATATTGAGGACTAACTTCCAGTATATGATCCTTTGAGAGACTCAGTCAATCTATAGTCAAAGCATAGCAAAGACCCATGTGAATTCTGACTAATATTCCTGGGTTATCAATCTTATAGAACCAAGGAGAGAGAACAGCCCCACTCTGACTTTCAATAAAAGGATCATTTAAAAATTACCTTTTAATATTTTAATATGCATTGTATGCTGTATTTTTATTTGCCACTATCCTCTGCACTAATGAACCATACAAATCTCATTTGCTTACCTGAGAAACCATACCCAACACTACTTTCTACTTCAAGTTTCTGAGTCTCTGACCTACTTTTATTACTTCCTGAATAGTCAAACTTCTACTCTCTTTACCAGTATTTACTTTTTTCACATTTATTTTTACATATCTGCTGTTATAGCTGGAGATTGCTAAGAAAACAATACAGGATACATAAGTTATAGAATTATTTTCTAATAGTCACCCATAGAGTCAAATAAAATAAAGTGCAAAAATTCTGTCCATAATAAGGCCCAAAAAATCCAGTTGAGGGTCTAGATCTATGGCAGTGTCCTGCATGAGTTCAGCTAAAGACCAAGAGTCCATGACAGTGCCTCCCCATGAAGTCAACTGGAGACCAGAGCCAACAACAATGTCTCATGCAAGTCTATTTCAAGATCTGTGCTGGGAAAGCCCAAATGTCAGCGGTATAAGCTAGAAAGTCTGTGCTAGCAGGATGAAGGCTCTGTGCCAGTAGGTTGCAGGATCTGCACTGTAGCAAGGTAGTGATGCTCAAAGTAAGGATCAGAGCTCCCTTGAAAAGTATTGCAATCATCCTCAGTGACAATGAGGTCCAGAGCTCCTCTGATGATGAGAACAGCCTAGTTCACTAGCACAACACGCTTCTCCAGGAGACTGAATAGCATACCATCTTCTCCTCTGGATCCAGATAACAATGCTCAAAGTGAAGACCAGAAGGCCCCCTGAAAATGATTATACCCATCCTCAGCAACAGTAAAGTCCTGAGTTCCTGTATGATGAGAACAACTGAGTTCATACCAGGAAAACCAGCGTAATAAGCTCCTCCAAGAGAGTTAACAGCACCATGGGAACCAACAACACTACTTCTTGCTCTCTAATCCTCCTTTTTATGTCCTTTGCAACAATCTTCAAGTGCCCCCCCACACCCAGAACCATGCTGTTTCAGTTCAGCTGGGTGTTACACAGTCATCACCAGTTATCAATACACCACATCTGCTAAAAAATATCCATTCAAATATCAAACACATAGGGACACATTTACCAGTCTGTTTGTGTTTATACTGTGTCCTTTCTCAGTGCATTGTTCACTCTTTCATAGTAGATACTAAAGCTTTATTTTTTTCTCCTCTTCGAGAGATTCAATGCTTTGATTATTTTATGATGAAATTTTAATGTATATTACTCCGCTAACAGAGTAAAGATCATATTTGTTAGGCTTAACACCAGATTCTGAACATTTACCTGAGTACCCAGTCAAGTCTCATAAATATTTGTGAAATAAATGAATGAATGAATGGACAAAAAACAGTGCTCTTCAAAATAGTCATAGTACCATCAGCATACAATATTTGAGTTGTCAAGTAATACTGAAAGATATTCTCGTAAGAGAATAGATAGGGAAAAAGCAATATGAAATGTCTTAGAGTTTTATCCAAATGAAAGAAAAACCTTGATAACCCATATACCTTCAATTTCGAAGATAAATCCATTCTCCTACTTTATCTTCCTGAAGCCTGGATGTATTTGCATAAAAATAATTTTAAAATTTAAAAACTAAGCTCCATCTGGGCTATTAAGTAAGAAGCTGAAATCTAATAAAAAGGCTTCAGAAATTATCAGAGTTCAAACAAGGAACTGTTTTCAAACAAAAGAATCTGTACTTCAGACAATGCGGAAAAAAAAAAACCTATGTCAGCTTTAACCTTCACAAAGAAGGACTACTGCATATTATATAGGCTTCCATAGCCTGCTAAATTATCAGTGATCAAGAGAATTCAATACTTTACTGGGAAATTTAGACCAAAGGCTTTAGCCTTCTTCAGCAGAATTTGACATTTAAGTTCTAATAGAGATATTGGGGCTCTATCCACCAAGTTTCTCCTGATTAAGGAAACCTGACTGAGAATCTACATTTCTAACAAATAATAAGATGACATTCACACAACATATTGGACTGGGAATCATACTTTGAGAAGAAATAACTGGAACATAAAGAAGGAACTCTCCAATGCAGAACAAGATGAGGGCTTGAATTTTTCTTTTGCTTCTTCGGCCCTCTGCAGTATACCTTCCACAATCCACGGCACATCAAGTCTTGGTTAATTGGTTTATACCTTTATATAAAGAGGCCAGGTCAGTGAAGCAAAGCCTGTATCAAAGGCTACTTCCTGTTCTCTAAAATAAAGTCTTCTCAATCCTCAGGAAGCCACCAGAGAACAACTGAGAGGAAAAAGAACTTGATTCTAGCATTCTTTAAAAAAATTTATAGTAAGTACATATTAAATCTTACATACAACATACAATAAGAGGTACTAGAAATTCACTGCCAAATCTCCTAAAAAATGTGTGATACAACAATTATTCAGCAATTAGTCTTAAATAAAATTTACCTTATTTATTTAAAGTAACAAAAGAAGCTGCCATATGTTGAACATTTTTCATGCACTCGATGTAAAATGCTATATACTATATACCTTAACTTCATATGTATTTACTACAGATCTGTAGGTATTTAGAATCAATTTTTGATTATTCATGTACTCTACATATGTAACACTCTTCTTAAAATTCATATGTGATTCTAGATTAAGCCCTCATGGCATTAACATAGTCATTTGATTTGTAGGCATGTGAAGAATTATGAAAATTTTGAGTCACCTGACATATGTCTGCATAGTCTATGTCAAACAAGGCAGCATTCAAAACAGAATGTTGCCTTTCTGTTTCACCCATCATATATAAATAAATATCACTCTTTGGATCCTTGTGAGTGATTTTGCTATTTGAAATGGTCAAAATTTAGTGTTGAAATGGCTGTAGTGTTCCCAAGTACAAGAAGGATGTGCTGTGCCTTATGCAAACACAGTTGTTGAAGGATATTTGTTCAAGCGTAAGTTGCAGTGCAGTTAGCTAGCAGTACAGTATCACTGAATCAACAATATATATTGGGAAATGACTTTAAAAAACATAAAACAAGAGTATGTACTGATTCCAAGGAGAAATATATGGAGTTCAGTCTGCAAATTCAGAGTTTACAGTAACTTTATAGAATATGGTAAATAAAAATTATGAAATCAAATGTACTTATGACAAAAGTTAAGATACAATTTTTCTATTTTATAAAGAGATGGCATCTTGAAGAGGTCAGACTACATGACAAAAAAGTAGCAAAGTCTATATCTAAGCATCTTTGAAACACATGTCCAAGCACACTATTTTGCCAAGCAGAGGCATACTGGCATTTAATAGCTAACTGGCATGAACTCTGGGCTCTAATCCAGGCTCAACCCCAGTGTAACAGTGGAGTGTTAACATTCTCTCTATGTCTCAGTGTCTTTGTTCATAAAATATTCACAATGCATAAATAAGTTAATATGTATTGTATATTTTAAAGAGAGCTTTAGTTAGTTTCAAAACTAATAATATAAAGATCCCCTTCTGTTGTAGTTAGGGGTTGTGCAGAGAACAATTAGGATCAGGACATGGAGTTTATAACATTATTTTTGTAATGGTCACCGGGAATTAACACAAGAAAACGCAGGAAATCTATCTGCAACACCAGAGTCAAGAGCCTAAATCCCACAACAATGTCCCACATGAGTCTAGATAAAAACCCAGAGCTCATGACAATGCCTTCCACGAGTCCAACTGGAGGTCCAGAGTCCACAAGAAGGACTCACACCAATCCCTTTTATGGATCCATGCCGGGAACGCCCAAGGGTCAGCAGTGGAAGCCAGTAAGTCTATGCCAGCAGGACGAAGGGCCTGTGCTAGTGGGATGAGGGTTCTATGCTGGTGCTGAGAAGTCACACTCATGACAAAGACCAGGGCTCTCCTGAATGGCACCATAGCCATCCTCAGTGACATGGAGGCCCTGAGCTCCTCTGATGACAAGCACAGTCGAGTACATGTCAGGAAGCCAGAGTGATGAGCCCATCCAGAGCCAGGAAGAAATGCTTAATGTGAGGACCAAAGCTTCTCCAAGAGAACCTAATGGCTCAAACAGCAACTCATAGGAGAATCCATAATACCTCAATGCAATGCAATAATGCATTAATGCCTCAACGCTTCAACAACCTCTTTCTCCTTCTCCATCTGCCTGGCAACTTTATCCTGGCAACTTTCCTCAGGTGGGGCATCTTTCCTCAATGCGATGCTGATGTAATCCAGCTGGCATTAAGTTGACCACCAGTTCTTAATCCACTACATCTTCCATTGGACCTGAGGAGAAGATCTAGGTAGGTAAGGATATATCTTCCCTAGCCAACAAATCAGACTCTGCAAACTGATTCTCCAGATATGGTGTCCCCATACATATGGGGAATGGAAAGTTAAAGTTATTTACTCATAGTGATTTAACATCTTTCATGCTTTTGCATGGCAGGAAGCACTCCTTGTGTGAAGATTAACAAGCTCATCTTCTCCATAGTATCCAGGCTTGAGATAATTCCAGTCATCAATTCTTTTAAATCTGTATCTCTGAAATGTTACTGAGAAAAGCATCATTTTCCTTGTCCTTTCCTGAGTACAGAAAAATGTTTTATCTTTCCCTTTTTTAATTTTATGAAAAAAACCCAAAATAATAGTTAATACATTGCATAACGTAATCTTCAAAATAGTTAGAATACAAGATATGGGCATAAAAATTAACCAAACAATATTGGCACAAATCTTTCTTTTCACTAAACTCAGAGAAACTAGTAGGATAACTATCTTCTGTTTTTTTTTCTTTTCTCTTCGTTCCTTTCCTCTTTGTGGCACCTTAGTTTTTCTTTCCTTTTAAACAGTTTCTTCCCATTTTACAATATTTATTGTACATTATGGATCTTAATGACTCTTTCAGTTTCTCACCAGGAAGACAGTATGATGTTTACATGAGTCTGATTTATTTTATCTATGAGTATAGTCTCAAATTGCATCTGCTTATAAATGTCTCAAATTTTTCCTTCTTTATAGTAGATTAGAACTTCATTGTATAAAAATACCTTTTTTAGACATTTCACTGTTGATCGATGTTTATGTTGTTTCTAAGACCCAGCTATTATAAATTGTGCTGCTATATGTGTGAGTGCACATATATCACTGTGGTATGATATTTTTAATTCTTACAGGATGTTACTCAAAAGACGATAGCTATGTCAAATTGGAATTCCAGTGCTAGTTTTATGAGAATTCTCCATACTGATTTCCACAGTGGTTGCACAAGTTTGCACTCCCACGAAGAGTGGAGAATAATTCCTTTTTCCACACAGTCCCACCAGTATTTATTATTGGTTGGTTTCTTGATGATTGCCATTCTTTCTTGAGGGAAAGTCAGTCTCAGTGTTGTTTTAATTTGCATCTCTCAAAAGATAAATGATGCTGAACATTTGTTCACACAAAGTTATGATGATAAAATCAGCATGGTACTAGATAAAGAAATAAATAAAAGTGAGGCCTGAGGATCAGTGAAACAGATAAGAAAACACAGACACAACTACCAACACACTCAGGCACTTTGTCACTGACAAAAGGGCCAAACACATTCGCTGAAAAGAAAGACTCTTTAATAAATGATGTTGTGAAAACTGACTTTCCACATGCTGAAGATGAAAACTAGACCCATGTCTATCACTGTGCACCAAATAAAGTCAAAATATATTAAATATCTAAATATTAAAATAGAAACACTAAATATGAAAAAGAAGAAAAGAAAATAGGTAGAAATCTTGAAGACATAGGTGTAGGCAGAAACTTCATGAACAAAACTGAGATCACACAGGAAATACTACAAAGAATCAACATCTGGGATTCTATCTTACAGTAACAAAAGAAATCTCCAACAGAGTGAAAAGCCAACTATAGAGTCAGAAGAAATTTCAGCCAGCTGTCCCTCAGCAAAGGATTTATAACTAGAACACATAATAATTTAAAAAGTCCAGACTCCTCCAAGTTAAAAGACCCAATCCAAAAATGGACTTTTGAGATGAACATGTACTTCTCAGATAAAGAAATACAAACAGAATAAGATTTTATGCTCATCTCACAGGAAAAAAATTATAGTAAAATGATTATCATATTACTTGATTCTACATAATACCAAAATAGAGTCACTTAAAAGCAGAGGTCAGGATTTTTCTCCCCTGCATTCGAAAACACACTAATATTGTCTTCAGTTTTACATGTCATTTAACAGAACTGAGTAAATGACACTCTTAACATCACTTACGAGAGTACCTACTCAGGACTACAATAAGATATAGGAGCATCCAGAAAGACTGATTAATTAAGATCCCCTAACGTATAGTCATTAACTATCTATTTAGCATTAATCTAGAAAAAATTCTAAATATTACATCTAGAAAAGGGCAGTGCATTGTTTTACAAGGACTTACCCTAGAGCTGATTTTATCAGTTTCATTTTGTCTTGTGTTTGCAATACTGAGAAAAGAATTCAGGGACTTTGCACTGAGTTATATTCCCCAGCCCTTTTTCATTTTTTTGAGACAAGATCTTGCTAAATGACCAAATTGTTTAGGCTGGGTTCAAAATTGCAATCTTCCTGTGTCAGCCTCCCCACATGCTGAAATTACAGCCTTATACCACCATGTCTTACTACACTCTGTTGACATTTGCAGAGGAATTATTTTTGGGGGGGTAGGTATTGAGGGTGTCTAGTCCACTGTAGAATATAGAGCAAAATTCTTACCCTTTATCAACTAGAGGCCAGTACCATCTCCTACCATTTGGAATATTCAAAATGTCTCCAATCATTACAAATGTCCTCTGAGAGGCAAAATCTTTCCCTAGTTGAGAATCTTGACTCTAGAGAAGCAAGGACAGTATTTAGCTGATTAGCACAAATGGGACTATGTTGTACTCTCCTGTCTTCAACTCCATTGAAAATTCTGCATTCACTGTACTGAGTTTGTAATATTTTGGGAAACAGCCCTATAGAAGAACAAATTGAGCAAATCTCTTGCACTATCGCCTCCCATAAAAGCAAGTGAAGTATAAGATAGCCTATGTATATGTACACTTATATGATCCAATAGATTCAGCCAATGTGACACTTCCTGAGGGGAAGCATCTCATAAAGAATTCTCTCCATTTCATCTCTCAGGTTTCTTTTCATGTTATCCATAGGCTGGCATCTGGGCACAACACATGTGGCTCACTCAAAGTTGCTATAACTGTTGCATAGAAAAAAGTTGCTACATGACAGATCTCACATTTATTATTAATATGCGTATAGCTGTGTAATTGTTTCACTTGGTACTTTCAATCTCTCAGAGATTTATTGCATTTTTAAAGCCAAATCCATGCACATAAAAAAGCAATCAAACATCATTTTCATTAATATTATGGTATAAAAGTTCTGGGTTGATACACTGTCTCTTGGGAAACTGGAAGTAATGCTTCATTTTCATGTGAGTATGTGCAATTGCTTCCTATTCCATAGAGTCACAAATGCAGGGTGTATCTTGATTCAAACTATATCTTAGGTGACAATTTCTTCCTCTAGCCTGCTGCTGTACACAAATTAAACCCAAAAATGTAGGATTAGAAAATAAAGCAAACACTACTCAGCCTCTGAAAGTGCTCTGTGGCATCACTGCATATGTGGCTTAGTGTTTCATAAAACTAAAGGCCTAAATGTCTTCACCATAATTAACAGGCTTCCTCTTTGGAATTTTAGCTGCAAAGTTTCAGCAAGGCTAATGATTTGGGGGCAACACCACAAACTAAACATACCAAAAATTGGCCCGCAATATAGTCTGAAGTTGCAGGCATGCAAAAGCTTTTGGCAGTACTGCTTCCAGTTTCAGTTAAAATCTTAAAGAAAAAACTCCAAATATCATCAACTAGTCAAATGCTCTTTTACCTCTGAGAGAAAATGAGCCCTCTCAGAAGGAAGCTAACAGCTGTGCATATTTTCTTCTGGAATGAAATTAACTTACATTTGTTATATTTAGCTAAAGTCTTAACTAAAATTGCCTTTGCTAGAGAAATAGAAAATCATTAGATTAAGGTTCAGTGGCATAAAAAGAGTTGGCACAGTGGAAAGAAAGATCGGATTATTACTGCCACATGGAAGAAAGCACACCCAGTACCTTGAGGAACTCAATCAAATAAGTTAGCAATATTAGAATTTCAACAAAATGTGTTCCAAAGTCCATTTGCTTAGTATGGTATACAGCTTTGGACTCAGAGGTTCTTAGGAAGTTCCAGCCTCAGACACTCAAGGACTATTCATAGAAAACATCTAAGCTGAAAAAAAACTAAAGTTCTGAAAATTTAGTCTTCTTGTTTACAAAGCAAAACTAATAATCACTTTTGTTATGTCTAGAAATACTGTAATTCACATAAGATTCTATACATATATATATATTACTATTATGTCACAGAGAAAACATGAACATTATGACATGAACAAATGTACACCAAATACTCTCCCCCAAAATAAAGCTGAGCACAAAACTATGTATGTGTTGCTAGATACAAATACATGCCAATAGGTGTAGACATAAAAATATTATAAAATTTTAATAGAAATTTTATCTTAAATAAAGACACACATCCAATATAGCTCAGCAGCACAGTGATTGCATGCCGAGCATGAGGTTGTGGACTCAATTCCCAATACAAAAAAAGGACACATATCTAGGTATATATGCATACAAATAATGTATACAAATATATATGTACTATACATACGTTTAAAGGATTAGAAGGGCAGAAAAGAAAATGTTAACAATAGTTTCCTTAACATAATGTCTATTTTAAAGACTATCTGCATTAGAGGAGATGCTACACTATAATTAAAAACATGAAAAAATGTTGATTTTTAATATATGTCTGTAGCTAGGTAACAACAGTTTATAATCTATGAAATCATTTATCCTGAAATTAGACAATCCAGGTAATACTGAAGACAGACATTTCCATTTTAACACAAGTGGGAACAAGTCTCACACTCATTATTATGCTGCTTACTCCCTCAGCCTTCTCAAAGTGTTATCAGAAACAATACAATCTTCCCAGTGGAAAAATAATTTAACTGAACTGGAAATACAGTGAAGTGCTCTGTCCTGGGATTGTGCTATGTTTGAATTAACCTGGGTCTTGAAAGGACTTGTTCTACTGGCAGGAACTGTTCCTAGATCATTATCAGAAAGCAGTTCATTCCTCATCTCCTTGCAGAAGTAGATCAGAAATCTCAACTCATTCTTGTCTGTTTATTTTTCTCTGGCTTAAAATAACCTCTGAATTTATGATAACCATAGTGTATGTTTTTAGCATCTGCCTCTTCCCTGTTGCCATCAGTATGCTTTCCTAGAATACTGCGAGTTCTATGATATCCTATCTTAAATGATATTTTTTTCCTGTAGGATCAGGCCTTCACCTTCCCTAAGAACTTCTGCAGTCAGGCTTAAGCCTGCCCTTCCAGTCTTGTCTCCTACTGCACCCGCATCAGTATGCCATTATTACTAATTCCATATTGTCTTTTCTTACTCTGATAGTTAGGCTTTGGGTGATGAGAACGAAGTCATTCATTCACATCTTCTTATATTTTTTTTCATTTAAAAGGCATTGTTATGCCTGGGAGGCAGAAAATAGATCCAGAGAGGTCAAATAATTTCTTCAAGACCCTATTAGTTAGGAAAAATAAAGATTAAAGGTATGTACTCTCTCAGATCCACATTTTTTCTATTTAAAGATAGGTTTCAAGATGTGATCCATACAACAGTTTGTTAAAATGTGTGTTCTAGGATCTTATCTAGAGCTACGAATCTTAAAATCTCAGACTGTTAAATAATTCTTAAGCATACTTTTTAAATTTTTATGGCATTGATAAACAGAAAAATTCTCTAGAAGAATCCATTTAAATAAATGTCATATTAAAATAAATGTCACAGATGAAAATCTATGCCAGAATATTTATATAAGTATAGTACATAATAATGAAAATCTGGAAATTACCCAAATTTACTCTACAAGATAGACTACCATATAAAATAGGATACCATAAAGCCATGATAATGAAAGATCTAAAAGAATATATAAATTGGTAAATCTCACAAACATTGTAAAAGTTAGTCAGAAAGTAGTTTATACTGTACATTTTCAGGTCTATAGTAAAAACATACACAATTAATCCATGTACTATAAATCAGGAGGATGCATATCTTACTGATTGTGGAGCAAGTGGGACCAATGGAGTGATTGGAAAAATACAATATTAAAATAATTATTATTGGGTAAGAGAGTTGAATCCTGTTTCTTCAGTTAGGTGCTATTTTCATTGATGTGTTAAGTTCACTGAAATTCATTTAACATTACTCATTTAACAGCTATGTAAATTTCGCTGTATCTATATTGGAATAAAAACAAGTTTTAAAAGATAGCAAATACCACTACTGAATTTTAAAACAAAAAACACAGAGACTAGTCTCTACTGGTCTATCCATGCTTCTCACAACCCAACTCCATGTATATAGGTGTTACTCCCCGCTATACGCATCAGGCACCTCTTACCTTCTGGTCCTGACTTGGTCACTTTTGTTATTTTCTGGATGAGTCTCACAGAGAAGATTTATTATATTGATTGGTTTTGTTGGTTATTAAAGAAATATCTTCTCATTTCCCTCCCCGCCAAATTGTAAAATACAGCCAAACATAAAAGGAGAAACTCTGTTCTACTAGCTGTCTCTCCTCAGTCATTACATATGGTGTTAGTTTACTTCCTTTGCTCTGTGTATATTCCTGACACAGTTAAAATAGTTTTGCTGGTCATTTTGTATCCTCAGTTGTTTTCCTGGATGTGATACTTTGAGCATTTCATGACCTATTCCACAGGATTAGATTTAGATCATTTATTGTGTATCAGTTCTTCAGTACGAGTCTATTGAACTCCCCGCATGTTAAAGTATTGTTATGGTGTTATAGACATATGAAACCTAGCCATGTGAAATACATATATTTTATAGGCAAATAATAAATGTAAATTTCTTTACAAAAAAGTCATGGACATGGAAACAATAACTATATTGGGAAATAAACAATTGGGCATTTACTATGGTAGGAGGATTTATGAGAAGAGATAACTTGCAATAGTTGGAACTCTGTTACTGTAGTTGTGGTCCTTGGGCCAAAAGCACAAGGATCAGATGAAAACCTGTTGGAAATGCAAAACCCTAGGCCATGCCTCATACCAGATCAGTCAGGATCTCCATTTTTACAACATCCCTGACAGGTCTGTATTACAACTGCAGTCAGGAAGCATTGACCTAGACAGATTCTTGGTGATGGATAAAAATCAGATACTTGGGGGAATCCTGAAGTGAAGAGAATTCCATGGTTTGGAGAGAGAACAGAAAAACAGTTTTGTAAAATAAGATACTAACAGGCTTAGCAGGTACTTTATTTGCAGCAATGGGGCATTTGAAGAGACAATGAGAGAGAAAACTGCATTTATGGATTGAGGTCATATTGGGTTAGATTTTAGACAAAGAAGTTTTGTCCTTATCTCTCCTCTATTGCAATGTGTATTTGTACATTTTCCACAAATTTTTATTTCCAATACAGCTATAATTGTATAAATTATTACAGTGGGAGCAACAAAGCATCCTGAACAGACAACTTGGAAGCTGATTGAAAATGCAGCTTCCTGATTCTATTCCCCACTCTACTGACACAGATTATTTAAAGATAAACCTTGGAATTGAAAGTTTGGGGACCACTGTTGTTACACAGTGTCTATTATAAAGATAAAATTTATTTAAAAGTCACACTAAAACAACTTAAAACTTCTTTAAGATTCTATATTGTATTGTCTCCCTAGTGTAAAAAAGAACTGAAAGAGTAATAAGATTCAAAATGCAAAATAGATATTGTGATAATGAAAGGGAAAGAAAGTGCTCAAAGGAGAGAAAGAAGAAGAGAAAGCATTACATGTATACAGATAAATATATTAGATAGCTATACTACTAATCTCTGTTCATCCAAAAGAACACTTTGTGCTTTCATTATTTGATCATTTTTAGTGCCTAAATCTTGTATAGTGAACAACTACTTCTAAGATAACAATATACAGTGTATTAGTGTTAACTTCCTTTTTTTGAGAGTCTATATCATTTCTACCCTTTTTTCTATTTTTCATTTTTAAAATAAAAAAGATTCTATTTCCCAATGAAAAACAAGGCCTAAGAATTCAATCTGTATTCATTTTGTTTGTTTTCAAGGAAAATTTCATTTCACAATCACTAGTACTTTAAACTCTTAATGTGTTTTAATATAAATATAAATTACTAAGAAACACACCTACTCAAGACTTTCCCCATGAGTCACCACCATTTGTAGAGTGGAAGAGGGACAGAACAAGGCCCCAACAAAGAAGCAAGCCCTCCCTGCAAACCAGCACCACTCATGGGCTGCCGCTGGTAGAGGGAAAGCCAGACACCTGCCCCTTGTGGTGTGCAGGCTGGCCAACAACAGGAACCAATCCCCACCCTGACCCCGCCATAAATGACCAGTTGACTTAAAGAAACACAGGCTGCAATGATAGCTATTGAGTGAAATGCAATTTGATGCCTCTGGTGCTTTGGTGTTTCACTGACCTTGCAGGTGTAGGGCCAGTGGGTCTGATCATCTATTCAGAGGATAGCGGTATGCAGTGTGGCATCTATGGGGGATTTCCTTATGCAAGTGGTAGCCATTATTAATTCCCCATTATCTTGTTTTGATGTCCTGTATCATTTTCATTGTTTTGTTTAGTTGGGGCTTGTTCTGTTTTGTTTTGTTTTGTTATATCCGATGGCATGAGCAGCTATTTCAAAGACAGCAAGACATATTATGGTAGTCATTTTGGATTTACTATTTTCTTGTTTTGAAGTCCTTTATTGTATTCATTGTTTTGTTTTATTGGTTCTATTCTGTTCTGTTCTGTTTGATTTTCACTATGTCTGAAGGTATCTGCGGCTATTTTGAAGACAAGAAGCATTATGGTAACTGTTTTCAATTTCATATTATTTTAAAATCCTGTACCACTTATACTGGCTTGTTTTGAAGGTTCTATTCTGTTTTATTTTCCTCAGTTTTATCCTCTTTAAAATAAAAAAAAAATCTTATTAAGAAACAAAATAGCACTGCTCTAAAGAATTGTCATGTACATATCTAATAAGGTTTTGTGTTTTGTTGATTTAATGAGGCCACATTTTAACTTGAAGGAGTGGTCTAGGAATCCCTCATCTCCCCTGAAAATAAACCAAACTGAAGAAGGACAGGCTTCACACAGCCCTAAGGAAGTGGTGTATCTGTGGAAGCATTTACAACATAGCCATAGGTACCCAAATCCACAATTATAGTCCAAGAGGAAAGTTACAGATGGTAGGATATAGAATCTTCACCTTCCTTCTGTATCTACAAGTCTTGCACTTCATTGGTTTTTCAGTGCTAATGATTGAACCAAGGGTGTTAGGCATGCTAAGCAAGAGCTCTACCACTGAGGCACATCTCTATCCCAATTCTATTCCAAAAATAACTTTTTGGGTGGTGTTGGGTTCTTGAGACAGGGTCATGCTATGAGATTTAGGCTAGGCTCAACCACCCTGATAGTTCTATCTCAGCCTCCCTAGTGATGGGATTACAGGTGTATACTACACCATCACCAGTTCATCCTCAGACTAAATTTCCCAGTCAGGACACAAACTTGTGATCCTCCTGCCTCAGCCTCCTAGAATGCTTGGATGACAGATGTGCACCATCATACCAACAAAGAGCCTAAGGTTTCAAAAAAGCTTCTGTTCGTGCAGCTTTAACTCTCCTGAGCCAGGAGGCCCAGAGAACAAAGGCCAAAGTCTCAAACCAGGGCCTGCCCACCTTAAGGCCTTGGTGCCCCTGCCCCTCACTCTCCATTCTCTGAGCACCTCAGGTCTCTTTGCCTTTAGCTTTTGCCACTGTATAGTCAAAAACACCATACCTGCCATCTGTCCCATCCTATCCTATATTGATCATTTATGGCCCCAGCTCAGACTCTGGCATGCACATTTATCCTCTTCTGTGGTGTCAGCGCACCCTTTTGAGAAAGTTGCTCAGGTCAACATCACTTCTTACCTTCTGTCTTCACTTGCATCCACCTTTGCCTATCATCCACTCCTGACATTCCCATATTTGCTGTGAGTCTGTGGACCTGGCAAGATGCTCTCATGGGGCACAGGCTTTATTGCTTCATGGAAAACCCAAGGTGTGTGTCTTGTTCTGGAGCAACCTGCCCATGCCTTCACACATGCAGCAGGCACCAGCCACTGCAGTGGCCCTGGCGTCCAGCTTCTCTCTCAGCAGGTCCACAAGCAGCTTCTTCTGTGTTCTCAGTTAGCAGTTCTCCTCTAGCAGCACCTGGTTCTTGGCTTGCTACCCTGGCAGCATCTGGGCTGGGCTGGTCAGCAGAGGTGCCAACAAGGATGGACACATATTGCCAGCTGGCCCTCAGCTGCCAGGCAGCAGCCACAGAACACAAGGCCACATTGCCAAGGTGCGAGTGTGGCCCAGCTTGGCCTGGCATGCATGATGGTCCAGCAGGTAGAAGGTGCCAGGGTACAGAGTCCAGGAATTCTGAAGGATGATGGTGAGCCTAGGCCACTTAAGAGGAGGAACTGCAGATGAACACCTCCTCGGCATAGGTACATGGCTGCCACTCGGTGCTGACCAGATGCTGCCCCTCCTATACAATGTTTACCCCACCCCTGCTCCCACCCAGTGTTATAGAAACTACCTTTTCCAAAGTCCCCTCTTCCTGCCCTCCCCTCAGCACAGGTAGAATTCAAAGGTGTGTGCTGCTGAGTATACTTTATTTGGGGGGGGGGTATTGTTTCTTGTTTTTTTGTTTTTGAGATGGGGTCTCCCTAAGATATCCAGGTAGGATTCAAACTTGTGATCTTTCTGCCTCACCTTCCCTTACTTCTGGTATTACAAAGGTGTGCCACTGTACCCTAGCTTGAAAGATTACCTTTTTTCAGGTAGGCCTTGGATACAGATATGTAGATGAAGAACTAGGCCTTTGTGAGGAGACTCTGGCCAAAGGAATGATTGAAGTAAAAGTGATAAGGAAGGGATCTTGGGACAACAGTTCCCAGACTTCTAGAATGCCTGGTGACAACAGTCAGCAGCATTTATAGCAAGTTTCTCTCAGAGATGTTTGCTTCATCTGTTGTGTTCCTTCTGCCCTGATCAGATTGCTCAAACTAGGTCCACATGTCACATCGCAAACCATCCTGTTCTTTCCCCGTTCCCTAACCAAAATTCCTACATAAATGTTGCAAATGTTTTTCTTCTACATCTTTATTCTCATGTCCTTAACTTACCAATAAGTAACTGCAGAGGTCTCAGCTTGGGGTTGTTTTGCTGACATTTTGGATCAGCCACTCCAGGCCACTTGGTGACTGAACTAAGTCTAATCCCCATCTAATTTTTAATCCTTTACACTACTATCATCACCCACTGTAACACGTCTTGTACTCTGAGCTGCTGTTGGCTGTGGTCACAGGTGGAGGAAGGAGGGATAGAGCAAAGGCAAGTAGGGAGAAGGCAGTGTCGTGATTTGAGAGCCCAGTATAAACACATGCGTCAGCTGTTTCTCCTCAGTGCAATGACTAGAAGATACACTCGGGGACAAGAAGAGAGAATTAACATTGGTCTCCAAGAAGGACAAACTGAGTCAGCTGTTGTTTGAAGTTAGCTGCCTTTAGGTACCTGATGGAGATAATTAAGGAGAATGGCTTCTGTCTAAAAGTATGCGTCTTCATCCCTTGCCCTGGAGACTTAGGCACCTCCTAGAAATCCTATCAGAAAAGTAGGGCTGAAGAGTGGAATCCCACTTAGACTCAGCATCCACCTTTCCCAAAAAACTGGTACGGTTGGTTGGTGGAGGGAGATAAGTAGCTACCTGTATCTATGAAACCAGAAAGTAGAGAAGGGCAAAAATTGGCTAGGAACAAAAATGAGACAAGATCCCAGAACATATATGCACAATAGGACCCAAAGGCCTGTATGTGGACTCCTCATGAGAACTAAAGCAGCTTTCATTGATAGAATGGCCTAGACCTGATGTCAGCCTGAGGGAGGAGTGAGGAATACAAAAAGCACAGTCCACATTGAGTTTTTGCCACTATGTCCTCTGTTTCTTGGTCACATCCTTCACGCTGTGGGTTGTACTTCTTTTCCTACTTTTATTTGCCCCAAACTCACTTTACAGTCTGTTTCTTTTCCAACGTACAATAAAATTCTGATGCAATTTGCACTTATCTTGGCCAATTCTTTGCACAGAAGTTGACTTCTGAGCTGTAAGACAAACTCTAGGGAGATGGGCCTGGTGCCGCACTTCAGGGGCTAAGGCAGGACGGTCACCATGACTCATGGATACTTTAACTGCTGATAATAGACAACAAGCAGTGTCGGCCCCCCATTTTAGCAAACTGCAGCAGAGGAGCATACAGGCAGGAAATCTCTTTGCAAGTCTGTGCTAGTCAGAATGTTTACCACTATAAAGACCAAAAAATCCAACTCAAACTACTTAAGCAAAACTAAAATGAAGCCCCAAGCCATTTCATATTACTAATAATTGCAACCTTCTTCTAGATTTATGGAAATCATAATTTAAGTTTCACAAAAATGTTATGAAACACCATCCCCAATCTGCCACCCTGCTGTTTCTCAGTTTGGCTTCCCCTTCCAGGATTCATGGGATGCAAGGGTGGTTTTCAGCAGCTTCAGACCACTGTCTTCCAAAGTTCAACTCTAGCAAAACGTAAAGCATTTCATCTCAATTCATTTTAATGTAATTTGTCCATGCTAAATTAATTACTGAAGCTAGAGACATACTGAAGTTACACTGATTGGCTGGGACCAGGTCTTATGCTCATACCTGAGCCAATCAGGACAGTTATAAAGAAGTTCACACTCTGAAAAATATGTTCAAACTCTGGCATCATGAGCAGAACCCCAACTAAAAAAAAAAGTCTGAAAAAATGAATTAAAAGAGAAAGCCAAAAACCACTATGAGTTTTAGACCAGAGAAGAGGGAAATAGTCCTTAGGGAGGCAAAGACAAGAAATGGATTGTTGACAACTTTTACAGGCAAGTGTGGCACCATTAATTATCCCTAGTTTATTATATTTAACATCAACAAATCAAGGATGAATCAAAAAGTAAAAGCAGTCATGCTTAGTGGAAACTGCATTACATCATTCCCTGTTGCTTGAAAAAAGGAAAGACTTCTGATAAGCCTAAACTCCACAGATGAATTTACAAGGAATTTAAAGACATAAAGTTGGTATCTCTCATTACTCTCCAGCTGCCTGCTCTTCACTCTGACATCTCCAGGCCTATACATATGCTATTTTCTCTATTACATAGTTTTCATTTATTCTGCGCCTTCAAAGCCCCGACATGAACTTCTCTTGGTATAACCCTTACCCATCATTTCAGTGCCCTCCTCACAGAAGCCTGAGCCTGTGTCAGCTTCTGATGTCTGCAATAGCTCCGATCCAAATTTATAGAAAGTGATAGGTTGTGTCTTGCTACAATTGTATGTAAGTTCACTAAAGACGGGCATAGAACCTTCCTCCTCCCCACCCACATTTTTTTTTTCCCTTAAGGAAAAGAATACTCTAGGGAAAAGTATTAGGTGCTTAGAAAATATTTTTAGGATAGATGGATGGATTCATAGATTAAAAATTAAAGAAGAAACCAGACGTGGTGGTACATGCCTGTGTTGTGGATTAAAAACAGATGGTCAACTTAACACCAGCTGAACTAAATCAGTGTGATGCTGAGCATTAATGGCCCACCTGAGGACTGTCGCCAGCCTAAAAAGCAGATGTGGAGAGGAGGAGTACAGCATTGTGGGTTCTCCTACGTATTATTGGTTGGAGCCATTAGTTCTTTTGGAGGAGCTTGTCATGCTGGCTCTCCTGATTTGAACTCGGTTCTCATCGTAGGAGGAGCTCGGGAACTTATTACTGAGAATGGCTGCGTTTCACTTTAGGGGAGCTTTGGTCCTTGCTTTTATCATTGCTTCCTGGCTCTGGAGGGAAAGATGTGTGCTGTCTAATTTCCGGGAGAAGTTTGTCATGCTGGCTTGCTGATATGTACTCAGCTGACATTAATCACAGCTCGGAACCTCACTGTTGTTGAGGTTGGCTGTGGCAATTTTAGGGGAGCCCTGGTCCTAGTTTTGAGCATTGCTTCTTGGCTCCAGTACAGAATCCTCAACCTGGTGGCACACATCCTGCACCCTGCTGGCATAGACTTTCTAGATTCCACCTCTGATCTTTGTATTTTCTGAGAGCAAATCTGTGAGACAGGGTTATATGGGTCATTGTTGTGGCTCTGGGTTTTCTGCTGAACTCATGCAGGTTATTGCCAGGGGATCCAGGCCTTTGGCTGGACTCTCTAGGTTTTCAGCATTGTGGACAGATTCCCTGCACTTTCTTGTGTTTGACTTCTTGGGTGACCATTAAAAATAATATTCTAAATTATGTGTTCAATATATAATGGTTTTCTTTGCAACACTTGACTGAAACGGCCTGTAATCCTAACACTCTGAAGGCTGAGGCAGGAGGACTGCCATGAGTTCAAAGCCAATCTCAGCTACATAGTGAGGCCCTGTCTCGGAAAACAAACCAAAGAAATGAAAAATGAAAAGGTATTATGAAAACATGCATCAAACTATTTTAGCCCTATTAAATTACTCATCTAGATGTATATGATACATTTATATACAAATTATAAATTTTATAATGTGCAATGTTTTGAATATTTACTCTGCATATAGCATAGTTCTAGGCTCTAAAGTATATCAATGAAATAAGATTAAAAATCGGATGGAAATAGAAACATAAAGTGAGTAACCTGTTAGAATATAGTAAGTTACAGATTATAAAGTAAGGAACATGTTAGAATACAGTAAGTTACACAGAAGAATACTGAGAAAGGGAAAGAATACTGAGCTCAGGAGTTCTGAGCTGGTGGAATATAAGTTTTAAGAAGTTGGCTACAGTAGGTGGCATGAGAAGGTAGAATTGAGCTAAAATGTGAGGAAATTGATGCAGAAGCCATGCAAATATCTAGGGAAAAGGTGACCTAGGCAAAGGAACAACAGTAGTTTAGCCCTGAGAGAGAGCACAACCCCATTAATACTTATTTACTGAAATGACCCAAAACACAATCATTTTGCTACTAAAGAAACAAAAACTTTTGTCTAATCACCAAAAGATCACCTTATTCATTTTTAGCTTTTAATACATAAATACCACAGATTTACTGAAACTTTGTACCATAGCAGACTGTAACTCTGGAGGTTTTTCACCAGCCAAAAATTTAAGAAAATAAAAGAACCAAAAAGCAAAAACATTTTCAGCTACAGTGTATATTGACTTTACAATGTTTATTTGCATTAACTTATTCATCTGAGAATTTAATAAAAATGCCTTAATTACTTGGAAAGGTAAATGTCTATTAAAATTCAGGAAAGCTGTGTATTAGCTATGATGAATTTCTCTTTATTACTGCTTTAATAACTGCAAACGTCAACAATTATATGACTGTTAATGTCTATTTTGTTCATTACAAGTTGAAAAAATCTAAGCTGCTAGCTTTGAATACTTGTTATCATTGGTAATGACAAGTATTCTTATTCACCTCCCTCCCATCTGGCTTGCTTCAATAGAATGATAAAGAAAAGAATATAATAAACTCTATTTTCTGAGCCATACTTAGATAATATAATATACTAATGAGGATACATTTAGGCTTATACTAAAACCTTGCCTAAGAGTTGGTTCCAGAAGTCTTTTACATTATCCTAAACTCCCAAAAATGGTTTCAATGATTCTGAGCAAGAATATCACTTACAAAGACTAAAATAATATGACAATGACAACAACAGTAATAATAATATTAATAATAGGTTTTTTTTTTACTGTTCTAGGGATTAAACCAGAACCTTCCACTGAGCCACATCCATAGCTGTTTTTTACTTTGACTTATTAAGGCACTAACTTCCCATTCTGAGCTCAAATTTGCTACCCTCCTTCCTTAGACTCCTAAAGGGCTATGATTTTAGATATGTACTGCCATACCCAGGGATAACTCAGCTTTACTCTGTGAAAAAATGATTGAAACAGTTTACCTCATCCTCACAACATTCCAAGGATTCAGTTATCATTTTAACTATCCAGATGAATAAATCTGAGAAGCACTCCAATAAGTGGTGAAAACTATTGATATTATGTGATCTCACCCTTTTAACCATACAGATTGGATCTGTGGAGATTCTCTCTCCGAGGAGAGCCAACTTGATTACTGTCTATAGTTAGCTAGAATCTCCTATTACCTGGAGACAGAAAAGCCCTCTTCTATTAAAGCAGAAAAAAGGAGAAATGGGAAAACACTATTTGAAGAGAAGGCAGAAAAAAACTCTTTTGCTTACTTATGCCTTTCCAAACTTGTTTCCAGGCCTCCCGAGGATGACCCATCACTTCTATGCTCAGAATTAGTACAAATAATAATAGACTCCCAGTTGTGCTTTTAGCTCTCTGAAGAGAATTTCTCTTACTTCCACTTAAATATTTTCATTAGTGTTACTAAAATTAACCTGAGAATTTAATGATATCACCTGAATCAGAAACCTTAATCCTGTCTCATTAATCACCAGTGCAAGTAGAACAGTAGGAACCAGAGATTAAAGGTAGCTACTAGGCACTACCAGAGGCCCTGTGAAAGACATCGCGCTCCCCCAAACCCAAATGTGATTGTGCTTACTTGTGAGCAGCTACGCTCTACAGAGGTGACTTCCCTAAACTGGCCTTCAGTTTGAATAGTGAGTCTGGCCAAGGCCATGTGCTTGTCTTCATGGAAGCAAGCGGGTGGCATGTTGGGCTAGCATTGCTCCCTGCCAACAGCCACAGCTGAGCCCAGAAAAGGAGGCCAGGAGACTGTGAGGCCAAGATATGAGATAATGTCTTCACTGAATCCCTTCCCCAAATTGACTACAAAACAGGTTACTCATAAACCACAACCTGAATCTGGCTGTTCTGTTGCTTTTGCACACATGCTTTGTGTCCTTTTTTTTTTTTTTTTTTTCATTTTCTTTTTTTTAAATTTTTTTTTTATTTTAAAAAAGATTAAGATAAAAGAGGACATAACAACACAGGTCAGAACAGAACAATTTAAGCAGCATAGTGTTTCACCACAGGACATTTTGACATAACAGTAGCTACCATAGAGTCTCTTTCCTTGAAATATTTGAGTATACTTTCATATACTATAGTATCAAACATAAATAGACAATGTAAACCCATTCAAGAGAATGAAAGTATTACAGGGTATTTAGAACCAACTAACAGAAAACTAACAATGGTTTCTATATTATATTCGTATCTATAAAAAATTTTGTTTATACTATCACATATAATAAGATCCAATAAGATACAACATGATAAAACCAATGGAGACAGAAAAACAAAAGTTTGGTGGGACTTCAAAACAAGATGATATTAAATCATCACTAGCTATTATAACATCTTGTTTTCTTCAAAATAGCTGTTCATACCATCACAGACAATAAAATCAAACAACCCAGAATAAAACCATTCCAATTAATGAATGAAAACATTATAAGGCTTCAAACAATATAATGGAGAATCATGATTACCACATACTTTTAGGTATTCTTACCATTTCTTACACTAGGGAAACTATTCGGTATTTATACACGTGAGTTTGATTTATTTTGCTTATGAGTATAGTCTTAAACTGCATTCATTTATTTATAAATATCTCAATGTGATCACTCTTTATGACTGAGTAGTGCTCCACTGTATAAAAATACCACAACTTTTTTTATCCATTCCTCAGTTGATGGACACTTAGGTTGTTTCCAAGATCTGGCTATTACAAGTTGTGCTGCTATAAACATGGATGCACACATATCACTGTGGTATGATGCTTTCAGTTCTTCTGGGAATATGCCTAGAAGTGGAATAGCTGGAACAAATGGGACTTCCAATCCCAGTCTGGAGAAATCTCCAGACTGACCTCCACAATGGTTTGCGATCTTTTTTTAAAAAGCCTTGCCTGCCTAGTTACTTATCTAGTGCAATGAACTGTAATCCTCGCACCATTTTCCTCAATGTAAATGATCAGTCAGTACCAAGGAGGGGCTGGGGATACAGCTCAGTAGCACAGTACCTGACTAGCAAGTGCAAGGTCCTGAGTTCAATTCCTGGTACAAAAAATAAAAATAAAAAAAGACAAGATGAATACCAAGGTTCAGGCTGCCTTGTGGCACTTTGTTCCCACGAACAAATTCATCCCCACTGCATCACCATTTTGCCTCTTGTTCTTTCTTTTTTACTGTGTACTGTAATACAGTAGGACGTTAGGGTCTACTACAGGGGTCCCCAGCAATCATACCTATGTTTTCATAGTTCTCTTAAATCCAAAGCATTACATTAGCAATTCCTCTAAACTTTTTTTAAAATCATCATAAGCAACAATATCAAGTAATAATAAAATCTTGAAATATTATACTCAAGATATTCTACTGTTTACATATTTTCTCAGGTATAACTTATAAAGCTTTCACTGTCACAGATACACACATGTATGTACATATACAATCATGTTTGAAGACTTGCCATCCATGTGCAACCACTCTACATTAGTTTTACTATCATTGCATGGTGTTGTTTCCTGGGGTATACTGAAATAATTTTCTATAATTCATTTCTTATCTGGTTTCACTTCTACACTGTAAATTTTAGGAGAGCAGACTCAGTATTTCTGGAACAATGTTGTAGCATAAATTCTCAGGGAATTCTTAATCAGTTAATTAATCCTCTCTCTCTTCTTATACCCATTTTTCAGAAGCTCAGAGAAGTAAGAGAACTTGCTAGCACTCACATAGCTAGTACATGCAAAACAATACCGAGGCTCAGCTCTGCCTAACTCCATAGTTCACGCTCCTTCTCTATGCTTTCACCGTCCCTCAAAAAATACCCGTATGTTTTCTCTAACGATCTGAAATTCCACTTTCAATAGCAAAATTTCAACAGCCATTTAAGGATGTTGAACTTAACACAATATTTTCAGCAATAAAAGTCAGCACTGTAAAATATTAACATTTTTCACCTACAAAATAAAATTATATTATGCTACTACATAAAGTTATAGGGCTAGAATTAGCTATGCTTAAAAACATCCTTATTGCACAGATTTTCATAAAACATATCCTTAAATCCCTTTTAATGCAAAATAATTAAGTAGATATTAAAGCTAGTCTCTAAATATACCTCAGAGCAAGCTTATCAAGGTATCAACGAACCGGAATGTTTTTCTTCAAATCCCACTCTGCTATATATAACTCTCCTTTTAACACCTGTGATTTTAGATCAGATTTACAGCCTGAGATAGCAAACAGAGAAGTTGGAAGAAATGACAAGGACTAGGAATGAATTGATGGTCAAAATAAAAGGGGTGCAGTGCATAAATTCAAAATAGATTAACTAAAGTAACCAACTTCTACAAGCTAGGAAGTAATAGAAGCACATCTGAACTCAGTCTAACTCCACAGCTGCAAGAACATTAGAGGGAGCCCAGTAAAATCTGTGGTTCAGGCTCTAAAACGGAAGAGATGACATACAAAATTATTAGAGCTTTTTATTACTATTGTTTCCCTATTATAAATAGCACACAACACAGGGAAAACTCAAGAAACACCAGTTAGATATGCGAATAGACTAAATGTGTTAGTGGATTAAAGTGAGTATAAAAGTGCCCAACTTGGTCTTAGTATCTTGCCGGTATTTGGTTAGTGATGATACACTTCCCATTTTAAAATGTTATTTTAATCCCTTTTCCCCAAATATGCTATAATGTCTCAGAAAACAGGACTAGACACAAAACTATTGAACCAAATTGAATGAATGTTAGAAAGGAGAAAATTTATAAAATTAAAATGAGAAAATAGGAAAGCGGTGAGAAAAGAAATAAGAAAGATGAAAGCAAAGGAGAAATAGGAATAGAGAAGCCAAACATGTATTGCAAGAAGTACACCCAGCATAGTCAGTCAGTCAGCTGTTCCTAATACAAGTCTACAATTGGATTTGAAAGTGCCCAATGTAGTTTGTATCAGTAATTGGATTTTTCTGTGTGTGCCCAGATATGAAAGGGGAAATGTTCACCTGAACTGTAGAGGCACAGACTGAGACTGCATATTCATCTTGCCCTTGCTTTCCAAGCTACCTGGCTCCCCCATCACACACACTCCTTACCTTTTCCATAAATTTCCTTCTTCACAGCATTTCTCTTGCAGTTTCATCCTTTAACACCACAGTGCCACCTACTGACTGTTTCTGGATGCATACGATGAGGAAGGCGTAGGCTGGAACTTGAGATTTTAACATCACCAGCATTTTAGAGGGGACCATTCATCAGTCCTGTGACACCGTAACTAAGGTGAAATTACCACACAGCATTTCAAATTGCAGACTCTGTCCTCACCCCTATCTGATGTCGTTCTCTTCCTCTTCCCTCCAGCATTTTCTCACAAGAATAAATGGCTAATTCAAGGGGAAAAAGTCTCTCAGGAAATTATCCATGGTACCAGGACATCCTTGGGAGTGTGGCTAAAAGAAAAAAATGCTCAATAGAGCTAATGACTCCTGGAAGTGACCCTGAGAGCTGAGGTGCTGTCAGCTGTTAAAAGACTGCACTTGATTCAAGCCCTAAATCGTGCCAATCATTACAAAACAGTTATCTGAATGCATGATGCTTGCTGAGGGGAAAAGTAAATCTCTCTTCAGTTACCAAAGCCAAATCCATTCCCTTCTCAGGGAGCTGCCCAAATGTTCCTTCACAGCACCTGTTTAATGCCTTGTCAGCCTAGACCTCTACTCTTGCCATGGAAATAGCAGTTATGTCTGATATTTTTTCTTTCCTCTCAGCCTAGGCCTGCTTTCTCCATTCTAAGGCACAAGCTACAGCTGAGAATCTTTGAGCTACATTTCCCAGGTGTCCTAGTTAACTACTATCCAGGTGGGTATAAGTGACTCTTTGTTATTTTAAGTTGTTCTTGGCTTGCTCCAGCAGCCTCAGAAAGCTCCTAAATGTATTAGCATTCATGGCATTTACCCCACAATGACCGCAATCTAGGGCCCCCCAAGTGGGCTAAGTCCCATAGTGTGGGAATAAACACTGTAGCAAACACCTCCTTACCCAGCACCTAGACTCCAATAATATTAATCTCTTTGTCCTTAACATAGTGATTACGTTATCCTTCCATTCTGTTTCCACATCTACCTTTCCTCTTTTTCCAGACTTCTGATATTATGTAAGCAACGCCCTGGATCATATCCCCTTAGTTTGAGATTCTGGATGGTTTCAGTTTCTTTACTTTACATAATAGATACTATATGGCCATGGAAATAGTAATTGTGTCTAATTTCTTCTCTTTCCTCTCAGCCTACGCCTGCTTTCTCCATTCGACTGTACAAGCTAAGGTTGAGAATCTGTGATCTCAGATCTTAGCCATAAATACGAAGAGGTAGAATTCTTTCTAAGAGAACAAAATCTGCTTATGAATCCTACCCATCCTTTTCAGGGAAGCATCAACAGTAGTTAAAAGCAGGCAACTGAGATTGTCTCTGCCACTAATTGTGTTCCTCGGCAAGTTACAGAAATGGTCTGGCCTTGGTCTGGTCATCTATAATCTGGGAATAATCACAATACTTCAATGACAGAGCTGTCAAATGGTATATCACACACAAAGTATTTAAAAGTCTGGCACACAGCTTTCAATAATAGGATGCCAATATAGATTTCATGATAATTTTATCATCTTAATCATTATTTCTAAATGAGGAAGTCCTATGGTTTCTCCCAAAGTTCTTGTGTTGGAAACTTAATCCCAATAGAAGTTTCTGCAGAAATGAGTGCGCTGTTGTTCAGAGAATGAGCTGATTACAAAAGCAACCTCAGTCCTAGTTTAGTATCCCTATGCACTCTTCTTTCCAATCACCATCATAACATGACATAGAAGAAAGTTTTTGCACATTGAGGCCTCTTAATCTTAAACTTCCAGGCCTCCAGAACCATAAGAAATCAATTGCTAGTAAAAAAAAAAAAAAGCTGAGGATGTAGATCAGGGCACCTGCCTGGCAAGGGCAAGGTCCTGAATTTGATTCCTGTACCAAAATAAAATCAATTTCTGTTCCTTATAAATTATTTACTCTGTGTTATTCTGTTACAGCATCAAAAAATGAAGTAGGGAAGTCTTTGGGAAAGAAAAAGTCCAGATTGTGAGTTTATTTGGAAAGGCAATATGCTAAATATTCTGTGAATCCATCAGGAAACAACAAAAAGAATTCTAAGAGAGACAAGTATCACTCAACAGAACTATAATGGGTGAGGGAAAAACTTAATCAACAATAATAATGACTGTAAATAAAGTGGTCACTGCCCAATATATGCTAAAGGCTTCACTGAATTTTTTGACTCATTTAATCTGGATCACCATCATGCACAGTTAAGTATTGCTTTTTCCACTAAACAGACAGGGAATCAAATATCAAGAAGATGAAGAAAAATGTCTTACCTCAAAGTGGTCAGCTAATCCTTGGCCCCAGTCTAGCTATTCTAGAAACCATTCTCTCAATCATTAAGCTGCCTAGTAGAGGATCAGTAATGTCACAACTTAAAACAATGACCAGAGTAGAAGCTGAGGGAATGTTTGGAAGCACCGTTGCAGAAACAGACACAACAAATAGGAAGCATACTGAGTTCATTTCTTTCTTTTCCATTTTCTTTCTTTTCTCAGGATAAGAGGTATCATAAGACATAAATTAACACTGATGATTCATCAAATATAAACTAGCTTGAGTATTACAGTTTTTTTTTTTGGTCTTTTTCCTTTTTATTGGTACCAGGGATCGAACTCACAACTGCCTGCTTGCAAGGCAGGCACTTATGCCTCTGAGCTAAATCCCCAGCCCCATATTACAGGTTTAAAAGGCTTCCACATGACCCTAAAAGTGCTCTCAGACTCTTGAATGAAGAGTTCTCATATTAAGAAATTCTAGTGGGAAGGGAGGCTTCTATAACACTCTCCCTAGTAAGCACTTAGTAGCCATTTTTTCACAACCACCAATAACTAACCCAGCAATAAAAGCAGGTGCTAAGTCTTCTGCACAAATAAAATTACAGTATGTAAAAGCACATTGTAATAGATCCACAGAAATCACTGGACTTAGTGCATGCATATTAGAAATATGATTTTAGTCTATAACCTAGAAAATCATTCATTATTATTGTTAATTATTTTATTAACAATAGTAATAGTAATCACTTCCCATATCATAATTGACCTCGCCAATGCAAAGTTCATTGAGGTCTATCAACAGCTTCGTAACGAGAACAGAAAGTTGGAGAGGTCACTGGAACAACAGGGAAGCTGGGAAAGGGTCCCACAGACAGGCTGTGCCAGGAATCCTGGCTCAGCAAAATAGAGAACTGTAGGAAGGACTCATGAGACTATTTATAAACCTCTTTGTTTTCTACCTGTATTTGCAGAAAGAGATGGTTTTAGCAAACATTCAATAAAAAAATCACTGCAAAAGAAAATTCCAATGTAAATTCCCCTCTTACCTACCCACCATCCAATGGAAAGGACTTCAAGGCTATAGAGGAATGAAGAGTAGTTGAAAGAGCAAAAGATGACTCCTGACCAAAAGGACTATAGCAGACTCTTACGTTACAGTTACAAATACTAACACTAATTAATATGCCATGCATCCCAGACAGGCTCTCAACCTTAGCTCTTCTCCACGGGTGCGTTTCTGAAAGTAGTGAAAAGAAAAAAAGAAAACAGCAAGTGGGTTTTAAAAAATCCTCCTTCTGGAGGTCATCAGCGATGATCACAGATTAGCAACAGAACAAAGGAGCTCTTTCTGATGACAGAGACAGATGCTTTCAATTATATAACTTGCCACTTCAAAACCACGCTGAGAAGGTACATGCCTCACTTGACCTCTCAGCCACTTCCTTTTATTAATAATGGTGTATGATTTGACTTTTCTCCTACCAAGGATCAAAATAAATGCTGACATGGTTCTACCATTTCAAAGTCAGCAACATCTCAATAGCAGGCTCCAAACATTTAAAATTAAAATAGAATACTCAAATTAACTGTTAGCAAAAGTCTAAGAATAACAGCAAAAATATCATTCACATGACATTTTATGAGTTCATTTAAGCACTAGACTATTACATATTTCCAAATATGTAATACAGTTATCAACAATGGTATGTTAGTTCACTTTTTATTGCTGTGAGAAAATACCTGATACAAATAACTTAAAGAATTAAACATTTGTTTGAGTCATGATTTCATAGGTTTCAGTGTAGAAGTAGCCAATTTCATTGCTGTGGGTCTGAGGTCTGGCTGAACATCGCGGTAGAAATGTGTAATACAGCAAAGCAGACGCCCCCTCCCCCCGCCACTGCTTTTTGTTCCTTTTCCTACTTTGAGAAAGGCACCTGAGGTTGAGAGTTTGTCTAGGATACATGGCATATTAGTTAGTGTTAGAAACGTGAACTGCTTTAATATAGGAGTCCTTTACATTCTCTTGGCAGTTAGGATGCAGGGGATTTGGGAGACAACACAAGAGAAAGAAAGAATCTAAGAACCAGTTTTTTCCCCCAATTCAAGGATACATCCCCCACTATCCCCCACTCCCTACAACTGAGCCCTACCTGCTGTTTCTATCACCTCCTCAATAAGCCATAAGATTATGATTTCATCAATGGATTCATCCAATGGAAAATATAGAGCCTTTATGATCTGGTAACCTAATTTCCCCAAAGCCTAGCCTTCCACACAATGAGGTTTTTAGGGAGCCATATTAAATCCCAACCTAAACAAATGGTACAAAGAGTAGTATAAATATAAGATTTTTTTCCTCTTCTAGTCAGTTAAATATTTTGATGTGAGGTGCTTGAAAATGTGTATACCTTATATAAACTGTAGCTCACAAGTATGTTACAGAGCAGTTGGGAGAAGACATTTCTGTCAGACTCTTTTCATCCACCTGGTAGTTAAGGAAATCAGACACTTCCTTCCGTATGTCTTCTAGGGGCCTGGAATTAACTTCCAGCTGGCAAAGAAATAAAATTATGCAAACATAGACACATTTTCTACAATTACAGTCCCAGAAGCGATACCTCTCTTTTACCCACATGTCAGTAATCACATCTAGTCTTCAGACCACATCTAGACAGAAGACAGAAATGCAAATCCCCAGAACAACTCTGAACTATGGAAGGAGAGATACAAAGACTAGCAGTTGTTTGGCTGCCTCTACCACACTCACACTCAGTGGTGCTGGGCATCTACTTCTATAAATGTAAATAAGATGACTTTTAAATTTATAAAATATAAGAAAAGATGCCACTTAAAATTATATCATATAAATATGCACATATTGTATGTTATGACAATTTTGAGTAGATGATGCCTAAAATATCAAGACTAGAGAGCTTTGCAAAACTGTTGCAAACAGGAACAACCATCTTTTAGTCACAAAATTAGTGGATTTGACTTCAAGTTTTCTACTCTCCTTAAAAAACTCTGTCTTTTAATAAAATATTTGAAAATAAATGTTCAGACCAAATACTGGAGGAATACTTAGCCACTGGGGTCGACCTGCACCAGGTATTATCTCTCTAAAACTATTTCCCTGGCCATGAACGGTGGTGGAAAGCAAACACTGGCTGAGATTATATTCAACGATGTGAAGTTCAGACTGAAGGGCACTCATAAGATTATTTAAAAACAGCCACTGTGATGTAAGAAAAAGCATTTAATTATCTTTTAAAGACTTATTATTGATTCCTTTATCTACTAAATTTGTCTTTGCCATCCTTGTTAATATATTCCTCCTCTTTCTCTCAAAATTCACAATTTGAAGGCTGTTTCTTGTGGGGAGGTTTTGATGTGTTGTTGTTGTTGTCGTTCTCCCTTCAGTGTCTGGAAGAGAAAATGTACTTGCCAGACAACTGTATTTACTGAGTGTATTTGTCAGTTTTTGCTATAATGCACTGTTGTAAATATGTTATATTCAACAGCTCTCAGAGGTAAGCATTTATTTCTCATTCCCAAGTCTTTAAATCAGTTGTGATTCTACAGAGTTTGTCTAGAATAAGCTGGTCTTGATTTCAGATTTTAGAAGACACTCTGATCATTTGAACAAGACAGTTTATTTTCATTCAACTTGCTACCTAGAATACATTCGTATAATGCAAAAATCCATGCCAACAACACAAGAGCATTTAAGCCTCTGTTTATGGTTACATGTGGCCTTGTCATTCTTACCAAAACAAGTCATATGGCTAAGCTCAATGTTAATCAATTTAAGAAATATATTACCTGTCTTAGGAGGCAAAAAATTAATACAGCAAAAAAGTGCAAAAGTATAATTCTCCTTGACTCCCAATTCATGGCATGAGAGAGGAGGCTTGAATCTAAATAGACATAGTGAGGATGAGGAACAAACCAAGGGATTGAGCAATGCATGCTGTAAACTACAACTAGTGAGGGACTATAGTTCAAGCATCACTTAGAGAGGATGCATATCCAGATGCCATTTTAGGGAAGGGGTAACTGAATCCAGGATCCAGAATAACCATGGATTGCTTTCATCTCAGGGCTCCTGGTGACTGGGTGAGGCACAAGCATATGAGATTCCCAAGTCAGAGAGCTAAGGTTAGGAAAATAAGAGTCACACAGGGTATGTGGAACAACTCAAGCAGCAATTTCACAAGCAGAAGCCAGGCTCAGACTGAACTGTGGAGTTGAATGCACCAGAATCAGCACTTCACGCTATTCTTACTGCAGGTTGATAGGGTTTATGCATCACTTCACCCTAATCCTACTGCAGGCTTGCTGGGATCATCCAGAATAAATCAGGACTCTGTGTACTTCCTTTATCTATCAGTGACAGCAGATATGTCCCGAATTGGACACTACTACAAAACCGGAGACCCAGAAAGATAATCACAAGCTTGGAATCACATAGAACTGTTTTTTCCTTTGCTTTTTTTTCCCTCTAGATAATTTGGTTTGATTTGCATGAGTGTGAACATGTTTATTAGGGTTTTTGTTTTGTTTTCCTTAGATAATTATTCTGGTTTTTTTTTTTTTTCATTTTTCCCCTCTTATCTTCTTTATCAGTTTCCTAAAAGCTTGGGTAATCTCCATTTGTCTTTCAGCCATGTTTTGAATCACTTTCTCTTCTTATGTTTCTATATTTTTTCCTCTTACTGCTTTTAAATTTTCTCCCCTGAGGGTAAATTTTCTCTATTGCAAAAATATTTACTGTATATAATTTTCTGATTTATTTTAGATTTCTATATAAATATAAATCTTGTACATGTGATTAAAGGTGGCAAAGTAATTATCACCGCAGTTTGTCATTTTCTAGACTGTGTTTTATGCTATTGTTATTACTAGTTGTACTACTTTAGTCAAAATGACATTTCTTTGATCACTAGTTCTGCCTTGTATGTTAATACTGAGATTGTATGGAGGTCATAAGCAGTACCATAACCCAGTACCATAAAACAAGGTGCTAGTCCAAGTAGGCAGCAATTTTCATCCCTAATAAATTCAAGAGGCAGAAACTTGGGACAGACTTATAAGCCAAAAGCCAGCTACACCTAGAACTTATTTCTCAAAAGCAGTCATTTTCTAAGATCTTCATGCTAGTAATAAAGCAATCTTCTAGAAGCAGTGTACAAGCACCAATGAAACAAAACGAACTGAAAAAATAGAAAATTAAAAGACACAAACAAAATACAGCTACAGAGTTCCAGTTTTCCCAAGGCAAATCCAGGGACCATTGAGGTGGAAGAAATCAAAAAACATCCAGTCAAATTTTCCGGAATGGTAGCAGCAGAAGTAGTTACACAGTAGATGAATGAGAATGTAGGAAAAATATCAGAAATGTTTTCACTGATAACTAAAGAGATAATGACCATAATGAAGGAAATGATAAATGAATGTAGAGTAGATACAAAAAAATGAAGACCTTAGGAAAGTGATGAAAATCATAAATAGAAAACATAGAAAAGAACTGGAAATAACCAGGAGATACCTGGAGATTTAACTCAGTGGCATAGTGCCAGCATGGTAAGCATGAGGTCCTGAGCTTGAGTCCCAATAACCCCCCCAAAAAAACCCAGGAGATTAAAAATTCTATTAAAAGTATGCTAGAAAGAATCAATAAATGAGAAGACAAAATATTGGACATACAATTCAGGTTTGCAGTTAACAATTATGAAATGAATGGTTTCTCAAAAATAGAAACAGATAATAAAAAATCAATTCAAAAGATGTGAAATGATGCATAGAAAAATAACATGAGATTAATTGGAACTGATGAAAAATCAGAAGATATGGAAAACATTTTTAAAACTTCTGCTCACAGAAGTAATGGCAGAAAATTTCCCAGCCTTGGAAAAAGAATTTGACATACAGATTAGTACGGCATAAAGAAATCCAACTAGCAATGATGATTTTAAAAAAACTACACTAAGGTATACAAAATAGTCAAATTTTGATAAATTGAATACAAGAACAGAATGTTAAAACTTTTTAGAGAAAAGAAACATACCACAAAGTAGAGACCATCAGAATGACATTAAACTTCACAAGGCAAACCATTAAGTTAAAGAAAGAATATAGAGAAATATTTCACGCTCTAAAAGATAACAATCTCCAACCCAGATTGATGTACCCCACAAAATGGTCTTTCAAAATCAAGGGAGAAATAAGATACTTCCATAAAAATCAATACCTGAAGCACCAAGGGAGCACCCCAAAACCTTCAAAAGGATATAGTATAAAAATAAAGGACAATGAAGGTAGAAATTTTGTGAATTCCAACAGAGTGAATTGAACAGACAGCACAAACAATTAAACAGAGGGGAAACATAGGGAATCAGAACAGGAAATTAATATGAAAATGATAAGTCAAGTCATACTAGTTATAACCATCCAGGAAAATGATCTAAATTCACCAATCAAAAGAAACATGCTATCAGAATGGATCAAGAAACAACATCTAAGACCATACTTATACAAGAAGCACATTTAATTCTAAATGAAATGCATAGACTGAAAGTCAAAAGTTAAATAACAATACTTCATGCAACAGGAAACCAGAAAAAGTCAGAAGTAGCTATTCTACTTGCATACAAAGTGGATTTTAAACCAAGATTGATAAGAAGATACAGTGAAGGACACTAAAAACTCATTAAGAAAATGATTTTAAAACCCCAGAGTTGATAATTATAAATATATATGCTCCAAATACCAACACACCCACTTATATAAAACAAATATTTACAGACACAAAAAATCAAATACCTCACAGTCACAAATCAACAATACAAATAAAGAATCAATGAACTAATACCAAAACTGAACCAAACCTTGAACAAATAAACTTAATAGATATCTAGTTTTCCACCTCACAAGATGACAGCCCACATTTTTTTCTCAGCTGCACATGGGACTTTCTAAAATCAGACTACATACTAGCTCATACAATACGCTTAAGTAAACATAAAGGAATTTAAATTATTCCATGCACATTATCAGACTATAGTGCTATGAAATTGGAAATCAGCAGCAAAAGAAACCTAAAAGCTGCATAAACATACGAAAATTAAAAGAATTAAAAATTACCAAGAGATAACAGATTAAATTAAGAATAAATTTCTTTATACAATTAAACAATAATGCTAATATGACATACTAGAACTTATAGGGTGCAATAAAAGCAGTGCTATGAAATTTATAATTCTGAAGGCACACATCACAAAAACAGAGAGAGCTAAAATAAATAACCTAATGTTGAATCTCAAGCTTCCAGGAACAAAATAACAAGTTGAACCAAAACACATACAAGGTAGAAAATTTGAAAGCTCAGGGCATAAATTAATGAAACAGACTAAGAAAATAGTACAAAAGAATCAATTAATTGAAGGCAGATCATGCAGAGATCCAGAAGATCAAAAATACTTCATTGGAAAAACTGTACTCTAATAAAATGGTACACACAAAATAATGGACATTTCCTGGATACATATCAATTACCAATGTTAAATCAAAAAGTATAAAAATTCTATTTAATTCAATGTCAGGCAATGAAATAGGGAAAGTAATTTTAAAATTACCATAAAGAAATCTTAATGTCTTGTAAAATTCACTACAAAATTATGCAAGCAATTTAGAGAAAATGTAATTAAACTACTCCTCAAATTCTTTAATGAAGTCAGAAAGGAACTAATACTTCCAAACTCATTCCTGGAACAAGCTTTATCTTGATACCAAAACCAGAGAATGATTCAACCAAAAAATAGAACAACAGACCATTTTTCCTAATCAACATAGATGCAAAAGTTTTTCATTCTGGCCAACTGAATGAAACAAATCAAGAGATTATACACCATAGCCAAGTAGGAATGTATTCATAATATTATGCAATGAATAAATGTAATATACCACATTAAGAGAACCAAGCACAAAAACCACATGATTATTTCAATACATGCAGAAAAGCCATTTCATAAAGTATAGCATCCATTCATGAAGAAAAAAAAACTATAGAAAATTAGAATATATGGTCTTTACCTCAATCTGATAGAAGCCATCTATGACAAACTAACATCCAATATGATACCAAACATTCAAAAGCTGAAAACTTTCACTCTAAAATAATTGGTAAGACAGTGATGCCCACTATCACCAGTCCTAGTCAATATAGTTCTGGAAACAAAAATCAAAGTAATTAGACAAGAGAAAGAAATAAAACGAATAATCATAGGAAAAGAAGAAGTTAAAATATCATTATTTGTAGATGAGATGATACTCTACACAGAAGACAAAAAAAATACACAAAAAGACTTCTAGACTTAATAAGCATTTTAAGTAACATAGCTCAATAAAAAGCTAACACTCAAAAATCCATAATATTCCTGTACACAGAAAAAAAACTCACTGAGAGAGCACTTAAAGAAACCATACCTTGCACAAAAGCATCAAAACATTGAAGTACTTAAAATTCAATTTAATGAAGGAAATAAAAAAATTGGTATTGAAAACTATGATACTCTGAAAAAGGAGATTGAGGGGGATATTAGAAAATAGAAAAATCTTCCTTGTTCTTAAGTAGGAAGAAACAATATAGTGAAATTGTTCCTACTCCTAAAACTCTTACACAGATTTAATGCATCCCAATCAAAGTATTGATAGCATATCTCACAAAATTAGGGGAAAAATCCAAAAATTCATTTGGAGCCTGAAAAAACCTAGAGTAGCAAAACCAAACCCAGACAATGAAGGCAAGGCAAGGAACTTCACAATCCCTGACTTGAAATTATATTATAAAGCTACTGTGATAAAAACAACATGGTAATGGCAAAAAAATCCAAGACCCAAGGATCAACTGAATGAACTAGAAAATGCAGACACAACTACAAACACACAAATACATTATCTTTGACAAAGGGGCAAAACTCCTTCACTAGAAAAAAGATAGCTTTTCTAATAAATGATGCTGGTTTTGTACATGCAGAAGATCACCTATATCATACAATGTGCATTAAACTAAAATCTAAATGACTCAAAGATCTAAATTTAAACCAGAAAGACTAAATCTGCTGGAAGGTAAAATAGATAAAACTCTTGAAGACATTAGTGTAGGTGAAAACTTTATGGACAAAACCTAATGGCACAGAAAGTGTTACAGCCAGGCATGATGACACATGTCTATAATCCCAGCACTCAGAAGGCTGAGGCAGGGGGATCATTTTGAGTTAAAGGCTAGCCTGGCCTACAAGTGAGTTCAAGCCCAATCTGAACTACATAGTGAGACTCTGTCTCAAAAAGCAAGAAGAAAGAAAGAAAAAAAGAAAGAAGAAAATGTTACAAATAATCAACTAGTGGAATCATATCATACTAAAAATCTTTGCACATCAAAAGAAACCAACAGAATAAGGAGACAACCCATGGAATGAAAAAAATGTACCACTTTGTCTTGGTTATTTTGCTCTTATTGCTGGAACAAAAGGCCTGACACCCCAAATTAAAGAATGAAAGGCTATTTAGCTCAGTTTGTGGAGGTTTCAGTCCATAATCAGCTGGCTCCAAGGCAGGGTGGTTTGGTAAAAGTGCAGTAATTCATGGTGGTGAAAAACAGCAAAAGCAGTAAAAGCAAAAAGGGAGGCATGTAAGAGAAGAGTCTTTCTGTCCCTTTTATTATATGTAGGCCACTCACTCTAGGGTGGGTTCAGTACTAGGCAATGAATCAATCACAAACTCTAGATTCAGCTGCCTCTAAAAAGCACCACTCTATCACTGTATGAGGCTTTGGGGGGACACTCAGACATAAAACACAGCACACCTATTGCTCAAACCATGGACTAATTAATGTCTAGCATAAATAAAGAAATAAAAATAGAGTCCCAAGATTTAAAGATCCATTCCAAAAATGGGCATCTGAGAAATAGAGACATGTCTCAGATGGAGAAGCACAAAGAGAAAATAAGAATATGAAAAAAATATTCGACATCACTTGTCATTCAATAAAGGCAAATTACAACAACACTGAGATTGTGTCTCAGGAAGAATGGCCATCATTAAGAAATCAACCAGTAAAAAGTACTAATGAGAGTGTGGGCAAAAAAAGCCACTGTTGGTGGGAGTGTAAATTAGTACAACCAAAATATAAATCAGTGTGGAAGTTCCTCAAAAACTTGATTTCCATTTCATCCAACTATTTCCCTTCTTGATATCTTTAGGAAAGATAGCGCAGCATCATATGCACACCCATATATATAGCAGCACAATTTGTAATAGATAAATCTTATAAACAGCCCAGATACCTGTGAATGGAAGAATGGATAAAGAAAGTGTATTTTTTATACAATGGAGTATTACTCAGTCTAAACAATGATAAACAAGATATTTTTAGTTAAATCAATCTATCTTGAGTCCATAATTCTAAGTGAAACAAATCAGACACACACATTTAAATATCTCATTGTTTCTTTTGTGCAAAATACCAAATGGGTAAATAAGGGCCAGAACAGATGATAAATATTGGGAAGTAAGAAAGGGAGAGAAGGAAGAGAAGGAAGTGAAAGATAAAAAAATAATAGAAGGGGAAAATGGAAACAAATCTCTTTTAAATAAGGAAAACAGGAAGGACAGAAGGGAGGGAGGGGAATGGGAAAAAAAGAATCGATATATACAGGTACAAATTCCCTATGATGAATATGATCATTATATATATCAAAACTTTACCTATAAATTAATTTTTTAAAAATCTGCTATAAAGTCAACCTGTGACCTCATTTAAAAATAACTTGGATATATTTAATTATTCATCATTTATTTCCATTTGCATTTGATAAACCAGTTAATAACATAACATCTTGAAGTTAAAGGTAACAAGAAAGTTAATTTATCTCAGCCCACATACATTTCACTGGTAAGACCAAGTCATTCAAGGGACTTAGGAGGGACATATATGCTTCCTGACAATACCCCTTCCTTCAATCAGACTTCAGTTTCCAAACCACGTTTAGTTATGAATGCAATAGTGGAGTAATCCCTTTATAAGTATCATGCCTCCATGATCTAGTCACCTCCTAAAAGCCCCATTTATAAGTCAGTGAGGCTTTAGGGTCACATCTAGATATAAGCCATAATATCTGGTGCTCCACGGGATGCAGATTCCGAATGGAAGTCTGAGTTCACCAGAAAAACTCCACAATGTATTAGTGATGTCTGACTTGTGAGGTGCAAAGGCAGCATATGAACCCAAGAGCTAATTTAAAATAAAAACCATGTAAGTAAGGCACAGGAAGTTTGTGACTATGGTTAAAATCTTGGCAACAACTAAAATTTGGAAAATTTCATTTAGAAACTGTAAAAATATTAAGTAAGCCCCAACACTGCCCCAGAAACAGTACATTTAGCAAATATAAAATTTTCACACCAACTTATTCAGTTGTTCACTGTCAGGAAATTAATCTAAATACATTATAACTGAAAGAGATGCTTTATACTACTGATATAATTTAAACTAAGCAAGGAACTCAAAACTCATACTACACTATTAAAATACAGATTCAAAATTAAAATAGACAAGCATCCCATAAATGAGGGCACATTTGGAAAATTAAGCCTAGTTTGGATGCAACATTTTAAAATTGTTCAAGTGACATATTAAGTAAAGACGCAGACAAACCTAGTATTGTACTATAATAAATCACTTTTAATTGTGTATTTCTATGCTTATTCTATGCTTTAATTTTATTGGTACAGTATTTTCATATAATATTTACATAAATATAATCTTAATAGAATCACAATATTATTTTCAGCTTATTCATTTGAAATGATGTTTACTCAGATTATAATAGTTTTTCATATTTTAATATTCCAAACTGGCATTATAACCATTAAGTTGTTGAGTAGTACACCATAATGCCATCTCCATATGGTAAATATTTAAATCAGTTCCTATTTGTTCATATTATTTACAATGTATTGATTAAATATTGTCATGTTTATATTGAAATAGAGATCTAGTTTTCTTCTAACCTCTAATCTAACTTACTAATCTGAAAAGAAGTTTGCTATGCCTACAACATGCTTATTGGTCCTTTTCTTTAGAGTTCCAACTTAAAAGTAAACTGTTAATTTATTGTATTGGCATCCAGGTATGTCATAAACACAACACTCATTTTTAGAGAACCAAAGTTAATTATGAAATAAAATCTATAGTGAAATCGTAAATGTGTTTGAGAGAAATGGATATTCGTATTTGAAATTTTGACACTATCTTCCATTAAAAATAACACTAATTTATCAGTGAAGTGAGAAGAAAAACATTTTTTAAAAATTCAGGCATGCCTATATCTTGCAATCTGAGTAACTATTTTGAAGATAACAATATGCAATATGGTGACTATTGTTAATTTCGTATCATGTGTTTTGAAACCCTATATCATTTGTATTGTTTTGTTTTATTTTTATTGTTTTTCTTTCTTTTAATCTCTTTAAAAATAAAAAATAATAAAATTAAATTAAAATATACAAGCATAGGCCTGAAATCTGACTTTCCTGGCAAAGACACCAGGGTTGGGCAGAACTCTAAGTTATCCACTGCTACATAATAAATCACCCCATAACAAAACAAAGCATAGCAAATTTCAGAGGTTCAGGAACCCAGAGTAGATTAGCTTCAAGTCAAGACCTGTGATGTGGTGGCAATCAGTGGCTACAAACATCTGAAAGCACCTTGATCAGGGCTGGAGGGTCAACTACCATCATAGCTCATTCACAAGACTATTGGCTGGAGGCCTCCATCCCTTCCCACACAGGGCTTCAGAGGATTGGCTGAGAACCCTTGTGATATGGCACCAGGCTTCATTTAGAATGAGTGATCAAAGAGAGAACACAGAAATCACATTGTTTTTTATGGTCTTGGTTTCTAAGTTGCACTGTCTCCTTCTGCTTTGTTTGGTTTCCCTATTAACCTAAGAAGCAACTTACTGAGTCTAACACACATTGAAAAGAAAAAGAATTAAGTTGTACCTCTTGAAACAAAAAAAGAGAACATCTTTTTAAAGCCATAAAAATAACTATTAAGTTGTGAAAGAATAATGGGATAAGTATGAATTTCATAGTCATAAATTATCTCTCTCAAATTCAGGCTCTACCTATTGCTTTCCAATAATGTTGAACACATTAACTACTTGGTATAATGCTCTTGGTCTCCCTATTAACTACTAAGCAAGAGATTATCATGTACCTATCTCATACAATGAGGATGAGACTTAAAAGATGTCATTTACATCCAGACCCAAGCCTTTCCCCATTAGTCAACACCATTTGTGGACTGCAGGGATAGAGAACAAGGCCACACCAGGAAGCAAGCCCCATCTGGGAACCAGCACCATGCATGGGCCACTGCTGGAGTGGGAACAACCCCTTCCAATGAGAAGACTGGCAAACAAGAAGTACACCCCCCACCTGTAAGTGAGTGGCTGATTCGGAGAAATACAGGCTGTGTTGATAACTATTGAGGTGAAATGCAATTGGATGCCTGTGGTGTTTTGATGTTTCATTGACCTTGCAAGTCTAGTGCCAGTGGGTCTGATCATGGGTTCAGAGGATAGCATTACATAGTGAGGCATCTGGGAGGATCTCCTTCTGAGGGTCATAGCCATTCTTTATTCTGTACTGTCTTCTTTTGAAGTCCTATATCATTTTCACTGTTTTGTTAGATTTTTTTCTCTTTTGTTTTGTTTATGTTAAATCTGATGGCAGGAGTAGCTATCTCAAAGATAGCAAAATATATTCTGAATTTACTATTGGCTTATTTTGAAGTCCTTTATTGCACTCAGTGTTTTGTTTTTATTATTTCTATTCTATACTGTTCTGCTTGCTTTTTACTATATTCAAAGGTTTCGGTAGCCATTTTGAAGAAAGTGGAAGGCATTATAGTAACTATTACTGATTTTGTAATGTTTTGAAGTTCTGTATAACTTGCACTGATTTGTTTTGGTTGAGTTTATTCTGTTTTATCCTTGGTTTTATCCTTTTTAAAATTGTTTTTTAAAAAGATGTCATTTAGTAATAGAATGACAGGATTTTTTCACCATTAGTAGTGCAATAATAAGTAAATACTGGGAATTTGTAATGGCCCCTATCAAAACAAATGTTTTCAGAAACTCCCAATTAAAAGATGTAAAATCAAATATCTTCTAGTTCAAATGACAAGAAGTATTTAAGTAATAGGTTGGTTCAAGGTCATACACAGAGCCTGCCCCAAAAATCATACACATACTTGAGAAAAACAAAAAAAAAACTTGTTTTAAATTAAATATTTTAATGCCAAATTCATTGAGACATCATGAGATTAATACAAGTTACCTTTTAGCCTTTACAATTACAGGAGATGCTCAAAGCAGTGGATATCCACTTTCCAACATTTATTAGAATGGCAAACTGTTGCTTAGGTAACCTTGATCATTGAGATTGCTGTACCAGCATTTCCAATAACTTCTCTACCAGAAGTGTAGTGAGTTTTCTGTGATATACAACAACCTTTAGGGTTCTCCATATGAGCATAACACCATATGTTAAAAAAAATCATACTATTATTCTTTTCCTGAAATGTTTCTGTATTTTTAACCCGCTTCTTACTAGATCTTTTTTAATTCCTGCAGATCGCCTATTTAGTTGTTTCTCTAACTTCCTTTCTGCATTATATCTCAGTGTTGTAACTTCATTTCTCATATGACCAGGAAGGTAACACCTCCATCTTATCTCATCCTCAAAGTTTATTATCTCAAAAATAAAGCCAGCAATTTTTTTCCTCTTTACTCAAGGTTTCTAATTAAGCCCTCCTGGTCATATGTGAGTACAACAATTTCCCTTCCTATCGCCTCACCAAAGAATTCCATGTCCTTGCTATAGTATATCGGATCTTTTGTTTTCTGGGCTCTAGATACTTCTGTGTCCTAATTTCCTATCCCTGAATCTTTACCTTTGCTATTTTAGTCACATCGGCCTCCTTGTTACAGCCTCAGAACCTTGTACTTATAGTTTCTCCACTCACAATGTTTTTCTCTAAAATTTAATACTGCCATTCCTCATTTAATGAACAAGTTCCACTCCTGCAAGTAGGTCATTGATTGAATTGGTCACTAAATGAGGAATTGTATGTAACATGTACATGACAATATTCAAAACCAAGAAATACTCAAAGGAAATTCCAACCTGACTGCTTTTTGTGGCGTAAGGCTTATATGCTTTACTGTAATATAAACAGGGCATAATAGAACATAAATGTATAAAAGAACTGTAGTACTGTACTGTACAGCACAATCATTAAAATTTACAGTGCTGTAATAAACAAGGTATAATGTACAGAAAACAGACATTGAGGTTCTATAAACAACATATAGAGAACTTTAGGAAAACAAGGATGGGTCATAAACCAAGCAGTAGGTCATAAGTCTGAACTGTCATTAAACAAGTAAGTTGTTAAATGAGAAATATCTGTATTTCTTTTTTCCTCATCTCATTCAGAACAAATGTCAATCAATCACCTTGAACTTACTTTTGGAACTCGCAATACACAATCCCTTTCATTCTCAAATCTCTGTCATCTTCTATTTTTAAATAATAACACTGCTTGAAGTTTTATTATATTTATATAATACTGGCTTATTGCAAGTCTCTTTTGATTAAAATGTAAACTCCATGAATGCAAACACTCTATTTTGTTTACTGATATATCCACAATAAAAAACAAATGCTTAATATATAATAGTCCGTAATTATTATTGGGTGATTGAATAAAAGTGCCAATCTACAAAATTTAGCTTGTGACCAAGGAAAGGAATATTTTGGCTAAAGTTTATGATATGCCTTTTCTGATGAAGGACTAAGATTAATATCACAATACAGATGTGAGCTAATGGAAAGCCTTGGCCACCAACAGAAAGGCAAGGTACAGTTTTCAGAAGTAAAAGGAAGAGACATAGGCAATCAAAAAACAATATCATTTTTTTTCCTAAACCCAAACACACATTAAAACCCACAGGTAAATGGTAAAGAGGTTAGAGCTAGGTGGAACAAATTTTAAATCTGTTATGTTATTCTGGCAAAGATCCACAGACTGGAAGCCACTGTAAAACTCATGTCTGTTTCATAGGCTAACACAAACCTACCAAAAAATATACACTGAAACAAAATTTATCGCAATCACTAAAAAAGTCCTGCAAGAAGCTCCAGGACACTGAATTAGTGATCGTCAGTGAGTGGTACAGCGTTAGAAAAGTGAGAAGCATTTTCTACAAAAGCAGGCATCAATAGAAAGGCATTAAATCAAACCACAGTACCATGCAAAAGCAGAGGAGAAATGGAAAGGATAATTCTCAAAAAAGTAACTTTCTGACTGTGAAAATGGATTGATAGTACTATTCGTTCTTTATAGCAAAGTTCCCAACAATGAATTTTCTTGTCATCATGATCTAATATCAGTTACCAGCTATTACTTTCACTTGTCATGCTCCACATCTGTACAGCAGTACAAACAATATCAGGGATTTCTTCCTTCACATTTCATAGCACTTCTTGCAGGAGGTGGATTTTGTATTCAAGTGCAAACTAAAGTGTTCCAAATCTATCTAGACTCATAAAAACCATAAATGGCCTGCACATATGCCCAGCAGTGCTATAAAATATAACTCTGGTTCATTAGAAACCTCCTTTACTTAAGAAAATGTATTTATATCTATAATCAAATTTAAATTAAACTGCGCACTGAAGCATTCCATTCATACAAAATCACGTTCCTTCTACTGTCTGTATTATTCCTCTATCTTCCAGTTCATCTCTGGGACTTCTCCTCCATTTAAATTATAGCTCCTGACTTCTGGGCACCTAATATTTCCTGTTAAACTTTACACAGTGTCTCCAACCTGCATGAGGAGGGCATTATTACTCTAATTTTCAGGACAAAACAAGTCTTTGGTGATATTGAGATGCTTGCCCAATGTCTCACAATAATTATTTCATGAAATCAAGCATTCAACTCTAATGTCACTCAAAAATGTATATGCTTTCAACTCTATCAAGGTCCCTCCTTTGTCAGTTAAAAGGCCCATGTGATTTTCTCCAGATATTTCTTGAATTGGGAATTCTGATAGTTAGAGCTCCATTTTGGCTCTATCTTAGTACATTTCCTTCTTCTATTTAAAAGAATACCATAGATTGAGTAACTGAAAAACATTAAAGGTTTATGCGACTCATGATTTTGAAGCCTGGGATTTAACAAGAACACTAGGCTGGCATCTTGCCAGGGTCTTTTTGATGTACCATAACAATATGAGAGAGAAAATGAGCATGAGAGATGCAGAGGAAAAAAGGACTGACATCTCATGATAAATTCACTCCCATGATGGTGGCGTTAATTTACTCATAATGAAAAAACACTCAAGGTTTAATCACCTTTTAGTAGCTACAACTCTTGAGCAGTCACAAAGGCAGTCAATTTCAACATAACTTTTCAGTGGGATATTCTTCCTAGATTCAAACACACTTCTCCCCTCATTTTTGACACATTCAGAAGCAGTTATTCAAGCCTTTCTTCATGAGGGTCTTCATGAGTATGATCAAAAATAGTGAATCAAGTTCAATCCAAAGGAAACACAGGGCTGTAAAAGCATTATGGTGTGCCATCACCTACTTCACCAGACTCTGACACTGTGGAACTTGTGGCTCTTTCTCAAAGTCAAAATGGTCATGAAAGATAAACATTTTGAATTGATTCAGGACATCAAATCATCCAAAATACAACTAAAGAGATGGAAAAGGATTTCCAAAATAACTTCAGAAAGTGGTAAGACCAATGAGTTGGGTGAGATGAGTGTTCAAAGTACGGGAGAGTATTCAGGGATGATGGGGGATTGGTGGCAATGTATCTTACTGTAAAATTTTTAAAAATGTAAAACAACACGGAAGACTTCTAGGAAGGTGGCAGAGTGATAAGTAGCATCAAATCAATCTGTCTGAGATTTGGAGTACAGACACTGAATAAAGCAGTGCAGAGAAGAGAAATGGAGGGAAGTGGGTCCTCAAGAACTAGTAAGGATCCAAACTGAGAACTGAAGTCCAAAGGGTTGGCAAAGAGAGGAGGCAAACAGAAATTTTTCCTTGAATCACAGCTCATGGTGTGAGAGAGGTGGCTCGAATCCACTAAAGCAAAGCACTACTGGTGACTACATGGAGAAATGTACTAGTAGATCACAGCAGTGGAAGCCGCAAGGCTGTACTGCCTGATGAATGATTCTGGTGCAGATGTTCACAGGAGAGGGAACTTAGCTGGATATCATTTTGGAAAAGGGGCGGCTGAACCTGGGACTCAAAGCAGGTGAAGTTGGCTGCATCTTGGGTTTCCCCAGTGAGAGGGTGAGTTGCAACTGTGGGAGACACCCAGGGTCAGGGAGCCATGTTCAAGCCAAGCAAAAGGCAGCCAGAGTGCTGTAGGCTGAACAACTCAGGTCCTAGTCTCACAGCTAGAAATCAGAATCAGCCTGAACTTCAGGGGACTTGAAAGGAAAGACTTGCTGTGACTATTCACCAGTCTACCGTAATTCTACTTCAGGCTTGCTGAGACCAACCAACACAGATGTGAGCTCTGTCTGCCACCTTTATTTACCAGTAACAGCAAAGACATATCTGGAAGGGCATTTTTTTCTTACTTTTTTTGTTTTATTCTTTTTTTAAAAAAATTTATTTAAAAGGAAAAAGAGAAAAAACAAAACAGAACAAAGCAGTGTAAGGGTACAAGTAATACAGAACTACAAAAAAAAAGTAAGAAATCACTGGTTAATAGATTACATATTATCATCTTAGAGATAGTTGCTCAAATCACAGTATCAAAGCATACAAAGTGGACACTCAAACAGTGAGACTGCAAACAGTTGTGTTCAGTGATCCAACCAAAAACATTAATATGTTTTATTCTTGATATTTTTCTTCTTTTTCATATGAATGTCAAAATTGTTTCTACTTTGTTTTGTTCTATTCTTGTTTCAGTTCCTTCCTCTTTTGGGAGGAACTGTCATCTTTAATTTCTTCCCAAAGATTAATTTTCCTTTGTCTTTCAATCTTGATCCTAATCTATTTATATTCTTCTATACCTCTGCTTTTTCCTCCTACTCCTTTTAAATTTTCTACCTTGAAGGTAATATCATTCTAAGGAGGATATATTTTCTGTACATAAGTTTCTGATTTGTTTTAGATTTTGTTATGTAACTATAAAACTTATTCATAAAGTTAAAGATGGCAAAGTAGTAGTTATCAGAGTTTTCCATGTTCTAGGCTATGCTTGATGCTATTGTTATAACTTGGTGTACTATTTTAGCCACAGTGGCATAGTTGTTCACACATCGAGGCCATGACTGAGACTGCCTGCTGTTCATAAACAATGCTATGGGCCAGTGACAAAGAATCAGGGGTAGCCCAAATAGGCAGTAACTTCTTATTCTGCTGCAATAAATTGCAAAGGTAGGATCCTGAAACAGACGCAAAGGACAAAGGTCAGATACACCTGGAAGAAATCTCTGAGGAGCACTCATTTCCTAAGAGTTCTCAATGCTAGCAATACAAACACCTACCAAAAACAGTTTACAAGCATTAATGCAAAAATTAAAATTAGAAAAATAAACAAAGAATACATGGAAGCAAGATGAAAAGCCCGAATTCCAGTTTGCCCAAGGCAAAAACAGGAAACAGGGAAGTGAAGTGATTCAAACCTATCGAGCTTCACTCTATGAAATGGTAACAGTGAAAATATAGATCAAATGTGCTCCAGCAAAAATTAAACTACAAAGAACTTCTCAGAAGACTAATGAGATGATGACCTTAATGAAGGACATAGTGAATCTACAGTATATGCAGATTTTTTTTTTAAAAATAGGAGCTTAAGAAAATGACAAAAACTATGAATTCCCAACATAGGAAAGTAATGGAATCCAGGAAAAAGATTCAAACAGATATCCAGGAGGTTAAAATTCCATTGAAAGTGCATGAAGCAAAATAAACCAATAGTTTAAGGACACGATATCAGATCTATAATAAAGGTTCATTGTTAGCAATCATAAAAAGAAAGATTCCTTTATACCAAGGGACCATGAAAAGTAAACCCAAAAGCTGCTAAATGATGCAAAGAAAACAGCATAAGATTGATCAGTCACTGGAGTTCCCTCAGACTTCCAGGTGCAGTGAAGGAGAGAGGTGGGTTTAAGGCTTCCACATCAGCCTCCCCATTCCCGGCTTCATTTGGAGACCTGCTGAGCTCCCGATAGGTGGGCTGGCCCACACTACCAGCCTAGCCCAGCCTGTTTAGCTGCCGTGCCTGGCCACAGGTCTGCAGAGGAGGAGCTGGGCAGATCTGGGGTGCCCTCACTGGCCTCTCTGCGTGTCTGGAGGACTGTGGATATCTCTGCAACCAGGGAGGGTCCACAGGTTCCTGAAGCACTGCGGCCTGTGGTGAGTACCCTAACCCGGCTGCAATTGAAGAACTGTGGAGCTTCCAAGGGGCAGGTGGGCGCACAGTGTCCCTGAGGCCCAGCTTGTCTGGAACTGCGGAGTTCTGAGCAGGCAGAGGAGGGCCACTGGTTCTGTAGGCCTAATGGCTTGGAGTAGCGTGGCGCCAGAGTCCCAGTAGCTCCAAACATAGAAGGGGATTTTCAACAGATCCTGAGGAAGCTTTCAAGTAACACTTGAAACACAGAAATATAGGAAAATGACAAAACGAAAGACCAAATTACAACCTCAAACCTCCAGCCCATCTCAAGAAACCCTAGGAGCGATGTATATAGAAGAAAATATATCCCATCCACCTCATATATCGGACACAATAGCCACTGAAATTGACAAGCAACTCCAGGAAGCTTTAAAGAAATTCAAACTCGAAATAATCTCCCAGATAAAAGAAGAAATGATAAAAGAAATGAAAGAGATTCTAAATATATCTAAAGAAAACACAGATAAAAAATTGGAGGAACTAAACAAAAAGATAGAATCCCTAGATGAGAAATATAAGAAACAAACAGAATACATAATGCAGATGCACAGAGATATACAGGAAATAAAAAACTCCACTGAAAGTTGTAAAAACCGCCTTAATGAAAGTGAAGATAGAATTTCAGACCTTGAAGACAGGATTGCAGCTAGTGAAAAGGAAAGGAAAGATCTTTTGAAAATAACAAGGAACCAGGAAACAACAATTCAACAACTGCAAGACGATGCAAAGAAGAATAACATAAGAATGATAGAGATTAATGAAAGAGAGGGAGACAACATGAAGGATGTCAGGAGGATATTTAGAGAAGTAATAGCTGAAAATTTCCCAAGCATGAGATCAGAAACTGACATCAGGATCAGTGAAGCATATAGAACTCCAAACAGTCATAACCAAAATAAAACTACACCCAGACATATAATAGTCACCATCCCAGAAATCCAACACAAGAATAGATTATTAAAAGCTGTCAGAGAGAAAAGACAAATCACTTATAAAGGAAAACCTATCAGAATCACAGCAGACTTCTCAGCACAAACGATAAAGTCAAGAAGAGCATGGAGTGAAGTATTCCAGATCCTAAAGCAAAATGATTTCCAACCAAGACTGATATATCCTGCAAAACTATCATTCAAAATAGATGGTGCAATACGATACTTCCATGACAAAGAACAGCTGAAGAACTTCATGAACACCAAACCAACCCTGCAAAAAATATTGAAAGACAGTTTAGATACACAAAGGAAAAAACCACTAAGCAAAGCAAATAATTAAACAGAACCGAAAGATAAAGATGCAACAGCAGAGAGATAACATTCCTACAATTAACCAGCATTTAACAGTAATAACCATTAATGTAAATGGTCTCAATGCACCAATCAAAAGAAACAGACTAGCAGAATGGATCAAGAAACAAAATCCAACCATATGCTGTTTACAGGAAACCCATCTAACCCAGAAAGATACTCACAGATTGAAAGTCAAAGGATGGAAAACAATTCTTCATGCAGCAGGAATCCAAAAAAAGGCAGGAGTAGCCATTCTGCTTGCAGACAACGTGAACTTTAAACCAACAATGACCATAAAGGACAAAGAAGGTCACTACATACTCGTAAGGGGAAAACTCCAAGAGGAAGAGATAACTATCTTAAATATATACGCACCAAACTCCAGAGCACCCAGTTATATAAAACAATTATTAACAGAAATGAAAACTCAAATTATCAGTAACACAATTGTAACAGGAGACCTTAATACACCACTGACACCAAGGGACAGATCAACCAGACAGAAAATGAGCAAAGAAATAACAGAACTGAATCACACCTGTGAACAAATGGGTTTGATAGACATATACAGAATGTTCCACCCAACAACATCAGAATACACATTCTTCTCAGCAGTACATGGATCATTTTCTAAAATAGACCATACATTAGCTCACAGAACATATTTAAGCAAATGCAAAAGAGTTGAAATCATCCCTTGCATATTATCGGATCATAGCGCTCTGAAATTAGAAATTAATGACAAAGGATACTGCAAAAATTCCGCAAACACATGGAAACTAAATAACACACTCTTGAGTAATCAGTGGGTCACAGAAGAAATTAAAGAAGAAATTAAACAATACCTAAAAGAAAATGAAAATGCAGATACAACTTACCGGAATCTGTGGGATGCAATGAAAGCCGTTCTGAGAGGAAAATTTATTGCACTGAGTTCCCACATCAGGAAAACAGAACGAATACAAATAAATAACTTGATGCTACACCTCAAACAGCTAGAAAAAGAAGAGCAAGTCAAGCCCAAAGCCAAAAGAAGAGAGGAAATTATAAAAATCAGAGCAGAAATCAATGCAATAGAGACTAAGAAAACAATCCAAAGAATCAACGAATCAAAGAGTTGGTTCTTTGAAAGAATAAATAAAATCGATAAGCCCCTAGCCAACCTTATTAAAAAAAGGAAAGAAATAGCTCAAATTCATGCAATAAGAAATGAAAAAGGAGAAATCACTACAGACCCAATAGAAATACAGAGGATCATCAACACCTATTTCGAAAACCTCTACTCTCAAAAGTTTGATAACACAGAAGAAATAGACAGATTCTTAGAAGCATATGAAGTACCAAAGCTAGATCAAGAGGATATAAAACTGTTGAATAACCCAATCTCTGCTAATGAAATTGAGAATGTAATTGGGTCCTTGCCCACCAAGAAGAGCCCAGGCCCAGATGGATTCACTGCAGAATTCTACAAGAAATACAAAGAAGACCTAATGCCGACACTCCTCAAACTATTCAATGAAATTGAAAGGGAAGCAATCCTTCCTAAGTCATTCCTGGAAGCAAATATTACTCTAGTACCAAAACCTGAGAAAGACCCAACTATAAAAGAGAACTATAGACCGATCTCCCTAATGAACACAGATGCAAAAATCCTCAATAAAATATTGGCAAATAGGATCCAGCAAATCATCAAGAAGATTATACACCATGACCAGGTGGGATTCATCCCAGGAATGCAAGGATGGTTCAACATACACAAATCAATAAATGTAATCCACCATATCAATAAAGCCAAAAATAAGAATCACATGATCATCTCTATAGATGCAGAAAAAGCCTTCGATAACGTCCAACACTTATTCATGATAAGAACTTTACAGAAAATTGGAATAAATGGTCTTTACCTCAATATAATAAAGGCCATTTATGACAAACCAACAGCCAGCATCATACTAAATGGCCAAAAATTGAAAGCCTTTACTTTAAAATCGGGTACAAGACAAGGATGTCCTTTATCACCACTCCTATTTAATATAGTACTGGAAGTACTAGCCAGAGCAATTAGACAAGAAAGAGAAATAAAAGGGGTAAAGATAGGAAAAGAAGAAGTTAAATTATCATTGTTTGCAGATGACATGATACTCTACATAGAAGACCCCCTAAACTCCATTGAAATACTCTTAGATACAATAAATAAATTCAGTAATGTGGCTGGATACAAAATCAATACTCAGAAATCAATAGCATTCCTATACACGAACAACAAAATTACAGAGAGGGAAATAAGAGAAACTGGACTATTCACATTAGCAAGCAAAAAAATGAAATATTTAGGAATTACTCTTACGAAAGAAGTGAAAGACTTATACAGTGAAAATTATAATACACTGAAAAAGGAAATTGAAGATGATCTCAGAAAATGGAAAGACATCCCTTGCTCATGGATAGGAAGAACAAACATTGTGAAAATGGCCATTCTCCCAAAACTGTTATACAGATTCAATGCAATCCCAATAGAAATACCATCAACATACCTTATAGATCTAGAGAAATCACTCCTAAATTTCATCTGGAACCAGAAGAGACCTAGAATCGCAAAGGCAATTCTAAGCAGCAAAGACAAAGCAGGAGGCATCACAATCCCTGACTTGAAGTTATACTACAAAGCAACAGTAGTAAAATCAACATGGTATTGGAATCAAAACAGAGCTGAAGATCAGTGGAATAGATTAGAAGATACAACCACAACTACGAACACACTCAACCTCCTTATTTTTGATAAAGGAGCCAAGCAGGTTCACTGGAAGAACGACAGTCTCTTTAATAAATGGTGCTGGAAAAACTGGCTCTCCATTTGCCGAAAACTAAAGCTAGACCCATGTCTATCACCATGTACTAAATTAAAATGTAAATGGGTCAGAGATCTGAATATTAAAACAGAAACACTAAATCTATTGGAAGACAAAATAGGTAGAAACCTTGGAGACATAGGAGTAGGTAAAGAATTCATGAACAGGACTCAAACCGCACGGGAAATACTTCCCAGAATCAATAACTGGGACCACTTCTTATTAAAAAGTTTCTGCATGTCAAAAGAAATCTCCAGCATAGTGAAAAGAAAACCCACAAACTGGGAAAAGATTTTAGTGAACTCTCTCTCAGACAAGGGCCTCTTGTCTAAAACATATAAAGAATTAAAGAAACTCAGACCTCCGAAATTCAAAGATCCAATCCAAAAATGGGCATCTGAGATGAATATGCAATTCTCAGATGAAGAAATGCAAATGGCAAATAAATACATGAAAAAATGCTCATCATCATTGGTCATTAGAGAAATGCAAATTAAAACCACACTGAGATACCATCTCACTCCTGAAAGAATGGCCAGGATCAAGAAAACCGACAACAAATGCTGGAGAGGCTGTGGGGAAAAAGGAACTCTCCTGCACTGCTGGTGGGAGTGTAGACTGGTACAGCCTTTGTGGAGATCTGTCTGGAGATTTCTCAAAAAGTTGGGACTGGAAATCCCATTTATTCCAGCTATTCCACTTCTAGGCATATTCCCAGAAGAACTGAAAGCATCATACCACAGTGATATATGTGCACCTATGTTTATAGCAGCACAATTTGTAATCGCCAGATCTTGGAAACAACCCAAGTGCCCATCAACTGAGGAATGGATAAAAAAGTTGTGGTATTTCTATACAATGGAGTATTATTCAGCTATAAAGAAGGATCACATTGAGATATTTATCAATAAATGGGCACAGCTTGAGACCATACTCATAAGTGAAATAAATCAATCTCGCATGTGTGAATACCGAATAGTTTCCCTAATGTAAGTAATGATTCAAATATATAAAAATATGTGGTAATCATGATTCCCCATTAGGTGGCCTTGAAGCCTTATAAAGTTTTCACTCATTAATTAGAAAGGCTTTATTCTGGGCTTCTTGATATGAAAATATTTGAAGCTAGAGTATATGAAGTTTTACCCAAATATTTCAAGGAAAAAGACACTATGGTAACTACTATTAAGTCAGGTTATAAGGTGGTGAAGTACTAGGTTATTGAAACAGTCATGCTGTGACCTCTATTGTTATATTGTTATGTCCTGTTTTATCTCAATCTCCCCCTTATTGTTTCAAAAAAATTATTTAGTCATTTCTTACGTTTGTCTTAATTAAAGAAAAAATTCAAAAAAATTAGGATATATAAATAGTAACTCTTTTCGATTTCCTATTAACTTGTTTTGAAATCCTGTAGTACTCCCACGATCTTGTTTTGACTGATTAGACTCTGTTCCATTCTATATGATAGTATCAAGTTTGAAGACATAGGCAACTACTTTGAAGACAATAAGATTCACTAAGATACCCATTCTGGTTTGACTATTGTCTTCTTTGGAAGTCCTGTAATGTTTACAATGCCTCAGTTTTATTGGTCTTGTTCTCTACTGTTTTGTCCAACTTTATAATATCTAATAAGATAGACAATTCTTTTTAAGGAAACAAGGGACAACGTTGATAACCATTGTTGATAAACTTGTACTCTGTTCTACACCATGTGCTATGTCTATCCTTGGTATTGACTGACAGCTTTGTTTTGCCATATTTGACTGTATTCTTCCCCCCCCAAAGAAAGTAATAAGCACTAAGGAGTAATAAAATCCAAGATGTGTGAATTTTGTTGTAAAAAAGAGAGGGAAAAAAAAAAAAAGAAAAGGAGCTCTAACGGATATAACAGCAAGTGTGTTTGGGGGTGTTAAATAGCTGACTTTATCAATGTTTTTGGAACATTGAACACAGCTGTTTGCAGTCTCCCTGTTTGAATGTCCACCTTGTGTTCTTTGATACTGTGATTTGAGGAACTATTTTCAAGAAAATAGTGTGTAATCTACTAGCAGGTAATTTCTTACTGTTATGGTTTTTTGTTTTGTTTTGTTTTGTTTTGTTTTGTAGTTCTGTATTGCGTGTACCCTTACGCCGCTTTGGTTTGTTTTGTGTTTTTCTCTTTTTCCTCTTAAATAAAAAAAAAAAAAAAAGAGAGAAAAAAAAAGATTGATCAGTCAATTAAAAAGCAAGAGGTATCACAAATGACATTTTAAAAAAACCGTTAGAGAAGTGATGACAGAAAATTTACCAAGTATGGAAAAAGAATTACACATCCAGTTAAGTGAGACATATAAAACTCCATTAACCATGATTCAAACAAACAAACAAAAACAAAACAAACTACATTGATGCATTTAATATTATATACAGGTACAAATTCCCTATGAAGAGTGTGAACGTTATATAAATCTAAAATGTAGCATTAAAGTTATTTTTTAAACTTACCATATATTTTGATGTTACCACGTAAACACTGTTATAGACCCTAGCCCAACCAGGCTACACTTGAATGTTCTGACTGTCAGTTAGTACTGACACTTTTTCAAAACTCTCTTTTTCTTTTATTGAATGCATACTATCTGTCAGGAGTTTTTCATAGTCTCACAAAATTTTCACATTCATTTTAGAAATATGTACTATTATTATCCTCATGTTACTAAAAGGCATTGGAGATCCTTTAAGACTAGCTTTCTCGGCTTGTAATAATGAGAATAATATTTCAACATAAAATATTCAATGCTAAAGTCCACAATTGTATATACCAGTGAATACATATATTAACATGTCATGGCAATATTTGCCCCAGGGAACACTTGGCAATACTTGATGACAACTTTTATTGTCACAATGTAGGGGCTGTGAGACTAGGGTGATGGGATGATACTAATTTCATCTAATGGTTCTCATTGACAATGCTAGCAGCACCCATCCCCATAGTGCACAAGGCAGCCTCCTACATCAGAGAATTGTTTGGCTCACAGTGAAGACGTAGTGCAACCCTGTGTAAGCATACAGTCTGATTCTACCACCGATTTCCCCTGTAGGCTTTGGCCTATAGCATGTCCTCATCCTTAGACATCTAAATTGCTTGAACAACACATCTATACTTTAATAAGACAACATTTTCTAAGACTTCCCCAAATATTAGGCACTTATACAAAAAATGATTAAGATATAATTCTTCACAATCTGTAAATATACAGCTTCAAGTTCTCATGCCACATGCCGTAAAAAATATACAAGTAGAAAGATTAGATACACAAGAGTCACCTAACAGGAAGTACATGCTCATAATTCCTAATCCTGAAACTTAAGATCTGAAAATTTTTTCAAATTGAAGTTAAAAGATTTAATGTCTTTTCCTAAAAAATGTAGCACCAACATCATTTGGAACAACAATCAACTTGAAATGAAACGTCAACTGTGTATCAGTGATTGTGTCAATTTCTCCTGTTCTTTGCTATTCTTGTAACATTTGGGTTTGTTGTATTATGTAAATATAGGAAAAATGAAATATATACCAATGAAAAACAAGGTTAGCAATCATTATGACGAATAGCACAGAAGATGAAGTCAATACAAAAGCTAATCAAGGTCTGTGTGTGAGACATCTAATAAATATGAGAATAATTCTATACAAATTTTTAGAAGAAAAGCAAGATGTGGAAATTACACAATACTGATTATGTCCACGCAATAATAATTATCCAGAAAATATTGCAAAATAAATAAAGATCTTGATGGTATGCTGAACACATTTTTCTTTACCAAAGAGTAAACATAAGCAATTGAATTTTTATCTTGAAACATGCTTGCACACATTTTGAAGAATTGGACATCAGAAGGAAATGAAAATATTCAGAATACCACTTGAAGAAAGGTAATATAGAATAGTGAACAATATTTGAGTAATCAAAGATGAAAATGTTTTTTATGTTGAAAAGTTGTCCCTGCATTGATTTTCAGTGTTGGAATAATGCCTCTAAAATGGCAATATATTATAAAAACATAAAGAATTAAGAGTACCAAAAGATTCTAAGGATGCCAAAAATCAGGTTGTCAATACTTTCACTGGCCAATGTCACAGATAGATATAAGGGGAAAAATTGAACTGAAAGAAAAATCTAGCACCTAAGCAACTACAACACGAAAGAACCCTAAAAATATGTCAGTGTGAAAGAAGCCAATCCCAGAAAACCATGTGTTTTAGTTTATTTATATGAAAAGAAGCATGCAAAATAGGAACATCTATAGAGATGGAGCGATTAGAGGGGATATTAAGTATGAAGTGATAATATACAGGTATATTGCGTCAGTCTGAGGTCAAAAGCATGTTTAGAAATTAGATTGTGATGATGACTATAAAATTCCATATATAGTAAAACTAATGACTTGCAACTACATACATTAGCATCACAATTAGATATCAATAAAACTAACAAGAATAACAGGGCAGTCAACAATTTTGTTTTGATAAGTTCAACAAAACTTTCTATGAGAAGCATAAATTAGTACACTGTGAAAAATGTATAAAATTCTGTTTTTGTATATGTGCACTGAATCTCTCACCCCAAGTTTTTGTTAAAAAATGAAGTTGTTGACATTTATTTCTCCAAAATAGTAACATTTAATACAAACCCATGGCCAAGAAATTTTGTGCTCTGTGAAGGGCAAGTACACATTTATTTTCAATTTTATGCTTGCTTTACTAAACATGGAAATAAGGATTTCAAGATTTCATTAAGCTCAGTCACAGTTGCTAATGTTGAAACCACACTGATAATTCAACAGTAGCAAATGGTTAGCATAAAGTTTACAAATAAACTTACATGTGAAGATTTTGAAAGATTTCACACATTTTATGAAGAGATACATTTCTTGCTTATAAAAAGAATCATTAACATTATTCTTAAAAAATGTGTATTATCGTAAGGTAAGAAGTGAAGGCAGATCAATCAATAAGCTACTGCTTAGAGGAAAAATATTATGATGAAAACAATGATATTAGAAAAAATATTGCTTTAGAGCTCTCACATATCATGATAATCACTTACTTTAGAATTCAGTTTGTGATTTATCATCAAATGTCAAAAAGTCAATACTAATGTATTTTTCTCAAACAACCAGATTTAAGAAGCATTTATTCAGTACGTAAGAGTATAAGTATTTGAATGTCTTGAATCTATATTATTTTTACTGAAAATTTTCTTTAAATATAATCCATATTTATCAGCATAGTATGTATATATTTCATCTTACAAGTTTTCACTATGTGCACAAATTTTAAAACCAATTTCAGACTCTATCCTACTTAATGTGAATATGCATATATTTCACTACCCTCATTACTTCTAGGCATAATGGAATGAATAAATCATTGCCTTTCTAAAATACAAATATTGCAAAATTCTAAAATATATCTGATGCTAAGAGTTTTGGATAAACAACTGAAGACATTAGTTTAATATGCAACTCATCCTTAAAAGTGTATTAAACCTTCTATGAAATAAATTATATTAATAGACTTTATAATGCTGAACCATTCTTGAATTCTTAAAAGAAAGGATACTCTTTTATCTATTTTATATGTTTTAGTGTATTTCATTTGCAGATGCTCAATTTAATGTTCTATCTTAAATCATTAAAAAAAACTTATCCTTGGTTTGTTTTTAGTTTAGCCATTAACAGGTTTATATGATAAACTAGTGATGTCTTTGTATCATTTAAGTTAAAATAGATGTCAACCATAAGTCTATTTGGCCATTACACTTTTCCTTTAAAAAAATTTTTTTTTGAGGCAGCATCTTGCTATGTAGTTCAGGTAGACCTTGAACTCATATTATAGCCCAGATTAACCTCGAACTCAGCAATTTTCCAGCCTCAGCCTCCTGAGTTCTGGGATTACAGCTATGTGCCACCATATCTGGGTTAAAAAAAAAACAACTTAGTCTGTATAACCTAAACAGATGAATGGAATTCAGTCAACTTGTATAAACTAAATATATTAATGGGGTTCAGTGTGATACTTCCATACACACAAAGAGCACTGATCAAATCCATCCTCTCATTTTCCACCCCCTCCCAACAGCCATTCCAAACATTAATAGCCACTACTCTACCCTCAAGTATACCTTTTCACCTTCCATATATGAAAGAGAACATGCCGTACTGTCTGTATGTGTGTGTGTCATGTCTGATTTATTTCCCTTAACACAATGTCTAGTTCCTTGCAGTTTGCTGCAAATGACAGAATGTCAGTCTTTTTAATGGCTAAGAATACTGTGTGGCATATATATATATATATATATATATATATATATATATACACACACATATATACATATATATATACATATATATATACATATATATATATACATATATATATATATATATATATACATATATATATATGACATTCTCTTTATCTGTGTATCTGTAGATGAACATCTAGGCTGATTCCACGTTTGCTATTATGAAGATTGCCACAATAAATATGAGTGTACAGGTATCTTTGGTCACCGATTTCATTTCCTTTGTATTACACAGAAGTGTAATAGCTGGATCACATAATACATCTATCTTTAGTTTCCTGAGTACCCCCATACAATCTCTACCAATAGTGTAAGAAAGTTCCTTTTCCCCACATATCCCTAATATTTGTTATCGTTTTCTTAGAATCTTTGTTGTTTTTGTTAGTTTTTTTTGTGTTTAAATAATAGCCATTGTAACCGAGGTGAGATGCTGTCTCATTATAATTTGGATCTGCATTTCCCTGATTGCTAATAACATCTAGCATTTTCTCATATATTTGTTGCCTGTTGGTATTTGTTTGAGAAGTGTCTATTCAGATTCTTTACCCATTTTAAATAGGATTATTTAATTATTGTTGTTAAATTTTGTGAGTTCTTCCTATATTCTATGTTCCGAATATTAATAATCTGTTGGATGAATGTTTTCTACAATTCTTTAGGCTCTCTTCCCTTTTCTAATTATTTTCTTTGCTGTTCAGATGTTGTAGTTGGACATAACCCTATCAGTTTTTATTTTTGCTTCCTATGCATTCGGGATGTTATGCTATGCAAAAAATCATTCCAACATCAAAGTCTTAAAGTAATTTCCCTATTTTATTCCAGTAGTTCAAGATCTTAAATTTCAGTCTTTAATCCATCTTGAGTTGGTTTTTGTATCGGTGAAACAATTCTCTAATGCTTGCTTTGTTGGCTTGTTTTTTTGCTTTTCACATTATTTAAAAACAGGTAACTGTAGATATAGATTATTTCTTGAATCTCAACTGCATTTGGTTGATCTGTGAGTAGGTTGATCTGTGAGTATACCACTAACAATATGAACCAAAGGTGGTAAGTTATTTGAACTAACATTGTGCTTGGAGTGAAAGCCACACAGAATACAGAATAGAAGCAGATGGGCAGTGCTGCCCTCTCTCTCTCCTCTCTCTCTCTCTCTCTCTCTCTCTCTCTCTCTCTCTCTCTCTGTTTTTCCTTTTTTCTTTCCTTTTTCTTTTCCTTTGTTTCCTCTTTTTCCTCCTCCTCTTCTTCCTCCTCCTCCTTTATTCCCAAACACCTGGAGAAAACTCCAGCCTCAGAAAACTGATCCCATACCCCAAGTCCAGAGACTAAATTCAAATAATCCCTTGATTACTCCTTCATTCTTTCTCTGTTGCCTTCTCTAGTCTCTGAAAGTGTATGTGATCATCTTTGTCCTCCAAACTTGCTTCCATTTTCTACCTTTGTTTTATCCACTAGCCTTCTTAAATCTCCCTATTACAAAGTAAAACCACTGTGCCAAGGGGAAATACTTTGAATACAAGCTCCCAACTTACAACTGGTTCTGTTATAAAATTGTATATTTTGCTCCAATGGTTTAATTTTTATTTAAGAGAAAAAAAAACAGAAAAGAAAAACAAAAAGCAAAAGAGACAAATAAGCAACAATAACAAACCCAATACAATAACAGTATAATTTACACAACAAGATTGATACAAATGGTTGTAATACTGCATATTGTTGTCTTTAAATGGGTTGCTCAGACTAAGAGATATAAAGTAAAATTGATCTAAATATATGAATATTAACTTGTTTTCCAATGCCTAATACAATTAGTAGTGTAGTCATTTTAGCTATCCTATGTATGCATACGCAATTTACAACATTTCCTTTTCCCTTTCTTCTTCCCTCCTTTCCCCTACCTAATCAGTTTTCTTCTTTGAGCAGTTTCTTACCCTTACACAGTATTTATTGTTGCATTTGGATCATATATAATTTTTCAGTTTCGTATACCAAGGAGACAACACAGTAGTTATACATGTGACTTAAATTTATTTCACTTATGAATACAGTCTCAAGTCATGTCTATTTACTCATAAAAGTCTCAATGCAATCTTTATTTATACCTGAGTAGTACTCCATTGTATAAAAAATACCACATCTTCTTTATTCATTCCTTGATTGATGGGCATGGGTGGTTTCCAATATTTGGCTAGTACAAATTGGGCTGCTATAAACATGGGTGTACATATATATCTGTGGTATGATGTTTTCAATTCTTCTTGGAAAATGCCAAGAAATGGCATAGCTGGGCCAAATGGAACCTTTAATCCTAACTCTTTGAAGAATCTCCACACTGATTTCTGCAATGGTTGCACCAGCCTGAACTCCCATCAACAGTAGAAAAGAATTCCTTTCCTCCATCAGTATTTATTATTGGTTGATTTTTTTGATCTTGGTCATTCATTCCAGAGATGAAATCTTAATGCTGTTTTAATTTTCATTTCCTGAATGACCACTGATGTTCAACAGTTTTTCATATATTTATTTGTCATTTGCATTCCTTCCTCTAAGAAGTGTGAATTCATCTCAAATGCTCATTTTTGATTGGGTCCTTGAATTTTGGTGTCCCAATTCTTTTAGTTCTTTATATGTTCTAGATAGAAGTCCTTTATCTGAGGGAAATTTGACTAAGATACTTTCCCAATTCATGGGATTTTTACTTCACTGGAAATTTCTTTTGACATGCAAAAATTTTTAAAAAGATGAAATCCCAGGTGTTGATTCTGGGAAGTATTTCTTGTGCAGATTGATTTTTGTTCATGAGGTCTTTGCCTACTCTTTGTCATGAAGATTTCTATCTACTTTGACTTCCAGAAGATTTAGTGTTTTAATATTTAGATTTTTGATCAATTTTGACTTTAGTTTAGTGTATAGTGATAGATATGGGTTTAGCTTTAGTTTTTAGCATATAGAAAGCCCATTTTTCAAACATCACTTATTAAAGTCTACCTTTTTTCTGGTGAATGTGTTTGGCTCCTTTGTCAAAGATAAGATGGCTGAACGTGTTTGTAGTTCTGATTGTAACTTCTGATGTATTCCATTGATGTTCAGGTGTGTTTTTATTCCAGTACCATGCTGATTTCATCACCGTAGCTTTGTAGCATAACTTTAACTCAGAGATTGTGATGCTTTCTGCCTTGCCATTGTTGCCCAGAATTGCTTTTGCTATTCTAGGTTTCTTCTGATTCTAGATAAATTTTAGGAATGATTTCTCTAGATCTGTGAGGTATGCTGATGATAGCTTGATTGGAATTACATTAAGTCTCTTTGTGTCAAAGGAGTATTAAAGTCTCCGATTATAATTGTGTTATTGCTTATTTGATTTTACATTTCTATTAATATTTGTTTTACATATTTGTTGCATATATGTTTTGGATTAATTATCTCTTCCTCTTGAAGTGTTTTCCTAACTAGTATGTAATGACCTTCTTTATCTCTTCTGATCATTTTGGTTTGAAATCTATGTTGTCTGTAAATAGCACAGCTATACTCCCCCTTTTTTGGTTTTATTGTATGAAGTATTGTTTTTCATCCTTTGACTTTCAGTCTATGAATTTCCTTTTGGGTTAGATGGGTTCCTTGTACACAGCATATGTTTGTATATTATTTCTTGATCCATTCTGATAGTTTGTTTCTTTTAATTGGTGAGTTGAGGCCATTGACATTAATGGTTAAAACTAGTAAATATTGGCTCATTTTTGTATACTATCTTTCTGAAGTCGGTTCTTTACCTTTCGCCTCTGTTTAATTGTCTGCCTTGCTTAGTGGTGGTTTTTTTTGTTGGTGTTCTTGGAGGTGTAATTATTTTTATGTCTATATAGAATATCTTTCAGTATTGTTAGGGTAGTTTTGCAGCATACATTAATCTGGGTTGGAATTGGTTTTCCTTTAGGATTTGGCATACTTCACTCCATGCTCTGCTTGACTTAATTGTTTGTGTTGAGAAGCCTTCTCTGATTCTGATGGGCTTTCATTTATAAGTAATCTGTCTCTTTTGTCTAACAGCTTCTAATACTGTTCTTATGTTGAATTTCTGGGTTGTTGATTATTATATTTCTGGATGTAGATTTATTTTGGCTATGGCTAATTGAACTTCTATATGCTTCACTTATCTGAATGTCAGTTTCCTTTCCAATCTTTGGGAAATTTTCAGCTATTATTTCTGTAAATAGTCTTTTGATATCATTTGTGTTATCACCTTTTTAGTTTATACCCATGACATATTATTTTTCTTTGCATCATCTTGCAACTGTTGAATTGTTATTTCCTGATACTTTGTTATTTTTAAAAGATCTTTCCTTTCCTGTTAGCTAGTTGCAATCTTGTCTTCTTGTCTGAAAGTCTATCTTCACATTCATTCAGGTGGGCTTTCCAGCTTTTGATGGAATTTTTCATTGCCTGGATATCTCCTTGAATCTGTTTTATGCATTCTATTGCTTTCTTATTGTGTATGTAAGGTTTCCATCTTTTTGCAGTGCTCCTCAATTTTTAAACTATGTTCCATAGATGTGTTCAGCATTTCTTTTATTATGGTTTATCATTTCTTCTTTTACTTGGGGGGCTATTTCTGATCTAATTTCCTTTACAGCTTCATGGAGTTGCTTCTTTACTCCAGTTGCTATCATTTCAGGAATTTGGGTATATGGCTTACACTTTCTTCTATGTCCATGTCTCCTAGACTTGCTTGGGATGGGCTAAAAGTTTGATATTGCATTTTGTTCTTTCATTTTGTCATTTTTCTATTTGCTCCAGGTCCCTACTGGCACTTAATGGCTCTCCAGATGGGATGTATGTGCACTGGGTGGACCTTCAATATTCCCCACATGGCTCACCAAAGCTCCCTGACTGCTTGAGGTCACTGGCCTTGGCCCTCCCAGATTCTGAATGGTTTACTAAGGCTGAGTTGTATGTGGAGTACACTGGGCAGGCCTTCAACTCATGCCACATGGCACACTAAAGCTCCCCAACCTCTTGGAGCCTCTGGGTGGGTCCCTACCAGGATCTGAGCAAAGACACATGGCTGCACAGCTAGGTAGAGATCACTATGGTGAGCTTCAGCTACATGTGGCAGTCCTTGACTACTTGGAGTTTGCTGGGCAGGGCACAGCCAGGACCCATGTGATGACCGAAAGGTCTGGACTGTTTGGGGATGCTGGAAGGGGCCCATCCTGTTTCTAAGTGAACTCCTGTGGCTGCACAGCTAGGTAGGGATTGCTATGGCAGGCTTCAAGTCAGACATTGTGGCTCCTGCCTTCCTGGAGGCCCAGCCAGGACCCAAATTATCAAGCCTAATATTTCAACTCTAAAGAATATCTTTGGAAGGAAAGTACAAGTGGATCCTCTATGATGGGCAAATTGATTTGATTTTATGTTTTGTTTGGAGTTAGGGTGCTTCCTCAACCAATAAATACCCACTCTATTAGTTAGGATTTCTATATGCAAGCAATATAGACTGATTCTGATTGATTTATCATGAAATAGTTAATTAAAATGTCAGAGAAAATAAATTAGAACTAGTTAAATCATGCAATAGGACTGATCTGAAAAGAAAACTCCAGCTGGCACATCTTAAAAGTCACCGCTTGTATCACTGCTATTTCTTCACCATGAATGTGGCTTTTCTATAATGTATTTCTGCCAGGAGTCAAGGAGCAGTCATTCATCTCGTCCTTGTTCTTCAAAAGCTTCTAAGTTAGTGTCTGGTATAGAGATATCAACTTGATCTGGCAAGGTATGTGGAGAAAGCAAGTATCTAGCATAAGTATTTATTAAATTGAGGGCCCTCAAATACAGGAAAAGATTCTGAAGCTAAGCAGCTAAAATAAATAGGAAACATCTACTACACTTGTAACATATTAATACCACAGGACTGTCTTCCTTTGCATTTGAGACTTCACACTGCTGTCCTTGGCACTGGTACTAGGCAGAGTGCTGATTCAATGGTTTAAAGGTTCAAAGATAATACCTACCACAGTTTCCTAGTTTCTAAAAGGTGCTTGATGCTACAGTTATTGCTAATTATACTGCTTTAGCTAGGAAGTTATATCTGCTGTAATCTGATGTTTTCCCTTCTGTAACAATTCTAGGAAACTCAAGGGTAATAACCCCATCACAGCCCAGCACCAAAGACCTGTAAATTAATCCAAACAGATGTAAAAGACTCACTCTTAATTAATTGGGAGAGTAGGATATTGAAACAGACAAAAGCCAAGGAACTCCTACACACAGAGGTTGTCCCCTGAGGAACAGATGTTTCATTGAGAGGACTGGATACTAATGACATATCATTGTACTAAAAAAATTACAAGAATCAAAACAGAAAAAAATTTTTTCAAAATAGAAACTTACAAGACACAAAATCAAGATGCAATTTCGGATATCCAGCCCACCTACAATAAATCTAGTAGACAACAAGATAAAGGAAAGTGCAAAGTGCACTGCTGAAATTTCTGAAATGGAAGGAAACAAGGAAAGGACATAAACCCATAAGGCAACAGCAGAAATCAGATCAGAAATAACCTCTCAAATATAAAAAGCAATGTCAACAATTATAAAGGAATTGATGACCAAATACAGCATAGTGATAGATTTTTTAAAATAGATGATAATAAGAAGAGGAATGAAACAATGAATGAATGATATGGGAAAGCAACAGAGTGCAGAAAACTGTTTCAATAGACATCCAGGAAATTAAAACACCCAATGGAAGCTGGTAAAACACTAAACAAAACTGAAGACAGACTTTCAGACCATAAAGACAGGATCATGGCTAGCAGCATTGAAAGGAAAGATCTCTGAAAAATAAAAAAGGGATCAATAAATAACACTTTAACAGTTGCAAGATGACACGAAGAAAAATAATATGTGATAGCTGTCAATTAAAAAGCAGGAATCAACACAAATGACATAAAATGACTATGTTCAGAAATAATAGCAGTAACTTTCACAACTATGAGGACAGAATCTGACAAACAGATAAATGAGGCATGTGGCACTCCAACTACCATGCCCAAAATAAATCTACACCCAAACAAATCCCAGAAATTCAGCACAAGAACATAATATTAAAAGCTATTAGAGAAAAAGAAACAGATAACCTGTAAAGGAAAGCCTATCAGAAACACAGAGATTTCTCAACACAAACACTCAAATCAAGAAGAGCTTGGAGTGAAGTATTTCAAGTACTGAAAGAAAAAAAATTCCAACCCAGATTGATGTATCCTATAAAACAATCTTTCAAAATTAGTGGAGAAATGAGATACTTACATGACAAAGAACCACCAAAGAAATTCATGATAATCAAACCAATCCTACAAAGAATACTGAATGATAGTAGAGACAGAGATAAAAATTACCACAATCCTAAGAACAGCAACAGAAAGAAAGCACAAGGAAGGGAAAACAATTAAACAAAGGGAAAAAGCAGGGAACTAGCAGTGGGTACATACATGATAAAGAGAAACTAATATATATGAGTCATAGCCATCAATTCAAATGACTTTGATTCATCAATCAAAAGGAAAAGACTGGAAGAATGCATCAAGAATCAAAATTCAACAATGTGCTGTACATCAGAAATGCATTTAACTCAAAAAGAAATCCATAGACTGAAAATCAAAGAATGGAAAACAATATTCCATGCAACCATAGCCCAGAAACAAGCAGAGGTTATTATTCTGTTTAAAGACAATGTGAACCTCAAACCAAGAATGATAAAAGCAATAATAAAGATCACTACATACTTGTTAAGGATGAAATATTGATTGTCTTAATACTGGTTCTTAAAGATTGTAAAACCTGTGTTATAATGTTCAAATTATGAAATGATATGAATAATTATGTCTTTGTATCTGGAAATTAGTGTAAAGAAATGTGTCAGTTTCCCAAGTCAACAGGGGTGGATTGTTATGATTGACATATGTGTCAACTTGAGAAGATGAGAAGTTTAGCATGGGCCAGGGTCCTCATTTTGTAAACATTCTGAACCTATGAAAATTTTTTGATTGTTAGATCTGCCTTTGAGGGCAGCCTGCTAACAAAACAAGAATGGAGAACAGCTTTGCTCTCCTCTCTTTGGCACTTGCAGTTTTTGTTGTATCCTGCTGCCTATAATTGTTGCTCCTGCACCATGCCACCCTACCCTGGAGCCAGCTGATCACAGACTGAAACCACCACAAACTGTTAGCTAAACAAATCTTTTCTTCTTTCATTTTGGATGTCAAGTATTTTGTCTCAGCAGTGAGAAAAGAGTAATAGACCAGCCTTATCAAAAAAAGAAAAAAATTCATACAATGAGGAATGAAAAGTGTGAAATCATAGATACTATGGAAATTCATAAGATCATCAATACATATTTCAAAAATCTTTACTCACAGACTGGAGATTTAGCTCAGTGACAGCACCTGCCAGTTAAGTGCAAGGCCATGAGTTCTATCCCTGGTACCAAAAAACAAAAACAAAACAAAACAAAACAAAAAACTCTTTACTCACATAAGATGGAAAGCATGGAAGAAATGGACATAACCTTAGAAACATGTAAATTACCAAAGCTGAATCAAGAAGATATAAAAATTCTGAATAATCCAATATCAGCTAATGAAATTAAAAATGCAATTAAAAACCTACCAACAAAGAAAAGCCCAGATCCTGTTAGATTCATGGCTGAATTCTAGAAGAAATTTAGAGAACATTTAATGCCAGTAGTCTTCAAAATCTTTAATAAAATTGAAAGGGAATAAATTCTCCCTAATTTATTCCTGGAAGAAAGTATTACCTTGATAACCAAAGCCACAGAAAGACCCAATGAAAAAGAGAACTATATGCCAAACCTCTTAATGAACGTAGATGCAAAACTCCTCAATAAAATACTAGCAAACCGAGATAATAGAAAGTCAAAGTGGGTTACTATAATATATCCTGCTATTTTTTCCCTTTAATTAAATGGATAGAAATAAAAAAGTAAATAATGGAGTGGAGATTGAGATAAAAGAGGGCATAACAGCGAAACAGCGCAAGACTTGAACAATTATTTCTAAGATGGCAATATGTAATCCATTAACTAGTGATTTCCTACAGTTCATTTTTTTTCTGTAAATCTGTATAACTTGTACCCTTTCACTATTTTTTTTTCTTTTCTCCTTAAATAAAATTAAAAAAAATACTAGCAAACCATTAAGGTTATACACCACCAGAGGACTTCTAGAATTAATAAGCAAATTCAATACTGTAGCTGCATACAAAGTCAACACTTGAAAATCAATAGCATTGGAGAACCACAAGCGTCTCCTGAGCTCCATGTTAGAACTTAGGACTCTGGGAAACCAAGCAAGGAGCTCACCTCCCAAGTTAGCAGCTGTGGTGTGGCAGGCTGCAGCCTCCCCAGGGGGCGAACCACCAGCAACTCCTGAGATCAATGCCATGTTGGAACCTAGGACTCTGGGAAACCAAGCAAGCAGCTCACCTCCCTGGTAAGCAGCTGTGATGTGGAAGGCTTCAGCCACCCCAGGGGGAGAACCAAAAGCATCTCCTGAGATACTTGCCATGTTGGAACTTAGGAGGCTTGGAAACCAAGCAAGTAGCTTGCCTTCCTGGTAAGTGGCTGTGTTGTGGCAGGTTGCAGCCACCCCAGGGAAAGAACCACCAGAGACTCCTGAGATCCATGCCATGTTGGAAGTTAGGATGCTGGGAAACTAAGCAAGCAGCTTGCCTCCCTGGTAAGTGGCTGTGTTGTGGCAGGCTGCAGCTGCCCCAGGGGGAAAACTACCAGCATCTCCTGAGATCCATGCCACTTGTAACTTAGGATGCTGGGAAACCAAGCAAGCAGCCTGCTTCCCTGCTAAGCAATAGTGAGCCTACTGGTGCATGGAATGACTAGCAAACATCCCATTTCCTCTGTCTCCCTTTAGCAAATGGGAACCAGAGATTTGAACATATCTTGGGAGGTTGACCATATGCAGTATAAGGGGGATTTCCTTCTACCATCTTTTTAAGGCAAATATTTTTACTACTGTTTTGCTTTATTCTTATTATTGATACTGTTTTATTCAATATTCTGTTTTGATAAGTTCTATAGTGTTTTGTACTTCATTTTATTTTGCTATACATGATTGAGAGAGCTATTGTGAAAACAATGAGATATACTCTGATACCTATTAGTTTTATCCTGGTAACCTGCTGTGAAGTTTGTACCAATTTCACTACACTGTCTCAATTGGCTTTGTTCTGTCTTGTTCTGTTGTATTTTACTGCTTTCAAAATAAAAAATAAATAAATTAATAAATAGATAAAAGAAAATCAATAGCATTGCTTTACACAAACTCACTGAGAAAAATTTAGGGGAAATTACATCTTTCACAATATTATCCAAAAAAATAACATATTTAAGAATCAATCTAAAAAAGGAAGTAAAAATATATAGATTAAAAATTATAGTATTCTGAAAAAGGAGACTGAAGAGGATATCAGAAAAGGGGAAGATATCCCTTTCTCATAGGTAAGAAGAATCAATATAGTGAAATGGTGATACTCCCAAAATTGTTATAAGATTTAATGCTATTCCAATCAAAACACCATATACATACCTCAGAAAACTAGAGAAAACATTCCTGATATTCACTTGGAACCAGAAGAGACATAGAATACCAAAAGCAATTCTGTGTAACAAAGGCCAGAGCAGGGGGCATCACAATCCCTGACTCGAAGTTGTACTACAAAGTTACTCAGATAAAATCAGCATGATTCTGGCAAAAAAAAATCAGATCTGACAATTAGTGGAAGAAGATAAAATATGAAGACCCAATTCTGTAAATACAGTCAACCACTTTATCTTGACAAAGTGTCCAATCATGTTCACTAGAAGAAACAACAGACTCTTTAATAAATGGTGCTACAAAATCTGACTTTCCACATGCCAAAGACTAAAACTAGACCCATGGCTATCATCATGCATTAAACTAAAGTTAAAATGGACCAGAGATCTAAATGTTAAAACACAAACACTAAGTGTACTTTAAGAAAAATAGATAGAAAACTTACAGACATATAGGTAGGTAGAGAGCTCATGATCCAAAACAAAACTGCATGAAGTACTTCAAGGAATCAACTACAGTGATCATATCTTATTTAAATTTTTCTTTGCATCAAAGGAAATCACCAACAGAGTGAAAAGAAAACCCAGAGTGGGAAAATTTTTTAGTTAACTGTCCTTCATTCAAAGGACTTCTATCTAGAACATACAAAGAATTGAAAAAAAAAAAAAAGCGAGACCTCCCAAATTCAAAGATCCAATCCACGAATGAGCATCTGAGATGAATACACATTTCTCAAAAAGGGAAATATAAATGGAAGACACACACATGAAAAGATGTTTGACATCACTGGTCATTTGAGAAATGAAAGTCAAAACAACAATGACAGAAAGAATGATATCTAAGAACAGAAAGAATGACTATCACCAATAATCAACCAATAACAAATGCTAGAAGGGCTATAGGGGAAAGGTGTACTTCTACATTGTTGGGAGTGTAGATTGGTAGAACAATTATAGAAATCAGTGTGAAATTCCTCAAAATACTAAGATTAGAGGTCCCATTTGGATCAGTGTGGTCCGTTTCAATGCAAAATTCCTTTTTATTTTTTGCCAATCTCTTCTATGGACACTTATTTACGCATGTTTTTACTTACTATGAGTAACATTTGGTAATATTTTTTTGCAAAATGTCTTACCTTTCCTCTAGGTTTACAACAATGTATTCTTATAATTATTTTAATATTTTCTCAGAATGTGTAATAGTTTCTTACTAATATCTTTAACTTTTGCTCTTTTCTGTATTTTTGCTTGTAAAGGATTTAGTGTTTTATTGTTTTATGAAAGAACTAGCATCTGGCTCTGCTTTTTCCTATTTTTGTAGTTTGAGTTTTTTAGATTTTTGTCTACTTCGTTAATTTTAACCAGTAACTTTATAGTTTCTTTCTCCCTACTTCTCTTTATAATCATGTCTAAGATAAATAGTAAATCATTATAACAAAGGCATTTAAAGCTCTAAAATTTTTTCTAACTAGATATTTCATTGTATATCTTATATTTGGATATTAGTATAGACTTTCATTATCATTTTCTTTATAACTGCTATTTTTATTTTCTATTTAATCCAAAAAATATCTAAGAAGATGTTCACTGTTGTCTAATATGTTAAGCTTTTTGCTACACTTTTTATTGTGGCTAAATGTATAATAAGCCAAAATTTTGAGGCTTTTTTTCTACGTTTATAGGAAATATCTGTTTTAATGGTAGTGAAATACATGACAAATTTTGTGGGCATTTCATTTATTTTATTCAAAGTAAAAGTCTTTTGGTTGGTGCCACCTAAGCCTAAGAGTGGATCTTCTCATTATCCATACCCAGAACCATGCTACACCAATCAGTAGACTAATCCAGTTATCAGATGCCTATGATCCAGTATTATGCACTGATGATCTGGTCACCTTCCTAAGCCTTACCCCAAAGCACATGAGGCTTTTGGGGTACATCTAGATAAAAGCCATTACACTATCTTTAAGTGCTTATTGTTTTTAAATGACAAACACTGTCAACCAGGGTGACAGTTTTTTCTTAATTTTTTCTTAACTTGCCTCTCAACTCTGACTAATTAGTTATTTTCAAGCATATTACTGGATGTGTATGTGTGTGTGTGTGTGTGTGTGTGTGTGTGTGTGTGTGTATGCTTAACTCAATCTACTAATGGACAGTATCTGTTCTTTTAAAGAGTATTTTTAGTTCATTATCAGCTTATGCAATGACCAAAATATAATTCTAGTCTTTCCATTAACTTTATGTCATAAATCACTCTATTTGATTGTAGTCAGTTCATCTTTATTTATTCTTTCTGGTTTGATCAAGTAATGATTCTTTCTAGTTTTTCACTGATGCAAACTAGCAAGATCTATTGTATATTTCCTTTCAATTGATGATTTTTCTATTCTTAAAAAATCTCAAAATCATGATAAAACTCCAGATAAAGGAAACACTGAGCAAATGGACACATCCATTTTTAGGTTATTTAAGTTTGATTACTGCTACTAAAACCCAATTAATTTTGATCATATTCTCAGAAACAGCAGTAAAATCACAAAGATATTTCCCTAATTCTCTTAGATCTTCCACAACTTCTCTTCTGTGACATCATGTAAAAATTGAGAAATTTACCAGAATTTGATATATTATAAATTGTCTTCTCTATGAATCACTAATAATGCCTAATATACCTTGTGCCAAGTTTATGAGAATTAAGTGACACCATGGCTATAAAAACTTGTTAATAAAGACAAAATTGTAAGTATAAGAAAACCCAGTTCTACTTATCCCAAAGCATATTCCTCAAAACACTAGCCTCACAAGAGAGTTGGGAGGAAATATAACTTCTGAAAATATTTTTAGAAAATGCTATCTATCATTCTCTTAAGACATTCCAAATGTATATAAAACAGTAAAAGTTTCAGGAGGATCTAAAGTTTAAAAGAAAATCTTTTGATTAGAACTTGGCACAAGGCGCAGACAGACTTCAACTTGATTCTTAGCTCATCACCTCATTGGTTGTGAATTTTGAGAAGCTTACTTAAAATCCATGAGCCTCTATTTTTACACCCATGAAATGAAACTGAAATAATTCCTCTCTCATAAAATTGTTGAGGAAATTTAAAGAAAGGACACATGTAAAACAATCTGACTATATTTGCTTGCACATAGTAAGCACCTAATAAATGGTAACAGTTATTAACTGTCTCTTATGAATTCCAGTAATATTAAGTCTGCCTACCTCTGCATTTTCACACTCTTTTGGCCATGGAATCTTATGATATATTAACATAGTTCTCAGCACACTGGTAGGAAAGCACTGTCTTAGGTAACTAAATATGTAATATGTTTGTATCCTTTCCAATTCTCCATCTTAATCTGATAAAATTTAACCCTCATTAGTCTTAAAATAATAATGAGACTTCCCCAGAGAGGAACTCTTCCATTCTCTCAGAAAGTGAGAGAACTCTTCCCGGAAATCAAAATAATTTCCAACAACATAGGAGAATGAAATGCATATGAGTGTTTACAAGAACAAGATTACAGTGGTTCAAACAAGGGAGTGATTACAGGAAACAAAAATGACAAGAGACAGTGTTCTAGGGAATATGAGTCTCTGGAGCCATGCCATGATTCAGGAAATTTAGAAAGATATGATAAAATAAACTGAAACAGGATATAGAGTCCATCTTAGTTACTTTTGTATCAATGTTGAGATGAAATATCTGACACCCAAATCTAAAGAGAGACATGTTCATTTACCTCATAGTTTATAGAACTTTCAGTTCATAACTGGGTGACTCCCAGGTAGAGTGACTTGGCAGAGAGGCATCCCAGAGGAGAAAGAGTTCATGGTAATAGAAGACAGCAAAAGCAACATGGCAAAAGGAGGATACAAGCCTCTTTCTGTCCCTTATGTTGTATGCAGTCCAGGGTTAGGGTAATGCCCATCTAATCAATGGATGGATCCATGAATCACCAACCCTTAGTCCCAGAATTCTTAGTCACAGTATTGCACACTCTAGATTCATCCACCTTTGAAAAATTCCTATGTGCTAGAGTACAGGTCTATCCACACACTACACACTCAGTGAATCCAGCTTAGGGCCTGGATCTCACAGTAATGACCTGTACAAGTCCAGTTGAAGACCTAGAGCTCAGAGCCATGTCCTCTGCAAGTTCAAATGAAGACTTAGAGTCCACAACAATGTCTCATACAATTCCACATCAAGGATATGAGAAAACCCAAAAGTCAGTGGTGGAACCTAGAAAGTCTGAACCAGTGGGATGAAGGATCTGTGCTAGCAGAATAAGGGATCTAGACTGGGATGAGGAATTGACCAGAGCTCCCATGGAAAGAACTGTAGCCATCCTCAGCAACAGGAAGAACCCAAGTTCCTCTAGTGATAACAGTTGAGTTCATATCAATAAAACCAGTGTGATAAGCTTCTCAAGGAGAATCAACAGCAGCATTATCCAGTTCTCCTTTTTATGCTATTAGCAACAATCCTTAGGTGGGTCATCTGTACTCAGCACCACACTGATTCAGTTCAGCTGGATGTTGCAAGTTGACCATTAGTTAATCCACCACACAAGTCTTACTAAATCATGACATAATTCTCCTGTTATTCAAGAATATTGAAAGATTTAGTAACAAAGCCCTAAAGTAAAATTTATATATAAATATATATGTACATATAGTTTATAAATTATTAAATTTTCCTATACATTTACAGGATTTTAAAAATGTCTAAAGGAATCATAAACCCTTAGAGATTTCTGGCCTTATAGTTTATTTGTAAACCTTGAATATATATATATATATATATATATATATATATATATATATTTACAAAGTGATATATGTCAGTTATAAAAGACCATGTAGATGGTTTGGGACTGGAATATGAGGAGAAACAATCACATGCAAACGAACTTACTTTAAATGGAAAGTCATTTAGAGATTAACTTTAATATGAGGAACATGCATATCTGTCAAAATTATAAAAATGTGAACATCCTGTAAACATCTATATTGCAAACATCTATATTTTGGGATTTCTGCAAAATCTTTTTCTAGCAAATTCATTTTCTGTTCAATATAGCTATAACATAAATCAATTCAATCAACATAATATGGAATTTTAAGATAAACTTACTGTATTTGGATATTTAAAATGTTAACCTGGTTCTTTTGCTCATTCTAACATCTCACTCTTCAGAGGAGACTGACATTTCCCATGCCAAGTACAAATTTGAAAATCAAAGCAATTGAAGCTATTGTATACATGTAAAATGCTTCTAGGATCCTGATAAAATGTTCTGTAAATGTATTCTGAAATATGAAACCAAACTTAGATGTAGCCTTAAATATTTATAGGTTTCTGAAGAATAAGAATGATCATTGACAAAATCCATCTGTAGCCTCCCATCACAAAATAAGTAACTCAAAAGTAAAAAGACCCCAAGAAGTTAAGAAACTATTGAATTCCAGTTAAAACACAGATCCTGAAAGGTCTCCAAACTTCTATATTATTCAAAAACTCTTTCTGCTACTGCACACTGCCTTGTATCCACCAGACTATAAAAAGTTTTCTAGGCAATCAAAGAATAAAGTTTCCTTAAACTTCTGTTTACTATTTTTATTTATGATGAATCACAACAAAATGAATACCAGAATAGCACAAATTTAGATCAGATTTTGTGCACTAGTTTATCTTCTTAGCCCTTAGAATGGTGGCTGGTATCTGTCAGGCACTCAATTAACTGAATGCTTTTATTTATTGAGAGTTCAGTATGAATCAGACCCAAGAAAAGCACTTCCTATATATTAGCTCATGTAATCCTCAAAACACACTGTACAGATGGAATTGTGAACCATCCAAAGCAAATAATACTGTACATTAAAACTCTAAACCACTGATGGTAGACTTTTTAAAGTTTTCAATGGTAATGAAGAGCCAGCAGCAGCATGCATGCCATAGGTTCACCACCACTGCTCTAAACACTTACTGTGAGCATTTTTGATGATAAAGCCTTTAAGAGATAATTATAACTGTATGAGGCCATAAAGATGAGACTCTAATCTGATAACCTCCGAAGTACACAAAAAGACACCATGAATTAGTGAGCATGAAGAAAAATTCATGTACTAGAACACAGAAGAAGGTGGCAATCTGAAACCAAGAAGAGGTCTCATCAGAATACTATCCAAGCAGGAACATCAATCTCAGAGCTCTTAATCAGAGCTTGAAAAAAAAATGAACTTCTACTAGGCCACAGTCAGTGGTATTCTTTGAAAGCAGTCTTAACTAAGACACATGGTCAGAATATTATTTTCATGCCATTTTTCAGATGTGAAAAAACAAAGATTAAGTAAAATCATTGCTACTACCACTACTGATCTCTGGATTAGTACAAGACTGATGGTTAGATAATGGGCAGTGAAAGAATGGTGAACAAATTTTTAGAAGATTTCTATATTTAGTAAACTGAACTCTCTGATGTCAAAGCATCAAGGATTGTATGTAGATGTCCCCCAAAAAGCATCATGCACTCTTGGGGGGGTTTTCAGGGGTGGCTCAATTTGGAGTATGTAAACGTATAGCTAAGCAGCACAGTGCCTGCCTGGTAAGTGCAAGGCCATGAGTTCTAAAGAGCTAGAGGAAGGATTCACTGGGAGAAACAATAAAGAATAGAGAAGTTAAATCTTGCAGAGTATGATCTCACAAAGTTCAATATCCAGTAAGACTGTCATGTGGAATTATGGGAAATCATTGTTAAAGAGTTCCCAGAAAATATTGACTTTATGCCCTAGCACATAAAAACCAGAGGGGAGAACAAAACATCATCCAGCACAGCTCACAAAATAAACATCTTGATAGGGCCCTCTAGCTGCCCACCTCAAGAAAGGTGCAAGGACCCTCAGATTTAACGTTATGAGTTAGTAAAACACTTTGGTTAAATGTTGCTGTTTAAGGGAAATGCAAGATCACTATCTTAACAGCTAAAGAATTATACTCCAGCTCCCCCTAATAGCAGTAAGATTCTCCATTTTACTTGAAATTAAGGAAACAAGTGTATCTGCAGTTTAACATTATCCCACAGCAATATACTTGGTGCCCTTGATTTAGCAATATTGTGCTCAGAAAAGAGACCACCATCTTTTTAATATACTTTTGCAGGTGATTTAGAAGTGGAAAATTGAAATAAAGAACTTCTTAGAGAGCAATCTGAGAAGGAAGAGGACTCATCACCATGACTATACCATATTACCAACAGCAAACTCTCCAAATGAGATCTGCAAATTACAAATAAGGCTCTGACCACAAATAGATTACAATCTTTATCTCCCAAGAGACTAACATATGACTGTTGTTATAGAGGTATATTGTCCTGAATTAATACTAGCATGTTTCCCCAATATAGAAATATATTAGGCACAAGAGATGAAGTATCATATGATTTCTCTTATATGAAAAATTTAAAGTATAAATAAAACAGCAAATAAAAGACAGATTATAAGAAACAGGGACATAGATGGGAAAGGAACATAGGGATTTAGGGAGGGGGAAGGAGGAAGATAAGGGGAATTAAAAAGCATTAAGACCTAATATGTACATGACCAACTCACCGTGATGAATGACTTACATATCATAAACATAATGCTAATAAAAATAAATTATAAAACTAAACTGTCTCACTAAAAAGAACTTGAAATATTATTCTTTTAATAAATTTCATTAATATATTGATAAAGAAACTGATAAAATACTGTATTAGTTCATCCTGCCTCTCTCTTTTGACCGATCTATATCCAGTTAGAAATCAGGGGGGTTTTTTGTCAACAGTAGGTTCAGTGGATTATTTGAGAATACAAGATCAAATTTAGAAAACCTGTGTTCAAATGTGCTCAACAGGACTTTCTGCAATAATAGATATATTCTGTATTATCTGACATGTAGCTAATAAAAACTTAAAATGTGACAGATCACTGAGAACCTATTAAACATATAATTTAATTAATATAGCTTTATATAGATAGTGGCTACCGCATTGACTAGCATAATTTTATATCCTTCACTTATTAGCTGTGCAATTTGGACAGGAAATCTTTCTGGGCCTCAGTTTCCTCACTGTGAAAATAGGAACAAAAATATTCCCTCAAAAAGTTTTTGATGGACATCTTTTGAGATGAGAGATGAGACCAGAGAAAGGCAAAGGAAGAGGAGAGGGCAGTAACTGGATGAAAAAGATCAAAATACAATGCATGCATGCACCAATTTACCAAGTGAACTTCACCACTTTGTACTAACAATGTGCACTAATAATTAAAAATTTTTAGAAGATTCAAAAATGAGTAAATAAATGTCACTTTTTAAACTTAAAAGAGTTGCTGAGGGGGTGACATAAAGTAGACTACCAACTCCTGCAGTGAGAACTCAAGTTATTTTTCTGCAAAGCATTTTTACTCATTCCCTTTCTCAGGCTCACCATGCTCATGTTATCAAAAGACTGCTTTACTGCATTTTACTACTTCTAGTGTGTTCCATTTCCAGTCCTCCCAGAAACTATAACGAATCAGTTTTTCTCAAATATAATTCTTACTATATTTCCTTTTTGTTCAAAACCTTACAAATCACTCTAGCTTTTAATGGAATATACTCTCTGGTTCTTGAAGTTTTTTGCAACCTGACATGTAATAGGCTCCCCAGAAACACCAAATGGAACAATTAGCCCTTCCTCAGACCAAAGATGTGTAGTTTTATTCTATTATTAGTGCTGACATATACCTTTCACATTCATCCTTCCAGATCTATCCTGACACTTCAACTATCAGGAGAAGAAAAGGTTTTGACTTTTTTCTTTCTGCAGTACTAGGAACTGAATCCAGAGGTTTTACACTAAGTTATATCTCCAACCCTTTTTATTTTGAGACAGCATTTCCCTAAATTTTATAGGCTGCTTATATAGTATTCATCAGTGCTTTATTGGTGCTTCATTTTTTTCTTACCTATCATAATTTCCCTCTTTGAACAACAGCTTCTAAAAGCTGAAGAGTTAAGCTTTTGTGTCACACAAAAGTGCCCAGTATGACAGGCACATAAATTAGGGTCTCACTACATAATCTGAGAAAGAAATAATGTTCAACATGAACACAGACACTATTCAAATTGAAAATTAGGATCTCTACTATTCATACGAAGGAATATAAAACTACTTTACCAAAGTAACATTTTTCAATAAATATGTGGAAAGAAAAACAGAGTAAGTACAAACCCTCAACAATTCCCTGTGTCTACTATTAGAGACATGCTCCAGAGAATTCTTCAAGTTGCTTGTCAAACACTTGCAGCATGTTTACAAGATAACACTCTCCCATGCACTCCACCTTCCCTTACTCTCTTGACACTCTTCTCTCCTGACTCCTTTACCCTCAGCTTCCCCTCATCTCCATAATTAGCCCAATTTTGGAGAACATTTTCAAATCAGTCTTCATTTATATGATCTCCTACACTTTAAAGCCACCATAATACATATAATCAAATATTTTATACTTGGAGAAATGAGATGCTCCTTCTACATTTCCCTTCATGAAGAAAAGAGAAAACAGAAGGATCACGGTAATCAGAGAGAAAATGTCTGAGAGTTCATGACACCAGCGCTTTAGTAGTAGCTCCTGGAACAGAAGAAAGTTTTTTAATCTCAGAGACAGCCCTCAATAAAGCAGAATGGTATGAATGTTAAACAAAATAAGCCACACTCAGAAAGTTAAATATCATATTTCCCCTTATATGAGAAACCAAATTAATAATTAATTAAAATAAAGGGGAGATGAAAGCAAACTAGGAGACAGAATTGTGGAGATAGGAAAAGAGAAGAGGAAAATGAGAGAGGGATAATATTATTAAAAATGATCAAGATATGTTAAATGCATGTATAAACTTTCCAAAAGAAAACTAACCATTCTGTATTATTACTATCTGCTAATTTCTTCTAAAAATCATGACAGATATCTTCCTTGTTCTCAAACTTTGAAGCATATTAGAATCATCAAGAGTGCTTGAGTAAATGTGGATTCCTGAGCATCACTCCCAAAGAATGAGTCAGTGCATCATGGGCTACCCAGAAACCTGCATTTTAATGAGCACTCCACTCATTCCTTCACAAAATCAAGACCACATGACAAACATTGCCCCTACTTCCCTCTCCTCTCTAAGTCAGCTTCCTGCTCATGAAAAGCACTACAATAAAAAACCCTAACATTTCCTGGGAAAAAATCTGAATTTTCTCTCTGAAGGTAATTATGTAGAGAAACTGAGGCAAAATAAAAGAATCAGACACACAAAGCAAAGACAAAAAGGTTCATGGAGATCAGAGGTCCAAACAAATGGCAAATTATGAATCTCAACAAAAAAGTTCAGAAATCCACTACAAGCAGAAGGAAAAAAAAGAATAGCTATTATAAAATCATAACATGTAGAATATCACACTTAACTGCAAAATGCCAAGATTCAGGAAAGAAACTTAGACATTTTTAACATGGAGTATGTTAGCTGAGGAAGATTGAGTGATCTGGCTCTACATACATTTTGCAAGTCATTTACTGAGCTTAAAGAAATAAGAAGAAGTAATTTCAGACCATTAAATAGCCTGGATTCTATTACAGAAGGTTGAAGGACAAACATTTGCAACCAACTAAAGGCATCAATAGGTGAGAGAGAGGATCAGAATAATTGTAGCTAAAATGATCACACATGTTGATACAGAGCTAAATAATTTCTGTTTTTATATGTTGTCCTGCATAATTATCAATAGTGTTCTTTCTCTTCAAAGAAGTAAGTTTAAAAGCAATTGCTATAACCAACCCAATAACAGCTAACATTGCACTAAATGCTGGCAGTGGCTAAATGATTGTCAACGTGCATGGGGAACACCCAGCTGAACTGAGTCAGCATGGTTCTGAGCAGGGAACATCCATTTTAAGGATTGTTTTAAGAAGAAACAGTATAAAAGGAGACCAAGAGGGAAGGATTTCTTTGGAGGAGCTTTGGCTGTTTTCTCCAGAGAAGCTCCAGTCCCTGCTTTCGCAAAGCATAGCTGTTGTTTTCTCCAGAAAAGCTCCAGTCTGCAGGGAGCACTGTTTCCTGGCTTTCCCCACAGATCCTTCAGCTTTGGCCTGCTCCTGCCTCCAGCACTGGACCTCGGGATTTCCACCACAAAAGTCAGTCTTCCTTGGAAGATTCTTTGGCCTCCTGATTAGGACTCATTCAGGATATTGCCCAGGGCTCCAAGCCTGTGGATGGATTCTTCAGCTCTCTAACGTGTGGATAGATCTCTTAATACTTTTCTCCATTTGACTCAGTGGGTGGATATTGTAAGATAATCTCATAAATTTCTGGTCCTGCAATAAATTGGATTCAGAGCATGTGTAGTATTTTAAGGAAGTTTGCCAGAGGCCTGTGAGCTCTTACAAGTGCTGACTCATATAATTCCTTACTTATATCCATTATATCTTAAACACTATAGGGTACCAGTATCAATATTACACTGTGCATATCACTAATCTGAAGAATATTGAAACTTGTGGGAAGCTAAATTACTTGCCTTATATAAGACTCAGTAAATGATGAGTCCTCATAACACAAAACATGTAAACTACAGCCCATAAATGAAGTCCAGACTACTAGAAACTTCTGGAAATACACTTTACACGTTTAAAAGTGAAAATAGAAGACAGTAATCCTGGTCATCTTTAAATCATCTGTGGCTATTTTCACATGCAAAGGCAAAGTTTAGTAGGTACAACAGAGACTTTCTATTATATCACAAAATTAAATAACTTACTATATGGCCCTCTACAGAAAAGCTTTCTTGATCGTGACTCTTCCTGGGAAGGTAACACACACACAAATTGGATTCTTCCATCAGGGATGACCCAAGATCAAAGAAAGCAAGATAGAATAAATTTTCCAGTGTAGACATTTCAGACATTTTTTTCAGGGAAAGACTATTTGTTTTTCTTTTAAACCATTAAATTTGTACATTGACTCAACAATGACTGTAAGACATAAAATATTTCTTATGTTGTGAAAAAATAGTACCTTGAACGCAGGACAGGAAATATAAAGATAAGCCTGGAGCATCTTGTAGTACAAGAGAGTAGAAAAAGTTTTTAAAAAGTCCCAGGAATGTAGGGTACATCAAAGGAACACAGAAACCAACTAAAAGGGCTTCCCTAAACAAAGCTGAAACAATTTGAGCAGCATAATAAAATATTTGATTGTAACCAAAAGTACAAAATAAGTACCCATGATACTTAGTGATATATATATATATATAAATGAAGGAAATGAAAACTCTTGTGCACAAGAATTTCAAATAACAATTGTAGCCACTCTACCCTAAAGGAGGAATGTAACTCCCCACTCCTTAAGTACAGGCCACATATAGTGGCTTCCTCCCAAGGGTTAAACTAGGAAAGGTAGGGGCAGAAGAAATTAGTTTTACAATACTGAAATCCAATGAAAACTACTTCAATCAATTAATTAACAGAAACAGTGACAAGTATTGTCAATAATATAAAGACTATATAGTATGATGAGAATGGTGCTTTACCTCTGTAATCTTGCCCCTCAAAATCTATAGTCCAATTATGAAAACAACATTTGGCAAACTTCAATCCTGGGGCATCTTTCAATATACCTGACCAGCATCCACAATAGTCAAAATCATCATCAAAAAAAAATATAGTCCAAGAAACCATCACAGTTAAGAGACACCTGAAGGCACAAGATGACTAAATGCAGTCCTATCCTCAATGGGAGTCCTAAAACAGAAAAAAATTAGGCAAAATCTATGGACACTTGAATAATATATAAAAGTTAGTAATATTTGTCAGTGTTTATCTATTAATTGTGGCAAACGTACCATGATAATATAGAGTTAAAATGTGGATACTGATATAAGATACATAAAAATTTCCTGTACTATCTTTGCAACTTGTCTTAAATCTAGCTTTAAGATTATTTTTCTAGAATTTAAGAAAAGAAATAATAGCACCTACTTTTCACATTCAAACTCACAGAATTTTAAATATAATTTGGAAAATATTTCCTTTCTCTATGTAGTTTACATACTATAATTCTAACTTTGTCTGGAAGGCTCAAAGCAAAGATTTTTAAATCACTCCTATATAAATAATTCAGCCTGCAATTAATGCCAAAACAGAATAAATTAAAATTGATGTGAAAGAAAGGAAGGAAAAGAGATTCACATTCATGTTAAAAGAATCTTACTTTGTATATTCAGTAATTTCTTAAATACCCAAGCTCACCCCACACCCCAACACCTCCCAGGGGACCTGGGTTAGGAAAAACCAGTGTGCTTGACCCATCCTTCTACAACATGGATAGGTAGTCAACATGGGAAGTGCCTAGGATGCCACAACCTGCATGTCAATAGGAACACAGGAAACTGTCAAGAAGAAGGAGCAAAAGGCAGTCTCTGGCCTCTAGCCCAAACAGAACAAGTCCAAGATATATGGGCATGGAATGAATGTAAGTCACACACTTTAAATTTCTGGGACTATGGCAAATGAAGTAAACAAACTACTTCATAAGGATGTTAAAGAAATCAGATCAGAAATAATATCTTTGGCAAAAGAAGAAATAAAATGTAAATAAAAGGGTTACCGAGCATGTTTAAAGACATTGATTTTTAAAAAAAGAGGAGCATAGGAGAATGAGGAAAACCTTGAACAAACAATATAGAGAAGAATTGAAATGCACAAAACACACTCAAAGAGATAACCAAGAAATTAAAAGCGCCACCAAAAGCTACCAAAACTGTTTGAAAGAAACTGAAGATGAACTTTCAGACCTTAAAGACAAATGGCAGCAAGCAACCATGAAAAGAAATATCTCTTAAAAATAATAAGGAACCAGGAAATAAAAGTTCAACAACTGTAAGACAATGCAAACAAAAATAATTTAAGATTTATAGGTGTTAGTGATAAATCAGGAGTCAACAAAATGCCAAATAGTAGATTATTTACAGAAGTAGCTAAGAACTTCCCAAGCACAGGAAAAGGATGTGACATTCAGATAAGTGAGGCATACAGACTTGAACTAGCCATAGTCAAAATAAATCTACACTCAAACTTATAATAATCAAGATCCCAGAAAGTCAGCAAAAGAACAGAATATTAAAAGCTATTAGAGAAAAAAACAGATCATCTATAAAGAAAAACCAATCAGAATCATGGCAGACTTGTCAACCCAAATCATCAAGTCAAAAAGAGTTTGGAGTGAAGTGTTTCAAATTCGGAAAGAAAACAGCTTCCTATATTCAGACTGATGTACCCTGAAAAATTGTCTTTCAAAATTAATGGAGATAGAGAATATTTCCAAGACAAAAAACAACTGAAGGAATTCATGACCACAAACCAACCTTACAAAGTGTACTAATGGATATTCTAGAGAGATAAAAGTGACTACAGAGTAGCAGCAGGGTAGAATCACATAGTGGGTCAGACAATTGAATAAAGGGGAAAAGTAGGGAGTCAATGGCAGGAAAAAAGCATGAAAAAGATGCACCAGTGCATGTTGACTATAAGCAGTAATGTAGATAAAAAGAAACCAATAAAAAGAAACACAGGCAGAGTGGATCAAGCAACAAGATCCATCAATATGCAGTATACAAGACACATATTAACTTGAAAGTAAATTCATAGACTGAAAGTCAAAGGAAAAAAAACAATGCTCTATGTGACAGGGAACATGAGAAAAGTAGCTTGCCTATCAACCACAGGATGAATAAGAAAGATATGGTGTCTTTATACAGTGGAACACTACTCAGCTATAAAGAAGGATAATTATGAGACTCTTGTAGGTAAATGGATGCAACTTGTTATCATGCACTGGGTGAAATGCTTCAGACTCACGTAGGTGAACATTATGTTGTCTCCCTAGTATAAAAAACTGAAAGAGTTAATATAATTTAAAAATATACAACAGATATTATGAAAGTGAAAGGGGAGGAAACATATAAAAAGCAAAGGTGGTAGCCATTGTTAATTCTCTATTATCTTGCTTTAAAGTCCTGAGTTGTTTTCATTGTTTTGTTCTGATTGGTTTTATTCTGTTTTGTTTAGTTTGATTTTATTATATTTGATGGCATTAGCAGCTATTTCAAAGATGGCAAGACATATTATGGTAGCCATTGTTGATTTCATATTATTTGTTTTGAAGTTCTGTATCACTTTCACTGTTTTGTTTTAATTAGTTTTATTCTGTTCTGTTTTGTTTGATCTCATTATGTCTGATAGTGTGGATAGCTATTTTGAAGATAATAAGAGGCATTATGGCAGCCATTGTTGATTTCCTATAATCTTGTTTTGAAGTCCTATATCACTTTTACTGTTTTGTTTTGATTGGCATTATTCCATTTTGTTTGGTTTTATTCTCTTAAAAATTAAAAAAAAATGCAACCCAAAATCCAAGCCTTAAAAACATACCTTGCAACCAAGAAGTCTTTTTGAACATACATGACACTGAAGTAAGCAGAGCTTAAGGACAAGTCATGCCAAATCTCTCTAGACTCCTAAGAAAATAGAAGTGAAGTTTCTAGTAATTCATTCTAGATCCATAAGTTGCTATTTTCTTGACTCAGTATCTAGAAATGAGACAGTGATAGAATGACCAAACTCAGGAAAGTTATAAAATACATATTCTAAAAATACAAAATATAGTATCTCACTTCCCCGAGTTCAACACACATCTCTGTTATATCTTCTTTATAATTAAGCATCCCCAAACTTGCCTTTCTTTTGCTAATTTTCATTCAAGTTGGTCAGGGTCATAGGAGTTTTTCAGGAAGAGATCTGGGGCAGAGTGTTATACAGTTTAATTTTTTTGAGACAGGTCTCACTATGTAATTCATGTTGGCCTTGAATTCACTATGTACCCCAGAATGACACAGATGCCCACATGATTTATCACTTTGAATGAAGTCAGCAATTTGTAAATATCATATTGTCTTCCTACTGTAAAAAAAAAAACTGAAAGAGTAACAAGATCCAAAATGTACAATAGATATTGTGATAATGAAAGGGAAAGTTCTCAAAAGGAAAGAACTGGGATAGGGAAAGGGAGAAAAGAAAGAAGGGAAAAGATTATATGTATAAAGGTATATATGTATATATATGTATAAAGGTATACATGTATATATATGTATGTATGTATGTATGTTATATATAAAGTAGATAACTATACTACTAATCATTGTTAATTCATCAAAAAGAACCATTTGTGCTTTCATTTTTCTCATGCCTAAATATTGTAACCTGAACAACTATTTCTAAGACAACAAAATACAATATATTAACTAGTGTTAATTTCCTATTTTTGGAAATTCTGTATCATCTCTATCTTTTTTTGTTTTGCTTTTTAAAATTAAAAAAAAAACAATTAAAAGGAAAGTAGCTACTGAATCCTGAACATTAAAACAACAATACCAACACAAGCTTTTCTTTATAACTCAAATGATTTTCCTGAAGATGCCATTATTGTATTTACATTATAGACTCCAGACTTTTAACAGAGGGAGAGAAAGTTTGGTTCCACTCTGAAATATAATTCCTCGATTGGAAGTCACCTTTCTTATTATAATGCCAGTACTATACTTTGGGATGCCTGCTAATGGGGAAATTAATAGGAGAGAGAATCCAGAGCAACCTCGACAAAAGCCTTTAACTTGATTCAATTTTATTCCTATTTTATCTTTGTCTGTTGCATTCCCAGTAGTTGGTTTTACTCTGTGGCTTTATCCTCTTGTCCTGTCTCTGCATCTCTAATCGGTGTGGCTAACCAATATAATAGTCCTTGAATTCACTAATTTTACTTCTATTCCTACCATCTCACTTTGATTTCTTCTCTCCCACACAAATGATCCCCACTCTAAGCAATATTTTGCATTGAATCAAAATAGCACTTTAGTACATTATTATAATATCATCATGTATTTATCACTTCCTTTGTGTCTGGCAGAGTGCCTTCCTTATAGCATTTAATTTTTATAACAATTATATGAGAACAGCCTCATAATAACCTCTTTACCATAAAAGAAAACTATTTCAGAAATGTCACTCTGCAGACTAGTGTGTGAAGAAAAAAAGAACCGTGGTACACTCCTAGTGGGAATGTAAACTATAGATCCATTATGGAAAACAACAGGGGGATTCCTCAAACAATTATATTGGCACTACAATATAATCCAGCAATTCTAATACATATAAGAGAAATTTAAAACAAGATAAAACAGATTTTTCTCAAATTTGAAGGGGATCAAGAGGAAGGGAGGGGAGCGAAAAGGGAGACAAAGGAGATTTTTTAAAAAGGATTTGGATGTGTTAGGTACATATACCAAACCCACACAAGGAATGTAAGATTATGTACTGCAAATATGTACTAATGAAAACATGAAAGAGATAAAAATCACTATCTCAAAAAGATAGCTGGATTGCGACATTCATCACAGCAATTATTCATAATAATGAAGTTAGGAATTAGGCTGAAAAACAAGCCAAATGTCCACTGATGTATGAACAGATATATATATATATATATATATATATATATATATATATATATATCTCAGGAATATCATTGATCTATAAGAAAAGAAATCTTGTGCCATCTGAAGTAAATGAATATGAGTAAATCTGGAGGATAGTTTGCTAAGTGAAAGCCAGGAATAGAAACCCCATGATCTAATTCAAATGTAGTATCCAAAAATATCAAATTCCTATTAGTAGAGAGAATTGTGGTTGACAGGCATTAGGGGTGGGGAATGGAAACATAGTTTTAAAAAGTACAAAGTTTTAGTTAGGCAAGATAAATTCTAGAGATCTATAGAACAGCACAGTACCCATAATTAACAATACTGTATTGTTAAAATACTTAAAATTTGCTAAAAGGAATAATCTTATGCTGTGTTCTTATTACACACAAAAAAATAAAAATTAAGGAGGTGAATAGAGACTTTGGGAGGCAATGGATACATTGATGGCCTTCACAGTGGGAATGGTCTCACAGAAGTACATGTATCTTCAAACCCATGGAGTTGTACGTATTACATTTTACTGTAGTCTATAAGGGAACAACCAAAATCAGCAAAGTGCTTTTTAGGAAGAGATGGAGGGAAGGAGGGAAGTTGAACTCCACCCTTTTTCTAAGTCTTCTTTTTTTTTATTCACTGGAGAAAATGAATTTAAAAGCCAAGTACAAATAAATATTTCAGGTGCTTTCTGAGAGAAGAAATCAGAATATAAGGAAGAAGCAGTTATTTCCCTTGGGGCAGTGTAAGAGCTCTAAAATAGAAAAGGTTACCCAAAGATGGGCAGGATAAAGGATAAAGATTTCTTCCATTATGTCGACCTAAATCAGTCGTGCTTTCTAATGAGAAATGACTCAGGCAGGCTGTATGAGAAGTTGAATTTATTAAAATAAAACGTCATAATTCTATCCATGGGACCGAACCTCACTGTAAAAAAAAAAAAAAATTCAAACATTGTACAGAAAATGCTATGACCATGTGTTCAATAAGTGCCACTTCTCTAATACACTTAGTTTAAAGGTAGAAGCATCCTAGATTTTAAGGATCGAATGAATGAACCACTTTTCTCCTAACTGAAAGTATACACCCTTTTTTATTCAGTAATAATTTCAGTTGCCAAGGTCTTTATTCATGAGATTATTTGCCTTTTAAAACTGCCAAGCTAATACATCAAAAATTCTACCCATAAGAGCTTATTCAGTCCAAAACCTTTGCTAAATAATTTTGTAAGTTTAAAAGGAAGAAGAAAATGTTCACAAGATTTTTTCTTATTTTGCTTCTTAAAATCAGTTTATTTTTTAAAGGATTTCAATATGGCTTAATATGCCATATTTCACTAAATTAATTCTGAATATATTGCTAAAAAATATTAAATATCCAATCCAAAGGCTTAGAAAACCAAATGTGTTCTTTCTTGTTCTAGAACAGAATACATTAACACCAGAGTTATTACTATTATTTAACCAAAGTCATTGACACTAAAAAGTAAATTCAGACATCAACAAATTGTGTAGGTCAAGGTAATTCAATCTTAACTAAATAATTTAAATACCATCCTAATTAGACATAATACTTCTGACAAATCATTACACTTTAATGTTAGAGTCCTACTCTAAAATAAATCATGGTGTACCTACCATACTTTTTCAGAAATGCAGTAAGATTGAAATTATATATAAAACTGCTTTGAAAATACTACTCAAATATAAAGTAACATTATCTGTTATAAAAATCAAAGTAGAATAAAGCCAAAAGTAAGAATCACATGATCATTTCTATAGATGAAGAAAAAGCCTTCGATAAGGTCCAACATTGATTCATGCTAAGAACTTTACCGAAAATTGGAATAGATGGTCTTTACCTCAATATAATAAAGGCCATTTATGACAAACCAACAGCCAGCATCATACTAAATGGCCAAAAATTGAAAGCATTTACTTTTAAATCAGGCACAAGACAAGGATGCCCTTTATCACCACTCCTATTTAATATAGTACTGGAAGTACTAGCCAGAGAAATTAGACAAGAGAGAGAAATAAACAGGGTACAGTTAGGAAAAGAAGAAGTTAAATTATCATTGTTTGCAGATGACATGATACTCTACATAGAAGACCCCCTAAACTCCATTGAAAGACTCTTAGATATAATAAATAAATTCAGTACTGTAGCTGGATACAAAATCAATACTCAGAAATCAATAGCATTCCTATACACTAACAACAAAATCACAGAGAGCGAAATAAGGGAAATCACACTCTTCACACCAGCAAACAAACAAAAAAAATGAAATATTTAGAAATTACTCTATGAAAGACGTAAAAGACCTATACATGGAAAATCATAATCCACTGAAAAAAGAAATTTAAGGTGATCTCAGAAAATGGAAAGACATCCCTTGCTCATGGAAAGGAAGAACAAACATTGTGAAAATGGACATTCTCCCAAAAGTGTTATACAGATTCAATGCAATCCCAATAGAAATACCATCAACATACCTTATAAATCTATAGAAATCACTCCTAAAATTCATCTGGAACCAGAAGAGACCTAGAATAGCAAAGGAAATTCTAAGGAGCAAAGGCAAGGCAGGAAGCATCACAATCCCTGACTTGAAGTTATACTACAAAGCAACAGTAGTAAAATCAACATGGTACTGGAATCAAAACAGAACCGAAGATCAATGGAATAGATTAGAAGATAAAACCACAACTACAAACACACTCAACCACCTTATCTTTGATAAAGGAGCCAAGCAGGTTCACTGGAAGAACGACAGTCTCTTTAATAAATGGCGCTGGAAAAACTGGCTCTCCATTTGCCAAAAACTAAAGCTAGACCCAAGTCTATCACCATGTACTAAATTAAAATCTAAATAGGTCAAAGATCTGAATGTTAAAACAGAAACACTAAATCTATTGGAAGACAAATTTGGTAGAAACCTTGGAGACATAGGAGTAGGTAAAGAATTCATCAACAGGACTCAAACCGCACAGGAAATACTTCCCAGAATCAATAACTGGGACCACTTCTTATTAAAAAGTTTCTGCATGTTAAAACAAATCTCCAGCATGGTAAAAAGAAAACCCACAAACTGGGAAAAGATTTTAGTGAACTCTCTCTCAGACAAGGGACTCTTGTCTAAAACATATAAAGGATTAAAGAAACTCAGACCTCCAAAATTCAAAGATCCAATCCAAAAATGGGCATCTGAGATGAATATGCAATTCTCAGATGAAGAAATGCAAATGGCAAATAAATACATGAAAAAATGCTCATCATCATTGGTCTTTAGAGAAATGCAAATTAAAACCACACTGAGATACCATCTCACTCCTGAAAGAATGGCCAGGATCAAGAAAACCAACAACAACAAATGCTGGAAAGGCTGTGGGGAAAAAGGAACTCTCCTGCACTGCTGGTGGGAGTGTAGACTGGTACAGCCTTTGTGGAGATCTGTCTGGAGATTTCTCAAAAAGTTGGGATTGGACATCCCATTTATTCCAGCTATTCCACTTCTAGGCATATTCCCAGAAGAACTGAAAGCATCATACCACAGTGATATATGTGCACCTATGTTTATAGCAGCACAATTTGTAATCGCCAGATCTTGGAAACAACCCAAGTGTCCATCAACTGAGGAATGGATAAAAAAGTTGTGGTATTTCTATACAATGGAGTATTATTCAGCTATAAAGAAGGATCACATTGAGATATTTATCAATAAATGGGCGCAGCTTGAGACCATATACATAAGTGAAATAAATCAATCTCGCATGTGTGAATACCGTATAGTTTCCCTAATGTAAGTAATGATTCAAATATATAAAAATATGTGGTAATCATGATTCCCCATTAGGTGGCCTTGAAGCCTTATAAAGTTTTCACTCATTAATTAGAAAGGCTTTATTCTGAGATTCTTGATATGGAAATATTTGAAGCTAGAGTATATGAAGTTTTATCCAATATTTCAAGGAAAAAGACAGACACTATGGTAACTACTATTAAGTCGGGTTATATGGTGGATGAAGTACTAGGATGCTGAAACAGTCATGCTTTGACCTCTATTGTTATATTGTTATGTTTTATCTCAATCTCCCCCTTATTCTTTTAAAAAATTATTTAGTCATTTCTTATGTTTGTCTTAATTAAAGAAAAAATTTAAAAAATTAGGATATATAAATAGTAACTCTTTTTTGATTTCCTATTAACTTGTTTTGAAGTCCTGTAATACTCCCACGATCTTGTTGTGACTGATTAGACTCTGTTCCATTCTCTATGATAGTATCAAGTTTGAGGATATAGGCAACTACTTTGAAGGCAATAAGATTCACTAAGTTGCCCATTCTGGTTTGACTATTGTCTTCTTTGGAAGTCCTGTAATGTTTACAATGCCTAAGTTTTATTGGTCTTGTTCTGTACTCTTTTGTCCAACTTTATAATATCTAATGAGATAGACAATTCTTTTTAAGGAAACAAGAGACAACGTTGATAACCATTGTTGACAACCTTGTACTCTGTTCTACACCATGTGCTATGTCTATCCTTGGTTTTGACTGACAGCTTTGTTTTGCCATATTTGACTGTATTCTCCCCCCCCCATAAAAGTAATAAGCACTAAGGAGTAATAAAATCCAAAATGTGTAAATTTTGTTGTAAAAAAGAGAGGGGAAAAAAAAGAAAAAGAGCTCTAATGGATATAACAGCAAGTGTGTTTAGTGGTGTTAAATAGCTGACTATATCAATGTTTTTGGATCATTGAACACAGCTGTTTGCAGTCTCCCTGTTTGAATGTCCACCTTGTATTCTTCGATGCTGTGATTTGAGCAACTATTTTCAAGATGATAATATGTAATCTATTAACAGGTGATTTCTTACTGTTATGTTTTTTTTTTGTAGTTCTGTATTACGTGTACCCTTACACTGCTTTGTTTTGTTTTGTGTTTTTCTCTTTTTCCTCTTAAATAAAATTAAAAAAAGAAAAAATTTATACACCAAAACCATAGTTGAAAAATTTCCAAAACCAGGGAAACAATCCAACTTCCAGATAAACAAGGGATTCAGAACCCCAAACAATCATGACCACAAAACAACTTCAGGAAATAGCTTAGAAAAAAAAAATCTCAGATTTTAGCACAAAGAAAAAATAGTAAATGCTGTTAAAAATATATTGACAATGATTTTTTCCCTGATGATGGTGGCTTGCTAAGTAGCTGGGTAGAGAGCCTCTCTGGGAAAAACAACTCAGACACTGGAATTTGACAACATGGAGAGGGTCAGACGAGTGGAGAGGGATTCTCACAACTCTAGGAGGAAACTGAAGGAAACAGAAAAATGGGAAGAGGAAGGAAAAATGTGGGTGGAGGGCTGGAGCCAGACACACTCACTGAGTCCAGTCCAGTACTGTGCTGCAAGTGCTGTGGAGTCACATGATCCACTGTCGCACTGAAGCTGTGGCTGCAGATAACAGGAGTTGGTGAATCCTAGGTCCTTGGTGGGAGGACACAGCACAGTGTGGAGTAGAGCCAAGGTAGAGAACTGCATTAATTCTCAGTGAGTGCTGGAAATTGGGTCCCATGGTGGGTGTGGCTGGCTGGAAGACATCTTGGAGTGACACAGAACCCCGCACCATGGTGGCATCAGTCAGCTGCCCCTGATCCAGAGAGATCTGGTGAGATCAGCTTGGGCTGAGTCATGCTCCTGGTTGGGATGCACCAGCCAGGGATGAAACTATCTCAAACCTGTGACATCTACCAGAGCACAGCCTAAGTTGCTGAAGGTACTCACCAGTTGACTGGCTCAGAGAAGAGTCATTAACCCACAGTCCCTGGATGCACCTCAGATAACAGCAAACTGGAGAAGACAGCAAAACCCCAGTCAGTGTGACTCAGAAAAACTGTAGGCAATACAGAAAGAGCCTGAGACATACACCACACACCTATCTGAAAGAAACCAGAAACATGGCAAGAGAAAAAAATAAGAGAAAACCTCCAGCCACTGACCCTGGGAAAATAAGCCAAGGAGAGTTAAATACAGAAGAGAACCATTGCAAGAATCATCCAATATTAGACACAACATCAGCAGACATAAAGAAATACCTTCATGACCTCATAGATGAACTTAAAACAAAAATTCTAACCCAAGTGAGGCAAGATATAAAAAGATAAATTAAAGAAACACTAAGCCCTTCCTCAAGAAAACATAGTTCCAACAATGGAGGAACCCAGAAAAGGAAGAGAAACCTTTGGTGAAGAATATAAACAAAATCTACAATACATGAAACAGATCCACAGAGATTATCAGGAAACTAAAATCTCCATTGAAAGTTGGCAAAATGCCTTAACAGAAACTAAAGGTAGTGTTTTGAAACTTGAACACAGATTTACAACATGTGATTGTAAAAGAAAAGATCTATTAAAAATAACAAGAAACCAGGAAGTAACAATTCAAAGGCTAGAATATAAAAAGAGGATCTATGACTTAAGAATAAAAAACATGAGCAAAGGAGCAGGAGTAATCACAAATGAATTACAAAGATTATTCACAGAAATAATTAAGGAAAACTTCCCAAGCATAGAAAAAAGAAATGATATCCAGATACATGAGGCATACAGCACTCCAACCAACTACAACCAAAACAGATCTATACCCAGACATATAATAGTAAAGATCCCAGAAATCCACCATGAGAACACAATATTAAAAGCAGCCAGAGAAAAGAAGCAGATCATGTACAAAGGAAAAATCATCAAAAAACCAACAGATTTATGATCACAAACTATTAAATCAAGAAGAGCCTACGGAGGAATAATACATGGCTTGAAAGAAAATAACCTTCAACCCAGATTGATATATCCTGAAAAACTCTCTCTCAAAATTAATGGAGAAATAAGATGTTTCCAAAACAAGGAGGAACTGTGTGAGTTCATGGCAACCAATCCAACCCTACAAAAGATACTTATGGACATTCTAGAAAGAGAGAGAAAAAAAATACTAGGATTCCAGCAAAAGTGGCAGAGGGGCCTCAGTGAGTGGGGCATACAGTGAAATGAAGGAGAAAAGTAGGCAATCAATAGCAGAAAAATAGAGTAGCAGAGATGAGGCAGAGAAGGAGGCTATAATCTTTAATATAGATATCCCTGATACACTAACAAAATGAAGCACAGACAGAGTAGATTAGGAGGCAGGATCCATCAAGATGCTCTGAATAAGAAATATACTCAAACTGAAAGAGGGCTAATAAACTGAAAATCAAAGATGAAAAAATGATGCTCTATGTGACAGGGAACCAGAGGGAAATAGGGGCAATTCATCCAGCAGCCACACATAGGTTGGAAAGTTATGACACTTTTGTGCAGTGCAGAACTACAGAGCTAGAAGGAAGGAAAACTTTGTGGACTTAGTAAGTAAAGGAATACAGCTCAAGATCAAGCTCAGGGGTAAAAATGTTCAGCCCCACTCAGATACATAAGGGGTAAAAATGTTCAGCACCACTCAGATAGATAAGGGATAGATCCTAATCTAAAAACTAAAAGAGCTAGTGGGACCCAAAACACACAAAGCATCCTGAAAAAGAGAAAGGTGAGGAACTGCCTAAAAAGCAAGGCAGAGGACATTGTTAATAGTGTATCAGGATTTAAAAACCATGTTAGTCTTATTGCTCTCTTTAGTTTCATTCTATTTTGTTCTGGTCTGTCTACTTATACTAGATTTGAGGGCACAGACAGTATCCCAAAAATAGCAGGCTATACCACATTAACTATCCTTAATTTCCTATTAACTTAAACTGTAGCCCTGTATTACTAACACTGTATTACTATGACTGATCTTATTTGAAGCTAGTTTGTTAGACCACTGTTTTACCTTGACTGATTTTATTCGAATTTGGTATGCTTAATAGTATTAAGTCTAAGAGCAGAGGCAACTACTCTGAAGATGACAAGGTATAATAAGATACCCATTCCAGTTTGATTATTAACTGCTTTTCAAGTCTACAATGTCTCCAAAGTTGTGTTTTTATTAAAATAGCTGTGTAAAGCTATGTTCAATTATAGTACATCTGATGTGGACAATTCTACTGAAAATAACAAGACAAAGCATAGTAACTACTGTAGATCACCTAATATTGTGGTTTTATATGTCTTTTTCATTTCATGTTTTTCCAGGGATTTATTTTGTTGTCTTGTTATGATGTGTTTTTCTCTATAATACAGAAAGGATAGATATACATGTAGAGATTCACACATGGGGAGAATTTCTAAACAGTTTATGGGAACAGATTATGTAATGCACAATGTAATGAACAGATACTCTGAAGAAGAAGAGACACTAAGAAACCCAGTGCTAATTCTGTAACATTATGATATAAATATAGCAATACTATTATTCTCTGTTCAGAGTGATATTAGTTTAGCCTCTTATGTTCAATTTCAGCATACATAAAGATAAGGACATCTACTACAAAGAGAATGAAAGACACTATGGCACTCATTATTGACTTCCCCAATGTCAGGTCTTAAAGATCTAAAATGACTTCCTCATCATGCTATGATTAGATTAGTTCTATAATGTTCAGTATGTATTCAATGTGTGTGAAGATGCGGACAACTATTTGGAAGAAAACTAAAGACAATAAGATAGACAGTGAAAATCTTCAGTGGACTTGCTTTGAAATCCTCATTTCTTAAAACTGTTTCCTTATGATCTGTTTCATTCTGTTTTGTTATGTTTAATTTTACCCTCTTTATAATAAAAAATCAATAATTTATAAAGCCACACCTGTCAGAATAACAACAACAGCATTTTCAACACAAAATTTAAAGGTCAAGAGAACATGGAACATAGATTTTTAATTTCTAAAAGAAAAAAGCTTTCAACCCAAATAAATGTAACCTTCAAATTATCTTTCAAAATTGATGAATAAAGACATTCCATGAGAATGGTACCTAAAAAATTCATGAGCACACAACCATCACTGTTGACAAAAAAATAAAGCAGAGGAGCAAAAGATGGTGGATTGGTAAGCAGTAGAATACAGAGGCTCCCTGAGACAGACAACTCAGATGCCAGAATAAAACATCCTGAAGAGGTCTGGATAGAGGAAGATGGATCCTCTTGACCCAAGAAGAAACTAAAGGGAAAAGAGCTGGTAAATCACACAGTCCTTGGGCTACCATTGGAGCAGCCAAGATTAGCAGCCACAGTACTCTCACTGGAGTCACACAAACTCACACTACCACAACTCGCCAGAGCCACCCAAACTCCTGCCATTGTGACTCAATGGAGCCACAATCATGCTGAAGTCAGAGGTAGGAGAGCCCAACAGAGAACAGAGCCAGCAAGGGACATGCATTGACCTGAAGTGAGTGCTGGGCATAAGACCCTCACACAGGAAAGAGGGAACCAACTGGATGACATGTTGGAATCAGGCAGGACCAACAGGAACAAGGAATGGCAGTGATTTCAGTCAGTTGTTCTGTTCCCATACCAGATTGGTGGGATCTGCTTGCCCTGAATCATGCCCTTAGCTGGGACCTAATAAGTAGTCCCAAACTAATTCCATATATGTGGCACACACCAATGCAGTGAAGGCTCCCATAGTATGACTGATCCAGAGGAGAGGGGCCAGCATACACCACCCCTGTTTGCACCTCAATGACCAACAGCAAATTGGAGAGGGCAGAAATCCCTAGCCAGCATGCTTCAGAAGAACCATAGCCAACACGGAAAGGGGCTGGGAACTCCTCTATACACCTGTATGGAAGAAACCAAAGACATGACAAGAGAAAGAAATAAAAAGTCTCCAGCCCCCAACTCCAAACCCCCAGCCCTGAGAACATTGACTGGGACAGGTAAATACAAAAAAATTGAGGGCAGCAAATATGCAATATCAGACACAGCATCAGTGTACATAAAGAGATATCTTGAGGACCTCATAGATGAGCTCAAAAGTGAAATATTTAATCAAGTAAAGCAAGATATAAGTATGCTAATAAAAGAAATGCTAAGCACCTCTCAAGAAGACATAGATGGAAAAAATGGAGAAACACAAAAAAGGAGACAAATGTTCAATGAAGAATACAAAGAAAACCTAGAATACATGAAGCAGATTCAAAGAGATTACCAGAAAATTAAAAACTCCATTGAAAGCTGGCAAAATTGCTTAAAAGAAACTAAGGATAGACTATCAGAACTTGAAGACAGGTTTGCAATGTGTGATCAAGAAAGGAGAAAACTCCTAAAAATAACAAGGAAATAGGCAGTAACAATACAAAGGCTAGAAGATGACAAGAAGATCTATAACTTAAGAATAAAGAATGTAAGTGAAGAAGCAGGGGTAAAAACAAAGGAAATACAAAGGCTATTCATAGAAATAATTGAGGAAAACGTCCCAAGCATAGGAAAAGGAAATGATACGCAGATGTATGAGGCATATAGGACTCTAGCCACATACAACCAAAACAGAGCTACACCCAGACACATAATAATCAAGATTCCAGATATTCATCACAAGAACAGAATATTAAAAGTGGTCAGAGAAAAGAAACAGATCATCTATAAAGGAAAATCCATCAAAATCACAGCAGACTTCTCAACACAGACCATCAAATCAAGAAAAGCTTGGGGTGAAGTATTCCAAGCCCTGAAAAAAATAACCTCCAGCCTAGATTGATGTACCTGGAAAAACTGTCTCTAGAAATTAATGGAGAAACAAGATGCTTCCAAGACAAATAGCAACTGGGAGAATTCATGACCACCAATTCAATCCTACAGAGAATACTGAAGTATATTCTAGAGAGAGAAAAAAAAGTATCAGGGTTTCAAGAACAGTGGCAGAGAAGCCTCAATGAATGGGGCAGAAATTGGAATGAAAGAGAAAAGCAGACAACTAATGTCAGAAAAATAGCATAGCAGAAATGAGTCAGAGAAGGTTGACTATAATCTCTAATATAAATGGCCTTGGTATACTTAAAAAAAAGAAAGAAAGACAGGCAGAGTAGATCCAGAGATAGGGTCTACCAAGACATTCTATACAGGAAAAATAACCTGAAAAAGGGTTTATGGGCCAAAATCAAATATGAGAAAACAATGCTCTATGTGATAGGGAACCAGAGATAAATAGAGGCAGCTCATCCAGTAGCTGCAGATAGATTGGAAAGACAGGATACTTACGTGCAGTAGAGAACTACTCAGCTATAACAAAAGAAAACCTTGAGACTTTTATAGCTAAAGGAATACAACTTGAGATCAAGTCCAGGAGTGAGAAGGTTCAGAACAAATTAGGTTAGCAGGTTGCTCCCAGTCAAAAAACTGAGGGAGTTGGTTGGACCCAAAATGCACAGTGCACCCTGTGGGAGTAAAAGGGGAGGAATAGTCTAAAAAGAGAAGGCAGAGGATATTGTTAATAGTGTATCAGGATTTAAAAACCACATTACTCACACTGCTCTGTTTAGATACATTATATTCTGTACCAGTTTGTCTACTTGCACTAGATTTGAGGGCACAGATCGCTATCCCCAAAATAGTAGGATATAGTGTGGTAATCATCCTTAATTTCCTATTAAGTTAATCTGAGGCCCTGTATAACCTATACTGTTTTACCATGACTGATCTTAGTTGAATCTGATTTGTTACATTGCTGTTTGACATCAACAGATTTTATTGAAATCTGTTATGATTGATAGTATCAAGTCTGAGATTACAGACAACTACACTGAAGATTACAAGATTTCCTAGGATATCCATTCTGGTTTGATTGTTACCTTCTTTTGAAGTTTTACACTATGTACAATGTTTTGTTTTTATTAATATTGTTATGCACTGCTATATTCAATTATACTATGCCTCATGACACAGACAATTCTATTGAACAAGAGACAACAGAGTAAACCATTGTAGAACACCTTGTACTGTGGTTTTATATGACTTTTTCATTTCATGTTTTTATAGGAGTATGTTTTTCTTTGTCTTGCCTTGTTATGTTTTTCCCTCTAATATAGAAAGGATAGATATACATGTAGAGACTCATGCATGCATAGAAACTATAAACAGTTTATGAGAACTGATCATATAATGCCTGATGAAATAAACAACTACTTTGAAGAAAAAGATACTACAGTATCTAGTGCTGATCCTGTATCATCGTGATGTGAAATCCAGCAATACTATTATTATTTGTTCAGAATGATTTTAGCCTATTTTGTTTTGCCTAATCTTAACATACATGAAGGTATGGACAGCTATTTTTAAGGGAATGAGAGACACAATGACAGCTATTGTTGACTTCCCTGGTGTCTGATCTTGAAGGTCTAAAGCACCTTCCCCATCTTGTTCAGATCACTTCTATACTATGGTTGTTTCATGTGAATTTTCTGTATGGAAAGATATGGTCAACTATTTGGAAGAAAACAGACAGAATGATAGACAGTGAAGATCTCTGATTGTCTTGTTTTGAAATTTATGTCTCTTACATTGCTTTCCTATGTTCTGTTTTATTGTGTTAAATTTTACGCTCTTTAAAGTAAATAAATAAATAAATAATCACAATAGGAAAGAAATACAACATGAAGTAAATATAATGAGTAATAATTCTCAATATAAATGTTCTTAACTCTCCAATAAAGACAGACTCATAGATTTGATCAAAAAACTAAACCCAACTTCTGGGATGATGACAGATTGGTAAGCAGCAGAGAAAGAACCTCTCCAAGATTTCGTGTCCAGTCACTAGAATCTAGCAACATGAGGAAGAGAAGGAGGAAAGTGGGTCACTAGGATGCAGGATGGATCTGAACTGACAGTTGAAGCTCCCTGGGAGAGAAAAGTGACAGATTTCAATGAAGAAGGAGATGACAGGTGGTGTTTTCTCTCAGAGCCTGGACTCACTGCATGGGAGGAGCCGCTCTAGCCTATAGATTCACAGTGATTACTGGCAACCCCAGAGGCCTCCATAGTGAAATGTACCAGGGAAATGAAGCAGGATCCAGTGGAATGCACTGGCTGGTGAGTTACTCAGGTTCAGACCAACCCAAGAGAGGGCAATTGGCCAATAGCCATCTATTGAATAGGGCCCAACTAAACTCGAACTCAGAACAGCTGCAGGCTTAGTAAGGGAGCTGAGTTCAAAGAGAGATGAGTTCAAACAGGAGGCACACACACAGTTGGAAGCTAAACAAATCTGGTTCCAGCCTCACAGCCAGAAAGCAGCCTAGAGTTCAATGGAATTAAAGATGCAGGCCTGCTGGGACTGTCCACCACACTGCCACAAAGCTACAGCTGGCTTACTAGGATTAACTTGCACCTGGACTTTGTCTGCTCACATTTTCTAGTAGTGACAGCAGAAACAAAGTCAACACTGAAAAATCAACAGCATTCATATACACAACAAACTCACTCAGAGATAAATTAGGAAAATGACACCTTTCACAAAAGCATCCAAAAATTAAATGAGTAGGAATCAATCTAATGAAGGAAGCAAAAGTACTCTATATTGAAAAGTTCAGTACTCTGGAAAAGGATATTGAAGTTCACATCAGAATATGGAAAGATATTTCTTGTTCTTAAGTAGGAAAAATCAATACAGTTAAAAAAGGGCCATACTCCCAAAATTATTATATAGATTTAATGCAATACCAATGAATATTCCAATAGCATACCTCACAGAATTACAGAAAACAATCCTAAAATTAATTTGGAACCAGAAGAGATCTTGTATGGTATTATGGATTAAAAACTGTTGGTCAACTTAACACCTGCTGAATTAAATCAGCATGGTACTGAATGTAGATGGCCCAGCACTGAGGAAAGTTGCAGCGTACAGATGTAAAGAAGAGCTAGGTATTGTGCGTTTCTCTAAGTGTTGCTGTTTTAAGTCATTGGTTCTTGTGGAGGAGCTTGTCATGACTAGCTTCCCCAGTGTGAGTTCGACCATTGTTATCAGCGGAGCTTGGAATCTTGTTGGTGAGAGTGGCTGTGGTTCACTGAGGGGGAGCTCTGGTCCTTGGTTCCGGAGGGGAAGGCTTGTACGGTTTAATCTCCAGGAGAAACTTGTCATACTGGCTTTCTGGCATGTACTCAACTGCTATTGTTGGAGGATCTCAGGACCTCTATTTCACTGAGAATGGTTGTAGTGCATTTCAGGGCATCCTGGGTCCTTATTTTGAGCATGAGTTCTCGGCTTCAGTGTAAAACCCTCAACCTACCAGCACAGGTCCTTCACCCTGCTGGCATAGACTTTCTAGTTTCCATTGCTGACATTTGGGCCTTCCCAGTGCAAATATGTTAAACAGACTGGTGTGAGTCCTTTTCATGGGTTCTAGAACTCCAGTTGGACTAGTGGGAGGCACTGTTATGGGCTCTAGGTCTTCTTCTGGACTCATGCAGGACATTGCTTTGGGATCCAGGCCACTGGGTGAATATTCTGAATCTTTAGTGTTGTGGACAGATTTCCTGCACTTTCTTATGTTAACTTTGGGTGACTATCATAAAATAATATATAAGGTAAATTCTGTGTCCTGATTCTAATTGTACTTCTCACAATCCCTGACTACAATACATAGCAAAAAACAATTCTGTGCAACAAAGGAAAGGCAAGAAGCATAACAATCACTGACTTGAAATTATACTATGAAGCTACTGTAACAGAAACAGCATGGAACTGGTGAAAAAATAGACCCGAGGATCAAGAGAAATGGATTAGAAGATACTGAAATAACTCACGACATACACAGTCACCCTTTATTTCACAAAGGAGCCAAACACCTTCACTGGAAGAAAGCCAGCCTCTTCAATAAATGGTGCTGGAAAAAACAGCTTTCTACATGCTAATGATTAAAACTAGACTCACATCTTTCACTATGTACTCAACTAAAATTAACATAGATCAAATATTTACATTTTAAGTTGGGGATTTACCTCAGCAGCGTAAGTGCCTGCCTTGCAAGTATGTGGTTGTGAGTTCGATCCCTAGTATAAAAAAAAAATTAAATTCTAAAACACAGATGCTAAATTTTCTGGCCAATAAAATAGGCACAAATGTTGAAAACACAGTGTATACAAAGACTTTATGAACAAAACCCCAGTCACACAGGAACTGTCACAAAGAATCAACAACTGGGATCTCATTTAAAAATTTCTGCACAAAAGAGAAGCCACCAACAGAGTATAAAGACATCTCAGAGTGTAAGAAGAATAATTTGCCAGCTATTCATCAGATAATAGACTACTAACTAGAATATATAAAGAACTAAAAAAGTTCAGCCTCCCAAATCCAAAAATGGGCATCTGAAATAAATAGACACTTCTCAGATGAAGAAGTAGAAACAGCAAATAAATATACAAGAAAATGCTTAACATCATTGGTCATTTGAGAAATTCAAATAAAAACAAAACTGAGATCCCACTTCACTCCAGAAATAATGACTACTATTAAGAAATACACCAATAACAAGTGCTAGTGGGATTGTGGGCAAAAAGGAACTCTTTTCCATGGTTGATGGGAGTGTAGACAAGTGCAAGCACTGTAGAAATCAGCGTGGAGGCTCCTCAAAAAAGAAAACTGGATGTTCCATTTGACCTAGCTCTTCCTCTTCTTGGTAACTTCTTGAAAGAGTTAAAATCATAGTGCCATGTGATAAACGCACACCCATATTATAGCGGCACAGTTTGTAATAGCTAAGTTTTGAAGTGGCCAAATGCCCAACAGCTGAAGAATGGATAAATATGATGTGATTTTTTAAATATACAGTGGAGTATTACTCTGCCATAAAAGTTAAAATTAAGACATTTCTAGATAAATGAATAAATGAATGCACATTAAAAGCATATTCAAGTGAAATAAATCATACACATGTGTAAATACTGCATTTTTCCATCTGGTGTGAGAAACATGTGCACTATGTGCAATAAAGGACCAAAATGTATAATACATATCATGCAGTAGAAGAAAATATTCAAACATAAAGGAAGCTGGGGGAGGGGTGGGAAAAGAAAAAAATGAGAAAAAGTATAAAGTGAAAGCATCTTCTATAAATGAGGGGAAACAGGGTTGAAGGAAGGGTAGGAAGTTGGGGAAAAATAATCAAGACATATCATATGCAGGTACAAATTCCCTATAATGAATGTGGCCATTATATATACATACAATGTGCCAAGAAATTTAATTTTTAAAAAAACAAATATATATTATTTACAATGGACACACCTCCACAAAGAAATATATATACTGAAAATGAAAAGATAGAAAACAATACTGTGCATTATCAACAACCTGAAAACAAACAAGAGCATCTATCCTCTCATCACGGAAAGCAGACTTCAACTCAAAACTTTCCAGAAGAGGCAAAGAAAGTCACTATAAACTAGAGGATATAATTCAATAGGAAGAGATAACAATTGTAAACATGTATGTTCAAAATGCCAGTACACATAATTTGATAAGGTAAACACTACTGGGCACAAAGGTTAGATAAACATCAACAGTCATAGTAGGAGTTTCATTGCCCCACTCTCACAAATGGCACAACTGGACCAAAAAATCAACAAAAATATCAGAACCATACTTCAAACAAATTAACATCTGCAGAATGGTTCATGTAACAACAATGAAATATATATTTTTCTTAATAATATACAGGGTTTTCTCCAAAGTAGACCTCATCTTAGACTATAAGGCATGCTTAAATAAATACAAAAACATTTATGCAATATCCTGCATACTACTGGATTACAGCACAATGAAACCAGAAGTAAACAGAAAGAAAAAACACAGAAATTAAACAGAATTCCAAAACCCAATATTCTCACTTTGCTCCATGGGTGTCTACAGGAGATGTCTCAGATTTGGGTGAATTTCATATTGGTCTACCAACTTATTCAACTTGCTTATAATCTAACAAAAAATTGGGAACCCCATAATATGATGGTACAAGAGAATCTAATTGAAACTGGAATTACAGTTTACCTATTAATTGCATCAGCAGCCCTCCCTTATTGAATTTTGGGCTTGCCAGTTCTTTATTGTATTTTTCATCTAGTACCTACTTGTATCCCCATAAGAAAGTTTGTGACATTTAGCTATTCTTTTCTTTCTGCATGTGACTGTCAGAATTGGCAGCTATCACAATATAGGTAGGCTCACATGGATTGCTAATGATTTCTCTGATCATGTTCTGATCTGTACTTTCCTCCCAACTATTTTGGTCTTTACTAAGAAGAAAGTTATTTTCACAGTTTAAAATGCATCCACTCATTAGTACTGACTTTTAAGCCTCTTGATATTATCCTGTATCAAACTCCATATAGCTCACTTTATGAGTGACTGATAATAATATTTTTCAGTCAAATATTACTCATATTATGATGCTTAGACTAAGGGCTAAAGCCTGGTTCCCCACCAATCTTACACACAACTGGATAGTAGAATCTGCCCTTGAACAAACTACCTCAGCACTTGAACATATCAGAAAAGTGTGGTTCTGAAGCATTCTTATTGCTGCCATTGTAACAGTGACAGTACTGGCACTGTACTACAGCAACGCTGACTCAATCCTTGTAGTCTCCCCAGACCATGAGGAGGTATTGTCAGAACCTTATTGCCAGCCATGCACCACTGGACTGAGAACAGCTAGACCCAAGCCTCTCTGGTGAGTCAGTGCCATTCATGGACTGGGGGTAGAAAGAACAAAGCCACATCAGCAAACAAGTCGAGTCTGGGAACCAGCACCATGTTCAGGCAACTGCCAGACTGGAAACAGCCAGACTCCAGCCCTTTCTGGTGCACAAACTCGCAAACAAGAAGTACCAATCATCTTCTCCCTTAAGCAACTGGCTTATCCAGAGAAACAAAGGCTGTGATGATAGCTATGGAGGTGAAATGTAATTGGATGCCTGTGGTGCTTTGTTGTTTCACTAACATTGCAGGTCTCGGACCAGTAGTCTGATCATAGGTTTAGAGCGTAGCAGTACACAGTGGGGAAACTAGTGGGGGATCTCCTTCTGAGGGTTGTGGCCATTGTTCATTCCCTTCGGTCTTGTTTTAGAAGTACTATATCATTTCCATTGTTTTGTTGGGTTGGGTTTTATTCTCTTTTGTTTTGTTTGATTATGTTAAATCTGATGGCGGGGCAGCTATTTCAAAGATAGCAAGATATATCATGGTAGCAATTTTGGATTTACTATTGGCTTGTTTTGAAATCCTTTACTGAATTCATTGTTTTGGGTTTTTTGTTTGTTTGTTTGTTCCTATTCTATTCTGTTCTGTTTGATTTTTACTATGTCCAAAGTTATCTGCAGCTATTTTGAAGACATCAAAAGGCATTATGGTAACTATTGTTGATATCATAATGTTTTGAAGTCCTATACCTCTTACACTATTGGTTTGTTTTGATTGGTTTTTTCTGTTTTATCCTCTTTAAAGTAAAACTTAAAAAACATTACTTCCAATCTTTTAACTCAAACCAATATTAATAAGGAATTTTTCTAATACTAGACACTCTCAAAGCCATAGTAGGATGGCTCAGTGAGTATCAACAGGCTCTGTGAATGCATAGGTTAGTTGTGACACTGGGTATCATTCAGTGTGCATTACTCCAATCCTTTCAATCATTCTGAATCTTGGAAGGAGGTCCAAAATCTTCTGCAGAGTTTTTTTCATACAAATCTGAATGGAGAAATTACTTTTTTCCAAGGATAACTTCAGGCCCATTTTCATTCATGTCAAATGGAGGTTTGCCATAAGACTTTAGATCACCTCAGTGATATTGCCTATTGACTGAATCTCAAAAGTTAGTTTGCGACCTCAATCTATGCATGCAGGTCTTGATTGCTATTGGAATAATTTTCTTTTTTTAAAAATTTCAGTCCTAAAAGCCCTCTGTACACTATTTCAGCAGACACTGCCTCTGAAGCTTGATGACTTTTCTCCAAGGCCAATATCCCACCTCCCTTTATCTTATCTCTTTCCAAAACCTATAAACAAACAAAAGTGGAGGATGTGTAGGAGCCTTGCTAGAAGTATGTATGATATGGATATGCAGAGATAGGGACTTTTGGGGCCAGAAGCTGAAAGCCTCCGAGAATGCATAGTTAGAGATTAAAATTGCCGTACATCCACATGCGATCAAACTACATTGACTTAAGTAATGTAAGCCCTGGCCATTACTCTCCCCATACTCTGATTTACTACTTATATTGACACTCAAAACAGTCATGTAGCAGACCACCCTGTCTTTATCCTTTCCCTATTATCCTCCTTTTACCCTATCCCCTATGTAAATTCTACACACATGTCCTTTATTTTTGCTTCCTGGTTCTATCAATAAAAAGTCATAGAGGCTTCAGTTTGAGGTTCTTTTTTCCTGAGATGCTCTCGCACGGAGGTGTCTCTGTTAAGTCAGACCCCTGGGTCCGCTAGGAGGTTAAACTTGGCCTGGACTCTGAATTATCTCTTCTCCTTTGCATTGCACTGCTGTTGTGAAATACAACAGGTACTCAGGTCCTAAACTCCTTCATGCAGTACCCATAGGTCACTTTAGTGCAGTCTTAGGGGAGATGAAGAAATGCTTCTGACCACAGACTTCTTCCTGGGCTCAGGTGCTGGCTGGAGAGCAGGTACTGAGTCACTGCCTCCATGCCCATGTTTTTCAGCATTCTACTTTACTGGGAAAATAGGGCCCTGTACTCATCCTCGCTCTCAGTGGCCAAGCACTTCCTAGAAGGCCAAAGGCACAGCTGAGGCCTAATGCCCACCTATTCACATTATTGTCCATAGCTTTCAAGACACCCTGCTCACTTTGGAAGTCCCTTCTTTCCAAATTGGGTTTAAAAATCATCACCTTTCTTCTCTATTTTTAAATTTATCTTATCAGAAACAGAATCCCAGTACTCTTTGGCACAAGTTTCCTGGCTATGCTCCATGACCAACCATAACTGTCCTGGGTGCTTTGTCATGATAGCATCTTGGGTCCATATGCAACATCTGTGCCCCAGTGCAGATCACCTTTATCTTTGATATCTGTTCCATATTCCAGGTCATCTCAGTGAATCTGGTTAGCACGTGGATGCTAGGTAGGAGTCATCTTAGGCTCCAAAGCACTGGAGCTGGAAGTATTACCACTAGATTCATCCCTCACAGTGTGGGCATATGTGTATGTGGTAATGACCTACTTTTGGGCTTAAGGATGGGATCCCAGCCACCCAGTCATCACACACTCAGTTCTCCAGCATTTCTTTCTTCATTCATCCAGAGCTCCTCTTCCCAGTTCTCCTCCTTCCATAAATTCTAGGGCCATCAGGGATCTGCAGCAGCAGATCAGCAGGGCATGGTCAAAGGGCCCCATGCAGGTATTCATTCATTAGGAGCTTTGTATGCCCTCTATTGCCTGCAACACCTCTGTATGCTGTACTCCTCCCAGGGCCCCGTGCAGCACAGAGGCTGACTGGCCTAAATTCTTTGAGTTCAGATTTCTCAGCATATTGTGGTCTTCAACACAGCTGAGATACCCTGAGGAGAAGCTATCCCTTAAAAGTAGCATGGACATAACAGCACTTATCTTCTGTGTTCCACATTCATTCTCAACAAGTATCCCTTTCTGTAATGCATTTCATATATCTGTGCAATTTCCCTCACAGAGAACTAGTTATAATTCACCTACAGTATAGGCAGGGGGGCTCACTCTCACTAAAATGACTTAATTGCTGTAGATTATTCACAGGCCACAATTATTTATGAAGTCTTTGTAGGTTGAAAGGACAAACTGGAGGCCACAGTACCTTTCTTTCCTATTTGCAAGAGAATCTAAGAAGCTCTGGAGACATATAGGAGTCTAGGAGTTGAGCTAAAGTTTTCTCTTGAGCTGATGGATAGGTTCTGCTAGCCTAGGGTTTAGCTACATCCTCCCAACATGGTACTAGACACAGAGAAACAACTTATCTATCCAAGAGTAACTTCTACATTCTCCTTCTCATTGCAGAGATAAAACTCCGGCTCCCTTTTTGCACGTACGTGGAGCCCTTTACAATCCCAAGACTCCACAACCACCAAGACTCCCCCTCTAGCCCCAGGTGAATCTTTCTGTCTCCTGTTTTACACAGGCAGATGCTCCTTTAAATAAGCTGTTAGTATGTTATTTTTCCCACCTCCCACATTTCTCCCCCAGCCAAAGTTGATAAAAATAGTCCCACTTCTTTGTTCTCATTTGAGAGCTTCTGTACCACCGGCCCGAGAAGCTCTCCCATACCCATATTAAAGGCCTTCTCCTTTGTCTCCTTATCTCTCTCATTTTCTCTGAAACCACTTCAGATTGAGTTCAAAAAATACTGAATCATTTATCACAAATATGTTGGATTAAGTGAGAGCAGAGGTGAGAATTGGAAATATCTGTTTCAGTTTGTTTTGTGTTTATTTTGGTTTGGTTAGGTTTGGTTTGATTTTTTCTTATAGTGCTAGGGATAGAACCAAGACCTTACTCATGCTAGTTAATGATCTTCTACTGAGCTACTTTCCCCCACTTCAATTTTAATGGGACAACTATTTGAATTACTCAGGTTCAGCATAGCATAGGATGGCACAGAAATGTCATTTTTTTCCAACATGGATATCCAAGATGACACTGAGATAACTTTCATATTTTTAAGTAAATAATTAAAACACAAAAGTTGATTATGTGCAGGGACAAGGGTATGTCTGATTAAGCCCCAATGATGAAAATAACCATCAACCCAGCAATGATGGGCCAGCCCACACTGGAGAGCCCTATGGACTTATGGATGACACTAACAAAACGAACACTAATATACAATTCACAAGGAGACAAAACCGTCTCCTTGTTTAAAGTGGGGGAAGGTGGTGTTTAATGATCTAACCATCTGGGAATGGGTCAGGTTATTTAATTGTGCTACATAGGTTCACAAGACATGTTTAATTGTTTCAAATGCAGAAAGCAGAATGGAGGAAAACAGTGAATAAGGTTCTGCTAGGCAGAAAAGGTAGAGCAAGTGGCTAAGCCATGGGAACTATGCTTTTTTTGACAGGTCTGGATTATTAAGAAAACAATTGCCAAGACATAAACTGATATTCAGAAGCAGTTGCCAGATAACATGTTGTCTTTCCAGTGGTAACAGTACCTCATGAAACACTCTTGGCAGAGCTCCTCGCCTACAATACTGATTTTTAGAGCAAGAAATTCCCAGGGAAAAGCAGTTAGATTAATTTATAGTAACCTGAGGCTAATCAAGGAAGGAGAATCAGCAGATAGCTGGCAGGAGAGTGAAAGAGGAGTGCAGCTTTCTGTGTGAATCTTTCTCAGTTTTATTAACTACCACACATCAAAGGAAAACAGATTCCTAGCAACTTACAAGAGCTTTCCCTTCTATCAAAATGACATTAACCATCCAAATTCTAAATGACTGAATGTAGCCTGCCTGTGTTGAAAGGAAATTGAAACATCATTAGGCACAATGATTTGACTTTATAAGTGAAAGACAGACACTCAAACAAATCAAGTCACCATCTATGATTGACCAATCAATTTGTAGCTGAGCCATCCTAGTCTGGTAGCTTACCTCCATCCTAAGGCTCTTTGCACCACTTCCGAATTTTGTGAGACTGTTATTAACTGCAAAATCTACATAATATATGAGATGGTAGATAGATAATAGGTAGTTTTGTTTTGAGGGATTATTTTTGAACATTGATAAAGAAAACTAATTTAATTCCTCAAACTCAATGCAGAAGTCTGTGTTTTGTGAGCTTCACAAATTGCATCAAGCTGGATAATCTACGTAATATAAAATGAACCAGATTTCAAACATATTTTGGGTAAGTTAGGAATATCCAGAAGTGTTGTTAATACTCAGATCATCAGGGTGCTATTTGGTACACTGAAGAAGTAATTTACTAAGCAAAGTTACTGTGCAATAAACATCCATTGGTCTTTTTCTCCTCAGAGGAATAATAATGCAAGGCTATCAAGAGAGAACCTGGCTATTCTCCAGGATGATACAGTTTCAAATTTTACTTGTTTTGACAACAGAGACAGGTACCAAATGATCTCCACACTCCTGATTCAAATATTCCATTAAATGAATTTATATGTTTCAAAGTTAAAACACATTTCTGTAATATATGCTCATAAAAATTTTACCTTCGATCTGTCTAGCTCTTCACTGGTTACAGAACATATTCACATAAATAAACTCATTAACTTCTGGTAATCCTGTAAAATTATAAAGACAGAAACAATATTCAGAGCAAACCAATGAGTGAAAAAACTAATAAAGGTTAAGAATTTCAAGTCAGAATCTCAATTAAGCCTCGGCTATGTTTCTTTCCATCAGTGACCTGATAAACTTCTCTAAACCCCAGTTCCTTGTCAGTAAGTGGGGATCATTACTGCAAGACACAATAAGAATCACTCACTAGTGAAACAGTCCAGGAACTCTGAGTTCTATTCTGAATTCTTCTAATCTCACCACACTACTTTTATTTCTTTTTCTGTATTCTGATGCTTTGATTGTCCCTCTCAGGGCTGACCAGTTCCTAAAGACACCAAACTGCTATACAAATGCAGACCAAGCAATCCAGAGCCCATAGCCCAGTCATCTGCTATATCAGCCCATGCAGTCCAGGCCATGCTACCTAGCTTTCCACCTCACCCACAGTTCAGGAACCAAATAAGAGGGGCAGCCACTATGCAAAGCAGCCAGTCCTGTGCCTCCTTACTCCGCTTCATCTTTTCCTTCTCACAGAAAGTGCAGTGAAGTCTCTTAGTTTTGCCTTTTGCCCCCAGTCCATCTGGTGTTTCCTCACATGGTCTCTACCATGTGGTGTGACATGACTCACTTTGGAAAAGAAATAAACCATCTTTCCAGTGACAGTACTTTCACTGTTGGCCTACCTAGACCTCATGTTCTATCACTACACTGCATTTAAAGCACCCCAACCCACTTTACTCACTCCATCTCCCAACCCATCACCAGTACAGGAGACATCGCACAGCAGGTAATCTGGAAGTGACAGTGAAGATTAATTTTATATTATCCTCGATGTTTCTGTGAAAGTTTTTTGGATGAGATTAACATATAAATCAGTAAAACTTGAGTTAGGCAGATTAGTCTCCCTCATGGGGTGCTCTCATCCAATAAACTGGAGGTCTTAATAAAAACTTAGATCTGTAAAGGAAAGGGGGAATTTTACAGCAGATCTCTAAAATCGGATTACAACACTTTCTGGTCTCCAGCTTCTGTCCTAACTTACAGACTTTAGATTTGCACTTCCAAATTCTAAGTATGAATATCTCAGTCATGTGTGTGGTATATGAAGGATTTAACCCAGGGTCTTCACAGTAAACTACATTCCCAGCCCTTTATTTTACTTTTCTCTAGTGAAAGGGTCTCACTAATTTGCTAAGTTTCCCAGGCTGAGCTAGAACTTGAGATCTTCCTGACTCAGCCACCTCAAATGCTGTAATTATAAATATGTGCCATCATGTCCAGGTAAGAGTTAATTTCTTAAACACATACAGCTAATTCTGTTTCTCTGGAGAACTCTAACACAGTGACAGTGAGAGTCAGTGTACATATCATATCTGCTGTACACAAGAATGCTCACAGCAGTCCTCTTCACAACAGATGAAAACCAGAAAAAGTCCAAATGGTCATTCATAGTGGTTCAGATAAATAAATTACAATACATTCATCTAGTGAAATATGAGACTGTGGGGAGAATAAATGAACTATAAATATATTCAGAATGTGTCTCCAGGATAACACTGAATGAAGCAAAAGTAATACAGGTTGTGATCCCCTTGGGAACAGGAGGTGCACATAAGGTGGTAGGGATCTCAGGACTGCCTGTGGTCCTGCAGCATTCTGCTTCTTTGAGATTTAGTTTTATATCTGAGCCTACTAGTGAAAATTTCATTGATCTGTGCATTGATGATCCATACTCTTTCTTGCATATGAGTTTTATTTCACTAAAGTTTACAAAGCTAAGTGCTGGGGATATGGCTCAGCAGCATAGCACCTACCTGGCAAAGGTGAGGTGGTGAGTTTGATTCTCAGTCCCCACCAAAAAATAGTTTACAAAGCTAGAAAAATTAACTAAGTTTTTTTTTGTTTTTTTCATTATTCGATTCAGTGACCTGTCACCAAGATATAATGGGCATTTAGACACTTGAAATTCACAATACAGAAAAGTTAAACAGAACATTTCTTCATGTCTCTGGATGTGTTATGGTTCCTAAATTAATTTCTGTACAACATACTACAGACTATGTCCTAAACATCTAGCAACACTGAGGAAGGTGGGGCTCTGAGCCTCAGACTCCCTCTCACAGGTGTATGGGGTACATTTGATTTCCATGAGGGATAGAATTTATGGAGAACTTCACATGATGTTCTGAGCACCCTCAACTTTTTTTCTTTTCAGAGAATATAATTTCCTACTTTATTTACCTTTGCTGTCCCTGTGCAAGTTGACTAAATTAGACATGCATTGTATAGTGCAAACTTCAAGAATTCCAAATCATTCCCTATCCTTTAAGGTAAAAAAAAACAAGTAAAGAAAATAAACAAGCTGAAAAAAAAACCAGTAAACACACTTGGACTGAGGGCTTGAGAGGACAGGGATTAGTCTGTGTGTTAAAAAGTAAATTCACTCAAGGAATATTGTAACTTTTTTGTGTCAGATATGTGACAATTGGACAGATTTGGGATGTGGACATATAAGACCAGCAAATCTGTCAGTACCAGTGTGTTTTCCATCAGCACTTTTTGTGTCTGAAGGGATGGATGGGATGATACTCAACACATAGACATCAAATGACCAGGGCTGGCTCTGCATCAAGATAAACTGCACCCGTCTACGGCCATACCGCCCTGAACGCGCCCGATCTCGTCTGATCTCAGAAGCTAAGCAGGGTCGGGCCTGGTTAGTACTTGGATGGGAGACCGCCTGGGAATACCGGGTGCTGTAGGCTTTAAAAAAGAAAAAAATTAAAAAAAAAAAAAAAAAAAAAAAAAAAGATAAACTACACCCCTTGAGCTAATGCCAAACCCCCTCCTCCTCCCTCATTTCTCAGCATCCACACCAGTCATTTGCACTTCTCAGAGTTATAGGAATGAGCCAAGGGTCCTTGCCTCCTTATGTTTAAACATCATGCCCTTTACTTGGAAAATCATGACAATGACGTGACAATCTTCTCATCCCTCAAGACCCAGCACTCCTCCAAAAGTCATGCCCTAATTCAATGTGCGCAAGACACCCTCTAGTACATCATCTGCCTTCAGTAAGTCCCTTGTTCCTCCTCTCTCTGTTACCCACTGCTCCTCTCTGCCACCCACTTTCTATTTCTCTCTCCCCCTTTCTGCCTACCTTGCCCGCCTCTCTGCTCCTTTCTTTCCTCCCTCTCCTCTCTTAATCAGCCTCAACCTCAGAATTCATTCTACCTATATACCAAGAGTTGGTCTCATTCCTTTGGTTTAAACCAATTACTATAGCTAGGGGTATAAGATATTACACCCCAGTTGGGATCTGTTACTAGAAGAAAGAGTAATTAATTAAATAGCATACACACTTGAAAAAATATTCAATTTGTTTAATGTTTGTATTAAATTTTAAGACTTCTCTGTACAGAACAAGCTCCATAAGGGGCCTATTTACCCATATCTTTGTGTCTTGTACAAAACTCATAAGTGTTCATAAGTCTATGAATTATAAAGCTTATGAGCCTGAGATGTGTTCTATTTTCTTCACTCCTATAGGACAGCACCCAGCATATTGCCTGGCAGGTGATAAGCATTTAGCAAACTTCAAAATGAACAGATCTTTTTTTAAGACAACTTGAAAATTTCTCTTCTTTAATTATGTATCAAAATGTAGCAGTAAAATTAATATTTAAAATCAGACCTCTCTTTTTTTTACACACACATGTACAAACATTCATTTCATCCAGGCATAGGAAATTGAACTAAGCGGTTGGACATATTTCAGTCAACCACCTTCCAACAATACATTCTGGGAGGTGGGGGGTGTTGAGATAGGATCTCCCTATGCAGTCCAGGCTGGCCTTGAACACATGGCAATCTTCCTGCTTCAGCCTCTCAAGTGCTGGGGTTTCAGGTATGTGGCACCACATCAAGTTTCAAACAATACATTCTTGATATCATCTACAGCGGCGAAGGTGAACCTTTTAGAGCTTTCAATGATACAAATAGTATACGCGTCATATGTTCACCATCACTGATCTACAGAGTACTAAGACAATAGAAGCCTCCTACCATACATATGGCCTCTTCTGATTCTGTTCTGGTCTAGTTTTCATAACAAAATTTGACTGCCTGACCTATGAGCCCCTGAACGAAAGAACCAGCTCTTGATCTCCCTATCAAGGCCAGCCAAACTAAGAATGGATGAAATAAACAAATGAATGAATGAACAAAATCTCCCCTCATAACTTTCTAATAGCATGACTGGCCAAGCTCAGGAACAAACTTAAGTCTAAAAGGATTTCAGGAAACAAATCTGTACAAATGAGACTGCTTATGGTGAATTTAAAAAGTAACACTGTGCCCTTTTTGAGGATATCATGTCATGTCTCACATGGCGCCTTTGTAAAGAGCCTCTAATGATACAGCACGCATTTAAACTGAATAAAACATCAGCACTTGGAAAGTATGACCAGTTCATCATGCATTTTTTAAAACCCTAGTGTGCAAAAAAAAAAGCTTAGATGAGCCAGACACATGCAACCTCTTTCCAGTTGGATGAAACCATCTCTCAGCTCAGGACTTTCATATTCAAAGACCAGGAGAGAATCAAATAAAGCTCACATGTAGTTCCAACAACAAGTTCTCTTGGATGCACCTGCTAAGCTCTTGCAGGATCTGATCTTAGATGCCTCAAAGTCACTGTCAACACTTGCTTCAGTTTCTACATGATACCACCAACAAGTCAAAAAGGACAGCTTTATAAAGCACTTGTGGCCAACTGAAACATAAAGGATGCATTTATGGGTTTAGGCAAATCATCGAAGGTTGTTGAGTCTTGCATTTCTTGTCTCTGATAAGGGAATAATACCTCACACTTCTCAAAGTAGCTCCAAGGATTAAATTGTAAAAGAATATGTTGCTCACCTCACCCAGTGTTTATCCCTTAGTAAGTACTTCAAAAATGTTAGTTTCTTATGCATGGAAATTAAAATAGAGAAACCATAACTTCATAGTACCGAAACTGCATGTCCTGAAGAACAATACCTTACAAATCAGAAAGTCAGACTCTTAATACACACCTGTACAAGACATCTCACCTCCTCATACCAATCAAACAAATGGTAAAACTAGACCACAGATATCAGGAACCCCATTAGTCAAAAAGAAGCCATGAAGTCATTGATAAGTAAATTATAGCAAAGACCAAAGCAATCAAAAAAGAATAATATAGTTAAGAAAAAAATAAAAGGAAGAAAAAAAAAGAAAAAAAGGATCTAGAGAAAATTTTCCATGTGTTAATCTAGGTGCCCTGAATAGACTCCAAAATAGGATTACATACATAAGGGGTTTAATAGGCGAAGTGTCCAGGAGAGAAGAATCAGTAGGGGAGTTGGAGGGCCTCCGGATACACGTCAGACTAGGCTAGCGCCAGCTATGTGACAAGCAGATTTGCTTGGTGCATTTTCAGTGCCTCCACTCCTATGACTGAACATTTCATGCTGTATAGTAGAAAACTGAGCTTCTCACTCCAGTTCACTTACATGCTGTCTTTAGAGCATAGATAAAACTAAATAGAATACAACACATTCAAGTTAGAAAAGCTTGTCAGCAGGATCACAGGGCTTTCACCAAATGGAAAGGTCGGGCAAAGTCAAATATTCAGCAATGTGACAACGATTTGCTCCTTCTTGACTTAGGTCCTGTGAATGAAGAGCCAAGGCAAGGATTTGGTGCCAGGTAGTATACTTGGAAGATAAGGCAAAAAAGCAGAAGTGAGGGCATAAGGCTAGGTTGCTAAGAAAGAAGAAGCTAATGTAAGAGTACATGGTGGTAATTACTGTAGGCAGGAGAGCTCAGTTTCCTCCACAGCCTGGGCAAGTGCCTTCCGTTTTTCAGAAATGTCACCTAAGGCACCTGAGTCTAAAGCATTACTTACTAGTGCATTTTCTATTGCTTGATAACTTGCTCTTGCAGACTAACTCTCTTAAACTTCCAGCCTCCAGTGATCTGTGATGGAGAAAACCCCAGCTAAGAAGCCAGCCCTTATAACGAGATACTCCCAGGAGCAAGTCAGTCTCCATCTACATAAAAATGCCCATTACAGTTGCAGAAAAAAAATCAGCGGTGATCCCAGAGCTGAAATGCAGGTGCTGCATAAGACACCTTTCACAGCTGCAAAGGCAAACTGTTAGTTAAGTGACTTTAACTTTAGCATCTTGTTTGTTTCCATAAATACCCCATCAACCCAGTTCTCAGCAGTTCCCTGCTGTGTTGCATGTAACGCCTTAGGTATGACCTAAACTTCTAAGACATTTTCCCTGTAAAGGAGGAATATTAAATTTAGCACTGAGTCTCATCAGACCAGAACTCACTGTATGTGAACAGAAGGTAGTAAAAAACCAAACTCTCAAATCTACAAATTTATCCTCTTACAGTAACTCTACCCAGAGTACACACTCATCTTGCCAAAGAAAAGATATAAACACTTGCTGGATATGATGGGACATGTGTATAAGTCCTAATATTTTGGTGCTCTCTCTGCAGTCATGCATAAAGCAAATTTCTGCTGTGACTGACAAGCGAAGAGCAAAAGCAAATAATCTTATATAGTACTTTCCCACCATTGCATGCCAACAAGGTTACAGATAGATGGCAGACTGAATAGAGACCTCCACCTGGTATAAATACCTGATCATTTAAGCGAGTGGCACTCAGACCACAGTATGTATCAAAACCACTTGGAGAGGTAATCATCACACAGGGGACTCTTTTTGTCAAAATAAAAATGTATGGTGTCTTTAGCAAGTTCACCACATGATTCTGATACTCATCAAAGTTTAAGGAATAAGAAATTTTCACTTACTTCTCAGAGGACTAAACTATTACCTATAGTATATAAAGAATCCAAAATACTTTACCGCCTTACATAAAGGTTCCAATCCAAAAATGGGCAATGAAATGAACAGACATTTTTCAAATAAAGAAATACAAATAGCCAGTAGCTACATGAAAAATGTTCAGTCCTTAGAAAACTGCAAAACCAAACAACAGTGAGGTTTCACCCTACTCCAAATGGCTATTAGCATTGATGCCAAAAACAGCTTATGCAGTAAAGTTGTAGGGAGAAAGGAACTCTTCTCCACTGACGGGAATATAAATGAGTGCAATAACTGCAAAAATCAGTAGGTGATTCCTCAAAAAATTAAAAATACTATAGATGTCATTTGACCCATTCCTCTTACTTTCCCAAGAGTTAGAGTCATATTATAGTGATACACGCATACCAATGTTTATAGCAGCACAACCCATAATAGCTAAATCATCAAAGGGACCTACAAGCCCATGTATAGATGAATGGATAAAGAAACTTGGTATGTGTGTATAGAGAGTACCACTCAAGCATAAAGAAGGAAAAACTTGAGTCATTTGCAGGAAAACAGATGCACCTCAAAACCATAGCAAGTGAAAATCAGACACAAAATGTTGAACATCGCACACTATTTAAGAAACTCAAGTTATACATAATATAAAGAATAAAGTAAAAGATGATAGGAAACAGGAAAGTAGACTTTGTGGTCACAGTAAGGGAATATAGGATCAAAGGCAGACAGTAGGGAGGGGAGAGGAAGGAGAAACAAAGAGGATTAAGATACATACATGTACCAGTTCACTATGATGAATATATTCATTATAGATTATAAATGTGTTCTAATTTTTAAAAAGTTTTAAAACGAAGTTTAATAGCCATGGAATTAAGGCTGGGCCAGAAATTCTCAAATGTTCCTGTACAAATGCCTCTCCTGACTAATTCCCTAGGACTCTTGTGGAGCTCTGGAGTCTCCAGGTGATTCCAATGGTATTGAATACATACTCAGTAGGCAAGGCCCAAAACACAGAACTTAGTGACCTCAGATAACCACATAAAGAACATGCAATAGCAGCTTTATATATGTGTTCCTGATTTCTTGCTTTCCTCTAGTACACAGGTCTACCTCTGCACTTTATTTCCCTGGGCAGGAGGAGAGCAAAAAATATCATACTGCGGTGGTGCCTTTTTGGGGGGTAAATTCTGTGCCATGTTTTAAGTGCCCACTGTATGTTTTCATTACTTTTCTCTCATTGCTGAGACAAAACACCTGGCTCCCAAACTTAAGGAAGGAAAGGTTATTTAAGCTCAATGTTTGTGGAGGTTTCATTCCATATTCAACTGCCTCCAAGGCAGGGTGGCATAGAAAGGGGCACAGTTCAAGGCCTCAGAAGACAGCAAAAGCAACAAAAACAAAAGAGAGGAGAACAAGCCTCTTTTCCTCCCTTGCAATGTATGCACACTACCCATCCTTAGATGAGTGTAGCACTCACATCATCTCCATGCTCTCCTCTTGCACAGCCTCAGGATGTTTACAAAGTGAGGACCCTGACCCCCTGCTGAGTCACTTCTAAACTTCTCAAGTTCACACAATGTACAACATCCTGAAGCAGTAAGGACATATCCTTTACACACTAGGATGTAGAACTGCTGAGTTACTTAGCTAAGTTTCTAGACTTCTAAAGTTGACACAACATATCAACCATTACAGTATCCAAAGTATTATTTCAACATGTAAACCATAGAAAAGTTTTTAATGAGATAGTTTACTTTGTTTTGTACTAGGTCTTAGGAATCCAGGGTATGCTTTACATGCAGCCACAGGTTCAATAGCAATGTGTAGTTAGTGTTCTATGCACTGGTGTTATAGTTTATATTTACATGCACAAACGCTGAACCAAAATGTACCTTTCCTCATTTAACTTTCAGATGTCAGGTATTGCGCTTTCGTGAAGAGGAAGTAACTAAGAGCTGGCTTCTCCACCATTCTCATAACCCAGCTCATAGTACTGATTTGGAAGTTTTGATTTTACGAAATAACATATTTCTTTTTGAGAATCGTGTATTCTTCATTCTTGAGCCAACCCTAACATTAAGAAGTAACAGGTCCATCATCCAAAGAGAGAAAAAGTATCCAAGCACCTCTTAATCTTTATTGTTGTGAGTGTGAGTATATGTGTATGGGCATCTGTGTGTGTATGTGTGTGCACACAAACACATGATCCTCTAGCCTTTCACTGGCCTCCAGAGAAGTCTAGGGTTACTAATTATCCCAGTTTTCCTGGGATATTCCCAATTCTATTATTGAATGGTTCACATACCAGGAACTGCCTCAGCTCCAGGCAGCGATGGTGGCCACTCTATTTACCTTTCAAAATCTGTCCTTCATATGTCACCGCTAAGCTTCACAGAGGCCTTTTATCCAGGGTGCAGCAGGTTCAGCCTAGGGAGGAGAAATTGTTTCAGCACTCTGTCAAGAGCTAAACATCTTTATGCAGAATAAATAACATATTTAAGCTCTGTGTCTCAACAAGTAATGCACCCTGTTTTGGTTACTTTTCTCACATTGCTGGAGCAAAATACTCAACAACCAAATTTAAGGAAGGAAAAGTTTATTTATCTCAGCTTGTGGAGGATTCATTCCATAATCACTGGCTCCAAAGCTTGGAGGCATGGCACAGGGACAACCCTTCTAGGTGTCAGAAGACAGCAAAGCAACAAGAGCAAAAGTCAGGGGTACAGCAAGCCTCTTTTCCTGCCTTATACTGTAAGCAGGCTACACCCCTTGGATGGGTGTAGCACTCACACCAACTCCATGCCCTCCTCTTGCACAGCCTCAGAATGTTTACAAAGTAAAGACCCTGGTCCCCTGCTGAATCACTTAAACTTCTGACCTTCTCAAGTTAACACAATGGACAATACTCTAGAGAAGTAAAGGCACGTCCTTTACACCCCAGGATGGAGAGCTGCTGAGTTACTTAGTTAAGTTTCTAGACTTTCTTTTTTTTAATCTTTTATTGGTACTGGGGATCAAACTCACTACCGCATGCTTGCAAGGCAAGTGCTTATGCCCCTAAGCTAAATCCCCAGCCCCTAGTTTCTAGACTTCTCAAGTTGACACATCTATCAACCATATCACACCCTCTCTACATAATCATCTACATACTATATATCTTGGTCCTAATATCTGAGCCTTGTTTTCCCTCATTGTTTTTTTGGGCATGAATGTAAAAGCACTTTTAAAACTTTAAAACAGTAAATAAACATGTCTACTGCTTATATTACTGAGCAAAAACTATGTGCTAAGTGTTTTACATTCATGATTGTATTTAAACTTAAAAAATACCTAGAGGTGAGTACGCTTCCCCATTTTTCTTAGTTACTTTTTGCTCACTGCTGAGACAAAAGACTACTGAAGCCCAATGTTGGGAAAGGAAAGGTTTATTTCTTACAGTTTTTAGAGGTTTCAGTCCACACTTAGTTGGCTCCAAGACAGGCGGGCATGGCTGGGCCGCAGTTCATGGGGACTGCAAACAGCAAACTGGAACCGGCAAAGAGCAAGACACACCTTCTTCCTGTCATTACATCACATCCTGGCTCCACCCCTATGTGGGTGTAGCACTGACACCATCAATCCAAGCACTAGACAATGCAAATGCACAAATGCACAATGCAAATGCATGAGGCCTTGGGAGACACAGACATAAACCATATGACACCATGATAGTGGAAACTATAGCTCAGCAAAACAACTTGCCTATGATAAAACACTGTACTGAGTCTTAAAACTGTGACTTAAACCAAGGTTTCTCTCTAAAGCCCACAAATATGGCAATGGAAGAAAAAGAATGGAAAGATACATAAATGCTAAAAATAATTTCCATGCTGGAAGAAAAATGTTCTAAAAATGAAAGCTTTGACCTCAAATGCAGCAAAACAAAATTTCTAAAAGACTTTCAGTCTAGTCTACATATTTATTTTCAATTTGCCAACATACTCCATCTTAATATTATTATTTAATTGATATAATATCACAGTTCCCAGACACCATTCAGCTTACAGAAAGGGAAAAGAATTGCATATAAAATTAGGGAGGTGGTGATAAATTGGGGTCACCAAAGAAAACTCTTAATAAACCCTAGGGAAAGGGCACCCAAGCCACATGAAAGCTTTCCCTGTGTAACGAACATAAAAAAGAAGTTTGAAGTACATTGTAGGGAATTCACCTTAGCCTCAAGGCAAGCAACCTAGAAAATATTTTAGAATAAAATAACAGAGAATTAAAACATGTGAACAATGTCAATATGCAATAAAAACATGAGGTGTGTCTTATGCACAGACCTAAAAAAATCCTTCATGGTAAATTTTAAAAAGATCTTAAAGGGAAATTCTAACAAAATACTTCTCTGACCTACACAAAGTTTCTTTAATGAGGTTGAGTTTAAGGCTGAAGATAAAAACTCTCTAGATAAGAGGAGTGATAGCTGGTTTTAATCAGTGGTCATTAATTCCAAACCTATATGGAAAATGTAGGGTGGTGATAGGGTGTAGTAAGGGACTACAGCAAACTATAGAGTACTTACTTCTTCTGAAGGAAAAGAACTACTAAGCTACCTAATTGTTGTTATGCAGGAAAGTGGACCCTGGGGAACCCCATATTGGACAATTAAAAATCAAAACCTGAATACCTAGAGGCATTTGTCAATGAAGTTTTATATTAAATTTCTTAGTAACTAGCACACATAAATCTTTTAACATTGTAAGATAAAATGAGTTTGAACAAATGCTACCAAACAGTAACTGTTGGCTACTAAGCATCTATTTGGCTGACTATGCTTCAACATGATAATGAGAGGCTATTTCCTGAGGCGAGAAAGAAAGTTAATTTTTAAAATCTGAGGGTGCTTCTGGCAGCAAATGAGTACAGAAGGGGGATACAGCCATATAAAGACACTTCATTCACATTACTATTTTCTCTTCTGATATTTCAAAGAGGACAAGATGATCTGAAAAGATAGTGTTAGCCAGAATCTTTATCACTATCCGTACAGAGTTACAGCTTTTAGCAAGAGTGCAATGTGTAGGTCTATGTGTGTATATAAGTATGTGTGTTAAGAGACACCAATTTTATGTTTTAAAAGGTAAACAAAGATCTGTGTTAAAGTCTGATAACTGTAAGGCATATGACACAGGTCCGTTTACTGTGCACAGAGGTGAAATAAATTGCAGATAACTGTTCATGAGGTACTGTAGATTACCATTCTGTGGGCGAGCTTTTAGTAGCTCTTATTCCTCTTTGGCTGAAAGAACCAGCTCAGCTTGATTTTTAAAATTCTGGTTTATCCTCTTATGATCACCAAGTACTTACTGTTTTAGAAACTCACAAAGGACCCTCTTCACCAGCTGCAGCTGGTATTTTGAAAACAAGATTCCACTTCACTGGGCCACTGGGCTGTAGGCTACTTGCAGATATTCTCTTCTCACAAGGAGGCAAGAGAATCAAGACTCTGTATAAATGTTTCGATGAAACAGCTTGCTTATTGCCACACATGATTAAAGAATGTTTATGGCTTGCGCATAGCTTCAGCGGCTGCCAAAGTCTTGCTAAGGTCAATACAGTGTACACAGAGCTGAGAGAGGATGCCAGAAATGTATGAGAGTTCAAGGTGCTAGGTTTTAGGAGAAAGTTTAACAAGAATTACAAGGAGATGCACTTGGCTGATAGAGAAAGTGGAACCATGACAACTGAAGAATACTATGAGGAGCAAAGGTCATGGGAAATTTGAGCACTGCATTTAAGATTTCAGGTCTGTCATGAGAGACCAGAAACCATAATTAAAACCACTAGGTAAAAGTTAATTTATTCTACAAGCATTTACTTTGTAGCTGTGATATATTAAGGACTGTGCTAGAGGCAATAAACTCAGTGATGAGCTTTGCCACAGTAAAGCTTAAATCAAGCCTTATTATGAGCATAAAGAAGCAGGTGATGCAGATATTTTGAAAAGAAACTAGAAGATATTTGAGGTCTCTTAAATGCAGGTTGACCTAAGATAAGTTCAGTAAAGAAAGTTGTCAATTTAAACATGACAGGTATTTAGATTTTCAAATGACTAGTCATATTGCTATCAGAATTCCTCTAATACTTTTAACTTAATATTTTACCAGATCAATTTTATTTTATAAGTAACTTTTGACTAAATTGGGATTATTATTTTCACCCTAGAGGCAAGAAAACTAAGTTCAAATGTCAGAGTGCCTTGCTAGGATCATATTCTTCAGTGAACCATTTGAAAAATACTGTCATCAAAGAGAGGAGTGATTTTAGATATCATCACCTCACCAAACAGAGGATTCCTTTCCATAGTATCCATGAAGGGGTGGGCATCACAGAGGGACTTTCAAAAAAGAAATACCACCAGCAGTCAAGGGAGATTCCTTTAGGAACTCTGAAAACTGAGTTCTTGTCTCTACCTACCTCTATTTCATATTTCTTTTCTCCTCAGACAGCCTTTTTAGCCCTTTGCCTCCTCTTGAAAAACCTAGCTCTTTCCTACCTCAGGACCTTTGAACTTCCTTCTATCTGAACCACTCTTGCACTTAATCTTTGGGTAGATGGACCTCCCCAGTTATTCACTCCATACCATATCCTGCTTTAATATACACTATGATTGGTGTATATTCATTAAAGTTGCACTCTTATGTGTGTATCAGTTGTGAGTGTTAACTCCCCCCAAACACGTCAAAGGTCCAAGAAATCTTTAGAGACCTTATCAGCCTTATTTATCACATCGTAAGTACTCAGCAGATGGCAGGAACTTGAACTTCTCATGATTACTGATGAAAATCATACTGAAAAACTGTGGCATATGTTTTCAATACGGAGAACAGAAACTTCATGATTTTTTTGTGTGTGTGTAACCAACACACAAAATCAGACTTGGTAAAAGACAGTTAATTTTCTTAGTATTGATGCATCCCTCCCCTTGCAAGAGTACCAAACTAAAAAGCTAAATTGAAATCTCCTCTGGCTGAGATGAGTTTCACTCTCTGCTTACTGACTAGAGCCTCTAGATTTCAATTATCACAAGTGTCAGTACAAACAACAGTCACTCAAATGCCTTGGCTCTGCAGAAATTGAAACACAAGTCCGCTGAGCTAGAAACACCTTCATGGATCTGGTTGTGTTTTGAAGCATTTCCATGGATACTGGAAGAGTTCCCAGCAGAGGCTTCCTAACTTCTAGCAATTATGTTAAGGTCTGATTAGCATTTTAAATGTCACCTGTGTAAATTAAAATTGTTTACAGCTCCCAATGTCATTATCTGTGATTCATGATTTTGGCACAGCTAGCCAGAATTCACTTCTTGGAAAATTTCAGTCTAAGTGTTCCCTGCTGGATTAGGCTTGTCAATTCCCTCTGCTGTTCAAATATTTAACTTCCACTTTATTCTACACTTTGGTACTCTCAGCTTCTGTCTCTGGAATATTTTGTGAATGTGAGGCGTCAAACTCTGCAGGGAGACTATTTGAAAACAGTTCTTCTGGTTATTCAAGCTATTCAGTCTCCAGCTGGCTCAAAGAAAACAAAGATTTCTGAGTATAGTTGTATATCAATCAAGCATTATCTGTCTTGTTGATGTGCACATTACTTTCCTAAAGATTAGAGAATGGGATAGTGATTTTTGAAGGTTTCCCATACTTCTGTTCATTTTTTACTAAAAACAGTATCTTGAAACTCTCCTTTTATGTATACATTCTTTATGCAAATAATATTTCACTAATTTACTTTGTTTTGCTTCAGAATTATAGAATCCAAAGGCATTTCACGTTTTTTCTAGTCAAAGGCAGCAGGATGTCAGAGAAAAGGCCTGGGATATGAAAACACTTAGATATTCCTTCCTCTGTCCTACTACCTACAAATCTCAAACTTTAAGCAAGCCCCTTGACCTCCCTGCCTCAGCTTTCTTATAGCCAATCTTGTACAAGAAATAATCATGAGGGACAAATAGCGACTCTTCTCTCTGTCTAGCTGGAACTCAGACTAGCACACAGAAGACAGCTCAAGGGGCAGTCTTAGAGATCTTTCTCAGATTCCCTTTAGACTGTGCCACTTCTCTGCTTATGAACATTAAAATTAAGAGATTGCCAAATCTTTTCTGTAAAACACCTAAAATACATTCTGGTTTGTGTGAACCATAATTAGTCACTACTCAGTTCTGCTCTTGTAGAATCAAAGCAGCCACAGACAATGTGAAAACAATGGGTATGCCTCTGTTCCCGGAGCTCTCTGCTTCCCTAGCCTTATCTCCTACCCATCTACCCCACCCCCACCCCAATCACCATGTGGTCAGCCACACAGGACTTATTTCTTCTGGCATGTGCCAAATTTGCTGCCTCTTCCTTTGGGGACTGCATTAGCTATTTCCTTTGTGATGAGTGCCCTGCTTCCAGATCGGCACATGCTTGCTTCCTTCTTAACATCAATCTTCAGTTAACACCATCATCCCAGAGATGTTTGCATGACCTCTAATCCACAGCCACCATTTAACTGACCCCCTGCTTTGTTCTCAACTAATAGGGGTACTAAGGGCTCAGTTGTACAATAATAGTTTTGGACACAGACTACTGACATTTTCTCAATCTTATGTGGCAAATGTTTTATCTTACCAGTTAAGGTTGTAATATAATTTACACAACATGAAATTTACCATCTTAACCATTTTAACTGTGCAGCTCAGAGGCAATTACGTACATGCAAACATCATTACTACCCATGTCTAGAACTCTTAATCCTACAAAAGTGAAGTTCACACATAAAACAATAACTCCTTCTTTTTCCTCCTCCTCCTCCTTCTCTACACAGGCTGTAGCATCTTAGCAATTTTTAACATTAACTCTTACCATGTAGAATCAGATGGATTTAAACATCAACTTCTTCCATCAAATTTTTACACCAAATTTCCATCTCTGAGCCACTTCAGTGTAGAAATTCTAGAACTATTATTGCTATCTGATGCTCTTTATATTTGTTCTATTCTCTCTTCTGCACTGCATTAGCTTTAAGCTCCATGACAACAGGGGCTGTCTTTTTTTTCTCACCAGATGGCAAACATCTGGCATGAGCAACCCAGTGTGGATGCAATTCATTTTGATACTTAATTAAAAGATTGGACAAAGAAGTTCCAATTGCCACTGTGTTTGGGTAGACTTAAAGTACATACCAAAGGCTGCTTAAGAAAAAAGAGTGAATTTTAGCAAGAATTAAGAGCAAAAAACATGAGCATGTGGAGGGCCAAGTGCTGTCTAATTACATCAGCTGGGGCAGGTACCATTGGGTAAAGGAGGAACAAACAAGGTAAGTGGGTAGAAATGCAGGTAGAAAATACAATGTAATTACTGCAGAGAATATACAGTTGAGATTACTAGAAAGAGAGGGCTGAGGAAGTTGGGACATATTTTGCTAAAGACACTGAAAGTCTAGGTTTATTATACAGCTCATGTGAGCCTCCCGGTTCTGAACCATGGAATGTCGTGATGTCAAGTAACACATAAGGAATATGTTCACTGCATTTTACATAAAATCTTTATTTTCAAAATTTCAGCCACAAATGGAGGCAAATGTTAACATTTTCATAACAGAAATGAACCTATTCATACACCAGAGGGGAACAGAATGTACTGAGTGTTTTTAGAAAAATATGCATATCTGTATTGCCCAAGAAGACAGTACTGTTCCATGTGGATTGATCTTACTCAATCTTCTTCTGGTCTCTACTCTCACTCCAGTCACGTGTTCCCATGACCTTTAATGCAACCAGGTAGAGGATGTGGTGACTCACAATGTGGAGCTTGGGGGTGCTATATATTTTCCTGTACAGAAGCAATCCTTCACAAAAGATGTGACTCACCAACCAACTCTGATCATGACTTCTTGTAACACCTCTGAAAATTCTGACTCAGCCACAAAGCCATAATGAGATTGTTTTAAAGTGATTTAAATCACACAGCAACTTTATACAAACATAACCAGGGACCAGACTCACTCATTGATTCACCCAGCTTCCTGTTAAGATAGATTTCAATGTGTAATATTGACCTGAACGTATTGTTCCTGCCAAGGTTAAGCTATGTTGGAAACTTACTGTGCATAGCTGATGTTATTAGGCACTTGAGTTCTACAACTATATATCTATGTTTCAGGTTCTTAAGGAATTTACTATTCAGAGGGGGAAGTCATCTCAGCTCAGTAAGGGTTTATTAGAAGGAAGATAGTGGAAGAGAATTTTAAAACCAATTGATGTGGTGCCCTCTACTCATTTTGCAAGTTTGGAAACTGAATGGCTGAGGTCAAGGTAAAAGATACAAATTACAACTAGATGCTCTGATTTAAAGCCTGAGGTTTTGAAGCTAACATAATGGAGAAGGAAGCTGTGAAGGACATACCCTTTAACAGGACCTTAACCCATTCTTGCCTCTGCATCTGGCCACTATGAGAGGAATAAACTTGCCCTAGTATATGCTCCTGCTAAAATTTACTGTAGCACCACAAGGTCAAAGCAACAGGGCCAAGAAACTATGCACTGAAACATGAACTATGAGCCAAAATATATCTCAGGCACTTTGTCACAGTAACAGAGATCTTACTAACACAAACTGCTGGCAGCCAGTACTCCCAACTGCTAGAGAACCAATGTACCAGCTGGGTAAGAGGGATCTGGGAATGGAACCAACAATATCTATTTTAGACAGGTAACCAATGTAAACTAAAGAAAAGAATTTCATGTCTGCCTAATCACACACAGTAATTTGTCAGCATATTTAGTACATGTGAAACCTTACAGCACAACTTAATGGGTTAAGATTTTCCATAGTAAAAATTGTTCAAATCAAGATATAGCAATTTGTGTCAACTCCAACAAAGATAAGTAAGACCAAGATGTTATAAAGGAAGTGTTCTTGTATTTCATTGCCTAAGCATAATTATCATAAAAGACTACTAGAACCACAAGTCTGTAGAGAGACCATCATAAATTTGCACAAAAGGAACTTCTACAAGGATACCTACCAAGCAACTTTTATTCTACCCAACGTTGAATTTATCCCTTGTTATTAATAACTGTGAACAGAGAGTACTATTTAAAATTACTCTATCTGTTAAAAATCTATATGTCAACTCCCCATGATGAATACAATCATTATGTACATAATCAATTTGTACTAATAAAAATACTAAAATTTTGAAAAGCTGGGTACTATATAAAGGGAGAACTGAGCGATTTATTAAATTTCACAAAAAAATCTTCTCTTTCTTCAATTCTAAATAGGCCAATAGTTTACAGTGGAATGTGTATTCCCATCACAATGCCCTGCTATCCTCGAATGAAATTTGGTTTTGCTTCAACTTTAACCTTGCATTTCTATGTAGCAACAACATCAGCCGCACATTCAATGTTTGGGCTAAACCACTGTGAGCACACATAGACCCGCAGAATTTCTTATGACGCTGAAATTGATTTGTGACTCTAAAGATCTTTAACACCCAAGACGCTGTCTTATTTATTCATGGATCCTTAGCAGTGAAAGCAATGGTTAGAACACAGCAGGTATTTGACAAATGTGCTAATCAATTAGATGCTTAAGAAAGTCTCAAATAATATAACCATTTCATCTCATTTTTCTCCATATATTTCTATTTTTAAAACTAAGTCCCACATCCCAAGTATCCCCTCTGTCCCAGCCAAACCAGGGCAACTAGTCACCATGTGTTTGGGTCTTTATCCCTGCCTCTGCATCATAGCTGTGTTCAACACAATCCTGTCAATGATCGCTTCCCCTTTCCTAATGTCTCCTAAGAGTTACACTCCAAAAAACTTTGACAAAGCAAATGTTAACCTATTGTCCCTCAATTCATCTTTTCTTCTCAGCCATAAAGTGCCTGATGGTCTTGGGGAAATCCCTAGATGCCCCCAGAACCCACTTCAGGCTCATACACAATGTATTTTATATCAAAATATATTTGTCCTTCATCATACTTGGCAACTAGATAGGAACAACTTAATTACTAAAATAAAACTTTCACTAGTTGCAAAAATAAAAATTTAAAACACTGGGGCATGTTATTGTCCCTTCTTAGACCTTCAAATCACACTGCACTAGCAGGGACTCAGAGTAGACAGCAGTATTAACACATGTAAACAAGTTTTAGGAGTCCACAAAATAAACAGTGAGATGGGGATTATTGTCTTCAATAAACAAAGAGGAAGGGCCAGTTCAAGGCATCACCACAACCAATGGGCTGCCCTTCTGCTCTTCCCTGCTTTATTCTGCATTGTTCTTTGACTTTCAGGAAAATTTTGTGTATGGAAATATGTCACCAACAGGCTGTCAGCACCCTTATCACTTACACTGCCTCAGGGCAAGAGATCCTTTCCTTCTACAATTTCTACCCATGTCTCTCACAGAGACTCAGGTTGTACCTATCAAAACATAAAAGCATGTCTTCCCTGAATCATGTGTCTGTGCTCATGACAATGAAGTCCTGTGATTGATCAGGCCAAGAGCTCATGTTTGAAGAGCCCCGGGTCTGAAGAACCAGGTTTAGGGGGAAGAACCTGATACGGGGCTCACAGTCACTAGTGGCTAAAGTCAAAGCTGTCTGTCTTCATGCTGTTTTACTTCATTTTCTGTTGTTAGAATACAACACAGACTTCGTAAACTATAAACAATAGAAATGTATTTGGTCCAGGATTCTGAAGACTAATTACTTCTTAAAAGTCTTACTTGTTAATATCACATGGGCAATTAAATTTGAACAAGTTTTGGAGAGAATACTCAAACCATAGTGACTCTTCACTTACCTATAGGAATTTGCTTGTCATCCTTACTCCATCATAAAATTCACTAGCTAAAGCCCTATAATCTTATTTAGAGTCTTCTTAGGGTAAAGGGTTAAAATATGCTATAAAAAATACCTTCAGCTGGGTGCGGCCTTTCCATGGGGAGAACCACAAGCATCTCCTGAGATCCATGCCATGTTGGAAATTAAGACCCTGAAAACCAAGCAGGCTGCTTCCCTCCCTGATAAGCAACTGTGGTGTGGTAGGCTGTGTCCCTCCAAGGGGGAGAACCACCAGTGTGTTCTGAGATCTGCACCATGTTGGAACTTAGGACCCTGGGAAACCAAGCAGCCAGCCTACCTCCCTGCTAAGCAATAGTGAACCCACTGGTGCACAGCCTAGGGTCAAACATCTCACTTTCCTTACCCCCCTTCCTCTGTCCCCCCGTTAGCAAATAGGAACCAGAAATCTGAGTATCTCTTGGGAGGTTGACCATAAAAAATGGGATTTCCTTCTACCATCTCTTTGAAGGCAAACATTTTTATTACTGTTTTGCTTTATTCTGATTAATGGTACTGCTCTATTCAATATTCTGTTTTGATAAGTTCTATAATGTTTTGTACTTCATTTTATTTTGATTTACATGATTGAAAGAACAACTATTATGAAAATAACAAGATAAACTCTGATACCTATTACTGTTATCCCAGTAACCTGCTGTGAAGTTCTGTACCAGTTTCACTACATGGTCTCAGTTGGCTTTATTCTGTCTTGTTCTGTTGTGTTTTACTACTTTCAAAAGAAAAATAAACAATATCTTCCTATGAAGAATAAAATATCCAAATGTACAAAATTGTTTAGGTATCATGCTGAAAACATGGGGGATGTTTTCTAAAAGGGGAACGTTTTGCAAAAGTAGTTGGGAAAGTTTACAGACTTTTTGGAAATGTTCCTCTGGTTGATGGCAGAAAGACCTGTCCCACTCAGCTGTGTTCTTCATTTACACTGAGTGCTGGGTACCAACTTCATTCTCTAATTCCCTGTGGTTAGACATTATGTCTCAGACTTGGGAATGCCAAGAAGTGGACACCCCCAACAGCCTTTTGTGTTTTAAATACTTGGACCAAAAAAAAAAAAAAAGAAGAAGAAATTTCACAAGGAAAGTTGCCACTTAGATATAAGTGAGCCAAAGGACTTTGGTTTGAAAACATTTCAGGAGGCAAACCAACATTGAAATCCCTAAGGTTCACATAAAAAATCACAGCAGCATACATAGAAATGCAATTTTATAATCCTTTGCACATATTCTTATGCATGTCCCAGACTACAAAATGAGTTAATCAAACCAGTTAAGGGAATTCAATTCAATTCGATAAACATTAATGTGCTCTGTTTCATTGAGAATGCTTTCAGCAGCAAATAACAATCAAAAGAGCCAACTGAAATTGGCTTTAAGTAATAGGAATTAATTACCTCACTTAACAAGAAGTTGAAGAGAAATTGGTACAGAAGGTGGTTAATCTATGGTTAAATAATACCAGAAATATTAGTTCGTTCTTTTGAGATTCCAACAGAGGTATCCTTATGATTTCAAAATGGTTGCTACTTCTTCATGTATAACATCTTCAATGAACAATGCCCAAGCATAGAAAAGAAGGTAGGATTTCTCCATGTCTTTCTATTTTTCTAGAATATAAAGTCTTTTTCACAATTAAAAAAATGTATAGACTATTTATGGCTGTTAAAAGTCTCTATAGACTCTTATATGTCTTTTGAGAAAATTAGATTGCATGGCTATTTCTAAATCAACAAGCCAAAAAAGAGAAATACAATGTTCGTAACAGTTTTAGACCCATCAAGATCCATTCCTTTGGTTCAGGCCATCCATGCTGAGCACTTTGCCTCCTTAAATAATTTAGGTATTTTCTGATTTAAGAAGAGAGAGGAATAAATAAGATGACTTCTCTCAAACATCTCACTCTGTGCTCTGCACTAGATATACAAAGATGGATAAATCACGGCCCCAATTTTTAAGGAACATGCAAGTATACAAGCAGAAGAGGCATTCATCTACTTGACAATTTTGTGTATTTATTGCTCTGTTTAATTGTTTTTTTTTTTTTTTTGTCTTTTTCCTTTTTATCGGTACCAGGGATCGAACTCACAACTGCCTGCTTCCAAGGCAGGCGCTTATGCCGCTGAGCTAAATCCCCAGCCCCTGCTCTGTTTAATTGTAAAAGATTTGAGGAAGTAAAATCTGTGCCAGGTTTCATATTCTGAAAATGACTGCAACAGAATCTTCCATCCTCCTGTCTTCCTACAATGTGACTTTAACATTTCACCCAATGAGAGAAAGAGTCTGTATTCCTTCCCTTTGAAGCATAGTGAACTTGAGCCTATGGCTGAGGTGACATCAAGTAACTTTTAAGGCTCACTCTTAAAATATGATACAAGTAACACCTGCTTCTTTTTTGATACTCCCTCGAGGAACCAAACTACCATCCTGTGAGGAAGCCCACAATTTCCTGTGAAGAATCAGGCAATTCATTGAGTGAACCCACATTGAGCCTTGGTAACTTCACCTGCATTAAGCCATGTGAAGAGAGCTAGACAAACCTACTGGCCCCTGGACAAATTGTAATTCTGTGGCCAAAATGATCATTGTTTCTGTGAGCCACTTTATTTTGAGGTAATCTGTTAGACAGCAAGACTAAGTGGGACACAGTTAACTTTAGAACTAGCAGTAAGGAAGTTTTTAAAACATATAAGTTACCTACTATTAGAGTACAGATGAAGGAAAATAAGTAGGGGAAAATGAAAGGACAATTATAGTGGAATTAATCTCAAAGGCTTTAGGGCTGGGTGTCGGAGGTAAGGAGATTACAAAAGATGGACAATAAAAAGGTAAACAAAATAAATACATCTTGTGGTTTGGAAAACATGGATTGAATGATGGAAATCTATTGACTTTGCCTCCTGTGGTCGACTTTTTTAGTACTCACCAAGATTTCTAGTTGTCTCCTCCCAGACCCACACCTGCTTAGTGAGGTACGGTAATAAGACTTACTTGGGCCATGTAATGTCATAAGGCATGCCATTAGTCTCTTTTAGTGAAGTGTTCAGTCGCCTCCACACAAACCTACCATTCCCTTGTCTTTAATCATGAAGCCTCACGTTGAAAGGAGGATTTCACTAAATGTTGTAGTTTACGTCAGCCTGAGTCAATGACACTTTATAAAATGTTGCCTTGACTTGGTTTTGAGGCTTTGGCAAGAGAATTCACTCAGTTCTCCTTGAGCAGTCAATTAATTCCAACCCACAATTACCTCGCTATCTGGATCTCACACTCCAGGCACATCGCCCTAATTGTCCCAGGTTCATGTACCAGAGAATCAAAAGCAGCCACTAGGCCCTACTCCCATTGTTCAATCCCAAACCTATTTGACCTACCTCCCCCTCCCTTCCCCACAGAAACCATAATGTAGGCATTTTCCCATAGTTGCCTCTCACTTTATTCCTTGTTACCAGCCAAGGTCCTGCCTGAGTGGTTCTACATGGGGTGTTATTTCCCTCAGGAATCTGTATCACCAAACGTTAAACTCCTTTTGGTTTCTCCCCCTTACTCAGCATTTATTCTTCCCAAAGGTCACCCAAAGTAAAGTGATTACAGCAATGAGGTACAGTAATAACCACAGGTTTCCTATTATGCTGCATAATATAGGTAGCTGGTCAATAACTTTACTTCAAGTCCCTGAGACTGTTGATCACTGTAGCACAATCCAGCACTTCCTGACTAAGAATGGCCTGGGCTCTGTGTCCCTTCCTCTTGTGAGAAAAGCACCCTTCTTTAAATATGTTCAAATATATTGACTCTACTGTTTTCTCCATGATTAGTCACCCACCCCGACAATCAGCATTACTCATCTACCCACAAAATACCTCAAATCCTTTCAATTCTTTCCCCTCCCATCATTCTCTTTCACGCCAATATCATTTCACTCCCCATAACTACACTTGCCTCTTACCTGGTTTCCCTAGTCTCTCCCACAGTCTATTTTCAACACAATATTGTAGTCAAAGGAACCTGTTTGACACATAATCTACTTCCATGATATGCCTTTCCTCAAAAACCTCCTAAGACTATTCATCTTGCTTGATAAAAGCCAGAATCCTTGCAGTGGCCAATGAGGTCCTCTCTGGTTGATGCCAAATTTTTCTCTGTACTTTCCTCCTCCCTTCCAGGCTCAGTTCACTTCAGTAACAATGGTGAGTTTTGTCCCTTCCTGCTGCTATAACAAAATACCTGAGCCAGGTGTTGTAGTGCATTCCTGTAACCCCAGAACTTGGGAAACTGAGGCACTTATTAGTTTAAGCCCAGCCTGGGCTACAAAGTGAATTTAAGGCTAGCCTGAATTACATAACAAAACCCTGTCTCAAAAAGAAAAAGAAAAAAAAAGCCCTAAGACCCTTTACTTTGTAAACTACAGAAATTTATTTTTCACAAGAGCAGAGGCTGAAAGTCCAAAACCAAATCACTAGCAGGGTTTGTGTGTGATGGAGGCCCATTCCCCATAAAATGTGAGGTGTTATCTTCATGTGGTGAAAGGGAGAGAAAGGCTACAGGCTATCAATGCTGTGTCCTGGCAGAGGATTAAAGGGCAAAGAGGACTAACCCAGTTCCCTCCAGTTATTTTTATTTATATTAGTATGTATTTGGGGTACAAAATGAAAGCATTCTTTGTGGGTTGTTGGTATATGTATATGACTTACATTTTTTTTTTTTAAGACAAGGTCTTGCTATGAAGTTGAGACTGGCCTTGAGTTCACTTTGTAACTCAAGCTGGTCTCAGACTTGCTGTGATCCTCCTGCCTCAGTCTCCAAAGCACTGGGATTACAGTCATGCACCACTACACTCGGATTGGCACATTTTGATTGTTTTTATATTCCCTTCCTGTTCTCCTTCACCCCTCACTCCATCTCTTGGTCACCTTCCCATTTGCAAAACATGTACCTTCCGATTTCCTATTTCTAATCTTTCATTTTAATCCTTAATTATGTGTAATTTGGGCTTCTCATATAAGAAAAATGACATGATTTTTAAAGTTGTGTGTTTGATTTATTTCATTTAAAATTATGAAAACAAAGTGGACCCATTTTCATAAAAGTGATTCAAATTTAGCCCTCTTTATAGCACAGTACTGCTCCATTGTGTCCAAATATATTTTCTTTATCCATTCATCTGCTGATGGACATATAGGAAGATTCCAAGATTTAGATTTTATGAATCATGGGTTTGCATGCAGCACTGTAATATATATTTAGCTCTTTCAGGGAAATATCTAGTAGGGGAAAACTTGGATCAGTGGAATTTCTAGTTTTCATTTTTTGGAGAAACTCCATATCGATTTCCAGAGTGGTAGTAGTAGTTTACATTCCTATCAACAATGTAGAAGCATTCCCCCACCCGCAGCCATACCAGCATTGGTTATTATTTGAATTCTTGATAATATCAATCCCAGCCCATTTATAAAATCCTAACACATTTATTAGGGCAGAGTTTTCATGGCTTAAACACTTCCTTAAAGAGCCCATCTCCTAATACCAACACAATGGGGCTTAAGGGCTCAACAACATTTTGGGGAAATTTCAGACTGTAACATTACCTCCCTTTCTTTTCCACTAACATCGTGACCTTAATCTGTTTGTACTAGCCATTCCTACTGCATGAAACACTCTTCTCCCACCCCTATTTAACTCATTCCTCTCCATGAAGTTTTCTGTAATACTCAATGTAAAATTGCAACACACACTTCCAGTCTGCCTTATGCTTTTTTTATTATTGGCCTCAGCACCATCTAAAATGCCACATTTTATTTTGCTAGCTTCAGTAAAATATAAATTCCAAAAGAGCAGAGACTTTTGTGTATTTTATAAACTATCATATTCCGAGTTAAGAATAGTATTTGGCACCTAGTAATAGTAGTTATCATAAATATATGTGAATGAATACATATATATTCAGCACCGCGAGGGGGACAGCACCAGGGTGAGGGTCAGCACCAGGAAGGTGAGAAACAGGAGGGGGCTCAGCACTGGGTGGGGTCAGCACCTGGAAGCTGAGAAGAAGGAGGGTCTGCACCAGGGAGTTGTCAGCACCAGGGGGCTTCAACTGCAGGGGGAGTCAGCACCGGAAAGGTGAGAAGCAGGAGGGGTGTCAGCACCAGGGCGGGTCAGCCCGGGGGTTCAGAACCAAGGTGGAGTCAGCACTGGGGGAGGGGAGTTAGTATGAAAGGGGCGGTTAGCACCAGGAAGGTTAAAAGCAGGGGGGAGGTCAGCACCAGAGGGGTGGTCAGCACCAGGCAGGTGAAGCCTTAAGAGGGGTCAGCACCTGGAGGGGGACAGCACAGGGGTGGAGTCAGCACCAGGAAGGTGAGAAGAAGGAGGGGGGTTAGCTAGGGGGGAGGGTCAGTAAAAGTGGCTGGTCAGCACACGGTGGGGGTCAGCACGGGGGGGGGTCAGCACCAGGGGGAAATCACCAGGTGAGTCACCACAAGGGGTGGGTCAGTACCAGGGGGCATCAGCATGGGGGGGGGGTCAGCACCAAGATGCTGAGAAGCAGGAGGGGGTCAGAACCAGGGGTGCAGTCAGCACTAGGGATGTTAAGCAGCAGAGGGGTTCAGCAGGGGGGGTGTGTCAGCACCAGAAAGGTGAGATGTTGGAGGGTGGTCAGCACCAGGGGGGAATCAGCAACAGGGGGTGTTAGCACCCAGAGTGGATCTGCACCATGGGGCAGGTCAGCACAAGGAGATTCAGCACAGGAAGGTGTAAAACAGGAAGGGAATCAAAACCAGTGGGGTCAGCACCAGGGGGTCAGCACCAATGGGGGAGTTAGCACCAAGAAGATTAAAAGCAGGAGGGAGGTCAGCACCAGGGGGGTTGTCCCCATCAGGAAGGTGAAAAGCAGTAGGGGTTCACCAAAAGAGTGGGGACAGAACCTAGGGGGGGTCTGCACCAGGAAGGAGAGAAGCAGGAGAGGGATCCACACTGGGGGCAGGTCATCACCAGGGGATGTGCACACCAGGGTGAGGGCGGCACCAGGAAGGTGAGAAGCAGGAGGAGGGTCAGCACCAGCGGGGACTGAGCACCAAGGGGGTTCAGCAGCAGGGGGTCAGCACCAAGGGGGGGGGTCACGATCAGGAAGGTAAAAAGCAGAACGGGTTCATCACAAGGGAGGGGTAAGCACCAGGGATGGGTCAGCACAAGTGGGGGGGTCAGCACCAATGGAGTGCTAGCACCCGGAAGGTGAATAGCAAGAGGGATGTCAGCACCAGGGGATGATCAGCATTAGGAAGGTGAAAATCAGGAGGGCAGTCAGCACCAAGGGATGTCAGCACGGGGGGGGGGGTGGTGGTGTGAGCACCAGGGGTGGTTGGCACCAGGGCGTGGTCAGCACACGGAAGGTGAGAAGCAGGAGGGGTGTCTGCTGAAGGGGGACCAGCAAGGGAGGTCAGGACAAGAGGGGGTCAGCACCAGGGGGGTGTCAGGATCAGGAAGGTGAGAAGCAGGAGGGGGCAGCTCCAAGGGGGGTCAGCAGCAGGGAGTTGAACACTGAGAGATGTCAGCCCCAGTGGGGGGGGTCAGCATCTGGTGAGGGGCCAGCAAAATGGAGGGGTCAGCAGGAGGGGAGTGAGCACCAAGAGGGGTTACCACCAGGGGGATCTGCATGGAGGGGTCAGTACCAGGAAGGTGAGAAGCAGGAGGGGGGTCAGCACCAGACTGGAGGTCAGCACTATGTGGGGTTCATCACTAGGGGGGTTCATCACAATGGGGCATTTCAGCACTGGGCAAGGAGTCAGCCATGGGAAGGTGGGAAGCAGAATCTGGGTCTGCACCAGGGGGAAATCAGTACTGCAGGTGGTCAGCACCAGAGGGAGTGTCAGCAGGAGGTGAGTAAGCACCACGTGGTGGGGTTAGCACAAGAAATGTGAAAAGCAGGAGGGGGGTCAGCACCAGCGGAGGAGGGTCAGCACCAGTGGGGGGGTCAGCACTAGGAAGGCCAAAAGCAGGAGCAAGGGGCAGCACAAGGGTGGGGTTCAGCACCAGTTGTGGGTCAGCACCATGGAGGGGTCAGCTCCTGGGGGGGTCAGCAACAGGGGGTGGTCAGCACCAGGGGGGATTTAGCACCAAGAAGTTGAAAAACAAGAGGGGATCAGCACCAGGGTGGGGTCAACACTAGAGGTGGTGAGTACCAGGGCCTGGTCAGCACCAGGAAATTGAGAAACAGGAGGGGGTCCCCTGAAGGGAGATCAGCAGGAGGAGGATCAGCACAAGGCGGGGGCTCAGCACCAGGAGGGTGAGATACAGGAGCAGAGTCAACACCAGGGGGGTGTTCAGCATCAGGGGGCTGGTCAGCACCAGGGGGGGGGGCCAGCACCAGGGTTGAGTTAGCACCAGGGCAGTGTCAGTATCAGGAAGATGAGAAGCAGGAGGGGGTTCAGCACCAGTGGAGTGTCAGCACCAGGGGGCGGTCATCAATAGGTTGGGGTCAGCACGAAGGTGCAGGTTACTACCTGGAAGGTGAAAAGCAGCAGGGAGGTCAGCATCAAGGGTTATCAGCACCAGGGGGCAGGGATGAGCACCGAGGGGCGTCAGCCCAGGTGGGGGTGTCAGCATCAGGGGAGGGGTCACCACCAAGTGGGTGTGAGCACTAGGGGGCATGAACACCAGGGGAAGGTCAGCACCAGTGGTGGTGTCAGCACCGGGGGAGGGGAGGTCAGCAACATTAGGGGGTTTAGCAGGAGGGGTGTCATCACCAAGGGGTTCAGCACCAGGAAGGTCAGAATCAGGCAGAGTGTCAGCACCAGGTGTGTCTTCAGCACCGGGTGGCTGGTCAGCACAAAGGGAAGGTCAGCACCAGGGGGAGCTTCATCACCAGGGTGGGGTCCAGATCAGAAAGGTGAGAAGCAGGATGTGGTTCAGTACCGGGGAGGGGGAGTCAGCACTAGGAAGGTAAAATGCAGGAGGGTGTTCAGCACCAAGGGTTATCAGCACCATGGGGGAGATGAGTACCAAGTGGGATCAGCCCAGGTGGGGATGTCAGCATCAGGGGAGGGGTCAGCACAAGGTAGGTGTGAGTATCAGGGACTATGAACACCAGGGGTGGTCAGCACCAGTGGTGGTGTCAGCACAGGGTGGGGGTTCAGCACCAGTGGAGGGTTAGGAGGAGGGTGTCAGCACAAGAAAAGGTCAGCACCAAGAAGGTGAGAAGCATGAGGAGAGTCAGCACAAGGTGGGACTCAGCACCAGGGGGGTTCAGCAGCAGGGGTGTCAGCACCAAGATGGGGATGGCACCAGGAAGGTGAGACACAGGAGAAGGGTCAGCACCAGTGAGGAGTCAGCATCGGGGGAGGGGGGAAACACAGGGGGGGGGATAGCACCATTGTGGGTGAGAACCAGGGGGTGGTCAGCATCAGAAAAGTGAGAAGCAGGAGGGGGTCACCTGGAGGAGGGTCTGCAGGAGCAGGATCAGCACAAGGGTTGGGTAAGCACCAGGAAGGTGAGAAGCAGGAGATGTGTCAGCACCGGGTGGATCAGCACCACTGGGTGTGGTTAGCACCCAGAAAGTGAAAAGTAGGCAGGAGCTCAGCACCAGGCTGATGGTCAGCAACAGGAAGGTGAAAAGCATGAGGGCGGTCAGCACCAAGGGGGATTAGCACCAGGGTGGTATGAGCACTGAAGGGGGTCAGCCCCAGTGGGGGCGTCAGCATCAGGGGAGGGGTCAGCACCAGGGGGGCATCAGCAGGACGGGTTGGGGTTGGACAGCAGGTTGTGTCAGCACCAGGGTGGCGTCAGCACCAGGAAGGTTAAAAGAAGGTGGGAGTTCAGCACTAGGATGGTGGTCAGCACCAGGAAGGTGAAAAGCAGTAGTGGGGTGGGCAATGGTGTGGCACAACACCGTGGGGGGGGGTCAGCACCAGGAATTTGAGAAGCGGGATGGGGGTCCACACCAGGGAGGTCAACACCAGGGGGAGTGAGCACCTTGGGAGGGCAGCACCAGTGGGTGGGTCAGCACAGGGGGGTGTCAACATCAGGGGAGGGGTCACCATCAAGTGGGTGTGAGCACCAGTGGGGATGAACACCAGGGCGAGGTCAGCACCAGTAGTGGTGTCAGCATGGGGGGGTCAGCTCCAGGGAGATGAGAAACAGAATGGGGGTCAGCACAAGGGGTGGTTCACCACCAGCGGGCTTCAGCAGCAGGGGGGGTCAGCTCCTGCGTGGTGTCAGTACCAGAAAGGTGAGACTCAGACGGGTCGTCAGCACCATTGGCAGGTCAGCATGGGGGGTTCAACATTGGGGGGATCAGCAACATGGGAGGGTGAGTACCAGGTGGTGGTCAGCATCAGGAAGGTGAGAAGCAGGAGGGGGGTCACGTGGAGGGCTGTCAGCAGAAGAGTCAGTACAAGGGTGGAGTCATCCCCAGAAAGTTGAGAAGCAGGAGGGGTGTCAGCACCAGGGGGGGGGCTCAGAAGAAATGTGGTCATCACCAGGGGGGTCAGCACCAGGAAGGTAAAAGACAGGAGGGGTGTCAGAACCAGGGGGCAATCAGCCACAGGGGGGGATCAGTACCAGGTATGTGAAAAGCAGGAATAGGGTCATACCAGGGATCTCAGCAGTAGGGACTGGTCATCAGCAGGTTGGGGTTAGCACCAGTGGGGGCATTAGCACATGGAAGGTGAAAAGCAGGAGGGAGGTCAGCACCAGGGAAGTCAGCACCAAGGGGGATCAGGATCAGGAAGGTGAAAAGCAGGGAGGGGTAAGTACCAGGGGTGGGTCAACACAAGGGGGGTTTAGCACCAGTGGGCTATTAGGACCTGGAAGGTGAATAGCAAGAGGGATGTCAGCACCATGGGGATGATCAGCACTAGGAAGGTGAAAAGCAGGAGGGCAGTCAGCGCCAAGGGGTGTCAGCACCAGGGGGTCAGCCCCCTGTGCACCGAGGTGGGTCAGCCCCAGTGGTGGGATCAGCAACATTGGAGTGGTCAGTGCCAGCGGGGTGGGGGGTGAGACCCAGGGGTGATCAGCACCATGGAGGGTCAGCAACATGTTGGGGTCAGCACCAGGAAGGTGAGAAGCAAGAGGGGTTCAGCAGTAGGGTGGTGGTCAGCGCCAAGGGGGGTCAACACCCAGGGGGTAAGCACTAGGAGGAAGTACAGCAGGTGGTGGGTCAGCACCGGGGGGGGGGGGTCAGTACAAGAAAGGTGAAAAGCAGGAGGGGGGTCAGCACTAGCATGGGGATCAGCTACAGTGTGGGGATCAGCACCAGGAAGGTGAAAAGCAGGAGGGAGGGCAGCACCAGGAGGAGGTTCAGCACTAGGGTGTGGTTCAGCACCAGAGGAGTTCAGCACCAGGGGCGGGTTCAGCACCACGGTGTTGGGTCAGGACCAGGAAGGTGAGAAGCAGGAGGGGTATCAGCACTGGGTGGGTCAGCACCTGGAGGGAATCAGCACTGAGGGAGGGTCAGTACCAGCTTCTTTTTCATGCCAGTATCTTATTTCTCCATTAATTTTGAAGATAGTGTTCAGGGTACACCAATTCGGTTTTGAAGTTGTTTCCATTCAGGACTTGAAACACTCTGGGTGAGGTAGCAAAAGGAATAGGAGGAATAGGAGGAGAAAAGATGGTGGATAGATATCAGCTGGCTATAGAGATGGTCCTTGAGACAGTCAATTTAGAATTCAATATAATACAGAGTGGGGAGCCCCAAACAGAAGGAGATGAATTCTCTCATCCCAAGAAGAAATTAAGGTGACTTGGCATCCATCAGAGGTCCAGCCACTTTGATTCACTGGAGGTGCAGTTACATTGAGTTCGGGAGTCTGTGAGCTGAATGGAGAGCTGATTTGATGGGGATCCTACATCAACCTGTGGTGAGTGGTGGGAGTGGAGCCATTCCATAAATACTGGGGCTCCGGAGGACCACATTCTGGGACCGGGAAGGACTGGCAAGTACAAGGTACAGCGGTGACTTCAGTTAAATTGTTCCCTTCCCAAACGGGATTGGTGGAGTGAGCTAGGCCTGGGTCACGTGTCCCAGCTGAGACCCAATAGGTTAGCTGAGGGCAAGTCCCTGCAGCAGTGGTGCACACTAACCACACTGACCCAGTGGGGCCTTGGAGGTTTGGCAGGTCCAGAGGGGAGGTGGTGCAAAATAATACAGTACTTCAGGCCACAGCAGCTTGACTGATCTGGAGGGGAGGGGCCAGCATACGCTGTCCCTGTCTGCAACTCACTAGCACACTGCAGTATGAAGGGTCATCTAGCTAACACGTTTCAGAAGACTTGTAACTAATAAAGAAAGAAACTGGGGCCTCCTGAAAGAAGAAAAAAGATGGGAAGAGGGAGAAACAACAAAAAGTCCCCAACTCCCAACCCTGAGAACACTGACCCAGGACAGGTAAATACAAAGGATAATGAGAACAGCAAACATGCAATATCAGACATAGCACCAGTGGACATAAAGAGATATATTTGGGACCTCATAGATGAGTTGAAAAGTGAAATATTTATCCAAATAAAGCAAGATATAAGAAGATTAATTAAAGAGATACTAAGCATCCCTCAAGCAGACACAGATGGAAAATGGGAGGGACTCAAACAAAGGAGAGAACCATTTGATGAAGAAAATAATAAAATAGAATACATGAAGCAGATTCAAAGAGATCACAAGGAAATTAAAAACTCTATGGAATGATGGCAAATCAGCTTGAAAGAAACTAAGGACAGTTTATCCAAACTGGAGGACAATTTTGCAATGTGGGAATATGAAAGGGAAAACTTTTTAAAAATAATAAGGAAACAAGCAGTAACAATACAAAGACTAGAAGATGACAAAAGGATTTATAACTTGAGAATAAAGAATGTGAATGAAGAAGCTGGAATATAAACAATGGAACTATAAAGGTTATTCCCATAAATAATTAAGGAAAACTTCCCAAACATAGGAAAAGGAAATGATATTCTCATATATTAGGCATGCAAAACTCCAGCCACTTACAACCAAAACAGAGCCACACCCCAGGATATAATAATCAAAATCCCAGAAATTCAATATAAGAACAGAATATTAAAAGCTGTTAGAGACAAGAAACAGATAGCCTACAGAGGAAGGCCCATCAGAATAATGGCAGACTTCTCAACACAAACCATCAAGTCAAAAAGAGCCTGGAGTGAAATATTCCAAGCCCAGAAAGAAAATAACCTCCATCCCAGATTGATATACCCTGATAAACTCTCTCCAGAAATTAATGGATAAACAAGATGCTTCTAAGACAAAGAGGAACTTGAGAAATTTGCATCCACCAATCCAACTCTACAGAGAATACTGCAGGGCACTCTAGAGAAACAGAAAAATACTAGGATTCCAGGAACAGTGGCAGGGAGGCCTCAATGAATGGAGCAGAAAACATAATAAAGAAGATAAGCAGGCAAGTGGTGGCAAAAAAAAAGAGCATAACAGAAATGAGGCAGACAAAATTTTATTCAAAACTGATATGATTGATAATATCAAGTCTGAGAGTATAGGCAACTACACTGAGGATGACAAAACTCAATGATGCACATCCTGTTTTGATAACTGCTGGTTTTTGAAGTTCTATACTATATACAAAATTGGGTTTTTATTAATGTTATGTACTGATATATTCATTTATACTATGTCTGATGATGTAGCCAATTCTATTGGAGATAACAAGAGGCAACACAGGAACTATAGTAGAGTGATTTGTACATTGGTCTTATATGTTTATTTAGTTTCATGTGTTTATAGAAATATGTTGTTTTGCCTTGCTTTGTTTTGCTTCTCCCTCTAATATAGAAAGGATAGAAATACATGTTAAGCCTCATGCATGTGTAGAATCTGTAAACAGTTTATGAGAACTGATCATATGACACACGATGAAATGAACAGATATTTTGAAGAAAAAGAGACATTAAAATACCCAGTGCTGATCCTCAAGCATCATAATGTGAAACCCAACAATAGTATTATTCTTTGTTTAGAGTGATATTAACCTGCTTGGGTTTATTCAATCTGAACATAATTGAAGATATGGATAACTGCATGTATGTTTAAGTGTATAGGATTGATAACCATATTTCTAAGTTTTTGTTAGATAGTAGAACAGAACTGGTTGCAATCTCACTGTTTGAATCCCCACTTTATATGCTTCACTTTAGTATCGTGAATAACTATTTGTAAGAAGACAATCTGTGATCATCAACTAGTGATTTCTTACTGTTTATTTTGTTCTCCAAAATTATGTATTATTTCTACCCATTTTCTGTTATGTTTAGTCTTTTTAAAATTAAATTTTAATAAAAAGACACTACAGTATCCAGTGCTGATCATGGAGTGTCATGATGTGAAATCCAGCAATAGTATTATTCTTTGTTCAGAATGATTTTAACCTGCTTTAGTTTGTTTAATGTAAACATCAATAAAGATATGGATAACTGCATGTATGTTTAAGTGTATAGGATTGACAACCATGTTACTAAGTTTTGGTTGGACAGTTGAACAGAACTGTTTGCTCTCTCACTGTCTGAATTCCCACTTTACATGTTCCATTATTGTATATTGAACAACTATTTGTAAAATGACAATATGTAAACATCAACTAGTGATTTCTAACTATTTTTTCTCTGAACATACGTATTATTTCTACCTACTTTCTGTTTTTTTTTGTCTTTCTTTAAATAATTTTTTTTTTACAAAAAGGGAATTCCTTTGGCCAGCCAGTATAAGTGCAGACAAGGACCAGCAAATACTTATAGCCCTACATGACTCAATTTCAGTGAAGTCTGAAGATCTTCAAAATAATAGTCTCATGTGTTAGATTCCAGGTGGTGATTGAGGGCTTGTTGAGAACTCAGCAGCCAATTTTGTGCCTGTATCCACTTTTTGAAAGCATCCTTATAACATGAACTGTAGTGAAGGCATACTGGGAATGTGTATAAATATTTCAGTGTAAGCAGTCCCTAAATTCAGCAGAAATCAGTCACCTCTAAACTCTGTGAGTTTCCTTTTACAGTTATGCCACAAGATGGAACAGATGATGTTTTTCTCTTTTTCAACCTAAGTGTTGAAGCTCTATTTTAAATCCTATAAATATATAACTCATTATGCTGTTGTTTTTATATAACTTTTGAATATACTTTACTTTTCTGTTGGATTTTCAAGCTGAATTGAGACCCATACTAATTTAAATTAACCACTTGCTATCTATCTAGGTCAGTTAAGTCTTCCCAGGATTTGCCTTGGAACCAGGTACAGTCTCTCAGTTCTTGACAGCCCTCAGAATGTATCACAGTCTTTACTTGACCAAGTTTCTTTCTGTGAAATCCTAGGAGTTTATTTTTTCTCTCTCTAGTGATTCTCTTTAGGAACATTATGCATCATAAATCATTTTCACCTTAGGTCCCACAGTCTTCTTGATCAGAAAACCAGGGACTCACTGAACATAGGCTGTCACAGAAAAGGTTCCTTCATGTGCTGAATTTTTTATGACACTGGAGGGCCAAGGTCAAAATATTGGCTATTCTCTTTGCCCAGTTACCTTTCTAAACGTCAATTGTTGAACACCCAGAAAAAATCAGTGACATTAACGCTGTCAGTTATAATTTTATCTGAAAATTAAACATGTTAGAATATAAACTATTAGCCAGAGAGCTGTTATTTATTATTAACCCACAATGTTCTAGATGGGTCTCTTATCTGAGAGTGCAGTCTGAGCCATGTTAAACTCTTTCCTGGGTCCAAAGAGGTCCTTGCTGTTATGTAGAGGCTCCTTTATTTTGACTGCTGAGGAGACTGAGAAAAAGTCATATGGCATCTTTTAGTCATCGGAGGCGTGTGATCAAAGTAACAGCCAGTGGGGCCTGCACCAGTGACCTAAGTAGTCAGCAATGTGTCTTCCCAGCCAACACACCAGAAATGTTGTAGGAAAATTCTCAAGACCAGCCAAGCTCCGAGGAAGGCTCTTTGCACCAAGGATATAAGAAAGGAGCATTTAACATTTACACCAACAGAATGTTGAATCTTCACATCAGTGCACTGTTTCAGGATTATTCCACAAAGGCAACAGCCTGATTCCATGAAGGCAAAAATCAAATTCTACAAAGGGAGCAGCCTGAATTTTTAACATAAGTCTAATTCATGACTCTGGGAAGAAGTCTCAGGGGAATTCCCATCTTTGGCAAATCTCTTTATTCACTTGTTGCACATGGGATGGGAAGAGCTATGACTTCCCTTGGTTGATGTTACTTGGCACTGAAAAAAATGAGGTTGGAAACACCTGTTGTTTCAGACTGCTAATTAAAAGTGTTTGTACTATACAGTGTGTCCTTATTCACAGATTTCTTCTCTGACAATTTCATGAGTTATAAAATTATTTTGCATGCAAGAATACAAATAGGTACTGACTTTGCAACTGTCCCTGTCAAGAAAAGTGCAGAAAATAATTTTAGGTCATGTGGTTAACACATTCCCACCTGAAGTGGACAAATATTCTTGTTATTATAAATGTTTCTATCTCTGTACTTGCCCCATTTTTCACATTATTAATTTTTGGGGGTCGATGGTGGTAACTGAGAACATTATTGCACTACTCTCTGCTCGTACTGTGTGAGAAGGCTCTGAGTTGTTTCTAGTAGAGAATGTGAGTCAGAGAATTTTTATCTCTCTCAAGAGTTCCACTGTGCATGCTCAACCCACTCCAAATCTTCCAATGGAATTACAAGATTGAGCAAATGTGTGTGATCTTATGGCTATAGCAGTCTTCTGCAGGAAGCAGATTTCTGCATCTCACTGTTTTAATGGATTCGGAAAAATTGTGTAGTATGCATTTAGTTTATTTTCATTCAAAGGTATTATTGAGAGGTAAGGAATCACTCTTACCATTTTGTTGTTTCCTGCTATTTTGTAGTTCATTAATTCTCTGTCTTTTCCATTTGAATTTTCTTTAGGAAGGCTATGAAACCATTTTCTATTAGTGTATCTATTAAAAGTTGATTATCTCTGTAGTTGTAATGAATTTACTTGAAACACATTACAGTATATAGATTCCAGTTTTAGAGTTGGAGAAACTTCACTTATGGTTCTGACAACTCAATTTCAGTGATGTAAACTCACTCTACATTCACCCCAATCTCATATATATTAACAGGACACATTACACTTTGTCATTTGTTCATTTATAATTAGTATTCATGTGCATTTAGAATAATTTTACCAACTGTGTTGTTATGGTTTGAAAACTGGTGGTCAACTTAACACCAGCTGGATTACATCAGCATGCATTGAGAGAAGATGCTCCACCTGAGGAGGGTTGCCAGGATAAATAGGTGGAGAAGAAGAGAGGTGTTGAGAGGGATTGAGGCGTTATGGAGGCATTGTTGGTTCTCCTACGAGTTGCTGTCTGAGCTGTTGGTTCTCCTGGAGAAGCTTTGGTCATCACATCGAGCATTGCTTCCTGGATCCAGAGGGGAAGACATGTGCTGCCTGGTCTCCAGGATGAACTCATCACGCTGCTTCCTGGCATGTACCCGACTGTGCTTGTCATTGGAGGAGCTCAGGGCCTCTGTGTTGCTGAGGACAGCTGTGGTGCCTTTCAGGACAGCCCCACTCTTTGGTGTGAGTGTGACTTCTCAGCTCCAGTGTAGAACCCTCATCCCACTAGCACAGCTCCTTCATCCTGCTGGCATAGACTTTCTGGTTTCCACCGCTGACCCTTGGGTCTTCCCGGCATGAATCTGTGAAAGAGACTGGCATGAATCCTTCTTGTGGGCTCTGGACTTCCAGTTGGACTCGTGGAAGTGTTGTCCTGAGCTCTGGGTTTTTATCTGGACTCATGTGGGACATTGCCATGGGGTTTAGACTCTTAACTCTGGTGTTGTGGATAGATTTCCTACATTCTCCTGTGTTAACTTCCAGTCACCATTATAAAAACTCCATGTCCTGATCTGAATTGTTCTCTGTGTACAATCCCTGACTACAACATGTGTCTTTACATTATAACTATAGCTGAAGAAGCCTGCTCTTCTCATTCTCACACTGTTAGAGTATTCTAAGTTAGATACTAATTAGATACTAAATTAGATAACCATATTACTGAGTTTTGTTGGATCATTGAACAGAACTCATTGCAGTCTCACTGTTTGAATGTCCACTTTATACGCTTTAATTTTGTAATTTGAACAACTATTTCTAAGATGACAATATGTAATCTATTAACTAGTGATTTCCTACTGTTTATTTTTTCTGAAATTCTGCATAACTTGTACCCCTTTTCTGTTTTTTTTTCCTCCTTAAATAAAATTAAAAAAAAAAAAAAAGAATGTTCTTCTGAGTGCACTCCACATCAGCCCACACAGGAAATTCCTGACTGAGGACCATTCCTGACCCAAAATAGTCTGAAACCGAGAGGGCTATGCAGATGGCCCAGGTGAGGCTGAGTATCTGTAAGGGGAAGAGCATTGATTCCTCCATTACATAAAGTGTGCTTCGGTCTGGATAACTGGGGTATAAAGACCATTGAGAGTCATAGATTCAATGTGTCATCTCTGATGTCATTTCTGAAATCTGTGTCATGCACCACGGAGAGAAGAGTACAGGCAGAGGAGGAGAGGCAGGGTCATGGGAGTGTAAGTAGTGACAAGGCTCCTGAAGACCTCACCTCTAAAAGGCAGGACAGAATGACACTTCACCTTGCTTCTCTGATTTCTGAACAGAGTAGCCAGGTCCATTGGCATGGTTGGAGGAGGGGTCTCATAACTGGAAGTCATTATACAAAGGGACCCCACTCCAGGGACCATGTCACAGCCTTGCCTTTACAGAGTATGGCAGAAAGTTTCCCTGGGGGCCCTTCTGTGTCTACCCCCATGGGCCTGTCACCAGTGCTTCACTGATACATCACTAACCCTGACCTCAGAGCACATGGCCTCTGTCTTCAAATGTCTCTGAACTGCCAAACATCTCTGTCTGAGCTGACAGGGAAAATGTGTGTCTCCCAAAGTCAGTCTTTAAGTACTGGAAATGGTGACTCCTTCAAATGCACAGACTCCAGTGATCATGGGGAATCAGGGAAACATTATCCCACCAAAGAGAAAACAAGCTGCAGTGCCCTGCTCCCAGATGGAGATCAACTAACTTCCTGACCACAATAAAGCAGAACAGTGCTCTCCAGGAAGCTCGGTATTCACCCGGAACAAAATCATGGATGGAATAAAAGTTTAAAAACTGTAACAACTATAAAAATTAACAAACAGATATTTTGTACCTGAGGAACACAACTGCAGAACTAGTATTTCCAGTGAGGCCCTCAATATTTTATTTACTCAAAGACTGAAATTGAGGCTACAGAATGTTGCATCACTTAGGAAAGCAGCATCAATAACAACAACAACAACATCAAAAACTATAAGGAAATCTTCACTAACATTTAAAGGAATCTACTACTCAAAGGAAAAATTTATTGGTAAGCAATTATATATCCTGCTATTTTTTATTTTTCCCTTAATTAAAAAGATAAAAAAGTAAATAATAAAAAAGGAGATTGAGATAAAAGAGGGCATAACAACAAAACAGCACAGGTCAAAACATAACCATTTAAACAAAATAGTGTTTCACCACAAGATTTTGGAAGAACATTCTGTACAGAAGCAACCCATAACATACCAAAAGCATCTAAGGATCACAAACAAGAACCAAGTGTTTTTTTTAATGAGTAGTGAGGAAACCAAGGAGACAGACAGATATTCCTGCACCTAAGCATTTGTAGTCTGCAGACTGAGTGAGCCTAGGGAAAGCTCCCTGCAGGGCAGAAAAACTGGTGTGCAGGGAATGGTAATGTCTATCAGGTAGCTACTGAGAAACACAGAGAGAGTTCCAGTCTAGCAGGTTAGTTCAGGGCAGGTTCCCTGCTCAAGGTTTTTACAGAATCCTCATGACTTGCAGATGTTCTTTGTAAAATGATGATAATAAAAACTCTTATCTAAAATATAGCAAAATGTATTTTTCTTTTTATTAGGCAAAATATAAGATTAATATATACAAAGAAGCAACCTCTTGAATAATTATATAAATCACATAAATATAAATTCAGAAGAAATACTATCCTAAAAAACCTTCTGTCTGATCCATTATATTATGAATTTAAATATTTTACAGAGCTTACTACATTATCTGCATTAAAGTTTGCAATTAGTGCGATTTCAGAGGGATCCAATGAAAGTAATGCTTTATAGTTGTTAGAAAATTACAAAAGCAGTGTTTCATTGAACTTCCCAATCGCAGGAACAAAAACTACCTGAGAAACAAAACTCAAGGAGAGATCTAATTTGGCTCAGGTTTGGAAGTTTTTGTGCTGTGTGTATCACCTGCAAGGCAGAAAAATCATAGTGAGAGAACTTGACTGAGTAAACGCTGCTCACCTCAGGGTACCCAGGAATCAGAGTGATGGAGAGGAGGCAGCAAGAAAATTTACCTCCACAAGGTGTGACTTGGTGACTTGCCCCTCATGACCAGACCCTACCTGAGCACACATGAGACATCATAGACACAATTTAGATATGACAGGGCACTTAGTCATCAGCACCATGCCTGGGTCTCAAGATTCTTACTGTTTAATTTCCAGTGATGGAAAAAACTATGCAGCACCTTCCTTCTTTTAAAATGCATGTAAGTCAAGGAACCAAAGCAGGATTCATGAGTGAAATCTCCAATCAGATATTTTCCATGAAGAGCCCTGCATCTTACCTTCCATATTAGGGTGTCATTTTTATGAACACTCATGAGGAATAGAAAATGCTTGAATCTCTCTTCAGCCCTACACCGACTCTGCTTGCTTTCTGCACTCAGGAAAGACAGACACTGGGACTGGTCGGGGAAGGGGCCAGGCAGTGAAGCCAGGACACTGCTTCCTCAGAATCCATGAGGAAGGTGAGATGGAGAATTTCCACAGTGGAGGGGTGTAGTGCAAAGAGCTTCAGGAGTGCAAGAAGCAATTATGTAGATGAACAGTAGTATTTTCTGTTAGGAATAATATACGGAATACAGGTAGGAAAAAAGAATGGTGGGAGATTCTGCAGAACTGGTCAAGATATGTGACAGAAGGGGAAATATTGGTGATTTGGGTTTCTTTTCCAAGGATTCTGATACACAGTGATTTACTGAAAGCTGACTTGGCTGTGGGTGCTGGCACCAATATGATGTCCTGATGCTCACACAACATCATTTTATCCACTCTATTACACATGTAGGCTTCAAATTCTATAAATGTAGTCAGAATTCAAGCATTTCAAATAGAACTGTGTTGGATCATCTGAGTTACACTTCTTTCTCTCATTTTGTACCCACATCTCTACCACAGTGACAGGATCAGTTATATCTTGCACCATGTCGTTCTGTCCAAACTTGAGGGTCCCCTTCCAGAGAAGTCTGGAAGTACTGGGTGAAGCCACAAGTACCTCACGAGATCACCACGCTGATTCCAGAAAGAGAAAGGGTCTGGGCCACCCCTCCTTCTCTTGCTTGTTTCCATCCCATTGGAGGTCTGTGGAGCCCACCATGCCTGCACCCAGGGCACCAAGCTCCTTTCCTTAGAGCAATGGCTGCAAGCCAGCACACAGATCTGCTTTTCCTCCAAGGTGGCAGTGGCTGGGGTCCCTGCTACACATCTCCTGCTGTGGGTTTGGCTCAGCCAGAAGAATGCTGTATTAATCTTCCTAGGACAGATTAGAAACCAAGAGCCATACTGTTTTCTTCATTTGGAAAAGTAAACACAGATTGCAGAACTGAACCTGTGGAAAAGTTGCCATCAGGGGACTTCGAAATAAAGAAGCTCTTATTGTCTGTACCACTGGATTATTTGAGCGGTGGGCTCCAGACTGTCAGTGTTGACTACTTGTTCAGGGTATGGAAATCACAGAGCAACCACAGCCCAGCCTAAGAGTGACAGCAGAGTGAATTATGTCCCTGAGTGCCCTGGGGTTATTTCTCTCCAGTATGCCATGCTACCCCATCCCAGGGGAGATCATTCCTGGAGAAGCCAGCCCAGTACTGATCCCTGACCAACAGTCCTCTGTTCTGGCATTTTGCCACTCTCTTTTGTATTTTATCTTCCACCTGTCATTTCAAGAAACACATGCAGCACTGTCCAGTGGTGAACACAGACTTAATCTGTATTTCTATGTGAATATGTCTTTATATTCACTGAAAGTAGAGTGAGCATTTTGAACCAAGTCAATGCCTGTTTCTTCTATTCGAATACCTTTCAACATGAACTTTTACTTTGACTCACCTGTTGATAATCAATAGTTTGTGATGTTAGATTAAGTTTTTGCTTTTCTCATTAAAAGAGTTTAGTTTTTTTCTAGTCTGTTATAACAGACTACTAGTAAGAATACTAGTGTCGCAGAAGGCAATGCCAATTTCTTTTGCATTTCTGCTTTGTTTCTAGAGAGATCTCAGCAAAGAGCACCACACAGAGACCAGTGTAAGAGTTTCTCAGACCAGATGCTCAATTTGGTTTTCTTCTTATGAGCAAAAGTGCCCTCCCCTTTTCAGAAAGTGGGCCACTTCCCTCCCCTCTCACAGCAATGCCATAAGACAGGGACGTCTACTCACGTGACCTGTTCATCTCATCCTGTTGCAGTTCCACCAATGCAGACAGACTCTCATCATGGAAAAGCACACTCCAGAGTGTGCAGTACCATGCTGTTCTGTCACTGTGTCCTCTGGTCCTTGGCATTGGTAAAAGACCACACTCAAATGTTCCTCTCCTGGCTCTGTTCCAGCTGGAAGCTGACCCAGGCTGGACAGTGACTCATGGGTTTCAGGAAGGTGTGAGGGCAGTCAGTGCTCCTGCTCACAGCAGTGGTGTAGAAGTGTCTCACATGAAAAATGAGACATGGAGACTCAGAATTGTGCAGTCTCACCAAATTCATACCATACCTAAGAGCATTTTACTCTATGAAGAAAAGTTAGTATTTTTCCTGGGAGTTAGTATCTTTCCAAATTACCCCTTGTGGGAATCTACACATAACTGTTAATCCATCAGTATGTAATTATCTAGCATCTGTTCTGAACTCCATCATCCTGTGGAATTTAGATATTTTTCTCTTATATTATAAATTGTAATTATTCTCTACCTTTTGTAGTTCTGAGTATCTATGTCTGCAACAATTAATAGTTTGCTGTTTACACTGCTGCCTTTTGCTATGAATGTTGGTCGGGGTGAACATTCGGTGAAGAAGAAGGAGCTGCTGTCTGTTGCAGTAATGATGTTATAGAGGCAGCAGAGGAAATCTGGAGGGATGGGCATGAGTGCCCACATCAGTGTGCAGGTGCTGCCTGGTATTAGATCCCCTGGCATAGAGCTACCATTCACATGCAGGACTCAGGCACCCAACAGTGCTGAGCCTCCGAAGTATGGTCTCTTATGACCTCAGGATACTCACCCTGATCTAGTCCAGTGGGTGTGGAGGAGCACAAGTGATACGCAAATCTCTGGGTGTCATAGAGTAGAAAGCTGAGGCTCCCCAAGCTCAGGCAGCAAGGGCATCAACCCATCTGTCTCCTAGAATCCCTGAGTTGAAACCACACTCAGCATGCAGTACAAATGCGGGCTCCTTTCCCTGCTGATGTTTGCCCCAGGTAAGGATCCAGTACCCAGGTCTGCAGAGGAAACTCAGCCAGCAGCACTGTTTCTGAAACTCCTGACAGTTTGCTCCAGGTAAGGATCCAGTACCCAGGTCTGCAGAGGAAACTCATCCAGCAGCACTGTTTCTGAAACTCCTGACAGTTATCCTCTTCACAGGTGTCCACTCACAAATCCAGCAACAAGGATTGACAGCATCAGAGGGAAAGGAGTGAGCTATGGTAGTGCAATGTAAGCAGTTGGAAACAAGAGCTTTAGCTTGAGAGAGTGGAATATGAAACAATTTATGTAAGGAACAAGTGGATTGATGAAAAAAGGCATGAATTTCTTTGGCATTATTAAAAATTGGCCAGAAAATTTGCAGTACTTGATCGGCGATAGCATTACCTTGTTGAATAAGTAGGGCAGGGGTTGATGACTGCAGATATGTAAAAGAAAGAAGGGGGTATGATGATGGCAAAAAAGAGACTATAAAAAAGAGATGTTAAGGGTGAATCTATCGCTGTGGGGAAGGTAACAGCAGAAGATAAGTGTGACATACTATGTACACATAAAGAGTCAGTAACTAAGTTAAAGGCTTGTGATGAAAAAACTTGTAAAGCAAGGATAACAGCGGACAGACAGCTCACTATATTGAGCAGAGGTTTGAGGTAGAGAATACAGGTGTTCCAAGTATTATTATCAAAGTATGTTACAATTCCATGATGGGTGTTCCATCAGTAAAGACAGTGAGAAAACCCTTTAAAGGAGTATGAACAAAACAAGTTTGAAGAGAAAAGGGGAGTAGAGTAAACAGAGACAAAAAAGGATCATGTGGCATATAGAAAGAAATGGAACCAACATAGTCAGCCAAAGTTACTTGAAGAGAAAAAGTAGAGGACAACAAAAAGGAGAAGTAACCCTTGGCAAGTGGTAAAACTATAACAATCAGATCAATTCCAAGGAGCCTAAATGCTCGAGTACACCCTTGAAAGCAAATAGCATTGATAATGGGTAATAAAGTACTTTAAGGTGAGTGGGATAAATGTAACTATTCACTAATAAATACCTTGTTTCTCCAAATGGCAACAAGAGCCTCTGTGGGCAAAGGAGCTGAAAGAAAAATGAGTAAAGAGAGAGGGCAGTCTTTTGGGACTTGAGCCACCATAACTGGAGAATGAGTGAGTAATGCTCTGAAGAGCCTGTCATAAAGAAGGACAGTCACAGATCATGTCAGTACGATCTGTGTGGTCCTATAAAGCATGGAATAGTGGAAGTAACTGTTGAGCGGTCAAATGAAAATAAGGCCTTGCCCAATTAAGGTGGTATAGCAATTACTATTATTTAGAGAATGTAGCTGGAAAGCAGAATTGCAAGATAGGTAAGGCAGGCATCAAATAAGAATGAAGAAGTAAATGCCCTAAGAAAATGGTTCTAAGCATTGGACTTTTTTCTGCGGTGATATGGAGCCTAAACTCTGCTACAGGAGGAGAGATCATGGAGAATAGAGGGATTTAAAGAGAGACCAGCCACAAGAATGTCATCCACATAATGACAGACTTGTAAATTCTGAAAAGTTTTTTAAAGGTAAGCAGGGCAGTATCAACAAAATGTTGACAGATGGTTGGGCTATTTATTATACCTTGAGGTAAAGTACACCAATGGTACCTATGTGCAGGTTTACGGTTGTTATAGATTGGAACAATGAATGCAAAATGGCGGCGGTTCTATGGATACAAAGAATAGTAAAGATATCATCTTTTTTTTTTTCATTTTCTTTTTTGTCTTTTTCGGTTTTATCGGTACCAGGGATCGAATTCACGACTGCCTGCTTGCAAGGCAGGCGCTTATGTCACTGAGCTAAATCCCCAGCCCCAAGACATCATCTTTTAAATCAACAATAAAGGTTGAAATTTAGGAGGAATAAGGTTAGGATTAGGAAGATGACATTGTAAGGGACACATTTATTAATTTACATTAATTAATACATTTATTAATTTACATTAATTAATACATTTATTAATTTCCCAGAGGTCATGGAATAATCTCCATTTACCTGACTTTTGTTGAAGATAGATGTATTCCAGGGCCCAGTAGTGGGCTCAGTATGACCTGCAGCCAATTGTCCTTGAATTAAGGCCTCCACCACTGGCAATTTATGTTTGCATAAGGGGCCATTGCTCGACTCAAACCAGATTATCAATTTTTCATTTAGAGATAGGGCATGGGGGTGGTGGCAGCCCTTAGGAGAAATTTGTTTTTGCACAAGCACGGAGTTGAGAAAGCACAACACATCATAGCCCCATAACACAAAAGGAATATCCATCATATATGGGCAACTGGAAGACTTCTTTTATCCTTGAGTACAACAGGGGTGTCACTGCGGAACACATCAGGGAAAGGGCTTCCAATACCCCATAAAGGATGAACAGGTGGAAAAGAAAAATGAGAAGTCCAGCATGAGGGAGAAAAACAGCACCATCAGCTCCAGTGTCTAGCAAGCCTGAAAAGGAAATGTTGTCAATAGTTGAAGAGAGGCTTGGGCATTCATTTCCTAGGCGAAGAGCAGCAGCAGCCAGCTCTACTGCAGTAGAGCCAAATCCTTTGTTTCTGCAAGTAACATCATGATCTTTAGAGGAGACAAAGGCAAGACAATTAGTTGAGCTACAGATTCAGAAACATTTAATTGAATGAGTAAGAGATACCACAATTGAAGCAGCAATATTGCAGTATAATCAGCATCAATGACATGGGGAATCACAAAAATGTCTCTTTTTGATACATGTGAGTGTATCAAAGAAGCAGGCCAGGTGTCTCTGGACATAAAGGAGCATGAAAACTAGTAAGGACCTAAAAAACAGGTGCAACTACTGTGGAAATTAGTATAGATATTTCTCAAAAAACTAGAATTGAAAGTTCCATTCAATCCAGCTATTCCCCTCCTGTATACTTAACCAAAAAAATTGAAAAGGTCATGTGACAGTGATATATGTGCACCCATGTTCATAGCAGCACAATTTGTGATAGCTAAATCTTGGAAACAACCAAAATGCCCATCAAATGCAGAGTGGATGAAAAAGTTGTGGTATTTTTATACAGTGGAATACTATTCAGCTATAAAAAAGAATGATCTTGAGACCTTTATAGGTCAATAGAGGCAACTTGAGAATATCTCATTATTAAAATAAAGAAGACTCACATTAGTAAATATCACATTGTCTCTCTACTGTAAAAAATAAGAACTGACAGAATAATGGCATCCAAAACATATAATAGATATTGTAAAAGTGAAAAGGAAGGAAAGTGCTCTAATGGATATAACGGTATGTATAGTGTGTAAGATAGATGACCATATTACTAAATTTCTATTACGTCATTGAACAGAAGGGATTTCACTGTCAATATTTGAGTGCCTAGCCCCTTTTTAATATTTAATTTTGTAACTTTAACAGCTATTAAGATGACAGTGTATCAACTATCAATTTTATGATGTTAATTTTTTTTGAATTCTGTATTCTACTTTTTTCTCAGTTTTACTATTTTTTAAAATTTTCTCTTCCTTCTTCCTTTAAATAGAAAAAATCAGTACCAGACATTTACAAATTGATAGGTTCAGCTAACAGTAAATCTGCCAGAGCAGAGCTTCACCCTGGTGGCATGAATGGACTGTTGGAAGGAAGTAGCTAAGAGGAAGTTCCCTGTTGTTCAAGGGCCAGGATCGTGCCCATTATCTTATTTCCCAAACATTGACATTGTTTATTATTATTGTTTTCATTTTTATTTTGAGGGCTTTGACCACATTGGCTAGCCTAATGAGATCCTTTATTGCAAATGGCTTTACAATCTTTGCGTACATGTCTGGGTTTTCCACAAATGAAACAAGTAGCAAGTGGTCATAAAGCAGCAGCCAACCACTGTGTTTTACGTATTTCAGTCCCTACATTTTGGCAAACAGAAATCATTTGAGCCAAGGCAGTTGCAGGTTTCATATTAATATCTTTTAAAGCATTTTTGCAGTTGGTTTGCATTTTTGTAAGCAATTGCTTTAACACATTAGTTAAAGCAATTAGCTGCCATACTGTCCACCTGGAATTCAATAGTTTTATTTAATCTATGTTTAAAGGTAAGGAAAGATTCAGTGACCTCCTGTTTAATAGCACTAAATGAACCTTGAGCACCAGTTCCTTCAGGGATTATTTTCCAAGCTTTTAAAGCAATGTGAGCCATTTGATAATAATGACTTGGGGGTGGCAAAGAACTTGTTGGCAAATATCTAAAAAGGCTCCTTCACCTCATATCTCAGTAATACCGACAAGAATGTTGTGATCTAAATTATCTATGAGCTTGTGTGTCTGCAGCATCATTATATTTTTGAAGTCACACCTGATATTGGGTTGGAATGACAATTGTATGCACTAAGGCTTTCCAATCAAAGGGCTGATTTCATAACCTTGACCAATGCCCTCAATAATGCCAATTCCAAAAGTACTTTTAAGTCCATATTCTTTGACAGCTTTTTTAATTGCTTAAAATCAAAGTATTGTAAGTTTTCAAAGTGAGGTTGTTGTACCTGTTGGCACAAAAGCATTTAGTTCCCTATGTTGCTTACCTTCCTGGGCTAGCTTTTGCATGGGAGTTAGGAGTGAAGGGAAGTCACCAGCGGTCTTCTGGGGCTCTTTTGCTGGCAGTGGGGAGGTAGAAGCATATGGGGGAAGTTTAGAAGCAGCACACCCAGGAAGGCCTGGAAATTGGCCATGTGGTGTTCCCTCTGCGCACCTGCCAAATATTGGAACAGCATCCCGGCAGAGATGCCAGGTGTACAAAATAGAGATAGAAGATTGAGGCTCTGCATGCAATAGTTTGTCTATTGTTTCCTAATCCTCTGTAGTGAGAGTTCCTCCCTCAGTGTACCAAGAACAATAATTATGAATTTCTCAAAAAAGTTGTACTATATTATGTTCAGGGGCAACATGGCCATCTTCTTAAAGAGAAAGATCAGTTGGGCATTATGTTTCTCTTGCTTTTCACAGAGGGAATTCCCCAAGACTTACCCAGGGATTTTCCAAAGTAAATGAAGTACATGTGCTTCAGGGGTTGTGTTCCATCCCAGGAACACAATGAAAGTAAGTCATGCTCCACAGCAGGCATCTCCCCTGTGGAGTCCCTATTTGGGCTCCAGATTTAGAGGTTCTTCCACCAAAGAAAAAATAAAGGGACATACACAAAGGGTCAGCAAAATGGCTGCCACCCAACAAGCCCAAACAAGCAGCTTTTTATACATTTTTTGGTACTGGAGCTTGAACTCATGACCTCATGACCTCATACTTGCCAGGAAGACACTTATGCCACTGAGCTAAATCTCTGGCCCTAAAGGTTATTCTTTTTTTGTTTTGTTTGTTTTGGTACCAGAGATTGAACTCATGACCTTGCACTTGCCAGGCAGGTGCTTATGCCACTGTCAGCTAAATCTCTATCTTTTTATGGAATAAAAAATAAAGAAACATATTGTCCATGATTAGATTATGTAACTTGTTTGTTTATTGTCCTTATGGGACTTCATGCTTTTATCTCAAGGAGATATTACAAGGCCTGCATTTTCTACCGAGACATTGTCAACTAGATGTGTCTGGGGCAAAATGGATTTAGTGAGGCCTCTCTACACAGCACCATTCTGTGAAAAGCCACAAAACAGAGAACAGATCTGCAGTGCTCAATCCCAAAACAGTAGTGCCAAATTCAGTAGCTCCCACCAGCCAGCAAGGGGACTCAGAAATCAGTGTCACCCTGGCTCAGCCTCTTATACAGACCCTGAGACACATACACAAATCACCCTTGGTCCTGGAAAAAGAAATCTCTGTCCACCATAGGTTGAATGTGGAGGTCTCCATTCTGCCTGCAACGTGGAGATGCTGTGGACCCTTTGCTTTCTAATGGCAGCAGCCCTGGGTGAGAGTTCTGGGGTGTCTTTCTGCTTGTAGGGGCCTGGATATGGGAAGAGAAAAACTCACCATACCTCCCCTCATTTTCAGGTGTGCTGTCTGATCTGACACTTCAGGAGTCAGGACCCAGCCTGGTGAAGCCTGGGGAGACCCTGTCCCTTACCTGCACAGTCACAGGAAATTCTGTAACCAGTTGCTTGTAGTTGGATCCACCAACTTCCTGGGAAAGCTCTACAGTGGATGGGGATTGGGTAAGGAGCACAAACTACAACCTGGTTTTCCAGTGCTGCATCTCTATCACTGCTGACATAGCCAAGAACCAGTTCTCCCTGCAGTAAACTCCATGATCACCAAAGACATAGCTGTGTAATTACTGTGTAAGAGACACAATGAGGGAATATCAATGTGAACCCAGACGTACACTTTACTGCAGGGGTGCTCAGGAAAATGGGGGGCACTTGAGAGAAATAAAGTTGCTGTTTACCACCTGGAGTCTCCCCATACCCCCTCTTTAGCTACCATGTCACTGAACAAAAGCCTGGGAATAATCCAGTAGGAATGAATTTCCTGACACACTCATAATCTTCCAGCCAGTTTCCACCAGAACAGCCTTCTAGATGAGTTTTCCTTTATTTCCATCCAAACAATGACAGGTGGTATTGCAATGGCATTTTCTAAATTTGAATGCAAATTAGGTAAAAAGTGAACAATTATCAATGCATTTTAAGTTCATTTCATTTATTTGAGCGGTTATCCATTAACAGGAATATTATCAAATATATAGAGACCTCATATCCTTCACTAGTTTTTTCTACTATTGGCATATCATTACTATGCTTTTTTGTTTCACGTAAAGCACCAATATTAACATGCAGTTATTAACTTATACTTTTTTAACTGAGCTTTTAAAAAATTTATCAAATGACACTTTCATATTGTCACCATAAAGAGTTTTGTTTCAAGCAGATTGTAATAAAATTAATGCAGATTATTCTAAAAGAAAATTTTAATACTGGCAATTTTAAGATGCTAAGGGTATTTGTTTAAAATTCTATCATATACTAAATTGTATTTGTCTTGGTAATTATTATTAGCACATGTGCTATAAACAGCACATACATTCACGACGTGAAATTGGAACATCACCGTCATGCATGCTCAGGTCATTGTTTTGGCATACATACATTTGTGACCAACTATTTTAAAGAATAGAAGCAACTGGGGCTGGGGATTTAGCTCAGCGGCAAAAGCGCCTGCCTTGCAAGCAGGCAGTCGTGAGTTCGATCCCCGGGACCGGTAAAAACGAAAAAGACCAAAAAAAAAAAAAAAAGAATAGAAGCAACTGAAAAGCCAAATTAGAACACAAAGTTTCTAAACAGCACATTACTAAACCACTAGGAATTGCAGGCTCTTCCTTTGACAATCTCTAAAATTATGAGTAAAATACCTTTGTGACACATAGTAAACAACATAGGCAGATGACATCTAATAATGTGAATGCCAAATTCCAATTATTTTAATTAGGGAATCCCAAATTAAATAACAACAAGAAACCACAAAGTGCTTTTTGCAGTGAATCCATGCCTCACATGTCAGTACCAGCCCGACAATGGGCTGAACAGTATAAACTCGCATGCCTTGCTAGTGGGAACTCAAGAAGAAGAAACCACATAGAAGTCATTGTAACAGCTTCTGCACAGCCAGACCTCATCAGAAAGCACAACCCAGGGAAGAACATGCTGTCACTTTTTATATAAATGATTTTAAAAAGACAGAGTGGTGGGTGGAAGAGGTAGATAGATGGGTACTTAGGGGACATTTCCATAGGAACAAGAAGCTCTGGTGTGTTTTGCACATTAGGAGAAATATAAGTAATGGTACTGCATTGTGCATTTCACAAAGCTAGCATGAGAGAGTTTGAATGATTTTATCATAAAAATGTGTTTCTTCTGATTTCAATTCAACACAGGGTACACGTGTATCAAAGCATCATATGTTATCCATAAAGTAGGTAGAAACTTCATGATTTTAAGTATCAAAGTAATTAAAATAGATAAAATGAAACAAAAAGTTGTATTAGAAAAACACTGGTAATGAAATTATTTATTTCTGCTTTATTCAGAACTGGCCCATACTGCATTTTCTACTGAGACACTGTCAACTAGATGTATCTGGGGCAAAATGGATTTAGTGAGGCCTCTCTACACAGCACCATTATGTGAAAAGCCACAAAACAGAGAGCAGATCTGCAGTGCTCAATCCCAAAACAGTAGTGCCAAATTCAGTTGCTCCCACCAGCCAGCAAGAGGACTCAGAAATCAGTGTCACCCTGGCTCAGTCTCTTATACAGACCCTGAGACACATATGCAAATCACCCTTGGTCCTGGAAAAAGAAATCTCTGTCCACCGTAGGTTGAGTGTGGAGGTCTCCATCCTGTAGGCAACATGAAGATGCTGTGGACCCTTCTCTGTCTGATGGCATCAGCCTGGGGTGTTTAGTTGTTAGTGGGTGCCTGATTTGGGAAGGGAAAGATGCACCATGCTTCCCCTTGACCTCAGGTGTGCTGTCTGATCTGACACTTTGGAAGTCAGGACTCAGCCTAGTGAAACCCAGAGAGACTATCTCTCACATGCCCTGTTGTCAGTGACTTCACAATCAGGCGCTATGCTTGTAGTTGGATCCACTAGCTTCCAGGGAAAGCTATATAGTGGATGGGATACTGCTTAGGGAGCACAAAGTACATCCCAGCTTTCCAGCACTGCATAATCATCTCTGCTGACACAACCAACAACTAGTTTTCCCTGCAGCTAAACTCCATGACCACCAAGGATATAGCCATGTATTACTGTGCAAGACACAATGAGGTGATGCCAATGAGAGCCCCTCATAAACATTCCTGCAGTTTCAATTGTGACCAGCAGGGACTAGGTAGGTTCCACTACCCATAAGAGACAAGATCCTTAAACCATTCTTGCTCTGTCACCCTTCAAGTCATTCCTGGCTCTGTCACCCACATTCTTTCAAATCTGTCATTTAGGTATTTACAGGAGTCACTCCATCTTTTGATACTCTTGATTCTTAAGGTGCTCATTTTCTCTTGGCTGAAAAGCAAATTTCTTTCCAACCCATGCCTTCTCTACTTTGGACTCCTCCACAGAACCCTTCATGCAGCACCTTCACTTGGAAATGCAATCAGTGCTGCCCACAGACCCTATTTGCAGACCTTTTCGAGCTTCCTGGATTTTCCAAATGCACCTGAGTTGTTTCTTCTGTGCTCATCTCTGTTCTGGAGCTGGATCAGGGAGAAATTAGATCAGTGTGAAGGTGCAAAAGCTCAGTCATTGAGGATAACATTTATAAGATATTAATTCCAGTGAAACATAATGATTAATATTTTCATAATATTTTTCATTTCCAAAGCAGGTACTTATCACAGAAAATACTCATGATTTATGTATACTGAAAGGAGATGTAAAGCTGTGTATGATACTTTACTGAAAACAAATGAGATGTCAGGTGTGGCAGTGTGCATCGTTAACCCAATTGCCTGGGAAACTGAGGCCATAGGATCACCATGAGTTCAAGGCTAGTCTTGTCTACATAGTGAGACTGTCTTCCATGAAAAAAAAGATGAAAATGAATCTAAACTATAAAGGAGGCATTATATTCTATTATGAGCAGTTATATTCACTTAAACACTATCATTTCATAATAAATTTCCCCAGAATTCCCCATTCTGTGAAATTCAAACCCAGAATTTCCTACGCAGTTTGAGGCAGTGAGCACAAGATCTTATTTTGTTGAGGAAAACCAGCTTAGACCTGACCTTGCAGCTCTGGTGGAAAGCCCATACAGATATCTAATCACAAAGTATGGGCTTAGCTGAGATTTCCTTTTGATGGTTTTAAAGTGTGATTAATGAACAGCAGAAGATACTGAGTGTGAGAATCAGCATGTGCGAAATAAACCATGGTCATGTGTGATGGTTTAGTGATCAGGATGTCCCTGTTCTGCTCTTGTCCAATGTGAGATACAGGTGGTGGAGCCCAGGGTGTGCTTTATGTAGTGTTGGGGTATGTGAGCCTCCTTTTGCCGCCTCAGAATTTCTTATCAGTATTACTCCTTGGACTGGGTCTTCTGACTCCCACAAAGGGGCAGGAGTGGCTTTTATGCATAAGAAGTCTGCTGGTAGCACAAACTATGCAAAAGCCATGAAAGGTTGATTCACCATCACCAGAGACAGTGCCAGAAACATTCTGTATTTACAAATGAACAGCCTCAGAACAATGTGGCAGTGTATTATTGTGCAAGCGACACAATCAGAGAACCCAGGTGAGTCAGCACAAGATCTCATTGCAGGGTAACTCAGAACCAAAATGGAGCATGGAGTCCAGGCAAGGCCCAAGTGTATATGCAGAGAAAGAATCTCAGGGCTTCTTGTCAGCCTCTGGCCTTTACTATCTGTCTTAGCACCATAAATGTAAAGAGCTTGTGTGTAAATCTTGATCTCCAGTGCAGAAATATTTAGAGATGGGATATAAAGAGGTGAATAGTTCTCAAATGTTTCAGTGGTTTAAAGTATTAATTGGAGTGTAATGGTCTCACAAGCGTGTTTGCCAATATTCAGAATGCTGAGGCAGGAGGATTGCTGTAAGTTTGAATCTGACACTGGCTACATAGAAAGGTTTAGGTGAACATAAATTACTTAATGAGATCCTGATTCTTTTTTATTTTTTTCCTTTTGCGGTACCAGAGATCGAACTCATGACCTTGTGCTTGCCAGGCAGGCACTTATGCCACTGAGCTAAATCCCTGGCCCGAGATCCTGATTCTAGGGAAGGAAAAATAATACAAAACGATAAATGACTAATTGAAGGAGTCAGAGTTACATTGTCTATTAGTAGCTGGAGACTTATTCTAGGAATTAGGTCTTAGAGGCACGGCCTTGTGTGTCACGTCTTTTCTTTGTGCTCTTCTTCCTCCTTGAATATAACCTCCTCATTTCTCACTCTGTTTCTTAAACATTATTACATGAGCTGTTGTGATTTGCCTCAAATTTCCTCCTTGGGCCAAACTTTAGAAAGTATGAGCCAAAATGTAGCTTCACTTGAAATTCCAATTGAATGTCTCAGATATTTTGTCACAGTGATAGAATACTTAGTAACAAAAATGGAGAATAAAAGTAAATTCAGGTACTGTTATTGTAAGTATGAAAATAATCAGGATTTCAATATGCATTAATAACTGAATTTTTGTAGCAGTAAGACTAATTAGCTGCCTGCACACCATGAAGAGTGTCATGGAGACAGTGTATGATTGAACCTTGAGGGATTCCATGTGGAAACTGTCACTGCCAGGTTCCAAAATTGGCCAGGAGTGAATTGAGTGGCTAGGTAAATTCAAAGCTTGTTCCATGGAAAGAGAAATTTATGAACTTGATATCCACCTCATTAAGTGTGATTAGATATATGACAAATTAAAATCCAGTGGCACATTTCTAAGGAAATCTCTAATACGAGAATCAAGTGTACTAGGAGATGACAATGTATATGACATTGCTATAGGCAACCAATAATTGTCAATGGAAAAACATATTGAAACTGTAGTTCTGTAAAAAGCTAAGCTCATGGCTTCACAATGTCAAGCAATGAATCTGAGGTGAAAAAAAGAGTAAGTTGAATCTGTTGCTGGGAATGAAGAGAGAGAAGCATAAGAAGAAAGATTTCTGTTTTCTTCAGGGATGCAAGCTAATGTATTTATGGTATTTCCACATAATCTTGTCATGTCTGGATTTACAACATTCTGCAGGATCACAAACAACTAGGAATTTTAAACTTCACAACTATAGGGGATTTGAGGTACAAGGTATAGAAAGGAAAGTGAAAATCAGTTATTTACAATTTTAAAAAGGGACAGATAACAAACATGTAAGAAGGTAGTGAGTCCAGACCCAAATATCTGAGGGTCTTCATTCATGATTAATTTCAGCCCCAGTCCTTAAGTTCCCAAAACAGATACAGTTGCCTACATGCAAGTTCCTAAGTCAGTTTTGTCTGCTTTTCTTTCTTTATCTCAAGTCTAATCTCTAAAATATGTGAATTTGTTGAAAGAGACTTGAGATACCAACTCGACTTAACAACTAAGTAATAGATTGTACAAATATGGAAACAGACTGTGCAATTAAGAAACAATGTATAAATATACTGGAGAGAGAGAGTGAGAGGGAGACAGAGACAGAGAGACAGAGAGAAATTGAGGGACACAGAGAGAGAGAGAGGACCCAAAAATGCATGCACATTTCAACAGTTTAATGTAGTACTAAATACCCAGAAGCCACTCTGAGCATATCTTGGAAAACTAAAGGCTAAAGATTACTTGAATTGTTCACATGTTGTATCAAAAATATTTAGCATTAATTATTTACATAAGTTTATGCTAAGAGTGGAAATCTTTTTGTATCTCAGCCTCATTACTAGGAAGTAAGAAAGTAGTTCACCTGTGAGGTCCTGGTTAAGCACTCATTCTGGCCCTCATGCTTCACTAATTTTATGTTTGGAATTAAGGTAGGATTCACGACACTGGAAACATTATGAAGCTTGTCTGAGGGAGCTGATTTTTTTTTGTCAGGGGAGGGTCAGAAATCAAACTCAGTGTGCTTGCCAGGGAGGAACTTATGCCACTGAGCTATATCACTGGCCCTGAAAATTTTAATCTTTACTTTTTTGCAGAAATTTGCTACAATTTAACTCTAACTTCTTCATTTACACAATAATTTTGTTTTTCCTCTTGGTGGATATATACTCGGTTGAATGAAAATGAGTTTATTGAGAGTGACACTGAATATCTTGAATGAAGTCTACTGGATTATTCCTAAAAGCAGCATTCCCCCCATTCCATTCTGTCCTATGCTGGCCTGGACTCCATATTTTCAGTATTAAAGGCATAAATTCTTCTATAGAATAATCAACTTGTAACCATTTGTGCATACTTGTAGCTTCATTCAAAAAGACCATTGAGTCCTTTAAAAAGACTAGGGTGGATATGAAAAGCCAGAAGTAAAGCCCCTAAATGCAAGCAATCCTCAGGTGAAGTGAGGCTGAAATCTAAGGAAACAAACCAATCCAACAGTTTCTGGGTTAAAAGCTACTATTTATGCTCCACTCCTGTTGGAAAAGATTGTTTTTTCTTGTCATGCTCAAAGGAGTTGGCTGCCAACTGAGCAGAGCCAATCAGCAATGAAGGCTCAGAGGACACTTCCGCTGTGATGGTGCCAAAATATACGGTGTGTGTTGCTGTAAACCCCCAGCTGAATACACCACTTTTTTCTATGACTTTAACTTATTACAGGTTGTAAAGGCCTCTCCAAAAACCTGAAGTCACACATTGGTAATGGTACGAGATTGGAGCTGGAAATGGAGTGGAGCTGAGAGTGGAGTAAGTCCTGGAAGGACGTGGCCAGAACCACTATGGCAATGTTCTGACTCCAAGCTTAGCTTCAGACTCTGAGCTCTTCCTAAGTCTCTGGTAAAGCATTATTGTCACTCCCTTTTTCTCTTTGCTCAGCATGGATATTTCTCACTTCCCAGCATCATGTCCTCACTGTGACACTGCCAATCCAGAATACCCTCTTGAGTGGCCCCAAGCACAGCTGTGTTTTCACAAATCTATGCAAAGCAGTGGTTTTGATGCAAACCTGGTTTCCAACCTCAGCAATGAATAAGTTATCACTTGAATTATTTCTATGAGATCTCTATTTACAATGATGTTACTTCAGGAACAGAGCTCAAAATCTTAAAAACACTGAGATCCCAAAACAAAACAAGAGTTGGGACTAACTCCCTGATTTCCAGAATGCATCCAAAGTGGCCAGCCATGTGGGTGCTCAGTGCAAAGTGAATTATAAGAAAAAAAAAAAAACAGCACAGTGACTGCTCAGTTGTTCAGTGGTCACTTATTGCACATGGCTCTGTGGATTTAAAACAATTTCACTTATTTAACTATTTGAGGCAGAGTCTAGCTATGTGGTTCTGAATCATCTTCAATGCACTATGTAGCCAAGGATAAACATGAAACATTTGGTGATCATACTAGTTCAGCCTACTCTGCAGAGCTTTTAATTAGTGGCGCTCAGTAGATAACTGGCATTCTATTATTGGTACCAGGGATCAAATTAACAACCATGCACTTGCGAGGCAGGAGCTTATGCCACTGAGCTAAATCCCTCGCCATCAGGCATTTTCATCTTGGGTCAGTGTCCAGCTTTAAGTCTAGAGGAGACAAAGGCAAAGAATCAGTGAAGTATACATGGGCCAAATAACAGAATCAACAGGATAATTATCAGTATAGTTCTGCACATGGCTTCCCATAAGGAGGATAGGAATAAGGTCCAGGAATTTTTTAAAAAAGACTTTAAAGAGAAAAAGAAAAAAAAAGAAAAAAGGTACAAGTAATACAGAATTTCAAAAACTAAGCAGTAAAAAATCACTAGTTAATAGACTACACACTGTCATCTTAGAAACAGTTGTTCAAGTTAAAAATTAAAGCATACAAAGTGGACATTCAAACAGTGAGACTGCAAACAGTTGTGTTCAATGATCCAACAAAAACTTAGTAATATGGTCATCTAGTGTACACACCTAAACCCACATTCAATTTATCCTTTAGAGCACTTCCTTTTCCTCTCTTTTTTACAATAACAAGTACACATTTTGGGTTTTATTATTCCCACAGTTCTTATTACTATTTTTCATTGCATCCCACAGATTCTAGCAAGTTGTATTTGTATTTTTGTATGCTTGTAGGTATTAATTTCTTGTTTAATTTCCCTTATGATCCACCGATTGCTCGAGTTGCTATTCCATTTCTGTGTGTTTGTGGGATTTTTGTAGTTTCTTTTCTCATTAATTTCTAGTTTCATGATGCTATCATCTGATAACATGCATGAGATAATTTTAACTCTTTTTCATTTATTAAATATGTTCTGTGGGCTAGTATATGTTCTATTTTAGAGAATACCCCGTGTACTGCTGAGAAGAATGTGTATCTGATTTTGGATGAACACTGTGTATATGTCTATCAAGCCCATTTGTTCACAGGTGTGATTCAGTTCCATTATATTTTTTAATGATTTTCTGTCTGGTGGATCTGTCCCTTGGTGTCAATGGTGTATTAAGGTCTAACTGTTATAATTGTGTTACTGCTAATTTGGTTTTTCATTTCTATTAATACTTGCTTTATATAACTGAGTTCTCTGGAATTTGGTGCATATATATTTAAGATTATTACGTCCAGAGCCATCGGTGTGCAGAGGAGGAGCTGCGCGGATCCGGAGTGCCTGCAGAAGCCCCTTCCTTTGTCTGGAGGAGGAGGGATCCCAGGTTCCTGAGGCACCTCGGCCTGTGCCCAGCCGCGCCTAGCCATCGGTGTGCAGAGGAGGAGATGCGCGGATCCGGAGTGCCTGCAGAAGCCCCTTCCTTTGTCTGGAGGAGTGAGTATTTCTGCAAGCAGGGAGGGATCCCAGGTTCCTGAGGCACCTCAACCTGTGCCCAGCCGCGCCTAGCCATCGGCGTGCAGAGGAGGAGCTGGGCGGATCCGGAGTGCCTGCAGAAGCCCCTTCCTTTGTCTGGAGGAGTGAATATTTCTGCAAGCAGGGAGGGATCCCAGGTTCCTGAGGCACCTCGGCTTGTGCCCAGCCGCGCCTAGCCATCGGTGTGTAGAGGAGGGGCTGCGCAGATCCGGAGTGCCTGCAGAAGCCCCTTCTTTTGTCTGGAGGATTGAGAATTTCTGCAAGCAGGGAGGGATCCCAGATTCCTGAGGCACCTCGGCCTTTGGTGAGTGGCCAGCACAGTCTGCCCAAATCTCAGACTGTTCCGGACCCCCCAGGCTTCTGGGTGCAGTGAAGTGGAGCAGTGGGTTAGAGGCCACTACAGCCGCCTCCCCATCCGGGCTACACCTGGAGGTCTGCGGAGCTCACCGGGTGGGCGGGCCTACACTATCCCCCCCTCCCCCCCAGCCCAGCCACGCCTAGCCAACTGCGTGCAGAGGAGGAGCTGGGTGGATCCGGAGTGCCCGCAGGAGGCCCTTCCTTTGTCTGGAGGACTGTGGATATCTCTGCAGGCAGGGAGGGATCACAGGCTCCTGAGGCACTGCGGCCTGTGGTGAGTACCCTAACCTGGCTGCGATTCAAGAGCTGTGGATCTACCAAGGGGCAGGTGGGCGCACAGTGTCCCTGAGGCCCAGCTTGTCTGGAACCGTGGAGTTCTGAACAAGCAGAGGAGGGCCATTGGTTCTGCAGGCCCAATGGCCTGGGGTAGAGTGGTGCCAGAGTCTCAGTAGCTGCAAACATAGAAGGGGATTTTCAACAGATCCTGAGGAGGCTTTCAAATAACACTTGAAACACAGAAATATAGGAAAATGACAAAACGAAAGACCAAATTACAACCTCAAACCTCCAGCCCATCTCAGGAAACCATAGGAGGAATGTATTTAGAAGAAAATATATCCCATCCTCCTCATAAATCAGACACAATAGCAACTGAAGTTGACAAGCAACTCCAGGAAGCTTTAAAGAAATTCAAACTCGAAATAATATCCCAGATAAAAGAAGAAATGATAAAAGAAATGAAAGAGATTCTGAATATATCTAAAGAAAACACAGATAAAAAATTGGAGGAACTAAACAAAAAGATAGAACCCCTGGATGAGCAATATAAGAAACAAACAGAATACATAATGCAGATGCACAGAGATATACAGGAAATAAAAAACTCCACTGAAAGTTGTAAAAACCGCCTTAATGAAAGTGAAGATAGAATTTCAGACCTTAAAGACAGGATTGCAGCTAGTGAACAGGAAAGGAAAGATCTTTTAAAAATAACAAGGAATCAGGAAACAACAATTCAACAACTGCAAGATGATGCAAAGAAGAATAACATAAGAATGATAGGGATTAACGAAAAAGAAGGAGACAACATAAAGAATATCAAGAGGATATTTAGAGAAGCAATAGCTGAAAACTTCGCAAGCATGAGATCAGAAACTGACATCAGGATCAGTGAAGCATATAGAACTCCAAATAGTCATAACCAAAATAAAACTACACCCAGACATATAATAATCACCATCCCAGAAATCCAACACAAGAATAGATTATTAAAAGCTGTCAGAGAGAAAAGACAGATCACTTATAAAGGAAAACCTATCAGAATCACAGCAGACTTCTCATCACAAACAATAAAGTCAAGAAGAGCATGGAGTGAAGTATTCCAGATCCTAAAGCAAAATGATTTCCAACCTAGACTGATATATCCTGCAAAACTATCATTTAAAATAGATGGTGAAATACGATACTTCCATGACAAAGAACAGCTGAAGAACTTCATGAACACCAAACCAACCCTGGAAAAAATATTGAAAGACAGTTTAGATAAACAAAGGAAAAAACCACTAAGCAAAGCAAATAATTAAACAGAACAGAAAGATAAAGATGCAACAGCAGAGAGATAAGATTCCTACAATTAACCAACATTTAAAAGTAATAACCATTAATGTAAATGGTCTCAATGCACCAACCAAAAGAAACAGACTAGCAGAATGGATCAAGAAACAAAATCCAAACATATGCTGTTTACAGGAAACCCATCTAACCCAGAAGGATACTCACAGACTGAAAGTCAAAGGATGGAAAACAATTCTTCATGCAGCAGGAATCAAAAAAAAGGCAGGAGTAGCCATTCTGTTTGCAGACAACGTGAACTTTAAACCAACAATGACCATAAAGGATAAAGAAGGTCACTACATACTCGTAAGGGGAAAACTCCAAGAGGAAGAGATAACTATCTTAAATATATATGCACCAAACTCCAGAGCGCCCAGTTATATAAAACAATTATTAACAGAAATGAAAACTCAAATTATCAGTAACACAATTGTAACAGGAGACCTTAATACGCCATTGACACCAAGACACAGATCGACCAGACAGAAAATGAGTAAAGAAATAACAGAACTGAATCATACCTGTGAACAAATGGGTTTGATAGACATATACAGAATGTTCCACCCAACAACATCAGAATACACATTCTTCTCAGCAGTACATGGATCATTTTCGAAAATAGACCATATATTAGCTCATAGAACATATTTAAACAAGTGCAAAAGACCTGAAATCATCCCTTGCATGTTATCGGATCACAGCGCTCTGAAATTAGAAATTAACGATAAAAGATACTGCAAAAATCTCACAAACACATGGAAACTGAATAACACACTCTTGAGTAATCAGTGGGTCACAGAAGAAATTAAAGAAGAAATCAAACAATACCTAAAAGAAAATGAAAATGCAGATACAACTTACCGGAATCTGTGGGATGCAATGAAAGCCGTCCTGAGAGGAAAATTTATTGCACTGAGTTCCCACATCAGGAAAACAGAACGAATACAAATAAATAACTTGATGCTACACCTCAAACAGCTAGAAAAAGAAGAGCAAGTCAAGCCCAAAGCCAAAAGAAGAGAGGAAATTATAAAAATCAGAGCAGAAATCAATGCAATAGAGACTAAGAAAACAATCCAAAGCATCAACAAATCAAAGAGTTGGTTCTTTGAAAGAATAAATAAAATCGATAAGCCCCTAGCCAACCTTATTTAAAAAAGGGAAGAAAAAGCTCAAATTCATGCAATAAGAAATGAAAAAGGAGAAGTCACTACAGACCCAATAGAAATACAGAAGATCATCAACACCTATTTCGAAAACCTCTACTCTCAAAAGTTTGATAACACAGAAGAAATAGACAGATTCTTAGAAGCATATGAAGTACCAAAGCTAGATCCAGAGGATGTAAAACTGTTAAATAACCCAATCTCTGCTAATGAAATTGAAAATGTAATTAAGTCCTTACCCACCAAGAAGAGCCCAGGTCCAGATGGATTCACTGCAGAATTCTACAAGAAATACAAAGAAGACCTAATGCCAACACTCCTCAAACTATTCAATGAAATTGAAAGGGAAGCAATCCTTCCTAAATCATTCCTGGAAGCAAATATCACTCTAGTACCAAAACCTGAGAAAGACCCAACTAAAAAAGAGAACTATAGACCGATCTCCCTAATGAACACAGATGCAAAAATCCTCAATAAAATATTGGCAAATAGGATCCAGCAAATCATCAAGAAGATTATACACCATGACCAAGTGGGATTCATCCCAGGAATGCAAGGATGTTTCAACATACGCAAATCAATAAATGTAATCCACCATATCAATAAAGCCAAAAATAAGAATCACATGATCATTTCTATAGATGAAGAAAAAGCCTTTGATAAGGTCCAACATTTACTCATGATAAAAACTCTACAGAAAATTGGAATAGATGGTCTTTACCTCAATATAATAAAGGCCATTTATGACAAACCAACAGCCAGCATCATACTAAATGGCCAAAAATTGAAAGCCTTTACTTTAAAATCAGGCACAAGACAAGGATGTCCTTTATCACCACTCCTATTTAATATAGTACTGGAAGTACTAGCCAGAGCAATTAGACAAGAAAGAGAAATAAAAGGGGTAAAGATAGGAAAAGAAGAAGTTAAGTTGTCATTGTTTGCAGATGACATGATACTCTACATAGAAGACCCCCTAAACTCCATTGAAAGACTCTTAGATACAATAAATAAACTCAGTAATGTGGCTGGATACAAAATCAATACTCAGAAATCAATAGCATTCCTATACACAAACAACAAAATCACAGAGAGGGAAATAAGAGAAACTACACTCTTCATATTAGCAAGCAAAAAAATGAAATATTTACGAATTACTCTTACGAAAGAAGTGAAAGACTTCTACAGTGAAAACTATAATACACTGAAAAAGGAAATTGAAGATGATCTCAGAAAATGGAAAGACATCCCTTGCTCATGGATAGGAAGAACAAACATTGTGAAGATGGCCATTCTCCCAAAACTCTTATACAGATTCAATGCAATCGCAATAGAAATACCATCAACATACCTTATAGATCTAGAGAAATCACTCCTAAATTTCATCTGGAACCAGAAGAGACCTAGAATCGCAAAAGTAATTCTAAGCAGCAAAGACAAAGCAGGAGGCATCACAATTCCTGACTTGAAATTATACTACAAAGCAACAGTAGTAAAATCAACATGGTATTGGAATCAAAACAGAGCTGAAGATCAATGGAATAGATTAGAAGATACAACCACAACTACAAACACACTCAACCACCTTATCTTTGATAAAGGAGCCAAGCAGGTTCACTGGAAGAACGACAGTCTCTTTAATAAATGGTGCTGGAAAAACTGGCTCTCCATTTGCCGAAAACTAAAGCTAGACCCATGTCTATCACCATGTACTAAATTAAAATCTAAATGGGTCAAAGATCTGAATATTAAAACAGAAACGCTAAATCTATTGGAAGACAAATTGGGTAGAAACCTTGGAGACATAGGAGTAGGTAGAGAATTCATGAACAGGACTCAAACTGCATGGGAAATACTTCCCAGAATCAATAACTGGGACCACTTCTTATTAAAAAGTTTTTGCATGTCAAAAGAAATCTCCATCATAGTGAAAAGAAAACCCACAAACTGGGAAAAGATTTTAGTGAACTCTCTCTCAGACAAGGGACTCTTGTCTAAAACATATAAAGAATTTAAAAAACTCAGACCTCCAAAATTCAAAGATCCAATCCAAAAATGGGCATCTGAGATGAATACGCAATTCTCAGATGAAGAAATGCAAATGGCAAATAAATACATGAAAACATGCTCATCATCATTGGTCATTAGAGAAATGCAAATTAAAACCACACTGAGATACCATCTCACTCCTGAAAGAATGGCCAGGATCAAGAAAACCAACAACAACAAATGCTGGAGAGGCTGTGGGGAAAAAGGAACTCTCCTACACTGCTGGTGGGAGTGTAGACTGGTACAGCCTTTGTGGAGGTCTGTCTGGAGGTTTCTCAAAAAGTTGGGACTGGAAATCCCATTTATTCCAGCTATTCCACTTCTAGGCATATTCCCAGAAGAACTGAAAGCATCATACCACAGGGATATATGTGCACCTATGTTTATAGCAGCACAATTTGTAATCGCCAGATCTTGGAAACAACCCAAGTGTCCATCAACTGAAGAATGGATAAAAAAGTTGTGGTATTTCTATACAATGGAGTATTATTCAGCTATAAGGAAGGATCGCATTGAGATATTTATCAATAAATGGGCGCAGCTTGAGACCATACTCATAAGTGAAATAAATCAATCTCGCATGTATGAATACCGAATAGTTTCCCTAATGTAAGTAATGATTCAAATATATAAAAATATGTGATAATCATGATTCCCCATTATGTGGCCTTGAAGCCTTATAAAATTTTCACTTATTAATTAGAAAGGCTTTATTCTGGGCTTTTTGATATGGAAATATTTGAAGCTATAGTATATGAAGTTTTATCCAAATATTTTAAGGAAAAAGACAGACACTATGGTAACTACTATTCTTTAAAAAAATTATTTAGCTATTTCTTATGTTTATTTTAATTAAGGGAAAAATTTTAAAAATTAGGATATATAATAGTAACTCTTTTCGATCTCCTATTAACTTGTTTTGAAGTCCTGTAATACTCCCACGATCTTGTTTTGACTGATTAGACTCTGTTCCATTCTGTGCGATAGTAGCAAGTCTGAGGGTATAGGCAACTAATTTGAAGGCAATAAGATTCACAAAGATGCCCATTCTGGTTTGACTATTGTCTCCTTTGGAAGTCCTGTAATGTTCACAATGCCTAAGTTTTATTGGTCTTGTTCTCCACTGTTTTGTCCAACTTTATAATATCTAATGAGATAGACAATTCCTTTTAAGGAAACAAGAGACAACGTTGATAACCATTGTTAATAACCTTGTACTCTGTTCTACATCATGTGCTATGTCTATCCTTGGTTTTGACTTACAGCTTTGTGTTGCCATATTTGACTTTATTCTCTCCCCCCCAAAAAAAGTAATAAGAACTAAGGAGTAATAAAATCCAAAATGTGTAAATTTTGTTGTAAAAAAGAGAGGGAGGAAAAAAAAAGCTCTAACGGATATAATTGCAAGTGTGTTTAGGGGTTTTAAATAGCTGACTATATTAATGTTTTTGGATCATTGAACACAGCTGTTTGCAGTCTCTCTGTTTGAATGTCTACTTTGTATTCTTTGATACTGTGATTTGAGCAACTATTTCCAAGATGATAATATGTAATCTATTAACAGGTGATTTCTTACTGTTATGTTTTTTTTTTGTAGTTCTGTATTATGTGTAACCTTACACTGCTTTGTTTTGTTTTGTGTTTTTCTCTTTTTCCTCTTAAATAAAAAAAAAGATTATTACCTCTTCCTCTTGAAGTTTTCCCCTAAACAGTATGTAATGACATTCTTTATCTCTTCTGATCATTCTTGGTTTGAAGTTCAAATTTCTTGCAAACAGAATAGCTACCCATCATTGTTTTGGGGTTCCTATTGCATGAAGTATTGTTTTCCATCCTTTGACTTTCAGACTGTGAGTATCCTTTTGTGTTAAATGGGTTTCCTGTAGGACAGCACATGGTTGGATGTTGTTTCTTGATCCATTCTGCCAGTCTGTTTCTTTTAATTGGTGAATTGAGACCTTTTACATTAATGCTTATAACTGTTGTATGTTGGTTTATTTTGCCTTGTTATGATTCTGCTATTGCATCTTTATGTTTCCATTCTGTTTAATTGTCTCCTTTGCTTAGTGGTTTTTTTCATAAGTGTATTTAAATTGTCTTTCAGTATTCTTTGCAGGATGGTTTGGTGATCATGAAGTTCTCCAACTGTTCTTTGTCATAAAAGTATCTTATTTATCCATCTATTTTGAAGGACAATTTTGCAGGGTACATCAGTCTATTTTGGAAGTCATTTTCCTTTAGGATCTGAAATATTTCTCTCCATGCTCATCTCAACTTTATTATTTGTGTTGAGATGTCTGCTGTAATTCTGATAGGTTTTCCTTTATTGATGATCTGTCTTTTCTCTCTGACAGCTTTTAGTTTTCTATTCTTATGTTGGATTTCTGGGATGGTAATTATTGTATGTCTCGGTGTAGTTTTATTTTGGTTATGGCTATTTGGAGTTCTATGTACTTCACTCATCTTGGTGTCAGTTTCTATTCTCATGTTTGAGAAATTTTCAGTGATTACTTCTCTAAATATCCTCTTGACATCCTTTATGTCTTCCTCTTCTTTTTCATTTATTCCTATCAATCTTATGTTGTTTTTCTTTACATCATCTGGCAGCTGTTGAGTTGTTATTTCCTGATTCATTGTTATTTTTAAACAATCTTTCCTTTCCCGTTCACTAGCTGCAGTCTTGTCTTCAAGGTCTGAAATTCTATCTTCACTCTCGTTGAGGTGACTTTGACAACTTCCCGTGGAATTTTTGATTCTTGTATATCTCTTTGGATCTGCTTTATGTATTCTGTTTGTTGCTTATACTGTTTTCTAAGGATTCTACCTTTTTGGTTTGTTCCTCTAATTTTTAGCTGTGTCTTCTTTAGATATGTTCAGCATCTCTTTCATTTCTTTTATCATTTCTTCTTTTACCTGGGAGATTCTTTCTAGTTTGCATTCCTTTAAAGCTTCCCAGAGTTGCTTGTTTATTTTGGTTGCTATTATTTCAGCTATTTCAGGTATATGGCACGTATATTCTTCTATGTACATAGCTCCTGAGGTTTCATGGGATGGGCTTGAGGTGTGAGATTGTATTTTGGTCTTTTGATTTGTCATTTTCCTATATTTCTGTGCTTCAAGTCTTATTCCAACGTTTCCCCTTGGCCTATTGGAAATCCTCTTCTACGCCCTCAGCTCCTGGGACCTGCCACCCAGTTCCCCAGATTGAGAGAGGGTCACTGGGGGTGGGTCTGGCAGACACAAAACCTGTGGAGCCAGTTGAGTGTGGCAGGAAGCTGGGAAGTTCTTTGGCTGGTGGAAGCAATAATCTTAAACTCCTGGGGCTTGGGATTGTGTGGGGACACCCACCTCTGGCCACTCAATTTCCAGAATTGAGGATGCAGGCAGGCCCAAGATTCCCAGAGCTGGCCGAGGAGGGGTCATGATCTCAAACTCCTGGGGCTGGAGATGGTGCAGGGACACTCACCTCTGGCCACCCAGTCTCCAGAACCAAGGGCATGGGCAAGCCCAAGATTCCCAGAGCTGGCAGAGTACAGCAGGAAGACCTCTTATTGTGTTCTAACATTTGTATTGTTACTTCCTGGTTCCTTATTATTTTCATGATCACACATTACAAATCTATCTTCAAGTTCTGAAAGTCTAACTTTAGTTTCTGTCAAGGAATTTTTCCAGGTTTCAATAGTTTTTAATTTCCTGGTAATCTCTTTGGATTTGTTTGATGTATTCTAGATTTTGTTTACATTCTTCATCAAAGATTTCTCTCCTTTATCTGGGTTCCTCCATTGTTCCATTTGTGTCTTCCTGAGAGGTGCTTAGCATTTATTTTATTAATCTTTTTGTGTCTTGCTTCGCTTGAATTAGAATTTCAGTTTTGTGTTCATCTAGGAGCTCATGAAGGTATTTCTTTATGTCGGCTGAAGCTGTGTCTGATATTATACGTTTGCTTCCCTGGATCTCTTCTGTGTTTACCTCTCCTAGACTTATTTTCCCTGGGTCAGTGGCTGGATGCTGTATCTTGTTTCTTTTTCTTGTCATGTTTCTGGTTTCTTTCAGACAGGTGTATGGTGGAGGTCTCAGGCCCTTTCCATATTGCTTATGGTTTTTCTGAATCATGCTGGCTAGGGAATTGCTGCCTTCTCCAGTTTGTTGTTGATTTGTGAGGTGCATGCAGGGACAATGTGGGCTGGCCCCTCTCCTCTGAGCCAGCCAACCAGTGAGTGCCTTCAGCACGTTAGTCGGTGACATGTGGTTATCACAGGTTTGGGAGTTTCATTTCTGGCTATTGGGTCCTGATGAGGGATGTGATGCAGCACAAATAGATCTTACCAGTCCTCTTTGGGGAAGAAGTGGGTGACTGATGCCACTGCAGTTCCAGGTTCAGGCCCGTCCTGGCCAATTCCCATATGTTTTCCAGCTGATCATCACCTCTGAAAGACCAAATTCCTAGCACTCACCATGGGTAGGTGCTGCTTTCCTTGTTGGTTCCACTCTCCGGTGCATCACATCCTCCCGTCAAGGGCCTTCACCTCACAAACCCCCAATTTCAGTGCTACTGGGACTTTAGCACAACCATGAGTTGTCTGACTCTAAGGTGCACCCAGCACAGCTTGAGACCAGCTCCAGTGAGAGTGTGTCTGGTTCCAGCTTTTCATCCACATCTTTCCTTCCTTCCTTTCTTTTTTTTTCTTTTACTTTTTCCTCAGTTTCTTCCTGGGTTGTGAGAATTCCTCTCCTTTCATCTGGTCTTCTCCATGGTGTTAAATTCTGGCATCTGAGTTTTTTTTTTTCCTCAGAAAGGCTCTCTACCCTAATACCTATTAATCTGCAATCTTCCCCGGATAGACAGAGGCATGTATTAAAATCTATTATCCAAATAAATCTTGATTAAATGATGTGAAAACACAAAAAAAGAAAGACACTAGATTGCTGAGCTCAAATAAAAAAGAACAGCTATTTACAGAGCAGACAAATGGATTAATGTGAACGGATGATCTGTGCAGTATAAACAGACTGGGCAAACAGACAACAGACACACAGACAGATTGACAAAAATCTTACACAATCAGAATGCACTCAAATATATGTGGCCAATTTGAACTATAATGAATAGACTAGTTCAAACATTTTGTAGGTAAATTAGTAGAGATCTATTTATTTATTTTTTTTTATTTTTTATTTGAAGGAGGAAAAAAAACAATAAAAAGGCAAGGTAACACAGAATTCAAAAAGTTAACATAACAAAATTGCTAGTTGATACAGTTACATAATGTCATCTTAATAATTGTTAAAGTTACAAAACCAAAGCATAAAAGGTGGCTAAACACTCAAACATTGACTGTGCAATCCATTCTGTTCAATGATCTAATAGAAATTTAGTAATATGGCCATTTATCTTACACACTTATACATACTGTTATATCCTTTACAGCACTTTCCTTCCTTTTCACTTTTACAATATCTATTATACATTTTGGATCTTATTACACTATCAATTTTTACTATTTTTACACTAGAGAGGCAATGTGCTATTTACTAATGTGAGTCTTGCTTATTTCATAATGAGAATATTCTTAATTTGCCTTCATTGACCTATAAAGGCCTCAAGATTGTCATTTTTATAGCTGAGTAGTATTCCATTGTATAAAAATACCACATCTTGGGGGTGGGGATTTAGCTCAGCGGCATAAGCACCTGCCTTGCAAGCAGGCAGTCGTGAGTTCAATCCCTGGTACTGATAAAAAGGAAAAAGAGCAAAAAAAAAAAATACCACATCTTTTTCATCCACTCTGCAGTTATGGGCATTATGACTGTTTCCAAGGTTCACCTATCACAAATTGTGCTGCTTTGAATATGGGTGCACATATATCACTGTGACATGACACTTTCAATTTTTTTGGGAAAATACCCAGGAGGGGAATAGCTGCATTGAATGAAACTTACAGTCCTAGTTTTGTGAGGAATCTCCATACTGATTTCCACAGTGGCTGCACTAGTCTGCACTCCCACCAACAGTGGAGAACTGTTCCTTTTCCCCCACATTCTCGCCAACATTTGTTATCAGCTGTTTTCTTCATGGCAGCCATTATTTCCGAGGTGAGATGAAATGTCAATTCTGTTTTAAGTTGCATTTCTTGAATGACCAGTGATGGTGAACATTTCTTCATATGTTGATTTGCCATTTGTATATCTTCATCTGAGAACTGTGTGCTCATCTCAGATGTTCATTTTTTGGAGAAGGTCTTTGAATTTGGGAGACTTGATGTTTTTCATTTCTTTATATGTTCTGGTTATAAGTCCTTTGTCTGAGGGATTATTGGCTGCAATTCTTTCCCATTCTGTGGGTTTTCTTTTCACTTTGTTGGTGATGCCTTTTGACATGCAAAAACTTATTAGTAATATGAGATACAAGTTGTTGATTCTTTGAAGTATTTCCCATGTGATTTATGTTTTATTCATAAATTCTCTCCTTAACCCTATGCCTCTAAGATTTCTACCTACCTTGTCCTCAAGTAGAGTTAGTGTTTCTGTTTTAATATTTAGATCTTTGATCCATTTTGACTTTAGTTTAGTGTACGGTGATAGACATGGGTCTATTTTCAGTCTTCGGCACGGAGAAGCCAATTTTTCCAACATCATTTTTTAAAGAAGCTATCTTTTTTGCAGTGACCATGTTTGTCAAATATAAGGTGGCTTAGTAGTTGGCTTTGCATCTTCTAATCTATTCCATTGATCCTCAGATGTATTTCTTTGCCAGTACCATGCTAGTTTTATTACTGCGGATTTGTTATATAATTTTAAGCCAGGATTTGAGATACCTCCTGCTTTGCCTTTGTTGTCCAGAATTGCTTTTGCTATTCTAGGTTTCTTCTGTTTCCAAATGAATTTTAGGAGTGTTCTCTAGATCTGTAAGGTACGTTAGTGTTATTTTGATTGGGATTGAATTAAATCTTTGTAACAGTTTTGGGTGTATGGATAGTTTCATGATTCTGGCTCCTCCTAACCAAGAGGAAGGAATATACTTCCACTTTCTGATATCCTCTTCAATAACTTTTTTTTAGAGTAGCATGGTCTTCAGCATACAGATCTTTTATATTCTTGGTTAGATTGATTCCCAGATGATTCAATTTTATATTTTTTTATTTTTGTTTATTTTGAAGGTAGTGAAAATACAAAAGAACAAGACAAAACAAAACCAATTGAGACATGCAGTGAAATCGTACAGAACTTCACAGCAGGATATCAGGATAACAGTAGTAGATACCATAGTATATCTTGTTATCTTCACAATAGTTATGCAGTCATTTAGGTAGTGCAAAATCAACCCAAAAACAAAAAATTATAAAACCAATTAAAAGAGAACATTGAACAGAATAAAACAATCATAATAAAGCAAAAACAGTTGAAACTACGTTTGCCTTCATACAGTAGAAGGAAATCTCCCGTATCTGCTATATTGCATATAGTCTTCATCCCAAGAGATACTCAGACCTCTGTCTCCCGTTGCTAAAGGGGGAGGGCAGGTTTCTGATGTTTGATTCCCAGCCCAAGCAACCATTAGGCTCATGTGAGCTGCTGACTGAGTCTCATGGCTTCCTCCTGAGGGAGGTGATTACCAAGTGGGTGGGTGTAAAACAGGAAGAAACAGTACATATTTTCAAAGAAAAGAAATAGACAGTAATAAATCACTAGCTGATGTATACATATTGTGCCCCTATAAATAGTTGTTCAAGGTACACAAGTGGAACACATAAATGGGATTTCAACCAGGGAGACTGCAAACAGTTCTGTTCAACTATCCAACAAAACTAAATATTATGACTATCAATCCTATACACTTAGACATGTGTGCATTTATCCATACCTTCATTTATGTTGAGACCTAACACAATTTATTAGATTAAAATCCTTCTGAACAAAGATTAATAATATTGCTGGATTTTACATCATGACACTCCGGGATCAGGATGGGGTACTGCAGTGCCACTTTCTTTCCTTCAAAATTTTTGTTCATTTCATCGTGTGTCATCAGATAAGTTCTCATAAACTGTTTATAGGTTTTACATAATCATGAGTCTTAACATGTATTTCTATTTTTTCCATATTAGAGGGAGAAACATAACAAAGCAGGACAGAATTAAACTTTTTCCTATAGCCATATAAAACTAAAAAGACATATAAATCTGCTGTATAAGGAGTTCTACTCTGGTCACTGTGCTGTTTCTTGTTATCATCAACACAATGGCTATATCATCATATAAAGTATAATTGAGCATATCAGTACATAACAGAATTAACAGAAATACAATTTTGTAGATAGTGTAGAGCTACAAAAACAGGTAGTAATCAAATCAGAATGGATATCATAGTGAATCATTGTCATTTTCAGTATAGTTGTCTATACTCCTCAAATTGTTACCATCAACCTTACAGTTCTGAATAAAATCTGTCAATAATAAGCAGCAATCAAACAAGTCAGATTTAACTAAGATCAGTCATGATACAACAGTGTAAGTCATACAGGGATCCTGATTGAGTTAACAGGGAATTAAAGATGTCCTCTGTGCTATGCAAAGTTATCTGTGCCCCTCAGATCCAGTGCTTGTATACAACTAGGATGGAACAAGTTCCAACCAAGCAGAGTGGTGCGAGTAATAGGGGTTTTAATTCTCGATACACTATTAGCTATATCTTCTGCTGTTTTTTTTTTTTTTTTGTTGTTGTTGTTGTTGAGGACTATTCCTCCCCTTTATTCCCCCAGAATGAACTGTGTTTTTTTGGATCTCCCCAACACACAGTTTTGTATTGGGGGGGGCAACCTGTTATTTACATAAGTGTTTCTGAACTTTCTCACTCCTGGGCTAGGTTTCTAGGTATATTTCTTCATTAAAGCCTGTCTCTTCAACCTATCCATAAATACTGGTCTAGTTACCCCTATTACTCTCTGGTTCCCTATTGCATCAAGTTCCATTTTCTCATGTTTGATTTTTGGTCCATATAACCTTCTTCAGGCTAATTTTATTTCCTATAAAGAGCCTCTCGGTGGACCCTATCTCTTGATCCACGCTGCCTGCAATTCTCTCTTTTTTCCCTTAATTTAGTGTATCTAGGCCATCAAAATTAGAAATTATATCCAATCTTCTCTGCTTCAATTCTGTTGAGCTCTTTTTCTGTCATTAATCGTCTGTTTGTCTTCTTCATTTTGCTTTCTGCTCCATTCATTGTGGCCTCTCTGCCACTGTTACTGGAATTTTGGTACTTTTCTCTTTTAGAATGTTCTGCAGTTTCCTCTGTAGAGTTGAGTTGGTGGTTGCAAATTCCCCTAGTTCCTCTTTATCCTGGAAGCACCTTGTTTCTCCATTAATTTCTAGGGACAGTTTTGCAGGATATATCAATCTTGGCTGGAGGTTATTGTCTTTGAAAGCTTGAATTATTTTGCCCCACACTCTTCATGATTTGATGGTTTGTGTCCAGGAGTCTGCTGTAATTATAATGGGTGTTCCCTTGTAAGTGATTGTTTCTTGTCTCTAACAGCTTTTAAAATTCTGTTTGTATATTGGATTTCTGGAAATTTGATTATTATATGCCCGGGTGTAGTTCTGTTTGGATTGTAGGTCACTGGGGTCCTGTATGCCTCATATATCTGGGGCATCTTTAGCTTTTCCTGTATTAGGGAAGTTCTTGATTATTTCTGTGAATAGACTTTGCAGTTCATTTGTTTGTATCCCTGCTTATTCATTTACATTCTTAGTTCTTAAGTTATAGATCCTCTTATCATCTTCTAGCCTTTGTACTCTTACTGCTTGTTTCCTTGTTATTTCTTCATGCTCCCACATTACAAATCTGTCCTATCGTTCAGATAATATATCTTTAGTTTCTTTCAAGGTTTTATTCCAGCTTTCAGTAGAGCTTTTAGTTTCTTGGTAATCTCTTTGAACCTGCTTCATATATTCTATGTTTTCTCTATTTTCTCAAAATTCTCCCCATTTTTTTCTGTTCTTCCATCCCACCATCTGTTTTTTCTTGGGAGGTGCTTAGTATTTCTTTAACTATTCTATTTATATCTTATTTACTTAGTTAAACACTTCACTTTTGAACTCATCTATGAGGTCCTGGAGATATCACTTTCTGTCTATTGGTGCAATGCTTGATATTGCATGTTTTCTGTCCTCATTCTTCTTTGCATTTACCTTTCCTGGATCAGTGTTCTCAGGATTGGGGACCGAGGACCCTTTCTTGTTTCCTACTCTTCTCATATTTTTTATTCCTTCCATACAGGCATATATAAGAGGCCCAGTGTATTGCTTTCTTATTCAGGCAACTGGATTTCACCATGGCCGGATCTCAGGAGCCACTGACTGGGTCTCCTCCTCTATATTTCATTTTTAAATGCTATTGTGAAAGGTAGTATTTTCATAATTTATTTCTCAGTGAGTCTTTAATTTGTATACAGGAATGCTATTGATTTTTGAGAGCTGATTTTATATCCAGCTATGCTGTTGAATTCATTTATAACCTATAGTAGTCTTTTAATGGAATTTTTTTGGATCTTCTATATAACTCTCATCATTGACAAATAATGATAATTTAACTTCTTCCTTTCCTGTCTTTATTCCTTTTATTTCTGTCTTATATGCTTGTTCTGGCTAATATTTCAGAACTATATTGAATAGAAATGATGACAGTGGACATCTTTTTCTTGTTCCTGATTTTAGAGTGAAGGTTTTAAATTTTTGTCCATTTAGTATAATGTTGGCTGTTGATTTATCATAAATGGCCTTTATGAGATTGAGGTAGACAACATGTATTCTGAGTTTCTGAAGGGTTTTTACCATGAACATGTGTTGGACCTTAACAGTAGCTTTTTCTGTGTCTACTGGGATGATAACGTGATTTTTGTGTTTGGCTCTGTTGATGTAGTGTATTACATTTATTGATTTGCATATGTTAAACAATCTCTGAATTCCTTCAATAAATACTGCATTGCTGCAATAAATTTGGTCATGGTGTATAACTTTCTTGATGACTTCTGTTTGTCAATATTTTATTGAGAATCTTTGCATCAAAGTTCATTACTGAGACTGGCCTTTAGTTCTCCTTTTTGTTTGGGTCTGTCTCTGGTTTGGGTATAAGAGTAATCTTTGCCTCTAGGAATGATTTAGGGAGGATTGATACCTTTTCAATTTCATTGAAGAGTTTAAGGAGTATTGGCATCAAAACTTCTGTAAATTTCTTGTAGAATTCAGCTGTGAATCCATCAGGACCTGGGCTTTTCTTTGTTGGTAAGTTTTTAATTACATTTTCAATTTCAATAGCTGCTACTGGGTTATTCAAAATAGCTATGTCTTCTTGGCTGAGCTTTGGTAACTCATATGTTTCAAGAAATCTGTCCATTTCCTCTGTGTTTTCCACTCTATATGAGTAGAGGTTTTCAAAGTAGGTATTCATGATGTTTTGAATTTCCATGGGACCTGTAGTAATTTCCCCCTTTTCAGTCCTTATTGCATGAATTTGGGTTTTTTCTTTCTCTTTCTTGATAAAGTTGGCTAGCGGTTTATCAGTTTTGCTTACTTTCTCAAAAAACCAGCTCTTCTATTCAATAATTCTTTGTATTGTTTTTATTTAGTTTCAGTTGCATTAATTTCTGCTCTGATCTTTATTATTTCCTCTCTTCTATGAGTTTTTGGTTTGACTTGGTCTTCTTTTCTAGAAGCTTGAGATGTAGCATCAGGTTATTTATTTTTGCTCATTCAATTTTATTGATATGACAATTTATTGCTATATGTTTCCTGCTTAGGATCACTATCCTTGTGTCTTATAGGTTATGATATGTTATATTTTCATTTTCATTGAATTGTAGTTATTGCTTTATTTATTCTTTAATTTCATCTGTAGAGCAGTGGTTGTTCAGAACATTGTTATTTGATTTCCAAGTATTTACACCTGTTTTATGATTTCTTTTATGATTATTTTATAATTTCACTGCAATATGATCAGATATTATGCATGGATAATTCCAATCCCTTTGCATTTACTTAAAAATATTTTATGTGTTAATATATGTTCTATTTTGGAGAATGTTCCATGTGCAGCTGACAAGAATGTGTATTCGCATGTGGTTGAGTGGAACACTCTTTAAACATCTACTAAGTCCATTTGCTCACAGGTATGATTGAATTCTATTTCTCTTTGTGACAATGGGGTATTAAGGTTCCCTGTTATAATTGTGTTCTTGTGTATTTGCTTTTTCATGTCCTTTAGTATTTGTCTTATATAATTGTGTGCTCTTGTATTTGGTACATATATATATATATATATATATATATATATATTTATAATTGTTAGTTCTTCCTCTTTAATTTTTCCACTAATGAGTATGTAGTGACCTTCTTTATTTGTTTTAATCATTTTAGAGTTGATGTTCACATTGTCTGCAAATAGAATGATTACCCCTGGTTTTTTCTGGGTTCCTATTGCATAGAATACTGTTTTCCATTCTTTGACTTTTAATGTATGAGTTTCCTTTTGGGTCACATGTGTTGCTTGTATACAGCATGTTGTGGGATCCTGTGTCTTGGTCCATACTGTTTACCTATTTACTTTGATAGGCAAATTGAGCCCATTTACATTTATGGATATAGCTGATATGTACTGTCTCAACTTTGCCAGGTTATGTTCCAGTTGTTTGTTTTCTGCTTTACTTCCTTGTTTAATTGCTTGTCTTGCCTGGTGGTTTCTTTCTGTTGTTGTTCTGGAGATCATAGTCATTTTTATCTCTGTCTAGTATGCCTTTCAATACTCTTTCTAGAGTTGGTTGTTGGACATGAATTTCTTTCTTCAGTTGTTCTTGCTCATGGAAGTATCTTGTTTCTCCATTAAATTTGAATGAAAGTTTTTCTGGGTACATCAACCTGGGTTGAAAGTTGTTGTCTTTCAGAGGCTGACATACCTCATTCCAAGCTCGTCTTGCCTTGAAAGATTGTGCTGAAAAATCTGCCACGATTCTAATGGGCTTCTCTTGATAGGTGAGTTGTGTCTTTTCACTAACAGCATTCAGTGTTCTGTTTTTATGCTGCATGTCTGGTATCTTAATTACTATATATCTGGGTGCAGATTTATGTTGGTTGTGAGCGTTTGGTGTTCTATATGCCTCACTTATCTGCATATCACATTTTCCCCCATGTTTGGGAAATTTTCTGGTATTACTTCTGTGAATAGTTTACCTATGTCATTTTCATTGGCTCCTGCATCTTCATTGATGCCTATTAGTATTATATTGTATCTCTTTGCATCATCTTGAAGGTACTTATTGTCATTTCATGCCACTTTATTTTTAAAACTTTTATCCTTTCAGGATCGCTAATTGTGATCCTGTCCTCAAGGTCTGAAATTCTATCCTCAGCTTCATTTAAATGGTTTTTCCTGCTTTCAGTAGAAAATTTTGTTTCTTGGATGTCTATTTGAGTTTTTTTCATGGATTTTGCTTGTTTTCTATACTGTTCATTCAAGGTTTCAATCAGTTTCTATCCTCCTGTACATTTTTAAAAACTATTTCTCCTCTAGCCATGCTGAGCAACTCCTTTATTAAGATTGTTATTTCTATTACTTCTTATTTCCTCTATAGCTTTATGATTTGTTTTTTATTTCACTTGCTATCTTTTCAGAGATTTCCAGTTTGTGACTTTTGAAGTCCTTTATTTCAAAGTCTCCTGTATTTGCTCCTGATGGACTAGATGTTTGAGATTGCATTTTGAATTTTGTTTTGCCATTTTCCCCTTTCAGGTTAATATTTGGTCTTTCAGTCACACCAGTCTCAGCTGTTGGTAGTGTGTATCTTAGGGTACAACTATAAGGTTGATGCTTGTCCAATTACTGGGTTCCACAATGAAGAGGTGGGTGAGTCACCAGAATTCCTCCTGCAGGGCCTGTTGGGTGAGTCCTATATTCTTCCCACGTTGACAAATCTAGGCATATTGGTGGAAATCAACCTTTAGTTCCTGCTGTTATTATGTCTTCAGGTTGTTCAGAGTAATCAGATATCCTTGTGTATAGTGTTTATCTCAGGTAGTTCCCTATTGTGTCTCTGGGTGTCTCACATGCCCCTTTAATTTTCTCCAGGTTGGGGAAGGCATTATTGTCACCCTCCTCAACCTATCTTATGTTCTCTCTTTGGAGGAAGGAATCACTCACCTTCTTGCCAAGCCAGCCAGTGGCCTACTTCTGGAGGGGGCTTTGCTATTGCTCTTGTTTACTCACTGATGGTGGCAAACTGTGTTCCTATTTTAGGTCAAACTCACCACACTGATGGAAACCTGCTGAGGTCTTCTATTCGGATTTGGGTTACTGAGTCTCCCCTCAATACAGCATGGTTAATCCATTGCAGTCTATGGTGCTGGGCGGAGGAGTGAGAGCCAAAGATCAATAACAATATTAGATCCAGGAGGTGGGGTGTCCCCCCACAGCAGTGGTGTGACTCTAAAGGCATAGCCAGTGGCTGAAGTTTCTGGGTCATGACGTGGGTGGCCAGGATTATGGGGGCACAGGAGGAGCCTGGGTATGGCCCAGCCCTGCACAATACTGGCTGGAGTTTCTTGGTTCCTCAAGGTGGTCAGGGCATGGGAGAGGACTGGGTCTGACCTGGCCCCGTGTGTGCCCCTGGCTGGAGTTTCTGGCTCCCGTGATGTAGTTGGCCAGGGTGGTGGAGTGTGGGAAAGGCCCGTGTCTGACCTGGTGCTGCACACACTGCTGGTCGGTGTCCATCCATTCATTCTTAAGATGAAATATAAGGCACCACTCAAATTACACTGCAGACCTCAAGTCCCAGAGCACGTTCATTCTGAAGAATCAAGTACTCTATGTCATAGGACTATGATCTGGAAGACACACCACAAGCTTCAGGGTGTTTCCTTCTATGAAGGTGCATAACCATACACATGCAAACTGCCTTGGACCATAACAAACTTAGAGACTCAAACTGTCCATCTCAGTTACTTGCACCCAAATCAAATGATACACTTAAGTTCTGTTTTCCATTCTTAACTTATGGTGTAGCTAACTAAGCTTGCAAAACTTCCCCACCACAGTGCTACAACTATATGTTGCCTTCCATTCACTCCTATGGGACAATAAGAAAGTGCCATTTATGGTGGTTACCAGACCTCTGTTTCTGGAGCAGGATCGTTTGGGTTGTGGATTTACAATTCTCTAATGGAGTTCTTCTTAGGGAAACACACAAAGAGTTGCAGGATGTTTCTTTTCACCAGAGGAGCAAAGCCTTATTATTTGCAGACTGACTTTTAACAGCAAATATCAAGAAATGAGAACTGCAAGTCTAAAGAGTCACAAACCACAAAATTTTCAGAAGTGATGGCTGTGCTGACTTAGACTTATCTGGAACTTTACTTAGTTGTGACACCTTCCATGGCAATGTGGCCCAATGATATTTATCAAGTTATTCATTTTCATAAGGAAATATAAGGCAGCACTCAGGCTACATTCCAGGTCTCAATTTCTAGAGCAGGGTATTTCAGGACATTGAGGTACCTTTTTCCCTGGGGTTAGTATCTGGGAAGCACACAACAAGGAGCAAGGTATTTTGTTACTTGAGTATGCATAACCATACATACACAAGCTTCCTTGGAACATAAGAAAGTGAGAGGCTCAAAGAGCACATCTCAGTTACTTGCAGAATCACCCAAACATAAGCATACTATCAGGTTCTGCTGTCTTTTCTGAATTTGTAACAGTGCTGACTAAGCTTGGGAAACTTTCTTGCTCCAGCTCTATGATTGTATATTGCCTTTCAGTTGCTTTTTTGGGGAAGTAGGAAGCACCATTTATTGTAGGTTGCAGGCCTCTGTAGAGGAAGATCACTCAGGTCATGGATGTAGTTACCACTGGAGTTCTTCTTAGGGAAGCATACAATGAGTTGAAGCCCTTTTATTTTCACTGGAGCTTCAAATCCTTATTATTTGCAAACTGACTTGCACCAGAAAAAACTGAGAAAGAAGACCTGCATGTCTCAATTACATATAGAAGCACACACCCCAAAGTCTTTTTACATGATGACTTTGCTCATTTAGACTTATTCTGAACTTGACTCAGCTGAGGCACCTTCCACAGTGTTACAGCACAATGATATTTATCCATCCATTCATTCTTATGGTGAAATGTTAAGAACCACTTGTATGGCATTCTAGGCCTCAATTAGTAAAGCAGAGTCATTCAGAACATTGTAGCACTCTTCTCCCTGGGGCTATTATCTGAGAAAACCACAGCAAGCTGCAGTATATTTCCTTCCATAATGGTGCACATCCATATACATGCAAACTGCACTGGATCATGACAAACTGAGAGGTGCAAAGTGCACATGTCAATTACTTGCAGAAGTGCCCAAACAAAATGATAGAATTAGCATCTGTTTTCTTTTCTATACTCATAGGGAAGCTAACTAAGGTGGGGAAACTTACCTGCTGCAGTGATACAGCTGTAGATTGCCTTAAATTCACTCCTATTGGGGAATCAAGAATCATAATTTGGTGTAGGTTCCAGATCTCTTTTGGAGGACAATCATTCTCATCATGCATGTATACTTCTCCACTGGAGTTCTTTTCACGGAAATACATAACAATTTAAGCCCTGTTTCTTTTCACCAGGGTTGCAAACTTTTTTTTCTCAAATTGTCAGTTAGCCACAAAAACCAAGAAATGGGACCTGTATGTCTCAGTTAGGTATAGAAGCACACACCCAAAAATCTTCACTGCTATGGGTGAATTGGGAAGCACAATGTATTGTAGGTTTCATGCATGTATTTTTAGAACAGGATCATTCTGGTCTTGGACATACAGTTCTGCACAGGAGTTCTTAGGGAAACACAGAAATTACAGGCTGTTTCTTTTCACTAGTGCTAAAAAAATTTTATTTGAAAACTGTATTTTATCAACGAAAACTGAGAAATGAGACCTTTACTTCACAGTTATGTATTGAATCACACACCCAAAGGCTTCACAAAGGATGGCTTTGCTCACTTAGACTTATGCTGAACGTGATTATGCTGGCTCAATTTCCAGGGAGATGTGGCAAAATAATACTCATCCATCCATTCACTCTTAAAGGAAATATAAGGGACAACTCATACTACATTTCAGCCCTCAATTCCTAGAACAGGTTCATTCAGGCCACTGAGGTACTCTTCTCCCTGAGTCTATTATTAAGAAAATGCAGAACAAGATGTAAGGTGTTTTGTTCCATGAATGTGCATAGCCATACATATGCAAACTGCCTTGGAACATAATACACTGCCAGATTAAAAGTGTGCATCTCAGTTACTAGCAAAACCTCACAAGCCAAAAGATACTACTCTACTATGTTCTCTTTTGTAAAGTTTCAGTGAGGCTGACTATGCTTGTAGAAATTTCTCTCCACAGTACTGACACTGCTTATCACCTTCCATTCACTCCACTGGAGGAAATGTTAAACACCATGTATTGTAAGTTTCAGGCATCTCTATGTAGAACAAGATACTTCTGGTCACTGTGCTACACTTCTCCACTGAAGTTCTTAGAAAAACACAGAGTGAGTAGCAGGACATTTCTACCAGGGTTGCAAAGCCTCTTATGCACAAACTGACTTTTGTCAACAAAATTTGACAAATGAGTGCTTCACATGTCAGTTATACATAGCAGCACACACCGCAAATTCCTCACAAGGGATGGCATTACTCACTTAGATTTATCTAGAACTTGACTCAGTTGGGGCACCTTCCATGGTGAATGTTGCATAATGGTATTTATCCACTGGTTCAATCTTATGCAAAATTATAAGGTACCACTCATACCACATTTCAGGCCTCAAATACCAGAGCAGGGTCTCTGGTATTCAAGACATTGACGTACTCTTCTCCCTGCGGCTAGTGTCAGAAAAACACACAACAAGCTGCAGGGTGTTTTGTTCCATGATCATGCATAACCATACATATGACAGCAGACTGGGACCATTACAAACTGCAAGATTCAAAGTGTGCACCTTGGTGACTAGCAGAAGGTCACAAACAGAAGAACAAAGTTAGGTTCTGTTTTCTGTTCTGAACTTATATTGAAGCTGACTTGCCTGGGAGAAACTTCTTTGCCACAGGGCTGATGCTGTGTATTTCCTACCATTCACTCCTATGGGGGAATCGGGAAGCACCACGTATTGTAGGTTTCAAGCATCAAGGATCATTGTAGTCATATATGTACACTTCTGTACTGAAGTTCATCTTAGGGAAACACACAACAATTTGCAGCCTCTTTCTTTTGACCAAGGCTGCAGAGCCTTTTGTTAGCAAACTGACATTTACCAGCAAAAATTGGGAAATGAGACTTTCATGTCTCAACTATATATTGAAGCACACATGCTAAAGTCTTCACAAATGATGGCTTTGCTCACTTAGACTTATAATGAACTTGACTCTATTGTGGCATCTTCCGTGGTGATGTTGCACAATGATATTTATCCATCCTTTCATTCTTTTGGGGAAATACAAGTCACCATTCATACTACATTTCAGGTCTCAAAACCCACTGCAGAGTATTTCAGGACAATGAGGTACTAGTTTTCCTGGGGCTATTATCAGGGAAACACACAGCAAGCTGCAGGGTGTTTCCTTGCAAGAGGGTGCATAATGATAACATATGCAAACTGCCTTGGACCATAACAAAATGTGAGATTCAAAGTGCACATCTCAGTTACTTCCAGAAGCTCACAAAGCAAAAGATGCAGTCAGGTTCTGTTGCTTATTCTGAAATAAAAATGAAGCTGACTACACTGAGTGAAACTTCCCAGCCACAGTCCTGAGACTGTATAGCTCCATTCACTGCTGTGGAGGAATTGGGAAGCACCATGTATGATATGTCTCAGGACTCTATTTGAAGTGCAGGAATATTCTGGTCATGGATGTAAACTTCTCCAATGAAGTTCTTCTTAGGGAAACAAAAAACAAGTTGCAGGCTCTTTTTTTAACCATGACTGCAGAGCCTTTTATTCACAAACTGAATTTTACCAGTAAAAGCTGAGAAATGAGACATTTATGTCTCAGCTACATGTTTTTTTTTATTTAAAGAAAAGGAAACCAAAAAAAAAATACATGGAGATAAAAAAAAGGGTAGAAATAATACAAAATTACAGACAAACAAATGGTAAGAAATTGCCAGTTGATAAGTTGCACATTGTCATCTTAGAAATAGCTGTTCAGGTTATAGAATTAAAGTATTTAGAATGACATTCAAAAAGTGACCCTACAAACCATTATGCTCTATGATCAAACAAAAGCTCAGTAATATGATTATCAGTCCTACACATTTGTTTTACATCTCAAAGAGGGTAAGATTAAACATATCAAAACAGAACAGAACATTTAAAAAAAAACAATTTAAAGAAATACAGATTTCAAAGCAAGTCCACTAGAGATCTTCATTATCTAACTGTCTCTAGTTTCTTACAAATAGTTGTCCCTAACTTCACCCACTTTATATACTTACTGCATATTATAGAACTAATCAAATCATTACAGGATGATTAAGTCTTTTTAGGTCCTCAAGTTCCAAATTAGGGAAGACAATAGTAACTACCATTGCATCTCTCATTCTCTTTGTGATAGCCGTCCCCATCTCTACATATGCTGAACTTGAACTCAAGAACCCAGTCCAATGTCATTCTAATCAGCGAACAATAGATTGCTAGAATTTATATTATAATGTTACAAAATAAGCCTTGGGTTTCTCAGCGTCTCTTCCTCAGAGTATCTGTTCCTTACATCTTGTATTATATAATCTGTTCCCGTAAATAATTTTAAAAAAAACATGTGTGAATTTCTACATATATATCTATTCTCTCCGTATTATAGGGAAAACCAAGTCATAGCAAGACAGCAAAACAATTTCCTAGAAAAACATGCAACGGATAAGACATATAAGACTACAATATAAATGATCTTCCATAGCTACTATGTTTTCTCTTGTTATTTTCAATAGATTTGTCCACAACACTGGCTTATTATAGTTAAACATAGTATCACCTATTTTTATAAAAACTTAACTTTGACAGCATTGTAGGATTTGAGAGCTGTTACTAATTATTACCAGTATGGATATCCTTTACAACCTGTCATGCTCAGATTAGTTGCCTCTACTTTTAGGGTTGATGCTAACAAGCATACCAATTTCAAATAAAATCAGCCAAGGCCAACCAATAGTCTTATGATTCAGATTCAATTAAGATCAGTCATAGTAAGACAATGTAAGTAATACAGGATTTCAGTTTAAGTTAATAGGAAAGTAAGGATAGTTACCATGGGATAACCTGCTATTTTTGGTTCTAGAGGTCTGTGCCCTCAAATCTGACATGAGTGGACAGACCAGAACAAATCAAATTCAAACTAAATATGGCACTAGGACTACTGTGTCTTTTAAATCGTTATACACCATTAACAATGACCTCTGCTTTTTTTTAAATATAGTTTCAGAGCTGTCTATACTAAAGACTATAGCTTACCGTCTCTGCCTCATGTCTGCTACTCTACTTTTCTGCTATAATTTGTCTGCCCCGTTCACTGAGGCCTCTCTGCCACTGTTGCTTGAATCCTGGTATCTCTTCCTCTCTTTCTCTGTAATGTCCTTCAGCGCTCTCTGTAGGGTTGGATTGGTGGCCACGAACTCCCACAGTTCCTCCTTGTCTTGAAAGTATCTTATTTCTTCATTAATTTTTAGAGAGAGTTTTGATGGGTATATGAACTTTGGTTGCATATTTTTTTTCTTTCAGGACTTGGAATATTTCTCCCCACTCCCTTCTTGACTTAAGAGTTTGTGTTGATAAGTCTGCTGTTATTTTGATAGTTTTCCCATTATAGGTAAGCTGTATCTTTTCTCTGGCTGCTTTTAATATTCTGTTCTTTTGGTGGATTTCTGGAATCTTGATTATTATATGTCTAGGTGTAGATCTGTTTTGGTTGTAGGTAGCTGGTGTTCTGTATGCCTCTTTTATCTGGATATCATTTCTTTTTGCTATACATGGGAAATTTTGCTTTAATATATCTGTGAATATTTTTTGTATTTCATTTTTGGTTGGTCCTGCTTCCTTACTCACATTCTTTATTCTTAGGTTATGTATCTTTTTGTCATCCTCCAGTTTTTGAATTTCTTCTTTCTGGTTCCTTGTTATTTTTAAGAGGCTTTTTCTTTCACAATCATATGCCCTAAATCTCTCTTCAAGTTTCAGAAGGCTGTCTTTAGTTTCTTTCAAGGCATTTTGCCAGTGTTCAATGGAGTTTTTAGTTTCCTGATATTCTCTTTGGATCTGTTTCACGTATTCTAAGTTATGTTTAAATTCTTCTTCAGAAGTTTCTCTTTCTTTTCTGATTTCCTCAGTTCTTCCATCTGTGTTATCTTTGCAGGGCTTGTCATTTCTTTAATTAATCTCTTTATATCTTGCCTCACTTGGATCAGGAGTACAGCTTTAAATTCCTCTATGAGATCATGTAGGTACTTTTTAATTTTGGCTGATGCTGTGTCGAGTAATGGATGGTTACTGTGCTTGTTCTCTTCAGTGTTTACTTCTCCTGGGCTTATTTTCTCCTGTTGGGCAGCTGGAGATTTTTTTTTTTTTTTATCTCTTGTCATGTTTCTGGTTTCTTTCACTGTCCTGGGGTTCTCTGACCCTCTCTGAATTGCTTAGGGCCTTTCAGAAGCGTGCTGACTTGAGTTTTTGCTGTCCTCCCCAATTTACTGTTATCTGGGGTAGGCTGGGATGCAGGGGCGGTACAGGCTAGTCTCTAGCCTCTGTGCCAGTTAATCCACAAATTAGGCTGTACTTTCTGGATGTCACTGAGTTGTGACTATTTTCTATCCGCTTATTGGGCCCCAAGCAGAGGCTTGGTTTAGCCCCAGTAGCTCCTGCCAGTTCTCTTTGTACCAGAAGCAGCTGAGTAATGTCACTATGGCACAGGGTTCTGCCCAAATCCCAGCTGTTCTCTTCCAAACCTCTCTGTGACAGGAGCACCAGGACAGCAGATCTGCCCAAAACCAAGATGTCTCCCACTAAGTTCTCTGTATGGAGCTGAAGCCAGCACATAATCAGGCTCTGCCAGATTTCAAGATATCTTCCACCAGCCCTCCCTACAGGGGGACCTGGTGATGTCACTGAGCTGTAGTTTCTGCCCAACACTAAAATGTCTGCTGCCAGACTCTGTGTTATTGATTTCCCCGTGGTGGCGGGCACTGTCCAAGATGTTCTCTGGCCAACCCCAGCAGCCACGGGGTTCCCAGTACTCACCAGAGTCTGGCGCAGGTCCTCATTCTGGGTCCACCACACACCAAGCTGCCCACCTTTCCTGCACTCCCGGCACAGCGCCGAATGGTGCACAGTGTGGAACGGTCAGATATCTGTGCACCGTTTAGATTTGAAACTCCAGAGCCTTGTATGATCTCCTCTGGTGCAGCGGTGCAGTCCTGGCTGCTACTCGGAGTCCCAGGTCTCAGTTTCCCGCAGTCACCAAAAGCAACACAGCTTTTCCTGCTGGGTCCACAGGTCAGTTTGTTGATTTAAAGGCACGGGATTTGCAGCCTCCCGTTATCAGCGTTCACGGTCTCAGCACGACTTTAAATCCTCCAGCTGCACTGTCTTGGTTAATAAGAATTGCTATCGATTTGTCTGGCCCTCTCCATGTTGTCATATTCCAGCTTCTAGTATGATTTCTCTGGAGAGACTCTACACTCGATCCCCTAGCAAGCCGCCATTTTGATCGAATCCCCATCTCAGCTATATGTTGAAGCATGCACTCGAACACTTCACAACTCATGGCTTTGCTCATTTAGTCTTTTAATGAACTTGACTTAGCAGAGGTACTTTCCATGGTAGCGTTGCACAGTGATATATATCCATCCATTCATACTTACAGGAAAATATAAGGCACAGCTCATATTACATGCAAGGCCTCAATTTCCAGAGCAGGGTCATTCAAGACACTGAGGTACCTTTATGCCTGGGGCTACTATTAGGGAAATACATACCAAACTGCAGGGCATTTAGCTCCATGAAAGTGTACAACCGTATACATTCACACTGTCGTGGGCCATAATCTAATGCAAGATTCAGAGTGCACATCTCAGTTACTGACAGAAGCTCACAAAACAAACAACAAAATTAAATTCTCTTATCTCTTGTGAAATTACAGTGAAGCTGACTAAGCTGTGAAAAATTGCCCAGCCACAGCGCAGAAACTCTATTGCCTTCCATTCTCTCCTATGAGGGAATTAGGAAGCATGATCATAGATTTCTGGCGTCTGCATGTAGAACATGATCATTATTTTCATGAATCTACACTTCTCCACTGAAGTTCTTCTTAGGGATACACACAACCATTTCCAGACTGTTTATTTTCATCATAGATGGAAAGTCTTTTCTTCACAAACTGATTTTTAGCAGCAAGAGCCAAGAAGAGAGACATTTAAGTTTGAGCTATACCTTGATGCCCACACCCCAAAGTTCACACAAATGATGGCTTTGCTGACATAGATTATCTGGAAGTTGGCTCTGCTGAGGGACCTTGCATGGTTATGTGGCACAATGATCCTTGTCCATTCATTCATTCTGCTGGTTAAATATAAGGCACAATTCACACTACATTCCAAGCCTCAATTACTAGAGCACAGTCATTAAGGACATTAAGGCACTCTTCTCACTGGGGCTATTGTGAGGGAAACACACAACAAGTTGCAAGGTTTTTCCATCTATTGGAGAGCAGTGATATCCATAGTAAGAATTTGAAGGATGGCTCCCTGTACATGATTCTTTATGTCCTCCCAAGGATACATAGATTTGTTATAATGCAAGAGAGTTATGCAGAAATCAGTAGCTTTGTAATGGCATTTGATTTAGCATGGGTCATTTCTAGTTAATGGTAAAATCTTGGATGAAGAAGCTTCCCAAGTAATGTATCTAACTAATGGTGGATTAGGGACATACTCCATTCCTGAGACATGTGTCACACATACAAATACTGTCAGCAGAGCCAATAAAGCAACCAAAAGATTTTCAAGGGTTGGGGGAATTCCACTTCTGGTGACTATGTCTCTAGCCTCACAAATCACTGGTTGGATGTCATTCCACTGGATCACGCATCCTCTCTCCTGTTCTCTCAAAGGAGCTGGAGATGGATTTTCTGGTTGATTGGTAGGTCTCTGGAGGCCCAGGTAGGCAACGCTGTCACATAAGGCTGTCTTCAGCACTGTTTGTGTTTCCCACAAACACTGTATATTATTCTTGGATCATCCACATGTTAAGACACAAGCATAACCTGGCTTCCACGTTATTAGCTGTGTCAATTCTTCAAAGTTCAAACTAAGCACAAAAAAGACAAAACTTAGTCTCAGTGAGGGGAAAAGAGGAATGTTAAAAAAGCAATCTTTTAAATCAGTTATGATAAAAGACCAGTCTCTGGGAACTCCAGCTGGATTTGGTAGTCTTGTTTGCAGTGCCCCCAAAGGAAGTAAGCAAGCATTTAGAGATATTAAATCTTATAACAACCTCCATGTGCCTGACTTTTTTGAATAACAGAACAGGAGTATTCTAAAGGGTAACTGAAATTTCTAAATGTCCTAGCTGCAACTGGTCTTCAAATAATTCATGTAACTGAATTAGCTTCTCCTTGCTAAGGGGCTACTAATCTACCCAAACAAGATTCTTATATTTCCACTGTAAAAGCAGAGCTATTGTGGAGGAAGAAGCATTAATGGTCATTCTTAAAACACCTGCTGATATTCCATACCATGCCTGTCATTTTAGGCATAGTCTTAACAGGCTTTTTCATTCCTTATAAGTATTTTCCTAGTCCTTTGCCTTTCTGATATCCTGTTTTAAACACCATTTGTTTAATTTTAGGATTTGAATCTATTTGCTTAGTTTCCAAGTTGGAATATATATATTTCATTTTAAAATCAGAATCATTAGTTGTCATTAATTTCTACTTTTGTAACAAATCTCTTCCCCAAAAGTCAACTGGAATAGGTACCGTGTAAGGTAAAAAGAAACCTTTTGTTCTTCTGGTCCCTCATAAGGCAAAGGCAAGGCACCTTGTTTGTTTTTTTTCTTTTTTTGTTTGTTTGGTTTTGTTTTGTTTTTAATTTTATTTAAAAGGAAAAAGAGAAAAAAACAAAACAAAACAAAGCAGTTTAAGGGTACAAGTAATACAGAACTACAAAAAAAAAAAAAAAAAACAGTAAGAAATCACCGGTTAATAGATTACATATTATCATCTTAGAGATAGTTGCTCAAATCACTGTATCAAAGCATACAAAGTGGACACTCAAACAGTGAGACTGCAAACAGTTGTGTTCAATGATCCAACCAAAAACATTAATATGGTCAGCTATTTAATACCCCTAAAGACTCTTGCTGTTGTATCATTTAGAACTCTTTTTATTTCCCTCTCTTTTTTACAATAAAATTTACACATTTAAGGTTTTATTACTCCTTAGTTCTTATTACATTTGGGGGGGAGAATAAAGTCAAATATGGCAAAACAAAGCTGTCAATCAAACCAAGGATAGACATAGGACATGATGTAAAACAGAGTACAAGGTTATCAACAATGGTTATCAACAATGTCTCTTGTTTCCTTAAAAAGAATTGTCTATCTCATTATACATTATAAAGTTGAACAAAATAGTAGAGAACAAGACCAATAAAACTTAAACATTGTAAACATTACAGGACTTCCAAAGGAGACAATAGTCAAACCAGAATGGGCATCTTAGTGAATCTTATTGCCTTCAAAGTAGTTGCCTATACCCTCAAACTTGATACTATCATACAGAATGGAACAGAGTCTAATCAGTCAAAACAAGATAGTGGGAGTATTACAGGACTTCAAAACAAGTTAATAGGAAATCAAAAAAGTTACTATTATATACCCTGCTAATTTTTTTTTAAATTGTTACCCTTAATTAAAAAAAACATAAAAAATAACTAAATAATTTTTTAATGAATAAGGCAGAGATTGAGATAAAACAGGGCATAACAATATAACAATATAGGTCAAAGCATGACTGTTTCAGCAACCTAGTGGTTCACCACCAAATAACCCGACTTAATAGTAGTTACCATAGTGTCTAACTTTTTCCTTGAAATATTTGAATAAAACTTCATATACTATAGCTTCAAGTATTTCCATATCAAGACGCCAAGAATAAAGCCTTTCCAATCAATAAGTGAAAACTTTATAAGGCTTCAAGGCCACATAATGGGGGATCATGATTACCACATATTTTTATATATTTGAATCATTACTTACATTAGGGAAACTATTCGGTATTCACACATGCGAGATTGATTTATTCCACTTATGAGTATGGTCTCAAGCTGCACCCATTTATTGATAAATATCTCAATGTGATCCTTCTTTATAGCTGAATAATACTCCATTGTATAGAAATACCACAACTTTTTTATCCATTCCTGTTGATGGACGCTTGGGTTGTTTCCAAGATCTGGTGATTACAAATTGTGCTGCTATAAACATAGGTGCACATATATCACTGTGGTATGATGCTTTCAGTTCCTCTGGGAATATGCCTAGAAGTGGAATAGCTGGAATAAATGGGACTTCCAATCCCAGCTTTTGGAGAAATCTCCAGACTGACCTCCACAAAGGCTGCACCAGTCTATACTCCCACCAACAGTGTAGGAGAGTTCCTTTTTCCCCACAGCCTCTCCAGCATTTGTTATTGTTGGTTTTCTTGATCCTGGCCATTCTTTCAGGAGTGAGATGGTATCTCAGTGTGGTTTTAATTTGCATTTCTCTAATGACTAATGATTTTTTCATGTATTTATTTGCCATTTGCATTTCTTCATCTGAGAAGAGCGTATTCATCTCAGATGCCCATTTTTGGATTGGATCTTTGAATTTTGGAGGTCTGAGTTTTTTTAATTCTTTATATGTTTTAGACAAGAGTCCCTTGTCTGAGAGAGAGTTCACTAAAATCTTTTCCCAGTTTGTGGGTTTTCTTTTTACCATGCTGGAGATTTGTTTTAACATGCAGAATCTTTTTAATAACAAGAGGTCCCAGTTATTGATTCTGGGAAGTATTTCCCATGCGGTTTGAGTCCTGTTCATGAATTCTCTACCTACTCCTATGTCTCCAAGGTTTCTACCCAATTTGACTTCCAATAGATTTAGTGTTTCTGTTTTAATATTCAGATCTTTGACCCATTTAGATTTTAATTTAGTACACGGTGATAGACATGGGTTTTCGGCATTTAGTTTTCGGCAAATGGAGAGCCAGTTTCTCCAGCACCATTTATTAAAGAGACTGTCGTTCTTCCAGTGAACTGGCTTGGCTCCTTTATCAAAGATAAGGTGGTTGAGTGTGTTTGTAGTTGTGGTTGTATCTTCTAATCTATTCCATTGATCTCCGGCTCTGTTTTGAATCCAATACCATGTTGATTTTACTACTGTTGCTTTGTAGTATAACTTCAAGTCAGGGATTGTGATGTCTCCTGCTTTGTCTTTGCTGCTTAGATTGCCTTTGCGATTCTAGGTCTCTTCTGGTTCCAGATGAAATATAGGAGTGATTTCTCTAGATCTATAAGGTATGTTGATGGTATTTTTATTGGGATTGCATTGAATCTGCATAACATTTTTGGGAGAATGGACATGTTCACAATGTTTGTTCTTCTTATCCATGAGCAAGGGATGTCTTTCCATTTTCTGAGATCATCTTCAATTACTTTTTTCAGTGTATTATAATTTTCACTGTATAAATCTTTCACTTCTTTTTTAAGAGTAATTCGTAAATATTTCATTTTTTTGCTTGCTAATGTGAAGAGTGTAGTTTCTCTTATTTCCCTCTCTGTGATTTTGTTGTTCGTGTATAGGAATGCTATTGATTTCTGAGTATTTATTTTGTATCCAGCCACATTACTGAATTCATTTATTGTATCTAAGAGTCTTTCAATGGAGTTTAGGGGGTCTTCTATGTAGAGTATCATGTCATCTTCAAATAATGGTAATTTAACTTCTTCTTTTCCTATCTTTACTCCTTTTATTTCTCTCTCTTGCCTAATTGCTCTGGCTAGTACTTCCAGTACTATATTAAATAGGAGTGGTGATAAAGGACATCCTTCTCTTGTGTCTGATTTTAAAGTAAAGGCTTTCAATTTTTGGCCATTTAGTATGATGCTGGCTGTTGGTTTGTCATAAATGGCCTTTATTATATTGAGGTAAAGACCATCTATTCCAATTTTCTGTAAAGTTCTTATCATGAATAAATGTTGTACCTTATCGAAGTCTTTTTCTGCATCTGTAGAAATGATCATGTGATTCTTACTTTTGGCTTTATTGATATGGTGGATTACATTTATTGATATATGTATGTTGAACCATCTTTGCCTTCCTGGGATGAATCCCACTTGGTCATGGTGTATAATCTTCTTGATGATTTGCTGCATCCTATTTGCCAATATTTTATTGAGGATTTTTGCATCTGTGTTCTTTAGGGAGATCGGTCTATAATTCTCTTTTTTAGTTGGGTCTTTCTCAGGTTTTTGTACTAGAGTAATATTTGCTTGCAGGAATGACTTAGGAAGGATTGATTCCCTTTCAATTTCATTGAATAGTTTGAGGAGTGTCGGCATTAGGTCTTCTTTGTATTTCTTGTAGAATTCCATGGTGAATCCATCTGGGCCTGGGCTCTTCTTTGTAGGTAAGGACTTAATTACATTTTCAATTTCATTAACAGAGATTGGGTTATTCCACAGTTTTACATCCTCCTGATCTAGCTTTGCTACTTCATATGTTTCTAAGAATCTGTCTATTTCTTCTGTGTTATCAAACTTTTGACAGTAGAGGTTTTTGAAATAGGTGTTGATGATTTTCTGCATTTCTATTGGGTCTGTAGTGATTTCACCTTTTTCATTTCTTATTGCATGAATTTGAGCTTTTTTCTTCCCTTTTTAAAATAAGGTTGGCTAGGGGCTTATCGATTTTATTTATTCTTTCAAAGAACCAACTCTTTGATTCATTGATTGTTTGGATTGTTTTCTTAGTCTCTATTGCATTGATTTCTGCTCTGATTTTTATGATTTCCTCTCTTCTTTTGGCTTTGGGCTTGACTTGCTCTTCTTTTTCTAGCTGTTTGAGGTGTAGCATCAAGTTATTTATTTGTATTCGTTCTGTTTTCCTGATGTGGGAACTCAGTGCAATAAATTTTCCTCTCAGGACGGCTTTCATTGCATCCCACAGATTCCGGTAAGTTGTATCTGCATTTTCATTTTCTTTTAGGTATTGTTTAATTTCTTCTTTAATTTCTTCTGTGACCCACTGATTACTCAAGAGTGTGTTATTCAGTTTCCATGTGTTTGTGAGATTTTTGCAGTATCTTTTATCATTAATTTCTAATTTCAGAGCGCTATGATTTGATAACATGCAAGGGATGATTTCAACTCTTTTGCATTTGTTTAAATATGTTCTGTGAGCTAAAATATGGTCTATTTTAGAGAATGATCCATGTACTGCTGAGAAGAATGTGTATTCTGATGTTGTTGGGTGGAACATTCTGTATATGTCTATCAAATCCATTTGTTCGCAGGTGTGATTCAGTTCTGTTATTTCTTTGCTCATTTTCTGTCTGGTTGATCTGTCCCTTAGTGTCAATGGCATATTGAAGTCCCCGGTTACAATTGTGTTACTGATAATTTGAGTTTTCATTTCTGTTAATAGTTGTTTATATAACTGGGTGCTCTGGAGTTTGGTGCATATATATTTAAGATAGTTATCTCTTCCTCTTGGAGTTTCCCCCTTACGAGTATGTAGTGACCTTTTTTGTCCTTTATGGTCATTGTTGGTTTAAAGTTCACGTTGTCTGCAAACAGAATGGCTACTCCTGCCTTTTTTTTTTGGATTCCTGCTGCATGAAGTATTGTTTTCCATCCTTTGACTTTCAGTCTGTGAGTATCCTTCTGGGTTAGATGGGTTTCCTGTAAACAGCATTTGGTTCGATTTTGTTTCTTGATCCATTCTGCTAGTCTGTTTCTTTTGATTTGTGCATTGAGACCATTTATATTAATGATTATTACTGTTTAATGCTGGTTTATTGTTGACATGTTATCTCTCTGCTGTTGCATCTTTATCTTTCTGTTCTGTTTAATTATCTGCTTTGCTTAGTGGTTTTTTCCTTTGTGTATCTAAACTGTCTTTCATTATTTTTTGCAGGGTTGGTTTGGTGTTCATGAAGTTCTTCAGCTGTTCTTTGTCATGGTAGTATAGTATTTCCCCATCAATTTTGAATGCTAGTTTTGCAGGATACATCAGTCTAGGTTGGAAATCATTTTGCTTTAGGATCTGGAATACTTCACTCCATGCTCTTCTTGACTTTATTGTTTGTGCTGAGAAGTCTGCTGTAATTCTGATAGGTTTTCCTTTATATGTGATCTGTCTTTTCTCTCTGACAGCTTTTAATAATCTATTCTTGTGTTGGATTTCTGGGATGGTGATTATTATATGTCTGGGTGTAGTTTTATTTTGGTTATGACTATTTGCAGTTCTATGTGCTTCACTGATCCTGATGTCAGTTTCTGATCTCATGCTTGAGAAATTTTCAGCTCTTACTTCTCTAAATATCCTCTTGACATCCTTTATGTTGTCTCTTTCTTTTCCATTAATCCCTATCATTCTTATGTTATTTTTCTTTGCATCATCTTGCAGTTGTTGAATTGTTGAGGGGTTCCCACTCTGTAAGTTATGTAGGAACACTTTGTGTTGGCCATGTGGTAGGCCATTGTTCTAATGCAATTAAAGACACATCCACATCAGTGTCTACTAGACCTTCAAAGCATTTCCCATTAATCTTTATAAAACACATTAGCCTATTTTTAGTCACTTCCTGTATAAAATGTTTCACTTTTTGTAGTCTTGCTTTGGAGGTCTTGCTACCTCTTGAGCTGTCTGTACTTAACAAAAGAAAGCTTTTCTATAGGTAACAAAATCAACTTCACCTCATAGTCTCTCTGTTCAAAACCTGAGAGATTCATAGTACGTGCAAGAATTTGTATCTCATCTCAACCATCACCATCAATCACAGTATGTATAATAATCATTCCTTTTAAATTTAGATTAGCCTTCCAGTAAAGGAACAACTGTTCCTGCAGTTGGTGGACTCCAAATTCCTGTGGGAATTGGGGTCAGCTGGTCACCTCAAATAAGAGTGACTCCACAAGCTATAAGAAGAGCTAATCTTGCACTTTGAAATGTTTCCTTGGTGTGTGACTTAATCTACTTTTGATGAGGATCTGCTTTTGATGCTGCTCTTAGATTTGGTGGAGTGTTTGCACTGGATAATTTTGACTGTCAGGCTGTATCTCCTGTATTGATGTGCCAGCTTGAGGAAAGGCTCTCATTTCATATTTTTCCAAAATTCTATCTGGAATTTAGAATGATGATAATTGGCCTTGAGTCTCCCTTTCTGGCATGTTGGGCAAAGTTCTGCACAGAACCTGAGTCCTCCATGCCAGGGGCACATTTTTCTTGATGTGCTGCAGCTGCAGCATCTCTCCTATTAGATCTATTAAGAACTCTGCAATTTTTTCTAGTACATCCCATTTTTCCACAGTTAAAGCATTTCACATTACTCTTTTTTGTATTTGCATGACCAGTCATAACCTAAGTCATCATTGTTGTCTTATAGGACTCAGTTCCAAAATACTGACGTGCTCAAAAATTTGTTTTTAAATTGTTAGTTAATTTTACAGAACTTAAAGCCTATTTAGCATTCTGATTGATGTTTTCATATGGTAACTGTCTAGTCAAAATGTTCTCAGCTTCTGTATTTAAAACCTGTCAGAGAACTGCTTCTTGTAATTTTAACATAAATTGAGTAAGGAGTTATTTTGGTCCTTGCAAAATATGTAAAAGAGACATCACTGTAGCCCATCCTCTGGAATACTTGTCCGTGCTTTTTTTTTTTTTTTTTTTTTTTTTTTTTCTAATTCTGCCAATTGTGGATATAATTCGTCAGGACACCGTATCTGTTCTGTATATATATTCCTGTCCCAGAAAGCATTTCCTCATTTACTGCTGGACGCAGATTGCGACCAGTTTTTTTAATATGAGCCTGCTCCAAAACAAGACTTTTTAACTTTACATCAAAATGAAGGAATTGAGCAGGAGACAGGCATGTTTGTGCCAAATATTCGATACCGTAAGCTGCCAATCAATATGCATCCAAAATATTTTATGTGTCCCATAGTAAATAGACTTAGGACTCCATGGTTAATCACACTTTGTTTAAGAAGTTTTAACAGTTGTATTTCAAAAGGCATATGAAAAAAATACTCATGGTCATTAGCATCTCTTTCAATTACCATTAGGAAGGAATCAGGAAGGGTATTATTGTCTCCCTTTGCTGCTGCCTCTTCCTGCACATCCTGTAGGGTTTTCAATAGAGCCCTGTGAGATATTATTCTTTGTAAAGGCTCTGGCCCCTACTGAGGTGATTCCTACAGTGATTTTGTTTTGGTGGCAGGCACCTCAGCAGAGTGCTCTCTTTTTTTCTCTATGTCCATCTCAGAGTCTACTGCCTGTGAGCTCTTTAAGGGACTTAAAACTGAAGGGACCAGATTCCAAGTTGAGAATGTCTCAGGGAAAATGATTTGTCCTGTGCTATGTAACTTTTTAAGATTTTTTTCCAACTCTTTTCCAAATAGCAATACCTACAGTGCCTGCTTGAGGAAACCGTGGACTATATCTGGTTACCTCTTTTAACATTTTTGTTAAATGTTTCTTTGGCACACAAGATCCTGAGTGTTTAATCAGGCTTTGGTGCAGTTGTAGATACACTTGCTCATCAGTTGAGACCTTTTGCCCCATATTTTACTCCCAGACATAAAAACTTTTCATGGCAGGAAGACTTACCCTTGTTCTTCCCTCTCTTCTCTCAAGGCATCCCTGGAAAAATTTCTCAATCTATGAAGGCCTCTTCTGTATCCAACCTTTTACATTATGAGTGGGCTTACTAATCCAGGCTGAAATTCCTAGTCCAAGGATTTTCAGTTTCTGTTTCAGGTGCCAGTTATCACATCTAGACCTAAATCCCCAGGCTCCCAAATGAGTGTATTGTGAAGGCTTAAGTAAATGAGACAAGTGGCATTATTTTAGGGCTCCAGGAGGATCCAAACTTTTCTTGCTGAGTTCGTGTCTCTGTGGTTATCATGAATATTAACACAAAGAGCTTCTCTGGACTGCCCACATTAATTACATCTCCAAACAAAGAAAGGGGATACTGAGGAAAGTGTAGGAAATGAACAAAACTTTGGAAGTCACTTCAAAGGCTTCTACAAGTAGTAAATTAATTATTCCAATTTAGGAGAACTGACTAATCTCCACGATGACATTTATGGTAGGAATAAGAGTGCAGGAGTGAGATGCCTGCAGCTGTAGTCTCTACTTAATTGATGTTTGAGCCAAGTATCCTCAATTGAGCCTTATCATGTCTTTTGATGTATCTCTGGCATCACAGGTCACTGTAGGCCTCAGCCAGGGCCAGTAATTCATAGAGGTTCACTTATTGTGAATCATCTCCTGTCACCAAGCAAGGGGCCTAGGCCATGGACAGACTCACAGATAAACATAGAAAGCCAATAGTTAATTTAGAATCCTACTCAGACATGTTTTATAGTGGTCTCCAACAGAAATGGAAGCCTACTATCTCATAGAAGCTGATCATCCTACTTCCCCATAAGAATGAATGGAAGCAAATATACAATTGCATAATTTCATAGTGGATGGATTCACAGATTGGTCATCTTTGGCATAATAGTAATTGTCAGAACTAAATAAATCTCTGCACTTAGGAGTGTGTGGTTCTGTATCAAATCTTGAGGCAGAGGTTTTATTTCTCTGTTTTTCCTGGAAAAGGTTGTTGAGAGCTGTTAAAGCTAGAAATTGTCCACAAGTGCAAGGCTGGTTCATGACCATCCCAAGAACAACAAGCACCTGGAACAAGCCACCTAAAGAAGTTGCTTCAGCACAGAGAACAGCTACACCCAGACAATCTGAACAGTGGGTTGCTAGGACAACAGGTTGTCATGTGACATTAAGTTGCTAAAAGACATAAATCAAACATCTCTACAATGAGGGGCCAGTATGTTTCTTCTCATCAGGAGGATAAGGACTTCACCTGACACCAGCTTTGTCTTTTTTTTTTCCTCATCCTGTCATGGTCCTTAATTAACCCCAAGAAACACAGGATCTACACTGGTTGTGGTATATGGTGCCATAACACAGTCAGGGTAAGAGACTGAGGGTGAAGGGACACTTCTCATGTCCAAGCAATTAGGGGGAGAAGTGCATTGGTATAGGTCAATAGTCATCACCAGAGTGTATTGATATTGGCTTCATCAGGTATAAAGAGTGGGGCATAGAAACTCCCTTATTCTCTACGGCAAATTATAAACAGGCCTGAGAGAAACCCCTTACCTAGAAAAGAAAAATAAAAAATATATATTGATTTCATTCATGGTATAATTATGGAACAAACATTTTTTATTTTAAAAAAGATTAAGATAAAAGAGGACATAATAACACAGGTCATAACAGAATGATTTAAGAAACATAGTGTTTCACCACAAGACAACCCAACATAACAGTACCTATCATAATGTCTCTTTCCTTGAAATATTTGAGTACACCTTCATATACTAGCGTATTAAACATAACAAGACAGTGTAAAACCATTCAAGAGAATGAAAGCATTACAGGGTATTCAGAAACAACTAACAGAAAATGAGCAATGATTATTATCTACTTGTCAATAAAAAATTATGTTTATGGGCTGGGGACTTAGGTCAGCAGCATAAGTGCCTGCCTTGCAAGCACGCAGTTGTGAGTTTGATACATGGTACTGATAAAAAATTAGTTTATACTATCACATATAATAAAATCCAATAAGATACAACATGATAAAATCGATGGAGACAAAAGAACAAAATCTTGGTGGGATTTCAAAACAAGATGATAGTAAATCAGCACTAGCTATTATAATGTCTTGTTTTCTTCAAAATAGCTGTTCACACCATCACAGACAATAAAGTCAAACAACCCAGAATAAAGCCATTCCAACTAATGAATGAAAACATTATAAGATTTCAAAGCAATATAATGTGGAATCATGATTACCATACACTTTTATGTATTCTTACCATAACTTACACTAGGGAAACTATTCTGTAATTACATGTGAGTGTGATTTATTTTGCTTATGAGTGTGGTCTCAAGCTGCTTCCATTTATTTATAAATATCTCAATGGGATCCTTCCTTATAGCTGAGTAGTACTCCATTGTATAAAATGCCACATCTTCTTTATCCATTTATCAGTTGATGGACACTTGGGTTGTTTCCAAGATCTGGCTACTACAAATTGTGCTGCTATAAACATGAGTGCACATATATCACTGTTGTATGATGTTTTCAGTTCTCCTGGGAAGATGCCTAGAAGTGGAATAGCTGGAACAAATGGGACTTCCAATCCCAGCTTTTTGAGAAATCTCTAGACTGACCTCCACAATGGTTGCACCAGTAACATTCCAACCAACAGTGCAGGAGAGTTCCTTCCCCCCCACAGCCTCTCCAGCATTTGTTATTGGTAGTTTTTTTTTTGATCCTGGCCATTCTTACAGGAGTGAGATGCAATCTCAGTTTGGTTTAAATTTGCATTTCTCTAAAGAGTAATGATAATGAACATTTTTTCATGTATTTATTTGCCATTTGTATTTCTTCATCTGAGTACTGTGTATTCATCTGAGGACCATTTTTGGATTGGATTTTTGAATTTTGAGGGTCTGATTTTTTTTTCACTCTTTATATGTTTTAGAAAGAAGACCTTTGTCTGAGGGACAGTTCACTAAGATTTTTTCCTAGTTTGTGGGTTTTCTTTTCACTATGTTGGAGATTTCTTTTGACATGCAGAAAGTTTTTAATAAGATGTGATCCCGGTTATTGATTCTGGGATGTAGTTCCTATGCGGTTTGATTCCTGTTCATGAATTCTCTACCTACCCCAATGTCTTCATGATATTTACCTACTTTGTCTTACAATACGTGTAGTGTTTCTGTTTGAATATTCAAATCTTTGATCCATTTAGATTTTAGTTTAGTATATGATGATAGGCATGGATCGAGTTTTAGTTTTCGGCATATGGAGAGCCAGTTTTTCCAACACCATTTATTAAAGAGGCTGTCGTTCTTCCAGTGAACATATTTGGCCCCTTTATCAAACGTAAGATGGTTGTGTATGTTTGTAGTTGTGGTTGTATCTTCTAATCTATTCTATTGATCTTTGGCTTTTTTTAAATTTCAGTACCATGTTGATTTTACTACAGTTGCTTTTGCAGTATAACTTCAAATCAGGGATTGTGATGCCTCCTGCCTTGCCTTTGCTGCTTACAATTGTCTTTGCTATTCTAAGTCTCTTCTGGTTCCAGATGAATTTTAGGAATTATTTCTCTAGATCTATCATGTATGTTGTTGGTGTTTTTATTGGGATTGCATTCAATCTGTATATCAGTTTTGGGAGAATGGCCATTTTCACAATATTCTTCCTATCCATGAGCAAGGGATGTCTTTCCATTTTCTGAGATCTGCTGTAATTTCTTTTTTCAGTGTAGTATAATTTTCCCTATATAGATCTTTTGCTTTTTTCATGAGAATAATTCCTAAATATTTCATTTTTTTTTTGGTTGTTAGTGTTAAGGTGTGACTTCTCATTTCTCTCTCTGCAATTTTGTTGTTAATTTAGGAATGCTATTGATTTTTGAGTATTGATTTTGTATCCAGCCACATTGCTGAATTTACTTATTATGTCTAGGAATCTTTTAATGGAGTTTTGTTAGTCTTCTATGTAGAGTATCTTGTCATCTGCAAATACTGATAATTTAACTTCCTCTTTTCTTATCTTTACCTTTTTTATTTCTCTGTCTTGTCTAATTGCTCTGGCTAGTATTTCCAGTACTATATTAAATAGGAGTGGTGATACGGGACTTCATTGTCTTGTGCCTGATTTTAAGGTAAAGGCCTTCAATTTTTGGCCGTTTTGTATGATACTGGCTTTTGGTTTGTCATAGATAGCCTTTATAATATTGAGGTAAAGAACATCTATTCCAATTTTCTTTAGGGCTCTTATCATGAATGAATGTTGTACTTTATTAAAAGCTTTTTCTGCATCTATAGAAATGATCATGTGATCCTTACTTTTGGATTTATTGATATGGTGGATTACATTTATTGATTTACGTATGTTGAACCATCACTGCATTCCTGGCATGAATCGTACTTGGTCATGGTGTGTAACCTTCTTGATGATTTGCTGCATCCTATTTGTCAATATTTTATTGAGTATTTTTTCATCTGTGTTCATTAGGGATATTGGCCTGTGGTTCTCTTTTTTAGTGGGTCTTTCTCAGGTTTAGATACTAGAGTAATATTTGCTTCCAGGAATGACTTAGGAAAGATTGCTTCCCTTTCAATTTCATTGATGACTTTGAGGAGTGTCAGCATTAAATCTTCTTTGTGTTTCTTGTAGAATTCCATGGTGAATCCATCTGGGCCTGGGCTCTTCTTTGTAGGTAGAGACTTAATTACATTTTCAATTTCATTAATATAAATTGGGTTATTCAGCACTTTTACATCTTCTTGACCTAGCCTTGGTACTTTGTATGTTTCTAGGAATCTGTCCATTTCTTCTGTGTTATCAAACCTACAAGAGTAGAGGGTTTTGAAATAGGTATTGATGATCTTCTCCTATTTCTGCAGTTTGTTGTGATTTTGCATTTTCCTTCCTTATTGCATGAATTTGAACTTCTTCCCTTTTTAAAATAAGGTTGGCTAGTGGCTTATCAATTTTATTTATTCTTTCAAAGAGACAACTTTTTGATTCATTGATTCTTTGGATTGTTTTCTTAGTCTTTATTGCATTTATTTTTGCTCTGGTTTTATAATTTCCTCCCTTCTTTTGGCTTTAAGCTTACTTTTGTACATTCTTGAGATGTAGCATCAGGTTACTTATTTGTGTTCCTTCTCTTCTCCTGATGTGTGAACTCAATGCAATAAATTTTCCTCTGAGGAGCACTTTCACTTCATCTCACAGATTCTGGTAAGTTGTATTTGTATTTTTGTATGCTTATAGGTATTGTTTACATTCTACTTTAATTTCCCCTGTGACCCATTGATTGCTCAAGATTGTGTTAATTAATTTCCCACCTTACCTTTGATAAAGAATCCACACATGTTCACTGGAAGAAAAGCAGTCTTCTTAATAAATGGTGCTGGAAAACTTGGCTCTAAATATGCCAAAACCCAAAACTGTTCCCATGCCTATCATCATGTACTAAATAAAAATCTAAATGAATCAAGAATCTGATAATTAAAACAAAACACTAAATATATTAGAAGACAAATTGGGTAAAAACCTTGAAGACATATGGGTAGGTAGAGAATTCATGAACAAGAATCAAACTACATGGGAAATACTTCCCAGAATCAATGGGTGGGATCATGTCTTATTGAAAAATTTCAATTAATAAGTGAAATATTTAGGAATTTTTCTCATGAAGGAATTGAAAGATCTATATAAAAATTATAATACACTGAAAAAAGAAATTGAAAAGGACCTCAGAGAATGGAGAAACATCCCTTGCTCATGGATAGGAAGAATAAATATTGTGAAAGTGGCCATTCTTCCAAAACTGGAATACCTTGGAACCAGCTGTAGCACCTCTTAGTTCTGTCAGTGTCATCTGTTTGGATGAGTCATGGACTTTGCTTGACCAAGTGGCTTTCTGTGAAAGCTCAGGAGATTTTTGCTCCTGGCGACTCTCCTTAGGCACACTACACATGGATGATTACTTTCCTCAGTGGTCTCAAAGACTTCTTAATCAGAAGATCAGGACTCACTGAGTAAAGGATGACACAACAGAGATTCTTGTATCTCTTGGATCTTCATTGATCTTGGAGAGTGAGGGATAAAATATTGGCTAGCCCCTTAACCCATCTATATCTCTAATTTTTGGTCTCTAAATCTCAGTTGCTGACTATCCACAAGAAAAGACTGATAACAGTACAGTGCACTACAGGCAAAAGGTTTAACATTACTATTCTCTCTAAATACCAAGCATCTTCAAGCATTAAATGGAATCATCATTTCCTATTAACTATAAGTGTTTTAACATTTGAATACCTGTAGAATGTTAACAGTTACATATTTCACATAGAAAATTAGAAACCAAAACCATTCCTAATATTATAACATAACAATCTTGATGACATTTTGTAACACACATGAATTTGTATTTTGACATCAAATATCTCCTTTTAGTCAATTATCCCTATCTAATACATAAAAGCTTTTCCTTAACTTGTTGATCTTTAATGGGATGTACATCTCATAAGCACTTGTTGTTGAAGGCAGATGTCTGAATCTGAAACAAACTTTGTCACCGTACATAATCCGTTTTACATTTTGGAAAATCAGTATATCTGGAAGCATGAATATATGAATATACCATGAAATTAACAACAACCATTTGTCATAGCCACATGAAACATTTTTTATCATGTGAAATGACATTGGAACACATGAAACTTTTGTATATGAGCATTTTTAAATCAAAAATCATATTGTATTATTTTTTGATGATGATCAGTATGAACATAGTACAACAGTATACTTTGGAACTTTAATGGGGATGTCTCCTATAAGGCTGTGGATATCACTGGATCCTCCAATCAATAAACAATAATTGAATAAAAATGTTACCACGCAGCTGCTTTCTTATTTATCAGTTGGAGTCCTGTCCAACAATCCCAACCCAAAGGGTTTTGTATAATTATCTAAATATAATTTTGATGACTTATGAGAAACCCAATTATAACATTTAACTCATTAAGTTTTAAGCAATGAAAAACTCTCAAGTCAATATTAAAAATACGTATTACTTTGCATAACCAATGGTTATATCATTTGGACCAGCTGGCAACCCAGGTGTTATTTGGGCCAGGTGGAAGCACGATTTGGAATTCTATAACCCAAATAAACCTTGACTAAATGATCTAAAAATACAAAAGGAAAAGAAAAAGAGAAAAAAATCTGAGCTCAAAATAAAAGGAACATTTGTTCACAAAATGGACAAATATAAACAGATGATCTGTACAGATTTGGACAGACATAGAAACAAGCACACAGCTTGTTGGGATCTGTGAGAACTCTTTAAGTACCCTGGGGGCCATTTCATGTCCCTTTGCAGAAGAGGCTCACGTCTTACACCCTGTGTTCCCGGGTCTGGAACATCTGTTCACCTCTATCACCCCATGCTCTCAGAGCATTTCTCAGCTGCTCGATGCCACCTGGGCACTCCTGTTTGGGTACTTGTACTATTGGCTCCATGCATGTAAACAATCACTAATTCAGGGACTCCCAACAACTGCTTACAAACAGCCTGAACAAACAGAAAACATATACAGAGACAGACTGACAAACATTTTACACAGAGTGCACTCAAATATATTTTTAGCCAAATTGAATTATAATAATTTTTTACAGATGTAGAATTTATAACTATAAATTGACTAGTCAGATTTGTTGCAGGTCAGTTAGCAGAGATTTCTTGTAAAAAGAATTTGGAAAGGACAAAATCTTTCCAATAACTAACATAGATTTATGTATTTTATCTTAAGAATACTGGTAAATTTTTATGTCCCCTTCTTTCATTAAATGTTCAGTTTGACTACCTATATGTACTCTGATCGCCTATTTAGACCTTTGGTTCTTATTTTTCATTACCATCTCGTGTGCATTCTGCATAAGTTCTTTTTATTGGTTTGAGCTCTGGTCTAACTCCACTCATGTTGTGGTATGGGCTCTGAGGCATCATGGTCATAGGACTGAGCATTAGGTTCTCGAGAGGTGGAATCAACTCCTTCTCTGGGTTTGGGTACAGGATACAGTCAGACAGCACACATAGCATTTCCTGGAAAAATGCAAGCACAACCTCATTCCCAAATTAGCACTGGACTAGGTGCTTTTTCTGTACAGTATGAAGATCTTTCCTCTCTTTAGCCTTTATTTGGTGACGTCATCTTCCTGCTATACTGTTTCCATCGTTATTGGAATTTTAAAAAAATTTAAATAGTGCATACTGCCAAGTGAAATCTAATATGAGGTGAACTGCCCCTTTTGTTTTTTGAAATTTAAGTTATGAACACATTTAATCATTTTTAGATCAGAGGATAATAAAGAATTTTTTTATAAGACAGTGGGAAGAAAAAAGGCTACATTTTGTATTTAGGCTCTCTGGTCATTCTTTTGCCATGCTTGGTTTCTACCTCAGGCTGTGGATCCAGCATTCCTGCCTGGAGGCTGGGGGCATGGTTGGCTGGTGTGCAGGTAAGCTGCTGTAAAATATTGGCTGCTGTGTGGGCGCACATGCATGGCCACTGTCATGGCAAGTTGACCCTAGGTTTTGGGCAAGCATGTTTTGTTCCCACTCTGGTCTGGAGGCTCCATTGTTGGGCGTTAGAATGCAGGCAGTGCCAGTGCTGACACCTTATAAATTTTGATGCATAAAGCACACATGCAGGCGATGGGAAAAGATGGATGTAGCTGGGGCTAGTCAGAAGCCTGTCCCAACTTCTTGGCTCTGACTGAGTCCTGCATTGTCACTGATGGGCTGGCCACTGAAAGGCATGTTAGATCCCTCTGGGTTTAGTCCCTTGTGATAGCTCAGACCCTGGTATAAAATCCAAGGAAGCAAGAGACTGAAATTTGGGGAGTAAAGACTTTATTTAGGCCAGGCCTGGCAAGGAGTCTCTGGGAGCCAATTTGGAAACTGTGCGCCAGAGACTAAAAGAAGGGGATTTAAAAAGCAGGACAGGGGAGGAGGAAAAACAAAGAAACCCGCAGAGCCGTCAAGCTGTTGACTCAAGTCCGGAAACTGTAAAGCTGTCCACTTAGTTCCGACAACCTCGGGGAGCCTTTGGTGCCTTTCAAGTTACTCCCATCCTGCAGATAACCATTATCTTAGAATAGCACATCTGCAACAGCATTTGGAGAAGAAAGTAGAAAGTTTATTATCTCAGGACAGCTTGTTATTGTTAACAGGTGCAAAGGGGTCAAAAGTTACAAGAAGCTGAAACTTAAGTTTTTACAAGGATTTGATATCTAACCCTTTTGATGCATACAGAACAAAAGGAGAGCATTGGTTGGGGTTAAGCTATAACATCTTTCTGTAATTTTTTTGAAGCTAAGACACATTTTATGACAGACCACCACTGGGTCGGGAAGGGGTCACCAGAAACCCAAAGTCTTTATGGACTTTCAGGAAATTGAAACTTAGCCTAGATAGATAGGTAGGGGAAAAGGGAGACAGTATGGTGCATTACAGAACAGGCAAGCAGCGTCATTATTTTCTCCTTCTTTGGGGAGGGGGAACAAGGTCATGTAAGGGTTATGCTAACAAGCAAGTCTCCCTGCACACAAGCAAGTTACTTTAAACAAGTGTAAATTAGGGAAACATCCTGGTTTTCCTCAGTGGAGAATGGGGGAACCCTAGGAGTAATTAACAACTCCTGTTAGCTTATCTTAGTGCATCTGTTATTTGTAGAGGGCAATAATGTTTAACATATCAATTAGGTAAGGTTTTACAATTCTTCACAGAGAAGAGCATTGCTTAACATATCAATTAGGTCATCCAGAGGGAAAAGGAAAACACATACACAGTAGGCCGCATTACAGGTTTTGCTATAATACACATATAAGGAAGCTATTTTTTCCTAAAGTACAACACCCTCAGCATGTTTTAGAAAAATTCCCAAGCCAGACCAAACCAAACTAAACTGAAAAGAGGACTCCTTGCACCAAGCAGATAAGAAGATAGCATTTAATCTTTACACTGGTGGACTGTTGGATCTTCATACCAGTGGACTGTTGCAGGGATAATTCCTCAAAAGCAAAAGCTCTGAACTTAGGAAAAGTTTAGTTCATATGGAATTGAGAAGTGGCAGGTGTAAAGCAAGTGACAAAACATTACATAATTGATTACATACATTGATTCTTATATTGACAGCCACGCTGATCTTGAAACAACCAAAACACTCCAGGAACAAAGGGAGGGGCCCCTCAACATGATCATATTAAATGGTCAAAAACTGAAGGCCTTTACCTTAATATCAGGCACAAGACAAGGATGTCCTTTATCACTATTTAACATAGTACTAGAAATACTAGCCAGAGCAATTAGACAAGACAGGGAAATAAAAGGGGTAAAGGTAATAAAAGAAGAATTTAAGTTATTATTATTTGTGTATGACAAGATACTCTACATAGAAGACCACCAAAATTCCATTGAAAGACTCCTATATATAATAAATAAATTCAGCAATGTAGGTGAATACAAAACAATACTAAAAAAATCAATAGCATTTCTATATACTAATAACAAAATCACTGAGAAAGAAATAAAATAAGCCACACCCTTCCCACTAACATCCAAAATAATGAAATACTCAGAAATTAATATCACAAAAATAGTAAAAAATCTAAACAGGAAAAATTACAATATCCTGGAAAAAGAAACTGAAGAGGATCTCAGAAAACGGAAATATATCCCTTGCTCATGGATAGGAAGAATAAATACTGTAAAAATGGCCACTCTCCCAAAACTGTTACACAGATTCAATGCAATCCTAATAAAAATACCATCAACATACCTCATAGATCTACAGAAATCATTCCTAAAATTCATCTGGAACCAGGAGAAACCTAGAATAACAAAGACAGTTCTAAGCATCAAAGGCAAGGCAGGAGGCACCATAATCCCTGACCTGAAGTTATGCTACAAAGCAACTGTAGTAAAATCAACATGATAGTGAAATAAAAGCACAGCTGAAGATCAATGGAATAGATTAGATGATACAACCACAACTAACAACATACTCAACCACATTACCTTTGATAAAGGGGCCAGATAGGTTCACTGGAAGAATGACAATCTCTTTAATAAATGTTGCTGGAAAAACTGGCTCTCCACATGTCAAAAACTAAAATTGGACCCATGCCTATCACCATATACTAAACTAAAATCTAAATGGATCAAAGATCTGAACATTACAACAGAAACACTAATTCTTTTGGAAGATAAATTAGGTAAAATTCTTGAAGACATAAGGGTAGGGATATTATTCATGAACAGGGCTCAAACTGCATGGGAAATATTTCCCAGAATCAAAGTTGGGATCACATCTTATTAAAAAGTTTCTGCATGTCAAAAGAAATCTCATAGTGAAAAGAAAACCTACAAACTGGGAGAAAAATCTTAGTGAACTGTCCATCAGACAAAGGACTTCTGTCTAAAACATATAAGGAATAAAAGAATCAGACCCCCAAAATTCAAAGATTCAATCCAAAAATGGACATCTGAGATGAATACACAATTAAGAAATGAAGAAATACAAATGGCAAATAAATACATGAAAAAATGTTCATCATCATTACTCATTAGAGAAATGCAAATTTAAACCACACTGAGATTCCATCTCAATCCTGAAAGAATTGCTGGGATCAAGAATACTACCAGCAACTAATTCTGGAGAGGCTGTGGGGAAAAGGAAATGCTCCTGCACTGCTGGTGAGAGTGTAGACTGGTGTAGCCATTGTGGAGGTCAGTCTGGAAATTTCTCAGAAAGCTGGGATTGGAAGTCCCATTTGTTTCAGCTATTCCACTTTTAGGCATATTCCAAGAAGAACTGAAAACATCATACCATAGTGATATATGTGAACCCATGTTTATAGCCACACAATTTGCAATAGCCAGGTCTTGGAAACAACCTAAATATCCATAAACTGAGGAATGGATAAAAAAGATGTCACATTTTTATAAAATGGAGTACTACTCAGCTATAAAGAATGGCCATATTGAGATATTTATAAGTTAATGGACACAACTTGAGACCGTACTCATTAGCAAAATAACTCAAACTCACATGTATAAATACCAAATAGTTCCCCTGTTACAAGAAGTGGTAATAGTACATAAGAATTTATATTAATCATGATTTCCCATTACATTGCTCTGAAGCCTTATAATGTCTGCATTCATTAGCTGGAATAATTTTATCCTAGTTTGTTTGATTTTATTATCTGTAATGTTATAGTTATTTTAAAGAAAATTAGAATAGCCAGAGCTGATTTAGTATCATCTCACTCTGAAGTCTTACTATGCTTTTGTTTTTCTGTTGCCTTTGGTTCTATCCTGTTATGTCTTATTGGATATTATGTGTGATAGACAAGTTTTCTTTTTTATTTGATTTTGAAGAGATTAAGACAAAACAAGATATAATAGAGCAGATCAGAACAGAACAATGTAAGCACCACAGTATTTCACCAGAAGACAACCCATAATTAACATCAACTACCATGATGTCTCTTTCTTTGAAATAGTTGAGTATAACTTCATATATAATAGTATCAAACATAACAAAATACAGTATAAACAAATTTTCTATGGAAAATGAGATAATATAGTACTCATTATTCATTCTTTCCTATTTGGTTCTAAAAGCACTGTAATGCTTTCATTCTCTTGAATGGTTTTATACTGTTTTGTTATACTTGATACTATTGTATATGAAGCTATGCTCAAATATTTGAAAGAAAGAAATGCTATGATAGTTACTGTTAATTATGGGTTGTCTTGTAGTAAAACGCTGTGTTACTTGCATTGTTCTGATGTGATCTGCTTTGTTATTTCATCTTTTGTCTTAATCTCTTTAAAATAAAAAAAATAAAAAATAAAAAGGGAGATTGAAGGGGATATTAGAAAGTGGAAAGATATTCCTTCCTCTTGGTTAGGAAGAACCAACATTGTGAGAATGGCCATACTCCCAAAACTGTTATACAGATTTGATGCAATCCCAATCAAAATACCATTAACATACCTTACAGATCTAGAGAAAATATTCTGAAAATTCATCTGGAAACAGAAGAAATCTTGAATAACAAAGGTGATTCTGGGCAACAAAGGCAAGACAGGAGGCATCTCAATTCCTGACTTCAAGCTATACTACAAAGCCACAGTAACAAAATCAGCATAGTACTGGCAAAAAATACACCTGAGGATCAGTGAAACAGATTAGAAGATGCAATCACTATTACAAAGATGCTCAGCCACCTTATATTTGACAAAGGGGCTAAATATGTTCACTGGAAAAAAAGATATCCTCTTTAATAAATGGTATTGGAAAACTGGCTGTCCACATGCTGAAGACAGAAAGTAGACCCATGACTATCACCAGACATGAAGCTAAAGTGAAAATGGATCAAACATCTAAATATTAAAACAGAAACACTAAATCCACTGGAGGACAAGATAGATAAACTCTTGGTCACATAGGGTTAGGAATAGAAATCATGAAGAAAATGCAAACCACGCAGGAAATACTTCAAACAATTAACAACTGGGATCTCATATTACTAAAAAGTTTTTGCACTTAAAAAGAAATCACCAAGTTTATTACACTGAGTTCCCACATCAGGAAAACAGGATGAATACAAATAAGTAACCTGGTGCTACACCTCAAACATATAGAAAAAAAACATTAGCAAGTCAAGTCCAAAGCCAAAAGAAGGGAGGAAATTATAAAAATCAGAGCAGAAATTAATGAAATAGAGACTAAGAAAACAACCCAAAGAATCAATGAATTAAAGAGTTGGTTCTTTGAAAGAATAAATAAAATTGATAAGCCCCTAGCCAACCTTGTTAAAAAAAAAAGAGATGAAAAAGCTCAAATACATGCAATAAGAAAGGGAAAAGGCAAAATCACTACAGACTCTGTAGAAATACAGAAGATCATCAACACCTATTTCAAAAACCTCTACTCTCAGAGGTTTGATAACACAGAAGAAATAGTCAGGTTCCTAGAAACATATGAAGCACCAAAGCTAGGTCAAGAAGATGCAAAACTGCTGAATAGCCCAACTTCTATTAATAAATTGAAAATATAATTAAGTCCTTACCTACAAAAAAGAGCCCAGGCCCAGACGGATTCACTGCAGAATTCTACAAGAAGTACAAAGAAGACTTAACCCCAACACTCCTCAGACTTGTCAATGAAACTGAAAGAGAAGCAATGGTTCCTAAGTCATTTCTGAAAGCAAATATTACTCTAGTACCAAAACCTGAGAAAGACCCAACTAAAAAAGAGAACTACAGGCCAATCTCCCTAATGAACACAGATGAAAAAATACTCAATAAAATATTGACAAATAGGATGCAGCAAATCATTAAGAAGATTATACACCATGACCAAGTGGGATTCATGCCAGTCTTGCCGGGATGGTTCAACATATGTAAATCAATAAATGTAATCCACCATATCAATAAAGCCAAAAGTAAGAATCACATGATCATCTCTATAGATGCACAAAAAGCTTTTGATAAGGTCCAACATTTATTTAAGAACCTTACAGAAAATTGGAATACATGATCTTTACCTCAATATGATAAAGGCCATCTATGACAAAATAACAGCCAGTATCATAATAAATGGACAAAAACTGAAGGCCTTTACCTTAAAATCCAGCACAAGACAAGGATTTCACTTATCACTGCTCCTATTTAATATAGTAGTAGAAATACTAGCCAGAGCATTTAGACAAGAAAGAGAAATAAAAGGGGTAAAGATAGAAAAAGAAGTTAAATTATCATTATTTGCAAATTACATGATACTCTACATAGAAGACCCACAAAACTCCATTGAAAGATTCCTAGATATAATTAATAAATTCAACAATGTAGCTGGACACAAAATCAATATTCAAAAATCTATAGCTTTCCAATAAACTAACAACAAAATCACAGAGAGAGAAATAAGAGAAGCCACACCCTTCACACTAGCAACCAAAAAAATGAAATATTTAGGAATTATTCTCACAAAACTATTGAAAGATCTGTACAGAGAAAATTATAATACACTGAACAAAGAAAATGAAGATCTCAGAAAATGGAAAGGCATCCCTTGCTCATGGATAGGAAGAATAAATATTGTTGAAAATCACCATTCTCAGAAAACTTTGACACAGATTGAATGTAGTCCCAAAAAATATAACATCAACATACATCATAGATCTAGAGAAATCACTCCTAAAATTCCTCTGGAACCAGAAGAGACCTAGAATAGCAAATACAATTGTAAGCAGCAACGGGAAGGCAGGAGGCATCACAATCCCTGACTTGAAGTTATACTGCAAAGCACCTTTGGTAAAATCAACATGGTACTGGAATCAAAACAGAGCTGAAGATCAATGGAATAGATTAGATGATACACCAACAACTACAAACTCACTCAAACAACTTATGTTTGATTAAGGGGCCAAACATTTTCAGTGGAAGAATGACAGTCTCTTTAATAAATGGTTTTGGAAAAACTGGCTCTCCATATGCCAAAAACTAAAACATGATCCATGCCTATCACCATTCACCATTCACTAAATTAAAATCTAAATGGATCAAAGATCTAAATATTAAGACAGAAACACTAAATCTATTGAAAGACAAATTGTGTAAGAACCTTGAAGACATAGGGGTAGGTAAACAATTCATGTACAAGACTCAAACTGCATGGGAAATACTTACCTGAATCAATAACTGGGATTATGTCTTATTAAAATGTTTCTGCACATCAAAAGAAATCTCTAGCATAGTGAAAAGAAAAGCCATAAATTGGGAAAAAATCTTAGTGAAGTGTCCCTCAGACAAAGGACTTCTGTCTAAAACATATAAAGAAGTAAAAAAATAATCAGACCACCAAAATTCAAAGATGCAATACAAAAATGGGCATCTTAGATAAATACACAATTCTCAGATGAAGAAATACAAATGGCAAAAAATACATGAAAAAATGTTCATCATCATTACTCTTTAGAGAAATGCAAATTTAAACCACACTGAGATTCTATCTCACTCCTGAAAGAATGGCCAGGATCAAGAAAACTACCAACAACTAATTCTGGAGAGGCTGTGGGGAAAAAGGAACTCTCCGGCACTGTGGGTGGTAGTGTAGATTTGTGCAACCATTGTGGAGGTCAGTTTGGAGATTTCTCAAAAAGCTGGGATTTGAAGTCCCATTTGTTCCAGCTATTCCACTTATAGGCATATTCCCAGAAGAATTGAAAACATTCCACAGTGATATATATGCACCCATGTTTATAGCAGCACAATTTGTAATAGCCAGGTCTTTGAAACAACCTAAGTGTCCAACAACTGAGGAATGGATAAAAAAAAATTGTGGTATTTTTATACAATGGAGTACTACTCAGCTATAAAGAATGATCACATTGAGATATTTATAAATAATGGATGCAGCTTGAGACCATACTCATAAGCAAAATAAATAAACTCACATGTATGTATACCAAATAGTTTCCCTAGTGTAAGAAATGGTATGAATACATAAAATTAGATGGTAATCATGATTCTCCATTATGTTATTTTGAAGCCTTATAATGTTTTCATTCATTAGTTGGTATGATTTTATTCTTGGTTGCTTGATTTTATTGTCTATGATGGTATGAACAGTTATTTTGAGGAAAACAAGACATTATAATAGCTAGTGCTGATTTAATATTAGCTTGTTTTTTTAAAGTCCCATCAAAGTTTTGTTCTTCTGTCTCCATCGGTTTTATCATGTTGTATCTTATTGGATTTCATTATATGTGATAGTATAAACAAAATTTTTACAGAGAAGGAGCTAATATACAAACCATTGTTCATTTTCTGTTAGTTGGTCTAAATACTCTGTAATACTTTCATCCTCTTGAATGGTTTTGGTATTGTCTTGTTCTGTTTGATGCTATAGTATACGAACGTATACTCAAATATTTCAAGGAAAGGGACACTATGCCAACTACTATTATGTCGGGTTACCTTGTGGTGAAACACTATGTTGCTTAAATTGTTCTGTTCTGAACAGAAAAAGAAACGAACACTGTATAACTCAGTTACACATAGAGGCACACACTACAAAGAGTCCCACTTCACTGAATATTCAAGACAGCTTATACTGAAGCTAATTAGGCTTTGTGGGCTGCAAGTAGAAACAATGCAACTATTCCTCTCCTTCTATTCATGCCTATGGAGCATGATGAAGCACAACATATGGTAGTTTCCACACTTCTGTAAACACAGCAGAACCATTCTGGACCATGAGTCAAACTTTTCCCTTGGAGTTCTTCTTAGGGAACATTCAGCAATTTGGAGGGATTTTCTTTGACCCAGGGCTGCAAAGACATCTACATGAAAACTGACATTCACTAGAGGAAACTCAAATGTACAGTGTACATCTCCGTTATTTATAGAGTTGCACACTCATTAGAGTTCAGTTCTGCTGATTTCTCTTCACTGTACTTATACTGAAGTTATCCTGGAGCCACAGGTTTTCCAGGTTTTGTATTTTTCTCTTTTCCCTTCTTTCATTTTCCTTTTTCCCTACCCTAGTTCCCATTTCCTTTTGAACAATTTTGTTTCATTTCAGAATATGTATTATATATTTTGGGCCTTATTTACTTTTTCAGTTTCTCATGTGAGTGAGCCAATGCAATGTTTACACATGTGATTCTGATATAATTCACTTAAGAATACTGTCTCAAATTGACACATGCTGGTAACTGACTTGTACCTACTATAATTTCTCTAATGAATAGAGATGCAAAAATTCTTAACGAGATACTGGTACAAGAATGCAACAAATCACTCAAAAGATCATACACCTTGAAAAACTAGGATCCATCCCAGGGATGCAAGGATGGTTAGGCATACAGAAATCAATGAATGTAATGTATCATACAAACAGAAGCAAGGACAAAGATCACGCAATTGCTTCATAGATGCAAAAAAGCTTTGACAAATACATCACCCATTCTTAATAAAATACTGAATAATTAGATAAAGTCACAATCTCAATGTGACAAAAGATATTTATGACCAACCTAACTGTCAATATCATATTAAATTGGGAATAACTGAAAGCTTTCCCCTTCTCTAAAATGAGGAACAGGAAAAGGATGCTCATTCTTGTTCAACATACTCCTTGAGATATTAGCCAGAGCAATCAAACAACAGAAATACATAAAAGGGCAATATGTGTATAGTAAATGACAAACAAAAGTATCATTATTTCCAGATAAGATGATCCTTTGCTTGTGATGTGGGAAAAATCAAAAGACTGCTGGAATTAATAACCAGCTCAGCAATGCAGCATGATACAAAATAAATAGTATTCCTGCACACTAATTATTAGCCCACTGAAAAAGCAATACTACTCAAAACAGCATAAAAATTAAATACCTAGCTATTAATCTAACTATTGGAGTGAAATAATTCTACAATGAAAATTACAGCCTTCTGAAAAAATTAATCAAGATAGACATCAGAAAATGAAAAATTATTTCCTGTTCCTGAATAGGCATACCCAACATAATCAAAATGGCTATACTTTCAAAACTGATACACACATTTACTCCAATCACATTCAAAATACCAACGTGATTTCTCACATAGCAAGAGAAAAAATGTTAAAATTTTTATGCACTCAATAACAGAAGCAGTACTTCATAAAAATGTAAAACAGGTAGCATCACAATTCCAGATGGAAGTTATAGTACTAAGCTATAGTGATCAACAAAAAGTTGATGCTGACTCAAAAACAAGCATGTAGTCCAATTGAATGGAAGAATCAGAAACAATCCCAGGTAAACATAGGCACATGATCTTTGGCAATGGGCCAAAAGCATACACCAGAGGAAACATAGCCTGTTAAATAAGTGCTTCTGGAAAACTGAACATTCACATATAAAAGACTGAATCTAGACTCATATATCTCACTGTGTATTAAACTAAAATCAAAGTAGGTCAAAGAGCTAAATTTTAAAACAAAACATTTAATCTGTAGGAAAATAGAATAGGTACTACTCTTGAAGACATAAGCAAGGACTTTATATAACCCTAATGACACAAGAAATAATACTGAGAGTCAGCAAATGAGAACAAATATAATTAAAAAGCATGTGGTTAGCAATTGAAACAAAGATAGGATTCAGAGACAGTATACAGAAAGTAAAAAAGGCTTTGTCCGGTATTCAATGGACAATGAAGTAGTATCAAAAAATATACAACTCAAAAAATTAAATGTCTCAAAATAAAACACCTAATAAATAATAAACTACCGAAGGCTAGGGATTTAGCTCTGTGACCTAAGTTCCTGCCTGGCAAGTGTGAGGTTGTGAGTTTGATTCCCAGTACAAAAAAAAAAAATAGACTACCAAAATGAACAGACAGTACAAGTGCCCTATAAATACATGCAAATATGCTCATCATCACTGATTGTCAGAGAAATGCACGTTAGAGCTACCATCTCATCACATAAAGAATGACTGCCATCAAAAAAAAAATCTAATAATACCAAATGCTGGCAAAGATGTGGGGAAAAAGAAACGTTTCTACATTTTTAATGAGAGTATAAACCAGTATAATTACAATGGAAGTCAGTTTGAAGATTACTTAAGAAATTAAAAATATAAATTCCATTTAATTCAGCTATACCACATTTAGTAATCTTCCCAAAGGAATGAAAATCATCATATTACAGGGATACACACATACCAATGTTTACAATAAGTAGTACAATTTATGACATTTGGATCTTGGACACTATATTTACAACAGATGAATAGATAAGGAAAATGTGGTATTCATGGACAATGGATTGTTACATTATCATAAAGAAAGATAAATATGAAGCATTCATATGTAAATGGATGCAATGAATATAATGTTAAGTAAAATAATTCAGACAGAAGCTCAAATATTACATGGTTTTCTTATATGAGAAGCACAATATGGACAGATAGATATATACATATACAGATAATACATACATACATATATACATACATACTTATATAGATGATAGAGAAATAGGTGTTAGCTATAAAAAGAGTGCAAAATAAAAAAGAAATAAATAGGAGGTAATAAGAAATTGAAATACTTCTTTAAAATACATAGTCCATTGTTTCAAATATGTATATATATATATATATCCACTAATTTGGTTTATTTATAATGCTAATATATCTTAATTCATTGCAAAGAAAGTTTTGTGCTATTATACTTCTTTTTCGTAGGGCTCATTTTGGTTTATGTCTTGTATTTGGAGTAACTACTTTGAAGATAATGAATGACAGAGTGCTTAAAGTTTATTTTGTTACTATTTTCTTATGATACGTTGTTTCATTTTTCCATAAAAAAGATGAAAGAAAATAAAGTCTTTATGGGGGAATGATGCAATCATGATATATTAGGGAACAACCTTAGCATCTGATAACAATTTGAAGCCTGGACCCATATTTGGTACTCAATTAAAATATTACTTGTGTCTTCTCTTGGGACAGTAAGCGACTTAGAACCATTTTGCTCCTCACTGTTGAGCTAGAGATGCTCAAAGATGATCACTAAGATTATGGCTGCTTGCCTTTTATTTTTATATTTTGTTACTGTAAATCTTGAAAAAATCTCTTCTAAGGTTTGCATAGAGGAATTTTGATTACTTAGACATGATCTGTCTAGCACCTGGATGGACAATGCTGTTTAGTCCTGATATTATGTGACCTTAGTTCCTTTCAAGACTGAGGTCACAAAGAGTTTTGTGGGGACTTTCAGTTACACAGAGTAGCCTGCTGTCATTGTCCAAAAATGGGCTCATCTAGACACAAAGAGTTTTGTGGGGACTTTCAGTTACACAGAGTAGCCTGCTGTCATTGTCCAAAAATGGGATCATCTAGATTCTAGATTTCTAGATTCTAGAAATGGCATAGATCAGAATGACTGAGATCACTGCAGCCAGAGCAATCTCCTGGAAGTGAAACATTTCCTCAGCTATATTGAATCCAAAACTTTCACACCAAGATTGAGCCAAAAATTCACCACATCTAGCTCATTAACTGTTTAAAGCTGGCCTCACACAATCACACTTATTCAAGTCTGTACCCCTGTATTACAGTGAGGTCCCTTCAGCACCCTAATTTATATTTCCTTCTTCTGTCTTCTCTCCAGATTTCCATTTCAATATTTTCCTGCTCTCATATTTTAGTTTTAATTGGCCTTTTTAGTAATGCAAGGACCCCTTTTAGCCAGGGACATTAAGAGTTAACATATTTTGGCTGCCTGGAAAAAAACAAAAACTGTTACTGGGCCCTTCATTTGTTCGCCACTAACAAAGGAGGCAGTCTATTTTGGAAAAAAAAAAAAGCAATTTTCAAAGCTAGATCTATTGAGATTCAGTGTCCCATCTGCTTCAAAGTATAACCTCTTTACTTATTTGAAAACCACTATCTTTTAAAAAGTAACCACCAATGGACCATTTTGCAGACAAGCTGAAAAGGATAATTTGACTCCATAAAGCAAAGTCTTGATCAGGAAGCTTAATACTTTCAATAGAGTGTGCAAAAAACTTTATGATACTGTAATAGTCTTCATTTTACAAATGCTATTTAGTATTTTACAGAAAATATCTTGTATTGGTAGCCAATATATATGAAATGTGAAGGCACCAACCAATATGGTTATTGGGGTAACTATAATAGGTTGACTGGATTCTGCACAGATATACCAATGTCTGTGATAGTCTGCATTTTACAAATGATCTTTAGTAATTTCAAAACCACTCTTTTTTATTGACAATCAGGGGCCATTAAGCACATAGGATAAAAAGGAGTAATATTACTCCAGCAACCAAACCAATGACCTTGGGCAGGTTTAACAGGTTGAATGGACTGTTAAAAGGCATGACACGTCTGCACACTTATGCACATATCGTTATGAAAAATTCATTTAGTTCATCTTAAAGAGTAAAAAATAGTATTAATAGTTTCATCATTACTGAATGGTCAACATTTAAAATTTCCTTGAAAGCTCAATACAGACTCTTAAAAGTGAGCCTCCAAAAAAATAAAAAAATAAATTTCAAACTGTGGTTACAAAATGCCACAAGTTAAATATTTTCATTCCAAAGGGGAGATATGGTGAAGGGAAAAATCAAACCCAAAACTCAGCATAGCAATAATTATATACTGTAGCACAATGTCTAGCACTCAGGGCAAAAATATGGTCTTTAATGGGTTTGAGTGGCATTGGTTTTCTGGTAATGCTGGATGTATCACTCATGGCCTCTGTTTCCTTATTGATGTGGTTTTTGTTAGACATTTGGCTTCTCCAAATTTGCATCTCCACTGAAATTTCAGCTTCACTTTCACAGCCTCAGATATTGCTTTCTCAGGAACACATTGCCTGGACTTCTAGGCTCTCTTCTGTAAATCTTGTTGTAAGTTGATCCTGCAACTCTTTCACTTTTCATGCCTGTAAAATCATCACCAAATAAATGATGCCAAGTCTGCCACCAGGTTAGGTAATATTCAGATGCCCTTGGATATGGTTTCAGAAGCAACTAATTTCTTGGGTCCCTGAAGATTGTCAAACAGGGCACTTCTAAAAATAAAAACTTCCAATTTTGGAACCTATAGCCTGTGAAAGAGCATAACACACATGGCTTGAAGTTCACCTGCAATTGGAGTCCTTGATTCTGGTGGGATCCTCTTGAGCATGATTTTTTTAACCATATGAGTTTCTAACAGTAGTCTAGTTTACAGAGCACTCACCAGAATTGTGGATGGCACTTCTTACACATTTATGAATAAATCATCAACCTTACCTCTCTCGGTGCAAAAATCAAAGTCATTTTCTTCTCTAAGTAGCAAAATCTAATATACTGAACTCAATAAAAAAAGAGGTTCATTTTACCTCTTATTCCAGTACATTGCTTCCTAGCCTCAAGATATAGCAGAAGGACATAGTGGAGAAAACCTGCTTAAGTCACTGTTGACAAGAAGCAGAGGGGGAAGAGAGGGGCCTAAAAGTGAAGTAAGTTTTCATAGGGCATTCTCCCAGTGAACTGCCTATCCCAGTTTGCCCACACTCCACAATAGCAAATCAGAGTGTACCAATGGCTCAACCCTCTTTCAAAATTTCTTCTTATGAGGGCATGAGGTTTGGAGGGACATGACTGAATAAAAAAAACATCAGGAAAGCTTAATATCTTGAATAGAGTGTGCACAGACTCCTCAGAGGCTGGGCCAGTTTGCAGTTCACAAATGTGCTTGACCCATTTCAAAGCCACTCTACTCTTACATTGGTGGCCAAAATACTCTTAAACAGATGGGCTGAAAAGCTCAATATGATTCCAAGAATCAAACTGCTGACACAGAGAAAAAGTCACAATCTGGAAAGCTTAATAACATGAAAAGCATATACTGAGAAATATCCACAGCTGAAGTAAGCTTCGTTTCAAAAATGTTCTTTGCACATTTCAAATCCACTGTCTTATACTGGAAGCCAAAGAACCTTTGCATAAATAGGCTGAAAGGGATGTGAATCCAGCAATGAAACTTTTACCTGGGTAAACTTATTTGCATTAATGGCATAAGGTGATGGTCTGTATTACAGAAATGCTATATACACATTTCAAAGATTCACTTGAACATTTTCATACAAAAATACCTCACAGAGATATAAAAAACCATTATTCTAGCAACCACACTTTTGAGCTAGCCGTAGTTTTATGGCTTGAATGGTGTATGCACTTAGGCCATGGTACGCTGCATTTCACAAATCCTCTTTAACCATCTCAATAATACTCTCTTGTATCAGAAACCAATGGGTATTTGGTGCTGATGAAAGGAAAAACATCGAGCAGGATAAGCTTAATTGTTTAGATAGTATATGTCCAGATATTTAACATGATATGATGCTCTGCATATCACAAGTACTATTTACTTATCCAAAATAAACTTCCTTTAATTAGCTGCCAAAAGTTATTACACATATAGGTTGAAAAGGAGAATGTGATTCCAGTAAGAAACACTGATCTGGGGAAAGCTTAATAACCTGAATGAAATGTGTATACTCATGACACTGGCAGTGAATGTCTGTGTATCAGAAATGGCTTTATACATTTCAAAGCTACTCTCATGTATTGGCAGCCAACTGGCCATTACATCAACTAAAGTACAAAATTTGACTCTAGGAAACAGGTGATGTTGTGCAGTGTAAATACTTTGAATCATGTGTGCCCATATTGTTTCAGGTTGTATCAGTCTACATTTTAAAACTACTTGTTACTCAGTTCAAGATAGTTCTTCTGCTATCATCCATGGGACCAAGGGTAGGGTATAACAAACACTATGATTTGAGCAACCAAACTACTGATATCGTGGTGCTTGTTTAATATTACTGCAGAGTGAACAAAGACTTTCTGGTTATGGTAGCATGTATTTCACAGATGCTGTTTAGACATTTGAAGCCACTTTTTGTTTACTTGCAGCCAGTAGATTATTACACATATGAGTGGAAAAGATTGTCAATTTACCAACCAAACCTTTGACCTCAAGAATCTTAATACCTTGAATAGACTTTGTGAAAATATTTCAGGCTTGGGTAGTTTGCATTTTACAAGTGTTTATCCATTTTGGCGGCCAGGTAGGTTGAAAGGAAAGATGTGATTCCAACAGCTAATCCCTACTTAAGAGCTAGAATGAAGTTGCACAAATGTTGTTAAGGCTTTTGTAATCTGATTTTCACAAATATTCTATACATTTCAATGCTTCTTTAATATAAGCAGCTATTAGACATTACACAAATATGCTTTAAAAGCAAATATAATTTCAGAAAAAAAAAATCCTCATGCTAACACAAGTTTAAAGTGTGAGTGGAGTGTGAAGAAACATTTCCTGGCTGTGGTATTGTGAGTTTTACAGATGCTCCTAAGTGTCCTTGTGACACTTCAAAGTCACAGTGTCCTATTGGCACATAAATTGTTATTACATCTGTTAGATGAAAAGATGATTTAAAAGATATCAATCTACTGATTAGGGGCAAGTTTAAAAGTTTAAACAAGTGTGCAGTATATACTGAAGAACATGATAGACTTCATCTTTCAGAGGCTTTTTACCTGTTCCAAAACCTTTCTTTGGTACTGGCACCAGAATAGCCTTAAACAGATAGACTAACTAGGATAATTTCTCCAGTAACAAAATTATTGATCAGGGCAGGGCTATTAGTTTGAATACTGTTACAAACATACCTAACAGAAACAAAGTGTACACTTTACAAATGTACCTTACCCATTTCAAAGCCAGCCAGTGGGCCATTAGAGTTGCCCTGGAAGGATTTCATAAGTAAAGCAAAAAAAAAATTCTTGGAATAGGGCAAGTATAATTGCACGACTGGGTTATGTACAGAAATGACGTAAGCTGGGATATTTTTATACATTTTATAAATTCCTCTTAGCAATTTCAAACGCATTTATTGAGTGGCCACCAATGGTACTTTACACAGATAGGTTAAAAAACAGAACATGTCTCCATCAACAGAACTGTAGACCTGGGGCAAGCCTAAAACCCTAAGTAGAGTACGCTTACATTTCCAAAGTTGCATTTCCTAAATTCTATTTAGCTATTTCAAAGCTACTCTCATTTTTAGGCAACCAAAGGACCTATGCAAAGACAGGGTTTAAAGAAAAATATAATGCTAGGAAACCATTGTCCTGCATCAAGCTTAATAACGAGTAAAATTTACATGGTCATGTCCTACTTTCTAATATGCCACATTTCACAAATTCTTATTATGGATTTCAAAGCTACTTTCTTATATGAAAATGCAGTATGCCATTAGTCAAATATGCTTAAAAGGAGACTATGACTCAAGCTGCCAAATTGTTGTCCTAAGGAAGGTTTAATAGCTAAAATGTAGTGACACACACATGTTCAGTGCTTTGGTAGTCCCATTGTCCAAATGCTCCATACTAGTTTCAAAGCCGCCATTAGAGAGTTACACAATAAATGAAGATGTAACTCCAGACACCAAAGAATTTATCTGGAGCAAGCATGCTAAGTGTGAATGGAGTGTGCCAAAATATTTCCTGGCTACAGTAGTGCGCATTTCACAAATTCATTTCATAAATATTCTTTGTCCAGCTTAACTTTTGCACTCACAGAAAGCCAGCTTTTATATGGCTAGGCAGCAGAGGTAAGTGTGACTACATCAAACAAATTCTTATTTAGGGCTTTCTTTCTCTTTTTCTCTTTCTTTCATTCTATCTTTCTTTTTATTTCTTCCTTCCTTCCTTTCTCCCTTCCTTCCTTCTTTCCTTTCTTCCTTTCTTCCTTCCTTCCTAAGTGTCCATCAACTGAGGAATGGATAAAAAACTAGTGGTATTTTTATACAATGGAGTACTACTCAGCTATAAAGAATGATCACATTGAGATATTTACTAATAAATGGGCACTTGAGACCATACTCATAAGCGAAATAAATCAAACTCACGTGTATAAATCCCATATAGTCTCCCTAGTGTAAGAAATGGTAAGAGTACATAAGAGTTTATAGTAATCATGATTCCCCATTACATTGTTTTGAAGCCTTATAATGATCGCATTCATTAGTTGTAATGGGGTTTTCCTGGTTTGTTTGATTTTATTATCTGTGATGGCATGAACAGCTAATTTGAGGGAAACAAGGCATTATAATAGCCAGTACTGATATAATATCATCTTACTCTGAAGTCCTACCATGCTTTTACTCTTCTGTTTCCATTGGTACTATCATGATGTACCTTAGTGGATTGTATTATGTGTGAAATTATAAACAAATTTCCTAAGGAAATTGAGATAATATAGTAGCCATTTTTTTCTGTTATTTGGTTCTGAATGCCCTGTAATACTCTTATTCTCTTGAATGTTTTCATACTATTTTGTTATGTTTGATGCTATTGTATATGAATTTATACTCAACTATTTCAAAAAAAGAGACTACCATTGTGCTACTGTTAATAACGGGTGTCTTCTGGTAAAATACTGTGTTGTTTACATTGTTCTTTCCTGATATGATTTATTATGTCTTGTTTTGTCTTAATCTCTTTATTTTTTATTTTAAAAAAGATTAAGATAGAAGAGAACATAACAACAAAGGTCAGAACAGAACAATTTAAGCAACATAGTGTTTCACCACAAGACGAACCAACATAACAATAGTTACCATAGTGTCTCTTTCCTTGAAATATTTGAGTATGCCTTCATATACTATAGCATCAAAAATAGCAAGACAGTACAAAACCACTTAAGAGAATGACAGTATTACAGGGTATTCAGAACCAACTAACAGAAAAAGAACAAAGGTTACTATCTTATCTACTTGTCTATAAAAATGTTGTTTATACTGTCACATATAATGAAATTCAATAACATACAACATGATAAAACGGAGACAGAAGAACAAAAGCTTGGTGGGACTTCAAAACAAGATGATATTAAATCATCACTAGCCATTATAGTATCTTGTTTTCTTCAAAATAGCTGTTTATACCATCACAGACAATAAAATCAAACAATCCAGAATAAAACCATTCCAACTAATGAATGAAAACTTTGTAAGGCTTCAAATCAATATAATGGGGAATCATGGTTGCCACATACTTTTATGTATTCTTACCATTTCTTACACTAGGGAAACTATTTGGTATTTATACATTTGAGTTTGATTTATTTCACTTATGAGTATGGTCTCAAGCTGCGTCCATTTATTTATAAATATCTCAATGCGATTCTTCTTTATAGCTGAGTAGTACTCCATTGTATGAAAATACCATATCTTTTTTATCCATTACTCAGTTGATGAACACTTAGGTTGTTTCCAAGATCTGGGTATAACAAATAGTGCTGGTATAAACATGGGTGCACATATATCACTGTTGTATGATGTTTTCAGTTCTTCTGGGAATATGCTTAGAAGTGGAATAGCTGGAACAAATGGGACTTCCAATCCCAGCTATCTGAGAAATTTCCAGACTGAGTTCCACAATGGTTGGAACCAGTCCACACTACCACCAACAGTGCAGGAGATTGGCCTATAGTTCTCTTTTTCAGTGGGTATTTCTCCAGTTTTTTTTACTAGAGCAACATTTGCTTCCAGGAGTGACATAGGAAGGATTGCTTCCCTTTCCATTTCACTGAAGTGTTTGGGGAATGCTGGCATTGTCTTTGTACTTCTTGTAGAATTCTGCAGTGAGTCCGTCTGGGCCTGGGCTCTTCTTTGCAGATAGGGACTTAATTACATTTTCAACTTCATTGGGTTATTCAGCATTTTTACATGTTCTTGACCTAGCTTTGGTACTTCATATGTTTCTAGGAATCTGTCTATTTCTTCTGTGTTATCAAACGTATGAGAGTAGAGATTTTCAAAGTAGGTGTTGATGATCTACTGTATTTCTACAAAGTCTGTAACGATTTCACCTTTTTCATTCCTTATTGCATGGACTGGAGCTTTTTCTTCTCTTTTTTACCTAAGGTTGGCTAGAGGCTTATAAATTTTATTTATTCTTTCAAAGAACCAAGTCTTTGATTCATTGTTACTGTGGATTGTTTTCTTACTCTCTACTGCATTAATTTCTGCTCTTGTTTTTTATAATTTCCTCCCTTCTTTTGGCTTTAGGCTTGACTTGCTCTTCTTTTTCTAAATGTTTGAGGTGTACTACCAGGGTATTTATTTGTATTCGTTCTATTTTTCTGATGTGAGGACTCAGTGCAATAAATTTTCCTCTGAGTACAGCTTTCATTGCATTCCACATGTTCCAGTAACTTGTATTTGTATTTTTGTTTGCTTGTAGGTATTGTTTAATTTCTTCTTTAATTTCCCTTGTGACCCACTGATTACCCAAGAGTGTGTTATTCAGTTTCCATGTGTTTGTGGGATTTTTGCAGTATCTTTTATCATCAAATTCTAATTTCATGTCATTATGATCTGATAACTTGCATGGGATAATTTCAACTCTTTTGCATTTATTAAATATATGTTCTGTGAGCTAGGATATGGTTTATTTTAGAGAATGTTCCATGTACTGCTGAGAAGAATGTGTATTCTGATGTTGTTGGATGGAGCATTCTGTATATGTCTATCAAGTCCATTTGTTCGCAGGTATAATTCCATTGTGTTATTTCTTTGCTGATTTTCTGTCTGGTTGATCTGTCCCTTGGTGTCAATGTTGTGTTCAGGTCTTCTGTTATAATTGTGTTATTCCTAATTTGGTTTTTCATTTCTGTTAATACTTGCTTTATACTGGATGCTCTGGAATTTGGTGCATATATATTTTAGATTGTTATCCCTTCCTTTTGAAGTTTTCTGCTAACCAATATGTAATGACCTTCTTTATCTCTTCTGATCAATCTTGGTTTGAAGTTCATATTTTCTACAAACAATAGCAACTGCTGCTCTTTTTTATTTCCTGTTGCATGTAGTTTTGTTTTCCATTCTTTGACTTTCAGTCTGTGAGTTTCCTTTTGGGTTAGATGGGTTTCTTGTAGACAGCATATGGTTGAATTTTGTTTCTTGATCCATTCTGCCAGTCTATTCCTTTTAATTGATGAATTGAGACCATGCACATTAATGGTTATAAATGTTATATACTGGTTTATTGTTGACATGTTATCTTTCTGCTGTTGCATCTTTATCTTTCTGTTTTGTTTAATTGTCTGCTTTGCTTAGTGGTCTTTTTCCTAAGTGTATCTAAACTGTCTTTCAGCATTATTTGCAGGCTTGGCTTGGTGATCATGAAGTACACCAGCTGTTCTTTGTCACAGAAGTATCTTATTTTTCCATTCATTTTGAAGGACAGTTTTCCAGTCTACATCATTCTAGGTTGGAAATAATTTTCCTTTAGGATCTGAAATACTTCACTTCTTGTTCTTCTTGACTTTGTTTATGCTGAGAAGTCTGCTGTGATTCTGATAGGTTTTCCTTTATAAGTGATCTGTCTTTTCTCTCTGATAGCTTTTAATATTCTTATGTTGTATTTCTGGAATGGTTACTATTAATGTCTGCATGTGGTTTTATTTTCATTATAGCTATTTGGAGTTCTATATGCTTCACTGATCCTGATATCAGTTTCCAATCTCATGTTTGGGAAATTTTCAGCTATCACTTCCCTAAATATCCTCCTGACATCCTTTATGTTGTCCTCTTCTTTTTCATTTATCCCTATCAATCTTATGTTGTTTTTCTTTGCATCATTTAGCAGCTGTTGAATTGTTATTTCATGATTCCTTGTTATTTTTATTATTATTTAAAGAAAGACAAAACAAAATAGAAAACGGGCAGAAGTAGTACATACTTTCTATGAAAAGAAACAAACTGTAATAAATCACTAGTTGATTTATAAATATTGTACCACCACAAATAGTTGTTCAAGACACAAAAGTGGAACATATAAATGGGAATTCAACCAGGGAGACTGCAAATAGTTCTGTTCAACTATCCTACATAAACTAAGTAACATGGCTAACAATCCTACACACTTAGACATGTACACATTTATCTATATCTTCATTTAAGTTGAGACCTAACTAAACTTATCAGATTAAAATCCTTCTGAACAAAAAATAATAATATTGCTGGATTTCACATCATGACACTCCGGAATCAGCATTGGGTATTGTAGTGCCTTTTGTTTTCCTTGAAAACATTTGTTCATTTCACCATGTGTCATAAGATCAGCTCTTGTACACTATTTATAGGTTTTATGCAAGCATGGGTCTTAACAGGTGTTTCTATCCTCTCTATATTAAAAGGAGAAACATAACAAAGCAGAGCAGAACTAAACATATTTCTATAGACATATAAAAATAAAAAGACATATAAAACCACTGTACAAGGAGTTCTACCCTGGTCACTGTGCTGTTTCTTATCATCAACACAATTGGCTATATCATCAGATAAAGTATAATTGAATATATCAGTACATAGGAGAATTAATAGAACTACAACTTTGTAGATAGTGTAGAGCTACAAAAACAGGTAGTAATCAAATCAGAATGGATATCATAGTGAATCATTGTCATTTTCAGTATAGTGGTCTGTACTCCTCAACTTGATACCAGCAACCTAATAGTTTGAATAAAATCTGTCAATAATAAGCACCAATCAAGCAAGTCAGATTTAACTAAAATCAGTCATGATATAACAGTATAAGCCACATAGGGATCCTGAATGAGTTAATAGGAAATTAAAGATGACTACTGTGCTATGTCCTGATATCTTTGGGACAGCTGTCTGTGCCCTCAGATCCAGTGCTTGTATACAAACTAGGATGGAACAAGTTCCATCCATCAGAGTGTTGTGAGTAATAAGGGTTTTAATTCCTGATACACAATTAACTATACCTTCTGCTCCTGTTTTTTAAAGACTATTCCTCCCTTTTCACTCGCCCAGATGAACTGTGTATTTTTGGGTCTCTCCAACACTCATGGTTTTATGTTGGGGGGGGGCAACCTGCTATTTACCTAAATGTTTCCCAACTTTCTCACTCCTGTATTGGATTTCTAGTTATATTTCTTCATTTATTAAAACCTGTCTGTTCAACCTATCCATAAATACTGGTCCAGTTACTCCTATTACTCTCTGGTTCCCTATCACATTAAGCTCCATTTTCTCATATTTAATTTTGTTCCATATAACATTCTTCAGGCTAATTATATTTCCTATAAAGAGCCTCTCTGTGGACCCTACCTCTTGATCCACTCTGCCTGTGGTTTTCTCTTTTTTCCCTTAAGTTAGTGTATCTAGGCCATATATATTAGAAATTATATCCAACCTTCTCTGCCTTATTTCTGTTATGCTCTTTTTCCATCATTGTTTGTCTGTTTGTCTTCTTCATTTTGCTTTTTGTTCCATTCGTTGTGGCCTCTCTGCCACTGTTACTGAAATCCTTGTGCTATTCTCTCTTTTTAGAATGTCCTGTAGTATTCTCTGTAGAATTGGATTGGTGGTTGTGAATTCCCCCAGTTGCTTTTATCTTGGAAGGACCTTTTTTCTCCATTAATTTCTGGGGACAATTGTGCACGATATATCAATCTTGGCTGGAGGATATTGTCTTTCAAGACTTGGATTATTTCACCCCATATTCTTCTAGATTTGATGGTTTGTGTCAAGAAGTCTGTTGTAATTCTCATGGGTTTTCCCTTGTAAGTGACCTGTTTCTTGTCTCTGACGGCTTTTAATATTCTGTTCTTATATTTGGTTTCTGGAATCTTGATAATTATATGCCTGGGTATAGTTCTGTTTTGATTGTAGGTGGCTGGAGTTCTGCATGCCTCATACATCTGAGCATCTTTTCCTTTCCCTATGTTTGGGAAGTTTTCCTGAATTATTTCTGTGAATAGTCATTGCAGTTCCTTTTTGTTTGTACCCCTGTTTTTTCATTCACATTCTTCATTCTTAAGTTATAGATCCCTCTTGTCATCTTCTAGCCTTTGTATTGTTATTGCTCGATTCCTTGTTATTTTTAAGAAGTTTTCCTTTCATGTTTCCACATTACAAACTTGTCCTCCAGTTCAGATAAAATATCCTTAGTTTTTTTCAAGCTGTTATGCCAGCTTTGAATAGTTTTTAGTTTCCTGATAATCTCTTTGAACCTGCTTCATGTATTCTATGTTTTCTCTATTTTCTCCATCAAACAATTCTCCTCCTTTTTTTGTTCTTCCATTCTAGTATCTATTTTTTCTTAGGAGGTGCTTAGCATTTCTTTAATTATTCTATTTATATCTTGCTTTACTTGGTTAAATACTTCACTTTTGAACTCATCTATGAGGTCCCGAAGATATCACTTTATGTCTACTGCTGCCATGCCTGATATTGCATGTTTTATGTCCTCATTGTCCTTTGCATTTACCTTTCCTGGATAGTGTTCTCAGAATTGGGAACTAAGGACCCTTTCTTGTTGCCTCCTCGTCTCATATTTTTTGTTCCTTCCATACAGGCATATATAGGAGGCCCAATTTATTTCTTTGTTGGTTTCAGTTTTTCTGAAGCATGCTGGCTAGGTGGTCCCACCCACTGCAGTGTACTAGAAGTTACAGACTCCGGCAGCCTATGTTGAGCATGCCCCTCCAGGTCAAACTACTGAAGTCTTCACTTCATTAGGGTGCATTGTCCATTGTAGGGACTTGGTTAGGGTTAGCCTATGGAGCCTCAGCCCATGTCATCACCCAGGTCAAGTGCTCTCCACCAATCCCACTTGAGAAGGGAATATGTGACTGATTTCACTGCAGTGCCTTGTTCTAATCAGTCTGCCAGGTCTCAGTATGTCATCTGTTGGAGTATCTTTGTCTATGGAAGGGTTTTTATTCCCCTCACTTACCGCAGGTCAATGCAGGATTCCCCACCAGGTCTGCTCTCAATTCAGTTTGCCAATTCCCACTCTCAGAGCATTCACGTCTCCACTGAGTTGAAACTAGCAGGCTATCCTGGCTGCACCAATTCAGATGCAGCAGCGGCAGGGTATTCAAGCCGTGAGTTTAAGTGGTGGCACCAAGATTTTAGCTGTTCCCATCATAGCACCAGGACTGTATTTTTAATTGTTTTCTCTCAGTTTAGTTCGTTCCTGGGTCAGCAGGGTGTATCTCCCTCTGTTTGGGACTCTGCACACTGTATTATTTTTGGAATCTAACTTGGCTATCTCAGAGAGCCTCTGTAGCTGCTGTTATGTCTCCACCATCTTTTCTGGAGTCCTGACAGTCATATATATATACCTTCATTGTTATTTTTAGACAATCTTTCCTTTCCTGTTCAACAGCTGCAATCTTGTCTTTGAGGTCTGAAATTCTATCTTCACTTTCATTGAAGCAGTTTTTACAACTTTCAATGGAATTTTTGATTTCCTGTATATCTCCTTGCATCTGCTTTATGTTTTTTGTTTGTTTCTTATATTGTTCCTCCAGGGATTCTTTTTGTTTAGTTCCTCCAATTTTTTAACTGTATCTTCTTTAGATGTGTTCAGCATCTCTTTCATTTCTTTTATTGTTTCTTCTTTTACCTGGGAGATTATTTCTAAGTTTGAATTCATTTAAAGCTTCACGGAGTTGCTTCTTGATTTCAGTTGCTATTATTTCAGGTATTTCAGGTGTATGGCATATATTTTCTTCTGTGTACATAGCTCCTAAGTTTTCTTGGGAAGGGCTGGAAGTTTGAGATTATATTTTGGTGTTTCATTTTGTCATTTTCCTATATTTCCGTGTTTAAAGTTATTCCAAGGCTTCCCCAGGGCATGTTGGAAATCCTCTTTTATGCCTTCAGCTCCGGGAACTCTGCCCACCCAGTTTCCTGTATTGAGAGAGGATCACTTGGGGTGGGGCAGGTTGAGTGTGACAGAGAGCTGTGAAGTTCCTTGGCTGGTGGGAGCAATGATCCCAAACTCCCAGGTTTGGGATGGTGCAGGGACACTCACCTCAGCCCACTCAGTTTCCAGAATTGAGGGCACAGGCAGGCCCAAATCCCCAGCATCCACAGAGCCAGGCAGGAAGCCAGGAAGTTGATATAGGTAGGCTCAAGACCTCCTGAGCTGGTCCAGTGCAGCAGGAAGCCACTAAGTTCCCTGGATGGGGCGGGAACTAGGATCTTAAACTCCCAGGGCTCAGGGGATGGTGCAGGGACACTCTTTACTCTCTTTAAGATAAAAAAAAATTATTGACTTGGAATAAACTTAGTATGTTGACTGGAGAGTGCAAACATTATTCCATACCATAATAGCTTGCATTTGTAATTGCAAACTGTTTAACCATTCCAAAGCCATTCATATATTTGTTGTAAATAGACTATACACAAAGAGCCTGAAATGCAGAATGTGAGCATGGGGCAGCACAATGATATCTTTGAAACTGTATCTTCAGTGGACAGTATAAAAAAAATTCTCTGTTACTGTTATGAAATACATTATTAAGCACAATGTTTAAAAACAAAGAATGTGTCATCATAAGCCAAACCCATTGACTTGGATCAAACAATATGTTGATTGAAATGTGAAGTCATGTGTTCCAAACTGATATTCTAAATTTTAAATGTCCATTACTTGTACCATACCCACACTTTAATGTTTCTGGTAAATGATCCTCTCTGCAGCCCCCAAAAGAGAATTTGACCCTGAAAACAAAATCATCAATCTCTGGCAAGTTTAGTACCTTAACTGGAGTGCTCCAACATATTTTTCATGGCTGAGATGCCATGTATTTTATAAGTTCTCCTTACCAATATTAAAGATATTTTATAAAAAATAGGTCATTACACAAGTTAAAAAAGGGTGAATATGACTCCTGAAATAAAACCATCAATTAGTGGTTCAGATTCATGCCTTGAATGAAGTGTGTACATGTATATACAAGTCTGTGTCCATGCTCTTTGCTGATTTCTAAGGTTCTCCCTTGCATTTGCAGTAAATAGGTCATTTTATGAACAGGCTAGCACCTTAAGAACCAAAACATTAACCAGAGGCAAGACATACTAATGAATATGGTGTGGAAACATATGACCTAGATCATGATAGTCTGCATTTTAAGTATGCACTTCATTCAATAAATAGTAACTATTGTATTTTCAGTCATATAATACACAAACTGAAAAGGAGATTGCATCTACAGCAACCAATCCATTGAATTGAATAATACATAATATGTATAATGGAGTATGCAATCATATATTCTAGGTAATGTCTATCTGGATTACGCAAATTTGTATACAGATTTGAAAGCAACTTACTCTCTTGTGTTATCACAAGAGATACAATTACAAGGGTAGGATTAAAATAAGAGTGTGACCCAAGCAACTATAACACTGATCTGTGTAAGACTTAGAGTTTGAATGGAGTGTGAAGGCATATGACCTGGACTATGGTAGTCTCTTTTAAAAATTTCATTTAAAGAAATAAAAAAGAAAAACAGAAAAAAAGGGTAGAAATAACACAGAATTTCAAAAAATAAACACTAAGAAATCACTAGTTGATAAATTACATATTGTCGTCTTAGAAATAGTTGTTCAAGTTAGAAAATTAAAACATAAAAACTGGGCTTTCAAACAGTGAGAGTGCAAACAGCTCTGTTCAATGATCTAATAAAAACTTACTAATATGGTTATCTATCTTACACACTTAAACATACATGCAGTTATATCCTTGAGAGCACTTTCTTTCCCTCTCTTTTTTTATAATAGCAATTACACATTTCGAGCTTTATTACACCTACAGTTCTTATTACATTTTACACTAGAGACACAATATGATATTTATAAATATGATTCTTATATATTTCACTTATGAGGATAGTCTCAAGTTGCCTCCATTTACCTACAAAGGCCTCAAGTTCATCCTTTTTATATCCGAGTAATATTCTACTCCATAAAACTACCAGATCTTTTCATTTACTCTGCAGTTGAGGGGCATTTTGGTTGTTCCAAGATTTAGTAAATACAAATTGTGCTATTATGAACATGGATGCACATATATCACTGTGACATGACATTTTCAGTTTTTCTGGGAAAATACCTAAGAGGGGAATAGCTAGGTTGAATGGAACTTCCAATCCTAGTCTTTTGAGAATTTTCCATACTGATTTCCATAGTGGCTGCACCAGTCTACACTGGCACCCACAGTGGAGCAGTGTTCCTTTTTCCTCACAGCCTAGGCAACATTTGTTATCAGTTGATTTCTTGAAGGCAGCTATTCATTCCAGAGGGAGATGAAATCTCAGTTCTGTTTTAATTTGCATTTCTCAAATGATCAGTGATGGTGAACATTTCTCCATGTATTTATTTGCCATTTGTATATCTTCATCTGAGAAGTGTTTGTTCATCTCAGATGCCCAATTTTGGAGAGGGTCTTTGAATTTGAGGGACTGGACATTTTTCAATTCTTTATATATTCTTGATATAAGTTCTTTTACTAAGGGGTTGCTAGCTAAAATTCTTTCTGATTCTGTGGGTTTTCTTTTCACTTTGTTGGTGATTTCTTTTGAAGTGCAAAAACTTTTCAATAATATGAGATCACAGTGGTTGATTCTTTGAAGTGTTCCCCATGGGGTTTGTGTTTTGTTCATAAATTCTCTGCCTACCCCTATGTCTCCAAGACTTCAACCTAACTTGTCTTCCAGTAGATTTAGTGTTTCTGTTTTAATATTTAGATATTTGACCCATTTTGACTTTAGTTTAGTGCATAGTGACAGGCATGGGTCTAGTTTCAGTCTTTGGCATGTGGAGAGCCAATTTTTTGAACAGTGCTTATTAAAGAGGCTATCACTCTTCCATTAAACATTTTTAGACCCTCTGTCAAATATCAGGTGGCTGAGTGTCTTTGTAGTAGTGTTTGCATCTTCTAACCTGTTCCATTGATCCTCAGGTCTATTTCTTTGTCAGTACCATGCTGATTTCATTACTGTGGCTTTGTAGTACAAGTACTACAAAGTAAGGAACTGAGATGCCTCCTGCCTTGGTTTGTTGCCCAGAATTGCCTTTGCTATTCTAGGTTTCCCCTGTTTACAAATTAATTTTAGGAGTGTTTTTTCTAGGTGTGTAAGGTATGTTAATGGTATTTTGATGGCATTGCATCAAATCTGTGTAACAGTTTTAGGAGTATGGCCATTTTCACAATGTTGTTTCTTCCTAACCAAGAGCAAATAATATCTTACCATTTTCTAATATCCTCTTCTATCTCCTTTTAAGTGTAGCATAATTTTCAGCAAATAGGTCTTTTACCTTCTTAGGTTGATTCCTAGGTATTTCAGTTTTAGATGCTATTTTGAAAGGCCATATTTCCATAATTTTTCTCAGTGAGTTTTTTATTTGTGCACAGAAATTCTACTGATTTTTGAGAAGAGACTTTGTATCCAGCTACACTACTGAATTTGTTTATCAGCTCTAGCAATCTTTTAATGGATTTTTGGGGCCTTTTATAGAGTGTCATGTCAGTTGTAAATAGTGATAATTTAACTTCTTCCTTTCCTATCATTATTCATTTTATTTCTCTCTCTTGTCTGATTGTCCTACTAGTGTTTCCAGAACTATATTCCATAGGAGTGGAGATAATGGACATCCTTGTCTTGTTCCTGATTTTAGAGTGAAATGTTTCAGTTTTTGTCCAGTTAGTATAATGCTGGTTGTTGCTTTGTCATAGATGGCCTTAATGAGATTGAGATTGACACATTGTATTCCAAGTTTCTAAAGGGATTTTATCATAACATGTATTGGACTTTATCAAAAGCTTTTTCTGAGTCAATTGAGAAGATCGGGTGGTTTTGGTTTTTGGCTCTTTTGATGTAGTGTATTACATTTATTGATTTGTGTATGTTAAACCATTCCTGCATCCCTAGAATGAATCCCACTTGGTCGTGATGTATAATCTTCTTGATTTGCTGAATTTTATTTGGAAGTATTTTATTGAGAATCTTTGCATCAATGTTCACTGGTAAGATTGGCCTATAGTTCTCCTTTTTGGTTGGGTCTTTCCCTAGTTTTGGTATCAGAGAAATACTTGACTCCAGGAATGACATGGGGAGGATTGCTGCCTTGTCAATTTCAGTGAAGAGTTTAAGGAGTATTGGCATCAACTATTATCTAAATTTCTAGTAGAATTTAGCCATGAATCCATCAAGACCTGAACTGTTCTTTGTTGGTAAGATTTTACTTACGTTTTCAATTTCAATAGATGATACTGGGTTATTCAAAATGGCTTTATCTTCTTGGCTGAGCTTTGGTAGTTCATATGTTTCTAGAAATCTGTCCATTTCCAATGTGTATTCCACTCTATATGAGTAGACATTTTCAAAGAAGGTATTCACAATCTTTCGTATTTCCATGGGATCTGTAGTAATTTTCCTCTTTTCGGTCCTTATTGCATGAATTTGGTTTATTTCTTTCTTGTTCTTGATGAAGTTAGCTAGAGGTTTGTCAATTTTGTTTATTCTCTCAAAAAGCAAGCTTTTTGATTCATTAATTCTTTGTATTTTTGGTTTCAATTGCATTAATTTTTGCTCTAATCTTTAAAATTTCCTCTCTCCTATGAGTTTTGGGTTTCACTTTATTTTATTTATTTTTTTGGAAGCTTGTGATGAAGCACAGATTGTTTATTTGTGCTAGTTCTCTTTTCTTGATAAGATAATTTATTGCTATATATTTCCTTCTTAAGATCCCTTTTACTGTATCCCATAGATTACAGTATGTTTTTTCCACATTTTCATTGAATTATAGGTGTTTATTTTTTCTTTAATTTCATCTTTAGTTCACTGATACTTCAGAAGATTGTTATTTATGTTCTGTGTTAAGTTCCGTGTTAACTTCATCTAGGTTTTGCAATTAATTTCCAATTTAACTGCACTATGGCCAGATATCAAGCATGGAATAATTTTAATACCTTTGCATTTACTTAGGAATGTTGTACGGCACAATATACATGCTCTATTTTGGAGACTGTACCATGCACAGTTGAGAAGAATGTGTATTCTGATGTGTTCAAGTGGATGTAAACATCTGCTAAGTCCATTTGCTCACAGATATGATTCAGTTCTATTATTTCTTTGCTGAATTTTTATCTAGTTGATCTATTTCTTTATGACAATGGAGTGTTAAGGTTCCCTATTATAGTTGTGTTCTTGTGTATTTGGTTGTTCGTGTCCATTAGTATTTGTCTTATATATTTGGGTGCTCCTGTATTTGGTGCATATATATCTATAATTGTTAGTTCTTCCTCTTGAATGTTTCCACTAATGAGTATGTAGTGGCTATCTTTATCTCTTGTAATCATTTTAGATTTGAAGTTCACATTGCCTGCAAATAGAATAGTGATGCCAGCTTTTTTTCTGGGTTCCTGTTGCATGGAATACTGTTTTCCATCCTTTGGCTTTTAATCTATGAGTTTCCTTTTGTGTTAGATGTATTTCTTGTATACAGAATATTGTGGGATTATGTTTCTTGATCCATTCTGGCAACCTATTTCTTTTGATAGGTGAATTGAGCCCTTTTACATATACAGATATAACTGATATGTATTGGCTCAACTTTGCCATGTTATGTTCCAATTGTTTGCTTTCTGCCTTTCCCCATTGTTTAATTACTTGTCCTGCCTGGTGGTTTCTTCTTGTTGTTCTGGAGTTCACAGTCATTTTTATCTCTGTCTAGTATGCCTTTCAGTACTCTTTCTAGAGTTGGTTGTTGGACATGAATTTCTTCAGTTGTTCTTTCTCATGGAAGTATCTTGTTTCTCCATTAAATTTGAATGAAAGTTTTGCTGGGTACATCATCCTGGGTTCATAGTTGTTTTCTTTCATGGATTTAAATGCCTCACTCCAAGCTTGTCTTAACTTGTAGATTTGTGCTGAAAAGTCTGCCATGATTCTAATGGGCTTTCCTTGATAGGTGAATTGTGTCTTTTTTCTATCAGTGTTTAGTATTCTGTTTCTATGCTGCATGTCTGGGATCTTAATCATTATATGTCTGGGTGTAGATTTATGTTGGTTGTGACTGTTTGGCATTCTGTATGCCTCATTTATCTGCATATCAGATTTTCCCCCATGTTTGAGAAATTTTCTTGGATTATCTCAGTGGATAGTTTACCTATGTCATTTTCATTGACTACTGCATCTTCGCTGATGCCTATTAGTCTCATATTTTTCTGTTGGCATCATCTTGAAGCTACTGTATTGTGATTTCATGACACTTTTTTATTTTAAAACTTCTATCCTCTGGATCGCTAATTGTGATCCTGTCGTCAAGGTCTGAAGTTCTATCCTCAGCTTCATTTAAATGGTTTTGCCAACTTTCAATAGAATTTTTTGTTTCTTGGATGTCTCTTTGAGTTTATTTCATGAATTCTGCTTGTATTCTATATTGCTTAACATTTCAATAAGTTTCCCATGCTCTTGTACTTTTTAAAAATCTATTTGTTCTCTAGCTGCACTGAGCAACTCCTTTACCAAGGTTGTTATTTCTCTTTTTACATGAGAGATTACTTCTAATTTGATTTCCTCTATAGCTCATGGAGGTGTCTTTTTATTTCACCTGCTATCTTTTCAGAGATTTCTAGTATGTTACTTTTGAAGTCCTCTATTTCAGTGTCTCCTGTACTTGGTCCTGATTGACTAGATGCTTCAGATTACATTTTGTTTTCTCATTTTGCCATTTTCCCTTTTGGGTTAATATTTGGTCCTTCAATCCCACTAGTGTCAACTGTTGGTAGTGTATGCCTTAAGGTCCTACTGTGAGGTTTATGTTTGTCAAGTTGCTGGGCCCCACAATGAAGAGATGGGCCCTTCACCTGAATTCCTCCTGTAGGGCCTGTTAGGTGAGTTCTATATTCTTCCTAGGCTGACAAATCTAGGTGTATTGATGGAAATTCACCCTTAGTTCATGATGTTATTATGTCTTCAAGTTGTTCAGAATCACCAGGTCTCCCTGTTTATAGTGCTTGTTTTGGGTGGGACCCTACTGTGTCTCTGGGCATCTCATAAGCCCTTTTAAATTTCTCCAGGTTGGGGAAGTATTTATTAGCACTCTCCTCCACCTACCTGATGTCCTCTGTGTGGAGGAAATACTCACCCACCCTCTTGCCATACTAGCCAATGGCCTACTTCTGGAGGGAGCTTCACTGTTGCTCGTGTTTATCCACTGAAAGTGGCAAACTGTATTCCTGTTTTAGGGGCAAACTCACCTCACTGATTGTGGTAGTCTTGATTTCACAAATTATTTTTGCCCTATTAAAGACAGTCTTGTAATGTCAGCTTACTGAATGTAGTCTACTACATGGGACAATGTATAGCTGTAGTAATGTAGTAAAGGGGACATTGTGCTACAGCAATGAGACCACAGCACAACTGAAAACATGTTGAATACAGTTGAATATATGTCCCGGAATGTGGTTTGCATTTCACAAATGGTCTTTTCCTTAACCAAAGCCATTTTTATATATTGAAAGGAAATGTGTCATTACAGAGTTACTGGAAAGGAGTGTGATTCCAGCAGCAAAACCATTGGCCTCTGCCAGTTTCAATACCTTGAATGAACTTTTAAGAAACATTTTTCTTGCTAAGAGATAGCACAAATCAAATAAATGCTCTTCACCAATTTCAAATTCTCTCTTCTACTGCCACCTACTGAGATACTACAGGTAGGCTAGAAAAGACAACGTGCCTCCTTTAATGAAATTTTGAAGTGGAATCAGGTTTATAGCCTGAATGAAGTGTGTGGAATCATGCCTCAGCTTGATGTAGTCCACATTTCATAATAATTTCATAAATGTTCATAATGCTTTTCAAAGCACTCTTCTATATTTTAACAAAATAGCATTATTCAGTTTGTTTAATAGAATAATGTACCTCCAGAAAGCAAACCTTGAAACTGAAACAAATTTAATAACTTGAATGGAGTATGCCCAGATATGTTTCAAATCATGTTATTCTGTATTTCATAAATATTTGCCCAATTCAAATCAAGTCTCTTGTATTCAGATCTTACAGTCCATTACACATAGTGGCTGAAAAAAATGCCTGTTACTACAGTGACCAAAACTTTGGCATGGGAAAATTATTGAATAGTGTGTATAATTGCATGTCCTTTGCTTAAATAGCTGATGTTCAAAAATTTTCCTCATCAATTTGAAAACAATTGTCATATTGGAAATAGTTTGGAATTTCACACATAATCTGAAAAGATGAGTGTTACTCCAGCAACAAAACTAACAAAAGTCAAGTCTCTGGCAAACATAATAACTTGAATGGAGTATTGTAAATTCCCATGCTGATATAAAATGGCATGCATTTCACACATCAACTGAAGAGCAAAAGGAGACTAAAAGAACAAAATTTTGAAAAACTGGCAAAATTTTCAGGTTAACTGAAACATGCACAGAATTTTCCATACACCAAAGTAGCACACATTTCACAAGTGTTCATCATCAATCTTTTAGAAACACTTTTTCAGTTTTCTGTGTAATGTCAATTGTATAAAAGCTGATAGACACAAATCCTAACTGTAGATTTGTTAATGGAAAAACATACACTTCGTCTCAATAAGGATATTTTTGTTTTCTCCAAGAATCCACTTGTTTTTTCCCCCAGGGCAATTTTTTTCCTCACATAAAGGTAAACTATTGCTGTGATTTTTTGTCAAGATTTATTTGCATGCAATCACACAATATGAAATAATTCTCATTAAATGAGATATTGCAATGATAAACACACAGTCACAAGTTCAATATATTGGTTCTTTGTATTGCTGTGTTTTATTCTATTGTACAAATTCACTGTACATTCTTCTGTCTTGTTATTAATGGATATTTGTTATTTTCTAATTTTTTTCACAAAGTTTGGAGTGAACTTTCTTAAATAAAATTTTCCTGTGTAGTTGCATTATGTATTAACATATAAATGACAATATTTTGTTTTAAAAATAAAAAGTTAAAAATGATATAGAATGTCAGAATAACTAGGAAATTAACACTAGATAATATATTCATAATGTTATTTTAAAATAGTTGTTCAGATTACATTTAGTCAAAAAATGAAACAATCAAATAATGAAAATACAAACTGTAAATATATATATATATATATATATATATATATATATATAACCTTTTTTTCTTCCTCATTTCCACTATTCCACTTGTTCTTTCCTTTTGAACCCTTGCTTGCCCTTTTCTTTTCACAATATTTATTGTGTATTTTGGACCTTAATACTTGTTCAATATTTTTCATCAAGGAGACAATACAATATTTACACATGCAAGTCTGATTTATTTCATTTATAAGTATGGTCTCAAGTTGCATTCATTTGCCTATAAAAGCCTCAATTTTATGCTTACTTATGGCTGAGTAATACTACATTGTGTAGAAAATACCACATCTTTTATACCCATTCTTTGGTTGGTGCACATTTGGGTCATTTCCAAGATTTAGCTGTTGCAAATTGTGCTAGTATAAAGGTGGGTGCACATATATCACTGTGGCATGACAGTTTCAAATTCTCTGGGAAAATACCCAGAATAATAATAGCTAGATTGAATGGGACTTCCAATTCTACTTTTTTGAGGAATCTTCTTACAGATTTCCACAATTGTTATATCAGTATACACTCTCACCAACATTGGAAAAGTGTTCCTTTTTCCCCACAGCCCCACAAACATTTGTTATCGGTAAATTTCTTGATGACAGCCATTCTCTCTGGAGTAAGATGGAATCTCAATGTTGTTTTAATTTGCAGTTCTCGAATGACCAGTGATGTTGAACATTTCTTTACATATTTCTTTGACACTTGTATTTCTTCATCTGAGAAGTGCATATCCATCTCGGATGCCCATTTTTGGATTGGGTCTTTGAATTTGGAGGGGCCGGATATTTCTCAATGCTTTATAAGCTCTTTGCCTGAGGAACAATTGGATAAAATGCTTTCCCATGCTGTGGTTCTTCTACCCTTCTATTGGTGATTTCATTTGATGTGCGAAAACTTTCTAATAAGAAGGTATCCCAGTTGCTGACAAATTGAAGTACTTCCCATGTGGTTTGCAAGTTGTTTAGGAACTCTTTGCGTACCCCTACTTTTTAAGCTACTTACCTAACTTGTCTTCCAGTAGGTTTACTGTTTCTATTTTACTATTTAGATCTTTGATACATTTTGACTTTAGTTTAGTGCATGGTGATGGACATGAGTTTAATTTTACATGTGGAAAGCCATTTTTTTCCAGCACCATTTATTAAAGAAGCTATCTTTCTTCCAATGAATGTATTTGGTCTGTTTGTCAAAGATAAGATGGCTGAGTGTCTTTATAGTTGTGTTCATTTTCTAATCTGTTCCACTGATCCTCAGGTCTTTTTTGCTAGTAATATATGTATTTTATCATAGTAGCTTTGTAGTATAATTTCAAGTCAAAATTGTGATGCCTCCTCTCTTGCATTTGTTGCCCAAAATTGCCTTTGCTATAATAGATATCCTCTGTTTCCAAATAAATTTTAGAAATATTTTATCTAGATTTGTGAGTGTATGCTAATTATATTTTCATTGGTATTGCTTTAAATCTGTATAAATGTTTTGAGAGTATGGCCATTTTCACAATGTTAGTTCTTCCTTTCCAAGAGAAAGTGATATCTTTCCATTTTCTGACATTCTTTTCAATTTCCTTTTTAGAATACTATAGTTTTTAATGTATAGATCTGTTACATCATTTGTTAGGTTGATTCCTAAGTGTTTCATTTTTTAGATGCCACTGTGCAAGATGTTATTTCCATAATTACTCTCTCAGTAAGTTTGTGGTTTGTGTACAAGAATGCCATTGATTTTTGAGTGTTGGAGTTGTGTCTGGCTATTCTGAAGTTGCTTATTAATGCTAACAGGTTTTGGATACAGTATTCTATGTACAGTATCATTTCATCTACAAATAATTGTATTTTAATTTTTTCCTCTTATTTTTATTCTTTTTATTTCTTTTTCTTGTCTATTTGTTCTTGCTAATATTCCCATAATTATATTGAATAGGAGTGGTGGTAGTGGACAACCTTGTCTTGTTCCTGATTTTTACAGTGAAAGTTTTCAGCTTTTGTCCAATTAGTTATCATGTTGGCTTTTGGTTTTTCATAGATGACTTTTATCAGATTGAGATAGAGACCATCTATTTTTATTTTCTGTAGGGGTTTTATCATGAAAGAATGTTGGATTTTATCAATAGCTGTTTCTGCATCTTTTGAGATGGTCTTGTGATTTTTGTCTTTGGCTCTACTGATGTGGTGTAGTACATTTATTGACTTGCATATTTTGAACCATCCCTGAATTACTGGGATAAATCCCATTTGGTTACATTGTACTGTCTTATTGAAGATTCTCTACATCTTATTTGCTAGCATTTTATTGAGGGTATTTGTATATATGGTAATTAGGTAAATTGGCCTACAGTTAAGTTTTTTTGGTCTTTCTCTGGTTTTGGTATAGAGTACTAATTCCCTCGAAGACTGAGTTAGGCTGAATTGCTTCTTTTTCAATTTCATTAAAGAGTTCAATGAGTATTAGCATTAAATCTAAATTTGTTGTAGCATTCAGCCATGAATCCATCAAGATCTGGGTTTTTCTTTGTTAGTAAGCTTTTAATTACATTTTGAATTTCAGTAACTGATATTGGACTATTGAAAAATTTTAAATCTTCTTGATTTAGTTTTGGTAATTCATATTTTTCTAGGAATCTGTCCATTTTCTCTGTTTTCTAGCTAATGTGAAAAAAGGTTTTCAGGGTAGGTGCTGATGATCTGAATTTCTACGGTGTCTCTAGTAATTTCACCTATTTCATTACTTCATTTTTCATTGCATGACTTTGTGGGGTTTTTTGTTCCTTTTCTTGATAATGTTGGCTAGGAGTTTATCAATATTTTTAGTCTTTCAAGGTACTATTTGATTCATTAATTCTTTGTATTTTTCCTTAGTCTTAACTGCATGATTTTCTGCTTTGATTTTTATAATTTCCTTGCTTCTGTAAGATTTGGTCTTGGCTTGCTCCTCTTTTTCTGTAAGCTTGAGGTGAAGCATTAGGTTATTTATTAGTGCTCATTTTGTTTTTCTGATGTCAGCATTCATTGCTATATATTTTCTTCTTAGGACTGCTTTCATTGTGCCCTACATATTCTCATATATTGTACCTTATTTGACTTGAATTACTTTAGATTTATTTTAGTGATGGAGGTATTTTATTTCTCCATTAATTTTGAGACAATTTTATAGAATGCATCAATATGGGTTGAAATTTTTTTTTTCTTTAAGGACTTGAAATTTTTCACTCCATGTTTTTCTTGACTTGAGGTTTGTGTTGTGAAGTTGACTGTGGATTCTAATCAGGTTGCCTTGCTAGATGATCTGTTTCTTTTTTCTAACAGCTTTTAGTATTCTATTTTTATGCTGAATTTCTGGGATCTTGATTATTATGTACCTGGGTAAAGACATTTTGTTTATAGTTGTTTGGAATTCTATATGCCTCTGTTATATATATATCAAATTCTTTTCCCATGCTTGGGAAATTTTCTGCTATTACCTCCAAAATAGATTTCTTAAAATGTAATTTGCTTTGACTCTTGCATTTTTATTAACAACTATCAGTCTTATATTTGTTTTTATTCGCATCATCTTAGAGTTATTCAATTGTTATTTCATGGTTCCTTGTTATTTTAAAGATATCATTCTTTTCATGATCACTAGTTGTGATCATGTCTTCAAGGTCTGAAAGTCTATCTTTAGTTTCATTCAAGCTTTCAATGGAATTTTTAATTTTCTGTATCTCTGTCTGAATCTGTTGTATTCATCCTATTATATCTCTTTCCTATATTGTTCATTAAAGATTTCCTTCATTTTTTCATGCCCCTATATTTTTTATCTGTGTCTTCTCTAGCTATGCTCAGTAATTCCTTCATTAATATTTTCATTTCTTTCATTACCTAAGAGATTATTTCCAATCTGATTTCCTCTTTAGCTTCATTTATGTGTTTCTTGCTATTTTTTCAGAAGCTTCAGTTATATGACTTCCAATGTCCTCTATTTCATTGTGGCTTGTGCTTGTTCCAGATATTCTGGATGTTTGAGATTGCATTTAGCTTTTTTTTGTTTGTTTGTTTTGTCATTTTCACCTCTTGGGTTAATATTTTCAATCCCACTAGTCTCAACTGTTTATTGTCTGAGTCTTAAGAGTCCTACTGTATGGCTGATATTTGTCCAATTGGTGCATCCCACAATGAAGGGAAGGGTCCAATCATCCTAATTCTTCTTGATGGTGAGTTGCAAGGGTCTTATATTTTTCCTAGACAGAATAGCATAGGAGTATTGATGTGAACCATCCCTTAGCTCATATTGTTACTTTGTCTCCAGACTGTTTCAGGCCACCAGACTACCTGACCATGGTGTGTGCCCCAGGTGAAACCCTTCTATGTCACTGAGTGTCTCACTGTCCCATTCAGATTCTTCTGGGTGTGGGGAGTCCTTGCTGGAACACTCACCAGCAAACCCGGCTTTATCTTTTTAGAAGAAAGACTCAATGGCACTCTGTTGGCTTACCAAGGTCCTCCAGTTGTGATAAGTGTTCTTCAAGTCTCCTGCTGATCCACTGATGTTCTCTTTTTGGGGAAGGACTCCGTGCTCTCATCAGTCAGCTGAGGTTCTCTGGGTGGGTCAAGGGATAACTGAGTCTTCCACCAACCCATCAAGTTACTGCAGGTGGTGGAAGGGGTTTCTGATGGTCTGGTGGGCTGCTGAGGTTGTCCCAGTGAGTCAGCTTCTCTGATCCTCCAGGTTTCATGGGTGTGTAGACAAGGCTCCTACCAGCTGTTGAGGTTGACCCAGATGAAGGAGAGAGGTGGCTGATAGTCCCTTCAGCTGCTGAATTCTTCCAGATGAGGGCGCAAAGTGAGGTCAAAGCTCCCTGTAGCTGCTGAGATCATCTGGGTCTGGAAGAGGGCCAGATGTTGCTCCCCTCAGCTGCTGTGTTTGTCTGGGTGTGGAGGAGGGGAAGTTAATGCTCTCAACAACTACTTAGTTCTTCCAAGTGAGAGGGAAAGGTTTATATGGGAAATTTTGAACATTTTAGCATTACTTGAGGAATTATATGTCTTTAATAAAAATGATTTAGCCTCAAGATTATCCTCATTTAAGGCTGAGTGGTACTCACTGTATAAAAATTATACCTTTTTAAGTATTCATTAGTTGATGAGCATTTTGGTTTTTTTCATGATTTTTCAATTACAAAGTAAAATGGAAATTCTGGTCCTAGTTTTTGAGGAATCTGCACACTGATTTCCACAATGGTTGTACAAGTCTATACTAATACCAAAAGTGGAGCTTTACCAACGTTTGTTATTGGTTGATTTCTTGATGACAGCCACTGTTTCTGTAGTGAAATGGAATATCAGTATTGTTTTAATATGCATCTCTTAAATGACATTGACAATGAAAAATTTTTTCATATATTCATTTGCTGTTTGTACATCTTCTGAGATGTTTCCATTCATTTTAGATGCCCAATTAAGGATTGAAACTTTAAATTGGGGAGGTCTGATTGGATGCACCTTGAAAGTAAGGGGAACAAATTGAACACACATATGTAAATATTGCATTGCTTCTCTGGTGTGAGAAAATGAAATTGTATATAACACCAAAATATATATACATATTGTGAAATAGAAAAAAAAAACCTTGTAAAAAGAAAGAGGAATGAATATGTGGAGGAAAGAAGAGAAATGAAAAACAGTGAAATGGAAACAAAACTTTGTAAATAAGGTGGAAAAGAAGGATTGAAGGTAAAGGAGGGGCATTGGAGAAAAATTAGAACTAAGATTTCATGTACAAGATTGCTACAACAAATGTGATCTTAATGATCACATATCACAATTGTGCCAATAAATAAAATTTTAAAATAGTGTAATCTCAGAATTTCTAGTTTTCTCCTTGAAAAATTGGTTTAGTTTCTTGAAGGCAAAACTCTATCTACTATCTATCTGCTTCAACAAATACATTGATCTATACAGATTATATTCCTGTAAAATAGCATAGGGGTTTTTTTTATAACACTCTTTTTGCTTATTTATAATTAAAGTGTTTAAGTGGACTTTAATTCTATACAATTTATGTAGTGGCATGTGAAGTAAATCCAGAATAGTTAATGCATTCCCCTGTTAGAAGATATTTATCATTTCAGTGTAGTGTTTTTATACAGTTCTTGAAACTTAAAATACTACATTTAATGGTGATTTTTAAATTTTATTTTAATGAGAATGAAACCAAACCAAACAAAACAGAAGAAAACTAATCAAAACAGAAATAAGAAAGTGATACAAGACTTTAAAACAAGATAATAGGAAATCAATATTGGATACCATAATGTCTCTTATTTTCTTCCAAATCATTGTCCAAATCATCAGACATAATAAAATCAAAAAAGGTGAATAAAGTCTATCAATACAAAAGAATGAAAGCATATTTTAAAGAGAATAAAATAAAACAGAATAAAGACAATAAAATCAAAACATTGAAAGTGATACAGGATTTCAAAACAGGAAAATATAAAATCAACCATGGCTACCATAATGCCCCTTGTTTTCCTCAAAATTTCTCCCATACCATCAAAAATAATAAAACCAAATAAAACAGACCAGAATAAAACCAATCAAAGCAGAAATTTGAATAAAACAAAAGAGTAAAATGGAATAAAATAAACAGAAAGAACAATATTGGATTTCAAAAACAAGACAGAAGGAAATTCCTCATATTTGCTATATTGTGTGTTGTTATCCTCCTAGTAGATACAGGAGCTCAGACTATTGGCCTTCGTCCTTAAAGGTCAATCAAATAATACAAGTATTAAATTTTTTGGTACCTCAGTTGCTATCAATTCAGCCTATCCTCCAAATTTTGTGGTTGCTTATGAGAGTGGAGTGTTCTTTTCTCCCAGTCTGTGCACAGGTTGGCTCACATGAAGGACAAATTGGCTGCTTGTTACTCCTCCAAGGCCCAATCTTCTGCCAACTCACAGGAGGGCTTGTTTATCCTTCTGGTTCTGTTTGACTTTTACTGGCTCAAAAGAATGGCAAATTGGTTTCTTATTTCTCCTCCCAGGCTCACTATGACTTCTGACTCACAGGAAGGGTGAATTGGCTTGGTTTTCCTCCTGGGCCACACATGGCTTGTGCTAACTCATTAGCGTGAGAAGAGCAAATTGGCTTCTTTTTACTTACATCTAATGGTGATTTTCAAAGTTACTTGTTTGGGGACAATACATCATCAATTTCTATAGTTATGCAATATATTTCCAAGATTAGGTTCATTCATTATTACCTATATTCCAGTGGATATTTTGAAAGACTGCTTTATATTAAAATTGTAATATAATAAAATGTCCATTATGTTTGTTACTTTTTTAATCTAAATGAGCCCCCATGCTTTATGTTATCATAGTACAGCTTTTTGAAGGTGGTCAGATTGATTTTGAAGGCAGAGTCAGGAAACCAGTTGTAGGAGGCTTAGAATGTTTTATATTGTTGCCTGGATTCTGCTTTTGAGATGCTTCTGGGATGCCACAAGGGGAACAGCTTTCCTCAGAGAGGCCCACCAACTATGCATTTCCGCTTTGAAGCTGGCAAGCAATGGACTAAGATGTCTGCAAGCTGAAAGCCAACATAACTGTCTAGTTCTTTGCACCCATGTGGTGCATATCCCAGAAACAAAGAAGATAGTATAGAATTCATTGATTAAATAAGAGAGAGAAATAAAAGTAATAGGTACAGGAAAGGAAGATGTTAAACTATTATTATGCACATGATATTCTACGCAGAAGACCACCACAGTTCCACCAAAGCCCTCCTACAGTTAATTAAACAAACATAATTGCATACAAAGTCAATACTCAAAAATCAATAGTTTCCCAGTACTCACACAAGAAACTCACTGAAACAGGAATTTGTGAAGCCATACACTTCACAGTAGCCTCCAAATAAAAGAAATACGTGGGACACAATCTAACAAATGAAGTAAAGGGTTTATATATTGAAAATTACAGTACTTTAAAAAAAGGAGATAAAAGAGGCTATCATAAAATAGAAATATATCCCTTGCTCATAAATAGGAAGGACTAACATAGTGATAATAACCATAATCTCCAAATTTTTATACAGATGTAGTGCCGAATAAAAATATGTTTGGCATACCTCACAGAATTGGAGAAAACATTCCTAAAATTCATTTGGAAACAAAAGACACTAAAAGAGTAAAGACAATCCTGAGGAGCAAAGGCAACTCAGTGAGCATCTAAACCCCTGACTTTAAATTATACTACAAAACTACTGTGATAAAATCAGCATGGTACTGGCAGAAAATAGAACTAAAGACCAGAGGAACAGGTTGGAAGATACTGACACAAGAACAAACATACTTAACCATCTTATCTTTGACAAAGGAGCCAAACATGGTTACTGGAAGAAAGATAGCCTCGTCAATAAATGATGATAGAAAAACAGGCTCTCTACATGCTGAAGAATAAAACTAGACCCATGTTTATCACCATGCATCAAACTAAATTCATAATGGATGAAATATCTAAATATTAAAGCAGAAACACTATGTATACTAGAGGACAAAATAGATACAAATCTTGAAGTCATAGGGATAGGCAGTGATTTCATGAACAAAACCCAAACAGCACGGGAAGCATGTCAAAAAATCAACAGCTGGGATCTTGTTTTTGCACATCAAAAGAAACCACCAACAGAGTGTAAAGACAACTCCTACAATGAGAATAAATATTATTCAATATTCCACCAATCAAAGGATTTCTACCTAGAACATATAAAGAATTGAAAAAAGTCAGGACCCCCAAATTCAAAGACCCACTCCAAAAGTGGGCAGCTGAGATGAATATATGTTTTTCAGATGAAGAAATATGAGTGGCAAATGGATATATGAAAAAATGTTTCACACTATTGGTCATGTGTAAGTTGCACATTAAAACAGCACTGAGATTTCTTCTCACCTCAGAAAAATTGGCTGTCATTCAGAAATCAACTAATAACAAAATGCTGAAGGGTTATTCAGGGAAAATTAATCCCTCTCGACTGTTGGTGGGAATGTAGCCTGGTGCAACCACTATGGAAATTAGTGTGATTACTGCTACAAAAACTAAGAATGGAGGTCCTATTTGACCCAGATATTTCACTTCTATGTATGTTTTTCAAAACAATTGGGTGTTTTTGTTTGTTTGTTTTGTTTTGTTTTGTTTTGTTTTTTTGTACCAGGGATCACATTCATGAATGCATGAGACAGGGACTTATGCTGCTGAGATAAATCCCCAGCCCCTCTCATAAGAATTGAAAATATCATACCACAGTGATATACGTGCACCCATGTTTATAGCACAATTTGTAGTAGCTAAATCCTAGAAACAACCCAAATCCCAATTAACCAAGGAATGTATAATAAAGATGTGGTGTTTTTATACAATGAAGTAGTAATCGGGTATAAGGTAGGATAATCTTGGAATATGTATAGGGAAATAGAGGCAACTTGAGACCATACTCATAAGTGAAATTAATCAAATTTGCATGTGTAAGCATCGTATTAACTCCCTAGTATAAGAAGCTGAAAGAGAAAATAAAATCCAGAATGTACACTAGACATTGCAAAGTCAAAGAAAGTTCAAAATGAAGGAGAAACTGGGATGGAGAATAAGAAAGGGAGAAGGAAAAAAATTACACACACACACACACACACACACATATGTTACACACACATATAACACATATAACATATATATGTGTGTGTGTGTAACAGTTAAGATTTTTATTACTTCACTGAAAAGAAACATGCATGCCTATAATTGTTTGATCAATTTTTCATGTCTGTCGCTTGTAATAGAAGCAACTACATTGGAAATAATAATAATATACAAAGTACTAACCAATAAATGCCCCTACAATCTTATTGTGAAATTTCATAGCACTGTTTTTATTGATTTTTTCTTTAAAATGAAAAAGAATAAATTGTATTTGTTAGATAACTGTAATAGACACAATCACCTAAAAGAAGGATAAATAACAGGGATCAGAAGACAAGAAAATTTAAAAAAAATAATGTTAAGGAAACAAGTCAAAAGAGGAAAATTGTGAAAAGAAGGAGAAGGCCTTCTGCAGTTAAAGGAGGGCCTATTTAAACAAATAAATCAAAGTAACATTAAAAGGGGGGGCAAGAAAATGTGTAGTAAAACACCAACTTCCAGGAAAGAAAAAATATTAGTGAAAAATAAAAGAAGTTACAGGAATGGAGAAAAGATACAGGGAGAAAGAAAAATCATTTGCTATGTATTTCCAAAGATTATTTTCTTCCCAACTCAGTAGTTCTCAGTCTTATAAATCACATTCTTCCTTGCCACTTTTTATACTGTGAGCTTGTATGGAGTGTATTCAGTTCAAGTGAGCCCTTTGCCACAACCCCTAATTTTTGCAGCCATTCAAGCAGGATAACCAGAGCAGAGAAAGTGTAGACCCTTGTTTCTGAAACCGCTGTTGCAGATTTTTCTAGTTGAAGATAAATGCTGGTTACTTCATGTACAATTCAGTGTCTTTGAGACAGGTTCATGATATATGGAGGTTCCTATTGAGTCTCAGTCCTCACTCATGTGTATACTGAAATGAGAAATAAATCTGCCTAAGACTAACATGTGCAGATTTCCAGAAGCCCAAATAGGATACAAAGGGGCTGTCTGATGGTACAGAATAGTAGGCAGGCTAGTCAGCAGCTAATCTTTCTTGCTTAATCAGCCAGAGGACTGGCTTATTGTATTATGCAGGGACTGTATCTGGGACTCTGGTTGAATGAAGTGTGGCAACTCTGCTGTACCCAGGGTGCTTGAAACACACTGTGTAATCCCCAGTTGCCCAGGGGCCAGTGGTAGATGTCATAAGACACTCAGGCATGTCTAGAATTGGAGCAGAATAGTTAGATCTCAGTGTAGTTTCAAGATAACCCTTGATGTTTAGTATGGACTCAAAACAAACCAGTGTTATTTCTGTGTGCTTGATGACTGTCCCATTCTCCACTGGATAAACTGCAGGTTTCCAGTGATTTAGGAGAATTTGGAGTCCAATACTGTAGACTTCCAACACAGGCATCAGCTGTTTGCTTATCATCTCAGAGTTTGAGAATAAACAGACTGGTGGGATGAGGGAGCAGTTTTGTGGTCTCTCACACCTGTTATGTATTGGCAAAAAATGCTACCATACTCCTGTGCATATGCTTGTTTGATCTAAAAGTCTCTTCTTTCAAATTGATTTTTTTGCATCATGATGCATATCATTGCCCTTTTCCCAATTACCTGTGTCTTTACTTGATCTTCTCTAATTCTGTTTGACATGACACCTACACTATTTAATCATGTTGGAGCCTCAATTTTTGCCACTTTCTGATTCAGTGCTAAATGTCTTCTTTGATAAGTGTTGTTAAACTTTATTTGCAAACTTCAAGTAATGACATTGTGGGAAATTTCAATGAGAAGGCTATTATCTTAAAATATTATTGTGTATCATCATACATTATTTTCCCTGAATAAGACACCATGCAACTTGAGGCAGGTATAACTGGACATCTAAAGATCCTTGTACATGATTTTCAGAACAGCTTCAGAAAGTGGCACGTATGATGGGATAAGTATGTTTAAAGTGAAGGGGAGTAGGTTTAGGTGTCAATATTTTTTTTAAATTTAAGTATTCCTTCTACTTTTTGATCACACCTAAAAAGGAGAATGTGAACCCTACCAAAAGATGGAGTCAAGAGGTTATAAGGAAGGGTTCTGACACAAAAGGGCCTGATAATAACTATCACAAAGATAATATTTGGGTCTGACTTGGCTACTGATAATTATTCTTAAATATTTCTCTTTGCTTCATGTTTATACAATCATCTTCATGTTTATTTCTTCCAAAACCCTACAGCTCTCAATGGTAGGCTTCAGAATAATCCATAGACCTACTACAAATCCTATTTATATTTCATTGCCCACTTTATGTCTCAACTCCAAACCCAACTTCTAATGAGCTCAGAGCATCTCTCTATTGATGATCAGCCAAGTGAAAAAGGACCCCAGTGACATTCTTATTCAGCTCAAAACAGTTACAGATGTGACTATCTTGTCCCTTGTCATTGTTTTTGACTTTACTGATCCATTGGAACAATATGATGGCAAAAGGTTTAAAGCTCACCATACTGAAGCTTTTTTGATAACATGTTTATTTCTACCCAACACCTACTTGATAGCCATAAAACTCTATACTACTAAAGACTAAAAATTTACAAAATAAAAAGATAAATACAAAAACCATCATTTCATCCTTTATGCTAAAGAGACAAATAGATTATCCTGGATACATTTCTCTCATTGCTGGGTCAAAATATTTGACACTCAAAATTAAGGACACTCAAAGTTATGTTTTATTTGGCTCAGTTTTTGGATGCTTCAGTTCATAGGCAGATGGCTCCAAAGTAAGGTGGTATGGCCCAGGGACAACAGTTCAAGTTGGCAGAATAAAGAAAAAGCAACAATATCAAAAGGGATGAGACCGTCTTTTCTACCTTTATATTATTTGAAGTCTAACCCCCCTAGGGTGGGGGTAGCCCTCACACTCTCTGTGTTCCATCTTCCTACACAGAAAGAGTATGATAATGAAAAAAGGACATGGATCCCTGATGAGTAATTTAGTTGAACAGAGCAACTAAGTCAACAATTCTCAAGGATAAAGAAGGCATAAACAATTACAAACCAATTAGACTGACATCAGTGGACATCACCCAATATATGCAGAATCTGCCCTCTTTTCAGGAGCACTTGGAAATTTTCCCAAAACATAATATAACCTACATTGTGCAAAGTCTCAAAACTTATACAAGACAATACAGAAAGCACATTTTTTGATGAAAATAGAATTAAATTGCACATTTATAGAATGAAGAAATTTGGAGCATTTGCTAGCAAAGGGGAAAAAAAGTATTCCTAAATAATAAAGGAGTCTAAGGGAAAAATCATAGAAATCATTTAAATGAAGATAAATGAAGATAAAAATCCAGCATTTGAACACTAGTAGGTTGCACATACCCAGAAACTTGTGTAGCTCTGTTCATATATTGTAAAACTCACAAAGCAACAAACTAACCTCTCAGCAGGGGAAATAGAGAAAGAAAGACTAACCCAAAAGAACTAGAAGGAAAGGAATTATAAATACTACACATAATATAAATAAAACAGAGAATATAAAATAACAAATAACATAAATGCAACCCAAATTTGGTTCTTTGAATAGAGTGAAAACATTATGATGCTTTTCCTTTGACTGACTGAAATGATAAAAAAAGAGAATGGAGAAAAATCTAGAATGAAGAGGGTGATATCACTAGTGACTTCATTAGATTCTCACATACAGAACCTTCTAAGGTAGTCCAGTGATATGCTTTGAGGTGACATCTACAAACATTTCCAAACCCTTTGCACCAGCCAATCCTAAATCCTTTTGAACCACATGATCAGATATAGTCACAGCAATGATGTCACTTATATGGTACCAAATTCTGCCTTGGTTACTTTTGTCTCATCATCTTGACAAATATCTGACACTCAAATTTAAGGAAGGAAAAGTTTATTTAGCTCAGAGTTGTTGGGAGTTTCAGTTCATAAACAGCTGGCTTCAAAGCAAGGCAGCATGGCCCAGGGAGAACAGTTCAAGGTGGTAGAAGATAGAAAAAATAACAACAGTAAAAGGAGGGTAGAGCATCTTTTCTTCCTTCCTATGTATGCGCGCTAGCCTCATTAAGGCCTGTGTAGCACTCACACCACCTGCATACCCTCCTCTTGCATAGGATGAGTATGTTTACAAAGAAAGGATCCTGGCTCCCTGGTGAATCACTTAAATTCTTGAGTTTTCCAAGCTGACACAATTTCTTAACAATTACACAGATTGTACCCACATATGGGAATGCAGTCAAAAATTGCAAATTCAAAGCCAAATTTCATGTATCTTTTCTCTGTCTACCAGGTCTTGCTGCTGATGACTGAATAGACACCAGTTCTAAGACTCCTATGCCTTCCATCACCAAAATGAGCCTTAGCTCCATTTATAGGTTTCCGGTAAGCTAATCACTCTTCTGTATCTTTTATGGGAGTTGATGGCCATACCTTCAAACTATTCTATACCCAATCTCTGTCTTATACCTTAAAATCAATAATGTTCATACATCCCTTTCAAACATTTCCAAACTGTTCCACAAATGCTTAATTCATACAGCATTGTTTCCTAAATGCTGATAGATACCTCTCAGTTTACAGTTCTTGACATCAAGGAATCATTTCTCCTTTCCTTCTTGACCCCAGTTCCCTAAGTCTTAATACATTTACTTGACAAAAACTGACACAAAATTCTCCCAACTCACTTAAGTCATCCTTCTCAGGAATATTAGAATAGCCCACAACTTTTGGACTAAAATTCACGAAAGACCTCTTGTAATTACTTCATCCAATAATTTGGTCACCTTTTGCTGAACAACCCTTCTCTAAATCTGTAAGTAACAGATACAGTTCAGTTATCTTTATTTCACAACTTCTTAATATACCTCACTTCTTTGCATTTGTAGTAAGAAACCTTTTTATTTTCTGGCCAGCTGTCCTATCTGTGCCTGCCTCCTAAAGAGACAGGGACTTTTACATTAGTTTCTTGCTTCCCCAACACCAGTGTGGCACCCCATTATTGCAGAGGCCTTGATATTCTAGCTGCCAAGGACAGGAGTTTCTGCTTTTTCCTACAGGAGGAATGGTATTTCTACATCAATGAGTGAGAAATCCTTTAGGACACAGAAAAATGGCTCACTAATAAAGATTCAGAAGTGAAAGACATCGGACAAAACCATATTCATAAGTGAAATAAATCAAACTCACATATATGAATACCGAGTAGTTTCCCTAATGTAAGAAATGACATGAATACATAAAAGTATGTGGTAACCATGATTCGCCATTATATTTCTTTGAAGCCTTATAATGCTTTTACTCATTAATTGGAATGGTTTTATTCTGGGTTGTTTGATTTTATTGTCTGTGATGGTATGAACAGCTATTTTGAAGAAAACAAGACATCATAACAGCTAGTGCTGATTTAATATCATCTTGTTTTGAAGTCCCATCAAACTGTTGTTTTTCTGTCTCCATTGGTTTTATCATGTTGTATGTTATTGGATTTTATTATATGTGATAATATCAACAAAATTTTTATAGGCAAAGGCATAATATAGAAACCATTGTTCATTTTCTGTTAGCTGGTTCTAAAGACTCTGTAATACTTTCATCTTCTTGAATGATTTCACACTGTCTTGATAAACTTGATGCTGTAGTATACGAAGTTATACTCAAACATTACAAGGAAAGAGACACTATTGTAACTACTATTATGTCGAGTTATCTTCTAGTGAAACACTAGGTTGTTTAAATGGTTCTGTTCTGACCTGTGTTGTTATGTTGTTATGTCCTCTTTTATATCAATCTCCCCCCAGCCTTTTTAAAAATTTATTTTTTTATTATTTTTAAGGGAAAAATTAATAAATTAGAAGGATATATTATACTAACATTTTTGATTTCCTATTAACTTTATTTGAAGCCCTATATTGCTCTCACTATCTTGTTTTGACTGATTTTACTCTATTCTGTTTTGTTTGATAGTATCAAGTTTGAGGGTATAGGCAATTACTTTGAAGGCAATAAGACACACTATGATGCCCATTCTGCTTTGACTGTAATCTTCTTTTGAAGGCCTGTAGTATGCTCAATGTTTAGGTTTTATTGGTTTGGTTCTGTATTGTTTTGATCAATTTTATTATACCTAATGATATAGGTAATTCTTTCTAAGGTAGCAAGAGGCATTAAAGTAACCATTGTTGATCACCTTGGATTCTGTTTTTACATCATGTACTATGTCCATCCTTTCTTTTGACTGACTCTGCTTTGTTTTGTCACATTTGGTTTTATTCTCTTCCCCAAAAAAGTAATAAGAACTGTGGGAGTAATAAAACCCAAAATGTGTAATTGTTATTGTAAAAAAGAGAGGAAAAGAAAGTGCTGTAAAAGATACAATTGCATTGTGTTTAGGTGTGTAAGCTAGATGACCATATTACTAAGTTTTTGTTGGATCACTAAACACAATGTTTTGCAGTCTCACTGTTTGAATGTCCACTTCGTATGCTTTCATTCTGTAACTTGAACAACTATTTTAAAAAATGACAATATGTAATCTATTAACTAGTGATTTCTTACTGTTTTTATGAAATTCTGTATTACTTGTACCCTTTTACTGTTTTATTTTTCTCTTTAAAATTAAAAAAAACATACTGGACTTCTGGAAGAACATGGCAGATAGATAACATCAGCTACAGAGGCTCTCTGAGATAGCCAGCTTAGATTCCAGGAATGGTGCAGTGTGGGGAGTCCTAAGCAGGGGGAGATATACCATGCTGACCAAGGAATGAACTAAACTGAGAGAAACCAACTAGAAATGCAATCCCAGTGCTATGACTGAAGCAGCTAAAGTCTCAGTGCCGAAACTGGAACCCGCACCTCTGGAAACTGTGGCTTGAATTTCCTGCCCCTGCTGCTGCATCTGAATTGGCACAGCAGCTATAGAGACGTGAAAGTTCTGAGAGCAGAAATTGGTGAACTGAATTGAGAGGAGAGCTGGCAGGGAGCCCTGCATTGACCTTTGGTGAGTGAGAAGAATGGGGACCCTTTCATAGACTAGGGGGCTCCAACCAAGGACATTCTGGGACTGCACAGACTAGCCAGAACAGGACACTGCAGTGACTTCAGTCACATAATCTCCTCTCAAGTAGGATTAGTGGGGAGTTCTTGACCTGGGTGATGCTGTGGACTAAGACGCAGTAGGCTAACCCAAACCAGGTCCCTGATCCTGGCAGTGCACCCTAATGCAGTGAAGCCTTCAGCAGGTTGACTGACCTGGAGGGGCGGGCCCAACATAGGGTGCTCAGGTCTGTGTCTCCCTAGTACACTACAGTGGGTGGGAAACCTAGCCAGTGCAATTCAAACAAACTGTAACCGACAAAGAAAGAAACTGGGCCTCCTATATACACTTGTATAGAAGGAACAAAAAGTATGGGAAGAGGGAGCAACAAGAAAGGGTCCTCAGTCCCCAATCCTGAGAACACTGATCCAGGAAAGGCAAATGCAAAGGAGAATGAGAAAAGAAAACATACAATATCAGGCACCAATAGATATAAAGCAATATCTCTGGGACCTCAGAGATGAGTTCAAAAGTGAAGTATTTAACCAAGTAAAGCAAGATATAAGTAGAATAGTTAAAGAAATGCTAAGCACTTCCCAAGAAAAGACAGATGGTGGGATGGAAGAACAGAAAAAAGGGGGAGAATTGTTTGATGGAGAAAATAGAGATAACACAGAATACATGAAGCAGGTTCAAAGAGATTACCAGGAAACTAAAAACTCTATTGAAAGCTGGCATAACACCTTGAAAGAAACTAAGACAGATTATCTGAACTGGAGGAAATATTTATAATATGGGAGCAGGAAAGGAAAAACTTCTTTAAAATAACAAGGAAACAAGCAGTAACAATACAAAGGCTAGAAGATGATCAGATCTATAACTTAAGAATTAAGAATGCAAAGGAAGAATCAGGGGTACAAAAACATGAACTGCAAAGGCTATTCACAGAAATAATCAAGGAGAACTTCTCTAATATGGGAAAAGGTAAAGATACTCAGATCTATGAGGCATACAGGATCCCAGCCACCTATAACCCAAACAGAACTACACCCAGGCATATAATAATCAAAATTCCAGATATCCAATATAATAACAGAATATTAAATGCTGACAGAGACAAGAAACAGATCACTTACAAGGGAACACCCTTCATAATTACAGCAGACTCCTTGGCACAAACCATCAAATCATGAAGAGCTTGGAGCAAAATAATTCACGCTTTGAAAGACTATACTAACCCTAACCCTAACCTCCAGCCAAGATTGATATATCCTGCATAACTGTCCCTAGAAATTAATGGAGAAACAAGGTACTTCCAGGATAAAGAGGAGCTAGGGGAATTTGAAACCACCACTTCAACTCTACAGAGAATACTGCAGGACATTCTAAAAGAGAAAAATGTCAAGATTCCAGAAACAGTGGCAGAGAGTCCACAATGAATGGAGCAGAAAGTGAAATGAAGAAGACAAACTGAAAACTAATGACAGAAAAAGAGCTCAAAAGAAATGAGGCAGAGAAGGTTGGATGGTATGAACAGCTATTTTGGAGAAAACAAGACATCATAATACCTAGTGCTGATTTAATATCATCTTGTTTTGAAGTCCCATCAAACTGTTGTTTTCCTGTTGTCATTGGTTTTATCATGTTGTATGTTACAGGAATTAATTATATGTCATAATATAAAAAATTTCATAGACAAGGAGATATTACAGAAACTGTAGTTCATTTTCTGTTAGTTGGTTCTAAATACCCTGTAATACTGTCATTCTCTTGAATGGCTTTACATTGTCTTGATGTTTGGTGCTACAGTATACAAAGTTATACTCAAAGATTTCAAGGAAAAAGACACTATGGTAACTACTTTTATGTTGGGATATCGTGATAAAACACTATTTTGCTTAAATGGTTCTGTTCTGACCTGTGCTGTTTTGTTATGTCCTCTTTTATCTCAATCTCCTTTTTATTATTATTGTTTTAATTTTTATCTTTTTAATTAAGGGAAAAATAAATTTAAAATAGCAGAATATATTATAGTAACCCACTTTGATTTCCTATTAACTTGATTTGAAACCCTGTATTGTTCTCACTATTTTGTTTTGACTGATTTTATTCTATTCTGTTTTGCTTGATAGTACCAAGTTTGAGAGTATAGGCAACAACTGTAAAGACAATAAGATTCACTATGATGCCCATTCTGGTTTGACTATAATCTTCTTTTGAAGTCCTATAATGTCTCCAGCATTTTGGATTTATTGATTTTGTTCTTTATTGTTTTGTTCAATTTTATTATACTTGATGATATAGTCAATTGTTTTTAAGATAGCAAGAGGCATTATGGTAACCATTGTTGATCACCTTGTATTCTGTTTTTACATTATGTACTGTGTCCATCCTTTGATTGAACTGACTCTGTTTTGTTGTGTCACATTTGGTTTTATTCTCTTCAAAAACATAATAAGAACTGGGAGTGATAAAGCCCAAAATGTGTAACTGTCATTGTAAAAAAGAGCAGAAAAGAAAGTGTTCTAAAGGATATAACTGCATGTATATTTAAGCGTATAGAATAGATAACCATATTACTGAGTTTTTGTTGGATCATTGAACACCACTGTTTGCAGTCTCACTATTTGAATATCCACTTTATATGCTTTAATTTTGTAACTTGAACAACTATTTCTGATGACAATATGTAATCTAATAACTAGTGATTTCTTACTGTTTATTTTTTTTGAAATTCTGTATAACTTGTACACTTTTTGTTTTTTTTTTTTCTTTTTCTCCTTAAATAAAATTTTAAAAAAACATACTGACTCCATTTCCTGCCAGTGAAGTGGCTGCTGCCTATAATATACTGTTTAATTACAATCATTCTCATGTTAATGTTTTTCCCTGTGTTATATAAACCCTCTATTCATTCATTTTCCAGTCACCAATTCACTCACCACACAAATGCTTATGACTCCATAACCCAGCAGTAGCAAACACTTTCCCCTTCTCCCCTTCTCACACTGATAATGAAAATCAGCAGAAAACAGCTATATGAGGACAATAATCTGGGCCTTATTTACTAAACAAAAAGTTCAGAATATGATGTCCTAACTCACCATAGGCAACAAAGTGTTTCTTTCTTATGGTCTCATCTGGGGCCTTATATCCTGTTTATAACCCAGCACAAACAACAATATCTTCCTTTCTAGGCAAGACTCTGGAGGCCTATTTAGCCTTGCTTAACTTTAGAAACTCTATCCAGCAATAACAGTCTGATTTACAAAAACAAACAAGCAAAAAAAAAAAAAAAACAATAGCCAAATCCAAGCAGCTGTGCCCCTACAAAAGCAAAGGGACTTACTTTTCTTGCCTGCCTAGAAAGGATGTCTCTGTTTACACTTACAGAAAACAGAAAAACTGCCGGATTTTTCCCTAATAAATAATTGTCTTCTAAAGTCAGTGTGTCCTTGAGAAGCCACAAATGTGAAGAGAGAATACAGTGCCAACATTCCAGGCAGGCAGGCCACATCATGTTTGAGAGATAAAAAGCTAACTTTGGAAAGGAGAATTTATTTCATTCTTGACCACATGATGTCATTTTAAAGAAGTAGAGGCTTAACTTAGGAAAACATAACTTAGCTCAAACCTTTAGGAAACCATTGTGTCCCATTATGCATTATGAGTACCAGGGACAATGAACCTTCACTGTAAGTTTTCCTGAGGGTTGTTATCTTGTTAGTTTCTTTGGGAATCTTTTATTGATCTATCAGTATACTGTTTATGGAACTATATAAGTAGCATTATAATTATAGGATACAGTTTGGAAATTTCACCCAAATCACAGATAGAACAAATGAAATGTTCAGCAAGCTCACCATGGAGAATATGTATCATGGATATGAAATCATTGTAGTAAAGAGATATCTGGACTCATATGTTTATTTCAGCATTATTCATACTAGCCAAGATGTGCAATCACAAAATTCTGTGTCAGTGGATGAATGGATAAAGGTAATGTGTATTCATAATGGAATTCATCCCTTAAAAAGAGGGAAATTTTGTCATTTGTAACAATAGGATGAATCTGGAGGACATTGTAATGAGTGGAATAAGCCAGGAATAGAAAGACAAACACTGTTTAGTCTTATGAATACTTTTATGTAGAATCTGAAATAGGGAAACTCATGGGAGCAGACAGTACAATGATGCTTAACTGAGGCTAGACATATATGGTTGGCAGAGATACATATTGGTTTAAAGGATGTAGCATTTCAACTATATATGTGGGAGGAAATGGAAGGGAATCCATTGTATATCATGGTGACTACAGTTAGCAGTGATAAATTGTAGACCTGAAAATTACCTAAATTATGAATACAAAATGCCTTCACCACAAAAAGGTACATGTTTGAGTTAAGCCATATTTTAATGATTTTTAAAGCTACACCATATATACATGTTTTATAAAGAATCATATTATACCCCATAAATATATAAAATGTCTGATAGTTAATTAAATGTTAATGATCACATACAAATGCCAAGGATGCAGATCTGGAGAAGGAAAACATGTACAGCTTACTAATGAGTATCCAAAATGGTACAGGTATCCTCAAACTAGCTTAGTCTTTTCTTTAACAACATAAACACTGAACTAAGTTGTGACAGCAGTCAAACTCCAGAAATTTATTTGGGAAAACAAAAACTCTTGGGTTCACCCTAAACATATTGTTACGTGCTAAATATTTTTTATTTGTAATGGTCCAATTGGAAGTAAATAAAGGTATTTAAATTTGATATAAATGGCAGCCTGAATGAAACTTCTGAAAATTATTTTAAGAAAAAAAAAACATGGTTAAGATAAGATTTTTTCTTTCCATTTAAATAAAAAATTTAAAATAAGAAAAATACAGAAGCCAGAAATAGATGAATTGTTGACAGGCATTATGTAGAAACAAAATCTCAGTGCCTTACCAAGTGAGTTCTGCTAGGAGAAAAAATAATCCAGTGAAAAGTTTGAAAGCAAATCTTCCAAAATTAACAATCCTATGAACACATTCTTAGCAATCTATTAGGCAGTCTTCATGCTCAGAACTTTACAAATGTCAAGATGGAGCAAAAGAAAAGAACCTTGTCTTCTAAATCTAACAACGTTAATGCAGTTTGCTGAAAGATAATACCTAGGTTCTAGTAAAAGTAAAAACCCCTACACATTGTTGACTGGAGTGTTGACTGGTACAGCCACTGTAGAAATCAGTACAGAAATGCCTCAGAAAACTACAAATGGGATTACATTGACCCAGAGATTTACTCTCTAGTTTTCTTCTCAGAAGAGTTAAACACATCGTACCACAGTAATACCTGTATAACTTGAGAGAGGTCAAAATGGCGGCTGGCTAGGGGATCGAGCGAAGAGTCTCTCCAGAGAATTCATACTCGAAGCTAAAAAAAGACAGCATGGAGAGGGCCAGACAAATCGATAGCGATTCTTATTAACCAAGACAGTACAGCTGGAGGATTTAAAGTCATGCTGAGACCTTGAACGCCGATAACGGGAGGCTGCAAATCCCGCACCTTTAAATCAACAAACTGACCCGTGGACCCAGCAGGAAAAGCTGAGTTGCATTTGGGGACTGCGGGAAACTGAGACCCGGACCGGGACACCAAGTAGCAGCCAGTTCTGCACTGCTGCACCAGAGCGGATGTACAAAGCTCTGGCATTTCAAATCTAAATGTTGCACAGATATCTGACTGGTCAGCGCTGTGCCCGGGAGTGCGGGAAAGGTGGGCAGCTTGGTGTGCGGCGGTCCCGGAACGAGGACTTGCACCGGACTCTGGTGAGTACCGGGAACCCCGCGGCTGCTGGGTATGGCCAGAGAACAGCTGGCCTGCCACTACGGGGAAATCAATAACACAGAGTCTGGTGCAGACATATTAGCCTGGCGGCAGAAACCGCAGCTTGGTGACATCACCAGGTCCCCTTGTAGGGAGGGCTGGTGGAAGACATCTTGAGTCCTGGCAGAGCCTGATTACTTGCTGGCTTCAGTTCCACACAGAGAACTTAGTGGGAGCCATCTTAGTTTTGGGCAGATCTGCTATTTTGGTGCTCCTGTCACAGAGAGGTTTGGAAGAGAACGGCTGGGACTTGGGCAGAATCCTGTGCCATAGTGACATTACTCAGCTGCTTCTGATACAAAGAGAATTGGCAGGAGCTACTGGGGCTAAACCAAGCCTCTGCTTGGGGCCCAATAAGCGGATACAAAATAGTCACAACTCAGTGACAACCAGAAAGTACAGCCTAATTTATGAACTAACTGACACAGAGGCTAGAGACTAGCCTGTACCGCCCCTGCATCCCAGCCTACCCCAGATAACAGCAAATTGGGGAGGACAGCAAAAACTCAAGCCAGCATGCTTCTGAAAGGCCCTAAGCAATTCGGAGAGGGCCAGAGAACTCCAGGACAGTCTGAAAGAAACCAGAAATATGACAAGAGATAAAAATTTAAAAAAATCCCCAGCTGTTCAACAGGAGAAAATAAGCCCAAGAGAACTAAACACTGAAGAGAACAAACACAGTAACCATCCTCTACTCGACACAGCATCAGCCGAAATTAAAAAGTACCTACATGATCTCATAGAGGAATTTAAAGATGTACTCCTGATCCAAGTGAGGCAAGATATAAAGAGATTAATTAAAGAAATGACAAGCCCCGCCCAAGAGAACACAGATGGAAGAACTGAGGAAATCAGAAAAGAAAGACAAGCATCTGGGGCTGGGGGTTTAGCTCAGCGGCATAAGCACCTGCCTTGCAAGCAGGCGGTTGTGAGTTCGATCCCCGGTACCGATAAAAATGAAAAAGACAAAAAAAAAAAAAAAAAAAACCGAAAGACAAGCATCTGAAGAAGAATTTAAGCATAACTTAGAATACATGAAACAGATCCAAAGAGAATATCAGGAAACTAAAAACTCCATTGAATATTGGCAAAATGCCTTGACAGAAACTAAAGACAACCTTCTGAAACTTGAAGAGAGATTTAGGGCTTATGAACGTGAAAGAAAAAGCCTCTTAAAAATAACAAGGAACCAGAAAGAAGCAATTCTAAAACTGGAAGATGACAAAAAGATACATAACCTAAGAATAAAGAATGTGAGTGAGGAAGCAGGAACATCCAAAAATGAAATACAAAAAATATTCACAGATATATTAAAGCAAAATTTCCCACGTATAGCAAAAAGAAATGATATCCAGATAAAAGAGGCATACAGAACGCCAGCTACCTACAACCAAAACAGATCTACGCCTAGACATATAATAATCGAGATCCCAGAAATCCACCAAAAAAACAGAATATTAAAAGCAGCCAGAGAAAAGATGCAGGTTACCTATAACGGGAAATCTATCAAAATTACAGCAGACTTATCAACACAAACTCTTAAGTCAAGAAGGGAGTGGGGAGAAATATTCCAAGTCCTGAAGGAAAAAAATATGCAACTGAAGTTCATATATCCGTCAAAACTCTCTCTAAAAATTAATGAAGAAATAAGATACTTTCAAGACAAGGAGGAACTGTGGGAGTTTGTGGCCACCAATCCAACCCTACAGAGAGCGCTGAAGGACATTATAGAGAAAGAGAGGAAGAGATATCAGGATTCCAGCTACAGTGGTAGAGAGGCCTCAGTGAACAGGGCAGACAATGGAATGAGGGAATAAGGTGGACAAATTATAGCAGAAAAGTGGAGTAGCAGACATAAGGCAGAGACGGTAAGCTAGTCTTTAGTAGAGACAGCTCTGAAACTATATTTAAAAAAAAAAGCAGAGGTCATTGCTAATGGTGTATAATGATTTAAAAGACACAGTAGTCCTAGTGCCATATTTAGATTGAATTAAATTTGTTCTGATCTGTCCACTCATGTCAGATTTGAGGACACAGACCTCTAGAACCAAAAATAGCAGGTTATACCATGGTAACTATCCTTACTTTCCTATTGACTTAGGCTGAAATCCTGTCTTACTTACATTGTCTTACTATGACTGATCTTAATTGTATCTGAATCATAAGACTATTGGTTGGCCTTGACTGATCCTATTTGAAATTAGTATGCATGTTAGAATCAACCCTAAAAGTAGAGGAAACTACTCTGAGCATGACAAGATGTAAAGGATATCCATACTGGTATGAATCAGTAACAGCTCTCAAATACTACAATGCAGTCAAAGTTAAGTTTTTATAAAAATAGGTGATAGTATGTTTAACTATAATAAGCCAGTGTTGTGGACAAATCTATTGAAAATAATAAGAGAAAACATAGTAGCTACGGAAGATCATTTATATTATAGTTTTATATGTCTTATCCATTGCATGTTTTTCTAGGAAATTGTTTTGCTGTCTTGTTATGACTTGGTTTTCCCTATAATACAGAGAGGATAGGAACAAATACTCTGAGGAAGAGACCTGAAAAACCCGAGGCTTATTTTGTAGCATTATAATATAAATTCTAGCAATCTATTGTTTGCTGATTAGAATGACATTGGCCTGGTTTCTTCAGTTCAACTTCAGCATATGCAGAGATGGGGACGGCTATCACAAAGAGAATGAGAGATGCGAAGGTAGTTGCTATTGTCTTCCCTAATTTGGAACTTGAGGACCTAAAAAGACTTCATCATCCTGTAATGATTTGATTAGTTCTATAATATGCAATAAGTATATAAAGTGGGTGAAGTTAGGGACAACTATTTGTAAGAAGCTAGAGACAGTTAGATAAGGAAGATCCCCAGTGGACTTGCTATGAAATCTGTATTTCTTTAAGTTGTTTTTTATCTTTTTTAAATGTTCTGTTCTGTTTTGATATGGTTAACCTTACCCTCTTTGAGATGTAAAACAAATAGGTGGGACTGATAATCATATTATGGAGCTTTTGTTTGATCATAGAGCAGAATGGTTTGTAGGGTCACTTTTTTGAATATCATTCTAAATACTCTAATTCTATAACCTGAACAGCTATTTCGAAGATGACAATTTGTAACTTATCAACTGGCAATTTGTTACCTTTTGTTTGTGTGTAATTTTGTATTATTTCTACCCTTTTTTTTTTATCTCCATGTATTTTTTTTCTCGTTTCCTTTTCTTTAAATAAAAAAATACCTGTATAACCATATTTATTTCAGCAATACACACAATAGATAAATGTTGAAAGCAGCTTATATGTCCAAAAACAGATAAATGGACAAAGAAGATGTATTTTTGTGAACAATGGAATACTACATTGCTATAAAGAATGATAAATTTGAATCATTTTTGGGAAAATTGATCTACTTTGAGGCCATAAACTTAAGTGAAATAACTCACACACAAGCTTAAGTAGTACATTATTTCTCTTGAATAAGTAAAGCAAAATATTAATACATTAAAGAGCAAAGTAAAAAATGGATGCTAAGAAACAAGGACATTGCTTTTTTTGCAAGTAGCAAACAGACCAAGAGATGGAGGAAAAGGGGAGAGAGAGGACATGAAAGGAAGAGAAGAGGACTTACAGAAAATTAAGATGAGTCATTTATGTGTACTAATTTCCCTCTGAATATAAACTCATACTGGAAACATGTACTAATAAAAATGATTACATTTTGTTGTAGTCAGGGGTTGCACACAGAGAACAATTCAGATCAGGACATGGAGTTTATAATATTTTTATAATGGTCACCAGAAGTTAACACAGGAAAATGTAGGAAATCTATCCATACCACCAAAGACATAGATTATTTAGTTGAGTCTAAATCCCACAGCAATGTCCCACATGAGTCCAGATAAAAATCCAGAGCTCAGGACAATGCCTTCCACGAGTCCAACTGGAGGCCCAGAGCCCACAAAAAGGACTCACGCCAGTCTCTTTTACTGATCCAGGCCAGAAAGATCCAAAGTTCAATGGTGGAAGCCAGAAAGTCTATGCCAGCAGGATGAAGGAGCTGTGCTAGTGGGATGAGGGTTCTACGCTGGAGCCGAAAAGTCACATTCACAACAAAGACCAGGGCTATCCTGAAAGGCACCACAGCTGTCAGCGGCATAGAGGCCCTGAGCTCCTCCAATGACAAGCATAGTCCAGTATGTGCCAAAAAGCAGCATGCTGAGTTCATCCTGGAGATCAAGCAGCACAGGTCTTCCCCTCCAGAGCCAGGAAGTAATGCTTGATGTGAAGACCAAAGCTTCTCCAGAACCAACAGCCCAGACAGCAACGTGTAGGAGAACCCACAATGCCTCCTTAATGACTCAACCCTCTCTTCTTCTCCCCTATTCATCCTGGCAACTTTCCTCAGGTGGAGCATCCTTCGCTCAATGCCATGCTGATGTAATCCAGCTGGCGTTAAGTTGACCACTAGTTCTTTTTTTTTTTTTTTTTTTTTAAGGAGAAAAGAAAAGAAAGAAAAAAAAACAGTGAAGGGGTACAAGTTATACAGAATTACAGAAGAAAAAAATGCGCAGTAGGAAATCACTAGTTAATGGATTACATATTGCCATCTTAGAAATAATTGTTCAAGTCACAAAATTAAAGCTTGTAGAGTGGACATTCCAACAATGATACTGCAAACAGTTCTGTTCAATGATCCAATAAAATTCTGTGATATCATTTTCTATCTTATACATTTAAATATACATGCAGTTATATAGATCTGACCACTAGTTCTTAACCGATAACGATCCACCCCTGGTCAACTTAATAACCACATGAATTTTCTTAAACTATGGTCCTTAGTGGCAGATTTGTTACATTAATACAACAAATTTATACAATAAGGGAAATAAAAATTCATTGATGGAGCCCATCAAAAGATTTGAGATGTCAGAAGAAAGATGTGTCCAGAGACATTGCCCATTCTGAGGAACAGAAAGATAAAAGAATGAAGGGAATGTAACAAGCCTCTTTGATCAACAGAGCACCATCAAGAAAACCAACAAAGGCATAATTCGCTAGGCACAAAAAAGGGTCAAAGGAAAAAAAATGAAAAGAATATTTACCAAAATAACGGCTGAATTTTACCTGGACTTTATGCAAAACATAAATGTATGTATCTAAGAAGATCAGCAAACTTTCTATAGGATAAACTCAAAGTTATCCATATCATCACAATATGGACAAGAACAAAAGTTAAGAAAGAATACCTGGAAATAGGAGGAGAAAAATGAACTATCATATACATGATATTCATAATCATAGTTCTTTTCTCATTAGAAGTTAATGAAAGTGAGATGATATCTGAAAAGTGTTAAAAGAAAATGTTGTATCAAGCACACATCTCCTTGAAAAACAAATAAAAATTAAGACATACCTTAATACAATACAAAACATTTATGGAAGATGGTATAGAATTAGAGAACAGAAAAACAGACATAACATGCATATGAGTAAAGAGCAGCATGGCAGTTATAAATGTTTTTTAAAAAATGAATTGTACATGAATTTAACACTACAATATCTATTAATACATTAGTCAAATGGAGACACAATAAACAAAAAATGCTTTCTCATGAATTCTGTATCACCTATGTTTACAGCATCAAAGACTTTAAATAGTGTAAGTGAGGTACACCTTCTAAAAATATGCATTTAGAACCAATGACACAACAAGTTAAAGTAAAAGACTGAAAAATTTTGTGTCAAAACCAGCAAATATAAGAACATTCAGTAGCTATTCTAAGACCAGACAAAATACAAAATAGCATTTAAAATGTTACCAGCAAGAAATAAACATATTTTGTAATGAAAAAATCAATCTATCAGGAATGCACAACAATAATAAATTCACACATTTTAAAACTGTTTCATAATGCTTAATTAAATTAAAATAGAGGAACAGATACAAAAGTATACAAGAGTAATTAGAAATGTCAAATGAAAGTTGCCATAATGAATAGGGCAACAAAGCAGAAGATTCCCAAGGATAAAGAAGGCATAAACAATATTATAAACCAGTTAGACAGACATCAGTGGAGCACAACACCAAATATATGCAGAATCTGCCCTCTTTTCAGGAGCATTTGGAAATTTTCCCAAAATGTAATATTACCTACATCGTGAAGAAGTCTCAAAACTTATACAAGATAATACAGAAAGTATATCTTTTGATCAAAATAGAATTAAATTACACATCTAGAGAATGAAGAAATTTGGAGTATTCACTAGTAAAGGAAAAAAAACCTAATTCCTAAATAACAAAGGAGTCTAAGGGAAAAATCACAGGAAATCATTTAAATAAGGATGAATGGAGATAAAAATCCAGCATTTGAACACTAGTGGGTTACACATACCCAGAAACTTATGTAGCTCTGTTCATGTATTTTAAAACTCACAAAGCAACAAGCTAATCGCTCAGCAGATGAAACAGAGATAGAAAGACAAACCCAAATGAATTAGAAGGAAAGGAATTATAAATATTACACAGAATGTAAATAAAACAGAGAATATAAAAAAACAAATAACATAAATGTGACCCAAATTTGGTTCTTTGAATAGAGTAAAAGTATTGTGATGTTCTTCCTTTGATTGACTGAAATGATAAAAAAAAGAGAATGGAGAAAAATCTAGAATGAAGAGGGGGATATCACTAATGACCTGGCACAAAAGAAAACTTCAGCTAGAATGCAATGGGATAAATATCTATATGCCAACGTGTATAAAACTTAAATGGAATGGAAATTTTTCTAGAAAGACACTAAAAATGAGAATAAATCAAGAAAATTTAAAAGTATAAATGAATATTTTGTTTTGTCTTTGTTTTGTTTCTCTCTCTAATATAGAAAGGATAGAAATACATGTTAAGACTCATGCATGTGTAGAACCTATAAACAGTTTATGAGAACTGATCTCATGACACATGATGAAATGAACAAATACTTTGAAGAAAAAGAGACACTAAAGTACCCAGGGCTGATTTTGGAGTGCCATAATGTGAAACCCAGCAATAGTATTATTCTTTGTTCAGAGTGATATTAGCATGCTTGGGTTTGTACAATGTCAACATATGGATATATGTTGAAGATATGGATAACTGCATGTACGTTTAAGTGTATAGGATTGATAACCATATTTCTAAGGTTTTGTTGGATAGCTGAACAGAACTGGTTGCAGTCTCACTGTTTGAATCCCCACTTTATATGCTCCAGTTTAGTATCTTGAATAACTATTTGTAAGAGGATTCTACCCATTTTCTATTTTGTCTAGTCTTTCTTTAAATAAAATTTTTAAAAAAGACACCACAGTACCCAGTGCTGATCCCGGAGTATCACGATGTGAAATCCAGCAATAGTATTATTCTTTGTTCAAAGTGATTTTAGGCTGCTTGGGTTTGTTTAATCTCAAACTTACTGAAGATATGGATAATTGCATGTATGTTTAAGTCTATTGGATTGATAATCATATTACTAAGTTTTTGTAGGATAGTTCAACAGAACTGTTTGCAGTCTTGCTGTTTGAATTTCCACTTTATATGTTCCACTTTTGTATCTTGAACAACTATTTGAAAGAGGACAATATGTAAACATCAACTAGTCATTTCTTACCATTTATTTTTTCTTGGAACATATGTATTATTTCTACCCATTTTCGGTTTTGTTTAGTCTTTTTAAAATAAAATAAAAAACACATATACACACACAAAAGTATGAAAAACTTGAAATGAGAAAGCAGATTACACTGAGGACCTACAAACTTCCAACGAGAACAGGAATCTTGGGCTAGATGCAATCAATGCTGAATTCTAAAACACACTTGAAGAAGAAAATTAAATATCTTTATGAAATCTTCATAAGGCTCAGGAAAGTTAGCTGGTCTCATCACACTCTACGATGCCAGTATTATGTTGATTCCTTCAAACAACAGCACAGTATATGAAAAGAAAACTATACACGAGTCTCTTACTGTAAGGCACAAGTCTGTAAGTCTGTAAGGCACAAGACCTCAACAAAACCTACCATGTGATAACAGTGACAAATAAAGAGACATGATCAATATGAACGAACAATATTTATCAAGGTTAGTTAACATAGGAAAAATCAGTGAATAAACTTACAAGAACAAATACCACATATCCATATCACCTGGTGCAGAAAAAGCAATAATTAAAAAAATTATCCACCAACTTGTCTTTTAAAAGTTCCTCAAAAGCTAGGGAGAAAATTAATTTCTTCAATTTGATGAAAGTCATTTGTGGTGAGCACCATATTTATTGCTGAAAAATTGAAAGATTTCTCTTAAGTTCAAACAAGAGAAAAGAGACAAGTACATCCATTCTTACATAATATTACACAATCCTGGTAAATCTCTGAGGAGCAGTCACAGAATCAAAATGAATAAGAAACATTCAGGTAATAATAAAGAAAGAGTAAAATTGTCTCTGTTTTATACTATATAACATCATGTGAAGAAAAAAAAGCAAAGCCTGAAACATCACAATACAGTTTCTAATTTAAAGGCATACTACAGTGCTATAGCAATTAAAACAGCATGTTGCTGGCATGAAAACATATGCAGAGACCAATGGAACAGAATAGAGATCTTCAAAATAAATTCCTGCATCTAGAGTCAACTGTTTCTCTACAAACACACAATAGCTAAAGAATAATAAAAGGTGCGCATTAAATTGGTTATCCATATGCACAAGGCAGTGATTGATCCCTACCTCACATTCTGCACAAAACCAAAATTAATTCAAAATGGGTCCAAGAACTAAATGTAAGACCTGAAATTATGAAATTATTTGGAGAAATAATGGAAGAAACACCTCAGGACATTGACATAAGCAATGATCCCCCCCAAATTACAAAAAAAAAAAAAAAAAAAAAAAAAAGCAAAACTGCTTAAATGGTACTACATAAAACTAAAAAGCTTCTTTATGGAAAAATAAAAAGAGAAAATAGCTAGCCTATGGAATGAGAAAAATGTGTGCAACTTCTCATCTATAAAGCAATTAATACACAAATTCTATAAGATAGCTTAGAACACTTCAATATATACAAAAGGTCATCCAATTAAGACACTGGCAAATCACCTAATAGACACTACTCAGAAGAAGAAATACAAATAACATATGGATTATTCATTTTACATGGCTTAATATTACTATCAGGAAAATGCAAATAAATTCTTCAAGGAAATATTATTTTATCCCACAGAATGGCTGTTCTTCAAAAATAAAATGGTGATCTCTGCAAGGATGTGAAGAAAAAGGAATATAGTTGTTAGGGATATAAGCTAGTGTTCTAGAGAACTGCTACAACCCACACAACCCTTGAACTTCCTTGGATGAGAGAATGAGAAAATAAAACAGAGACAAAGCTGAAGTCAAGTAGAACCAATACCCTCGTGATGAGAGGAAAGGACCTGGCCACTCACTACTGGGTGTTTGTTTATAATTTTTAGTAACTTACTGTGACAGGACAACCTGTTGATTATCCTAGCAACCCACTGTTCAGGTTGTGTTGGGGCTAGGTATTTTCTGGGCTGAAGCAGCTTCTTCACCTGGCTTGTCCCAGTTGCTCTTTGTTCTTGGGGTGGCCATGCTCCAGCCTTGCACATGTGATCAATTTCCAGCTTCATTGCTTTCCAACAGAAAATAGTTTGGAGGTTTGTAACAAAAACGGAAAATATATCTACCACACCATCTAGTTATATTTCCAGTATATTTCTAGTTATATTTCTAGTTCTATTTCCATCTAGTTATATTTCTGCAATATATTTCCAGAAAAAAGAAATCAGCACAACAAAGACTCCCTTAATGTCAGTATATCCTGCAGTACTGTTTATACAAGTTAAGGTGTGCGATCAACCCCCAACAACACATGAAGAGATGAATGAATATTGAATATATATATATTTTTTCCAGGAAGTCGTATTCTTTGTGACAAAACAAATAGAAATGCAAGATATTATGTTACATGAAAGAAGTGAGACACATGAATGTAAATATTACAAGCTCTCTCACATTTATGGAAGGCAACAACAAAAGTCAACCAGAACATAGAATAGTCAATGGAAGAAAGGAATGGATAATGAATAAAGAAAAGTTATACTTCAAGAGTATATACTGCTTGCATAGTCTAAAATATCACAGTGCACTCAATAAGCACAGTTAATAGAAAAGGATCAGCATTTTATTTTATTTTTTTTATTTTGAAGAGACTAAAACCAAACAAAATAAAACAGGACAGAGTCAATCAAAACAAAACAATGAACATAATACATGACTTTATAAGAAAATACAAAGAAATCAATAATGACTAGCATAATGCCTTTTGTTGTTATCAAAAAAATTGCCCATACCATGAGGTGTAATAAATTCAAACAAAGTAATACAGAATAAAATCAATAAAAACAAAACAATGGAAGCAGTAAAGAACTTCAAAACCAGATAATAGGGAAATCACAATGGGTCCCATAATGCATCTTGTTATCTTCAAAGTAGTTGCCTCTACCATCAGACATGCTGCAATCAAACAAAATCAAATAGAACAAATTAGTCAAAACAAAACAATGAAAGCAATACAGGGCTTCAAAGCATGCTAATAGGAAACAAAAAATGGCTACCTTAATATATTTTGTTATCTTTGAAATAGATGTACATGCTATCAAATATAATAAAATTAGACAAACTGAAACAGTATAGAACCAAACTAAATAGGACAATGAAAACAATATGGGTTTCAAAACATGATAATAGATTAACAATGGCCACTGCCTTCCCTTTTTGGACACTCCTTCTCCTTTCACTTTCACAGGATGTATTATGCACTTTGGATTCCACTAACTTCTTTAGTTTTTATATTAGGGAGACGACAACACTCTCTTCACCATCTGACTCTGAACCATTTCACCCATGAGCATGATCTCAAGTTGTATTGATTTACCTACAAGAGCCTCAAGGTTATCTTTCTTTATAGCTGAGCAGCTTTCCATTGTATAAAAGTGCCACGATTTTGATGTTCTCTCCGCAGCTGATGGGTAGACTACCTCCACTTATTTCTGGTTCCCTGTCACATAAAGCATTCAGTCTATGAACACCCTTTCGGGTTAAATATGTTTCTTATATAAAGCGTATTGATAGAGCCTGTCTCGTGATCCACTCTGCCTATATTTCTTTGTAGTGATGAATTGAAGCCATCTATATTAGTGGTTATGGCCAACTTGCACTGCCTCATCTCTGCCATGCTAGTTTCCTGCCATTGGCTGCCTACTTTTCCCTTCCATTCCATCGACTGCCCCATTCAGTGAGCACTTCTCCACCACTGGTCCTGGAACCAAGGTCTTTTTTTTTTTTTAATCTCTCTCTAGAATGCCCTCCAGTATTTTTTGTAGGGTTGATTTGGTGGTCATGAATTCATTCCGTTGTTCTGTGTCATGGAAGTATCTTGTTTATCCATTAATTTTTAAAGATAGCTTTGCAGGGTAGAGCAATCTGGATTGGAAGTTGTTTTCTTTCAGGACTTGAGATACTTCACTCCAAACTCTTCTTGATTGGATGGTTTGTGTTGAGAAGCCTGTTGTGACTCTGATCACAGTTTTCCTTTATAGGTGATCTCTTTCTTTTGTATAATAGCATTTAATATTCTTTTCTTGTGTTGAATTTCTGGGATCACGATTATTATACATCTGGATGTAGATTTATTTTGGTTATGGCTACATGGAGTCTGATATGCCTCATTTATCTAAATATCATTTCCTTTTTGTATGCTTGGTAAGTTTTCTGAAATAATTTCTGTAGACTTTTAATGCCGTTTATGTTGACCCTTGCTTTTTCACTCACATTTCTTATTCTGTTTTTTTTTGGGGGGGGGGCGGAGTACTGGGTATCAACCTCACAAATTCGTGCTTGCCTGGTAGCACTTATGCCATTGAGCTAAATGGCATAAGTGCATTGATTGCGTCTAGCCCGAGATTCCTGGCCCACATTTATTATTCTGAAGTTATGTTTCTTTTGTTTGTCTTACAGCTGTTGAATTGTTACTTCCTGGTTCCTTGCTATCTTAGGAGATATTTCCCTTCATGATCGCAAACTGCAATCCTATCTTTAAGGTCTGAAAGTCTATCTTTAGGTTCTTTCAGGCAGTTTTACAAGCTTTCAATGGAGTTTTTAATTTCCTGGAAATCTCTTTGAATCTGTTTCATGTCTACTAAGTTTTTTTCGTACTCATTCAAGGTTTCCCCTCATTTTCCTATGCTCTTCTATCCCTCCATCTGTATCTTTTCTAGAGGTGCTTAGAATTCTTTTATTGTGTTTTTCATTTCTGCTTTTACCTTAGATAGTATTTATGTTCTCATTTCTTTTATAGCCTCATGAAGCTTTTGCTTTACATCAGTTACCATTACTTTTGAACTTCAGGTGTGCGACACCTGATCTCTCCCATGTTTACATCTCCTCGACCAGATCTGCTTGGGTTCGAAGCCAGAGACTGTCTTTTGCTTCTTTCTCTTGACATATTCCTAGGTTCTCGTGGACAAGTGGGTTTTGGGGTCCCAGGCACTTCCCCTACTGGTTACAATTTCTGTGAAGCGAGACTGCTTGATTCTTCCAGTCAGTTCTGGCTACTCATATCTGATGAGGACCATTGTGCGGGCTGGTGCAGGACTGTCTGCTGCTTTTCTCAGCCTGATTTTGCTTGCCACTGGCTGTTGGAGTGGGGGGCCTGGCCTGCTGCCTCCTAGCCCGTTAACCGTGAGGATCTACGATGATGGCTACCAGAGTGTATGCGGGGGGGGGGGGGTCAGCTTCTGTCTCCCTACTGAGCTTATTAATGGCCGGGAGCACCCACCATGGCTGTTAGAGTATGCACAGGAGTGGGGCTGGCTGCCACTTCCAGGCCAACCTGGTTACCATTGGGGAACCTTGGTAACGCCTTTTGGAATGTGCACAGGGGTGAGGCTTAGTCCATGCAATTTCCACAGGTCTGCTCCCAGCTAGAAGCTGCTGGAGGGAACCAGCTGAAGTTCTCCTTCTGGACTTATCTTGCCCAACTCCAAAATGGCTCCTGGCCAATTGCTCTTTTCTGGGGGAGAACTGAACCCCCTTTGCTCACTGCTAGCCAATGCATTGCTCTGCATCTTCCACTCCTCTCCACTCCTGTGTCTCATTGCAGGGGCTTCCAGGTTTGCCAACCACCACTATTACTGTGACTGTGCATCCCCAGGTTCCAACAGCTTCTGTCACACAGTGGGTCTGTCTCTGTATGGAGGTACACTAGATACCACCTTCTTCTTAAGTTTTTCTTTTTTACTCTCTCTGTGGGCCTCAGTTCTCACTTTAGCTTCTTCCTGCACCCTGGAGACCCACTTCCTTCCTTCTTGATTTCCCCATGATGCTGTATTCCAGCACCTGGACTGTTTCTCAGAGAGGCTGTTTACTGTGCTGCTTACTGTTCTCCCATCCTCCAAGAAGTTTAGCAGCACTTTAAAATCTAGTAAAGTTTTTAAACTTTAAAAGTCTTGAAAGTTACACCTTTCAAGAAAGTAATAAGTAGGATCAATATGCAAAATGTGGTTGTATCCATTCATTGGAAATGAGCAATCTAAAAATGAAAATAGGAAATTAATCTGTGTGAAATTGCATAAAAATAATTCTACACGAAGAAATGGGTCTAATCCTATAAATGCAAGGCTCACACATTAAAATGACATTTTTAAAAGAAATTTTTGTGTGTGAAGATATACGCAACTATTTAGAAGGAATAAAAAGATGCACGGTAGCCAATATTGATCTCCTGTTATCTTGCTTTGAAAGCTATGTCAATTGCATTGTTTTCTTCTAATCATCTTTGTTCTGTTTTCTTATGATTTGTTTTATCCTCTTTAAAATAAAAAAATAAAGAAATTTAACAATTTTTTAGTTGATGATAAAACAGATATAGCCAGGTATTCATTAGAAACAAAACTGAATAATACACTTTAATGTGATCTTTCAACTCAGTAGAATCTGTACCAAAACCTTTTTCATTCTGGTAGAAATGAACAGATTGTTGTAAAATTTATAATGGATTGTAAATGATCCAGAATAGCAATAAATGTCTTCAAAAAGAGCAACCATGTTGTAGGACTCACAGCTCCAAACTTCAAAGTGTACTACAAAATACAGTATTCAAGACAGTGTGGTACTGGGCTAAGAATAAGACTTCATTGATACTACTAGTTTCTTTTGTTCAATGAAAAGAAAATTTAGTCCTTCCACTTCTCTGCCTTTTCTCTGTGTCTTGGTTAACTTCTCTCTCATTGCTGAGACAAAATACCTGATGCTTAAAATTACAGAAGAATAGGGTTATTTAACTTACAGTTTTTGGAGGTTTCAGTCAATAATCAACTGTCTCCAAGGCAGGGTGTCATGGCACTGGGGCAACACTTCCAGGCAGCAGCCAAAGCAAAAAGGGGAAAACGTCTCTTCTCCTCCTTTATATTGTACTCTGGCCACCCCCGCACAGCATGAGGATATTTACAAAGTAAGGATCCTGACTTCCTGCTGAGTTTCTTAGTTATACGTCTAAACTTCTCAAGTTGACACAGTGTATCAACAATAATACTTTGTAAGAGAGAATTTGGTGTTTTTCACAACTTGTACTCTAAGTGAAATTCTGGCGTTCTTATAAGATCATGATTCACAGTAAATTAACCATGCTTGTTTTCTTATTTTTTAGTTATTAAATTTTGTTTCATTTTTTTCATAGAAGAGTACGTTTATAATTTTGTGTTTAATATCTACTTGTATCACATTAAGATGAAAAAAAAATTTAAAGATTAAATGTTCAAAAACAAACTCATATTTAAATTCATTGACTTTGAGCAAAATTACTGGGAAAATTAAATGTGGACATAAAGGTCATTCTAAAAATTGTTCGGGAGGAAAGTGAGCCTTCACATGATATTAATCGCTTCCCTATCACAGTACATGAATATTAACTCACGGTGTACTATAGACCTATTTAGGTCTCCATTTAGAAACAATGAAATATTAGTACTCTAAAAAGTAAGCAAATGGGTAAATCATTGTGGTCTCTTGCTAGTTATCGTTTTCTTAGATATGACATCAGAAGCACAAGCAACAAATGCAAAGGAGATAATTAGGCCCCTTCATAACTGATTGTTTCATTCTGAAACACAACATGAAAATAAAGTGATAGAAACAGACCTTTTACTGGGAAATAGAAAAATTATATGCATGCATAAAAGTAACACATTAAAACTCACTATTTCATAAAGTTCACATGCACTAATAAAACAGACATTTTAAGTGTGCTCAGCAGTAGAATATTTGCCCAGTATTGTGAGTTCTAATGCTCAATCCAAAGCACTGGAAAAAAGAAAAATAAAAATAGAAACCTGTGAAAGTAGAAAAGAAAATCTTTTTCTGGGTCCAAAAGGACAGACTATTTATCAGGGCTCTATTTGTGGAAAGCAGGGAATTGGCCATACTCTGATGTATCTGTCATTGAGAAAATGATAAAAGACTTGAACTGTGTAATATCCTGTTGCAGTTAGAAGCAGTGAACTAAACATGTGTGGAACAACAGGGATACATCTCAAAAAGTTAGTGCTGAGTGATGGAAGTACAATTCAAAATAAAGGTAGTGGTGTGATACTACATGTGTTAGCATAAGAAATATACACACATGCAATATTTTGCAAGAATACCCATATACTCAAGGATATAGAAGAATATCTGACACCTGAGAGAAGGTACATGGCAGGAATGGGGCCACAGATGATGAGCGAGAGTGAGGAAGAGGTACAAACGAGGAAATGAGAATAAACAAAGAGAAAGAACTGTCGTGATAGCATGCCGTGAACTGAGAAGAGTGTCACTTAAAAGCCTACACTCTTAAGAGGTGTGACTAATTAAAATATGGACTGCATGGAGCTGAGGGAAAGAGCATAATGAAAGTGGTAAGCACTGAGATTAACAATGATGATCAGTCAAGACCTTGCAAATGTCAGTTGGATGAAACTCCAAGTGTCCAGGGAAAGCAATGACAGATGTCATTCAACACTATTTCTCCATCGTGACCCTGATAAAGTGCTGCAAAAGACATGAGAGGTATAGTACAATTGCATTACCACTCCAGCTCTCCGAATAAAGCCAGCAACACAACCTCTTACTATAAATACTTCTGAATTTGCACATGAGTTCAAAACAGAAAAAGGTCATTTCGATACAAGAAGAAAGGAAATAGAGAGATCCTGCCTAGTCCTGTGAAGGAAAACAGTATTTCTCATTGGCTCCACCTTATTCTTAATGAACTAGCAGACAGGCAAGTAAATCAGTAAATCCAAAGCAGTTGCTTTTGCTGTCATGGAACAAAAACAAAAACAAAAACTTTCCCCAAGTAAGTAAAACATTTTAGAACTACAAGCAAAGCAATAGTGGGTGAAATGTTGTTGATGTGAGCAAATAGTTGCTTAAATGTAGATCACCAGGTGAATCCCAAACTACAAAGTGTAGATGTTGCAAATATATTAAAAAAGATGTTACAGCAAGAACTCTAAAGGTTAAATGATTACTAGTATCTATACTCATATGTTTTGTTTTAAAAAGAAAACAGAAAAAGATAAAATGATACAGAATTTTAAAAAACAGTAGGGAATTAACACTAGTTAATATATTGCACGTTATTATCTTAGAAGTAGTTGCTCAGGTTACAGGATTTAGACATGAAAATAATGATCAAATAGCCAGCCAATGAAATCACAAACTGTTATTTTGATGAACTAACAGAGATTAGTAGTATAGTGATCTATGTTATGTGTGTATATGTAAAGATAGATTCATACACAGACACATACACACACACATATATAAATACATACATGTATGTATATATTTACAAATATAGTCTTTTCACTACTTCCTTTTCTCCTTTCCCCATCCCAGTGATTTTTTCCTTTTGAGCACTTTCTTTCCTTTTCATTTTCACAATATTTATGGTATATTTTGGATCTTATTGCTCTTTCAGTTTTTTTTACACTAGGGAGACAATGTGACATTTACAAATGTGACTTTAACTTCTTTCTCTTTCTCTTATAAGTATGATTTCAGGTTATCTCCACTTACCTATGAAATCCTGAGGATTGTTCTTTTTCATAGCTGAGTAATATTCCATTGTATAAAAATACCACATCCAACACTCATATTTAAAATAAATCTCCATACCTTAGTTTAGTTAATACACAGTTTTATGGCAGACAGAAGATCATATAATTACTATGGATAGAACATTTGCAAACATCATATGAGAAAGCAACACATATGTTTCAATTAACTTTTAAAAATTGAGCTCTGGAATTGCACAAAACTGAATCAAATTAAATCTAAAGGTTAGCTTAAAGCTACTTTTAAAAAATAATTTTTGCTGTAAAAGTATAAGATTTCCAGAATTGCACAAGAGGGAAATGTATTTTGTAAATTACCTAGATATTTAGAGCACCTTGTACTATATATGTGACTTTATTTTGTATCTGGAATCCTTAAATAACTCCCTTTCCCCAAATTCAAATAATATAATTCTACCTTGTTTCATTAATTTTTATTTTATTTTATTTTAGTATTGAGAACTGAACCAAGGACTTTGTACTTGCCAAGCAGGCATTTACACCACTGAACTCTATCCCTGCTTCCCTTGTTTCATTTAATTAAACCAAAAATTCATGAACTTTTTAACATTCCTTTTTGATGGATTTTCATCTTTTAAATGACAATGGCTTCTAACACTTCCAGTCTATCTTCTCTAATTCTCCTTAAGAAAAGTTTGCATGTCATAAAATACTTGATTATTATATATGTTCAATTATCTGGATGAATGAGAACCAAAAGAAACTCTACATGAATTCCTTACTCATGAATGGGATAAAGATCCTGTACTAGTAAATTAAACTATAATGAGGGAGAAGCTGATTTAAAGGGAGGGCAATACAATAGTGTGGCAAATACTATCACAGTAATAATTACTGTATCCTATTAAAAACATAAGTGACATTTGGAAAGAGGGTGAAGGGAGGTCACATGTACCTCTCTGGAGGATGTTATGTTTAAGCCAAAACCAAAACAAAAGTGTAACAGAAACAAGCAAGAATAGAACAACATGCATGGAGTCATCCTCTCAATTTTCTATGCTCAATGTTTTAATATCCTTCAATGTTTGATACTGACAAAAATATAAGTAGAACTTTATAACAGAAGGCAAATAACATGAAAGTTTTAACATCATATGGATACTTAACCAGTGATGGGAGACTGCATACAGTTTATTTCACAGCCCATTGTATGATACCATACTGGCCATCACTGATTTTTAGACTAGCCCTTCTGGAAAAGCCACCCAATTTTGGTTGTGATAAGAAGCTGAAATGGGTTGCAGAACCATAGATCAACAACCACTTGCCTCCCTTATAGTCTAGGAAAATACACTGTAGGTAAGTTATGGAAATTACACTATGTTTATCTTTTACTATTGCATGATTATGATGCATAAATAAATACAACCCTTATGAAGAATTGGTACGTATGTATGTCACATCTTGATCCTTTTTACTTCCCCCTTTCTCTCCCTTCCCTCCTGTCTTCCCTCACATTTTGTTCTGTTCCCTTCAGTGTACATACATGGACATATATATACATGTACGAATTTTGTCCTTCAAGCACTAAAAGAAATCACACAGAAATACTGCTACACAAGGTAAGAATTCTCCATTATATTCACTGGAATTGACTGAGACCATGCCTTGATGGCAATGGTGAGTCACAGAATCCTAGAAAATAAAAAAGATACCAAATGCATGAAACCAGTTATGTTGATCATGGCTGATTAGACATTATTCCATGGAGATATTTTATTCAAGAGGAATGGGTGGGCAATCTTAGACTGCATGGCCCTGAAGCAAGAACCAGATGTTTTTAAAAGGTCATTAATAAAAACCCTCAAAAGTTAAGGGCCCAGAGCAGAAGAGGGATCCCTGTCTTGTGGGCTAATGGTTTCACGGAGGATGATAGATTAAGAGGTTGAATATGGTGATGAACAGACATATTGACAAGGACTGATTGGACTGAATGGACTAATGTCTAAGGGTGGATTGGATGTATTATGTAAGATAGAATCATAATATTAGGTAAATAATAGTCATGTTGACTAGGATTTGAATCAAACTAAGAAGGTTAATGATACATACATTTGAGTTACTTGTAGCTGGCTGGTTGATGAATATTTGTGGGCCTTTTTATTGCTATTGAGATTATTCTAGGAAATTACATAATTAATATAATTGTTAGCGTCAGAAAGATGAGGAAAGAGAGAAAATATAATTTAATCAGGTCTGTCATATATAAAAGGAATTATGCTGGGATAAATATGTAAAAAAAAGGGTTTGTGAGGTAATTACACAACTCTGTATGTTTACTGAAATCATTGTATCATCTGCTTTAAAGGATAAATATTAGAGTTAAAATAGTTTTATAACATATGTAAACCATAATAAGTGCTCCTCACAACACAATGATAAAAAGAAAATTAAACCAAATAATGAATGGGCAAGGTTTCTCAGTAGAAATTCTCCAAACTAGATATATTGATAACTAATAAGCAAATGAGAAGACACTCAAAATTAGTTATCCCCCACAGAGACTCAAGTCAAAGTATCAATGAAATTCCACGTCATAAACTCTAGGATGGCTAAGGTTAAAAACAGAGGCAAGAACAAGTGCCCGTAAAGATGTGCATGATATTGAACCTCCATGCACTCCTGGTAGGATAAAATGATGTAGACCCCTTTGGAAAATAGTTTGGCACTTCCAAAAGATGTTCTCCACAGAGTCATCATTTGGCCTAATGATTTCACTTCTATCGGTGTATCTAAGAGAAGAGAAAGTATATATTCACACAAGACATTGCACATGAGTACTCCTATCACCATCATTCATAATTGCCAAAATGTGGGAATAATCCAAGTATACAACAGTGAAAAGAATTTAAATATAGATTCATATTGCAAAATGGATAAAATTTTAAGTTACATAAATGTATTATACATGCTGTGTTGTACACATTAAGTAAGCAAATATAAATTGTGGCAAAAGTAAAGAATTGTGTGTGTGCATGCATGCCTTGGATGTGTCAATAACCAAAAAATGCTGGAGGACATTTATTAATCTCAGAGAAATTAGCTTTCACAGATCCCCAAAATAACACACCAAAAAAGGACCCTATTATAAGAGTAAAGTTCTCAATTAAAAACAAAGCTTTAGTGCATCTAATAACAGTTTTGATGTGAATGAGAGAGTGACAGAACTGAAAGGAGAAATAGATAAACTCATAGTCATACTAAATCCTTCAAAACTGTCATCTCAATACTTGATAGACAGTTAGCAAATACATGTAGCACCTTTGACTCGCACTACAAACCACATTGAACTAATTGAGATTTTAAAACAATCCGCAGAGTGAAATCAAATTGTGTATTTTTTACAAGTGCTCATGTATCAGAGAGGCCATATTATAGAGTCAAAAAACTCACATTAAAATAAAAAGGGTTCAAGTAATACAAGGTATGGTATATATGCTCCTATTTCTCTTGACATTGCCCCATTTGTCCCTTGCAGCTTTTAAGGCTATTTTCCAAGCAGTAGGATGAAGCTAACATGCAATACTAACTCAACCATTTACCCTGGATGAGAAAAATCTCACAGGTCCAGAGTATTTAGCTTAGAAAGCCAGATGACTTTCTCCTTAAATATACATTTCAGCCAAGGAATTAACCTAGGTGTAGCAGGATGCAGTAGCAATTGCGCATACTCCACCATGGCCCATTATTAGAAAATTCAGCAAAATTCTGTCATGTGCGGCAATCCAGGTCCTTGAAGTGAGGGCTACATGAATGTGCTCTAGGCCCAAGACAATTGTTCCTTGATCACTTGCGTCTCTTATAATCCATTTTCAGGGACAAGTCAGTGTTTGGGGGAAGGAAGCACATACGCATGGTACTGAAGCAATATAATAAAATCGCTAACGTAGGCTGAGTGACCCCGGAAAGAAAGTGTTTGCAATTGTGGGTGCCTTTATTGAGAAATATATAGGCCTAGGAATGCAAGTCACCTGCCTGCACTGTAGATCCTATTAAGATGCACCTTTAGTTGAATAGTTGCGTCCAGCCCTTGTTTCAGGAAAGATTGCCTAAGGGGAGTCAAAGCAGTCTACCTAATTTACCTACTCCAGGAGATGGATTGCATTTTCTGCCCCATGCAATGGCTGATAATCAGAGTGGAAAAGTCCTCTGGATGTGCTTTATGTAAGAGAGGCAGGAGTTGTAGTGTTCTCCTCCTGCTCCCAAGATCTTGATAAGTTCAGTGGAAATGATGATCAAATGCTGGTAACAGCCCATAGAGACATGAATGGCAGATGTGGCAGTCAGTTCAACTTAATGCATATTGATAGTTTGAGATCTAGACTAGGGCAATTTGCTTGGGATGGAAGACTCCAAGGGCAGTTTGGGAAAACGAGGGAACATATCCCTATACCCCCCATATCCCTCTGATTCTAAGGTGTTTCTAACATTGCTACTTTCATCCCCATATCATTTGAATATCACTTCCAGTAATTATAGTTTCAACTTTTACCCCAAGCTCATTCCATTCACAAGCAGAATCTTCATGCTGTAGTGGCAAATGCAAGAGTCAATGACATTCTCACAAAATTTAACCAGCAAATTTGAATCTCCTAGGCCCCCTTCTGACCAGATATGTTGGGTGTGCTAATAACCAGGGGTTGCTGTAGTGGGAGGGAAAGAAACATCAGGCCTAGGAATAATCGGGAAAGTATTCTAAATTTTCCAAATTTGTCTACATAACTGACCTATGCTTTTCATCCTGACCACTACCCGGGAAACGGTATTTTGCTTGGGACAGCAACATTCAAAAACTGTGTTGCCTTACCTAAGTGTATGTAACAGGAGGCAGAGAGGGAGAGATTGGGGAATATTGTTAAGAAAGGCATTGCATTATTTTGCAATAATGCAATATGAGATGTTTGTGGTTAGTAGGACTCATAGCACTTCTATCAAATGTCTTTACTTTTAGGCCATTGATGGGTGGCTATACCAATAAAAGACATATCATTGATAAAATCAGAATTATTTGGGGAAGCCAAGAAAGCATGAGGTACGTTAGTGTCTTTCCTTTTTAAAAAAATTCATTAGTACATAGTTGTGATACAGAATGATTGCTTTCATTGTGGGTATTTGGTATATGTACATGACACATCTCAAATCATTTCTGCATTCCTTTTCCCTCCCACCTGCCACCCTCATCTATTGGTTTCCTTTCCCATTTACAAAAAAAAAAAAAAAAAAAAAAAACAATTTCTCTGCATCCTTGTATCTATCTTTTATATTTCTCTTTGTCTATGCCTTGGATTTCTCCTATGAGAGAAATCAGGGGGTATCTGTTGTAGTTAGGGGTTATACACAGAGAACAGTTAGGTTCAGGACATGGAGTTTATAATATTCTTTTTATACTCGTCACTGGGATTTAACACAGGAAAATGCAGGAAGCCTATTCACAACACCAAAGACACAGATTATTTAGTCAAGAGCCTAAACCCCACAGCAATGTGCCACGTGAGTCCAGATAAAAACTCAGAGCTCAGGACAATACCTCCCACGAGTCCAACTGGAGATCCAGAGCCCACAAGAAGGACTCACGCCTGTCTCTTTAATGGATCAGTGCCGGGAAGACCCAAGGGTCAGCGGTGGAAGCAAGAAAGTCTATGCCAGCGGGGTGAAGGAGCTGTGCTGGTGGGATGAGGGTTCTACACTGGAGCCGAGAAGTCACACGCACAACAAAGACCAGGGCTACCCTGAAAGGCACCACAGCCATCCTCAGCGACATGGAGGACCCGAGCTCCTCCGATGACAAGCACAGTCGGGTACATGGCAGGAAGCAGCGTGACAAGTTCATCCTGGAGACCAAGCGGCACATGTCTTCCCCTCCGGAGCCAGGAAGCAATGCTCCGTGTGAGGACCAAAGCTTCTCCAGGAGAACCAAGAGCCCAAACAGCAACTCGTAGGAGAACCCACAATGCCTCCACACAACAATGCATTAATGCCTCAACCCTCTCAGCACCTCCCTTCTCCACCAATTTATCCTGGCAATTTTCCTCAGGTGGAGCATCTTCGCTCAATGCCATCCTGATGTAATCCAGCTGGCATTAAGTTGACCATCAGTTCTTAATCCATAACAGTATCTAAGCTTATTGGATTGATTTCACTTAACATTATGGTCTCAAGCTGTATCGTTTTTTCTTAAACATGACCCAGATTTATCTTTTGTTGCAGCAGAGTAGTATTCCACTGTGTATAAACATCACACTCTCTTTTTTCACTCATTCATTGATGGACATATAGGCTGCTTGTAAGATTCAGTAACCCTGAATTGTGCTGCTATAAACATGACTACACATGTAGCACTGTAATATGATGACTGTGACTCTTTTACAAAGATACCTAGAAGGAGGTCTACTGGGTCAAATAGAATTTCCCTTTTGAGTGCTTTGTTGTTGTTGTTTGCTTTTATTGTTGAAGTACCATAATGATTTCTACAGTGCTTGTACTAATTTATGACCCTACCCTCAGTGTAGAAAGGTTCCTTTTCCCCACAGCGTCTCCAGCATTTCTTATTAGATTTCTTCGGAGTTACCATTTTTTCCAGAGTAAGATGAAATCTCAGTGTTGTTTTAATGTGTGCTTTTCTGGTAGCCATCTATGTTGAAGATTTTTCATATATTTATTGGCCATTTATACTTCTGCTTCGGCGAATTGTGTATGTATTTAAGTTGTGCATTTGTTGATTTGGTCTTTTCTTGGGGGGGGTGCTATTTTTTTCTTTCGAGTTCTTTACAACCCACAAACTGAAGACATTTTTGCCAGCTACAGTTCCAATATAGGACTAATGTCTAAAATATACCATGTAACAGTTAGTTTGAAGCCACATAATTAAGTGCTTAGTGTCAGCAGATCAGATTTGAATTCTAACACTGTAACCCGACAAACTGCCAACAGTGTTGAGGCACATTCAGAAGCCCCCAGAGTGGAGTCAGAGGTCATAGAGTGCCCATTTGCTGCAATGAGATATTCTCACCCTCAGGAAAATGTGTCAATTTTTGTCAGGAGTCACAAATGCGGCATGCAGCAGTTGATTCTGCATTAGCAGTTGATTCGGGCTTAGTCATCCACTCAATTACATTTAGCCTCCAAAAGAACAAGCCTTTGTCGTGGATATCTATATGAAAGATCCAGACACTTCATTCAGCACCCAGGATTCGTTTCCACATTCTGTGGCCAAAGAAAAGGGCTTCTTTCATCTTCTTAACTGTAGTTTTTCAAGTGGCGTCTGAAGGGCTGTGTCATTGCCAATAACCCAAGAATTGAACTCTTCCCACTGAGCAGAGCAACTATGCACTCTTTCGTTTATGCCTCACAAGTTCCAAAGATGAATAACCACAGCAGGCAGTGAACATCTTCTGTTTCAAACTAGTCAATCTTTCACTGAAACAAGTCTGTATATTTAAGGAAACCTCTGTGAGTAGATGGCCCAGTTAAGGTAGTGGTTTTTCACTAAGCAGTGGAATAAAAAGTTACATTTTCCTACAGAGTCAGTTGTCACACTTACATGTAAATCACAGATTTGGTACTCTGGTACTAGCAGCCTATGTTGCTGTGCTGTTAAAAAAAATTTAACCATTTCCTTTTGAAAAGAAAGCTTACTGAGTCCTTCCTACATTCTTACTTATTGAGACTGTGTCTATTAACTCCAAGATGGACATATTAGGCTGTTTTACAAGACAGATCAATCTCCTAGCCATGACAGGGAAAAGCAGGACCCGCTCCCTAGAGGATGTCTCTGGGCATTGACTCCTTCCCTTTCCCAGCCACTCCAATAAGCAAAATCATCAGTCACAGTGATTTGCACCATGCCCAGCACTCAAGACAGAAGCTGAATAAGATGCTGGACACCTATTTCAGTGGTAGGGGATCTGAACAGCCATCAGTGCTTTCTTGAATGTCACAGGGATCAAATGTTGTGAGTCTGCCTTCAGACAGTCCCAAGAAGTTACTTGGCAAGTGGAGCTCTGAATCTGGGGACATAAACCAGCCAACTTTGCATACAGAAAAGTGATGGCTCTGCATTAAGGAACCCTAAGACTGAGGCTTCCATCTGATCGAATGATAACACATCATCAGTAGAAAAACGTTGCAACCCATAAGGTAGTTGCACTACCTGAGTCCATCGCTGGTGGAAAATCTCCTTGGTGTTAGTCTAACTAGCATTTTTCTTTGCCTCCATCTCTCCTGGATGGGAAGGCACCAGTGGAATGAGACAATACCAACATTTGACTCATCAATTACTATAATTTACACGTAGAAACAACAACCTTATTGGGTAGTCCATGGAGAAATGACTCACCAACTAAATTTATCCCCGGTCCTTCTCACAAATTTAAAGAAATAATTGAGTGAGACAAGCCCCAAAATTGTGGCAAAGTATATTTGAATAGTGAGGGGTGAAGGAGTAAGGGAGAAAGTGGTTCTTCAGAGCATATTTGGGTGGGACAATGAAAAAAGGAAGAAAAGAGAAAAACAGCAAAACCAAAAGTCCACTGTGGTCTGGGAGACAGTGTGGATTGCCAGGAAGAGTCATGGTAGCAGGTTCCCCATGGCATCCCATCTCCTTTATGCCATCTACATCTCAATGGGAGACCAGGAGAAGTTCCACATAAGAGTTCTTGGGAATTATGTAGAACTGTCCTGACGGCATGTAATTAGCAGGTGCTGCTTATGTCTCCAGACAGGTTTCCCATGCCCTACCTCCTACTTCATTTCCCTTTTTGAGACATAAATCCTGCAATTCTTTATAGGATCTTGAAAGAGTGACGACCTCTGTGTTCTACAGCTTCTTCAAGCTGGAAGGGGCAATAGATCCTACCTACTAGTCATTACGCACCTTCCACCTACTTTAGAGTGCTGTGGCTTGCTGTCTGGGCTCAAGAAAGACCTGTCAGAAAGGAAAGAGAAAAGAGTTGTATGATCAGCAAGCTGCCTGCTTCATAGGAGAAAGAAATTTTACCATTAACGCAAACGTGAGGAAAAAGCTGTATTTCCATGCTTCCTGTAGAGAAGAATGTATGTTAGATAAGTAAGTCAGATAAAGTATCAAGAATCTGAGAGCCACTACCTTAGCAAGATCTTTCTAAGCAGCACTGGTGTCTTGCTTTTTGAAGAGATGCCTCTGTTCTTTGAGAGTCTCACAGGACTGCTTTTTTCTTTTCAGTTGATCTTGTTTTTCAGGCAGTGCAGGTAGAATTAGCTTTAATCTAGAAAGACTAATCCAGCTATCTGTCTCTGCCGCCTTTACTGCGGTAGGTGTGGCTAGGATCACTGAAAAAGGGCCCTTCCATTTTGGCTTCAATTGATGAGCAGGTGTTGTCCCACGCTCCAAGTTTTCAAAAGAAAGAGGTCTCCAGCATGGATACTAGGTTGTCCTCCAGGGTCAGCACCTGGTCGAACTCTCTTCCTATACACGTGGGTAATGTGTTGTACATGGCCCAGATTGATGAATACTGTAAGAGTCTCGCAGCCTCTGAGTCTACCATCCTATCAGAGGATACACATGGCCTTCTGAAATGGACCCAAACTTAGTCCACGCTGAGGCATGCTACAAACCCTCATAGATGTTATTTGTAGCAATTGGAGCCAGGACTCAGATGTCTCTCGCCAAGGTTTTGCCAGAGCTCACTTTAGCATCTGATTTACTCTTGGTACCTTTCCAGAAGATTGAGTCTGTCAAGTGGAATGGAGGTGGCATTTTATTCCTAAAGACTTTGCCAGTCCCTGAATTATTTGGAAGCTTAAAGAAGGTCCATTGTCACTTTGGAGAAAAAGAGGTAGTCCAAATCTGGGAAGAGTCTTTTTAAGAAACACCCTGACTACTTCAGTAGCCTTTTCCGTGTGGGCAGGGAAGGATGTGGTCCATCCGGTAAAGGTGTCAATTGGGACCAACATGTGCTCAAATTCTTTACATGGTGATGTATGTGTCAAGGCTAATTTATGTCAGTCCTCCCAGTCCTCCCTCTCTCCCCTCAGTACAGGTTCTAATGCAGGAAATGGTTTGGGTTTGCCTGGGTCCTTGTAGGCACAGAGTAGGCAAAATTTACAGCCCTTTGAGGTTTTTGGTCCTAGTCCTAGTCCTATGAAAACTTGAGTGTCCATTTCCAAAGTAGAAATCTCTTTCCATACAGTAAGAACCATGAATTGCTTTTATAGCATTCCACTGTGTCTGCTGAGGAAAGATCAGAATGGTTCTTCAGGAACTGGGAGTAAGGCTAAAGTCTTAACAGGCTGTTGGGCTGCTCTTTTTGTTTCCCTTTAATTTCCCAAGATTTCAGACATGTCTCTCTGATGCCCTCTACAGTGCATGACTGTGACCTGTTTGGGAAAGTACACTGCTTCTAGTCGTTTTTGAATTTCAGATGCAGAATTTAGAACGATTGTTTATTAGTCAGGAAGCCTCATTGTTTCTAGATTGTTTTTCCTCGGAGAAGAGGTTTATTTTTAATGACTCTGTTTCAAGCCAACAACTATCTGACCTGTTTTTTGATGTCTTTCTCAGACAAAGCTGTTTCCACCAGTGAACCATACCTCTTCAGGATCTCGGAGGGGCATGTCACTGATGCCCTGCCTGCTAGCATAGGTCTGGGAGATTGTTTGTTTACAAGAATGGCTAACATTTTGGCACAGGAAAATAAAATATCTTCTGATTGAGGCCCCCTTGCCTCCAACTGTGGTTATAGATCCAATGGAGGGGTTTGGAGAGAAGGAAACCAAAAGAGAATGTAGTACTTAAATTGGTTCACCTATGACATCCAGGTTTTCCTGGGATCCTTCAGAGAAGATGGTGATATCTGTGGCCAGGCGGACGGCAGTGTCCCCTGCACTTGTTTAGTAAATAAGGCTTTTGGCTGGTTGACCCCTCTCTGGGAGCAGAGACCGCCAAAGCCCCAGTGCCATGAGTCAGGCACGTTGACTGCTTTACATAAGGAGCAGGTACCAGAGGGAGGCTTGGTGTGATTTTGTGTCCAGTGTCCAGTTCCTTTGCACTTGAGACAGGAACCATTTCCCCCGTTGTCCCTGGGTTCAAAGTGTTACCAAATGCAGATGCTGTGATCTTAGTCTTTCTCTTTTGTCTCTCCTCTGGGTCCCAATTTTCGAACCAAGAGAAAGCCATGTCCAGCTATTGACTGGTCCATAGGTATCTGAAGCTTTTATAGTCTGTGCTGGATATCTGGGGCTGAGTGACAGATGGAAAGATGTCCCACTAGTGTTTTTCCTTCCCTGGAAGATGGATTTACATTAGTGTAGTTGTGAAAGGCTTCTGTTAATTGATTATGAAAGACAGCTGGATTTCCCTCTGTGCCCTGTATGACCCCACTCACTTTACCATAACTAGCAGACTTCTAAATTTACCTTTTTGCTCTGATGGTGGTAAGAGTAGCTACAGGGCAAGATGGACCTGATTTATTGGCCTGGGGATAAGGCAGAGGTGGGAGAGAGCTCCCAGTATCATCAGGCACATCAGAAAGAATCACATACCCCTGAGAGACAAATGGGGGTCTCAGTGTAGCAGAAGATTCTCTCCTCTTGTTGCCCAGGTAAACTCCAGTTGACTTTCATTCCTGTTACAGTTCTTGTTACTTCTGTTTCTTAGAAAGCGCTGATGATTATGATGCATGGCTGGTCACTATGATGCACATTGGAAGAACCACCAAATGCTCTGCTTCTTGCTCTCCAACTCTATAAAAACCTCCCTCCTTGAGCCTTCAAGGCCTGAGAGTTTTTAGAGGTCGGTGACCCCAGATGTTAAATAAATCTGTCTGCCAATCCCGAGTGTTATTTCAGCATTTCTTCTGTTTGCTGTTGCATGAGAAGAGGGTTATCCAGGATGTCTTTATTTCCTTTGGGGTCCACATCAAGTACTATAATTCTTCAGCATTCCCTTTGATGAAGAGTCCTAAAATCCTGAATACAAACTGCCCCATTCCACTCTTTGTGTTTTCAGCAGAAACACTGAAACTGGAGAATAGTGTCATAGTTTAAAGTTCTGTGCAGATCTTTTGCCACCTCCCATTTCACATTGAAACCAGACTGTATTGCAATAGTAGATAAGCTGTTTCGATTTCATACGGCCAAGATCAAACCTTTCTCATTTATCAAGGATATGGTCTAGTGGTGAAGTCAATGAATTCTGTGTGGCAGCACGTTCCAAGAGGTTTCCTTTTCCCATTGGTTCAACTTGGGGCGTGTTATGTTTTGTGTCTCGATGTCCCCCCAAAGCCTCATGTAGTCGGGGGGTTGGGAGGCTCTGCAGAGCTGTCTCAATCTAGAGTTTGTGACTGACTGATTCTTGGTCCAATGCCGAGATTAAGAGTGTGAGTGCTACACCCGCCCTAGGGTGAGTACCCTGCATATAACTTAAGGGATGAAAGAGGCTATGTGCCACTCTGTTTTGGAACCAGCCTACAATGGACTGAAACTTCTGTAGAGTATAAGCTAAATCAACCTTTCCTCCATTAACTTTGAGTGTTGGGTATTGTGTCTCAGCAATGAGAGAAAATGTACCTATGATAGGTCCTATAAAGAGAAGGGAGACATCATGGTCTGGACATCTTAAGGTGGCATTCTGTAAGACTGGTGTCCCAAGGAAGACTCCAAGGGCCTCGCTCTCATGTAAAAACAAAGGGGTTTTTATTATTCCGTGTACACGGGGTCCTCCAAACAGGTGGAAACGGAGAACCCTGAGTTGGGGCAGGGCTGGTGTTTTTAAGGGGGAAAAACTGCAATGTAAGCATTTATTACAGAAGCCAATCATTACAGTTAATGCGGAGCGGTGGGCATCTTATCTATCTGCTATTGGTCAGTTCATAAGGGGTGACCAGCAGGTCAGAGTTAATTAACTGTCTTTGTTCTGCACAACTTGTCTTTGAGACACCTGGTTTCTGTAGACTTGAGTCTGACATATTTTACAACCCTGATTAGCATAATGGCAGGCTCTATCTCTGAGTTCCCTGGCACAGCACATCCCCAGCATATCACAGCCACAGAGGTTGTTTTTATTTCTGCAGGGCTGAGTTAGGACTGAGTCACGAGGCCCAGTGCTGTTTCTAGCTGAGAAACAGCATCTTGTTTTTAACCTTTAAATTTCTGGTTCTACAATTCCATACAGAAGGAGAAGAGCCAGAGAGCACAAGATGCCTTTCTTGGACCCTCCCAGAGACTGGACAGACGTCTCTGTCAGAGCTATGCCAGCACCATTTAATCACAGAAGAAAGCCTTTTCCTCCATACTGGGACCTATTGACTCCTTAGGGACAAGGGGGCTGGGGCATTTTTTGGCCTTTCCTGGTCCTTTAACTCCTGTCAGGTAATGGCAGAGTTCTTTTAACCACCAACTTGAAGCCCTTGATGGCCCAGCTTGTGTTCTTAGCCTCTTGATGTCTAAGTTGGTATTCTGAGTTCCTTGAGGACTCTACTCACCCAGAGTGAAACCATGAGGGAAAAAATCTCTTGTATTTGTTATGATGTGAAAAGGATTAAGAATGGGGATGGCTCTGCTTTTATACACTCATGGTCACCTCAGTTAACTTTTAGATGTTACACACTGTTTTCCTCAGGCATGGAACACAAAAAGTCTTTAACTTATTTGTATTTAAACATGAAAGCACAAAAGCCAGGAAGCAATGGCCTCAGGCAGGCTCTTGGAATGGGAGAGATGGCCCTAGTGCTGATAAAATGTAAATGCTCTTAATGCTTTAGTGCCTTTTGCCTCTAGTGGGCCCAAGAAGATCAAGAGTCAGGGCTTGCAGGCCAGTGGCCTGTACAGTATGCCACTGCAGAGTGTGGGGTGGTGGGGAATATTCAGGCCCCATGTGCTCCCCTGTCCAGTAGGTGAAATGTACCCCAGGGCCCCTGTTCCTGCTGCCCAGCCATACTGCTTGAGGTGGGCGGCGCAAGTGCCAGCATGGTGATTTGGGCTCGCCCAGTGCCCTTCAGCTTATCCAGCTCATGGTGATAGGGAGAAGGGGACAAGAAGGTCACAAGCTCCTGTGGCCCAGGACAGGGTGGTTAGGTCCTCCCACATGCCGGTCCTAGGGCCCCCTCTTTTCCCACCCGGGGAGAGTCACACTCTGCTAAGACAGACCTCTGACATTGACAGGGAGTTGTGCAGGCACCCTTGGACACTTCCTTGTGCACCTGCATTTGCCTGGAGCTGTGGCCAAGGTCCCCTGGTGCTCAGTGCCCTTTGTTGTCCCTTTGCAGTCCTGGGTTTCCTACCTGAAAAGCTTTCTTAAAGAGATACCACACAATTTGTTTCCCTTCATGTGGATAGAAAATGGTTCCTTCTTCATGTTTTCCACAAGCCCATGTACTCTTTAAAACCATAGGCTTAACGCTTAAGGACAGTTACTACAATGAACAAAAGAGATATGAAAAAAAAAAAGATAGTGGCTGCCAACAACACAAACCCAAACAATAGTCAAGCACTAGTCAGTCACTCAACAAGATAAGATGGTGGTTGGCCACGTGGTGACATAACCTGACAACACCCTGGACCAAAACACAAATCAAGAGAAAGCTGTTTATGAACTACAATATGCAGAGACAAGGCCAGTTTCAAAAACAGGCAGCAAAACACAGCAAACACATGTACAGCAAAGCATATCAAGCCAAAAAGGAAAAAAAAGTCCTCTTCCATCCCCCACAGTCAGAAAGGCAGCAAAGAGTTCTCTGAAGGGGAGACTAGGAAGGAGAAAAGAAAAGAAAACCTCCAAGACATTTTAGAGAGAAACAATAAGTGAGCCAACATGGGCCATACCTTGGCCTCCTCAGTACCTGGACTTTATTCTCTTTCTTTCCCAAACTGTTATCCAGTATTTCTTTTAGAAATGGCATGCCAATTAAATTTATTCAAGGTCTTCTTGCCTTGAAAAAGACAAGGCAAAAAGAGTTCTAAAGGTTTATTTGAAAAGTGAGAGATGAAAGGGTGAGGGAGAAACTGGCTCTGCAGAACAAACTTGGGCCCAACAATAGAGGAAAGGAGAAAATCAGCACAACTAAAAGTACACTCTGGTCTGGGAGACACAGTGTGGGCTGCTGTGAAAAGTCATGGTAACAGTTTCCCCACGGCATCCGGTCTCTTTTGTACCATCCACATTTCATGGAATCCCAAGAGAAGTTCTACATATGGGGTCCTGGGAATTATCTGATGCTCTCTGGGGACTCTGCAACTAACAGGTCCCATTCACTCTGGAAGCCATCTTTGCCACACCTTACATCCTATCTCAACAAGGACAGTTGATTAGGCTGTCCTCAAAAGCTCCCCACGCAAGGTCACATTGGCTTCCAAATCTTATTGTGAGCCCTGCTCAAACCCCCAAGGTTCTTTTTTGCTGGGCTTTCTGCCCTTAAACAACTCTAGACCAAGAGTTTACCACAGGCATGCCAGGGGTTAAAGGAAAGAACTGCTAGGAGATTTTTAGTCAACTCCCTAGCCGTAATGCAGCAATTATATGGGAAGAAAGGTGGACCAACTAAAAGTCTTATATATCCCTTTGGCACTTTGTCCCAGGTTACATGCTAACTCTTCTCTTTGGTACCTCCATTTGTCCACAATTCCGAGGGCTCAAAGTTGCTTCTAGTCCACCACTTGAATTACCTAGCACTTCTGCTGCACAGTCTCCTTGATGCTTTCAGTTATCCCCATATCTATTATTCTTCTCCCACAAGGAACCACGTAAAATAGTGCTTTAGGGGATTCTAGTCAACAAAACCATAAAAAGTTCAGGCACCAAAAATTTCCCACCATGCACCTGCTTTTTAGTCCTTTTTTTATTTTAAAAGGAATAGAAAACACAGTAAAAATGACAGATACAAAACAAGAGAATAGGAAAATAACTATGGTTATTATATTGCATATTGTTATCTTCAAAATATTTGCTCTGATTACCAGATATTTGCATGCAAAATTGACCAAACAGTATAAGCATTTCAATGAACTAATAGAATTAGTGGTACAATTATCTTAGCTACCTTGTAGGTATGTATGTAGGATGGATGGATGTATTTTTTGAGGAAAGAGAAAATTCAGTCTCACGACTAATCATCTCCCTTTTTATTTTTTATTATATTATTATTATTATTTGCGGCAGGGTACTGGGAATCAAACTCATGACCTTGCACTTTCCAGGCAGGAGCTGATGCCACTGAGCTAAATCCCCTTTTGAAAACCACTAAGGTAAGGGAAAAAAGAAAATCAGGCATAGGGATTGGAAGATAGTGAAAGTGAGAGTGAGAGTGAGAGTGTCAGAGAAAGAGCAACAGCTAGAGCAAAAGTGAGAATGAGAACAAGAACAAGAGCAATACCAAGAGTAAGAGCAAGGAGAAGAGTGAGTAGAAAGCTTACCATCAAGCAAGGTATGTTTACACTGATCAAATTTCAAGCGGCCAGCATTGTGATTTAAGCAAACTTTTGAAACCTTTGATCCACTCCAAAACCCTATCAACTCACTACTGATACCACTTCTTTCAGGTTGGGTAAATCACTCCCTCACCAACATGACCCACACACATGAAAATGAACAATAACAAATTATTATTGAAGCGGCCTGTTTTCAACTCTGCATCCTGCCCCTCAGCCACATTAGTAGGTAGGAGAGTGAGGGGTTCCTTACTACACTCAGAGTCAGTCCACTTAGCAACAGGATCGACTCTCCAATGGTGTGGTGTCTTCTCATATCCATGGATCAGGACTGGGAAGTACCTGTTTTTTTGTTTGTTTCTTTTCCTTTGTAAAGAAAGCCATGTCTCATCCTGATGATCAAAACTCAAAGAACTATGAGTGATTGAAATATTATGCTACTTGGAAGCACACAGACTAGTATACCATAGCTTCAGACATGTCTGCAGAAGATATGAGACTCCTGGGTCACAGTTTGTAGTGCTTCATGTTTGCGTGAGTACCCTGTTGCCAGCCGCCCCAAATCCCACAAGAGAAATATGAAGCCCCCATTCAAATAGGGACACGCAAATTTTCCTCAAATGCCAACTGAAGCCAAAAGCTAATGCAAGAAATACAGAGAGGCCATGAAGAATTAGCTCCACAATATCCACACTTTGTTTCTACACCATCTTGACCTCTGGCAGATTTTTCCATAAATCTGTGTGGTGATTTCATGAATTTCAGAGTTGATCAAGGAAAACAATATGACCAGTAGATGGCGGTAACACACAATAAACACCCAGTAGCTTTATGGGGCACTACTTTGAAAGGTTACTGGAGAAGAAAAGACCTCCCAGCAGGAAACCTTCCAGAACTACACCAGGGAGGTCCTGCCTAGAAGAGCAAGAGTGCAGGGCTTCTCCCAAGAGAGACAAAGACTGAAAAGAAGGCTTTTGTGTCTATGAGTTATTACTCAGCAGGCCAATTTCTATCCATAATTACTGCATCATTGATGTGTTCTACTGCTACTGCGTAACTGACTGCTTTATCAACTCCGTTTTAGGAAAAAACGTTCATAAGGAAGGCATTTGAACACATTAACTAGCATCAGAGGTGGCAATATGACTACTCTGATAAATTTCCACCCAAGCTAATTTCACTACCAAGCTTCGCATTTTTGTTTCAGTCTTCTTTAGGTCATATATGTAAGGTCTTCTTTTCTTTAGTTAGTTTGTTTATTAGTTGTGTTTTGCTTGGTTTGATTTTCAGAAAAGTAATCCTGGGTAGCAGTTTCCCTCCAGGGTTCTCCAATTGTTTTATAATTGTGGCTTTGGAAGGCCTGAAAAATTGTGAATAGTCTGTAATCAAGTAGTTTTCAATTTGGGTGGAGAAAAATCCCATGGAGAGGACTCTCCCTGAGATCAAATATGTCCTTAGTAAGGTTTCTCTTTGCTGTTACACCCAAAAGCTTTTTTTTTTTTTTTTTTTTACAGTGAGTTACAGGCATTGCAATTGCTGTAGAGACTTGTGTTTCATTTGTGAAACGTTAGGTTAAGGAAGAATTCCCAATCTGATTGTTGTGCTTTATCTTTAGATGTGCCATGACCCCAGTGATATTGTGGCACACACATTGCCTTCCTTGCATATATTCACTAGGAGTCATGCAAGATTTCCATGATAAATAACCCTTGGCTACTTGGTTAATACTATTATTTGCCATCTCATTGAGTGGGGCTTTTCCTGGAAGGAAAGAAATCTTATTGTAATCAGTAGGAAAAGAAGTCAAGATCTGCAAGTGCATACAATATTGGCAACATTTATATGTATCTTAATATCAGCATTTAGAAATAGCTGCTCTTTTATCTATGTGATCCTATGGGGTTTGCAGGTATTGGATCTGGATGCAATATTTTTAACTCAACGGTATCACTGATAAGAATCCAGGCTGTAATACTGAATATATGCCCTTCTTGTGGGTCCCTGAAATGAGGTTCAAAAGATTGTGGCCCACTACTCTATTTGCTAATCACACAAGTAGATAATAGTGGGTTTCATCTGATTTGACATACAAGGCTGCCCAAACAGGTAGCATGGCATCTATGAATCACAAGCAGTATTACAGACAGCAACTCAGCTGGAAGAATGTGGTTTACTGGTAGCAGAGATAGGAGCAGGAGTGCTAGATTCAGTGTTGCTATCTGGATGTGTCAGGAAGACTGACAAGAGAAACAGACAATGGTGTGATTCCTACTGTTCCCACTGTGATCTGGGTTGTATGGCTCTTTGGTGTGCATGTGGCAGAGTGCTTCCATACATACTGACTGGGTAACTATTGTAGCATATTTAGTGCATACTTAGTAGTTTCAGCTGTTTGAGAGAAAATGTCAAAGAAATGGATTTGAACTGCCATTTCTGATGTGTTTTTTCTCTGTAAATTTTGCTGCCTACCCATGAGGTACAAATTTCTATATTCTTGACATGAGGTATAGCCCTTAATAGCTTTGTGAAAATGTTCCTATGCTGAGTTGATTCTTTCCTTCTTTCTTCATTTATATTTTGATACCCTTTCTTGTTTATTTAGGCAGTGCTGAAACCTGGGTCTTCAGGATGCGCACGTTTGTGTATGTGTGTGTGTGTGTGTGTGTGTGTGTGTGTGTGTGTGAGAGAGAGAGAGACAGAGAGAGAGAGAGAGAGAGAGAGAGAGAGAGAGACATAGTCTCATTATGTTGCTATATTGCTGAGGATGGTCCCAAACTTGTGATTATCCTGCTTCAGTCTCCCACTGTTCTAGGACTACAGGCATGTACTACCTCACTGGGCTTTGTTGGCTCATTAACAGATTTTTATGTCTTCAGGAAGCCCAACTGCTCTGACCTCTGGTAAATCCACCAATGGAATGAAGCAGTTCTTCCCAAAGTTCTGGGGGACTCACCATCCTGAAATAGGCTTAATTCCTTTCATTGTTAAATTAGTTGTCAGTTTCCTATAGTATCATACCTCCTCCATTTCTTCTTTGCCATGAGCTATATTAGGGTGTGCAGTGTTGGGAAGAGCAAAGGCATTGTGTTGATTGTTTCTTCACAGCTACTTATCCCAAATGTAAGAAGCTTGTATTTTTCCAGACTTGATTTTACCCATGCCCTGACCAAGAAGTCAGCCCACTACTCAATGACCTGGAGTTGATGAGAAACATGAACCTTCGAGGAAAATATTTGTAATGATGATCTCTATTTTACATGCAACCTGGGCCCATTGGGCTCGTTGGTCTGTTGTATACATGGAAAATGGAACATTTTTCATAGGGGCACTAAGCTGGAGCTCTCCATTGTCTGTTCTCTTATACCTTCCTGCTCACTCCATCAGTAAGGAAAACAATTAATTTTCTTGTTTGGAGAAGGCTAATCATCCTCAACCCAAACCCCATTGAGCAAGAGCCAGAGGCATTTCTGGGTAGAACTTTTCAAGTTAAACTCACAGACAAGGTCTAGGGTTCTAGTCCCATATGGTAGTGAGACTCCAGGAGGACCAGACTCAGTTCAATCCTGAGCATATCACTTTTATTTTAATAAACAAATCTCTGTATAACTAGCTAAATTATACGGGCATCTTTCCCCCATTACCCAGGGCATAACAGAAAATTCCCATCCACAGTGTATGTGATTCTGCCTCAATAAGGACTTTACCCTGTTTGTCACCAACCGTAGCTGTCCAATGATGAATATTTTAAGCTAAGTCTAGGAGCTACTTACATTAAAAGCACATGAGCAAGCATTTGCCTGTCCATTTGGCCCAGAGGCTCTGGGAAATATATTTAGGTGTGAGGGAAACTCCCAAAGGTAAATCCGATCCTTGGGGGCCCTAGAGGGAGATTCAAAGGAATAGAGTCTCTTTTAGTTTAGACATAAAATATTCCCTCCAAAGTCTCACATTTGGAGGTGAGGTTGGGTTAGAAGGCTTGTCGTAAGAGAAAGTACTCTCATCTCTGGCTCTTCCCTTCTCTCTCTGCTTCCTTGTCACCATGTCATGCCGTGAGCAGCTTTCTTCTGCCATGGCATTCTACCATGTGGTTTCTTACTCAGAGCTGACAGACCATAAACGATACCCATTGAAACTGTGAGCCAAAATAAACCTCTCTTTTTAGCTGCGCTTGTTAAGTATTCTGTTGCAGCACTGGGAAAGTGCATAATACATAGTCTTTGGGCTCCTTTTAGTACCTGTTATTGCTCAAGTCCCTAGCCAAAAATGAAAGATAGACAGTGGTCTCATTAAAGGCCTTGATAAAAGCCAGTAGTTACTGAGGGTGAGAAGTGTGTTGTGCTAGAATCCAATCATTTCTATCAAATGTTGTGGTTCCCTTACCAACGTGGGAGGTTTACTTACTAGGAGCTCGTCTTTCATTACATGGGAACAGTTCACCATTCTGAGTTCTAAATGTGCTTCCAGTCTTAAGAGACATATACTTTATGTGGGTTGATTACCCATCCTCTCTCACTGGGAGGTTTACTCAGGATCGCAGTGAGCTATGAGACACAGCCATGGTCATGCCAAGTGAAAAAGATGTCGCTAGCACAATGACAAATCTCAGTTTCTGATGAAATCGAAGAGCAGGCATCTGTGTCCTGTTGAGAAAAACAGGATCTTCTCTACGTACCCAGTGAACAGCTGGGTAAAGGTGTAGCATTGACTCTCAAAGATGAAGGTACAGTGTGGTTAACTTAGCCATGAAAGTTTTACTAAAGAGGGCCTGATAGCCAAGTCTGCAGCTGCCGCGACCCAAGCAATTCCTGAGGCTCTTGGGATGAAGGACCATGAGAGGATGAAAAAAAATAAGAAGAGACAAAGCTGCGGTCAGGTAGAGTCCTTACTCTCCTGATGGGAGGACAGGTACTGGCTCCTTCCTGCAGGAGCCTTTATTTAAACCTTTTAGCAACTTGATGTCGCACGACACCCCGTTGTCCTAGAAACCCACTGTTCAGATTGTTTTAGGGCCAGGTGTTCTCTGGGCTGGAGCAGTTTTCTTCATGTGGTTTGCCCCAGGTGCTCTTTGTTCTTGGAATGATCATTCTCCATCCTTGCATGTGTGGTCAATCTCCAGCTTCAATGGCTCCAACATATAGCCCCACATTCACATCCAAGGGGACACTAGATGCCTCGGCTTTCATAGAAACTTCCTGTTGTCCTGAATGACATTCATTAAGACAACAATATCTGTTAAGGCTTATATTTGGATGCTTCCGCAAAGCCTCATTTGAGGTGTTTGGGGGGTGAGTGGATCATGGGCGTGTGATACTGGATTAGTCCATTGGTTGGTTTAGCATATGTCTGAGTGTGGATGATATACTTACTGAACAGGGAAGTTACTCACTGTGGGTAACACCAACCAATAGGCTTGTAGCCTGGATGGAATAAAAAGGGAAAAGAGAAGGAAGTCTCTCTGCCTCCTGCCTGCCGTGCCATGAACTGTTCCTCCTCTGCCATGTGCATCTGCCATGCAGCTCTACCATGGAGCCAGCGAATTAAGAACCAAAACCTCTGCAAACTGAGCTAACCTGAGCCGTTCCTCCTTTAACTTATGGGTGTTAGATATTTTGTCCCAGCAATGAGAGAGTAACGAAGACAATGCTGACAGGCTTGCCCTAGCTTTGTTAAACTTTATATGGTCTGTAGTTTGTCTCCATTCATCTGTTGTGTCTTTTACTGCAGACTATACAGAATAAACGAAAAGTGAATGGTAAGAATCAGTATTCCTTCTTTCTCTAAAACTCCTGGGACAGAGCATGATTTTTCAGTGAGTGCCTCACCTTAGCTGCTACCTTGGTGGAGTTCCCAACCAAACCGGTAGGAGAAAAGTTAACTGAGTCGCACCAGGAAGTACCCACCAGTGGCATAAAAGTCTTTATCTTGTTCAGTGGCTTTACCTGCTGGCTGAACAGATCCATTCCAGTAATGGGAAAACTGATAGTCTCTTGGGCAGAGTGGGTCAGCTGTAGTTATCTGAAGAATTAGCCTTTTAATGAATTAGTTCTCCTCCCAAACAGGTAATCTGCTTGGTTAGGATAGGCTCATTTAAAGCATAAGTGCTTTCTGAGTTCAAGAAGCTATGAAATTTGGGTGGGCCAGATTACAGAGCCTGCCAGTGTTGTTTACTTTTGGGAAACCAAAACCATGGCTAGTGTGGTAAATTGTTGCCTATCTGCTAGAAGGAGCCATCTGAGACCAAGAAGCTCTATGGGGGAGGGGCTTTCCGGCCATGGCAGTGATCAGAGACAGAAGTCTATACATACCTCTAACATAGAGAATACCTCTGATGGAAAAGCCCACTGGGAGCAGCAATCTCTCCCTAGTTTGTGTTGAAATTGCTCCAGTGAGTCATGGCCAGGGGTCATCCAATTTGGGATCCTCCTCTCTTGTTCATCTTAGGGTTGATGCTTATAGAGGGTCCTGCCTATAGATAGCTCATTTGGCCTAAGAAGGGGAAGGATCATTGTAGATAGTAAGTTTTTTGGGGGCAGGTAGGTTATTCCTTACCTTACTTACAGGCCAACACCAGATATGAGCTTTCTTTCCTATGTGAGGTTTATCAAATCCAGGGTGACAATGGCCTCTGAAGGTGCTTCAGTGTGAGCCACCATGCCTGGTAGAAAAGGAATGAATTTTGTCAGGAACACCCTCACCCCCATCTCCCACATGTGCAATGCTCTGAGAAATATTTGGATGGACTCAGGACTCAATTCAGCCTTCTTCGGACTTGTCAAGTCATCATGCCACACCTCTTTTTGTGACCTGATAAACCTACTCCTACTTCCCCAAGTGGTGGAGGAGATTTGAGGCTTTGCCACTGAGAGTCTTCCTGAGACATTGTGAGACACGTGTCAAGTGGACAACCTTCTAAGCCACAAAAACACCCATCAAACCTATGTATATGAAATGAGGTCCAAAGCGTTTCTGTGGGTCATTCTTAGACTCTGCTCTAGTTGTGTAATGTCTTTTGATACAGACAAGATTTCCCATCCTATAGCATGGCAGCCAATTGTTCAATTTCATCCCTGTTGGGTAGAACTCATTCCTTGACAGACACATTCTATACAGCCAGGGAGTCCCATGATTATTTGTTTCTTCACCAGAGTACTTAATGAGCGACTACAGCAAGAGAGACTGGAGCAAGAGAAGGTGAGTCTCCTCTCACTAGCTAGAACCGACTCCACTTTCTTGACCCTCCCCTTTTGCCTTTTCAGTCTTTACTGTGATCTGGATGATTATTGGCAAAGTCAAGGGTAAATTATCCCAGTCCTCATAATAGGGACTCATAATAGGGACTGCTGCCTTTTCTTTTGGAGAGTACCAAGCTTCTCCGAAGCAGTATCTCTTTCACACTGTTGAGTATCCCAAGAGTTTGAGCTCTTGCTTCCCTCCTAGGTGGCATCCTGGCAATGAGATGCTTCTAGCTACATTAGTTTGGGACTCAAGGTTTGCCTGATAGAATGGGTTGATTGTATGTGAATTTCTTCTTCATGGCCAAAATCCCAACCTGCTCATCAGTCTTGAGTTCGAAGGTTCGAGTACTGATCAAATAGAAACACATTCCCTACCAGATGGTAGGAGCATGCCCATAAACTTCATTTGGATGGTGCTTTGACAGTTTGCTAAAGAGGGGAAGTCTCTTACAACAGGAGACCTCCCAGAGGCAGCAGCATGTGGCCACTGCCCGGAAGAGTAGGAGGGCAGGGCAACTCCTGGGGAAGGAAAGAGTACTATTCCATCAGTAAAGAAGACCATTAACTTTCTTGTTTTGAGAATACTGACCATCTTCCATACAGGCAATAGTGAGTGAGTAAGAGCCAGAGCCATTTAATGTCTCTATTGTAAATCTAGTTTTAGAGGCCCCTTTCTCTATGACCCAGTGCACGATAGGACTCTCTTTTCCATAGAGAAGCTGGCCTTATGAGTCTGGGTGATATGCTCACCAGCAAGAGTGGACATCTTTGGGTCAGAGAACACTGATGGTAAAAAGGAGCACAGGATGTTTTTTAATCCTCAGGTTTGCCTTAACTCTGCCAAGCAAGGCCGGATTTTGAGCTCTCGCTCTCTTTATCCCTCTCTCCCTCTCTCTTTCCTGTATGGAGAGAGAGAGAGAGAGAGAGAGAGAGAGAGAGAGAGAGAGAGAGAAAGAAAGAGAGAGAAAGAGAGAGAGAGAGAGAGAGAGAGAGAGAGAGAGAGAGAGAGAGAGATCTGGACTATAGGTAAAGCCATTGCAAGAGTAAAAGTTTGAATTTGGTGCTGGGTGAGGTTCTAGCTAAAGGACCTATCCTTTTGTGAAGAAGTAAATAACACAGGGGCCAATACATTGAGGCTCTCTTTAACCCACTGGTACCAGAATATGTTACTTGGCCACCTTAATGTGACAGAGTCTGAGATCAAGTCTATTCAATTTGAACTGGCCATGGGGCTCTAAGCAGCACAATGTGCTCAATCTGCATTGTTAACCTGAATTTAAAATTTTAATTGTACCACATAACCATACTGCTGCTATTGAGCTTTTATGTAAAGAGAGATGAAAATAGGCCCACAAAATGTCATGCGCATGAATATTCACATCAGCTTAATTTGTAATCATTGAAAAGTGGAATCAGTCCAAATAACCATACAGTAAATTACAGTCAAATGACAACTAGCAATGACCTATTGATAGAAATAAGAGCACGAATGAATCTCAAAATTGGCTGAGTTTAAAAAGACAAAAAAAGCTCAAGCATACTTACTTTGTGTCATGTGTGATTCCATTCATATACATTTTAGACCTGGGCATGGTGGTGCATGCCTGTAATACCAGCACACGGGAGGCTGAGGCAGGAGGATTGCTGGGAATTGAAGACCAGAGGAAATACAAAGTGAGCTCAAGGACAGCCTGAATTACATAGTGGACCCTGTCTCAAAAATAAAATGAAATAAAGTAAAAATAAATAAATAAGTAGAATTTAAAAAGCACTAGAATTAGAGGCAATGAATCAGTGATTGCCTTGGACTAGGGACTGCAATGGATAAAGAGAATAAACACAAAGGAGAGTGAAACAGCTCGTGCAGTTGACTAAAATCTTCATCATTTTGATTGTGGTGTGTTTTGGATTAAGAAGTGGTGGTCAACTTAATTCCAGGCGGATTACATCAGCATGGCACTGAGTGAAGATGCTCCACCTGAGGAATGTTGCCAGCATAAATAGGTGGAAAGGAAAAGGAGAGTGTTAAGGCTTAATGCGTTGTTTCGTTGGGGCATTGTGGGTTCTCCTATGAGTTGCTGTTTGAGCCGTTGGTTCTCCTGGAGAAGCTTTGGTCCTCACATTGAGCATTGCTTCCTGGCTCCGGAGGGGAAGACATGTGCCGCTTGGTCTTCAGGATGAACTCACACTGGCTTCCTGGCATGTACTCAACCGTGCTTGTCGTTGGAGGAGCTCCGGACTTCCGTGTCGCTGAGTATGGCTGTGGTGCTTTTCAGGACAGCTCTGGCTTTTGTTGATTGTGACTTCTTGGCTCCAGCGTAAACCCTCATCCCACCAGCACAGCTCCTTCACCCCACTGGTACGGACTTTCTGGCTTCCACCGCTGACCTTTGGGCCTTCCCAGCACAGATCCTTAAAAGAGAGTGGCGTGAGTCTGTCTTGTCGGCTCTGGACCTCCAGTTAGACTCATGGGAGGCACTGTCATGAGCTCTGGGTTTTCATCTAGACTCACGTGGGATATTACTGTGGGATTTAGGCCCTTGACTAAATATTCTATGTCTTAGGTGTTGCAGATAGATTTCCTACAGTTACTTATGTTAACTCCGTTGGCCATTATCAAAATAATATTATAAAATCCATGTCCTGATTCGAGTTGTTCTCCACACAACCCCTGACTACAATATGGTGTGAAACAAAAGTAATTCACAGAATGGCATATTTTGAGCCAAAGAACCTCCAAAATGGGATTTTAAGGCCTGCAAAGACTTTGTCAATGAATCGTCAAGTTAGGCATTCTTTTAAAAAATGAACAACACATGAAAATCTTTAAGACTTACTGTATTTCAATTTCTGTGTTTTAATGTGTCTTTTCACATTCCAGATTATATTTTCAAAATATTTCTTTGCTTTCTACAAAAGTTCGTTTACTTTACTGTTAGTATTGAACACCTTATGTGAGGTCTTACTTTCTACTTTGACAATTTAAGAGCCTGTCTGCTGCAGATGTTAGCCATTGGTGGAGCCAGTACTAAAGAAATGCTCAGGACTAGGATCCCACTGTTGAAAAAAATCAAAACAAACGAAACAAAACAAAACAGAAAAAAAAAAAAAAAAAAAAAACAAAGGTGACCTGCTAGTTCAAATGCCACTTGATGAGTTTATCACGAGGACATGCTAACTGGGTTAGAATGTTCCATTACCAAAACATTCCAACCCAGTTCCTGACCTCAGTTTTTCCTTCCCCAATACATCCTCATTTTCCAAGGTCTAACATCTTGGTAGAATATTGAGCAGTGCTTTTGTTTTGGAAAGGTAAGTATCGTGTAGGGTATTCTGAGGCGAAACACAGGCAGTGGTCAGAAGCCGAAGAGCTTTCATTGGCCTAGCCCTGGAGAATTTGGGAGAAACTGAGGAAGAAAAGCCAACCTTGGAGTCCATTGAGCTGTGAAGCAAAAATATCACATCTTCTTGTGTGGGATATCTGTTGTGAAAATCAACCACCCCATTGTCGAGGAAACTGCAGAAAGAAGTTTCTCCTGCATCTGGCTCATGAACCTCTTTTGTACTAGGCTCTGGCCTTTGGACTGAAACCAAATTCACGATGCACCTCGTAAGATCCAATGTCCGTGTCCCATTGTTTGTTTCTCAAAGGACCACACTCTTGGAGGAGTGAAGGTAGCAGGGAGGACAGCAGAGGCTGAAGATGAATGTAAATGTGCAGTGGTTTCTCTCTTCACCAAGTTTCATGGGTGGGAGGCTAGGAAGTTAAGCACAAATTCAGGGAAAGAAGATGGCTGAGATGGTGCACAGACTTCAAAGGCTAGGGTCAGGTCTTGAAAACGTTCCCACTGAGCACATGACAGTCATGAGCTTTGCTGTCAGACAGTGGGGAACTTTCCCAGAGAAGGCTGAGACCATCACTCCCTAGGTAACTTTCTGGCCCCAGAAAAATCCTGGCCAGTCTCCCTTCCATAGGGAGAGGATTGAAGAAATGAATGCTTTTCTTGAAATTCCTCTAAGCCAACCAGAAGAAGCCAAGTTTGCGGATGACAGGGAACTAGAGTCTGCATAAAGTCTAAGGGTGGCCACACAATCCCAGAGTGTGGTTTGGGGTGTTTTCACTGAGAAAAGGGAGAGACAGGGATCAGGAAAAGACATATTCCCATAAAATCTTTGAGGGAAAATTGGAGCTCAATGTAATAGAGACCGATCATCCTTGGAAATTTTAGTTTTTCAGGAGGGCCCACAGGGTGCAGGGTTCTCTGTTTGGGCCAGCTTCTATGGTGTAATAGTGGTGAAATTTGCCAAAAATACAACTGGGTCCTAGACAGAAAGATGAAGGCACTCCTGTCCCTTAACCCCATCATGTGTCCACCAAGGAGAAACAACTGATTGAATGTTCATGAAGAACAAAACTTATCTTTAGTTTTCATCTTCTGCCAGAGAAAGATACAAGGTCAGGATGAGTTGAGGGATACAGGATGAGGTGCTCCTCATGCTAACTGCTACCTGCACTTCCTGTTTCCTTGTTTGGTCCCTCTCCCACCCCACTTTGGTTCAGGATTACTCAGGCAGGTGTTACTCAGTTTGTCAGTGGGTGGATGCAATGTCTGGTGTGTCCTTCCAGCCTGTGCCACGTAAGGGAATCTTAAATTCTCCTTTGTCCTGTAAGTAGGGACACCATGATTGTGGAGGCCTCTTTTGCAAAACGCAGAATGAGGTTTGTGTTTCCATAAAATCTGGTTCTCACTCATTTGTAACAAGTGAGAGTGGCCCATTAGATGTCCAGTGGTGACAGCAGCCTAGGGACCACGCTCCTCCTGAAAGTGAAAGTGTTTCAGACTACACATTTGAGTCTCACCACTGCCAGAGTGACAGTTATGAGAGTTGAATCACGCAGGAGGCACATTTAAGTTCACATTCAGTTCACATCCCAGTTCACATTCCCAGTTCACATCCCAGTTCACATTCCCAGTTCACATCCCAGTTCACATCCCAGTTCACATCCCAGTTCACATTCAGGTCCTTGAGTTTAAGTTCTCAGCCTGCCTAGGATAAGAAACAGGCCCAGTCCTTTGTGGGGATAGAAGGCTGTGGGTTGCCTTATCATCTCTGGCTTCTGCAACACAAGTCATGAGTGTACTCTGTATATTAACAGTCCCCAGAAAAAAAGAACGTTCGAGGATTAATAACTCTTAAAATACTTTTTTTATTATAGCGTTATTTATCCTTTTTTGTATTTTAAGGAGAAAAAAACAATAAAACTATGTATAGAATTTCAAAACAAGATAATAGGAAAATAATAAAGGTTAATGTGTTGTGTATGTTTATCTTCAGATTAGAATACATAGGTATGCAAAACTGATAAAAATATAAGCACAAACCATTTTTTTCAATGAGCTAAAAGAAATTAGTAGTGTAATTGTTACAGGTATCTTATGTGTGTGTATATATAAATACATACATATTTACAAATGTATATATACATATAGTTTTTTCTTTCCCTTTCTTCATTTCTCCTTTCCCCATCCCAGTTTTTCATTATTTTTCTTTACTTATGAGCAGTTTCACAATATTTATTGTACATTTTGGATATTATTAACTCTTAGAGATTCTTATACTAGGGAGACAATATGGTTTTTACATATGTGTGTCTGACTTACTTCACGTATGAGTATGGTCTCTAGTGACATCCATTTGCCCATAAAAGCCTTGAGTTTATTCTCCTTTATAGATGAGTAGTACTCCGTTGTATAAAAATACCCATGTAAGAACAAATGGGGGGGCGGGGGGGGGAGAGAAAACACCTGGGAGGGAAAGGTTGAAACTACTGTCAGTCTCTTACTGTCTTACCTTAAACTCTTGCATTGTTTACACAATTTTGTTAGCTTTGGCTTTGTTCTGTCTTGTTTTGTTAGATTTTATACTGTCAGATGGTAGGGGCAGCTACTTTGAATAGAATAGGATATTTTATAGTAATTCAAATATTCTACTTTGAATAGAATAGAATGAGATATTTTATAGTAATCATGGTTTCCTATTTTATTGCTTTGAAGTCTTATAATGCTTTCATTCAATGATTTGATTGATTTTTTTCTGTTTTGTTTGATTTTATTATGTGTGATGGTATGAACAGCTATTTTGAAGAAAATGAGACATTATAGCAGCCATTGCTGATTTACTATCATCTTGTTTTGAAGTCCTACCATGCTTTTATTCTTGTTTTGATTCGTACTATCCTATTGTGTTTTATTTGATTTTATTATGTGTGATGGTATAAACAATTTTTTGAGGAAAATGAGATATTATAGTAGTCATTGTTCATTTCCTGTTACTTGGTTTTGAAGTCCTGTAATGCTTCAATTCCTTTGAATGGTTTTATAGTATTTTGTTATGTTTGATACTATTGTGTGTGAGGTATGCTCAACTATTTTGAAGAAAAGACACATTATGGTAGCTACTGTCGATGTCCGTTTGTCTTGTTTTGAAGTGCTGTGTGGCTTGCATTGTTCTGTTCTGAATTGCTTTGTTCTGTTCTCTTTTGTTTTATTCCCTTTAAAATAAAAAATAAAAAACATACCCATTCCTCAGTTAATGGGTATTTGGTTTGTTTCCAAGATTTAGCTACTACAAATTGTGCTACTATAGATGTGGATGTGTGGTATGCTATATTTAACTCTTCTGGGAAAATATCCAAAAGGAGTATTTATTTAGCTGGATTGAATGGGACTTCCAATCCTAGTTTTTGCAAACATTCCACACCAATTTCCACAGTGATTGTACCAGTATACACTCCCACAAACAGTAGAGAAAGGTTCCTCTTTCCCTGCAGACCCGTCAGCACTTGTTGCTGGTCGATTTCTTGATAAGAGCCATTCTTTGTGGGCTGAGAAGAAATCTCAGTGTTGTTTGCATTTTGCATTTCTCAAGTGACTAATGATGTTGGACTTTTTTCACATATTTATTTGCCATTTGTATTTCTTCATCTGAGAAGTGTGTATTTATTTCATGTCCCCATTTTTGCTTTAGGTCTTTGAATTTGGGGAGCCTGATTTTTTTTTTTTTTCAGTTCTTTATATGTTCTAGATAGAAGTCATTTGTCTGAGGAACAGTTGGTTAAAAATTTTTTCCCACTCTGTGGGTTGCCTTTTCACTCTGTTGGTCATTTCTTTTGATGTGCAAAAAATTTTCTTAATAAGATGAGATCCCAGTTGCTGATTCTTTGAAGCACTTCCTAGGTTTTTATTCATAAACTCTTTGCCTACACCTGTGTCTTCAAGATTTCTACCTACTTTCTCTTCCTGTAGATTTAGTGTTTCTGTTTTAATATTTAGGTCTTTGATCCATTTTGACTTTAGTGTAGTGCATGGTGATAGATGTGGGGCCAGTTTTAGTCTTCAGCATATGGAAAGCCAATGTTTTCAGCACCATTTATTAAAGAGGCTATCTTTCTTGCAGTTAACATGTTTGGCTCCTGTGTTAAAGATAAGGTGGCAGAGCATGTCTGTACTTGTATCTGCATCCTCTAATCTGTTCCTTTCATCCTCTGGTCTGTTTCTTTGCTAGTGCCATGCAGAGTTTATCACGTAGCTTTGCAGTATAATATCAATTCAGGGATTGTGATGCCTTCTGCCTTGCCTTTGTTGCCAAGGATTGCCTTTGCTACTCTAGGTCTCTTCTGTTTCCAGATCAATTTTAGGAATGTTTCCTCCAGTTTTGTCGGAATGAGTTTGGAGAGTATTGTTTCTCTGTCTATTTCATTAAAGATTTTGAGAAGTACCGGCGTTAAATCTTCTCTAGATTTCTTATAGAATTCAGAAGTTGGATCCATCAAGTCCTGTGCTTTGCTGTGGTTTTGTTGTTGTTGTTGTTAAGCTTTTAATTATGTTTTAAATTTTATTAAATGATACTGGGTTATTCAGAACTTTTATATCTTCTTGATTCAGCTTTGGTAATTCATGCATTTCTAGGAATCTGTCCGATTCTTCTGTGTTTTTCATCCTATGAAAGTAAAGTTTTGCCAAGTAGGTATTGATGATCCTCTGAATTTCCACAGGATGTGTAGTGATTTCACCCTTTTCATTCCTTATTGCATGAATTTGAGTTTTTGCTTCCTTTTTTTCTGATAAGGTTGGCTAACACTTTATCAATTATTTTTATTCCTTAAACGAACCAGCTTTTTGATTCATTAATTCTTTATATTGTTTTCTTAGTCTCAGTTGAGTAAATGTCTGCTGTGATCTTTATAATATCCTCCCTCGCATGGGCTGGGCTTTCCTTGTTCTTCTTTTTCTAGAAGCTATGTAGAAGCTATGTAGCATTAGGTTGTTTGTTTCTTTGTGCTTGCTCAGTTTTCCTGATGTGAGAATTCACCGCTATAAATTTTCCTTTCAGGACTGCTTTCATTGCGCTCTACAGGTCCCTGTAAGTTGCATTTGCATTTTCATTTGATTGTAGATACTGTTTAGCTTCTTCTTTAGTTTCACCTGTGGCTCACTGGTTGTACAGGACGGTTTTATTGAATTCCTATGTGTTTGTGCAGTTTTTTTTTGGTTTCTTTTGTCATTAATTTCCAACTATATTGCACTACGTCAGACAATGTACTTGGGATAATTTTCATACTTTTGCGTTTAGTTAAGCATGTTCTTATGGGCTAGTATATGATCTATTTTAGAGAACATCTCAACTGCATCTGCGCAGAATGTGCATTGTGATGTTGGGTGGAACACTCTGTATACATCTACTAGGTTCATTTGCTCACAGGTTTGGTTCAGTTTTGTTATTTCTTTGCTGACTTTTTGTCTGTTTGTGACAATGGGGTATTGAGGACCCCTGTTACAGTTGTGTGATTGCTTATTGGATTTTCCATGTCTATTAAATTTTGTCTTGTATAGTTAGTCGGGAGCTCCTGTATTCGGTGCATACATCTTTATGACTTTAAACTCTTCTTCTTGAATTTCTCCCCTAACAAGTATGCAGTGACCTTCTTTATCTCTTTTGATCTTTCTTGGTATGAAGTTTGCATTGTCTGAACACAGAATAGCTACCTCCACTTTTTCCTGGGTTTCGGTTGCATGGAGTATTGTTTTCCAACCTTTGACTTTTAGTCTGTGAACTTCTTTTTGAGTTAAAAATGTTTCTTGTATGTAGCATATTGTTGGATCTTACTTCTTGATCCATTCTGCCAGTCTTTTTTCTTTTCACTGGCCATTTACATTGTTGGTATCTTACTGTATCTGTTGAACATAGACACATCACAAGAAGAAACAGTACTTTTTTTTTCCCCTTAAAGTATGTCTTGTCGGTACAAGTTTCCAGTTTAACTTTTAAATAACAGATTGTTTGCCAGGTGACAATGACAAAACTTATATGCTATTTTCTCCCATCAATTTTTATTCAGTTTGGACTCTATAACCAAATGGAGAAAAAAACATTAGTTTTTATTCCCAGGGTAGTTAGTCACATACACTTTGTGAGACCGACATAGGAAGTTGTGTTTTCTACTATTTTTCTTTACTTCATAATTAGAGCGCTTGCCTGTCAATTAATTTTGGCTTCCATTATCAGTAGACCAAGGACAAGTTGTGTCACCTATCTGGTGATGTGACTATGAGGAGAGCAGAGCAACATGTATGGTTATAAACCAGTCTATTCCTGAGGAGTACATTTGCTGCTCATGCTTGGTGGAGCGAGGAGAAGAGGCAATCTCAATACAAAGCAAAGCTTTCCTCGCGGGTGAAGCAGGCAAGCCTTTGGCTGTATCAAAACATGGAACTTATGGGCTCTTTTTGGTAAACTGGTTACAAATCTTTGTGCTGCCAGAGCCTGGATTTTGCAGTAAACTCCATTTAGGCTAAGGAATCCTGGGCCCACCAAGAATCCTAAGCAGTCAATTAAAATTCTGGAAATGCCCAAGACTATTGCTTTCATCATTATTTGATGAGAGAAACAACGTGTTGGTAGGTAATCTCCCATCTGTGGGCTAAGAATTGTAACCCTGGAAAGTAGGGTGCCTAGTACTCATAGATACTGAGAAGAGAAGGGACCCTCCCCCCCAGCCTGACAAAGGACATAAGCCAGTTGCCAATTTACTGCCTTTTTAGCTTCAAATTCACCCTTCAGTGTATGGTCTCAATAAAGAAGAGATTCTTTAAACATTTCGCCTTCAAAGTAGCATCAAAGAGCAGGGTATTGCACTTTCTTAGCAGCGAGTATTTGAGGAACACTGAAGTAGGAAGAAACTGTCCTACAATTCCTCAGAATTATGTGTGTAACTATTCTGTCTGTGCTCTGCCACGTGCATGTGTCAATAATAACTGTCCCTTACAAACACGTACGTACTCCAGGCTTGGCCTGACGATCAGCTTCCTGGGGTCCTCTTGTTTAGGAATATCCTGTGTTTGAAGTCACCTCCCCACTGTTTTTCTCTGTGTACTCGTTCCCTCAACACACACACGCACACGCACACGCACACGCACACGCACAGGCACACGCGCACACACACACACACACAAACACATACACACACACTAATTTTACATCGTCCTCCCTACTCTGCAATCCTCCTGACACCAAGGCCCCCTGATCCTATGTGTAGGGCACTGTTCCCTCCAGGCCTCCAGCTAAACCAGGAACTGTCCCGCTCCACCCTTACTGTTTGTCCACATACTGGTTATTGGCTATGGTCTGTCCATACTACCATGCTCTGGAGAGTTGCTTCCTATTTGCTCTGTGACTATGGATCACCACACTTTCTGTGAAACACCTCTGGCACCGGAAAATCAATGGAATTTCTCCATCATCCAGTAGATTCTTTTCCAGTGTTGCTTGAAATCCAGCCTTAAGGAGGGGCCCCCATTCTAAATTTGTCTTTGCTTCAGTACTCTCCCACACCTCTCGAAACCCCATATAGGTTTTCTTATACCCTATATGAAATTTTTAGTTTTACAAGGCTTTGTGTCAGTCTTTCTCCATCTTAGATCACTGCGCACTTTTTGTCTCTTGTTTGGACATCATTTGTAACAGAAAATTACTGAAAACTTTTCCATTCAGAGCTGCATTAAGTAAGGATGTCCATTATCACCACTTCTATTCGACAGTCTTGTGCGAGCGGAGGAGATGACCCCAGAGAAAACAGTAAGACAAGAAAAAAGAATAAAATGTTAGGAAAGGAGAAAGAAAGACTGGTGTTATTTGCAGATGATGTGAATGTGTACATAAATCCTGCAAGTATTTTCAGATGAATTATTGGAATCAGTGAGAGTTTACAAGTTTGTAGGCTAAAATATTGTCATATCATATAAAAGTGAATTGCAGTCTGTTTACAAGCAACATATACAGAAAATCAAAATTTCAGATATAGTATTTGCAAAACGTGACATACCACCAGGAATCGTGCCCCTTGCCTGTAATCCCAGCACTCAGTAGGCTGAAGCAGGAGGATTGCTGTGAGCTCAAGACCAGCCTGGGCTACAAGGTGAGTCCAAGTTCAGCCTGAACTGCAAGGAGAAACCGTGTCTCAGAAAGAAAAACAAGCAAGCAAGCAAACAAACAAACAAACAAAGCAACATACCTAGGGTAAGAGGCTCTCTCGTAGGAAAATATAAAGTATTACTGGAGCACATTAAAGGAGATCTTATTAAAAGGACAGACAGGCCATAGACATGGGTCACACATTCAATACTGATGAAGAGCCAAATATAAAATGTCAACAGAATCCCACATAGGACTCTAAATGTGCTTTTGGTTGAAGATTTTATAATAAACTGAAACTAAAATGGAAATGATGTGCACCAGGAAATAGTCAAGAAACTTTTGAGGAGCAAGGTGGAATTGACCTGCCTTCTCCACATACCAGATTTGACTGCAGCTCTGTAGTAATTGAGGCACTGTTGTATTTCGAATAGATAAATGGGGATATAGTACTTAAAAGAGAGTATAAAAATTAGCCCACACATATGTAGATACTTGATTTATGGTGCACTTGTCACTATCACCCAACTGGAAAAGGCAAGTCATTTCAATCAGTGGTTCACTGAGAATTCAGAATTTCCACTCGAAAGGAACCCTACTCAACACTCAACACAAAAATCAGGACAATGACTACACCCAAACTGAGGGGTATGGGGTGTGATCGGTAGGGATACAATGACTGTATTCAGGAAAGTTGGCCGTGGTTTACTTCTTGACTTTGTTTCTGGTTATATGGCTGTTTGTTTTTGTAAATTATGCTATCTAAATCCTATATTTATATAATTCAGATTTGAAAAGATGCTTCCTCCAAGAAATGCAATAGAAATAAAAGTGTGTAGACATTTGATCTGATTTATTTTTGCTTTGAAAGGGTCTTGCTATTTGATTCAGCCCGGCCCTGAACTCAGCTGCCTCAAACTCCTGCCCTGGCCTCCTGAGTTCTGGCTAGGATCACAGGCAAGAGCTGCTTTGCCTGGATAAGGTTTGAATTGTTATGGATGAACAGCTTGGGTCTTGGTTTTTCCAGTCCACTATCACTAAAGGAAGTGTGGGAGTGGGGATCTTGGATTACTTAAGTGGTAAGTATCCCATAAATTAGTCACCACCTCAAAATAAATCTATTTTCATACATTTCACCCTATACTTATGTCAATAATTGTCAACTCACGGATGACAAAGAAGCTGGAATATCGTCACCATTAATAAGATCAGCAGACATTACAGGTGGAGTGGTTTATGATGGGTTCCACCTGTGTGAAGCACTGCCAGGCTCAGCGTGGCACCTGCCCAACATGGCGCTGGACAGCACCTCCCTGCAACACTGACTTCTACTTTCTTCTTCCAAACTCCAAAAGTGAACTCTCTGCTTTTCCAGAGCATGCCAACATTCTCCCAGTCAAGTGCCAACATGCCATTGTGCCCGCCCTTTGAAACTCCACCCCCATCAAACAGAATAAAAGCTGGATGCTTGTTTGCCTGCCCTGAGAGGATCTTGCACGCTACTGCAGCTCTCCTGTGTCCCCAAATAAAGGCCTTTTCCTTTTCTCCTTTCTTTGATCTTGCTTTTCTACCTTGTGTATGTGTGTGTGGAGTGGGGGGGGGGGATGGAAGTACCTATCAGTTTAAGACTAAGACTTAAGTGAGATCAGGTATACCAGGGAGTACGCCGTGTATTTTACTGGAGAGGGTCCTTTGCAGTCTTGCTGGACAATCTAGAAGAATGTCTTCACCGTGTTGCAGGATTGGGCATGAAATTTATCATGGTATGCCAAGTGATGGGAGGGCAGAGTTGGTTTAGGTTGAGCACTGCATTGTGAGGATTCAGGAGCACGTAAGGTTTTCCAGAATTCAGTGTAAATTGTTTCATCCTCCAGGCTTGATACTTCTAGGCTGAACAGTGCTAATGTGTTCTGGCCCCATCTCTTATTCTAATTGCATTAGGAAGACCAAAAACTTAATTGTGCAGAAATTTTCCCCCAGGACCTTGTTCAAGATAATACTGAAAGGGACGGGGATTTAGCTCAGTGGCATAATAATCATCTGCCTGGCAAGCACGAGGTCTTGAGTTCGATTCCCTGTACGAAATAATAATGGTAATGACAATAATTCTAAGCATAAAAGTTGTTGGAGGTGCAATTTCCACATTCTACTGGTATGTAATGGTAACATATAAGACGGTACGTGCCCTCTGAAATTTCTCTCATCGATCAGTCCAGCCAGCCAGTCAAACAGTAAACAATGGTAACACACAAACAGCACTAAGCAACATAGGATATGTTTATTTTGGTACCCTTACCAAATGGGCTGTCATTACCCCATTCCCAAGGAAGACCTCCTTAATTATAAACTGTGGACTAATTTATGTACACCAGGCTTTGCCTCTGGGCTTTTTCGTTTGTTCCGGAGAACCGGCACCAGAATATTTAAATCACTGTGGCGTTAAATACGTTTTAAAATCTGATAGGGCCAGTTTCTGCGCATTGCACTTTTTTTTTTTTTTTCCCCTCCCTTTCAGGAAACAGTTCGGGCCCGCGGCAGGGGGCGGGGTCGCGCCTCCGCCTCGGCTCTAGTTCCAGCCAAGCCTCGGCGGAACAGAGATGGAAATCCCAAGGCTGCTCCCGGCTCGCGGAACACCACAGGGCAGCGGGGGCCGTTGCCCCGCGAGGGGCGGTGGGGTCCACCGAGGCCTTGACCCGCCAGCTAGTCAGGCCCCGGCGCGCCGCTTCCTTCTGCTCCAGGGGGCCCAAGATGGCGGGCTCGGGCCGCGGCGCGAGGAGGCCAGTAGGGCCTCACGGGACCCGGGCCCAAGCCCGTTGGCGCCGAGGTCGGATCACACTGGCTGCAGCGGCGGCGGAGGCGGCGGCGGAGGCGGCGGCGGAGGCGGCGGGAGCGGCGGCGGCGACTTCTTCCTAGTACTGCTTGACCCGGTGGGTGGCGACGTGGAGACCGGGGTCACTGTTCGCGACGAAGGGCTCGTGTGGAGGGAGGAGACCGAGGCAGGCCTGGGACCCCAGGGGAAAGAGAGCAGCCTGAAGCCCGCGAGCCGCCCGGCGCTGAGCCCCCACTGCCTATCCGCGGTCCCAGGCCCAGCCCCAGGCCCCGCCCCAGGCCCGGGCCCAGGCCCCGGCCCAGGCCCCACAGCGGCCTTCTCTGGCACGGTCACTGTCCACAACCAGGATCTGCTGGTGCGCTTTGAGAACGGCGTCCTCACCCTTACCACGCCTCCGCTGCCAGTCTGGGAGCCAGGGGTCGCGCCTTTCCAGCAGGCTGGGGGTCTAATCGCCCCGCCAGCCGGATTCCTGCCCGCGGCGCAGCTAGGTGACTGCCCAGAGCTGCCACCGGACCTGCTGCTGGCCGAGCCGGCAGAACCCGCGCCAGCCCCTGCGCAGGAGGAGGAGGCTGAGGGCCAGGCCTCGGCCCAGAGCCCCCGCGGGCCGCAGTGTCCAGGCCCAGGCATGGTGTTGTACCTGTGCCCTGAGGCGCAGTGCGGACATACCTTCGCTAAGAAGCACCAGCTGAAGGTGCACCTGCTGACTCACAGCAGCAGTCAGGGCCAGCGGCCCTTCAAGTGCCCCCTGGGAGGCTGCGGCTGGACCTTCACTACGTCTTACAAGCTCAAGAGACACCTACAGTCTCACGACAAATTGCGGCCATTCAGCTGCCCAGTGGAAGGCTGTGGCAAGAGCTTCACCACTGTGTACAACCTCAAGGCGCATATGAAGGGTCACGAGCAGGAGAACTCCTTCAAATGCGAGGTGTGTGAGGAGAGCTTCCCCACGCAGGCCAAGCTCAGCGCCCACCAGCGCAGCCACTTTGAGCCAGAGAGACCCTACCAGTGTGCATTTTCAGGCTGCAAGAAGACGTTTATCACAGTGAGTGCCCTGTTTTCCCATAACCGCGCCCATTTCAGGGAACAGGAACTCTTTGCCTGCTCTTTCCCTGGCTGCAGCAAGCAGTATGACAAGGCCTGTAGGCTAAAAATTCACCTGCGGAGCCACACGGGCGAGAGACCTTTCTTGTGTGACTTTGATGGCTGTGGCTGGAACTTCACCAGTATGTCTAAACTCTTAAGGCACAAAAGGAAGCACGAGGATGACCGGAGGTTCACATGCCCTGTAGAAGGCTGTGGGAAATCTTTCACCAGGGCTGAACATCTGAAAGGCCACAGCATAACCCACCTGGGCACAAAACCTTTTGTGTGTCCTGTGGAAGGCTGCTGTGCCAGGTTCTCTGCTAGAAGTAGTCTCTACATTCACTCCAAGAAACATCTGCAAGATGTGGACACATGGAAAAGCCGTTGCCCTGTCTCCACCTGTAATAAACTCTTCACATCCAAGCACAGCATGAAGACACACATGGCCAAAAGGCACAACCTGGGCCACGGTCTTTTAGCTCAACTAGAAGCTGCAAATTCACTTACACCCAGCAGTGAACTTACCAGCCAGGGGCAGAACGATCTCAGTGAGGCAGAGATCGTGTCTCTCCTCTCTGATGTGGCTGGCAATGGTTCTGCTGCAGTGCTGGACACAGCATTGGTGAATTCTGGCATCCTGACTATTGATGTGGCCTCTGTGAGCTCAACTCTGGCAGGGAATCTCCCAGCCAGTAATAGTAACTCCTTAGGGCAGGCTGTAGACCCTCGGGCCTTGATGGCTACCAGTGACCTTCCTCAGAGTCTGGATACCTCTCTCTTTTTTGGAACAACAGCCACTGGCCCTCAGCAGGGTCCCTTAGATACGGATAATGTCTCCAGTGTAAGTGTGGGACCACTGCGGTCTCTAGGCTCTTTGGCTATGAAAAACTGCAGTCCAGAGCCCCAACCCCAGACTTTGACACCCAGCAATAAGTTAGCAGTGGACGCAGAAGCTCTGACTCCTTCAAGTACCCTTTGTGAAAACAGTGTCTCGGAACTACTGACACCAACCAAAGTGGATTGGAACGTACCTTCTGACTCTGACTTCTTTGGACGGGAGGAAGAAACCCAGTTTGGTTTCTCTAATCTGGCAAGAAACCATGGTTCTCAGAAAGAAACGGATCTTATCACAGTGACTAGCAGCTCATTTCTGGTATGAGCCAACACTGTTTGTTCCTTGCCATGTGGCTTACTTTTATTACACTCAATTTTGTGGGTACTTGGGACTGAATGTTTGAACGCAGTCATTTCCTACTGGTTTGCTAAAGAACGCATCCCTGGACTATAAGTTTGCAGACTGAAATTATGATCATGAGTCTGGAAATGATGTGTTCTATGACCCAACTGAGCCTTAATTTCACTATGTATGAAAAGAATTGGTTTGAGTGGATTATTTCTAATGTTTTTTGGCCATGTATTTTCAAGATGTTTTTCTCTTTCTTGAAAAACCAGAGTAGTTTTACAATTGTAAATTGTTGCATATGTTTCTAATATAATGAAAAATCTTTTGACCACTTTGAGCATTAAAAGATGAAAGATGGAACACGTGGTGTTTCACTTAAAAATTTAATCAATATATTTTTCAAAGTGACAAAATATTTGTGAAATATATTTGTAGACCTCAAAAAAAGTAAAAGCTGTTTTGTTTTATTCTAACCTTTTAAATTGTGGCTGTGTTGTTTTTCTGGACTGTGCTGGAGCCTTGGTATGATTCAAATCCAGACTGCTGTAGTGCCTTTATGGATTTCATGATTAGTCTTACGTATTTAGTCTTGCAGATACTTATTTCCATGCCACAGATATATAACTATATAGATATCTATATATATAGTATATATATGTGTGTGTGTGTGTGTGTGTGTTTGATGAATGAGACTTGTTTTTCTATCATAATGTGTAATGAAGGGAAATATTTTTTGTTTTGGCATATTTGGTAAATCATTACATTTTCTTTCTCTCCAATTCCCTCTTCAAGTGGGAAAATTATTATAATTTCTTACTACACTTGTGCAGTCAATAAGGATTTGTGAAGGTTGAGAAGAGAGGAATGAAGTTGTTTCTTTCATGGATTTCTTTAGATTTTTCTCCACATAATTCTTTTTTTTTTTTTTTGGTACCAAGGATCGAACTCATGACTACGGGCTTGCAAGGCAGATGGTTATGCCGCTGAGCTAAATCCCCAGCCCCCTCTCCCCATAATTCTTGTGTGACACTACTACCTCTCCATTATTACATTTTGCTAGTGTCTTTGATTTCAAACCAGCTCTTGGATTGCCTGGAGATGGTTCTATTCCAAAATCTGAGATTAGCCCAAAAGATAATTTTAATTCCTCTGTTGTGTAAAGTTGATTACTTACCTTCTCTGAAATGCATTGCATTGTCTGCAGTTTGACTAGATATGATGTATCTTATACAATTTTCATTCCCATAATATTTAATAATCACAGACCTACAATGCAGTTATATCAAAGTCTGAACTATAACTGATACTAAAATTTACTTAGTTCATACTACAAATGGATTTCATTGAGGGACTATTAATTACTTCTCTCTTAATTTTCTCTCTTGATAGTACTCAAATCATGGAGGAAATATTTTTTCATCTTCCCTTCTAGTATTATAAATTTTATGGTCATTTTTTACCTGTTCCTTTGTTCCACCTTAATGTTTATCTGTTACTGTCTACCTGCTCTGCTTCTTTTCTACCCTCTTCCCTTGTGCATATGTATGCACACATCTTTTTTTGCCTCGTTTTTCTTTTCATTCCTCTTTTCTTTTTTCCCTTTTCTTCTTTTCTGTTTTTAATTACATCTTTTTTATTGCCACCATATCCATTCATTCTATCTCAGTCCATTTTTCATTCACAGTACTTATGGCAAGTCTGTGTGTGCATTAAGAAATACTGTTTTTAATTTAGATGACAAGTATTTATGAATCAGATGAGAATGTGATAGTTTGTACAAGGTTTTAGAGAGAAGTACTTGTACTTTTCTAAAATTTTCCCCATGTAATTCTGCTAGCAAACCCTGTTAGTTTTTTGAAGCAATTAAATTCAGTACTGTGCATATAGATACTTGGGAATAATAATTGTCATACTTTAGCAATACACTTCATTTTATTTCAATTTGAAATGTATTCATGTTTTTCCAATTGATTGTACTTTTGCAGCAAAAGCAAAAATCTGTGCATAAAACTTATAATTCATAGAAATAGTGAGAATTTTTTCATGTCCAAGCATTTAACAGTTTTCCCTAGATTTGAAAAGATTTTAAACTGTTTTAGAGATGTGTTGTCATTAGTTAAAATGACTGCCATCTCTTAGATTGTTCTTTTCCTATACACAGGACCATAAGACCTGAAATAAATATATAGGCCTTAGGTCTCAATTGAGATATAAACCTTAACAACATTAAAAAATCTGTTATTTTGTTTCTTTAATCACTCAGATCAATTTCTCCCATTAAAAACTGTCATAAATTGTACTTTTGTCACAGTTTGGGGAAATTTCAAAGAGTAAGTTTTACTTTTTCCCTCTTTCAATACCATTTTCCTAGCATGATGATGAACATGTAATTAGACTCAGAAGTGTGACTACAAATGTAATAGTTATTTCTCTATTGGCATTGACATAAATTTGACAGTTTTTTAAAGCAATGAGACATGAGTTAATTTTCTCATTTGGCTTTTGAACCTCTTCCATCTTGGATTTATCAAACAATTCCAGTTGAAAACATAAAATATCTTGCAGGGAGGTTTAGCTCCAGAGAGCCCTATTAAGCATATTTATCATGAGTTAATGTATATTAATTGACAGTTTTCCACTTTTAATTCATGATAGTGTTACATAGTTGAAAGTCTTGAGTACAAAAATAAAAGAGATCATCTTTCTGGATTAAATGGTCCGTATTCTCCAGGGACAATGAAAAAGGAGGCTTCACTATTGATTCTGAATTAAGCAATAGTTTTACTTTGTTCTTGGGAATATTAATAATCCTTTGATTATTTTTTGTATAAAACTTCCATTTGTGATTTTAGTCTAGTGCAAATGCAGGTCATTCAGAATATGTGATTATTGAAATGTAAATGTGGACTAAAACTTATCTATGTAATGATTTTTAAAACCAAGTTTGCTTAGCAATTTTTAAAAAACGAGTTGTGCCTTTTTGTATAAAGAGTATGTCTAAGCCCAAAATATTATAAATACAAAGCACTCTTTAAAAAATAAATTTATACATTTTCAAATATAAATTGATGGAGAGTTTAGTAATAATTTTTAGACTAGGGATCCTACTGTAAATTTTAAGTTAATTTATAGACTATACATGTAATGCATGGTAGAATACTAAGATTAAAGTAAGAAAAAATATGTGCCATATCTTATGTTACAGAGGACCTAGTAATTCACATAGTAAACATAGTAAATATAAAACATTAATGTCAAATAAATGGCCTGGAGAAAGATGAGGCATAGGAGACTTACTTACGCAGAAGAAGAAGAAGATTGATGAGTTCTAGCCAGGAAGAAAAGCACAAGAAAAAATTCTAAGTAGAATTAACTGTACTGGGAAAAACACCTTAAACGCAAAGCTCATGTTTGATGACTGCTGGCTTTTAGTGGGTTAGACTATTAGAAGGAAGTCAAATGCTAGAAAACTATGAAAACAAGTCTAAATAGGCAGGACTTTATTTTGGATATGTTTAAGAGCCAGTGATGATATTTGAGAAATCAAAATTTAAATATATAAAGAATATAGTAAGCATATAAAATGTAGATTTGAGGAGGGCTGAGATAAAATCAGGGGTCTGTTCTAATAATTCTAGGATGCTATGATGAAGGCTTGGATTGGAATGGTGGCAGGAAGTTACAGATAGAAATGTTTTAAAATCGAAGAAACATACAACTTGGTGATTTACTAAGTATATTGGATTATCGATCTTAAAAAAAAGATCAAAAATGACTAAGGTTTTCTTGCAGATAAGAAAAATTTGAAACATTTCAAGTATGTTATGGAAATATGATTTGTAATTTAACTCATTGGGAAGTGATAAAAAAACGTATACCTTGAATACTCTAGACTATTCTGTCTCAAAATGAGCTTCTGGATGCCTTTTCTTCCTATTGACTTCTTCCCTGCTACAGACATTTAACAGATATATGGTACTTAGTAATTTAAAATATCTGTTGATCATAACTTGGAAGATATTAGTCATTGTCCACTATTCCTCATGATAAACTTTGTTTTATATTTACCTGTTTTTTTTTTTTTTCTCAGACTGGAAGATACAGAGATTGCCCAATTTAGTCATCCTTGTGGACTTTATAATCTTTCATTTGCTAACAAATGTAGGTCATTTGTAGGTTGAATAATGAATGTGGGAACTCAGTCGCAGAAATGTTTCTACAAGCCCCAATGTATTCTCTCCAGTTTATATTGATGATTACTACTAATAGTCATAACTCAAAAGTAATGGACTGCAAATGAGGAGAGTAAAAAAGTAGCATTAATAACAGTGATTGCATTTTGTTTAATTATGAATGTGCCATCCTGCCTTGTGAACAGAACAATTTATCTCATTGTTTTCTGCTGTTATTTATGAATTGTAAAACACATTAACTTTCACTCTGCATATAGAAAATCTTAAGTATATTAAATAAAGCAGAAAATGATTCTTTTTATTTTAAAGGGAATAAAACAAAACAAAACAGAACAAAGCAGATGAGAACAAAACAATGCAAGCAACACAAGATTTCAAAACAAGACAACAGTAAGTCAAAGTGGCTGCCATAATGTTTCTTGTTTTCTTTGAAATAGTTATCCATATCTTCACACACAATGATTTCAAACAAAACAAAATAGTATAAAACAGATCAAAATGGAAGAATGAAAGCATTACAGGCCTTCAGACAATAGGAAAAGAACAATGGCTACCATCATGTCTGTTGTTCTCTTCAAAACAGCTGTCCATACCTTCACACATACTGAAGTCAAATGATAGAAAAGAGACTAAAACCAATAAAAACAAAGAATAAAAGCAGAAATACAATAAACAAAAGAGACAAATAAATAACAATAACGAAAAGCCCCAAATGATAACAATCTAGGCTTTCAATGCAAAGTGGTAGAAACATAAGTAAGGTTGTTATTTTGCACACGGTTCAAGAGAGTTACTGAGATTAGCAGATATAAACATTCAAAATTGACCTTATCCTCTAAATGTTAGCTATTTGTTCCAAGAACTAATAGAATTAATATAATCATCATAGCTGTCTTTAGTGTATATATACAATTTTATGTCTTTTTTCTTTTCCCTTCTTTTATCCTTTTCCCTGAGTTATTTTACCTCTTTGAGCAGTTTCTTATCTTTTTACAATATTTATTGAAGATTTTGTATCTTAGTTAGTCTTTCAGGTTCTTATACTAGGGAGATAATATGGTATTTATGAATGTGAGTTTGATTAATTTCACTGATGAGTATCGTCTCAAGTCACATCCATTTACCTAAAAAAGCTTCAATGTGATCCTTCTTTATAACTCGATAATATTCCATTGTATAAAAATAGTACACTTTTTTATCCATTCCTCAATTGATGGGCATTTGGGTGGTTTACAAGATTTGGCTTTTACAAATTGTACTTCTATAAACATGGGTGCACATATATCAATGTGGTATGATGTTTTTAGTTCTAGGAATATGCCCAGAAGCAGAATAGCTGAGTCAAATTGCAATTCCATCTTTTTGAGTAACCTCTGGACTTATTTCCGCAGTGGTTTCACTAGGCTTCATTCCCACTAACAGTGCTGAAGTTACTTTTCCTCTATATCCTCCAGCATTTGTTATTAGTGGTTTTCATGATCCTGTGCATTCTTTCTGGAGAGAGATGGAATCTCACTGTTGTTTTAATCTGCATTTCTCTAGTGAACAATGATGCTGAACATTTTTTCATGTATTTATTTGCCATTTATATTTCTTCAGCTGAGAAGTATATATTCATCTCAGATGACCATTTTTAGATTGAGTCTTTACATGTTGGGGTTCTGATTTTTTAAATTCTGTATATGTTCTAGATAAAAATTCTTTGTCTGAGAAACAGTTGATTAAGATTTTTTCCAAATTTGTTGGTTTTCTTTTCACTGTGTTGAAGATTCCTTTTGACACACAGAAACTTTTAAATAAGATGAGATTCCAGTTTGTGTGTGTGTGTGTGTGTGTGTGTGTGTGGTGGAAGGGGGTTTGAGACAGGGTCTTGCTATGCAGTTCAGGCTGTCTTGAGCTCACTTTGTAGCCCAGGCTGGTCTCAAACTTGCAAATATCATCCCTTGTCAGCCTCTGGGGTGCTGAGTTATAGGTGTGAGTCACCACATCAGGCAAGAGATTCCAGCTGTTAATTCTGGTGTTTCCCATGCAGTTTGATTTTTGCTCATGAATTCTCTGATGACCCCTATATCTTCAATATTTTTAACTACTTCGTCTTCCAGCAGATTTAGTGTTTCTCTTTTAATATTTGCATTTTTCATCCATTTTTACTTTAATTTGGTACATGGTGATAGGCATGGATATAGTTTTAATTTTTGAAATGAGAAGCCAGTTTTCCTAACACCACTTTCTAAAGAGGCTATGTTTCTTTCAGTGTACATGTTTGGCCCCTTTGTCAAAGATAAGGCAGTTGGGTATGTTTGTAGTTGTGTCTATGTCTTCTAATCTATTCCATTATCTTCAGGTCTATTTTTATTCCCAGTTTGATGCTGATTTTATCATAGTAGCTTTATAGTATAACTTCCAGTCAGGGATTGTGATGCCTCCTGCCTTTCCTTTGTTGCCCAGATTTGCCTTTTTTTTTTTTTTTTTTTGTCTTTTTTTCATTTTTACCGGTACCAGGGATCGAACTCACGACCGCCTGCTTGCAAGGCAGGTGCTTATGCCGCTGAGCTAAATCCCCAGCCCCTCAGATTTGCCTTTGCTATTCTAAAGCCCAATAGTCATTCATGAAAAGGACCTATTGAAAAATCAGAATAGATTCTCTAAGTCTCTTCTGGTTCCAGATGACTTTTAGGAATGATTTCTTTAGATCTGTGAGGTATGTTAATGGTATTTGGATTGGAAATGCATTCAATCTGTATAACACTTTTGGGAGAATGGTCATTTTCACAATGTTTGTTCTTCCTATCCATGAACAAGGGATGTCTTTCCATTTTCTGAGGCCCTCTTCTATTTCTTTTTTTAGAGTATTTTAATTTTCACTGAATAGATCTTTTACTTCCTTTGTTAGACTGTTTCCTAAGTATTTCATTGTTTTGGATGTTATTTGAAGAGTGTGATTTTTCTTTCTCAGTGAGTTTGTTGTTTGTGTACAGGAATGATAATGATTTTTGAGTGTTGACAATGTATACAGCTATATTACTGTATTTGGTTATTACATCTAGAAGTCCTTCAGTGGAATTTCAGAGGTCTTCTATGTAGAGTATCATATCATCTGAAAATAATGATAATATAAATTGTTTCTTTCATATCCTTATTCCTTTTACTTTTCTCTCTTGTTTAATTCTCATGGATAATGTTTCCAGAACTATATTGATTAGGAGTGGTGATAATGAACATCCTTTTCTTGTTCCTGATTTTAGAGTAAAATAATTCAGTTTTTGAACATTTAATATTATGCTGGTTGTTGGTTTGGCATATATGGCTTGTATCAGATTGAGGTAAAGACCATCTATTCTGATTTTTCAATAGTTTCTTTTCATGAATAACTATTGGCTTTATCAAAAGCTTTTTCTGTATCTATTAAGGTGATCATGTGATTCTCGTCTTTGGCTCTATTGATATGGTGTATTACATTTATTGATTTGAATATGTTGAAACATCCCTGCGTTCCTGGGGTAAATCTCATTTGGTCATGGTTTGTAATCTTCTTGCTGACTTGCTTCCATCTGTATGTCAGTATTTTATTGAGGATTTTCGCATGTTCATTAGGGAGATTGTCCTGCAGTTCTCTTTTTTTGTTGGGTCTTTCTCTGGTTTTAGTATTATGGAAATACTTGCTTCCAGGAATGTGTTAGGGAGAATTGCTTCCCTTTCAGTATTCTTGAAAGTTTGAGGAATGTTTGCACTAAGTATTTCTTGAATTTTTGTAATATTCAGTAATGAATTCATCAGGACCTGGGCTTTTCTTTGTTGGTAAGGCTCTACATTTTCAATTTCATTAGGTGAAATTGCGTTATTCAGCAGTTTTACATCTTTATGATTCAGCTTTGGTAATTCTTATGTTTCTAGGAATCTGTCCATTTCTTCTTTGTTGTTGCACCAGTGAAAGTAAAGGTTTCATATATAGGTATTGATGATGTTCTATATATCCAAAGGGTCTGAGGTGATTTCACCCTTTTCACTCCTGATTGCATGAGTTTGAGTTTTGTTCTTTCATTTTTAAAATAAGGTCAGCAAGGGGTTTATCAATTTTATTTATTTATTTAAAGAAATAAAAACAGAAAAGGGGTTGAAATAATACATAATTTCAAAAAATAGAGTAAGAAATCACTAGTTGATAAATTACATATTGTCCTCATAGAAATATCTGTTCAAGTTACAAAAGTGAAGCATACAAAATGGACATTTAGAAAGCTAGACTGCAAACAGTTCTGTTAAGTGATCCAATAAAAACTTAGTAATATGGTTATCAATCCTACACACTTAAACATACGCGTAGTTATATCCTTTAGAGCACTTTCTTTTCCTCTGTTTTTACAATAGCAATTACACATTTTGGGTTTTATTATTCCTACAGTTCTTACTACTTTTTACACTAGAGATACAATGTGATATTTATAAATAGTATTCTTATTCCACTAATGAGGATAGTTTCAAGTTGTTTTTATTTGCCTATGAAGGCCTCAAGATGATCCTTTTTATAGCTGAGTAATATTCCATTGTATAAAAATACCACATCTTTTTCATCCACTCTGTGGTTGATGGGCATCTTGGTTGTTTCCAAGATTTAGCTATTACAAATTGTGCTGCTATGAACATGGTGCACATATATCACTGTGATGTGACCTTTTCAGTTTTTCTGGGAAGTACCCAGGAGGGGAAGAGTTGGATTGAATGGAACTTCCAATCCTAGACTTCTGAGAATTGTCTATACTGATTTCCATAGTGGTTGCAACAGTTTACACTCCCACCAACAGTGGAGCAGTCTTCTTTTTTCTCAGAGTCTCACCAACATTTGTTATCAGTTGATACCTATTCTTTCTGAGAGTGAGATGAAATCTCAATGCTGTTTTAATTTGCATTTCTTGAATGACCAGTGATGGTGAACATTTCTTCATATGTTGATTTGCCATTTGTATATCTTCATCTGAGAAATGTGTGTTCATCTCCAATGCCCATTTTTGGAAAGGGGAGGTTGATGTTTTTTAATTCTTTGTGTGCTCTGGATATAAGTCCTATGAGGGTTGTTGGCTAAAATTCTTTCTGAATCTGTGAGTTTTCTTTTCACTGTGTTGGTGATTTATTTTGAAGTGCAAAAACTTTTTAATAATATGAGATCCCAGTTGTTGATACTTTGAAGTGTTTCTCATACGGTTTGGGTTTTGTTCATGAATTCTCTGCCTACCTTTATGTGTCCAAAACTTCTACCTACCTCATCTTCCGGTAGATTTAATGTTTCTGTTTTAACATTTAGGTCTTTGATACATTTAGACTTTAGTTTTGTGCATGGTGGTAGGCATAGGTCTAGTTTCAGTCTTTGGCATGTGGAGAGCCAATTTTTCCAACACTGCTTATTAAAGAGGCTATCCTTCTTCCAGTGAACATGTTTAGCCCCTTTGTTATATATCAGGTGTCTGAGTGTCTTTGTAGTTGTGATTGCATCTTCTAGTCTATTCCTTTGATCCTCAGGTCTGTTTCTTTGCCAGCACCATGCTGATTTTATCACTGTGGCTTTGTAGTATACTTTCAAGTCAGGAATTGAGATGCCTCCTGCCTTGCCTTTATTGCCCAGAATTGCCTTTGCTATTCTAGTTTTCTTCTGTTTCCAAATGAATTTTAGGAGTGTTTTGTCTAGATTTGTGAGGTATGTTCTTGGTATTTTGATTGGGTTTGCAGTAAACCTGTAAAACAGTTTTGGGAGTGTGGCCATTTTCAAAATTTTGGTTCTTCCTAGCCAAGAGCAAGGACTATCCTTCCGTTTTCTAATATCTTCTTCAATGTCCTTTTTTAGCATAGCATAATTTGCAGCATATAAGTCTTTTACATTCTTAGTTAGGTTGATTTCTAAGTATTTCATTCTTTTAGGTGCTGTTGTGAAGGGTGATATTTCCATTTTTCTCTCTTGGTGAGTTTTTGTTTGTTTGTTTGTTTGTTTTTTTTTTTTTTTTGGTACAGGAATGCTATTGATTTTTGAGCATTGACTTTGTATCCAGTTATACAGTTGAATTTGTTTATTACTTCTAGTAGTCTTTTAATGGAGTTTTTTGGGTCTTCTATATAGAGTATCATGTCATCTGCAAATAGTGATAACTTCACTTCTTTATTTTCTGTCTTTATTCCTTTTATTTCTCTCTCTTATCTGAGTGCCCTAGCTAGTGTTTCCAGAACTGTATTGAATAGGAGTGGTGATAGTGGACATCCTTGTCTTGTTCCTGATTTTAAAGTGAAAGCTTTCATTTTTTTGTCCATTTAGTATAATGTTGGCTATTGGTTTGTCATAGATGGCCCTTATAAGATTGAGGTAGACACTGAATACTCTGAGTTTCTGAAGAGGAACTGAGTTTTTATTAGGAACATGTGTTGGACTTTATTGAAAGCTTTTTCTGCATCTACTGGGATGACCCATATGGTTTTTGTTTGTGGCTCTGTTGACGTGGTGTATTACATTTATTGATTTGCGTATGTTAAACTATCCCTTTATTCCTGGAATGAATCCCACTTGGTCAAGATATATAATCTTGATTTGCTACATTCTATTTGCCAGTGTTTTATTAAGAATATTTGCATCCATATTCATTAGTGAGATTGGCCTATAGTTCTCCCTTTTGGTTGAGTCTTTCTCTGGTTTTGGTAAAGAGTAATACTTGCCTCCAGGAATGATTTAGGGAGGATTGCTTCCTTTTCAATTTCATTGAAGAGTTTAAGGAGTATTGGCATCAAATCTCTCAATTTCATGTAGAACTCAGCCATGAACCCATCAGGACCTAGGCTTTTCTTTGTTGGTAAGATTTTAATTACGTTTTCAATTTCAATTTCAATAGCTGATACTGGGTTATTCAAAATGGCTATATCTTCTTGGTTGAGCTTTGGTAGCTCATATGTTTCTAGAAATCTGTCCATTTCCTCTGTGTTTTCCATTCTATGTGAGTAGAGATTTTCAAAGTAGGTATTCCTGATCTTTAGAATTTCCATGGGATCTGTAGTAATTTTCTCCTCCTTTGACCTTATTGCATGAATTTGGGTTTTTTTCTTTCTTTTTCACTATAAGGTTAGCTAGAGTTTTGCCAATTTTGTTTATTCTCTCAAAAAAACAGGTTTTTGGCTCATTCTGTTTTTTTTTAGTTTCAATTACATTGATTTCTGCTCTAATCTTTACAATTTCTTCTTTTCTATGAGCTTCGGGTTATCTTGCTCTTCTTTTTTCTAGAAGCTATACATGAAGCATTAAGTTATTTGTACTCGTTCTGTTTTTTGATATGACAATTTATTGCTACATATTTCCCTGTTAAGAACACTTTCATTGCATCCCTCAGATTACGGTGTGTTGTTTCTGCATTTTCATTGAATTGTAGGTAATGCTTTAATTCCTCTTTAATTTCATCTGTAGCCCACTAGTTGTTCAAAAGGTGATTATTTAATTTTCATGTATTTATTCAATTTTTGCAATTTCTTTTGCCATTAATTTCCAATTTCAGTGTGATATGGTCAGATATTACATGTGGGATAATTTCAATACCTTTGCAGTTACTTAAGAATGACTTATGGGGACTTTCTGTCAGATGGGTAAGTCCAGCGGAGGCCCGGAAATGTCCTCTTCACCTGGGGGCCAGGCTCCGGCTCCCTACTGGACAAGTCCATTGGAGGTGGGGAATCCTGCCCCAGCCTGGCGAACTCTTTTCTTTGCCTGGGAGCCAGGATCCAGCTTCCTGTCAGGTCGAGTGGGTCCAGAGGAGTCAGGGAGCCCCGTCCCAGCCTGGTGGAGCTCTCTTCTTTGCCTGGGGACCAGGCTCGGACTTCCTGTGGAGATCAGTGAGTAAGGAGGGGACAGGGAATTCCATCCCAGCCTGCCTGACCTCACTCCCTCACCTGGAACAAAACTTAAAGCTGGAAAATATAGGAAAATGACAAAACAAAAAACCAAAATGCAGTCTCAAACATCCAGCCCATCCCAAGAAAGCCTAGGAGTCATGTGCACAGAAGAAAATACATGCCACATAACTGAAATACCTGAAATAATAGTAACAGAAATAAAGAAGCAACTCTGGGAAGCCTTAAGGAAATTCAAACTAGAAATAATCTCTCAGATAAAAGAAGAAATGATAAAAGAAATGAAGGAGATGCTGAACATATTTAAAGAAAACATAGTTAAAAAATTGGAGGAGATAAACAAAAAGATATAATCCTTGGATGAATAATATAAGAAACAAACAGAATATATAAAGCAGATGCAAAGAGATATACAGGAAATCAAAAACTCCATCAAAAGCTGTAAAAACGGCCTCAATGAATGTGAAGATAGAATCTCAGACCTCGAAGACAAGATTGTAGCCAGTGAGCAGGAAAGAAAAGATCTTTTAAAAATAACAAGAAATCAGGAAATAACAATTCAACACTTGCAAGATGATGCAAAGAGGAACAACAAAAGGTTAATAGGGATAAATGAAAAGGAAAGGAACAACATAAAGGAAGTGAAGAGGATATTTAGATAAGTAATAGCTGAAAATTTCCCAAACATGAGATTGGAAACTGATATCAAGATTAGTGAAGCATATAGAACTCCAAATAGCCATAACCAAAATAAAACTACACCCTGGAACATAATAATGGCAATCGCAGAAATCGAACAAAAAATAGAATATTAAAAGCTATCAGAGAGAAAAGACAGATAATTTATAAAGGAAAACCTATCAGAATCACAGCAGACTTCTCATCACAAGCAATAAAGTTAAGAAGAGCATGGAGTGAAGTATTTCAGATCCTAAAGGAAAATGATTTCCAACCTAAATTGATGTACCCTGCAAAATTGTCCTTCAAAATGGATGGAGAAATAAGGTACTTCCATGACAAAGAACAGCTGAAAAACTACATGATCACCAAGCCAACCCTACAAAGAATACTGAAAGACAGCCTAGATACATTTAGGAAAAAACCACTAAACAAAGCAGACAATTAAACAGAACTGAAAGATAAGGACGCAACAGTAGAAAGATAACATGTCAACAATAAACCAATGTATAACAGTTATAACCATTAATGTAAATGGTCTCAATGCTCCAATTAAAAGAAACAGACCTGCAGAATGGATCAAGAAACAAAATCCAACCATATGTTGTCTACAAGAAACCCATCTAACCCAAAGGGATACCCACAGACTGAAAGTCAAAGGATGGAAAACAATACTTCATGCAACAGGAACCGAAAAAAAAAAAGTGGGGGTGGCTATTCTGTTTGCAGACAATGTGAACTTCAAGCCAATAATGATCAGAAGGGATAAAGAAGGTCACTACATACTGGTTAGGGGAAAACTCCAAGAGGAAGAGATAACTATCTTAAATATATATATGCACCAAATTCCAGAGCACCCAGTTATATAAAACAAGTACTAACAAATGAAAAACCAAGTTAACAGTAACACAAGGCTAACAGGAGATCTTAACACACCATTGACACCAAAGGACAGATCAACCAGACAGAAAATCAGCAATGAAATAAAAGAACTGAATCGCACCTGTGAACAAATAGACTTAATAGACATATACAGAGTATTCCACCCAACAACAACAGAATACACATTCTTCTCAGCAGTGCATGGGTCATTTTCTAAATTTGACCATATATTAATTCACAAAACATATCTAAATAAATTCAAAAGGGTTGAAATCATCCCATGCATGATTTCGGACCATAATGCTATGAAATTAGAAATTAATGATAAAAGATACTGCAAAATTCCCACAAACACATGGAAGCTGAACAACACACTCTTGAGTAATCAGTGGGTCACAGGAAATTAAAGAAGAAATTAAACAATACCTACAAGAAAATCAAAACACAAATACAATTTATCGGAATCAGTGGGATGCAATGAAAGCCATAAAGAAGAAATTAAACAATACCTACAAGAAAATCAAAACACAAATACAATTTATTGGAATCAGTGGGATGCAATGAAAGCCATCCTCAGAGGAAAATTTATTGCACTTAGTTCCCACATCAGGAAAACAGAATAAATACAAATAAATAACCTAATGTACACCTCAAACAGCTAGACAAAGAGAAGCAAGTCAAGCCCAAAGCCAAAAGAAGAGAGGAAATTATAAAAATCAGAGCAGAAATCAACGCAATAGAGACTAAGAAAACAATCCAAAGAATCAATGAATCAAAAAGTTTGTTCTTTGAAGGAATAAATAAAATTGATAAGCTCCTAGCCAACCTTATTTTAAAAAGGGGGAAAAAAAGACCAAATTCATGCAATAAGGAATGAAAGAGGAGAAATCAATACAGCCCCTGTAGAAATACAGAAAAACATGAAAACCTATTTCGAAAACCTCTACTCTCAAAGGTTTGATAACACAGAGAAAATGGACAGATTCCTAGAAGCATACAATCTACCAAAGTTAGATCATGAAGATGTAAAACTACTGAATGACCCAATTTCTATTAATGAAATCAAAACCATAATTAAATCCTTACCTACAAAGAAGAGAACAGGCTTGGACGGATTCACTGCAGAATACTGCAAGAAATACAAAGAAGACCTAATGCCAACACTCCTCAAACTCTTCGATGAAATTGAAAGGGAAGCAATCCTTCCTAAATCATTCCTAGGAGCAAATATTACTCTAGTACCAAAACCTGAAAAGGACCCAATTGAAAAAGAGAACTACAGACCAATCTCCCTAATGAACACAGATGCAAAAATCCTCAATAAAATATTGACAAATAGGATGCAGCAAATCATCAAGAAGATCATACACCATGACCAAGTGGGATTCATCCCAGGCATGCAGGGATGGTTCAATATATGTAAATCAATAAATGTAATACACCATATCAATAGAGCCAAAAGTAAGAACTACATGATCATTTCTATAGATGCAGAAAAAGCTTTTCATAAGGTCCAACATTCATTCATGATAAGAACCTTGCAGAAAATTGGAATAGATGGTCTTTAGCTCAACATAATAAGTGCTATCTATGGCAAACCAACAGCCAATATCATACTAAATGGCCAAAAATTGAAGGCCTTTACTTTAAAATCAGGCACAAGACAAGGATGTCCCTTATCACCACTCCTATGTAATATAGTGCTGCAAATACTAGCCAGAGCAATAGACAAGAGAGAGAAATAAAAGGCGTAAAGATAGGAAAGAAGTTAAGCTACCATTATTTGCAGATGACTTGATACTCTATACAGAAGATCCCCAAAACTTCATTGAAAGACTGCTAGATATAATAAATAAATTCAGTATTGTAGGTGGATATAAAATCAATACTCAAAAATCAATAGCATTCCTATACACTAACAACAAAGTCACAGAGAGAGAAATAAGAGAAGCCACACCCTTCACACTAGCAACCAAAAAATGAAATATCTAGGAATTACTCTCAAGAAAGAAGTGAAAGATCTATACAAGGAAAATTATAATACACTGAAAAATGAAATTGAAGATGATCTCAGAGAATGGAAAGACATCCCTTGCTCATGGATAGGAAGAATAAATATTGTGACAATGGCCATTTTTATACAGGTTCAATGCAATCCCAATAAAAATACTATCAACATGCCTCACAAAACTCAAGAAATCACTCCTAAAATTCATCTGAAGCAAGAAGAGACCTAGAATAGCAAGGTCAGTTCTAAGCATCAAAGGCAAGGCAGGAGGTATCACAATCCCTGACTTGAAGTTATACTACAAAGCAACCGTAGTAAAATCAACATGGTACTGGAACCAAAACCGAGCTGAAGATCAATGGAATAGATTAGAAGATTCAACCACAACTACAAACACACTCAACCACCTTATCTTTGATAAAGGGGCCAAACATGTTCACTGGGAGAACGACAGTCTCTTTAATAAATGGTGCTGGAAAAACTGGCTCTCCATATGCCAAAAACTAAAAATAGACCCATGCCTATCACCATGTACTAAAATAAAATCTAAATATATCAAAGATCTAAATATTAAAACAGAAGCAAAAGTAAATCTATTGGAAGAAAAATTGGGAAAAACTTTGACGATATAGGAGTAGGTAGAGAATTCATGAACAGGATTCAAACTGCACGGGAAATACTTCCCAGAATCAATAATTGGGATCACCTCTTATTAAAAAGTTTCTCCATGTCAAAAGAAATCTCCAGCACAGTGAAAAGAAAATCCACAACCTGCGAAAAAATCTTAGTGAACTGCCCCTCAGACAAAGGACTTCTGTCTAAAACATATAAAGAATTTAAAGAAATCAGGCCCCCAAAATTCAATGACCCAATCCAAAAGTGGGTATCTGAGATTAACAAACAATTCTCTGATGAAGAAATACAAATGGCAAATAAATATATAAAAAATGTTCATCATCATTAGTCATTAGAGAAATGCAAATTAAAACCACACTGAGATTTCATCTCGAATGGCCAAGATCAAGAAAACCACCAACAACAAATGCTGAGAGGCTGTGGGGAAAAAGGAATTCTCCTGCACTGTTAGTGGAAATGTGGACTAGTGCAACCATTGTGGGGGTCAGTCTGGAGATTTCTCAGAAAACTGGGACTGGAAGCCCCATTTGACCCAGGTATACTACTTCTAGGCATATTTCCAGAAGAACTGAAAGCATCATACCACAGTGATATTTGTGCACCCATGTTTATAGCAGCACAATTTGTAATAGCCAGATCTTGGAAACAACCTAAGTGTCCATCAACTGAAGAATGGATAAAAAAAAGTTGTGGTATTTTTATACAATGGAGTACTACTCAGCTCTAAAGAATGATCACATGAGACATTTAGAAATAAGTGGATTCAGCTTGAGACCGTACTCATAAGTGAAATAAATCTAACTCACGTGCATAAATATAGAATAGTTTCCCTGGTGTAAGAAATGATAAGAATACATAAAAGTATGTGGTAATCATGATTCCCAGTAATATTGGTTTGAGGGCATACAATGTTTTCACTCATTAACCGCAGTGGTTTTAACCTGAGTTGTTCAATTTTAGTATCTACGATAGTATAAATATCTATTTTGAAGAAAACAACACAACCTAAAAGCTAGTGGTGATTTTATATCATCTTGTTTTGAAATTCCATCAAGCTGTGGTACATCTGTTTCCACTGGTTTTAACATGTTGTATCTTACTATATTTCACTATATGCTGTAGTATAAATAAAATCCTTTAGAGGCAAATAGATAATAAAGAAACCATTGTTCGTTTTCTATTAGCTGGTTCTAAATACCCTGTAATTCTTGCATTCTCTTGAATGGCTTCACACTGTCTTGATATGCTTGATGTTATAGCATACAAAGTTACACTCAAATAATTCAAGGAAAGAGGCACTATGGCGACTACTATTATGTTAGAATATCTGGTAGTGAAACACAATGATCCTTGAATGCTTTGGTTCTGTCCTGCATTGTTCTGTTACAATGTCCTCTCATCTCAATCTCCCCCCATTTTTAAAAATTAATCTATTTTCTCTCATTTTTTTAATTAAGGGAAAACTAAATTAAAAATAGAGGGACGTATTATAGTAACTTTCTCGGTTTTCCTATTAACCTGATTTGAACCCCAGTATTTCTCTCCCCATCTTGTTCTGTCTGATTATTCCATATTCTATTTTGTTTGATAGTATCAAGTTTGAGGGTATAGACAACCACTTTGAAGGCAATAAGCTATACTATGATGCCCATTATGGTTTGACTGTTATCCTTTTTTTGACGTCCTGTAAGGGCTTCAACGTAGGTTTTATTGGTCTTGTTCTGTACTGTTTTGATCAATTCTGTTATACCTAATTATATAGACAACTCAATTTAAAATAGCAAGAGGCACAATGGTCATCACTTTTGATCATCTGGTATTCTATTTTTGCATCATATGCTATGCCCACCCTTCTGTTCTAACTGACTCTGTTTTGCTTAGTAACATTTGGTTTTATTCTCTTCAAATAAAGTAATAAGAACCGTGGGAGTAATAAAACCCAAAAAGTCTAATTGTTATTGTAAAAAGGAGAGGAAAGGAAGGTGGACTAAGGGATATAACTGCAGGTACATTCGAGTGTGTAGGATGGAAAACTATATTACTGAGCTTTTGTTGGATCATTGAATGGAACTGTCTCCAATTTCACTGTATGAATGTCCACTTTTTATGCTTTAATTTTGTAATTTGGACAACTCTTTCTGGGAAGATAATAAGTAACCTATTAACTGGTGATTTCTTACTGTATATATTTTTCTTGAAATACTGTATTATTTGTACCCTTTTACTGCTTTGTTTTTTATGTCCTTTCTTTTTTTCTCTTTAAATAAAAAAATGACTTATTGGATAATAGATGGTCTGTTTTGGAGAATGTCCCATGCACAGTTGAGAATAATGTGTCTTTTGATGTGTTGGGTGGAACACTGTAAATATCTACTAGGTCAAATTTCTCAGAGCTATGATTCAGTTCTATTATTTATTTGCTGAGTTTTTGTCTAGTTGATCTATTGCTCTGTGACAATGCACTGTTAAGGTCCCCTGTTATAATTGTGTCCTTGTGTATTTGGTTTTTCATGTCCATTAGTATGTCTTATATAGTTAGGCACTCATGTATTTGGTGCATATATATTTATAATTGTTAGTTCTTCCTTTTGAATTTTTCCACTAACAAGTATGTAGTGATCTCTTTATCTCACTTAATCATTTTTGGTTTGAATTTCACATTGTCTGCACATAGAATAATTACCCCTGCTTTTTTCTGGGTTCCTGTTGCATAGAATACTGTTTTCCATCCTTTGACTTTTAATCTGTGAGTTTTATTTTGGGTCAGATGTGTTTCTTGTATACAACATATTATGGTATGTTTTTTGATCCATTCAACCTATTTCTTTCAATAGGTAAATTGATGCCATTTACATTTATGTATATCACTGATATGTACTAGCTCAATTTTGCCATGTTATATTCCACTTGTTTGCTTTCTGCTTTTCCCCCTTGTTTAATTGCTTGTCCTATCTGGTGCTTTCTTTCTATTATTGTTCTGGGGATTGTGGTCATTTTTATCTCTGTCTAGTATGCCTTTCAATACTTTTTCTAGGGTTGATTGGTGGACATGAATTTTTTCAGTTGTTCTTTGTCATGGAAGTATCTTGTTTCTCCATTAAATTCGAATGGAAGTTTTTCAGGGTACATCAGTCTGGGTTGAAAGTTTTTTCTTTCAGGGTTTGAAATACCTTACTCCAAGCGCATCTTGACTTGAGAGTTTGTGCTGAAAAGTCTGCTATGATTCTAATGGGCTTTCCTTGATAGGTGTGTTGTGTCTTTTCTCTAACAGATTTTAGTATTCTGTTTCTATTCTGTATGTCTGATATCTTAATTTTTATATGTCTGGGTATAGATTTATGTTGGATGTTATTGTTTGGCGTTCTATATGCCTCACTTATCTACATATCCAATTTTTCCCCTTTTTTGGGAATTTTTCTGCTATTACTTCTGTGAATATTTTAGTTACGTCATTTACATTGACTCCTGCATCTTCAATGATGCCTATTAATCTTATATTGTTGCTCTTGGCAGCATCTTGAAGCTGTTTGATTGTCATTTCATGCTGCTTTGTTATTTTTAAAAATTCTATCTTTTCATGATCACTAATTGTGATGCTGTCCTCAAGGTCCAAAATCCTGTCCTCAGCTTCATTTAAATGGTTCTGCCATCTCTGAATAGAATTTTTTTGTGTCTTGGATGTCTCTTTGAGTTTCTTTCATGAATTCTGCTTGTTTTCTATATTGTTCATTCAAGGTTTCAATCAGTTTGCCATGCTCCTGTACTTTTTTCTCTATTTCTTCTTTAGCTGCACTCAGCAACTACTTTACTAAGGTTGTTATTTCTATCTTTACATGGGAGAAAACTTCTAATTTGATTTCTTCTGTAGCCTTTCACTCTCTCTCTTTTCAGAGATTTCCAGTGTGTTACATTTGAAGTCCTCTATTTCAAAGTGTCCTGTACTTGCTCCTGCTGGACTGGATGTTTGAGAGTACATTTTGCTTGTTATGCCATTTTCCCCTTTTGAGTTAATATTTGGTCCTTCAATCCCACTAGTATCAACTGTTTGTATTGTGCATCATGTGGTCCTAATGTAAGGTTGATGTTTGTCCAATTGCTGGGTCCCACAATGAATAGGTGGGCCAGTTACCTGACTTCCCACTGCAGGATATGTTGGTTGAGTACTATATTCTTCCTGGGCTGACAAGCCTAATTGTATTGGTGTAGGTTAACTTTTAGTTCCTGCTAGTACTTTATCTTCAGGTCATTCCAGGTCACCAAATCTCCCTGTCTATAGTATTTGTGTCAGCTGAGGCCTTATTGTGCCTGTGTAACTCATAAGCCCTTTCGATTTTCTCCAAGTTGGGGGAGTCCTTATTGGCACACTTTTCACTTTGCCTGATGTTTTCTGTGTGCAGGAATGAGACACCCACACTCTTGTCAGACTCAACAAGGTCTTACATTTAGTTTAAGGGAGCTTTACTACTGGCCCTATTTACCCACTGTACACCTCTATTTTAGGGAAATACTCACCACACTGACTGGAGCCTGCTGAGATCTTCTGTTTGGGTGAGGCAGTTACTGATTCTCTCTTCAAGCTAGCACAGCTAATCCACTGTAGTCCAAGGTCTGGGAGAAGGGGTGGGAGCTGAAGATCAACAACAATATTAGGTCCAGGTGATAGGCAGTGTCCCTGAGGGGCCAGTAGATGTCCTGGGTCCGGGTGTCTGCTGGGCACAGGCCACAGTCCCAGGGCAGCGTGGCCTTTCTCAGTGTTGGCTGGAATCTTGCATGAAGTGGGCAGCTGCATGGACCAAGGTCTGAGGGCTGGTGGGAGTCTCACAGGAAGTGCTCAGTGACACAGGCTAAGGTACCAGGGCAGCATGGCATTACTCAGTGCTGGCTATAGTCAGCCCTATTTCTGGGTTTTGAGCAATGTTTCAAAGCTTCCTCGGTGCGCTGTTAATCATCTGGCCCAGTTTTGGGTCCCGGGGCAGACTGCTGCCAGCTGTTTGCCACTGGGAGCTCACTGGGTGTGAGCCAGTTGGGCCTGCAGGGGCTGTGTGTGTCCTCTGGTAATTTCAAATGCAGGGTGTCGTCTTACTGCCTGGGAACAAAGTTCTAAGGCTTCCTGTGCACTGGAATTAAACCCACATGTGATCAGGGCCCAGGAGTGGATTCCAATCCCTTCTTGTTGCTTGTAGTTCACTGGGCATGACCTGGTTAGGCCCGTGGGTACTGTGCATTTTAGGGTGATTTCAGATGCAGGGCATGGTCTTACCACCTGGGAGCCAAGTTCCAAGATTTCCCTGTGCGAGGGGTTTCAACCTGCACACAGTCAGGGCCTGGGTATTTATTTTTTCAAAGAGCCAACTCTTTGATTCTTTGTATTGTTTTCTTAGTTTTTATTGCATTAATTTCTTCTCTAATCTTTATAATTTCTTCCCTTCTTTTGGCTTTGAGCTTAACTTACTCTTCTTTTTTTAGATGTTTGAGATGTAGCATCAGAATATTTATTTGTGTTCATTCTGTTTTCCTGGTGTGGGAATTCTCTGCAAGGAATTTCCCTTGGAGGACTGCTTTAATTGCTTCCCACAGATTCTGGTAAGTTGTATTTGTATTTTCATTTGTTTATAGATATTGTTTAATTTATTCTTTAATTTTCTCTGTGATCATTGACAGTTAAGGATTTTATTATCTAATTTTCATGTGTTTGTGGAGTTTTTGCAGTGTATTTTGTCATTAATTTCCAGTTTCATGGCAGTATGATCAGATACTTTGCATGGGACAATTTCAATTCTTTTGCATTTATGTAAGCTTGTTCTGTGGTCTGTTTTAGAGGATGTCCCATGTGAATCTAAGAAGAATGTGTATTGTGATGTTGTTGGGTGGAACACTCTATACATATCCATTGTTCACAATTTTGATTCAGTTCTCTTATTTCTTTGCTGATTTTCTGTCTATTTAACCTGTCTCTTTGTTTCAATGTGGTGTTAAATTCTCCAAAATTGTGTTATTGCTTATTTGATTTTTCATTTCTATCAATATTTGTTTTAAATAGCTGAGTGCCCCCATATTTATTTATATATTTAGGATTGTTGTATCTTCCTCTTGAAGTTTTCCCCTAACTAGTATGTAGCGTCCTTCTTTATCTCTTTTGATCATTCATGGTTTGAAGCTCACATTGTCTGAAAAATGAATAGCTACCCCTGGTTTTTTGGCTCCCTGTTGCATAAGGTATGGCTTTCCATCCTTCGCCTTTTAGTTTATGAATGTCCTTTTGGGTTCGATGGGTTTCTTGTGTACAACATATAGTTGTATGTTGTTTCTTGATCCACTGTGGTAGTTTGTTCCTTTTAATTGGTGAGTTGAGGCTATTTACAATAATGGTTATAACTGATACATATTGGCTCATTTTTGTCTGGTTATCTCTCTGCTGTTGATTCTTTACCTTTCCCCTTTCCTTAATTTTTTGCCTTACTTAGTGTTTTTTTTTTCAATTGGTATTCTTGGATTCATAGTTATTTTTATGTATAGAATTTCTCTCAATTTTTTTCAAGGTTGGTTTGATAATCATGAGGTTCTTTAGCTGTTCTTTTCATGGAAGTATCTTATTTCTCCATCAATTTTTAAGGGCAGATTTTCAGGATACATCAGTCTTAGTTGGAAGTAGTTTTCCTTTGGGATTTAAAATACTTCACCCCATGCTTTTCTTGACTTCATTATTTGTGTTGAGAAGCCTGTTGTCATTCTGATGGGCTTTCTTTGTAGGTAATCTGTCTCTTTTCTCTAACAGCTTTTAATATTCTGTTATTAGATTGAATTTCTGGGATGATATTTATTATAGGTCTGTGTGTAGATTTATTTTGATTATGCTGTTTGGATCAAAGTTTTCATCTTTTTGCAGTGCTCCTCATTTTGTTAACTATGTCTTCTTTGGATGTGTTCCACCTTTCTTTCATTACATTTATCATTTCTTCTTTTACCTGACAGATTATTTCAAATCTGAGTTCTTTTACTGCTACATGGAGTTGTTTGTTTACTTCAGTTGCTATCTTTTCAGAAGTTTCAGGTGTATTGCTTATGCTTTCTTCTATGCCTGTGTCTCCTAGGTTTGTTTGGGATGTGCTGGAGATTTGAGATAGCATTTTGCTCTTTTGTTTTGCCATTTTCCTGTATTCCCCTAGGGAAGCTGAAAGCACATTGTCAGCTGCTTCCTGGATTTAGGATGTCTGTCCATACTGTAGTGAGTTTCCCTATTTAAGTGGGTGTCTTCAGGCAGGGCTTATCAGATTCATAGTGGCATTTGACTGAGCCTCAGATTGGGGTAGTGTGCTATGCAGACCTTCAACATGCCCCATGTGCCAATCCAAAGATTCCCAGCTGCTTGAAGTCACTGTACAGGACTCTACTAGGTTCTGAGTAGCATATCAAGGTTGAACAGTTAGGGGTACACTGTACATACCTTCAGCTCATTATACATGGCACATCAAAGCTCTCTAGCTGTTTGTGGATGTTGTTTTGGGCCCTCCCATATTCTGAGTAAGGTGCTGAGGTTGCACAGCTAGGTGGAGTTCACTGTGCCTTTTGGCTCATGACACTCAGCACTGGAGGTTTCCTTGCCACTCAGAGGTGCTTGGTGGGGCCCAGCCTGGACCCAAGTGATCTACCATAGGTCTCCAGCTGTTTGGGGGCATTGAGAAGGGCCCTACCAGATTCTGAGCAAAGTGTGGAGCTTGCACATCTAGGTGGAGTTTGCTGAGTAGGCCTTCAACTCACGCCATCAGAAAATGATTCTTAAGAGGACTAATACAATGTGAATCATTTTAGAGACATCCTTTTCATATCTGTTATCTTTACCAGCTCATTAGACAGATGATAGTTATTGAATGTGAAGCATTAAGAAGTATAACACAAAAGTGTATTTAATTCATTTAAAGAAATATTTTGAGCATATATCTTATAAATTCTGCAGTTTTTCCACACATATTATCTAGATAGGTACCAAATATCACCAAACAATGAAAAAGAATGTATAATCAGTCTAATATATATTAAAATAACACTAAATAATATAAATAGAACAACAGTTTTCATTATTCCAATATAGACTCAAAATTGCAGTGAGGAAAAATTCAAACTACAGATTATGAAATGCTACTTCAAAAGTTCAAAGAATCTAAAATTTAAACTAGGATATGGCAACTAATATAAAATGTCATAAATGAAAAATTGAAATTGAGCACAGTAACTTCTATTTGCATCAAACTTACTTATATAAATAAGTAATAAATTATGCTTTAATTTGTTATAGATACCACTGTTACATGTTGCATGTTATGCCTTCAAGTGAGCTTTGGGAAAGTGTCAGAGAAATACTTTGTTTTTAAAAGGAAAATCATTACAAGGAAATAATATTAAGCCAGTATTTTTCTGTATAAATTTTTTTCTTCAGACATAAAAGTAAATTTTAATTTTCTGGAAAAAACCCCGGACTTTATTTAGCAGTAAATATTAATGTAGGTATACTGAATGACAAAAAAGTATCAATTCCACGTGACATTTGGTACTGAGACCTGGGATTAAGCATAGGCTCCTGAGATTTTACTGATCATTTGATGAATGGAAAAGTCATCAAACATTTAAAATCCTAATAAAATATTAGTAAATTAACACATTTGGAAATGGAAATAAAATACAGTATAACTAAGTAAAACTCTCTTTAATGATAACTCTACGTTTCTGAAGTCCAAAGCAATCACAAGTGATTCTATAAAATGAAAAACTCTCAGTCATTCCTATGTTGACTAAAGGCAAGTAATGATTAACTTTCGTCAGGACTTATTTTCTGTTCCTGTTTATACAAACAATGAAGAGATAAAAGTCTATTATCTTACATGAAGAAGGAAGTTTGTCACATGTCCTTTTGTGGAGTAATCAACCAAAACCAAGGCCTAAAGTGAAAATTCCACAGGTAAAGACTCAGTGAATAGAGAAGCAGTTTATTTCAGGCCAAGTCCAATTTTAAAAAAAGTGAGTAGTGTTGACATTAGCCTGCATTATTTACAAGATAATGCAGTAGTTAGCCTTTTAAAATCATCTTATGTTTCTGTGTTTTTGTTTTTTCTTTTTTTTTTTTTTTCTTCTTCATTGGTACCAGGGATTGAACTCACGACTGCCTGCTTGCAAGGCAGGTGCTTATGCCGCTAAGCTAAATCCCCAGCCTCATGTGTCTGTGTTTTATTACCTATTTATTTTCACTAATGACATCAATATAAATTACATCAAATGTCATGGAATACTGATAGAAAAAATAGTCAATGTTATTTTACTTTTCCTCATTTTTCAAAATGTTATCAAGTAAAACTTAATTTTCTCCTTTATAATGCAAGAATTTACTTTCCTTGTTAGTTAGATCACTTGGTTATGTACTTACCAAAAGAACTTGAGAATGTTAAAATCTTTGTGACTGCAAGTTTTGAAATTTAATTACTTTGAAAAGGAGAAGCATAGACTAACTATAGTGTCCAGATAATAGGGATTATGGAAAGGAATAAAGAATATATTCATTGGGAAAAACTTATTTCTTTTATTAAATGAGAATTTATATTTAGCATTTTCATCATAAATGCAACCTTATATATTATTCAGCATAAAATATTTAAATATCAGAAAGGTACCTATACTTCTGGGTCTTTAAGTGAGATCATAAATATTTCACTTAATTCTGTTGTTTGATTTGTGAGAATAGGGATTGCATTTTTACTGTTAAACCTTGTACCAAATATACTGAATATTTTGAAACACACCGGATAGAACCTGGTGTGCAAATGACTTTGATTATTCTTCACATTGATTGTGTTGATGCAAAAAATCCTTAAATGTAAAATGTTACTTGTTTTTTCAAAAATCATTGAGGACTCCTACCAAAAATGGAAATAAAAAATAAAAATATTTTATATTTGAATAAACAGCTCAGTTTATTAACCAAATGCTTCATTGTTCTGTTCTGATCTGCTTTGTGATGTCCTCTTTTGTCTTAATCTCTTTAAAATAAAAATAAAAATAAAAACAAAAACAAAAAAACCCAAATGCTTTGACCTTGCTAATGTACCTTGCTTTGAAAATACAGAATGATAACATGGTGGCATTTTTGAAAGTTGGACAGCATTGTCCAATTATAGTTAGCAACAAAAATGCATGTGATAAGACATTATTGCAACATTGGTCATTGTCTCTAATGGTATCTGAGATTTGGAAGTTATTGAGTCAGTAAGAATTGGAGAGAAAAGTTGGCTAAATTTAGGTTCTAACTATAAAATGCTACAACCCTATCAAATTGGTTGTTGATTATTGTTCATAATTTTAATAGTTGACTTCTTTGCTGTTTCTCCATTCTTGATTTAATTTTTGAGGTACAATATAGAATTGACTCAATAAGATTTTTTTAAGTTTTAAAATGTATTGCTTTTAACAATTTTTAAAATCATAACATGCATCACAAAGGGACCAAATAAGGTGTATTGACTTTCAGAATATGAATACACTCACGGAACCACTACCCAGAGGAAATAAACTTGACAAGAACCTCAGAGTTGCTTCATGTCCTCTTTCAGTCAGTACTACCATAAGTGCAAAATAAATTATCTTAACTTCTAAACCTAAAGATTCAAGTTTTTGGCTTTTTATGGCTCACTAGTTATTGAGATAAAACTGAAAAACATAAAATTTAATATTTTAAAATGTACAATTCATTTAGCTTTAGTATATTCACATTTTTAAGTTAAATTTATTGGTACAGTGTAGATGTGCATAATTATCACATTCATTGTAGGAAATTTGTACTTGAACATGATACAACCTGATTCTTTTTTCTCCAAGCTCCTTCCTTTTCTTCAACATCTCTCCTATCCTCCTTATTTACCAAAGATTTGTTTACATTTGTTCCAACATTTTTTTCATTTCTTTCCTTACCTTTTCCTCTCCTTAGTTCTTTCTTCCTACATGAATATTTTTTATTTTATTTCACAGTATCTCTTATAAATTTCAGAACTTATTACACTTTGTGTTTGTCACAATGGAGAAACAATGTGATATTTGCGTGATTTATTTCACTTAAGAGTATGGTTTCAGGTGATGCATGGGCTGCTGAGAGGACAACCAGACCCAAACTTTTCCTGTGGGTCAGTGTCATTTAAAGACTGTGGGGGAAGAAAATAAGAAGTCATCAAGAAGCAAGCCCTCTCTGTGAATCAGCACCATGTGCAGGTCTCTGTGGGAGCAGAGACAGATGCTAGCCCTTTCTAGTGCGTGAGCTATGAAACAAAAAGAACTCCCCCCATAAGTAATCAGGTGATCTGGAGAAACACAGGCTGCAATGATAGCTATTGAGGTAAAATACAATTTAATGCTTGTAGTGATTATTGTTTCACAGACTTTGCAGGTCTAAAGCTGGTAGTCTGATCATTTATTCAAAGGATAGCAATACACAATGTACAATATATGGAGGTCTACTTCTGAAGATGGTAACCATTGGTAATTCCCTATTATTTTGTTCTGAAGTACTGAGTCATTTTCATTGTTTTGTTGAGTTGGGTTTTATTCTATTTCATTTTGTTTGATTTAATTATATCTGATGGCATGAGCAGCTATTTCATTTTATTGTAAAAAGGAGTAAAACTAAACAGAACAAAGCATATCAGAAGAAAACTATGTAAGTGCCACAGATTTCAAAGCAAGACAACAGGAGATCTACAGTGACTACCATAATGTCTCTTGCTTTCTTCTAAGTGGTTGTCTATATCTTCACACACAACGGATCCATACAAAATAGTATAAAACTGATCAAAAGAGAGTAATGAAGGCAATATAGGCCTTCAAACCCAGACAATAGGAAAATTAACAGTGGCTGCTATAATGTCTCTTGCTCTCTTCAAAATAGCTGTCCATACCTTCATGTAGGATGAAATTAAACAATACAAAACAGACTAAAATCACGCTGAACAAAGAATAGAAGCTTTACTGGATTTTACAGCATGATGATATGGAATCAGCAATGGATACTATAATGTCTCTTTTTGTTCAAACTAGCTGTTCATTTCATCACACACAATATCATTGATTCCCATAAACTGTGTAAGAGAAGTTTTAGGCATGTATAAACCTCTATAGGTATACCTATCATTTCTCATGAGAAGGAAAAAGAAAACAAAATAGATTACTAGAAACAAAAAAACACAAATAACAATTCCAAGGAGCCCAATAGAATAAGGATATAGGCTTTCAAAACACGGTTGTAGGAACAGAAATAAGGTTATTTTATATAGTGATCTTCAAGAATTTCTCAGATCACCTGACACAAACATGCAAAATTGTTCCATCCCTATGAATACTAACTGCTTTGTTCTGTGAACTTACAGTATTTTCAGCACAATCATTTTAGCTTTCCTAAGTGTACTAAATCACTTCTGGTTCCAGATGCATTTTAGGAGTGATTTCTGGAGATCTATGAGGTATGTTGATGGTATTTTTATTGGGATTGTATTGAATCTGTATAACAGTTGTTGGAGAATGGCCATTTTCACAACATTTATTCTTCCTATCCATGAGCAAGGGATGTCTTTCCATTTTCTGAGATCCACTTCAATTTATTTTTTCAGCATATTATAATTTCCCTATATAGATTTTTCATTTCTTTTGTGAGAGTAATTCCTAAATATTTCATTTTTTGGTTGCTAGTGTGAAAGGTGTGGCTTCTCTTATTTCTCTCTGTGATTTTGTTGTTAGTGTTATAGGAATGCTATTGATTTTTGAGTAGTGATTTTGTATCCAGCTACATTGCTGAATTTATTTATTATATTTAGGAGTCTTTCAATGGAGTATTGGGGATCTTCTATGTAGAGTATAATGTCATCTGCAAATAATGATAATTTAAATTCTTCTTTTCCTATCTTTACCCCTTTTAGTTCTCTCTCTTGTCTAACTGCTCTTGCTAGTGTTTCCAGTACTATATTAAATAGGAGTGGTAATAAGGGACATCATTGTCTTGTGCCTGATTTTAAGGTAAAGGCCTTTAGTTTTTGGCCATTTAGTATGATACCGGCTGTTGGTTTGTCATAGATGGCCTTTATCATATTGAGGTAAAGACCATCTATTCCAATTTTCTGTAAAGTTCTTATCATGATTGAATGCTGGACCTTATCAAAAATTTTTCTGCATCTATGTAAATGATCATGTGATTCTTACTTTTGATTTATTGATATGGTGGATTACATTAATTGGTTTACATATTTTGAACCATCCCTGCATGCCTGGGATGAATCCCACTTGGTCATGGTGAATAATTTTATTGATGATTTGCTATATTCTATTGGCCAATATTTTATTGAGGAGTTTTACATCTGTGTTCATTAGGGAGATTGGCCTGTAGTTCTCTTTTTTAGTTGGTTCTTTCCCCGCTTTTGGTACTAGAGTAGTATTTGCTTCCATGAATGCCTTAGGAAGGGTTGCTTCCCTTTCAGTTTCATTGAAAGTTCATTGAGGAGTTTGAGGAGTGTTGGCATTAAGTCTTCTTTGTATTTCTTGTAGAATTCCACAGTGAATCCGTCTGGGCCTGGGCTCTTCTTTGTAGATAAGGACTTAATTACATTTTCAATTTCATGAATGGAAATTGAGTTATTCAGCAGTTTTACATCTTCTTGACTTTGCTTTGGTACTTCATATGGTTCTAGGAATCTGTCTATTTCTTCTGTGTTGTCAAACCTATGAGAGTTGAGTTTTTCGAAATAGGTGTTGATGATCTTCTGTATTTTTACAGAATCTGTAGTGATTTTGCCTTTTTCATTCCTTATTGCATGAATTTGAGCTTTTTCTTCCCTTTATAAATATGGTTGGCTATGGGTTTATCAATTTTATTTATTCTTTCAAAGAATCAAGTCTTTGATTCACTGATTTTTTTGGATTGTTTTCTTAGTCTCTAGTACATTAATTTCTGCTCTGATTTTTATAGTTTCCTCCATTCTTTTGGCTTTGGGTTTGATTTGTTCTTGTTTTTCTAGATGTATGAGGTGTAACATCAGGTTATTTATTTGTATTCATTCTGTTTTCCTGATGTGGGAACTCAGTGCAATAAATTTTCTTTTGAGGGCAGCTTTCATTGTATCCCACAGATTCCAGTAAGTTTTATTTGTATTTTCTTTTGCTTGTAGGTATTGGTTAATTTCTTCTTTAATTTCCCCTGTGACTCCCTGATTACTCAAAAATGTGTTATTCAGTTTCCATGTGTTTGTTGGAATTTTGCAGTATCTTTTATTATTAATTTCTAGTTTCATGGCACTATGATCCAATAAAATGCGTAGGATAATTTCAACTCTTTTGCATTTATTTAAATATGTTATGTGGGCTAGTATATGGTCTATTTTAGAGAATGTCCTATGTACGGCTGAGAAGAATGTGTATTCTGATGTTGCTGGATGCAACACTCTGTATATGTCTATCAAGTTCATTTGTTCACAGGTGTAATTCAGTTGTGTTATTTCTTTGCTGATTTTCTGTCTGATTGATCTGTTCCTTGGTTCAATGCTGTGTTACGGTCTCCTATTATAATTGTGTTATTGATAATTTGGTTTTTCATTTCTATTAATACTTGCTTTATATAACTAGGTGCTCTGGAATTTGGTGCATATGTATTTAAGATTGTTATCTCTTCTAGTTGAAGTTTTCCCCTAACCAGTATGTAATGCCTTTCTTTATCTCTTCTGATCATTCTTGCTTTGAAGTTCACATTTTCTGCAAACAGAATAGCTACCATTGCTTTTTTTAATTTCATGTTGAATGAAGTATTGTTTTCCATCCATTGACTTTCAGTCTGTTAGTATCCTTTTGGGTTAGATGTGTTTCTTGTAGACAGCACATGGTTAGATGTTGTTTCTTGATCTATTCTGCCAGTCTGTTTCTTTTAATTGTTGAATTGAGACTATTTACATTAATGGTTATAACTGTTATATATTAGTTTATTGTTGACATGTCGTCTTTCTGCTGTTGCATCTTTATCTTTTCATTCTGTTTAATTATCTGCTTTGATTAGTGGTTTTTTCCTAAATGTATCTAAACCGTCTTTAAGTATTCTTTGCAGCATTGTCTTGCTGATCATGAAGTTCTGCAGCTGTTCTTTGTCACGAAGTATCTTATTTCTCCATTCGTTTTACAGGACAGTTTTGCTGGGTATATCAATCTAGGTTGGTAAACATTTTCCTTTAAAATCTGAAATACTTTGCTCCATGCCCTTCTTGACTTTATTGTTTTTGCTAATAAGTCTGCTGTGATTCTGATAGGTTTTCCTTTGTAGGTGATCTGTCTTTTCTCTCTGACAGCTTTTAATATTCTATTCTTATGTTGGATTTCTGGGTGTGGTGATTATTATATGTCTGAGCATAGTTTTATTTTGGCTATGGCTATTTAGAGTTCTATATGCTTCACTGATCCTGATGTCAGTTTCCATTCTCATGTTTGGGAAATTTTCAGTGATTACTTCTCTAAATATCCTCTTTGACATCCTTTATGTTGTCCCCTTCTTTTTCATTTATGCTGATCAGTTTTGTGTTGTTGTTTTTCTTTGCATCATCTTCAGCTGTTGAACTGTTATTTCCTGATTCCTTGTTATTTCTAAAAGATCTTTCCTTTCCTGCTCACTAGCTGCAATCTTGTCTGTGAGCTCTGAAATTCTATATTCACTTAGATTGAGGTGGTTTTTACAACTTTCAATAGAATTTTTGGTTTCCTATATGTCTCTTTACATCTACTTTATGTATTCTGTTTCTTATATTGTTCATCCAGGGATTTTATCTTTTTGTTTAGGTCCTCCAACTTTTTTTTTTACTGTGTCTTCTTTACATATGTTCAGCATCTCTTTCATTTCTTTTATGTGGAATGGTTGCCTATAAATGTCTCTTCCTATACCATCTGTTCAGAGCCCAAATATTCTAAATATACAATAATATAGAAATACACTGCAGAGTCACTAATTTTGACATGAATATAAAACATTTGCAGGGATCTCTGTACATTTCACAGTAAAGTTTCAAAATAATTCCATAATATAAGGTTACTTTCTAAACAAATACAAGAAAGGAGACATTTATTTGATATCAGTGATTATATTTCAAAGGGTCTATTAAAAATCAGTTAGAAATTGCCTTTATTTAAAATGCTCATAGTTTTAAATTTATTATGTTCATTTTTGGCAAGTGCTTTTGTTTTTTGGATAACAACCCTGTTTGTATCTAAAGAAATCTAATTTTTAATCACACTGTTATAACAAAGTTCTAAAAGCCCAAATACTTGGATTCAAAAGCCTGTTTATCACTAATAGTGTGACCTTCAGAAAATCAGTTTGTATTATTTTTACTAGTACATATTGATAGAAAATAATTATTACACTCAATGTAGGGAGTTGGTACATGTACATTACACATGCTATTTATCTTTGTCATCTCTTTTTACTCCCCCTCCATCTTTTGGTCCCCTTCCTTTTTTCAAAAGTTGTACTTTATTGTTTCCTATATATTTTGTTTTGCTCAACAATTTATTCTTATATATTTGGTTTCTTATAAAATAAGTCATGTAGTATTTAACCATGTGTATCTGATTTGTTTCACTTAATGTGGTTGCAAGGTGTATCCATTTTACTACAAATGACTCAAGACTATCCTTTTATGTTGCAGAGTAATATTTCACTGAGTGTTTATATCACATTTTATTTATTCATCTGCTGATAAAAATATAAGCCACTTCCAAGATTTAGCTATTATGAGCTATGCTGCTATAAACGTATATCACTGTAATATGATGTCTTTAACTCTGCTAAGAAGATATTGAGAAGTGGAATATCTAGTTTGACTGGAATTTCTAGTTTTCATTTTTAAGAAATATCCATGCTTATTGCCATAATAGTTATATTAGTTTATTCTCCCACCAACAATGTAGAAGTGTTCCTTTTTTCCCACAGTTTTACCAGCAAAGCCTTTTTTCTCATGTGTAGAACTGAAAAATTAAATCTAGGCTTTGAAATCAATAAAAACTAAATTGTATAACAGGTGCAAGTAACAATGTAATGCACAAATTTAAAGAAAAGCCTGTAATTAAGAATTTAGACCTTAGAATTAATTTTCCAAAGCATAATTATAGCGAGAAAGAATAACAGTGGAATCAATATCAATGAGGTAAAATGTTAGACTGAATTGGAATCAAGATTAGAAAAATATTTCTAATTTAGATTATGGTTAAAATATTATAAATATTCAGATAAAAATTTAATATATATATATATATATATATATATCCTTTACTTGGATTTTTCTAAATGTTTGACTATTTATAGCAGTATATATAACACAAGTACATATATCTCAATGTATATATATGTATATATATATATATATATATCTTCATATCTGTCCACCTACTGTAATATCATGCTATATATATTTAACACTGAGGAGAATTGAAAATATTTAATGTACATCATAAACTTTTATCTAATGACAAATATGTCTGTTCCTATTTAACAAAGAAAATTAAGTAAGGACAGATTCAAGGTTAAGGTTAGCTCCCACAGTTACTCGGTGATAGAACAAGAATATAATCCCAGGAAGACTCCTTGCTATGTGATATTATTAGCTCTCTGCAGTAAGAAACTTGTGAGTCCCATAGAGCCAATATAACTCTACACAACATTTCCCAGTGATAAATATATATTGCAAAGTGAGTCAGGAAATATACAAAAGAGAGATTTTGAAGCTGTTATGATTTGTGTCTAAATTGTCCCCCTAAAGCTTTTTATGCTGATAGGTGGGACTTTTGGAATGTGGGATTATGGACTTTTGGACTTTTGGATTATGGGAGCTTATTAGTGTCTGTTAGGATGTGGGATCTGTTTGGAAGGGTAGGTAACTGTAGGTATGGCCTAGGTTTATGTAATCCCAACTCCTGCCTTGAAATTTCTGCTTCCTGCTACCATGCTATGAGCTGTTTTTTCTCTGCTGTACCCCTCTGCCATGCTACCATGCCTTAGTCCCAGCCAACTATGATCTGAAACCTTTACAAACTGTAAGCTTTAATAGACATTTCCTCCTTTAAATTATGGATGTTTGCTATTATGTCTCAGTGACAAGAAAGTAACTAAGACAGAAGCAATATTTAACTTTGCTGAAAACCATGCCCTCTAAAATTTTGTATTTCCTGTTCTGTCCTATCCATTCCACTTTATTTTATTTAAAAGAAGTGTTACCTGTAGTCCACTGAATAGATTTCAGTACTGTTAAGTTCTTATTTTATATAATAAATTAGAACAAATTTGACATTTTAAAATAATACACATTTTCTCTCTTAGTTGGCTAGGTCACAAGTCCAACTACAATGGAGCTCAGAGCCTTAGAGAATGGAATCAAGGTATAGGCAAAAGTTGTGATCTTATCTGAGTCTATAAGGAACAATCCACTTCTAAGCTTATCTAGGTTCTTGGCAGAATACAAATTTTTATAGTTGTGGCCTGAGGTGTCTCTCCTTCCTGGCTGTAAGCCATTGATCATTAAAAGATCCTAGAGGCTACCTGCCATACTCTGACTTCCTCTATATTCAAAGCCACCAATGGAAAAATCTCTATTTTGCAGTTCCACACAAATCTATGACATGAGGAAGAGCCCCTTTTCTTTTGAAAGGGTAGCTTGATTAGGTCAGTTTTGCTCTGGAAAATATCATTTCTAAAACTCGATTCTGTCTTATTACATATTCTGATCATAAAAGTTTAATTTTTCATATTCACAGGGCTTAAAATTTGTAGACATTCTAAATTATGTTAGAGATCTTGTGGATAGCTAAAAATTCTCCTTAACACAGTTTACACTCAAACATATCCCTCTCATGTGTATATACATATTCATTAATTTCATTCCAATATCCCTAAAAGTGTTTATTTACATATAAATAAACATTTTACATAACCCTCATCAACTCAAATACAAATTAAGTCCATTGTTTTGTTACTTTTTCTCGGTGCAGAGACAAAATGCCCAACACTCCAAGTTAAAAGAGGAAAAGTTTATTTAGCTCACAATTTATATAGGTTTCTGTCCATATTTGGTTGGTCTGATGTCCCAGACATGCATTATGGAGGAGAAACATGTTGCTCATGGCAGAGTAGCAAAGGTACAAAAGCAAGCAAGTGACTGGCAACAAGAGTCAAGTGACCAGGGACCAGCAGAGGCCCTCTTTCTACTATATTATATCCAAGTATTCACATTCTGGGTGGGGCATCCCTAATCCTATCCAAAACTATGTCTAACCATTCATTGAACTCATTTAGCAATCATACACCTGTAATTTCAGTACCACACACTCTAGATCAAATCACCATTAAAAAAGTCCCATGTATCACTGAATGAGGCTTTGGGAGCGGCATCTAGGCACAAAGCATAATGATTATACATCTACATCATATATCTATCTATCTATACATATATATATATATATATATATATATTTATTCATTGATAATAATTGATACTAACTGTATTCGACAAGAACCACACCACCAAATATTTTTGATATATTTTATATTTAAGTTCTGCTGAGATGGCTATGACTTACCACTCTTGAGCTTCTCATAGGGACTCTAGTCTGGTTGAAAAGTATGAGATATCCCATTCACCTCTTGAAAGAACTTTTAATATGGCTGAATATACTGACATTTTGTTTGTTTTGAGTTTTCAATTGCACTCTCACTTTAATTTATTATACATCTTTGAAATAACCTTTCAACTATAGTGCTCTTTACCTTTTGAGAGTCTAAGAATTTTCAAAATCTTCTGGCCTAGTTTGTGTTAACAAAGATTCTGACCTTGATTAATCTCTAGCTGGGCTCCTCTGAACTGTCTCTTCAATGAGGCTTCAATTTTGGCCTGTAAAGACTTAAAAATTGACATTTTTCCTAACACTTAAAGTTTTGTTTTCAGAAAGGCCTGACACCCGCCAGTGCATGCCTGCAAAACCTCAGTGTTGCCAAAAGAATTTACTCTTTTTTTCTCAGCCAAACTTCTGTTTTGAGGGCACCCTATGTAAATTAGGATTCCAGAGGAGCTAGCATCACTGCCCTAACAGAAAATGAAGGGGATACAATTTCTTATAATAAATATTTTTCCACTGTATCTATACCTCTGAAAAAATATATGTGGAAGAAAGAGAGTGAGAAATAGAGAGAGATAGAGAAAGGAGGGAGGGAAAGAGAGAGGAAGAAAAAGGAGGAGGAGGAGTTGAATGAGTGGAGGCCTATGGAAAAAGTGATGTGCAATTTCATCCAATTGAAAACCCAGAATGTACCAGAATAGTTTATTAAAAAACTATAAGCATGCTGATTTTTACTTCTATAATATATATTCTGAGTTAACTTTAACACTTACTGGAAATGTTAAATTCGCAAACCATGACTGTCAACAGTGAGAGACAAGTTACAATTACAGATATGGAACCTACTAAATATAAAAAAAAATAATTCTGAGAATATATTATAAGGCACATAAGTATAATCTCAACTAATTCACAATGGTCCTAATGTACATTATAATCATATCTTCCTTAATTTTCATAGATACTTTGATTCGATGGGTGATACTAATTAAGCATTCGATAATTACAAATTACCTAGTCAAATGAAGGCACATGAACAATTACCCCTAGATAAAATACATATGTCCAAGTGTAATGAAAGTAGAGCCTTGAAGTACTAAGATCCATTATATAGGGTATATATATATTTCTTCTTTTAACAACAAAATTTTGCCCATTAATAAACTTAAAATGTGTCAATGGCACCTCATAGTGGATTTTCACAGTCATCATGATACAGCCAACCTATATTCAACATTATCAAAATGGTTAACATCATCCAATCAGCAATTAGAAAATATTTTGTAAATGTAATGAATATAATGTGCATAGAATATGAATATAGAGATTTTATTTATATGCCTAGAGTGAAGAGGAAAGGAATAATAAAGGTAAACAAATACAAACCTGACAAATTTTCCTTTTTTCTTACAGAAACAAGATCAGAACGCTTTCTGAAAAGAAATGGTTTTATTGCTTTCCTAAATACAGTTACCTCTATATCAGCTTTTGCATCTTTAATGAAACATTTCAGGAGGAAATAGAGTTTGATTTTCAAACTGTTGGCTATCAAAATATTTTTTGTGGCCATGATAAATAACTGTTTCATGTGAGGAAATCTCTGCTCATAGGTCAGACAATTAAAGATTAGGCTATCCTCCAAGTGTATCCTGTGAAAGAGTGTCTCCACACACCCACATCTAGCTCCTTCCCTTTTTCCGTTAGAGCACACTTACTAGTCACTCTGATATTAAAACTACTAATTTAGCTGGTACTTCTAAAAACACTGTTTTCATAAATAAGTTTTTGGCAGCTTTGAGGTTTTTTTTCCCCTCCGGCAAACACGTTAAGGGACATTAGGGTGTCCTAAGAATGCAACCTTGAGGTAATAGAACTGTAGAAATGTTTGTTTAAGTCATTAGAGACCGAAGGTCTGTCATTTGTTGAGAAATTTATTACATTAGTTTTCTAATGCTGCTATAGCAACTTGTCATAAACTTGGAGGCTTAGACAATTTGTGCCATTACATTTACAATTCTGGAGGCCCAAGTTAAAAAATATCAAGACACCGAATCAAAGGTTTAAGAGCACCACTCTGGTTCTAGATGCTATAAGGTCAAATATGTTCCTATAACTTTCCTGGCTCCTAGAGCTGGATTCCTTGCTTTATTGGGCTCCTGGCCTTTTCCCTCATCTTGAAAGATAACAAGGTGGCAATTGCTACACCCTCACATATCCTAAAGCTTCAGTAGTCATATGTCCTCTTCCTGCTTCTTATAACAACAAGTATACTTGCACTAAGGAAATATCTGGGTGATCTTACCATCTTAAGTCTTAGTGTGTTCTATAAAATATTTCTTGTCATAAAAGTCAGTAATGACAGGCTCCAGGAATAACAATTTAGAATCTTTTGAGGGCTATTTTAGCCTATTAAATATATCATATAAAGGATATTTATATAGATTTATGAATTTCAAAATGAATTCTTGCAGATAAACTAGTGTAACATGAATTATCTATTTCTATGACTCTTAAGGAACAAGTTTTGGGAAATTATCAATCTAAAAAAGAAACTGAAGAAATGTGATAAAGAATTATAGCAAATTACAACCTCTCCAAGATTTGGAATTAAAACACATAGAAAGCAACTTAAGGAAGAAAAAAGGAAGACAAACTCTGGAAATCAAGAGAGACCCAACTAGAAAACTGAAAATTTCAGATAGATTAGAGAAACTGAAAACAACACAAAGAAAAGAACTAAGCAGTCTGGAACACTAAACTCAACTCCTGAGGCAGTGAACCTGTCTGTGCAAACACAAGGTTATCCCAGGGAAGGTTGTCAATTCAAGGGAGAAACAACAGATTAGCAGCACTAACCATGAGAAAAAGCCATGGTTATCATAAACTCCAAATATTGTGAAGGATTTTAATCTGAAAATGACCCTTCAACATGGCAGGCTAAATTTGGAGAAAGAATCCACTGCAGTGTCAGCAAAATCTGATGTTGATTAATCACAAGCCATTTGGGAAGAGGTTTTGTTTGTTCAATACTGAGTTACTCCAGAAAACAGAAGTCATAGAACCACTACACTTCTTAGTTTTAGTGGTCACCCTATCACAGTCACTGGTTTGGAGATAGCCAGAAGTGACAGTTATGAAGAGAGGATTGGCCAAGAAAAGTTCAAGCACTATTGATCTCAGGACAAGAACATGGTCACTCCACAATATGTTGAGAGGAGCCAGGCTGGTTGCATGTGGTTTTCTAAAGAGGTTGAGTTTGATAGTGTTGTAGTAAATCCAGCAGATTATTTGACAATTCTCCACCACCATCACTGCCTACTTCCAGCACAGAGATTGGTGGTGTGTTTGCTTTCCTCATCTGCCTATATCATTAGGGTGTATCTTGCTGGGACATTTGCCACATTTTGGGAATGGACAAAGGCATCTCTGGAACAAGGGAATGCTCCATACTGCTCCACGGAGATAAAAGTCATTTGTGCCACACTAAGGTACACACAAACTAAGATAGGCTGGGACAAAGACCTAAGACAGATATAATATCCTGGGCTGCCATACCAGAATGATTAATCAGGATTCAGCATATACATACAAAAAAACTGGATACAAAATTGACCCTAGTTTTAACTCATCGCTTTCTCATGTATGGTGGAATCCAATACTTCACATTCTAGAAAGAAATAATTCATGCAAACATACAGAGAAATATTTTTTACTCTGTTTTTAAGTTTTCTTTCTTTGTGTGTGTGTGTTTTTCCTTTCCTTTCATCTTTTTTTATATTACCCCTTTAGCTTATTTTTATCTTTGTTTGCTTTTTTCACTTAACTATGAACATTTTAAAGTTTTTGAATTTGATTCCTTGTCTCTTTTTTCTCCTCATTTTCCTTTTCTTTCTTTTTCAAATTTTATTTCTTTCAACTTTCCCTTTCAATATCTCAATTTTTATTACTTTTAAGGTTATTAATTTTTATGTATTTTTCATCTGTATTCTGTTAATTGTTGCATTCTTTTCCATTACTAGTTTTATAGTTGTTGCATTTTGTAGATATTTACTCTATGTCAGTATTTGGCTTTTGTCTTATTGCAGGTCTATTTTATATTGACTAAGGTGGCTTAATGGTTTTTACAGTATATTAGTAGTTGCTTTTCACTGTTATTGTTGATTTATTTTCTCTTGCCTGTGATGTCATTAATGTTACTATTAAATTGTTTTTATTCTATTGTTTTTACTCAATTTCAGTATCTGGAGTCAACATAAAATATGGTATGCTGTCTCCTCTTTGTGTGGTGCTGACAACCAAGCCTCACCATGAAGACTGGCAACCAGAGAAACACTAAAGTATTACACCAAGTAGGTTGACAAAGGGTTAGCTTAGTCAATTTCTCAACAGTAAGATAAAATACCTGAAACTCACAAAATAAAGGAAGAGTGTTTTATTTTGGCTCATGCTGTAGGAAATGGTCAATTAGCTCCAGATGAGGAACAGCATGTTGTAAGGTGTTGGCCTCAGAGGACAGTTGTTTACATCATGTGGCTAGGAATAAGAGCATGAAGGGAAGAGTTGGGGAGGAAGATCTACTCTTCCAGGGGTCATGCTTGTGACAGATTTCTGATTAGACCCTAATTCCTAACAGCACATCAGATATAAGCCCATTAGTGAACTGATCCAAGGATGAGTATAGGACACCCATGATCTAATCACACTCTAAACATATGAAATTTTGGGGGAAATGCCAAGACTAGCATGGCTCTCAAAGTTCGTGGTGGGGAAAGATGGTGGGAGGATGGAGAAATAAAAATAAGTCATAATACAGAAAGCTGAGATCAGGTAGAACCTTCTATCAGGATAAGAGGAAAGGAACTGCTCAACCACCATAATGCATTTATGTATATATTTGTCAGGTTGATGTCACATGACACCCCAATGTCTAGAAACTTGATTACATGGAAATCTTGGGGAATCTCTTGTTCTTGGAGCTGGAGAAGCTTGTTAACATGGCTTGTCACTGACACTCTTTGTTCTTACGATCAACCTTGCTCCAGTTCTTCATGTGTGATTGGTCTTCAGCTTCTTCCCCTCCCCACAGTGACAATGAAGATATAATTCATATAAATTATAAATACCAGGCACCTGAAAGATCTCAGAATCTGAGGGGAGATTGGCTGCTCTTCCCTCACATGTGAAAGACCTCAGCAACAGATAGGATTTTCAGCTATCATTCTCCTGCAACTAAAAGACCTCATCAACTTACAAGATCACTGACTGACCTTCTCCCACACCTGGATGACCACAGCAGCCAAGCAGAGCCTCAGCCACCCTTCCTCCACACCTAAAAAGACTTCAGCAGCCAATGGGATCATTGTCCAACATTCACCTGCACCTGAAAGACCTCAGCAGCTGAGGAGAACCTCAGCTGAGGTTCTCCCACACCTCAAATACCTCAGCAGTTGACAGGATTGTAGGCCAAACTTCTAATGAACCCAGACTACCTCAGCAGCCCACAGACAGTCAGTGACACCTTCCACAACCTGAAGTATCTCGGTGGGCTGGTGGGAACTTCAGTAGCCCCTCCCGCTCCCCTACACAGAGAAACTCAGCATGAATACAACAGTGTGATGAATTTCCCCCTAAAGTAGAGGAGCTCGGTGGGTCAACAGGAGCCTCAGTGAACTCTCCTCCAACTGTAGGACACTGGCAATAGTGGGGTAGTACTTCTTCCATGGAGAGAACCTTGAGTGGCTTGGTAAGAGTGCTCATGATACCTCCTCACCCAGAGGCACCCAAAAATGCCTGAGACCCCTAGTGACACAGTACTGTCCTGCCTGGGGTATACTCTAAACACAAGTGGATCTGACATCCTGGAGCAGCCTGAAGCCACAGTAACAACAGGTGCTAAAGATTGGCTTGCATCAATATTCTTAGACTAGTAAGCCTAAGCAAAATTTAGGACTAATCCAGCAGGTCTTGCAGGAGGAACTCAGGTAACTGGCCCCTTCTCTGTTTTGTAGGACCCCAAAATTGGATGAACATCAACCATACAGTAAGACCCACAACAAGACACACTGTAGACAGCTGAGACTAATGGGATTGGAAAGACCAAAATATTAACTCAAGTGATAAAAAAATTGCAAAGTGAAAACCAAAATGTAATCTCAAACATCAAGTCCACCAGGAAAAAGGTAGAGGATATATAGAAATAGAAGACACTAGAAGTCATATGCTTGATTTCTGAAAAGAAAACAAGTAAAATAAAGAAACAAATCCATGAGGCTATAGAGAATATCAGATTACAAATAATCTCTCAAGTAAGGAAATAAATGGCAACCATAATAAAGGAGTTGTTTAGCATAGCTAGAGAAAACATAGGTAAAAAAAAGTACATGAGCATGGGAAAATGATGGAATCATTGAATGAACAATATAGGAAAGAAATAGAATGCCTGAAACAAATTCAAAGAGATATCCAGTATATTAAAAATTCCATTGAAAGCTGGTGAAACTGCTTGAATGAAATTAAAGATAGACTTTCAGACCTTAAAGACAGGATCTAGTGATAATGATAGGAAGTGATAATGAAAGGAAAGGACTTTTAAAAATAAAAATGAATCATTAAATAACAATTCAACAGCTTCAAGATGATACAAGGAAAAACAATACAAGAATGCTATGTGTCAGTGAAAATGCAGGAGACAATGCAAATTAAATTTGAAAAATTACTGTCAGAAGTAAGAGCAGAAAATTTCCCAAATATGGGAAAATACTCTGATATGAAGATAAGTGAGGCATATGGAACTCCATTCATAGACAAATAAATATACACCCAGATCTACAATAATCAGGATCACAGATGTTCAGCATAAAAATAGAACACTAAAAGCTATTAGAGAAAAGATGCATCACATATCAAGGAAAGCCCATTAAAATCATGGCAGACTTCTCAATAAAACCCTCAAGGCAAGATGAACTTGGAGTGAAATATTTCAAGCCAAGAAAATAACTTTCAACCCAGATTGATTTACACTGCAAAATTTTGTTGCAAAATTAATGGAGAAATAAGACACTTCTATGACAAAGAAAAACTGAATAAATTCATGTCTACCAAGCCAACCCTAGAAAGAGTACAGAAAGGCATACTAAAGAGAGACAAAAATCAATACAATTTCCAGAACAGCAAAAGAAAGAAACCATTATGAAGTGCAAGAAATTAAACATGGAGGAAAGACAGAGAACAAACAACAGGAACTAACATAACAAGTTTAAATCAATGCATATCAGTTGTAATTGGCCTCAATTCACTCATTAAAAGAAATAGATTGACAGAATGTATCAAGAAACATGATCCAACAATATACCGTATACAAGAAACACAATTGACCTGAAAGGAAAATCATACACTGAAAGTCAAAGGATGGAAAACAGTATTCCATTGTACAGTAACCCAGAAATAAGTAGTGGTAGCTATTCTGTCTGTGAATGATGTGAACTTTAAAACAAAAATGATGAAAAGAGAAAAAGAAGGTCACTCAATGTTTGTTAGGGGAAAAAATCAAGGAAGAGGTTACTGTCATAAATATATATGCACCAAATACAGAAGCACCCAACTATGGAGGACAAATACTTATAGACATGGAAGAACCCAAATATGCAATGACAGAATTGGAACAGGGGAAGGAATTTTAGCTTGCTGTCCCTCAGACAAAGGACTTATATCTAGAGCATATAAAGAATTGAAAAACATCAGTTCTCCCAAATTCAAAGACCAAAATCAAAAATGGGCATCTGAAATGAACACACACACCTCTCAGATGAAGAAATACAAATGGGAAATAAATACATGAAGGCATGCTAAACGTTACTAGTCATGCGAGAACGTACATTGAAATGACGTTGTGATTTCATCTCACTAAAGAATGAATGGCTGTCATCAAGAAATCAATGAATATCAAATGTCAGTGGGACTGTGGGGAAAAATTAATGCTTTCCCAATGTTGGTAAGACTGTTGTCTGGTACAACTACTGTGGAAATCAGTGTGGGGATTTCTTTAAAGACTAAGATTGGTAGTTCCATTCCATCCAGCTATTCTCCTTCTGGTTATTTTCCCAGAAAAATTGAAAACATCATACCTCAATGATGCATGTGCACCCATGCTTATAGCAGCACAATTTGTAATAAGTAAATCTTGGAAACAACCCAAACGCCCATCAACTGTGGAATGGAGAAAGATGTAGTATTTTTATATAATGGAATATTACTCAACTTAAAGAAGGATAATCTTGAGGCTGTTATAAGTCATTGGAGTCAACTTGAGACAATACTCTTCAATGAAATAAATCAAACTCACATTTGTAAATGTCATATTATCTTCCTAATGTAAAGAAACTGAAGGAATAAAAAAAAGAAGAAATAAAAACTGAAAGAGTAATAAGACCTAAATTGTGGATAGATATTTTGATAATGAAAGGTAAAGCATGTGCTCAAATGGTAAGAACAATTAGGATAGGGGACAGTAGAAAAGGAAGAGAGAAGATTATATAGCTATACACACACACACACACACACACACGTGTGTGTGTATATACATATATATTTACGTATAAGATAGTTAACTATACTACTAATATCTGTGTGTTCATAGAAAAGAACAGTTTATGTTTTCATTGTTTGATTATTTGATCTTTTGTGCTAAATCTTGTAACATGAACAACTATTTCTAAGATATGTGTTATATTTACTAGTGTTAATTTCCTGCTATTTTTAAAATTTCTGTATCATTTCTATATTTTTTTCTGTTTTGTTTCTTAAAGTAAAAAATGTGCTGCATAAAAAAACTTACAATCACCAATACATAACCAAATACAAGGACACATCACACAGACATTAACAAATAAATCTTCATTGCAGTTACAGAGGTTTTGTACACCAACTGATCTTCAAACTACAGCACAATGATACTGGAAATATAAGAAATCTAGGTTAGATATCCCCAAAAATCTTAGTCTCCCAAAAGCTAATTTCACAGTGAATTCATGGAGGTTATAGGCAAGGAATTAAATAATGAAACAATCTAAATGTTTGAAGAGTTCAAAAAGAAAGACATAAGCAGCTTCATGAGGTGTCTAGCAAGCTTAAAAATGTTATTAAACAGATATTATTTTATTGAACAGATATTGACTTTAGTAAAATGTTCTAGTAAAACAAAAACTAAACTAATCAAGTTATACAAGGCACCACAAGGTATAAATAACTAATTGGGTAAAGAAGTAGAAGTTAGGAAAAGATAACAAGCAGAAATACAAGGTAGAAGCATTGAATAGAAAACATTGCTGACGTGTTCAACAGATATGATGCCAGAATCTCAGAAACTGAAGGCAAGCTAAATGTAGTAGACAAAAACTCAATGATGACCCCAAAACACAAGATTCAATACAAGCTGGATTCAACAATTGCCAGATGCCACAAAAAGAATTAGAATTATAGGAAAGTGGGAAAATTAGAAGATAACTTAAGAGACATTAAAGTTAATTCACTGAAATCATAGCAGAAAAATTTTCACTTAAAAATACAAATAAATATTCAAATACATGTAGCTTATAGAACTCCAAACTGCCGCAAGTAAAAAATAACCTCTTCATGGTACATCAACAAAATTCAACAATTTAGCAAAATTAGAGAATAAATAAAGTGGTTAGAAGAAAGCTTATCTCTATAAGACTATCAGAATTACAGCATATTTCTTGGCACAAATCTTAAATGCCCAGAAATTTTGCAGGAAAGCTTTTCAGCATCAAAATAAAAGAATTGACAACTAAACTTCTCATATTTTGCAAAATTAGTTGAATTTACACTGAAATCTATAACAAAAATACATGACTACTAAGTCAACATTGTAGAAAATAGTCAAAGGAATGTTAAACAGAGAGGAAACTATCACACAATACACTCCAAGTGAAAGGCTAAGTTTTAGAAGAATATTTAAACAAAAGTGAAAATAGAGGAATCAGCACTGGGAAATTTAGACAGCTATGGGATTCAGTAAATGACTTACAGTCATTTTTAATAATAAGTTCTTACTCCCAAATCAAAAGACACATACTGGAAAATTGGATCAAAAAATCAAAATGCCTCCATATGTTATGTACAGGAGATTCATCAGATGAAAAGGAATCTCATAGATTAAATGTGAAAAGGAAGGAAAATGATACTCCATGGAAACACAGCCTAAAAGAAGCAGTAGTAGCTGTCATATCTTCAGGTTTATCCAAAGAGATAAATATGGCTATTTTAAATATTTATATTCCAATAATTTGGAGAGCCTAGAAGAAATGGACAAATGCCAAGATATTACCAAAAATTAACCAAGAAGATATATATTTTTTAAAAAAACCTGAATAAACTAACCTGTACGGACAAAGATAACCATGAACCTGAAGGATTTACCATAGAATTCTATCATGACTTTAGTGAAAACATAGTATCAAAATTTCTAAAACTCTTCTATTAATCTGAAGGGGAAAAAATTGTATCAAACTCACACCTAAAAGCTAAAATTATCTTGCTTAAAATTTATCAAAAACTTAACAAAAAAGAAAATAACAACAATCTCCTTAGTACACATAGTTGTGAATATCCTCAACAAGTTGCAGGCAAACATAATGCAATGAATCACTAAAATTATACATTATGATTAAGTGTGCCTCATCCAAATAATGCAGATAGTAAACAAATGCAAATCAATATAGGTAATACATCATAAGAAAAGAAACAAAAACAAAAAATCCAACATTCACTCATGATTTTAAAAAAAAAACTTACAGAACAGTATAGATACACTCCTCAAAGTGATAAAAGTCATACTTTTAGTTTTCTCTATAGTTCTCACACACGGAGAAAGACAATTATTAATCAGATTTAGTAGCCTCAAAGTACAGAAGTTAAAATATTCAGTAATACAACCAGCAACCCAGATCTGAAAAGTCCTCTGATTCCTGAGGGTAACCAGTTAATTAGACCAGAAAACTTAAATCCAAATCACTTAGGAGAGGTAGAACAATTGGAGCTATAGTTTAGAGATTTGGCAACCACAAGTAACTTAGTTTTAAGTTTGACAAATATTTATATGAGTAGAGAAAACAGTATTGATTATAACACAAATCCCCCTAGAGTGGCTAGGAAATAGTTGAAGTGTATCCATTTATCAAGAACTACAAAGGCTAAAGAGTCAATAAACTTCTCATAAGAACTAATAGCCCTAAACAGAAAATTTAGCGATTTTACTTATGTTTGAAAAATATTTTATGAAATAACAAAGCGAAATTTCATGACCAAATAATGAGAATAACAATAGTTAATGCAATGTGCACCATTATCTTTAAAGTAGTTACTCAGATCACAAGGCATAAAGCCACAAAGATTCTTGCAAAACAGAAATAGGTAACAACACAAAATTGTAAACTAAGATAAACTAGTAGTATAATTGAAACAAGTAGCGTTACTATAAATATTTTAAGAGAGATTCCTAATTGTGTTTTCATTTCAGATGGAGTTGATCCCTAGACATAATCTCAGCTTTCTTCCAGTTCTTGTCTAACTGCTGAGCTTAATTGTTTCATGTCTCTCATATCCCTGGGAGTACCTACATAAATTTTCTCATATTTTGAGACTCTTCATCTGTGATAATCTTCTATTATTAATATGGCCTTTCTTTTGAGACTATGATGTAGAAGACAAATTTGTATAATGAATTGTAAGATAATTAGGAATCTAAAACTTCATTATTATCTCATATGCTCTTGGTCCAGAAGTCATAATAAGCCCAGGAGTGATACTTGCATCACCACAAAAAGATACCAAAAGGGGACACATAATTGACCAGATTTCTTGTTGAGGTTTAAAGATTCCTTGGGTGGAAACAAATTGATAATTTGGTAAAACCAGACATTGGTATTTGGGGGCATCCATGAAGTCCATAAAATATAGTTAAATTCACAGATGGGCAGGAATACACAATGAGTTCCTTGGAGAAATCCACACATTTAGTAATCATACCACAAAAATTTGAAATATTGTGCATCTGCCTGAGTGTAAGTTCTTCTTCATGCGTGTTTCATGAATTTAAGAAGTGAATAAAAGGTGGATTTATGTAGCAATTATTTTCCAGTCTGATCCCTGACAAATTGTTTTGGTAAAATATTTTTAGTTGCCAATAATTTATATCTTGAATGTGAATATTGGGCAATATTTAACTTTGGGAAGCGTGATGATTCAGAAACATTTTGTGTTTTTAGGCAAGGAATTAGTTGGACTGTGTAAGCAGTATCTAAAGGTGCCTAAGTTTTATAAGTCAGGGAGATTGGAAATAATAGACATAACAAACATGTCATTGTCATCTTTTGTTTTCAAAAGACATTGTGGGAGGGTTGTGACATAGCCAACAAGCTTTGAGGTTTCCTGAATATTTCAAGGATTGTGACATCTGAAAAATCATGTTTTTCTAAGTAAAGGGATAAGGTGTGGTAAAAGACAAACGTGATCTTTAAGAAAAAATGGAAATGTAATAATGAATTTGATGATGAGATAAAATAGAGATAAAAAGAAAATTTTCACAGTATGTGAAAGACCCATAAGAATCAGTATTTTAAATCTAGAAATAAAAGTTTTAAAAGAATCTCAGCAATTTGAGGCATAAAGTGAATCATGCAAGCTTAGTCTAGCCATACCATGTGAAGTACTAACCACATTTGATTTCTTCTGTTTCTTGCACTTGTGCTGAGGATGTTGATCCAGGTTGAAAATCAATTCTATTTGAAGTTATACAGTGAGAGGGTTCACTATGGAGGAGATGCCATTTTAAAATGAAAAATATGAATCCATTACTTGATGCCCTTTAATATTTTTTGCACAAAAATTATTTAACAATATTTTATGGTGTCCCCTCCAATGAGGTTAGAATGAGACTTTTATTGGTGTCATGTTTAATAATACCTCTAGGTTGAAAAGTATAATCTTTATCTCCCAGAATCTTGCTGTTAATATAATCTTTAATTAAGTTTTTATTTTTGCAAGAAATTTAGTAAGGTTTTGGCAATCTTAGATAATATCTCCCTTGAAAAGACATGGATTGTATGTTCTTTCCTTTATACACATAAGGCTTCCTGATATTACTTCAAAGGGAGGAAATTTGTGTTATCCAACTGGGTCACTACTAATATTGAACAAAACCAGTGGAAGAGCCTTTGGCTTGGGAAGGTTAAAAACTTTGCCAGTTTTGCCATTAGAGTCTTTATTATTGATTTAAACATTCCATGTATCCAGAGAACTGAGAATAAACAAAATGATTGTGTTGGAAAATTGGTTATATATTACAAATACAAACTGACCAAATTTTGCCCTCTAAATTGTTTCCCGATCACTATCGAGTTTACAAAAATCTCTAGAAGTGGATTTTATTCTCTAGTGGGATTACTAGAATGTTTCCAACCAGTTGGACTGTGGCTCTGAAACACAAAAAATGATTCAACCTATTGAGGAAACATGAACATCATTAATAAAACGTATTTTTATACCTCAGATAGTGGTCACTGGACAGAGTATAAATGCCTCAAAACTGATCTATAAAATGACTTTTCAAGGTTGTGTTTGAAACAAACAGTGCAATCATAACTTTTGCAAAATCATAAGATATTGTACAATAATTTTTTCAGTTTATTATTTTATCAAAGATCTGATGAGCTATCCTGTTTCAAGAAGGGTAACTGAAATTTTGTAGGGAAAGATTGTTTCTTATTTGGTCCATATCACATAGAAGTTTCATAAGAGAAATTTCTTCCTCTTGCATCTGTAGTTTTAATTTCTTTCCAGGGGGTTTTGTTTTATATCTTTTGAAAATGTGCTATGAATGGGGCATTTTTATACAAAAGCAGTTCAAAAAGTTTATCATGATCTGAGAGAGATTTTTGAACTGCATTTTTAGCTTCAACATCTGCAAAATGATTGCCTTCACTTTGAGTACTCTTCAGGATTATTTAAAATAGCCAATTATTTAAATTTTGAATTGGATCTAAACCTTATTGGTTGTTGATTGTGCTGAAGAGACTTAAACCCTATATTCCAGATCATTCCTAAATTACAGGCTATTTCAAATGCATACGTAATCTCTATCTGTATTATATATTTTACCATCTGTCATTTTCCAGGCCCTGTTAAAGCAATCAGCACTTAGTTAAACTCATAGCACTTAGTTAAACCAATTTCTTTGGCTTACTGGCCTGATTTTACATCTGTTAGAGAGTATTTATTTTTCATGAGATTGAGTGCCTTAAATATTTATCATGAGTTTAACAAAACTGAACTTTATTCATGGAGAGTCTATGTCCCTTTGAAGGTAATTGAGTCAAGATATACATATTATAATTTCTAGCAACCAGTATAGTTTGGAGAACATAAAAGGGCATTGTTTGCACACTGAATGAGTGTGGATAGCCTTTAGGTTTGCTAAATCAGATTTTAACATTTGAGAAAAAATACTTCTGTCAATATATCCCTAGGTTATTACAGTCCATGTAAACTGATGGTCACATTAGATAAACACAAGTTAATATTGTCTATATCTCTATCTATTAGAATATTACAGAAAGCACTCTAAATGTCTTCGCCTTGGGATGTTAAGGAAATCTTGGTCACTCCATCAATCCCACTTCTCATAGGAATGGTGGATAAGAGTATGAGGGCTTGGTTTGGAATGCGCAGGAATTGTAACCTTGTTGAATGCTCTCATATTGAATAAGATGCCAATCCTTCCCATGTAGTTTTCTAATTGTAAATATAGTAATGTTATAGGTCTAGTGCAAAAATTAATTCAGTCTTTTGTATGTAGCGTTTTATTATTGGTTGTGTTAGTTACTTTTTTCTCATTGCTGATACAAAAATATCTGACACTCAAAATTAATGGAGGAGAGGTTTATTTAGTTTGTAGTTTATAGCGGCTTAGGTCCAAAATCAGGTAGTTCCAAGGCGGGGTGGTATGGCAGAGGGGCAATATTTCATGGCAGCAGGAGAAGCAAGCCTCTTTTCCATCTCTTTTATTGATCTCAGGCTACCTGCCCTAGGGGCATGTGTAGCATTCACACTACCAATCTCAGTATTAGACAAAGCACCAATCAAAAACTAGATTCAGCTGTCTCTGAAAAGGCTAATCTCCACAACACTATGAAGCTTTAGTGGACATCCAGATACAATCCACAGCATTGGTGTATCTTCTCTAGAAATTTTTGATTTTAGGCAATATTAGTTTATATTTACATTAGTTAAGGTTTTATATGAATTTCCTAAACTATAATATGAGTAGCTGAGGGAATTTTCCCATTTACAGAGGTGATTTAGACTACAAATGATCTGCTAGTGTGTAGTAAGACATGAATATCATTTGTCAGTTTGAACTCAGTAATGATAATGCATTTGAATTTCCATCATTCCTTTTCATATCTGTTTTTCTTGTTCTTGCTTACTTGGCCCCATTGTCAAAAATACTTTAACTTTTTTAGCATAAATAAATCAGTGTATTGTACATATAGACAAAATTTCAGCCAAAGAAAAAAGCAGAAACAATATAAAACATGTACTTTAGTCACAGCTAGAATTTTATGTTAAAATTCATGCATGTCATGGGTTGATTTAAAACTACCACCTTCTTTATAATCTAACTTTTTCTGACAGACAAGCGCTGCACTGTGTACAAAACCATATTTGATCCCATTTATTTGTTGATGGACTTATAGACTTTTGAAGATTTAGTTATTATGAATTTTGCTGCTATAAACATGGATATGCATACATCTCTGTAGTATGATGCCTTTAATTCTTTTGGGAAGATATCTAGAGGGGGAATATATGGGTCAAATTGAATTTCTACTTTGAAATAGTGGAGTAGCAAGCTGAAAAAAAAATCAGTCTTTCCAAGATTCAGAGTGTACACACTGAAAAATAACAACTTGGAAAAGGAAAGAAGGATGAAAGTGGATGCCTGGGACCCAGGAAGAATCTGATGGTAAAATTAGAGCCCACAAAGAAACTAAAAAGACAGATCACAATGCAGAACAAAGAAGGGGTAATATGTACTTTCCCTTTGGCTCATGAGAAAGGAAGACTGAATTTAAAGAGGCATAGTAAAAGTAGGTAACTCCAAAGGACTCCAGGAAGAAATGCACCAGTGGAATGGAATAATGGGTACTGTGTAAAAATGTGTGCTGTGTCTCTAGGAGACATTTTCATGTTCAGACACAATTCAAGGCAGGAGCCAACTGAACCTAGAACTCAGAGCTTCTGTGGGTTGGTTTCATTTCAGAACTCCCATTGTTAAATTCACACAGTAGCCAGGTGAAGGAAGGCATGGGAGAAGTCCATGGTCGGGAATTTAGAAGGTCAGGGTATTAGAAGATTCCTAGAGTGCTATCAGATAAATGACTCAGGACCCACCCTCATGACCAGAGGCCAGGATCAGGTTGAGTTTATTTGGATTTGAAAGTCTCAGAAGCAGTACTCCACCCTCAACTTCTACCAGTTTGCTGGTGATTACTCATCAAATATCTGTGCTCTGACTGCCTCCTTTATCTGCCAGGAAGACCAGTGTCATGCATTTCATTGGACACTGCCACAAAACTGTAGACCCCAGAAGATAACCACAGGCTTGAAATAACAGAGAAATTTCTTTCTTTCTTTCTTTCTTTCTTTCTTTCTTTCTTTCTTTCTTGCTTTCTTGCTTTCTTGCTTTCTTGCTTTCTTGCTTTCTTGCTTTTTAAAAAAAGTTTTGTGGTGAGGGGAGACAGAAGAGAGAGAGAGAGATTGTGGACATTGTAATTTTTAGTTTAGTTTATTGTTTCTGTTTTTCTTCTCTTCTTTCTTTCTCTCCTGTCTTTTTCAACAGTTTCCTGAGAATTGGGTAATCTGCCTTTGTCCTTAAACCTCACTGCTAATCTCATTTTCTTCTTTTATTCCTGTTTTTCCTCTTCTCCTTTTTAAACTTTCTCCCCTTAAGTACTTCTTTCTTACTTTTACTCTCTATATAATTTACTTCCTTTTTCTCTATCTCTTTTTCTTTTATCTTTTATTTAATGCAAATTTATGTCTACCTCTTACTTAACTCTGTATATCCTACAACTCCCCAATTAGACACTTTTCGCCATTTCTCTCGGCTTCTTATATCAGAGTTTGATGTTTCAAATTTTCTTTTACATTCAAAAATCCTAAAAGTTTAATAGTATAACCAAAAAGCTTTGTTAGCATTTTAATAATTAACTCTGTAAATTTACATCTTGAAACTTTTTCAATGATTATCAGAGATAGGGCTGTTATACTTAGTACATGTAGCTGCAAGAGTATACCAGAATTTCCTTAAGGTTTACATTATAATTGATGGTATCTTCTCTAGGGATAAGGGTGGTACATAACTGGTTCTTATGGAATACTATTAGTATCTAATTTGTCTCAGGCAATACTACTGTAGCGGTTTCACTTGGTATTAACTGAGTTGTATAATTGTTGCTATTTCTCTGTAAACCAAAATTCAGATGGCTTTGTGACACTAATAACAGTAGAGTGCATTTCCAGAGAAACCGGTTGCTAGACTAACTACAATTCATCCTCCTTTCCTAAAATAAGTAAGGTGGTTGAAACTTGAAACTCTGACTAAGGATCTTCAATAGCTATACTCAAAGCACATCAGTGAAAAGCAACTTAAGTGATTTCTATATTTAGAGCAAACTCTTCAGATGGTAATCATCCAGAAACCTCAGCACAAAACAAAACAAATTAACAAAAACAGTGGAAGCGTAAGAAGAAATTACAACAAAATATTTCAGAAATTTTGTGCTATTATTTCTGTACATAGTCTTCTTTATGTCATTTGTATTGACACCTGCTTTTTTGTTGACACCTATCAATCTTATGTTGTTTCCCGTTTTATCATCTACAGTTGTTGAATTGCTATTTCCTGGTTCCTTGTTATATTTAAGATATCTTTGCTTTTATGATCATAAGTTTTCATCTTGTCTTCAAGGTTTGAGAGTCTACCTTCAGCTTCATTCAAGCCGTTTTTCCAGCATTCAGTGGAATTTTTAATTTCCTGAATATCCCTTTGAATTTGTTTCATGCCTTCTAATTCTGTTCTGTATTGTTCATTCAATGTTTCCATCATTTTCTTATGTTTCTGTGTTTTTTATCTACATCTTCTTTAGAGACACTCAATATTTCTTTCATAGTTTGCCATTTCTTTGTTATCTGAGAAATTTTATTCTGATCTGATTTCCTCTAGAGTTTCAGGGAGTTGTTTCATTACCTCAGTTGCAATCATTTCTCAAAGTTAAATTTTGTGACTTGCAGTGTATTCCATGTCAGTGTTTCCTGTGTATCTTCTAGATGGACTGGAGGACTGAGACTGCATCTTGTTCATTTATTTTGTCATTTTCTACTGGGATCTATTTAGTTGACCAGGTCTCCTTATTTTGTTTATTCTTTCAAAGAACAAACTCTTTAATTCATTAATTTTTGTATTGTTTTCTTTGTCTCAATTGATTTAATTTCTGCTCTGATCTTTATAATTTGGGCTTGACTTGATATTCTTTTTCTAGAAGATTTTGGTGTAGCATTAGACTGTCTATTTGAGCTTGCTCTTTTTTCCTGATGTAATAATTCACTGATAAAAATTTTACTCATCAGTACTTTCATTGCATCCCACAGGTTTTTGTATGTTTACATTTTCATGTGATTGTAGGTATCATTTAATTTTTCATGTAATTTCATCTGTAATTAATTGTTTGTTCTGGAAGGTGTTTTTTAAATTTTCATGTGTTTATGAAGTTTTAGCTCTTTCTTTTGCCATTAATTTCCAATTTCATTGCTCCATGATCAGATAATATGCATGGGATTATATGAATTAATTTGCACTTACATAAGAATATTATAAGAGCTAGTATGTGGTCTATTTTAGAGAATGACCTGTATGCAGTTGAGAAAATGTGTATTTTGGAGTTCTTGGGTGGAACTCTCTGTAAACATCTACTAAATCCATTTGTTCACGTTTGGTTCACTTATCTTATTTCTTTGATGATTTTTTGTGTAGTTGATCTACCTCTTTGTGATAATGGAATGTTAACTTCCCTTGTTAAATTTATTTCTTGTTTGATTTTTTTATTCAAATAAAGACTAAACAAAACAGAAAACAGGAAGAAATAATACATACTTTCAAAGAAAAAATAAACAGTAAGAAATCACTAGTTGATGTTTACATATTGTCATCTTACAAATAATTGTTCAAGATACAAAAGTGGAACATATAAAGGGGGGATTCAAATAGTGAGATTACAAACAGTTCTGTTCAACTATCCAACAAAAACTTAGTAACATGGTTATCAATCCTATACACTTAAACATAAATGCAGTTATCCATACCTTCATTTATGTTGAGACTAAACAAACCAAAGCAGGCTAAAATCACTCTGAACAAAGAATAATAGTATTGCTAGATTTCACATCATGACACTTTGGAATCAGCACTGGGTACTGTAGTGTCTTTTTTGCTTCAAAGTATTTGTTCATTTCATCATGTGTCATAAGATCAATTCTTGTAAACTGTTTGTAGTTTCTATGCATGCATGAGTCTTAACATGTATTTCTATCCTTTCTATATTAGAAGGGAGAAACAAAACAAAGCAGGACAAAACAAAAGATATTCTTATAAACACATAAAACAAAAAAGACATATAAAACCACTGTACAAGGAGTTCTACCATAGTTACTGTGTTGTCTCTTGTTATCTTCAATAGAATTGGCTATATCATCAGACATAGTATAATTGAATATATCAGTACATAACAGTATTAATAAAAGCATAACTTTGTAGATAGTGCAAAATTACAAAAACAGGTAGTAATCAAACCAGGAAGGATATTGTGGTGAATCTTGTCATCTTCAGTGCAGTTGCCTATACTCTCAGACTTCATACTATCAATCATAATTATTCTGAATAAAATCTATCAATACCAAAGATCAATCAAACAAACCAGATTTAACTAAGATCAGTCATGACAAAACAGTATAAGTTATACAGGGCTCCAAATTAAGTTAATAGGAAATTAAAGATGATTACTGTGCTATATCCTGGTATTTTTGGGATAGCTCTCTGTGTCCTCAGATTAGTGCATGTAGACAAACTGGGACAAAATAAGTTCTATCTAAACAGAGTGGTGTGAGTAATATGGGTTTTAATTCCTGATGCACTATTAACAATATCTTCTGCCATCTTGTTAAAGACTATTCCTCCTCTTTCAATCCCCCAGGATGCACTGTGCATTTTTGGGTCTCACCAACACCCTTGGTTTTAAATTGGAGGGGGGCAACCTGCTATTTACTAAAGTGGTTCCAAACCTTCTCCCTCCTGGACTTGACTTCCAGTTGTATTCCTTTACCTATTAAAGCCTGTCCATCCAAAAAAAGTAGTCTATTTGCCCCTATTACTCTCTGGTTCCCTGTCACATAGTGCATTGTTTTCTCATATTTGATTTTTGGTCCACATACCCTTTTTCAGGTTAATTATATTTCCTATAAAGAGCATCTCTGTGGACCCTATCTCTTGATCTACTCTTCCTGTGATTCTTTTTTTAATTTAGTGTATCAAGGCCATCTATATTAGAGATTATAGCTAACCTTCTTTGCCTCATTTCTGTTGTGCTCTTTTTCTGCCATTAGTTGTCTGTTTCTCTTCTTCATTTTGCTTTCTGCTCCAATTGGGGCCTCTCTGCCACTGTTCCTGAAATTCTGGTGCTTTACTCTCTCTTTAGAATGTCCTGTAGTATTCTATGTAGAGATGGATTGGTGGTCATGAATTCCCCCACTTTCTCTTTATCTTGGAAGCATCTTGTTTCTCCATTAATTTCTAGAGACAGTTTTTCAGGGTACATCAATCTGGGCTAGATGTTATTTTCTTTCAGGGCTTGGAATACTTAGCTCCAAGCTCTTCTTGATTTTATGATCTGTGTTGAGAAATCTGCCGTGATCTTGATGGGTTTTCCTTTATAAGTAATCTGTTTCTTGTTTCTGACAGATTTTAATATTCTGTTCTTATACTGAATTTCTGGGATCTTGATTATTATATGCCTGGATGTAGCTCTGTTTTGGTTGTAGGTGGCTGGAGTTCTGTATGCCTCATACCTCTGAATATCGTTTCCTTTTCCTATGTTTGGAAAGTTTTCCTTAATTATTTCTGTGAATAGACTTTGTAGTTCCTTTATTTGTACCCCTGCTTCTTCATTTACATTCTTTATCCTTAAGTTGAAGATCTTCTTGTCATCTTCTAGCCTTTGTATTTTTATTGCTTGTTTCTTTGTTATTTTTAAGAAGTTTTTCCTTTCATGATTCCACTTTGCAAACCTGTCCTCCAGTTTGGATAATCTATCCTTAGTTTCTTTCAAGCAGTTAAACCAGCTTTCAATGGAGTTTTTAATTTCCTGGTAATCTCTTTGAACTTGCTTCATGTATTCTATGTTTTCTTTATATTTTTCATCAAATGATTCTCTCCTTTTTTTTGTGTTCCTCCATTCTTCTGTCTGTGTCTTCTTGAGAGGGGCTTAGCATTTCTTTAATTATTCTATTTATATTTTGCTTTACTTGGTTAAATATTTCACTTTTGAACTCATCTATGAGGTCCTGAAGATATCTCTTTATATCCCCTGATGCCGTGTCTGATATTGTATGTTTGCTGTCCTCTATCTCCTGTGTATTTACCTTTCCTGGATCAATACTTTTTAGGGTTGGGGGCCGGGAACTTTTTCTTTCGCTTCCTCTTCTCATTTTTTTTTTCTTTCTTTCATACAGGTATATAGAGGAAGCCCCAGTCTCTTTGTTGGTAAGGTTCTTCTGAAGCAAGCTGGCTAGGTGATCTTGCCCCCTTGTGTGTACTATTATGGTGCAAACAGGGCCGGCATACACTGGCCCCTCCCCTCCAGGTCAGTCAACCTGCTGAGGCCTTCACTGTGTTAGTGTACTCCACATGTGGGAATTGGTTTGGGACAATTTATTGGGTCTCAGCCAGGGGCATGACCCAAGCCAAACACACCCTACCAATCCTGTCTGGAAAGGGAACAACTGACTGAAGACACTGCTGTTCCTTGTTCTTGCCAGTCCTGCCTGGTTCCAAGATGTTGTCCTATTGGAATGACACCTTTTTCGGTGGAAGTGTTTTTTATTCCCGGCACTCACTGCATGTTGATGCAGGTCCCCCACCAACTCACCTCTCCATTGGGCCTGCCAACACTCGACCTCAGTGCAACTGCAGTTCCAGTGAGTGGAAACAGCAGGAATTTGGGCACCTCATAAGTCATGACCGTGTGAGTTTGGGCACTACTACAAGAACAACGAACCTTTAGCTGTTCCAATAGTAACACCAGGACTGCATGTTTGATTGCTTCTTCTCACCTTAGTTTCTTCTTGGGTTGAGAGGATCCATCTCCCTCTGTCTGGGAATTCCCACTCTGTGCTATTTTGGCATCTAAGTTGACTATCTAAGGGATCCTCTGTAAGCTGCTCTTATCTATCCACCATCTTTAATGGACTCCCGCTTTTTTGATTTTTCATGTCTATTAATATTTACCTTATAAGTTGGGCATTGCCATATTTGATGCATTTATACTTATGATTGTTATTAGTACTTCTTGAGTTTTGCCTATAACAAGTATGTAGTGATCTTATTTATCTCTTCTGTTCTTTTGTGGTTTGAAGTTCACAATGTCTGCAAACAGGATAGCTACCCATGCTTTTTCCTATGTTCCTGTTGCATTAAATATTGTTTAAATCTTTTGTCTTTCAATCTATGAGGTTTTTTTTTAGTTAAGTGTGATTATTGTTTACAGCGTATTGTTGGGGTTTTTTTTTTTATCAATACATTCTTCCAATCTTTTCTTTTTATTGGTGAGTTGATACCATTTACAATGATAGTTATAACTGATATGTATTTGCTTATCTCTATAATATTATTTTCCTGTTGTTGGTTCCCTATTTTCTCCTCTGTTTAATTGCTTTGCTCACTTTGGCTGTTAGTTTCTAATATTGTTCTTGGAATGATGAACATTTTTATCACTATCTAGAGTATATTTCAGTACTCTTTTTAGGGTCAGATTTGTGCTCATGCATTTCTTCATTTGTTCTTTGTCGTGGAAGTATCTCATTCATACATTAACTTTAAAAGAAAATTTTACAGTGTACTTCAATCTAGGTTAGAAGTTGCTTTCTTTCAGAGCTTGAAATATTTCACTCTAAAATCTTTATTTGAAGATTTGTGTAGAGAAGTCAGCTGTGACTCTATTGTTTTAATTTATAATTTATGTATTTCTCTTGTCTAGTATCTTTTATTATTCTGTTTTTGTGCTGAATGTCTGGGATCTTAATTATTATATGACTGAGTGTAGATTTATTTTAGTTACAACTGTTTGGAATTCTATATGATCTGCTTATCTGTATGTCCAGTTCTGTTTCCATGCCTGGAAAATTTTCTGCTAGAACTTCTGCAAATAGTTTTTTAATTCCATTTGTGTTGACTCCTGATTCCTTATTGAAAGGCATAAAACTTATATTATTTTTCTTTGCATCTTCTTGAAGCTTTTGAGTTGTTTTTTCATGGTCCCTTGCTATTTTTAAGAGATACTTTCTTTCACAGTTCCTAGCCTGAATCTCATCTTCAAGGTCTCAAAGTCTACCTTCAGCTTCATTCAAGTGGATTTACTAGCTTTCAGTGGAAATTTTAATTTTCTGAAAATATATTTGAATCTGTGTCATGCATCCTCATCCTTTCCTATATTGTTCATTCAAGGTTTCCATCATTTTCCTGTTCTCCTCTATTTTTTGTCTATGTCTTCTCTAGCTGTGTTGAGCAATTCTTTCATTATGGATGTCTTTTTTTTTTTTTTACTTCAGAGATTAGTTCTGATCTGATTTCCTTTATAGCCTTATAAATTTATTTCTTTATTTTATCTATTATCTTTTCAGAGATTTTAGATATGTCTTCCTATTTCTTGTATTTTGCTGTCTCTTATCCTTCTTCTGAGAGGGTTGGAAGTCTCAGATTGCACTTTGTTTTTCATTTTGTCATTTTCTCTCAGTAGTTCAAATTTCAGACATTTCAGTCTACTAGTTTCACCCCTAACTGGTGTGAACCATTGTTAGGATCCTACTGTGAGGCTGATTTTCTTCCAGTCATCTGTCCAAAGTACAGAGCTATATCACCAGCATAGTCACAGGCCTGCTGTAGTCACTTGCATGAAATACGGGAACTCCAGCATCCATCCATTTATCTGTTGGTGAGCATGTGGTATGTTTCCAATTTTTAGCTGTTCCAACATGTGCTACTATTATTTTCTTTTTTAAGAAAAAAAAGATAAATATAACAGTAACTCAGAGATTCAAAACAGGTTAGTATCACAGTTATAATAGTTGATATATTGTAAATTTTTTCTTCATAGTAGTTATTCAGAGTAGAAGTTATTGGCATAATAACTTGTCCAAACAACATTTTTTATATTAAGAAGTAAAAATCAATATATAAATCCCCAAAAAACCAAGATACATAAAAACAATAACTACAGGGACAAAAAACCCTCAAAACTATAGCAATACAGGCTTTCAAACAACATGATAGGACTTTAACAATAGTTGTAATATTGCATATTGTTATCTTCAAAAAAGTTGCTTCGATTGTCAGACGTAGTCACGTAAAATTGATCTAACTATGAGTATTAACTGTTCTTTCTCAAGAACTAATAGAATTAGTAGTATAATCATCTTGGCTATTTTATGTACATGTAAGCAAATTTGTATCTTTTTCCTTTTTCCTTCCTTCCTTTCTCCTTTCCCCTATCCTAGTTATATTTTCTCTTTGAGCATGTTTTTACTCTTTCACAATACCGTTTGTCAATTTTGGATATTATTATTATCATTTTCTTACACTTGAGAGACAATACAGTATTTACACATGTGAGTATGATTTATTTCACTTACGAGTGTGGTCTCAAGTCTCATCCACTTACATATAAATGCTTCATGTGATCCTTCTTTTATCCAAATACTAACCAAAATTTTTCCTTTCTAGGAACTAACAGAGCCTGGGATTTAGCTCTGTGGTTCAAATGCTTGCTTGGTAAGTGCAGGATCATGAGTTCAATCCCTGGTACCAAAAACAAACAAACAAAAAAAGAAACAAAAACCCACAAGAAACTAAGAGATTCTAACTGTGTATCTATCTTAACTAGTTTGTGTATACATGCAATTTTTTCTTTATTCCTTTCTTCCTGTCCCCTTTCCCACATGAGAATTTTTGTTCACTTTTGAACAGTTTCTTCCCAATTCACAATATCCATTGTACATTTCAAATCTTACTTGCTTAGTCTATCATGCTAGTGATACAATACCATCTTTACACATATGGGTTTGACTTACTTCACTTAGGAGTATCATGTCTAGTTGCACCCATTTACTATAATAGTCCCCAATTTATCCATCTTTATGCCTGACTAATACTCCATAATGTTTAAAAGACCACATATTTTGTCCATTATTTGGTCACAGGGCATCTGGATTGTTTCCAAGATTTAGCAATTAAAAATTGTGCTATTTTAAACATGGGTGCACATAAAACACTGTGGTGTGATGTTTTTTAATTTTTCTAGGAAGATACCCACAAGAAGAATAGCTAGACCAAATGGGGACTCTAATACTGCTTTTTAAAGAAGTTGCCATGCTAATTTTCATGGTGTTTTCACGAGATTACAGTCTCACAAACAGTGGAAAGGAATTTTCTTTTCCCAACATTTCCTCCAGAACTTGTTACTGGTTGATTTTTTTTCATGAGACCCATTCTTTCAGTGGTAAGTCAGATTCTCAGTGTTCTTTTTTTTGAAGGTTAAAAAGACACAGGAAAAAACTCAAAAATGAGTACAGGCAGACAAAGAATAGCAAGAAACTTAATTATATTATCATTACAGGTATACAAAACAAGATGATAGGAATTTGAAAATCATTGTAATACTGCAAATTGTTACCTTGAAGAGGGTTGCTTAGATTAATAAATATAGACATATAAAATTGATCTAAAATATGAGTATTAACTGTTCTTTTCCAATAACTAATACAATCAGTAGTATAGTTATTTTAGCTTTCATATACACACAAATACATATACACAAGTTTATATCATTTTCATTTCTCTTCCTTCTTCCCTTATTCAAATTACTTTTCCTCTTTGAACAGTTTCTTGCCTTTACACAGTATTAATTAATTTGAAATATATATGTATACACACACACACACACACATATATATATATATATAAGTTTTCAGTTTTTACACTAAGGAAACAATATAGTATTAAAACATGTGAGTATGATATATTTCACTTATGAGTCTGGTCTCAAGTCACATCCATTTACTTACACAATCTTGATGTAATCATTCTTTCTAGCTCAGTAGTATTCCATTGTATAAAAAATCACATCTTTTTTTATTTTAAAGAAGATAAAACAAAAAATAAGACAACAGAACAAAACAGATCAGAAAAAAAAACAATGTAAGTGACAGATTTCAAAGCAAGACAACATGAGATCAACAATGGCTACAATAATGTCTCTGGTTTTCTTCACACACAATGAATTCATACATAACAAAATAGTATAAAAATGATCAGAACAAACTAATGAAAGTATTACAAGTCTTCAAAAGCAGACAACAGGAAAATCAACAACGGCTAATGTGATATCTCTTATTCTCTTCAAAATAGCTGTCCATACATTCATGTATATTGAAATTAAATAATACAAAATGACTAAAACCACTCTAATCAAAGAGTAAAATCATTATTGGATTTCACAGCATGATGATACCTAATCAGCAATGGATACCAAAATGTCTCTTCAAAGTAGCTGTTCATTTCATTGTGAAATCAATTCTTGTAAACTGTTTAGGAGGACTTCTATGCATATATAAGCCTCTACATGTATACCTATCCTTTCTGTATTACAGGGAAAAACAAAACAAAACAGATTACTAGAAACACATGAATGAAACAAAAAGACAAATAAATAACAATAGCAAAGAGCCCAACACAATGATGAAATTGGCCTTCAAAACAAGGTGGTAGGAGCATAATAAGGATTGTTATTTTACATAATGATCTTCAAGAGTTCCGCAGATCACCAGACACTAACATGCACAATTGTTTCAATCTTATGAATGTTAACTGTTTTCTTCTAAGAATTTATACAATTTGTAGCACAATCATCTTAGGAATCCTAAGTGTGTTGACACAATTTTAGGTTTTTTTTTTCCTTTCCCTTCCTTTTTCTTTTCCCTGAGATATTATTTTATTTTTCTTTGAGTAGATTCTTACCCTTTCACTCTATGTGTTGAGGGTTTTGTATCTTATGTACTCTTACCATTTCTTACACTCAAGAGACAATTTGGTATTTACACTTATGAGTTTATTTCACTAATGAGTATGGTCGCATGTTGCATCTATTTACTTATAGATATCTCAATTTGATATTCTTTATAGCTAAGTAGTACTCCATTATATAAAAATACCACATCTTTTTATCCATTCCTCATTTGATGGGAATTTAGATTGTTTCCAATATCTGACTACTACAAATCATGCTGCTATAAACATGGGTGCACATATATCACTGTGATATGATGTTTTCATTTCTTCTGGGAAAATGCCTAGAAGTGGAATAGCTGGGTCAAATGGGACTTCCAATCCCAGCTTTATGAGGTACCTCCAGACTGACCTCCACAGTGGTTGCAACAGTTTACACTCCCACTAACAGTACAGAAGAGTTCCTATCTCCACACTGATTTCCACACTTATTGCACTAGTCTCCACTCCCATCAACAGTACAGAAGAGTTCCTTTTCCCCCACAACCACTCTAGCATTTTTCATTGATTGAATTCTTGATCTTACAACTGTTTCTGGGCTGAGATAGAATCTCAGTGTTGTTTTAATTTCCATTTTCCAAATGACAAACGATGTTTGTCATTTTTTCATGTATTTGTCATTTTTTCATATATTTGTTTGCCATTTGTATTTCTTCATCTGAGAAATGTGTATTAATCTCAGACGACCATTTTTGGGTTGGGTCCTTGAATTTTGGGGGCCTTGTTTTTTAAATTCTGTATAAGTTTTTGACCAAAGTCCTTTTCCTGGGGACCAGTAGGCTAAGATGTTTTTCCAATTTGTTGGTTTTCTTTTCACTCTGTTGGAGATTTCTTTTGACATGCAAAAATTTTTTATCAATATGAGATCTGAGTTGTTGATTCTGGTAAGTGTTTCCCATGCAGTTTGAATGTTGTTTATGAACCCTCTGCCTACTCCAATGTCGTTAAGATTTCTACCTGTTTTGTCTTCTAGTAGATTTAGTGTTTCTGTTTTAATATTTAGAACATTGATCCACTTTGACTTTAGTTTTGTGCATGATGATAGACATGGATCTAGTTTTAGTTTTTGGCATATGGAACGCCATTTCTTCCCGCACCACTTTTAAAGAGCATATCCTTCTTTCAGTGTACATGTTTCACCCCATTGTCAAAGACGAGGCGACTGAGTGTGTTTGTAGTTGTGGCTGTATTTAATCTATTCCATTGATCTTTAGGTCTGTTTTTATTCCAATACCATGCTGATTGTATCACAGTACATTTGTAATATAATTTTAAGTTGTCATTATGATGCTTCCTGCCTTAGTTTTCTTGCCTATAGTTGCCTTTGATATTTTAGAACTCTTTTGGTTCCAGTGTCATTAGTTAAATTCCTATCTTCTAGATATGACATTCTATTCTTGCCTTCATTCAATCTACTGTGTGTACTTTACATAGAGTTTGTATTCTGTTGCATTTATATTCTGATCTGTTTCACTAATTCTATTTCTTGTCTGTTTCACCTTTGTCATTTTCCTGGCTCATCTGTTTGTTTATTTATGCCTGCTTTAATGTGTTTTATTTTGAGATTCATTTCTTTTTGCACCTTAGGAGTTTTTCTATCATCTCTTTTATTTTGTTTTACTTCTACTATTGTCTTTTCAGAGAGTTTCATTTGTTGGCTTGAAATTTCCTCTATCTCCTTGTGTTCTGGACTTGTGCTGGGTTGGCTGAGCTTGTGATCTTTCATTTTGCTTTTTGTCTTCTCATTCTTTATTTTATATTTTATTTTGTGTTCTGCATTGATGATTTTACAATTCTGATGTTAGATATCTTTATCATTGATGTTCAGGCTTTCCTAGGTGGTATCTATTCCTCAGGATGTCTCCTCAGCCAGCAATACCTTCCTGGAGTAATGGAATAAGTGAAGACTTACACTTTTTTCATTGGCACCACTGATGCCCTGGGGGCAACCGAGGATATACAGAATGCAGACTTCCCCTCTGCTTGTTGTAACTTCCCTCTTGGAGACAATGGAGGACTGGTGAAGTGTGGAATTATACTCTGCTGGTCAGCACCACTCTCCCATGGCAATGGAGAAAGTGCAGATGGCAAGCTCACATTACATTCACTATCACTGCCATTCCAGGGAAAATGAAAAAGGAGTGGAGTCAAGACTTACAATCTGCTCTTCCAGGGACCTGTGCTGCTGTTATATATGGCTGTGCACATATCACTGTGGGATGACGCTTTTAACACTTTGGGGAAAATACCAAGAATTGGAATAGCTAGATAAAGTGACATTAGAGAAGATCTAGTGCCACTGTTAATGGGCTCTGTCTGACACAGTCTTCTACTAGAGAAAGTAAAGACATGCCCTGAATTACACAATACCACAAAATTGAACTACCTGAAAGATAGCCATAGGCTTGAAATCACAGAGAAATTTTTTCCTTTTATTCTTCTTGATTATTTATTGTGTTCTCATGCATGTGAATTTTTTTAGTTTGATTTTGTTTAGTCGTTGTTTTTGTCTTTTCCTTCTTCTTTTTCTTTTGTCTTCTTCCTTATTCTGCCAAAGCAGAAGTAATCTTCCTTTTTTGCTTTTAATTTCTTTCTCTTCTTGGTTTCTCTATTTTCCTCCATAACCCTTTAAAATCCTTTCTATTTAGTAGAAAATTACTCTGTTGAAGAAATGATTAAAGTATATAATTTTCTAACTTGTTTTGGATTTTGTTATACAACTGTACACCTTGTAACCATGGTTTAAAGTGACAAATTAACAGGTACCACAGCATGGCATTTTCAACAGCATCATCAGTGTTTATACTAATTTAGCCAAGGTAACATAGTTGTGATCAGTTATTATTCCTTGTATGCAAATATTGAGATTGGGATTCAGAAACAATACCATAGGTCAGCTTGAAATAACTGGGTGCTAACTCCAATAGGCAACAACTGCTCATCTCTAACAAGTGCAAGCAGCAGGATCTTAAACAGACTCAAGAGCCAAAAGCCAGCTACACCTAGAAGACATATCTGAAAATAAGTCATTTCCTGAGGGATTCTGGATACTAGTAATAATACTCCCTACCAGAAGCAGTTTAATAGCATAGGTGAAGAAAACAGTCTTTAAAAAATAAACGATGAGAAGACACAGAAGCAAGATGTATCGCTAGATATCCAGTTTACTTAAGGCAAATCCACATGCACTTAGGTGACAGAAATCAAATGCCAGCCAGTTGAACTTTCTCAAATGATAGCAGTGGAAATAAGAAAGCAAATAAATAAGATTTTTGAAGATAATAATTCAGAAATAGTTTTAATGATAACAAAAGAGATGATTACTGTAATGAAGGACATGGTTAGTGAATCTAGATTAGACAGAGATTTTATTAAATAGAAGAGCTTAAGAAAGTGATGAAAACTACAAATGCCCAAAATAGGAAAGGACAGCCTTCTATAAAAGATACTCAAAATAATATCGAGATTAAAAAGTCTATTAAAAGAATATTAATGTGCAGACAATATCAAATTTAGTATGTAGGTTTGTGATCAGTGATCATCAAATGAAGGATTTATTGCTGCATCTAAATCAGCTCTTGAAAGCCTAGACAGAGAATGGTGGAGGATAAGGAAATGAAGACAAGAGACAAGATGCAGAAAGCTGAGATCAGGTTTATGTCTCTCTCCAATGAGAGAAAGGGCTGAACAACAGCAGTATGTTTATGCAGTCAGCAACAGACTGGTTTCAGGTGGAACCCACTCTTGTGATGGAAGAAAGACTGTCCAACAACTGAAATATCTTTACTCACACAATCAGAATAAGAAGCTATCTATAGAGAATTTAAAGGGAGGGTAAGATCAGAACAGGAAAAAATCTAATCTTCAACAAAATATTCCTTGGTAGTTACGTGGGGAACAAGAGAGGAGTTGTTTATGTTACCTCAGAGGAAGGCCAAGTCACTTTGCCTGTCAGCTCCCTGAGTTGTATGAACTTCTCATGGGGCCTTGCCAAACTCATGGGAAGCAGTGATTTTTTTCTAGATAGCCAGTGTACAGTCAGAATCACCCTCAACAGCTTAGTAAAAACAGCAGGAGTCCATGAAAAATCAATCCAACATCTGCAAGATGATGCAAAGAATAGCGTAAGATTTATAGGAATCATGAAGAATAAGAAAAAAGTACAAAGGACATAAAAACCCTTTTCACAGACATAATGGTATAAAAACTTTCAAGCATAGAAAAATAATTGACATGGAGATAAGTGGTACATACAGAACTCCAATTTACCATAATCAGAAAAAAAAACTATGCCAAGGCATATAATAGTCAAGATTCCTGAAATTCGTTACAAGAATAGAATATGAGGAGCTGTTAGGAAAACAAACAAATCACTTATTATGAAAAACACATGAGAATCACAGCAGACTTCTCAATACAAACCCTTAAGTCAAATACATCTTCAAGTATTTCAGGTTCTAAAAGAAAACGAAATTCAATTCAGACTGATTTACCACACAAAATTATCTTTTAAATCAATGGAGAAAGAAGATACTTCCATGGTAAAGAACAACTGAAGAAATTCATGTCCACCAAACCAGCACTCTAAAAGTTTTGAAAGTTGTTTTAGGGGCTGGGGATTTAGCTCAGTGGCATAAGCACTTGCCTTAAAAGAGTGTGGTCGTGAGTTCAATCCCTGGTACTGATATAAAAAAAAAAAAAAAGAAGAAAGTTGTTTTAGAAAAAAACAATGAAGACAATAATTCCACAAATCCCAATAAAATGAATCCATTTGGTAATGAAAACAATTAAACAGAGAGGAAAGAAAGAATACCCAAACAGGACAAGAATATAATTATATATATATATATATATATATATATATATATATATAATTATATATTATATATAATATTATAATATATATAATATTATATATTATATTATATATATATAATTATATATATATAATTATATTCTTGTGCTGTTATATGAAATATATATATAAATATATATATATATATATATTTCAATTAAAACCATCAGTGTAAATTCTCAATTCATCAATCAAAATAAACTGATTGACAGAATAGGTCATGAACCAACATCCAACAATATACTGCATATAAGAAACACATTTAACTAAAAAAGAAACATACATTTAAAGTCAAAGAATAAAAAACAATATTCCATTTTACAGGAACCTTGAAAAAAGCAGGAGCAACTACTCTATTTGCAGATAAAGTGGATTTGAAACTGTTATTGTTCTAAAGATTGAAAGACGTTATTGTAGTCAGGAATTACTAGGAAATAAATTTAATATGAAACACATAATTTGTAGGATTATTTTAAAATATTTATTCAAAATGTCAAATGCAGAAGAATGCTAGTGATCCATCTATACATTATTGACTCAAAGAATCCAACTGAGGGCTTTTAGCCCATGATAATGTCCTGCATGAGCCCAGCTGAAGACCTTAGAGCTCATGACAGTGTCATCCATGAGTCCAGTGGGATGTCTAGAGTCTACAACCATATCTAATGCAAGCCCATATCAAGGATCTGCACTGGGGAAAGTCTCAGGGTCAGTGGTAGGTGTTATAGAGTCTGCTCCATCAGGATGAAGGATCTATGCCAGCAGGCTGAGGTATCTGGACTGGATCCAGAAATTGATGCTCAAGGAAAGAACCATAGAGCTCCTTCAAAGATAACTGTAGGAATCTTAATGATTATTGAGGACCCTGACTCCTCCTTTATAAGAACATCTGAGTTCATATCAGGAAAAGCAGTGTGATGAACGTCTCCCAGAGAATCAACAGCATACCTCTCCCTCTCTAGTTTTCCTTTTATGTTGTTGACAAGAATCCTCAATTGGGACTTCTACACCCAGATCCATGCTGATTTAATTCAGTTGGGTGTTAAATGTTTATCATTTTAGTTTATCCACCACAGAAAGTTACTACATGCTTGTTAAGGGAACAATTGAAGAGAAAGATATAAAAACCATAAATATATATATGAAATACATATGTATAAATATATGTATAAATGTATATTGTATATATACTATGAAATAATATTTATGAGTATACATGTATGTATTGTAAACAAGTATACAATACATACTTGTTTATAATATAATATATATATGTAATACTAGCACACCAAATATATAAAAATATTATTGGACATGAAAAATCAAATAAACATTAATACATTTATAACAGGGGACCTCAGCACCCCACTGTCACAAATTCGCAGATCAAATAAAAAAATTATCAGAGTTTGAACAAATGAATTAGAAATCTACAAAATGTTCCACCACACAGATACACTTCTCCAAAGCTGCACACAGGCTTTCTCCATTACAATTGCATAGTAGCCCAGAGAAAATGCTTAAGTAAATGCAAAAGAATTGAAATTATCACATGTATATTAACTGATAGACACAGGAGTCACACAGAGCCAGCTTTGGTAGTTTTTTCTTTATCCTTTGTATTCTCTTTATTATTTTGTATTATACTACAGTATTTTAATCACTTTACTTGAATGTATTTGGGTTGTGGGATGAATCAACTGAATTTCCATTATTCTTTTTTCCTTTTTATTTTCACTTTTGTATAACTTTATTAAACCCAAAATTTGCATGCCACATAATTTATAAAAATAAAATATAAGATTCAATGAACTCCAATATATTTACAGAATTGTACAACCAAGAACACAATCAAACTTAGGTAGTTTTTGCCCTCATAAATCAAAAATCTCTACCCAATAGTTATATATTCCAGTTCCTTTCCTGGTGTTGTAGTCAGGGTTATAAGGAGAACAATTAAAATCAGGACATGAAATTTGTAATATTATTTTATCATGGTCACCCAGAGTTAACACAAGAAAATGCAGGAAATCTATCCAAAACACCAAAGACACAGAATATTCAGCCAAGGACCTGAATCCCACAGCAATGTCCTACGTGAGTTCACATGAAAATACAGAGCCAATGACAATGCCTCCCACAAGTCCAACTGGAGATCTAGAGCCCATGAAAAAGACTCACAGCAGTCCGTTTTACAGATCCATACTGGGAAGACCCAAAGGTCAGCGATGGAAGCTAGAAAGTCTATGCCAGTGAGGTGAAGAAGCTCTGCTGGTAGCTTGAGGGTTCTTTGCTGGAACTGAGAAGTCATGCTCATAATAAAGACCAGGCTGTCCTGAAAAGCACCATAGCCACCCTCAGCGACACAGAGGTTCTGAGCTCCTGCAATGATAAGCATAGTTGAGAGCATGCCAGGAAGTCAGCATGATGAGTTTGTCCTAGAGATTAAGGGGCACATGTCTTCCCCCCCTGGAGCCGGGAAGCAATGCTCAATGTAAGAACGAGAGCTCCTTCAGAAGAACCAACAGCTCAAACAGCAACACTTAGTGAAAACCACAATGCCTCAATGCCTCACTTCTCCTTCGTCATGTATCCACGCTGGCATCTTTCCTCAAGTGAATCATCTATGTTCAGCACCATGGTGATTTAATTCCACTGGCTTTAAATTGACCACCAGTTTCTAATCCATAACACCTGGTAAATCTGTATAGCCAATGTGCTATTATTTTAAAAGATTGTCCTATTCAGGGAATTTGCTTTTTCTCACTCTCTAAACAGACCATAATCACAACATAATTAAAGACTTTAACATATCCAAAGAAGTAGAAATTCTGCAACATGATCTTTCTCATTCTATTAGCATGAAAAAAAAAGAGACTCACAATAGAAATATATCGGGAAATAATATTTTTTCTTTTTTAAATCTTTCTCCTCTTTCCTATTAAATTTTTCACATAAAGACAACTATATGATGTACAAACTTGGTGTCTAATTTATTTGCTTAATATTATGGTCTCAAGGTGCGTCCATTTTCCTACAGGTGCCTCAAGTTTATATTTCTTAATGGTAGAGTAGTACTCCAGTGTTTATAGATAATATATTTTCTTTATTCATTTATCTCTTCATAGGTATAAAGACTGAGTATAAGATTTAGCTTTATGAATTGTACTGCTATAAATATAGGTACAGAAATATTTCTGTGGTATGAATATTTTTATATCTTTGGAGAAGATGCACAAAAGTGTTTATCTGCATAAAATGTAATTTCTATTTTGGTTTTTGTGAGAAATCTCCATATTGATTTCTATAGTGATTATATTGGTTTACTCTCCCACCAACAATGATGTATTTCTTTTTCTGAAAAGCATCTCAGCATTTGTTATTTGTTGATTTCTTAATGTTAGCAACTGTTTTAGAGATGGAATGGAAACTTAATGTTGTTTTAACTTGCATTCTTGAATGGCCACTAATGTTGAATATTTTCCATGTGTTTAATACCTAATTATATTTATACATCTGAGCACTATTATATGTTTCAGAAGGTTTCCATTATTTTTGACAGGGCATTTGCTTTGTTTTACAAGTTACTTGAATTACAAGCATGTTTACAGAGTTAATTATGCTTGCAAACCAAGATTTTATTGTGCATAGGGATTAAACTAAGCAAGGAGATTAAAGGTATATATAATGAAAAACATAGTGCTCAGAAAAAAGAAAAAAATAACTGAGGATGTCAAAAAATGGAAAGATATCCCTTGTTCCTGTGCAAGCAGATGTTATATTGTGAAAACAATTTTATCACCAAACTACTCTACAGATTTAATGCAGCTACAATCACAATAACAATGACATTCCTCACAGAGTCAGAAAAATTATGTTAGGATTCATATGGGACTGAAGAACCCCAGAATGGTATATGCAATCCTGGACAGTTGAAACAATGGAGGAGGCATCATGATTTCAGATTTCAGGTATACAAAAAAGCTACAGTGATCAAATTATCACAGGTATTGTCAAGAAATCAAGCATGTGTTCAAGTGGAATAAAATATGAAGAAAATGTGAAGAAAAAATTGCAGACACAGTCACCTGACCTTTGACAAAGGGCCCAAAAACTGATGCCAGGAAAAGACAGACTCACACAGTATTAAAAAAAAACTAATGATAGTCAAACAGAAGACTGAATCTAGACCTATGTATTTCATCATGATAAAAATGAAATCACAATGAATTAAAGCTATAGATATTAATACAGAGACACAATCTGTTGATATTTGAAATAGGAAAACGAAAAAAGGTATAGGAATAAGAAATTACTTTCTATACCCAACTGCATCAAGAGTAAACAAATGAAATTATATTAAAATAAAAACTGCTGTACATCAAAGGAAGCAATGAGTAGAGTGAAGAAACCACCTAAATAATGGAAAAATGTTGATATCTACTCTTTCAAAAGAGCTCTAATATGTAGAATTTATAGATCCAACAAAATCTAATCCACAAAAATAGAAGATCCAATTAAAAAAGGGCAACTGAATTTAACTGACATTTTTCAGAAGATGAAGTACAAATGTTCAATAAACACATGTAAAAGATTTCAAAATTTCTGGACATCAGAGCAATGCAAATTAAAACTACAATAAGATTCCATTTTAAACAAGAAAGAATGGCTGTCATAAAAAAGCATGTAATGATAAGTGCTAGTGAGATTGCAAGGAAAAAGGCCCCTTTAAACATTTTTGGTGGGAATATAAGATATTACAACCACTATGATAATTGGTATGTATTCTCAAGAATTATAAATAAAAATTCTATGTGACACAACTTTTACTCTTCTATATATCTTCTGAAATGTAGTAAAGCCATTGTACTACAGTGATATGTGCTAGAAGTGAAGTGCCTTATACACCTAGTAACTGAAGAATTAGTAAAGAAAATCTGGTATATATACATATGTATATATATGCTAAATTGCCATAAAGAAAGATAAATATGATTATTTGTACAAAAATTGATGAATCTTGATATAATATTAAGTGAAATAAAACATAGCTTAAATAATACTATATATTTTCTTATATGGGAACCTCAATGTATAAATAACTCAAAAAACAAAAATAGATAATGAGATAAAGAGACAGGGAGAGAGACAGAGACAGTGACAGAAAGAGCGAGCGAGCGAGCGAGAGAGAGAGAGAGAGAGAGAGAGAGAGAGAGATCTTTTACAAATGGGAAGTGAATCCACAGAGAAAAGCATTGAGGAGAATGTGAAGGGCAAGTGGAATAAAAAGAATTAAAATATGTTAATTTGCCTAACTAGAGGTGGAGTTGTGTTGCTTTGAAAAAGTTCACTGTATTCTGAAGTGAGGGGGGGAGCTTATAATTTGAAATGGAAAATCAGTATGACAATAGACGTCAATCAAGTCAAACATGTTACTAATTGAAAGATGAAGCAGTCCTTTCATGGTTAGTCTGTGCCATCTTTGACCTCACTCCCTGAGAATAAGTCAATATAAGAGTGTCACAAATAGCCAAACTAATTTTGTAGATGTCAAACTCCTAGGAAAGACTGCACATATGAGCCCCTTTCCCACATGGCTCCCCTTTAAACACTGGGGAATGATGCATTTCTGGTATCATCTTCAGAGTTTGCTGCAGCCAAGGAAATTCCCCAGGCTGGCTATGGAGAAGATAAATAATCAACTCAAACCATAACCAAATGTGCTGTCTCATTCACTCATCCCACTCACACCAGCTCTCTCATCCACTCACCTGCTAAGTCTGAGCTATATATTTTCCTGCCTGCCAACTGAGTCACTGGCACATATTCCCACTAGCCCATCAAATTCACCATTCATGCATACTTGCTCTGTGGAGCCCACATATAGCTTCCTGAAATCAAACTGCAAAACAGGCAAGAAGAAAACTGAACATTCCAGCAACAAGATGGAAACTGTGTTGACACTCAGGCTTCATAGCATAATATTTATGATGTTATCATCTACATGTTCTCATATTGGAGTGCAGGGCCCATGCTAGATTTTATTTCATTTGTTTATTTGTTTTCATTCATCTAGTTTTCCATGACTCATGTAGCCAGTGAGGTCCTGATAGGGGGTGAGGGGAGATTAAGAGAAAACAAAGACACATAGAAAACAGCTGGGACTAGGTGGGACTTGACCGCTCTGGCAAAGAAGTAGCAACAAGCCAGCAGAATCTGAATCTTTATTTATATAATGTAAAAACGGGGGAAGAATGTGACAGGGTTAAAAGTGCAAGGTCTTTGTGTTTTTCTAAGAATACTGAAAGTGAAACATTCTCAGTTATATGTGTTGTAGTCATCAGGGAGGAACACTAAGGCCAGACACCTGTCGATGAGCAACTGAGCTACAGGTCAACTTGTGTATACTGTCTGCCCCTGGCATGTTATGTTCCTGGGACTGGTTTTGCTCTGGTCCCAAGTAGTTTCCAACCTCTAACTCAGCCATAGCTCAGTCATTGCCTACATCTCTCCCTTTTCTACTTTGTAGTCAAAAGTGATAGGTGATATATTGGAATTGGACTCCAAGTTTTGACTTTGTAGTCAAAAGTGATAGGTGATATATTGGAATAGACTCCAGGTCCTGTGTTTGGAGGACTCTCCAAAAAATTTTCTTTCTTGCAGAAGGCTTTTCATTTCCTCTTTTCTCTAGGCATCCCTGGTGATGTTTTTTCCTCTGAAGGCCTTCTCCATGTTGACTGCTTTCCACTCTGAGTTGAATTAGACTAAAACTTCCCAGTCCAAGAATTTCAAGTCTCTGTGTTCAGCAATTTAGCACTATTGAGTCCATTAGCCCATAACAGTAGTCAATTATTAATGTATCTGGAAATTGTCAGAAGATGTCAATAATTTGAATTTCCTTCCACAACTAGCTTATTACTATGGCATTGTTTTATCCATCTTGTTGTTATATGTTTCTTTTAGCCAGTGAGGTCCTCATAGAGGGTGACGGAAGACTTTTCTAGATATTCAAGACCAATTTAAAGTGAGACCTCTATTAATTAAACTTAATACTATCTATCTAATTCAGTTAAGCCTACACAGGATTTAGTTTTAATGAACAAGGAATAGAAAGTTATTTCCAGGCAGTTGCTTTCTTATTTATTTAATTGAAGCCCTATCAAATAGTTTCTCCCACCCTAAGGAATTTATAATAATTTTAAAATTTTAATGACATATAAGAACAAGATCATAACACTTAACATTTTATTTTTAAATGAGAGACTCTCAAGTCATAATGACATAAACAACCTGATATATTACATTTATAAAACCAATTTTGACATCTGTTGATCATCTGGCAACTTGATTGGAAACATATCTTTAATTTTGATGACACTTACATATAAGCCAAATTAAACTACAGGCAAATACTTCAAGAATTCAAAAACACATAAAAAAGAAAACTATTGACCTCAAATAAAACAACAGTTTACAAATTGGACAGAGAAAAAATATATACATAAGACAATTTACTTATAAAATCAGAGTGTACTCAAATATATTTTTTCCACATTGAATTATAATAAATTCTACTTTTCTTTAAAGTTTGTAATTTTAAAAAGACTAGTCAGAATTTTTTGTAGGTCAATTAGCAGAGATCTCATAATAAGAATTTGGAAGGAATAATGTCCTTTTATCTATAAATAATTTTTTGTATTTTATTTTCTCTTGAGAATACTAGCAACTTTCCCGTCTCCTTTTTAAATGTAGCTTCAAACTCAGTTCTCTACACACACTGTCACATATTTAGATCTTTTCTTCTGAAGCATTCTCTCTGTAATCTTAATTTGGGTTAATATTATCAGTTATGTAGATTCTCTTTGCTATTGTTTTTGTTTGTCTTTTGCCAATGTCACAGCCTGCCTCCTTGTTCCTGGGTTGCTGTGATTATGCCAAAATAGTTCACTGTAGGCTTCAGGTGCTGCAGCTATTTGTGATATAAGAGCAGATACTGTGTATATGCAGAGAAAGTATGGGCTCTGGTGTGCTCTGGCCTGATTAAGGATCAGAAAACTTGAACTGTGGCTGTGCATCACCTCCAGGACAAAGGTGTAATTGTTGGGTGCCAAAGCATGCAGCCTTTGTTCCCTGCTACAGCTAACTTGGCATTTTGACAAAGAAGGCATTTGGGTTATTCCCATCTCTCTTGTCCTGGCTATGCTCCAGAATCAGCGTAACACTTTTGTCCCTCCCTCTTACTATTGGCTTGTGCCCAAAAGCCTTATTTCATTTCTCCATCTAGAGGTCTGTGAGAAGGGATGAGATGAGTGGAGAGCAGTGATTTCTCTATGTTAAATAATTATTTAAAGTCTATAAGGGTCTAGATATATTTGTGCTGTTTTGCTTTTCCTCTAGCCTTGCTCTAAGCTGTTTTTCTACTCTCTCCAAAGTATGTTAATTTGCAGTTCTTTCTTTAGGAAACCAAGGACAAGCCTCTTGAGGAAATTAAAATATATTAGCAAGTTGTGCAGTCTTGTTTGTCACCTCTCTAACCTTAAGCAAAGCTTTAAGCATTTCAATATACAAAGAATGATATTCAGATCCAAAATTTCTCATTGTTTTACACCAGGGTTATTGAGCACACTCTGTATCTTAGTTCTCTTGCATATACTCCCAGAATGTCTCTTCATTTCTGAGTACTTGGGCACCACCTGCTGTAGCCTGCACAGCCTGCAGGGACCAGAGAGGAGGTAATGGGAGATTAAGGAAAAACAAGACACACATAGGACCAGTATAAATCTTATCTCTGATGAAGAATCACTAACAACTCAACACAGTCTGCATTATTATTTATACACAGTGAAGTGGTAGAAAGGAGCATGTAAGAGAGCCAAATGTGCCAGGTCTGTGTTCTGTTAAGAACTCTGAAAGTGAAACATTCTCAGAGGTATCTGTGCTGTAGGTAACATGAAGGAACTGCAAGGCCAGACACTTGTTGATATACATCTGAGCTAGAGGTCAACTTGTGTACACAGTATACCTCTGCCATTTTATGTTCTTGGGGCTGGCTTTGCTCTAGTTGCGGGGAGTTCCCAACCTCCAGATGAGTCCCTCTTCACCCTAGTTGTTTTTTTCTCTCTCTCTTTTTATATACCTACTTCTTTTCTTTAACTCAAGCATCAGTTTTCTTTTTTAATTTATTTAGTTTTTTGCTTTTTTGCTTCTGCTTTTAAGTTTTCCTTTCAAGTTTTATTTTCCCTATATTCTACTATCGCCCAGACAATTGCATCTTCCCTTATATTTACCTGTTGCCCTATTTTTTCTTTTCCTTTTGCTCTTTCTGGTTTAACTTAGCCCATTGTCCTCCCTTGCATCTTATACACCTTAATGTTTCACAAATAAGTCATCATTTTATGACAATATCTTACCACTCCTTAATATAAAGCTACCACTTCTTTTTTCTTATACCCCATTCTTACCTTCAAAAACATCTTCTTAGCATCCTCAATATTAATCTTTCACTTCAAATGTAAAGGGTCGCCTACCCAATCTGTCAACTGATTTAATTTTTGCTCAATATTTATTATTCCTACCTTTCTTCCTTCCTCGCATGCATCATTCCATCTTTTTCTTTACCTTCTCCATGCACATTGCAGACTAACAGTTAACAAAATTATATTATCTCTAAAATTTATTGATAAAAGTTGAAAGTGTAAATGCAAGCTGTAATTCACATAAGTGATGTATAATCAGATCAATTGATTCTAATAAAATCCAAGCTACTTTTATCCTCCTAACATACTTACAAGATAACAAAAAATCTATTTAAATTAAATAGCAGAAGAGTTGAACAATAGCAGAAGAGTTGATAAATAAAGTCATGAACATATTACTGGAAGGAAGAATCTAACTTGAGATATTCATATTAACTATAATCTCTCTGTCTCTCTCTCTGTCTCTCGCTCCCCTGCTTTCTCTCTTTCTTTCTCTCTCTCTCTCTCTCTCTCTCTCTCTCTCTCTCTCTAAGCAGCAAAAAGATCCTCAATTTGCAATGAATAGCTAGATGACACCAACAGAGAGAAAAAGCAAACACCAGATAGTAAAGCTTCATGAATTGATTAAAGAAGAGGTAAAGAAATTTAGCAAGTTCAAAGACGTTATGATCTAATAAAATTATCACACAAATTAATCTGTGTGGATATGGAAGAAACAAATATTAATTGATATATGAACCAAAATGGTTTAAGATATGAATGACAAATTTACCAAAGATATAGACTCCAGGGAAAGATCTCAGACAGAAATACTAATTATAAAAAATTGCATAGTATTCGGAGGAGCAAAGATGGCAGATAAATAACAACTGGCTACAGAAGCTCCCTGAGGTGGTCAACTTAGAATTCAACACAATACAGAGTGGGGAGCCCCAAACAGAGGGAGATGAATTCTCTCATCCCAAGAAGAAATTAAGGTGACTTGCCGACCATCCAAGGTCCTGCTGCGACTGGCCGAGGTCCCGCTGTGGCTTGCTGGGGTCCCTCTGTGACTTGCCAGGGTCCTGCCACAACTTGCCGAGGTCCCACAGCAACTTGCCAAGCCGTCTGAGGTCCCACTGCTTCAACTCACTGGAGGCGCAGTTACATTGAGTTCGGGGGACAGCAAGCCAACAGAGGGCTGAGTTGGCAGGGCGCCTACATCAACCTAAGATGAATGACAGGAGTGGAGCCATTCCATAAATAAGGGGACTCCAATGGATGACATTCTGGGACTGGGCAGGACTGGCAAGTACAAAAGGCAGCAGTGACTTCAGTAAATTGTTCCCTTCCTAAACGGATTGGTGGAGTGAGCTAGGCCTGGGCCACGTGTCCCAGCTGAGACCCAATAGGTTATCTGAGGTCAAGTCACTGCAGTGGTGGTGCACACTAACCACACTGGCCCAGTGGGGCCTCGGAGGTTTGGCTGATCTGGAGGGGAGGTGGCGCAAAGTAATACAGTAGCTTAGGCCACAGCAGATTGACTGATCCGGAGGGGAGGGGCCAGCATACGCTGTCCCTGTCTGCAACTCACTAGCACACTGCAGTGTGAACGGTCATCTAGCCAACATGCTTCAGAAGAATTGTAAATAATAAAGAAAGAAACTGGGGCCTCCTGGAAGAAGCAAAAAATATGGGAATAGGGAGCAACAACAAAAAGTCCCCAGGTCCCAGCCCTGAGAACACTGACCCAGGACAGGTAAATACAAAGAATGATAACAGCAAACATGCAATATCAGACACAGCGCCAGTGGACATAAAGAGATATATTTGGGACCTCATAGATGAGTTCAAAAGTGAAATATTTACCTAAATAAAGCAAGATATAAGAAGATTAATAAGAGATACTAAGCACCCCTCAAGCAGACACAGATGGAAAAAGGAAGGGACTCAAACAAAGGAGAGAACCATTTGATGAAGAATATAAAAAATATAGGATACATGAAGCAGCTTCAAAGAGATCACCAGGAAATTAAAAACTCTATGTAAAGATGGCAAATCAGCTTGAAAGAAACTAAGGATAGATTACCCAAACTGGAGGACAATTTTGCAATGTGGGAGTATGAAAGGGAAAACTTTTTTAAAAATAACAAGGAAACAAGCAGTAACAATACAAAGGCTAGAAGATGACAAAATGATCTATAACTTGAGAATAAAGAATGTAAATGAAGAAGCTGGGATACAAACAATGGAACTACAAAGGTTATTCACAGAAATAATTAAGGAAAACTTCCCAAACATAGGAAAAGTAAATGATATTCTGATATATTAGGCATACAAAACTGCAGCCACTTACAACCAAAACAGAGCTACACCCAGGCATGTAATAATAAAGATCCCAGAAATTCAATATAAGAACATAATATTGAAAGCTGTTAGAGACAAGAAACCGATAACCTACAGAGGAAGGCCCATCAGAATCACAGCAGACTTCTCGACACAAACCATCAAGTCAAGAAGAACCTGGAGCAAAATATTCCAAGTCCTGAAAGAAAATAACCTCCATCCCAGACTGATATACCCTGCTAAACTGTCTCTAGAATTTAATGGAGAAACAAGATGTTTCTAAGACAACGGGGAACTTGGGAAATTTGCAACGACTAATCCAACTCTACAGAGAATACTGCAGGGCATTCTAGAGAGGGAGAGAAAAGTACTAGGATTCCAGGAACAGTGGCAGAGAAACCTCAATGAATGGAGCAGAAAACAGAATAATTGAAGATATGGATAACTGCATATATGCTTAAGTGTATAGGATTGATAACCATATTTGCAAGTTTTTGTTGGATAATTGAACAGAACTAGTTGCAAGCTCACTGTTTGAATCCCCACTTTATATGCTACACTTTAGTATCTTGAATAACTCTTTGTAGGAAGACAATCTATAATCATCAACTAGTGATTTCTTACTGCTTATATTTTTCTTTGAAAATATGTATTATTTCTACCCATTTTCTGTTTTGTTTAGTCTTTCTTTAAATTAAATTTTTTAAAAAAGACACTGGAATACCCAGTGCTGATCAAAGAGTGTCACAGTGTGAAATCTAGCAATACTATTATTCTTTGTTCAGAATGATTTTAACCTGCTTTAGTTTGTTTAATCTAAACATAAATGAAGATATGGATAATTGCATGTATATTTAAGTGTATAGGATTGACAACCATGTAAACATCAACTAGTGATTTCTTATTGTTTATTTTTTTTCTCTGAACATATGCCTTAATTCTACCTATTTTCTGTTTTATTTAGTTTTTCTTTAAATAAATTTTTTAAAAATTGCATAGTATTCATAAATATCAGAAATGACTAATGTGAAAACAGACTTCTTGGTATCAAGGACAAATGGCAAATTATGAAGAATTACACAGGGAAGCCTTTAGAATAATAATAGAACAAGAGAAATTCATTGAAAATCTAATAGAAAACACTAAAAAATAAATATAAGACTACGGGGAGGGTAATAGAAACTACAACACAGCACACAATAAAATGAAAATTTTTGTACAGATAGAATAACAAAAAAACCTACCAAATTTGAGTGAAGAGTTCAACATATAGGTAGCAAGTTATGAGGAACACCAACCTAATAAAATACAAGATAATTTTCCATGAAATTGTATGATTAAAATTCTAGATATCTAAACCAACAAATACCTTAAAATCTTATGGAAGAGAGTGAAAAGTCACGTATAAAAATAAAGCCTTTTCATTTTACAGCCGACTTTAATACAAATTTCATGGTCAGGAAATCTTGCAGTGAAATATATCTCACCCTGAAAGCAAACAAGTTCCAACTTCAATTGAAATGTCTGCCAAAACTTTGTTTCAAAATAGACTGAGAAATGTTCACACACACACATACACACACTTTACAAGTTCTGTGAAGATCCAACTAGCATTCCACAAAATACTCAAGACTGTCCTAGAGAGAGAAGAACTCAACAAGCCAATAAATGTAGATGAAGTGAATACATCGACCAAGAAAAACAAACAGTGAAAGTACCAAAAGAGTCACCTACAGAAAAATATTTAATATCTAATATAAATCAATAAATGAGTATAACTGTCAATATTAATGGCCTTAACTCTCTAATTAAAAGATCCAGATTGCTGGAATAGATTTTTTTAAGATGCAGACTCTAACAAGAGTCTCAAGAGTCTCAAGAAACTCATCTAATCCAAAGGGGTATTCATAGACTAAAAATCAAAACATAGAAAAAGTATTTCATGTACCAGAATCCCCCAAAACAAGCAATGGTAGCAATTTTATTCTTAGACAAGATAAATTTTACCTAAAACTAATCAGAAGAGATAAAGAAAGTCACTACATACTAGTTAAGGGGACAATCCAACAGGAAGAGATAACACTTCTAAATATATTTGCAACTTTTACTAGAGCACTTACCTTCATAAAAAATAAGTTTGCATTAAAATGTTAAATATAAGAGTTGGAGGGTTAGCTCAGTGGTGTAAGTGTCTTCTTGGCAAACACAAGGTCAAGAGTTTGGTTGCTAGTACCAATAAATAAATAAATAAATAAATAAATAAATAAATAAATAAAATATATAGCAACACAATCATGGGAATCTCACAATTCACTTCACAAAGAGACAGATCAACTAAATAAAAAAATCAATAATACATGAACAACATATTTTAACAAATGTACTTAGTACATATCTAGAATATTACAATCAGGTACAGTAGAACCTTCTTTTCATCAGCACATTGAATTTTTTTCCAAAAAAGATCACATTCTAGTCTACAAAGTTTCCTTAAATAAATATAAAAGAATTGAAATCACTATATGTTTACTATCAGACTATTGTGCACTGAAACTTGAAATCAAACACAGAAAATTTATATACACCTGGCAAGTTAATAGCACACTCCTGAACACACAATGTATCTCAGGCAAAATCAGAAAAGATAATTAACAATCTCTGGAATTGAATGGCAATGCAAGTACAACACAGTAGAACCTATGGAACATAATGAAAAAAAGTCGTAAGATGAAGCTTAATGCAGTTCATATTTAGCAAAATAAAAGAGCAAATTCAAATAAATAATATTGAAGGATGTACCTCCAGTTAAAAAAAAAAAAAAAAAAAAAAGAAACCAGCAATTTTAAACTAGAAAACTGCCAAAAGAACATATCTGGGAAATCTTCTATGGGGTTGGTCTGAGTGAAGCTGTTTTTGTCAATAAAGTAAATGCACAGATAATAAAAGAAAACATAGATCTACAAACTGCAACAAATCAGTACAAATATCATATCATAACCAAGTAAGTTTTATTTTTGTGATGAAAGGACGGCTTGATATATAAAATCCAATAAGTACGATACATAAATTCAAACAAAAATTTAAAAATCATCTCAATAGATTAATAGAAAATATTTGCCAATATCTAAAATCCAAATGTGGTAGAAACCCTGAAGAAGGGCATAGAAGAAACTTATTTCAATCTCATAAAACTATTCATGACAAACTCACTACCACTATTACATTATAATGGGTGAAAACTGAAAGCGTATCTGTTCAATATTGTACTTGAAAGTTTAGCCTTTGAACTCAAGCTAGAGAAAGAAATTAAATGGATATATATATTGGAAAAGAAGAAATCAAGCTATCTTTTTATGGATTACATGATCATATACATAAAAACATCCCAATTATCCAGATGCAGAATCCTAGAACTAATAAATTCAGTAATCTAATAGGATACTATATAAACTCAAAAATATTGATAACAATCCTGTATACCAATAAAGAATCAGTGAAAAACAAATTATGAAAATAATACCATTAACACTAAATTCAAGAAAAAAACACTAACTGCAAGAAAAATAATATTTAGTAATTAACTTAATCAAGGAAAACAAATACATCTACAGTGAAAACTATATTATTTTGAAAAAAAAAGACACTGTGGAGTACAAGATTTCAAATATATAAAGGGCACAAAAATTTCTATCTCCCCAAAATTAAAGAGTCATTCAAAAATTGGCAAATGAAGCAACACTTCTAAGAAGCAAAAATAACTAATAAGTGCATGAAAAATTGTTCAGCATCATAGGTCATCAGATAAATGAAAATTAATTTAATGCTGGGATCTCATCTTAGTCCTGAAAGAATAACAATTATGAATACATAAAAAATAACAAATGCTGGTGAGGCTTCAGGGAAAAAGACCACTTTTTTATACTGTTGGTGAGAATTTATACTACTATAACAACTATTATAATTCAAATGGAAATTCCTCAAAATGTAAAACCAGAAATAACATTTCACCCAGTTATTCACCTTCTTGATATCTTATAATAGTTGCATACATCTTATTATGCTGATATATACATATTCATGTATATATATGTATATTCATACATGTATATTCATACAACAGCTAAATCATGGAAGCAGCCGACATGTCCATCAGTGAATAGATACAGAAAATGCGGTGCTTATACACAATTCTCTATGGTCAGCCATAGAGAAAAAGAAATTTGGATTATTTGTCAAAAAAGTATGCATACTGGGAACATAGTGTAAAGTGAAATAAATCAGACATACAAACATAAATATCAACTAATTTCTATAACATAAATATAAATAAAGAACAAAGTAAAAGACTGACTATGAAATAGATCAATCTTTTGCAAATTGGAAACCAATGTAGTGATGGACGGAGGGGTGATTAAAAGGAGAGCAATAAAAAATAACAATAAGGTGTATATATATATATATATATTCTTATTTCCTATGTATATATCTTGCTTTATCTTATCTCCATACTAAAAATGAAATCATTATGTTTAGTAAATATTTACTAAGAAACATTTAAAAATGAATGAATGAATGAATGAATAGCCCTTTTTAACTGGATATACATATTCTTCCAAGAAGACAAAATAGTTTCTTCTATTATTTAACTGAAAAGGTTTTTCATGGAATAGAAATTTAGGTCCTCTTTCCAAGTATGCTGAGCATGTGCATATTTCACTTTCACATATTGCAATAGAAATCTTTTTTGTTCTCTTCAATCTTTTCTTTTTCTTAACTGCTGGGTCAATGTATGTTTTGGACACACTTTCATAACCTTATATTCTTTCTTCTTAGTTTTTTTTTCTTTTAGTGAGGTTTGTAATTGATTTTTAAATTTTTTTAGTTTTTAAATTTTATTTATTTATATATTTATTTTAGCTTTTTGCTTCCCAGATATTTATCTGGTTCTTTTTCAGAATCTCTGCTTAATAAAGCCTCCCTCATGTCATGCACTAATTTCTTTAATTCACTCAGCTGGTTCGGTTGTATTCTGCTGAATTAAGAATTATTCTTTTGATTTTTTATCCGGAATTTTATCTACTTTGATATTACAACATTCATTACTAGAAAGTTATGAAATTTGGGGAGTTTTGTATTGGCTAGTTATTTTTTCAGATTTTTGTGTTTCTGTGTTGAGATTTGTGCGCATGTTAAGATGAGTATCTCTTCCACTTTTATGTGAGAGTCTTAGTAAGGGTACTTCTCTTGATGATATGTACTAGAGTATCTTTTGTTGCATAGTGTTGAGTTCATACTGTCATTACCCTCTGGATTCTTTGTCTATGATTACTGGAGTTTAATATAATTTGTATCCTGATAGAGCCTTTTGAAACTGCTTTCTTTCCTAGATCTCACCAGAGTGTGGTCCTCCTATTTAGCGGAGCTTTGCTTTACGAACTTAATTCTTTCCATGATTCTGGTTGCACACCGAACTGGAAGAGAACCGAATCAAATTTGCCTGTAAGATCAACATTGAACTTAACCATTGACTTTGATTTGGTTCTTGTCCAATTCAATTTGCAAACAGAATTATGGAAAGAATTAAGTGTATGAAGTGAGTTACACTGTTACTTGAGGAAGGTGCAATGCAGAGAGAAGAGTATCTGAGGTATACCTTCTGTGATCTTTGTTATAATGGGAATGAGTCAGATTTTGCAGTCTTTTATATAACACTGACATTGGCTCTGCTGTCTTGGTTACATTTCTTCTACTGACTGTATGGAAGTGTGGGTCCCCAGCATAATTTTGGTATTTCTTCCTGCTTTTGCTATCGGTAAGTCCAGAAATGAGACAACAGATTCTCTTTTTTCTGTACCTATTTGGGAGCAGATTATCAGATTTAGGTTTTTGTCTACCTTGCATTCATTAAATTCAAGTCTCTTCCAAGGTTTGAGTAAGAACAGTTCATGGTTGGAACGAGGTCAGTTCCTTTCATTTGACTTGTGATCGCAATTTAAATGCCAGGCTCAGTGTAGAACTACAAGAAGAAAGAGTAGAAAAAGGAAATATAGAGTAAAGTAAAATTAATAAGTAAATGAAAAGATTAACACCATCAACAACCCATAAGAAAGGAGAAAGAATAATATAAAATGAAAATTTTAAATAATAAAATAAATTAATGTTAAAAAGCAGAAGGAAAATAACAAGTGAGAAAAGGAAGAAATAAATATTAAAAAGAGGAAAGAAACAAACTAAGAAAAGAACATAAAAATATTAATAAAATATTCTCTGCAAAGGGACTTGAACAATCAGGAAAGAGTGAAAACTCTCCTTATGCTAAATAGAATTTTTCTCCACATTTTATTAGCCTATGCACCCTTTATATTGAGCAAAGGGTGGGGATTTGTCTCTTCTTTCCTTTGTACTGCTTTTCAAGTGACTAGTGAGAGTGACTGATTTGTCACTGAAGTTAGTTGGAATATATCATAGCTGCTTTGCATACTGGTACAAGCTAGAACAGAAAACAGAGATCTCAAGATACAAATTCTCTCTGGATATTTGGGTTGCCATCCCAAGAGCAAGACAGACACTGCCAGTTTGGCATATTAACAAGAACCTAGTGCATAGTACAGCTTCCTCCACAGCTTTTTTTCTGAAAAGTTTTCTGCTGTGCATTTAGAGAATGATGTAACACTCTCAATGTGGCATGCCACTATTTTCCTAAAGGCAGAGAGAGATTATGGAGAATCACTGATACATGACTGCACACTATTCCACATAATCTGTCATTCACTATTCTGGACTTCTCAATCCTACCGCCTGTGCATCATCACATATGTTGCTCATTCTCTCTGACTCCAAATTTTCATCCACCACACTATCCTTTCCATGGGAATATATTTTTCCTTTCCCCTAACACTGCAGTCAATTGCACCACTACATAGAACTCAGTGAGTTTGTGTCAGAGACTCTGTCCTCTGTCAGACTGATTCTCCTGTATTCTATCCATTGAGGTAGCATGGTGATATTGCTTTATAACTGCATAGACTGGAAAAACCAGTGGCTTTTGACTTCCAAATCAGAAGCTTAATTCATAAATGTCTTACTGGGATGACTTCCTAATAGAGAACAATGAGAATAAGCTGGGATGTGTAGAGAATTCTTCTGGAACCAGTCTACCGTACACCTTTTAGGAATACTGTTTCTTTTTCTTATATTTCTGCAGAATGATAAAGGTTGTGTCAGTGCCACTGATCATGACTTTCTTCCTTTCACATTTATTCTCAACAAAGAGGCACACTCCCCCTAATTTTGCCTCGCTTCTGAATGATTTATAATAGGGCACTTGTTTTCATACTGTCTTTGCCTATTAAACATTTCTGGGTCTCTCCATGTTTCTGTATATCCACAATTGAGATTCTGTCTATCTAGAATTCTCCCATAATTATCCACCTCAATGAGCAGTTAAATTCCAGTTGCTTTACTCTGTCTCATGGAGAATGCAAGGAAATGCTGAGTGAATTTCACTACACTCTTAGGACATTTTTCTTCCTTCACAGTCTCCTTTATTAAATGTGACTATTTTACTTTTTTATTGTATGGAATAAAGGTAAAGCAAAATTTCATAACAAGATGATAGGAGAATAATAGTAGTTAATACATTGTATATTATTATCTTTAAAGGAATTATTCAGAGTAAAGTTTCCTTTTTTCCTCTTTGTACATGCTTTTGTAAACTTTCAGTGATAAATGGTGGATATCTGTTCTTAAGAAACAAAAATTCAAGAATCCACAAAACTTGGTTTTGTTGTTATTTAATAACAATATAAACTACTTAAAATTTAAGAAAATTAAATTCACTAATTCTTAATAAGGTATACAATAATTACAGATAAATTTAACAGTGGGGGTGAGTTATTCCTTCAGTCAAATGTGTAAAAAAGACTGGTGAAAGACAGTAAATATACAAATGAATGCAAAAGTCAGCTGTATTCATGGGTTTGAAAATTAGTGTCATTAAAATATTCATGGTAGCCAAAGTGACACACAAATTGCAATTCTTATGAAAATTTGAATGATATTTTCCCAGAATAATATTATAAAACTTGTATGTTTCTCAAAAGGCTGAGGAACCAAAGAACCCTTGAGAAAAAATCCAATTAGGGGTTTCAATATGTGACCCTAAAATCCAAAAAAAAGTAATAATAATCAAAATAGTCATCACTGGCTAAAATCAGGCACATTCAAGATATAATCATGCATACATGGTCAAATAATTTTGATGAAGATTCCAGATATATATATTTGGTAAAGAATTGTTTCTTTGATAAATGATACCGAGAAAACTAGATAATCTCATGCCAAATAATGAAATTTGTTTCTTACTTTATTTCAAATACAAAATCTAATTTTAAATTAAGGAAACAGTTGGATGTCAGTCCTGAAAAATGCAAAAGTCTTAAAAGTGGAGACCTTTTATTATTTATCACATAAACATTTACATTTATTATTTCTTTCTGCTTATTTATACCCTTAACTAATAAATAGTGACTTTCCTTGACCTGATCAGTTTTAGCTTAAAGTTTACTTTGTCCTAGAATAAAATTTCTATCACTCCTTCCTTTTGTGATCCTGGTGCATAGTGGGGTTTTTTTCATTCTTTTTACTTTTATTCTATAGATTTCTTTATGGATTAGATGAGTTTCTTGAATGTAAAGATTTTTAAGTTTTCTTTTTGTATATAGTCTGTCAGTCTATGTCTTTTGTTTGGCTAGTTGAGAATATTTTCATTGAGAGTTATTACTGAAAAATATTGACATTCCTGTCATTGCATTATTTTTCTATTATTGAATATTCTATTTTTTTATTTTTTAACTACTCACCTTGTTTGATGTACTGATTCTACACAATTCTGGATTTGTTGGCATCATTGTCTCTATCTAGGATATTTTTAAATATTTTTGGAGTAATTTATGTTCACGAATTCCTTAAGGTTTTCTTTGTCATCGAGTGTCTTTTGTTCATTGATTTTGAAAGATGGTTTCACGGGATATATTAGTATGCACTGAGAGTTGTTTTCTTCTAGGAATTGAAACATTTCACCGCAAGCTTTATTGGCCTTTAAAGTATGTAGTGATAAGTCTACTGTTTTCCTAATGGATTTAACTTTAGTAGTCATTTTTGTTTGTGTTTGTGTTTGTATTTGATTTTCTTTTCTTGCTTTTCTTTTGGAGTTCTGGGGTTTGACTATTATGTGCTTGGAGAGTTTTTTTTTTTTTTAATCATGGTTAGCTGTCATCCTTTAAAGCTTATTTATCTGTGTGTTGTGTTCTTTCCCCATACTTGGAAATCTGGTGTCATACCTGTAAAGAGAATTTTTATTTTACGTGTGCTGTTCTCTAACTTCGCTCTAATTCCCTTTTGCCTTAGATTAGTCTTCTTAACATCATATACTAACTGTTGGGAATTTTGCTTGCTCTCTTTATCATTTTTAAGCTCTGCCTATACAATCATGTGATTCCATTTTGTTTTTGATTTTTGAAACCTCATCTTTGGGAATTTATGCTATTTATGAATTTAATAGAATATTTTACCTCTGGGATTTCAGATCGGTATCTTTTCATGGTTATTGGCTCTTTGGTAAATTTTTCACTTACATTTTGAACAATGTTCATCAGCTCTTTCAAACTGATTCTTGCATAAATGCACTGGTCATTTTTTTTTTTATTTTTTGGTCGTTCCACTCTCTTTGAGGTAGTGTGATCTTTTATTTCACCAAGTCTCTTTGTTACCTGTTTAATAACTTCATGCAGCTCAGGTACTTGGTGTTTTATTTTTCTACAACAGTGTGTCTTACATCTGCTCTTGAAAAGTTGAGTCTTCAGAAGCATTTTGTTCCTTTGTTTTCTTTATGTTTCTTTTGTGCTGAGGGTAGAAGTCATAAAAGAAATAATATTTGCTGTTGATATGAGTATCTATTTATTTAGGTTCTGTTTTACCTTACCAATGTATTCTTGACTTTACAGGTATTTGTATAGAGGTATTATTTACCTCTTCAATCTATTCAGTTTATTTGATTAGACCCTGTAATTGTGCTGTAAGGAGGAAATGTCTACTGGTAATAACAGTGTTAATAGATCAAACCATACATCAAAAAAAAATTTTTTAATCTATGTCAATAATTCAACCTTTGTCAATATGCTTACAGATTATTTTATACTGTTATTAAAGGTTCATCTCTGTTGTAAAATATGGAGAAAAGGAGTGAGCAAAAAGCAAAGAGATATCTTTATGCCAAGAGAGGGATTAAGACTGATGTCAATAGGTAAAAAAACAGATGCGGTGGCACTGTGGAATTATTTATAGTTGGTGTAAAGTGCTATTGTTGAAGGGGTGTGTGCCAGTTGCGTACATAGTTAGCAGGATATATGCATATTGGTGAAAGTGTATTGTGAAGGAGGCTTGGGAATTGTCAGAATCTGTTAATATATTTATAGGTAGTTTTGATTTGATCGTCTCAGCCCAGTTTTGTTAAGGATTACCATGAAATGCCCTTGAATGATATTGTTTAAGTAAATGCACTGTTTAATTCTTATTGTCTAAAGCACTTATATAGTCCACTCATATATATGCCATTAGACAGGTGGAGAAGAGTGGAAAAAACAAGAAGGAATGAGGAAGAGATGAAAGCAAAGAATATGGAGGAAAATTTTTTTAAAAAAAGAAAGAACAAAGAAAGAAACACTAAAACATGAAGCAGGTCAAAGGCGAAATACTTAAATAATTAAGAAAAATAGCAGTACAATACAATGCAGGATCAAGAACCAGAAGAAAATTAAATAAAATAAAAATAAAAAATAAAAAATGAAGGTGATCCAAATTAAACAAAAAGGCAAAGACACAATAACAACACCAAGAAAAAACAAAAATAAAAACCTTTACACAGTTGTAGCATTAACCAAGAGCATCCATACAGAAATATGTACATTCAAGTCTGATTGCAAGGAGCCAAGCCATTTTCCCATGTGGCCCAGTTTAGACACAATCTGTCTTAAAATACCTCCAAATGCGTGTTCGGATTGTAAGGAGTGCTTCAAGGATGACTCATTGCAGATCTTTGTGGATCCGATTGCAATTGATTTGGGTGAGTATATATTGTGGTTCCACAGTGTTTGTTAACTTCTTCCAGGAACCTCATATTCTCTTCCTACATTTGCTGCTTTGTAAATATCACAGTGCTGTCGGTGTCTGTCCTTTCACAGGTTTTCCTTGTCTAGAATATGGCCAATAATACTCTGGCCCAGGTGCTGTTCACTCTCTGCCCACAGAAAACTGTGTCTCTGTTTTATCCATGGAAAATTTCTGAGCTGCTTCAGAAATTGCAGAAGGGCCCCTCCGCCAGTGTGGGGCCTTGCAAAAGACCTCATCACTATCTCAGAGTTGGGGACACAATAGGAAAGTGTGCACTCTGTCCTGGCTCTGCTCAACTGTCCTCAGACACAAACAGCAGTCTTTGTCTCTCATAGATTTTCCCTGTTCCACTCTTTACTCTGCATACCTATCTGTCCCAATCATGAACTTCCCTGCCTTCTGATGTCTGTAGGTAGAAGGTGCAAGGAGTCACCATTGTGGATAGCACGTTGTAGTATCCCATAAATACAACATTTCCACTGTATGTGGAAGGAAGGGGTGACCTTTTTTTCTGATTTGTACATGCTTCTGTTTACAGTTTGGCTGCTTGTAGGTACTGTGGGCTATTGCTTTTAACCCATGAGTGTGTGATGTTTTTCCCTCCCTCCCCGCTCCAAGGCTTTTTCTGCATCTTTCTCATGGTTTTGCTTTCTTTGAATTCCTGGATTGTGTATGTCTCACTTGGCATGCTGAGTAGAAAGGTTAGAGTATGGTTAGAGTAATTGTGAGTCTATTTCATCAGCCAGGCCATCACCCTTTCTCCTTCAGTCTGATTCTCTCCAAAAGATGGCATGTACCATAGGTGTGGGGTGGGATGTTGTGACCCAGACGTGATCTGGTTTATCCTGGCATACTCACTAGACACTGGATTTTTAGCTCAGATAGATTTTCATTTTATTTATCCTTCTGTATAAGACTTCATCTTTCGCTTCCATCTCAAGGTACCTGCTTTTCTCCAGTACAAATTTGGAGACATTTGCCTTTGCTGTTGCCCTGTTGGCAGCCATCTTCTCTCCTTGATCTCTTTTAAATCTTGATATATTTAAAAGCAATATGCTTTCTGTTATAGGAACGTACTTGCAGTTGGGCTTCTCAGTGGCATGATCATCTATGGCAATTAATGTACTCTTTCTATACTGATTTTAATTAAAGATTTTTTTAATCTCAATGGGGTGCTGGCTTACTCTGAAGGCTTTTTCTGCATTTAATATGATCATGTGATTTTTTTCATGATTGTGTTTATGTGTTATGTTACAATTGTTTTTGTTTTACTTTTATGTATGTGTGTGTAAACTGAGGATCAAAACTAGGACCTAGAATATTCTGCACAAGCACTCTCCCACTGAGTTGCTTCAGTAGCACCACAGTATATCCTTTTTTCAAACTTTTTCAAACTTTCACAATGCTTTTTACTATAGTCTAGTTATATGTATGGAAAGTTACTACTTTATTAGTTGCATTTCATGAGATATTTTTCTTTTGGTCACAAAATACCTGTTATAAATTACAGCATCACCTTACCAATAATTATGAAATATAATATTTAAAGATTGTGTATATTTTTATTTGGGTTTCTAAGTTTAGTTGCTATCAATGCTCTTTATAAAAATAAAACATAGTATCCGTTAAGCAATTTTAAACATTCCAAGTAATAATTTAATATTTTACATGAGATTTAAAAAATAGTATGCACCTGTATACAATATGTATGATTATCCTTAGCAGAAAACATAAATGGATTATGTAAAGACACAAAAGCAATCTTTTCTTCTTGTGGATTAGATCTTAGCTATAATATTTACTTAATGTCTCAGTCCTCAATTTTTTTCCAGATGGTCTAACAAGGATTTATGAAAATGAGGGCAAGCCTCCTTAACTTTCCAAAACAGTTATTTAAATAAATTACAATAGAGCTCTAAATTGTATTACTTTCAACAAACAAATAACCAAAAAGTATTCAAATAATACAAGAAAATATGCATATCATATTGATTACTTAGTGGAAATAATCTTTCAAATGGTGATAAGTATAAAATTGTATTATGTTCATGAGGGATAACAGATGAAATAAATACATGAAGTATTACTCTGCTATAAAGAAAAAAATTTTTGTCATTTTCAGGAAAACACATGCATCTTGAGACAATGACTTTAAGTGAAATCAGACAAACAAGCTAAATATTACATGGTTTCCTTTATATGAGAAATTCAAACTATAAGTTAAAGATCAAGATAAAACATAGATATTATCAAACAAAGAGATAGATTTTTTACAAATGGGAAGGGGGCCATGGGATGGAGAGAGAAAGGAGGATACAGAGGGGTGTGTTATGTATATTTACCAACTCACCACAATGAATGTAATAATTATGTACTACAAACATATACTAATAAAAATAAAAATAAAAATTATTATTCAGTTATAATAATTATTTAGCTTCAGGAACCTCACACTCATCTGTGAATTTAAACGAAAACAGCTAAATCTTCTGCTTAGTAGCAAGTGTTAAGACATGACCCAAATTGGTATTAACTAAATAAGGCTTGCACTTTTGACAGGAAAAGACTCATCCTGGAAGCACTAAAATTGAAATTAGCCCAAGGTGAAATGCTGCTGCCCTGTTCACTGAAATTTCTGTTAGGGCTCTTTCACCTGGCCAATTTCCAGGTAGAAATGGCCATTTCTTTCTATCATGTAAGCCAAATGTAACCCTGAAATTATCTATCTCCTAAATAGAAGGGGAGAGATTAGTTTGTTTAAATTAAATGTCCTGTAATGTTATGAAGAAAATGTCTGATTTGAAATTGTTTTTATCTTTTGTGATGGTTTTACATTTGAGATAGTTAACATTGATATAAAGAAAGCCTTTGTTATTCTGAAACAGAATTTTTCTAATCATCAAAACTGTTAAACCACTATTTTTTTGCCCACAAATCACAACACTTGTTTACCTGGCAGCCATCCCAGAACTTTGGGGGAATATTCAGGTTCTTCGACATTAAACTCTTACTCCTAGCCACAAATATTACATGGAATTCATTGCCATCTCCTTTCTTCCAGCTAGTGTCTAGGTGGTAAGATTATCTCCAAATTAATGTCCCAATTGTCCCCAAAACTTAAATTTTGACATCATATTTTATAATGAAAATGAAGGCTTAACTCCTTTTTTTCTCCTCAAAGACAGATGTGAATATACATTCTCAAGGATCACTTTTAAGTATACATATTAAGACAAAGATTGCAATCCAAAAATAAAACAAAGCCTATTTTATAGTAATTGTCAATTATCGTTTGATTTATAGTTTATCAGATCTACCTGTCAGAAGCCTACCAAAAGTTTTAGTTAAGAACAATTTATTCTAATATGGTTAGCAAAATTAAATTTTAAATTCTGATTGAAAAATAGTATTTGATGATATTCTGTATATTGATTTCCCTTTCTCAAAATTGATATCTGCACACAAAATTATACTTCCTGCAATGGTAAATCTACAATGTACATTTTAGAACACCATTACACATTAGTTTTAGTAGTTTTCCATCTAGATCATATGTTTGAACATAAAGTCAATAGGAATCATACAACAGATATTCAAAACATAGCTTCATAATCAAATAACTTATATTGTTAGGTATAGTACTTCACAGTACCAAACATACTACTTGCTCAATAAATTCTGATTGGTGACTTAGTAAGCAGATGTAAGGGTACGTCTTAAGGGATTTGGAGGCTATTTTTAGGTATTTCCATATGCATTATTTTTAAATACTGGTTCAGATATTTTCCCTAGGAAAATTGACATCTCAAAGGATTTTGTAGATCTCTAAATATTGGCAATTAACAAGAATAAGAATTAATTGTAGATGACACTGTAAGATTTCTATCAAATGCACAGATACAGTATGGTTCTAGACTATTCACTCATCCTTATTAAATATTAATTTTTCTTTTTAAACACATTCTATCTCTTTTAATGGATCTACAATGGTTCTCATGACTAGGTTTTTGTGGCATCTCTTGGATCATGAGTCTAATGATAGATGAGATAATGGAAACCAAGAAGTAAATATTAGTAATAATGGACTTTTTGATAACCCTGTTTTTCCCTGACCAACTGAAACAAAAACAGGTAAAATTTATTTTCATAATACTTTCCTGAATAACTGTTGAAGTTAGTGATAAAATACTATAACCCAAACTATGATGTGATCCTTTACACATGTACTATTTACCCTAAACAAAGAATAATGATGAAATCTTAAGAGCACAGCAAAAAAAGAACATCGGCAGAAAGAGATGGCATAACTCCTTTTGATGCAGAAAAGTCTAAAGAGGGAATGTAACAATTAGATTGGTGCTGCCTAATAGGAATGTAAAGAGACTATGAGCATAAAGTTATTTTGCTTTTTAAAAATTTGAGTGTTTACATAAGAAGCCTGGAAAACACCACCAGAAGATTCCTGGAACAGGCAAATTAGCAATTTTTTAAGGTCTTGAAGAAATTAGAAAGTGAAAAGATACCTCCTGTTCCTGCGTAGGAAGAATCAGTATTCTAAAAATAGTCATATAATAAAAAATGATACACAAATTTAATTTTTTACCAATCAAAATACCAGCAGTGTTCTTTAGAGAGCCAGAATAAATAACCTTAAAATTCATATGGTTCCAGAACAGACTGAGAATTACAAAAGCAATCATGAACAACAAAAGCAAAACAAGAGGTATCACAATCTGAGGTGCCAAAATTAATTAGAAATCTACAGTGACAAAAATAACAGCATTGGACTGGCACAAAAACAGACACGTGGATGTAGAATTGAGGATGGAGATGGAGAAACAAATTCAGGCACTTTCAGTCATCTCATCCTTGACAAAAAGATCAAAAACAAATGGTGGACAAAAGACTCTTTAATAGATGGTGCTGGGGAAACTGGTAATTTACACCCAGAAGGATAAATCTAGAGCCATATCTTTCACTCTACTAAAATCAAATCAAAATGAGTCAAAGACCTAAATATGAAAACAGAAACACCAAACCTGCTAGAAGATAAAATGAGTAAAACTCTTGACATAGGTATTGACAAGAACTCTCTGAACTGAACCTCAATTGAAAAAGCAGTAATATCAGATGAGATTGGGTGCGTTCAGGGTGGTATGGCCATAGATGAAAAAGTGGTAATATCAAAAACGAACGAGCTGGGCGTGGTATTCCAGGCCTGTAATCCCAACACTCAGGAGGCTGAAGTAGGAGGATCTTTGCGAGTTTGAGACCAGCCTGGGCTACAAAGTGAGCTCAAAGACAGCCTGAACTGCATAGTGAGACCCTGTCTCTCACAAAGGAAACAATCAACAGAATGAAAAGACAATGAACAGAATGGGAAAAAACTTTGCCAACTATATTTTGGACAGAGGACTAATATCTAGAATGATACATAAATTTTGTATCTAGAATATACAAAACCTCAAAAAATACTTTGAAAAATAAATGATCCAATAAAAACGAACAATTAAATTATATAGACACTTCTCAAAATAACCAGCACAAATGTCCAATGGATATGTGAAAAATGTTTGGTTATTTTTGGTCATTAGAGAAATTCAACTCAGAAGAAGGCAGATTTTGTCTTACTCCAGAAACAATGATTCTCATCAAGAACTCAAAATAGAAAATGCTGGTGAGGCTTTGGGAGAAAAAGAACTCTTTTACATTGCTGATTGAAATGTAAACTACTAAAATCACTATGCAAATCAGTTAGGAAATTCTTCAAAAGATTAAAAGATTAATTTCATTTGACACAGCTATACTTCTTCTGGGTATCTTTCTACAGGAGTTAAAAATCACATTATAGTGATAAATGTATACCCATATTTATAGCAGCACAACTCACAATAGTGACATCTTGAAAGTGACCTACAGGGCCATTAACTGATAAATGAATTTAAGAGCACATGATATACACATGCAATGTCAGCCATAAAGAAGGTAAATTTGAATGGTTAGTGGAAAATGGGAATATTTTGAGACCAAGTAAAATACATCATACACACAAGGTTAAATATCGCATGGTTTCTTTTATATGAGAAACTCAAAATATAAGTTAAATAACAAAACAAAAGAGATGAAAAAGGGAAGTAAGCTTTATGGAAATAGTAAGGGAATCTGAGGTTGGGAAAGGGGAAGCAAAGATGATTAAGATGTGATATATATTTGGACCAGTTCCTCAAGATAAATGCAAACATGTGTCAAAAATACACACCAATAAAAATTTCAAATTGTGATGTCATTTGTTGAATTTAAAATTTTCTAGCAATATTAAATAAGAAAAATCCTGATAAAAGTAATTTTTAAAATATTTTCCTTAATCAAACCTACTAAAATAGTATTTAACGTGTCATCAATACTAAATACTAAAGAGATACGTGTTCTGTACTATAATTTTAATCTTATTTTAATTTTACATTCACTGTACCTCACAATTTGGATGCCTAATTTTTCATGGCTAAAGAGAAGTTTAATTCTACAAAAATAATAATATTCTTAATCAATAGAGCTTCTAGATACAGATTTTTAAAGCCATCATATTAACTGTTTTTTTTTTTTTCAATTAGTAAGGATTTTTAATTAACCAGTACTTGAAACTCAGGAAAAAAAGAGGATAAAGTTTAAACCCGATAATTATTTAAAAGAAGTAATGAATATCAACAACAGAAGTTAAACTTCTTACCTTGAATAACAGCTATTATCTAACGTTTTGCTAGAAAAAGCTATTGAAAAGTAAATTTGAATAATTTAGTTTAATGGAACTTTATGAGTCTGTGGACAAACAAAATCTGTTAATTTTGGAAAAAGTAGCATTAGTCCTTTGAAAATTCCAAGAACAAGTAGGAAATACAGAGATTTCATTAATTAGGAGGATGTTGCTTTAAGTAATTAAGGAAATGAAGTCATAGCATTAGTTAATGTTTATAAATTTATTTAGTTTTTAGGACTTGTATATTTATCTCAATCCTTGACATATTTATTTGCCAGACATGAAAAGTGGTTGATTTAAGAGGCTTTAAAGAATAACATTTTTGAAATATATCTTACTACAAATATGCCCAAAACAAAGAAAGCAAACTATTAAACGGACAACGAAGTTTCAAGCATTTGTCTGACTTAAAAAAGAATGCCTAGTTGTTTTTCACTAAATGAATACCACTTTTAAAATACATATGAATGTATATGGAAGCATGTGTGCATATTAAGAATTACATAATGCAGAAACATTTTATAGTGGTAAAATTTTAGTTAACTTCCAAAGTGCTATAACTGTCATTCACAGACATCTACAGGCAAGCACTATTGCACTAGTATAGCAAAGCAAATGAAAAATTAGCAAAACTCCTTAGCAAACCTTTTTAGAAATGGAAATAGAAATGTAATTTTCATCTGAACAATATAGAAAATAGTCTCCTTTATGATCATAAATATAGTATTACCTAACCTAAGAAAATAACTCCTAACTGCACACACACAACTGTAATATATACACAACAAATGTCAGTATTAGAAGAAAATGTACTATGAAAAGAATGTCAGAGATAATGCAGGACAGAGATCTATCCATTAAACAAAAAGCAAATTTTTTTTAAAAATGGAAAAATATGGCAAGAAATGGACGCACATGCAAAGCAGTGCAGAGGGGATAAAGTAAGTAGAAGGTAGCAGAAACTAAAATAAAAAAGAGCAATGAGTAATGATACAAGAATGAATCATGAAAGTTATATGAGTGGATGCGGAAGGTAAAAGTAGTTCTTTTACCTTCTGAACTCGTATATAGAACTGTCATAGTCAAAACCCAGTTAGAATGTGAGCTGACCACATTAAACTATGAAAAATACTATTGCAAAAGTTATTTCTTAGGGTTTGCTCTAAATAACAAACAGGGAACACATTGTAAAGATGTTCAACAAACTCAAAATGCTATACTCAAGTAGTAGGAACTTTACGTGATACTCAGATTCATTATTTCTTTCAGTGCTGGAAATCTTTAAATAAGCTCTCCAAACCACAGACAGAAAAAATTTTCTCTACTCCATTGTCAGATTTTCATGGAACCACAAGTTCCACAGTCAAGGAGAAGCCTTTTTGTAGGAAAATGGTTGGCCTTCAGATCATAATGTTAAGTGCAATAAACCAGTCACAGCAGGTTAAATACTAGTTTCACTGGTAAGAGAAACCCAAAATATAATTAAATAGTAAAACCAAACAAAGATGATAAGAAACTGGGAAGTAAGACACTGTGGAAATGAGAAGGTGATCTGAGGAAGGATGAAGGGGGGCACTGTAAAATTATCTACATTCCATATGTGTATGAACCTATTCCCCAAAATTAATGTAATTACTATGCATCACAAACATATCAATAAAAACTTTTAAAAAGAGAAGCCTGACATCAAAAGAGAACAAAGATGTTGTCAAATGGATTAAATGGTAAGTATGCAGATAAAAATGTGGGCAATGTACCCACTCCTGGAATTTACAACAAATTCTGGGGTGAAAATTATTCAGTAATAATTACTCATTATTCTTTCAGTAAAATAGTTTCCATGGCTGGGGATTTAGCTCAGCAGCACAAGGCCCTGAATGGTATGTGCAAAATTGTGAGTTGCATTCCCAGAAAAAAAAAAAAGAGGAAATTAGTTTCCTGTTTCAGCCTAACTCTCATGAATCTTTATTTCTGGTACATAAATAGGGTTAAGTTATCCCAATTTCTCTCTTAAAGTAGGAAGGACCAAGAGAGTAAAATTATAAATCATCAAAATACACCAATACTTGAATTTTTTTACTTATATACAGAAAATTAGAGCAGAGAAAGTCTAAGCCAGTATATAAGATATGTACATAAATTGCTATGCTCTGTTAACAGATGGGAAATTGTGGCTCAGTAAGAATAAATTATTTAATACCACTTTTCTCAAAACCACAAAACACAAATTGAAACCTGGGTTTTGTTTCTCCTCAAAGACAGGGATGCCAATTGGTAAAAAGGGATTTATATCATCAAAAGAGGTTAAGAAGATAAATAGTGGTAACAGCAAACATAATTTTTACAAAGATTTCTTGTTTTATCACCATTAGAGAAAATATTTTAGCATTGAACAGTGTTTCCATTAATCTATCAAAATGTCTTAAACACCATTTCCTCCTTCCATAATTTTTAACAATTCTACAATCCATAATATTGGAAGCAAATATAATTAAGAAGGAGTAGGTTGACCCAAATTTGCTTTTAATACAACAAGAGAAAAACAGACATTAACAGCTGCTTAATGAAAGAACACAACATAATTGATATACAGAGTATGAGCAACACAATTTTGCAATCTAATCAAGTTTACAGAACTAAATAGAAAAATGTGAACATCAGTGCAAAGACATATTTAGCAAAACTCTGCTGTGGTGAATCATTCATACAGAATGAACTACCCTTCTCAATGAACAAAATGCAAGGAAAAAGATGAAAGATGAACTGACAGATGAAAAAACATGTGATGGAGCTAGGGATTTAGCTCAGCAGCATAAGCACCTGCCTTGCAAGCAGGCAGTCCTGAGTTCGATCCCCGGTACAAATAAAAAAGAAAAAACATGTAACACTAAAAGAGTAAATATTAAAACTAATAGGATTCCTGTGACAAAAAAAGTTTATAACATGACTAGAAATTTAATACTACAAAGGAATAAAGTTAAGGATGATAAATGGAATTATAATTTTCTTCTAAAGAAGTCTATGTGTTACATATAAATATATATATATATCATATATATGTAATTGGTGCAAAAGAACATTAAAGAATGGAGGTAAAAAATTGTATAATAATAATTATTGAAGTAAGGTGCACAAAACATATTCATTATAACATGACATTAATTCAATAATATTGAAAGACATGTAATATAATCAGTGAAAGATAACCCAATATTTTTCAAGAAAAAAATATTAGCTGAAAAACACACAGAGATTTAGAAACAATCTATTCAATCTTCTATTTATACATACAGAAATTAAGGCTCAGACAGGTTAAGTGACTTATTTAGGGTCTATAGAACATGTCATTTCCAGACTTAAAATCATAATTTCAGTCTGCAAACTTGTAGTCCAGGGATGCGTTCTTTAGCAAACCAGTAGGAAATGACTGCGTTCAAACATTCAGTCCCAAGTACCCACAAAATTGAGTGTAATAAAAGTAAGCCACATGGCAAGGAGCAAACAGTGTTGGCTCATACCAGAAATGAGCTGCTAGTCACTGTGATAAGATCCGTTTCTTTCTGAGAACCATGGTTTCTTGCCAGATTAGAGAAACCAAACTGGGTTTCTTCCTCCCGTCCAAAGAAGTCAGAGTCAGAAGGTACGTTCCAATCCACTTTGGTTGGTGTCAGTAGTTCCGAGACACTGTTTTCACAAAGGGTACTTGAAGGAGTCAGAGCTTCTGCGTCCACTGCTAACTTATTGCTGGGTGTCAAAGTCTGGGGTTGGGGCTCTGGACTGCAGTTTTTCATAGCCAAAGAGCCTAGAGACCGCAGTGGTCCCACACTTACACTGGAGACATTATCCGTATCTAAGGGACCCTGCTGAGGGCCAGTGGCTGTTGTTCCAAAAAAGAGAGAGGTATCCAGACTCTGAGGAAGGTCACTGGTAGCCATCAAGGCCCGAGGGTCTACAGCCTGCCCTAAGGAGTTACTATTACTGGCTGGGAGATTCCCTGCCAGAGTTGAGCTCACAGAGGCCACATCAATAGTCAGGATGCCAGAATTCACCAATGCTGTGTCCAGCACTGCAGCAGAACCATTGCCAGCCACATCAGAGAGGAGAGACACGATCTCTGCCTCACTGAGATCGTTCTGCCCCTGGCTGGTAAGTTCACTGCTGGGTGTAAGTGAATTTGCAGCTTCTAGTTGAGCTAAAAGACCGTGGCCCAGGTTGTGCCTTTTGGCCATGTGTGTCTTCATGCTGTGCTTGGATGTGAAGAGTTTATTACAGGTGGAGACAGGGCAACGGCTTTTCCAAGTGTCCACATCTTGCAGATGTTTCTTGGAGTGAATGTAGAGACTACTTCTAGCAGAGAACCTGGCACAGCAGCCTTCCACAGGACACACAAAAGGTTTTGTGCCCAGGTGGGTTATGCTGTGGCCTTTCAGATGTTCAGCCCTGGTGAAAGATTTCCCACAGCCTTCTACAGGGCATGTGAACCTCCGGTCATCCTCGTGCTTCCTTTTGTGCCTTAAGAGTTTAGACATACTGGTGAAGTTCCAGCCACAGCCATCAAAGTCACACAAGAAAGGTCTCTCGCCCGTGTGGCTCCGCAGGTGAATTTTTAGCCTACAGGCCTTGTCATACTGCTTGCTGCAGCCAGGGAAAGAGCAGGCAAAGAGTTCCTGTTCCCTGAAATGGGCGCGGTTATGGGAAAACAGGGCACTCACTGTGATAAACGTCTTCTTGCAGCCTGAAAATGCACACTGGTAGGGTCTCTCTGGCTCAAAGTGGCTGCGCTGGTGGGCGCTGAGCTTGGCCTGCGTGGGGAAGCTCTCCTCACACACCTCGCATTTGAAGGAGTTCTCCTGCTCGTGACCCTTCATATGCGCCTTGAGGTTGTACACAGTGGTGAAGCTCTTGCCACAGCCTTCCACTGGGCAGCTGAATGGCCGCAATTTGTCGTGAGACTGTAGGTGTCTCTTGAGCTTGTAAGACGTAGTGAAGGTCCAGCCGCAGCCTCCCAGGGGGCACTTGAAGGGCCGCTGGCCCTGACTGCTGCTGTGAGTCAGCAGGTGCACCTTCAGCTGGTGCTTCTTAGCGAAGGTATGTCCGCACTGCGCCTCAGGGCACAGGTACAACACCATGCCTGGGCCTGGACACTGCGGCCCGCGGGGGCTCTGGGCCGAGGCCTGGCCCTCAGCCTCCTCCTCCTGCGCAGGGGCTGGCGCGGGTTCTGCCGGCTCGGCCAGCAGCAGGTCCGGTGGCAGCTCTGGGCAGTCACCTAGCTGCGCCGCGGGCAGGAATCCGGCTGGCGGGGCGATTAGACCCCCAGCCTGCTGGAAAGGCGCGACCCCTGGCTCCCAGACTGGCAGCGGAGGCGTGGTAAGGGTGAGGACGCCGTTCTCAAAGCGCACCAGCAGATCCTGGTTGTGGACAGTGACCGTGCCAGAGAAGGCCGCTGTGGGGCCTGGGCCGGGGCCTGGGCCCGGGCCTGGGGCGGGGCCTGGGGCTGGGCCTGGGACCGCGGATAGGCAGTGGGGGCTCAGCGCCGGGCGGCTCGCGGGCTTCAGGCTGCTCTCTTTCCCCTGGGGTCCCAGGCCTGCCTCGGTCTCCTCCCTCCACACGAGCCCTTCGTCGCGAACAGTGACCCCGGTCTCCACGTCGCCACCCACCGGGTCAAGCAGTACTAGGAAGAAGTCGCCGCCGCCGCTCCCGCCGCCTCCGCCGCCGCCTCCGCCGCCGCCTCCGCCGCCGCTGCAGCCAGTGTGATCCGACCTCGGCGCCAACGGGCTTGGGCCCGGGTCCCGTGAGGCCCTACTGGCCTCCTCGCGCCGCGGCCCGAGCCCGCCATCTTGGGCCCCCTGGAGCAGAAGGAAGCGGCGCGCCGGGGCCTGACTAGCTGGCGGGTCAAGGCCTCGGTGGACCCCACCGCCCCTCGCGGGGCAACGGCCCCCGCTGCCCTGTGGTGTTCCGCGAGCCGGGAGCAGCCTTGGGATTTCCATCTCTGTTCCGCCGAGGCTTGGCTGGAACTAGAGCCGAGGCGGAGGCGCGACCCCGCCCCCTGCCGCGGGCCCGAACTGTTTCCTGAAAGGGAGGGGAAAAAAAAAAAAAAAGTGCAATGCGCAGAAACTGGCCCTATCAGATTTTAAAACGTATTTAACGCCACAGTGATTTAAATATTCTGGTGCCGGTTCTCCGGAACAAACGAAAAAGCCCAGAGGCAAAGCCTGGTGTACATAAATTAGTCCACAGTTTATAATTAAGGAGGTCTTCCTTGGGAATGGGGTAATGACAGCCCATTTGGTAAGGGTACCAAAATAAACATATCCTATGTTGCTTAGTGCTGTTTGTGTGTTACCATTGTTTACTGTTTGACTGGCTGGCTGGACTGATCGATGAGAGAAATTTCAGAGGGCACGTACCGTCTTATATGTTACCATTACATACCAGTAGAATGTGGAAATTGCACCTCCAACAACTTTTATGCTTAGAATTATTGTCATTACCATTATTATTTCGTACAGGGAATCGAACTCAAGACCTCGTGCTTGCCAGGCAGATGATTATTATGCCACTGAGCTAAATCCCCGTCCCTTTCAGTATTATCTTGAACAAGGTCCTGGGGGAAAATTTCTGCACAATTAAGTTTTTGGTCTTCCTAATGCAATTAGAATAAGAGATGGGGCCAGAACACATTAGCACTGTTCAGCCTAGAAGTATCAAGCCTGGAGGATGAAACAATTTACACTGAATTCTGGAAAACCTTACGTGCTCCTGAATCCTCACAATGCAGTGCTCAACCTAAACCAACTCTGCCCTCCCATCACTTGGCATACCATGATAAATTTCATGCCCAATCCTGCAACACGGTGAAGACATTCTTCTAGATTGTCCAGCAAGACTGCAAAGGACCCTCTCCAGTAAAATACACGGCGTACTCCCTGGTATACCTGATCTCACTTAAGTCTTAGTCTTAAACTGATAGGTACTTCCATCCCCCCCCCCACTCCACACACACATACACAAGGTAGAAAAGCAAGATCAAAGAAAGGAGAAAAGGAAAAGGCCTTTATTTGGGGACACAGGAGAGCTGCAGTAGCGTGCAAGATCCTCTCAGGGCAGGCAAACAAGCATCCAGCTTTTATTCTGTTTGATGGGGGTGGAGTTTCAAAGGGCGGGCACAATGGCATGTTGGCACTTGACTGGGAGAATGTTGGCATGCTCTGGAAAAGCAGAGAGTTCACTTTTGGAGTTTGGAAGAAGAAAGTAGAAGTCAGTGTTGCAGGGAGGTGCTGTCCAGCGCCATGTTGGGCAGGTGCCACGCTGAGCCTGGCAGTGCTTCACACAGGTGGAACCCATCATAAACCACTCCACCTGTAATGTCTGCTGATCTTATTAATGGTGACGATATTCCAGCTTCTTTGTCATCCGTGAGTTGACAATTATTGACATAAGTATAGGGTGAAATGTATGAAAATAGATTTATTTTGAGGTGGTGACTAATTTATGGGATACTTACCACTTAAGTAATCCAAGATCCCCACTCCCACACTTCCTTTAGTGATAGTGGACTGGAAAAACCAAGACCCAAGCTGTTCATCCATAACAATTCAAACCTTATCCAGGCAAAGCAGCTCTTGCCTGTGATCCTAGCCAGAACTCAGGAGGCCAGGGCAGGAGTTTGAGGCAGCTGAGTTCAGGGCCGGGCTGAATCAAATAGCAAGACCCTTTCAAAGCAAAAATAAATCAGATCAAATGTCTACACACTTTTATTTCTATTGCATTTCTTGGAGGAAGCATCTTTTCAAATCTGAATTATATAAATATAGGATTTAGATAGCATAATTTACAAAAACAAACAGCCATATAACCAGAAACAAAGTCAAGAAGTAAACCACGGCCAACTTTCCTGAATACAGTCATTGTATCCCTACCGATCACACCCCATACCCCTCAGTTTGGGTGTAGTCATTGTCCTGATTTTTGTGTTGAGTGTTGAGTAGGGTTCCTTTCGAGTGGAAATTCTGAATTCTCAGTGAACCACTGATTGAAATGACTTGCCTTTTCCAGTTGGGTGATAGTGACAAGTGCACCATAAATCAAGTATCTACATATGTGTGGGCTAATTTTTATACTCTCTTTTAAGTACTATATCCCCATTTATCTATTCGAAATACAACAGTGCCTCAATTACTACAGAGCTGCAGTCAAATCTGGTATGTGGAGAAGGCAGGTCAATTCCACCTTGCTCCTCAAAAGTTTCTTGACTATTTCCTGGTGCACATCATTTCCATTTTAGTTTCAGTTTATTATAAAATCTTCAACCAAAAGCACATTTAGAGTCCTATGTGGGATTCTGTTGACATTTTATATTTGGCTCTTCATCAGTATTGAATGTGTGACCCATGTCTATGGCCTGTCTGTCCTTTTAATAAGATCTCCTTTAATGTGCTCCAGTAATACTTTATATTTTCCTACGAGAGAGCCTCTTACCCTAGGTATGTTGCTTTGTTTGTTTGTTTGTTTGCTTGCTTGCTTGTTTTTCTTTCTGAGACACGGTTTCTCCTTGCAGTTCAGGCTGAACTTGGACTCACCTTGTAGCCCAGGCTGGTCTTGAGCTCACAGCAATCCTCCTGCTTCAGCCTACTGAGTGCTGGGATTACAGGCAAGGGGCACGATTCCTGGTGGTATGTCACGTTTTGCAAATACTATATCTGAAATTTTGATTTTCTGTATATGTTGCTTGTAAACAGACTGCAATTCACTTTTATATGATATGACAATATTTTAGCCTACAAACTTGTAAACTCTCACTGATTCCAATAATTCATCTGAAAATACTTGCAGGATTTATGTACACATTCACATCATCTGCAAATAACACCAGTCTTTCTTTCTCCTTTCCTAACATTTTATTCTTTTTTCTTGTCTTACTGTTTTCTCTGGGGTCATCTCCTCCGCTCGCACAAGACTGTCGAATAGAAGTGGTGATAATGGACATCCTTACTTAATGCAGCTCTGAATGGAAAAGTTTTCAGTAATTTTCTGTTACAAATGATGTCCAAACAAGAGACAAAAAGTGCGCAGTGATCTAAGATGGAGAAAGACTGACACAAAGCCTTGTAAAACTAAAAATTTCATATAGGGTATAAGAAAACCTATATGGGGTTTCGAGAGGTGTGGGAGAGTACTGAAGCAAAGACAAATTTAGAATGGGGGCCCCTCCTTAAGGCTGGATTTCAAGCAACACTGGAAAAGAATCTACTGGATGATGGAGAAATTCCATTGATTTTCCGGTGCCAGAGGTGTTTCACAGAAAGTGTGGTGATCCATAGTCACAGAGCAAATAGGAAGCAACTCTCCAGAGCATGGTAGTATGGACAGACCATAGCCAATAACCAGTATGTGGACAAACAGTAAGGGTGGAGCGGGACAGTTCCTGGTTTAGCTGGAGGCCTGGAGGGAACAGTGCCCTACACATAGGATCAGGGGGCCTTGGTGTCAGGAGGATTGCAGAGTAGGGAGGACGATGTAAAATTAGTGTGTGTGTATGTGTTTGTGTGTGTGTGTGTGTGCGCGTGTGCCTGTGCGTGTGCGTGTGCGTGTGCGTGTGCGTGTGTGTGTTGAGGGAACGAGTACACAGAGAAAAACAGTGGGGAGGTGACTTCAAACACAGGATATTCCTAAACAAGAGGACCCCAGGAAGCTGATCGTCAGGCCAAGCCTGGAGTACGTACGTGTTTGTAAGGGACAGTTATTATTGACACATGCACGTGGCAGAGCACAGACAGAATAGTTACACACATAATTCTGAGGAATTGTAGGACAGTTTCTTCCTACTTCAGTGTTCCTCAAATACTCGCTGCTAAGAAAGTGCAATACCCTGCTCTTTGATGCTACTTTGAAGGCGAAATGTTTAAAGAATCTCTTCTTTATTGAGACCATACACTGAAGGGTGAATTTGAAGCTAAAAAGGCAGTAAATTGGCAACTGGCTTATGTCCTTTGTCAGGCTGGGGGGGAGGGTCCCTTCTCTTCTCAGTATCTATGAGTACTAGGCACCCTACTTTCCAGGGTTACAATTCTTAGCCCACAGATGGGAGATTACCTACCAACACGTTGTTTCTCTCATCAAATAATGATGAAAGCAATAGTCTTGGGCATTTCCAGAATTTTAATTGACTGCTTAGGATTCTTGGTGGGCCCAGGATTCCTTAGCCTAAATGGAGTTTACTGCAAAATCCAGGCTCTGGCAGCACAAAGATTTGTAACCAGTTTACCAAAAAGAGCCCATAAGTTCCATGTTTTGATACAGCCAAAGGCTTGCCTGCTTCACCCGCGAGGAAAGCTTTGCTTTGTATTGAGATTGCCTCTTCTCCTCGCTCCACCAAGCATGAGCAGCAAATGTACTCCTCAGGAATAGACTGGTTTATAACCATACATGTTGCTCTGCTCTCCTCATAGTCACATCACCAGATAGGTGACACAACTTGTCCTTGGTCTACTGATAATGGAAGCCAAAATTAATTGACAGGCAAGCGCTCTAATTATGAAGTAAAGAAAAATAGTAGAAAACACAACTTCCTATGTCGGTCTCACAAAGTGTATGTGACTAACTACCCTGGGAATAAAAACTAATGTTTTTTTCTCCATTTGGTTATAGAGTCCAAACTGAATAAAAATTGATGGGAGAAAATAGCATATAAGTTTTGTCATTGTCACCTGGCAAACAATCTGTTATTTAAAAGTTAAACTGGAAACTTGTACCGACAAGACATACTTTAAGGGGAAAAAAAAAGTACTGTTTCTTCTTGTGATGTGTCTATGTTCAACAGATACAGTAAGATACCAACAATGTAAATGGCCAGTGAAAAGAAAAAAGACTGGCAGAATGGATCAAGAAGTAAGATCCAACAATATGCTACATACAAGAAACATTTTTAACTCAAAAAGAAGTTCACAGACTAAAAGTCAAAGGTTGGAAAACAATACTCCATGCAACCGAAACCCAGGAAAAAGTGGAGGTAGCTATTCTGTGTTCAGACAATGCAAACTTCATACCAAGAAAGATCAAAAGAGATAAAGAAGGTCACTGCATACTTGTTAGGGGAGAAATTCAAGAAGAAGAGTTTAAAGTCATAAAGATGTATGCACCGAATACAGGAGCTCCCGACTAACTATACAAGACAAAATTTAATAGACATGGAAAATCCAATAAGCAATCACACAACTGTAACAGGGGTCCTCAATACCCCATTGTCACAAACAGACAAAAAGTCAGCAAAGAAATAACAAAACTGAACCAAACCTGTGAGCAAATGAACCTAGTAGATGTATACAGAGTGTTCCACCCAACATCACAATGCACATTCTGCGCAGATGCAGTTGAGATGTTCTCTAAAATAGATCATATACTAGCCCATAAGAACATGCTTAACTAAACGCAAAAGTATGAAAATTATCCCAAGTACATTGTCTGACGTAGTGCAATATAGTTGGAAATTAATGACAAAAGAAACCAAAAAAAAACTGCACAAACACATAGGAATTCAATAAAACCGTCCTGTACAACCAGTGAGCCACAGGTGAAACTAAAGAAGAAGCTAAACAGTATCTACAATCAAATGAAAATGCAAATGCAACTTACAGGGACCTGTAGAGCGCAATGAAAGCAGTCCTGAAAGGAAAATTTATAGCGGTGAATTCTCACATCAGGAAAACTGAGCAAGCACAAAGAAACAAACAACCTAATGCTACATAGCTTCTACATAGCTTCTAGAAAAAGAAGAACAAGGAAAGCCCAGCCCATGCGAGGGAGGATATTATAAAGATCACAGCAGACATTTACTCAACTGAGACTAAGAAAACAATATAAAGAATTAATGAATCAAAAAGCTGGTTCGTTTAAGGAATAAAAATAATTGATAAAGTGTTAGCCAACCTTATCAGAAAAAAAGGAAGCAAAAACTCAAATTCATGCAATAAGGAATGAAAAGGGTGAAATCACTACACATCCTGTGGAAATTCAGAGGATCATCAATACCTACTTGGCAAAACTTTACTTTCATAGGATGAAAAACACAGAAGAATCGGACAGATTCCTAGAAATGCATGAATTACCAAAGCTGAATCAAGAAGATATAAAAGTTCTGAATAACCCAGTATCATTTAATAAAATTTAAAACATAATTAAAAGCTTAACAACAACAACAACAAAACCACAGCAAAGCACAGGACTTGATGGATCCAACTTTGAATTCTATAAGAAATCTAGAGAAGATTTAACGCCGGTACTTCTCAAAATCTTTAATGAAATAGACAGAGAAACAATACTCTCCAAACTCATTCCGACAAAACTGGAGGAAACATTCCTAAAATTGATCTGGAAACAGAAGAGACCTAGAGTAGCAAAGGCAATCCTTGGCAACAAAGGCAAGGCAGAAGGCATCACAATCCCTGAATTGATATTATACTGCAAAGCTACGTGATAAACTCTGCATGGCACTAGCAAAGAAACAGACCAGAGGATGAAAGGAACAGATTAGAGGATGCAGATACAAGTACAGACATGCTCTGCCACCTTATCTTTAACACAGGAGCCAAACATGTTAACTGCAAGAAAGATAGCCTCTTTAATAAATGGTGCTGAAAACATTGGCTTTCCATATGCTGAAGACTAAAACTGGCCCCACATCTATCACCATGCACTACACTAAAGTCAAAATGGATCAAAGACCTAAATATTAAAACAGAAACACTAAATCTACAGGAAGAGAAAGTAGGTAGAAATCTTGAAGACACAGGTGTAGGCAAAGAGTTTATGAATAAAAACCTAGGAAGTGCTTCAAAGAATCAGCAACTGGGATCTCATCTTATTAAGAAAATTTTTTGCACATCAAAAGAAATGACCAACAGAGTGAAAAGGCAACCCACAGAGTGGGAAAAAATTTTTAACCAACTGTTCCTCAGACAAATGACTTCTATCTAGAACATATAAAGAACTGAAAAAAAAAAAAAATCAGGCTCCCCAAATTCAAAGACCTAAAGCAAAAATGGGGACATGAAATAAATACACACTTCTCAGATGAAGAAATACAAATGGCAAATAAATATGTGAAAAAAGTCCAACATCATTAGTCACTTGAGAAATGCAAAATGCAAACAACACTGAGATTTCTTCTCAGCCCACAAAGAATGGCTCTTATCAAGAAATCGACCAGCAACAAGTGCTGACGGGTCTGCAGGGAAAGAGGAACCTTTCTCTACTGTTTGTGGGAGTGTATACTGGTACAATCACTGTGGAAATTGGTGTGGAATGTTTGCAAAAACTAGGATTGGAAGTCCCATTCAATCCAGCTAAATAAATACTCCTTTTGGATATTTTCCCAGAAGAGTTAAATATAGCATACCACACATCCACATCTATAGTAGCACAATTTGTAGTAGCTAAATCTTGGAAACAAACCAAATACCCATTAACTGAGGAATGGGTATGTTTTTTATTTTTTATTTTAAAGGGAATAAAACAAAAGAGAACAGAACAAAGCAATTCAGAACAGAACAATGCAAGCCACACAGCACTTCAAAACAAGACAAACGGACATCGACAGTAGCTACCATAATGTGTCTTTTCTTCAAAATAGTTGAGCATACCTCACACACAATAGTATCAAACATAACAAAATACTATAAAACCATTCAAAGGAATTGAAGCATTACAGGACTTCAAAACCAAGTAACAGGAAATGAACAATGACTACTATAATATCTCATTTTCCTCAAAAAATTGTTTATACCATCACACATAATAAAATCAAATAAAACACAATAGGATAGTACGAATCAAAACAAGAATAAAAGCATGGTAGGACTTCAAAACAAGATGATAGTAAATCAGCAATGGCTGCTATAATGTCTCATTTTCTTCAAAATAGCTGTTCATACCATCACACATAATAAAATCAAACAAAACAGAAAAAAATCAATCAAATCATTGAATGAAAGCATTATAAGACTTCAAAGCAATAAAATAGGAAACCATGATTACTATAAAATATCTCATTCTATTCTATTCAAAGTAGAATATTTGAATTACTATAAAATATCCTATTCTATTCAAAGTAGCTGCCCCTACCATCTGACAGTATAAAATCTAACAAAACAAGACAGAACAAAGCCAAAGCTAACAAAATTGTGTAAACAATGCAAGAGTTTAAGGTAAGACAGTAAGAGACTGACAGTAGTTTCAACCTTTCCCTCCCAGGTGTTTTCTCTCCCCCCCCCCGCCCCCCCATTTGTTCTTACATGGGTATTTTTATACAACGGAGTACTACTCATCTATAAAGGAGAATAAACTCAAGGCTTTTATGGGCAAATGGATGTCACTAGAGACCATACTCATACGTGAAGTAAGTCAGACACACATATGTAAAAACCATATTGTCTCCCTAGTATAAGAATCTCTAAGAGTTAATAATATCCAAAATGTACAATAAATATTGTGAAACTGCTCATAAGTAAAGAAAAATAATGAAAAACTGGGATGGGGAAAGGAGAAATGAAGAAAGGGAAAGAAAAAACTATATGTATATATACATTTGTAAATATGTATGTATTTATATATACACACACATAAGATACCTGTAACAATTACACTACTAATTTCTTTTAGCTCATTGAAAAAAATGGTTTGTGCTTATATTTTTATCAGTTTTGCATACCTATGTATTCTAATCTGAAGATAAACATACACAACACATTAACCTTTATTATTTTCCTATTATCTTGTTTTGAAATTCTATACATAGTTTTATTGTTTTTTTCTCCTTAAAATACAAAAAAGGATAAATAACGCTATAATAAAAAAAGTATTTTAAGAGTTATTAATCCTCGAACGTTCTTTTTTTCTGGGGACTGTTAATATACAGAGTACACTCATGACTTGTGTTGCAGAAGCCAGAGATGATAAGGCAACCCACAGCCTTCTATCCCCACAAAGGACTGGGCCTGTTTCTTATCCTAGGCAGGCTGAGAACTTAAACTCAAGGACCTGAATGTGAACTGGGATGTGAACTGGGATGTGAACTGGGATGTGAACTGGGAATGTGAACTGGGATGTGAACTGGGAATGTGAACTGGGATGTGAACTGAATGTGAACTTAAATGTGCCTCCTGCGTGATTCAACTCTCATAACTGTCACTCTGGCAGTGGTGAGACTCAAATGTGTAGTCTGAAACACTTTCACTTTCAGGAGGAGCGTGGTCCCTAGGCTGCTGTCACCACTGGACATCTAATGGGCCACTCTCACTTGTTACAAATGAGTGAGAACCAGATTTTATGGAAACACAAACCTCATTCTGCGTTTTGCAAAAGAGGCCTCCACAATCATGGTGTCCCTACTTACAGGACAAAGGAGAATTTAAGATTCCCTTACGTGGCACAGGCTGGAAGGACACACCAGACATTGCATCCACCCACTGACAAACTGAGTAACACCTGCCTGAGTAATCCTGAACCAAAGTGGGGTGGGAGAGGGACCAAACAAGGAAACAGGAAGTGCAGGTAGCAGTTAGCATGAGGAGCACCTCATCCTGTATCCCTCAACTCATCCTGACCTTGTATCTTTCTCTGGCAGAAGATGAAAACTAAAGATAAGTTTTGTTCTTCATGAACATTCAATCAGTTGTTTCTCCTTGGTGGACACATGATGGGGTTAAGGGACAGGAGTGCCTTCATCTTTCTGTCTAGGACCCAGTTGTATTTTTGGCAAATTTCACCACTATTACACCATAGAAGCTGGCCCAAACAGAGAACCCTGCACCCTGTGGGCCCTCCTGAAAAACTAAAATTTCCAAGGATGATCGGTCTCTATTACATTGAGCTCCAATTTTCCCTCAAAGATTTTATGGGAATATGTCTTTTCCTGATCCCTGTCTCTCCCTTTTCTCAGTGAAAACACCCCAAACCACACTCTGGGATTGTGTGGCCACCCTTAGACTTTATGCAGACTCTAGTTCCCTGTCATCCGCAAACTTGGCTTCTTCTGGTTGGCTTAGAGGAATTTCAAGAAAAGCATTCATTTCTTCAATCCTCTCCCTATGGAAGGGAGACTGGCCAGGATTTTTCTGGGGCCAGAAAGTTACCTAGGGAGTGATGGTCTCAGCCTTCTCTGGGAAAGTTCCCCACTGTCTGACAGCAAAGCTCATGACTGTCATGTGCTCAGTGGGAACGTTTTCAAGACCTGACCCTAGCCTTTGAAGTCTGTGCACCATCTCAGCCATCTTCTTTCCCTGAATTTGTGCTTAACTTCCTAGCCTCCCACCCATGAAACTTGGTGAAGAGAGAAACCACTGCACATTTACATTCATCTTCAGCCTCTGCTGTCCTCCCTGCTACCTTCACTCCTCCAAGAGTGTGGTCCTTTGAGAAACAAACAATGGGACACGGACATTGGATCTTACGAGGTGCATCGTGAATTTGGTTTCAGTCCAAAGGCCAGAGCCTAGTACAAAAGAGGTTCATGAGCCAGATGCAGGAGAAACTTCTTTCTGCAGTTTCCTCGACAATGGGGTGGTTGATTTTCACAACAGATATCCCACACAAGAAGATGTGATATTTTTGCTTCACAGCTCAATGGACTCCAAGGTTGGCTTTTCTTCCTCAGTTTCTCCCAAATTCTCCAGGGCTAGGCCAATGAAAGCTCTTCGGCTTCTGACCACTGCCTGTGTTTCGCCTCAGAATACCCTACACGATACTTACCTTTCCAAAACAAAAGCACTGCTCAATATTCTACCAAGATGTTAGACCTTGGAAAATGAGGATGTATTGGGGAAGGAAAAACTGAGGTCAGGAACTGGGTTGGAATGTTTTGGTAATGGAACATTCTAACCCAGTTAGCATGTCCTCGTGATAAACTCATCAAGTGGCATTTGAACTAGCAGGTCACCTTTGTTTTTTTTTTTTTTTTTTTTTTCTGTTTTGTTTTGTTTCGTTTGTTTTGATTTTTTTCAACAGTGGGATCCTAGTCCTGAGCATTTCTTTAGTACTGGCTCCACCAATGGCTAACATCTGCAGCAGACAGGCTCTTAAATTGTCAAAGTAGAAAGTAAGACCTCACATAAGGTGTTCAATACTAACAGTAAAGTAAACGAACTTTTGTAGAAAGCAAAGAAATATTTTGAAAATATAATCTGGAATGTGAAAAGACACATTAAAACACAGAAATTGAAATACAGTAAGTCTTAAAGATTTTCATGTGTTGTTCATTTTTTAAAAGAATGCCTAACTTGACGATTCATTGACAAAGTCTTTGCAGGCCTTAAAATCCCATTTTGGAGGTTCTTTGGCTCAAAATATGCCATTCTGTGAATTACTTTTGTTTCACACCATATTGTAGTCAGGGGTTGTGTGGAGAACAACTCGAATCAGGACATGGATTTTATAATATTATTTTGATAATGGCCAACGGAGTTAACATAAGTAACTGTAGGAAATCTATCTGCAACACCTAAGACATAGAATATTTAGTCAAGGGCCTAAATCCCACAGTAATATCCCACGTGAGTCTAGATGAAAACCCAGAGCTCATGACAGTGCCTCCCATGAGTCTAACTGGAGGTCCAGAGCCGACAAGACAGACTCACGCCACTCTCTTTTAAGGATCTGTGCTGGGAAGGCCCAAAGGTCAGCGGTGGAAGCCAGAAAGTCCGTACCAGTGGGGTGAAGGAGCTGTGCTGGTGGGATGAGGGTTTACGCTGGAGCCAAGAAGTCACAATCAACAAAAGCCAGAGCTGTCCTGAAAAGCACCACAGCCATACTCAGCGACACGGAAGTCCGGAGCTCCTCCAACGACAAGCACGGTTGAGTACATGCCAGGAAGCCAGTGTGAGTTCATCCTGAAGACCAAGCGGCACATGTCTTCCCCTCCGGAGCCAGGAAGCAATGCTCAATGTGAGGACCAAAGCTTCTCCAGGAGAACCAACGGCTCAAACAGCAACTCATAGGAGAACCCACAATGCCCCAACGAAACAACGCATTAAGCCTTAACACTCTCCTTTTCCTTTCCACCTATTTATGCTGGCAACATTCCTCAGGTGGAGCATCTTCACTCAGTGCCATGCTGATGTAATCCGCCTGGAATTAAGTTGACCACCACTTCTTAATCCAAAACACACCACAATCAAAATGATGAAGATTTTAGTCAACTGCACGAGCTGTTTCACTCTCCTTTGTGTTTATTCTCTTTATCCATTGCAGTCCCTAGTCCAAGGCAATCACTGATTCATTGCCTCTAATTCTAGTGCTTTTTAAATTCTACTTATTTATTTATTTTTACTTTATTTCATTTTATTTTTGAGACAGGGTCCACTATGTAATTCAGGCTGTCCTTGAGCTCACTTTGTATTTCCTCTGGTCTTCAATTCCCAGCAATCCTCCTGCCTCAGCCTCCCGTGTGCTGGTATTACAGGCATGCACCACCATGCCCAGGTCTAAAATGTATATGAATGGAATCACACATGACACAAAGTAAGTATGCTTGAGCTTTTTTTGTCTTTTTAAACTCAGCCAATTTTGAGATTCATTCGTGCTCTTATTTCTATCAATAGGTCATTGCTAGTTGTCATTTGACTGTAATTTACTGTATGGTTATTTGGACTGATTCCACTTTTCAATGATTACAAATTAAGCTGATGTGAATATTCATGCGCATGACATTTTGTGGGCCTATTTTCATCTCTCTTTACATAAAAGCTCAATAGCAGCAGTATGGTTATGTGGTACAATTAAAATTTTAAATTCAGGTTAACAATGCAGATTGAGCACATTGTGCTGCTTAGAGCCCCATGGCCAGTTCAAATTGAATAGACTTGATCTCAGACTCTGTCACATTAAGGTGGCCAAGTAACATATTCTGGTACCAGTGGGTTAAAGAGAGCCTCAATGTATTGGCCCCTGTGTTATTTACTTCTTCACAAAAGGATAGGTCCTTTAGCTAGAACCTCACCCAGCACCAAATTCAAACTTTTACTCTTGCAATGGCTTTACCTATAGTCCAGATCTCTCTCTCTCTCTCTCTCTCTCTCTCTCTCTCTCTCTCTCTCTCTCTCTTCTCTCTCTTTCTTTCTCTCTCTCTCTCTCTCTCTCTCTCTCTCTCTCTCTCTCTCTCTCTCTCCATACAGGAAAGAGAGAGGGAGAGAGGGATAAAGAGAGCGAGAGCTCAAAATCCGGCCTTGCTTGGCAGAGTTAAGGCAAACCTGAGGATTAAAAAACATCCTGTGCTCCTTTTTACCATCAGTGTTCTCTGACCCAAAGATGTCCACTCTTGCTGGTGAGCATATCACCCAGACTCATAAGGCCAGCTTCTCTATGGAAAAGAGAGTCCTATCGTGCACTGGGTCATAGAGAAAGGGGCCTCTAAAACTAGATTTACAATAGAGACATTAAATGGCTCTGGCTCTTACTCACTCACTATTGCCTGTATGGAAGATGGTCAGTATTCTCAAAACAAGAAAGTTAATGGTCTTCTTTACTGATGGAATAGTACTCTTTCCTTCCCCAGGAGTTGCCCTGCCCTCCTACTCTTCCGGGCAGTGGCCACATGCTGCTGCCTCTGGGAGGTCTCCTGTTGTAAGAGACTTCCCCTCTTTAGCAAACTGTCAAAGCACCATCCAAATGAAGTTTATGGGCATGCTCCTACCATCTGGTAGGGAATGTGTTTCTATTTGATCAGTACTCGAACCTTCGAACTCAAGACTGATGAGCAGGTTGGGATTTTGGCCATGAAGAAGAAATTCACATACAATCAACCCATTCTATCAGGCAAACCTTGAGTCCCAAACTAATGTAGCTAGAAGCATCTCATTGCCAGGATGCCACCTAGGAGGGAAGCAAGAGCTCAAACTCTTGGGATACTCAACAGTGTGAAAGAGATACTGCTTCGGAGAAGCTTGGTACTCTCCAAAAGAAAAGGCAGCAGTCCCTATTATGAGTCCCTATTATGAGGACTGGGATAATTTACCCTTGACTTTGCCAATAATCATCCAGATCACAGTAAAGACTGAAAAGGCAAAAGGGGAGGGTCAAGAAAGTGGAGTCGGTTCTAGCTAATGAGAGGAGACTCACCTTCTCTTGCTCCAGTCTCTCTTGCTGTAGTCGCTCATTAAGTACTCTGGTGAAGAAACAAATAATCATGGGACTCCCTGGCTGTATAGAATGTGTCTGTCAAGGAATGAGTTCTACCCAACAGGGATGAAATTGAACAATTGGCTGCCATGCTATAGGATGGGAAATCTTGTCTGTATCAAAAGACATTACACAACTAGAGCAGAGTCTAAGAATGACCCACAGAAACGCTTTGGACCTCATTTCATATACATAGGTTTGATGGGTGTTTTTGTGGCTTAGAAGGTTGTCCACTTGACACGTGTCTCACAATGTCTCAGGAAGACTCTCAGTGGCAAAGCCTCAAATCTCCTCCACCACTTGGGGAAGTAGGAGTAGGTTTATCAGGTCACAAAAAGAGGTGTGGCATGATGACTTGACAAGTCCGAAGAAGGCTGAATTGAGTCCTGAGTCCATCCAAATATTTCTCAGAGCATTGCACATGTGGGAGATGGGGGTGAGGGTGTTCCTGACAAAATTCATTCCTTTTCTACCAGGCATGGTGGCTCACACTGAAGCACCTTCAGAGGCCATTGTCACCCTGGATTTGATAAACCTCACATAGGAAAGAAAGCTCATATCTGGTGTTGGCCTGTAAGTAAGGTAAGGAATAACCTACCTGCCCCCAAAAAACTTACTATCTACAATGATCCTTCCCCTTCTTAGGCCAAATGAGCTATCTATAGGCAGGACCCTCTATAAGCATCAACCCTAAGATGAACAAGAGAGGAGGATCCCAAATTGGATGACCCCTGGCCATGACTCACTGGAGCAATTTCAACACAAACTAGGGAGAGATTGCTGCTCCCAGTGGGCTTTTCCATCAGAGGTATTCTCTATGTTAGAGGTATGTATAGACTTCTGTCTCTGATCACTGCCATGGCCGGAAAGCCCCTCCCCCATAGAGCTTCTTGGTCTCAGATGGCTCCTTCTAGCAGATAGGCAACAATTTACCACACTAGCCATGGTTTTGGTTTCCCAAAAGTAAACAACACTGGCAGGCTCTGTAATCTGGCCCACCCAAATTTCATAGCTTCTTGAACTCAGAAAGCACTTATGCTTTAAATGAGCCTATCCTAACCAAGCAGATTACCTGTTTGGGAGGAGAACTAATTCATTAAAAGGCTAATTCTTCAGATAACTACAGCTGACCCACTCTGCCCAAGAGACTATCAGTTTTCCCATTACTGGAATGGATCTGTTCAGCCAGCAGGTAAAGCCACTGAACAAGATAAAGACTTTTATGCCACTGGTGGGTACTTCCTGGTGCGACTCAGTTAACTTTTCTCCTACCGGTTTGGTTGGGAACTCCACCAAGGTAGCAGCTAAGGTGAGGCACTCACTGAAAAATCATGCTCTGTCCCAGGAGTTTTAGAGAAAGAAGGAATACTGATTCTTACCATTCACTTTTCGTTTATTCTGTATAGTCTGCAGTAAAAGACACAACAGATGAATGGAGACAAACTACAGACCATATAAAGTTTAACAAAGCTAGGGCAAGCCTGTCAGCATTGTCTTCGTTACTCTCTCATTGCTGGGACAAAATATCTAACACCCATAAGTTAAAGGAGGAACGGCTCAGGTTAGCTCAGTTTGCAGAGGTTTTGGTTCTTAATTCGCTGGCTCCATGGTAGAGCTGCATGGCAGATGCACATGGCAGAGGAGGAACAGTTCATGGCACGGCAGGCAGGAGGCAGAGAGACTTCCTTCTCTTTTCCCTTTTTATTCCATCCAGGCTACAAGCCTATTGGTTGGTGTTACCCACAGTGAGTAACTTCCCTGTTCAGTAAGTATATCATCCACACTCAGACATATGCTAAACCAACCAATGGACTAATCCAGTATCACACGCCCATGATCCACTCACCCCCCAAACACCTCAAATGAGGCTTTGCGGAAGCATCCAAATATAAGCCTTAACAGATATTGTTGTCTTAATGAATGTCATTCAGGACAACAGGAAGTTTCTATGAAAGCCGAGGCATCTAGTGTCCCCTTGGATGTGAATGTGGGGCTATATGTTGGAGCCATTGAAGCTGGAGATTGACCACACATGCAAGGATGGAGAATGATCATTCCAAGAACAAAGAGCACCTGGGGCAAACCACATGAAGAAAACTGCTCCAGCCCAGAGAACACCTGGCCCTAAAACAATCTGAACAGTGGGTTTCTAGGACAACGGGGTGTCGTGCGACATCAAGTTGCTAAAAGGTTTAAATAAAGGCTCCTGCAGGAAGGAGCCAGTACCTGTCCTCCCATCAGGAGAGTAAGGACTCTACCTGACCGCAGCTTTGTCTCTTCTTATTTTTTTTCATCCTCTCATGGTCCTTCATCCCAAGAGCCTCAGGAATTGCTTGGGTCGCGGCAGCTGCAGACTTGGCTATCAGGCCCTCTTTAGTAAAACTTTCATGGCTAAGTTAACCACACTGTACCTTCATCTTTGAGAGTCAATGCTACACCTTTACCCAGCTGTTCACTGGGTACGTAGAGAAGATCCTGTTTTTCTCAACAGGACACAGATGCCTGCTCTTCGATTTCATCAGAAACTGAGATTTGTCATTGTGCTAGCGACATCTTTTTCACTTGGCATGACCATGGCTGTGTCTCATAGCTCACTGCGATCCTGAGTAAACCTCCCAGTGAGAGAGGATGGGTAATCAACCCACATAAAGTATATGTCTCTTAAGACTGGAAGCACATTTAGAACTCAGAATGGTGAACTGTTCCCATGTAATGAAAGACGAGCTCCTAGTAAGTAAACCTCCCACGTTGGTAAGGGAACCACAACATTTGATAGAAATGATTGGATTCTAGCACAACACACTTCTCACCCTCAGTAACTACTGGCTTTTATCAAGGCCTTTAATGAGACCACTGTCTATCTTTC